>NC_141467.1:39701101-42412767 GCF_009769465.1 Tauraco erythrolophus | reverse complement strand
CATGTACTGATTCTAGTAGTAGCTCTTTATATGCGTAACTACATTAATTTGATTATGAAATGGAAGTCAGAGTGAAACTCTCTTACTGTTTTATGGATGTTAGATAGACTAACATTACATCTAGAAGCAATAGATGAGGTATTTCTAAAGCACTGAAGTAAGAAATATTTTAAAAACAAGTAACCTGATTTATCTTGAAAAAGTACTATGCCTATTGCCAGAGGAACAAGATGTAATTTAAGCCCATTCCCATCAGTTATGGCTAATATTTTTCAGATATTTTTAGGTTTTTTTCTTTAAATTTAATTTTAAAATCTTTCAGTTGCTAGTTCTAACATTAATATTTTTTTGGTTTACATTACTTTTTTTAAATTAGCAAAATGAATGGAAAAGCAAAAACCTATGAGTGATGTACTGATATATTCACACAAGTATTTTTAATAACAAGGAGTTGTTAATAGAACTTATCTAGAATTTTTAATAAAGCAAAGTTATTATTGGAAATCATTAAAATAATTAAAAAGGAAACAGCCATCTGTGTCAAAAAATTTTGAGTGAAATTCAGTAACAACAACTAATTTTCAGATCAGCCTTGTCTTGCATATCCAGCAGGGTGAGAAATTTGCCAGCTTATTGATTCTTACTGATGTAGACTTGGCAATCAGTCTGTATCTGGAATGATTAGTGGGCACGTTCATCAGTAGACAGGAGCATCATGGGATCTGTGACACTGTAAGCAATCACATCGCTATGCTAGCTGAAAGCCTTTTACACTTTGTCAGCTTACTTGCCCAGAGTGATTTTGATATGTGATGCTGTTTTTTTCTTAAGAATATAATGGGCTAACTTATTTTCCAAATAATAGACATGTTAGAGTAGATGTTTATGCATCATAGCATGACTGATCCATTCACACTGCCAGGAACTGGGTTACAGTTATGAAGAAGTAACTGGGGACCACTGCGTGCCACAGTTGACTAAAAAATCTCAGGTTCCTTGACTACTTGTTCAGAAATTGTTCACAAGATTTTTAGGTTCCCAGAGTCAAGATTAAAGCAATGGGCTTGTGAATTCCTTTATCTGAAAACCTGTTCAAGATATCTAAAAAATACAGGAGTTGCACTGTAACTTATTATAGGATTTCATTGAAAGTGTAAAGATGACATGGAGAGAATTGGAGATGTATGCCTTAAGCTTAAAGCACTGAAATTTTCAATTAACCATTCATGAGATAAGAACTAGTCATACACAGAAACAGTTTCAATCTGCCAGAATTTATTCACTCTTATATGAGCTTTTATTGGGTTGGTTTGTAGTGTAGCTACTTTGGGCAGTACTTGGGCTTATAAATCTGGATCAACCTGTGTTGTTCTGTGCAGAGCTACAGAGTGTCTGTTCACTGTACTCTGAATTCTGGAGAGCATAATAGCGTGTTGCTGGTGCCCAACTTGAGTGAATGCTCTTGTTCTGTTGCACAGTTACTGAAATGTGATTTATCAAACCAAGGTATATAATATAGGTTTTAGAGTTATTTTTTTTAATGATAATCTTTACAACGGCAATGTTTTTGTAAACAATCTCTCCCTATTGCCATTAATGTAATAAGAAGACATTATGCTGGACTAGTGGCTAGAATTCTATCAAATGAGAGGTCTGAGATATCTTTGATCTCTTTCACTATTCTTCGCTTTCCCTTCTTCCAATAAAAAGACTCATGAGTTATAGGTAAGTATTGTAAATGTACTTTGAATAGCAGTAGTACTGCAGTTCAGAATGGTCAATCGAGAAATAATAGTTCCTAGTCATCAGGAGTGAAGGAAGCGAGTGTGGCCTGCTTCTCACTCTGAAAATTGCTCTGAAACCCTATACTTTTTTCTTCTTTATAAGGAATCAGTTGAAAAAGTATCCAATATGTACTGTAAAGTTAACAATACTGAAAAATAGTCTCATTTAAATTCTGCTGACTCCTACTGAAACTTTTTTCTGAGAAGGAATCTCATCTGCAACTGTTTTAAACTTTTCTGATTAGTGTTGTGGTCATACTTTTTTAAAAATTTCATTTCAGAGTAAAGAGACAGAAGAAAGTGAACTCAGGATTTGGGACCAGACAAAATTCCTTGTATGTTGCTGGAGATTCTACCAAGACAGTGAGTAAAGATGCAGAAGATCATCAAACAGCCCTGCAGCAATAAGGCTAACAGTAAAAAGGAGGGATAAAGAACCTACACTCTTTGTGAAGACTTACAGGAAAATTTCATTGAAAAAGTGCATGTCAGACATATATAGGAACATTGTATGCATTGTGTGCATATATTCCAAAAATTTTTTATAAGAACCAAGGAAAATATGCTAGTGTCAGTGTGTACCAACTTAGAATTTTTTTGGCAGTTTTTTGTCCTTTTACAGTTGTCTTAATTGCTCTCTTCTAAAGGAAAAGGTGGACTTTAACATGACCCATAGTTTATCTTTGGGAAAAAATAAATTAGAATGTAAATACCATAAGAGAGAGGTCCTGGGAAGACAATGAGTCTGTAATAGAAATCAATTATTTGAATGTTTTTTTCTTACTTTACTCCTCTTTTTTTTTTTTTTTTTTTTTTCCCCCATACAGCAATGGGTAAATAACTCTGTTTCTCAGTTTCTCCAGTTCTATCAGGGTGACATGCATATTACACCTTTCTTTCACTTTAAAAATCGTAATATTTAAGGAAGAGAAGTTCTTTTATTTAAAATGTGCTAATATTCTCACTTATATGTTTAGATTGAAAAAATACTATTTCTCTTTGTTTCTTATACTGAAGACATAATATACACAGAAATAATGAATCTCAAGTTTATCTTAATGCATATATCACATTTCTGTTTAAATTTGAGTTTATTAATTGTCCATTGAAAAATTGTAAATATCACATACAAAGTAACATGAATGTATTAAGATAAATTGCAAAAAGAGATTTTAAGAATTTTAGAAAACTCATGAGTAATTAAAATACCAGCAACTTTCAGCCATCAAGTCAGACAGAAATCATAATGGATTGCTCTTTGCCATATATAGTTTTTAATGAGTATATGCAGACTCTGTTTCACAGAGAGTCTGTGAATTTGCTTTAATTGTTCAGCAATGTGTTTGATTCATACCTTATGTCTCTATAAACTGAACACTTCTAAGAGAATTGTAGTTGTATTTAAATCCAACAATATTTCTCCTTCCCCTAATATGCTCCATTCTCATTCTAAGTGTGCTGCAGATACTGTGTGATCCCCTCTTGATTTCTCTTGTAATTTACCTAAGACCATACAAAAAGAAGCAATTATTTCCTCAGCTGGTAACTGTGCTGTAGAAGGCTTTGTGAAGACTGTGTGTATATTTGCAATTTGCTTAGATTCATGTGCAGTTTGGTCAAGCTCATGAATGGAAAACATTTAAGATTATTAATTACATAGGAATCATGTTTTGCCCAGGAATTCCCAGAGATGCAAATGGTTGAAGGCTGGGATCAGCCAGCAAGTTCTACCTAATCTTATGGTCTTTCCTCACAGCAGTGGCTTTTGGCCACTGCTGGAGATGGGATGCTAAAATAGAAGGATCTGTGTTTTGACTGCCTTCCTATGTTCTTAACTTTCTTTCATGTTTACAAATGCTGACCTAATCCCAGCCATTACCTCTCAGGATACACTATGCACTATGCATGATGTGATGCATGGTGAAGGGATGCTGTCTTTCTCTGTTGCCAGTAGTTGATACACAAGTTTGTCAACAAGGTACAGAGATACTGTGAGAAAATTTATTTTCAAATGAAGTTTAAACATTAAAAAATCATAGGAAAAGACAATAAAATAAGATTCATAATTCAAGGTTTTATATTAAACAAAAGAATTCTGGCCTTGTTCCATGCATTGTGAAATGACACACTGACTTTCTCTAAAACTGCATCTGCTTTTCCAATGCTGGCATCTTCCTGACACCCTAGTGTGCAGCATAGACATGTTGAAAATGTCAGTGTGCGCAATAGAAATGGAAAGTGCATAATTATTGATTTTCAAACACTGTAACAGTGTTACGCTGAAGCACTTGAAAATACAGTAATGCCACACAACAACTTAATCAAGTTGAATAATTTTATGAATTACTGGGGAAACTAGGATTCTGTCTTTCCCCCTCTGAATCTCCAAATGAGTAAGAAAAACAGATAATGTTTGATTGCTGTTGGAGAACATTTCTGTGCTGGCGGCTTGGTAATGTAACATGGATATTGATTGAAATCAACAGCTAGAAGCTAGTTTCTGCTGCTCTGTCTTGCTCTACCATACAAACCTTTAGTACATGTTCATTGTATTGTAATACCCTGCAGGTGTGCTATACCTGGCTAATCCAAAGGTCATGGTGGCAACAAATAGATCATCAGATGATTCTCATTTTAAAATTTATATTTCAGAATATCAGTACAATGTCTCTTGAGGAGATTACAGTTTCTTAAGAGGTAGTTAATACTCAACTTTATCCCACAAACTTCTTTGTAAGCATTTTATTGATCATATTTTTACTTCCAAGTGCCCTCTTCTTAATAGTGCCATTTAAGTTTTGTTGCTTGACTGTGATAGATCACACAAGATGCTTTCATTTTTCATAATTTCTCCCTATTCCCTGAGTAAGAGAAAACTCAGCTACTTCATTAAGTATATAAAATATTTATTTCAGCAACTACATGCAGACAATTTCAGAGATCTCTGTGAACCCATAGATTAGTCACTTGAAAGTAAGCCAAAATAAGATGATACATGATTGCCCTGACTGCAGTTGAGAATGTCAGAAAATGTTAATTTATGACCTTTTCATCATAACACTAGAATGTCTTATGATCTTGAATATACATCTATAATATTTGCTACATACCCGTATTCCTATCCATTCCTCTTCACGTTTTACTCATGGGCAGTTAATACACTCAGATTTGTGCAGAAAAAGAATGACTTGCTCAAGGTTGCTGAGGATAAATATGGGAAAGTCAGGAAAACTACTAACCCTAAACCTGGTTGCAAAGCATTGAGCTGTTTTTCATCTCTTGAGATGAGTGGTGTCTAAAGAAGTGGATTTTCTCTAGAAAAACTTCACAAAATCTAGTCTTTCTTGTTTTGCTTTTTAAGACGATAAATAACATGGATGTTTTATGTGACTCAGTTTTAAAAACTGATTATAAACATAGTGATAGAAAGACCCACAAATAATTTTCACAAATGGCAAGTTTCATTAAACCTTGTTTAATATCAATAATGTGTATATTATTTAATATTGGTACAAATGCAGAAAGATAGAAAAGAATTGTTAATGTGGTCTGGTGGTCATCTAGTAGTTGATAGGGATACCATGGTTAACACTGTGTTATACTTCCTCTTTCCTAAATAAAGTGCTACCTTTCTGAGATATGTCTCAATCTCCCTCTGCAGTACTTTTGTGAATACTTTTCAAGATATATGCCAAAACAATGTGTTCTTATTGCAGTGTTCACTTGATAAACAGTAGAGAATAAATGTGAAGAGAATATGACTGATCCTGAACTTTGCCTCCAGTAGGGTGGAAGCTATCAGAGTTTAATTAAAACTTCTTACTTTTTCCTGCTGAAATCTCTAGCCTTTTATTCGCCAAGTCCTACTGTCTCCATGACTTCCACACCTACACCTTACAATTGAAGGGTTATCTCAAAGTAACCCAAGTCTATTTTCGTCACTTTAAGAGGAGAATATCCTCCGATATTAAATTAAAAATATACCTGTAAGTTATTATTTCTCAGGAACTGCAAAGATTCTTTGGATGCCTTTTACCATTACAGACCTTTTATCACATGACTTCAGGAAGAAGGTGTTCGTGTTTTAGCTTGGCTGGCAACTAAATGCCACATAGCCGCTTGCTCACCTTCCCCCACCCCCAGGGAATGGAGAAGAGAATTAAAGGGGAAAAGGGAAGGAGATTCGTAGGTGGAGATAAGAACAATTTAATAATATATGAATAGAAATCAATAATATTAATAATAATATCTACAAACAAGTGATGCATAGTGTAATTGGTCACCACCCGGTGACCAGCGCCTGTCCTGTCCTAGTTAATGAGCCTGAAACAGGTAAGTCCTGACACTGTAGTCCCAGATTAGCAAGAGGCCCCAAAAAAAAAAGAGCGAGAGTGGGGTAGCACTCCGACCATCCCAGAGACAGCCATCCAGAGAGAGTCCAGGAAGACTCAAAAGCCTTTTTTTATGGTCCACTCTCTTCTCTACACTGGGATTGATGTTCCATGATATGAAATACTCCATTGACAGCCCTCAATCCTAAATCTAAGTTTGAATCATAAGGGGAATTAGAGACCCTTTGTCTCGGCCATACTCCCCCCCTGCCTGTTGTGCTCCTGCACACTGGCAAGAACACGGGAAGCTGAAAAGTCCCGGAGGTCTTAGTGCCAACTATAAACATCAGTGCACTATCAGCATTCTTCTCATAACAAATCTCAGACTAAAACCAAAACACAGAGCTCTTCTAGCTGCTAAAAAGAAGCACCAACTGTGTCCCAGTCAAAACCAGGACAGAAGGCAAGCAATTTTATTCAATTGAAATCAAAAAGGCGTATTCATACATTTGTACAATCTAAATTGTCCTGGTTTTGCACACTTATGTTTATCGTTGGTACTGAGACATCAAGGACCTTTCAACTTCCCATGGTTTTGTCAGTGTACAGGAGCACAACAGGCTGGGGGGAGCATGGCCGGGACAAAGGGCCCACAACTCCCTTTTGATTTCAATTTAGGTTTAGGATCGACGGCCAAATTGGCCAATGGAATATTCCATGCTTGGCCGTTCCATATCATGCAATGTCATGCTCAGTGTATAGATGAGGGTAGACCGGGAAGAAGCTCTCGCTCTTCCAGGAATTCTGTTCCGAGGGCTCTCTCTCAGACTCTCGATCTCTCGGTTCTGTCTCACTCTCACTCTCTTTTCGGGCCTCTTGATTATCCAGGATTGTGATGTTGGGACTTCTCTGTTTCAGAATCATTTTCCGGGATGGGATAGGGGTTGATCACCGGGTGGTGAGCAATTACACTGTGAATCACTTGTTTGTATGTATTATTATAATTATATATTAATATAATATTAATATATTATTAAGTTATCATTATTACTTTCAGGTTTATATATTTTTTTATTAAATTGTACTAATTTCAACCCATGGGTCTGCTTCCCTTTTCCTTTTAATTCTCTTCCTTATTCCCTGGGAGTGGGGGAGGGTGAGCAAGTGGTTGCGTGGCATTTAGTTGCCGGATGAGTTAAATCACAACAAAATCAAAATGATCTAAAAATCAAACGCTAATTTCAAGGGATATTCTCAATATGTTCCACAAATATAACTATGTTAGACTGCAAATATGATTCAAATGCCTGGTTTAATCATGAATAGAGAATTTTCCAGGCAATGCCGTTTCAGGAGCCAATTGATCATGATTAGAAAAGGGCCATGAATGACTGCTTATGCTAAAATTGGATAAAATAATTCTAAAGGTTATTAACATTTGAAAGGAAGAAAATGCAGATAAGAAAAGGACAAACAAAGCCATGCTACTTATCATTTAAGCTTTGGAGCTTTTCTTTGTAAGAGAGTCTAAAATGAAGAAGTATTAGCATACCATCAATCAGTGAACACATGAGATGAAAATGGATTTGCTAATCTCATTACTATGGTACACATACAATAGACTGTATTTCTGTTAATAAATGAACACTTTTCTTCCAGTCAGATAATCAATAAAAATACAAATGGATTCAACAGCCAATGTTCTACATAGCTTCTCATTACACATTTATTGGTATCCACAAACAGAATTTAAGAGGCACAGCTTTGAGAGTTTTGAAATGGCAGCATATTTCTAAAGGCCACTGTAGTTGTTCCCTAATGTCCTGTTGGCATTGATTAGAGCTCAATGAAACCACAGAAGTCTCTGAAAAGAGAAAAAAAAAATAAAAAAAATAGAAAATGTGTGCAGTAGTTAGCGCCATGGTAATTCTCTGAGAAAATAAATCAGAAGGAAGAACCTCAAACTTTGAGACTCTGCCCTTAAAAGCCAAAACAAAGAAACAAAGTATCTTTAATGTCTTTTGACATAACTTAAACATGTATTTTGAAACATTCATCTTTAAAAACAAAAGAAGAAAATTAATTCCAAAAGTTTTTTGACATTATATGATTAATCACGTATTTTTCCTTCCTTGTTGCATGTTAATTCAGCATTTTATTTTGCTTTTACTATGTATTGTTAGATATAGTGTTAAAAATCATATTGAGTGGAATAGGAAGTCTAAAACCTTCTATGACATTTAATGGAACAATAATTTGTTTTCCAACTTAAATGTCTTATGAAAGTTTACATGTAATTAGGCATAAATAAGCGTTGATCAGATTCTCTTTTTGCAGTGAGTTAACCATGGCCGGCTGCCATGTGCCCCCCAAGCTGCTCCCACTCCCCCTCCTCTACAGGGGAGAGAGAAAATAAGATGAAAGAGCTCAAGGATCAAGATAAGGACGAGGAGGTTGCTTACCAGTAACTGTCATGGGCAAAACAGAATTTATTTGTGGAAGTTTAATTTATTGCTAATTAATAACAGAGCAGGATAGTGAGAAACAAAAAAACAAAACTGAAAACACCTTCCTCCCACTCCCACCTTCTCTCCAGGCTCAACTTCACTCCTTCATTTCTGACTCCTCTACTTCCTCCCTTTGAGCCTCACAGGTGGATGGAGCATGGGAGTTGTGGCCAGTCTATAACAGCTCCTCTCTGCCACTCCTTCCTCCTCACATTGTTCCCTTGTTGCAGCATGAGGTCCCTCCCACAGGATACAGCCCTTCATGAACTGCTCCAACATGGATCCTTCCTGTGGTGTACAATCCTTCAGGAATGGACTGCTTCAGCATGGATTCTCCATGGGCTGCAGCTCCTGACAGAAAACCGGCTCCTGCGTGGGCTCCTCCCCAGGGGCTGCAGCTTCCTTTAGGTCACGTCTTCCTGCTACAGTGTGGGGTCCTCCATGGGCTGCATGGGGACAACCTGCTTCACTGCATTCCTTTCCAGGGACTGCAGGGAAACTTCTCCTTCAGTGCCTGGAGCACCTCCTACCTCTCTTTCTTTTCTGGCCATAGTGTCTGCAGGGCTGTTTCTCCCACATTTTTCTCACTCCTCTCTCTCACAGCTGCTGTGCAGCATTTTTAACCTTTCTTAAATATGTTATCACAGAGGAGTCACCAGCATCACTGATGAGCTCAGCTTTGGCCAGTGGCAGATCCGTTTAGGAGCTGTCTGGAATTGGCTCTGTCTGACATGGAGGCAGCTTCTAGTGTCTTCTCACAGAAGCTTGCAGCCCCTTCCCATTTACCAAAACCTTGCCACATAAACCAAATACAAGTGTCTTTACTCTGATAGTAAAACATTTCTTTCCGGAGTAATCTGAGCAGTGGATAAAACATAAGTTAGAGTCAACTTACCCCTTAGTCTTAATTAAACAGATCTGTGCTACCATTATTCAATTGTTGTGATCTCTTGTAAATCATTGTATCAACTCTTTTTAGGCTACATGAATTATCCCACAACACCCTGGCTGTACTGCAGTATAGTGAACTGTTTGAAAGTGGTAATAATTCTTCTCTGTGGTTAACAAGAGCTATTTCCAATACTGTCGTTCTTACACTAATTAGCAATGAAAAATCAAGAGTACTAAAATGACACAACTTGATCAACAACCATAGAAAAAATGTACCTAGTTTATTACTGGCAAATTATAACTGTTTCAAAAAAAACCCCAACATGCTATGGGTTTCTGTTCCATTAAAAAAATACAGTCACTTTATATAACTTATGAGTTACCATGTATAGGTTGAAGGAAAGCTTATATTATGTGATGGGTTACTTTTCCTAGAGCTTCAGACGTTTCCAGCACTTTCATTCAACCTTGACATAGGTATGCTAGATAAAATCTTGTTTTTCTCTGCACTTACATAGCTACAAATGTTCTCTCATGAGAGATATGTCTAATGCTTAAGAAATACATATTTTATTCAAAGTGGAATAGATCCAGAAAGAATAATTGAGGAAAACTCTTTTTATAATGTCATTATCTTGGTAAGTATTGCTCAGTAGCTGTGGCATAAAGGCACTCCACTAAAAAACAGAAAAATCCACTTGGAGAGAGCTAGCATCAGTTTTCTTCTTGTGTTTTGGTTATTTGTTTGTTTGTTTTTCTTGCACCCTGGTTGACTACTTTAACTGCTGAGATTTGAAACAAAAGTAATTACAAGTGATTTATGAACCTTACCTTTCATTTGTTTTTCTTTCTTCTAAGTGTATCAAACTACTGAGCTTTAAGATGAACAAAAATATAATGTTTAATAACATTATGAATTTTTTTTCAACTTTTATTGAAAGGCTACATATTTCTTTTTTTTCACTTTGAGATACTTTTTCCCCAGTCTGGCTGACAAACTGGAAAATCAGTTATCACAATCCTTTTTAAATACTCTGCATGGAACAACACAGGCTTCTGGATAGTCGAAGGAATCTGTCCAAAATTACCATATAAACATCTCAAGAGTTTCAGTTTCACAGCATTTGGTTATCGAATATAGACAAAACCAAACCAAACCTAAACAAGCAACTTTACTTAATAAGCATTGTAATTGTGAACTCTTCCTCTTGCTCCTCTCCATCACTTTCTGCCTTTGATCTTTTTCTCAGCTTTTTATCATGTAAATAAGAGCACTTGAGCTTTTTGAACTTTTCTCTGCTCACTGCAAAGTTACTCTACTCGTGCTTTTGCTTTTCTCATAAAAAGACTTTGCAGACTCTGCAGACTCTGCAATCGAATTTTAATATACTGATTTTAACAAATTGTAAAATTCTACAAATAATTATTTTCCTGCACAGTTAAATTAAAAAACATTCCTGTGTGTGACGAAATTGTAATTTTAGTGTGCATTAACTCATACTGTCTCTTTTATGCTCAACTATGTGCCAGTACTCTGGTATATATTTTAACTGTCTTGGTTTATTTCTTATGAATCAAGATTTTGGACCCTTTTCTATCTATAAAAGACAGTTCAGGCATATCTACTTGTAAAATTTTTTATATGTTCTATGTAGCCATGGAGGTAATCATGTTGCACAGTCCTGTTTTCTTTTTAATTTTTTAATCTCTAACTTTTAATTTTTCTTTATTTTTTAATGTAAATGTTATTTTTTAATCTAATTTTAGATTTTTTTTCTCAAATTTTTCACAAGGTGCAAAGATGCTCACAGTAGTTTTATCAATTCTACAAATTGATAAAATTGATAAAATCAATCAATAAAATTCTACAAATTGATAAAATCTACGCAGTACATCTACAGTAGTAGATCTACACAGATGTACTGTGTCCAGTCCAAAGAAGCCTAAGGTGCAATTTGCTATCATCAGCAAGTAGTATCTGGAACTTCTTTTTTAGAAATATTAGGTACCACTCGCACATTCTTCCATCAAAAGACACAGTGTCAACCTTTTGGTTTTACTGCATTGTGGTTCACAGTACTGCCTTTGCTTTATCTCGTTATTCAAACCTCGAATTGTGTAATATGCAAAAACCAGCATCAAATCAGAAAATTCTGAATATGAAAGAGGCTGAGTGTTACGGATATATTAAGGGAAAATATGAAATCTTTAAACCTTCTGTAAATTCCTAGTATCAAAATTTATTGTTTGTTTGCCATGACACGTCTATATTCGTTTTAAAAAAATAATGAAAAGAAACACAAGTTAAGCTGGAAATGTAGTAAGATTAAAAAGAGCACTTTATTGCTCGCTAGCTCTGTAAATCTGCTACTGTTGCTTTTCTTCATTTGTGATTGTCATAGGCACACTTTTTTACATATTTTGGGTTAAGACCAAAAAAATATGTATGAGAAAATGCAGGAATGTTTTTTAAACATAAACAGGACTCCCTTCAATGAGAATGAGTACTAGATTTATAACTGGACGGGTTCCAGGTAGCTGGGAGCTAAAAGCTGAAAATCACCATGATCTTCAATGATAATGGATTAAATGTTCCATTTTTATTAATTCAAACCACTAAAATTCTCACAGTTTGCATCAAACTGCATTCCAACCTATATCAGAGGGAAAATAGAAGATATGTCTTTAACTATATGTTGGATGAGTGTCTTAATGGATTCAAGGAAAAGGGGAACCTTATGAGTTGAATGGCTATTGGAAGTCTTGTATATTTTAAATATGTTTAAAAATTTATGTGGTTGAAAAATATAACTGGAATCTATAAATTTAACTGCTCTGTAGTTCTTTATCTTACTCTGAAAATGCTGTCCATAGAGCTGAAAACATCTTTTTAAGGACACTTCACTTTCACAGTCCTTTTTAATTGAAGATCACTCTAGACTTTTCAGGGAAAAAAAATCCATGGATAATTGGATACGACACTGACACAAAAGTCATAATGAAGATATATTTTAGCTATGAACTTTTTCCATTCTTTCCTTTGTTCACCTTGCTTGCATATATAGAAGCACAAACGTTATGCTTCAATCCTCTTAACTGTCTCAGTAAGATGAAGTTTATTGTTTCAAAACTTTATATTTTGGATTCTGAAATTGTAGTTCTTGGATTCTAAAAGCCCTATGCTGCCTTTGTGTCCACGTAAAACCTGAAACAACCGTATGTAGACAGGGAAGTCAGATTCAATTTTCCATGTGTGTTTTTTTTTTTTCTAAAAACCTGAAGTTTTTCTGTATTTTTATTGTATTATTAGGTATTTATTTGCAAACAAATCTGAGTCATGCAGAAAGATCTTCCGTTTTTAAAGTCAATAACATTCATGTTTTCTATTCTAAATGTTTCAATATATTTCATTTTAGAAAAACAATTCTTTGAAACAAATAATGAATTATTAAAAGTGACTGTGTAGCTACAGTTCCATGTGTAATACTAGAAAACTTTATTTTTCTTTATAAATAAGTACTACATTATTCGAAAGTGAAAAATAACTTTAGAAATAACAGCTATCAAGACCTTGCATGTTGCAACTAAATGGCAAGAAATACATTTCAAATTCTTAAATAGAGTGCTCAGACTCTGAAAGAAAGAGAGAAGAATTCAGGATGGTAGAGAAAAAAAAGAAAAAAACAAACCAAAACCAACAGCTTCTGGCTAAGCCTGTTACACTTTGCTATGTCTCTATGTATGCTGATTTCTAAACATTAACATTAAGAATGGTGTAAAGGTCGCATGAAAAAGGCTGACTAAAGACTACTGTCACTAGGATGTGGAAAAAACCCTTTTACTGCTACGCGTATCACTCTTTTGAAGCTGATCCTAAAGAGAAAATTATTGCTTCATTTTGCTTTAGACCTAATGCACAGTATAACTCAAAGTCCTCTTTAATTGCCATTTCTTCAGGCCTGACTTCCCATAGTAAAACATTTCACCCATAAGAAAAGATATATTTGACTGCTGAAGATTTAACCATTTTCTTTAGACAGTTCCCCATGGGAGGGACAAGGAAAAGAAAGCTTAATTTTTAACTCCTAACAAATTTTCAGACAGCAAAAAGCAGATGCTACAGCTCAAAAAATAGTATTTTCTTACTAAATATTTTTATTTTTACAGTATAGTTTGCTGAAGCGCTGTTGAGTGGGTATATTTAATTGATTTGGCTAGAAGCAAATTAGCCCTATAGTGTTTTAAAATGAAAGATTCTTCTTAGTTTCTAATTAGGCCTTGATGCAGTAACCATCTAAGCCATTATTTTAAGTGCATCAGGTTAATGCAGTGTGTTGATTTGGAGGCTATGTAAGACATGTACAGCATGATCACACATTATGAAAGCTTTTGTGCATTTAGGAAAAGCAAACTAGAAAATCTTGGGGGTTTAATATTAAAATACTCCACTAATTTTAGTTAACGCACGTCTTATTCAAGCACAGAAAGATACAACACAAAAGGGAAAGCTTTATGTCCAGGAGAAAATGTGACAGGCATTTTTTGCTGAATGGGAATATTGGTGTGTAGTCCACTGTTTGAATGGCTTTTTTAAGCTAGTAATTCCATATTCTCTGTCCTAAACATTTAGATTTAGGACTATTGTTGACTTAAACCTTTCACTGAAAATTATTTTTATAATATATTTATATTGAATTTAAAAAGCAAATAAGAATTTTTGCATGCAAATGCAGATCTTAAGAAAGTGGTACTGGAATGCAATCGTCTTCTGACATGCATCAAAGCCACCTGGCCAAAGCCATGAGACTAAGAAAGCAGACATTCCAAAGAGGGAATAATCTATTAAATCAAGAGACATAGCACTGTAACACTTCAGGCCAGAATAAATTTTTTTTTTTTTTTTTTAGTAAGAAAGAATTAAGGGCTTGCTAGAGATACAAATATATTTGAAATATACAACAGATTGGTTCATCTCCTTTTCCAGCACTCAGCGTGTACCATGCAATCCTGGAGATTGAATGCATTTAGCATAATTTAAGGCACTGATACCAAAAGGCTTGATGAACCACAGAAGGTTAGGTGAATGCATCTGTGTCTGAATGTAAAGAAAGATCTATACCTGTTATATTCACAAAACTCCTGTCAGCCTCTGTTCTTACTCATGGAAAGCTTCCATCAACAAGAAATGTGGAACACAACCTTTAGAACAACAGTGCATGTATGTGGAGGGTAGAAGCACATACCTAAAATAGAATTTTTTTCTTTACTACATGCTTATAATCAGGTTTGACATTGGTTACCAAAAAAAAAATTGAACTATGATAGGTTTGGTTATGAAGTTCTATAGCAACTTCTTTCAAAAATATAAAAATACATAGAAAATGAGAGAACCAAATTGCATGGCAATATATCTTCCTTGCTTATTATTCAAGGAAAATATTCAAGTGTCCTGCTTTTCTTCCTCAAGTCACACAGATTTGAAGAAAAATGATCAAAGGGGAGAAAAAATTAGAGAACATGACCAAACGTTGAAGAGATAAGAGAAAGAGATAGGAAACTAAGAATAGTTAATACAGATAAAAGCAAAACTGTGCAAAAGGAAGAATACAAATTTTGCCTAAAGCATACTATTCTTGATGATCGGGATTGGCAATAACTAAAATATAATATTTAAATATAAAAGCTATAAAATAATTATAAATATATATATACAGTAACATAAACAAATATGTTAAGAAAATTGCCAGTAAAATGATCAAAACAGAAAATCATAATAACGTTTTCATCCTTACATTACACAGTATATTTGGACTCATTAGGTTAAATCTTTTTCCAACAGTTTTCAAACCTTTAAAGCAATCAAAATCATCTTTGCTGACAAGGATTTTTACTGAAAAAAATATGACTTACTGATATTTGAATCAATAAATGTGGCTAAAGGATTAATTTAAACTAATTCTAATAATCAGTTACTGTTAAAGTTTATGAGGTAACTGCTAAATTCATAAAGGTTTTCAGTGAAATTTATGTTTTTGAAGAATCTTTTCATTTGCTAATTTTTGCTTGTTTATGATAATGTTCAATGAGATTGAAAAACACTAATAGATTTCCTCTAGTACTGGTCTTATGATCTGTCTTCTTTTATGGGTTCATTAATGGTTTTGGCACAAAATCTAGGGTTGCTTATAAAAGTGCTGACAAAACAAAGATGGTGTTGTCCGAACAAAACAGAACTAGCATATCATATGGACATGAAACAGAAATGAACAACCGAGTGACTTTAAGTGATAAAAATGGAAAGAATTGCAGCAGTACAGAATCCAAATAAGTGTAATCAGAAACTAATTGCGTTTTTCCTAAATCTTGCTTCATATGCAGTCTAAAATCAGAAGGGCAAGGAATACAGCAGCAGGTTTCAGAAGTACTTTACACTTAGGAGAGGAAGTAGTAATGAGAAGCACTGGAGGACACCATACTGGGAAAGCTACTTATAATTTTTGTTGCCAGTGTTCAAGAGAATAGAATTCAAATTGGAACAGTTACAGTCAAAGGCTACTAAGATAAGTGAGATGATGAACATTTTGTTTGACTAGAATAGCTTGTCTTCTATTATTTTACTAAACAAAGTCTAAGGGGACACAGAAACACACTGGAGGTGGGAGGAAGCAACTATACAGGCCACAGAACAATGGCAATGTCATACCATATGACCATAAATTGACTATCAGAGATTTTTCTTCACAACTAGAGCAAAGTCTCTACCCTTTCTTGTGAGATAATGATATGTTACAAGGGGAGTGATGCAATGATTTCATTAAATTTAAAAATTATTTAAATTGAAATGTATTATATATTGCAAGGTGTTAGAACAGGGATGGAAATGTGCACTGCAAGACCTTCTGGAGTCTAATGTGTGAGCTTAGCCTGATGTATTAGGAATTATAGAAAGTGATTGAATGACTGCGGTTATCCATCAACCGGGCTGCATGCTGTAACAGTGTGTTCCTGCTGCAATAATGCAATGCAAGCATCGATCACACTGTTCCGAGATGCCTGTTCTTCAAGGTATTTAAGAATATTGTATCTAAACTTGCAGAAATAATGATAATATTAAATTATATCCAAGAGAGGGGAAAGTGTGATACAATAGGCCTGTTAACTAAACGGGACCTGTGACTATAGTGTCTGAAATTCTGCATCCTTTGGGATGTAAGAAGCAAATTGTTTACCTCAGTTTTGTTTGAAAAAGTTTTCTGAGAAGTTTGAAATGCCCCTGAATCTCAGATGAAGATTAATCATCAGACCCAGCGAACAATTGACTTTGCCACCACCAGCTCAACCTGCAGTTGTTGACACTGGGTTGAGCAGCGCTGGCGAGATAAACAGTGTGTTGCACCACCCCTGCGCCCTGGCTGCGGGGTGAACTCTGGAGAAATCCTTCCATTTCATACAGACAGAAGAGGCTTGCTGAGCTTCCCAACAGGAGAATGGACTTCATGGGATTGCAAAGGCCTTGCTCAATTTTTAAAGAAGAGAAGGTCGATGACCTATGTGTAATGGCGTTTCTGTGCTTTGCAGATTCAGACTTAACTAACTCCACAACACTCAGTCTCTCCGTTGACAAATGTTGTCATAGCATTCAAATACATACTATTCACATATGGTTTTAAGTGACTAGAAACACAAGAGGTGTGAACAACAGTATAGGGCCGACTATAGGAAAGAATTGCCTTGATGATTTTATCTTCTGTGTCTTCATTCTACAGGTGTAAACTATCAACTCTATGTTACCCAATGACAAATTGACATTTTGCTTCTTAGACAATAGCAGGAGAATTGATCTCTACACGGGAACAACAGCTAAACCAGTTGGTGCTCTCTGGGAGTTGTTCAACATATGCTTATTCACTGAAATGTTCTGCATGTTACCTACATAATAGGGGCTGGACTTCAGCCATCCACAGAGCAGATGACAGCCATAAGCACCAGGCCATGAGCTGTGTTCTCTGTATGGGCTTTTCTCGGGACTTCTCCCCAGAACAGAACCTGTTTTCTAAACTTACAGTTTTTAATGAACTAGAATTCCCTTTTTCTGGCCAAATATGGTAATTATTCATATCATCTTCACTTTAAATGAGGAATTAGTCTGCTTTTTGGCAGTGTTCCTTTCTTAATTGACAAACAGGAATTTATTGCAATGGCATAAATTAGATTATTGCATAACGTTTTAAAGCATCATTAATATAAATATATATCCTTCCTTTTTGATACCAGTTTCACTGCTCAATTCAAAATCTAAAATAATTTTCACACTTTTATTTCTTCAAACGTTAACCTTTTCATCCAGTACTTCTCCTCCTCCTCCAGTAATACGTTCACTTTACATGTCAGAGACTTGCAGCCTCATTTATATATCTTTTCCAAGCTCCACAGCTTTATAAAAATCCTCAGAAAAACTCATTTTTTCCAAAATTGTCTTTAAGTGATAGCATTGTTGTAACTATGATCACATTTTATTTTCAATTTATGGATCTGTAACATTGAGCTACCAACCAATGTTAAAAGCAGTAAGACATAACATGGAGGCTGGAACTTCTTATACTGGCTGCAAAACATCCATGAAACTATAGATGGTTATACTTTCACTAATCAATTAGAAACTTGAAAGAAATGCTTTATCAGCATCTGAGAAGCCAACAGATCTCTTCTCTGATGAGATGGAGATCATTCATTGGTCCCTGAACTAAGAGTGTAGTGGTAAATAATAGATGTCAAGAACTGTTCACTGACTCTGACATCAAAATGACGTAGCCTAGCTCACATTCACATGCCTGTACTCTCTTCTCCCCCAAAAGGAGGCAATATCAAAACTGCTTGTGTGAAATGGTCCTTGTCATGTGCTGTTTGTGCCAAACTCCATTTGGGCAGCCCATCGGCCAGACATCGGCCAGAACTGTGTAAAGAACCACGCCAACAACTGTGTGTGCAGTCATAACAGGCTATAATCATGATACATATTACAGACCATAATTGTGATACCATCTCAAACCTGACTCAGTTTTATTTATTTGTACAGACAGAATCTATGAAATCTGCGAGACAGTAGAAGAGAGCTGTTTGACATCTGCAGAATATTAATAGGACATAGGTTGATGGAAAGATTATAATGTGCTATGAAATTAATTTTTTTTGTTCTTTTTTCACTGAGAACTACAAATTTTAAAATCCTAGACATCTTTTGATGGATTCTGAGTAGTGTGCTTTTGTTAGCTATTTAAGAATCCTTTTAAGGAAGCCTTATCACTCCAGATACTTAAATTCATGGGTAGATCTCACAGAAGTACAGGTGGAGTACAATTCCCATATACCTGGGCCACACAGGTAAGTGTTTCCTGCAACATGATTCCCATGCATTATTAGTCCTGCTTTGGTTTCCATCTGTAAGCTCTTCTTTCTGTGTATTTAGCAACTTTTTTAAAAGCAGGTGTCGTGGTTTTAGGCTGATCCAGCAACTAAAACTCACACAGTCTCTCCTTCTCCAGTAAAGTAGAGAGGAGAGAAAAAAAAAAACAAAGGGACTGAGGGTTGAGACAAGAACAGAGGGAGCACCCACCAACCATGGTCCTGGGCAAAACAGACAGGGCTTTTCTCAAAGCAAAACAGTTTATTAATGATTACTTAGAAGGACAAAGGGAAACAAAAAACGATTACTTGAGAGGACAGAAAGAAACAAAATCAGATCTTAAAACTGACACCTTCCCCCCCCCACCTTCCTTTTCCTCCCGGCTCTACCTCCTCCCCCCAGCAGCACAGGGGGCAGGGACTGGGGGAGTGCAGGTCAGTTCATTCCGTGCTGTTACTGCTGCTTCTTTCTTAAAGGAGAAGGAGTCCTTGCACCCTTTTCCCCTGCTCCAATGGATCCCCTACCCACGAGGAAAAATCCACAAACTTCTCCAGCGTGAGTCCAGCCCACAGGAAACAATCCTTCCCCACAGATTGCTCCGGTGTGGGCTTTACCACAGTCTCGGGTACTTAGGGAGCTGTAGCCACTCGCTCCGGCGTGGGTCGTCACGCAGACTCCAGATGCCTCTCTGCCTTGCCGTGCACCCCAACATGACCATCCTCGGGCTCAGGCATCTTCTCCCCACGGGCTGCGAGTGGGTCTCTGCTCCACCGAGGCCGTCCTGGTTGCAGGGGGGCTGCCTGCTATCTCACCATCAGCCGTAGGGGAAACTCGGCTCCGGCACACCTCCTCCCGCTCCATCCTCACTGACCTGCTGTCGATGCAGCTGTTTCTCTCAGATCTCAGTCCTCTCCAGGTGAACTCAGCCCAGTGGGCACCCCGGGAGTGGGGTGCCCCCAAGTTCCCCAGCTGGCTCCGCCGCCGCCATTCTCCGTGGGCGGCGCCGGCCCGACGCAGGCAGCTGCCCGGCCGGGAGCCAGGGAGCGGGGGCAGTGCCCTCCTCCCTTCTCTGCTCGATCCTGGGCGAAGCACCTTTTCCGGTTCCTTTGTCCTGACTTAAATAGGGCAATTCGCAGAGGCGCCCTATTGGCTCAACCCCGAGGGGGATGGCAGTCTGATCTGGTGGCCAGAACTAAGCCTAACCCAGTTCCAAAACCGGGGAGGTCGCAGGGAGCAAAACCCCTCTCCTGCCACCAGAACCACCTCCCCTCCACATCAAACCATGACAGCAGGCATACTTTACATCTTGCTTATGGACTGACACAGCAGGAGTAAATTCTCCTCCAGAAAGATATCAATAGGAGTTTCAACTCAGCATTAAAAGCCTATTTTAACCTTTGAAACCAGTGGGAATTCAGGGAATAGAATGGGAGTCATGGATGCAGAAAGCAGTAGAAAGCAGACATTACTGTAAATCACATATAGTAGAGGTGTAATAGAGTGAGTGAGAATGTACCTGAAGCCCAAATCAATGCTATCAAACTAGCCACATAATTGATGTTTTGCTCAGTACTGTGTAGTTAAAGTTTTGAATTGGCTTTAATTTCATAATGGTATTACTCATGAAATTAAGAATGCATTAGTTAGATTTTGCCTTTATTAGTGCGTGTACAGAAAGTACAAATGATCATGGAACAAACTCACTTTTTTATGGTTTCATTCACAGTTAATAAAGAGCTGCCAAGTCTATATCTTGTAAAACTTAACAACTTGAATCCAGCTGGCATATCCAAAAAAGCTAAGGCCTATCAGGGTTTGGCATGGCACCAAGAAAACACAAAGAACTGCAGTGTAAGAAAAACATTGCTTACTTTTAAAAAAATATGGGTGGTTAAACAAAACTTTTTTTTTTTCTTAAACAGCAATCCAGGGAGGTACTTCAAGAGATGGCCACAATCTGAGTCCTAAATCATCACATGTGGTTTCCTCAAAGTTCAAGGAAAGAGAAAAGAATCATTTTCATTATAGTTCCATGGCCAATGCAAAATCACTGTGCTTTATTCCAGTTTTGTTTGGAGTCAATTTAGTCCTTATTGTGGCATTACAAAACTTGAAAATCTCTAAGTAGCCATAACATTTCTCTCAATACATTAAAGTCTTTAGTTCAATCTTTTTCTATTTCAATCCAGAATTGCTGTTTTTTGTTATAGGATCACTTTTTTTTGTCATTAAAATAATATGCTATTAAATACTTCAGTGGTATTTCAAAGCTGATTACGTACGATGGGCAAACCCAGAAAACCTTTTCAGTCTGAGTCCCAGACAACAGTAATAATTAGCTATTTCTGTTGATTTGTACATGAAACATTGCAGAATTATGGCCTTTTATGCAAGTCTGATATCATCAAGGCCCGGTTGGAGATTCTGTCAAGTTTTTTTTTTTGGCAGGTAATGCACTTAAAGGTATCAAATCTTCAGTAGCAAAAACTAAGGGGAAAACTTTATTTTCTCTTGTTATGCCTTGATATATAACCTGGAAAAAAAAATCAGATGAAACTATAGTTCTTTTGGGAAATATTCTATATAAATTGCGAAATACTCTCATTGGTCATATACTGACTCCTTTTCAGCTTTCTCTGCAGCTATGAAATACTTTGTTATTTTACTTGAATTCATTGACTTTTCCTAAAGTTATATTAAAAAAAAAAAAATCTGAACATTTGGCTTTACTTTCTCTTAGCATTAAAAAAAACCCCTTCTACTTCTCTCTCTTCATGATGAAAATAATACTTTCGTTATGAGTAGGATAATTTAATCCCATATATCATACCAGGTGTCTTTAAAATCAAGTATAAACTACTCTATGAAAACACAGTACTGTATAAATGTCCCAATGCTATTTTTTTAACATTTTCTTGATGCTTTTCTCTTAAGTCATATCTGTGTAATATAAAAACTAAAAACCTTTACTTTATATAGCCTAAAATTATGTTTATTTTAGATACAAATGCTATAATGCAGATTATCTGAACCGCTCAATCTCAGTATCATTTCTTTCATGCAGCCTTTTAGAAATCTCAAAAAGTCAGGGAAAAACTAAGAACCGTAGATAAGGTACAGTTGACCTCTAGGTACAGTTGACCTCTAGGTACAGTTGACTTCTGGGCACCTGAGACTTAAAGGGCAGAATATATAACTTATCAATGGATAGGTAACATAATCAGCAAAGTCCAAGTCATAGTTCTCGTATCTCAAAAACCTTCTTTAGCTTGATTTGAATGGTCCAAATCAGGATATTTTGCATAAATGATACTTTTTTTATTTTTTTATTACTTGGTGAAGATGTGTTTATTACACAGAACTGTCTGCTTTTGAATTCCAGATAATTACTCATGCTTATAAAAATGAAAAATTGTGCAGAGTACATATGATTTTGAAGTTAAAATTATATTCATTTAAAAATATTTTGGCAGTTCTGATGTGAAAAAATGACTTTTTTGTTTGATTTTGTGATTATTGGAAATATTTATGGCTTGTACTGCAATTTCTAATGAGTTTTTCTTTTCATTTGTCCTTTTTTTTGGTAATTGAATTCCAAACTTAAAACTTTTGTCAGGTTTTAGAGTCAGTCATTACATTTTTATGTCTACTTTGCAGTTCTAGTTTTATCTTTTTATGTCAAGTGTGCATGAAGGAAAATGAGATCACTTAATCTGTTTCCTCTCATTTGATGTAATGGGTAGACATGTCCTGGCTAAATTGGGCAAGACTTTAACAGAAAAGATGGGAAAAAAATCTGAGCACCACTAAAAGCAGAATAAGAAACATCTTCCTTTACATTTGTTTAGCAGCAGAAAGCCTGATGTGGAATAATTCTTACAACAGATTGAAGACACACATGCTGAAAGGAAATGAGTGACCTGACTTACAGACTGACCAGACTCTGGATTTTGACATGCCCTAGTGATTCTAACTGCATTTTAAGCAAATCACATCTAATAATCACCTCATAACCTTACCTTTCAGGAATCGTTGATAGTATATCCTACAGAAAATCTGGCAAAGTAGTTGAGAACAAAGGTATATCTAGGGGACAGCTCAGCAGTATTTTGAGACCCACTTTATCATCACCTACAGGGAGAGAGAGCCTGCAAACCTACTGTCCTGACCACAGGACCTCTAAATTCTTAAGTGTAGCTTCTAGCCTGACACTCATCATAACATGCATCAACATGGTTTATCTGCAGGTTTGGGCAGCCTGCAGGGTGTTTACTGGGGTCACACGGAGCTATGGCATGCTGCACAGCATCTTTCAGTTATACAGTCTCTGGTGTCTGATAAATAGTCAAAAAGTAGCATCTCTCTAAATATAGCACAAGCCAGAGGCCACTTGCACAGGGTTTTCAGGCCAAACAGAATGGCGTCACTTGGAAGCAGGTGCCTACCCTCTCTTCCCCTCAGAGCTGCATTTGGTCTCCTCCTGGCCAGGGCCAGGGCAATGCTGGGGGGCACCCTGGGCATCCCCCTGGCCAAGTCCTCCACTGGAAGTGTGCTGAAAACAGCAATATGGACGTGCCTGTAATCCTACACTAGTATCTGTTTTATTTAGTGGTAAAATAGTAAATCAAGGAGAACGGTATTATATCCTTTTCACCTTCTATTAGAGTTTAGTGTTCCCCTGATAGGAAGTCAGTCCCTCCAGAGAAGGAGCTGATCCTAGATTGATTTCTGAAATACTCTAGAGCTGTTAGGATTTAAGAGGAGATGGAAAGTTGATTTTTTTTTCATGTTCATTTGTGGAACATGTCTTCAGCTGGAGTAATCTAGTATTTCTCCTTTACAGTAATGTGCATGAAGCCTGATTTACATTAGGCTTTTGTAATATAATTCATTTTTAACTCCCAAGACTATAGGAGACATATTGATATTCCTCACTTACTTTTGGTATGAACACATGAAATGCTTGAAACCTGTTTCTTAAGTCAGAACGTAATATTTTCCTGTCTGCCCTGTGAATGACCTCATTTCTGAATGTCCCAATGAAGAGGAGTAACATTTTCAAGGCAGGAAGCAGGAGGCATTGCACTATTCCACTGTCTCTGCTACATGAATTAAACAGATGGCAACGTTTCCCTGTAAAAATGATCATTCCTGAGAGAAACAGAATAATGAGAGTTTCTTTTAGCAGATATTCAAGTTAAGTCTGCATATTCAGGAAACACCTTTTAGACTGCATAAAGCCAATATTTGTAGCGTTTTTCAGCTCGCTATCTGATGTAATCTCCCCTGGTAAGCATCAGTTTATTGTTCCCTAAAAAGATTTTTAAAATTATACTAACGATAAAAACTGCTTCAGTCCCTTGAAACTGTTAAAATGACTAAATCAATTTCATTTATAACTCTGAACTTTCTCAAATGTCTTATGCCAGGTCTATTCCAGATCATTTATTCAGTTAAGTCATGGTCTTGCTTGTTTCTGTTATAGTTAGATAGAAATATAAAATTAATTTGGTTAGGCAAAGTAAGCTGAACAATCTGAGTTCCACAGTTCTAAAAGTGACTTAACAACAAACAATTAGGAGATATGAAAATTATACCTTGGTCATCGTCAGGAGGGTATGAACTCACATATGGATTCCCATTTATGACAATTGAATTTGTGCAGCATCAAGTAGATGTCTCAGTACAAAAATGATGACATATTGCTTTCATACAGTCTCTTAAAAATGAATGAGATTCTGCAAATAATTTTCCTAGCATTTTCATCTTTTTTATTTACATATACAAATGGGAACAGTTTATATCCTGCTACCTCTGTTTCAATGGCTTTAAAAATTCAGTAAAGTGTAGAGATTGTTTTTTTTTTCTAGCATGCAATAAATATCTCCTTGATTGAGAAGTACCATTTTTGGAAAATCTTATCTTTTTGTTCCTTTTCATCAAAGAACAAAGAAACAAAGATTGTGCTATTGTGTATTGCCTCCTGACAATACTGCAAACTAATGTTTTTTGCCTCGAGATCTTCAGATGCCAACACAGAGATAGCAAGCAAACTTGCATTATCTGTCTTTAGTAAAGAGCTTAGTTATTACTTGAGTTCCTTTCATCGTTTAACCCAGTTGGCAATTAAACACCATACAGTCCCTCGCTCACTCTCCCCCACCCCCAGGGGATGGGATAGCGAATCAAAGGGGAAGAGAAAAGGAGACTGGTGGGTTGAGATAATAAGAATTTTATAATTGAGATAAAATAAAATTAAAATTGATAATGATAAAATAATAATAAAAATGATAATACTATATAGAAACGAGTGATGCACAGTGCAGTTGGTCACCAGCTGCTGACCAAAGCCCAGCCCGACCCTTGCTAGTGATCCTGGAACCAAGAATTCCCCAAACTGAAACCCCAGAAGACAGAGATCTCCCTGACCAATCCTCATCTGTATACTGAGCATGACATTGCATGATATAGAATATTTCATTGGCCAATTTGGGCTTCAGTCCTAAGTCTAAACTCAGATTCTAAACTAGGAGTTGTTGATCCTTTGCTCCAGTGGTGTTGCCTCCCAGCTTCTTGTGCGCTTTCACACTAGCAAAACATGGGAAGTTGAAAAAGTCTTTTGTGTCTTAGCAACAACTATAAACATCAGTATGCTATCAACATTCTTCTCCTATCAAATCTTATACTAAATCCAAAACGCACTAAGAAGAAAACTAACTCTTTTCCAGTTGAAGCAAGGGCAGTTCCTAAAAATTCTCTAGAATTTTCATAAGGACATGATGTCATGACTAATAACTGAAGAATAAACACCGTAGGACTTGGTACTTTAGAAATGTTTCTGGTTTATCCAATAGAAACCTCTAGACTGCAAAATTTCTTCTGTATTATCATAATCTTTCTCAGTTTTCCAGACTCTCTGTGAATACATCATTTTGAAGACATACTTCCCTATGTGAATTTCATTCCAGCAGCATAAACAGGAAGAAGATCCAATATGCAGCAAGACATTTTCTCATTATATTGAATAACTCAGTAATCAAACTGCCTTTTTCTCCATTTCTGTACATCTTTATGAAAAAAAAATCCGGGATCTGTTTTTTGCCTATCACTATGTATTTTATTTTTGTAAATAGAGTTATTTATCTAGATAAAGAAGTACACCACCCTCCCTATTCACTTTGAGAATATGAGACTTCCTGGGCTGGCCTCTGGTTAAACAAAACTTGTCTCTAAATTTAGAAAAAAAAATAAATGTTCGAACACTATATGTGCTGAAAGACAAGCCAACAGAGAAGACCAGCCTAGCTGAACAGAGAGCTTTGACTGGAGTTCAGGAGAAAAAAGAAAGTTTATGACCTTTAGAAGAAGGGGCAGGCCACTCAGCAGGACTACAAGGATATTGCGAGGTTATGCAAGGAGAAAATTAGAAGGGCCAAAGTCTAACTAGAACTTAATCTGGCTACTGCTATAAAAGATAATAAAAAATGTTTATATAACTACTTTAGCAACAAAAGGAGGGCTAAGGAAAATCTTCTACTTTTATTGGATGTGGGGGAAACAATGGCAAAGGATGAGGAAAATGCTGAGGTACTTAATGGCCTCTTTGTCTCAGTCTTTAATAGTAAGTCCAGTTGTTCTCTGGGTGCCCAGCCCCCTGAGCTGGAAGACAGGGAGCAGAGTAAAGCCCTCATAATCCAAGGGGAAACAGTTAGTGATCTGCTACACTGCTTAGGCACACCATAGTCTATGTGGCCAGATGGGATCCACCCAAGGGTACTGAGGGAGCTGGCAGAACTGCTTACCAAGCCACTTTCAATCATTTATCATCAGTGCTGGCTAACCATGGAGGTCTTATTTGACTGGAGATTAGCAAATGTGATGTCCATCTACAAGAAGGGCCAGAAGGAGGATCCGGGGAACCACAGACCTGTCAGTCTGACCTCAGTGCCAGGGAAGGTTATGGAGCAGATCTCCTTGAGTGTCATCACTCAGCATGTGCAGGACAACCAGGTGACCAAGCCCAGTCAGCATGGGTTTATGAAAGGCAGGTCCTGCTCGACAAACCTGATCTTCTTCTATGACAAGGTGATCTGCTTAGTGGATGAAAGAAAGGCTCTGAATGTTGTCTACCTGGACTTCAGTAAAGCCTTTTACACCATTTCCCACAGCACTCTCCTGGAGAAACTGGCTACTCATGGATTGGATGGGCATATGCTTTGCTGAGTAAAAAACTGGCTGGATGGCCAGGCCCCAAGAGTTGTGGGGAATGGAGTTAAATCCAGTTGGTGGCTAGTCACAAGTGGTGTTCCCCAGGGCTCAGTATTGGGACCAGTTCTGTTTAATAATTTTATCAATGATCTGGACAAGGGGATCAAGCACACCCTCAGTAAATTTGTAGATGACATCAAGTTGGGGGGGGGAACATTGATCTGCTTGAGGGTAGGAAGGCTCTACAGAGAGATCTGGGCAGGCTGGATCGATGGCCTGAGGCCAATTGTATGAGGTTCAACAGGATTGTCAGATCCTGCACTTGGGTCACAACAACCCCATGCAATGCTACAGACTTGAGGAAGAGTGGCTGGAAAGCTGCCCAGTGGAAAAGGAGCCGGCTGTATTGGTCAATAACTGGCTGCATATGAGCCAGCAGTGGACCCAGGTAACCAAGAAGGCTGATAGCATCCTGTCTTGTATTAGAAATAGTGTGGCCAGCAGGACTAGGGGAGTGATTGTTCCCCTGTACTTGGCACTGGTGAAGCTGCACCTCAAATACTGTGTTCAGTCTTGAGCCTCTACTACAAGAAAGACATTGAGGTGCCGGAGTGTGTCCAAAGATGGACAACAAAGCTGGTGAAAGGTCTAGAGCACAAATCTTATGCAGAGTGGCTGAGGGAACTGGGGTTGTTTAGCCTGGAGAAAAGGAAGCTCAGGGGAGACCTTATCACTCTCTACAACTACTTGGAAGGAGGTTGTAGCGAGGTGGGTGTCAGTCTCTTCTCTCAAGTAAAAAGCGATAGGATAACAGGATAATCCCTGGATGTGTTTAAGAATAGGGTGGATGAGCTACTTGAGGATATGGTTTAATGGGGATTAGGGATGGTTGGACTCGATGATCTCTAAGGTCTTTTCCAACCTAGAAATCTATGAATCTATGAATAAGACAAAATGGACTCAAGTTGTGTCAGAGGAGGTTTAGAATGGATATTAGGAAAAATTTCTTCACTGAAAGGTTTGTCAAGCATTGGAACAGACTGCCCCAGGAAGTGGAGGTATTTAAAAGACATGTAGATGTGGTGCTTAGGAACATGGTTTAGTGGTGGATTTGGCAGTGTTAGGTTAAGAGTTGCACTTGATGATCCTCAAGGTCTTTTGCAACCTAAAATATTTTATGAGTCTATGATTCTATGTACAGGCACCACTATTTCATTAAGTAAAGCTGTAAGGAGTACTAGCATTATTGATACTTCCAGCAGCATTTCAAAATAAACTGGTTTTGAAAGTAATTCCTGAAGTTGGTGAATGCTAAATATCCTCTAAGAATATCCATTGTACAGACATTCACACTAGAAATCAGAGGAACATCCTGTTTGTGAACATGACCAGTCTGAAAATGAGGTGCTGTGTTTCTCAGTCTCTAAAAATGAAAGTTTGAGGAATATGTACTGAGATATGTAATTAATCTTTTACAGTTGTAATTAGGAAGCATGCAATTAAGAGCTAGACCCATTGTTTGTAGATGTGCTTATAAACTTCTATATACACATTACTAAATTGTAAAATGTACCTCCTTCCTAAATTATGCTTAATTCCATCAAGACATCAGTTTATCTCCTAGGTGTTGTAAGAAGGACTTTAGATTACTATTGCTATTCCTTCCCTGAAAGAATGATCAATAGCAAACATGATGAATAGTGCTAGGCAGAGAAAGAGTGGTCCTGGCTGTGAAAGATGCTGATTACGTTTTGCCCTGTGGGACAAACTTTCATTTCACAAAAGTGCTAATACAAAACATCCCTTTCACTCAATCAGCACTTATTTGAAGGCTTCTGTTCTCTGACTTGCAGGTCTAAAAAATATGGCACAGAAACTGTCTGGTTATCTCACTGTCAGAAACCTAATGTTCTGGCTTCAAAGCTGTTTACAGCAATGCTATGTCAAAGAAGGCTACTCTCACATTTCTTGAGCCATTATCTCAACTCAGTGTCCTAAAAGATATTCCCCTGCTTTTTCTTCTCCTAGCTATTTCTCTGTTATTTACTTTTCCCTTTTCTCTAGCTCAGCCTGGGGACCAAGTACAGTCCCCTAATCTTCATCCTCCTTGTCTAAATAATGCTGTGTGTCGCTGTTAACTGAGATTTAGGTCAGAGTACTATATCGCATTATTTGTTAAATTACTGTGGTTATTACTTCATCCTGCCATCAAAGGAAGTATGCCTGTGACCACTCTCTCCCAAATATTTCTGTACCACCATGAAATATCTGAGAATAAAGGACAATAAAATTGTTTTTTCTTCTTTTGTGTCAGAATGAATCTCATGTACTGTTAGGAAAAACTGCCTCCATTGCAGGAAAGCCATTCATGGTTCCCTGCCTAATATTATTCAACATACATTGAAAGCTGTTTTGAAGGAATGAAGCGACAAATATACATGAAAAATGTATTGTGTTTTTACCTGAAACACAGTGTGTTCTTACAGCCTTCCTCTGTGCCTCCTGAATCAGAAATTGGGTAGGAGGAAACTAGCTCAAAATTGAACTTAACAAAAACAAGCATCAAACTAAAAAAAATATTTTAGACCTAGACTTCATAATTTAGAAGAATTTATTTATGCATTTATTGATCATATTCTTATTTACAGATATATATTGATAAAAATAATCATAGTGAGATGGTGGTAGATAACTCTTTAGAAAATCTAAAAAGCTTTTAGAACTGAAGTGTCATATTGTTATGCTGTTCAATGGTTAACATTGAAAGTTAACATTCAGCTGGCTTACTTCATCATTTCACAATTGCATCTTTAACTATTTCTGCAGCTGATGTTTCTGACTGTATGAAATGCAGATTAAAACAGTAATATAATTCAATGTTTACAAGTAGATTTTTTATATAATCTTCATCTGAGCATGACTAAGAAAAATCAATGTTGTGAAGAGATGTTGCAGCATAAAATATTTTTTTTAAGTCTCTTAATGTTATAATTGCATTGTTAGCTATTGCGAAGCCCCGGGATGGGAAGTCAACATAAAGTACTCTATTTTATATGGTGCCTATTTCATGTAGTTTACTCTGGTCAGGAGCATCAACCAGATAGATGTGATGAAGGAATTAAATGCCTCATATTCAACATCTGTCGCCTCTAACTTCTTCTTTACAGTCTGCTCCCAATATCACCATCACCTGTAGTCCTAAAACATTTCCTTTCTGAAATTAGTGATTATTTCTGTCATCATTGCACAGATGGTTATGTCTTTTCATTTCACGGACAGCGAGGAAAAAAATCAACCTTGGAGTAACCCAAACGACTTCAAAAGAAATTTCTATGAACAATTTTGTCTCTCTATTAGTCCAAATTCTCTTATCGTTTCTGACTATTCATTTTTCAGCTGAAAAAGAAGACTGTTTAAAGCCCTACCGCCATGTGAATTTTGTACTGCAGCCTTTGGAGGAAGAGTTACTGGTAAGTGTCTCTCCAGGTTCTATTGCTGCTCGTCAAAGTATTCTTGGTACCATATCAGATCAACATTTCAGAGTTGTGGTGCTGTGTAGGGTAATGCCTTGTTAGGGTCTGCCATTTTCACTGTGAAAGTATCAGGCAACCGGAAAGTAAAATGACATGTTGACAGTTGTATTGGGTTTGCATGGCAAGGTTTTAGTAGCAGGAGGGCTACAGAGGTGACTTCTCTGAGAAGCTGCTGGAAGCTTCCCCTATGTCTGATAGAGTCAATGACAGCTGGCTCCAAGACAGACATGCCGCTGGCCAAGTCCGAGCTAATTAGTGACGGTGGTAGTACCTCTGGGATAACATATTTAAGAAAATGGAAAAAACCTGCACAACACCAGCAGCAGCTGGAGAGAGAAGAGAGAGAATATGTGAGAGAAACAAGTATGCAGACACTAAGGTCGGTGAAGAAGGAGAGGGATGACGTGCTCCAGGTGCTGGAGCAGAGTTTCCCTGCAGCCCATGGTGAAGGCCATAGTGAGGCAGGCTGTCCCCCTGCAGCCCACTGAGGTCCACAGTGGAGCAGACATCCACCTGCAGCCTGTGGAGGACCCCACACTGGAGCAGGTGGATGCACCCAAAGGAGGCTGTGACCCCATGGGACCCTGCACTGGAGCAGGGTCCTGGCAGGACCTGTGACCCCATGAAGAGAGAAGCTCACGCTGGACCAGGTTTACTGGCAGGACTTGTGACCTCATGGGGGACCCATGCTGGAGCAATCTGTTCCTGAATGACTGCATCCTGTGGAAAAGGAACCATGCTGGAGCAGTTCATGAAGAAGTGCAGCTCTTGGAAAGGACTCCTGTTGAAGTTGTTAATGGAGGACTGTTTCCCATGGGAGGGACCCCATGCTGGAGCAGGGGAAGAGTGTGAGGAGTCATCCCCCTGAGGAGGAAAGAGCAGCAGAAACAACGTGTGGTGAACTGATCACAACATCCATTCCCCTTTCCTCTGCGCCACTGTGGGGGAGAAGGTAAAGAACTCAGCAGTGAAGTTGAGCCCAGGAGGAAGGGAGGGGTGAGGAGAAGGTGTTTTAAGATTTGATTTTGAGTTACTCTACTCTGATTTGATTAACAATAAATTAATTTCCCCAAAGCAAATCTGTTTTACCCATGACAGTAATTGCTGAGTGATCTCCTTGTCCTTGTCTCTACCCATGGGCCTTTTGTTATATTTTCTCTCCCCTGTCCAGCTGAGGAGAGGGAGTGATAGAGCTGCTTTGGTGGGCTCCTGGAGTCCAGCCAGGGTCAAACTACCATAACAGCAAAATGCTTACTTGACGGTTTTAACCTGCTGTAGACACGACATTGACAAACAGCAGCAACGTGATCCAATGGATGGCATTTAATGGGTGCTATGCCTTGCAGACGTACCTCTGATTCTCCTTATTTCCATCGTTTTCCTTCTCATGTTTGAGCTCAGACAATACTCTGTCTTCAGAAATATAAATCCTTTTACAACAAAGAGCTTGTAAACTGGGACTGTGCAGGCATAAAATGTGAGAATGTCCCTGCAGAGTGTGGCATAGGACAACAATTCTAGCAAACAAAAATTAATTGCGATATTTTATAGCTCCTGGAAGTGAAATTATGATTGCAATTTTGAAAAGTGAAAAAAGAACAAAACAAGTCTAACTTAAAATATAGGATGTAAACAATGATGTGAACAGCAGAAACCATAGTGTTTCTCCACAATTTTCTAGAACAGCTTCTTTTATTGTTTGGTGACTTGTCCAAGATGTTATGAGCTTGGTTACTCATTCTGCTTTTGAAACAAGCAAATAGATCATGGGAAAATCTCCTGGAGACAGAGCTTCCTTGAAGTCCTGCAGTCTAGATGCCGGGCAACTTCATGTGGAATCATACGGTCTAATTAATGATCAATAGTGATGTATTCTCAGGCAGTAGGCTTATCCTATGACAATTTTGTGTAAACGTCTGGAAAATCTCGTACAGAAGAAGTCAATGCAATTATTTATTTGCTGGATCCCATCATTATATCATATATAACAGATTTGACGTATCTTAGTAATAGTTACCACACAATTTGATCTGAGGTGAGCAGGGTCTCCTTTACAATTAGAGTATCTAGAATGCATAGCCAATGTTCACTTTAACATGTCGTTTAATGAGCTCTAAATGGGATATAAATAAAGAATAAGATGATACACTTTGACTCATTCCATAATATTTCTATCCAGATAAATATACCTAAGTTCAAACAATAGCCAACATTCAATGTAATTTCCAAATATCATGGAAACATAATTTTCCTCCAATAAAAACTTAAATAGAAGCATGAATAAAATAATTGTATTATTTAGCATATTCCTAATACTAATCATCATCGTTATAGCACCTAAGACTTCCAACTTATCTCTCTCATTTAAGAGTCTTGCAGCTCATTACTGGTTTAAGAGCCCAGACATCTTTATAAGGTGAGCAAACATTATCTTGATTTTGCAATAGGAATATGGGAAGAAAATTATCTTCTAGGAAAGTCACTGAAAACTTCCAGGCTCTGTTCCTCCTCTCCTTATTTTATATTTCTGCATATTTTAACTATCATAGAACTATTACTTCCAAATTGGAAATGTTTCAGCCAGTCAGAATTCAGGAATGCTGTTACATTTGCACCTGATTCACCCTTACAGATCAGTGTGTATGCTTAAATTTCTTAGTCACTCCTTTTCTTGCACTTATATTTGCATAATGATAGCACAGTTCTATTTTAGTAATTTAGCATAGCATGCAAATTCCCATACTCTGATTTGCAGGCACCCATTATTAGCCAAGCAACATACAGGGATTTACATTAATGAATACATTGCTCTTTCTCAGTTACTTTATTGCAGTTATCTAAATCTCATAGCTCTGATTATCTACAAGAAGAAAAAGTTTTGAGAAAACTGAGATGGAGTGAATTGAAGTTTTGAAATTGCCATGGCTTCTATTGACCACAGTTTTGTGGACCTGTGGTCTCATAGCTTTTATCATACAGATTAAACAGGTGAGAAAAATTGTAATAGGTAAAGACTGTAAAATAATCTGAATGAAGGCACCATTGTATAAATATTTTAAAATAAAACATGTTGCTTAAGTCTGTAATTTATCTTAGTCTGTTCTGTAAAGCAAACATTTTCTCCTAAATCTACAGTTTGTTGATAATGATATCCTATGGAAATACTTGACTTTTAAAACATAGAAAGAGAACATGTTCTCACAGAAACATAGACACTCAAGGATATGATAATAATATGGCATTAGAAACATAGGGCCAGGTTTCCCAGTATTACAGACTACCACCACTCTATTGACTCTGAAAGAATGACATCAATTTACAGAGGGTCTAAAGAAAACTGTCCAAGATATGTAAGTGACTTAGAAGTTCAGCTGTAAAGAACTCCAGCTCTTAATGTGTAGGCACATTTTCAACCCTTTGGCCTATTTGTCGTGGGAGAGATTTAAGAATAAAAATGTCCGTTTGTTCTAAGATGATTCATCCTTCACTTCAGGAGCACTAAAGGTGACATAGTTGAGAGAAAATATGTCACATAAAATAAGAAGCATGTTTTTTCTTTTGATAAGGAAACAAATCCTCTCCTTTGCCTTGTTTTCAGTGCAACTGCAGTCTTGTTGCTGGGACACTCCTTGGGGAGATGAGATATCCATGCCAGTGGAAGATTACAGCCAGTTTACATCAAGAGTTGATTTGGCCGTTAGGCTGCCAAAAGTTGTTTGAGTGTTATATATTGTGCCATATGTCTTTTGCTATGTTTAATGTTTCCTCTCCTTTTCGTACACTGGGGTAGCTCTTACCTTGGGGATAGTAAGATTCAACTCCACCCACCCACTTTTATAACTCTTTGAGCCTAATTTCCCTCCTGCTAAGTGCAGAGAGTGCACATGCTGTCATCAAGTCCATCGTCATCTTACAGTGTTCTGGCTAAACCAAAGTTAGAGAGGGAGGCATAAGGCAACTTGGGACAAACATGAAAAACATCCATACAGGAGAAAGTTAAAAGATACTAACATCCCAACTGTCCTGTGATTTTGCTCATAAGGTGAGTGGTATGACTTGACTGTATAAACATATACTTCAGCCCTCCTTCTTATGAAGAACAAGAACAACTGGGTTTTTCAGTCTTGAAAATCAGGTTTAGTGAATGTGCTACAAAGTTCCTGCATTTGTGTGCCTGCACAGTAGATCTCACTGAGGAATTTTCTGGCTATGTCCAAGTTGTCAGGGTGGACATATGACAAATCAGACTAAGCAAAAAAGACGTGCATAGGAGAAAGCAGAGAAGTAATAATAGTCTAATTTTCCAACATATTACAACTAAATATTCTAATCTTGTCAATATTGTCTTGATAGTCAGTGACCTATACTGTTGTTTTGTGCAATATTTTTCCTTTAAGCCTTCTCTGCGCTACATACATGCAAACACACACATACACACATCCACTGTAAAATTTTCTGTTGCAACTCCTATCAGCTGAAAAGCATTAGAGCTGCCACTGTCTCATGAATAAAAAGTTATTAAAGGATAATTGTATATACTTCTGAGAAAACCTAGAATGAGTCTTTAGGGCAACTTTGTAGAAGCTGCTTTGAAGCTATGCAAAGCAGCTAGAACTGGGACCCAGAACTGTTCTCAGTGGTTTTAGTTTAATGCACCATTCCCAAAATTAGGAGTTGTAAATATTTGTAATTGCCTTCAAGTTTGCAGCAGCTGAAATAAAGCACTCATTAAACCTAGTCTTCCACTCCAGTTATCTTTGGGTTTTTTTTTCTTTCCCTCAGGAATCTCTTTTCTCTTGACTAATACCAATAGTGCTAAATTCTTGCAAGGCACTTGCTATACAAAATGTACATACATTCAATATTAATTTCCTATTTTCTCCACAAGCTACCAGGAGTGATATGAAAGTTATTGTCTATATTCCTATGGAAAGATAATTTAATAGTATTAATATATACTTGTGAATATATAATTCAATATATAATTGTGAAGTAATAGAGACCTAAATTTGGAATGGCTCATGCATGTGTTTTATTTTTGAAGTAGGTCCTGGAAATCAAGTATAAGCACACGTGGAAACATGGTAAGATTTTTTTCTAAAATTATTTGTTTAAGGCTCAGAAAGTATAGCAGTGTAATTACAAAAAGAATACACCTCATAAAGAAACATATCCTTAACCTCATATTTGCAGATGTAGGAGTAGAACCCCTTAACGATCGCTAGAGATCAACCAAGAAGGGCCTAAGGGAGTAGCATACATCTTGTCAAAATGTGTTGAATTTAAATAATTTCCTCTTCTTTAAATACAGATCCTTAATTTGGCATGTCATCTATTGATATTATATATATGCACACACATATATATAAAATAGGTGCTTTAATTAGGAATACAAAAGAACCATCATCATCATCAAACTGGTAACTACTGTTGACCTGAAATAAGTAACTGACCTACAGGTGTCTTGTACACAGGGAGACACTTTCCAACCTGTACTGACAACATCTTTCAAAAATTAAAGTCAGTCTTTTCACAGCCTGTGATGTTGCTGTCTCTTTTCACTTCATAAATTTGCGTATGAGTATTCAGTCAAGAGGCTTCGACGAGGAACTGATACGTATATCTTACTTCCAAAGCATCCTAGCCCATACTTCGTGAGGAGTTTGCTTATCTAGATGTATACAGGCATGCTCTGAGAAGTGTGTGCTCTCCTAATCTGTGGAGATCTCTAAATATGGGTCAGGCTGATATGAGAGATAGTTCAGCCTGGAGTAGAACTTTCTTTGCAACAGGCAAAAAGATAAAATACAAAGTATTTGAGAACCATGAGATAAAATGTACAGTGCCAAAGATATTTGCATGTCTCCAAAGTCTGGTAGCTACTGAAGTGGGATTTTTAAAATCACAGCTTTAAAGTAACCAAAATTCATTTAGGTGCTTTTGTGGATCTGATTCCTCTTTATCTTCACCAGGATCTTGCTTAAGCTTTTCTTTAAAAGCTTTGACTAAATTAGACTCTTATTACTAAGAAGAAAAGTAGTGTCTCTGTTCATCCTTACAAATGGGAAAATGTTTGACTGAATTTGTAGTCATAGCGCTTTGGTAAAGAATGAAAGACAATTAAATCTAATAGGGAAATCTAATAAATAATTAATTGAAAGAGCTGAGAGATGCACAATAATTTTTCTTGTGACAACTGTAGGGAATCTAGAAAGATTTACTGTCTCCTGAAGCTGAGCAAGGCTAGAATAAAAGCAAGCACCAGAAAAGCACTATTGCTTCTAATGCTGGTCAACTCCTCATGGCCAAGTTTTTACTCAGAGCTTCTGTTAGCTCTTTCTTCCTAGGCTCGTGGAATACTACATGTATTTTCTGTTGTGATCTTTGAACAGAAGCATGAAAAATCTTCAATACAAAACTTGGGTTGATTTTCATACTCAAAGAAGCTATGAAGTGATCAGTCACAGAATTACTGATTGAGGCTGGGTCTGTGGTAGAGGTATGGTTTGTATGGCAGTCAGCTAATAATCAGGTTTTTGTACAAGTATGTCATTATTCCAACCAAATACAGACCTTAGAAGGTAAAAACTCAGCTGGATCAGACCTTAATAAACAAAAAAACCTGAACCAAACAAAATCCTTTCCCATAGATGGGAAAAGGAAAACATGGTGCAATTACATTAGACAGCAAAACCACAGGTTTTTACAAACGTCTGTGAAAGACATAACAGGCTAGCATTTAATGACAATCTGCTTTGAGATTTAATGAAAAAAGCATGCTGTTGTTGATGATGTTACAATGATAGTGAACTATCTTGTTTGCTAAATAAAATCAGGATGTAAAGAGACAGATTGCTAGGATAGCAGCAAAAGTGATATTTGGGGACAATAATGCTCTCCTCAGGGAAATAATCCAAAATGTCGCTATGTCTCTGAAGTGTTTTTATTTTGCTAAAGGTTTTACAGGCACTTTAACAATACAAAACTATCATAGAATAGTTCTTTGTAGAGAAGAGGTCTCTTCTTCAGCTCTCTTGCCTAATGGCAAATATTTGCAATTTCTGAGACTACCCAAAGGTTCATGTTCCTTTGAGTTTTCACGTGCCAAAGGATTAAGCTGGAGTAAATCAGAAACACTCTGAAATGTGTAGCTACTGTAAAGATTATATAGTTTTGATAATTTGTCTATTTGGACTTTTTAGACACACAAATCAGAATAAAATTAATGTTATTTGAAAAATAAAAAGTGCTTGCCTATAAAGACTTACATTTAGGTTATTATGAATTAAGACTGTCCATCAGTACTGGGGCCAGTGCTATTTAACATCTTTGTTGGTGACATGGACAGTGGGATCAAGTGCACCCTCAGCAAGTTTGCAGATGACACCAAGCTGTGTGGTGTTGTGGACACGCTGGAGGGAAGGGATGCCATCCAGAGGGACCTCGACAGGCTGGAGAGGCGGGCCTGTGAGAACCTCATGAAGTTCAACAAGGCCAAGTGCAAGGTCCTGCACACGAGTTGGGGCAATCCCATGCACAAGTACAGGCTGGGTGGAGAATAGATTGAGAGCAGCCCTGAGGAAAAGGACTTGGGAGTGCTGGTGGATGAGAAGCTCAACATGAGCCGGCAATGCGCACTGGCAGCCCAGAAAGCCAACCATATTCTGAGCTGCATCAAAAGAAGCGTGGCCAGCAGGTCGAGGGAGGTGATTCTGCCCCTCTACTCTGCTCTCGTGAGACCCCACCCAGAATATTGTGTTCAGCTCTGGAGTTCCCAACACAAGAAGGACATGGAGCTGCTGGAGTGGGTCCAGAGGAGGGCCGCGAAGACGATCCAAGGGCTGGAGCACCTCTGCTATGAAGACAGGCTGAGAGAGTTGGGGCTGTTCAGCCTGGAGAAGAGAAGGCTCTGGGCTGATCTTATAGCAGCCTTCCAGTACTTAAAGGGGGCCTACACGAAAGCTGGAGAGGGCCTTTTTCCAAGGGCGTGTAGTGATAGGACAAGGGGCAATGGATTTAAACTGAAAGAGGGGAGATTTAGATTAGATATAAGGAAGAAATTTTTCACTCAGAGGGTGGTGAGGCATTGGAGCAGGTTTCCCAGAGAAGTTGTAGATGCCCCATCCCTGGAGGTGTTCAAGGCCAGGTTGGATGAGGTTTTGGGCAACCTGATGTAGTGAAGGGTTTCCCTGCCCATGGCAGGGGGGTTGGAACTAGATGATCTTTGAGGTCCCTTCCAACCCTAACCATTCTATGAATCTATGATTCTATGGATTTCATAACTTTATTTCATATAACCTAAAGATGAAGATTCACCCAATATTTTTGAGGGAGGAAGGTCATAAAAGAGCTGGAGGGCAACAAGTGGGGCTTGCAGTTTATTACAGCAGAAAGGAAAATGGCAGATTTGCAGCAGCAAAAATATTAATGCATTATCACCTGAGAATTTAAATATTGCATGTGAGATCATTTGCTGATAAAGCAGTATTAAATTAGTTCAAATGATAACAATAATAATTCTTTCACTCTTTCGGAGAAATAAATTTCTGGTTTGTTAGGTAACTAGAAATATGGCTTTTGAGCTGCAGAACTGAAAATCTACTGAAAATTGCTTCAAATTTTGTATGATATCTCTTGATAAAGAACAGCACTGGTGGCTTAAAGCTATTATTCTCTCTGTTTAGTTAGACTTCTTTCTAGTAGAACTGGCATTCTGCTTGAAGTCACGTTTTGGTAACTTCCCAGGGAGATAGATTTTATTAGATGTATGCCATAGCTCTTTTCCCAGCCTGCGACTGCTCAAAATGCTGCCTTCTGTCTAGTTGCCTGTTATCCAAATGAACAAAATAACTGAAAGTTTGGGGTTCAAATTTGTATGCAGATCTCCCTGTTGGTTGTGATTTTTGTTTCTTTGTGTTTCTAATGAGATGAGTTTGGATTTTTGTTTTAGTTTCTACTTCCTCTTTTTTCTTGATGTCATTTCAAGGCCCATAAATTTCAGGCAAGATATATTTTATGTCTGATTTTTAAAGATTTGTATATTTGTAAGGATAACTTTGTGGTTTCAGATAAATTATCTTGTTTGGGCCATCAAACTTGGCTTGTTAGCCATCACATATTGCAGTTGTCAACACTTCTTCTACAGGATTTTTCCTGGGTTTGATGTGATCTGCTCTCTCTTGGGTTATATTTCCCAAAATATCCAAAAATCATATAATTCAGAAAACTTTATCTACATGAAAGCTGTTCCAGCACCCAGTGTTCTAGCCAGAAAAAAAAAACACGTTCAGGAAAAAAAAACACCCTTTTTTTTTTTCATAAAATATGATGATTTCTTGGTGTTTGCACTTAATATTCTTAGTTTACTCTCATTTATTGCTTTTATACATTATTGCGCTGTATATAAAGTGTATATCTTACCAACTCTTCTTATTAATTATCCAGTTCCTATACTTCTCTTCCTGCCCTTAATTGATTGCTTTGTTTAAATTTTACATAAATCTTCATCCTTTTAATCTACATTTTTTACTGAATATCAATCTTCTGTGAAGAAAAAGCTATTATTTTTCTGAAGAGAACTAAAATGTGCACAGCATCAGAAACGAGGCAAATATTTATATATTTGTTTACTTTATCAATGTTTAACATACATTAGTTAAGTATTCAGACATTAATTATCTTATTTTCTTTTTCTCTTCAGTGTGGAACTAAAAGAGTGTTTGAAGAAGGCAATACTGACATTTGAAAGAAATAATTTTTAAGGTTATTATTGTAGCACTGAAGCATTTTTTTTCTCTTTGAGCATCAAAGTGACAATTTTGATGAAAGATAGAGCTGCTGTTGCTTCCAATTTCTTTCTCAAAATAATGTTTTGTCATTTCTTTTTAAGTGATTCTCTTTCATGTTTACTTAATTTAATTGTGCAAACCATTGAATTGGACAGGAAAGCAGATGCAGCTTAACGTTGTAATTACTCATAAAAACCCCAAAGACTTAGAGAGGAGAAACCATTTGATGAACATGATCTATGTAGCTGTCATTTGACAAACAAATGTCGTCATAATCGTCTTTTTGTATTCCTGGTTAGTTTGCTTCTGTTAAAGACGAAGTACGAGCATGAGACAAACAAAAAATTTAGTACTGAGTTTTTTCTACGTTTTATGAGGTTACAACTTAAAATTATTGTAATGATATTCAACAAACTAGTCGATTTCGGAAAGTAAAAAATTCTATCTATGATCTAAAACAATGGAAAAGCCTTTGTATTGAACTTGGAAGAAAATAAAACAGGACAGTAACAAAAGTGAAAATGGAAAATCAGAAACTCTTTCTCAAACATAAAGGGAATTTCTCACATATAACTATGAAAGTACGGAATATGGTACGTGGGGAAAAAACTAGAAGCCAGACCCTTTCTGGACATAATTATTGCGATTAAAATTCCAAAGGGACAGCATTTGGAAACAGCTAGATTTTTTTTTTTTTTGCAATTAATTTTTTTTTACACTTTATAGTGTGATGGAAAAACCTAAAGGCTTTACTTCAGCCCAGGTCGATCTGACTTCAAGGTCATGGGAAGATCCCTAAGTATTGAGGATGACTGCATTTATGAGAGAACAGAGGACTCAGACAAGCGTGAACCTTTCCAGAAGCAATAGGATCTGGCATCCGAATAGCTTTTGAAAAAAAAATAACCAACCATGTAAAGCAAAAATAGAGTGTGCACAGACACGCACACACATGGACGTACACACAGTGGGAACTACAGCTGTAAAATATAAAATGGACTTTTGGGAAGAGTTTCCATGATCCTCATTTCTAGTTTTGATGAGTCATTTCAGCACTTTTTCCCTCATTTAAGAAAAAATAATCTCTACTTTTTACTGGTGATATCTGCTGAAGCTAGCAGCACCTGCTTTACAGTTTTTGCTGCCACAGGCAATATGGAAAATGTTCATGCGGGTGAACTTCCACTGGCACAATAAATGGTCACTAAACAATTTGCTACCCTTAATATTGTGCTGTCCCAGGCTACTACCTGTTCTGCCTGTGTAGTAGAACTGGTTCTAGGAATCGCTGATGCCTCACATGTTTCTTATCTTGCTTTTTATGTTTGACGTGAACACTATAGCTGACTGATCCTCTAAAATATCAATGATTCAACTGGTTATCCAGCTCCAAAGGTGGGTTCCTTCCCAAATGTTTTGGGTAGAACAAAATCTCTTGGTTTCTAATCAATAAGTTTCATTTTATTGCCTAGCTTGTTACTGGACTTTCATTTTTTGGTAGTGAACTCACTATTTAGCTTCCTGACTGTGTTTCTGTCACTGTGCTGAACTTACATTAACCCCTCTACCATTTTTAATCCCCTCATATGTTCTTTTAATTCACTATCTTCTTACTGTCTCCTTCCTTTCCTTTCACCCTCTGGCAAGCTAACACTTTCTTGTCACTTTGACTGCCCCACAATAGATGGTGTGCACTCTTATAGCCCTCGAGCTACTGATAACTACTGCATTTCTTTTTCTGTGTGGCAGGAAGCCACAGACTTAAACATAAAATAAATAAATAGCATAAAGTATTAGAAAACTGCAAGGTGTAACATTCTACCTTTCTCACCTTCAGCTCTACCCTAATCCCTAGAGCAAGACTGTTATGTTATTGCTTCTTAAGAAAAACGATGTAATAATTAAACCCTCAATGTCCACTTTAAAGTGTTAATTTTTTCATAGCCAATGCCAATACTTTTGCAAAGGGAAATAATTTCATTTCACTATGTTGGCATTTTATCCCATGGGTCAGAGAGCAGACTGTCCTGAAAGACCTATATTCTCTTTTATCTTTCTAATCTTGATCTTCTAATCGTTTGCTAACCTGGGAAACAATAATGAGGATTTTTTTCTTCAGTCAATGGGTGTTAAGTTTTAAAGCAAAAATTAAAATACCCATGACTTGAAAAAAATTTAATATTGTATTACCATACTGCTCATCTCCTCTCTTCCCACCCAATGACTCACATTCGATTTTTTCCTTTTTTTTTCAGTTTTTTTTTAATTTTAGGGTTAGAAGATACCATATTCTTATGCAAAATTATTTAGTAGATTTCTTGAGCAATGACCAGCATAAATAAAATATTGCCTCAATAATGCAATGTTTTAATAGTTTTGTTAGTTGTTCTGCAAGCCACTTGCCATCCTGGAATATCAGATGCTTTCACGCAAAAAAGAATCATTTGACCACAGAAAGGTTATTTTTTATATAAACATGAATGGGTGCATCATGGCCTTACTGCAAGTATTTTTGCTTCCCTACTTTCAAGTACCCAAAATAATCACTGTTCCTGAATATTTCTCAAGTTTTCTTTATATTACACTATATATATATACACTATCATACTAAGTAGGGCAAGAACAGCAACAGAGGCAAAGATACAACTGGTTCTTGACAGAAGAACATCGTTAGAAAGATGGGGGAGAGGAGAAAAAAAACCTTTTTTTGGCAATCACAGGTCCATAACAATCCTTAAGGAATGGACTGACTAAACTGAGGTCAGCTGGAATTGTGGGACAAATCTGTCTTGTCTTCTTCCTCATAGTGAGATCCTCAAGAAGATCAAATAGCGTAATTGAGCACTAAATATAATCTCTATTAGAATTTACATAGAAAAAGAAGATTCAAAAGAAGATAAGATAAAATAAAAAAAAAAATGGAAACAACTTTATACATACCATACTGCAATAAATACCTCAGTCTCCACTGGTCTGGAGAAAGTCCCTACTGTCACTTCCGAGATCTTCCTGGCTGCTATCTGTTCCCCTCAGTAGTTTTTGTGCTGTAAACTTCCAGCTCCTTGAGTTAGCTCTTTCTGTCTCAAAATCTGCAGTTTCAAAGACTTTCTCTTTAAGTTTATTCAGTTTCTTCCAGGAGAGGACAAAACTCCACCTTTTTAGGGAGTTCCACTAGACCAAGTTTCTCCCTTTTTAAAGGAACATGGAAACATAGAATAAACGCAGAGGTATTGTCCATCACAGATTATAAAATCAGTTCTGTACTTCCAACCTCTGAAGAAGCTGTCTCAAAATCTGGTGTACCGTGACTGATGCACCAGAGAAATTCAGTTCAGCTCCTATTGACTACCAAGAAGGGGTTCCTTTCAATTGACCTCTGGGTCAGCCCACTTCATACAGAAAAAATTGCATGCATTTTTCATATTCATATATATTTTAGAATCGCATTCTTTTTATCATTCCAATAAGAAAGTAATTTCAATAAGTGGTGTTGTTTATTTTTAAAGCACTGTATATGCATATACATCTATGTATGTATAAAGGTATATATATATATATATACAAACATATTCCATCCGCCTTCACATCCCCTAGTACCAGTATCTTTTTGAACTCCTGACGCTGTGCCCAACACTAATTAAACATCTGCAGTTCCAGTCTCAGCGCTACTCTACCATGTCAGGTGACTTGACTACAAATCAAACAAAACCTATTTTTTTTTTAAGTACTCATAGAAAGTTTAAAAAGGCTAAAGGTGACATTTTGGCCTTGAGGCTTTCTTCATATTGTTGGAATACAGAGAGTATTTTCTTCCTTACAGCCTGAAGAAAAAATTCTGAATGGCAAGGACAAAAGCAACATTTCTAGATATACTGATCTCTATACAGGAACAGGCTGGCATGATTTGCAGTTGGCATCAGTATCGCCTATGGCCAATGGTATGTTTTGAGTACATTCAGTGTAAGTTCAGGCACTGTGCTCCTGATATGATTTAGCAGGGCCCATTCCTCTAGTTTGGAAATTCCTTAATATTTTTCATGTGAAAGAACAGCAGCTAATGCCCCTCATCCTCATGAATTACTGTTAAATATATAAGCTTGTCTGCAGGTGTCCTCTCCTCTCCTCTCCCTGTATATATAAGTCTATATAGTATACTCAATATACATACTTGCTAATACTATATTGCTTCACCCTCTTTCTCCTCTCTTCTTTGTATTTTTATTTTTTTTTATTTCAATGTTATACTTGTTTGTGTACACTCAAGAAACTGGCTACTACTCCCAGTTTGGAAATTTTAAATTTAACTTTCAGCTGAAAGAAGGAAAACATTGAAACAGAAATCAAGTAAGTGATTTTTGTCCGAGTCCAAGCAACCAGAGATCAGGTTAGGAAAACTAAATCCCTAATAGAGTTAAATCTGGCCAGGGACATTAAGGGCAACAAGAAAAACTTGTATAGATATGTCAGTGATAAAAAGAGATCTAGGGAAAATGTAGGCCCTCTCCGGAAGGAAACAGGGAACCTGGCTATCCGGGATATGGAGAAGGCTGAGGTTCACAACAGCTTCTTTGCCTCAGTCTTCACTGGCAGGAGCTCCAGCTGCACAGCCCAAGTCACAGAAGGCAAAGGCAGAGACTGGGAGAATGAAGAACCACTCACAGTAGGAGAAGATCAGGTTCAAGACCATCTAAAGATCCTGAAGGTGGACAAGTCCATGGGATCTGCTTGAATTCCAATAAGCTTTTGAATGAATAGGTAGAGAATTAAGTTTACTACAAGGTTACATTACTTTTTCTGGAATGTCCTCCAAATTTGGGGTATTTGGAGACAATTTTCAACAGCACAGGTTGGTGTTGCTGCTTTTTACTTCATCAGATGGTCTCCTGATAGACTTAAGATTTTCTAGTTTGAACTATGAAAATAATAGAGTGCAATTTAGGTTCCTGTTCTACTGCCTAAGAACAGCAGTCACTCCCTTGCACTGCATGAAATATTTGTGTCGTGACAATACTAACGGCAATAATAACAGTGGTCCCTACACCAGTACTCAAAACTTACTTTAAAACACTGTCTTTGCTCACCAGAAAAAAGAAATTGTTCTGATTCTTTGTTCAAAAGCTGATAGAAATGGACAGTTCATAAATTGCAGATGGCTAGCTATATATTTTTGTCTTTTCCAAGTGCTAGGCTCTTTCAAATATACCTTAAGCCTGAATATTGTAAATCCGACTGCCTACATTTCCCTTAACTCTGGAACTGCACAGCTTTACCACTAAATGAATGACGAGATGCATTGGGCGCTTTCTTCACAAACATTTTAACTTTTCTGGTGCATATAAACTTTTTTTTCCCCTCCAGGACCTTATGAACAATAAAGTGATTAAAATGACTAGAAGACAGGTTCTGAAGACTACTAATGTATTGTTTTCACAGTAAGTAGCACATAGCATAAACCCATAAACCAGTAAGCTCTCTGCTTTACTTTTCCCCAGAAAGCTTTCTTACATTCCCTTTAGCCCACTTACTTTCATCTTTATACTGAAGTGAGCAGATTGTTCATTGCAATATCTGTCTGCGTTCTCCCTCATCAGTTAAGCTGAGTGTCTTTCTTCCCCCTTGCTGCCTAGAATTGTACATTTCAAGTTCAGTTTGTACTTGTATCCCAAGCTTAGTCTGGAAAAAACAAACTTGGTTAGCCTGGGAGATACCAGTCTGGGGTTGGGCATCGCACTGTTCCCCCAGAGCCACAGCATTACTGATTTCAGCATCTTCATTCTTGCAGCTATAGAATGTACCTTGGTACTGTTTCTGTCAGTCTGACTTTGGACATGCAACAGGATATTATCATTACATTAAACTAAGGAGGATATAGAGGCTCTGTCACAGTATGGTAATCTTATGGTAAATGATAAATGAATTTACACAGGACTGAAGTGAATTTTCATTCTGAGCATATATATGTGCAAGTATATGTGTCTGTATGCATGTGCATTTTAAGGATTTTTTTTTTAAGCTAATTTTTATTTTTTAGTAATTAGAAAGCAATTATTTTCCAAAAAACACTTTTTGATTTTTTTTCTAGATAAATGCCTTTGAATATATATTCAGCAGTGAAAATGATAACAGTACTTCTGCATAAAATTAATCATGAAATACTACATAAAATCACAAAACTAAAGCACTGGAAAGAATTTAATTAGAACTTTTAAAATGCTTTTAAGAAAATATGCTTCCTTTGAAGTATGCTGTTTTTTGTATAGATCTTCAAAAGATACTGGTTTTGATGGTAGTTTCTTTGGCTTGTTTTCTCATATCTGAATGAAACTAACAAAATTAATCTATCCTGTCTTTCTCCTCTAGTTCTTTCTTTTTTTTTTTTTCCTTTGTAACTAAGAGCAATTGGCTGAAATCTGGGTTCAAAGTTCAGAGCTTTCCTCCATCTTAGATGAAGAACTCGATGGCACAGAGACAATCATCTTCTCTAGGTTAAAGACTTGTAGGTCTCCTTTATTTGATGAAAACTTCAAAAAGATTGACCACTGAAAACAAGACACAATTGCTATTTTTCCAACTAGCAGTTACCAGGAAATCAGCAGTGTCATGCTTTCCTATCAATATAATGTGAATGTTTGCCCACTGCACCAGCCTGTGATAAGGATAAATTAAATATTGCAGAGCTGAATATAATAGAGAAGTCTATATTTAGTTATTATTTTTCAAGTTGTTGCTAGAAAACTGTGCTTGAAGCATAATAATGAGTAGTAAGCATTCCCTCAGGATCAAGCCAGCAAGCTGCCATCAAGTTATGAAACGCCCACCACGCGTCATTCCAAAAACCTCCATAAGTGTGACTCATACACAATCCCCACTGATGCTAATGTCACTTGCTTCCTTTAAATTGATCCCTGCTGGGAGATAACTTATCTTTCCTGATCACAGAAAATTTCACAATTCATTTCAAAATAGATTTCCAGATATGCAGAACCTACACTGAGCCAAAGAAGAGAAGCCAGTGAGGCAGAAGAATTTAATTCCTGTCACTGTCCTAAATGATCCCCTCCAAAACCAACCAACCAAACAAAAACCCAACAAAACCCAGAAAATTTTTGTACCAGAAAACCCCAGATGAAGAATCTCTAGAAATCATCTGGGGCGTGTTTGTTTTTTTTTTTTTTTATCAAGGATAAAAGCAAGGAATGAAAATTTGTCACAACTTCATAATAAACTTTTCAGACTCACAAATATTTATATTCTGACACAGTGATCACTTAGATGTGTGTCACTGACAACAATGTATAGCTCCTGATGCTAAACACTATGCTTACATTAGTATATATTAGACTGGGCTAGAAGGGCACCCAATAAATGAGCAGAAGGTAGAAATAAAAATGGTGATAACCGTTTCCTAGGCACAGTAGATGGATACCCAGTTCTCAGATTTCCAACATTCTTAGGTTTAAGTTATGCCTGTGTATCCAAGGTACTTAGGCCATTCCATTTTCTGCTAGTTTGATTAGGGTTTTGGAACTGCCGCTCATGCTCACACCAAGTAGCTCAGTGGAGCTAGTAATGTTTTACAGAAGTGTTCAGGAAAGCTTAGTGAAAAAAAATTGTATCCATTTATATAGTTTAAGAAGTAATCTCATTTTCCATCAAAGTTTTCCCAGAATCTAACTACATTTTTAATGCATTCCCAAGCATTCTAAATGTCTAGCTTAGAGCAGCTAGTCCAGATTGATGAATATTATTGGCTTTAACCATAACAGTATCAAATTTAAACTCAGTAAAATTCAGTAAACTCTCAAAAATTATTAAAAAAAATAACTTATTTTATGTGTTTTTAAAAACTAAGAATTAGAAAGATGTCATCTTCCTTCTTTCCTTGTAAAGGAAAGGCACAAATTAAGAAGCAAGAAAGAAAGATGAATGATCAACATTGGAATGGTTCTTTTCCCTACTGGAATTAAAATTGTATTAAACCCATTTTAGATCTGATCTACAGTGGCAACAAATGACAACACGAATTACAAACAGTATTAACTAGCTTCTTCAGAAGAGGGGAAAAAAAACCTATTCTCTAGTACACACTATAAATATATTTAAGCTCAACCACTGCTTCTATAGTAATAAATTACTCACCCCCAATAAAATAATATTAATACTTCTGTAAAAGAGTAATCACTTCCCTTTCTAAGTATAAAGGAGGACTGATTTTTTTTTTTTCAGGTTTTCAACTCTAATTTTCAGTATGTGCTTTCAGTGGAGTTCAGTTTAGAAATGATAATGGAATTTGTCTCAAAGTATTAGTCACTGACATTGCATCAATGATAGGAAAATTAGTACTGTTGCTCAACACTATATTCGTCCCATTGTTAGCAGTCTTGCTAATATAAATGCTGCTCACTCCAACTATGTGACATTATATTAAAATCCTTGAAGCTCTATTTGCGCTGTTGGTAACACTGGGATAAACAAACTATGACTAAAGAAAAGTTATTAAAATTAGAACAATAGATAATACCCCAGCTTTAAAATTAAGGGCATCTTGCTGTAAATCTAATTCTATTTTAAAAATTCATACGTCTCCTTTTCAATTCTGGATGCCATTATGTTTCTTACAACATTTCCTGATATAAATGTTTTTTTCTTTCTTCACATATGCAACTGTAATTCATTTATTGTTTGAGAAGCAAACGAACAGGAGGCAAGTATTTCAACTGCTGCTGTTATAAACAGCATAAAACTTTATTCAACAAGCAGTCAAGTAAGAGTAGTTAAGAAATGGCAACATTCTGTGTACTATGTTGAAAAATAAATTCAGTATATGTTTAAATTCTTCATTCATCAGATCATTTACTCTTCACAACAGATCCCACAGACAATGGACTAGTGGTCTCTGTCCACACTCGTTTGTTCACACAGAACATCCTGCGGAGGACAGAAATGAGTTTTGGATGACAGAGAATTATTTTCCTGTTGCTTTAATAGTTGTGCAGATCACTCAGCCCTTCTGAGAAAGACTCTTACTTTCTTCTAAAGTCAAAAGATTCAGGCTTTTTTTCTGCTTTTTTCTATACCAGGTTGAATAGCATCAATGCACCAATTGATGAAACAGTTGCAATAATGCCCACTTTACAGCCCAGCTTGTAGGAAACCATGAATTCCCAGAGCAAGTAAGCTTGACCTTTACACTTTCGCACATCCTTGTTTCAAATAGAAAGAATATCAACCCATACATATATACATGCATATATGGAAAAACTAATGATATAATAAATATTTTGATGTGTTTGATATCCTCAGGGGATCTCAGATGATTGGCAAAGTGCCATAAATGATGGAAAGACAAAACGTGGAAATTTCTTCAGCCTGATAGACTGAGTAGTCTAAAGCACATTTTATGCCTCAGTCTCTTTATGTCACCACAGCTTATACTACTGCAGTGACCACAACAGAATGATCTTTTTTCCATTGTTGAGTGTCTGCCTGTGCTGTTATCTGCTCATAGAAGATTTGAACTTTCATTTTTTTTCTCACCAAAAGCAGTATCTTTTAGCAAAATAGCATTCTTTGCACTTAATTTGTCGCCATCTGAACATACTCTGTCCTTTGAATGTCATCTCTATTTATCTGCAATAGAAAATCAGAACTTTGTTAGCAGCAAGAAAATATTGGAATTTAGCATCAGTTTGAGACTTCTGATGCTTCTGTCTTAAACAAAACAAATGAAGGATATTGCTGGGCATGTTATAGCACTTTTTAATCAGTGTACTTAGTGAAATATGCTTCTATCAACACATGCATATGTTGACCTAATTGAACAATAATGTGTTGTTCCTAATTGATTTGTAATAGAATTTAATCTTTACAGTATAATAGTTATTGTTAAAAGAGATAATGCAGGTATCTGGAGTTTTTTATAAGAACACTTTTCCTTTATTTGTATAGTAGAAAAATCTAAATGTGGCATTTGGACATAGAAAGGCTTGATGACCTAATGATACCTTATACTCACATCACAGTGCACATTTGTTATATGATACAGAAAGATCCTGTAGGGTGCAGCAAAACAAATTGTCAGCAATTTATTGTCTTATGTTTTCATCGGTACAGTAGCAATTTGACCTGAAATATCTGAAAACTAGCATGACTTATTTAGCTTAGCAGGAGTGAACTATTTTCTGTTGAATATACAGCGTAGGATGGCTGGTTAAATATATGACTGTGGGCAACACAGAATGGTACTTTAAAACATACTCCTTAGTATTGACAAAAGTTCACTTGTACCTTTCAGAGACACAACCTGTCATTATTACATTTGATATTAACAGACTATTTCAACTTGTTTGTTTTGAGGGACAATGACATTTAAGGTTATGCATTCATCCTGTTGCTTGCAAGTCATTCTTGTAATTCCTAATAACATTCTTGGGAGCTAGTCATAGAAATCCATATTGAATTAAGAATAAAGAAAGGGCAGTATGAATGGAAAGGACACTGAAGACAATGAAAACTTTTGGTGTAAAAGAGTAAAAGTCACATTTTGGTGCCCAGTGGCCAATTAGTTAGTTTAATGCAACTCAGTTTATGCATACATAAAATAGTAATTATTTCCATCAGTATTTCATCTTGGATCAAGACTAAAGGACTCTTAAAAACATAATTAAAATAATTTTAGAATAATGCAAGGAAGATATAACCAAAAGGTCACAGGCAGAGTTTATTTGTTATTTATACTCCAGACAGTTCTTACTTTCTCGTCTCTGGAAATACGTTCCCTAATAATTCTACCTTTTTCTCTCCAAAACATAAAGAGAAATCAAGTGACCTTTTAGCTACTGTAAATGTCATTATGAGCTGTGATGTGAACAAGAAAGAAGTGAAAGTTTATCGATTCAATCCTATAAATGTCTACCAGACATCCAATACAAATAAAAGAGGGGTGGAATTTTAAGAGCTCTTCACAGTGACTTGACTTTTATTCTGGTGAAATAGACACATACATGACCTGCTTAGGGTAATTAGCAGACCCAGCATCTCACTTGTCTTATAAATGACCTTCAATTTTATTTAACATTTCTATTTTACCTGTATATTAACAAGAAAAAAGTTTCTGTATAAAATAGTCATGATAACATCATGCCAGAACTGTTACAGCTTTAGGTAGGTGTTTTTTGTAGTTGTGTTCTGGCATCACCAAATGGGGGACAGGTGATAAATAAAAATGTTATGTGATTCATTATCTCAGGACAGAAAAAAGGAACAGAATGGGATTTCTTACCCTGCTTAATGATCTGCCTATTCTGTGGAAAACAGCTGGACTTTGACAGAAAATGAGTGCCTCTCTGCTGTGTCTGCAATCTTTGTAGATTATATGGAATTTATGAAATTATGCCAATCACTAACAAAATAAGCATTTGGCTGACATTAAAATATGTTTGGGCGAGAAAGACAGGAGCTGGAAATTTTCCTCAGCATGTTCAGACTGGCATATATAATTTCCTCCCATGGATTGCCTATGACAAATATTTTCATTCCATCAGGATCATTACATATCTTTTTCATTTAAATTGTTGTTAAATACTAATTGGTCTACAAGGAAATTATTATCGTATTTTATTTGTTAGGGACAGCAATCAAATTTATGTATTAACACTATCAAATCGAAGAAGAGGAAGTTATTAATGTTTTATCTTAATTAAAACATGATTTCAGTGCTTTAGAATTCAGTATGCTACTTATATCAATGGTATTACAGACTGTGTAGTGTCTTCTTGTTTCCCATTTGCTGTGCAGTCTGAGATGAAGATTGGCTATGAAAGGTACAGGATGCCACAGGCTTTATGTGGTTATAAATCTATTTGATGTCAAAATGGTTAAAGTGTGGGATAATGACTTTGGAATATTAATGAGAGTCTCATTAGAAAGATTAATAGTATATAAACTAGATTTTCTTTTTGGTTTTAATGCTGATTCAGGGAACTATAGTGAAAGCACACAGACACATGTTCAATTAAAAAAGTGCTGTTTGTGTGCAGTAGATAACTCATCTGGCTTAAACATCATTCCAAATACAAAAAGGAAGGGACTGAACTTAGTAAAATTGCTACTGAGAGGTTTCTTGGTAAGGAGAAGGAGAAAAAGGCCATCTGGAAGAAAATAGTTTAAAAAATAAGGCAAAGGATTCTCAGAGAAACATGTAGAAACACACTATTAAAAGCATGACATAATTTTGGAATAATAAGAGAGAGTATAAGATAACATTAAGGCATTTGAATATGAGGACATTAATTTTGGCATGGTAATGACAGAACTATGTGAAATGATGGCTTCATTGGAATTGGTGGAAGAAAGTTGGTTTAGCAAAGACAGTTTGTTTATCTAGGAAGCAAATGACTGAAAAGCTCAGAGGTATCAAATCAAGAAGGAACCAAACTTGTGAATCTGAGCCCAACTTACACAAACTCAGCACTGAGAGCTGCCATCCTCCCCGGGCAGCTCAGGTAACAGACTGGGCAGGTCCCCTGTCTCAGGCAGAGGTTAGAAGCCAGCTTCAGGGTGAGAAACAGAAAGGAAATTCAGGTAATACATCATTATAGCAATGAAGTCAGTGATGGAAGTCAGTTATAGTCTCCTTTCATTCTCCCTGATGAGAGAAATACATTGTCTTGCCAAGCCCACAGTTAATGTATTTGGGACTGGCAAAAGGACACAGGTAGGTATGTGACAGTGCGGAGATAGAGCAGTGGTGTTTGGGACACTTGATAGTCAGCTTGGGGAACTTTCTTAACCCTGATTCTCTTCATTAATTAAGGGAGGTCTTTTGCTCAATTAAAGTCTTAATTTCGCTACTTCAAGGCAAACTTGTTCAATCTTTACCATTAAATTTTGCTTTCCTTGCTAAAAATTCTTGAAGGAGCCTTGAAAATAAAACAAACAAAAACATCCCAGACCAGATATTCTAGAGACAATGCAAGACTGAATGTGAGCGAATTGTAAAGAGTATAGAGAAATTGAGAGACTAATTATGTAAATCTTGTATAGGAAGGAAAATGAATTTGTTAATTAATTTGAAAGAATTGAAAAGAATCAAGAGAAAAAAAAAACAAAAGTATTTTAGAGACTGGTTTGAGACTTCTGACAGAGGCTGGAGGTAATGGTTCTTAGAGGAAACTTTCATATTAGATAATAAAGAATAGTAAGGAACATGTTAAAGACAGGAGAAAAAGAGAGAAGTTGCTAATAAAATATGTATCTAATTATCAAAATAGAAATTAACAGAAAAGGAAAAAAGTCAGGATTTCAGATAAAGGCACAGAAAAAAAATATTTGGTTTTATTGGGGTGTTTTAGCTTGTTCCTGCTATTTCAGTTCAGTAGAAAGGCTCAGAGATAGAGAAGAAATCACCAGAAGATGATTTTGTCAAAAGCGCACTGTGATCTGAAGAACAAAGAAGTGAAACTAAAACTGTAAGTATGCAAAGTTGGAAATAAAGCAAGGATAAAGGAATATTCCTGGAAGATGCACTGGATTGTAGCTGTCTGTGCAGTTATGATAGGAAAGGGAAAATAAATCACTTACAAGAGACGTTGCATAGATTAGAGAAGATGATACATATCTTTTCAAAATCAAAAGATCCTCCCTTTGAAATCTAATATTACTGAAGTGAGAGTGCTAACTTTAGGAAAGAACCTAAATCCAGTAATCCCATCCAGACTACAAGAAGACAAGTGGATCCGGTTTAAAAGCAGATATTTCACGAAACAGCGTTTTCACAGACTGCGACAATACCTTGCACATGATGTCAAATTACAGCTTAATCCTCTTGAAAGGAAGGAATGTGAATGAATGTTGTTATCAAATTACATTCACATTCAATTGCTGTTGTGTCCAAGTCACCTTTAAGTAAATGAGATAATAAATGAGGCTGGGAAAATACCAAATACAAAGCACGCCATCAATGCAAATATATTGATGATTTGTGCATATAAAAAAAAAAATCCTTGGAATGCACTATAATTAATAGGTATAATGCTTTTGGAAACTCTTTCTGCATGGATATTATCCATGTTATTCTGTTCTTTTTTGCTGTCTCCCGAGCTTTTAGTCCTAAAAGTGCTCAGTATGTCTATATATCTCCAATTACTTCTTGCTCCCAAGAGGCTTTTTTATCACTTTAATTCCAGCTCTGAGCAAAAAAGTACATTCTGAAGTCAGTACCAACATCACCTCTTTATGGGTGTAAAGCAGCATGGCAAGTGGCATTATGGAGCAATGGAGGTGGCATCCATCACTTTGGAGTCTGAGGTTATGATTCTGAACCTCCAACGTGCAATAACAGTATCAGCAAGATTGGAGCATTTTCTTCAGGGCAAATATTGCAGTCAATTATCTCACCACGTGAAGTTACTCAGCAGATCAAATTGCTTATTTTCAAGGTTTAATTCTAAGCTAACGCCTTTCTATGGCAATTATTTTCCTTATCACAATCCACAAATACTGTGAAACATTCTTTTAAAATCTATTTCTGTGTGGCGAAATAAGTGAAATAGTAAACTGCTCAATTATTTTGAATAATGATGAACATTTTTTGAGGAAAACTTGCCACCATTTGTGCAAATATTGAAATGTGTGAGTTTTCCAAATTAACTGAATGAATTTAAAACAGAGCTATTTTACCTGCAATTTGAAGATGTGATCTGGTTGTTTTCACTTACTAAGGAGCAAGTTATACATTTCAGTGTCATTTATGTTACCGACTGCAATGAAAGACAACTGGAGTATAGTTAGAAAACACTGTCATGCATTTTCAAAATGGTCAGTCTTCCATGAAGAATTAGATTATTAGTCAAGGAATCATGAAAGTTTTAGGTTCTCATTAGAAAGAGCACCCAGTCCAGAAATACTAGCATCTTGCCTGCCCTTTCTCCTTCACTAACAGAATTGAGACATTTTCATAGTTAAAGGAGCAACTAGACCTCACAGGAGGTTATATGTTCATCTTGACCCACTGGACAATTATTTCTGAGGTATTATGTAGTGTTATGTATTGCTCTGAAAATACCCATTCTTCAAGCATAGTGCATAGACTAGGGGAATGTTATCTATGTACTATATTAAAGGATGGGAAGGGAAGATGGTTAATAAGAATGTATTGGATATTGTGAGACCTGAGCATGATGGTATGGAGAAAGGAGCAGAGAATCTACTGATTTTGACTGGGATAGAGTTCATTTTCTTCATAGCAGCTAGTATGAGTTATTGCTGAGCAGTGCTTACACAGAGTCAAGGCCTTTTCTATTTCTCATGTCATCCCACCAGCGAGTAGGCCGTGAGGGCACAAGAAGCTGGGAGAGGACACAGCCAGGACAGCTGACCCCAACTGACCGAAGGAATATGCCATGCCATATGATGCCATGCTCAGTATATAAAGCTGGGGTAAGAAGAAGGAAGGGAGGAATGTTTGAAGTGATGGTGTTCGTCTTCCCAAGTAAATGTTACATGTGATGGAATACTGCTTTCATGGAGATGGCTCAACATCTGCCTGTCAATGGGAAGCAGTGAATGAATTCCTTGTTTTGCTTTGCTTCTGTGCATGCCTTTTGCTTTACCTATTAAACTGTCTTTATCCCAACTCATGAGTTTTCTCACTTTTACTCTCTGATTCACTCTCCCATCCCACTGACGTGGGGGGAGTGAGAGCGCAGCTATGTGGTGCTTAGTTGCTGGCTGGAGTTAAAACACAATGGTGCCTTGTGATCCTAATGGTGATTAGGTGATTAGCTATTCCAGAGAGTGCAGAAATTAATTCCTTTTTTGCTATAAGCATTGCCCCTATTAAAAGTTGCCGGCATTATATCATTCACGCCTGAATTGTCTTCCAAGGCACCACATTGCAAACTTGAATTATTGTTGTTTTATCTTTTTCCTTCAGACCGAGAATATTCCAGCCTGTATGGCAATTAAATATTGTCTTACTACTCAGTGGTGGTTTGTACCATTGTGTGTTAATTGCTACACAAAGTAAGCAATAACATCTCGTTTCATGTCTTTGTTACTGACAGCCTGCATACACCCAGTTGTAATCATCATTGAATCACAGAATCATAAAATGGTTTGGGTAGGAAGGGACCTTAAAGATCATCTAGTTTCCACTCCCCTGCCATGGGCAGGGACACCTTCCACTACATCAGGTTGCTTAAAGTCGCATCCAGCCTGGCCTTGAACACTTCCAGGGATGGGGCATCCACAGCTTCTCTGGGCAACCTGATCCAGTGCCTCACCGCTCTCAGAGTGAAGAATTTCTTCTTTAGATCTAATCAAAATCTACCTTCTTTCCATTTAAAGCCATTGCCCCTTGTCCTATCACTACATGCCCTTGTAAAAAGTCCCGTTCCAGCTTTCTTGGAGGCTCCCTTTAAGCACTAGAAGGCTGCTAGAAGGTATCTCCACAGCCTTCTCTTCTCCAGGTTGAACAGCCCCAACTCTTTCAGCCTGACTTCATAGGAGAGGTGCTCCAGCCCTCTGATTATCTTTGTGACCCTCCTCTGGACTCGCTCCAACAGCTCCATGTCCTTTTAATTTTGAAGGCCCCAGAGCTGAATGCAGTATTCCAGGTGAGGTCTCATGAGAGCAGAGTTAGAATCACCTCCCTCGACCTGCTGGCCATGCTTCTTTTGATGCAGCCCAGGATACAGTTGGCTTTCTGGGCTGCCAGCGCACATTGCCAGCTCATGGTGAGCTTCTCATCAACCAACACTCCCAAGTTCTCCTCAAGTCTGCTCTCAATTCATTCTCCACTCAGCCTATACTTGTGCTTGGAATCGCCCCGACCCATGTGCAGGACTTTCCACTTGGCCTTGTTGAGCTTCATGAGGTTCTCACAGGCCCATCTCTCAAACCTGTCGAGGTCCTTCTGCATGGCTTCCCTTCCCTCCAGCATGTTGATCACACCACACAGCTTGGTGTCGTCAGCAAACTTGCTGAGGTGCACTCGATCCCACTGTCCATGTCACCAATAAAGACACTAAACAGCACCAAGCCCCCGTATTGACCCTTGAGGAATGCGACTCATCACTGGCCTCCACTGGGACATTGCACTGTTTATCACAACTCTTTGAGTGTGACCATTCTGCCAGTTCCTTATCCGCTGAGTGGTCCATCCATCAAATCCATGTCTCTCCAGTTTAGAGACAAGGATGTCATGTGGGACGGTGTCAAATGCTTTAGATAAGTCCAGGTAGACTATGTTAGTTGCTCTTCCCTTTTCCACCAATGCTGTAATCCAGTCATAGGAGGCCACCGAATTTGTCAGACATTATTTACCCTTAGTGAAGCCATGTTGACTGTCATTAATCACCTCCTTATTTTCCATATGCGTTAGCATAGTTTCAAGGAGGATCTGCTCCGTGATCTTACCAGGCATAGAGGTAAGACTGACTGGCCTGTAGTTCCCTGGGTCTTTCTTCTTTCCTTTTTTAAAAATGAGGGTTATGTTTCCCCTTTTCCATTCGGTGGGAACTTCACTAGGCTGCCATGACTTATCAAATGTGATGGATAGTGGCTGGGCAACTTCATCTGCCAGTTCCCTCAGGACCTGCGGATGCCTCTTATCAAGTTCCATGGACTTGTGAACCTTCAGGTTCCTTAGATGGTCTCAGACCTGATCTTCTCCTACAGTGAGTGGCTCTTCATTCTCCTAGTCCCTGTCTTTGCCTTCTGCAACTTGAGCAGTGAGCTGGAGCTCTTGCCAGTGAAGACTGAGGCAAAGAAATTGTGGAGTACCTCAGCCTTCTCCATATCGTGGGTAATCAGGTCTCCTGTTTCCTTCCGGAGAGGGTCTACATTTTCCCTACTCTTCCTTTTATCACTGATGCACCTATAGAATTTTTCCTTGTTGTCCTTGACATCCCTGGCCATATTTAATTCTATCAGGGCTTTAGCTTTCCTAACCTGCTCTTTGGCTGCTCGGACAATTTCTATTTATTCCTCCCAGACTACCTGTCCTTGCTTATACCCTCTGTAGGGTTCCTTTTTGTTTCGAGTTGGTCCAGGAGCACCTTGTTCATCCACGCAGTCCTCCTGACGTTTGTGCCCGACTTCCTCTTTGTTGTGATGCACCACTCCTGAGCTTGGAGGAGGTGATCCTTGAATATTAACCAGATTTCCTGGGTCCTTCTTTCCTCCAGGGCTTTATCCCTGAGGAAGCTGAAGTCTGCTCTCCTGGAACCCAGGGCAGTGAGTTTGCTGCGCACCCTCGTCCCTGCCCTAGGGATCTTGAACTCCACCATTTCATGGTCACTGCAGCCTAGGCTGCCCTTGAGCTTCACATTCCCCATCAGTCCCTCCTTGTTGATGAGAAAGAGGTCTAGCATAGCACCTCTTCTTGTTGGTTGCTCTGTCACTTGGAGAAGAAAGTTATTATCAGCGCATTCCAGGAACCTCCTGGATTATTTATGCCCTGTTGTGTTGTCCCTCCAACAGATATTGGGGTGGTTGAAGTCCCCCTTGAGGATCAGGGCTCGTGAATATGAGGCTACTCCTGTCTGTAGAGGGGCTCATCCACTCTGTCTTCCTGGTCAGGTGGCCTATAGCAGACCCCCGCTATAATGTCACCTGTCCCTGCCCTCCCTTTAATCCTGACCCATAAGCTCTCAGTTGGCTCCTCATCCATCCCCAGCTGGGGCTCCATGCACTCCAGCTGGTCACTGACATAGCAGGTGACACTTTCTGCTTGTCTCCTCTGCTTGTCCCTACTAAAAAAAAAAAAAGCCTGTATCCTTCCACTCCAGCATTCCAGTCATATGAGACACCCCATCATGTCTCTGTGATGCCAAACAGATCATAACCCTGCAAACGCGCGTGCGTCTCTAACTCCTCTTGCTTGTTCCCCATGCTGCATGCTTTTGCATAGAGGCATTTAAGTTTGGCCCTGATTAAGCTGACTTACTAACTGGAGTGGCTGGAATTCCTTTCTGCTGCTATTCAAGTTCTCTCAGCTTGCCTTGATCAAGCCTGATATTATCCCCCTCCCCCTTCAAGTCTAGTTTAAATCCCTGTCAATAAGCCACGTAGTTCATGAGCAAAGACACTCTTTCCCCTTTGAGAAAGGTGAATCCCACCTAGTATCAGCAAACCTGATGCCATGTAGGCCACCCCATTACGACAGTTGAATGAATAGCAGCTTCCTTTCCTAAGAATATAGCCTAAGAGTCATGAGAGAGATTACGAACATGTTACAAATACCTTCTTTTTTCACTGGAAATTTCTGCATCCTCCATGTTTGTATGTACTGAGCCTCTTTAGATCTTCCTTCTCTATTTTCATAATAGGGAAAGAAGTACTCTAGTGTCTTGCACTTTTTCCTCTACGTTACCATTTGGTCTGTCTTTGTCCCGTGGTCTGAATTCTTTCAATTTCATTCTGAATATTTGTGCTGAATTATTGATTCTCAATTTTCATTTCCTTTTATGGATAAATTAGCTGCCCTTTTTAACTTAGATGCATATAGATTAAGTCTCTGTCTTTCAATCAAAAATTTAATTAAAAAATTAAAATTTATCTTTAATTACAGGAATTTTTTTCGCTATCCACAGAGTTGCAGAGCTCCCATCTCTGTAGCAAGAATATTTTTCTGCTTCTCAGTATTAGACAAAAATATCTTCCCATTGTTTAATTTTCTAAGAGTAAAGTATTTATCTTGTAATTCTATTGGCTATGCTCATGTTTCAGACATAATGGCTCACAGTGTTTTCACAGACATGTCAATTCTTGTGTGTGAAATGGTATTGATTCATATGACTCCATTATGAGTTACTCACAGACCCCATCTTATGCCTTTGTAACATGCACATGCCTGACACTGTTCTATGTCCATGTATCAAATGATCGACACCACTTTTCAGCTTTTATCAGTAAAAAAAAAAAAAAAATTACCTTGCTTTTCTTATCTTTAATGCTGCATGAACTCAATAAGCACTAATACATACCTAGTTTTCACTTTCTTTTTTTATCTCAAAGCGAAGCATCCTGTTTTGTCTCTATCCTTCTCTCATACCGTTTTCCTAGTACTTTTAATTGTTGCAGTTTTCTTATTAATCAAGTTCTCTTGCTCTGAGTGTCCCTAGAATGGTCACTTCCATTGTATTTCATGCATTTCTTGCCAGAAAATAAGAAAAAGTGAGATGTCCGTGAAAACCTGTGAGCTTTATTGAGAAAGACATTCATCCCAATGCTAAAAGCAGATCTAACACTGCATTCCCCATAGCTTTATTCTCTGGATCATTATCCAGATATCTCCCTCTGTACTTTATATTCCTTCATGCAGTTATTTTCATTTTATTAAAATTAATATTAAAGTAGGCTGGATTCACCAGCAACAGAGAGGTCAGAGGAATGGAACATGAAAGAACAGGAATGTCTGAGATGTGTCTGAGGAGTCTAGGGTACCTCACTGAGCATTTAGAGCTTCAGGAAGAAGTGGGATTCAGAGACTGGGAAGATATGTGTGTTTGAGGCGAGAGTCTTTCCTTCTCTTAATAAACATTCCTCCTTCCTATTGCTCTGACCTCTGAGGAAGACTCTCACAACCCTCCTCCTAAGTCTTTCCTTCCTTCACCTAAGCCCCTGTGTTCACCCATCCTCTCCTCCCCATGGCATTTATCCTCCTTTCTGCATGTGTGATTCTTTTTTCTCACTAAGGCTGGCTTTTTAATTATTTTGCAAATGCTAGGCTTTAAGACACAGTAAAACATTGCATTTCTGTAGAAATATATTTTGAAAATGATGTAATGGAGTTTTGTAAGAAGCCAGTGATGAGCAAAATGCGCACAATTAAATGTCATGTTTGTAGTTTCTCCTCACTTCTCAATTGGACAATAACCTTTTTCTCCTTGGAAGCTGTAGTGCAAAGTCTGAAGGGAAACCTAAACGTAATTGCCTTTACTGTATACTAAATCACATGAAATGTGAAAGATACAATATATAAGTAGGAAGATCGTTTGTTGGGCAGATTATGTTAGTGGTAATTCAATTCTAACTGTATTTTCTATTATTACCACTAGTGTATGAATAGAGCTGTGTGACCTAACAGTGTATTCTGATTTTGTTAGCTCAGAATAATGGTACAGACAGAATCTCTGTAAGAGAATGACATTTATGTCTCAGTGGGAAAAGGCAAGAAGTAGTTCCCATCTTGTTACCCTTGTTACTGCTAAAGTGATGCAAAAAGACTTGCTCTCTCCTCAGCCAGGAGGCATGATCCTTCACCAAATTTGCTTGAAGAATTATTCCTAGGGCCTTGTCATGGTTTGATGTGGAGGGGGGGTGGTTCTGGTGGCAGGAGAGGGGTTTTGCTCCCTGCGACCTCCCCGGTTTTGGAACCGGGTTAGGCTTAGTTCTGGCCACCAGATCAGACTGCCATCCCCCTCGGGATTGAGCCAATAGGGCGCCTCTGCGAATTGCCCTATTTAAGTCAGGACAAAGGAACCGGAAAAGGTGCTTTGCCCAGGAGCGAGGAGAGAAGGGAGGAGGGCACTGACCCCGCTCCCTGGCTCCCGGCCGGGCAGCTGCCTGCGTCGGGCCGGCGCCGCCCACGGAGAATGGCGGCGGCGGAGCCAGCTGGGGAACTCGGGGGCACCCCACTCCCAGGGCGCCCACTGGGCTGAGTTCACCTGGAGAGGACTGAGATCTGAGAGAAACAGCCGCATCGACAGCAGGTCAGTGAGGATGGAGCGGGAGGAGGTGTGCCGGAGCCGAGTTTCCCCTGTGGCTGATGGTGAAATAGCAGGCGGCCCCCCTGCAACCAGGACGGCCTCGGTGGAGCAGAGACCCACTCGCAGACCGTGGGGAGAAGATGCCTGAGCCTGAGGATGGTTGTGTTGGGGTGCACGGCAAGGCAGAGAGGCATCTGGAGTCTGCGTGATGACCCACGCCGGAGCGAGTGGCTACAGCTCCCTAAGTACCCGAGACTGTGATAAAGCCCACACCGGAGCAATCTGTGGGGAAGGATTGTTTCCAGTGGGCTGGACTCACGCTGGAGAAGTTTGTGGAATTTTCCTCGTGGGTAGGGGATCCATTGGAGCAGGGGAAAAGGATGTAAGGACTCCTTCTCCTTTAAGAAAGAAGCAGCAGTAACAGCACGGAATGAACTGACCTGCACTCCCCCAGTCCCTGCCCCCTGTGCTGCTGGGGGGAGGAGGTAGAGCCGGGAGGAAAAGGAAGCAGGGGGGGAGAAGGTGTCGGTTTTAAGATCTGGTTTTGTTTCTTTCTGTCCTCTCGAGTAATCGGTTTTTTGTTTCCCTTTGTCCTTCTAAGTAATCATTAATAAACTCTTTTGCTTTGAGAAAGCCCTGTCTGTTTTGCCCAGGACCATGGTTGGTGGGTGCTCCCTCTGTTCTTGTCTCAACCCTCAGTCGCTTTGGTTTGTTTTTCTCTCCTCTCTACTTTACCGGAGAAGGAGAGACTGTGTGAGTTTTAGTTGCTGGATCAGCCTAAAACCACCACAGGCCTGCATATAAGAGTATTGAGAAACACTAACAAAAGCACTGGTGAGAGTGACAGGTATGTTACAATAGCAATAATTTTTAGTTGACTGTTGCATTATGACTATTGAATGAATAGCCAATGGTTGAATGAATTAACCAACCAAAACCAAAAAATGAAATAAAACAAAGCAAAGCAAAAACAAAAGCAAAAACAAAAGCAAATCAAAAGCAAAATACGCCCCACCCAAACAACCAAATCAGCACATCCAGATTTCTGGAACATATGAATTTTCCTGAAAAAAAAAAATAATTAAATGCTTTAAAAGTACACCAGCAATGAAAACCAGCAATGACACAAACAAAATAACAAACTATGACCAGATTTTGCCTAATCCTTACCTTGATGCAGTATTTGAAGGGGAGATGATAGTGTCCTAAAGGATGTGGAGAAATGCAAAGCAACTGGCACAAATAACATCCTTTCGAAGTATTGACATCATCACATGGAAGGTTATGATATGTTATGCTGTGCCATGTTTGGTTTCTAACTGTAGCTTGAAATTGTAGTGACGTGACATTTTTCTGCATCAAGATATCTGATGTGCTCCACCTGACTCTTTCATCAAAGTAACATTCATTGACAACTACATGCCATTCACTATCTGTTTAAAGACATTGCAGAGTATGAAGAAAGTGAAAAGAATCACTGACCACCAATACAAGAACAGACATAGTTTGCAAGCTCTTGGCTAGGAGGACAGCAGAGACTGCAAACTATTGTTCCAAAAGTAGCCAGTACTTCTCTGTATGCTTTTTTGCCAAATGGCTACAAGAAATACTGTGATTGATTGTAAAGTAAAGGCAACACCATTTACCATTCTGGTTTGCCTTGCTTGACTTAAATTCAGATAAAAGTGCAAAAAGGAGAGCCTTCCATGTAATGTTTCCTTCTCTTTTATGTATGATCCGCTTACTGGATGATCTGTGGGAAGGGACCTAGGACATTGAGGATTCCCTTGGTACCTTCTCAATATCTGTTGCAGTTGCGTTTTTGGTCTCTTACTACAAATCTTACATATGTTTGAAGACATTAGGGAGGCCTTTGTCTCAAGGAATGTGGAATAAGGTTTTGTGAGGTCCAAGGGAACTCCCCTATATGTTAACTCCCAATGAAGAGGGTTTGACCTACTAAGCCATGGTGTGCTTTTCTATATTTACTATAATAATAGGAATATTTATTATAGTAATAGGAAGCATCATATTTTATAGCATTTATCTTCTTCTGAAAGATAGGGAATTGTGTTTTCTCTGTTACAATATTACATATATACTATAAAGTGGTTGGATTCTGTGTGCTGTCAATTCACCACTCACATTAGAAGAAAAGCATTATCATAGCAAAACAGATTCTCTTTCCAAAATTGTTGCTAGGACACTGGCTTCATCTAGCAGTATTAACTGAAGTACCTCTGAGTTTGTAAAACAATCTAGATTCTTTCTTTTTCAGAAAATAAACATCACTTGCCAATTCATTAGGTAGAAGTCCAGATACCGCCTGCTCAAAGTGCAACCCGGTTTCTATTAATAACAAATTATTTCCATTGACATAAATGAAAACTAGGTCAGATGGTAGATAAAATTAAGAATAAAAATCCAAGAGAACTCTACTCACTGTAAGAATTCTAACTATAATTTCACTTCCCAACATATTTGGGTATTTGCTATTTGACTCGTTTGTTAGACTGCTGACTTTCATATAAAATGGTGGTTTCTACCAGAAATAAATTTTAGGGATAAATCCTTGGAGAATAAAAGCATTTTTAAGTATAAAATATTCACAAACAGTTGAACATTTAGGCCATTTTCCAGCTCTGAAACTTTTGCATCAAACTTTCTGACAGTGAATGGAAATGTTAGCCATCTCAGTAGAGTTCACAGTTTAAGACAGTGTCCCAGCTTGTTTGCTAAAGATCAGCTCCATAACTTCTGACAATTCAAATCCAGTAAGGTGCTTCAGATCAGTCATGAAGTAAATGAGGTAATAAAAATCACCAGACATTTTTAACAATTTTAATACAGACTCATCAATTTAAAATCAAGTTCCAGTTTTCCAACAGTCTAGCTTTTTTGCTATGTTCTCTGTCCCTCTCTCTGCTGACATATTTATCAAAGATGATGCTTATAAAAATACTGGCAAAAGATAACGATAGCTTTCTCTGTGTCCCTACTATAATCATATTAAATTTTAGAGTGTATAATAGTGATAGAAAAAATGATGCTTCAAAACATAAATACTGAATTATATGCCACTACTAAATGGGCAGATATTCCTGATGGAAAATGAAGCAGTATTTCCTGGGTTAGATTAGATTTGATCTGTGTGATGTATAAGATGAATAAAATATTTTAAAATGAACATACTTTAAAGTGCTGGCTTGTTTATCTGGTTGTTTTTTTTCTTTCTAATATATACATGCAAGCTGAGGTAAGTAATTTTTTTATGTACCCATCTGGAACCAAAGCCCTTAGTGATTCAAGAACAAAGCAGATTTGATGCACTATTGATTTTCTACCTTAGCAGTAGAAAAACAATTGCTCTGTGCAAAGATCTGTTTTTCTGGACACCTGCCATCCATCTTTTTAACATTTATGTAACGTAGCATTTGCGTAGAAAAAGAAACACAAGGTTAAAAAGGAAAAAAAAAATACTCTTTCATAACAATTTTAGGCAAGTCCTCATATGCAAAATAACTTTTGAAAGGTATTTAATACACTTTCCATTATTAAATATCTGGACCTCTTTGTAGTGCATAAATGCACTCTGAATTGCATCTGCTCTTACTTCCCTGCTCTCAGACCACATGCTGGTCAGTCTACGCACAGCAGTGCAGGGACAGGGTTAGTCACTGCGTGCTGAATTTCCTTTCACAGACAACCTTGAATACAAAGTTTTGGCCTTAAACTTTCCTGAATCAAACTGTAGTTTCTGTAAGAGGCATTAGGCAGCCACCGGTTTGGAAAATCAGTCCCAATACCTCTAAAGAAGCGTAACAGGAACTGTGTGCAGGAAGCTCCTGCTTGGGATCTGGTTGCAATGCATCTGAGCCCAAAATGAGCTTCTCTCTGTTGTAGGATTTCTTTGCCTGTGAGCTGCAGGCAATTTGGAGCTCTTCAGAAGTGGAGAGCAAATCACAGGAGCTGAGTTACAGTGTAACCTTCTTGTGATATATTGCGCTATAAGGACTATTTTACAGCAGCATTCACAAGTCACTAAAAAGTCCAAGACAAAGCAGTATTTTATGTGTTTATAGGTGCAGACAACAGAACATTTAAGGCAACAGTCCCATCAGTTCATAAATCATTAAAGGTGAGAGTGCCTCCAGTTCACGACAAAGTTCAAGAAGAAGAATATTTTATAGAAATAATATGTGATATCTATACAGAAACCTGAAGTATTTATACATTCCAAAAAAAATAATTACCTTCCTTCAAAAGGTCTGTCATAAACCCCCTAGAAGATATGTCATTGTAATCCACTGTCAGGTCTAATCCTGTATCATTTAGTATGAATAGCAAATAAAAAACCGTTCCTATACAAGGCTGATCAAAATTCAAGTTTAACATTTTCCATCCATAAAATGAGTGTTTTATGGAAATGTTAATAGCCATCAAGAGGGGGGGGGGGAAATAAAATTAAAAAAAAAAAAAAGAACTGGAAGGACTGCAGGAAATCTAAGTGAAATATATTGCCTAAGGTTGCACCAAAACTAGTCTACATTCTTTAATATTCCTTCCTGCTGTTGTCATTAGGATCCTAGATAAGCATCTCTCATGCTGCAGCATCATCCCTAGATATTTCAGAATGAAAGCAAATATTAGAAAACTTCTGCTTTACATGGAGGAACTACTCTCTTCCATTTCCTTTTGTAGTCTGGACACTTCATTGCAATTCTGATTCATTCCTTCCATAGTGGCCTCACCTGCACAAGAAGTGTTCCCATCCTATAGTCTCAAATTATGACTTTCACAAAGATAATGACTTTTCCTGTCACTTTTTCCTCTTTTTCTGTTTTGTCACATTGTACTTCTGTTATTCATGACTGATATTTTTCTTCGCCCAGCCTCATCTCTTCCTCTGTTCTCTAATGGCATTTTAACCATGTCTCTTCTCGATGCTTTTTGTCTGTCTAGACAGTGTAAGACAATTTGGTAACTACTTTTTGTCAGGATTTCAGCAATTTGGTGTAGAATGCTTCTTCAGAAGTGTTTTACTAATACAGGACCAAACAAAACCAAAACACCAGTACATGAGTTCATATGGAAATTTATCAAGGTTTTGTTTCCTTTCACCTTGGGTTTATTTTATAGCCTGTAGATGTCATTGGCAGTCTTTCTGTTTACTTCCATATGCTTGGATTCCAACACACGACTCTTGTGAATAAAATTTGTCTTCTACATGTAACATGAACAAACAAAAAAACAAATAGGGAAGATTGGGGAGAGGCAAATGGTGAAAATCAGCATTATTCTATTGGTTTCAATGGAGCTATGCTGATTTATACAACTTGAAAATGACCTGTCTTAGAAAGAAATGAAGTTAATTGACATCAAAGATCAGTATCACACAGAAGAAATTTGCCACCTGTTGATGACACCTTATGAGACAGAGGGCTTTGAGAAAAGGGTGGTAATCATGAAAAAAGTGAAGATAAGAGCCAATATTCATAATTTTTCTGATGAACCAAAGAATTGCTTCGTTACAACTCATTTTAAATTTTGCATTTACCATGCCACTTGGATAGTTGACAGTAGATTCTGGACCATGTGAATTAGATGATAGCAGCTGCTAAGTTTTTCCTCAATTCCATATTCATATTTTCTCTCCTTCTGGTTGGTTTTGTTTTGAAGAACTGTGGATGGGTCCTACAAGTGCTTTATGATAAGATTCTACTAAAAGGACTAAATCGATAATAAATATAACCCAAAAAGGATTAAATTGATCTGACGAATTGAAGAGAATTATAAATTTTCTCATTTCTAATTGCACTCTGGTTTCACCTAGCATCATTGTCGTCTTTTAAGTGCCAGAGGATTAAACCTTATTTGAGGACTGACTTTCATGTTTACTTTATTCAGAGAATGATTCTCATACTCTGGCTGCCAAAATAGATTTTTATGATTCTGATAGATTATTTCCACTGTCAAGAAAACACTCAACTTCAGAAGGCACAGAAACAATCAAATAATAAAAACGTGTGAAATATGTTCATGTGGAGTGTGCCAGAGACAGACTGATTGATTGAAAAGACAAAATGTTACCCTTTTTTTCCCCCAATTTAATAAAAACCTAAGAAATGTTTTGCTATTTTTAAACTACTAGGTTTCAGTCACATTCTAAGAGTAAGCACTTCTGATTTCTCACCCCAAAGAGTTGAGTAAGATTATGTCAAGAAGAGCAAAAACTGTGAATGAACAGTAAGAGTTGTCTGTCAAAGTCTGTAGTTTACAGTTTAGGCGTTATCTGAGGTTACTGATAGGTTTCTTAGTATGAAATGAGCTGACAGCTTTTCCCTCTTTATTTTTGAGGCACATCAGTTTTGTGGAGTTCTCCAAGTTTTCAGCAATGTTTTGGCAAGACTGTGGTGGTTTATGTCTTTATACGTAAGTAAGACTAAACTAAGTGAAGTCACAGAAAACTAAACGAATCAGCTAAGACATCCTTGAGCTACACACAAACAGAAAGTTAGCTACCAAACTATAATGAACCTGTATTTGACGTCTAGTAATTCTTGGAATCAAATAATGACATTTGCTAGCGTAAAGAAGACAAGGTATGCACCCATTAAACACAAGGTAATTAGGAATCACTGTCAATTGAGTGTGAACAGTGAAGAACTATGAATCCATGCAAGTGGCTTGAACTAACATAAACCTTCAAATTCCTGCATGCGCACCCTCTGCTCCCTTGTCTCCTCTTCTGCTTTTCTTTCTTTTCAGGAGCAGAAGCAAGAAAGAAAGGGGGAGGAGAACTTGCTCCATGCACGCCTCCTTTCTCACTAGGGAGTAATAACTGTAAAGGAAATCCACAAAGGTTTTTTTTAAGTACAATTATTTGATCAACTTTCATGTTGAAGTTTGAAGTTTAAAGTTTAAAAAAAATTGGAAGTTGTTAGTTTTGTAATTCAGTATCAAATCTGAAACAAATATAACAGATATAAAAAACATTACAGAACACAGGTTTGTATCTATCTCAAGCCTAAACATTAAGCATGAAAAAGAAGTCTAATATATTTGTTCAGTTCTAAGAACAGCTTTACACAAAGTGTTTAGTCAACAGAGTATCTGATATCCTTTGTTACATCTTCCCAAAGCCAATTGAACTTTGAAGTATTCCTGTTGCTAAGTTCTCCATGAGTCAGTCAGGTTTGTTTCATTGTGACTATGCATTGCACTGAAATGTATATGGCAAGTATATATTTGCCCCCATAGAAAAGCCATACATAGGTCTCTGGTCAAAATCTGCCTCAAAACTTTTAATGAAAACTTGTGCAGTCTGAACAGCACTGTTCTGTTGGTGCTGTGGAGCAAAACCTGCATGTCTGCATTTTTTAGTAGTCATTAATTTTTGTCTTGCACTGTTCTCTGTGCCCTCCACTTCATTAATCACAGGACAGTGGTAGGCCAGAGGGTGTGCATGCGAGCACCTAAACTATAAGAAGTAACTTTTCTGCTTCTGCTCAAAATTGTGCAGTAAGCTGCCCTTCCAACATTCTTTTTTACAAGAAATGCTCTTTGCAAACCTCTTGTAAGCAGGAACTGAGCTATCTTAAAATCATAGTGAAAGGCACAATATTAAGGTATCTGCACCAGTTTCTTTATCTATTATCTAGTGATGGCATATTATGGTTTACAATCCTTTGTCGCTTAAATTTAAAACTGTGAAAACTTTAGACTACCCATGGGAAACAGAGAAATTAATGAGTACCATATTTTCGACTTGGTTTTGTTGGCTGTTCATTTTTTTTCTAAAAGCTAGTAAAAATAATCAAACAGCTGCATGGTTGTACTGGGGACACCTGGCTACAAGGATGCCCTGTGCATGGTGAGGACTTGAGTTGCCCTGTGCTGGTCATGGACGGCTCTGATACTGATGGGAACAGCACTGCAGTTTGTCAGGAATCTTCGGTGCACCGCCCTCGATGTATTTAAGAAAGAGTCACAGCCATCATGAGGAGTGGACATGTGGGGAGACAGATGAGGAGAAATGGAGGGGACAGGAAGGGGCCATTTCTGGGGATGTGGCTGGAGATGCACTCTGTGAAGGAGACGTGCTCCCCGCCAGAGCAGGGACACTGAGGGACCATGGCAGTGAATGACCCGTGCTGGGGCAGAAAGTCCCCCGAGGGACTGAGGCCCTCACTGAAATTCTTGGGAGGGATGAAGTATAACACACAAGAAAACAATGGGAGATGGACCTGGGGAAATGGGAATGAAAGATGTTTCCTAAGTGTTTGCTTAACTGACTATGGTTTTTCTCGATATCCAAATCAGTAATAAAAAGGTTGTGTTAATTGTCAGTAAATTAAATTAAATTAAGTAAATTTACCCAAGTTGAGACTATTTTGCCCACAGCAATGGGTTAAGATGATTCTTTTGCCAATATTTTAAGATATATTGTGGTGACAGATGTTTTGATTTAAATTAACCTGACTTTGCTCCTCTCTCAATAATTTGACAGTTTATTTTGCTGACCATATGGCTGTAACTAGAAACATAATCTATTGTATTTGAACTGAAAAACAAGATGCTGAGGACAAACGATAAGAGAATAATTTGCTTTCCATCTCTGCTATTCCCTGCAGGGACATTTTGCATAATGAAAACAATATTCCAAATTAAAATGGTTTCTTTCCTCATATCAAGGTTCTTGTCCTATTTTGGAGAATTTTTTAACATATTTGATGCTCTATTTAAGGCTATAAATATCTTACTTCTAGGAGAAAATTAATTCCTAGAGTCAGAAAAAGGGAAAAAAAATGTTGAGTTCCTGATTTCGCTGGTCAAACTTCCAATTAAACGTTCTGTGCAATGTGTGTAAAGAAGGATTGAATTTTCAGCACTTAATTACTTTAGCCAGTTGCCATCTGTTCTTTGAATTCTGACCTTTCTTTCCAGGTTGAGGCTACATGGAGTGTCTGCAGGCAAGCCAATTAGATCATGGATGTTTCATGCTGACATTACAACAGACTTAATGTCCACCTGCAGAACTCTGGTTGATAAATTCAATAGTGATGACACAGTGGACTCCTGCAACCTTCATTCAGCAAGCAAATAATAAGTTTATTACACTTGGCATTGTTTGTTTAAAATGTGGTACAACAAGCAGTGGCAAAATCATATTTTTGTTCCTTGAGCCCATGACATTAGTCACACACTGTCAAAAGCTTTTCATGCTATAGTTTCTTACAGAGATAACACAGATTAACTCTAAAAACCAGCTCCATAAAACCACCCTTTTCTGGGCTAAAAGGAATAGTCACAAACTGAAATAGCATGGAGCTTTAAGCCACCTATTCTCCCACAAAATTCTCAGGTGACCAAGGTTGAACTTTGCAGTAAGTCCGTCACTCTCATACTGCCTATCCTCTGCTTACGAAAGTGATTGACTGTCTAAAGAGTTCTTGCACTGGCAACATAAAGGCATACAAAATATCACCTTATCTCTATTAGTAATCATATTAACAGATGATTATCCATCAATGTGCAATAGTGATACAATACTATTTCAATATTGCTTACTAGTAAGTGGTACCAAAGACATATTCAAGCTTATCTCAGCCTCTAATGAGGATCCAATTATTTGTGTGAACCTCAAAATGTTATAATTAGTGAATGTAATATTATCATCAAACATACACATCTATAGGACTTAATACTAAAGTTTCTTTGCAAAGAAGCTTCTGGAAAAACATATAGCTTCAGTTTCATTAAGTGTCTGAAAAAATAATAAGAAATATATACTCTTCCTTGAGGAACATTTTGAAGCTGACTGTAAGTGCAAAGATGAGCTGGAGGGCATGACGTGAAGCCTATCAATGTCAATGAGAGTCAGCCCCTGTATTGATTTTAATGGTCTTTGAATCAGGTCCAAAGTGAGAGATTTTGATAACCCATTAAAGCTTCCACATTTTAAAACTGAATTTCTTCTATTGATCTGCTAACTCAAAGACAGGAAATAAGTGTTGCATGAAGAAGCACAAATCCTTACCACTGTATAGGAACACACTGCTACCGTGTTTCCTGTGCTTATAGTACTGAGCCAGACGGCAGTGTACGTAAAGCGCTATGTTGCAGAGTTTCAAAAGAAATTTTGCTGAGTTTCAAGGAGATTAATCTCTTAATAGAACTGCAGGTTGTCTGTTTGCTCTTAATAGGTATCTTTTATTCCTCTCTGCACTTCTTCGATGCTGCAAAGTGCAATAAAACCAACTGCATTTGCACTGAATTAAATTCACCCTATCTCAGTGCTGAGTAGTGACGAAGCTTCTAATAAGCCACTTTGCTCATTCTGTTTATTTGTTAGTATCAAATAGAAAACTCATGCATCAGGAAAAGAAGTCTAAAGGTTATGTCATCTTGTCGAGTCTATCCCCCTCAAAAAAAAACATTTTCAGGATTCTGGTTAGAGAATTAGATGTTATTTCAGGTTAAGAAATGAGTCCAAACACTGAATTTCTTCTGTACAGATACTGAGATGTTTCAACCTTTCCACAATAACATCTGAAGCAAGTGAAAATGAAATTGACTTAGATAATCATTTAACATAATACATCTTTCTTGAAGACAATAAACACGTTACTTTCAAATTGTCATACAGAAATTAATTGTACTTTTAAACTGATCTGTGATGCTTATATGTAAATGTTAGATTTTCATTTTGGACAATTAGGCACAACAATATACTTTTTTTCACTGAAGACTACAAATCACATCAATAGCAAATATGTCATCCTTAATTTGCTAAAGCATACCATTTATCCCTATAATCCCTTCTTTATTACCATTTAACTACATTTATGGCCAGACATTCTGAAGACCAGGCATGATATTCTTTTGTTGCTTTACACATCACTGCCTGCACACTTTTTTTTTTCCGATTAAATTTGACCTAAGAAAGAGTAGTATCAGTGTATGATCATGTACAGAAAATCTTATCCTCCATGCCTTGTGACTCTTCACCCGTCATGGCTTAGCTCAGCTGGCAACTAAGCTACCACTCAGCCGCTCGCTCACTCCTCTCCCTCTCAGTGGGATGGAGAGGAGAAAAATGTAATAAAAGGCCTGAGAGTCCAGATAAGAACAGGGAGGGATCACCTATCAACCATGCCCCCGGGCAAAACAGACTCTGCTTGGGGACAAATCAGTTTAATTTATCAGTTACTTCAGAGAAGATAACAGGAAGACAAAGCCAGATCTTAAAAACACCCTCCGCCACCCCTCCCTTCTTCCCAACTCTACCTCGTCCCCTCAGTGACACAGAGGGATGAGGAATGGGGTTGGCAGTTCAGCTCATCACATGCTGCTTCTGACACTCCTTCCTCCTCATGGAGAGGACTCCTTACACTCTTCTCCTGATCCAACATGGGGCCCCTCCTCACAGGAAATAGTCCACAAACTTCTCCAATGTGAGTTAATTCTGCAGGATGCAATCCTTACCCATCAGATTGCTCCAGCACGGGCTTTCCCCACGGAATCACAGTTTCTTAGGGCACAGCCACCTGCTCCAGTGTGAAGTCTCTTCTAACAGACTGCAGATGCATCTCTGCTTCGTCGTCAGTCTCCAGCAGCTCCAGAGGTCCTTCCAACAGAGACAATCCTCTAGGACCTCCCTCAGGCTCAGCATCTCTGCTCGGGCTGGGGCTTCGCTGCAGGCTGCAGGTGGGTCTCTGCTCCACCACGTCTCTCACAGCTGCAGAGGAGCCTCTGCTGGCTCACCATGGGCCGCAGGGGAATCCCTGCTCTGGCACCTCCTTCCGCTCCATCCACACTGCACCGGTGTCTGTGTGGCTTTCTCTCAGATCTCAGCCCTCTTGCTGCAGCTGCACCAGGCCTGACCTGCCCGACCAACCTTGGCAATACCGGCAGAGCGATCTCCGCCCAGAAGGTGGAGAGCTCCAAGCCGCACTGCCGCGGCCATAGGCAGTTGAGCAGAGGCAGCCCATCATGAGCAGCCTTCCCCCGTTCTTCACTGCAGGTCCCGCCTGGTTTTTGCTCCTTTGTCCCCTTCTGAAATAGGGCATTCGCAGAAGCACTGATCGGCTTGGCCCCGGCCAGAGGGGAGGGAGGTCTGACCTGTCCAGAGACCAGTCCAACTGGTTTTGGAGCTGGAGAAGGTTCTCACAGCTCCTTAGAGGGGCTGTCTCTCTCCCCTGCTGTCAAAACCCCACCACGCAAACCCAGCACATTGGCCCTTGTGGTAATTAATATTTAAACATTTTCTTTTTTTTTATTCTATCAACTCATTTATCACGTGTGTGTATACACACACACACATACTTATTGTCAGTCTTGCTCACACTTTCTACTGCCCGGAATACAAGACAATGTTCAAACAAACATGAGCACTATTTTATCTTATTTTTTTGTGTCCCACACATTTACTTACTTTATGACCTGACAATGTGCTTATTCTCACCTGGCTGGCATTCAAAGACTCCTTCAAAGAGCAGACTTTCTAACAGCATGGTTGCTAAGGAGCAGCAAGCAATGTATTCTACTCAAGCTCTTTATCTGCTATTACTTGCTATTTTTGGGCTACAGTGGTCTCCTCCTCTCTGGAGGGAGGCTGAGACCACCTCTAACCTTTTCTTACCTCTCAGTTTTTCTAGCAAGAGTGTTTCCATCTACTGCAAGGTTATACCCACAACTGCTGCAAGGCCGCAAACTTTGGGTGAATTTTCTCCAACAAATCTATTCCTCCATTCCCTTCTGTCCTTCCTCTTCCCTTGACTTCCTTCATTGTTGTCTTTCCCTGCTTCCTCACCACAACAAACCCTATAACTAGTTTGGGAACTCCCTCTTGTCTTCACATAGCCACTCCAGTTCTTCTTCACCCTACCTGCACTCTAGCTGTTCACTCGTGCCCTCCTGGACCTACACTCTCTGACTTCACACCCACTTTAATTCATAATCCTTCTGCCCAAAGATATCACTTATATTACTCTCTCCTATGCTCACTTCTGCTAGATGTTGGTGAGGTTGAGCAGGAAGCTCATCTTTCCTTAAAAAGTGCTTACCAAGCTTTGTTCTCAATTCTGGAGCTTTAAGTGCAAGCTGACTGGGTGATGGACTGAATATTGCAATGGTAGTTGGATCCTCAGCAACTCTAGATGAGGTTTACTTGAACCTCAAAGGCAAATAAAGCCTGCCTTATTCTTGAGCTTAAGACCCATGAATTCAGGCCCAGATATTTTCCATATTTCTTTTGTTTTGATGCTGTCGTTGTTATAAATGACTTACAAAAAGTTAGGTTAAAAAAGAAAAGCATTTATAAACTACTCCTTCAGAGGAAAAAATTAGAAGGACTAACCAGAGTAACATCTCTGTCAACTCAGTATGCCTGCCTACAACAGAACAGAGAAAATGTGCTGCTGCATGGAAACAGTTACCTCCCTGCTGCTCAGTCCATGTGCCACCCTGTGTGTTCTCCTCTCTCACTCATGCCTCCACTTGTCAGGCTGCTAAGGGACTGGCACTAGTGTGATGCAATGATCAGGGATGGCCAGGTCCCTAGAGATCAGAAGTCTGTTTTTCCAGACTGTGCCTGCTTGTTTTCGTCTGTTCACTTGCCATTTTTGGAAGGGATTATTTAAATTTAATTGGAAGACTACAAAGAAGCATTTGGCCTCTGTGGTTTAGGGCCAAATTCATGCCATGTTTATGAATTTTTTATTACTGTCCTCTTAAATTTATGGTAGCACTACAAAGTGAATTACTTTTAAGCAATTATGAATCCAATGAAACTAACACACTTGCTATTTTTATCTTTTGCAAACAAGAAATAAGGACCAATGAGCGTGCAGAACAGACCATTTTTAGGAAAAGATTAGTACCTCATTAGAAAGCAACTTGTGGTGTAAAGTATTAGAACATTCTTGCTTTCTATCCAGATTAGGCAGTCATGGAGTTAACTGCTCACTGGCAATATGAGTTATTTCATTAGTTCTGAAGTCAGCTCATCAGTTGCAGTAATGATAACAGTGGAAACCACTGAAGAAAAAATACTACCTCATCATTTCAAAAAATCAAAACAAATCAAAGCGTCAAAAAATAATCTGTCTGTATTCTAGCAGTAGCTATGCAGCTTGTGTCAAAATATTGTGATGCACTAAGGTACACTGGTATTAGTCAGAACACCTAACAATAATGGGAGACACTGAGACAGAAGCAAGAGGCCACTGTCCCAAGAAATAATGTCAAGAAATAAGAAGAAACACTTTACTGACATTATAAATTCTATATTTTGACAGAAAGTGGTTTGGAAAAAAAAAAAAGGAAATAGAGTTCATGTTACTGCATTAAAGAGCTAACAATTTTAATGCTCAGTGAGGACTAGAGGAGTTCTTGATCATATGTACATCAGCTGAACACTTAGTAAAATTGCAGAGGTGCCTCTCAGTCTGGGGCCTAAAATCAGAAGTCAACATGGACATATCTATCCCATTCCTGTAAATCATCCATCATTGTTACAGCCAGCAAGAAAAGAACTCATGTAACCACGTTACTCACCGTCATTCCAGCTGAGTTATAGATTCAATGTTTGTACACTTTATATACAGTACGTAAACGTTATCAGTGACTACTGGGATTTAGGAGGAAACTGAGCATCCTGCAACAACAAAGCCCTAAATAATCATTTGTATTCTATTTGAGTAGAACCAGAAGTAGAAATTTGATTCACATTTGCTCATTGATTGTCTTACAATGTACAAAAAGGAGCCAATCAAAAATAGCAGAAATATTTTATTTCACAGCTTTTTGGTTTAACCAACACATTAAACAAGAATAGCAAAGCCAATTTCCTTATTTTTAATGTCTATAATCCTTTCAAATTTTTTGAAGAAATTGATCATGCCTTCACTTCCTTGAATTAAAGATTATTTTTGCCCTTGGTGAAAGCAGTTAATGTTGCCAATTATTTCTTTTCAGGCATGCCTGAAGCATTTTAATGGGAAAAATTCATCCTGATGACATTTTTAAGTAGTGGATTAATGCATTCTTAGTATAAAGCTATTCTTTATATAGATTAAAGAAGCTGGGAAGTTGTTAATATTGCCAAATATTTAAGACATTTACTTCAATTTAAGGCACTAAAGCCAACAATTTAAAAGAAAAGATTAAGAAGATAAATTTTATTTTCTTAGAATTTGCAAATTATCCTCACAGCAATAACTTATGTAAGGCATTTGTTGAAACAATGGAAATAATATATAGCAGTCTAATATTTTACATATGAATGCTTGAAAGATTATTTTAAATTAATGAATTTGAAAGACTAAGTTGCAGGTGATAACTCAGTTTTTTAAACTCAAAAACTAGGATTGGATTAATCTGAAGATATAAAAATTAAACTTCTCAGCTTTTTTTTTTTTTTACAGTTACCTGGATGAATCTATTGGCAGCAGTGTTCTCTTATCACAGAACTTGATTTTGATAAAGTGACATTTTCTGAGAGATCTCTTCTGACAAATTGCTCCTCACAAACTTAAAAGCTAATTTTCAGAGTAAAGACCATAGTTTACCATTCATGATCCTTAAGGACAATCAATTCTCAGCAACGACTAAATAGAGTAGCAATATTATTCCAGGGGGTTTCAGTTACTGGAATAAACTCTCATAATATTTACCTTTATGCAGTGTTCTTTGTTCCTAGACACAGTTCAAAGTAGCTAACAGAATGGAAGTTGCCTCCGGAGTGAGGAAATGTACCAGAATTTGTACAATACTGAGAGAAAAAATGATACTATTTACAACAGAATATGATATAAGCTATTTTATAACAGGAAAGTGTTAGTATAGCTTTCTGGGTAACTAGGATATGAGTTAACAACCTATATCAGCAGGAAGAACATGCAGTGATAAATTAAAATGCCTGTACTTAATTTATATGAGTCTGTCTTGAAACTTCTGGAACATCCTGAAAAATTTCTGAAACATCGTAAAAAGCTTCAATGATTAACATACAAGCAATCTGAATTTTACATTAATATTTCTTTTTGTAATTTACCAAATCACTTAACTGTGAACCAAACATTATTTGTGAGTTAGATATTCCAAAACTCAGTTTAAATTATTCAGTTCCTTTCCATGTGACAGTAATCTTTTTTAACATCTGGAAAGTAAAGATGAAGAATAACAAAAATACTGAGGTGAGGTCAAATGATGAGCTGATACGTTTATATGATTGTATAGTATCCATGCAAAAAGCAAGTGTGTAACTCACAGAAATCCTTTGAAACTGTTATGATCCATCTTAAGTAAAGAGGAAGATGATTTGTTTACACGGATCTTTTCAGGTAAAACTCCATCAGCTCCCTACCAATATTTTCTATTAAAAACAAAACATATTTCAAGGTCTATTTTAAAATATTTTTGCAAAAAGGTAACCACCACCACCCCCCCCCCCACCCCCCCCCCCCCCCCCCCCCCCAAAATATAAACAAAAAACCTTTTCTTTTTTTTCTTCAACTAGTTTACCCTCCCTGGAAAAGTTCCCCTTGACTCCTTGGCTTTTGTGGAGACCTATGGAAGAACAGTGACAATGTGGGGGCAGGTGGGGAAGCGCTAGGATATTTTTCCTTTTTTTTCCTTGGTTGGAAAAGATCCTGCGTGGTCAGCAGGTCAAGAGAGGTGATTCTCCCCCTTCACTCTGCTCTTGTGGGACCCCACCTCGAATACTGTGTCCAGTTCTGGTGTCCCCACCATAAGAGAGACATAGATCTGTTGGAGCATGTTCAGAGGAGGGCCACAAAGATGATCCAGGGGCTGGAGCACCTCTGCTACGAGGACAGGTTGCGGGAGCTGGGATTGTTCAGCCTTGAAAAGAGAAGACTTCGGGAGGACCTAATAGCTGCCTTCCAATAGCTGAAGGGAACCTACAAGAAGGCTGGGGAGGGACTTTTTACAAGAGTATCCACTGATAGGACAAGGGGAAATGGGTTTAAGTTGAAGGAGAACAGATTTAGATTAGATTTTAGGAAGAAATTCTTCAGTACGAGGGTGGTAAGACTTTGGAATAAATTGCCCAGAGAAGTTGTGGATGCCCCCTCCCTGGAGGTGTTCAAGGCCAGATTGGACGGAGCCTTGAGTAGCCTGATCTAGTTGAGAGGTGTCCCTGCCCATGACAGGGAGGTTGGATTAGATGGTCTCTAGGGTCCCTTCCAGCCTATGCCATTCTATGATTCTAAGCATGCTACAGGAGTGATGTTTTAGAGGAATATGATAACAGTGGAAACTTCAGGACACGCAAGGGATCTTTAAATATTGAGTTCTCCCTACCTTCCTGTAGTATTAACCGTCATACTAGGTGTTAACTTAAAATATTTTGACTGATTTGCTATGTTAGGACAGAGGTAAAGAGGAACTGCCATGTGAGGCAGTAATTTTTGCCCTTCAGTTTTCTAAGATGTTATCACAGCTTCCTAATCATTGATGTAGATTAAGTTAAAATATTTTAAATGTTTACAGCATTGTATAAACTAGTCATAGTTCCTGTCAGTCATTACTTCTAAATTAATGATGATCTGCTTGATTTAGTACTCTCTTTCACTCACTCATTCTCATTTCTCTCTTTTGTGTGTGTGTGTCTCTCAAATACACAAATGTGCCCTAAACATCATACTTGCTTGGATTCTTAAAGATTGTTCTAATCTGAGGTATTTCAAGTAAGAAAAAAAATTATTTTGTTTCTTTTGTCATATTTTAGGTTGGAAGGGTTTGAAAGATGGTTGATGTCTGTTGCCTTTTGCAGTGTTCTTCAGATTACTGTAAGAAGTTTTTACGGAACGGAATACTAGGGCAGGGTTTAATTTGGATTGATAGTCTTTTTTTCCTAATTGCCACTGCAATCATCCAGTATTTCCCCTGATGTGCCTTCTGGAAATAAACAGAATTTCCTTTGGCTGCTTTACGGCTCAGCAAGTTGGTGAGCTGGCCACTGTCAAGCAATGTGCATAACAGCTGGATCCTTCCTGCCTTTCTCTCAATTCCCTGCCTCCATTCCCTTCCCCTGTCCAACATCCATTTCCATTTCTTGGAAATTCATAAGAATTTTATTGTCTTACAGCCTTACACCTTTCTGTCAAGTTTGTTTGACTTTTGCTAATAAGTTCAGTATTATTAGTGCAGATAGACACATAGGAGTGTGATCATGTGTGCCTCATTTCCATAAGAAGCCAAGTTAAATGTATACTTGTTGAATATTAGTTTCAACAGTTTATTTTTTACAAACTTCTCCACTTGCTTAGCTTGTGGTTTAGGCAAATCAGTGGAAAAGGAAGATGTGATAATAGATTAAAAGCATAATCAATCCTTTAAGTGAGGATAGTACGAAAACAGGGACAGGCAGACATGAATTCATTTTATTTTTTCTCAAATCAAAAATTCCACCCAAATTGGCTGACTCTTTCAGCCAGGCTTAAGCTCTGTTAGACTGAGTAGCCTAGGTTCTGGGCCATGCCAGCGCAGTACAGATTTTTTTGACTCTAAGTATGATTACATAAACATCTGTAATATCCATAAACTGGCATGTACCTGCAAAATAAGCTGAGTGAATATATTTCATATAGAAAAAAAAAAGGAAATTTTCCAGTAATGAGAAAATAGTTAAAAAGGCAGAGTTAAGTGGAATACGTTAACTGATGGTGTCAGTTTTACAGTGGTCACTTTTAAGAGGAGACAGACTTCTCTGGTCTCCAAGAATACTGTTTACCATAACTAGTTGCCTGACAAAGCATCCCAGACCAATTTATTTATCTCAGTTTACATCAGTGGCTGATTTGGCCTGCAGATTCCAGATTGCCAAGTTTAGGACAGAAGCATATATTTCCATGGCATTTCATGTATTTTCAGTTTATATGTGAACTATGCTAGACATGATTAAAAAAAAGATTGTTAGCTGACTACTGCCATGAACTAGTTACAATTCATTTTTGTTGCTGCATTTTAACTGAATTGTTCTATTTATACACTCTGTCTAAATGCATGTCTCTATGGTTTGCTTGCATTTTGCTGTTGCTCAGCTGGTCCTTAGTTCAAAGAGGGTAAGGCAGAAGCTTAAGAAGTCACAAAATTAAGAGGGAGGTGGTAACATCAACAGTTTACAGACAGCTGAGACAGGCAGTACAAGCATAAAGAGAAAAAAGGGCAAGAGATGTGTTGAGGCTAGTTCTAGGTTTCTGCGCATTCCATGGTGTGCTAGTTTTGGCTGGGATAGAGATAATTTTCTCCATAATAGATAGTATGGGGCTATGTTTTGGATTTGTGCTGAAAACAGTGTTGATAACAGAAGGATGTTTTTGTTATTGCTGAGCAGTGCTTGCACAGAGTCAAGGTCTTTTCTACTTCTTCCACCACCCCACCAGTGAGTAGGCTGGGGGTGCACAAGAAGTTGGGAGGGGACAGAGCTGGGACAGCTGACCCCAACTGACCAAAGGGGTATGTCATACCATATGACGCTGTGCTCAGCATATAAAGCCAGGGGTAGAAGAAGGAAGGAGTGGATGTTCAGAATGATGGAGCTTGCCTTCCCAAGTAAATGTTACTCACGATGAAGCCCTGCTTTCCTGGAAATGGCTGAACACCTGACTGCTGATGGGAAGTAGTGAATGAAAGAAATCCTTGTTTTGCTTTCATTGCGTGCACAGCTTTTGCTTTACTTATTAAACTGTCTTTATCTCAATGTGTGAGTTTTCTCACTTTTACCCTTCTGATTCTTTTCCCCATCTCACTGGTGCGGGTGGAGCAAGCAAGCATCTGGGTGCTTAGTTGCTGGCTGGGGTTAAACGACACATGATGTCCTAGTTTCGACTGAGACAGAGTTAGTTTTCTTTTTAGTAGCTAGAATAGGTCTGTGTCTTGGATTTAGTATGGGATTTGTTATGAGAAGGGTGTTGATAACATGCTGATGTTTGTAGTTGGTGCTGAGACAGCAAGGACTTTTCAGCTTCCCGTGTTTTGCCCATGTGCAAAAGCACAACAGGCTGGAGGAAGCATGAGGGGTACAAAGGACCCACAACTCCTAATTTATCGTTAGAGTTTAGATTTAGTATGGAGGCCCAAGTTGGCCAATGGAATATTCCATGTCATGTAACATCATGCCCAGTATATAGAGGAGGGTTGCCCAGGAAGTTTGGATTCTCTCAGATTTCTCAGACTCTCAAGTGCTAGCTCTCTCTTGCTCTCTTTTCAGGCCTCTTGCTCTTCCAGGACTGCAGTGTCGGGACTTACCTGTTTCAGAATGACTTGCCAGGATGAGACAGGTGCTGGTCAGCAGGTGGTGAGCAATTACACTCTGTATCACTTGTTTGTATATCTTATTATCATTATATATATTATAATTTCATGATTCTTTTTATAATTACTAATTTTAATTTTCATTATTTCAGTTATTAAATTGTTCTTATCTCAACCCACGAGTCTCCTTCCTATTTCCCCTTTCCTTGTTCCCCAGGGGTGGGGGAGGGTGAGCGAGCGGCTGCGTGGTGTTTAGCTGCCAGCTGGTTTAAACAACGACACATGGATTTCCAGCTTTTGGTGGCATGTAGACTAAAAGAGGATGATTATTTCATGAGTGAGCTATGCTTTTCTTCTGAATGGCAGACTTGAAGGACTTACTGCTGATGTTGAATTAACAACTGGAGTGAGTCATCAAAGCACCACAATGCACATTTTCAGGAGTGGTAGCCTGTCAGGCTGAGCTCAATGGACTTTTAGCATGAATTTCGGTGCATCCACATTGTATACACACTTTGTAGATAAATCAGATAGGTCCCAGCTGTTCTAACCTACAAGATATATTCTTTTACTGCTCACTGACACTTGAAATGAAAGTTGCTGTCAATTACTGCCTCTGTGTTACTGGATGGTAATTTGGGCCATAGAAGAGATTTTCTCACAAACTAAGTGGGATAGCAAGAAGTCTCAGGGTATAATATTTTTTTCTTTCATTTTAAAATACACCATTGCATTAAACATTCAGCTTTCCTTTATGTCCTTGTTCAAAAAATAAAAAGGAGTAGATACAATGGACACAAGCCTTTTGGCTTTCACCAGGGAGTCCAGGACTCAAGTTAAGAAATTTATGTGACTTAAGAAACTTAGCTTTCTATAGAGGCTTAAAAGACTTAATGCATTTTAAAACACTTTCGCATTTTTAAACAAAGGTTTTGAAGATGCATGAGTCCTTTAGGACAGGCTATCTTGCTGCAAAACTAGTTTGCATTGGTTTGAAATAAGAAAGCTGCTTAAGAAATCTAAGATGTTCTAAGCTCCTAAAGCAGTTTAAATGTCTTATAACCTTATCTCTGTTACACAGGCTTTGATCTGTGCTTATAGTGTAAATATAATTGCAAAGCTCTGGAAAAGATACACTCCCTGACTTTAAAACAGAGAGGAACTGGGCCTCTCTACTGCTCCATCTCCTCCTTGGAAAGTCTTGTCATACTATCACCTAATGTAGGAATATTTTTCTTTCCTAAGGCTGAAAGCAAGACTTTGCTGGTAAAATTTAGCAGATAACTGCCACTCTGAGTCACAAGCTTTGACTCCTTATTCTAAAAGTTTCTGTGTCCCAACGTATTTTGATAGACTGCTTGTTTTGCTGCTCATCCGTTACTCTTGTTTTGAAAATGCATAAGTTTACTACAAAACAGCACTTCCTCCTGCCTAACTGGTGGTTTTCCATACACATTAGCCAGGTCAGCTGAAGTTTTAGAAGCCACCTGTGGCAAAGGAAGTTATACGTCTGAGTCCAGATATGAACTCTGTCTATATATGGAAAACAGCAGACACAGTGACTGCATGGATCTAGATCAGCTCAAGAGAAGTATGTTGAGCTGCGTTTCAGATAACCACATGTATCTTTGAAGGCCTGTCAATAAACAACAGCCAAACTGCAGTCTGGGCCGATCATAAGACATGAACTGCTGCTATCTCCATCTCAGTAGATCCCTGCATCTTCTATTCTCTTGCCCACAGCATGAAGCAAGTAATATCATGGGTTGTCACTACTTTCATAGTACGTAGTCCAGTGATGAGGACTTTACCTCCAAAAAAGGTTTTACTCCAAACAAGTGTGGGAAATGGCCACATGTATGAAGGACAGAAGATGAAGACACCACAATAGAGAGACTGCCCAGTCTTGAATGTTCACAAATTTTATTCTCTCAGTAGGGATGAGATCAACCAGATTAAGCTCGCATCCGACTCTTTTCAAAGCATTTTCTTAATGGTACTTTTAAAAGTACTATTTATTAAGCATATTTCCTTGTTCTGCCTGTGGTCTTTATTACCTATTATTGGTAGATAATGGAAAGACAAGTCTAAGCCTAGATTATACTTTGCGGTTCTGAAATTAGAAACAGTGACTTAGATCACATTTGCAGAAAGTGGGATTTTTAACATCAATTACAGAACATTAGTGAGAGGAACAAGGTCACACTGCAGCAAGAAAGGTTGGAAGAACGACCTTACAAAAATTTATTGAAGCTTTCATATTATTATAAAAAGTCTAAATTACATTCAGAGCTGCCTAAGATTACATGACATATTTACATCTTATTTTCAGTAAGAAACTTTCCGGTAATTTCACCCCCCTCTCCTGATCTGGTAAAACAAGCAGAAGACAACTGAATGAAGCAGATCCTTAAAAGATTTCTATAGCTAATAGAAGTCTAATTTCTATAGCATATTTCAGAGATAAAATATTATTATCAAAGCTTCTTTCATATATGGTTGCTCCAAAGACACTCAGGGAAAACTTCACAGATTCACACAGAAACACAGAATGGTTGAGCTCACTAAGTTGCAATCATTTGATCACGGAATTCTGGAATAATGTAGGTTGAAAGAGACCTCTGGAGATTCTCTGGCCCAGAGCAGAACCAACTCGTACGTTTGATCTAACTAGAAAGTTAGATCAGGTTGTTCAAGATTTCGTCCAGCAGAATTTTGAGCCTGTTCAAGGTGATAATACAAAACCATTGTTGTATTTTCCTAAGGTTGTCAGTCAACTTCCTCTCTAGTTCCAGTAAACCCACTCAGTGAAGCTCCTTAGGTTCACAGGATTTGGGTGGTGCTTTGGAAGCCTTTATTTCAAGAATGAACATATTTATGCAAATTCTTTAGGGGCAGGTTCACATATAGGGCCTAGGCTACAAGCTGGCTGAAAGCCATGTAGATATGGCTGAACAGCACTGGAGTTTCTAAACATTTCTGGTGTAATGTTAACCAAAGTAAATGGCTCCTAGCCAGCTCAGAATGTGATCAGAGCTGTCTTGTGTCTATCTGTAAAATGGATTTTATAGACTGGATATCCCTAGTATAGCATGTCTTATTTGCCTATGGAGCCTGAAAGAACCATCTGGTCGTTTTTGATACTCGTAGTTATTGTGATGAGAAACTCATTCAGGCAATTCTTCTGCAGCTGCAAAAAAGTGGTGAGACAGGCTGTATTTGGGAGAGAAAAAAAACATCTTAAATGCTGCTAAATATGTTTCAGGATAATGGCCTCAATAGCACATCTGATGAGTATTTAGAACAAGTGAATGCTGAATGCCTTATCAGTGATAACACAGACAAAGGTTATCGGCATGTGCTACACATCAAACATTGATCTCACTGCAATTAATTTAAGTGAAAAATTGTCTCCATCAGCAAATGCTTTTGCACAACATCAAAGCCTGTTTCTTTGTTCCTCCTCTTCTTTTTAATGCAAAACTTTGACTTGTTCAAGCAAGTTAGAAATCTTTGTTTCTTTTAATTTATTAGAGTTTCCCATGCTTTGTAATTAACCTCCCAACCTTGCAGCCTGAATGTGGTAGAAATTTTTATTGATATTTTGATAAACGACAATTTTTTTCACCTTCTGGGATTATTTTTACAGAATTGTAGGTAATATATAAATATGTCCAAATCACCTTCACTGTATTAAGAGACCTTCTACTGATTCTATTTTTCACTATAAAATTACTCAAAGCCCAATTAAATTTATGTTAATACTCACTGGAACTTTGAATATATGTTGTCATTGCTATTAGAAAGTACTGGTACCAAGGTTAGCTTCTGAGACACAGCAAGAACACTTTGAAAAGATGACAGCAACGTAGATACCACACACTGGTAGAGCCCATGTGTGACTTTGCATAGACACTGAAGAAATGAAACTCTTCTATAATGGAATCGAGGCAAGGTTCTGTTAGCAGGTTCTTGAAAACAAATAGAAACAATGGGCCACCTTAGACATTTATTTAAAAATATCAACAAGTACAAGGTGCAAAATAAGGACAATAATTAGAACACAGGGTAACTGCAATGTGCTCACAAAAGACTTGGGGAAATCGTTTGGACAGTCAGTATGGGCATAATAAATCAGTTCTAGAGGTCACAAGCACTGAACAGGGTGAACACAAAGCCACACTTTGCATTTTGCCCTGCTCAGGTCACATCATGGAACTGATTAATTGACTGTGGTGAAAGCTATAGGATTGATTACAGAAGGACTATGGTAAAAAGTACAGTAAGTAACTTTGCTGAGCAGTACAACCAGATAGTCCAGTTTGTTTCCAAATTATCACACATTACGACTTCAACTCATGTGTAAACTATGTCAAAAATATGATTATTGTAAATGAAAGTCTGTCGGACTTTTCTAAAGAGCAACATAAAAGGTAAGGACAGAGGACCATCAGTAGAATTATTAGAAGACACGCACAAATTATAGATATCATATGTAAAAATGCAGCATCACTGTAATTGTCCTGATTAATTTGCAAAAGAAGATACGCTCTTTGAAGAAAAAAAAATTTCAGTATCTAACTGTTCAGTATCTATATGCATTATCTATTCAATACATTAAGATGTGCTTTGCATGGGGACTGTTTATGTTATAGTGTTATAAACTAATATTCTGTTTTCATAACATTCACTGGAAGAAGGAATCCTTCATTTAGGTTTACTTGCCTTTGCCTTAACTTGTAAGAAAAAATACACAACCAACGAGGTGTACAAGAGTAATACATACCCTTAAGTACAATTTCTGAAGCTGACATACCATCAACCAAAACTATAAAATTTATCTTTGATAAATTGATCCACTAGAAATTGTAGCCCAGGGAGGAGAATTAGCCATATGATATTGTGATTGCTGACTGACAATGACACATGTAAGTGACCAAAATAGGTATCCTGCTGAAAAACAACTCACCTTGCTCTTGGAAATGCATGTAGAAGCCTTTGGATAACCAGAGCACACTGCAGTGTGCAGTGAGAGTGGGATAGTTCTTGCGGGAGCGTTTGTGACTGATTCTTTGAAGAACTGTAGTTTTGATAGAAAATAAATGCTTCTTACAGTCTGGAATACTATAGCTCCCTTGCATTCACAGCAGATACATGGAGGGGAGCAAGTTATACAGAGAACAAGGAAAGGAGTGAACAGGGCTAATGGGAAGAGTGATTTAAATACAGGCAAATCCTTGAGTCCACTATTTCTTCCATATTGCCATAGTTCTGTAAACTTAGAGAGAACCCTGTGTCAATTTTGTCCACTTTTCTAATTTTTCCCTATATCAAGATTCAGAAGTCCTGTATAAGGAACAGAGATTATACATATTTGCCCAGTGACTTTGTATCTTTTACTAGCTCTTTGCCTGCTACAGAAATATTACCAAATGATTAATTACGTATATGACACATAGAAAAAAAGTTACACGTTTCTAATATTGCTTGCTTGTATAGCCCACAGGAACTTGAGAAGCTGTCTGCTCTGTAGTTAACACCACCTCTTTCCAAATTCCTGGATCACAAATAAGAGGCAGTTTTGAAAGATTTGCAGTAAGATTTACGAGGCAGAGCTAAGTGGCAGACCAATAGTTGTCGAGATTTATATTAGACTCTGCAAATTGTAGAGCTACTAAAATCCTGACAGTTCCTGACATACAAGTTATATGCTTTTGAGTAAAATTAAAACATCTGACTCATTTTCATAAGAGCCCACAGCTTTTCTCTAACTCAAGCTTATATCTCGTTAGAAGCCAAAATAGTTGTACACCTCAAAAGCAAAAGAAGTAAAATATTTATTATCGGACGTGAGAGAAAGTTCTTCTGCCTTTCAAAACAACTGCATTTAATTACTAATAGCAACATATTGCAATCTTAATACAATACAAAAATTTAACTAAATCACCTGGTGCTGCATTTGCAAATGTATATTTCCACAGAGAGGCACAAACTGGATTTATATGGAGCAATATATGACATTAATTCACCTAAAATCAGAGCTAGAATAAAATATATACTCTGAATATTAAATATAAAAAAGAAAAGATATAAATATTTAAGGATCTAGTGTTTCTGATAACTTCTCATGGAGAAGTTTTTTTTTAAAGGAAAATATCTATCAGTCTTTTTGTCAATGAGCTATCTCTTTAGAACTGAGTATTAGCACTCTTACATTAGTTTGCTTGGGTTTGGATACATGGCAATGCTATGCATGACTAGCTTGAAAGCCAAATATAGAATAATGCTGGCCCACAGTACACAGAAGAAGAGTAATATTTAAAGTAGATTGAATCTGAGCCCATGAGCACTGCTGACTGGTGAATATGGTCTATGAAAATAACAAATATTTAACATATTTAATTATGAAATAATTTAACAAGTACAGAATGTGACTGCAATATTCTCTTGTATCATATAAAATATAACATGACAACTCAACTTAGAAATCGTTCTCAGCGCTTTTTCTTTAAACCATTTTTTAACTGATCGGGAAAAGAGTTTTCTCCTTTTTTGTGTGACGGCATCATGCCACCCAGAGGTGAACTGAGCTCATTACAAGGTTTGGTTGCTAGGGTTATGTCAACGTAAGGTTTGATCCTTATTTCGTCATTAGAAAATACATTTTTTCCTGTAAGGTCTTCCATGACTCTCAACATCTTCAGAGTTCTCTGTACAACAGGACTGTTCAGTAAGGTAGCAAACAGGAAACTTGAGAGGAACAACTAATCCAAGATGAGCTCATTAGAAGAACAGGAATTAGACATTAGATAACTTTATTAATAAAGCACTTAGCTTCCTAAAATTCCCAGTTCTCTCATCTACTTTCTGTACTGTGAACTGTCCTCTCAGTTTTCAGGGGCAATAGCAGAAAGTTTATATATAGCTTTGAAATTCTTTAAGAGTTCATTTTTAAAGAAAAATCTGCAGATTTAATGAATATTTAAGAGTAAAACCAAAACAAAACAAACACACAAAAACTTTAATTTTGTTGTTCCCATATTATTTATCTTTGGGCCTAATATCACATGTGAAAATAAAGAGTGTAATTCTGGGATGTTGTTTCCCAGCGTACAGTCTATATTCATTACAATAAGACCAGAATATTTTCATCTTCTATGTAGAAAAAAGTTGAAAACTTTCTTTTACTTAATGAGATTAATTACACTTCAAAAATTTTGTTTATAAGAAACCTTTTCCATTTTTCCTCCAAAAATAACAGTCATATAAATGTTGACAAGATTCGTGTTGCTTTACACTGAAACAAAGTCATTGCTTGGACATTATATAATTATTTTTCATATGGGAAAAAATACATTATGACAAGAGCACCTTAGATTATTAAATTCATATTTCAAAGATTAGAGAAAATAACTCAGGAACTGAAAATAATTATTAATTAAATGGCAAAAGAATCATAAAATTAATTCAATATTTTACTTCTTAGAAGGATAATATTAGACTTGGTTCACTTTTTTAATAAATCCTAACTAAAGATTAAAAACTTGACCTCTGTGATGAATTAGTTATGTTCCCAAAATTGGAAAAGTTATTCCCAAAGATTTTTTTAAGATGTGGGAGAACTTGACAGAAGAAGTTATGACCATGCACAGTCAGTCAACTCCTACTCGCAGACTTGTTGAGAATCACCAGGATGATTTTTTAACTATAGATTATGAAGTAGATAATGATTAGCAATATAAGCATAGGATAAATCAGCAAGGAGAAGCCCAGCTAGAATTCTTAGACATGGTGCATGTCTTCAGATGCTTCAGTGTCTGAAGATGAAAGTCTTTCCTTAGAGTCAGTAAGTGTACGTTTGATCTGAAAGCTAAGCTTAAGACAAGGCTGTCCACATGCTGCACTTAACACCCACATGGGCAGCATCATCATCACAGAATCCAGAAATTTGTACACAGAGTATGAGTGGTTTGCACAAAGTCAGGTTAAAATCAACAGAGTGTGGTTCATGACCATTAGCTTGCTTATGCCTTCCTGTTTTTCACTTCATAAGGTGGATATAGCTAGAGAATCTTGTTTGCTCAAAGGCTCATAGGAAACAGCATATTTCCAGATTTGCTGTTTGGACTCCTTGATTGGAAGCAGCAGGACAAAGTCTGGAGAGAGGACTAGTTTCACTGTTCTGGCTCACGTGAATCTTCAGACACTTTGTTCTGCTTCTGCAGAAAGTTGTAGTGACAAGGTAGCTTTGAGAGTAATATGATTTTTTTTTTTTTTAAGAATATCGTAAAGCTCAAGTGTTTACTAGCAGTTGCCACATAGCACATTGTTTCTTTATGCTACAAGAAGCAGTGGCCTGCAGTATTTATTTCTTCTTGAATGGATGGGATACCCTTGTAATCATAAACCATCACAGATTTTACAAGCTATTTTCTCTACAATATTTGAAGTTCTCCACTCTCTAGTACAGCAAGTTTTAAGCAGTGATGTCAAAGGAATCTGGATCACTGACCTAGTTACTTTAAGGTTAAGGTTTTCGAGATAAATTTTTTTTTTTAAAGGTAGATTTGAAGAGAGAAAATATTTTATCTGTTTCGGGTAGGTAGAACTTGTCTTGATAGGAAATCTATAGAGATTATGTTACATGCTTCGTTATGCTGTAACAAATTTGTGAGCAAATGCAAGAAGAAAATTTGATGGATAGATTAACATTATTGCAGACTATGTTCAGTCATGGCATTTTTTCCCTGTATGTTATTCTATGAGCTGAAAGACTGCATTTTGAAAATATGACTGAGTTAAGCATAATTTATAACCTAACTAAACTGGTCTTCTGTAACTAAAACAAAATTAGAATTCAAGATGTGTTATGTGAGATTTATAATACCAGTAATAATTAACCTCGATCAAGCATGATGCGTTGTAATTTAAGTACGAGATTAATACTATAGTTGTTTTAGCAAAAGCATAGAAAATATTTACCCCAATCACCAAATAACAAAATTCATATTATAAAAATTCCACATTGTCCTTTTCTCTCTGAATACAATCAGCGATTTTTCTATAATTCATTAGTATTCTTGCTGTCCCTTACTGTATTCTTGTCAACTTGCCTGTGTGAAAAAGAGGAAGCAAATACTTAAAAAAAACCCCCACAAGTTCCTTTTCTAAAAAAAGTTCATCTATAAAGAGTCCACGAGAAAAAAAAAAACAAAGAAATACTATTTTAAGATTATTTTAATAAAAAAGTGGGATTTAAATTTGCGAATAACTTAGAAGGGCAGGACGATGCTCTTGTGTTTAGTAATCTCTGGGTTATTGTAGCTACTAAATTCAAACCACGTTTATTTCAGTACTCCTTCCTCAGCCTTGCTTTCACAGAGATTTATTCACCAGCTTAATTGTGTACAATACAAGTAATCATACAAAAGTAGATTTCAATGGAATTATTCATTACATATAAGGTTAAGGTTCTGGCTATCTATTTGAAAGTTAGAATATTACTGTTAAAAGTGTATCAATGAGCAGTAGAACAAAGACATTCTTGGCTTCAAATGACCATATCTACAAATTTTACTGTTTGGGATTTAATCTGGACTTTATTTCCTACCCCACAATGTTCATTTGAGTTCTCAGGCTGGTCAAATGGGAAAACCTCAGCACTTTCTGTATCTGGACAAGAACAAGGCATGGGAAGCCTAGGGGCTGAGAAGAAAACATTAACAGAAGTATGTTTTAGGCATGGGCTACAGCTATCCCCCAAAATGGTTGTTATGGATGTAGGACAAGCCATGTGGTATGCAACATGCACTACAAAAATTGAATCTGGATGCAGTCTATGTCAGTCTGTACTTCCTATACACTACTGCAACTGATGTATCCATCGTCATTTAATGGCTGGTGGTTTGTTTTTTTTTTCCTTATTCGTAATTGTACTGTTAATTACTTTAAGCAATATTAAGTAAGCTGGAAGTTGCTTTATATGTGAGAGCTGAGTTGCTTCCAATTACGCAGAGAATGTGAGTTTTCTTTAGCAGGGTAATCAGTCTATAATGTTGTGCTGAAATGTTGACTTCCCTTGCAATAAGATGCAGTTAATTAACTTGAATCAGTATGAAAGTTCATGTCGAAGAGTCATTGGAACTGAGCGAAAAAGTAAATTCCATTGAAAATCAAAAGATAAAAATGATCTTTTTTTCTTATGTTTTGACTTGCTCCAAAAATCCCAGTTCTCTTAGAAAATAACTCCTGAATGCTTTATCACCTTCTTTTAATGTTATTTTCTGCCCCTCTTCAGTCTTTCTATAACTTTTGATCAGGTCAACAATGTTCAACACATTTTAATTGTTAATTTGAATCAGTTAGAGTAGATCAAATAGAAACTTATCAGTGAATCCCTGAATGCCACAGCACCTCAGCTTCTGTCTCATGTTTCCAGCCTCTTCCGTGAGCCAATATTTGCATTTGAAATGTATTTTCTGTGGTGCATCAGTGTCCCCTTGGGTTGATCTAAATGCTAAATCGTGGTGTTTCCATCAGGTAGCTTCATCTCCTGAGGACAAGAAACACGCAAATTCACATCTTTGAATTTATCTTACCGTTGGTAGAAAAAGTTCAACAAGTTAAGTAAAGGTGAACAAGCTTTTCTTTCTAGATTTTTTTTTTTTAAATCTGGCTTTATATGCCTATGTGAAAATGAACATTTTGATATTTGATGATTATATTTTAGAATTCTGTAGGCAATGATAAATTTCAATACTGATTCAGGACAAAAATAAGTGTTGAAGAGTTTAAATTTATTTTCAAGCAGAAATCCAATTTTTTAATCAGATTAATTCATAAGAGATTGTCCAGCCTTGCCATTTTTTGTAGAATATTATCTGTCTTCTAACTATGAGCTGAAAAGGCCAGTCCTAATTTATTCTAAAAACCCATTTATATGGGACAAAATGTTTTCCCGCCTCATTTACTTTCACTATTCAGTGAACTCTAACATATTTCAAGATTTATTTAAAGGATGCAATTTGTTTGGAGAAATTTGCAGCTTGGAAATTTGTTCTGTTTCTCCATCTTCCTTCTTCTCAAATTGGAACTTCCTTAGAAATAGTTATTTGATCTAACAAAAGATTTCGATTTCTCATAGTTCAATTTAAAAGTTTCAAAGTCTGACAGGAAGTTCAGTCACATGTATTACTAAACTATGAACTTTGATGCATTTTTTCACAGCATTTCTCATTACCATCTCAGCAGAAAAATGGAAGGAGCATAAAGAACATATTTTTATATTCTTTACCTATAGCTGTGATACTGATCTACTTAGATGAAAGTTAATTTTGACTCAGATTTTAAAATACAAGTAAAACTAGTGCTAAAGCATAGTGCCAAAAACGGCAGGTGTAGTAGAACCATAGAATCACAGAGTAGTGGTTGGAAGAGACCTCTGGAGGTTACTTGTTCCAAACCCTATGTTCAAGCAGGATTACCTACAGCTGGTTGCCCAAGACCATGTCTGGATAGCTTTTGAGTATCTCCAAGTACAGAGACCCCACAACTTCTCTGGGCAACCTGTGCCAGTGCTGGGTCACTTCACAGTCAGAAAAGTGTTTTGTGATGTTCAGATGGAATCTCCTATGTTTTAGTATGTGCCCATTGCCTCTGGTCCTGTCATTGGGCACCACTGAAAAGAACATGTCTCCATTGTCTTTGCACTCTCCCTTCAGCTATTTATATACCTTATAAACTACTCTAGGTGTGGTTTCATCAGTGCTGAGTATAGGGGAAGGATCATTTCCCTTGACCTGCTGGCAACACTCCTCTTATGCAGCCCAGAAAACCATTAGCCTTTTTTTGCTGCACGCGTATGTTGCTAGCTCATGTTCAACTTGGTATCCACCAGGAGCCCCAGGGTCCTTTTCTGCAAAACTGCTTTCCAGCCAGTCACTCTCCTGCATGTACTGGCGCTGGGGTTGTTCCTCCTCAAGTGCAGGACTTTGCACTTCCCGTTGTTGAACCACATGATGTTCCTGTCAGGCCATTTCTCCAACTTGTTGAGGTCCCTCTGGATGGCAGCACAACCCTCTAGCATATCATTCACTGCTCACAGTTTTGTGTCATCGGCAAATTTGCTGAGGGTACGCTCTGTTCCATTATCCAGATCATTAATAAAGATGTTGAACAGGATTGGATCCAGTATTCACCCCTGAGGTACACCACTGGCCTCCGACTAGATTTCGTGCCACTGATCACCACTCTCTCAGCCCATCCACTCAGCCAGTTTTCAATTCACCTCACTGAAATGGACTGTTCATCCAGCCCGTACTTCATCAGCTTTTCTATGAAGATTTGATGGATGACAGTGTTAAAAGCCTTACTGAAGCCAAGGTAGACAATATCTACTGCTCCAGCCTCATCTACAAAGCCAGTCATAGTAGACAATGAGCCAGGGAACATCGTCTTGTTCAAGGGGAATTTAGTAGTCCCTAAAAACCATGGTGCAAGAACGATAGGTTCCTCATGTTCTTAATTCATGAATCAATAATCATTTCAGTAATAACTTCACAATAGTGGCAGTAATAGAAAAAAATAAAGATACCATAAATGCAAAACCAGAATCACGATAAGTAGGCAGTGAATCCATTCAGAAATATCAGTTCAAAACAAGTAGCCTCCAAACTAATGATAACTTTAAGACCATAAATAGCTAAAGCCAAAGCATACCAAATGTTCTTTATTTCTGTGAACCAACAATAAATTAATGCATTAGTTCATACTTTTACTCTCTGCAGAATTTGGAGAAGCTCATAATTGTCATTATCAATCCTACAGATTATCTGCTTTTGTCATAAGATTTTTTTTTAGTAAAGTGATGAAGATTTCATTGAATAAAAATAAAACAGAGAAAATCTCCCTAAAAAGCTTATAAATACCCAAAAACTCTTATATGGAGTAATAAATTCTAGTTGAAGACCTATATATATAGGTCACCACTGTGCTATATATATAAATATTTATACATCTCACCGCTAAGTGTGATTTAAAGATTTCTGAAGGCTGCTACTGAAGTTGGAATGCATTAACAACTGTGTCTCTGAAGTTAAGCCTGTGTCATATTTGTAAGTGTACACACATAAGTGCAATTAATAAATATATTAAATTGTCAGGTATGATTTTTATGAAATACCTTAAATGAGTTAATAGTGCAGTTAATATTACTGTAGAAGTCAAAGACAACAAATCAATAAATGTTATGCAAATTTAACATCTGAAATAATGCCAGCACTTAAAATGAACCTGTGCTTTAAAGCTGAAATACTAATCATGATATTCAAAATACAATGTAAATCTCTTTTTTAATTTATATTCTCTAATTCTTAAAATTTCATATTATTAAACTTCCTCTAAAAAAGATAGGATATAGAATTGTGGAGTCCCAGGGCAATTTATTCTCTGGTGGGTGAATAATATCACCATACAAACCTATTCTCTGAATACGTCAAGGTAAAGTAAAGATATAGAAGAAATCTCAGTATCAACAAATCTTATGCTGAAATATCAATAAATTTTCATGTTGCAGTGAGAGTAAACATGCAATATAGTCCTTTAAGTCTGTTTCTGCTTACAATTCTGAAGAGACATCGGATATATGTTTGCTTGTGACCTGCTCTGCTGAGTGATCTGTGCAGATAATTTATATTTAAAAAGTAATACAAAGCCTCTGACATTTCTTCTTCTTTTATAGAAGAGTAATCTGCAAGTTTGTGCAGGTTTTCAGTTATTTGAAGGGAGAGTGTTCATGTGAAAGGTACTGTGATACTTTTACTCCATTTATAAAAGAGGTAAGATTTCACAAAATTAAAACCATCCAAAGATTGATAAAATCTCCCTAGAAGAAAGAAATCTAAAAGAGTATCTGAAAGCATCTCAGAGAAATTATGAGGAGAACTGAAAAAGAAATCAAAACAAGATTTGAAGTCTTCTCAAATGCCTGAGGAGTGTCTTGTAGACAGACTGCAAGGCCACGTAGCTGGACATAAAATATTTCTGCTCACCCAGAAAAGCTGCAAAGCATTTGACAGATCCTGAAGTCCAGTTTTATGTACACATTAGGTCAAAAAACTATCAGCAATTTCACTGTCATAGATCAGAGAAAGGCAGGAAGGGAGATTTTAAAATGAGTGGGAAGCTTTGGCTATTGAAGAATTTCTTGCTTAAAGTGAGCTGAGTAAAGAATGCAGGAAAAAATGGTCAAGGGAAGACACCACTGTGAAAAACATCTGCCTGAATAAAAACTGAAGGCAGCTAGAGAATTTAAGACAAGAGATGTCTAAAACTTAAATTTCTCGACTCAGATGGAGAAAATAAAACTAAATCAATGGAAAAATTTGCTTTTCATGGAAAGCAACACTCATTAGATTCTTTTTAAACTCAATTTAACACCATATTTCTACTGAATAATTGGAGAACTGAATAGGAACAAATATTTCTAGCAAAAGTTTTGAGGAGTGCAATAAACGTATAAAGAAAAATCTTAGCTAAATGGATCTAGCACAGAACTTCAATATGTGGCTTGAATCCATACAACATTTTAGTGTGGCCACCAGGTCGAGGGAAGTGATTCTGCCCCTCTACTCAGTTCTCGTGAGACCCCACCTGGAATACTGTGTTCAGCTCTGGAGTCCCCAACACAAGAAGGACATGGAGCTACTGGAACGAGTCCAGAGGAGGGCCACAAAGATGATCAGAGGGCTGGAGCACCTCTGCTATGAAGACAGGCTGACAGAGTTGGGGCTGTTCAGCCTGGAGAAGAGAAGGCTCCGGGGTGATCTTCTAGCAGCTTTCCAGTACCTAAAGGGGGCCTACACGAAAGCTGGAGAGGGACTTTTTACAAGGGTGTGTAGTGATAGGACAAGGGGCAATGGATTTAAACTGAAAGAAAACAGGTTTAGGTTAGATATAAGAAAGAAATTCTTTACATTGAGGGTGGTGAGGTACTGGAACAGGTTGCCCAGAGAAGTGGTGGATGCCCCATCCCTGGCAGTGTTCAAGGCCAGGTTGGATGAGGCTTTGGGCAGCCTGGTGTAGTGGAGGATTTCCCTGCCCATGGCAGGGGGGTTGGAACTAGATGATCTTTGAGGTCCCTTCCAAACCTAACCATTCTATGATTCTATGATTCTATTTTTTGTCAACTATGACTCTTCTAAAAGAAATTAACAGGTGACTGTGGAAAGAAATCTCACTTGAACTGCCAGAGCATTTGCAAAAATGTATACGACTGACTTATTCAGATACCTAGTAGATCTGTGTACTGATGTTCAGCCAGATATTGATCCTCAGATTCTTATTCTGAAATTACTATAATTGCTATTTATTTGTGAAGCAGACCAGTAGAATGTAAACAGACAAAGAACTAGACGAAAGCTATTTATCATGTGTCCTGCAACATATCTAATGAGAAAGCATTGGAACTTGTTTTTGTTTTCAGTGTCTTGGAAAGAAAAATAGTAGTTAACTATCTTAAATAAAATGAGAAAGGACTGAAAATAACATTAAAGCCACAACTACAGAGAAATGTGCCTGCAAGACAACAAAAAAACAACCGACCAAGCAAACAAAAGCTCTTCAAAGACAAATGAAAGCCTAAGCCAAAATAAGAGGATTATATATTCAAGTCAAACTGGGAAGAATGTCACAGACATCTAAGATAGTATCTTAATCTGTTAGAAAACTGTCAAAAAAACTGCTCAGCACAGACAAAACCAAACAAGTATCACTTTTTAATCTTAAACAGCAATATTTGATACCTGCTCATCTGGCACTAAAAGCAACATATTGCAAATCGTCTTTAGGGGATGATTTTTCACATCATTTGGCAAGACATAGACAAACCCTTGCATCAGTATGTGTGTGAGTGTGTGTAAATATTTATGTGTGTGTGTATTCACTTACACATGTGATTGACAGAGAGTATAGATACAATAACAATGTCAAATAGAGCCACTGCTCTGTAAAAAAAAAAAATTGCTGCTGTCTCATGACATGAAACACATCTATTGCACCAGAAGGTGTTAATATTCCTTTAGCCATGTCAGAAGCATAGTTGATTTGTGGCTCCACGTCTATCACCAAAGATAATTACAGTGTTGTCATAATATTAAAGGGTGCAATTACATGGGCATTAGAATTTAAAGTATTTAACCACCTTAAGTGTATAATTATCCATTAATCTGAAGATAGCATTTGATTGCCTACTGCTGAATTCACACAGTAATTATATGTTTATCCATTTTATAAAGTAAAATAAACCTTTTAAGTTAATAGCTATCTAAATGTTTGGTTTTTAATAAGATTACAAATACATCATCTATCACAATTTATCAGGCAATTTTTAAAATTTTTTTGTTATAAAACTACATCAGTTTAAATAAGCTGAGATTTTAGTGCTAATGTCAGTTTTAGCACATTGCAGTAGATAAGCAATCATGGAGAAGCCATATTAATTCATATTTTAATACTTCAGGAGTATTGAAAATGGTAGAGCATGTAACAGAACATTTGGGAAATCTACTCCTTTCTTTTGTGCTTGTTCATTTTGTCAACTAGCCTGTAAGCTCCAAGGTCAGTGACAAGCTAATGTCCTACCACAACTATCTTATGTTTTAGTAAGACATATCATAGCTCTACGAACACATTTCCTGATTCTTTCTCTTTATGAAGCTTTAGCAGTAATTGAGACAGAACTCGTAAAAATTTACAATTGCAAAAAATTTCAGTAGTACCAGGAAAGGTCTCTCATGACTCCCATTCGGCGTTTTTACCTTCTTCAATGTGAGAGAAAGGGTAGTTGGATACAAAGTAGATATGACATCGTGCAATTCAAGAATATGCTACAAAATACAGATTACGCAAAATCATTGCTCTTCTGTAACACAACTGCATGAACACAAAAAATAGTGCTAAAAATGTCCAGAATTTCATTATTAATGCTGCTCTCAGAACAAAGAAGAATCATAGGAAAGGAGAAATACAAACCAAAAAATTTTATTAATATTTCTAAATAAATTTTCTATATGAAACTAAAAAAGCTTCAGGGGAAAAGTTTGTTCCATCTGTTAAATTAAAATACGTGCTTTCTTAAAATAGAAGAAAAATCCTGAAATAGACTTCTTCCAAAAACACCAATGAGAAAAATATTGATGAATATAAACTGAGTGTACAGAGAGTAATAGAATGATTTGGGGTCTTAGCACTTAGAATTAATTATTTTCATTAATTAACTGAATTGTATTTGTTAAATTCAAAGTTGTCACCAAGATGAGAGGGACTGCAAGAAAAATAAAGAGACTTAATAGAAATTCCAAGTGGTCTGGACAGATAGAAATTATGTTTATGTTTTCTGAAAATAGAAGACCATCCTGAGTAGGAACAAGCATAGTGTTTTATGATGAGAACTAAGCAGCTGCTTATTCTTTATGTATATGCAATTCTTCATGTATAAAGATAACATGGGGATAACTGATTAAAAATCTGGCTACAGGGATCACAAATCTCTATGAATCAGTAACGTCATGTTGATGCAAAAAAGGGCAAGTATCTGTCTTCCTTGGAAACACAAAGAATAGGATGGTCATGGAGAAAAGAAAGTATTCTTTATCTCTGAAGAAGGCAGTGAAGAAGACTCACCCGCATAGCAAAGTGAAGACTCCAGTTCAAGGAAAATGGTGCCCAAGAGAGAGACACCAGAGGAAGTCATGGTTAAGTGCTATAGACCTCTGAGCATGCTCTATAAAGCAGGTTTTTGAATGAACTAGAGATGTTTAGCCTGAAAAAAATACTCTAGTAGAGATATAACAATCTTCTCATGCATAAAACATTGCTGAAAAGGAGGTAATCTGCTCTCAGCAGTGATAGTACAAGAAATAAGAAGTTTAAACTCTTGCAAAGAAAGTTCCAGCTGGATGTGAGGGACAGGAAGTATGAGAATGGGCTGCTTAAAGAAGTTATGGACCTTCTTCAAAGAAAACTCATTAGAACTGGCTATCCTTGTTTCCAAAGGGATTTAGTCCTCTGTAACAGTTCTGTCCACATTTTTTGCTGTAACTCTGATCCACCAAACAACCGATCAATTTAAACCAGATTTGGCAGAATAGTAAAGGTCGCAAAGATATTTAATTTATTTACAGGAAAATACATTATGGGCAAAGGTGAGAGACTTCATTAGAATTCCCTACATGTGTTTTGAACTCGGCCTTTGCTAGATAACAAAGATGCTTGCTATGGGATCAGATGTGACATGAATGTATATGAAACCTAGTTCAGTTTCACTGTTTCTACTGTATCATGGATAAACATAAAGTTTTCGAGGCATGTGGAGTTACAGCTCTACGTGTGCTTCAGTTTTCACTGTTTGCAGCTGTCCTAGCTGACACTGAGATGAATCTGAATCTAAAATTGATCTTAAATTATATTTTAAAAGTATTTTCTTATCCAAATTAACTTGCTGCATGTGCTTGTTCTGTGATGGTCTTTCCTCTAAATTCCGAATATTCCTCTGTAGGATCAGAAAATATAAGGAAATCATTGCCCAAATTGATTTGACTACATACAAAATCAGAACAACAAAAAAACTTGTTTCTGTAATGTCAAGCATTTTCTTATCATTAGGAAGATAATAACATCTCTGAGTTATTCTGAGGTGGGAACAGGATGATCAATTATATTTGTTGCATGGTGTAATTATGTCTAGTCTCCTAGAACCTACTATGTGCATGATAATTTATTTCAATCCTTTCTGTCATTTTCCCATTGAGCAGCCATAACTAAATATAGTAGGTGTATAATCTAGCACTTACATTAGAACATATATGTATATCACAGAATCACAGAATGTTAGGGATTGGAAGGGACCTCAAAGGATCATCTAGTCCCCTGCCTGAGCAGGACCACCTAGATCAGATCACACAAGAACGCGTCCAGGCGGGTTTTGAACATCTCCAGAGAAGGAGATTCCACAACGTCTCTGGGCAGCCTGTTCCAGTGTTCTCTTACCCTTACTGGGAAGAAGTTCTTCCTCATGTTTAAGCGGAACCTCCTATGTTCCAGCTTATATCCATTTCCCCTTGTCCTATCATCAGATGCCACTGAGAAGAGCCTGGCTCCATCTTCATGACAGTCACCCTTTACATATTTATAAACATTAATGAGGTCTCCCCTCAGTCTCCTCTTCTCCAAGCTAAAGAGACCCAGCTCCTTCAGCCTTTCCTCATAAGGGAGATGCTCCACTCCCTTAATCATCTTTGTGGCCCTGCGCTGGACTCTCTCAAGCAGTTCCTTGTCCTTCTTGAACTGAGGGGCCCAGAACTGGACACAATATTCCAGATGTGGCCTCACCAGGGCAGAGTAGAGGGGCAGGAGAACCTCTCTTGATCTACTAACAACACCCCTTCTAATACACCCCAGGATGCCATTGGCCTTCTTGGCCACAAGGGCCAATTACATTTTGTAAATGCAAATTTTGTAAAATGTATATGGTATTCCCCAGTGCCTTGACCATATACATTTTAAACACAAACTTTATCTACTTTCTACATATGAAAAAGGCTAAATGATGTCATATTATAAAGCCATCCTGTCTTTTACTTCATCATATGTAGTCTTTTTTATATTTTTAATAAATGGTGGGCACATTCACCCCTTCCCTTCCCTTCCCTTCCCTTCCCTTCCCTTCCCTTCCCTTCCTTCCCTTCCCTTCCCTTCCCTTCCCTTTCCCTTCCCTTCCCTTCCCTTCCCTTCCCTTCCCTTCCCTTCCCTTCCCTTCCCTTCCCTTCCCTTCCCTTCCCTTCCCTTCCCTTCCCTTCCCTTCCCTTCCCTTCCCTTCCCTTCCTTCCCTTCCCTTCCCTTCCCTTCCCTTCCCTTCCCTTCCCTTCCCTTCCCTTCCCTTCCCTTCCCTTCCCTTCCCTTCCCTTCCCTTCCCTTCCCTTCCCTTCCCTTCCCTTCCCTTCCCTTCCCTTCCCTCTTTATTGATATACTTGTCAGCTATAGGTGGCTACAGAAATAGAAAGTTTCTCACGTTAACGTGATATATTTTGATTTATTTTTATTTCAAGAGCCTGAAACCAGAACAGGCTGAATTAACAGCATTTTTGTCCCAAAATGTAACAGTTAACAGCTGCATTACAGAAATTTTATATCATACCAACTGGATTCTTTATCACTTACCGGTTTTTAGGGGAAAAAATGTATGAAACGTTGAAGATAAAATGGAAAATAACTGAATTCTTATTCTTTAACTCATTTTCAGATGCATAGTGTTAAACGTGTTTTCTCACAGACAAAAATTTTCTGTTTCATTTAGTGCAGCTGAGAATAACCCTGTGCTGTATATGTGAGCATGACTGGCCACGTCTTTGAACTGCTGATGAGCAGTTGAAAACTTCATTTCAACAGAAGACATGGTGTCAACACGTAAAATGGAATGGCCGCATCTGAGCTGTAGGCACGCTCCCTCTGCCAGGCAAAAAGCCTGGATGTTCACTATCTGCTCTCTCCTCTTCCTCTGTTTCCCACGAGGAACAAAGCAGAGCCATTGAGCAGGGAGGGAGCCAGGTCTTCCTCACTGGATGAATTCACCAGCCCTGCGGCCGTGGCCACTGCACTTATCTACCGAAGTTCTCATTTTAGCACCAGGCCTTTGGAAGCACGGGGGACAGCGAGGTGCGCCGACGCGCTGCTCACAGGTGGGTTATCAGTCCCCAGCAGACTGGATCTGCACGTGCGAAAGGGTGAACTGTGCCAAAAATTTTCCCTACGCTGTTTGCAAATGTAATATGTGATTAAGGGTTTCAAGCATACCGCCTCGATTCGTGTACAGAGAGGCAGGGGAACGGAAGTGATAGACAAGTTCAATTTACTTAAATATAAATAATATCTGTCACTCACAATGTTTGGCTTCAAGACTTTTAATTTTGTTTGTAGCAAAGGATTTCAGGCTGAAAAAGGTGACTAACCCTGCTTAAATTATTTCAGAGAACTTTGAAAAGCAACTTTCTTCCAGTTTAACACTTGAAAAATCTGTATTTTTCTTCTATAAGATTAACATATATCCGTAAGGAGAAAAAAAATGCTGTTGGTGGAAAACAAAATAATTAATTTATAATTTACTATTTATTTTAAAGCATACCTGAGATAAATGACTAGAAGGTTTCATTGTACTGAAAGAAACTTGATTACATTAAGTTCTCTTAATTTAGAAAAAAATGTATTTTCAAATATCCTGCACTATTTGTCCACAAAGCTGTAAGAGACATGAGAAAAACAAGGATTTCTAAGTATTAGGTTTTGACAAATCCATACTGCTGCTTGTGATGTTTTTTTCTCTAGAATCTCTGTATTTTCGATATTATATACCTACCAATTGGCAACTGAAATACAATATTGTTGTTGGGGATACTGATAGGTGAAGCTACCAACAACATAGTAGACTAACTATTGTAGTTTCAACTGTTTCAAAATTTCTGCTATCACCATTACTTCTTGGCAAAGCATAGAAATGCCTTGCTTGCCAAAGTACTTTCAAGGTCAATGACAAAGCATTTACTGCGAATTCCAGAAGCTGTTTTTATTTAAAAAAAAAAAATATTCAGAGAAAAAACAGCCTAGCTGCTAAACTTAAAAAAACCCACAGAGCCTCTCGGCAGGTGGAAAAGTACTGGACTAATAGTTTGGAGTAAAAATAATAAAATATATTAAAAAAAAAAGAAAGATTTATAGAAAAAGTATTTTTCATTTATGTCTTCACTTGTCATTTGCTTTCTCCACAATTGTATCTATTCCATTTTAAAGCTAAGATATATATTTTATAAAAATAAATATTTCTTCCAAAATGTAAATGACACCAAATAAAAGATCTATTTATAACAGTATGAGACTTCAAGGGAAGATTTACTTAGAGCTTAATACACTTCTTGGGACCAAGCCTTGAACCTACCAATGCTCTGGAGGCATATGTTAGCAATTTTGTAAAGCATATCTTGTTGTGTCTTAGTGCTACAGTTAGACAGATAATGGAGTACATGTATGCCTCAGAAAGGGATTAATAACAATTTCCTGACCTTGGAAATAGTACTAATCAGCGCTATTGTGCTTACATTAAAAAAAAAAAAAAAAAAAAGAGTTTCTATAGCCTGCTACTGTTCAGAGACTTGTATCTATGAGGAAGTACTCCAACAACACTAACATGCTTGAAAGACACATATGCATTTAAATGCTTTGCAATGAAAAGAAAAGGTCATTGTTAAAAGCAGAATACATCTCACAGAATACTTAGGGGGGCAATGTAGCTGACTTCCTAACTCTGGTTTTAGTAGACTTCTGCATCAGAGAATGATGGAATTTTAAGAGCTTGACTTAATTTTGCATGACTATAACTAATTATTCTCGACCTCGCCATTGAGGTTATCTGTCTTTTGAGACATCATTTGACTGAAGGACATGCATACAATTGCAAGAGCCAGCCTTTCCTCCAGCAGTGATCAAGGATCAGTGTATAGCAACTTCTCCCACTTGTTTTTCAAACTTTTTTTAATACATACCAAGGTTATACTGAAGGGCACCGTAGTAGGAGGCTATCAATAGCTTATGTGTGAGGACTATGTCCTATTTAGAGAAATGTATCTTACATTTTAATGTGTTTATGTAGCTATCTATGAAGAACAACCTGATCTGAGTTCCGTTTATTCAGAGACAAGCAGAGATCATCTATATTGGTTTTCTGAGTGTGCTGTAGGTTCGACTGAGCTACCTACATGGGAAAAAAGAGGCCCTGTGTGAGACCTTTAAGATGCGTTAGCAACAGGAAAGGAGGTGGGTGAGATGGCTCCCTAGGCACGAAGAGTGAAGAAGTGGACGCAGACCAAAAAGACTGCCCAGTCTGAACACTGCAGGAGGCTAGAAAGCTAAAAGTACAGTGTTCCTAGGGGACTGTAAGAGTAGTTAATTATTCAGAGCTGTTGGTAAGATAGTAGGTTATGACTGATGTTCAAAATAAAGTCAGTGTAGACCAGCGCTACACAGCATTGAAAATCTTTTCATTTGTAAGAAAGATCTCATATGATCAAGAAGAATTGTATTTGTATAATGAGACTGGATCTTATTTGTTCACACCATGCTTTATGCCTTTCTTAACTAGGAATCATTGACTTTAGCTTCTAATAGAAGATTGAGGATCTGAGAAAAGAGGCTAAATAATAATAATCTTGGAATGGAATGGACCTTTCAGGTGAGTATGATGTCAAAATGAAAATATTAATCAATTCATTTTTCAACAAGGCAATTGTAAATAACCTTATAGGCTTGTCTTCCTCCAGCGAATTATTTACAAATATACTTAATGAAGTCTGGTGGCATGAATGGTGCTGCAGGAAGCACCCTTGAAATATGTGGTGTTCCTTTGCTTTCAGTTCTGGAAGAGGTAGATACTGTTCAGAGATTGCCTGTACAAAAGGTAACACACTCTTGCATTTTCTCCTTTGAATACCTTCAGCGTTACAGTGGTAGCTCAGTGTACTGTTCTCATTTTACATCACCTTTGTGAGCTGATAAAAGTTGAACATGCACTGAGTTTTAATAAAAAGAGCAGGGAGTGATGTGAATGGGATGATTTCAGAGACTGTGCCGTTGTGACTTTTTAGCATCAAGATTATATGGCTCTGAATTCTATAAGAAAATGCTGCATAAATCTTTCTTCTGAGAAAGGAAAATGCAATTTCATCTTTGCATTAAAAGAAAAACAAAACAAAACAAAACAAAACAAAACAAAACAAAACAAAACAGGCTTAGTACCTGCAAAATGGGGTGAATTTAAGATGTTTCCCTTATAAATTGTTGAGTTTTTTTCTGTACTGCTTTTCACTGTTAAGGTAGAATTCATTATATATTTTATGTTGGGCTGCTGTGAGGGATCAGTATGTAGCATGTCTACTATCTTTCACTTCTATACATATGGTCAATATGCATCATTGTATACATGTAATCAGCCGTTTCATCACTCAGATGTGCTGTCAACATAGAAAAAGGCAATCTATCTGTCTTCAGAGATCTTTCAAAATCTGCAACTAAATCGTTGTTTTCTCCTCAGAGGTAAACATATTTAAGGAAACACAAAGGGAAAAAAAAAAAAAAAAAGCCTTGGCCAAGCTACTGCCACTTTTCATGTGCATGTTTTAGGTTCTCCAGTTGGATTCACTTGCCATAGCCTGACAGCACCCTCAGCAGTCAAGAACAGCAGTTGCTTTTCCTTGATTGAGCACAAATGTTGGGAGATTTCAGACATTCTTAACTAGGAGGCATTAATGAATTGCCTAACTATGTAGTTCTGGCTGCCCCCAGTTTATCATTCCATTAGGACAGAAACTGGCAAGCAACCCTGGCCTTTCAAACACAAATGCATAGATGGGAGAGGTTTAGAGATGCCTGGTGAGTAGAAAAGTTTACCTTTCCAAGACAAAAAAGCAGTTTTTTTAGAGTTAAGAGTCCATTCCCAATACTGCTCTTTCTCTTAGAAAATACCAGGATGCCTAACCTGCTCTTTTACCGTACTAGCCTACTTTGTAGGATAAGTACATGTAGATACGTAGGTCTTCTTGTCTGAAGAGAACAAACGTTTAATTGTGTCCTTTATCATGAGAGTGTTCTAGATTCTGAATTTACAAGACAATACAGAATGAGGCTTCTTATAACTTTTTTTCAGATGAAGCAGTTATGTTTTGTGTTGATATCATTGGAAAGTCTTTGAGAAAGCTCATCTATCACATATTTTAAAGAGTTATGAGGAAGAAACAAGGTTTGTTTACAATACCATGCAGTCAATTAACAGGTTACCTATATGGAAAATGAAAAGTCCGTTCTATCTCTAATTAAAAAGACTTCATCTAGAACTGTCTTTTTCATCATCCTACAATGCATGAGAGAGAAGCTAGTCAAACCACAAAGTTTGTCAGTTTAGCCATGCAACTGGGCAATTCCATTCTTTGGTTGCAATTCTTTATTTCATTTTACCTCAAACCATATTTCCCTCTCCTCCCTTTCTTTTTTGGTTACATTTGGCCTCTGAAATGAAAAAAACACTTATTTTTATAACTCTCTAGTTTACTCATCTATACCTTCTTCGAGGTTTTTCAAAAAATTGTCTTGTGAAGGCACTTGCTGTCTGCAAGACAGCTTTCTTGTAGGATATGCTTGGAATAGACAATACATAAAGAGAGAATCATAGCTGTGATACATCAGCCTGTACCAAAGTCCTGTTGATGAAAACAGAACTAAAAAAAAATAAATGGCTTAATAAGGAAAAATCATTTTCAGCAAGTAGCTTGTGTTCTTTTTAAGCAATCATCTTCTCTGACTATGCGGCTCATCCTGCCAGCCGCATATGCTCTCAAACCCTGCAACCATTCTTTTTCCATAGGCACATATTAAATCCTTTTCTCCCAGACAATTTTCTGTAGACGAGTTACATGAACGACATTACAGGAGATGGTCCAATGAGAAAGAGAGAATTACTTTTCAAGGCTTATCAACTTCTCTCAGAAATTCACTTGGCTTTCAGAAAGCAGCTTTAGTCAGTACTCCCCAAAAAATCTCCTCCTCCTCCAAGCAATTTCTTTTTCTTTTGTCTTTGTCATTAACTTACGGGCAAAAGCCTATTCCTGTTGTCACAGACACCTCTGGCATCACAGTCTGGTTTTGAAACAAAAATAAACCACTATTGTCGTGGTTTAGGCCAATCTGGCAACTAAAGTCCACACAGCCACTCTCTCACTCCTTCCTCAGTAAAATGGAGATGAGAAAAATGTAATAAAGGGACTGAGGGTCGAGACAAGAACAGAGGGAGCACCCACCAACCACGGTCCCGGGCAAAACAGACTCGGCTTTCTCAAAACAAAACAATTTATTAACGGTGACTTAAAAGGACAAAGGGAAACAAAACCAGTTACTTGAGAGGATAAAAAGAAACAAAGCCAGATCTTAAAACAGACACCTTCCCCCTCCCCACCCCTCCTTTTCCTCCCGGCTCTACCTCCTCCCCCCAGCGGCACAGGGGGACAGGGACTGGGGGAGTGCAGGTCAGTTCATCCCATGCTGTTACTGCTGCTCCTTTCTCAAAGGAGGAGGAGTCCTTACACCCTTTTCCCTTGCTCCAGTGGATCCCCTACTCACGAGGAAAATCCACAAACTTCTCCAGCGTGAGTCCTACCCACAGGATGCAATCCTTCCCAATTGGATTGCTCCAGTGCGGGCTTTACCACAGTCACGGATTGTTAGGGAGTCGTTGCCACTTGCTCCAGCGTGGGTCGTCCCACGGACTCTGGATGCCCCTCTAACTTGTCGTGAGTCCCATGCTTCATGGCTGTCCTCAGGCTCAGGCATCTCTTCTCCAACGTGGTCTTCTCCATGGGCCACGAGTGGATCTCTGCTCCACTGAGACCGTCCTGGCTGCAGGAGGGCCGCCCTGCCGTCTCGCCACCGGTTACAAGGGAAACTCAGCTCTGGCACACGTTGTCCCATTCCATCTTCACTGACCTGGTGTCGGTGTGGCCGTTTCTCTCAGATCTTAGTCCTCTCTGGGTGAACTCGGCCCAGCGGACACCCCAGGAACAGGGCTTTCCCCGAGTTCCCCAAGTGGCTCCGCCGCCGCCATCCTCAGCGGGCAGCGCCGGCCCGGGCTGTTGCCCGTCCAGGAGCCAGGGAGCGGGCGCAGTGCTCCTCTCTCCTGTGCAGTGCACAGTGTGCAGCTCCCCTCTCTCCTCCTGGGCAAAGGCACACCTTTCCGGTTCCTTTGTCCCAACTTAAATAGGCCAACTCACAGAGGCGCCGATTGGCTCAACCCCGAGGGGGATGGGAGTCTGATCTGGTGGTCAGAACCGGGGAAGTCACAGGGAGCGAATCCCCTCTCCTGCCACCAGAACACCGTCCCCCCAACATCAAACCATCACAACTATATAAAGAAATGCATCACTCCAAATGTCCATCTAACTTCACAGATAGCAGCATACCTATTGCATGCTTTTGCTGAAGTCTGTGCGAAAGCAAGAACAATATTGCTAAAATTTCTGGTTAGTCCTCATTCCATGTTGGTCTGTTGAGAGCCTCTGACTACCTTGGCAGTACTGGGGTGAATTCCTGGTGAGACTGAACGCTGCTACACCTGACAGAGAGCACATCTCCCGCATTGCAGCAGTTCTGTGTTAGTTTAGTCTATTGGATATAGGCTTCCCGCTCACTGACATTTAGCTGTCATTTCCCTAACAAATTGGGAACGCGGGGCTGTCTGAGGGCACCTTAAGATGGTACTCATTCAAGTTTCCCTAACATTATATATCAAATGCTTTCTAATGCTTTAAGGTACACCTCTATCGCAGCTTGCATATGTCGTCTTCCTCCATCTACTTGCTATTAGCTTTTCTGTGCTTGTTAGTCAGCGTGCTCCACCACAGCTTAGGGCTAAGTGGCACTAACAGGGAGATTTACAGGTCTACTTCCACTCTTTTAGATTTAAGACACTGCAAGATCCCTCCCACCTCCAAATGAATGAATTAGTATAATTCATCATTTATGCTTCTTACTTTGGTATGTAAAAGGATGTTTGCAATTTCGAAGAGACAGTACAGTCTCATCTCTGTGCAATCACTTAAATAAAAGTACAGCTTTTCTGATTAAAAAAAAAATCTTATTTTTGTATTATAAATACTTACTCTTGCAGCACTTGGCAGTCTGTTATGAATTTAAGCTGTGCCAGACAAATATAATAATAAATCTCTCTCCAAGTTGCTGAATTAACTGAATGAATAACTTATATACTGCTATTGCGCATGCTCTCTTTTTTCTCACTCCAATCACCAAAAATATAAAATACTAGTTCTGGTTTTATCTGACATAATGCAAGGATTGTGCTCTTGCATCTGGAGAGCCTGCTTTTAATTGTTGCTTTTGTTGATTAGGGTCCACTGAATTTAAATATCAGGCTGTCATTGCAATCTTGCTTAGTACGAAGAGCACATCACAGTCCATCTGGGTGAAACCTGAAAAATGGAAGTGAACCAAGTATTTTATTTTTTCAGCTTGTTATTGATGGAGCTGTTTGAGAGAAAAAAAACCAACAAAATTTTAAAAGATGACTTCTTTTCAAAATGTTGTGGTTTTAAGCAGGAATGGTTTTGTTATAAGTTTTTGTGTTGTGAAAACAGTAGTAGTTATTTTTAAGAGACTCTCCTGAAGTGTGATTTCTATCATTAAAACAAATAATCAGAAAATACACTTATTTTTATCAAAACTTCTACTTTTTTTTTGCTTTACGATCTCTACTAACAAGTAAAACTGAGTTTAACATAATACATGGATATCACATCTAAATGCAAACCTTAAAATCAGATACACATCATGAATAGAGAACACAGACTTCTGCCAAATTTGTATTAAAAAATTCCTGAAGTTTTTTATCAATTTTTTATGTGATACTGACTGCTCACATTGAGAATTTGAAAGTTTCGAGCCTTGAACATGAAAGACCATGCCTGTTTTTCCGATTTATTGTGCTATTGTGTAGCTTACATGAATCTATACTGTGGCCTTCATTCTGTGCAAGGCTTGTAGAGTATTAAAGTCAAAACATGTAAGAGAGAGAAAAGAAGTCATAAGAAGAAATCTTCTATTTTGTCATTCATGTCACTTTAGGCAGCCTTCTATGTTTAAACTGACCAATGACATATTTAAATTAGGATGTGAGATCACTTCTTTCACACTAGTAAGTTCAGTATATGCTAAAAAGATACCAAAGTAATGCTCAAGTGAATTATGCTGTAGGGTAACTAAGGTTCGTGCTTTGTTCTCCTTGAAAGTAGGCAGAGGTTAAGGCGAATGGACACTAGAATGGATGCAGAAGAGAGTGAGCAGGAACTGTTACACATTCGACCTTTCCCCCAAAACCCATCCTTTGGGATTTCCTAGGACGCAGAAGAAATTTCTCTATTACTTGTGCATGCTTTAATATCCTGTTAACATTCTTTGCCTATCGATTTTTGGTCGAGTAATAGTTGAGCTTTTGTTCTGTCATTGCAGAAGAGGAAAAAAAAAGGATGGGAACAGAAGTTTTTGGAATGCTTTTTCATGGAAAATATGACTGAGAAAGTCTTAGAGAGCAATAAAACTAAAGACAGAAGTGAAAAAAGAAATTTTCAAAATAATAATATTTAAATATTTTTTTCTATCAGTATCTAACGCACTGCTTCTGAGTTCCTTTTCAAAGGTTGACTCAAAGGACTAACATAAGCCAATGTTTATATTCATTTGCTCTGTATCAGCCCTGTGTTATTCAGGTTACACAGCGAAGCGTTGGAAAGTAAGTGTAAGGTACGACTCTCCAAGTAGTCCTAGATCTGTCATTGCTTGTAGTCCAAGGACAATTGGCAATTTCCTATCAAAAATTGTATTATGCCAAGTAACTAAAGGCTGTACTACCAAGCACTTAGGAAAAGAGGTGGCTGGAGGACTGTGCAATCAATCTGAATTCTGACATTTCCAAATCCACTTTCCAATTCTCTTCCTTCTCCTGTTCTTGCAGTAATGCAGTACTTCCAGGCAGCTTGATGTGTCTGCTTAATACATCGCTTAACAGTAGTATAAACCTGGTCTGGGAATGTGCCAGGATGACTTTGGCACACAGCCAAGATTTTTTCCCAAGGAACAGAAGTTAAGAGAAGAAACATTTCATTTTTTTTTGTACCTTCAGTCAAATGCGAATGTGATTCCATGAAAAGAGAAAACTCAGTTGTGTCGTCATCATAGATTTCTTCTCTTCAGGCTCCACAGTCTGCAGCAAATAGCAGGAATGTGGAAGTTTTGAAAATTGGAAAGCATTAGACATTTTGAATACATAAGCTGTAATAAGCTACTGTTACAATATTCAGGAAAGGATTTTCTGAACTTAGGTCTTGGCACAAGAAAGAATGTGCCATTACTATTAAAAATAAACTAACAAAAAAAATAAATTGAAAAACTGAGGGAAAAAAAGTGCTTCTATTACCAATAGATTAAAAGAAGTCTTGTTTGGTCCCTTTTCCTGAAAATATCTTTGTAAAATAGGTTTATTTCTTATGCAAATATACAAGGGAAAAATCTCCTATAATCTAAAGAGAAATTCTACAAGGTAAAAACCTTCAGTAGCTTCCTTCTCACAGAACGTAGATGAGGGACTGCACATTTTTTGGCCTGTAAATAGAATTATCATTTTGTAAGTTATACATTGGACCCACTCAAAAACCAAATGCATGCACATACACTGGTGGGAGCAGAATAGGCCTCCAGCTGTACAGCTTCAATAGAAGGAGATACAGTAGTGCACTACAGGGCTTTGTAACCAGAGTGGAACAGGTAGAGATATTTTCATCTGCTGCTGTACGGCTGAGCTGAAGTAAGACATGACTGTTAGGAATACATAAATATATATACATCTAGAAATATATACTTAAGTGCATAGATTGTTTAAAATGCATCAGCAGAGTGATTGTGAAAGCGTTATATAACTGATAAATAGAAGGAAAATGTTGAAGAAACCGCAAAAGCAACTGTAATACAAAGAACACCAGATTACACAATAGGTAAATTACCTGAACTACATACAAGGCCAGAGAAAAACTAATCAAAAGTTGGCTCATATGTTGGACCTGCTCATTCAGTCCTTTACAAATCCCGAATTGTTTATGCTTTGCATAGAAAACAGAAAAGTGTGAATAGACTCCTTCCCCTGGAACTAGTCTGTGAATGCATCCAAACAAAGCTTCAATGTTTTTGTTGCTGAGGCTCACCACTTAGGTTTTCTGAGTTCCTAACTAGCGTCACGTGTCAATGATCTTAAATGATCTTTAGTAGTACTCAGAGGAGATCCTCTGTTGCCTTTTTTAAGAGATTTGATCCAATGCCACCGTAGCTACTGAATGTTTGTCGGACATTGCCTGATTTAGAAGGGCCTAGAATGGAAAATGCCAGCAATTAATAGATATGATCATTCACTCCTCAAAGAGCAATAAATGTCTCTCCAGCAAGATTTTGAAATGGTGATTTACTATTTTTTAACTTGATGTAGAACCATACATCTTTTGATGATACATAAGTAGGTTTGGGGTTTTTTTTTAGGGTTTTCAGCTGCCATCCCTATGCTATGTGATTATGTGTGCTTTCTTCACCCAAACTTAATTTCATTGGTTTTGTTTTCATAGCACTAGAGGAATGCTGAAGAACAGGCTGTGCAGCTCTCACTTCTGCAGCGACTCGACTTCCACTGGAGTCATGAAGTTTCCCAGACTGGTCTCATCCAAGATACTTTTTTCCATCCTTCTTCATTTTTAAAAAAATGCACTTCTACTAGCAGACAGTAAACAAAACCACCTCCTTGAGTTTCCTTTAAGCAGTATGAGTGATATGGAGACTTTTTTCCATTTCTCTTCATTGGTTGAGATCGCGTGACAGAGTGAGGATGGTGTTAGGCTGAAGAGAGTTTGTCAAACCTGTATTTAGCAATTATTTACTGTGGACCTAAGTTATAAGCTTTCATTTTACAGAGGAGGGAAAATCTATTTTCAAACGTCTATGATGCTTGCTCATTAGAAGGGATTTTGCTGTAGGCATATTGATCTACAGAAACTATTCTATTATTCACAGCAAGCACTAGACTGTGTAGCAGTGAGCAGTAGTGACTTTGTTGATTAAAATAAAATTAAAAAAAAAGAACCCACGATAGTATTTCGGCAATGTTAGAATGTTTTGTTAATTTGTTAAACATGTTTTTAATTGGAAATGAAATGCAAGACTTAGCCATAATAGTAAAGCTATATATTACAATTAAACCTGATCTACATTTAATATACTTTCTTTTGTGTAGCAAGTAAAACTGATAGCCTAATGTACTCAATAACACGCTTAGAAAATGAATATTAAAGGAAGTAAGTTATAAAGGATACATTGAAGAAATCTGAAAGTTTTTCCTCAAAGGTTTCACCAAACTGATATTTCTGGGAGTCAAATGACCCTACTTTTCCTGGGCTCTGTTAAAGTAGAAAATGTAAACAAACAATTGTTTTGATTCTAATGAAAGAGGATGTTAAATTTACCTCTCCATTTCTGCTTGGATGGACCTATGGCTCTCTTCAATAATATTAATGTGATGAGTCAGAAATGGAATCTGTGAAGAGTTAATTGGGATCTCTTCAATGTAATGTAATCTAACTGTTAAGATTATTACTTTACCCACATTTAGGGTTGCTCTATTGCCCACCAGGATCTGAAAATATCACCTACAATCTCATACCTGCTATTAATATCTATTTATTGAGTTCTAGAGAAAGATCATGAGGGATGTAATTCAAAAGTCTTGTTTTAAGTTCATCTTCTTTTTAATCTTGGCAGATACCTAACATTTATCACCATGCTGGTTGTCATTTCAAACAGGCATGGCCTTCATAAAGGATGAAAAAAATATATTTTATTTGTAGCAAACTTATGCATTATTTTTAAAACTAACAAGATGGGGAGTATAAGAGTATAATTTTTTTTTTTATTAATAAATGTTTCCCACTGAAATACGCCTTTCAGAAAAGGATCAATATCAAAAATATATACTGGTTTTAGAGCACGAATTGCAGATTCAGAAGAGAATGAAAAAACCCTCCATTTTCAATTAATACAATACCTACTGGAAATCGTATAACAATTGTAATTATCTCATTTTTGAAATAAATAATAATGCTTGTTCCTAATTAAAATAGTCAGTCACATTTAAAAGGTAAAACCTGGATCATCTGTGGTTAAAAAAAAGGAAAAATACAGGCAGCAAGAACAAATACTAACATCACCTTCTAATAAAAGATGATAGGCAAGTAATAGCATATCTGACAGTCACAAATGATCAACTCAGAAATTTCTATCAAATCATTACAGTTGTCTGAAAATACATTTAGTGCTCCTTACTGTTAGGTTCATCGAAAGTACTCCTTTCAAATTACTGTCTTTGGAACAAAAGAATGAATCAGGTGCCCAGATCTGTGTAACTAAATGGAAACCATTAAAAAAAAAAAAAGGCAGTCAAATAAGTCAGACGCTGATGGACTCCTAGATGATTTTTAAACATTCATAAAATGTTTAACTCCATTTTATAGACATACACAAGAGCTTTATTGCACTGTTAGGGCATGAAAATAGATAACAGTTCTATTATAAGTTACACTTTGAACCCTGCATTTATTTGTGCATGAACACATGCTTGCATGTACATTTAGAGGCAAAGGAGTAAATATTAGAGAAGATTTTCTCATTCAGCCTAAAATGTCACAAATGTTTTCAAACACGGTAAGAGAGCAATTTTTCAGAGAAAAATTATTTCATCTGAAAAGCCTTTTTGAACTATTTGACCTAGAAAAATGTTCATATTCATTTTTTCAAAAAAACTATCCATTTTCTATTTTCTCAAGCTGCAGCTTCAACTGTTCTATACAGAAAAAAAGAAGTATTAACTATAAAAAATAGTATTAAGTAATAACCTTAAAAGATTAAAGATTGGCAATTACCTACATACATACCACCTTTATTACTTCTAAAGATTTAGAGAAAGTCAACAATGTTAATATTAAACCATTCTGCAAAGGTATTCTGGTAAGATTAAGTAAACTGTGAATCATACACATGCATGTTTGGAGATAAATAGGGGATATTTATGTTTACATTGTGCATTCCCTGAAAAGGTGCCTACCACCTACTCTACCTGACATTGCAAGCAATGGAGGGTGAGGAATGATGACTCGGTAACACATTAAAAACAGCGACACAACACTCCACTTCCAGTGGAAAGCACATGGCCGTGAGGAACAAATAGGTTTTTCCTCCTGCTGCTCCTCACCTGCCCATGTGAAGGACCTGGGCTGGAATCACTCGGGTTGCACGGAGGAGAAAAAGTCGGTGTCAGCCCAGGGAAAATGCAGACCGCAACCACGATTCCTGCGGACTTTAACAGATTGGTGCTGAGTTTCTCATTAGATTTGAAGGCACAATCTTATAAGCCTTATAAGGGCTTATAAAAATTCAGTATGATCCTCAGCTCTTGGACCCTACCCAAAAGGCCATGAAAGTTAGAACTCCTCATGAGCTCAAATTTTGGTTTGCGACTCTGTGAGTTCCAGTCTAGTCATGTGAAAGTTACCAGTACTGACAGCAACTGCAGAACATCTCTAAAAATTTGACATTTCTCTGTTAGCATTGGTCCAGATGCATCCACACTACAGTGGAATGTGCACCGGTTTGGGGTATGTTGTTCCCAGGACATTTTCAGACAAACAAAAGTTAATAAACGCCCAGTTTTGCATGCTCTCCTGGAGGAGGTGCTACATCCAGTTCTTTAAAGATTCAATACATTTTGTGGTAAACAACGTGAGGTATGATGCTGAGATAGCGGGTTTGTGACAGCTACTTCCTCCCCTAGCATTAGTGGTACTATATTCTGAAGTACCTGATATCCACAAGGGCCACTATTTGAAATAGGGAAGGCATACATTTCGGTTTTGAGAGCATGCAAAAGTCATGCATCCAGCTGCCTTTCTCGGGCTGCCGGGGCTCTTGGCAGCATGAGGGGCTGGTGCACTGTCAGTGCAGCTGGGCTTTAAACAGGCTGCTTTGTGAGCAAAACCAGTGAACTCCAGACTGCTAGGAATTTGTGTTTTCTCCTCTATTAGATATCCTAGACTCCGCAACCACAACTCACCCTCTGTCTCCTGCAGCACCTGTACGTAAGAAGCTCATGCTGTATATAGTTCAGAGTGTGATCATGGGGATTGGCCAGAAGATAGCAACACTGAACGTGAGACAGATGAACTTTACTTGCTTTCCTTTACCGATAGGACTAGTTGCAGCCTTTGTCCTTCACCCAACATCAGTTCTCACAGAATTTCCAAGCTGCTATTCACCTGTTTTTTTTTTTATTCTCATCAGACTGAGTTGTCTGCTGGGCTGTGTCAAGCTTCACAAGGATCCTGGGCATGTTCTCAAGGATGGTCCCAACTTAGACACATTTCCTGGTATCTTCCTGCACATCCAAAGCTCTTCTACCTACCTCTTGTTACTTCTTTCTCTCAGATCTCCACACTGGGAACATCCAGTTAGTCTAGACAATACAGGTGAAGGTACATTTTTCTGTTTGGATATTTTGGAGCCATATAGGTGGAACCTTAAAATTAAAACATTGGAGTTCCTGAGTATTAACTATAGGCCCACCACAGCTGTAATAATGAAATATATTAGTTTGCATATGACCACTAAGAGTCAGTTTTACCAATAGACAAAATTTAAGGCTAAAATCTTGCAATTTCCTTAAAGCACAGAGTTGCAACAATACAAAAAAAAATACAGAAAGAAAGAAAAGGTAACAAAATGTGTGTTGAAGGCTATATTTAACAATAGTCACAGTTTGTTCCTCAGCATCTCAGCTAGATTCCACTCCTCCTTCTGTTAGGTCAAGCTGGAAGCTCCTTTATATTTAAGACAGGTCTCTCTTCCTCCTGTTTTCTCAGGTTCTTGCTGTCTCCTCCCTCAGGGAAATGGGTAGGAATGGGAAAGGATGGGACAACTGTGATACAAAAATATACTAAGCTAGACTATCCTTGCTTTCACTTGTGCTTTGGAAGACTTTGTTTCCTAGCTTGTGAAATTCAGCACCCAGTCACTTCATTGTGTTACAGTCAGTATCTTTCCTCCACCCTTTTAAGGTTCTTCAGTTAACATATCTTCATTATCACAATCTTGGGTTTAGATTGGTTTTTTCCCTTGTGCATATTTCTGTAGGCATAATAATAAAACTTCATGCTTCATATTATAAGAAACATAAAATGAATAGTGTTATTTCCTATGTTCATTCTCTTCCTCAATATCACATTGGAGGCTGTCACAAGACCAGATTTAAAGGTTACCTGAGAGGGTAAAATTGGTGGACAAACATATAGGTCAATCAAATATCATAATTTCCCTGTGGGAAGGGAGGGAATTGTAGGAATATAATATGCTTAGAATTAATTTTGTAGCTTTTGTTCCACTGTAGTGCTTTTCATTAACAGAAGTTAACTGACAGTTTGTTGCTCACCAGCCTGGGCTGCAGCTCCAAGAATATGGTTGCATCTTCTGCAGCCAGGAGGAAGTGGCCCACCTTTTGTAGGCAGGGCCTAAACCTTAATTGAGTAATTATGGATCTCACCCAGATGGCTTGAATTGATAATTCCCCCTTTTGTTTTACAGTTTTTTTGGTTTTCAAGCAGGCTTTACAGTGAGCAGAGACCCAATTCATTCATTCTGACTCCAGCTCACTTCCCTCTTTCAGGGTAGCAGCTTTACCTTCTTCATCAAAGGACTTCTCACCCCAGCAAGGGAGTCAGGATCAAGGTCTTCAGGGTCTCTCATGAGAGTATCATGTTGGGGCCACCAGATGTTGCTCACCAGCCTAGGCTGCAGCTCCAAGAGTGTCATTGCATCTTCCACAGCCAGGAGGAAATGGCCCACCTTTTGTAGGCAGGGCCTAAACCTTAATTAGATAATTACCAGTACAAGCCAGCTGGGTGATAGCCATAATTCCCCCTTTTTGTTTTACAGTTTTTTGGTTTTCAGGAAGGCTTTACAGTGAGCAGAGACCCAGTTCATTCATTCCAACTCCAGCTTGCTTCCCTCTTTTGGGGTAGCGGCTTTACCTTCTTTATCAAAGGACTTTTCACTCCAGTGAGGGAGTCAAGGTCTTCAGGGTCCCTCATGAGGGTATCACATCAGGGTCACCAGATGTTGCTCACCAGCCCAGGCTGCAGCTCCAAGGATGTCATTGCATCTCCCACAACCAGGAGGAAATGGCCTGCCTTTTGTAGGCAGGGCCTAAACCTTAATTAAGTAATTACCAATTCAAGCCAGCTGGGTGATAGCCATAACAATTTATAGACTAGAAAGAATATGAAGAAAGGTGTTAAATAGCAGAAATATTTTTCAATACAGACTTCTTCTATTAGAAAACTATGAAAAATCAGAATTCAAGTTTGTCTTCAAGCTTAAGTGTACTTTGCTAAGTTTCAACCTTTGAATCTTTAAAGATAATTACAATGGAAAACAGTACTTTCTACATGAAATGTGATTTCGTTCTCTAAAAATTTTCCTGCAGCTGTTTCTGAAATTGTTGGAGCATCATAGGTAAAATGCCAAACGTATTATTTGAAATAGAACACTTATATGGTATTCTCCATGTTTCAGGTCTAGAAATTGGCAGAAGCCGGTCAGAAAATTATTGGGTTTATAGCTACATTTTTTGCGAGGTGATTAGGCTTAATGGGTTCTCTAAGATTTAGCTGCCTTAATTCAAAACATTATTGCCCTATAAGCAGAAGCAAAGTATCTCACCTCTGGATTTTGCACTTCATAGTAAAATGTATCAGCCTAAGCCTTTAATTATAAAGCCCATATATATACACACTTCTAATGTCCCTGCTACTGGCCATTGCTCTCCAAAACCAGACTGGGGCAGACATCTGGGGAAAGTAATGCCTTGGGCTGGTGTAGTTGCCTCTGATGGAGCACATCAGTCAGGACAAAGTTAGTTTGTCAACACAGTTACTGGGGCCCTGATCATGCCCATGGCATTTCTTGTTAGGGGCAAATAAGAAAAAGCGTGAATTATGATGTGTGCCAAAAGGCAGAGTCTCAGAGGAGCAGAGATTTGACTCTCAATATCTCTCTGATAGAAAGCGGGGGTGTCAATACTCCTTTTTCTGATCTCGCAGAAACAGACTAAACTGTCAGCTATAATATATCACCCTATAAACCAGGAGATGTCACCTTTTTTTTTTTAATTTACATTTCTAACACAGATCAGAATCAACAGAGTAAGATGTTAGCCTGTCTGTCTACCCTGTATTTGGGAGATGAAAGAATATGCACCATGAGTCTGGATATTAAGCCAGTAATAAATATGCATGTGGTTTCGTGCAGGAACTAATGGCTTTGCTTTTTACAATGCCCATGGAAAACAATGGTTTTTTTAATATTGTCTATCTAGGTGATTTGTGTTTCATGCTTGTTCACAAAGGACTCTGGTTAGTACGTGATTTATGGGTTGGAGTAAAATAATCGTCTGAAGCCTAGCTGAAGGTAGGCATCCAACGCATTAATAATACATTAGCTAATGTTTCCTTCTTGGCATTGCCTATGCAAATTTCTATTATTGTAATAAAAATTACTGTTTATTTTAGATTGGAAACAGCTTTAGGTGAGAACATGTTTTTTATCAGATGTCTTGGTTAAACACTAACTGCCAGTTCTCTGATAAACTTCTAACCAGAGGTTCTCCTTTGGACTCAGTTGGTATTTGGCCAGGGAAGAAGAGGGAGAAACACAGTCTTCCTTGCCGTGAACTGAGAGAGGGAGCTCTCTGTGATCCTCTTTGGCAAGTGTAGTAAAAGTCCATCCTGGCTGGAAACTTCTAACACCAGTGTTAACTGTTACTACAGAATCACTCATGAATTCATGGGGGATATACGAAGTCACATTTAAAATATATGTATGGAGAACATTTTTTCATTTTTGCACAAGTGAAGATGAAAGTAAATGAATTACTTTCTGACAGAGGTAAATGGCAATACATATTGTCTGACCAATTGATTGACCTTATGTTGAGTAGATTAGGAATTAACTTCTCTGCTTGAAATAATTTGTGACTTCATTACCTGCTGAATCACTTCCCTTTCCAAATGATGATTTCATACCAACAGGCATATCAGAAATAATCTTTTACAAAATACATGAAGCATTTGCTCATGGCAATGTATTCCTCAGAAGGAATCGTACTGTGTCTTTCCTGCCTCCTCCTTTGGCTCCATTGAGTTTGTACCTGTTGAGTTTCTGAGAATATTTGCCTTCCTGAGGTTTCTGAAGAAAAACAGGGTAAAGCGTTTAGGGTGACTGCTTTGGGGAATCTTCCTTCATAAGTTATGACTTTCACAGCAAATACAATGTACTCATGTGTTACAAACACAACGCTATTTTTGCGAGGAAATAACAAGAGAGTTCAGCTGTCTTCCTGTGATTCAGAGTGCCCGTGCTTTGCATTTGTGGCACAAGCTGCCCACGGGACCCATATACAAATTAATAGTTTATTATTCTGAAGGGTAATATCCAAAGCAGCTGAAAACAAATACCAGGCTGATCATCTTATAAGCTCAGGCTGGCTAGTTCACACTCTGTAGAATGCAGAATGAAAATGCTTTGTATTTTACACATATTTTGCTTATCTCTTGTGGCATTTTTATTGTAATAAAAGAAATAATAATAATGCAATTCATACATGGATTTAACGAAAATACAATAACAATAATAAATGATTGGGGAAAATCTGTTGAAAACTACTAGTAAAGATATGATCATTTATACCATCAAAACCCTTTTCCATGCATGCTATATGATAAAAGAATATACTCAAGAATAAATGGCTGATTAGCTTTGGAAATATATCACCTCCTTCAATTTCACTGGCAGGAAATTTTCCAAAAAGTAGAGATCTGGCAACAAGACATGCATGTTAGCGATGTGACACAAGTTCTGCTGTATTGTTACCTCTTACTGCAGAGATTGCAAAACTAAAAAATGCCCAAGAATGCTGTATGTTCTGAAACCGCTGTCCTTTTCATATGATATACAGCACAATCTCAAAAATAAATGAATAAAAAAATAAAATCGTATCATTATTTCTATCTCAATTTGAGGATGCATAGCATGCAATTTTTCTCAGATCCTACAAGTCAATTTTTGAGTAGCTGAGAGGTGGTGAAAAGGGGGCAGGGATTGCATGTGAAACCAGGTCTACAAACTTACAAATCTTTCAGGGTTAATCTGTAAGGGAAACGTCTTTTTGTCAGTTAATTGAACAGGATTATGTACTTTTCTGGTTGGCAATTGAAAGGAAATGTTCCTCTCCTTCTTGATCCTTCAAGAGCTTTCTGTACTTTAAACAATCTCTAGTCTCATTTTGAACAAAGCTTATGTTTAATATGTTGTAAGGTATCTCTTGTAGGGGTATCCCAGTTTTCTCTTGAAAAATCACGGCATATTCTGGTTTGGCATATCGTTAAAATAAAAATTAAGGAAGAAGTCATATTCTGCCCAAAGTAGAAGTTCAGACTTATAATATCCTTTCTACATTTTGCTATAAATACCTAGGAAGACACAACTGTACATAGGCTAAGTGTTTTTCTCCATTCCTTTTTATGATCCTGTCTTTTATAAAGAGATAGGATTGCATGATTACATAGAAGTTTTTGCTTGGATATAAATAATGCAGAATCTCACTCCTAGCAGATGTTCCAAAATTCTTATGATTGAGAATCAAGTTCTAGAAAATAAAAGAACAGGTAAACTTTCATCTATTTCACCATTTACTACTTGACTATGGCAAAAAATTCAGAACAAATAAAATAATAAGGATTATTCTGGGAAAAGAGAATTTTCTTGGTCTAATATCATAATTTTCACTCTTGTTAGACTTGGATGCAAAGCCAACAGCAGCCAATGAAGATGCAATAGTCTTTAGATCATAATAGTAAGATTCTGTTTTTGTTTGGTTTTTTTTGTTTTTTTTTTTTTTTAATGGGATTCTATATCTTGTTTATGATGGGCTAGCAAAAATACTTTCAGCACAGTTAAACATGTTTTGGATATCAGAAGCATCAAGATTTCTCTTTTATGTCCCATTTCCCTTATATAGTTATATAGAGTGAAGTTACAAAGCTTTTCCTTATAATTCTGTCACCTAAGGACTGCAATCACTTTTCTAGATTGTATCTTTCCTATTTGCTGCAAGATTAATCTCTAGATGTAAGTTCCGAAGAGTTTTATGAAGAAAGTCTAATTTGGTTGGATACGCAAAAACAACTAAGTTGTAACAAACTTCATAATCCATTTACTAAGACTATTGTCTATCGATTTTGAAAATCTGAAATAAATCTGACAAACTTTCAGCTATAGAAATACATTTCATTGCCTCAGTCTGTAGCACACTATATGCTGCAAATTCCTGATTCATAAAACTTCAGGGCAAGGGTGCAGTAGAAAGCAGATATCTAGGAAAAGTGCTTATGAGGCTTTTATTAAGCTTATCATAAAAATCGAACTTTTTTCACTGAAAGTGTTTAAGAAGTACATTTTTACAGCACAATAGTAACGCAGTCTTTTTGTCAATCCCATAAATTTGTACTTTTCCTTTCTTAAGCAGTTTAGATTCATTCTTATCCATCCCTGTTTTGCATCTAGATAAAGCAAACAAGCAATTCCTGTTGTTTTTTTTTTTTTTTTCTTCCTTCCTGATCCCTTCTAAACATTATGTTGTTTGTTTGGTTTTGGTGTTGTTTTTTTTTTTTTTTCATAAGGCATTCTTTTTGCTAGCTCCACCTCAAGGAGCAGTGTAATTAACTAAAGCCACGGTCATCACTGCGGAGGGCACAAGATGCCTATGTGTGTAACACCTCATTTTTCAAGTTCTGACGGACTTGTGCCTCTTTTTTTTTTTTTCTTTTTTGTTCTGTCTTTGTTTTTGTTTTAACTTTTGTAGTTTAGATGTTTGTTTCATTGAGTTAGTTGTGTTGACACAATATTTGGTAGTGGGCGTCGACGCGGCTTCCTGAATACACACGCAAAAAGATGCCCTCCTGGGCTGTGTTTCCAAAGGCATCTGCCACCCGAGCGGGGGATGCCGCGATGCCACAGCGACCTGCCCGCCTGGAGAAAAGTGGGTAACACCGCCGAGGCCGAGTTCAGCATATGGCCTCGGCTCTGCGTCATGCCCGGGGGCGGCGGTGGGGCTCGTCGCCCGTCCCCAACCGGGCTCGGGAGACCCGCGCCACCTCCGTGGGGACACCAGCCCGGCCGGCCCCGACCCCCGGCCGCGGGCAGGGCCGGCGCTGGAGGCGGGCTCCGCGGCCGCGGCGCCGGGGGCGGTGTCCCCGCTCTGCTCCGCCCGCCGCCCCGCCTGCCTCCCCGGCCGTAGGCGCGGGCAGCCGCGGAGCCGCCGCCGGGCGGAGCAGCGCGGCGCGGAGCGGAGCGGGGCCATCGGCCGGCGCGGGGGAAGCGAGGGGCCGGCGGAGGAGCGGAGCGGGCGGCGGCCCCCCGGAGCGGCGCGGCGCGGAGCGCGGCGTCCGCGGCTTGAGCGCGGCACGGGCGGAGCGGAGCGGAGCGCGGCGCCTGCCGCTGCCTGGATGCCAGAAGCGCCTCGGGAGCCGGCGGCCGGCGGCACCCGGGAGGGCCCGGGGGAGGAGGAGGAGGAGGAGGAAGAGGCGGCGGCGGAGGTGGACGACTCCGGGAGTGGAGGCGAGGAAGCAGGCATCGCTGGCCATGGCCTCCAACTTTAACGATATAGTCAAGCAGGGCTACGTGAAAATCCGCAGCAGGAAGCTGGGGGTGAGTGAGCTCTCCCTTCGCCGGCCCTGCCGGGGGTCGGGGCGAGGCGCTGGCGGCCGCCTCGCCGGCCTGAGGGGCGGCGGTGACCCGGGCCGGGGCCGCCAGCGCGGGGCGCGGCGACCTGCTGCTGCCGCCAGCGCCGCCGCTGCTCGGACTTTGCTCCCTTCTCCGTAGGGGTCGGTGGGGATGCGCTGCCATTGCACCTCGGAGAGAGCCGGCTTCTCCTCTCTCCCCCTCCGGGAAGGCGCCGCTCCTCCCTTCTTTCTCAGCGAGCGCTTTCCAGGGTCACTGTCCGCGGAAAGCTTCGCCGCGTCCCTCCGTCCTCCCCGAGTCCCACAGCCCAGGCCGGGGCACGAACCCTCCTTGGGCGTCCCTCCCCGCTCCTGCCCCCGCCTTGGTGCCTCCGGCAAGGGCTTGAGGGGGACAGAAAGGCACGGGCAGGATCTGTAAAAACTTTGTGCTCGGATTCTCCCTCTGTCCCTCCCTCCCTCTCGCGTTTTGGGAAAGGGATGTCTTCAATTAGGGCAAGGTCTGAAAATATTGGAGGCTGGTTCGAGAGCAGCCTGCTTGTAACTGAGAAAAGCGGAGGGGGCTGGTGCCCGAGGGCGTGAGGGTCTGAGGAAGGGGAGCCTGAAGCGGGCCGGGGGGCAGGCGGGGGCGGGGGGAGGAGGGTGGCAGTCGCATGGACGGGAGGGCGGATGCAGAGGCTGACTGTGATGAAAACTAGAGGCGGCCTCTTAGCCGAGGGTGGCCAGCCTCAGTGCGCACCAGGATGCTCAGCCAGGCCGAAGATAACACCGTGTTATTAGTTTGGCCATGGGCACTTTCCCTGATGGGATACAGCAAGCCTTGAACAGACAGTGAAGTTGGAGCAGAGTGCATGTAGGGGCCAGGGTTTCCCAAACTTCAGACGCTCCTGAAACGCATCAGTTTGGGCTTTCTCCTACTCTTTGTGTGTGAGAACAAGAAGGCTCAGGGGAGGAGGAAGCCCCAAGGCCTCTGCTGGTTTGCATAGCTACTGATGTATCCCAAAAGACCAGGGTTCCTGTGGGCTAGAGAATAAACCTGGCTGGGGCTGGGAGGAGGGCTGGCATTCTTCTTGGTTTCACCCTTGCTTTTTGCTCTGGGTGTGCAAAAGAGTGGAGAGTCCCTGCGTGCTCTCCCTTCCAGGAAGGTGGGCTGCCTCTCCCTGATTCCCCTGAAACCTGACAGCAGGGGCCATGTGAAATCTGTCCTCCTCCAAGTCGCGCTCTGCGAGCTTATCACAGTGCTAATATTTATCTTCTCCTCCTTCTCCCTTCCTCCCAGATGCTGTGCTTTACTTGTAGACACAGTGTGCAGGATGGTGGGAGACTAATCATAAATTGACCTTTGGAGAACTTGGCTGCTTTGGCAGAGCTGTTAATTCCCAGAGAGCACAGAGAGTTTGGTCCGAATCCTTAATAGTGCCAACTCCAAATGTTTGAGAAGTGGTGTAAATCCAAAGAGAATGGATGCTCTTATTAATGATTTTGCAACCCGAGTCACTCCATGCATCAGTCAAGCATTAGTCTATCTGAAGAAGCAATTTCTAAGCCTTCGTTTGTTTCTGTCATTCCTTTGCTTAACCTTTGTTCATCAGTTTTTTCTCAGCTCAGCAGTGTTATTAGATAGGTCCAACACAAAACAGTGAGATGATGGTATCACATCACCTTGATGTTGGTAGTTGGAGGTAATCTACTTCATTTGCAAATCTGTATTTGAAGGTATCTCAGAGTCCTTTAAGTGTGAAATTATGTATTAACTTATCTCTATATGTGTGAATACTTTTATATACTGATGTATATGGAACATATGCAACAAATGTAGAGTTCATACTATGGTAATCTTGGATGATACTTGCTGACTTGTGAAAATGGAATTATGAAGACTGTGATATTTCATTGCAGCATATCTTAAGTAGCTTGAATATTTTGTTTTGAAGACATTAATCTGATTTTTTTGGAGTACATATTATTCATGATCAGAATGATTATCATACTTCTGCACTAAGCAGAAGTGAAACAGTTCATTCAGTGTCTATGGAGGATTTTCTCCTACTGAAGAGGTGTATGGGGGTGACAATTCAGACTACACAGCCTCAGGCAGGTGGTAGTATAAGCTTAAATATGACATATGGGGATGCACATCTGAGTAAATCTATTAAATGCAATGTAAAGTGGATTATATTTTATAGAAAATGGCATCAAAATTCAGATGAGTGTGATGGTTGAAAGGTATGAATATGTATGTATATATCCATAGCTAATTGGATTTTTGTGACTGAATTTCTAAACTAATGCAATTTTTATTCACCAAGTGGAATGTTAAAGGTTTGTATTTTTTTTTCCTTTATGTCTGTCTCCAAGTCAAAACCTTAATGAATTAAACTAGGGCAGTCATAATGTAGGTGAATAGCTCTGTTTTCAGGGATATAAACGTCTGTTAACAAATGAATATTTTTAACCTCCAAAAAAGAGCCATGGGTTCTGGAAACTAAGGCTAAGATCATTTTGAAATATGTAAATAGAATTATATCTCTTGCTGGTTGTGTTTCATTCTTATGCATGGGAAGGTATTGATTTTATTTTTTTAGTTTTTGATCAGAATAGTCTACATTCTTTGAAAATTTCGATGTCTCCTGAAAAGTAGATTGATTAGGACTTGGAGAGCCGAGGTGACTAATACCAATTTTAGTGCTAGACTTGGGCAATAAAATTAATTCTAAGCTTTAGGCTGGTAGCCAACTCATTACGGAAATTCTTCCAGTGCAGCTTTTATTCTGTCTTGTTTTGTGACTGAGGGAGCCCTGGCTGGGAATCAAATGGAAGAATCTTCAGTATAATGCAACCTGTGAAGTTTTGGGTAAAACTGAGCAATATAATAACGTAGAGCAAAATCAGTTAGTGTATTTCATTGTATTTAAAAAAAACCCAAACAACAATAACATTTGACTTGGAGTGAACTTTTCTGTAGAATTTAGTTTTCCAAGAATTTAGTTTTCAGAAACCCAAGTTGTGATTCTTCCTCTGATAGCCTCCTTTTATTGATTTTTGTACTTCGTAAAATAGAAACTCGTTATGAATGTTTTTTTTTTTAGAAGGTATCACATGTTTACCTATGACTTACTATGACTATACCTTGCTTTAAGTACTTGTTACCCTGGCTGCCTACTGCCTACATACATGCAAATTGCATTCATAGTATGTGAGAGTGCTGTCTCCAGTCATGGAGCACGGACATATTTCTATTCTGAACCAAGTGGTCACGGCTCGGAGCTATTTTGCCCCCAGTAGGTGATTCTGGTCAGAAAGGTTATCTGAAGTCAAAGACAAGGCCTAAGCCTTTATGGGAATACATGCCAAGAAGTGCTGCTAAAATTCATCCTTACACTTTGTTTAGTGTTACCTGATCATCAAGACTTTTTGTCATCTTTTCACCGTAGCCTTCAAGTGCTTGTCTACCATTGGATTTATGTCTTAATAGACTTCCGTATATTTTCTGGCAGTCCAGCATTTTCAAGTAGACCACATTGTTCTGATATCTTTATGTTGTCAGAGTAGCTTCTTTTGATGTAGGGTTGGATAGTTAGCTTGCCAAAATGAGGAGCTTTACCAGACTCTCTGTTGTTGTTGGAATCTGACATCTGCCTCCACTGGGAATGTCACCGTTTTTGCCATGGAGGTGTCAGACCACGCAGAGACATCCATCCAGTTAGACCACTTAGCCTCTTACTTTTAGTCTCCTTACTTTTGTTAAGTGTGAGCTGTATATAAAATATTTCTATGGTGCCTTGAAATTTTAAATATATATTAAGGCCTATGTAGTTGACAGTCTCACATGTGTACATGACATGTTCATTCAGGTATCGCAAGTATCGTTGAAACTTAGAAACAAGACATCAAGTCAGTGAGGATAACTGTAATTAAAACATCTTTTAAAAATCTCTTTCCTTGCAGCCTAAATATGCCTTTCTTTTCAGTGCTCTGGCATTCCCGCGCTGTTTGATATTTTGCTTTTCTCTAATACTACATAAAGGAAATACCTCATTCTTACAGCCATTACATTTGACCTGTGTGACCCTTCTTTGAAATAAATTTGATTGTAATGTGGTGTGCTGTTCAGATCAGAATAGGTCATTTGTGTAGTGTGGAACAGGACTGTGCTGCCTTTGTTCTTTTGGAATCTTTCATACTTGTGTCGCATTAAAATTCATATGGCACAATTTTATACTGCGCTGGCTGTGTTCATAGGCTGAAACTTTCTTGTAGCAGATTGAGTCCCTTTGTTGCCTCCTAATAAACTAAGCTGCGAGGATTTCATGCCTTGTTGAAGTGCTGTTTCTTAGAAGAAAAACAATTTGATGTCACATTAGGAAGTCTAATTAAAAACGAGCATTGTGTCACTTTGATAGTCTTGTTCTGACCCTTACCAACCTTCGAAGTTAGAATCTTTTTGTTGGTTTGTTGGTTGTTTTTTTTTGGCACACCTTGGCCGCAGAACAAAAGAGTCCTATCTAACGGAAATTTTCACTCAGTTGGTGAATAAATACTGGTTTTTATGTGTTTCCACATACTGAGTAGAATTATTTCCTGAGTGGTTCAGCTTATACTCTAATAGCGCTATCCAAAGAGAAAATTGTACCTGCCAGTCAGTCTTGATTGAGTAATGAATAACAGATTGCTCTTCGTCACCAAATGAGAAGTTTTACCATATAAAACCACCCTGTTTTTAACCATACTTTTAGGTCATTACAGGTAGCTTTTCTCCTTCTGCTGTTAACTCTGTCTTCAATCATTTACCACTAACCATGCTATGAATACGAACATCTGATTGCAGCTTGGTTCCTCTTGAAATAGTGCAGTACGTGTCTTACAAAATCCTGACATTTAATTGATATCGTCTATATATTTAGGGGGAAGAAAGCAAAGGGAGCTGCAAAACGTTCTGAGTTTGAGATTACATTGATTGATAGCAGCAGCTTTGCAAGTGGATCATGAATACAGAGGGCAGAGTAAAGGTTCTTCTCTTTCTTTGAGTTGCCATAGCATATTCTAAGAAACAAGCCGACAAATGAAAAAGCCCAAGTAAATAGTGCAGCCTGGAATGAGTATCCTTTCCATAGATTATTTTATGTTATTATCTATGGCAAATCTGCTCAGCCTCTTTGAAAGCACTGAGATTGCCATTTGTAACTGTATCCTGACGGATGACCTCAACTATGAATTACATCTCAGAGCACGAAAATAGTTTTAAATACTGAAAATAGTTTAAAAACTGGATTCCTATTTATAATGCATTTAATTTTAATAAAGCTCTAGACTGACAGGATTTAGATGCCAGATTTCTTCCATGTAAAGGAGTTTATTCTTCACACTCGTTCAAGACAACCTGAGATATGGAATTAAAAGGATTTCACTGTAATCCGTTAAAGAAGCTAGTCACATTTACTGCTTAGTACTGAAAGTATCATTTTAAAATACCAATAATTACTACTTTCAGTACTTTTGCTTGCTACAGTTACATGAATGGATTTGCAGAATTAGATGGAAAATATATGGATTTCCAATTTTGTCATTATGGAAATAACAATCATTTTAAGCGTTTGACCAGTTCTTATTGATTAAGCGTATTGTGCAGGAAATGGAAGGAAATACATTGCAGCCATTGTAAACACGGACAAAAAGTCCAACAATTTTTTTTTTTAAGCTAATGTTTGTGCTTAAAGAAACTTGTGAGTCAGGCTTGTGTTAAGCACTTCGGAGTTGCTGTGTTTCCCGGTTGCTTTTGTCGATGTGCTTTTGCACATCTTAATTCTCAAAAGGTCTGATGGCCAAATGTCTATTAATTTTGTGATGGATGGCACTTATTTAAAGCGACAAATAGTTTCTCTTTTGCAGATAGCATATCACTTCCATGTTATCAGTGGATAATAGAGGCTTCTATTTTTACTCTTGTGTGTAGTATCATTAGCTTTAGTGAGATTATACCATAGTGGTATGATGATTACACAAAGAAGTGTTCATAGACTTGACCTCTTTCACTTTCATATCATGAGATGGTAAAATTTTATTGAGAGTTTGCTTGTATCTCCTGTGAGGTGATGGCCTTTTGTTTTTTCATTTAGGAGTCTGTTGTTGTTGTCCTATGATGGACATTAAAGACCTGATGAAAAGACCCTGAAGTCAATTTAAAGGAGCCCATTAACTTCGGTGACTTTGGTTCAGAATCCAGGCGGTAACTTTAGCTGCATGCCTAGATCATGAATTTCCTTCTTGTAAAATGCCCTTCAAATCTTACTCAAAGGATTTGTGCTTTCTCAAACTGGTAATTATGGAAGGAACATTCTCTATGAATCCTTGAAATACACAAGGAATTATTCATGTCATTCCAATAGTGAGTTTTCTTCCTAGTTTTTTTAGAAGTAATCTCTCCTTGAATCATTCATTCAGATTTTTGCAAGCAGTGCAAAATGCTTTATAGCAGTTGCCTGGCAACAACATATTCAGGCAACAGCATATGTGAATCAGTTGTTAGTTATGCATTTATATATATGACCATGTAGAAAGAATACATTTTAGATAGGTACTAATGATAAATTTCTGAAAAAGCACCCTATGAAATGCTCTTTTTTTTTTTTTTTAAAGACAAATAAGGGAGTTTGAGTCTACATTACCCTTTTATTTTAGCTTATGTAACAGATTGGCAGGTTGAACAGCTTTTCACAAATGTCATGATATAGTTAATACACTCGTATGCAGTCATAGGAAGCAATGTAAAATATTCTCTTTGTTGAAGGTGAAAAATATTTTAATATGTATGGATGCTGATTTATATTCCTCACTGTTTTTTCAATTAATGAGGTACTATTGAACCAAAATGTGGGTACTTTACTGTATACTGTAGCCATTCAGATCTGTTTTATTTAAAATAATAATTATGAATATTGTGCTGCATTTTATGTTTTTAATCTCTTCAAATTGCAATGCAGCTTTAAGAATCTAAAAGATACTAGTGTGTTATTGTAATTAGTCATTGTTTTGTTGAAAACTTTTTTCCAGATAAAATACATGGTTCAACTCTAAATACTGTGGAATTTCTTTATTAAGGTCAACAAAGATAAAAAAAGAAATCTTTTAATCTTGTGGAGAAAGTCTGTACACAGTAGGACAAATTTTCAAACTTATGAAGAAGACCTGAGGGAGAGTAGAGTTTGCTCTAACTGTATCTTAACACTTTTGTGTCACATAAATGCTTTATATTAATATTTTTTTACTATTCGTAATATATACCCATGCATCACGCCTGAGGGTAAAATTTGCTAAAATTTTGTTTAGTGCAGCTAGCAAACCACTAGAACTGAAAACGTGGTACAAGGCAAGAGATTTCCAAGTAGTGAGATTTTCAGCTGGTTTGAGAATTAGATCCAGGAGTACTCTTTCTGACTAGGACAGGCAGAGTCTTGTTCAGAAAGCTGGGACTAAAACTGTGAAGAGTTTTGAAGATGAATGTTAATATTGAATTCTACTTAGGAATTAAGGAAAAATATAATACAGTCTGTAAGGTACTGATGAAATATGCTTCCTTTCTGTGAACTCCACCACAAATACTTTTGCAGCTTTTTAACAATTGTGATGTGTGAAGCATGTCATTGCCATCATACTGAGAGCTTACAAGACCATGCAAATGGAGCCTCAAAGGAATTACTGTTCACTTCAGATGCACATAAATTAGGAAAATAATTAATGAAAGTGTGTAAATCTTTTAAAAGAGTGATCTTATTTCTCTCTTTTGTTCAGCTGCCAAACTGACCTTCATCATCTCCAGCTTATCTGGTCTGAACTTTGGAAAGGTTGTATTCATTAACGTGTCAGTAAGGAATTAGAAACACATGGCATTGACTCCATCCGGGAAAAAAAGTGACGTGCTCTCCGCCTGCTGGAGGAAAGGCTCTTCAGTGTGTTCCCTTTACCTGTTCGTTGCAAAAATAATTAATAGCAAAACTTAATATCAGAAGTTTTTCACTGCTGTAGAACCAAATTAGGGCCATTTTTGAGCTGGAAGCTCATGATACTTCTGAAACTCTCTGTTCTTTGTCCCTGGAACACTTTTTTAGACCCTATTGCTCCATCATCCTCTGCCCTCTGTGTCAATTGGTATATTCTCTTTTCTCACACAAACGTTTATTTTTCCTGCAAAGAATATGAGAAGTCATACAAAATAATAACAAAAAAGAGTTTTCTGAAGGAATAGTCATAATTATTGTTTTGTATAGCACCTAGAAAGAGGAGATCATATTTATGGTTGTTCTTTAGGCATTATTATGATAAATATAATTTATCATAAATGCTTTTAATATTTGTTCTCATTTATTTGACTGCTTGTAGAGAATGCAGTCTTTGAAAAGTATTTACCTGATGTACTAAATGTATTATCTAGTTCAAATGTGATGAGAGAATGTGAAAAAATATATGAGGCTTAACTAAGAGTGGAGAAAACTTCCATTTTAACTGAAGTTGATATACTAAATTATTAATCGCTAGATTAGTATGATAATAATGAGGTACTTTCAAATGAAATTGTTTTGCTGATGAAAGTAATTTTTGTTGATGCAGTTAGAATAGTAATAGCTACTCTGAATGGTAATTATTTTTCTTCTTGAAACTGTACTTTTAAACTGTTTCTATGAATACTTCAGCAAGGTCTAGAGTTTCCATATGCGAAAAGATTTTTTTTGGTACAATGAAAGCAAAGCTATAGCTGTTCAATGCATGGTCCTTTCAGTTGCTGAACACATTCGTATCTCTCTGACTTCCGTAGCAGGCACTGAAGGCCCTCAGGTTCTCAAATGATGTCATTGTTAATGAATGTCATTTTCTCCATTGATTATGCAAAGTCAAATACTATGTTAGTTGTATTGTCTAGTCGTATATCAGTGATTCCTTCTTTTAAGTTGCACGGTGTTTACCTACTGTCTGAGAGGCATTGAGACTCTTCACCTGAGATGGCTCAAGTTTCATATCTGAGAACAGATTTCTTGACTTCTAAGTATTAAAGAAGTATTTGATTCTTGGAATTATTATTCTCAAAGTTACAGTTTTTTGAACTCCATCCATGTATACTGTTACTGATGATCCTAAAAAGACTGAGACTTACAGAGGTACAAATACACAAAGAAATTTTTTTTTGTGAGTGAGGAGAAATGTAATGCTGCTGTTTGCCTTTCAAGAGAAAAATATTTATATGCATATGTGTATGTATATAGAACAGAAGCATCCTAACAACAAAGCTAGAACGTTGATTTTCCATGGTCGTAACAAGCAGAGTAGTAAAATAAGGGATATTTTATTGATTTTTGGTTTTTTTTTCTGTAGTCCTTGTTCCTTAAACTACAGTAAGGTTTTTGGAGCTTTTTGCACTGTTAATTAAATAAACTCTTTCTAGAAGACAGAAATCTTTGTGCTTACATCATGGACTGTGTATGAAAAGAGTTTAAAATTTAGTCTTTTTCAGAGATGCAATTTGTAATCTTGAGCACTTTGATTCATTCCAGCCTTAGTCTCAATTATACTAAGCCCACTGTACACTGCATATATTAAATTTAAAGCTGCATTAAGGCCCCTTATACTGCCAGCATAGTAAAGAATGCTGTTAGTGTAAATGGGAAACAAACTTTCTGAGCTTAAGTTTTGTGTCTGTAAAATGAGCATAATCTCTTTTCATCCATCTCTTCTTTATTTCTTCTGCTTCAACCATAAACTCTTGATAAATTATCATTTTAGATATGTAGGTTGGCTAGCACTGATTATGGTCAAGACTGTTATTAGGTACTATCACTGTATAGAAAATATTGGAATAATTCAGAGTTTATTTTTGATAGTTTGAGTCACAGAACCATGGAGTGCTTGAGGTTGGAAGCGACCTCTGGAGGTCATCTGATCCAACCTCCCTGGTCAGGCAGGGTCACTGTCTATTTTAATGCTGTGTGATTGTTACTTTTGGTTGGAAGATACATTTAATTGAATTTTTCTATGAAATCTCTCTTTTTATAGTCAGGATTTGTTGAAGTTTCTGAATTATCTTATTTTTAATACATAAAGAAAGTAAATATTTTGGTTGTTTTGTTTTTCCTCCCGGATCTTACTGATAGAAAAGGTTGCTCACTAGTTTTCATCTTAGAAACAGATGTCACTGATAGGAAGACAAGAAATCTGAAACTGATGACGTTGATAGGACTTATGTCTCTTTCACCTAATTTGAGACACAACTGTAGCACAAAATCTAAAATCTTGAATGGTTTTGCTTTTAAAAGTAGATATCATTGAAAATGTTAAAGGTATAATTATTCACATCTTAAGTGGCAGAACAAGTCTGGGAGCTGAATATAGTCCATGAGACAATTTTGTAAGTTCTGAGGTTTCTGGCCTGCAATTGTGGACATGAATTTCTGAGCACAGACACGCAGAAATTAGCTGTATTTGTCAAATACACGTGACAGAATGCAACAACCTCATTTAAAGGGAGAGTTAGTAATGTTCATACAACATATTTTGCCTTCGATAGTGCAGCATATCACCGATCAGATTCAGAGAAGACATTGGAATTTTCTCATCTCCAAATTTTGTAAAGGGCATATTCTTCCACAAAACAATTTGAAAAGCCCTTACCCTCTAGGCTTACGTGAAGCTTTCTGCTTAGTAATACTAATACCTAGCCTTAAGTTGTGCATTTTACCCATAAATATCTTAGACCGCAGCACAGGGAGCACATATTTGCATGGTCCTTAGAGGTAGGTCTGTGGAACTTTGCAAGTTGTAGAGTGAATCTGTTGACTCCATTTGCGGAGTCTAGAAATGACATAATGCGTTGTCTCTTGAGGAATCTACCTACACAACGTGTAATAATAAAGCAACTATAGAAACATTTATTGAAAAGAAATGTATGAGGTTAAAAAGATAGTAGTTAAGCAAATTACAGTTTTTCCAAAATGGTGATGCTAACATGAGCGCTTTCAGAAGAAGCATTTTAACAGCCAATAGTCTCAGGATACTGGTTTTCCTTTAGTAAAAAAAAGTCTTTCTCTGCAGCCTTTTGAAATTGCTGAAAGATTTGTATTTTCTTCACTAGATCATAGCTCAAAGTGGAAGATTTAAAGGATGCAGGGTAGCCTTTGCTAATATGATGTATATTGATTGAATATACTCTTAAGCTTATGCATTGCGAACACAGATAGTAATGTGTTTGATGAAACCTGGTTCCTTCATGTTACATTTTTCAAAGTATTGAATAATCCAGAGTTTCAGGGTTTTTTTTAACAATAAAAATTCAAATGTAGACCCATCCTAAATAATAAAAGAAAGGAAAATGTTAAAAATAGGCAAATATCTTACTTTTTGTTGTAAATGTGAACATGTAGATGAACTAGATCAGCTGTTTTGGGTGTATGTAATTGTTCCTTTCATTAGATCTCACTGTTCTGTGTAGGTACACTTTTAATTGCTTCTGGCAAGTTGTAAGATCAAACGTTTTTGCAGGAAAAGCTGTGCAACAGGCAAAAAGTTTCTCAGCAGTAAATCTACATTTGCAGTAAATTTTAGCTGATGTGAATTAGTGAAAGTGAGATTTGCAAAAAACAGAGTAAAAAATTCTTAGATCTAACTTTGCCTATTGGAACAGAATCTCTGACAGCAGTTATTCCCAATAATGGCATGAGATGTATTAAATGTATAAATATTAAAAATATAGCAGAAGGAATAAGGAGCAAAAGAAAGGACGCAGACTGCTCTGTTCTGATGTCATTGCAGAAGAACAGGAATGGAATGATTTTTGTGGTCCCAGAGTTCTTAGTAAAGCAGAAGACTGCAGTTTTTTTAAGGGTAGAGAAAATATGTTAATGCAAAGGCTCTTTTTCTAGAATATAAGCCATTGAACATTTCAGGATTTCCTCAAGACCCAGAGGCCAAACAGGATATTGCTGGGCCACTGCCATTTCAGAAGATTCAGATTATTTTGAAGAATTAGGTCTGAATGTCTGTAAAGGATCGTTAGAGATGACTGTTTTCAAACACCTCCTAATCATTTGGGGTGAAGACAATACATAACAAATCGTGAGAGGGAGCTGTAGCTGATGATAACAGCTTAGCTGCCGGTGGAAAACATTGGTGAAACCATTGAAGTTAGGTGTCTGAGGTGCTTCGAAAACTGAAGCCATACAATGAGACATAGGGAGCAAGTGGAGAAGCCATGGAATAGAGGTAAATGAGATTTATGGGCAATGAGAGGAAAATTTATACTGGTGGGCCTCATACTGTACTTATTTGAGGATAAATATTACTCTAACAGCTTTTATATGATAATATACCTACAGTGTTTAGATGTATTGCTTTGGGATTTCTGGAACTGAAGGAGAAAATAGAAAAGTAAACGTGTATATTTTATAGACTTTAAAATATTTTTGACACAATTTTGACACGTTATTTTGACATGATCGTACCATAATGCAGTTTATGTCCTGAGAGAACCCAGAGGTTAAATACATTTGGAAATGGTTTTGTAGATGTATTTCCAGAACTCTTGATGTCAGAAAATAATTTTTGCCTGTGATCTTTTATTTTTTTCTCCTCTGAACAAACGAAACAGTAATTTCTGCTGTGTTTCAGTATAATGTTATTCTGTGGCTTATAGTAATTTCTCCTGAAAATAAATATTCTAGGTGAACCTCTCCACTGCAATCAGAACAAAAATGAGTTCAGAACTATAGTGAGGTGATGCCTCTTGTTCAATTATCCAGAATCCTTTCACGTACCCCGTCACCTTCACTTACGTGAAACATTTCCTAGACCAGCCTGTAGATAAGTAATTGATCTTCTGATAGCAAAATCAACACTTTTTCCTTCTGTAATCTGGAAATTGCTAGAAGAGTAAATACCTGTTCTCATTTAAACAGATACACTTCCTAATATACTTAATTGATTTACTTGTACTAATTAAAAAGAGTTGAGAAAATGGGCCAAATATCTACTTGTCAGTAGAAAAGCATATGAAGAAGTACAACCTCCTTCAGTTATGTCAGGCTTTTCAGTCTAGGAAAATGTAAAAAGTTGTAAATGATACTGATTTTCGCTGACTTGAGCTGACCACAGTAGTGCCACAGCTGCGCTCTTGCTGATGCTTGCGGCTGAGCTGAATCTACAGTAGGTGAACTGAGTTAAAGCAGGGGATTTGAAATGAGGAATGCTACTTCCTACCCTTTGAAGTCAACTTTAGAGAGCTATAAAGCAAAGCATAGCTGCCTGCATAGCTCTTAGGATAGTCATGACTGAAATAGTGAAAACAGAAGAAGCTCAACTAGCAATACATAATTACAAAGAGAATTATAGGATCGTTTAGGTTGGAAAAGACCTTTCATATCATCAAGTCCAACTGTCAACCTACTACTGCCAAGTTCTCCACTAAACTGTGTCCCTAAGCACTACACCTTCATGTCTTTTAAATACCTCCAGGAGTGGTGACTCAGTCGCTTCCCTGGGCATCCTGTTCTAATGCTTGACAAGCCTTGGTGAAAAATTTTTTCCTAATATCCAATCTAAACCCTCCCTGACACAACTTGAGGACATTTCCCCTTGTGCGGTTGCTTTGTTCCTTGGGAGAAGAGAGTGATGCTATCTTCTTTCAGGTAGTTGTAGAGAACAATAAAATCTACCCTGAACCTCCTTTTCTTCAGGCTAAACAACCCCAGTTCCCTCAGCTGCTCCTTGTAAGACTTTTTCTCTAGACCTTTCACCAGCTTTGTTGCCCTTCTTTGGACACGCTTCAACACCTCAATATCTTTGTTATAGTGAAGGGCCCAAAATGGAACACAGTATTTGAGGTGCGACCTCACCAGCGCTGAGTACAGGGGGACAATCACTTCCCTAATCCTGCTGGCCACACTAGGTCCTATCCAAGCCAGGATGCTAAAGGCCTTCTTGGCCACTGAGGCACACTGCTGGCTCATATGCAGCTGGCTATCAACCAATACCTCCAGGTTCTTTTCCACTGAGCAGCTTTCCAGCCACTCTTCCCCAAGCCTGTAGCATTGCATGGGGTTGTTGTGACACAAGTGCAGGACCTGGCACTTTGCCTTGTTGAATCTCATACAATTGGCCTTGGGCCATCGATCCAGCCTGTCCAGATCCCTCTGTAGAGCCTTCCTATCCTCAAGCAGATCAACACTCCTGTCCAGCTTGGTGCCGTCTGCAGACTTTTTGAGGGTCCATTCGATCCCCTCGTCCAGATCATTGATAAAGATATTAAACAGAACTGGCCCCAGTACTGAGCCCTTAGGAACATCACTTGTGACCTGCTGCCGACTGGATTTAACTCCATTTGCCACAACTGTTTGGGCCTGAATGTCTAGACAGTTTTTTACCCAGTGTAGTGTATGCCCATCCAAGCCATGAGCAGCCAGTTTCTCCAGTTGAATGCTGTTGGAAATGGTGTCAAAGACTTTACTAAAGTCTATGTAGACAAAATACACAGCCTTTCCTGCATCCACTAAGTGGGTCACCTTGTCATAGATTTCATGTTTCAGCTTTTCTTCAGAGTCAGGAGGGTTAAAAAACTCCATTTGTGAAACCAAAAGTTGAAATGCTTGTAGAATATTTTGTCCTCAGGACCGGATGCCTTAGGCATAGCCCTTTAATCCCTGTGCCCTAGTTACAGCAATTAAGGTTCATGAAATATAAATTTTGTTACATACGCATCTTGGTTTCTCCTTTTTTCTTCTGTTTCAAAATCAGTCTGAAATATTAATGTTCATATTAAATGCACTCTGTTATGTGAATTACTGTTAATATTGCATTCTGGTTATCCTGATGGATGCAGTGAATGACATTTTCTAACATGTAGACTTAAGTGTGTATTCTCTTGCCGAAGGAAATCTGACTTTCATAATATGGTTTCTTGTAGGCCTCCCTCTTTATCTGCATTTAAATAAATAAGATGCTGAAAATATGCAGCACTGTGGAAGACCAGAGCTTATAATTGTTCAAGATTTCTGGTGCTGCAGTGCAAATTAATTGTTGGGAGAACAGAAATGCCTAATAACGTCGTGGTCCCTGCCTGAAAGAGCTTACACTGTGTTAAAGCTATCCTTCAAAGTCCTGTGTTATTTTTTTTCTCTGGAAGATTTATCTCTGTCTGAGTTTGTCATCCATTTCTGCCGATCATGTCTGTGCAACTGGTTCTCTAAAGCTTTATTGTAACAGTTTCCTTCTCCCTCAAGCTGGTGAAGAAACAGTCACTGATGTGAATAAAGTCTCCATCAGAGCACTTGTAGTATACAGTTTTGTTGGGATCAGGGAAGGCACTGATCAGGCATGAGGGTAGAAACAGAGGTGGAAAAGCAGTTTGCTTTAGATGGTTCAAAACTAAAATTGATAAAAAAAGTGCTATTTGTGTAGCAACAGGTATAGCAATGCGTAGGTTGCTCTTCACTTATAGAGACAATAGTCAACTTTGATCTAGGTGTGAAAGCTCTCAAATGAAGAATTTGCAGCCTTCTGAGGGGGTTGATTCGTTTTTTAAAGCAGAGGCATATGTCACTGTAAAACAACTATATCTACTTTAATGTGGCCAGAGAAGAGGCACTTAGCTGTTCCACTGCAAAAAGAATGAGTTAATAAACTCGACGCACAATCTGTCTCTGCTGCAGCTCTTGGCACACAACAGCTCTAATTGGTGGAAGCTATTGAGGCTTTAATTGCTGATTTTGCAGTACTGCCATGTTTACTGATAAGGTTTAATGCAAGCTAAAATTTGTTAACTAGAGAGAAACAGTCACACTTGTACGAAGAGCGTGAGGACAAACAGCGGGCTTTTCTGTAGCACCAAATCACAACGAGGTATTTCAACACGTGGCATTGTTAGATTTCCCCTTTCAGGTTAATGAAATGCCTTCCTTCGAGTAGAAGAGCAGGAAAAAGCCTTTCTGAGTTATACGTTACGCAGCTAGTACTGTAATAAGCCTATGGTTGAAGTGATAGCTGGATGTTCACTCACTGATTTACCTGAGTCTTCAATACCAATTTTTTTTTTTCTTCCTGGGTAAGGACAGATTTGCATTGCATCAGGAAATCTGGGATTGGATTGAGTACGTAAAAGAAGAAATGCCACTTGTGCCCACCAGTCTAAGATTACCTACACCAGTAGATGTAGTAGTAGTATCTTCCTAATACTGAAATTTAGGTTTAATATAAAAAATTATTCACTAAGCTGTCATTTCATTCAGGTTTCTGAATAAGACAAAAGCTTCGCTGTTTGCCAAATTAATGGAGGATCATTGCATTTAAATGTTAAAAAGTTTAGTTGTTGAACTGAGATATCCTCATATGTTTATTTTTAATGCAGTAGTATTACAGTGTAATACAGTAAGTTTTTAAGCTACTAACCTGTTGTTTCGTTTCTAAACTATAAGTTAAAATCACTATTTGTATTTGAGTTTATATAGTAGTAATAAATACCAAGTATTTTTATCATATTCCTGCATATATCCCGAAAGCTGAAAGTAAAAATAAATGGAAACATGGTTTATACTTAACATATTACTCTGGAAGCACCAGTTTTCTGTGTGTTAGTGTGTTTTTCATATACTGGATGCATAGCTTAGAGCAGAGGAAAATGTAATATATGAGCTGAGTGAAAAGCAGATGCTACTGTGAAATCCAAATGAATTTTTGTCTGAAAAATGTTTGAAAAATATGTGATTCTATATTCAAAGAGATTTTGTACTTGCAGCTGATTATGATCTATTTCATTTTGTTACTGAACATACTGTATCTTGAGTATATTCTGTAAGCCATATATGTCATCTCATACAGTTCATGAAATGTATATTAATCTACATAACTGAATGTGTATAGAAGAGCAGATAATTTAAGTGCGTTAGAACAATGCTTTAATCCAGTATTTATTAACGCTCAGAAGATGAGAAATTGGGTGTGTTCGTCAAGTGTACTAAGAAAACTAATAGTAATTAGTATTAAGTTTCTCTGCAGTTTAAATGGAAAATGTCAAACATACATTAATTAAAAATAATAGGTATTTCTATTTCAATTAATAGTCTGGTTTGATTATAAATTTTCTCTACCCCTCAGACCAATGTGGGTTCAAACAGTATTTAGTTAAATTGTAACTCCATATGGGTCTACGCCAGTGTAGGATATTCTAAGTTGTATTACATAGTGGTTTAGATGTGTATCAGGACAGCTTTTTAAAATCAGACAAGTAGTCAGTTTTGAGATTCTTCAGCATGTTTTGCATCCTCTGTAGTAGCTCATAATGTAGAGTAGTTCAAGCCTTGAAAGGCTGAGAAAGAGCAAAACCAGACTTTGGTCAGCCAGGTCATCGTTAAACAAAACTAACCTTTGTACACGAGAGATACCCTCCAAGTCCAGGTCGAGAATGGCTGTATGTCTCTGCTTTTAAAAATCTCAGAGCTTTGCAAGTCCAGCTAGTAGGAGTGCCTTCTTCTTGCTGCACTATTTGGCAAACTTGCGTGGTTATCCATGGAATGGGTAGCACTGTTTTCTTTAAACGACGTGATTCAGAATTTATTATCTACTATTGTTCTGTTACCCACAGATGCAGCAAAATGTACCTAAATCCTGTTGATTTTACTAAAATTTGAACAGCAAGATATTCCCAGGAAGAATTATGGAAAATACAAAATAATTCGCAGTACCACAGGTCCATAGTCTCTTTAACTCTTAAGCTGTGTGCTTCATTGTGGGGTGAAAAAAAAAAAAAAAAAAAAGAAAAAAAAAAAAGAGAGAAAGAAAAAACCCCTGTTACTTACTTTCCTTCTTGTTGCCAAGAAACAGTTACCAATATGTATCTATCTGCTCTGGTAGGAGAAGGTCTTCAGTAAAATAGTGACAGCAATATCATGCACTCTTTCCTCTGCCTTTTCCTTTCACTTCAACTGAAGTGTGAAACGAAAAAATATGGAACAATAAGTTTTCAATAAGACAAACTGGAAAATGGACTACTACGTGCTTGACCTAAGTAACAGTGTTGTAGAATTACCAATTCTTGCATCTCCTAACCGTTTAATCTGGATGTGCATATTCACAATGTTACGCTATAGTTCTATGTTTTACGTTCTACCAGTAATTTTAAAATCGCATGTCATTTCATGAACTTTATGAAGTAAACTACATATATGGTGACTACTGAATAGTACTTTGCTTTTAATGGTCATATAAGTTTATGTTTCATCTACTATTCCAATTCTTTTCTTTGAGACCTCCTTCCCCTTATTTTAAGTAGTGATACAGAATTTGAATGTGGAGAATAAGGTTTCAGAATGACAAAATATTATTTGTTTTTATCTTGCCGTAGTGTATATTAGCTTACAGTAGTAATATATGAAAAAAACCACAAAAAGATATATAATACTTCCAATATTTTGTGTTACTAGCAAATTAAACTTCCGAGTTACACAATGTGTATTTTAACATAATTAAAAATTGTGGAATAATGCATACTATTAATTGCTTATTATTCTATTATTTTATCTTTTTAAAAGAGCACTACTGTGTCAAAAATGAAACATTTAATCTTACAAGAGACAGAAAACTTAATAAAGCTTGAAGCACAAATCAGAAAATACTAAATGCACTAGACCATAATATCTCTTGTTTTGCCTGAAACTTTGTGATGTTTTAACCTTAAAAGTATGAAAAAAAGTCTTTTGACTGCAAGACCTACTTTATCTAAATAAATGACTCTGAAGACTTAAAAGAACCAAGGTATTAGTCTACAATCCAGTTTGCTGTTATGCTTCAGCTGTTCAGAACTTGTATTTGGTTTACCAGCAGTTAACAAATTACAAGCTGAAAATTGCCTTTTTCAGTAATGATATGTTCCATATATATTTGCTTTTTGCCTAATCTGAAGGCAATGGTGAAAGAAATAATTTACTATTATTCCTGTCTTCTCTTTAATCAGTAGATGGCTCTACCAAGCCACTAATATGTTCTGGTCATGGTGGCTGCGTTTGATTGAGGGCAATTGGGTGATTTGAGTAGGTAGTTAAGATGTTTGTAGATGAAGGAGGCTCTTCACAGCTTATTATTTTTTTATTCTTTTCCCATATAAATTAGGAAGAAAGGGCATGGATATTGCATCTGATGTAGATATTCAGGTACTAATTGCACTCAAGTGCTGCACTTGTGTGATTGACTAAGTCATGTCCTGGGTCAGCTCATACTCGTTTATTTTAAATATGCTCTCAGCAAAATACCTTGGACCAAAAAGAAGACTTTGCTACTTTAAAGAGCAATAAGTTATACAGTATAATCTGAATATAATAATGATAATGAAAAAGATTTAGGGAAAAAAATATTTTTATGCCTCTATTCCAGTTGATTACTCATTTTCTTTTAAATATTTTCCTTTGAGTGCTTGTCCATTGTATTCTCCATTATTTGTTGCTGACGTTTGTTAAAGGCAAATAGAATCAGTGATAACTTATATTAATTTCTATCATATACAGTTTTAGGCAAGACATCTGATGTGAACTAAGCAAAGTAGAACTCCTATTACCCTAAGAGAATTTCCCCAGATTTTCTGCAATCCAGGAAGAAAAAAAAATTTTTTTTTTTTTTTAAAAGACACTTTGATGCATCATAAATGCAGTGAGCATGGCTATTAACTTGATTCACTCTCACAATACATTGTTGCTGCTCTGGAGAGAGATTTGAGATAGTGCTGGACAAGCAGAAAAGGGAGGTGGTGAAACAGAAGTAAACAGGATGAGCAAATGAAGGAGACTTTAGAAACAGTCAACGTAATATATGGCAATATATTCCTAAATGAGAAACAAAGAAATATAACTTCTGTAGCTAAAATTGCAGCTCATAGTTTCTAGTTTTGGTACACTTGTTATAATAGGAGTTTCAGCCCACAGTGCTCACTAGTGTTGTGTAGCAGGGGTGCTACTGCAGAACAAAAGGTCCTATCTGATTTCTTATTGTGAGACTGTTTAATTTCACATTAATTTAATGTCATGTACAAATGTAATAATAAATGAGCTGCATACATATGTTGCAATAGAGTGGTTTAAATTTTAAATCTTTGGCTAGATCTGCCTTTTAAATTGACTTTCTTGCAGCTGCAGTGGTTAATAATGTATTATTGCTGTGACTGGGAAAAAATGAACTGTGAAATTTCAGGCATTTGACTGGTCACATTTGAAAATGTAGCTAAATGCATGATGTCAGTTCTTGTTTTCAAAGAAGATAAAGCAAGCCTGGGATCATCCAGTTCAGTGATGCTAATCATAGGTGGCCAGGATAGATAGAAAAGGGAAAGAGTAGGGAAGATAGGTTCTTGTTTTAGTTTCAGATTTCATTTGGCCCTTTACTACTGACACTAAGGCAATTCAACAGCCATCTGTAATGAATAATAGAAAATAAGCAGCTACATTTTGTGTTTTACTCTCTCAAACTCTCTGAACTTTTTTGTGTCTTATGCATCTGCTGCCAGTGCTGTTGAGTCAGCAGCTTATTTCAATTCAAGTAATCAAAACTCTGAAAAATTACTTTTCTGCTTTTGTTTGCCCCACAAAAGCAGCTTCTGTCACCATAATATCCTTTTATTTTACCTCTGTTCTTCACCCTTTTCTCTGGTGTACATCTCCCCTGTGTCTGCAAGGTTTTAGTTTCTGTCCAAGGTCATAGGACTCTGGACTTACCAAGCCTTACTGGCAGCTGGGAAAATTACATTTGGCAGCAAGACCATTTTCCTTGGAGCTCAGTGAATGCCAGCACACTGCTCAAGCTTTGCACTGTTCAAGCTTTGCTCTTGGCTAATATCTTCTCTACTGGAGACCTGGAAAACTGTAGCCGATTAAGATCATGCTTCTTTCGGTTTCATCTCCACAAACAGCCATCATACTAGCTCTTTTATCAGTGTTGTAAACTCGCTTTTCCCTAGGAGAAGAGCAAGTTGAGGTGATACACAAATCACAACCAATGTTGCTTAGCACACCTTTTATTCATTAAGTTATTGCTGTTGTTGTTTTTATTATTATTATTAAGTAAATCAAATCATTATTATTAATGGCAGAGAATTAACACAAGCACATTTACTTAGTTGCTCAGATAGTTCACTCAGGGGCTCAGACTTAGTTTGCAGGAGGAGTAGTGGGAAGCCGAAGTGTCTGTCTACCCAGAAGCAGAGGGCTATGCTGGCATGCCAGGGGCTTCTAGGTAGGTGTTGAGGAAGAACTTCAGAGGGCCTTATCTCTCATCAGTTCTGCAAATGATGCTGTAGTCTTTGTCTGCATGTACCAGCCACTGCCTTCTTGGATGATATCTGAGTTGTACAACCTGTTGTTGATGTTTGTGTGTGCCCATGGTCTTATCCTTCCAACAGGCAGTCAGTGTCACGAGTATATCAGCTCTTTCAGTCTCAACAGGGCAACTGGTCTCCAGAGCTTATCAGTCCTCGGAAAACTTTCACACACTACTTCCTCAGCAGAGTTAGACTTTAAATGTGTTTCCTCTCTTTGGACAGTTTTCTGGTAACTAGTTTCTCCGTTCAAATCTGTCGGGGCCTTGATGGCACCCAGGAAGTTGCATGGGTTGATTTGCTGCTATGTGCTATGCTCGTCTCCATCCCTGATAAGAGTAATCTTTTTCAAGCTTTGTGTTCGTATTTCACTCCCACTTTTCTGCCTGCATTTTTAGTAATCATCAGTATTAGATTCAAACTGAATAAGGAACTTCCAGCAAGCAGGACTGATGCTAAGCTGAGTGCAAAGTGAGAAGGCAACCTATGCAGAGCAAAAGAATGCCAAGGACTTTATTTGTAAGTGCAGAAGCACGTGATAAGCGTAAAATTCTTATTTATGGAATTCAGAATCAGTAGCTGTTCATTGAATACCTTACTTTGTATCCTCTCTTGATGCTAATGTGACTGTTCAGCAAAAATCGCTATGTATTTCTGGTTTTTTTTGACTATGTGTTTATGCAATGATGCTATACTGATGAGAAAACAAGCAGGAGGCTGATTGAACACAACAGTAAAGGCCCAGCCTATATAAGTTTTGGGAAGGTTTGTAAGTGCAGACTTACTCAAGACTTAGAGTATTTTGCGCACAAGTTCAAACACTGTGTAAGTCTGTTTATCTTTTTAGTCCTTCCTCTTAAATTAATTTGTTAGGCAGATCTCATGATATCTTACTTTAAGGTGAATTAGCTGAATATTTCTCTTTACTGATAATAGTTGTTGGAGAGGTGACATGCTTAACTGAACGTGCATTTACTCTTGTGAACGTAAAAGCACTTTTATCCTTTTACCATGAAGTCTGTGGCTTTTCATACCTGAATGAAATGCTGATTTATTAAATGAATACTTCTTTCAGTTGCTTGATATAATGTATTTTCTCACTAAAGTTGAAATAATTGTAGTAATTAAAGAACAATGTTTGACATTGAGGACACTCCATGTTGTAATTGAGTTAAACAAAACTAGTAATTTCTTGTTGCAAAGGTAAACAAAACAAAAAGTACCTGTGCGAATGATGGAGCACTAGAAAGACTCATGCTTCTTTTTTTAGGTAAAAAATTTTTGCCTAAACTGTCGTGTTACTTACTGTAATAGCTGTGCATCTAGATCATGAGAGAAATGAGAGGGGAGCAGGAATAGAGTAAAGGAATATATTTAATTTCACCAAAATTACTTTAGACAAATTGTTAAATGCAATTTAATTGATGTGAAAAATTCTCTAAGATATGTCTCTGCAACTCTGCTTAGGAGGCTGCGCATAGGCCACATAGCGAGGACTTCACCTATCTAAAGCATTTCTGAATTGTCAGTCACTGCAGTAACAAGGTGTCATACTGATTTGAAATTATTATATTATGTGCTATGACAGAAGCTTCCTCCATGCATATTTCTACCGTTTTTCTCAAGACTTGCATAGAGAAATCACCTCTGGAATGACAGAACATATTGGTGGCTTAGAGTTAGATCCCAATAAAAAAAGGAAGAACCTGATTTCAATCTGAGGGATTTAAGCCATTTTCATTTTATGTAAGTATCATCTAGACTGATGCAGTGTTTCAGAATGACCACAATGACTGGTGATTGCAGTACGATGGTCATGTTCATTTAGCGGAGTTTGGATGGCTGAAGTACTTGAGTTGTGTAGGATTTTCCCATTCGGTCTTTAATCTTCCTAGCAGAAATGGGAACGTGTGGTTATCTTCTCACAGAAAACCAAACCTAAGAACTTACTAAATAACACTGTGTGAAATCGAATTATGTGGGTTTAAGACTGACTAAAGTATGTTAATTAGTGCGATGCACTTGTACTCTTGGATTCAATGTTTTCTTGCTTTTACGTGAGGATTATTGAGTCCTCAAGCAATTCCTGGCTTTTAGATAAAACAGCTTCACCATTTTATGTCTGAAAGGCCTTTGAACAATCTCTTTGCAGTAATGGCATGCCACACTCCTGCATTATCAATGCTTTTAATTCTTAGAAGACTTAAAGTCCCGAAATCTGTGTGTACTATATGCAAGTCTTTGTGAGTATTTTCCTTGAAGCTTATGAGTTATGCAAGACAGTTTTATGTTGAGTTCTAGTTTCATATACTATTTCACTATCTTTTTCATATCGACACATCGGTCTAACACACGCTGAAATGAAAGGGGAGCTGGGCTGACTTCAGTATGTATGTATCTGACCACACGGGTAGCAAAGCACTGAGAGGATAAATGTATCTTTCATTTTACATACGATCTAATATGAGGTTGACTCTCCATGTAGTATTATTCCAGACCACTATTAGTGGTCCTACAGAAACCATATAGGAATGGATAGAGGTTATTCTTCCTGTACAATGGATTTGGTAGCCACAGGGATGCACGAAGAAGAATCTTGCATGGGATAACTGAAATTCTCCCTGATTTGAGGGTAGTTGGTCATCCCTTCTTTTTAAGTCCTGCTAAACATTTAAAAGTCTTACAGTAGAGGCATTCAAAGACCACTTGAACAAACTGTTATGCTAGAAAATGGTTTACATAGTGGTTATGTGTGTTATGTGTAGCCAGTGGCTCAGAGACAAGTCATGCAGTAAATAACCTATATATGTGTCTGTATGTTGAAAGCTTTGTCTGAGCACTAAGCCGGTCATCCAAGGAGATGGCAGTCAAATGGGATATGTGCTGCTATCCTTTTGTGTGTGGTGTCTATGCAGTCCAGGGGAGAAAAGACCAGTTATTGAGAAGCGTTTTGTCTGTGTGTTAGAACACCGTCAACTGTCATAAAGCTGTTGTGTGCATCTTTTTGTATTCCTACGTGCATGTGAGACTGCACAGGAGTGATGCCCGTTATCCTCATGGCACAATGCTGTGAATTGGGCAGGGAAGTCTGTGCTGAGGGTGCCACTGGATGCTGAATGTGCTGAATGTAAAGACGTGTTTACCTGCCAGGCATAATTTCCAAGCATGCACAATATGTCATCTGTTTCAGATAACCAGCAGTCCTCTATGCTGCTTTCAACAAGGGTGAAATGACATGCAATGCTATTAAGACTTAATGTTCTTTTGGGTTAAATCTGGTGTTCTCCAGGTTTTTCAAGAGGATCTAACCCAAATCTTAAAAATTTATAGTCTGTGTTCACACAGAATCCTGTAACACGTCTTTCTGTAAAATGCAGAGCTGTATGAAACAAGTCTTCAAGTGCTACAGCTCTTTTCCTCCCCCTACACCCATTAAAAAAATGCTCTGCCATTTCTTTTGATCTTTTAGAGTAGAGAAACCAATTTGTATAATATGAATTGTTTTCATTTTGTGATGTTTTGTGTCTGTTCAGTAACAAGATTAAAATAATTTAGCACCTATTTTTAGCTTAGTTTGCATTCATAGGACTGCTTAAATTAACATGACTTTAGAAAGGCTCCATTATGCTAAGCCTATCCCTAGCTGCAGATTAAATAATTCTGAATTAATGTCATCAAGGTGTGCTTTGAAGGTGGAAGGGTAAGTCTAACATTGATAGCAACAATATTAATAGCTGAACATGTGATTTTTGTTACAAAAATGAGAGTAATTTTAATTTGGCGATGCATTCACGTGAGACTGACCCTTTTTTTAGCATGGGTGGGGTGCCCTGAGAAGAGTAAGGACGCTGACAGAAGAATGGAAATCAAACTGGCACTTTACACTAGAGATTCAATTTAATATAATACTATTTAATATGAAATTAGTTGCCTTAATACTAATATAACAATGTTATTTTAAAGGTAACCTTTTTATAAGAGTAGTGTAGAACTTCCATGGCAAGTCTGACTTAGTTCCTCAGTTTTTTCTTCCTTTTATGCTGACTGCTCAATGATTCTTTAACTGATTTCCCACTTTCTTCACCAGAAGTATGTATTATTTCAACTTCATTTTCCTCATTAGTTACTCCAGAAATTACCCTAAAGCCCATGTTGTGCATTTTATGCCTTGCTTACGATGACTGAAATCACCAGAGTTCATAGTCCTATTTTATTTTTCATCGATAAAATATAGACGAGACAGAACATGCCTTTTCTCTTTAACAAGACTAGGACTAGTCAGTAGCAGTAGTAGCAGTAGCATTATGAACCTTCCTATCAAAAATCAGGAGTTTTGAGTGCTTGGCTCACTTAAACCCTCACCAGATCTTTAAGTAGAGGTATAAATTTGTGTGCCCAACCTTAAGCACATAAAATTCCGTCAAAAAACACTAATAGGGCAATCTCAATCCCTTTTAATGAACAGATGTATATGCTAATTAGTAATATAATATGTTGTATGTTTTTTAATTGTGAAATGAAATTCTTTCATTCATGACTTCCAAAGCATCTGGTCCACCAGTCGCATTTGGGAATGTATATCTTCTACTAGCCTGTAGAGCTTTTGTAACTACAAATTGTTTTGCTTAACTCTTCGTACTGACAAAAAAGGCAATTAAAATTTATCCTCCTGGGGAGAAAAATCTTCTTAGGGGATTATGCCACTTATGTCATAGTTAGAAGAAGTATTTTAGCCCTGTTTAATGGTTTATACTAGTCATGATTAAGACAATACAATTTCAGGTGCACTAAATACTCAGTATTTATACATTTTCACATTATAAATGTTTTCTTCCCTTTAGAAAATATGATTTAGATTCTTTATGAAATTTAGGTCTTTAATTAGACTTTTCTTTTGTATGTACAAATCCAGCCATGTATATAGTGGTAAAGGTGTTAATTTACATACAGCATTATGACTAATTAATGCACAGTTTGATATTATTGATTGTTTTAGATACAAGCCCAAAGCAGAATTCCATTTTTAAACTCCTGGAGTTTAGTAATTGCTCATCATTTGCAATTTATACTTGTTCTAGACAATAAATATGTTATTAAATAAACCAATCTTTTCTGTATCATTTGCTTCATAGTTGGAGTATAACTGAGGCGAAGAGAATATAAAAAGATGGTATCTGATAGAAACAAAATATTCAATAACGATATTCCTGAAAAGTTTCAAATGTGAGTTCATAATGGACCACAAAGTTCACAGTTGAAATATTATGCTTATGTTGAGGATTTTTCTTCTTAGTGTTTAGGAGCTGGAGTGAATAAAAAGCAAGACACAATGTAAAAAGGGAAAATGTGATTTACATAAGGACAGAGAACACTGGTACTAATTTTGTTACGAAAAGTTAGTTGTAAAATCAAAAAAACATTTTTCTGACATTGTGCCTGGGAATGTGTAGTCTGTGCTTCAGTTTCTGCTGAATTCTTTATGGCCAGGTTGTAACATCACTTTTGTATTTGTCTGTTAGTGTAACAACACATTGTGGGATATTTAACCAAAGTCTCGTTTCTTTTATTGTTTTATATGGCTTTCAAGATAGTATAAACATGGTACTTTCTGGTTTTGGGAAAAAAGGACAATACAAAAAAAAAAAGGATTTCTGGGACATTAATATAAAAAGTAAATTATTTTTACAAAAATATCTAATGTTTTTTCTCTCTACAATTAATTGCAACAGATCAGAGAAAGTAAAAATAAAGCTGGGAATAAAAGCGTCTATGTAATGTCTAGGCACACGCTTCAGACAAGTCCATCATTTTGAACAACACGACAAATATAATTACCTTATTTGTGGCCTTTGTATTAGTGGAAGGAGCTTCAGTCAGATTTTTTTTGTTGTACTTTTGGCTGTAAGGACCCTTCTTATACCATATGCTTTAAAAAGCTACAAAATCTTGCAAATGATTAATTGCAGAGTTAAAAAAAAACCAACAACTAATAAACATTTCTAGCAAGCCTCCTAACACTTATTCAGCACTGATACCAACTGATTTCTGTGATTATATAACAATATCCTACCTCATATTAATGTTTCCACATAAAACACTGTTGTCAGAAAACTGAGACTCTTGTTTTGAATATAAATGGCAATTAAACACAGTCCTAGCACAGGAAAAGTCCCATTGTTATGAATTAGAATGAAAATTAGAATTTTTTTTTTTTGAAGTGTGTGCTGAATTTTTCTGCTTATCGAATGGATGTCTACAAAAGTAAAAACATGAATGGATTGATCTTGAGAGGAAAATACATCAGAATTAGAGAATATAAACAACAAAGACAAACGTTTGAATAATTCTGCAGGATTTGATTATATAAGTCCACTCCTATGTGGCTGGGAACCATGTTATTCAACAAAAACTCTTTTTACTCAGATTACTTTTTAGATAACTACCTGAAATTTGTGAAGTAAGGAAGAATGTTTATTAAATATTAAGATATCATCATGAGAATTGAAATATACTGCTACAAGGTTCACTGCATATAAAAATTATATCAGACTGCTGGCTTTGAAACCTTTTATGATATTTCTTGAGGGCCTCACAACATTAATTTTAAATCAAAAAATTATTAAAAAAATAAGTGGAATAGCATGTCTCTGCAAATGGAGAAATGAACTGTTAAAACAGAAAGGGATGGAGCCATAGAAAACCCAAGTCCAGTTAAATTCCCTGGTGTAGTCAATAATGTTTACCAATGTACTACAATCAGAATTTAAGATTCTTCTTTATTTCAACCCAAAACTTCCTTTGCAGAAGAAACGATGTGCCAGCTCAGTCTTAATAATTATTTCCCATTCTTAATGATCAATGAAAAGTGCTTACACAAAATTCTTTCCGGATCACTGTAATGTTTCCAGTTCCTTTTCCCTCTGCCAGTTCTTTTCCTTCAAAAGTGTCCCTTGAACAAGTCACTGGGGAAAACGTGGCATAATAACAATGAGCAAGGTGTTGTTTGTGTGTGTGTAAGTGCCTGTAAGGAGCACAAAACCGATGGGCTTGTTGTGAATCAGAGGGGTTAAGAGTATGAGAAACTGAAATTTTTCAGAAGCGCAGCTTGCCCTTTCATTATGATTCATAGTTATAAGGATAATGTCATTTTTCAGTTGATGGAGAACTTAAATGATATTTCCTATATGGTGGTCTAGTCTTTATGTGACCTTTAGCTATCATCGTGTTCTTAAAAAAGATACCAGCATTGCTTCTCTTTTAGCATCACTGTGTCAGGGATGAATTGTAGCATCCCTTATCCTTCCTTTGAACTGATAAGTGCAAAGATTGTTCATTTCTGATCTTCACGTAACTTAGGACTATAAAACTGGGCAGAGAAAAAGCAAGTTGTCATCATTAGGAAAAAGGCAGGTTGACAGGTAAAACCAATTCTTTCTAATTTGGAAGTAAGGTAGAATTGTTATCCCTTAGGTGAGGTTAAAGAGATTGCTTACCCCTTGGGTGAAGGTGGCACACTCAATTTCAAACGCAAAAAGAATGATCCTAAGTTCCCAGAAATCTTTTTTTTTTTTTTTTTCCCCTGTCTTAATGGGGCTTTTCTTGTGTCATAACTTTACATCTTGAAAAATTTTACCTATCTTTTAAGCACTTTCAGTGACTCTATAACCCTTCCTTCCTCTTTTAACATAATGCATCAGGAAGGATTTGAGACAGGACTATATCTTGCTTTAAATCATAAAATAGCTTATTAGTTTGCTTTATAGAAGCCTTTATTTAATATCTACGTGGAATAGATCCTACAGCCGCTTACTTCTTAAGTAGTTGGTAGCTGTGAAACCATTTATGTAAGATAGTGCATAATGGCACAGCCTGGCCCTAAATCTCGGTGCATGCCACCGGGGCTGTTTGTTGAGGCAGTTATCGTCACCGCAACTGCACCACTTATTTCATTGAGGACACAGCAAATGGTGTGGTGGCATGTGTAAACAATTTTCACAGAGGTGATACAGTACAGTAGTTTGAGTTTAGGTGCTGTATTATCATAAGAAGCATTTTTTTTCTACTGACATTTTGTATGAGCCTTTGGATATATATTTGTGAGGGACACTTAACAGAGCTTTTAGAGTAGCTACTTGTCAAGAACATCTTGATTAAATTAGTGGCCATTTTATTACTCATTACTTATGCCAAAGATATTTTTAAAAGTGTTTATTCAGGAAATTATCTTAAATGATGGAAAGCCTTTCCTCCTCACAGTTTTGTTCAGTCTTGTTTTTTATTAAAACACTCCATGAACTGTCATGCCTATGTTTCAATATATTCGTGGAACGTTTTATGCTAGGTATTAACCGATTAATCCTCTTGCTTGAAGATTATGAAGTCCTCAAATCTGCGTATAATTCAACAAATCCAGATTAAAAAGCTTTTAAGCATTGAGAATCGCAGATCTCTCGGGGAATTGAACAATTATTTCATTTTTTTTGCCAAGGAAATGAAGCCATTAAGAATCATCATGTGTTTTAAGTTCTCTGAACCCAGAGGGCTGACTGGCTGCATTGCCTGTTTCTCATTTGCTTGATCATTTATTTCTTTCCACCTAGCTCCTTAGAAGCTGATTTTGAAGAGCTCTTCCCGCACCAAATGTACTCGTTCATGCATGAGTATTATAGAGTCACTTGCATGGGTAGGCACTCAGATATTTGTGCAGATACCTAAACTTCATGAGCAGCAGAATACTTTATCTTTCATTTGATTTCAACCCTTACCTTCTCATATCTTTAGAAACATCTGTTAGAATTGTTTAATAAGGTAGTTAATGAACTTAATAATTATTTGGAGAGTGGCAGCTGAAAAATAAGTTGTAAAAATGAAGATTATAACTAGTAACCTACAAATATTTTTGGCTTAATCCAGAGAGAACCATTTTCTGTTTTGAGATGTGAATTCTGAACTATGTTAAATCTGATTTGGAGGGCCTCAAAAAGGTGTGTAGCTTTTAAAATTCAGCTGATACTAATTTATCTATTTTGGTATGTGACTTCTGTGCAAGTCAGATTCTTGTTACCCAAATACTGAGTGGTCCATGTTTTTTTAATCAATCTGTATGTATAATTCAATATGAAGTTGAAAATGTATTCTTTCCCTTTCTTCCCTCTCCATTTTAGATGGAAGTTTAAGTTTTGTTCCTTTCTTTTTTAAAACTAATATCTTCAAAAAGGCTTAAAGTAAGAATTGTGTTTAATAGCATTGGCCTTGGCCCACAATTAAGTGATGACTTGGAATATGGAATAACAAGCTGCTGTCCTTTAAACATCCACATACAAGCCTCAGTCAGATGGCAATGAACATTTCGAGTTCCAGTAATTAACACCACATGTGTTTTCAGCTCTCATTTAAATTGTAAGTTCTGGGAGTCCTCAATATTGAAAGGTTCCAAAGGAAGGAAAAGGAGAGTTTGAACATTAATCAGTGTTTTATCCTAGTTGGTATATCATTCATACATATGATTACTGAAAATATTTGGGATCATACTAACATCACTAACATACTAAACAATTTTATTTTTAAGGCAGTTGCTTTTCTGTTGGCTGTTTGTTGCCATAACACTTTCTTGCAAAATGTGAGATTGTTATTTCTATTTATTGTCCCTGAAGACATAGAATGATGTATGATTGTCCAGAAATAGGCTGAACAGCTGAATATTCAATCCTCTGTTCTTCTCACTGAGCTCCCTGCATTTGGTTGCAGTAGGTAAATCACCTAAGTCAGGAACTCGAGCTAATTTGGAAATCTGCAAGCAAAAAAAAGAGACAGGTGCCTCTAAAGTACAACTCATCCCAGATCCCAGAGATGTGGGTCACAGTTCTGAGATACTCCTCTGCATGTATTGCATAGGAAGTCCTAGGCAGAAGTCAGGAATGCAGAAGTGTTCAAGGCCAGGTTGGATGAGGCTTTGGGCAACCTGGTGTAGTGGAGGGTGTCCCTGCCCATGTCAGGGGGGTTGGAACTAGATGATCTTTAAGGTCCCTTCCAACCCTAACCATTCTATGATTCTAAGATAATCTTGGGTTATCATGAAATCCTAGATGAAATGTTGTTAATAAGACCATGAGACAGAAAGTAAAAACAGTGAAAAAGTATTACTCAGAGTTTTTCTTTTTACAACTTTGTGCTGCTCTAACTCAGATAGGAATATGATACTTGGATAAATGCTTCTTTATTTCTCTTCTGGTTTTATTTTGTGATAGTAATAATTAAAGATTGTTCATTCCTTACATCATTAGGAATTCTAATGGTTACACCAAGGAGAAAATTTCCCAAGAAAAATATCTTTTGAATCACTTAAGGATAATTCTCTCTTTTTTTTTTTTTGCATTCTCTTTTTGAGACTTTTTTTTTTCCACTGATGTCAGTGATCATCTTATGTTTAGTCCGTAGGCACTATTATATGTAGGCTTTTAGAGGACTGAAAGGACTTTTGGCATAAAAGTACTAAAGGACTTTTTTAGGGTAAATTCGATAGTGGATTAAGATATGTATTTCTCGTGAAATGTACTTAAATCAGCATTGAAACTGCCCTTCTGCCTGCAGGGTTTCAAACTAAAAATAAAATTAATCAGAACAGATTATTAATCAGAAAAGAATCAGAATCAGAAAAGAATCAGAAAATTAATCGGAACCGAATTATTATTATTATTATTATTATTATTATTATTATTATTATTATTATTATTATTATTGATTTCACTACTCAGGTAGTGATGCCTGACTCTAAGAATATCACTGTTTGCTCATTAATCACCAAAGTGTATTTACTTCAGTAGCAGAAAGAAGCAGAAATGACATACAGAAATATTAATTACTTACTTAGGAGACAGAAAACATATTGGAACTTCTTTTTCAAACCATTGTGCACATTTTTTTGGCACACATAACTGACTATATTTTCCATATTATCACTTCATGAATTCTTTTATCTTGTCCCAGTTGAGCTGTTCTTACATTTTTTCCAAGACTCCAGAAGATTTATTAAATGGATTTGAAATATGCTTTTAAAAAAGCTAAACTTCTCGTTTGTTCTTAGGTTCTTCCTAGCTCTGTTTTTTGTGTGGTAATTGTATAAAGAATTTAGGGACTGACTCAGTACAGTGGTGCTGCCTTGCTTTTACAACATATTCTCTCCCAGAACACGCCTGAGGATGACAATACCTGCATGTGAGAGGATTTAAAGCAGTAGGCCCAGTGCTAACAAAGGGATCCTCTCATGACAAGTGTTAACGGGTTCCAAGAAGGATGTACTCATTTATATCACACAAACAAGGCAGCAAATAGTAAGACCCATTCTTCTTTAACAGTTAAATTAAATTCAATTAGATTGAATCCATAATGAAGGTCATTGTCGATGGCTGAGTGAAAAGGCCGTTCCAGTTCAGAATGTAAAGTCAGTATGAGAAGAAACTTAATCTATGAAGATTTAATATCTCCTTCTTCCTCTAGCTTTTCTCTTGGAATTGAGCCATGGAAGCTTCTTAGCCTGTGTGAGATACTAGCCAAACTACTGGCACAATCAAGATAGTGTCAAGTTTCTGATGCCTGTAGTCTCTTTTGCCTTTTCGTATTTTAGTTACTACTCTCATGTTCTCTGTGCCTCTCAGGACAGCAGCATAGTATGAAAAGCTAAAAAAACTGAGCTGAACATGTAACTTACCATTCCGGGAAGTTCATTCAGCATTTGTTACCTGAACCACAGTCTGATCTGACCCATAGGCAGCCTGCAGAAGTCTCTCTCTGGGTCCAGCAGAACATGCATCTGCTTTGCATTCACAGGTGCTCTAAACCCTTGGGTTTGAAAGCGAACCTTTGGTGAGACTACCTCCCACATCACACTTCTTTCTGGGTTTGGCTGCTGCCTGCTTCAAAAAGGGACAGTTGTGCTTCATGCAGATTTTAGCGTCATCTCCTACGTACTCTAGAAGTGCACCATATTAGTGAATGAAGGGGGGAAAAAAACAACAACAATGGTGATTGAATAATTCTTGGCAAAATACATCAGACTTAGAGTCCTGAAGATGAAGTTCTTTGTTGTGGGGTGGTGAGGTACAGCGTGCCTCTGACAACTGCAGCCTCCCTTGCCGCGTATCGAATAGTCTCCTTGTGAATTTTATTTGGCTAAGGCAGTTCCCATCCTCATGTGCATTCATGTATATTCCTCCCTCGGTGGCCTAGCTGGTTTTGCGTTGCTATTTATAATTTGTCTAGGCTCATGAGTTGCTAGAAATCTATAGGAGTTTTGAAAAAGAATACTGATTTGAGTTTCTGTTTGCTGTTGCTAGTCTATTAATAATAGGTCTACCAACTTTAAACACTCAAATATAGAAATATTCACTAAAATTTGACAATATAAGCTAAAGTTTTCTAGTTTATTAATTTTATTTAAGAACAGTATGATGTCTTGGTTAAGTACCTTAACCACATCTAGCCTCTTCTCTTAAGGGCCTGCATTCTCACAAGGGAACCATTCAGTGCTGTGATTGGATTAATACAAATTGGATGGGAAAATTGGGATGGTGTAGGAGCAATTGAATTTGGAAAGTTTATGAGAGCTGCTAGTTCGGGGTGGGTAATAAAATAAAGACAGCAGTTTTGCAATTTTGAAAAGCTCTGTGCTATGTAATAGACTATAATTTAATTCAGAGAGACTATTTTATTAGATTTTTTTTCCAAAGTAAAATCACAATCCCTATTGTTCCTTATCATATGTCTCATTACTGCTGCAAGTATTATCCTCTTTATATGATTATAGTGATTCATACTTCACTCTCTTGGTTGTTTTGTACACAGTTGCAAGTAAATAATGGTAGCAATTTGATGCTTCTGAATATAAGACCAGTAGGTTCTTTGTTTTTTTTTTTCTAAACAGGAATGTATATTTTAGCGAAGGAGTGATGATCTCAGCCTTATACTGAGATCGGTCAACAGATACATAACTCTGATAAAATGTATATTATCAGCATTGGTCAAAGAATAAAGCTGAAGAAATGCCTGTGCCAAACAGTGATTCTTAGTTTTACAATAAATCTGTATAAAGTTCATCATCATTTACACTCATTATCCTGTATAGATACTCTTTTGAAAATATGTGGTTATCATTTATATATTTGAACATACCACTGTCACAAGAATGTATCTAACAAACAAAATAATCCCTTTTTGAGGGAAGGTGGTTCTGTGAGAGAAGGAATACTTTTCATGCTATGCTGAGTACTTCCAAATCCAGTCAAAGCCAAAGAGTGTTGGGAGAGTGAGGTTTCCATTCATCCTGTTGTTGAATTGAAAGGTTTTCACTGGTTCGGCAGAAAAGAGCAATTCTTTCCAGTTCCTGAAGAAGCAATGATTTAAGAAATGACTTACTGAAAAGAGATGTGGTGTTGTCAATGAAACTGTATGATGAATTGAGACCTGGTTCTTATTCTTGCTCATTCAGAGTTGTATGTAGCTATCAAATTCAATGGGGTGGCACTGTCTGAGACACTGAAGTTATCTCAGTGTTGATTGCCTGGTTGTTTTTTGCTTCAGAATCTTTAATTAATGCTTACCTGGGGGAAGAGATGAGGGGAAAGGAGGAATAAGGAAGGCAGCAGAGAATGTCTGAAATAACATTGTGCTGAAGCAACCAGTCTAAATATAACTGCAAGTACAGCAAAACACATACATGCTCACAAAACTGTGAACAGAAGCTTAGTTTTTCATGGATTTTTTCAGTTCGATTTGTTTCATTAAGGATTTTTACATTTTCTCCTGCTTTTAAAATCAAGTGCACTCAGTTAGGCATTCAGCTTAGGTGAAGGCAGATACTAGTAATGGACAATATGGGCTATCCACTGATTGTGCCCAAGAAAAGCATGAACATTTTTGATCCTTAGTAGAGAAGGTTAGTTAAGGAAGTCAATGAGTCCTGCATTTTGGCTTCTGGATTTTACTCGTGCATCAAAGCACTAGTTTAGATTCTGCTCGAAAAGTACACTTAAACTTTCACAAAATGGATCAAAGGATATTGGATATTACTTTTTGCCTGCCTTAGGGTATCTCAGAAATTTGATTTAGTTATTGCATACCCACATTAATTAATATATCATGTGGTAGTGCAAGAACATGTTTTATTTATTAGCTTTTCTACCTTTTGAATTGTCAATTTTAAACTGATGATTAAAACTCTCCAAAAAGCTGCTGACTTGTATTTTCACATTTCATTCCCTCTTCCACTCCCCTCTTCCCGCTTTGGATTCAGATAGTAATTAGCATAGTAGATGTCATTCAAATTAAATGCAGAGGAAAATAATTTGAAAGTATTGCACTGGGGAATGTACATGACTCCGTTATAAACAGTATTATTAAAATATTGAGAAATCACTGAGAAATTGAGTTGTAAAATAAAAGACAAATCCTACCTATATTTTTTTGCAAGACACTAATTTAAAGTTTTGGGGTATGCTTGTCTTTGGTAATGTCTCTGTTATCTCTAAGAAGAAGAATAAAACTTACAAGTCACTAGAGCTGAAACTCCTGAAACACTGAAACTGATGACATTAATATATTGAAAGTTATGTATATCAATGTTAAGTTCAAATTATATAGAAACATTTCCTATAGGAAGATTACAAACTTGCACACAATGCTGTACAAAATGGACAGAACTCTTAGGGGAGTGTGTGCACTATACACAGTTATCCAAATACTTTCAAGTTGTACATTGGATTGAATATCTCTGGAAACCAAGTCTTAAATTCAGTCTCTAGAGATCAGTGTCACCTCCTCATTTGTCGTGATACGGTCCAAATGACAAGTTTCCACTGATAGTTCTTTTCACTGCATCCTGAAATAAACACATTAATTCAGTATCAATAATTTGTGGTAACACAGAACTGTATTAAAGAACTAATGTTCCTTTTTCACCTTACATTGCTAATTTATCTTTTGACATTTAGTCAACCAACAGTATGTATGAATATATAAACATGTATACTTGGCATAATATTCTCAAAAAACTTTGTCACTATTTGTATATTAAAAATCTGAACTGTTTTTCAAGGCAGGGATGTAACAAGGTACTAAAGTATTATTTGTTATATTTTATAAAGCGTAAGACCAAGGCACTGTTATTCTTAGTATCTGCAAACAAACAGTGAAAGGCTTACCCTTTAAAATTCAAAATACCACCTATGGTGAGATTTAAGAGGTGGATATAAAAGGAGATAGTTACAAAGAGAAGATGATGCTTATAATGAGAGAAGCAAGAGTTTAAGAATCAAAATATGTAGGTTCAAGACATTCTTCTTTGGAATGTAAATAATAATTGCATTAAAGATTACATTAATCTGTCACTATTTCCATTATTTTAATTCATTGGATTAAATGAATTCAGCTTCATTTCTTATGAAGAGCCTTCCAGTAAAATCTCAGCTTTATTTTGTGAACCCGAGAAAGAAAATGTCTCAGGAAGGCCGAGTCAAACCATGTCATACTCTGATGACTTTTCTTTGGTGGAGCACAACATGATGATTTTAGATTTTGAATTTTTGGTATTGTCACTATTTATTTTTATTGCTACCATTACTACGTTTACTCTTTGCATGGGAAATGCATACTGAATTTCTCTCTTAATTGTTTCTTGTTGTTTACATACATTACTTTTGTGTATGAGATTGAAAGTTCATTAAAGCGAAATTTGAAAAGTTATGTCAAAGCCCAAGATAGCTTTCCTGATCTTTATCAAAGTATTTTATCATAAGTTTTAGTTTTTAGCATAGTTTAAATATTAAATTTAATATGAATGATTTTGATTCATATGGGAAAGAAATGACAATAATAATGGGCTCTAATAACTGAAATAATATCTGTCAGAGACTTAGGGATCATCCTTTAATATTTATGTAATGTAGGTTAAACGAATGTGAAAATCATGCATTGATAAGAATGGGGTGGCATTCCTCCAAGTGGAAGTAATGTTTAAAAGCTTGTCCAAAATGGTTACAGATGTTTAAAATGGGATTTCATTATTTTAGCAGATTTGATTCATGTTTCTGTTACTTTTTATTAGCATTTCCACTTCCTATCTGCTGCTTTTATTCAGACCTAAGATGTAGTAATTCCATGATGTCTGTGTTTATGATACAGCAACATGTTACTAGGGAAATTATTAAAAGTTGTAAATGTAAGACCTACTACTGAATTGAGGTTTTGGTCTCTTTGCTTCCCCTTAGTTATAAGTTTTTCTCACTATGCAGCTACTACAGATCTTCAGGTTTATTCAGGATATAATTGTGAAAGTATAAGTGCCAAAAGTGCAAGTAACCTTCTTCACATGTTTTAACAAGGGACTGGAATGATCAGTAGGAGTTTGGTATGTCTTTTCTACATGAATCTTGATGTTAGAAACAGCTGTTCTATTCAGCCCAAATGTCTTTTGATTTGTAGCAGTAAATTACTTTATCTTGTAAGTGCTTTTCATCTGACTATTTCTAAGCTTTCTTTCCTCGAAACGTTAATTAAGTTAATGTTCTGATGTGCAGTAGGTTAATATAATTTTCGTTTTACAGATGAAGAAACTACATCTAAAAAGGTCACATCTTGTGTCAGTGACAGATGGAGGTACACAGTACTGTTCTGCTTTAGCCACTGGGAAAAAATAAATCTTTCTTCAATCTGTGTGTTTGCAACTGTTACTGTAATCAGACATAAATGCCCAGAAATGAAGCTTTTCATTACAAGAACACATATTTCCATCAGATGAAGGAGGGAAGAAGGAAAAGAAAATTCTAGTAGGTAGCCAAAGCAGAGGAATGACATCATTTAAGTGAGCCAGTCACTAGACATTGGACAAAAATGTTTACATATAGTATGTATGTGTATATATATGTGTGTGTGTGTGTATGTATGAATATATATACTTAATATGTTTTTAAACTGTAATTTTTAAAGAGTTGTGGAAAATCTTTCAGGAGATCTGTAATCTGATTTTATTTTTAGGGAGATATCAGAAAGGATCATGTCTTCCAGAAAAAAATATGCTTCCTCAGATTCGAAATGAAAAATTCTGTTCAGTAGTCTGAAACAAAAACTAATGGGGAAAAAAATCTAGTGGATTGAGCAGCTGGCATATTGTGCAGAATAGAAATTTAACTTTTTTTTTTTTAGAGAAAAAATGTTTCATTTCAACCTTTTAATGAGGCTTTTGAGTCTCTCTCTCTTTCTCCTGGAAGCTCCTAAACATTCTTAAATCCCAGCTTCTAGACATTGTTTCTACAGAGAATCTTGGACAGATTGTAGACCTGGGATCTTGGCTTCCCAGGATTTCTAGGTTACTCCTGAACAGATTTTGAGATGTCTGAAAGTATTGCTCACTTGGTCAGATTTGAAAACTGTGGGATCTGTATCTTCTCACCAGCCTATTTCTGGACTGAAAAGGCTGGAAATCCTGCTAGCTTTGGCTTCAGTACAGTTTGACTTGTCGGATGGATGTTTCTGTGTAATTGGGAACAGTTTTCTAAAAGAAAATTACGAATTTTTAGCAAAACTGATTTCTTTCCTTGAAAGTCATAATGTAGAATATATATTTTCTATCAAAATCATTGATGAAAGACGTAGTTCCAGAGCAGAACCATCAACCAGTTTGCAGTAGGATGATTAATGATTACCAAAGACATGAGAGATGCAAGCAAAGAAGACTAACTTCTGTAATCGAATATAACAGGGTATTTTTCATATAGGGAAGAATCTGATTACCTAGAAATGCAATTCGGTACATATTTATCCAAATTTAATTTTTAGCAAGACACTGAGATAACTGCCATTGCTTGTAATTTTTCTCTCTAGCCTGAGTGAATAGCAACATGGTAAAACATCTGAATAACTTCACCATCGTGAACACACACTGCTGTGTTTCTCAGCAAATGATTCGAACGCCCTATTTGGTTGCACTTAACCTTTCCTTGTTATTTTTCTGAGTAGGTGATCTTCCATCTCAATCCTATTTTTGTTTATGTTGTCAGGGAAGCTAGTTGTGGAGGGCTTCATTTCTCCTGTTCCGGCAGTGTGCACACATGCACACACGCATGTTACGAATCTCTCCTGTACCTGGTCTTAGACTCAGCCTATGCAGTAGCTCACCCCTAGACACTACCATCTCCCCCATTTGCAGCACTTGGACCTATGAGCCCCTGACATTTGTGGTCTCACTCCGGTTGCTGGCATTCAAACCTCATACTGTGCTTGCAGGCTAGTCCAGCTCAAAGTTCACCCCCACAAAATACAGTCTTTACTAAGGAGATAGGATGGGCTGTGGTGTGGTGCGGTGCAGTGCAGGGCTCAGCCAGGCAAGCATGCTGACCAGCAACCTGTTTACACACGACTAGCCTAATTTGTCCCCTTTTCTCTCTATTTTCCCATGTTTATAATTTGCAGATCCATCTTGACCCCTCCTTTTGGGAGACCATGTCTTTGGTCCTTTTCTGCTTCTTTGGTCCTTTTCCGCTTCTTTGGTCCTTTCCCTGAACAACTCGTAAGAAGTCTTACACAATACCAAATACTGTCTCAGCTTTATCCTCTAATTCTCTTCCCCCATAACAAACCCTATACCCTAATCACCCCATCTAATATGCATGGCTTCCAGGGAGAATTTCCCTGTTTACCCGCCTTGATGGGTGTCCTCACCAGGGACAACCATCTCATTAGTTTCCTTTGATGGCCTTTGGAGTACCCAGTTCAGTATGCTCCATTTTCGTTTCTTAGGTTACTAGGGTTCCTAAACCTGTCACTGCTCCTCTGTGTTTATGGTCATCAGCCATTAGTCAGGTAACCTAACTTTTGTTGTCAGACAAGATCACTGTTAATTAGATTAGTCTGGAAGCCACATAAACAAATTAATGCAGATATCCAAAGCAGAGTTTGTGTAGGACTTAGGTTCCTCATCCAAATCCTCATCCAAAACTGTGATTCTCACTAACCCTTTTCACAGCTGCTGGTTGTGTGAATTCTCTTGCTCTCTGCTGTGCAGTAGGACTTTAGACTTAAGGTTTCACGAATTAAAATCGCTTCCATTTTTATTCCTGGAAATCTTGATTTATTAGACGTGCTCAAGTCCCCTTTTATTAGATTGAAGCAGGAGTTGCCTGTTTCGTTTTGTAACGTAGCCAGTGCACTATATTTATCCCACCCCAAAGCAGTGCTTCAGGAAATGAATTAGCACAGTTCAGATCTAAGTGCAAATTGACCTCTCCTGAAAGTTACCTAACACACAGAGGGAGAGGGTTTAAAGAAAAATTCAGCTCTTCTGTGTCTTTTTAATGTAAATATGATCAGGTAGCTTCTTGTATATTAACTTGTTTTAGGTTTCTCCCATACAGAATAAATGTTTATACAGATCATAACCTTCCCCATAATTTTGTAGAGAAATAGGTCATTTAGTTGAGACTGTTAATTTTGTTGTGTGATCAAATATGTAAAAAATGGATAATGAAACTGATAGTGAAACCATTTAAGGAGTTGATATTATATTTTTTTATAGAAATAAGGTTAAAAAGGCATAATCTAATTTAAAGCTTTAAATAAACTTAATGAATGACAACTATTACTATCCTCTGAGAAAGAATATGGGTGATCACAGGAAAACTGATTTTACCAATAGTTACAGTTTTAGAGGTATTCTTCCTGTGTGCCCTATATTCTAAACAATGACACTGTGGTTTATCCTTTTATAGCTGGAATTTCATTTGGAGAGTGGTGGACTGCTGGAACAGTTGATTTTCATCAGAAATTACTTTATTCATGAAAGAAATGGTATTCATGAAAGAAATGGTATTCATAAAAGAAATGTGCAAATTTGTCACATTTGCTTGTCACGGAATAAAAGCAGTGGTCTGTGATACTCTATTGGTTAAACTGAAGTAAATTTCAAGACAAGTAGTTCATGCTCTTCTTGCAAAACTAAATTCTAATCTACAATGTCCCCTCCACATTTCTTTGTGACTTCTGTCTTTGCTTTTTAATTAAAAAAAAAAAAAAAAAATAAAATATAGGAAAAATACATGTAGAGATCCTTACTGATTGTTGAACAATTGTTATTGCCATATGGATATAAAGAGACATGTGCCTTGGATATGTGTCAATCATTGAGAGCTTTATTTTAGTTTAAATATTGATATTTATTGTTTTTCTAGAGTCAGAATTACATCTTGCCTGACTAGTATATTTTTGTTCTATTTTTCTTTGAAATTATGACTGCATTTTCCATATTCTCTACAATTTTCTGTAGCCAGTTTCTGTTGTTATTCTTATGAATGTGTTTCTTTCATTCTATTTCTTTTATTTTCTTTTAATTTATTTTCATTTTCTTTTATTGGATTTTTCTTCAGGACCATTTTTTTTCCTCAGAGTAAAATGTACCCTAGTGTTCTAGGTTCACTCTTGCAGACCTCTTATGCCTTGCCTGTTTCCAAATAACACAGGTGTTTCAAATATATGGGGATGAAACCTGTGTGTCTTACGATATTCAGATTTTTTCTGTGTTCTCTGAATTTATGTACAAGAATAACTGCAATGTCAGATGAAATGGGAGGTTAGAAAAAAAATGCACCATACAACAAACAAACACAAAAAACCAGCTGATACTCATCCGATGACTTTAAACTTCATTTTTGTAACACTTCTTGAACAACGAACGTCATTCACTGGTGTTTTAAAGATGTGGATATTATCTTGTCCATAGAATGTCATTGAGGGGAAGGAAGGCTGATATGCTCTTGGTTGACAGAGTTAAGAAACGGGTTTGCACTCAAGTTGCTAATATTCTTCCTCTGATATGAAAAGCGCCATCCTTTTGTTAACATGGAAATTTATATTGCACAACTGTGATTTTCAGCTCTGCTCCACAAATAAAATATGATAAGAGCAATGTAATATAGTAGAGCATGTCACTGTGGACTTTCTAGAGTAGCATAAGGTTCTCTTTTAAGAGTTCTGACATTTAATACTAACGATATTAATACTATTTAAATTTAAAGCTACATTTACATAGCCTTGTGTGATGGGTTGACCCCAACCGGCAGCCAAATACCTGCACAGCCGCTCACTCACTCTGCCCACTCAGCAAGATCGGGGGGAGAAGAAGAAAAACAAAAGCAAGAAAATTCATGGGTTGGGATAAAGACAATTTAATAGATGAAGGAAAGAGGGAAAAAAACCAAGCAACACAAAAGAAATCACTGATCACCTTCCACAAGCAGACTGATGCTCAGCCATTCTCCAAGCATCAGCCACACTGGGAGACAATCCCTCATCTCCCCTTCTTCTTCCTCTATGCCAGTTCTTGTTGCTTAACATGTTACATGGTATGTAATATCCCTTTGGCTAATTTGGGTCAACCATCCTGGCTGTTTTCCCTCCCAGCGTCTTGCCATCCCATGCTGGGGGCAGGGGCAAAGTGGGAAAAAGAGAAAGCCTTGATGCTGTACAAGCACTGTTCAGCAAAAGCCAAAACATTGCTGCGTTATCAACATGTTCAGCCACAAATCCAAAACAAAGCAATGAGGAAAACTAACTTTATCCCAGCCAGATGAAGTACACCTTGTTAGCATAGCTAATATCTGGAATATCATGCACCAATTTTAGAAGCATATCTGACATCAAGAGAAGTTACAGGAGTAGGTAGTGAGTAATATATTTGGATGATGTCTTAGGTATGAACTGCGATGTACATTACACAGAAGTGGTATCTTTGCTCATTCTGCACTGTTTTCCGTTATTTCCATCTGACATATTTGCTATTTTTCGTTCAAGGCAGCTTACAATGAATGGTTTCCTTTGTTTCTCAGTACAGTCAGACATTAGATCTTGCTGACCTTCAGCAATGCAATGTGTTAGGCGGCAGAGTCTTGCTTTAAGTCAATGCAGAGAAAGGCTGAAAGTAGCTGGCTTTGTGTTCTTTTTTTTTCTAGTTCATGCTTAATCATTTTGAAAATGCTTCAACTCATTCTGTTAGAACTGTTCATTCTTTAGCTTATAAAGGCAGATAAAAATATAAAGATGAAGAAAAGGGAAAAAAGAAGGCACATAGTGAATATGTGATAATTTCATTGTGCAACAAAGAGGGAAGAAATTCATTTTATTGTAAAGATTTGAGCTCTGTATTTTATTTGATTCCAATCGACATTGTCCTCATAATTTTACTTCTTGCCCAATACACTAATGGAACAGTACTTAATCCACAATAATTTTGTACATAGAGCAGAATTCAGGTTTGAAAAAGCCCATATTCTTGATATAATCGACTTTTGTAAGCCATTACGAATTGATTTTTCTATGGATCACCTCCCCAAAAGTTCAAGAATAGAAAAAAATGAAAAAAATGAAAACAATGAAAACTTGAATTCCAAAATTAACCACAATAAAACAGAGAACTGCTAATAAATATTAATGTCTCAGAACATTTAAAAACTGAGGACATACGTTGTGCATTTTCAGTATGACTAGAAAATTGGATGGGAAGTAAGGTAAACTAAATTCTGAGGAACTGGCAAGGCATACTACAGGTCTATGCGGATCTTCCAGAATGTTTGCAAAGATGAGCTTCACTGAAGTATTTGCTTGATGTTATCTTCAGTTATAGATATTTTGTTAGTCCTTAAAAGGTAGCCTGAAAAATTCCAGTCATCCTTTTGGATTTTTTTAAACTTCCAGTTGGATGTTTTCTCTAAATGAACCCTTTTTTTCTATCTGAAGTTTTACATAAATATTTTTAAGAAGATATTCAAATGTCCATCTGTTCTCTAAAACTAATTCTATAAAAAGCTAACAGTAGACATGTTTTTAAACAAATCTCAGATTCAACTGAGAATTTATATTTAAAACTGGTTTAATGGGAAGGTTATAAAAGTTCACTGGAGACCTAATAAAGTTAACTCTACTTTTCTGGAAAAAAATGTGTGCTCAGATGATAGTCTACATCTATCTGTATATTAATAAGAGAAACTTAGTATTTCCTAATAAATTTGGCCTCTGGATGAGATGCTGCTCAGTGGAAGTTTACTTTACTTGTATCAGTGGTTTCACTAGTGGACAGTAAAACTCAAAAATGTAATTGTTTAGAGTAGTACAGTAAAGAAAGTGCAGTTTTGTAAGTAACGAATTTTGTTCAAAACCACTATCTGTTCTTGAAAATATCTTGAACATATGGACTAAATATTTAATAGCAATGAAAGCATATTTGTATATGAATGTGTAGGAGTTTAGAAGAAGGAAGGAGAAGTAGGTGTCAAACACGACAGTAAGGTGGGAAAAAGTGACAATGGTAGAATGAGAAATCTAATGCAGAAATTTATCTTGTGCAACTAATCCTTGAGATTTATGTAACATTGAGTATAGCTATATCTACAAGCTGTATCTGAATCACACAGTAATTGAAATGAATATTTTTTATCTATTGAAATGAATTGAAGTAAATTTATTTATAATGTTTATAAAATGTGCAATATAAGAAAGAAATTATGCATTATGGTTAGAAAAACTTTCTAACCGTTAACAGGTAATTAATTTAGTTACTGATTTATTAAAAGAACAGTGGATTGTATTAAGAAGTTAACAACTCTCAGTAATGACCTGTTCCCCATTGGCATGCCTCTAACTTTATTACCTCTTGTGATAATTAAAAAATAGACCTGTCTAAGCTCCCAGGAAACACAACAAATGCAAAATATGATCTATCGTGTTTGTCTCATGCTGATTTTTGTTGCATATTTTATGGTTTTGTTTTCCCCCTGCAACTCCCTGTAAGGGATTTTCACAGCTGCTACGTGTCTATCCTCCACCATCAGCACTGATGTGGATGACACTAGTGACCCAGCAGTTCCTACCCAGACCAACCAGGCCCTCTCTTTCTTTTTTTTCTTTAGGGTTTTATAACTTTCCATGTTAGCATTTACTTTCTTGAGTCTTTGAGCTGCTAATGATCAATAATTCTACTTCTGTCAGTAATTGGAGCCAATGTTAGGTAGCTGTGTTATATCACAGCTGGACCTTGCATCCTTGGTACACAACCAGGCGTTTGGGGTGAAGAGCTTTGCTAGGGTGAGGGAGGACTGTAGCTGGGGCTGGAGAGAGAAAAGATTATACACATAGATTTTTTAACCGAAGTGATGATCTGCAACAGCACATTTTGGGCTTTTTGTCCAGAAAGCATTCAGATTCATTCAGTAAATTGTTCTGCAACTGTCACCAGTTGGAATATGAGTGTCACAGAGCAGCATAGGACAATTAAAATGAATAGATTCCCACCAACCAATGACAGCAAAGGACCATTAAAAGTCATCCACTTCTGTAGACTGCCCTGAATCCACATTATGCCCCATCTAAGTTCATTGGCTTTTGTAAACAGGCCTGAAATTGGCTTTTAGCTAGGTTTTGAAACTTTGTCAGAAAAATAAAGCTTAACTCTAGCCACTAGTTAGCTAGAGGTGGCTTGTCCAGAATGCGGGTTTTTCGTATCTGCTTGATGTTTTGAAGACCTTCAAGAAGGAAAGAAAATTTAGTTCCTCAATATATCAATAGATGTTTTCTTCAGAACAGTAATCTTTTCTTACAAGCCAGGAAGGAAGACTCAGAGGGTGTTTCTTCTGTACGTCAAAATGCCATCACAGTATCTTCTCTGATTTCTTCTGTAAGATGATAATAGGGCCTAAGTCACAGAGCAAGAGTGGGGTATTTTCTGATAAGAGAAATAGGGATTCGTGCAGAATAATGTGTTTGGTGTAGGTCATGTGCCTGTGTTTGTATTAGTTCTTCACAGGCTCTAGCAAAGAAAGAGTTGATCTGTGGTTCCTAGGACTCAGCTGGCCAAAGCGTATCAAAGACAAATAATTAATGTTGACAAATGCTTTAATGTTTTGGATGAAGTTCATCTATTTTTGTTTTATAGAAACTGACCCTGAATATTTGTAAAGAATTTGAAAGTCTATGAAGAATTCGCAGTGTATAATCAGCACTAAATATGAAATAATAGTATCTCAATAGTAAATCTGAAACGATTTATTTTTACCTATCTAAGAAAAATGTAGCAGATTTTTAGAGGCAGTGAAAAGATAGCATAAAATAGCATAGTGGCCTATGGGGATACAGTTTCCTCTTTTATAAGGTTATTAAAATAATAATAATAAAATAGCTGGTATCTGCTATTCATATTTTCTGACTTCAGCAGAAAAGGTAAAACTGTCATGTTTCTACAATTCTAGTGCCTTGTGACAGTTTTAAACTTTAATTTCTCAATTATTATTTATAATGTAAGTTTACTAGTTTATTAATCATACAAAATCAACTTTCAGTAACAGCCTGGTCTTTTCTACTTTTAAAGTCATTATATTGTAGCACCGATTAATTCATGCTACCAATAGTAATGAAGCGACGTTGGACTAGGCTAGAGTTCAATTAGAAAGGTGTAATTTTAGCTAAGTTAGTGGATCCTGAAGTCAAGTGAAAAGATAAAAGTAGTCTCATGTGGATGGACAGGATATTTTGCTACCCAGAAGAAACATGAGACCTACTTAAGTAATCATTAAGAAATGTATTAGAAGAATGTTTTACCTCAGATACTGTTACAGAAGCACAAATAACGATATGTGTTATTTAGCTTCAGTTTAAAACAAAACTCTGCTCCTTCCTAAAAGGAAAATATAGTATCAGTTTATAGATGAGTTTTTGCTCTATGAAAGGTCAAATGAAATGAGATCCTTTTCAAATTCTGATCTTTCAGAAAAGTGAGTCTGAAGGACAGTGCCTAAGACGTTGAACAGAGTTTCTGCTTTTGCATGGTTATGCTCATAGAGTAAGATAATATTTTTTACTTCAGAAGAATCAGTTCCTTTCAAACTTGACTTTTTTTTCTTTTTTTTATTACAGTTTCAGTAACTATAAATAGAAGCTCTTGACATTTTACATCATTCTCTACCCTTGCTCTTTATATAGAACTCTCATTGATTTCAATTGTGTATATTGAATTAGACTAGCATAGATGGCTTTTCATTTAGAAAAAGGTGGTGACAATATTAACCTCTATGCTGATATAAAGGCTGTTAAGTGTTCTTTCACTATAAAATGCTTTAAATAACATCTCAGGATTAAATTTTATAATTTCTAGGCCATCACAAATTGAGATGCTGTGAATGTATAAAGACAAGTAGATGAGTTCTGAACAGTTTTTTTAAAATTCAATGTTCCAAAAATTGTGCAAAATACTGATTGCTTCTGCAATGAACCTTTGGAATCATGGTCCATCCAATGTCCAACCACGAGTATTTCAAATTACAGAAATGTAATAATCACCTTCTATAGACTAATGAGATATTTGCATTGACGCTTCTCTGAAGTTTTCCCATTTTATTACACTAGAGAGAACAAATTTGTCCATGCACTTTTGTCTGTCACAGAAAGGGCCAATGAATCTCTGTACTTCCTAAATCTTTGCCACTGATCTCTGTTCTAAACTGATTTTAAGAGGAGTTGAACTACAAAGTCTCTCTGTGCATTGGTGTTTCCTGAAATTTGTCTTAATGACAGTGAAGGAAAAAAAATGCGTGGAAATATTTTATTTTGTGAAGTGTAACATTGGATCTTTTTTTTTTTTTTTTCCATTCTCTTTAACCAGCTTTTTCATAGTCTTTGTAAAACCATCCATGATATTCTTGGATTGTTGCAAAACATAATCCTTGAATATCTGAAAGTTAAAGAGGATGAAATTTTGACTTAGGAAATAAAGGATGAGAGTGGACGGGGAAAAATACATGAAATTACGATAAAAACAGTTAATTGTGGAGAAATAATGGATTAATTTCTCTATCACTCATTACTTCTGCATATGCCAAATCTCAGAAGGTAAAAGGCAATATGTATCGTGCCCAAGCTATTTGAGGCATCAAAGTTGAAAGTGTAATAATTTGAGTCCTCTAACATGAGTAAGCTAAGTCCTTATGATGCCTCCATGGACAGATACTGTGTTTGTAAATATGCTGCCACTATAGAGGATATTTTTTACTGCATATAGAAATTCTGATAATAAAGGTATTAAATTGCTCTTCTGTTGATTGAATGGATACCGGATGTGCCATACAGGCACTACAAGCAGTAGAGAGAACACGTGAGTCAAAATAACTTACACACAGATTTAGACCACAGAAATTGGCATCTCTGTCATCTTTGAGTGTCCAAGTTGTACAAAAGGCAAACTGACTTGAATACAGCTCTTGTCCAGTGTGGAAAAAATTATGCAGCTTTAAAATAAAACATAACATGCTTTTTACTATGGAGCTGTTGTTGTTTTTCCTGTTTTGTATTTTGCAAGAAGTGGCAAGATATAACTAACATCTCTGAAAGCATTGTCTTGAAAAGAATGCATGTTGTTCTAAATGAAACATTTCTCTGCAACAAAAAAGGAGCTGTTGTGAATATGTCTGCTGGATAATGCTCACTGTTCCTTCTGAATAGTGATTTAATGTCACAAGCCTTGTTTTTGAAGCTCTGAGTAGCCATAAAATGCTGAAGACCTCATCAGCCTTAGAAACTCTGTTCCTTAAGAACAGCTCAGTTTTTAGAAACTGTTCTTTAGCAACAAACTGAACTGTGCTTTCCCTAAAACAGTAATCCAGCAGTTTAAAGGGAGCAAGTCTAGAATATTGTAGACCAGATATGCAGCAAATGAGGGCAAATGAGGGCATGTATATGTCTCTATATTTACTTTTGAAAGTTTGGGGTTTTTTAAGCTAGAAAACTTTTCGTAGTTTCTGTATTGGTTATTTGAAAAACTTTTTTCAACATTGGCTTGAGTGCTTACTGCCTTCTGAAATCCTTTCTATGGATATTTCCTTAAAGCAAACACATTCATTTCTTGTCAAGAGAAAACCAAAGTAATGGAATTTTTGATCAAAATCAAGTGTTGATTTAGATTAGTATTATAAGGAGTTTGTTATTATTGTTTAATAGATAAATGACTTTATTAATTACACATGCTGATCATTGTTTCTTTCTTTGATATGTTTTTGAAAAGATGTTAGACAAGTTGAAATTGTGGTGTTAGAAGTTCTTGTAAAAGAAAAGCCTTGTGTAAGTGGATTTTTCCTGTTAACTCCTGTGAAAGTAAACTATGAAAAAACAATACCAAGGAAATGAACTCCATTGGAAAAGAATAGAACTCCTGGTTAAAATAATTTAACTTTATACTCTAAGTGATTTAAAAATTTGCAGCACATAATTAGTCTCCAATTCCTTCTGTTTACAGTTTAAGAGATCAGGAGCTTTGTTTACTCCATTGTTGCATCAGCATTATGATTAAACTGATAAGGATTCAGAATAAAATTTGGGGTTGGAAGGAAGGGTGTTTTATATGTGTTCTGTGCAAGGTGACAGGATGTCAAGATATAATTTCTTCTAGAAAAGTAAGAAATATTGATCTATAGTAGATAACATTTGAATTCATAAACTTTCATGGTTCATTATTTTTACCAAGCTTTTGCTTCAGTATTAAGCTAGATTTGCTCCATTTTTTTCAAGAGAGAATAGACTGACACCTGACCACCTACCGTCTGCTGTGTGAATATGCATTTTCAGCAAATAGTTGAGCCTGTCTTGAGCATGGGGCCATAAGAAACATTGGCCAAACAAAGCAAAACAATCAAGCATTTTAGGGTCTTTCTGCTAAAAATATATCACAAAGCTGTTTTCTCCACTACTGAAGGAAAATAATTTAGCCCAATAAGTAGTGTATGTATTTATACTTATTTCAGTTTATTATAGTTTTGTGAATGCTTGCTTTTGCCTTGGGACATAAACATAAATTGTTTAGTTTAAGCAAAGACTTATCAAGAAATTCAGGAGATTGCATATGATTGGAATCATATCTGTGTTGTTAAAGGGCAGCTATCAATATTAATTCTGTTTTATTTTTAAGTGAACTGGGCCTGCAGTAAGAGTTTTCTTTAAAGAGAAATAAACCTTTTAAAACCCTACAAATACAAGTATGAAAACAAGCAATGATTATGGAATTATGAACTGGAAAGCTGATGTTGTGTTGGCTCTGATAGATTGAAGCAATATCATTTACCAAGCTTCTTTAACAAAAGAGAAAACTGGGAGCAAATCCTGAAGTGCTCCCTCAGTTTTTTCTCAAGCAAAGCTTCCTTTCAGTCAATGATGGGTGGAATGCTTTGAAAAGGAAATATATACCACTTCAATTAGGTCCAATTAGCTAGAGAGAGGATACTGGAAAGTAAATAAGTGAAAGTGTGGGAATCAATAGATTAGGGCAGTTAGCACCTGTAAAGAAGTATCAGTACACTGTCTTATGTAGACACACTTTTGTGTTAATTTTAGCCTAGCTTATTAGCACTTATTAGATTTCCTGACATTTCTCATTATAAGAATTGATTTTTAAATATTTATAGCTTATAATAGTTTTTATATTTGTGCTACATTGTTCAGTCTAGAATTGAGCCCTTATATTGAATTCTTTTTTCAAGGGTTTCAATTCAGCCATTTGAAAAGCAATGTTGACGAAAAAGCTTGTTTAGCTATATTAGAACAAAGAAACTGTCATAGGTTACTGAGTTTAAGGAGGTTTGTCTGAGGATAATTATTTGAGAAGCTTTTTCAGCTTCGTACTTTTGAGTATAGATTTGCTACTGGAAGGAGATAGCGTTTGTGACAGAAGTGCAGAGAGATCATAGGTAGGCAACCTGAAATTTGAGGAAGACCTTGGAACAAGGAGCTAGACTGACTCATCAAGGCCAGGCTGGATTAGGCTTTGGGCAGCCTGGTGTAGTGGAGGGTTTCCCTGCCCATGGCAGGGGGATTGAAACTAGATGGCCTTTGAGGTCCCCTCCAACCCTAACCATTCTATGATTCTATGAAACAGGAGGATGAAGAAGAATGTGAGCAGAGGAGTCCTGGGAAAGAGAAGGACAAGCAGAAAGAAATTGGGAAAAAAAGAAAGAGACTGGGATGTTTTCCCAAATGAGAGATTAGTAGTGTCAGATAGCGAGCCGTGGTTTGTGCTTCGAAGGCTTTAGGAATGGGTAGGAGAAACAAGAAGAATGGCAAAATGAGACAAAAAAACAGAGGATAAAAGTTCTGAGCAGGACGCAAAGCAATGTAAAATGTTATTATTATATATATATGCACAAAGATAAAAGTGTAATGTTGCCCATGCATTTTTAATTCTATGTAATCTCTTTTTCCTTCTTTTTTTTTTTTTTTTTTTTTTTTTTTAAGCGTGAAAAGGCTTTTAAAGCAAACTGGAAAAAGAAAATTGTGTTCTACTAGGTGGTGTCATGCAGATGCCTACTTCGTCCATCAGCTTGATTGAAAATTTTGGGTCTGTGACATGGTTTTCTGCTATTTTAAAAATAATTTCACTGATGACAGTAATAGATTGCCATTTGCTCTGGATAGAATTACATGTGAAACTCACTTTTCTACCAGATTTTTAGAAAGCAAGCATGGATTTGAGAAAGAATAAGTTATCTTCTTGTCATGGTTTGATGTGGAGCGGGGGGTGGTTCTGGTGGCAGGAGAGGGGTTTTGCTTCCTGCGACCTCCCCGGTTTTGGAACCGGGTTAGGCTTAGTTCTGGCCACCAGATCAGACTGCCATCCCCCTCGGGGTTGAGCCAATCCGTGCCTCTGCGAATTGCCCTATTTAAGTCAGGACAAAGGGACCGGAAAAGGTGCTTCGCCCAGGATCGAGCAGAGAAGGGAGGAGGGCACTGCCCCCGCTCCCTGGCTCCCGGCCGGGCGGCTGCCTGCGTCGAGCTGGCGCCGCCTGCGGAGAATGGCGGCAGCGGAGCCAGCTGGGGAACTCGGGGGCACCCCACTCCCGGGGTGCCCACTGGGCTGAGTTCACCTGGAGAGGACTGAGATCTGAGAGAAACAGCTGCATCGACAGCAGGTCAGTGAGGATGGAGCGGGAGGAGGTGTGCCGGAGCCGAGTTTCCCCTGCGGCTGATGGTGAGATAGCAGGCGGCCCCCCTGCAACCAGGACGGCCTCGGTGGAGCAGAGACCCACTCGCAGCCCGTGGGGAGAAGATGCCTGAGCCTGAGGATGGTCGTGTTGGGGTGCACGACAAGGCAGAGCGGCATCTGGAGTCTGCGTGACGACCCATGCCGGAGCGAGTGGCTACAACTCCCTAAGTATCCGAGACTGTGGTAAAGCCCACACCGGAGCAATCTGTGGGGAAGGATTGTTTCCAGTGGGCTGGACTCACGCTGGAGAAGTTTGTGGATTTTTCCTCGTGGGTAGGGGATCCATTGGAGCAGGGGAAAAGGGTGTAAGGACTCCTTCTCCTTTAAGAAAGACGCAGCAGTAACAGCACAGAATGAACTGACCTGCACTCCCCCAGTCCCTGCCCCCTGTGCTGCTGGGGGGAGGAGGTAGAGCCGGGAGGAAAAGGAGGTGGGGGGGAAGATGTCGGTTTTAAGATCTGGTTTTGTTTCTTTCTGTCCTCTCGAGTAATCGGTTTTTGTTTCCCTTTGTCCTTCTAAGTAATCATTAATAAACTGTTTTGCTTTGAGAAAAGCTCTGCCTGTTTTGCCCAGGACCATGGTTGGTGGGTGCTCCCTCTGTTCTTGTCTCAACCCTCAGTCCCTTTGTTTTTTTTTCTCTCCTCTCTACTTTACTGGAGAAGGAGAGACTGTGTGAGTTTTAGTTGCTGGATCAGCCTAAACCCACGACACTTCTGTATTTTCAAGGACATATTTCTTTGATTTTTTCTATCTGAAAAGATAGTATAGTATTTATTTGGATGATCTTCTCTATTTCCCTATTATTTTCTTTTTGAAGTCGGAAGAAGAGTTATAGTAGCACAAACATTCTCTCTAGCCTTTTTCACTGAGATGACTATTGATATGAGAACAGATATTAAAAGAAGCAGCAACCTAAAAACATATGAAAGACCTAGTATTGCAATGCTCTGTTATTTGGCATACATTGATCTGTCAGATAATGTTATCTTAGTAAGTGACAGTCCTGTGGATATAGCATTTTGTGAGATAGGAAAGTTATTGTAGAACAGTTTAGAAATATGTGACAGGCTTCGGGATAATCATAGCAAAAGAAAAAGATGTAGTACGATTTGAATATTTTTAGAAAATTATCAAGATTTTCTGCATGTGGTTATTTTCTAAAGTTTAAATAGTTGCAACAATATACATGAATTCTAATCTTCATAAAATTAGATATACCAGTATACTCTATCATTCTTAACTGGCATTTGGGAAAAAAATAATCATAAAACATATTCCTTCCACTATGTAATCTGTAAAGGTGAGGGTCTTTTGGCATTATTTGAGCGAAGTATCCTTTCATTGCTCTGTGAATATTCTTTCAAATATTGTATATTAAATATGATAGCTCCATTTTATTTGGAATGTTTGAGTGCCCCAGCTCTCTTGCATGAACACAACTCTATTTTTGTAACAACTTTTGTTATAACCATCTTTGAAATTTGAATCACATTTGAGTGATACCTCACAGGTCAGAATTTTCTATGAATAATAGTTGAAAAATATGTGTAATAGTGAATTGTCATCTGAACATATTTTTTCTTCTTCATTGTAATACACTATACTTTGATTGTGAAGGGCTGAGGTTATGACGCAAACATTATTTTATTGGCTCTGCTTTTATCTTTTCGAAGCAAAGGTAGTCTTGCTATCAGGCTTTAGGTTAATTTGGTGTACTGTTCTCACTAGCTCATCTGTCAGGATTAATAAAGTATGAGTAAAACAAATTGTGTTTCAAAATGAAATTGGAATTACCAAAAATGCAATGAGAGAACTGCTGACATGGAAGAAATCTTCAGATAATTCATTGTATTATATAAATAAGCTATACTTTTTGAGGGAAAATTAGCAATGTTTGCTGCTGCAGTTGCATGATACTGCAAATCATTAGCATGTTTTGAGAAGCAGCATTCTCTTCTTTCACCGCTATAAGTATTTATGAATTATTTTCTCATTTGTTTTAGAGTGGATTTTTATAAAATGTATTTGGGAATATTTTAGTGTATTGCATCCAAGTTACAACTAAAATTGGGGTACCAGACCTCAATAAACAGATATATATGATGGTAGTAGGTAAAAGTTACCTATATCTGTATATTAATACAGGATATTAGAGTGATCATTAATACAGGATATTAGAGTGATCATTTCTCTGTAACTGCATCTGAAGTAAGGTGCCTTGGTGCCTTTCCAACTAGCTGGGTTTTTTTTTGCATTTATAAGCAATCTAAAGACATTCCTGTCTAGATTGTCAATCATGAGCGGCTGCAGTAGGTTGCTACACAGTTCTATGCGTGCTTGGGTTATACCTTAAATAAACTTTTATTGGATTTCTAAGTAACTAATCTTTTATAATTTACATTGGGGTAAATGTAGGTTTCTCCTATCTTGTTTTACTACTTTTGTGTCCTCTCATATAGTTTGTGATTTTTTCTTCAGAAGCCTATGAGATATGACTTACTGATAACATGACATTTATTAGCATAGTGCCATTATGTATACTTCCTTATTATTCTAGGGTTCATCTGGGGTCATGCAGTCTACAGATGTAATAGGTCCATTAAGAGACTTCTGATAGATGGAGAGACAGTCAATGCTCTCATAACTACTTGTTACTAATATCTATTAGTGATCACATTATCTCTAGTCCTTTATCAAAATTGCTTTGTTATAGAATCAATCATAGAATGGTTAGGGCTGGAAGGGACCTTCAAATGAAATTTCCTGGGGATTGTTGTGGATCCAGACTCCCAAATAATTTCACTGGTGACCTAAATGAAGTAGTAGAAAACATGCACATTAGACTTGCAATGCAGTGTGAGCTACTGCGAATACCTTGAAATATATATATGGAAATTGAAATGATTTTGGGAAACTGAAGAAGTTTAAACAAATATGAAGAACCATAATAGGGACATAGACAAAAAAATCAAGTATGCAGACTTGCTTTGAAAGAGTTGAAAAGAGCAAATACAATTTGCTGGCCCTTAACAAAGGTTTGTAAGGTAGTCTGAGTAAACTAATGTGAAAGATCCAATATCAATAATGTAAATGACATTCTAACATGAACCTGAATGGGAACCTATTCATTGACCTGGCTTGCTAAACCACAGTGAAGACTGAAAAACTAAGCAGCAGTAAATTTTGCTGTCAATTCAGTTAGTGTTTTAGGGATTTCGAGAGTAAACCACAAATTTTATCAAGAAATATTTTTTTCACGTATTTTATAGTAAAAAACCCCCCAAAATTAGTAAGAGTGTGAAATTACTGTAACAGAGCTGAGACTAGCAGTTTGGAGTATGACAGCGCAGAAAACTTTTAGGTCATTTAGAAAATATGTATTGAGGAGCTGTGCATCTTTACTAGATTTAATTGAACCTTATTTAAGTAGATATGTGTGACAGCTAAATAGGCACCTAGAATTTGAGTAGTTTGTGATATTGTGAAGTTGCCCATGTGCAGGGAGACAGCAGAGGTCTTCAAACAGATAGCTTTTTCTGAAGAGGATGATGAGACTTCATTTAGTTGATCCTTTAATTGTTTGCCCCTAAGTCTAGGAATGTGTATGCTCAGCAAAAATGTTCATACTTTGTATGTCAATATACAAGGGCTGGAAGAACATTTAAAAATACAGAGAACAGGGCATTTGTCAGTAAGTGGATCCTATCATCCTCTCTCTGCATTTCAATGATATAATTGGTACCTCAGAAGACATTGCAACCAGTAGGCTGAAATAGGGTGGCTCTGGGGTATTGGATGAATATTGAATTGCTCCAGCCAACTTGGAAATGTCCCAGAAAACTTTTGCTCTGGCCTACTGTTCTTGGCTTTGAGAGTGTTTTATTCACATAGATTTGATGCATAATACAAAGAAAATAACATCCCAACTTTTCTGTATCATGGAAAACGGTGTACATAAATGACTTTTCAGTAAACAGACCAAATTCAAACTGTATTTTTATCATTTCTAAACAATATAATGCTTCCTTTTTAGCATAAAAATTACTGAATTGAGGAAAAGAATTTAAGACAAACAGACTGGATATAGTGCATACTGCCAGCACATCTGGAAGACAGTTATTCTCTAATTACCCAAGAGACAGAAGAGAAAACTGGCTGCTTTGCTGCTATTATAAATCCCATCACTTCTAAAGGAGTTAATGGATGCCCAGCTAATCAGTCTTTGTTATCTTGTTACATTCAGAGGCAAAATAAAGGCCATAAAAATAAAAAGCAAAGGAAACTCATTGGTCTGGTACATTAAAATGTGTGGTTTTGTCTTCCCAACGTACTCCCAACAGACCTGTCGTACAGTGTTTAATTTGTTTTTAAATGTGCAATGGTTTAGTGCTTTGGACAAAAAATTGGTTCTGTATATGGAATGGCTGTTGTGGTTACTAACTTAACTTCTTTTGTCTTATCTTTTGAGGTGTATGCCTGAGCTGCATTTCAAATTATTCTATCAATTTTACCACTGGCCACAGAGCAGTCTTGCGTGTAACAAGATTTGTTTTCTTTATTCTGAATTTGACTGTAAAAGAAAAGAGAACATCAGGTGTGAAAACCCAGAGTATTCCTCACCCTTTTCTTTGAAGATAAGAACCACAAATTACTTACGCCTAGGTATACCTAAATGAAAAAGGAATCAAATTCTATTAGTGTACAGTACTGTCTCACCGGAGCAGATAAGGTGAAAAATAAGTTTTGTGAATGACATAAATAACAGCCTAATTTGGAAAGAGTCCTGAATATCATCAGGGACATTTTAACATTGCCAAAATATTACCAAAATACCGTAAAAGGTTAAAGAGAGAACTTCATTTCTCACAAGAAAGTTCTACTTAAATCCGATTCTCAGTCATACAGTGCTTAGAAAATAAAAAATATGGAGTACAGTAAGTACATGCCTCACTTACTGAGAGAGAAAGTGAAAAATAATGTTATATTGACCTAGAGATGGGGTGGGGGATCCCCCTCTGAAGTTAATAAAACTGAATTATGGCTCACCAGGTCTGACACCCATTAAAGTATCCCTCAATTCATAAAAAAGCCACTAGTTCTTCTCTGCAGTGCCCACTGAATAGCTTTCTTCAGGAGTCCCTATGTCTGGAGCAGCACTGGATCACAGTGTAGTTCTGAATATCTCCTTGTGTTTTTTTATGCAAGGAAAATATCTGATATAAGTAGCTATAGTCACATATCCAGAGTTTAAAAAGAAGCAACTGGTTATCTGTTGGTAAACTTCCGTGCCATACAGTAAGCTGCAAGCTTATCTTCCTTGGAGTTCAGGATTTTGAACATCCAGCTTCAAACACATGCATTTCAGGTTGTAAGGCGATACTAAAATGTTTCAACATTTTGTTACCTATAGCATCTCCTGCTCTGAATTTTACCTTCCCAGAGTTCATGGGTGAGTGCAGGCCTGTGCTAAAGCACTCTCAGTCATTCACTGTAGTTCTTACGTTGGCAGTTTTTAGGTTTTTTGCATACATACTTTAGCTGGCATACAGGAGTAGTTCTTCTGTCACCTGATTTACGAAGACAACTGTACCTCCTTTGAACTAAGAATCCACATCCTACAGCAAGATATTCCTCAGTAATAGATCAGCTCCGCTCAGATGTAGAAATGAAAGCATTCTTCTGAATGGCCCTGCTGCTGCTCTGTTCTGGTGTCTTCATGGAAAGGTGGGACTGTCAGAGCATAGTGCAGCAAAGCAGCCTAGCTGGGACCTTTACAGATGCAAGTGCATCTCGGGTTTATGTCGGCTGTTGGCTCCTCACAGCAATGGGGTACGAGTAATAGCCTCCACTGTGCTGCTCTGGGTCATAGCAGGAAACTTCATGAGAACACAAAACTCTCAGGAAGTGTTTTTGACTGTACACTTTGTCATCCCACCTTGTCACTGTCTTGTGGGAAAGCTGGTTTGTGAGTAGGGTTTTTTTGCCTGTAGCCTAAGTGGTTGGAAAGAGCTTTAGAAGAATTTCCCAGAATGGCTGACTGGCTTTCGGTTAATAATAAACATAACTTTGGTTGATATTTCCCGTCCCCATTCAAAAATAGGAAGACAAAATAATCCAATTGCATTTCTCTTTGGTTTACTGTCATGGAATACTTTTTGTAGAATTGTTTCAGGGAACCACATGGGGAGATTTGTCAAACTGCCATTTAGTGAGCATGGCCAGACTGACTTTGAATATTCTGCTTTCCATTTTACGCCATTTTGAAGTCTCCAAATCAGATTTTTTAACAAGTATTTCCTATGACAAACACATGACAAAAGAAGGTTTACGTTTTTTGAGATTGTAACTGAAAGTGACTTGAAGTGACTTCTTTTTATTTTAGTCTGATGCTTAGATCAGTGACTAGCTAGGTAATTACTTGAAATCAATTCAGACAAAACACTCTGGATGTCAAAAAGAATTAGAGATCTGTCTTTGGGCTGCATTAATTGACTTAGTTCAAGAGTAATTTTCCCGTATCTGATCATCTTAAAAATGAAGCATTAACCATAAGTTTACTAACCTGGATATGAAATGAGACTTCCTTGTTCTCACTGCAGAACTCCCAAGAGGAAAACCATGATTTATGGTTTTACAAAGGAGGTTAGTTTTAATCCCTGTTTTCTGCAAGGAGAGCGTTAAATATGAGAAACTCCTTCTCACCAAATCTGTGGCACCATGACTTCTTTATGTCAGCAGCAGTATGGTTCTTGAGGAGTTCTGCATGCAATATTATAGCCATTGAGTTCATAGCAGTTCACTTTAAAGGCCTTGGGGGAGGAGAAATGAAAAGCGCTGCAATTACTTTTTTCTTTTCCTTTATCCCACACAGTATCCCTGTAAATATTTCACATGCAGACAGTAAAGGGAAAAAATACTGCAAAAGAATAGATAAATATTACATATAATTTGGAATATCTCAGAAAAAAAATCCATTTCTGACTGCCAGTTTCAGCTGTTACGGTCGTTAAAATCAACATCTCATTACACTGTCCCTATTTTCCTCAATTATAAACTGTGGTCACAAAATCAGAGGCCAGGCTGATCGCAGTGGAATAGCAGAGATTTGAGCAGATATCCATATCCATGAACGTTACAAAGTTCCTGTTTGTACATCTAAATTGTGTAAATTCTGTATTTTCTACAGATATAGAAATTCTATGAGAACCCTTTTTTTTTTTTTTTTTTTTTGGTAATGTCTTGCTTTTGAGCTTTGTATTTTCTGGCTTAGTGTTATGCAAATACACTGTGAACTATTTTCATACATTTCTTCAGAAAAAAAATTTATAGTTCCTTATAGCAGTAATAAGTTCTGTTTATTTTGGCCATCACCATACATATTTTTTGATTCTAATGCAGCAAAACAGATACATTTGTTAACAAGAGACCTCTATATTCTCTGCCACTATAAAATAGCCTACACTACAATGCAAAAGGAAGGGAGGTGACTAGGAAGGAACTGATAAGGTTCATAACTAAATGACTGCGCAGAATTCTGTGGCTGTGGATTGATGATAGAAATTAGTCAGTGGCCTCCTGACTAAGGTAAGAAAGTGTCCCTGATTTCCTTCCTTCCTCGTGTTTTCCTTTCTAGGAAGCAGCAGAGCAGCCACTTAGTTGTGCCATCTGAGATATGATGAGGGAGATGATCCTGCTTTAGAAATGCATAAATAATTAAGCAAGTATGAGCCATCCCGTCATCAGCCAAAATAACTTATTATAAAGCTTTAAAGCTGGTTCCACAAAGAAATATTCTTTTATTCTGGCACCAGCAGAGCACAGAGATAGGGAGCACAAACAAGTAGTTGGGGACAGGAATGCCTAAAACTAGGTATGTTGCCAAGGGCATCTTAACATGAAAATACAGCCTTAGACTAATATTAGGAACTGAAATATTTGTGCTGTCTGCCGGAAGCTGGATCTATTTTCTCTTGTGTTTAGTTAATGTAAATTTAAAAATAGAAGAATGTACAGAATCCTCAATGTTTGTCTCCATTTGCTACTAATGAGAGAGAAAACAGAATTTCGTCGCAATTCTTGCAGATTGGAGGCTTGAATCTCAAAATTATTTCTTCTCAGTCTTAATGTTTGTCAAGGTTTTTCTTTTGAATACTTAAAATTTTAAATACTCAGATAGCTTTTTGAATGCTCTTGTGCTCTGCACCCATTCCAGGGTGGCTGCTGGTCATGTAAGAACTTTAAAGCAAGAGCAAGTAAACATAACTGCTTGAAAGTAAAATTAATTTCTATAGAAAGGTTGGAGCATCCAATTGTTGGGAGATTAAGTATTGCATGTTTTTGGCACCTGCTGTGAAAATAGAGTAAGAACTTTTATTAGGTTTTATAGTCTAACAGTAGTTGCAGTATTATCAAATTTGACAGGATTCTCTGTAAAAAAAAAATGTATACTTTTTTTTTTTTAAGATAGCTTGTTTATGGAAGATTTGCTACTCGACAGTGTAGGTGCTTTAAGGAGTCAATACATTTTCCTCAGAGATACAATTTTAATCCACGGACATTTATACTTAGGCTACATAAAAGGACCATTGTTGACCAGTCAAAGCAGGCAAATCATGACTTCGTTCTTCATATATTCCATGAAGAAAGAGTGAGCTTCAATTGAAATGCTAAGTCATGCTTTGTAGAAATGCTGATCGGTCTTTCTGTCTTTCACCTTGTGAAGTCTTCTGAAAGGGACAGGGGGTGAATTACACTCAGCATTTGAAATGAAACTGAATTTTCTTATCCATGTTGTGAGACTGAGTTCTCATTCAGAATTCATCTTTTCTGGCCATACTCCTGGATTCACGAACCCTTATTATTATCTCTGGTTTTCAGCATGACTTTAGTGAAGGCCAACTATGACGTCTTTTGCTCGTATGAGACAGCAGTGGCTCATGTGAAAATGTTTATGTTATTTCAGCGGAGACATTAGAGCACATGGGATTAACAGAAGAAACTTATACAGTTTCTTTTTACTCAGATTTTCTGCTCAAAATTGCATATGAGAGCACAGTTAGATTCTAGACTTACGATCCATAGAGAGTGAATGAAGGGCATTTGAAATTAATAGAATATAATGTATTAGATTAATGTTTTAGAATTAGAGAAATAAAGACCAGAAACAGCAAAGTAAATACTGTTTTTTTTTTTCTAAAGTGTGCTTTATGTAATGGCCATACTGTCTCCAACTCAGTATCCAATGAAATTAGTAGAAGACACCTATTTTAGTAGCAGTTAAACATCGGGGCAAATTCAGAGTGATACTTCTTTCTCCAGGTTCTGGTATCCAGTGTTTTCTGACCTAAGGAATTCATCAACAGTGTCATGAGTCCTATGCTCTGGTGAGCATTTCCCTCTCAATTTGTCTACATTGGCATCTGATACAGCTAGAGCAGCAAGTTACGCAAAATTATTTTTAGAGATATGTAGAGTACTTCTTTTATTAATTTATTTACTGAAAAAGTAATTTCACCTGATGGCCCTATTTTTTGCAGCATGAAGCAGTGAGCAACTATTTCCTATCCATCTTCACTTTGCCGGTCGTGGTTTTCTGTGCTTACACCATCTCTCTCCTCAGGCATGCCTTTTCCAGACCGAGGCATTTCCATCATTTTCATCTGTCCCATTATAGAAGTCGTTATGTACTTTTAGTAACTATCATTTCCCTTCTCCATACTTTTCCAGCTGTGTTCTGAGAAGGATAACCCTGGTTCCAAAAGCTGCATTGACATTTCACAGTTTTATGATAATTATCCCTTTCCTATTCACTCTGTTCTTTGTTTTGTTTTCAGCTTGTTTGACTGGTGTGGAAGCCAGGCTTACTGCTGTGTATTTCCATAGTTCATACTCAATCTCCTTAAAGAAAATTTTTTGTCACATTTCCTACTTAGTAACAGGGCCAGTCTAAAGGCTAATTCATTCACTTTACTTAATCTTTTGGAGTTTTTGCACTTGAGTTGCTCTTGTATAAGTGTGTTGGGTTGTAGTAAACTTTTATTATTCATTTTATTGATTATTTTCCAAAGCGTCTTTTAGTAATGCTTTCACTGAGACAGCTACTTATTTAACGCCAGGAAAAATGCAACCAAAACAGTGGTTTGGATGTAGCTCAAGCTCCTTGGTAGATTAATGCAAAGAATTAATTTGATAGCTTATTTTATTTTTTCTCTTACAGCCTTATGTTCTTTGAACATTTCTTTTACATGCTGATAATCTTTTGGCCCTGCAGGCTCTCTGGCATTGGATATTCTTTTTTTTAAGATTTTTATGTCCCAAGATAGTCTTTGGCCTGACTTTAAATTTTGCATTTAACTTCATTTCTTCAGCTAGACACAGCTTTCACTTTTTAAAGAATGCATTTTTAAAATTATTTCCACCTGTTTCTGATTGTTGAAAAAGCCAGCTTTCTTTTGTTCTTTTTCAGATTTGTCGTATATAATCAATTTGATGTTCTACCTTAGTGTTTTAAATAATTTAAATCCTACTTTAAAAGACTTTAACCTTTTAACTGCTCAATTGACTTTCAGTTTACTAACTTAAGTACTTATATGTAGTTAATCTCTTTGAAGTGAATGTTACTGAGTGGATGTTTTCTTTCAGTAAGCTTAATTAACTTGTTTCTTCCTTAAGGCACCATGGTATCACCTCCTATGTAATTCTTATATTTCTATACAGGAACGTATTCAACTAATTATCTTTTTTAACACAATTCCCAAGTTGCCTAAAATATCAGTGTCCTCATTTGTAATTACCAATTTGATTACTTTTGAACACCTGCTGCTGTCAATACTATATATCTTTTCTTAACACTTCAGAGCTGTCGTGTTGAAAATGTATGTTTCCTTAAAAAAAAAGTTGATATTATTTTTGCGAAGAAAAGAGATTGAAAAGATTGTTGCCTGTGATAGGTAAATGTACATCTTTTTCCCTTTCCACTGAGACATTGAAAACTCATAAAAAATCAGTGCTCTAATATCTCCTTTTCAGATAATTTGTGATACTCTTTGCTCACAGAAGGAGTTAAAGTTCCTAAAAATCCAAAAGATTCACTGTCCTTTTCCATCTGTTTTTGCTTTTTGCTGGAGACCTAGATCTCACAGCTGTGTTTCTAATTTTACTTAGATTACCATTAATGTGCACTTAAAAGAAATACAAATTCCTGTTCAAAGGAAATGCAGATTGCGTACATGTAAATATCCTGACCTGTACACAGTTTTGCTTTTATTCTGGTTTTTACATGTTATCCAATCAGTTACTTCAATAGTATTAAGCTAAAACTAGAGCAAAAGGGAATTTTGAGGAAGATGGAGACTAATATGAAGTAAAGTATAACTTCACAGGCATGAATTCCTCTCTTCAGATGTCGACACAGATAAGAGCAAGGGATCTTTGAAAAATACATAAACTGTAACAGAATAATCTAGTACTAAATAAGCATGCAAATACAAGCTTAGTTTCTCAACTGTTTCGCAGAATGCCAAAGGAAGCTCTGACACATTTTTAGCTCTTGGTCTTCCTGCTTTATGTCTTGTGAAAATTAGTAAGATTAATTATCCAAGCCAAGACAAGTAGTCTTCCCCATTGCTGCTGTATTTTCTTTCTGTATCTCATAAATAGTGAAAACTCACAAAATTTTGTTAACACAGACAAAACCTGTTAACTGTCTACAGTCTACCTGTACAGTAGTATATTTAGGCTTCTTTGCTGAGAACAAAGGACTTGAGTTCTAGAAATACATATTTCATAGAATCATAGAATCATAGAATGGTTAGGGTTGGAAGGGACCTCAAAGATCATCTAGTTCCAACCTCCCTGCCATGGGCAGGGAAACCCTCCACTACACCAGGTTGCCCAAAGCCTCATCCAGCCTGGCCTTGAACACTTCCAGGGACGAGGCATCTACAACTTCTCTGGGCAACCTGTTCCAGTGCCTCACTACCCTCAGAGTGAAAAATTTCTTCCTTATATCCAATCTAAATCTGCCCTCTTTCAATTTAAAGCCATTGCCCCTTGTCCTGTCACTACAGGCCCTTGTAAAAAGTCCCTCTCCAGCTTTCCTGTAGGCCCCCTTTAAGTACTGAAGGCTGGAATAAGATCACCTTGCAGTCTTCTCTTCTCCAGGCTGAACAGCCTCAACTCTTTCAGCCTGTCTTTGTAGGAGAGGTGCTCCAGCCCTCAGATCATCTTTGTGGCCCTCCTCTGGACCCACTCCAGCCGCTCCACGTCCTTCTTGTGCTGGGGACTCCAGAGCTGAATGCAATATTCCAGGTGAGGTCTTTATTGATCTTTCTATTTACTTTCAGTGAACTCATCCAAAGGTAACATTTCGCCTTCATTAGTTGAGAGAAACTATATATAACATCTCTTATACTTTGGAACACCAGTGGAATTTTCCTTCGTTTTTTCCCAAGTGTTGTGGTTTAACCCCAGCTGGCAACTAAGCCCCACTCAGCCGCTCTCTCACTCCCCCCGCAGCAGTGGGTTGGGGGAGAGAATCATTAGTGTAAAAGTGAGAGAACTCGTGGGTTGAGGTAAAGACAGTTTAATAGGGAAAGCAAGAGCTGTGCACGCAAGCAAAGCAAAACGAGGAATTCCTTCACTACTTTCCCATCGTCAGGCAGGTGTTCAGCCGTCTACAGGAAAGCAGGGCTCCATCACTTGTAACGGTTACTTGGGAAGACAAACGCCATCACTCTGAACATCCTCCCCTTCTTTCTTCTTCCCTCAGTTTCATATGCTGTGCAAGATGTCATATGGTATGACATATCCCTTTTGTCAGTTGGGGTCAGCTATCCCAGCTGTGTCCCCTACCAATTTCTTGTGCTCCCCAGCCTATTTACTGGCAGGGTAGTGTGAGAAGAAGAAAAGTACTTGACTCTGTGTAAGCGCTGCTCAGCAATAATGTAAACATCCCTCTGTTATCAACAGTTTTCAGCACAAATCCAAAACATAGCCTCATACTAGCTACTCTGAAGAAAATGAAGTCTATCCCAGCCAAAACCAGCACACCAAGAGTTTTGTCATTTCTATTCACTTTCTTATTAGTTAGAAAGTATTTTTAGAATTTTCTTAGTAATTATGTGGACTTTTTTTTTTTGCTTTAGATGGTCACTATTTTGTTTATGAACTAAGTGGTAATATTCTTAACCCAGAAGAAACAAATAGCAAAATGTCAGCTTCCTTGCGTGAGCATTCCCTCATAATGTATACATTGCATACAAAAAAGAACTTTCTCAACAGTTTGAAATTCCAAATTTTTATGAATCAACACAATATTTTACTTTAAAGATGACTAAAACCACATTATAAAAGCTTGTAAGTGTGATTTATAGTGGGGGATTTTTTCAGTGGAGATAATTTCTAAGACTTAATTGTTGACAAATTGTGTTTTAAGGAGAAGCTGTACAAATTTTTTTTCATAGTTTTCCCCAGAACTTTAATTTAAGGAAGTCACATTTCTAGTTACAACTTTTGAGCGTCAGCACTAATGTTGTTTAAATCATCTACACCAATTGTAATATAAAATATTTGTATTTATGCACTTTGAAAATGAAGTTAAAGAAATATCTATGAAAATTAGTAAGGCAATCCCTTTTTCTTGAAAAGTTTTTTATCACATTGTTTTCATTTTGCTGGTTTCTGACCTGGTTTTGATTTCTTTAATTTGTTTGTTTGTTTGTTTGTGGGTTTTTTTGTTGTTTTTTTTTTTTTTTTTTCACAAACACATCTCTAAGAGTGCACCTGCCTTAGCATTTCATTTGGAGTAGAAGGGCCTTTCTTGGTCTCTACTTAGACTTCAGTTTGCATTGCAAAGCCATCTTGGAGGACTCTGACTAGATTCCTTTTAAGATAATATATTCCCAAAGATGTACTGGGGGTGTACCAAATGCGCTCTAATCTATAAGGGCACTTCATTAATGAAACAAGACAGAAATCCCAAGTGAAATGCATACTATGTGGACACTGGGTCCTCAGCACCATCTATCAACCCATGGCATCTCTTCACTTGCTGATGTAGACGTGGTCTTTAGAACAAGATCCAGATTCCTCTTCTGTGGAAAAATTTCTAGGAGTGGCAACAGAGAGAAACAAATAATAGTTTCTAAAAGAACTATAATTAAGTAATTTCTAGATAGCTTGTAAGGGACTGCGTTTATGGATAGTTGAGTTTTCCATTGAAACTGATGTCTGTCTACTAAGTTGAATTATTTATGACATGTCTACTTTCCTTAGAAAATGTCAGTTTTTCCATTGTAACTCTCTTAGTTAAAATCCTAAAATCTGTGATACATATTGTCAAAACAGGGAATATATTTTTTCTTACCTTTAAGAAATTGTTGAGCAACTGTATGTTGGCTACACTGCACCAGCAGATCTTTACATACAGGACGAGGTTCACCTAATTCCTCTCTAAACATAAATCCTGGGCACAAGCCCTCAGATTGTTTCTGATAACTCATGTGATCTGCATGTCGTGGGATTTTAATGATATTAATAATTTTCAAATATGTTGATCTCACACTTTAAAAGAAAAATAATAAAGTGCATTTGGAAATTGAGAGGAATGATGTTTATTTCACTGAGGACGTCTGGCTGAAGAGCTATTAATTTGTAAGCATTGCACAGTGTCCTGGTTTCAGCTGGGACAGAGTTAGCTCTTCTTTTTAGCAGCTAGAGGTCAAATCCCCTCTCCTGCCACCAGAACCCCTTTACATGAAACTATCACACACAGTTAATGTAAACAAGACATATACTATAGCATGGTTAGCATTTGTCTTGAAGGACAGTATTCTCCCTAAGTACATTTACTTTCAGCATTGACAGCTAAAAAATGAAAAAACAAGTGCTTGGCAGGTGGATTTTAATTCCTTTGCAAATATGTTTGCAATTGATTTTTACTCTGTAAGTTTGTACTCACTGCATAAATATCTTTTAATTAGTTATTTAAAGGTAATGCTAATGTTCTTATTCTGAAGGAAAGATGAGGAGAAAAAAGTTATTAATGGTGTTTTTACAGATAAAACCTGAAGGTTTAGACCATATGGTCATATTTCAGAATACGGCAAATCTTGCACTAGTATAAATTGTGTAATTTTATTAAATTACAAGGTACTAAAAAAAATAGTTAAGCATTTAATGAAATAGATTTTTATTTATATATTTAAAAGCAAGGTCATAGAGCATTTTTTTATTCCTTATCTGTGCTAGAGAAGGAGCATAGCAGCACAATAGGTTTTGATCCTATTAAAATTATCAGAAAAGTTATCATCAGTCATGTCACTGGAAACAGGTTTAAACCATCTATAGGATTCTGTTTGAGGTTAAAGTATTTTGTTTATATAACTAATGAATGAATACCTTTTTTTTTTTTTTTCCCCATTAAATACAGTAAAAGTAATGAAGTACTGTTTTCATAATGAGCTGTCAGCTCACGTCTACTTTATTCTATGTGTTATTACTGATGTTTTTCAGGTTGGTATTGTTAATGGAGATTCATGACTGGTCACTCATACTTAACTTTAGCTATTAGTAGTGAAAACTTTCTCAATCAATTCACAAATTACAGTTTTGCTGATGCTGCTGATTCAGTGCTATGTATTTCTGCCAACGTTAAGCTCGTGAAGCCCTAAGCTAATTCACTTTTTCAATTTCGCTATTGAAGTAATATTGTGCCAATTTTCTTGGAACTTTATTTTATAGAAATTCTTGCACAAAATTGTCCCATGTGAGTTGTTTGCGTCTGTTAATAAAACCAGAGCAAACAAACCACAAACCTTAAGTAAAAGAAATCTACGATACCATTCACACAAAAGTTGACGTGCCAGAATACCATAGAAACTTACATTCAGAATCACACTTCTAATGACACAGTTCTGTAACAAATAAAAATCTGCAGTAATTGTTATGGAAAGAATATGCTAGTGTACACTTTCTACACCATTTCTTGTCTCCAAACCAAATCCGTTCCGGGTTTTTGTTTTGAGGAAGGCTTTCTACACATTCACAAAGATTATAGTGTGTGTAAAAAAGTTTTACAAACAGTATTTCCAGCTGAAATAAAAATTGAAGGTGCAGAGAGTTAATATTTCATCTGACAAAACATAGTTGCCAGCTTTTCAGGGGTTTTGAATTTAAGTGATATAGTCTGGCAAAGCAGAGTATGCAACACAGGCAGGCTTAAGATTTTTAATGTGTCGTATCATACAGTGAGGATTAACAGCAAAAGTGAGAATCAAATTATTTGATTTGTTTTGTTATAACAGATATCTTGTCAAACCATTTTAACTTTGTCCTTTTTCCTCTGATGTTTCTTTTGTCTTCCAAATAAGCACTTACAACTATTATTCTTCTTTTGATTTAAGATCTTTTCAAATGTGCCTTGAATCAGATAATAGCAGTCCAGCACTACATATTTGTATTCATTTTAATTTGTAAGTTAATATAAACCCTATTCCTTTAGCATGTTTTTAAAGGCTAGGAATGGAAATATTCTAAACAATCAAAAAGTAGCATTTCAGCTTTTGCTTCTGAAGTGAAATGCCATATTATAGAGTTAGGTTCATCAGCTCTCCTTTGAGAGGCCGAGGTGGCTCAGATTGGGTTCCGAGATATGCTGACTGAGGAGTGGACGTAAGGGCTCAGTGTGGAAAATTTTAGCATAAGGATGTTCCATCTCTCTATATTGAGTAGTTATTCAGAAACATAGCTTAATAACCTGTGGCTGGAGAAAACATCCTCTGTACCAAGGTGTGCTATCATCTTCGCAATCATAGAATCATAGAATGGTTAGGGTTGGAAGGGACCTCAAAGATCATCTAGTTCCAACCCCCCTGCCATGGGCAGGGAAACCCTCCACTACAACACATTGCCCAAATCCTCATCGAACCTGGCCTTGAACGCTTCCAGGGATGGGGCATCTACAACTTCTCTGGACAACCTGTTCCAATGCCTCACCACCCTCTGAGTGAAAAATTTCTTCCTTATATCTGATCTAAATCTGCCCTCTTCCAGTTTAAAGCCATTGCCCCTTGTCCTGTCACTACAGGCCCTTGTAAAAAGTCCCTCTCCAGCTTTTCTGTAGGCCCCCTTTAAGTACTGGAAGGCTGCAATAAGATCACCCCGGAGCCTTCTCTTCTCCAGACTGAACAGCCCCAACTCTCTCAGCCTATCTTCATAACAGAGGATCATCTTCGTGGCCCTCCTCTGGACTCGCTCCAGTAGCTCCATGTCCTTCTTGTGTTGGGGACTCCAGAGCTGAACACAGTATTTCAGGTGGGGTCTCACGAGAGCAGAGTAGAGGGGCAGAATCACCTCCCTCGACCTGCTGGCCACACTGCTTTGGATGCAGCCCAGGACACAGTTGGCTTTCTGGGCTGCCAGTGCACATTGCTGGCTCATGTTGAGCTTCTCATCCACCAGCACTCCCAAGTCCTTTTCCTCAGGGCTGCTCTCAATCCATTCTCCACCCAGCCTGTACTTGTGCTTGGGATTGCCCCGACCCACGTGAAGGACCTGCAATCAAGTATAAGGAGAGGAAAATATAGTTACTGTATTTTACTCTTGCTTAATTATAAGTAAGAAAAAGGTGTGGTTCTGTCCATAGAGTTGCTGCATCATAAAATCTGGAATGGGCCTTGAGGGCTCATCCTGCCCATATCCAATAACTCAGTAGGATCAAGTATTCCAAATAATTCCCTAATGTTTAACTGGTTAGAAACAGTCTTTTAGTCACTGTATTTTAGTATTTTATCATCTGTGTGTTTGTTTTAGGACTGGGAGGCTTACAGGAGTTTTTGGGTCACAAGTCTGGATTTATGTATTCACTGCATTCAAGTTTTTCTTTTGGCTACTAGGTACTTACTTGGATCTGCTTTTAATGATTTTTTTTTTTTTTTAAAAAAAAGGACTGTACGTGTTTCTTCTCTTTGTTTTGTGGTTGGGTTTTGGGTTTTTTGTTTGTTTGTTTATGGTGTGATTTTACTTTTTATGTGCTATGCCTTCCAGCTTGTTTTTGAAAGATGTATGAGAAGATTTGTAAAGATGAGGCAGTGTCAGAAATGACATTTTCATTTTTGATGTCTGAAGAATTTATAAACAAAGTTATTTATACCTACAGGAAAGTGCTATAGGGTTATCACTGACTTTCAGCTGAGAATGCACAGGATGCACAATGGTGCTCTTCAGCAGCTTTAAAAAGGCAGGCTAGTCAGTGTAGAGAGATACTTCTGCATGTTTGCATGCTGTCTCTTCAGTGTCATTGCCTGTAGTCTTGTCAAATCTTCCAAAAGGTAAGATTTAGCACAAAAAGGAATTTGAAGAAAAGAATAAATCACTGCAGAAAATGGGATGTTGTTACTTCTGCATTGTCATTGACAGAAAACTCAGCTGCTGTTTTGTCAGGAGTTATGCTGCAGATCTTGAGTAAACACAAAGCCTGAAGTTCTCACCATTTTAATGTCTCTTCAAGACTTTCACCAAGAGCAGAAAGGTGACTGCTTGGATATTGACCCAATTCGTAAACATAAGATACATTATGGGTTGAAAGAATGAGAAGTGTGTCTAGCTCAGTCGTTTTTCTCCATCAGTGCCCATAAGCTGACATGCGGTGAACAGTAAAAGCAAAACAAGCGTATACGGTATTTTTCACAACTGGTGTCCCAGCCTGCAACAGTTTCTCACTCATGAGATTTCCTAAGTCTTTTGTGGGTTCTCTGCTTGGTAACTCTTGACAGATCCCTCCTCCAGTGCCTGTCCAGCCTTCCCTTGAATCTGCTGCTGACTTTTTGCATCCACAGTACTCTTTGCCAAAAATACTTCTCTAGCTTCCTACCCACAGCCAAACAAACCACCTCCTGTGGCTGGTTTGAAGCTGGATCTTGCTGCCTTTGTTTCCTACCCTCAGTTTCTCTGCTGGAGCTGGTGAATAGTTTACCTCCAGCTCTCTCACACCATGTAGCTTTTGATCTCAGAGATCTCTATTTCAGATACCTTCTCTTCCAGCCATGCCATTCCTTTTCCAGGCTGAAGATGTCTCTTTCATACCTTTGGGACAGCTCCTGTTCCCCTCTCTGAACCTTCCTATTCTCCATCTTGGAGAGGAATGAAAGATGGGATGAGCTCGGATGTGGGTCTTAGTGGCAGAAAAATGCTCTTTTTTTTCTCTGTTGCTTTCTAAATCATTCCTAGCACTTGACTTGCCTTTCTGACTGGGCTGATGTTTTTAGGAAACTCTCTATACTGATGTTGAGGCTTAAAGTCCCTAATTTCCTAAAATAGATGGGCCTGGTTGCCTGGCTTATGTTAACTGATGTATATTCATGCTGAATTTTGGCATACTTCTGCCATTGCAGCATTGGCAGTGTTATCGCCGTTTCAGTGCTTGGTTGCTTAGAAGTGCCTAGTGTGCGTCCTTACAGCCTGCCCTCATCCCCATTATGTCCAGCACCAGTGTATCATCACTGGTTGCCTCACTACTTATCTTCTTATGAGGCCCTCGGGATATGGTGAGCAGCATTGGACCCAGTGAAGGCTTTTGCAGAGGTTCGCTGCTGACCTTCCTCCATTGCGAGGACTGAACGTGTGATCCCACCTCTGTTGCCCATCTTTTACTCAACTTTTTATCCATTCCATGATATTCCATCTTACGTCAGGCTTGCCTTGTTTCCTTAGGAGTCAGCATCAAACATCTTTTGGAAATCCAAATATGTATTCAAAATTTAGTTTAATACAGACAATTACACTTAGATAAATTGCCTTTGTATTTTAGCTTATACAAGTTATTTTCTCCCAGTGTTATACTATGTAGTACCAGTATATGCTCTTTAGTCATGCATCTCGTTTCCTCTGAAATATGACTTCTTTGGTTGGTGACATGTTTTCTGACAGAGGGACATTGGTGATATAAGCTATATACTTATATCAAAGTTCAAACTTCTTGTTTCAATTAAAACTGAAAAAAAAAAGTACAGTAGACTTTACATTTCAGACAAACCTTTTTATTCTTTTTCCAGAAAATTGGTTGCTACTTTCATCCTCCAAGATCAATGAATTAAATATGAGTTCAGGATAAATCTTGTGCCTTCCTAACTGAAAGATCTTCATCTGTTGCATGAGAAATTAATGCAAATTCAGTGTCTCAGATAAAGATAGAAACAATAAGTCTATGGCTTAGATGGCTAGATATTCTTATTTTCTTGAAATGAAGATATAATGAATTAATTTCCAACTGTAAAAGATGTTAGTTATTGGGAGGGGGGTTATTTCTGTTGAACAATAGCAATATTGCTAAAAATTATTTTACAAATTTTAGTGATGATATATGTATGTAGTTTCTGATGATATATTAACTTTTATTAAGCTGTTCTTCCAAAACTCGGAGTGTTTGAATTTAGCCTCCCAGCTTTTGGAGTATCCAAATTTACTAATGAAGTGCCTATTTGGTCCATAGCGAACTATAGCTATGGGTAAATATATTATGTAAGAAGTTCTTTAAGATAAATTCCCTGAAATACATGATGCAGAACCTATTTTATTCTGGTTTATATCTGCAAAAACATTTGTGATGATGTTAAAAAAAATGGTGCCCTTAGGTTATACGTTTGCTTTTTTTTTTTTTTGAAAAAACTATAACTTTATACTAAACACTTAAATGCTGAAACAATGTAAAAAAATTAAAAAAAAACAACAACATAGATGTCACTACTGAATATAGGAGTACATTGTAGAGAACTTGAGATTCAGGATTGTTAACCTCACCTGAAGAAAATATGGAGATAAGAGTCACTTGGCTTGCCACTCTTGGAAATCAGGATGTTTCTTCCTTATCAGCTCAGAAATTAGTTCAGCAAATGTTGTAATAGTTTTCTTAAATTAACTCCTCAAAAAATGAATTTGTTTTTGTGGAAGTGTTTTATTTGTCTGGAATAAAAAAAAAGAAGAGAGAAAACCATTCTACTTACAGAGGAAACAATAACAGAGTACAACAGGGGATGGCGAGATGTCAGAATGGATGTTTGTATATTGGCCTATTGTGTACCCTTTTCTTCAAATAAAAAAAAAAAAAGATTTTTCCCCCCAAACTGAAATGATTTAGAGAAGGGCAATAGTATACAGCAATGTACGTATTCAGCCAGCTAGTAATTTTTGTTTAAATTATCTATGTAATTTTATTGAACCTTCCCTGTCCCCCTGAATTTACTATTGCAATTGAAAATGCAAATTAAGGTGTTGAGGTCTACATATTAGAATGCATTTTATGCATAAATAGGATAATAGTAACAGACCGCTTGAAAGTCAGGAATTTTGTCCCTATTTGTATTGCTCAGTGAAGCATAAGCAGCAGCAGTAATGCTCTCAAGAAAGATAAAAAGAGTAAAAACCCATCTACCTTTGTGTTTGTGCATGCACAGCAGCTGAAGACTTAATGAAAACTTTAAAAACCTTCATTCATAGAGTCTCATGGAGTGTAAACAACCAGGTAGAATACTTTGATAGACTGCTTCGTTATAGTGGTGCCTGTGCCATTTTATCACAAAGCAAACGGCCAGCCAGTGGCCTCTTACAAAGTAGAATGTAATTTTTCTGTTTGAAACCCATTTTGCACAAGCCAAACTCAATTGCTTTCAGAGAAAGCTGAGACACCTATTCCAATCTACCTACGTCGACCTGCACACATTTTCGTTACAACTTATGGTGGATATGCCTAGGTGATATTCAAAGCTGTCAAAATATTAAGGTACATTACTAAGTTTATTTCTAAAAAAACACATTAGCTTTGGCTATGAAAGTTCTTCATAATTTCTCTCTTTCTCTTTTTATTGTAATGGGCATTAAAAAAAACCTGCATCCATGCAGCAGCTGTTGTGAATTCTTTGTTCTTTTTCTAGAATTCTGTATTTTTCCAAGTACGGACCAAAATCCAGGTGAAAATATGCTAGAATTGGATGTAAAATTATATATTAAAAATATTTTGGTTTTAGTTTCTCACAAAATGTATCATCATTTGCATTTTAAGTATGAAGTCTATTTGATGATGTTAGTCAAATCCATGTGTAGTGCTGCCATCTAGACTTAAGCTTTTTCTTTTCAGTCTTCATTTAAAAATCCACATTAATAGCAATATTTAAATATTTGCCAACTATAAAATATTTTTTTCCTTAATCATGAAAGTGCTCTATCTTAATTATAACACTTCAATTTAATTTTAAAGGTATGATTAAACTTTAAGAAAATATGTAATTAAGCCTTCCCTGATGGAATTCGATTTATAATATAATATTCAGCAAATAGAGCCTTTCTCTTTGAGTTATACACAATTTGTTTTAGCAGTATGAGTCAGTGTCTTTTATACACTGTGTTCTGTTAAGTTTTTTGTTTTGTTGTGTTTTGTTTTTTTAAGAAGCAAATACTGGGCTACAAAGACTAAAAAGCCTGTTAAGCATAAGTAATTTTGTACAAGTATGTATGGTTCTTCAGACCAAGAGTGGAATTCTGTCCTATGAAGAACTGTAACAAAAGTCTGTGGAAGGACTTATATCCCAAGTAAATTGCAAAGTGAGACCGAAGAATCTCGTTTAACAGAATGAACCGAGTGTCAGCTTTCTGCACAGAGCTGGATTGTGCCCTGCAATTACAGCAAGTTGAAGCATGAATTATTTCAGTCATGACATTTTCTTGTATTTTAGGTGGAAGTTTGAATCAGCAGATATTTATACCGCTATAGCTGCTTCTTGCAGTCAATCTCACTGAAGCTAAATGGAGCCTACTTATGTCTATCAAGAGATTCTATATGCAGATGTATGTGTATGAGAAAGATGAGGTAGCTAGATGGACTCATTGATGATATTGATAGGAACCTTCTCCGTAGCTACCAAAGTGCCATTGTCTGAAGCGAAGTAGGAAATACAGGTACTTTTTCAGCTATTGAAACTATTCAACATTATTAACTTGATCTTTAATACGTTACTAACCTTGATCATGTGTCAAAGGAAAGCAGAAAAATACACAGAGGAACCCCTGTGTTCAGTTATATCAGGAGAAAGAATGTCTGTGAATACAAAGTGCTGGCGGTGAGATAACCTTTCTGCTGTAAAGGTGACATGTAAAATATGCAGAAGCTATTCCATATCAGAGTAAATCAAATTGGTAAAGCAAGCAGGTTGCCATCTCTACTTTTCATTTTGACTAATTAGATATCTAACTGAAAGCCACTACAATTTACATAGTCGTTTTTCCTTTGTTTTTCTTCCCTTTATCTTTGGGTTTTTTTGTTACTTTTAAAAAATGCTCAGTGAATTATAAACTCTATGTACTCTTCCTTAAGGCTTGGCTATTGTGAATAGATAGTCAATATTTTTGTTTCATCAGGACAGAATATCTCATTTAATCTACAGGAGATCAACAGCTGTTTTGCTCTATTTTACCATCTACATATTTACATCATTGCATATTATGCGTATTATTTTTGAATGATATGTACAAAATACATATGAAACCTGGTGCCAGTTTATGGACTGAACTCTAAGTTCTTAGAGGGTCAGCTTTTCTTAGAGGGTTTCAGTGTATCTCTGCCTGCAAACAGTAAGGTCTTGATCATGTTCTTGTGGCATAAATGAAAAGTTTTCCACCGATTTAAATGCAGATCATAACAAAAAGGGACATACTTATGCAAGAGACCAAAGGAAAATTACTGAACAGTTTGAATGTTTAAAAAACTATGAAAATTCAAGAAAAGCTTCAAATTTAGTGTTCAAAAAAAAAAATCAAAGTTTCAAATCTGGTTGGTTTTGTTTGCTTTGTGGAAGACTACTGGAATTAAGTGACTACAATGAGAAATATTTATGGAACTGACAGATATAACAATTAAAGGCCAGTTGGGAAGTTTCTCCTAATACTCCTTTTAAAGAAATACAACTCCATAGGAAATATTTTTAATAAGAAGTTACATAATAGCTGTAAATTTAAAATTTAAATTGATGTTTCTAATTTCCAATTTGAATTTAAAGATTTTAAACAAATATTTTATTTTGCGTTTGTTAGACATGAAAATAAATATTTAATGTATAGATTTACATTTTTCCTTCCCAGGGCTTCCTTACCAGAATTTATCCCACATGATACCAAGTTTAGTTTGACCTGTGGATACATGTTATTTTGGCAGTCACATAATGGGCAATGTAAGATTCTGGCCTGTGGAGGAAAGAATTGGGAGCCTGAAATGCAGCTTAAATGAGGCAGAGGCACTACATTGCCCCTGGGAATTAATTCTACATCTGTGTGTTTGGGAAGTGAGAGATTTCCCGTTAATTACCTCAAAGCTTTTCTTATATAACTTTGAAAAACTCAAGTTTTCCTCTATTCTGAAACTAAAACAAACATTGAAATACAGGAGTTTTCACCAGGCCAAATTTCCTGGAAAGATTTTACAGCACCTAGCATGTTGTCTGTCTGTCGTTACTAGTAACTAGCTTAACTGGGGACTCATTTCTAGAGGGTAAAGTACATGGCAAATACTCATTATCCTTTTAATTTCATACTTAATGCTACTATAATTCAGATACAGTAACAGCACAGTGCTTTTACCAGCTAATTATTCTGTCACTGTCTTAGTTTGCCATTTGTATGAGTTATTGCTTATTTCACCAAACAAGCCTATAGCTGAGATTACTGAGATGAACAAAGGAACCAGGCCTGTTCACCTAAAGGTTAATAATAAGGGACCTGGATAATTTAATTCATAACTCTCTTCATTACTGTCTTCTTGCTTCTGGAGGTTGCCTGCACAGCTGCTGTAGGGGTTGTAGAAACTGAAATAGTTCATTGTTGACACCAAAAAGTTTATCTGAGACTCTTGAGTACTGCCACACTGGTTATATCCCCCTTTAACATGAGAAAACATAAACTTTCAGAGTTAAAAAATGTTATTGCCATTTTACTTCCCTGTGATTTTTAAATCTAGTGAAATTAGACATTTAAAGCTTTATACAAGAATGTAATAATCTATTTTCAGTAATTGGCAGAAGCACAGTAAAAAATGGAGATAATACCTATTCCACTATCCTATCTTCCTACAATGTGGCTTTGTTAAACTGCTCATACCAAATTGCATAAGCATCTTCGTTATACTTTTGAAATCTTCTGCATTTTTGCTGACATTGCTTAAAGGTGTGCTAATTACTGTCAGTTGCTGTAATACCAGACACCTGTGAGCTTGGAATTGGGCAAAGAAAACCAATTCATTTTATGTAGGACACTGAAGAGGCAGCAGATGGTACTAAGCTTCAGTCAACACCAAGCTGGGCAGGATTCACACCACCAAGCTAGATGTGGAAAACTCAAAATCCCTTGGCTAATCCTATGAGCCAACCATTCTCCCTAATTGTGTCTTTCCATAAGAAGATGTACTTTACATGTTCCAGTCTCATCTGAATGAATAAACATGATTTAATGTACTGACTGTAGGATTTTACTAATCTATTTATTAGTTCTCCTTTCAAGGGAAGTTATAATGATGTGTTTTCACTTAAAGCAATTAGAATGTATTTTTAACAGGGGAAATGACTTAGATTATAATTACAGAGCATTATGCTGTACTTTTAATGATTTTGCTCTTTAGAAAAATGAACAGTGAGAATCGTTTTGCATGAAGTTATTATCTTGCTCTCACAACATAATACTGACTTCCTTCTCAGGCCATTGGGTCATCACATCTGTCAGATCAGGGACCTGTGTCTTAAACTAAAATAAAAAAAGAAGATGAATAAATATTTTCAATTACATCTGTAGTACCTGAAATATCTCTTCTTTATTACACTAATTGACTCTGAATAATTTTGAGGTAAACCATAACTAAATATGTGAACATTTTACTGCTGGTTTCTTTTTATATTTATAGTTCCCAGTGTTGCATATCTAAAATAGAAAATTAAATCTAGTACTATAGCAACAACAAATCTGTGAAACAGTAAAGGCGATTGTGCCTTGTCCTATGTATTGAACAGATAGAGAAGATAAAATGAAGGTAGGGGAAATGCAATTCCACTTCTTACAGTAAAGGCACAAAAAAGACCAGGAGAAATTGTGTGACACACCTACTTTGCAGAGAGCTGGTTTACAGTCTCATGAGAAAAGTGAATCACAAAATAGTTGATATGGAGCATGGCAGGTGGGTCTTCAGCCTTGTGTGTCCACTGGTTTGCATGCATACATTGTGGTAATGGAGGAAGCAGCAGCAGCTGTGGAGTCTCTATTAGTACCACTGGAAAATTTAATCCCTTTTTTTCTCAGCTGCTATGCAGACTATTTTCTAAGAAGGCTATTTGGCTGAGCAGTGTTTACAATGTTTTTCTCAAAGTGCGTTAAGAAAGCTAGGTATGCTGTCCAAACATTGAGTCTTTCAGCTGGTGTAGAAATTACTGAAATCATTGATAGGCAACAAAAGAGAAAACTCACATTAGTGAAGTTATCTGAATCAACCCTCTTTACTGAGACCTGAGAGAGAGTTGAACTACTATGCTCCTTTTTAATTCTCCTAAGTTACCCTGCATCAACAATATGTACTTGGTCCCCTCCTGTGAAAGGTACTTTTCTAAAAGCAAGCAAGTAAAAAGCGTAAGTGGTACTGTGTTGTAAAAGTGAGACAGAACAGAAGAAGTTTTGACATTATGGGTTTACGTTCAAATAGTTGGAAACATTAGTCCTTTGTCAGTGTTACATTATTGCTGTTATCTCTTAGGTAGATACTTGCACTTTTTAGGTGTTTCACTGCGCCGTGTACATGGATAAAGGGCGATTCATTGAATTTGGCAGTCTGATAAGAGGGAGGTTTAGAACTCTAGGAATTTCAAGCAAGAAAGTGAGGAGAGCTGCTCATTGCTCTCCCACAGGGCAGGTGGGAAATTGACTGGAATGAGTGGAGGGGAGCTGGGAAAGTTTGGACCTTGAATGCATGCCTGAAGTACAGGACTGAGAGCAATGAGAACAAAAGTAATGAGGTTGAATGAGTTCATAGTGCTGAGCTGAGATTGGAGGGAATAGGAGGGTGAGAGGATGGGGTAGGAGGAGGCAGGGCTCACAGATAAGGAAATAGGAAAGGTGCAGAAAACAGAGTAGATTCATACCACAGCTCAGATCTCTTCCAGACATGTTCCTCATATGTTAAGAATAAAGTGACTTACAGTTTTTGTTGAGGTTTCCTCACTATCAGATAAAACGTGGGGTGCAAATCATAACCTTCCTGCAACACAAAAACATTCTCAACCATCACACCAGTTCTCCTTTTCTCCATGCAGCTAGCCATTTCTCTTAAGTTACCAAGCACTCCGAATAAAAGCATCCAAACAGGGTTTTGTGTGACATATAACACTAGAAGATGATCCATGTTGTTCTTTACCTCTCTCCTGACTGACAGAAATATCCTGATTTAGTTATAGACCCATCTTTTAATGCAGGGATTTTAGTCACAAAAGTGTATTAATTCGTGTATTTAACTATGCATTTAAACACTATTAAATACTATTAAGTACTATTTAAATAGCCAGTTCAGCTGGCTATTTAAGATGAGCTCACTGTGCTACCTGTGGCTACCTGAGTGCCACTGGAAGCATTTGTTTTTTTGTAAAAGGCAATCAAGACTTGATTTTTTTTGTTGTAAATCCCTGAAAGGCTTACAGGACTTGAGAAAACTCTTGCTGGCTCTTGCTAGGCATGTGGCTGGGCTGGAATTTTAAAGCTGTGAGTTGGGAAGAAGGAAACTATGGAGGTTTGATTCAGAGCAGTTCTGTAAAAGGCAGAGGAGACTCTATGGAAGATGGAGCATGTGTTCAATGTGTTATTATTTTTGCCTCCTTTTGCTTTTCACTTTCTGTTACAAGACTGCTCTTGTGTAGGCAACTTGTCAACGTACAATATATTTGAAATGCTCTGATAAGAGTGCAATGATTAATTGGCTTGGTTATATTGAAGATATAACAATTTGTAGTAAAATGATTTTTTTTCAATTAGCTTTAAGATTTCTTCTGAGAAATATACTCTATGAGACATTCTTGGAAAAATAATTTTTACATTTCATCAGAGTTCAAATCTTTTGATAAAAAGGTGGTATTAGGTGATTTTTGTTAGTGTTAATTTTACTGATATCTTCAGCAATTATGATCTTGTTATTAAAGTGATAGCTTTCTTCTGGAGCTTTTTTGTTTGTTAACTAATAGTGAAACCTATGCTGTTGTGAATATCAATTAGCTGTTAGCATTGTTTAGTAAATAATGAATGTCAGCAGTAGGCAAAGTTTTGAATCAACTTCATGTTTAGAACTTAGTATACCTCATATTCTTGTATCTCTAAGGGCTATATTGAGTGCTACTGCAGCAAAACCTGCTAAGATGTCATCACTTATTTAGATAATCTGTGTTGTGATACAAGTGGTGTAAGGTATGTGAATGAAAAATAAAATAAAATATTTTGAAGTAGACATCAATTCACTGTTTGAGGTTTACTCGAAATAACTAAAGAACTTATATGTTAAGATTGATTTAAAAAAAAACCACGAAACAAATCAACTAACCCCAACTCTTGTTTGTTTGGCTTTTAAAAGTAGTTGCACCAGTATGCTAGCTGAAGGTATAGATTTTGATCTACTTTAAGAGAGTACTTAAAACTAGCTCTATGTTTGAATGCTTGACAAATGGTTCCTCAGCTTTGACTTTCTTTCAGATTTCACTGACAGTAGAGCCATGATGATGCTTGGGGAATTGGTGTGTTGCTATGGAAATGGCTGTGATGCCACCAGTTCAGCATTTATGCTTCATTGCCAGATCCAATGCAAAGAGATAAATGAGAGAGAAATCTGTAGGCTTCTGTGTCTATATACAGGGAAAAAGTAAAAATACACCAAACCTTAATTTTAATGATGAGTTAATTGAAACTTTTTTAATACCTTGGAACGTTCAGATTTTTTTTTTTTTTTTTTTTTTTATATATATACCTGATCAGTTAAGCATTTGTCTGAATGTTGACAGGTTCAGGTTCTATGCCTGATTCAAAATGATCTGAGACGAAAGTATTTCGACCTAGGAATTAGGATGCTCAAGAGGCATGTCAAATTACAGCAGAGCTTACATAAATAATCTGTTGTCCTACCTCTTCAGTTCCCATGAAATAGGGAATTTTCTCTATTAAGCTGTAAGCATAAGTTCTCCTCACTAAATTCAAGGAATTAGCAAAGTCATTGAAGAAAGAACTATCGACAATCATGTACTTTGAAGTTTCTGGTTGGGTATCTGTGTTTGTGCATATAGGGGAAGGGGTTTTGTCAGACACTTATTTTGCTTGATCTGGAAAGACTGACTAAAGAAATTGTTGGAGGGAGGGCAGTGTTGTAAAACAATGCAGGAAGGAAGAGAAATGGTCATTTGTGAGACTGTTACACTCTGCTTGTTTTGCTGCAATGCAGGAAATACCTGTCCTGTGGGTCTGAACAGGATCGTTCATGTGTGAGATGAATGATTTTCAGGGGTTGTCCACTATAGCCGCAAGAGTGACTTCTTATACAAAATGTATGCCTGAGTCATAACTCTCCTCTGAGTTTTCCTGAATGATAATGATGATCTATTGGTAATTCCTGGGATAGCTCATTTTTTTGTACAGACACCTTGGCCTTCAGCCATGAGGTGAATGTGACTGCCTCCAAGAAGAGAGTAGCTGACCATCTCGCAAGGTCACAAGTGTACCTCCATGAACCTGTTTCTCTTCCATGTTTTAGTAATTGCTGCTTCAATAGATGCAAAGTTTCGGTTCCAGAGGTGAAATTTTCACTCATAAACAAAGCAACTGAAGTGCCAGCTTTCAAATAACTGAGGTATAAGCTACCATTTCCGCTGGCAAAATTCCCCTGCGCTCAGACTTGGACCATCTGGGAGTCTGGAGAGTAAATGTTAATTATTTCATTCTATCTGAACAATGATTCTTCAGTGAGACAAGACACAAGTTTAGTACTCATTTCCTTGTAATTCTCAGAAAGCAAATTAGTTTGTCCAGTTTGTATTTAGTTGTGAAAAGTTGCCTCCCTGGGGTGTGGGGAATACTTACATGTGAACAAGAAAACAGACATAAGGTAACATGAAAAGAAGGATAGTCAATCTCTCTTTATTTATATAATTAACACTGTCATATTTTCTTAAAGGAATCTACTATCAGGAACTGAAAATGTGAAATGGTTTTTCTGAACTTTTTTATCACTTCTGGTGCATCTGACAACCTGTCAGTAGCTTTAAGGAACTTGCTATGCTTGCCTTTAGCAGTAGTTGTTTAGGTGAAAAATGGAAGAATCAAAATCTAGTTATTCATCCTGGATGTCTTCTTCACACAAAAGTTTTTGCCTTATTCATTCAGCTATCATTAATTTCAGGTGACATGCAGGAAATTAGTTTCTGGAATGCTTAGAAGCAAATTGTTTTCTGTTCAAGCAATAATTTACATCCATGGAGTCACACCAGTCTTAGTGTTGTGACACTTAGGACTCCTGGATTGGTAATGAAAATGCTAGAAATGCAATGGAGGAGTGTTTCGAGATGAATGAAATTTCACCTTCTAGCTCGCAAGGTGTTAAATACCTTTCTGAAATTGACAGAAATGAGTTGATTTGAGCCGATGGCCTCTCTAGCCTATGTTGAGGTGTAACCTTCATGATGGATGTTGTCATCAAGACCACTGATACAATTGTGGCCGGGCTGTAAACACTGCGGTTTGTTCAGTGCTCCTCTTAAAATATGAAATGGAAAAGGGGAGAAAAGTGCCATTACAAGAAAAAAAAAAGACCCGTAAAACCCCATATGTTGGCCATGTACTATTTCTCTAAAATTTAACAAAATGGTCATATTTAATGTGTGCAGGATACAGATTATCCTAGACTGAGAGTAAAAGATACATATTTTGAACTTTCTCAGAGTCTTGATACAAGTATCTTGATGATGTGATCATCAAGAACTGCAAAAACTTGTGAACAAAGATTGTATTGTAAAAGTAAAAGCACACATTTTTGTAATAGCAGATAAAACTGTGGTCCCAAATACAAAGTTATTTCTTTCCCTTCATACTTTCAGAATAATGGCAACTTCTATTCCCGTGCTTGAAATCTAATTTCTATTCAGCTTTTGTGCAGAGCCTGACATCTGCATGCATGTTTGAACTGTGTTATGTTTAGACTGAAGAGATGAGGTTAGAGAATTATAAGACTCAGAGGCATAAAGCGTGATGGATTAAAAAAAGGGAATTACATATCCTTACTCTAGACAAAGCAACACTAAACTTTTCTTTAGAAATTACTAAACCTTATTCCACAGACATTGTAATCGTATTTCACAGCTATATAGTGGGCTACAACCATTGTTAAAAGACCCTTACTTTGGTTCATTGACTTTTTGTTTTGTTTTGTTTTCACTAAAATTAACAACACCTAAGCTTTTTAGGAAGTCCTTTATTTGGAAGGGTGAAAGTTGAATTTCAGATTTTTGCAACCTTAAAAAGGGAAAGAGCTGCCATCCTAAGTTACTTCCCCCAAAAAATGACAAAAGTTTTGTTGCTGAGAAGAAAGTAGCAATAAAAGAAGGGTGGAGGGGGAATGGAAAGAGAAGGCTAAAGTTGCCTTTGGAAAAGTACACTGTATTAATGCTTTCTACAGTTTCAAAAATAGACCTTGATAGAAGACTCTTTTAGTACCTTTCAACCATTTACCTTCACTTGAGAGCCCTGCTTCCAGGGTCTACAAGTGGCAAAACCTCTTGTAGGCTCCGTGGACCAATTTTGCTCTGCCTCATTGAAGTCCGATTTAAAAGAGAATAAAGGGCAAAACTGAGAAGAATAAAAAGGCTATATCTTTAAAGAAAGAACTTTCCAGGTTGTTTTTAATCAGAAATTCTTTGCAGAGAAAAATATAACTAAACTTGGCCGTGAAAGAAAATGTAAGCATATGAGGTTGCATTTAGTCATTAATTCACGTATTCATAGGATCATAGCTAGAGGTCAGCTAGTCCAACACTCCTGAATGGGACTGCTGAATACTAGTACGTGCTTTTGAAATAATCTCAGCCATCATATCAAACTTTTGCTGTTCACAGTTTGCAGGAGTCCTCTGCAGCAGTAATGAAAGAGATACTAAAATAGATTTCTTAATGTAAGCACTCTCTTATAAGACACACATCATCTCTATGACATTTCTAAGAAACTTTAATCACCAGTGGCAACATCAGAAAGAGAGCTGCCTTAAAAATGAAGAAGTTCAGTTAGCCAAGCTTGCAAGTGCTTATTTTTTTAATAATATACACTTTGTTTAAATCGTCTGTGCTAATGAATTTTCCAATCGGGGTGCCTATAAATTAGTTGAATTTTGGCATCTTCTGTACCTTCGTTTTGAGGGTATACATTTTCTCCAATGAAACTTCTGAGTAAAGGTATACACATACTCAGACATTTAATTGTTGATGTATTTTTAGAACAAACACCAACTTACATAAGTGACTTGCATCTCTGGAGAAGTGGTGCAGTGTCACAGTACTGTGACATAACATGCATGGCCTTAAAGGAATTAAGTATGTGTTGTATTGTGTTACTGAATTAGCTTATGGGTCACTAGGGGATTTTTAATTTTTTTTTTACAGTTTGTTTTGCTTTTCCTGAAAAAAACATCAAAGGCTTATTATTTTCTTTAATAAATTAAGCTATTCTTTTCTGTTTGTAGACATGGAGTGGAGAGAACTTTTAACTTCTGTTTTAAAATAATCTCATTTTAAATAAGCACTGAAACTCTTAAGACTAAGCCCAAAACATGATCTAATCCGAATTTTGTGATGGACAAAAAATAATCATTATCCAAAGGAACTGAAAATGTTTTAGTTAGTATTAGGCTAAATAGTTCTTTGAATGCAATGGTTTTATATCATTTCAATTTTAATTGGAGGTTGTTTGAAGACTTCTAGAACTAAAGATTAAGATAAAAAAATTATGATCTTCTCACAACTTCTGAATGCTGAAGAGCACAGAAAGATAAACTGATTATATGTAGACTACTTTGTGTAAAGTCTGTCAGGAAAATTCTAATGGTTCTTGCAAGGAAGACATAGGTTAAAAAAAGATTAATACTACTGTGCTTCTAGAAAGAGTTCGTCCAAAAGATCAGCTCTAGTATTGATCTGTGTAGGTATGTCTTGTAAAAAGTATTATTTTCCTAATTTTTGACTTTGTTTCGATAGTGAATTTTTGCTAACAGTGACTAAGAAAGAAAATGCTGAAAAGAAACTGTGAAGATGTTTATGTAGACCTGTTCAGAGAAATTTTGACCACTCATTTTGATGACAATATTTTGAAGCTAAATTAACTCCATTTTGTGAAACAGACCGTTGCTCTTTTCTCTTCCTGTTTCTGCCTGTGTTGGTGGGAATGTTGCTGTCACTTCCTTTTGAGATGCAGCTAAGTAAATAGGAAGCCCCTCATCTGCAAAAGATCACTGGAAAAGTTTAATGTAAATAAAACATGGAAACCACATAATGAACAGCTGTGCTACTACTCTCTTAAAAGACTTCATTTAGAAAGAATGAAAACCCCTAAAACCTCCCGTCTTCAATGCCTGTACCATTAAAAACTGCCTTTTAATGATGTTTCTGCAGACTTCAGAAACAAGAATATGAGCATCAGAAAGAGCTACAAAATATTTTAAAACACTTCACAGCAAAACAGGTATTTTTGTAGAATGAAATCTACTAATGTTAGAGAATGGGAGACTTCAGCTATGTACCAGGATGGAAATAGACTCTTCTATGGCATTGCTCGGTATCTCTCCTGGAACATATCCTGTGAGACAATTACTGCTGCTAATGATATTCATCAATTGCCATGATGCTAATAGCAAAAGAATAGAGACTTCATAGTAGAAAGAATTCCTGTTGTATGCAACAATAGAAATAGCAGCAATAATGGAGGTAACAGTAGAGAGAGAATTCTGTGAAAGTATAAAAAATTTTCCTGTAAATATGGCTGATATTCCATGAAGAGTCAGCTCCCTTTATGTAATATTTTATTAATTTATAAAGTCTTAGAGCTTAAATCTATCATAAACCAAGACTGGAGTCATTTAAGGTGATGATTGAAAGATATTTAAAGTCCAGCAGGGCACACTTAATAAGACCTGAGGGAAAACAATAGAAAGCAAGGACTTGTTAATTTGAAAGGTAGAGGAGACGAAGGAGAAATTACACACCACGTGCTGACTGAAAAGAATAGAGTTGTACCCTTCTAAAGAGAATTAGAACAAAAGGCTCTGCCATCAAAAGGTAAGATGGTACAGTAGCATCCTCAGATACTGAGGGTCACAGTGGCTGTCTTGCTGTGATGCTGTGATGCTGTGAGCTCACTGGTGAATGCCTCATTGAACTACCGTGTCTGCAGTTGAATGGATCTTCCTGCTGATAGGTTCATTATAATGTATGTTTAAAATACAAAAGCCAATAGAAGAGTGTACTGAAACACGTGACCTGGAGTCAAAGGGAAAATGCATTAATGCCGATGTTAGCTGCAAGAATTAAAACTTCTTCTGGAACAAGGCTCAGAAATTAAATCACAATAAAACCCTGCTCTCCAAAGCATGATGGTTTTGTATTAGCCACTGAGCACCTCTAGAAAAAGAAGTATGAATGTGAAATGTCCAGTATTCTTTTTTCTCTTTTACTTCTCAGGAAGGAAATTATTTCTATCTGTATTGGGTTTGTGTGGCGGGGTTTTGGTAGCAGGGGAGGGACTACAGCAGTGGCTCCTGTGAGAAGCTGCCAGAAGCTTTCCCGGCTCCAAGTCGGACCCACATCTGGCCAAGGCTGAGCTGATCAAGTGGCAGTGCCTCTGTGATAACGTTTTTAAGAAGGGACAAAAGCAAACTGCTGATGGAACCTGCAGCAGGCAGAGGGGGAGGTGCGGGTTTCCCCCTCGGCCTCCCGCACAGGCGACTGGCTGCACTGGCCACTGCCCCTTCCCGGGCGCAGGATGATGGTCACAGTGGCGTGGCTGGGGCGCCTCGTGGGCCTGCAGGCAGCCTCAGGCTGGGGAGCAGTTCCCCACAGCCCAGCAGCATTGGCCAAGGGCCTTTGTTCCCCCTAAACTGAGATATGGGGAAGGCTCGGAAGCTCCCTGCTCCCAGAGTGCCCACTGGGTGGAGTTCATCCCACCAGAGTTTGTTGGGCCCAGCCGGCAGTGGAAAGAGAGGAGTGAGATGGGAGAGAAGAAACTCTGCAGACACTAAGGGCAGTAAAGATGGAGCAGGAGGAGGTGTGGTGGAGCTGAGATTCCCCTGCAGCCCGTGGTGAGACAGCAGCAGCCCCTCTGCAGACATGAGAAACTCAGTGAAGCAGAAACCCACCCACAGCCCGTGGAGGACCCCACACCAGAGCAGGTGGCTGCACCCTAAGAAGCCGTGACTCTCTGGGAAGCTGGGGCTGGAGCAGTCTGTTCCTGAAGGACTGCACTCTGTGGGAGTGACCCATGCTGGAGCAGTTCATGAAGAGCTGCAAAGTTCATGGAGAACTTCATGGAGGACTGTCTCCTGTGGGAGGGACACTACACTGGACCAGGGGAAAAGCGTGAGGAGTCCTTCCACTGAGGAGGAAGGAGTGGCAGAAAGAAGGTGTAGTGAACTGACCACAACCCCCGTTCCCCATCCAGCTGTGCCGCTTGGGGAGAGGAGGTAGAGAAATCAGGAGCAAAGTTGAGCTGAGAAAGAAGAGAGGGGTTGAGGGGAAGGTGTTTTTAAGATTTGTTTTTATTTCTCATTTTCCTACTCTGATTTGATTGGTAACAAATTAATCTTTCCCCAAGTTGAGTCTGTTTTGCTGGTGACCATAATTGGTGAGTGATCCCTCCCTGTCCTTGTCTCAACTCACGAACCTTTTGTTATATCTTCTCCCCATCCCACCAGGGGGAGAGGAGTGAGAGAGTGACTGCATGGTGCCAGCTGAGCCTAAACCACAACGCTATCCATATGAAGTGGTACCATGAGGACAACAAGAAAAACCATCAGACTTGAATATCTCCTTGGATATAAAAGTGTGATGGGTGGAGGAGGCGACAAAAAAGTAGCAGGCACCTATTGCATGGCTTTCTATAACTGAAGGAGGCAGGGCTCAGTGACTTGCACATTTCCTCTCATTCATCTGTGTCCAACTCTTACCTAACTCTATTTCGGTTGATATGCAAGCTGGGTCATTTTAGGTGCAAGCTTTAAAACAAAAAGGGGGTATGTGTAGCAATTGTTGCTCTGCAGTGCTGGGCTTAGATCTGTCTGTATACTAGCAAGATTTTAATGGCCACATAAAAAGAGTTGCCTGGATCGATTTCTGAGTTACTGGCAGTGTAACTGAATTTAAAGTCATATTTATGATGTAAATACTTCAATACATCTATTGGTGAATGACAGGAAAATATATTGATTAACATTCAGAGATTGAAGTTTACCTACTGCTGTCGGTATGTATTGTCTAATATGTATAGATTATGTAAATATAAACAACACATCTTAAATGCTGAATCATTCAGTGAGGATGCCTGGGATTATGAGTGCTCATTTATCGAATTCTACACTGAAAACTTTATTCCCACCTCCAAATCAGAAACTTTAACTCTAAATTATTGAAAATCATTTGAGAATTTTCCCACGACTTCATAACAAAACATATGGGTCAAGAAGACACACTTAGTGTGGACTCTTGATATGTAAGACACTACCTGTGGTAAGCCAGTAAACTGGCAGCGTATACATAAATTCTTGCCTTGAAGAAGGTAAGAATTGCTCATAATACTTTGCTTATTTCACTGTTCTAATATAAGAAATTACAATAAAGTTATTAGTCCGTTCTCTGACAGTCTCTGTATTTATCATACAGAATTTTGTGAAATTTTTTTACTTCATGATTCATATTATGTTCTTATTCAGAGTAGCTATTAGTAAAGATAGTGTAATGATTCTATTAAATCGACTGAGTATTTTCTATAAAAACTGCATATTTTATTTTGTAACTATATTTTTTTTACTGACTTTTTCCATGGAAATATTGCTTAACAAGAAAGCTGACTTGCAGTGGTTTTGTGAGTTTACTCATTGCTATTGCTATATTATAAAGCTGTATCTGTAATAAGTCTACTTTTTGAGTCTTACGCTTAAAATCTCACTCAAACTTCGCAACTAAAATATGAAGATTAACCAGTTAATACTGCAAAGCCAGATCTTGCTTCTGGTAGAGTTAATACTAATGATCACACAGCATTTTGCCTCCCCCCTCTCTCTCTTTCTCTTTTATTTTAGGCTATGTATTACAACTTCAGATCTTGTAACTGAGACCATCTCAGCAGCCATGGGAAGTGAGCAACACAATTTTCTGCTGTTGACCTATCTGCACTTTTAATACTGCAAGTGAGAAAAGGGACTTGTGTTAGCTAATATTGAACCAATATGCTAGATGTTTGTACTCTGGATAGGGTATCACAGGTTGTCTGTTTGATTTGACCAGAAATGCTACAATGTTATTTTTTTTTCTCTTCTTCTACCCACTTCTGCCCTTAGGTGGTCCCCAGAGCATAGAAAATCAAGATTTTTTTTTTTTTTTTCTATTTGAATGCAGCTGATGAGAATATCAAAATAAATAACATCAATTGGACAGACTAATAATTTTCATCTGCCCAGGGGAAAACGGTTGTAAAAGGACAGTCTTATCTCCTACAAGCTCTGGAAAGCTGGTGATAAACAGTGGAAGTTTTTTTTGGGGGGGGGGGGAGGGAGAAGAGTTGTTCTTGAGGATTTTTATTTTTTCCTCTGATATAATAATATTAACTTAGTGGGATGACCATCTTTCCCTTAACAAAGACATTTGTGTTTGATCTATGGTGCCTTGAGTGTTACCAGTTTGGGTCTGAGCCAAAGCATACCAAAGTACTGGCATGGCTTCTGTGTATTTACCTGGAATCTCTAAAACACTTCCAGGGCAGACTTTTTTGAGACCTATCAATCACAGGTAGCGAGCAGGGAATTCAGAGTGGTCTTTTGGACTTATGAAGTCTGGATTTGGAGACCATCTGCTTTTCTTCTGCATTATTTCCCTGGGGCTGTAACAACATGAGTTCTAATCCTCCATAGTAGCACATTTCCCCACAGAACATCCTGGCTGGGAATGTAGCACACCAGCTGCATTTGAGTTCTTAGGGAAGATCTTTCATGCTAGTTTTCTTTAAGTAAAAGCTGTCTTTATCTGTTAAAAAAATTGCTGTTAAAACAAAAGCTGAACAGAACTGGTGTTGGTAGATACAAGAGCTAAGGGCTATAGCTTTTTCTTCCAAATCCTCTTAGTTGTGTTTAAAAGTGTTTGTTTTCTCATCCTTTCTTGCTTTGGATTACTTGTTTATTCAGTGCGATATTAATGCTCTGTAATAACAGATTGATAATATCTTTAAGCAGAGATTTTCAGGAAATATTATAAAATAAGTAGCACAAGTGGCAGAAAGTAAATCACCAATATAAATGAATGAAGTATTCGAAATACATATCTCTGCATACATCTTCCTCAAACTCTTAAAACCCAGAGCAAATGATGGAGGTTTTTTGAGTCTTTAGTCTGATTTTGGTTTTGTTTTGGTTTTTTTTTTTTCACTTTAAAAATTCCAGGTAGTTCTGTCTATGAGAATTGAAAAAAAAATTCACTGCAGTACTCATTTTTTAGTATTGCTTTTATTCCTGCTGCAGAGGACTCTTGCTAACTCTGAGCTTTTAACTATTTCCACTTACCATGAGCTGTTAATTCATCTTCCTCTCCTTCAATAAGGTTTAAAGTAAGGTGTAAGGAAGGTCTTTGGGCACACACTAACATCTGTTAGAACTATGATTCTTTGGCAGGAGTAGATTTAACCTATAGGTTACAGTGATGCAGGTGATGAAATATCAGAAAAACAGCACTGATATTAGACATCCTCTTGATCATTACTATTTGTATGGTCCTGCTCTAATCGTACTGCAGGCTTCATTTTGCAGAACACCTTCTTTTCTATGTAAAATTAATTTCTCCATAAAATCTAGCAGATATTGTAATACTTAAAGGACAGTCAAAGCAGAATATGTAACTTCATGAAAAAGGATGCATTTTATTTGTAGGAAACCAACATGATTGATTCATACAGTCTGTTACTTTAGAGATTTATTGAATGATAAGTCATGGATAAATGCCATTTTTAGAATCTGTACTCTGTTCTGTAGTGCAGTGTATCAGAGGATGTTTGAAAGGCTTTTCTTCTGCATTGGCAGTTATATATTGTTTACTTTCACTGTATTTACAAATGTTGCATACACTTCCTGCATGAGTATCTGGGACTGCGTCCAGGCATTTAATAGCAGCACCTATAGATTATAGTTAGCTTTAGATTATAGCTAGCTTTCACCTATATATATCAGTCTGGCTGGATTTGCATGATTTTCTAGATATACGTTGAAGTGACAAAATGCACCCAAGAATAAAAGACTCTAACTTCCCTATTCTACTTTGAGAATCAATTGCTGTTAGAAGTTATACACCTTCTTAAATATACTGTGGCACTTATATTGAGCTCACATTTTTGTTCTTTGTGGAATGTGCTTTAGACTTGTGGTAGGTACTGTGCTCAGTATATTAAATCCCATGCAAAGCACGCTGTTTCCACTTATTTTATCAGTCAAAACAACAGCATCTTGAGGACTGTAATATCTCTACTATGACAGGTTTCTGTGTGATAGTGTAGAGAAAAATATGGATAGATGCGGTAAAATACTAGCTGATGTAAACCTAAAGAATAATTTTGGATTCTGAAGCTGAATTTGAGCTTGTAACTCTCTACATCGGGGCTGTAAAAATGATTTGAGTTTTTGTCCCTCAGTAGTATAGAACAGATGTTTGTGATTACTGTTCTGTTCAAAAGCTCTGCTTCATTTTAAGGTATTCTGTTGCATGGTTTTGATTTTGTAACACTTATTTTCACAAATCCCTGCCTTCCTAACATAAAATATTAGGGATCTGAGCAGATAGAGACCATCTTTCAGTGTAAGTCTTGTTATTTCAGATTGTGTGTAAAGGTCTGAATTTTGTTTTATAAAGACATAAATGAGAAATTTATCTCAATAATTCTAACTTGTCTGTGTCTCAGAAATAAGTTCCCTTGTTGGTATGCTAAATGCCTTTAGCTTTTTCAAGAACAAAGTGATGGCTGTCTACTAAATATATGTAAAAGACACTACATTTCAGCTTAATAAGATCATCTGTGGAAGAGTCAAAAAATAAGAAGCTTTGCTGCAGTGATATTTCCATTATTTCCATATAGAATCACAGAATCGTTTAGGTTGGAAAAGACCTTTCATATCATCAAGTCCAATCACTAAGCTAACACTGCCAAGTCCACCACTAAACCATGTTCCTAAATGCCACATCTACATGTCTTTTAAATACCTCCAGGGATGGTGACTTAACCACTTCCCTGGGCAGCCTGTTCCAATGCTTGACAATCCTTTTGGTGAAGAAATTTTTCCTAATATCCAATCTAGACCTCCCCTGCTGCAACTTGAGGCTGTTTGCTCTTGTCCTATCACTTGTTACCTGGGAGAAGGGACCGACACTCATGTCGCTACAACCTCCTTTCAGGTAGTTGTAGAGAGCGATAAGGTCTACCCTGAGCCTCCTTTTCTCCAGGCTAAACAAGCCCAGTTTGCTTGGCCACTCTTCATAAGTCTTGTGCTCTAGAACTTTCACCAGCTTCATTGCCCTTCCTTGGACACACTCCAGCACCTCAATGTCTTTCTGGTAGTGAGGGGCTCAAAATGCAACAGTTTTGTGCAGCCTCACCAGTGCTGAGTACAGGGGGATCATCACTTACCTAGTCCTGCTGATCGCACTAGTTCTGATACAAGCCAGGATGCTCTTGGCCTTCTTGGCCAGCAGGGCACACTGCTGGCTCATATGCAGCTGGCTAGTGACCAATACCTTCAGGTTCTTTTCCACCAGGCAGCTTTCCAGCCACTCTTCCCCAAGCCTGTAATGTTTCATGGGATTATTGTGACCCAAGTGCAGGACCTGGCACTTAGCCTTGTTGAATCTTGTACAATTGGCCTTGGGCCATTGATGCAGTCTCTCCACATCCCTCTGTAGAGCCTTCCTATCCTCAAGCAGATCAACATTCCTGTCCAGCTTGGTGCTGTCTGCAGACTTACTGAGGGTGCATTCAATCCCCTCGTCCAGATCATTGATAAAGATATTAACTAGAACTGGTCTCAATAGTGAGCCCTGGGGAACACCACTTGTGACCAGCTGCCAAATGGATTTAAATCCATAACACTTTGAGCCCGGCCATCCAGCCAGTTTTTTACCCAGTGAAGCGTACACCTGTCCAAGGCATGAGCAGCCAGTTTTTCTAAGAGAATGTTGGAAACGGTGTCAAAGGCTTTACTAACATTTAGGTAGACAACATTCGCAGCCTTTCCTTCATCCACTAAGTGGGTCACCTTGTCATAGAAAGAGATCAGGTTAGTCGATATGATTAAAAACTAATGAAAGGAGTTACAAATTTTCTTCTGTAAATATTGCTTTTTCATTGCAGGATATCAAGCTGTTATATGTGATTTGTCATATTCAAGTGAACTATGTTTATTTTTTACTGATTAAAGTAAAACATTGTAAAAAAGTGGGGGAAAATTTGATATTTCCACCAGAAAACTTCAGATTAGTGAAGTAAACTCATTACTCCAGTTCAATTTGAGAAGTTACTCAAATTTAATATTAAAGTATAACAAAATCATAACTTTTTCTGTTGGTATATTTTTTCTGATTACGTGTTGAAAAGTACCTGTGGGAGGAGATACGATCTTGAGTACAAATTCTTGCTGCGTAATTATTCACAAGTAGCTGCTACGCATTCAGCTTAAGCCCAGTGAAATGCTTGAGATTTCTTGGGTATAATAATTCCTTTAAAAATATTGCGAGTTCTGGGATTTTACTGCTGGATGCCTGCTAAAACTGTTGTAACCAAATTTTTGTTGTGGTTTGTTTTGAGTTTTTTTTTGTCATCTACTTTGAGGCCAGACATGGAACAAGCAGTATTAGTTTTCCTCCAAAAGAAGTTAGTCTTGCCAAAACTGAGTCAGAAATGCAGAAAGCCAAAAAATTGCTACTGGAACAGAGTTTTTAAAATAACCATAACATCAATTCAGATATAAGTGATAAATTCTGCTGACCTGCAGACTACTATGAAGACTGAGTGCATTATTCGTGTAGGCTGTCCTTCTGTCCTTGAATTGCCCTGCTGGAACTTCAAAGCAAAGTAACCCTAGTCAGTTTTTAAGGTGTGAGTGCTTAAGGATTGATAAAATTGTGTAACATTATTCACAGGAATGCAACATGCAAATCTCTCCATGTATGTATTCCACACTCTTTTTTAAACACAGGAAAAAAAAGCACTTCAGATCCCATTGCTAAAGTGTTTATACACACAGTAGTTTAGTTAGTATAGGAATAGTTGGAAAATTACTATGATGTGCTTTGGTTTTACATAATTCATTAATAATAAAATAAATCTTTTTTATGGATTACATATATAGTCTATGACTACAAGAACATAAATTATAGTATATTATAAACATCTATATGAATCTATAATGGTATGTTATGGCAGCAGAAAGATGACGTATATATACTATAACTGAGTGAATTGTTCCTAATCATCCCTCTCTAACCACCCTAATTCTCACTGACTGCAATCAAGCCCACAAGGATTGATCTAATCAGAGATGAAACAGTTTGTAACAGATGTTTCTATATTTCTTCTATTCCTAACTTTAAATGCTGGCAGATTTGCAATCTGGAAAATAGTAATAATAAAATTTTAGGATTTGAACTATGACATTAAAATTATCTAAGACTTAATTGTCTTCTATAACATTGCAGAAGGTCGTGCTACAAGGTTGATAAACTAGAGGTTTAACCTTGCTTCATAATTAGGATGATAAAATGAAGCTCAAGGGTATGTGCAAGGTTTTCATATATGAAGAATGTTTCCCTGTTGGATAGAGTTCATAACACACCTTCAGATAGAATTAAAGGCATTACTAGAGATCTTTTTGGTATATATTTGTGGGTCTTTAACTCTGGCTTTACAATTGAAACAGCTTTGCTTTTATTGCAGTTGCTTTGTGGTAGACACTTTGGTAACTTTTGAAAAAAATATGTTGAAATAGGCAAGAATGAGTGGAGAGTTAGAATCAATAAAAAAAGGGAAAACCTTCCAAGGCTTTATATATTTTGTGGTAAAGTGTCAGCCTCGCATCCCAGAGGTGCTGAAAGAAGCAAGTAACCTCATGCTTCTTAGCAGGGCTAGGGTTTATTTTTGCCTCTTCTTCTATTTGGGGAGGGAGTGAGAGTTAGATGACTGCGGAGGATCTCTGCTCTGGTACTGGGAAATATATGAGTTCCTAGTAGTGTGGTAAAGGAGCAGCAGGTGGCCTCGATTCCCTGCTACTCTGCACCCTCTGCACTAATTCGGGGGCTCAGTGCCCTGTGGTAGTGTTCCACCTCTCCACACAGATCCAAATTTGCCACCCAAAATGCACCCACTTAGTGCAGTGGTATCTGTATTCCAAAAAAGCAGATGATGAAATCCGTGCTATTCAAGACAGGAAAAAGCATTGTTTCTAGGGCACCTGAATTTCAAAGATACTCAGAAACCTATGTGTGAGAGGGATGGCATCCCTTGTTACAACAGTACCTGCTTTTGTCATTTTAATGCAAAGTGTTGGTAACTCAAGAAGGTGGATTGCAGCAATGAGGTGTTTTGGTTTTGTTTTGGTTTGTTTGTTTTGGTTTTTTTTTTTTTCTTTTTTTTTACTGTTGACTTTACTCAACAATAGCTATAACCTGTAACTTGGTTTTTAGCTGGGGCATGAATGGTTTTGTCTTCCCATTTTCCTCTTGGGCCTTTTTACAGATAATAACTGCTTTTCAATTTCTCTTAATGTTTACTTGAATGCGTGACAAGTGTAGTTCCACTGAAGCAGTAAGGGTGTCACCCCTCATCTCTTCTCCCTTTGCCAAAATATGCACAGAAAAATCACTAAGTGGAGGGTGTCAAAACAGTAGTTAAATATGACTTTACTGTGACAACTATTTCTGTTTTTCTTACTATGAATGCTATATTTTTAAATTTGTGAGTCAAATTTTTTTTTTATCTGGATCTTATCTTTTATCTTGACAACATACCACATTTCTCTCACATACCCCATAAAAATCAATATTAATTTTTAATGGAGATAACTAGTGAAGTAAATTTGAACATTTCCATGTTTTATTGTTTTTCATCCATACACTGCAGATGTTGTCTTGTCTAACAGGAGAGCACTGCACATGGAAATTCAGGGAGGAGATATCAACTAGCCTTTCCTGCAGATAATGAGATACAAAAGCAGGACTGAATGTTGTTATGTAGATGTCTTCCTGGCAGAACCATTTGATGGGTTATGCTAGCAAAAAGCCATATGAGCAATGCTTCGATGCCTGTCCTGGTCACTGATGGTTTCTGTTAGTAACTAGGAGCTGACTCACTGCGGCTTCTCTCAAGAGACAAATGTTTCTACAGCTAGTGGCAGAAAATCAAATGATTTCCCAGTATACCCAAGAAAGTGATTGCCATTTGTACAGCCTTTTGGATAGGGGCAAGGAGATTTCAGAGCACCTTAAGTAATTTGAATTGTATTTGATTATAGTTTTGTAACTTTCTTTTTTGGCATTATTAAAAAAAAAAAAAGGAAAAGATGGATGAGGGGTTTTTTGTTTCTGTTTTCTTTGAGTGTGAGATGGGATTTCTGGAATAATGTGTAGAGACTTGTCAGTAAAAATCCCTTCTCTAAATACTACTGATGACTGTCAAAGCTTTATTAACTACAGCTGTGGATAAAAAGAAGTGTTAATCTCAAAAGCATCTATTGTAAATCACTAGAAAAAGGCTTTAAAAAAAAATGAAAAATCATACATAAGATTCCCACTGTAAACCAATTGTTCTAAATTATTTTAGGAAAAGTAAAAAGTTTTTCTTCTTTCTAAAAAAACTAATTTAGCCAATGGATTTCCTATAATATGCCTTTTAATGGATTTATTACGAACAACCATGGCAACAATAAAACGGAACTGTGTGATATGAGCATGAAGAATAATGATCTGATCAGAGGCCAAACTTTTGCATATATTAGTCAAGAATATTAAAAAATATGAACTTGCTGGAAGGGTGAACTGAGAGAGGAATTAAGCAGAAGAAAAAGTAAGAAAAGAAGATTATGCAGAGATTTTCATAATGAATTGATCTACTGCAGTGTTTCAAGTAGAATATTAAAAAAAGGATCTGTAAAGTTTAATAGAAGTGGAGCAGTACTAGAAGTCAAATTTCTGATTGGAAAGATTTCAGAAATAATTTGGGGATGATAAGGTTATATTGTTCCAGGTCTGGAATCCTTTTGTCTCACTAATGAGATAAGGCTACTCAGAATCCATCCTTAGGAACAGAAGACCACTCTCCCCTGCGAGCTTGTACATTCTGATAAGAATCTTTTCCATGTGATATCACAAGGGGCAGTTGAATCAGTTCTCATCAGACCACAAATGTACTGAGTTACTGCCATCACTTACTGATATCTATATGAACACGTAGAGGGATCTAGAGATATTTTTTTTTTCCTGCTTTGCCCATCTTGTACAACTGATAGTGGAAGGGTGCTGTTTAAAGAGGTTCTGCTATGCCACAGACTCAGCAGGTAATTACATAGAATTCTTCTCAGGTTTGTATTGAACAAGTTTTGGTCCTTCTAACTGATGCTTTAATAAAAGGAAACTTAACCATAGCATGTGCTTAATGCTATCTTTCTGAATTTCTCCAGAAAAAAACCAATGGCATAGAGTTAGACTTTGTGGTGTTTGCCCTTGATTTTTACATCGTATTTACTGAGCAGTGAGTGCTCATCCAAGAATACTGTAAAACTGATTAAGCCATCAAATATTTAGCATTTCTTCAACTGTGCATGTGTAAGAAACAGACACTTAAATCTCACAGGAAATACTAAATATTATGGAGACAACACCGCAAGTGGTTCCAATTCTCCCTATTATTAAAGAGCTGATGCTGATTTCTTTCACAATGGCTACCCCAATTATCTGAGGACTTCAGAAGTCTTTCAGAAGTTTTGATTACAGCCAATAGCATCCTAAACTAGGCCAGGGATAAAAGTGTATCTCATAGTTCGTGAATAATTGAGTAGGCGTCTGTATAACAATGAGATGCCTTATGAAAGGCAAATGTTTGTTTGCTGTGTGCTCATGTCTGCACCTATTTATTCATACTTATAGGTAAATTCATATGCTAATGCTTTTTCAAACACTGAGATACAAACTGTCTGTTGGTGTAATCAGACAAAATGCTGCTGAAAGGCAGTGGAACTGTATATGTTTATACCAGCTTTAAAAGTGATAGTAGTTTAAAAAAATAAAATCCAAATGCAAGGATGTACCTTGCTATATGTCCATACCAAATCAGGAGTCCTCATTGAGCCATTTCATTGAGCCATTGCATTCTTCAGATCTCTCCTCTCCCTAAAGGTCTGGAAAAAACAGATGTCAACAAATTGAAGCAGTAACAGTCTAACGGTAAAACTAATGGTTCCCTCCTCTCACTATCCAGTGTTCTCCTTTAAAAGCAAGGGCTGTTCATTCCTGCAGTCTAAATGTCGAAGCCTTCGAATTCACTCCAATGCAGAACTTCAGGAAAAGGTCTAAAAAGGAGCATCTTTAAAGATAACTAGCATCTAGCCCTCTTCGATGAATACTTTGAAGCCCCAACTAATAAGGGGTCAAAGCCCTCTCTTGAATTTTGTCCGTTTAGCTGCAAACACTCAAACCCACTTTCACACTGTCCCAGATTGATATCCAGTGAAAAAAGAAAGTTGTCATTCAGTAGACCCTGCTTATTTGTCACTGAAGGAATTGCTTTGGAGTATACATTAGATTACCTTTTGACTGGAAAATGTTCTCATCCTCGCAGGGAGAAATCTAACGCCTTGACTTTGCATGTCTAGATTTCTATTTATTAGGGATACTTCCGATGTACTGAATCTAACTGATACTTTGCATTATAAGAAAAAATGACTGTGTCATATTAAAAAACAAACTGTTGTGGTTTAACCCCAGCTGGCAACTAAGTACCACACAGCTGCTCATTCAATATCCCCAGATGGGAGAGCAAATCAGAAGAGTACAAGTGAGGGGAGGAAAAAACCCATCTAAAACCAAAAGAAAAACAACCTGAAAATACTTACTCTGCTCAAAATTCAGGTCATTAGTAAAATGTAGATTCCATGGCTGTGCTAAAACCCACCACCACTGATGATGGGGACTGTAGGTTGATCTGTTTTTCTAAAGAGAAGTCTGTGAGGACTGTAAACCATAAGGTCAGATATTGGAAATAAGGAAATCAATAAAAGATTTGAAATGAAGGCAATGGCTTTTGCCTTGATAAAGAACTTATTAGGAAAAGACTTTCCTTAGTGGAAGAGAGATCAACTGAAAATACACAGACAAAAAACGAACCAAACGAAAAAAAAAACAACCAACAAACCAAACAATCCAGATCCCAGAAGAACGAGCAGTGTAATTAAAATTGGCACTTTTATTAAATGTATAAATATGTCCCCTGCGAACAGTTGGTGCTCTTGCTTTTAGTAAGGTCGAAATAGTGTGAATATCCTCTATATGTATGTTACTTTACCTGCAAAAGTAGAGCTTTTCACACCATAACATTGTGAAGAGTTAATATGGATTAATCAAGAGATAACTGTGGGAGCAATGCTATAGCTTTGGTAAAACAAGCTGCAACACTGCCAAGATGTTATTTGAAGAAAGTATTATCTAATAAAGATGGTTTATGATGTCCCACAGTGTAATGTCATTTTTTTTTTTTAGGAAATATGATATTGTCTTTGCTTTCCCTCAGGGTTAGGTGAAGTAATTTCTGAGATAGAAAGTACAGTTGTGTGGTTGCCATGTTACAACCTTAGTAGAAAAAAAAACCCTAAAACTTGTATGCTTTGTAAGAAGTATACTTGCAGATGATTTCATTAAATGCTGTTTTCTTCCAAAAGCCTTCTTAATTAAACGTATTGATACTGTAGTCCAATGGTAGGTTTTTAAAATAAAACATTTATTTTGACTGATAGCATTCATCTAAGTTAATGACAACAGGATAGTGTCAATATTCTTATATCAAAATGTGGCTAATTAAGCTTAATTATTTTAATGACACTATATTTACTGATTATACTCAGTTTAGACAGCATCATACTGAGAGGAAAACTCATTTTAGTGCTCTCTGCTCATAATTCCTGGTTTATTTTTTTTTTAAATGGAAGATGTGTTTGATCTGATCCAAATTAAATAGTACTGTACTTCCTGTGTTCTGTCATTAAATGTCACATATCTACTTCCTGTGTTGTGTCATTAGTTTTTCTGAAGAAATAAGGCTCTTCTCCACATATGGTCAGTGGAACCATTAACTAGTATTGAGGGTTTTTTTTTTGTTTGTTTTTCAATATATCCTTGAAATAATAACATTAAATTCTGTATGGTATTGTTTATAGAGCTGTGCAAGTAGAGAAGAGGAGAATGAAGTAAAACTATTGTCATAGATTATAAAACAAGATTAATATCTAATCTCTTACTTGCATAATACAGTCCAGAGGATTATCTTTAATCAGCTTCTCCTTGAAATGCAAATGTATTCTTATTTGGTAATTCAATCCTGATTTTAAAGTTCTGGTTATGGCAATAACACCAGAATGCTTGGTAAATAGTCCTAGAAAGTACCCTCAGTGCTTAAAAAATATATTTTAAGCAAAATCTAATCTGGTTCTCATTAAAATGAGGGGATAATATTGTTTAGTTTTGTGCTTTCTGAAGGATTTTATTTTTCACTACATGTTCTGAGACTTCAGTAATGTGCATAGTTTTCCCTTAGAAAGTTTGCCATTGAATTAAGTAAGAGAACTAGATGTTGTTGTCCAGCAATGGTCACATTGGTGCTTATTTCAACTTTCTTTTCTATGCATACCAGCTCTGCTGATTACTGTATTGTGTTAAAAGCTGCAATAAATGTTTATAAATGGTATCGATACTCTTATAGACTATAAATGTGAAAGCTAGAAATGCATGGAGTGATTTCTGAAAGTATTTTCTCTGATGACAGCTTTATAATTCTTTTCATATTCAAAGTTCATGGATTTACTTGCATCTCAGGAATTGTCAAATTTGGCATGAATGAAAGAAATCAAAGCAAAAAGTTTTACAATGTACTGACAATCAATATCTATAAATTGAGGAACTGGGATTACTTGTGTAGAAATATAATCATAGAATGGTTTGGGTTGGAAGGGACCTTAAAGATCATCTTGTTCCAACTCCCCTGCCAATATAATTGATGTTCTCAGAATTTTCTAGACCTTTAAAACAAAATAGTGTAATTTTACAATTTCTTCCTGCATCATTTATGTAGCTGAATGCCTTCGTGATACTGTCCACCTTTAAAGAAAAGCTGATATAATCCATTGATTTTATTTGCAGATTTTCAGACGCTGTTGGTTGGTTTTCAAGAAGGCTTCCAGTAAAGGACCCAGGAGGCTAGAAAAATTTCCAGATGAGAAGGCAGCATATTTCAGGAACTTTCACAAGGTAAGTCATGCCTTTCTTGTGAACTGAAGCATTGCCTGTTTACCACTTCTCCTTGGGAAGAGTGTGCTCTTGATATGTCTGCTTTGCAAACAATACAGTGAGAATCAGGTTGAAAACCTAATCCTGACACTAAAAGCACAGTAAAACGTCTGTAAATCTCAGTGATACAGGTGAGATATCACACTGTTTTGCAGATGAGGACAAAAACACCAATGTGTGTGAACTGGCAGATTGATGTGTTTTTTTCTTGAAACACCAGTGTTTTGGAAATGTGTAAAATTGACTGCTTAATCAAATGTTTATTATTAACTAAGTATTGAACAAATTCTGAAAATGCTAAATGCCTCAGTTGTAATGGTGACACTGGTTGAATATTTAACATTTTTCCAGAACTCTCTAAGATTGACAAGCTCTGTCAACGCCAAGGATTTTTAAGGGTAAAAATTCAGGGTTCACTGAATGAGATTCTCCCTGCTTTCTCTGTCATGATCACTTCTGTGATGGAAAATGAGATAGTTGAGCGTGGGTTTTTCTTTCTGTCTTGTAAATTACTGTTATCAGCTCCCCATGACATGCAGTAGACTCAAGTGAGCTAGTTCTAAAATAGGGCAGGGCCCTGTGCTTATACTATTGTCTTCTATCCAGTCACCTTTAGCTTTGTGTCATATCATGGTTAGATATTATGTTAAAACTGGCAAGTTGAAGCACAAAGATGACTTAGACAAGGTCACATGGCAAGCAGTGAAAGAGTGTGGATGTAAGTCTAGCTCTCTTGAAGGCACATCTAATGCTTTTTATCACAAAACTACAAATTAGCCTGTAAGTTCCAGTAACCTCTTGGTATGTTTAAATGGAAAATGTATATATAATAAATAGCATGCAACTATCCTGTGAATATTTTCTAAGAAAAAGAACCCCAGTAATTTCATATGGCCAAAAATCCAGCTTCTGATCTTACATTAGTATGCAGATTTAGGACTGATGTGTACTAGACTATTGGCACTTTCACTTGTGCACCACAATGACAGTGTTTGCTCCCATGTGTAAGAGGTCCACATGGAGCAAAAGTCATTCTTCTCTTCAACATAAATTTCAAAAAATATTTACTTTCAAGTTGCAACTTAATGATGTGTCTTCAGAAGGATTAATTGGGAGGTTTGGGCTGATAGCTGTAGTGATGGCTGAAATCCTGAGGAAGTCCTTTATCTATGAAGTTTATATGGATTAGCAACAGGGCAGAAGGATGAAAGTGTGGGGCTTTGAGGGGGGTTCTTTTTTCTGAGGGGATGGGAAGGTGGTGGTGGTTGTGTTGTAAATTGTTTTTTGAACATTTTATTGCCTACAGCATACTTTATGTGTAAAAGGATTCAGAAACACTTCATATGTTTCTTGTCAACTGTCTTCTTTTAGAAAAAAAAAAAGTGAAATGCAAGAATAATTTGAGAAGCTAAAAAAGTGACATAGATACAGTTGCAGCTGCATGTTGTAGTATTGGTGGAAGTGTGGCTCTTTGCATGTAACATAAGAAAATGGAAAGGCTGTTACAGTTCTTTTTTCCCTCTTATTCCACTCCTTGGGAGTGGGGAGAGGGTAGAAAAAGAAATGGATACTCTTTCCTGTTTAAAAGGATACAGTCTTTCTGACTATAGAGAAAAAAGAATTGTATCCATTCACTTGGATGATACTCATTTTTCAAATAAAGTAATGAAACAATTTCTGAAGTTGTATTATCAGAAAATAGAAACCCTGAATCTTATTCTCAGGCTTGATTTTTTTTTTTTTTTAAGGCTATTTTATTACTTCATAATGATTATTCTCCTCACTTGCCTCCATTCTGATAAATGAAATGGCAGTGAAGTAGATGTGCATGAGTTGTGAATAGTCATTGAGTGTGACTATTGAGAGATATCAGTGAAAGTTGTTATGAAAGCAGATACAGTTATTTGATTGCTATTATTAAATTGAAATATCCTAATTCTCTTTCTTTCTTTTCTAGAGCTGTTTATTGCTTTGTTATATTTTGAAGTAGTTCAAAATGCATGTTTATTGCTATCCTGTGCAAATTGTTAGTCCTGTTTTGAAATTCTGTTTCCTTATTCACTCATAAAATATAAGGAGGGTATCTGGTGTGCAAAGTTGAAGGGTAATTGAACTCTAAGAATCAATGAAAAAAATGATTAAATATTGAAGAAATAAAAGATCTGGTGGTTTTTAAGGAAGATTGAAATATATGTCTCAAGCCTGACTCCTTATGAAAGGACAACATGCTTGAATGGGTGAAAGGCTCTGATCGCACGCTAGTATTCAGGCAAGAATATATATGTCAATCCTGAGATCCTTATTCCTGTACAATCTCTTTATAACTTGTAGAAAAAAGGGGGTAGTGCAGAGAAGGACTCAGAACATACTGGGATTTGCTAGGAACTCATGTCCTTCAGACCTTCAGATCAGTCTAGGTTACCTTGGGAGAAGGCCTAGCAGGATCACATAGTCTTACTACATTGTACTGTGCAGGTTTTCTAGTTTTTTCATGCAGAGTTACAGGAGAAAATTTTACCTCTCAAGTGGAAACATAACAGAAATTCATATCTTTGATATACCTGTATTATCCAGGATCACAAACAATACCCCAATATAAGTAACTTATCAAGATCTTAAAGATCTCTACTTTTCCATGGATATTTGAGCTTGAAACGTAGCTCAAATCAAATTCCTGTTTAAAGCACTTTATCTAAATGGCTTTGTATATCCTGTACTTATGTGATAAACCTGTGTACTGGGCAATGTGAATTATAGAAGAGGCTCTGGACTGAAAAAAAAAAAAAAAAAGAGAGAGAAAAATGATAGGTATTGCAAAGCTAAAATAATTTAAAAATTGAGATTTTTTTGGTATACTTATCCTAAATAAATGTTTATTAATGTGTAAATAAGCTGGCTTCTTTAGAAAATGGACAGCCCCTCCTCCCCAGTATCCAGACAACATGGGGGTTTATTTGTTATTCTGTAAATTAACTAATGCTGATGTGCATTGCTTTCCTGCTTTTTTCTACTGATTTTCCTATTATAAATAACAGTAGTGGCATTAGTCCTTATAGACAAGTGCCTCCTGACAGTAACAGTGAATATTGCATTCATTAGTCAAAACTTGACCATAATTTTTCATTCTAGCTTCTGGTATCAAATTAAAAAATCTCATTACTATAAATCTAGATCATTACACTTTTGTTCAGATAAGTTGTAGCTTAGCTGTACTGTTTTCCCTTGCACATTCATTGCAGATGTTGTGCAGAACAACGGTGTTTACTCCCATTACTCCAAAAAGGGTGTAAAGTGGCAATAGTTCTGCACTCATCCCAGGGGTATGTTCTTGGGAGCTTTTCCAACACTATCAGAAAAGGCCAAATACAGACACTACAGCTTTACTAACTTAAAAGTGGGAATAAATAACAACCTTTCTCATTTTTCTGAAAGAATATAAAAGGTATGTAAAAAGTTAAATTCTTTCAGGCTTTGGAGGCATGCTCATCAGACAGTAAGGGCCTGTTACCCATTTGGAGAGACTTGCAGAAGCATTACAGGAAGTCAGCATGGCTAAGTAGCAACATGAAGGTTACTAGAAATGAGAGATCAAACTTCAAAACCTGAAGTGTATTCAAAGAAACTAGAAAGCATTACACAGTTGGCCAATTAGTTGTTAAAGCAGAATTAGAAAGAGCAAAGCAGAGCTTGAAGAGCAACTAACCAGAAGAGTTAAAACTAGTTATAAATACAGATTTTGACCCATCAGGAGCAAAAGGCTTTCCAAAGACCCTGTACAGCCAAATGACGATCAGAATATAAAGGAAATGTGAATGAAAAAGTGTATGAGTGACCACATTTCCATTGGGGTTTACAGTAGAGGAAACTGGCATGCTTTAATGTGAGTATGCAAGGGAGGATTCTGTAGAGATGTCCCTGTGTCATAAACTTGATCATAGATACTTCAACCCCAGCTACACAGAATGGTCACTAGCAAAGTATGGAGAACATTTTCACTCAAAAGTAGAAAGGGAACTTAAGGATGACATAGCTGAATTACTAATGGTAGTCCATAAAGTCCAAAATGGGAACCAACAGATATGGATTCTTCCATTCATTGTAAAATCTCCAGCTCCTTTAACACGTTTCTCTTTCCCTAATAAGGTAGATAACCTTCACACGAATTGAAGGTGGTGTCAGTTGGGTCTGTCCCTGACAAGATATAGCTGTCTTGGAGCAAGAGAAGCTTGAATCTGTCAATCCTGGCATGTTTACCCTTCAAATAAATAAATAGATTATGTCTGGCATAGAGTTCAAGACTTACTGATTTAATCCCTCCAATATGAGAGATTGTTCTGTTAAGATTGTGTCAACAGCAGCTATCTCTAAGGTTTTGAGTCTTAAGTCAGCAAGATTAAAGTAGGATAAGATTTTTAGATTTTCTGTTATTTAATTGTTTTTTTTTTCTGTTGTGATCAATTATGATATGCTGCATATAAATCTGCAAAAGCAAAATAAAATAGATTGCACAACGTTTTAGCAATGACTTCTGATAGTCAAAAATATACAGGGAACAGATGGTCTTAAGCACGTTATATAATGTGTCCACAAATATAAATAATAATCAAAAAAAAAAAGAATAGCACTAGCCTTCTAACTGTAATCTATTAAATTAAATTTGTGGCCAGGGCCACACAAAGGGAGCTACATTACACTTTTTCTTTCACTGCTTGATTGTCCTGAAGAAACTTGTGGAATGCTAAATACTAGTTTCAGAAAATGCTGATTTATGTAATGCAATACCAGTAATTTATGTCAAGTTCTTATATCAGCTACAGTGGTTTCTTGAGAAGTTCTTGGCACTAAGATCCCCTGTGCATATGCAATCACAACCACATACCCAGAGTTTCTGTGGTGTGTTCATAGTCCTGTTTTGTAAGAGGAAGGAGGAGACAGGTTGTTTTTGTGTTTAAAAACTCACTATACAGGAACAATAAGATATTTATTCCTCTACAGCACAGTTGCTAGTCTCTAATTGAGATGGCCTTAAACCATGAAGTGATTATTCACTTTGAAATATCTTAGGTTAAATGAATTCCTGATAACTTTGAAAAATGCTAAATTTTGCCACAGTCATCTGTGTGCCAGCCCATACTATTATCAAACGTAATTACAACTCTGAAATGAAGAATAAAAATAATTGCATATGGTAGCATTATCATAATCTTTATAAGACCTTCTTTCTGATTATTTCAATTTACTTAGTTATCCTGATTGGTTTTATTTTCCTTAGTGTTCTCTGGCCACTGCTAGGTTGCTTAAATAAAAATTCTTATTGCTAAAGAAATGTAAACTAGCCTACTGTTTATTCTAGTTTAGTCCAAGAGTCCTACTTTATTGTGGAACGTATCAGCCTTTTGTGTAGGTCATGTTCACTACAAATCAGATGTTATGCAAGTCTCCTTATGGACTTCTATGGTCTGCGATGCTAATATTATTGCTTATGATATTGCATTGTTTCTCAGATGCAAAGGCATTCTCAAAAGGAAGTTGATTAAAAATCTATCAAAATTGTTGGGCTTTTTGTGATAACATATATTATAACACTTGATTTGCATCCAAATTTGAATATTGTTTGAATTCTCTTCATTGCCTTTTTTTTTTAATAATGTTTATGCTTTCTGTTTTTCAGAAATTCAAACCTGTCTGATTTTGCTATGTTAACTGTTCTGCTTCCACTGTTTGTTAGTTGATCTAAATTTCCTAAATAAGTCTCCATTTTCTCATCTGGTTAAATTCACTAAAAAATTCATATTAGACAAAAGCTAAATATGAATACTTTATGAAGATCTGGTCACATTCACAGATATTTGATTTTTTTTTTATATTGGAATTTTTTATTTTGTCTTTTCCCTCTTCTCTCCTTATCCTTGTTCTTTAAAAGCATGGTCATATTTTATTGCCAGAACTTGTTTCAGAAAATTTCAAAATAGTGATCTCAATGTAGTATTTTCTTAGGAGCCCAGTGAACATGTGACTGCGTGTTTGACTATGTTAGTTATTGAATAATATTTTTCAAATTTTTATCTGCAAAGAATTGAGAATTGAACAGTTATTTTTTTGTAAGTAAGTCTTTGCTTTTTGAGGTTGAAAGAGTTATTTTGAGGTTACTTTGCTGAGTCTTCCAAAGGAGAGATTAATAAATTTTCCTGGAAATTATATCCTTATTTTTTCCCATTTTGACATGTAATTCTTTTCAAATATTTCTTTCCAGCACTTTCAAGTAATATCTTGTCTTCTAGCAAATTCATCTGGTTGGTATGGGAAGGTCACAAAGGACATTGCTTTCATGGGCAGCTATTACTCAGCTGATGAGATTAAAATGAACTCTATTTAAATGAATAACTGTTAGCAAAATTACTCAGTTCTGTACACCAAACTATAAGATTTACAGTAATTATCAGATCGCTCTTAAAATATAGAAGTATCTCAACAACATAATTGTTCAAAGCAAACATTCTATGCACCAAAAGCAAATTGCAGGAATAATTGGAGCTGTGCTGGTAATAAAGCTGTTAATAGAGTCTGAGCACATCAAAGGGCAGCATGCAAACTAATAAAACAAAATCTCTTTCAATAAAGATTGTATTAAGGCAATAACATCTTCTTTCCTTAAAAATGTAGTGAATGAAGAAATCTGCAAGCTGAACGTGCTGACAGGACTTTGAACTCCTACAAGCATGAACGTAAAATGTTTAAACTACCCTGTGAGTCTGTTCTTGTGTAGAACTCTACTCATCCTTCAAAACTTGAAGGCACAGAGTATTAATTAGGAATGTCAATTCACAGGGTAAAGAAAGAATTTGCATCAATGAGTGGCTTTGAATTCCTCAGCAGTGGCCTCAGTGGCTGAATATAAGCATCAAAGAGGGAATAAATGTTCGGAAAAGTAAATATAATCTCTTAGTCTCTACTGGTAACAGAAAGTAACTCCCAAACCTGTTAGTGGTGGTTCTTATATGAAGATCCATGTACACTTATTACAGTAAATTCACAGAAGTACTTGAACGTGTGACAGTTTTGCAGCAACAGGGATGCTCTTCTCTTAAAAATCAGCAGTTTAAATAGGAGCTTGTATTCCAGTTATATTAAGTGTTAAGCTGGAAGACTGAATTTTTTACTGTAAAAAATATTATTGAATAGGAGAGGAACATTTAAACATTTCAGCAGGAGAGAGAGGTAAAAAATAATTTTATAATGTAAAACTTCCAAAGTGTCATTGACCCATAGAAAAATTCAGGCTAAAAAGGACCTCTGGAGTCCATCTAGTTCTGTCTCCTACTCAAAGCAACATCAGTCAGATCATGTTGCTCATGGCCGTGTCCATATACTCTCTCCAGCTGCTTCTGTTCTTAATCTTCCTAGTGTCTCTTAAAACAGTCTCAAGAAAGCTTTTCTTTGAACTACTTTAGTGTTATTGCTTTTCAGTAAAGAACACGATGGTATGTGTGTCAGTTATGTATATTCTGGTTTTGCCATGAAAATCTGGCCATGTTTTGGCAAAGTTTAAAGCCTTTGCAAACCTGTATTTTGTGCATGTTTGTTAGAAACACTTCTGACTTTGATAGCTAAAGTGTCTCGTGTTGTCTGTAAAGCTTCGTATATGATGGAAATTCAGGTAATTTTCTCTCTTGGGTAATGAAATGTGTTGCCTCCAGTTCTTTCAGGGCTAAAACCTGACATTCACTCTAATAGCTACTTGTCATTTTTGAAGACTAGTACGAGGTCAGGTGTTTGAGATGAGATCATGGAGCCATTCTCTGTATGTATATCCTCTGACACCTAGGTAACATGGAAAGGAAAACTGTTGAATTAAAACTTAGAGAAGAAATAGACCAAATGTTAGAGTATGGGAGAAAAATAGAGGAATAAATGCTGTGACACTCTGTGAAAGCACCTTATCATTAGATATCTGTGAGAAACACCAAGAGCTTCTGGCAGATGAAAAGCTGACTATTTCAAAAAGTTGATATGAGAAATGCTAAAGGGAAGAATGGCATGGGAAGATGGTGAAGAATGTGCATATTATTAAGGGTAAACTGAAATTCATTTTAATTGACTTTGCACAAAAATAAGGAGACTGGTACAGAAATAAAAATTTGATAACAAGAGGGAGGTGGACAAGGAAGCAAAGAGTATGGACATAGTTTGTCTCTTCAGTGAAATAATATCTGGGGCAAAGAGCATCCGTGCAGCAGGACGGAGGCACATTAAGAAAAAGCAAGAGGGATTGTTCAGATCTTTGCAACAAACCAAATTGTTCTCTGATAACACTACTTACCTCATGTTTCAGCAACTGGGAGATGTGCACTTCTTGGACATTTCCCAGGAGTGGCAGGTTCTGAAATAAGATGACCCTGTGTTTGAGAGTGAGGGTTTCAGTACCACTTACGCAGATGAAGCTGGAGAGTAGGTACTTCTGAGAATGAAGAGTGGAAATAAGGTCTCTGAAGGAGGTCTCCACAGGTTCTTGAGGGAGGATCAAGAAGACACGATTGAGCTAGGATATAAAACAGCTGGGTTCTGCTGTGGAGATTTTCACTAAGCTCCCCTTTCTAATGCAAGTGTTGTTGAAAAACTGAATCCTGGATATCCCTAATTCAGATTGAAAGTTTAAAGGACATATTTTTGACTTTCATTTGTTTTCATCATACAGTTTCTTCGTTCTTTCACTGTCAGTATAATCCACACCTCTCAGAAGGGAGGAAGGTGTGAAAGGAAATTAATATTTGTGAATCCATCTGTGTGAAATATACTTGTGTGATGACTATTATGGAAGAACCCATTAAGTATACCATTAAGTCAGAAAAACAGTACGAAGTTCTGAGAATCAAACATAATTTATAAAGCGTCTATTTAACAGAATGGTATTTAACATTTATTCTGACGTGAAAAATAGTTATGAAAAATCAAATGTGATATATAATTAAGACAATATGTATCATAAAATGTATAGAAGGGGTGCCAATAATCATAAAGGTGTTCATTTGTGTTAATATACAGAGATCAGACCCAGTGGGGCCCACTGCCATGCAAATAACAGGAAAATGGTGGACTAGACCTATAGAAATAGTAGTCAAAGTCACACTTAAGTCTTCCTTTCCTGGCCTTCAGCGCTTGTCTCTGCATTTGTTATTTTTTCTGATATTGTATATGTCTATTCTCACTATTCAAGTGTAGAAAGTAAGTACACTACATAAATAATAAATGTTCATGATGAAAGTTAAAGACCTAATTATCTAGCCTGCTGTTTATAACACTAGTGAAGAAATGTTATGTGAGGATATTTTTTTTTCTTAATTACAACATTTTCCCTTGAAGCTACTTCAAATTGTGCCTCTGTTGTTGGAGGAATGTTTACCGTTTTGATGTGGAAATGGGAAGAGGCGTGGTCCCTTGTGCAATAGCTGTAAAAGGAAGCAGATGGGTACAAACATCATGTTATGGTGTAGCAGGGAGGGCAGATAGGTTTGTCACTTTCCCTTAATAAAGGGAGAAGAAATATAATAAGTCTTATGAGTACTAAGTTTCATTTAAGATTTTCATTTGCTTATAGTAAGGGAGGCTTTGCAACATAAATAAAGAGCAATTTATTATGAAAATTGGCACAAGGCTATCTAATTTTTCGTCCTTCATAGAAAGAAATTTGAAATTCAAATCAGTGGCTGATGAAGGTTATTAAAAATGCATTAGAGTTGAAAATGTAGCTGTATGTAATTGTCGTAATAGATATTCAAAATTAATTTATCCCCAATGACAATTAAACTAAAAGAATTTTCAAATTATCAGCTAACAAATTTCAGTTCATTTTAGAAGTAAATAAAGTGAAAATATTTCAAAAATTTGTCAAAAAATAAAGCTATGGGGTTTTTTAGAAAAAAAAAAACATAAAAGAAAGGCTACATTCCTGTTCAGAACCTTTTCTTTTCTTTTCTTTTCTTTTCTTTTCTTTTCTTTTCTTTTCTTTTCTTTTCTTTTCTTTTCTTTTCTTTTCTTTTCTTTTCTTTTCTTTTCTTTTCTTTTCTTTTCTTTTCTTTTTACTGCACTCTATTGCTTTTTTTCTCCTCTTTTGTTCTCTCTATTGCAATTTTTGCTCTTTCACATTTTTCTCCTAAAGAATTCTGTGCCACTTTGAGAGTATGTGTACACACACATGCACAGGCATGTGTTGAATTTAGGTTAATTTAAACTCCCAAATTTTCTTTCTATATTTGGTTTTATATCTAGTTGATGTATTTTTCTGATGAGCATCAAATATCTCATAGGTAATATGATGCTATTAATACTTCCTTCAGAATATCTGAAATGCTTTTAATATATATGTTTATATTTAAGAACAGCATCAAAATGCCAGTTTTTATATTATTAGATTGGGATGGGATTTATTCCTAAAGACACTGAGGCATATTTACAGCCTTTAAAATTCATTGGGTTAAAGTTTTCTAAATACTATTTTTATGGTGAGTTTGTATTTACTGTTTTAATCCTTTTTAAAAACAAAACAAAAGAATTTAGGCTAGTGGGTGTCTCTGTGGTTGCATTTGTATATGTGCACTCATGGCTTTTACCACTTGCTGTTGTCCACAGCCAGCTATGGAGCAGAGCCTCAAGCTGAGCACTGTGCTTGTGTGTGGTTTCCTCACCTTTGGGATCAAGTGAGAAGAGCCAAGAATGGGGAGGGCAAAGATGATGTCCCTTCTCCTTTCCTTGCCACTGTTATTTCTCTATTTCTGAATACAGCTCTTGATACTTCAGCGGATACCCAGCATCTGAGAGGTCCTTAAAACCTGCATCGAGGTGCCTCTCAACTGTGATTTTTTTTTCCCCTGTGAGTGGTACAATGGAAGCAAGGCAGCTTTTCTCACTTAATTTTGACTCCAGCCTTCCCCATGGTTTCAAGATCTGGCTAAAGGGAGCTATAGTCTAATTTCAAGGCTTTCACAATTTGAAAGGAGTAGGAAGGGGAGTTAAACCTAGGGCTCAACTGCTGGCATAATGTACAGCATAGATACAACCAAAATAATTTATGTACATTGAAAGCCTGTAGTTACTTGTGTCCTCTAACACTCCTGACCCAGTTTGTCAGTGTGGTGAGAGATTTTGTAGTTAGGGTTATACTTAGCAGTTTAGCAGGAATAATTATATACCCACCACATACTGTGTTCAGAGAAGTTAAATTTCATAATCATGTTTTTGCTGTAATTTGTTTTCAAATGTAGTCCGTGTTAATAAACACTTCTTTTTAACTGAGCTTATCTAACACGATAAGTTTGGGAATTATTACAGGTTGGCCAATTTAAATAAACCAAGAGGAAAATTTAAAGAAAGTTTTGGAAAAGTACCTTTCTCCTTTTCTTTTTACTTGAAGACCTGTAACATAATCCTTTTACTCAATCAATACCTTTGGGCTGAAACTAAAAAACATCTGGACATAATGATGAACTTTGAGAATGTTGAAAGTGAAAACCCTTAAAAATAGAAGTTTTTAACTGTCCAGTGTATTTTAGGAGCCTCATAAGGCTATTAAAATTCATATAATGATCTAATTCATTTACACATTCATTGTGAAGTATTGTCTTATTACTCTACTTGGATAATTAAACTACAGTAATGAAATGCCTCATTCTGTTTCTCAGGCATAAGCACAGTGCTGCTGTTTGCATACCTGGTAACTATCAGGAAGTGTGATATTGAAAGTATATTTGTTTTAATTGTAGCTGAAATTTGGAAAGATAATTGGGAAATCTACTTTATTTCTGTTGCGAATCATCTTCCCTCTCTACCATCTCTCTAGTGTGATGTTATTTTTCAAGTGTGAATCTAGGTTTCACATTAGAGTGTTCTTTTAGCATTAAGGCATTAGTTGTTTTACATTTTGTCAACACTCACTTTATAGATGGATAATTTTTCCCCCTTTTTTTTAGTGCTATACTGATTCAGTAGTCTGACATTCAGTATATATTTCAAAGTCATAATTAGAATGTTCGTTACAGGACAAGGTCCACGTACACATGAACTGATCAAATTTTAACTATTGGTTTAAAACACCAGGCTACCAGCCAAAACCAGAATAATCCCAGTAGGCTAGTTGATTTTGTGGATGAGGCATCAGTTCAATCCTGGCAGTATTACAGCAGTGCAGTTTGAGAGAAAGTAAAGAAACATGGTTTACCAAAACCCCTATACCTTTGCCTGTTAAAGGTAGTTGGTATAACTTGCTATGCTTTTTCTGCCTTGGTAGGTTTGATTTACAGACACTGTGAAACAATGTAGCATTTAAAGTGGCATAACAAAAGCTAATCAACTCAGTTTGGTTTCCGTCCCTAATTTTTTCAGATTTTATTGAGGCAAAGTGAGGAGTTTGTAACTGCTTATGTGGTAAGTGGGCAGTTACAATACAGCATGAATCTGCGTACCCAGGTGGTAGCCCATATGAAAGTCAGCAATACAGATATTTAGCAACTCTTAGTAACAGTGCAGACTTAGGGAAAAGAGAAAGTTGAGGTAAAGGTTCATATTTTCTCTTTTACATTTATTTAAATTTTGAAAAATTAAAAGACAGTAATTTTGTTTTATATTCAGTCTAAATTTACATAATGTCATCTATGTTCTCCAAAAATGTTGAAAAATTTGAACTTTTTCCTTTTTTTTTTTTAAATCTCAATTTTATCTGGAGTGCTAGAAGAAATTATTCAGTATCCCTCTGCTGTCAGACCTGTGTGTATTTCTTCCCATCAAACTTCACTTTCTTGCCCTGACATTACTGGCTTATACTTAGCCTGATTTATTGTTAATATATACATTCATTCTGTCTCTTTTTTGTTTGTTTTTAGTATCTACTTTTTTCAGCTGACAGATAAGATTCTTACTGCTGTTATAGGTGCGGTTTTCATTTAGTACTTACAAGAATGAACAGTTTCTTGGTAGCAGTTTCTTAAACACTTATTCCTCTGAAATAACAGCTGGAGACCTGCCCCAGAGGCATAATATGGAGGTTGATATGCCACTCCTTGGCAAAATTCCTGGAGCGTATTGTTACCATAACAACTCATCTTCTTCCAAGGATGAATCCACATGCAGAGGTGGACGGGGAAAACTATTCTGTTTTCTTTTTGAATTGGTTTTGCTTTTATATGATCCATTCTTTCAATTTTCTGATCATGGGATTTATCTTCTCCCTTCTTATGTTCCTCTTGTAATCTTGTGTTTTAAATTTTTCCATTCCTTCATGAAGTAGGTTTTTCATTTCTTTTCTACCTCAGTACTTTTTACTTCAAGTCTTGTTTTTCGGTCTCTTCCATTTTCTAGTCCTATCATTGATTGTCATGTGCTGTTCTTGTGCAGAATATGCTGGAGTCGGGAAAATGTGTTTCGTCCTAAATACTCTGAATGCCTAATCCTGTATGAGTTTGCCCAAGCCCATAAAGGTCCAAATAACCTTACAGATCTGTTAGCATCTCTTTGTTAGACTCACAGGTTTAGTCAGATGCAAACGGGCCTCAGGAGGTCTCATGTCCAACTCCTGCTCACGGTAGAGCCAGCTCTGAGGTCAGATGTGATTGCTCAGGGCTTTGTCCAGTTGAGTCTTGAAAACCTCCAGGGACATAGACTACAGAGCCTCTCTTTGCAGCCGGTCGCACTGCTGGGCTGTCTTCATGGTGAAAACATTGCTTCTCATATGCAGCCTCAGTTTATGCCCATTGCTCCTCTTCCTCCCATCAGGTGCAGCTGTGAAGAGCCTGTCTCTGTCTCCTTGATAACCACCCTGCAGATGTTGGGGAGGCTGCTGTTAGGTGCTCCTGAAGCTGTCCCTGCTGCAGGCTGGAGCAGCCCCCATCCCTTAATCTCTCCCCATAGGGCAGGTGGTCCAGCCCTGGCTGTCCTGGGGGCCCTCTGCTGGACTCTCTCTGCTTTATCAATTGCACTGGGATCTCAAAACTGGACATGGTATTGTAGATGCAATCTAATTGAGTGCAGAGTACAGAAGAAAAGTCACCTCCCATGATGGCTGTACTTTGGTTAATGCAGCTGTTTCCCTGGTCCCAAAGGTCTTTATGCTTTTCAGGCAGCACACTGCCTTTTTTTTAAGAGCCAAAATCACATCCAGATCTGTTCGAAGCCATAACAAAACTTCTACTCTGTGACAATTGGATTTAACTATGTAAAAGGAGTCACCGCTAACTGCAGATAGGATGACTGAAAACTGAGCTGAAGGGAGGAGTTTTGTTTCTTTGAGATACTCCTCTCTGTAGTCCTTTCATCTGCAATGGGCCAGCATCTCCTTTTCTCCTTTGGCAGACTGGCAGCAGCATTTAGAGTAATGTTGGTGAAGGTGCCTCCTTTGCCCTTTTCTTGCTGTGATGAAGGTAGCTCTTGTTTCTTGTATCACTCTCTTACTGTTGTCACGATGTTTCTGGTTTGAGGTAGTTCTCTACTGTCCTCGGACGTCACCCACTGGAGTCCCTGCTCCTTGCCACTGTGTTGACTTTTTCTCTGTTACATTACTGCTTGTGTGGTTTTACACAACAGATGGTAGTATGTGGGCCATTATTAAGAAATAAGAGGATGAACAATTACATTTTGTAGCTCTCTTCTGCTTCTATTTTTGCTGGAGATAAATTAAATGACAGGAAGGTAGCGCACAATGCAAAACAGAAATCTATTTATGTAAATTCAGACCTTTTCCTCTGCCCAAGCAATTTCCAGGACTCTGCACAGTGGAAGTAATATTCAGTAGATGGAATCGCAGAATCGTTTCCCTCCCAATTTCATATGGGAGGCACGCGTTTGAGATTTTATGCATGATTTCTGTGTTTTTCATCTTTTCTGAAGCACTTTTCCTATTTACTGTGGAATTATATTTTTTGTAGCTATGCAGATGTAATATGTGATTCGGAAGTAATATTTCTACAATTGTGGAAGAGTTACTCCATCTATTTAAATGCACAATTTGAGCACCAGAACTCTAGATGTGTCATATACATATAGACTTTACATCTCCATGTAACACGGAAGTGGATAACACATATCCTAGATGTTCAGCTCCCTTGCTAGAACAGAATTTTAGTACAATAAGCAAACAAATAAATGTCCAGCGTAGGTCAGTGATGAAGTATTATGGATTCAAGAGAAAGTATATTTAGTTGTTCCTAAAATCCTTCCTTTTCAAGAGAACTAAATGTACTTCCAAAGAAAGTAATCAGAAAAAAATTTTGAATTATGTTGACTATTAAGAAGCAAAAGTCCCAGTTAATCTGAGCCTTTATTTAAACTAACCAATTTTGAAATTTAAACACCTTTCACATCTAAGGATGTAACTTAAATGCCAAAAAAAAAAAAAAAAAGAAAAAACCAAACAAACAAAAAATCCAAACCCCCCCAATATTTTAAAGGTTGGGTATCCTATTTAAGTTGCATTGACAGTGGCTCTTTTGTCATATCAAGTATTTCACTAGCATAATGGAAATGTGCTCCTATAATTACTTCCTGTAATTTACTTGGGTAACAAATGCATTTTTAAAAAGACTGTAGGTTGCTATAACATGGGACTATAACATAGACTCCCAGACAGAAAAAATGTGGATATTTTTCCCGTGTAAAAATGAGCTCTTGACATTGATGAGTTGTTATAACCAGCACTCAGACTGGGAGAGTGAGAGAGTTCTGAAATGTTAGATCAAGACAGGTAAGGGCTAAAGCGCTGTTAGAGAGACCAGAAGTTTGTTACTAGCAATCTATTATCTTCTGTCTAGCCAGAGGTGATTGTCTACTTCAGTGAATGGTTCTATTGTTCAAAGTTTCCATATAACAATCCTGAATAATTTCCTTGCTCATCAGCCTGTGCCTGTGTATCTTTCTTGGATTTGGACTATTGCTACCTACCGCTGTGGATTATCTTACATTAATAGTTTTCCTGCACTTGAATTATTTACTAGGAATCTGCAGCATGACTTTACTGAAATCAGACGGCAGTTGTTTTAGCTAGGGAGAAGTGGAGTTAGACTTCTGAAATCTATCAGGATGTTTTTCAGTTCTTTTCCAAGTCTGTTGGCAGAGAAATGCACAAAAACTAATATAGACCAATAATTTAGTTTTTCTTGTAACTCAGTCCCCTGGCATCAGGCAATGCTTGGGCATTCTGTCAGGAAGTAGGGAATGGAAGAGATTTGGTATTAGCATCAGATTTAGGATTTTCATGTAGAAAGGTGACTTCACGTTCCTGTGAACCCCTCAGGGTACAAATGATTATCATGAGACATAGGATAGGGAAAATCTTTAAAGAAACTAAGATTATTTTTTTATTTCCTAAGTGAGGGCATAAGCTCTTGTCTTCCTCTGATCCTCTTATCTTTTTTACCATGTAACTTGAGATTTGTTAATTGTTGGTTCCTTCAGAGGAGTCCTTTCCAACTTTTCCTCTTGCTTTTAAGGTTGATGCCTTGCTCTGTATTTTATTTATTTGTTTGTTTGTTTGTGTGTTTTGAAGGGGGGGGAGAAAAAGAGCGAGCCTTTTTTAATATATTCATAATATAGACCAGCAGACAGCTTTTTTTTTTTTTTTTATTGATCCACCCAGATGTGGCTAGACAGCATTTACAAGATGTTGATGATTATTGATTTTATTACTTCTAGATAGCATTTACATGAAAGAAGCAAGTAGAAGCTTTGAAGGAGGTGCCCTTTTTAGATGAGGTGCTATACCAACACAAAACTTAGGTAAATTTTGGGCCCATCTACAAACCAAGATAAAGAAAAACAATGAGGATCAGAAGTGAAGCAATCTTTGGATGATTCTTGAGTGCTGTAGTTATATGAGCAAAGGTGATAGAAAACTAACTGTAGGCCCTTTTGCATTCTTCTTCAGTGCTTGATGTTTCTCTTTAAAGAAGTTCTGCGTTTTGGTGAACAATCTGAGACGCACTTCAAAGAATTGTGTGCAGATCAAGTGCATTTCATTTCCTGAGGCTATACTGGTGATTAGCTGTAGTGACGTGGAATCTTTGAGGTGATCCAAATTCCTGACTATGAGAGGAAGCAAGTTACAGAAACCAACACTGATGCCTCAAGACACTGGTGCAAGCCTAGAATAGCTTAATTTTACAGGAATGAGATGCTGCCTTCACCGGTCCTAGAAATTCTCCTATCTTGTAAACCTTCAGGGTTATTTTCTTTCATCAAATATTAACCAGAAGTAAAGGAGTGCATAACTCTGATACACTTGTGTCAAAACCCCCCAAGAAAGAAAAAAACCTTTTGTATATGAAAAAACAAGCTTGGCAAAAAGTTTGTTACAAATAAGCTAAGTAACTATTCCACATCTTTTCTTCAACCAGTGTTCATTGTCATTCTAGAAACAAGAAAAATTATTTTAGAGACTGATACAGGAAAAGACCAAGAAACCAAGTGGAAAAAAGCAAGGAAATGTACGTGTGGGCTGTTGAGTGATGGACATATGAGGCAGGAATTATTGATGAGGAGTAGGAGAACTGAGAAATGGGCCAGGTGCTAACAGTCCCTAGCGTGTACCACACTGAGCACCATATGGAGTACTGCACTAAATGATAGCACCAATGTCTAGCAGAGAAAAGAAAATCTAAGTTAGCATACTAATGTTAGTGAAAAGTTGTAAACTACATAATCACAGCTTAATACAAAAGGATCTATTTAGCCTACTGGAAGAAATCATAAAGGATAAGGGTATGCAAGAAATCTATTGGCACGATTACTCACCGAACAGGTAATACTAGGGATTTTATTTGTTGTTGAAATTTATTTTGTTCTAAAGGGATACAAATTAGGGGAAATAGGAAAATTGATTTTCAAAGGGTTTTTTGATTTGGATTGTTTTTAATATTACCAAAGTTTTAGGCAAAGTATAATTTCACAATGAGAATATTTCAATCTTTTTTGTGAAAAGTCTAGGTAAGACTCTTACATGTGTAATAGCACCTTAATTTTTTCCTTTATTCTTTTCTTTTTACTGGTACAAGGTTATCAATGGTCTAGGTGGTTCCAGAATACTATTGTGTTGTTGTGAAAAACAGCAATGTTTTCAATGAACTAGACTGTATTTGTCAACAAGTCTGTTGTGATACCACGGGGAGCAAATTTTGGTTTCATACTCCTTGCTTAAAAAAGTAGATTTGCCTAATGTACTACTCATAAAAAAAAGGGGCTTTTCTTTTTGATAAATTTTCAATTTGATTAGTCTTTTTATCTTTTTAAACTTTCTTAAAGTTTGCAAGGAGATGGTTTAAATTCTTTCAAAAAAGTTACTACTTTTTTTAGGATTTTTTTTGGTGGTTTTTTTTCAGTAGCTTTGATACTTTTTCCCCTTTAAAAAGGTTTATTTGTTTGGGGTTTTTTTTGGTTTGTTTTTTCTTTTTTTAAGAATAGATAAAAATTGAAACCACACTGTTAAAAATCACTGAGATAAAGCAGCCTGGTTGCCAAGACAAAGTTTGTTTTTCCTTCATAGAAAATAATACAAAGTCTCAGGTGTTTATTTTTTAATTGCAAATGTTCGGTGAGTAGAGAAATGACTCATGCCTCGTCGGCATTAAACCCAGAATTTGGAATTTGATTAACTTCAATTCTCTCTAGCAGTGGGAGGATAGACTTTCACAGTATTATTATTCTTGCCTCTATCTTTCTGCTTTGATTGTGGAGGGGAACTTACAGTACAATTTCAATAGATGAACATGGAAGCAAAAATTCATATCTCTATTTGATATTAAAAATGACATATCCAATAGAAATACTGAGGGACTTATTTGATAAAGTGTCCTTTCTCTACTCAGCACTGGTGCAGCCACACCTGGAGTACTGGGTCCAATACAGGAGAGACATGGACATACTAGAGAGAGTTTGGTGAAGAGTCACAAAGATGATGAGGGGGCTAGAGGATCTTTCCTATGAGGAGAGGCTGAGAGAGCTAGGACTGTTTAGCCTGGAGATGAGAAGGCTCATTCATTATATACTCATGAGTGAGTGTATTCTCTACATCGGAAGGGTTTAGAGAAGACAGAGCCAGACCCTTTTCAGTGGTGCCCAGTGGCAGGACCAGAGGCAATGGGCAAACACTGAAACACAGAAGGATACTTCTGAACATAAGGAAACACTTTTTCACTGTGAAAGTGACTGAGCACTGTCACAGGTTGCCCAGAGAGACTGTGGAGTCCCCCACCTTGGAGATATTTAAAAGCCATCTGAACACGGTCCCGGGTAACTGATTCTAGGTGATTCTACTTGAGCAGGGAAGCTTGGACCAGATGACCTCCAGAGAACCTTATGATCCATATATTTTTGTTACTATTATTATTACTGTTATTATTATTAATTATTATTATTATCATCATCATCATCATCATTATCCTATTTTAAAAATAAATAAAAAAATGGCAGAAATATTTTGGCTACCCACATTAAAGCATTAAAGCATTTGACAAGAAAAAAGATATCTCATGATAGTTTGAAATATGTCCAATTCTGTGGAAAGATGTATACAAGAGGAATGTGACTTTTGTCGGAAACTATGAATGACTCAAAAAACCTTGCTTGGAAGAGGCAATTCATGTAACTCTTTGTCTGTTACATTGGAGTTATAAGAAGTTCTATGCTGTCTAAGGAGGCAGTATGATTTCAGAGACAAAGGAAAGTTGAAATGTGTTTAAAACAAAGCCCCTTTTTCCCTTCATGGAGACTGTTTTTCTTCATTTGCCTTGCATTTTGTTCAACCAAATCTCTCGTATGGATACCAAAAAGCAGCACATCAGAATTTGGTGGTTTTCATTGTCTCTTTCAGACATTAAATTCCCACCAGCACATAAATAAAATTCTTCGTTTGTTCATTTTGTGCTGACAATATTCCTAAGTATGTGAATGAGCTTGCATAAAAAAATGCTCAGTCAATATATTAAAAAAAACAGGTTTAATGTACTGATCAACAAGAGATCCCATAAAATCGTCTTTATAGATGGCTAAGTATATGTCCCTGGTTCTCTGTAGTTGTTTCAAACAAAAATTACTGTGAAAGTTATATAGATTTTATGCCAGAAATGTAGGTTTTGGATCTATTATCAAACTTATCAATGTTGCAGGATTTTTCAGTAATCTATAACACTCAAATATTAAAGAAAATAGTAGATCTCTGCTGTCTGAGAGAGACTGGAAGAAGGCTTAATATGCCCTGTGTCACTATTCAAAACACTTCTGTTTCCTTTCCTGCTATTCCAGAAAGTGAAATTTGCCTTTTTTTAACATAACAAGATTTAAGGGAATTTTTTTGCAGACGCACATGCATATTCATGTAAAACCACCACTTTCTGTTTCATTTGCTTGTGTTAGAACCAGTAGGGTTTGTATCTTCCTATTATCATTTTCCTTTCATATTGCACTGTGAATTATCTTTTTGAATCTTTGAGAGGAAAGCTATGTGCATCTTTAAATTGTTTTAAAAATATAAATTCTGTTTAAGAATAATCTGAACATTTTTGTGTCCCAGAACTTTTTAAATCTTTTGCTCTTATATCTTCTTCTTATCTGGCAAGACTAGAAGATCCATATCTTCCCTGTCTCCTGCTTTGGGCCCTTCTGGGTCTTCAGAATTGATTAATGAATTCTGGATTTGACATTTTTTCCTCAGGTTTTGTTCTTCTGAGGAGGAGGACTTGGGGATGTTAGTAGAAGCTCAACATGACCTGGCAATGAGTGCTTGCAGCCCTGAAAACCAGCCATATCCTGGACCACATCCAAAGAAGTGTTGCCAGCAGGTCGAGGGAGATGATTCTGCCCCTCTAATCTGCTCCCATGAGACCTCACCTAGAGTATTGCATCCAGCTCTGGAGTCCCCAAAATAAGAAGGACATGGAGCTGTTGGAGCGCATCCAGAGGAGGGCCACAAAGATGATCCAAGGGCTGGAGCACCTCTGCTATGAAAACAGGCTGAGAGAGTTGGGGTTGTTCAGCCTGGAGAGGAGAAGGCTGTGAGGGCACCTTCTACCAGCACTACTTAAAGGGGCCCTACAGGAAAGCTGGAGAGGAACTTTTTACAAGGGCATGTAGTGACAGGACAAGGGGCAATGGCTTTAAACTGAAAGAGGGGAGATTTAGACTAGATTTAAAGAACTTCTTCACTCTGAGGGTGTTGAGGCACTGGAACAGGTTGCCCAGAGAAGTTGTGGATGCCCCATCCCTGGTGATGTTCAACGCCAGGTTGGATGAGGCTTTGAATAACCTGGTCTAGTGGAAGATGTCCCTACCCATGGGCAGGAGGTTGGAACTAGATGATCTTTAAGGTTCCTTTCAACTCAAACCATTCTATAATTCTAAGAATCTATGAGTTAGATTCTATGAATTAGATCTATGAATTAGATGAAAGGCTGCTATAAGATCATCCCAGAGCCCTCTCTTCTCCAGGCTGAACAGCCCCAACTCTCTCAGCCTGTCTTCATAGCAGAGGTGCTCCAGCCCTCGGATCATCTTTGTGGCCCTCCTCTGGATGCGCTCCAACAGCTCCATGTCCTTCTTGTGTTGGAGAATCCAGAGCGGAACGCAGTATTCCAGGTGGGGTCTCACAAGAGCAGAGTAGAGGGGCAGAATCATCTCCCTCGACCTGCTGGCCACGCTTCTTTTGATGCAGCCCAGGATACGGTTGGCTTTCTGGGCTGCCAGTGCACATTGCTGGCTCATGTTGAGCTTCTCATCCATCAGCACTCCTAAGTCCTTTTCCTCAGGGCCGCTCTCAATCCATTCTCTGCCCAGCCTGTACTTGTGCATGGGATTTCACCAACCCACGTGCAGGACCTTGCACTTGGCCTTATTGAACTTCCTGAGGAGAAGATAGTAGTTGGGAAGAGGCAGCATGGATTTACCAAGGGTGAATCATGCCTGACCCACCTAATAGCTGTCTGTGCTTTGGGTTGAGGAGAGAGCAGTGGAAGTCATTGGGTACTCAACTCTAGCAAGGCTTTTGACTTTGTCTCCCATGTTATTCTTATATCCAAGTTGAGACATTTTCATCTAGGTGGGTGGGTGTCTAGATGATGAAAAGCTGGTAAACTAGTCAGAGCCGTAAAGTCATCGGCAATGGGTCATACTCTACCTGGAGGATGGTAGCAAGTGTCTAACTGCTGCATTCTGTACTGGGACCTCTCTTGGTTAGTATTGTTATCAGAGATCTGTAAGAGATAATGAAGCATGCACTCACAAACTGAGCAGACAGCACACTGTGAAGGGTCAGTCGGTAGGCTTTCAGTAGCCAGGCTACCTTTCAGAGACCTGAATGGGCTGGAGGAATGGGCTGACAGGAACCTTGTGAAACTGAATAATGACAAGTGTCAGCCACTGACTGGGTCAGAGGAGCCTCTGTGATGGCACAAGCTTGGGATAGGCAGGCTGGGAGCAGTCTTGTGGGAAGGACCCTGGGAATTGGTGCCTCAGCTAGCAAAGATGACCAACAGCTCCATGAGCTGTGTGAACAGGACCATGCCCAGTCAATACAGGGAGTGATTATCTCCCTCTGTTCAACACTCATTAGACCATATCTAGAGTATCACATGCAGTTTTTGCCCTTCTTTTATGGCAAAGATATTGACAAATTGACATGAGTTTTTCTGAAGGCTGTCAAGATAGACCCCATAGCAGTCTTCAGTTCTGATCTCAGGTTTGTCATCAGCACCTACATATTCTATTTCATGCTTTGTCTCAGTTTCTTTCCCTAGCTTGATGACTCTCACTACTTATCCGTTCTCAATCTTTTTTTCCATGTCTTTGCCCCAACATGTTCCACTTTTTCACTGCACCATATAAAATCTCTGTCTCTTAAAAAAACATTCTTTCCAGCATATGAAAAGGAATGCTAGAGCTGTGCACATAAGAATCACAAAACAAAACAAAACAAAACAAAACAAAAAGTCTACATTCAGCCCTTTTTTTTTTTTCCCCTAGTCATAGATGGCCAAACTCATATGGATGACATTTTAAAGAAATAATTCTGCCTGAGGCAGATGCCCTGCCTGGAAAAGCTAACTATAAACAGATGAAGTTTACCCAGAGTTCCAAGAAACTGAGAAAAAGATTTTATAATGTGAAGTGCTAAGGAGTTTAATACAAGCTATGCTAACAGCTCTGGTTGTAATAGCGTGTTTTCCTTTCATTTATGTTAATAGTAGTTATCTACTTTCATGAAAGGAAAATGGAAATAGATTGAATTGTTTATGCTGTAAATTTACTACAAGGGTATTTTTTCTTGATAAGCTTTTCTAATGATTGGAATATAAAATAAAATTCTGAGCTCTTATGAGGGTGACAATTACACTTTAAAGACAGATGAGGATCTATCCTTACAAATGTAGTGATACTAATTGGCATGATAATTGAGTTACTTCCCTTAACTAATAAGACACAACTGTTCCTACATGAATTTGTGTGTTTGATGCAGATTCTGAAACTGACCAAAGTTGTACAAATACAGAAATTGAAAAATGTTCTAGAATAATCATGACTGTCTTGATGTCATTATAATAACTATGTTTCCAAGTATAACCTTATTAAATAGAGAAGTAGACCATTCACTTTTTTATACATTACATTTTATAGAAAGTTTTGAAACTTCAGATTCTATCTATTTATCTGATTTTGTCAATTAAAAAACTTAAAAGTGTAAATAGCCTGAGGGGGAAACAAACAGATTATAGGAAAAATTGAGTAGTTATGGTTAATATTTTTATTTGTGCCATTTATACGCTGGCCTAAAATACTTTTCTTCATTTTAAGGTAACCGAGCTGCACAATATCAAAAACATAACCCGATTGCCTCGAGAGACAAAGAAGCATGCAGTGGCAATTATCTTTCATGATGAGACATCAAAGACATTTGCGTGTGAGTCAGGTAAGCAATTGGTACTGCATCTCTACCTTGAAGAAATCAGGTTACACATCAAAGTCTTGCTCAGATGAATTAACTTAAAACACTAGATAGAAATCCTTAGCTTAAAGGAATTTATTGTAAACAAGAACTTTGGAGTTTGTGGTTTCATTTTTGGTGGTTTGTTTTTGTTTTTTAATATACTTTGGGAGGTGTTGGGGGTGTTAGAGGTCTTTTTTCCATTACTTATCTTTGACTGCATGCAGATGGTCTTAAGATTGGAGATTTTCAACTAGACTTGTAAAAGCGAGTAAAAAATACCTATGGGATATTATTAAGTCAAGATACGAAGCATTCTTTCTTTTACCAAGTTTTGCTATAGGCACTTACTGATCTAATAGTTATCATGCCATTGCAAATAAGAGGTAAAAACCAACTAAAACCTGAGGATATAGTAAAGCTCGATGTCAAGCAGTCTGCAGTTTGAAAAGCTACATGGAATAATGAATGAGTTAACTTGACAACAGACTTGGACACCATGGTACATAAGGACGGGTAGTTACTTGTTAGACACTGAACAGCGCACTCCTAAAGTGCACTGTGTTCTTGTTTGAAAATGCAATTCTACAAGTTTGTGTCCTAGGATATATTTTACCTGAAAAAAATGTTTTTGAAAAGAATTAGAGATTTTTTAATGATAAAGTTTCTATTTGTTTAATGACATATTTTAAACTGTGCATTCAAAAATTATATCTTAATATTATCATATAAACATTGCATCGTGTACAATCTAAGTTAAATATAGGGAAACAAAATTCAAGAAAGAAGTGGAAGAGGTAGCTTAAAAGTGTGTAAGATCATGAATTATGTGGATTTTGGATCAAATATTGTAAACATGGGTATGTACATCCCATCATGAAAGAAAGATTGATGGAGTTTTGTTTGTTTATTAATTTAAATTTTAACACACACACATAGATAATCTGTGACTTTCTAGGATCAGTGTAACAGATTATTGGATAAGTAGTTCACATTAAAGACTTCAATTTCTAATGTGTAGCATTAATAACGACTCCATGATACAATTAATATTCAAATAAAAAGATTTTAATATTTCAACAGCACTGAAATCAGTTCTGTGGAAACTTTTCCCTTTGCCTACACATGCATTCCCCTTGTTCTCTAATGAAAAGATCTTATTCCTTCCCTAGAAATACTACGGTGCAGGTATATTTGAAAAGAGTGACAGCAAATCATAACTTCAGGATTCTTTCACCAAAGACAGGGCAAACCTAAGAAAGTTCAGCACGTGTGGCCCACTCATCCCTGTCTTCTCTAACAAATATGCTGCAACTCTTTAACCTTGAACCCAGTTGTGTACACAAGATGCAAGTACCTTAAGGTGCTAACAAGATGCCAGTATGAGATGCCCTCCCTTAAGGCTGTGCTCTAGGCAAAGGTGTATTTTGAGTGGATGGAGCCTGGGGTGAAGTGACAAACCAATGGAGAGCTAGTAGGCAGAGATCAAAGGACAGACCAACACAGGTGGTATTGTAGTAGATGTCTACTATAGACCTTCTCATCAACAAGAGAAGGCAGATGAAATATTCTTAAGGCAAAGAAAAGCTTCACAGTCCCAGGCTGGATTCTTGGGTGACTTTAACCACAACAATATCTACTGAAAGGCCAATATGTCTGGACACAAGCAATTCAGTTTTATCGAACAGATTGAAGACAGTTTCTTGATATAGATGATCAATGATAGATACTCTGATCAGGGATGTGCTTGACAGGATCCTGTGGATAATTGCCTTGGAGGGCAAAGAGGCCCAGGAGAGCTAGCTAATCTTAAAGGATAGCATCCTCTGAGCACAAGAACTGTACTTTCCATTCTTTAGAAGACAAGCATTGCAGAAGACCAGTATGGATGAACATGGAGCTCCTGACTCAGCTCAAACACAAAAAGGGGAGCACACAAAAGCAGGGGCAGACTACCTGAGAGAGGTACAGAGGCACTGTCCATGTATATAGAAATGTAGCCAGTAAAACTCCTACTCAGCTGGACCTGAAACTAGCCAGGGAGGTGGAGGACAGAAATGTTTTCTTAAAGTACATCAACAGCAAAAGAAAGGCTAAGTTAGTGTGGGCTCATTGCTCAGTGGGCAGTGGACGTAGTGACAAGAGTTATGAGATAGGCTCAAGTACTCAATGTCTTTTTCTATACCTTAGTTTTCACTCACAAGGCTTGTCCTCAGGCCTTCCAGGCTCTGAGCCTCGTAGCAGTCAGTAGGAGCGAAGTAGTACGTACAGTAGAGCAAGGTGGAGTCAGGCACCACTTAAATCACTTGGATATCATACACAAGTCCATGGAATCAGATCATCAAGAATGACAAGAAGGAGGATCCAATTAACTATAGGCCAGTCAGCCTCACCTCAGTACTTGAGAACATTGTTGGAGCAAATAATATGTAAACACATGAGACAACCAGGTGAATGGGAGTAGCTAAAATGTTTTTCATATGGAAATTGTTCTTTCTGTGATGAAGTGTCTGGCACTGTAGACAAGAGAAAGACAGTGTCTGTTGTATACCTCGATTTTAACAGTCTTTGGTTGCCTTCCATAGCCTCCACCATAGCCACCAAATTGGTGGGGCATGGAATGGATAACAGCACTATAAAGTGGATAGAAAATAGGCTGGGCTTAAAGAGTTATGATTAATGATTCAAAGCCAAGCTTGCGGTCAGTAGGTAGTGGGTGCCTCAGGGATCAGTGCTGGGACAAATACTGCGCAATGTCTTCATCGACAACCTGGATGATGAGATGGAGGGTACTGTCAGTGAGTTTTCAAGTGACACCAGATTGAGGTGACCCAAACTTGGAAGGCAGGGCTGCTGTCAGAGGGACTTGGATAGGCTGGAAAGATAGGCTGACAGAAACCTTATGAAGTTCAGCAAAAGCAAACGAATGGTCTTGCCCCTGGCTTGGAATAATCCCAAGCAACAGGGCAGGCTGAGGTCCAACAGTCTGAGAAGCAGCTTCATGGAAAAAGCCCTGTGGTCTTAGCGGACAACGAGCTGAATATATCCTGGACTGCATTAGTAAGAGTGTTGACAGCAGGCATAGGGAAGTGATCCTTCACTTCTATTCAGCACTTATAAGACCACGCATGGAGTATTGTATCCTGTTTTGTGCTCTCAGCACTAGAATATTGACATACAGGAGTGAACCCAGTGGAGGACCACCGAGGGTCAGGATCAGGAGCACATGACAGCCTGTTCAGCCTGGAGAAGAAACAACTTCAGAGGCTTTTACTGCTCCCTACAACTACCTGATCTGAGAATATGGAGAAGATGGAGATATAAAAGTGTCAGGTATCTTGCTGTTTCTGAAAGACTATAAATCTTAGCCATGGTATAGTGGACTTTCAATCAGTTTGCTTTTCTCCATGCCTTTAGTCTATCTGAACAGTGTAAACTGCATCACCTCCATCAGATGAGATAGATACACTGTTTTGTTTTATTAAAATCTGACTCTCTTGAACTCCAAATACTTTGTGTGTTCTGAACTAGGAAGATACAGTGTAAAAAAAATTATTTTGCAGCTCATTTCTACAACTGAGTTCTGTCTTCCCACAAGCAACTATTACCATTTTTACTGCTGTTGAAATGTGCCAAGTACTTTGCTTTCCTTTATGAAACTAATCAAAGTTTAGGGGATATTTAGAGAGCTGCTTGTTATTTAAAATGTTTTCTTCTTCTTCTCCTGAGATCTCTCAAAACTATTTAGTGGCAGTGATTTCTATGGGACAATGCCTAGACTTTTAACAGCCTCATGGTGTATAGTGGTGTGTACACAATGGGGTTTATTTTGGCAAATCAGGCCACTTCTTTGGTTAACACAATAATACTTCTACTCTATTAATACCTCCGCCTCATTAATGTTTATAAATATGTAAAGGGTGACTGTCATGAAGATGGAGCCAGGCTCTTCTCAGTGGCATCCAATGATAGGACAAGGGGAAATGAATATAAGCTGGAACATAGGGGGTTCCGCTTAAACATGAGGAAGAACTTCTTCCCAGTAAGGGTAGCAGAACACTGGAACAGGCTGCCCAGAGACGTTGTGGAGTCTCCTTCTCTGGAGATGTTCAAAACCCGCCTGGACACGTTCTTGTGTGATCTGATCTAGGTGGTCCTGCTCCGGCAGGGGGATTGGACTAGATGATCCTTTGAGGTTCCTTCCAATCCCTAACATTCTGTGATTCTGTGATTCTTTCCCATGACTTATGTAAGAATGTACTACTTAAGCAGTTTTGACTCAGTCAAAAATCTTCTTGTGGCGTCATAGCTACTTGACCTTCTTGAATTATTTAGAAGCCTCAAGTTTCATGATAGAAACATTTTTCCACTATAGAGTCTCTAAATATACAAAAGCAGACACTATTTTTCCTATCATATTGACCTCCAGGGCAGGTGGAAGGACAGTAACACTGAACCCATTGCAAAAGGTCTGCTGAGTATAGACTCAATAATTTCTTGGAAAGGAGGAGGAAGTAATGCTCAAAGCTCAGTTGGGTTTATATGAGGACTGAACAATGTGAGGTAGGATTTTTGTCAGAGTTGTACCAGGAAACATTTTAAAGTAATCGTATCATTTTGGTTTTGGTAGTATGAGCTGGTATCTTTTTCTCTGTGTAATCTGAAAGTCCATGTGATGAAAAGTAGCACATTTTTCTGGTACTTAGTCTTCTTAATTGTAGAATTAAGCACAGTGAAATGCTATTCTGTTTCAAAAGAGGTCTCTGAAGATAAAGAACACATTGCTCCTCCCCAGATTGCCTGAAACTTGTGCAGCTGGCTGGGAACCTATGTTTTTTTCCTAAGCTCCTGTGGCTTCTAGGCCCTCAGCTTGCTTATTGTCTTCAAAGCAGCTACTGGCAAGTCTGAGCTCTGGATGGGCTTTAGCTCCCATATTTCCATTAGAATTTCAGCAGATTAGTCATCTGGGGAGCATCTAATTTTTGGTAATTTTCATTTGCTAATGAAAACATTCTGTAGAAAAACAAACAAAATCCCTCCATATGTTTCTGTGATCACTACGACCAGTGCACCGAACATCTACAACACCTGTAGAAATATGTTCAGTTCTGAAGCTCTATTGAAATATTTTGGAGAGCAAATCAGTCTAAGATATTGCGGTTCTCTGATTAAAGGCATGGGATAACAAGTCTTTAAAGAAGAATTATCCCTCTTCAGGGAGGGAAGGAAGCTTCTTGCTGTCGGTGTATCTCTTTCTGATATCCGTTATAGTGGACAGAGACTTGTGACTTTGGTGATTAACAAGTAACATTTTAAAATTGTTTCGTTTACCACCAGAATTGTTTCAGTGGAACTAATGAGAAGTCATGGCTGATTAAATAACATGGAAAGTAGTCCGTAACTCAGTGAACTCAAGACAGGCTCTAAAGAGTGGGAATTCTTTAGACCAGGGGAAATTGCTTCTGCCTTAGCAAGTAATATGCTAAGATCTCTGTTTCAGCCTCCCTGAAAATTATATAAAAGTCATTAAAGGAATTTTATTTATTTTTTTTTTAATCAAGGATCATGACATTCTGAGTTACTTTAGAAACAAGGAAATGCAAAACTCTCAGGTTGCTAACACATTGAGACTTGAGGTAAAATTAAATGTTACCAAATATATAAGCAGATTAAATGGAAACACAATATTCTGAAGAAAAATTAAGCAGTTTTGGAGAACTGAGTATTTACTCAAGCATAATTTACTCAAGTATATTTACTCCAGCATAATAAAGGTTAAAAAGATGTTACTGTTGTGTTTTAGATACATCAAGGAGAAAAAAAAAGAAAGTTTTTAAGATATAAAGTGACCTTATCACAAGAACTAATATAGACTATATGCCCAGTATCAGTCTATGTTGCTATGGCCGTTCAAATAGCAGGAGCAACATAGACTGACAATTTAGAGGACAATTTCTAGGAGTTAAAGCAGTGAGGTTTCACACAGCCTCAAAGAAACCCTTTCCTATTCCCACAAGGTTTCTGTCTGCACTCCACAGTGTATTCTCAAGCAAATAGAGAGACTCTTAACTCTGGATGCTAGCTACTGAGTTTGAGATGCTGTCTTTCCCTAACAACTTTTAAAAAACCAGTTGTTGGGTTGCATTGTGGTTGTTTGTTTTGTTTTGTTGTTATTGTTGAGTTCTTTTTCAGGTATGCGTGCTGTTAGTTTTTGTACAGCTATAGCTCAGACACGTGTATCTATTTCTTCCTGCAAGCCTAATGTCCGTAATGTGGCTGTAATCCAAGTGCCGACACTGAGACAGGTGTTCTGAAATGCCCTCTAAACTCTCTCTAAAGTTGTAGATACGATGCAGTGAGCAATGGTGACCATGCAGGACCAGCAAGAAAATTGAATCGGTGGACGTGAATGCCGATTAAAGCTAGAAGTTTATGGTGCTATTATGGAACTTGCTAACATGATGAAGATTGTGCCTGGGTAATAGCTAGCTTTCAAGGAATTAAGTTTCTGGGTTGCACTAGGTCAGTGACAGACCATGTGGGAGCATGGTTTTTCCTTTAGTGATGCCAGCAAAATATGAAGTGATGCAAGTGCCAGGCTCTTTTAGACTCAGAGGACCCACTGGTACAGGTTTGGTAAAATTTGTTTCGGTATCTAAATGACAGAATGTGAGAAAAATTTATGAACTTGTAAATCTATTGATAAAATAAAATTGGTGGAGTTTGCCAATAATATGGATTCAGAGACAAGAGAGACAAAATAAATTAGGGCTGAAATGTGATTTCCGTGATTTAAGTATAGAAAGAGATGTAACACGAGAAAATGAAAAGGGGCAAAATCATAAAGAAATCTTAACATAGCAACTGTGAAACAAATGCAGACATCCCCCAAGATACTGATATTTGTCTGGCTATTCTTCAGCACATTGTCCCATTCTGTATAGAACTGGATGCATTGAAGGGGTTTATTTCTTTCCAGGCATTCATGAACTGCAGTTCTAGAGTCATTGATATCAAGAAACATCTTTGTTATTTTTAAGAGGTTATACTTTGGCATTCCATTAGAACTTCCATTATTCAAGCCCTGGGGAAAAGAGAAATGGGATATTGCAAAAAGTCAATCCGCTACCCTATTTGAAACTTCAGTTTTAGGGGTTTATCCATCATTGCACTATATTGATGTAGCTTAAGTGATATTAATATTCGTGCAGTTTTGGCTCAATCTACCATTTTAATTTCTTGAATGTCTTGCTGCTGTGACAGTTACCTTGATAATACTTTTTTATACATCTATAACATAAACAGTCTTTTTCATCTGTATTCTTATGCTTTTAACTTTTCCTGAGTGCAGTCAAACTGTAATAAGTAAGTCTTGTTATAACTCTCCAAAAAAAATTTTTACTTTGTTGAAAATGAAAGACTGTTGGTGTCAAGTGGCAATGTGTTCAGCAACGTGAGTTTTTTAGTTTTATACATGTTTTTCCTTTTAAACTTGTTTTCACCATTTTTTGATTTTGCTTTCTTCTCTTTAAAAAAGAAATTACATCGCTGCTATCGATAAAAAGGCACAAATTCAGTTCATCTTTGTACTGAAAATGCTTTTGGGCTGTTGCCAAATTACTACTGATTATGAGCTGGGGTTTTTCTCCTTGACAGTTTTTACGAGGAAAAATATTCTGTGCTTGAAGAGTTTGACAGATGTCAGTGGAATATTAGATATGTAATTCATATCACTATATCCTTTGACAGCTAAGAAGCCTGGAGGTTTTGGATTAAAATTACAGTGAAACATTGAGGCTTTGAGATGAAGCATCAGTGATCATACCTGCTGTTATTGCTAACAATACAAATGGCTACGTAAGCTTTAAAAACAACCATATTAAAGTTCCGATTTCCACTGTTAGTATTGTGAGTTCGAAGCTCTGGGATCACGGAAGTGATGGAAGTGAAGAACAGCTTCCCAAATACAGTTTTGGTACTGGAAAGAGGAGTATAAAGTTCACTTCTTGCATGCAGAAAAATATTCCTAGATAGTTGAAAATATTCTAAAAGTTGGTTTATTTCTCTGTTAAAGTGGCAGGGATTGTTACATGAAAATTTATGACCCGGCCTTTTCTACTTTCTACTTGTGATTTTTATAATTTTTTTTGAGATACTGAAGGGGCCTTACTTACTTCTCTGTAAAATGTATGGTTCATTGAAGGTGAGATGCATGTTCTCATTGTCACATGTGCCACAATATTTTAAGATCAGAAAAAGGAGTGAAAAGACAGGCATTGCGTGAAGTTAAATATGTTGCTCTGGATTCTTACATTCTCCCTTTTTGATCATAATATTTGAAACACCATCCGCTTTCAGGGCGAAGTTCAGTCTGAGTCATGGTTATAAATGTTATAGTCTAAGATCAATATATAAGATGTATATTCTTTTGTTCTGGACAAATAGTTCCTTTTTCATGAATAATGACTTTTTTGATTTTAATGTTTATTATTTATAAAATATGCATCTGTGTTCTGACTTTTTGCCTTTCTGTTGGTCCTCATTTTTCTGTGGTTATCTGTCTGAACTATATCATTACAATTTTCTGACACATACTGGTAATATGTATAACAAGCAAATGAAAGGAATGCAGAAAATATTACCGCGTTTTCAGGACATAGCCGCTAATGGAACGGGTACTATACTATTCCCTTCCATCCTTTTCAGCCACTTTTAGGCTATTAATTGCATACAAACTTAGTTTTAAAATTAATGAAGATTTAAAAGAACATATTTTGGGCAAACTCGTATGGGTTTTTTTAGTAGAATTGAACCACTAGACACACAACATCATAGAATCATAGAATGGTTTGGGTTAAAGAGACCTAGTTCCAACCGCCGTGACATGGGCAGGGATACCTTCTGCTATATCACGTTGTTCAAAGCAGCAGTCAACCTGGCCTTGAACACCTCCAGGGATGAGGCATCCACAACTTCTCTGGGCAACCTGTTCCGGTGCCTCAACACCCTCAGAGTGAAGAATTTCTTCCTTAGATCTGGTCTAAATCTACCCTCTTTCAGTTTAAAGCCATTGCCCCGTGTCTTATCACTACATGCCCTTCCGAAAAGTCCCTCTTCCGCTTTCCTGTAGGCCCCCTATAAGTACTGGAAGCCTGCTAGAAGGTGTCCTCAGAGCCTTCTCTTCTCTGAACTAAACAATCCTAACTCTTTCAGCTTGCATTCGGAGGAGAGGTGCTCCAGTCCTTGGAACATCTTCGTGGCCCTCCTCTGGACTTGCTTCAACAGGTCCATGTCCTTCTTATTTTGTGGTCCCCAGAGCCGAATGCAGTACTCCATGTGAGGTCTCATGAGAGCAGAGTGGAGGAGCAGAATCACCTCCCTCGACCTGCTGGCCATGCTTCTTTGGATGCAGCCCAGGATACAGTTGGCTTTCTGGGCTGAAGGTGCGCATTGCTGGCTTATGTTGAGCTTCTCATCAACCAGCACCCCGAAGTCCTTTTCCTCTGATCTGTTCTCAATCCATTCTTCATTCAGACTCTATTTGTGCTTGGGATTGCCCTGACCCATGTGCAGGACCTTGCCCTTGGCCTTGTTGAACTTCTTAAGGTTCGTACAGGCTCAAAGTCAAAAAGTCAAAGAAGATAGTGAAAATAATAGTCAATCATCCATATTACAATGTGTGTAGTATTCCTTGAGAGTAAAATAATAGGAAAAAATCTTCCTGCCTGCAGAAGCTGACCAACTTCAGAAGACAAACAAAAGGCAGCAAGCAGAGTTCAGCTTCAACTGGTAGATGGTGTAAGGTCAGCTAAATATTGTTTTTAAAGAGACTAGGAGAAATATGAGTCTCAAAGCCTCCGCCCTAAAAATGTTCAGCATACAGTTACCTTTCCCAGTAGGCACAGAGAGGAGCTAGGTTAGTGATGGTGAAGTCCAGGATGCCGGTATACAGAGGTATGGAATTGTTTGTTAGACTTTAATCAAAAGTTTAATAATTTTTCACTTGTTGTGTTAGGTTTTTTTTTTTTCTCATAACCTGCTAAACTTCTGATTAATTTTGCCATATCTGCAGCCTCCATCCTTTATACCAGAACTCAATCTGTATTAGTGTGATGGCACAAGACCGTAAAAACACAGTTTAAAAGCATGGTCTAACATTTGGCTTACAAGAAAAAAAAAAAAAAAAATCTTATCTTCTGACCGTTTACCTTAAAGTGAAATATAAAATTGTTAATACTTTGTTCACCTATATATAACAAAATTTCTTCCTGATCCCATTTTGAGATTCGTAGTGGATTTGATAAATGTACTGTGTCCTATGAAAGATATGGAGATACTGTTTCTCTGTATAATTCATGGCTTAAATGAATTTTAATGACATTTAGAATAGTTTTTAATCATATTATAAATGCAAAAGTCCAAATCTACTTCTTATCATGTAAACATATTTTATTAAGAAGGTAAGGCAAGAAGGCACTATGTATTTTAACATATCTTCATGCTATGTATCCTACAGTATACTACACCTTGCTTTTAAAAATAGTGGCCTGTTGTACACTGCCACTCACACACAATAATACGAGTATTACTGAAAATTATGTAAGAATCTTGATGGATTTTATATGTAAAATTGCCTCATATTTTGAGTTGTTACTAGCAGTCTGTGGAAGAGGGAATGGAAATGCAACTTCATTAACTAAATGGCAGATGAATGTGACAAAGCCTGGAAAAGAATCTCAAACAGAGGACTTCTCTCCAAATTAAACATCTGCTATAGGTAAATATGTAAGAATATAGAATCTATTTTCAACTAAAATACCAATGTGTGAAGTTGAGTATGGATTTGCAATTGCTGTTGCCAGTAGGAAATCTGAAATATTTTTTTAAAAATATGCAAAATAGAGAAAAATTCCTCTTTCTTCCTCCTCATCCACTTATTTCTGATCTAGCTAGATCCTTGTGCTCTGTGGCCATACCTTGGCATTTGTCAGAGAAAATACACAGTTGGCTTTCTGTACTATGTGAGAATAGATGACTTACGTTCTGAAGCAGGACTAAATCTGTGCCTTCTTCCTCATGAAAAACGAACCTGCTCATTCAAATTGCTACATATTTTATATAATGCAGAAACTAAACGCTCTCTAGAACTATTTTTAAAGCATTCTTACATGCAGAAATCGTGTTATGAAGCAACACATTGGGCTCAAAAAGGGTGAAGTTTGCAAGCAAATTTAATGTTTTCATTATTAAAGTAACTTTTAAACATCCATGTTAATAAGCACTCTGGTGTTTGCAGAAAAGATCATGATAAATATTTGTCATTGTACACTAAGCAAAGTAATTTATTACTTGCTTTCCACAATATAAAAGGCTTTGGGATTTTTTTTAAAGACTTTGTGACTTAAGGTTATTTTTCCGCTTGCTGTTCAGGTTCTTGGGCATATTACCTTGATTTTATTTTGATGATGGTAGAACTGAATTCTTAATAACCACTGCGTTTGAAATGATGGTCTGATTGACCTTTAGCCAATTGTAACCAATCAAATTTCATTATGAAAAAGTACAAAACAATGCAGATTAAGTGTTAGCATGAAAGGAAAAAAAGTAAAGAAAATAATCATTGTCTGTTTATATTTGCATTAGAAAATAAGGCTGGAAGTAATCTTAGGAAGCCTCCCTGTCCTAGGGAAGTACAAGCTACACCTGTATACAGGTGTATATGTATGTTATTGTACATATGTATATAACTCCTGGTAGATTATGTCTTCTCATTTTGGTTTTTTTTGAACATAATTAAAAGAAACAAAAATATATCAGGAGTACTAAGGTTGGAAAGAGAAGAGCATAGCAGCATATAGTTGAAAGTAGAACAAAAGCCTGCCTTTTCCATCTTGGTTATTCTGTTCCACACTGTATTATGCACGTGGGAGTCTTTAATTGAATAAATTGTTATAGGGGCCTCTGCTGTGGTAGGTACTTTGGAAGAGAAGTGAATGGGACTTAGCATTTTAAGAAGTTTTTTGCAAATCCAGGAGAAATAGATTCAATTTCTTTCCTGGACTTATACTTTCTAGTGTCTAGTGCTACAAAATGTAATAGTGTAGATTTGTATCCTTTCAAATTTACTACTTCCTGTGTTCTAAATATTGTAATTTAAAAATAGATTTAAAAAAATGTTCTTGTGAGAAAGAAATTCAAACAAGATGTTTTCCTTGGAAATTCAGGCAGGACTCCAAAGCCTAATTATTGTAGTGCAGCTATTCTTGCCCAGGCTTTTAGGCTTCTGACCTCCATTAACATGATGCAACTGCCCTTGATGCTGAAGTGACGGATTCTTCAGCAGCCTGCCAGGCAGACAGGCAGAGAGATGGATAGATTTCTGACAGTGCATTTAGGTCTCCATGAATCTGCATTTAGTCAGATTTAGTCCCAACCAGCTCTAAGAATAAAACACTTTGGAGTGAGTCATCACTGCCTTGAGACTTATCCCTTAAAACCCTGCAGAAATGGTAGCAAATGGTAGTTAAGATGTCATCTGCAAAGGTTTGTCTTTTTCATTGCCCAATGAAGGGGAGAGTCAATAAAGAATTTCTTTTTTGGTTATGTCTTCATGCCTAGATACAACCAGTCTTGGCTGCAAGCCAGCCTGCTGCAAGCCAGATCTAGTCTGTAAATCGTGCAGCTTTGAGTTAGGAAGGTATCGTGTCTCTGAAAATTTCCCATACTTCTCATCTAGTTGGCAGTAGAATCAAAATAGAAACACAATCACCTGCTCTTACCAGTTAATATGTAGTGTTAGGTAAATCTGCACTTTCTCCATTTCTAACATTCCATATCTAGGACACACAGAACATGTAGTTATGTTGTAGTGGGTTGATCTTGCCTGGTCAGCAGGTGCCCACCAAGCTGCTTTCTCACTTTCCCTCTTCAGCAGGACATGGGGAGAAGCTAATGATGAAAAGCTCGTGGGTCAGGGTAAGGACAGGGAAATTGCTCACCAGTTACTGAAACAGGCAAAGGAGACTTGAGGAAGATTGGTTTAATTTATTGCCTATTAATAAGAGGGTAGAATAGTGAGAAATAAAAAACAAAGCTAAAAACACCCTCACCTCACCTCTCCCTTCTGTTAGTAACCGTTAGCAAATAAGCAAGTTTAAGATAATCCTATGTAAATTTGTCACTTACTTTGTGTCTCTTCTTGCCTTTTTTTTAATGTATTTTTATTATCAGGACTAGTAGTATTAAGGCTCTTAGTTTTAAGCACATCTATTTACTTTGATTATCACTCACTTAAACTCCTAATCCTTTCAGTCTGCTCTTCTGGAAAGTACTAGCATGTTATTTACTCGGTACTAATAGAGAAGTACTTAGATGATGGACTTGTAGATAGTTTCCTTTTTTCCATTATTTTTGCCACTTAAAAACTTTCTGTAACAATAATAGAAGATACAATTACTTAACTCATACCTATTGTGTTTGGGCATATTGCTACTTCCTTTCCCTTTGGGATTGGTGTAATACCCCACCTGCTCTCCACAAGTTTGTTAACACTGGAGCAGAAGCCATGTATCAGCTGAGATAAAAAGGTTTCTGCTCATCTACATGGAATGTAGGTCAGACCTCCTGGGATTTGTGAATATGTATCATCCTGTTAAATAGCATGACTTCTGCAGTTCCTGACCTCTCCTGAGAATAGCATATAGCTAGTGACAGTACAAAAATCATGACATTAATTTATAGATTGAATTTGGAATATTGACAGATGATATATAGCTGACTGAGCCTAGGGAGAGTTCAATGAATAACGTGATAATTTACTGCTCCAGACCTGAAACACTCAATCTGTTTTTCATTCTCTGTCACTATGCAGCTTGCATTACATTTGGCTACTTACAGCATGTAAGGTATATAGGACTGTTAGGTTAACTAATTCAGGCCTTTAGAAATACTTTTGTCACTGAATGAAGACAAGCTGAGAAGAATAGCATGTGTAAATAAGCACAGAAAATTTTGTTTGCTACTAATGTGTACTTAACCATGTATTCAGCTTGGGATATTCTATTTTATGTACAGTCTAAGCATGAAAATTTTGGACAAATTTGTGCACTTTAGGAAAAAAAAACCACAAAGATGAATATTTGGTTTTCATTGTCCATCTTCATAACATTTTGAGAGGTTGCTAGAAGTCCACTGCCAATATGAATGTTGCTGTCAGCATTAGCCCAGCCCAGCGGGCTGTTGAACAATCAGAATGGCAACTGCAGTCAGGGTGATTGGTAAAGCTTACAAATTTGCATTTCAGTGCTGGGTAGCAGTGAGAACTAAAGCAATTCTTAAGACTGGACCATGTGTGAGACTACTACAGGTGTGTAGTGATACGCAAAGAAGTTTTGTGTGACTTCTGGCCTCATGCACTTGTGAGATTTTCTGCAGTTGTCCCTGCTTTCACACCTACGGAGCAGTTTACTTAATGCATTGTCACAGCCCATTCAGGTTTTTTAATCTCTTTGACAATATTTTATGGGAAAATATATTGAACTGTCATTTAATTTTAAGAACATAAGTAAATAAATTCTAGATAGAAATAACTCTAAATTTCCATAATTAAAATTGTTCACTTTTCTCGTGTATTTGAAAATACTACCACATCTCTAATTTGTTAGGTCCTCCAAATAAAAGTAGAAAATGTGCTCCCTTCAGAAAAGCATGACAAGCTTTCCAGTAATTAATTACGATCTCATAACCTCTGAGACCAGTGCACAAAACAATCTCTTACTTGGAGAAGTATTCAGTCCTTTTATGAATTTTATACAGTACTACATTTGTCTTTTAAAATATCAAGTCCTTACAAGTAGTTATGCATTGGTTTTAACAGTAGTCTTATTGAGACTATATTTTCTGAGAGTAGTCTAACGTTATTGAGTCTGGCCTCTGTTTTTTGAGATCTAACTAGGGTAGTTCCAAAAACTCCAAAACCAGAGTTCCGGTTACAAACATGCAACAATTTCTTTCATATGATGGTCAAGATTCCCAAATTTCAGGTAGATATGCAAATGAATCACAAATACACCAATTAGCAGAGATTTCACGTTCTAAATAGTGTATTCCCAGACAACTGAGATTCCTCTGTTTACAGTAATTGATGATCCAGCAATGAAGCTCCAAACAAGTCAGCATTAAATCTCTCAAAGAGGGAACTCGGTCTTTTCCCTGGTAAAGAATAATGTTTTCTTGAATGAATTTTACTGTGTGAGTAGTTCCTCTGACAGTTTGGGATGTTCAGCTTTAAATTATCTGGAGATCTTACACTAAGTCTTTTCTCTTTTGTGTATTTCAAATAAGGAAATTCAGTCTAAGGCCAAGAAGTAAATTGTGTTTCAGACATCCAAAGAAGCTTAATAAACAAAACCCAAACAAGCTTTGTCAGTCACAATCAGTGCTCCTTTTAATGTAGTTTTAAAGTGATGTGGTTTTAAAAGTGGCTCAAAGTACATCACTTTTTTTCAAATCAATATGACATTAATTGCAATTCAGTCTTTTCTGTATGAAGATTGCACTGAAACAGGAAAATGTGAACATATTTTCTGTAACTGCAGTTCAGGTACATTCATGCAATGTTTTCGTAACCTATACAGAGTAATGAACCTTTTAGCTCTAAAAGAGTTTTCTTTTTTCCAATTTCTTTCTTAAAGCATGGCTGCTTTTTTTTGTTTTAAGCAATTGCAACTGCTTCCAACTGCTACTAAATCTGCCTTGCAAGTTAATCTGAGATTAAAACTGGGGTTAATCAATGTGAAAAACAATAGAGGGAAGCTATTGACTGCAAGTTGCATTTTAGTTTATAAAGTCATACAGTTAAATCTGCTCGTCAATTTCAATTGGTTTTGAAACTTATGAAATAGTCTATGAATGTGCAAATAAGACAAATAAGATGTTAATGATGGCAAATATATTAATTTTCTCCCTCCTGCTGAAACTGCTATCAGGTTTAACAGCTTTAGGTTAAATTTTTATCAATTTGTAAGTGTTCCAGAAAGAAGAATAAACATCACATTAGGTTTAAATTTTGCAGATGCTTGGTGGATCAAACTTGCAATGCTACTTGATAGGTTTTGATGACCACCTAGTGTTACAGTTCAGTACATCCTTTCAAACAAGTTTTGATTTGCTTCATATCAGATGGATTTTTTTTTCTTAGTTCAAATTGCCCAATCACCCATTTTAATTATTCTACATGCCATGGTGAAGACAGAGTCAACAATTTTATTCACAAAAGTAATGTAAATACTTCCAAACTGTATTCATGCATTTCCTCTAACAGTGCATTCATATAGTGTTCTGGCATGTGTTAGGGATTTAAGCTTCATATTTTCTAAAATCTGTATGACATGTACTAGTCTTCTGATGTCTTATAAAGATTTGAGACTTACTTTGAAGTGAAAGCTGCATATTAATTAGAATTACAAGGAATCTTGGTCTACTTCTGAATGATAGAAATCTAGATCCTTTTACTTTCTGGAAAGCTGCACGTTTTGAAAATGTGGGACGTTTCTTTGGTTTTGCATGTTTGTATCTGTATCTGGACTTAATTTTGCAATGAATTTTTTGAAAACTGCAGCAGCATAAAGTTTCTACCAACTGTTATGAGACTATCACTTTACTGGGTACTATTAAGGAGTGATTAGCCTGCATGTTTATGATCATGTAAGATGAAGTTGAAAAACTAATCTCAAGTTCCTTGTTTGTTTTTAAAAGCAAGTCTTTTTCTTTAAAATGTGTGTGGCTCTAAAGTTAAAATACAGACATAATACTGTTATTTTTCTATTAATGAAATCATAACAACTGACATATTATGAAGCATTTGTTTCTAAGCTAGACATAATTTAAAATAATGCCAAATTTAGGAGAAAATAGTAAACCTATTGACCAACAGAAAAATTAAGCAAATTTAGAATTAGTGAAGTGAAAAGGGAATCAAGTTTGTCAGCAAGGTGATCATTTAATCATCTTCCAAATAAGAACAATGACTCACTGACACATATTATCTCTGTTTCAACAAATGGGAAGTACTTTTTAAAGTCTCCCCCAAAGATAGCTCTTTGGACTGCTGTTGGAAAACAGTCAACTCCATTTCAAAATGGTACTTGCTCAGTGACAGTATGAATTTGCCCATTCTTCATTGGACAAACCTCTCAGTAGCTTAGCATTTCATTTCAAATTCATGGAAAAAAAAAATCCTGTAACTGAAGTTTATATTCCTTAAATAAAACATGAAGACAATATTACAGCTGTTCTTTCTGCCTAGATATTGTTACGGATAATTTTGACTGGACCTAGAAATGGAAATAATCAAATTAGAGAATTTGCTTTGGGCATGTAAAATGAATATGGCTAATAAAAGTAAAATGAAAGAACATTTGAATGTGCTAATGGACAAGCCTCTAGATAATTAAGCTAACCTGTCTAGGAAAGATAGGTCTGTGTTAGGTATGTTCCTATAAACGCTAATCCAGTAAGAATGACAAAATGTCTTACTGCGTAGCTTCTGCTTTATATTCTAACTATCAACAAACTTACCATGGTAACTTTACTTGAACGTGCACGGAGGTTAACCTAAACTTTACTATAGCTTAAAATCACCTCGCTGAAAAAATAAGAGGTGAATTAAATAGTGTCTGACATTTATCTCCTTTATTCTCTCTAGTGATGGGAAATGAATTAATGCAGAAAACTCAAAAAGCCAATGTCATTTCAAAATGCTTTTGCTCAGTGACAGTGTGAATCCTTTCCAAGTGTAATACAACATACATCAATGGCATCCAATGATAGGACAAGGGGAAATGGATATAAGATGGAACATAGGAGGTTCCGCTTAAACATGAGGAAGAATTTCTTCCCAGTAAGGGTAAGAGAACACTGGAACAGGCTGCCCAGAGAGGTTGTGGAGTCTCCTTCTCTGGAGATGTTCAAAACCCGCCTGGACACGTTCTTGTGTGATCTGATCTAGGTGGTCCTGCTCCGGCAGGGGGATTGGACTAGATGATCCTTTGAGGTTCCTCCCAATCCCTAACATTCTGTGATTCTGTGATACATGACATCTATGTAATTCGGGAAGAAGTGCTCCCAGCATATGTCACTAGATATAACAGCACTCCCTTGCTAGTAAATGCTGTTCTTGCTGCTGTTACTCATCAGCAATAAAGTACAAATCAGCATTATTCATATGCGTAACTTCTTTGTCTGACGATAATTCCAGTGTGTGCTGAGTATAACTAATTTTCTTTCCACATGGCATTTCATATTGACAGTTATACTTTTTGCTGAGAAGTGTTTATTATTTCTCTATAGAAATACGATTTAAATGAAAATGTAGTTTACTGTGGTTAAGGACCAACTCAAAAGAAATTTGAAGAATCCTATGTGTCATTAAGTAGCTCTTGAAATGCAATGCTCTGCTATGCATTTCTTGATATCTGGAGATTTCCTCAGATTCATATCCTATAAAAAATTGCCATTTTAGTTAAAATGTAGACATGAATATAATAAAAATTAGTAATGTAAAACAACAATCTGATTTAAAAGGTTTAATATCTTAATGTCTGTCCCAGTTTTAGCCGGGACAGAGTTTTTTTTAACAGCCAGAAGAGCTCCCTGTTTTGGTTTCACTCAGAGGCTCACTCTGAGAAGAATGTTGATAGCAAGCTGATGTTTGTGGTTGGAAGTGAAACTCCAAGGACTTTTCAGTGTGCGGAGTACAGAAACACGGCAGGATAAGGGGGGAGCATAGCTGGGACAAGGGGGACACGATTCCCCTTGTCATTTGTGTGGAACTTAAGACTGAGGGCCAAACTGGCCAATTAGTATTCCATATCATGCAGCGTCATGCCCAGTATAAAAGCGAGGGTCAGCCGGGAAGAAGGGCTTTTGCGCTTTTGCTCTTTTTTGCACTTTTGCTCTTTTGCGCTTGCTGCGCTGTTGCTCTGCTGTTTTTTTTTCTTTCTCTCTCTCTCTCTCTTTCTCTCCCTCTCTGCCCCTCTCTATTTCGGGGCCTCGCGTTCGTCCGGGATTTGCAGTTTTCGGGACGAGACGGGCTTCGCATACGAGGGGTGGTGAGCACCTACATTGTATTAAATCATCTGTATTAAATCATTCTTATCTCAACCCACGGGTTTCACGTTTATCCTTTAATTCTCTCCCTCATTCCTGGGGGTGGGGGAGGGGGAGTGACCGGCTGTGTGTGGGGTGGTTCAACATAACCCACGACAGTCTTAATTGGCGCCCAACGTGGGGCACGAAGGGGTTGAGATAACGATGTGGCTGGCCGGAATGCTGTTTGTTATGCTTGCGTACATGTTACCGGACATTCATAATTTATTGTCTTATCTACCCTATATGATGTTAGGCGGAATGTTTATGCGGTTTTCTGGCTCTGGGTGTTGGACCGGCATGAAAAGTATGTTATCGGTAATTAAGGGTTTTGCTATACTGTACGGTGTAACTCTGATAAGATCATCGGTGCTGGGTCCGGCTCAGTCTTTGTATTCGGCGGTGCAGAGGGGGATGGTGATGTGGAACTCGTTTATTAATTTTGAGCGTCACCTGGCGGATATCATCGCCAATTATACCGGTGACTTTTCATTCACAAAAGCTTACGTTGATTTTGATAATGCCGAACATCATTGGAATAATTTAACCGGTTTGATTGTCCTGCAAGGTCTCCTGAATATATGTTTAATTATCTATATATTCAAAATCAATCGGCCATTTAGGGGTGTATATCAATTTATTTCTCGGGTTATTGTGCTTGCCATCTCAACTCCCATGACAAGCACTATAGCTACTCAGACTACAACGTTATCAGTTGCCCCCGTAAGGAAAAGAAAATGTATACAAAAGTTAGACGACGAAGAAGAGGAATCGGGGCCATCACAACAACCAAATGAGGAAGAGCAACCAGGACCATCAAAGCAACCAGACAAAGAAGAACAACCGGGGCCATCACAACGATTGGAGGAAGAGAAACCAAGGAAATGTCTGCGAAAGTCAGAACGCAGAGGAGAGGATGATGATGATGATGAAGAGCGACCAGGGCCATCACGAGAAATGAAGCGGGAGCGTTCTGTTTCGCCCCAGAGGAAATCTCAATGGAGGAGGAGTGACATCATAGATGAGAGGATAACCACCAGGTCTCTAAAAATGAGCGAGCTGCGAGATATTCGAAAAGATTATGGCCGCCTTAAAGGTGAGCCCATTGTCTCTTGGTTGCTCAGATGCTGGGACATGGGAGCCAATAGTCTGGAGTTAGATGGTAGTGAAGCTAGGCAGCTGGGAGCCCTTGCCATGGATGGAGGCATTGATAAAGCAATTGGAAGGCAGACACAAGTCCGCAGCCTCTGGAGACGACTCCTGGCAGCCATAAAGGAAAGGTACCCCTACAAGGACGAGGTGCCATGTAATGTAAGCAGGTGGACCAACATAGAAAAAGCTATTCAGTATCTGAGAGAACTGGCTGTGCGAGAGTTGATTTATCTTGACTCGAGAAGCGGACCAAGACTCGAAGATCCAGATGACGTCCGGTGCACACGACCAATGTGGCAGAAGATTATACGGAGTGCGCCAGCCGCATATTCCACCTCATTGGCAATAATGGACTTCGGGGACGATGAAGCACCACTATCCGTAGGTAATCTGGTCACCTACCTCCGACGATATGATGATGACACTTCTATACGAACCTGTGTTGCGGCTGTGGAAAAGCTGTCTGAAGAGGTCCGAGAATTAAGAGAAAAAGTAGATTTCCCACCACCCGAACGTTCTAGAATTTCAGCTGTCAGAACCAGGCGTTACCCTCCTCGAGAGAGACAAGAGAGACGGTACAGATCACGGGGTGAGCTATGGTTCTACCTCCGTGATCATGGAGAAGACATGAGAAGGTGGGATGGAAAACCCACCTCCGCTTTAGAGGCCAGGGTACGCCAGTTGGGAGGAAGAACCAACAGGAATAGAACTTTCTCCAATTCCTCCAGGACAGCTGTTGCCCCAGTCTACAGTGAGCAGTCCACTAGTCAAAATGGGAGGGCTGATCCTCCTAGCCATCCTGACTCCAATCCTTCTGATTCCTCTGATGAATATGATAACAGGCATTAGAGGGGCCCTGCCTCCAGCCAGGTGGAGGAGAGGGATAATCGAGTGTACTGGACTGTGTGGATTCGGTGGCCTGGCACATCATACCCTAGAAAGTATAAGGCTTTAGTGGATACTGGTGCCCAATGCACTTTGATACCATCGAACTTCAGAGGGGCAGAATCCATCTCTATTTCTGGAGTGACAGGGGGGTCTCAACAACTGACTGTGTTAGAGGCTGAAGTGAGCCTAACTGGACAGCAGTGGCAAAAACACCCTATTGTAACTGGCCCAGAAGCCCCGTGCATCCTTGGCATAGATTATCTTAAGAGAGGGTATTTCAAAGACCCAAAAGGGTATCGGTGGGCTTTTGGCATAGCTGCAGTAGAGACAGAAGAAGGCAGGCAGCTGTCTACTTTGCCTGGTCTCTCAACGGACCCTTCTGCTGTGGGGTTACTGAGGGTCGAAGAACAGCAGGTGCCAATTGCTAATACAACAGTGCACCGACGGCAATATCGTACCAACCGAGACTCTCTAATTCCTATCCATAAGTTGATTCGTCAACTGGAGAGTCAAGGAGTCATCACAAAGACCCGCTCCCCTTTTAACAGCCCTATATGGCCTGTGCGTAAGTCCAATGGCGAGTGGAGGCTGACGGTAGACTATCGTGGCTTGAATGAAGTTACACCACCATTGAGTGCTGCCGTGCCAGACATGCTGGAACTTCAGTATGAACTGGAGTCAAAGGCAGCCAGGTGGTACGCTACAATTGATATCGCTAATGCGTTTTTCTCAATTCCTTTGGCACCGGAATGCAGGCCACAGTTTGCTTTCACTTGGAGGGGCATCCAGTATACCTGGAATCGACTGCCCCAGGGGTGGAAACACAGCCCCACTATTTGCCATGGACTGATCCAGACCACACTGGAACAGGGTGATGCCCCAGAACATCTGCAATACATTGATGACATCATTGTATGGGGCAACACAGCAGAAGAAGTTTTTGAGAAAGGTGAAAAGATAATCCAAATCCTTCTGAAAGCAGGCTTTGCCATAAAACAGAGTAAAGTCAAGGGACCTGCCCAGGAGATTCAGTTTTTGGGAATAAAATGGCAAGATGGGCGTCGTCAGATTCCGATGGACGTGATTAATAAAATAACAGCTATGTCCCCACCAACCAACAAAAAGGAAGCACAAGCTTTCTTAGGCATTGTGGGTTTCTGGCGAATGCATATTCCTGACTACAGCCAGATTGTAAAACCCCTCTACCAAATAACCCGAAAGAGGAATAATTTTGAATGGGGCCCAGAGCAAAAACAAGCCTTTGAACAAATTAAACAAGAAATAGTCCATGCGGTAGCCCTGGGACCAGTCCGGACAGGACAAGATGTCAAAAACGTGCTCTACACCGCAGCCGGGGAGAATGGTCCCACCTGGAGTCTCTGGCAAAAAGCGCCAGGGGAGACGCGAGGTCGACCTCTTGGGTTTTGGAGTCGAGGATACAAAGGATCCGAAACCAACTATACTCCAACTGAAAAAGAGATATTGGCAGCATATGAAGGAGTCCGAGCTGCTTCTGAAGTGATTGGTACAGAAGCACAGTTGCTCCTGGCACCCCGATTGCCAGTGCTCGGCTGGATGTTCAAAGGGAGCGTCCCGTCTACACACCACGCAACTGATACCACATGGAGCAAGTGGATCGCACTGATCACACAAAGAGCTCGGATAGGAAACCTCAATCGCCCAGGAATTTTGGAAGTGATCACTAACTGGGCTGAAGGTAAAGACTTTGGAATGTCACCAGAGGAGGAGGAGGTGACACGTGCTGAGGAGGCTCCACCTTATAATGAACTATCAGACAATGAGAAGAAATATGCTCTGTTTACCGACGGGTCCTGTCGCCTTGTAGGAAAACATCGAAAATGGAAAGCTGCTGTATGGAGTCCTACTCGACAGGTCGCAGAAGCTACCGAAGGAGAAGGTGAATCAAGCCAGTTCGCAGAGGTGAAAGCCATCCAACTGGCTTTAGACATCGCTGAACGAGAAAAGTGGCCAATGCTCTATCTCTATACCGACTCTTGGATGGTAGCAAATGCCCTGTGGGGATGGCTACGGCAATGGAAGCAGAGCAGCTGGCAACGCAGAGGTAAACCCATCTGGGCTGCCCCGTTGTGGAAAGACATTGCTGCTCGAGTAGAGAAGCTGATTGTGAAAGTAAGACATGTAGATGCCCATGTACCCAAGAGTCGGGCCACAGAAGAACATGAAAACAATCAACAGGTGGATCAGGCCGCCAAGATTAAAGTGGCTCAGGTGGATCTGGACTGGCAACATAAAGGTGAAAAATTTCTAGCTCGTTGGGCCCATGATGCCTCAGGCCATCAAGGAAGGGACGCCACATACAAATGGGCTCGTGATCGAGGGGTGGACCTAACTATGGACACCATTGCAGAGGTGATCCATGAATGTGAAACGTGTGCTGCAATCAAGCAAGCCAAGCGGTTGAAACCTCTTTGGTATGGAGGGCGTTGGTCGAAATATCAATATGGAGAGGCCTGGCAAATTGACTATGTCACACTTCCACAAACTCGCAGTGGCAAGCGTTATGTGCTTACAATGGTGGAAGCGACCACTGGATGGCTGGAAACCTATGCTGTGCCCCATGCCACCGCCCGGAACACGATCTTGGGCCTTGAAAAGCAAGTCTTGTGGCGGCATGGCACCCCAGAAAGAATTGAGTCGGACAATGGGACTCATTTCCGTAACAATCTTATAGACACCTGGGCCAAAGAGCATGGCATCGAGTGGGTATATCACATCCCTTATCATGCACCAGCTTCTGGGAAGATTGAACGATATAATGGATTGCTAAAAACCACACTGAAAGCAATGGGTGGTGGAACCTTCAAACATTGGGATACGCATTTAGCAAAAGCCACCTGGTTAGTTAACACTAGAGGATCTGCCAATCGAGCTGGTCCTGCGCAATCAGAACTTCTACGTACTGTAGAAGGAGACAAAGTCCCTGTAGTGCACATGAGGAATATACTCGGGAAGACAGTTTGGGTTATTCCTGCCTCGGGTAAAGGTAAACCCATTCGTGGGATTGCTTTTGCTCAGGGACCTGGGTGTACTTGGTGGGTGATGCAGAAGGACGGGGAAGTCCGATGTGTACCTCAAGGGGATTTGATGTTGGGTGAAAATAGATGATAAAATGAATTGAATTGTGTGATATTAATTGCTGAATAACCCTGTCCCTGCATACCATCATCACTATGGTTGTCACATTATACTAATGTCATTATATTAAGAATCATCCAGGTTAATGAAGAATGAACTTCGTCAGAATCAGAACTGATTCCAAACAACCAGCAACTTCTTCAAGATCAACATCTTCAACCTGCAGACAGCGGCCGGATACACCAACTACGAGCTCCAGGCGCCACACGCAACAAAGACTACATGTCATCCGTTCTACCGACTGAGCGAATTCCACGTCATCTTTCCTGCCCTGAGAGACTGCTGTAACAGATGAAGACACGTTTTGGAGGGATGACCCATGGCTAAGGGAATAGTATATATGTAAGGTTTGAGCATGACATGCATGGTATGGAATAAGGGGTGGATACTGTCCCAGTTTTAGCCGGGACAGAGTTTTTTTTAACAGCCAGAAGAGCTCCCTGTTTTGGTTTCACTCAGAGGCTCACTCTGAGAAGAATGTTGATAGCAAGCTGATGTTTGTGGTTGGAAGTGAAACTCCAAGGACTTTTCAGTGTGCGGAGTACAGAAACACGGCAGGATAAGGGGGGAGCATAGCTGGGACAAGGGGGACACGATTCCCCTTGTCATTTGTGTGGAACTTAAGACTGAGGGCCAAACTGGCCAATTAGTATTCCATATCATGCAGCGTCATGCCCAGTATAAAAGCGAGGGTCAGCCGGGAAGAAGGGCTTTTGCGCTTTTGCTCTTTTTTGCACTTTTGCTCTTTTGCGCTTGCTGCGCTGTTGCTCTGCTGTTTTTTTTCTTTCTCTCTCTCTCTCTCTTTCTCTCCCTCTCTGCCCCTCTCTATTTCGGGGCCTCGCGTTCGTCCGGGATTTGCAGTTTTCGGGACGAGACGGGCTTCGCATACGAGGGGTGGTGAGCACCTACATTGTATTAAATCATCTGTATTAAATCATTCTTATCTCAACCCACGGGTTTCACGTTTATCCTTTAATTCTCTCCCTCATTCCTGGGGGTGGGGGAGGGGGAGTGACCGGCTGTGTGTGGGGTGGTTCAACATAACCCACGACAATGTCTAAAGGTTTATTTTTAAAACCTATTATCATATAGTACTAGAAAATGTGAGTAGGAAGAAGCTGAAAAAGAGTTCTATATTTCTGCATGTGATTATGTCAAACTACTTTATAGGCAGCTTGTATCTCTGTGCATGCTAAATTAAGAAAATAGTGGTAGCTTGTGAATTATGAGGTTTTAAATCATTTTAATTTTGTAAGGTTGTCACATCTATAATTTTAGTCTCCTTTGTGAATCAAATAGATGACAGCATGTAAAAAAAATTCTATGTATGCTGATAAAGATCATTATGAATACTGAAGAAATAAATATTGTCTTTAATGGATGTCTTGAAGAAAAACTACAAATTTATAACTCTTAAGTATTGTGTATGTAAAAACCTTCATTCAAATTTCATTTTTGTACTTATAAGCATTATACATGTATTTGTCAAAAAAAGCCTTGGGCTTCATAAGGGATCAAATCAAGGGTGGAGAAGATGCCAATTTTTGCATATAAATAGAAAGGTTTCTCTTTTTCTAGCTCAGTAAAGCACTACTTCAAAATTTCACTGTCGTTTATATAGCAAGTTTCTTTCATTCATACTTCAATCTACTATATTACTGTACTGGTTTTGGATCCAGTATGGATGGAAACTGATTCATTAATTTAAAAATTTATAAAGATTCTATGCAATTCTATTCTTTATCTATCTATAAAGATTCTAAGCGTCTGCATGCCCTTATCTGCCTCAGGAAAAAAAAGGACAATTATGCATTTAGTTGCTTTCTGTGATCTCACTGCTACTATGGTCTCATTATAACACTGTGATCCAGGAAAAAACCCTGATGTCAATTCATTTGTTTATGATTAAGTCAATAATGTGTGGTTACCCTCACACACCAAAAAATCAAGAGGGTTTTTTATTTGCATTTTTTAAGGCAGTAGAGCTTAGGAGTAGGCCGCAGTTTCCAAGCTGAAGGAAGAGTGAAATTCAAGTCAGCCATTTCCTCATTTAAAAGCATCAATGCAGAAAATAAGGAAAAACATATGAAATTATGTATATTGTACTTTTGCCCATTTATAGAGTGTACTGATGGTGCTAGATATCTCCTTTTAAAGTGTCAGTGGTTAACTTTCTCATCCCTAATGTTAATAACTCTTTTCTCTTTATAACTGCTTTTCCAGATTGTTCTCTCCATTAAGAGATATCAGCCAGGGACAACCTGGATTTGAATTTAGCTTAGGTTATGAGAGATCCCAGAGAGGACTTTTCCCTGGAGTCCGAGTAAAGAACACAGAAGGAGACTGTTCTTTGCTAGTGTATGAATCCAACTCTTCCATAAAGGAAAGGACATCTATCCTCTGCCTTTTAGTACTGCATGTGTTTATAAACCAGTTCAAAACTAAGCTGCAAGTGGGCAATTGGTCACCAGTGTGTATAAATTACAGCTTCATCTTTACACAGTTTTTCACTGTAATCAGCACCTCTGATTTACAAACCTAAATCCTGGCCTTTCTGTGCAGTTCTTGCTTTATATGGTTTAAAATATTAAATTTAAACATTCTTTATACTTCTATGATGAGTTGTTTAGCCTTAAATAAGGATGAAAGATTTTAAATAAAACCATCTTTCATCAGTGAGTCTACAGTTAACATGGCTTTAAACCATCATTCAGCAGAGTTCTTGAAGTCTCAAATGATTAATCTTTGTATGTTCTGTAAGATTGCATTCATCAAGACTTATTCTGATTTTCCTGGAGGAAAATGACACTTAATTGAAGTTGGATCTATTTGCTGTTTTCCTGGTTCAGCAAAGGATGTAGTTTTACTGTGCTCAATCTTACAAGTGTTCCACTGAAATAAAAAAAAAAAAACAAATCCTATTTACTTAGTGAAAGTTGAGATTCTGAGTTTCAGCTTTAAGCAGACTGCCTCTTCTCAGGCAGCCATGTGTGTCTCCTGCACATGATAGGAGCTATCAGTGGTGTATATCAAAAACAAGGAATCTAAAGTGACATAACTGAGATATGATTTTATTTTAGGAAACAAATATTTACAGTAGATTTTGCATGTCTGGAAACATCTTTTTTCCATAGGCATTCAAAGAATGTCTATTTTCATAAAATAGTTTTTTAATTGAAATAAATTTTAGGTGCATCAGATATAGTGATCCATTTAATGCTGAGAATAAAAGTTACAAGGAAAGTGTAACATGAGTGTAAGAAATGTGAAGAATTCATAATAAAAAAGAATCCCCTTGAGTTTAAATTCTGTACATATGAAATTCGAGAAAGACATTTCTTATTATATTTCCTTAGATACCAACTCTAGACTATGCAATTTTTAAGGGTTGGGGTTTTTATTTTTGCAGTAGTACCACACCAAAATCCTCCAAGAATAAAGCAAAAGACACGCAGAGTTATCTCTAGCTAATAATTAGTTCTGTCTGAGAACAAAATTTTACGCAACTGCGAATCAAGTAGAACACATACCACAGTGTTGTAATTTTACAGATTAATTCAGTCAGAAGTTGTCTGCAATTGCTTTGAATCAGTTTCTTTATACTTGCAATGACATAAAATCCTGATTGTTAACTCTAAGCAAGGACTCAGATCATTACAACCCTAGTTCTAGGGTTTTGGGAAAAATATGTTGCATTTCTTGGGCAATGGAAGCACAGAAAGCAAAAAAAATATTCAGGATGTTTGTTGTTATTTTGAAAATGACGTATAGCACTGTGCGGGAAAAGATTTCCTAGAGTCAGTGCAAAATCAGAAGTGTGCAACAATAACACTGCCTTCCATGCTCAGTCAAAATGGGAAAATGTTTAAGAAATCTAAGTATTCAAAGCTGGAAGTCTTGCTTTAGTCAGATATGTTTAGCCAAAGGGGAGCCAAAGTGAAAAAAGGGAGATTCCAAAGACTTCTTAGTTCACTAGTCATTGTCTGCTCCTACCAATTTAACACAGAAGATATTCAGATATCTGTAGTATCTGTAGTGAAAGTCATGTGTTCACAGGCATAAGAACAATGAAGCATATAGTGACAATGGTGCGTATGGTTTCTCCCATATATTGAAACTAGTCCTTATCACCTTAATTTTTGTAAGAAAATCATATTTTTAGAATTACTTGCCTTATCTAACAGTATTTCTCAAGTGGCAAGATTTGTCAATAGTTCAAAGATAAGACTGAATATTTAGGTTTTTTTTAAAAAAAAAGTGAAATGAACCTTAGATTTTGTATTTGGGTATAAATCCTCTTAACTAATGTTACACTTGACAATGGGAGAGAGGCATACCTGAGATTTAAGCAGAAGATGCTAAGTTAACCATGCATTTAAGAAAAGACCTTATAACTTTTCCAAGAGGAATGAAAGTATTGTAGGAGTAGACTAAATCTGAAATACTATGAAGTTTTAAGCCAGACAAATGCTATTCCTGAGTGCCAATCATGGAGTAGCTGCATAAGTTGATGTGATAGAATCCTCTGTGTGTTATGTTACTCGTGACAGACTCCTTTTGGACACTTGACTGATGGTGTTTATGTCATTCCCACTACAGACAAGTTGCCTGAGGTTATTTTACTTTCATGTTATCATCATTTAATGTTAATAACTGTTGAAACGGGTATAGATTGACAACACTGGGGAACTGTCTAGTTCCCATGCCAGATTTCTGTAACTGGCTTGTTAGTTTCAGACAAAATTGAAATGTTTCTTCTATGTTCAGGCAGATTTTCGTAATTATTAGTTTACACTTGAAAGAAAGTTTGAATTGAGAGTGAAACTTTGCTAGGGATATTTTTGAGTAATGACACTCTATCAGTTCACTGTTGATCTTTTAGACATACTAATGCTTGATAAACTGTTATGGTATAATTAGAGTAATTTGTCCTCAGCATGAAGTAGCATACCTGATCTGTAAGTATACCTGTAATTCTGCCCTCAAGGACTAATTTATCTACTAAATAGCATTTTCTTCCCAGAATGGCATCATTAATTTCTGTAGAACTAATCACTGAGTAAAGTGATATTCACTTTTCACTTTTTTGAATAGCAGAAATTAGCCATCTACCTAAAATAAAAAAAAAAAAAAAGAGGAAAAAAATATACATCCTATAGCTACACTTTTACTAGAATTGAGCAAAAGAAATAATTTTCCTGTAGATTAACTGTTTTTCTTCAGTTTCTTATACATTCTCCATTTTTTGAACAAGTAGTCAAGAAAGTTCTGTTTCTGTATGAAAACTACATTCTTAAGCAGCACTTCAGATGAGAAACTTTGCTTTCTAGTGCTTTAACTTTGGTTAGGGACTGCTAGTCAGCGTTGCAGGGCATTTCTTTTAGAGTTTGAGTGAAGGGTGCTTGTCACTCTAATTTTACACTGGAAAGGAAGTTCAGTGTAGGTAAAATAGATATTCTGTTCAGCTAAAGTCTTTTTAGGGAAATGTTTAATGGACAGTAACATCAATATGATAAATCTTTTTAAATATTGTTATTGCCTTCAAAAGCATTCACTTAACATTGTACATGTGTATATTATAGAGAGGATAGTAGATGGTCTAGTAGCTGAGTTCTGGTCATTCAATCTGATACTTTTGATCAGACTTGCAGAAATGAAGGGGGAATTGTCAGGAAAATGTCCGTTTTCATATACCTTGATAACTACAGGGATACACAGCTGACTATTTGCAAACATGGGTACAAATTGAAATTATCAAAACCCTTTTTGTGATATATCTTGCAACACCTCCAGATAAGTGTGGATAATTTTTGGCAGAAATATCAGATTTAATTTTATTATAGCTCATAAATGTGTTTTGGTGATTATTGTAATTAACTGTGCTATCCTCATGCCAACACAAGTTTAAAATAGCAAATGATGGGAAAATAAAAGTTTATTTTTGTATAAGACTGTATCTTCCCTCAGTTAAAAAAGTGCATTATACTAACAGTTAAAATGACATAATAATATGTGTTCATAATCTGTAATTATTCAATTAGCTTGATTGCTGCAGTATTCTATAGTTCTTAAGGAAAAAAAAATGTTCAATTGTACGGAGGAAGGTGGCTATGTCATTAAACTGATGGTATACTAAAAAATATGGCTGCATTTTAATAGCTGGAAATAGTTAAAAATTAATGGTCTTACGGTATTAAAAGAAAAAATGACAATTACAAAAAGTTTTTGAGGAACTTGACTCACCAACTTTTTTTTTCAAATAATAATATTGTCATATTTCCTTTAAAATATTTTGTCATAGCCTGAATATAGAACATTTTCAGTAGATTAATAAAATTTGACAGTATATGTGATTTTCCTTTGTGACTTTTCCTTTGCCTTTTTGGTTCAGTGATTTGCACTTACGTAATAATAGGACACTCTACTCCAGGTGAATCATTCAAAAATCACAGTTCAAGAAAAATACAGAAAGTTTCCTTAGAGGTAGCATTAGTTGAAACACAAGAAAAAACCTCTCTGTGTAATTCCCATATCTCATAAAATATCTTCAAATATACTTGGGCAATACAAAAATAATTTTAATAACCAAATTGCTTTCAGTGTTGCAAGCCACTATCTTTGTTATTATCTAATCGAAAGCAAGTTTTAGACCACATACAGACTAATTTTCTGGTTTTACATTAAATAAAATTTATGTCCCCTTCATTGCTTCCTATCTCTGATTTAAGAAAACTATTACTTAATTTAGTATAGCCAGTGTTAATCCGTAATGCATGTTATTACTCAAAATTAGCCCTACTTGTATGTTCCTCTGAGCAACGATAAGAGATAGCCACATTGCCCTGCATTCGTATCTGTGTTTAAGCGTGTGTGATGTGCTCTATTAAAAGAGCCCGAAGTAATGGAGACACTGTTAGATAACATATTTTAAATAATTATGAAGTAAAATCATGTTTCGATCATCAAAAGATTTTATATATCCTGATAAAGGGTAGGGATTTTTTAAGGTATTATTGATTTTGACAAGAAATTACATGCCTTCAGGCAATAGTATTACTTGCTAGTGAAAAAAAAAAAAGAAATTAAGTTGCTGCGTATATTGTATGTGGTGCAGTATAAAAGTGCATCAGTCCTGTGGGAATTCTATGATATTTTTCCTATTAACTTCTAATTAAGGCTGGGTGATTTTTAGAAGAGATAAATTGGCACATGTGGCTTTTCTGCACCATCTATCTTTCTTAGTAGAGAATATCAGGTCTAAGTCCTACTAATCCAGACAGGGAAAACTCTCTAGTCTCATTCACAGTAGGAATATTCAGTCAGATTTAGACTTTTATAGTAGTTTAGAGGGAACAGTCAAACAATTTCTGCAGAAAATATATAAAAATATTTCAGTAAGGAAGAAGCTAACATTTTAGTTTTATACGGTTTGCCATTAGGTAAAGATCAAAAAGTAAGTCAGGGGTTTGGATTTGCACAAGGACAATTTTTATTATCTGTGCTGGCAACTTCTTGTGGTGAGTGACGACAGACTCCTGTAGGATTATGGAGTGTGAACACGGGAGGTAAATGGGAAAGAATGTGAAGTTATCAGGATTCAGAAGGCATTTGGTTTAGTCCACAAACAAAATGCTTCCCAAGTTAGGAGTCTGAAATCAATCGCGCCTCTAACCTAATCTAGAGATGTAGAGGATCTGTAAGGACAGTGAAGTTAAATATATCTGTATATCTGTGTCTCTGCCCCACCACCTCCTCTCTGTAGAATATGTTGTGTATCATGCACTGTGTTAAACTGTAAGTAGCAGAAGAGCTCTTTCGTTATTACGGACTTAATTGGCAAACGGTATTTCTAATACCGTTTGCCAATACTATTTCATCATCATTATTATATCAACAAACCTATTTATCAACCTGTATTATCTATTTGCAATACACAACTTCCGTGGCTGAAGTAGGTATGGCACCAGTTTAATCACCTGGGAACTGAAGTAGAAATGACATATAACTTCAGGCATGACCTAGACCGGGTAAACTAAAGGAAAATATTGCCAATAATAAGACTGTGTTTTCAGATAACAAGTTTATAGATTTTTTTCCCAGTAATATTTCTTATGCAATAAACAGTGCCTAATTAAGGTCTTCCATCTCTTTATATTTTATCTCGCCTCATGACATTTGTATAGCAGCATTTTGTAACTGAACAACAGTAAAGATGAAAATGCAAGTATTTGGATTTTATTTATAGCTGTGAAAGCATGCTTTACAATTTATCATTCAGTCCAAGAATTCAGTTATCTTAAAAGGAAACTAAATTTTTCAATGACAGGTACCAGTTACAACTAAATAGTCAGCATTTGCCATCAATAAATCTAATCTACATGCATTAAAGAGAAGAATTTTGCTGAGAGTTTTTTAGCATTCATTTCACTGTAATATTTCTGCTATTTCTATATACACATATACTTAAAGAAGTAACAGTGGTATCTGTTTTGTGATGTGGTAGCTGTCATTTTTAGAGATTGCTACTGTGACGGATGCATTTATGTACTCTATTTATAATAAATACAATTTAGAATCTATAAATAATACTTAATTTGTTATCCAGAGACACAAAGGATTCTATAGACTTGCTACAAAAGGATGGTGAACTGCTTTATAGATGCACATGATGAAAGGAGAAATATGGTTTGGTCTTTGAAAGGTAATTCACCTGCTTCTAAAGAAGATTTCACATTCCTGTCAAGGAAAAGGTTGAAGGCAATCCCTTGCAAGTAAGCAATAGCTATCAGGATGCATTAGGTAAAACTAACTCGCATGGTACACTCATACCCTTGACCTTCCAAACACATTTGTAGATAATTTTGATGCTTCTGACAGCAGACACAAATCCTCACAGTTCTGTGGGAAGATATTTCAGTTCTACATTAAAACTATATTTTCTGTTGTATTAAGTCGATCATTTTCGTAAGATAGAAATTTTGAGTTATATGGCAATACAATGCATGTTATAGCCTACTCTTTGCAAAATACAGGCATGCTTTTGTAATGCTCACAGTAAGGTGAGTTGCTTCTGTGTGGCAGTTGGAGAATGGTCGAATCTGAGTCTAATCATCAATGACTGGCGGTGAAGAAGCAGCAGCTTAAACTAAACTGCCAGAGCCCAGCGCTCTGAAAGGCAGTTTCTGGATCCAAACTTTCAATATCTAGATGTTCCTGTAATAGTGAGGCAAGTGGATTGAGGAGATGAAAACAAAGACACTCACAAGAAACAGCTTCCTAGAACAATGCTTTTGTTTGTTTCTTTATTTCCCAAAAAATCTGCTGGAACTGTGATGTGAGAATACATATAAATAGAACGTGCTGCTTTTACAGAAGAGTCCTGTTTTGAATATATATTGGTGTTAAGCTGGATTTATGGAAATGCCAATATGTTTTCCTTTCTCCTTAGATGTTTGTAAAATTAGAAAGATTAGTTTAGTGTTTGTTTACCATCATCTCATTCTACATTTCCAGAACGTACTCTTTCAGTCTGAGTGCAGACACAATGAAATAAAGTAATAAAATGCAGATTTTGTTGAATATGTAAAACGTTATGTCCTGACCATCTTCCAGGAAAAAATACAGACTTTATATAAAGCTATGCATTCTGTCAGCATATTCATTGTTCTGCAATACAGAAGGCAGAAAAGAAATTTTGAGAGGGAAGGAAACATGAGAGCACTGGAGTAGATTTGCACTGTCACCTTTGTGCTATCCCATGTCTTACACTGATTCCCCTGAATTTATCTGTAGTTGGAAGCAAATGTTGGGCAACTCACTGCAAAGCGTCCCTGGGGGGGGGGGGGGTGCTTGGCTTACCCATGTGCCTGTGCACTGCCCCTTACACCCCTTCTGTGTGCTGCTATAATATGGCAGCATGTCTTGTGGTCTGCTCTAATCATCTCCTTGGCATTGAGCCCTCTCCCTGGGAAAGTATGACTTATAGGCATAGCTCTGGTTCAACAGACCTCAGGAATATCCAAGGAAATGGCAAAGACTGAAAAAGATGAAGGAAAAGCAGGAGGGAAATTTCTTCCTGCATAAGCAGAAAATGAATTTTGGAGGTAGCCTTTTAAACAAATTAATATTTTTCCTTGTAAAAGCCCTAAGTTTTTATTGCTGTCCAGATATATACCTGTTCTCTCCTTACTGCCATCAAGGAGGCAATATCTGCAGAAGTGTTAAGGAACAGTACGCTGTTACCTCAGTATTTTCTTCTCACGTACAAAGTTAAATGTCATCTGGATGTTACTGACAGAAAGTTCTGTCTCTTACCACCAAAAGTGGAGGATGTTATGAGAAGACCAACACTGAAGATCTATGTCCTGTAACAAAGAGTGCAAAAAATCAGGAAGTGTTAAAGGAAATCTCTTTATGTGCAGTGCTCTGTAGAAGCACCCCAAAATTGTTTGTGTCCCTGTGACAACAACCACATTTGGCTCTCAAAAATCTCAAAATTAGCTGTATCATTTGAGTTGTCTGCCTGGTAGTGGGTCAACTGATAGCCAGAATAATTCAGGAAAAATCTATTAATGGAGTATTCAGGGCCTTGAACAAAGGACCTTACCCAAAGGCTCTTGAGGACCTGCAATTGGATGCCCTCTTGAGGACCTGCAATTGGATGCCTGTTTCCCTTTCTTGTCCAGCAAACATTTATGTCTCTTGAGATCCATGTCTAAACAGACAAGGATTTCACAACTGTACCAATTAGGCATTGAAAGCTTTTTCTTGGATATAAATTTTGACTAATTACAATGAGTCATCATCACTAGATGCTTCAGGACTTGCATGCAATATTTTTCTGTCTCTCTGAATTTCAGCACTACGTTAGAGAGTTTGTCACAAAAGTATTTTCCAGATGTTTCTAAAATTAGGAATGAAAAAACTGTTTAGTAGAGACATTTCTAGATGACTGGAGTCATCCACTCCTAAAGATGATCAGATACAGACTGACTGTGACAATGGATGCTCATCGTGTGTCTGGTGCCAAGCTTGCTCTCCAGACAGTTTCCCTTAGCAAAGCCTCTCCTCTATTAAAAGACACTCAGTCTGGTTGCGTGAATTTTATTAGTTGTCGTTTCACACTGTGTGAACACTAACTTGAGATGTTATTTGCTTGATAAATGCCAGAGATTTCATGATGTTAAGTTTGGGAAGTGGATAGGATGAGACTGAGTGCACAGGAGAGGATGTTTTGGTGTCTCAGGGGCTTATTCCTTGGGTAGTTTATGTCTTGGTAGACTGGCAGATAGGGAGCTCTTAAATGTACATCAATGGGATGCAATGGAGGACTCAGAAAGGACTAGGAGGTTTTGAATTTTCATACTAATGTTCCAACCAATGTCCAAATCACTCTGAGACCAAAAAAAAGGAGAACAGAGGTGAAGAAATTCATTATTTAGACTAACTTGACAGGCATAGCCATTCAGTACTGTAGAGAAGGAAGTTTTGCATTTAAAGATCTTTTTATTACTGATTTTTTCCTTCACTCCTAGAAAAATACTCTGGAACCTTTAGAAACAGAAAGTGCTTTAATAGTTCAGATTCACCTAAAGAGAAGTGAAGAATATTTCAGGCAGTATATCTAATGTTTTTCTAAATTGCATTTTTCCTTTCAAGAAGGCTTACTAGAAATATACTACCTTGAAAACTCACTACTCTTTTCTCTTTTTTGTTAACTCCACCTCCCATCCCCAAAATTGAAAATGGAAGATGCAGTCATAGTAATGAAAACCCTTTCAGACGTTCAGAAGTGAAGGCAAAGAAATACGTGTGGAACTTTGTGCCGATAACTCATTTTTCAAAGCAAGTGTATTGCGTAAACCTGATCAGTAAGAAGGTATTGATTTAATTTCACCCATTTTTGATTAAAATGTTAACACTACCAGTTGGTTTTGTTTTTTTTTTTCTGTTTTTCCAGAACTAGAGGCAGAGGAATGGTGCAAACATCTTTGCATGGAGTGTCTAGGAACTAGGCTCAATGACATAAGTCTTGGGGAACCAGATTTGCTTGCAGCTGGAGTCCAGAGAGAGCAAAACGGTAAGCAACTTTGTAATTGCTCCTAGGTCAGTTCTTAGGTGATGTCCCGTATTATCTTGGCTTGTGGTTGTTTTTGTGAGGATTTTTACTATTAGCTAGAAGCACTTAGTTAATAACTAAACACGTGGATGTGTTTTTCAGGGTCAATCCTATTTTTTTAACAAATAAATATGATTAAAATTCCTTGCCATGTGTTCATCTGTTCAGTGCATTCACATTTTCCTGTCGTGGGAAATGATGACTATGACCTTTTTGATTCTGGAAACAATGGCCTCCGTGCAGAGCAATAAAACAGCAGCTGTTGTTCCACAGACTTTAAAAGACAGCAATGAACATGTCAACACCACTTTGGACTGCAAAACACGTATTTGCTTTAAACTCATACCTGTCTTGAATAATGGAGTCAAGGTCATCTAAGTGTTGTCAAATACAGGTGAGAAGGGCAATGAGAGATGCTAGTCAGCACTAAGCCTGAGTTTGTAAGACTTCATCTAAAGGCTATTTGGAACAGAACTTCAGATTAGACATATCCGTAGGAAGAATGCTAGTGGATAGAATATGCAATAACAAAAGAAAATCTGTGATTATCCTGTCATTTAATTCCTATTAATGAACATGAGGGCAACACAAAATGTGCTCATTTATTCCTCCCTAAATTACGGCACTCAATGATTATTACTGTCTTGATGCTTTTATAAAATCCAATAGCTTTTAACAAAGTAATAAAGCAAACTGCCTCAATGGTCATAAAAAATCAAGCCAACTGTCGTTATAAACAAAATTACGTAATTAAATTATGGAATGAATAGTACTGTATTGACTGTATTACATTAATTTTGTAGGAGAGTCCAGACATCTCTGAACCTAATAACATAACACATACAGAATTTTGTTGGAAAATCGGACATTGTTCAAGTGCGATTTAAAAGATGTTTAAATGTTTGTGAAGTTGTTTGCCTGGTATGAGACGCAGGATTTCGTTGGTAATCTCAAATTACTTAACAAATATAGAAGGGAGAACTGCTAATGTTGTAGGAAAGTGATAATGATCAGACACCACTCAAAGCATATTATTTGCTATATGCTCATACACTATAGGTATAAAACTCGTATGCATACTATTGGAGAGAGAACTATGTGAGCAGGTGGAGTTCCTTCACAAATGCAAAGGGAAATGAATCTTGTCAAAAGCCTGTGATGTGAGCAGAAAAATAGCTTGAAATTCCTCACGCTTTTTCTGCGGTGGATTAATGTACTGTCCAACAACTTTTGGACATAGATGGCAAATACTACATTTCATCTTATTTTTGAAAAAGAGCCAGTTATACACAGGACCTTCAGAAGACGTAGATTAGTTCTGTTCTGTGTGAACAAGTCTTGATCCAATTGTCTTAGTCTAGAAATTAATCGCAGTCGTACCAAGCAGCATATATGAACATAATTAGCATCTTTATTGTTCTAAGTAAATAAATGAAAGAAAATAAAGAGGCAAAGCATGTATTTGTTGTACAAATCACATGAATAAAAATGCATGAAGGGTATCATTAGCCATGTTCTTTTAAACCAAGTCACTTGTCATGGTTTGATGTGGAGGGGGGGGTGGTTCTGGTGGCAGGAGAGGGATTTTGCTCCCTGCGACCTCCCCGGTTTTGGAACCGGGTTAGGCTTAGTTCTGGCCACCGGATCAGACTGCCATCCCCCTCGGGGTTGAGCCAATAGGGCGCCTCTGCGAATTGCCCTATTTAAGTCAGGACAAGGGAACCGGAAAAGGTGCTTCGCCCAGGATCGACCAGAGAAGGGAGGAGGGCACTGCCCCCGCTCCCTGGCTCCCGGCCGGGCGGCTGCCTGCGTCGGGCCGGCGCCGCCCACGGAGAATGGCGGCGGCGGAGCCAGCTGGGGAACTCGGGGGCACCCCACTCCCAGGGTGCCCACTGGGCTGAGTTCACCTGGAGAGGACTGAGATCTGAGAGAAACAGCTGCATCGACAGCAGGTCAGTGAGGATGGAGCGGGAGGAGGTGTGCCGGAGCCGAGTTTCCCCTGCGGCTGATGGTGAGATAGCAGGCTGCCCCCCTGCAACCAGGACGGCCTCGGTGGAGCAGCGACCCACTCGCAGCCCGTGGGGAGAAGATGCCTGAGCCCGAGGATGGTCGTGTTGGGGGCACGGCAAGGCAGAAAGGCATCTGGAGTCTTCGTGACGACCCACGCCGGAGCGAGTGGCTGCAGCTCCCTAAGTACCCGAGACTGTGGTATAGCCCACACCGGAGCAATCTGTGGGGAAGGATTGTTTCCAGTGGGCTGGACTCACGTTGGAGAAGTTTGTGGATTTTTCCTCGTGGGTAGGGGATCCATTGGAGCAGGGGAAAAGGGTGTAAGGACTCCTTCTCCTTTAAGAAAGAAGCAGCAGTAACAGCACGGAATGAACTGACCTGCACTCCCCCAGTCCCTGCCCCCTGTGCTGCTGGGGGGAGGAGGTAGAGCCAGGAGGAAAAGGAAGGTGGGGGGGGGAAGGTGTCGGTTTTAAGATCTGGTTTTGTTTCTTTCTGTCCTCTCAAGTAATCGGTTTTTATTTCCCTTTGTCCTTCTAAGTAATCATTAATAAACTGTTTTGCTTTGAGAAAAGCGCTGCCTGTTTTGCCCAGGACCATGGTTGGTGGGTGCTCCCTCTGTTCTTGCCTCAACCCTCAGTCCTTTTGGTTTTTTTTCTCTCCTCTCTACTTTATTGGAGAAGGAGAGACTGTGTGAGTTTTAGTTGCTGGATCAGCCTAAAACCACGACATCACTGAATACATATAATCCAATATTCGACGAGCATGCTCTGCTAAATCATTAGTTATAGTATCTCAGACAAGCAATTCTGATACCTATCCGCTTCCTTCCCTCGACCCCTTGATGCACAACTCTGCATTTTAATAAGTGTGTTTGAAATTCAAAGTTGTCTCCTTAGCTGTCATGTTCAGAAGCAAAGCAAATTCTGTTTTGGGGATGTTTTAATCAATTTGGAAGGAGAAGACAGTATAGAGATTCTGACTATTGGTATGAAATCTGGCATGTTGTTCATTGAGCTGTGCTGTAGGAACTTGCAGTTGCACTCAAATTTCTTTAGCTAATTCCTTCAGTAAAATGAGTGGAGTGGAATCATGACTTCAGTTTATATTAGTTATCTTATTCTGCAAACTTGGCAGTGTCATTCCCCACATGATGGATTTATAGCAAAGGTGACTAATTGGAGGGTGGAATAATTCGATGAGCTCTGATAAAAAATTCTAATTTGAAATTTATTTTCTTGCACATTTTCCCCATATTATTCCTTTCAAAGGCTTGCTATCAAAAACTAGTTCAAAAGATACCTAAAAACCTTTCAAGAGTCTACTGAGCTTTTGTTGACCTGAAACTGAAAGGTCAAAGTTAATTTTCCGATTTGAAATTCATGAAAAGTGACTATACGTATGAAATGTCTGTGTTCTTGCTCATTGTGAAAATGGCAGCTGCATCACTCTCAGGATCATTTTATTATTTTTGTGTTAAATAAAATCTGTACACTGGTATAGTACTTTTGAATGGAACTATTTCAAAACATATTGCAAGGATGTCAACTTCATAGAATTTCTCTTGACTTAGTCAATGTATTAATATTTACATGAAACAGAGATAAATGAATATGGTTTGTAAAACCTAGAATAAAATTGTAAAGCCTCAGCATCTGATTTCATGTGGATTCTGTTGCCTGAACCATACGAGGGCTTTCTTTCAGGTCATTGAACAAAAGATGTCTCTTAGTGTATGAGCAAGACCATAGATTGCATTGTCATAAAGACTGTAGTGCCAGTGGTTTTACAGTTTTAGATATATTATATTTTTTACACCTCAAGGGCTAAAAACAATGGAATAATGGTGTTATGCTGTTGATTTCTCTATGATATGACATGGTATTAATACCATTAATCCCCAAAGAACAGGTATATTAACCATTAATCCCATCTCATTGCACTGTCTTTTTTCAAATGATTACTTTGCCCTAAAGATTTTTTGAAATGTTTAAACTTTGATAAAGTTACTTCCTTTATCATAAAATAACTAGCCTAATAATTCTTTTTGATGAGCTGCTTTACATTTTCCTAGCAATAATGATTTTAATAAGCTATATATACTTCATCTGTTCAACTACTTTACCATTTCTTTCCTTAGAGGACCTTTGCATGGTGTATGTCATGTATTCATAAGGGTATTCACTGAAGGGATCAAGTAAATTGGCTATCTCTTGAAAAAATAGTAATTTTTCTGTTGTGTAGGTTTCTGATTTAGTCCCTGTGTGTGACCACCGTAGCCAGTACCTTCAGTTGCAATATTTGAAATAATTTAGTTAATTGTTATTGTATATGGCCTGGTACTATAAAATATCATTGCTACGTGCTACTTATATTTTTTATACCCAAGGACTCGCATTTCCGAAAACACTTGGCAAGGAAAACATGTAATTTGTATAATAATACAATAATATAATTTTTCTAACATCTCTTTTTGTTAAGTCTGATCCTGTTTATCCTTCTGCTCTCTCTCTTGTGGTACTCCTGAGATGAGCTTTCGATTTCAGAAGGGAAGGCACTTGAGCCTTTGTGACATGAATGCAACAATATGGTTTCCAAAACAGCTTGTTCCAAAGGCTGGCAAAATTTGTGTTTGGTGTGCAAATGTCATGACTAGAAGGCCATACATTCATCGGGTATTTCTGTCACTTGAAGATAAAAATTTACAGTAGTGCAGTGATCCGAAAGACACATTCTTTTATAGTTCTGAGTTATTCAGTAAATGCTAGTGAGATCTATTTTGTTGTGATTACACTGTTGCTTGACCCTCCAGCACTGAGCAATTCTGCAGTGGTGATAGCTAAAAGACCTAAACTATAGATCTGCACTGCTTATAGCAGAGACCTCTAGCTGTTGAGTCTTGCAGAATAGAGGAAACACATAAGCAATTCCTGTGCAAAGCACATCAGTAACAGAAAACTTCTCACTGGATTTCGTCTCTGTTATTGCTTCCAAGATGTATTACTGCAAGTGTTACTGTGTAAACTCCACTGTGGAAAATGACCCTTAGGTGGTTTCCTTTTAAATTTAAAGCTCGCAACTAATGGCTGCTAGTTTGCAATGATACGCAGATTGCAATAAAAGTGAGATTTGAAATGAAGCTTCTGTTACTCTCAAACCATTTTACCTTCCCTTTCCTGCAAATCTAAATGATTTGTTTGCGTTCCTCAGGCCTATAGCAGCCACCAGTGCTGTCTTCATTTGGAAGAATTGGAAGCTTGCTTTCCAGCTCTCAATACATTTGGAAGCATTTGTAGGACATCCCAAAACATAACAACAAAAACAAATCTAACAAATCTCTTTTTTTTTTTTTTTAATTGGCAATGGATTTAAATGGAAAGAGGGTAGTTTTAGATTAGATCTAAGGAAGAAATTCTTCACTCTAAGGGTGGTGAGACACATTTGCCCAGAGAAGTTGTGACTACCCCCTCACTGGAATTATTAAGGCTCGGTTGGATGATGCTTTGAGCAAGTGGAAGGTGTCCCTGCCCATGGCAGGGGGGTTGGAACTAGATGAACTTTAAGGTGCCTTCCAATTCAAACAATTTTATGATCCTATGATAATAAATTTATCTACCTAGTTGTCATCATATATAGTATTTGTTCACCTTCATGTTTTTTTTCAAAATATCACTGTTTCCAATGTGTCACTGTTTTTTCATACTTTATAAAAGGAAGTAATTAGAAAGAAGTCATTTAAAGGGACAGTATACAATGACAGACTATGTTTACTGTGAAAAAGAAACCAGAATATTCAAGACAATACTGGTTAAAAAAAGCATTATGTGTAGACAGTGCTACTAAATTCACTCTTTAAGAGCAGGTGCTTCTCTTTGGTGAAAACTATTCTTATCTATTTTAAAAATGAAATAGTAACAATAAAATAACTGAACACTTGTACTAAATCATATTGTATTAAAATTTATGAAGAAAATAGGCAAATGTAAAAATGCAAATTTTTAAGCTAAAAAAAGTCCCGTTCCATCTTTTGCTGCTGTAGCTCATTTATTGTCAGGTGCCATGCCTGTGATGTCAGTATAATGCTTTTCTATTATGTGTTAACTGGTGCTTTGGCTGTTTTTTTTTAATGCATTATAAAGCTAATTTTGATTTCAGAAGTGTGGAAAACTATAAAAGGTAATTGATGATTTAGTTTTACTCCCTGCCTAATATTTAAATTAATATCTCATAAAATCACTTCCTTTGCAAAGTTTTTCCTCTTTTTCATAGGATTTGTTTTGCTTTCTTTTCCTTTTGTTTAAAAAGATTCCACAGTACAGCAGCCTTGCTTCCTGGGTGTTAATTACAAGAAACTCATTATGGTTAGTAAAAATGTAGCTTTTCATAGTGACAACATCCTTGAATCCTCAGAAGAGGATTACAAGTTAGTTCTTTATGCTGCATATCGAGATTACAAACTACAGCCAGAGCATAGAGACTTTGTAATTACGTTCACATAGCTGACTAGTTTTCAGGCATTTTCTAGGGTCTGTAGAATCCCTGTTTGTGATAAAGGCATTTTACATGTTTTTTATTCATCTTCTGCTACCCTTAATCTATTCTAATACTTTAGTTTTTTTTAAAAAAAATAAACCAAACTTAGCCAGCTTTATTCAGAAAATAAAGGTGTTTACAGTTTTAATAGCTGGTTAATCCAGTGAGTTTTCAGATTCTTCTCTATGTTACTACTTATCAGTGAAACAATTTAAAATAATTTATTCATGGTAGTCTTTGTATTTTCGTTGAGATGTTAATAAATATTTCCATACATTTTTAACAGAAGCAAAGCAGAATGGCTATAAGCAAAAGGGTAAAATGGATTCTGAAATCCTGGTTCCTCACTGTGTAAAGCAAGAGGGAATCCTTCTAATAGACCTGATGTATGAACGAGCATAAAATGCTGTGACTTCAAGACTTGGAGCTCTCTTTCCACCCGAAAATTAGCTAAAGATGGTTAGCAGCAGAAGTTTCATAGATAGAGAAGGAGTTTCTTCCAGATAGAAACAGAATGTTTGCTTTTAAAGCCTCTTGTATATATCCCACCAACCTGACAACCTCCTTCCATAAGTACTTTTCTCCTCGCATTAAAACTGAAATGAAACAAAGCATCTAGATTGCAAGATTGCAATGTTATCTGATCAGCTTTTCAACTGGGGTGATTTAGGCAAAGGAATCCAGTGATAAAATAGCTAGAACCAGGATCATTTGGCCTCACAATCATTTTGCCTCCCTAGTACATCTGGACTTTGAGCTGGAAGACTGAGAGCATTTCAGAGTGGATGTCAAGTCTCCATCTCTGTCAATATTCCCATTTTAACAAAGACTCTTATGGTCCTGTGCTCTGGAAAACGTTATTAAAGGTCATATTCTTGCCAAAGCCCAAATGCTAAACACCTTTACATGCTCAGAGTGTATGATGAAGCGGTGCTCTGCTTATTCAAGGAGATGGGAAAGATCAGTAACATTGAAAAGAGTGGAATAATAAGTGCAGCAATATGTCACCTTTTTTTCTCTTCCTGGCTCTGCCACTCCCTGAACTTTACTCTCACCAGTTTTAGAGAAGGGAGGAGGATAGTGATGCTGAATGCTGAGGAATTGCTCCTGCTTAGTCTCAGACTTGTCACAAAGGATAGTATTTACTTTTTGTGTTTCTTTCATATGCCTATTTTCTAGGTCCCTCATTAATGTCTATTTTTTTAATCTTACTACTCAATAAAATGTTGCTGTCTCATCCCACGCATATGAAGATGATGACTGATCCACAGAGAAGCTAAATATGATATTCAATATGATTCAGAAGATCTGGTGACAGAATTCATCTGGGATTCCCAAATCTAGCCTTTGAATTTTTGTTCTTGCCTGGATGTGTTTAAGGCCAAAACTTACCTCTATAAACTGAATGATTATAATACCATTACCTAGATACCTGTTCAAATATTTCCTGAAATGGAAAAATTGGACCCAGCATTTAAATTCCTAAAATCAGGTAATAGTATCCACATCTTTCCATGTCTTCAATTTCACGCTACTCAAAAGTATTAGTAGGTTTTTGTTTCAAAAGAAAATATATCCATCCTCAATCTTCTCCAGCACATATGTTTGCACGCTTGCTTTTCTTACCAATTTGAGCAAGTTCCAAGGGTGCTACATTTTGCCCTGCAGCTGATGTTTAGTTTAATCAGACATACTCTCTCTAATCCATGACACCTCACCTTAGACAGAGACCTCCCATGCAAAGTCAGCAAATGTCTGCTGACACTTTAGGGATACTATGTGTCCTGAATATCCTTCATTCAATAATATCCTCAAACAACTCAGAGAAGTTGAGCATGTCATGAGAATCCTGGTAACTTCTAAAACAGGTTGAAATATTCTGTGCCTTCAACACAACAGTTTAACATTGACTTCTGAAAATAATTGTACCTTTCCAATTTCTCTACTGTCTGAGGCACTCTGTCAGAGAAGACAGGGAAAGATTTCCATTCTCATATAGTAGCCCTGTTTGCTCCTAGACACGTTGTGTGATTTCCTGTAATGTAAAGGGAAGGCTGAGAGAACCAACTGATATGTTGGTCATCTGTATCTTTCTCTCAAGTAGAGGAGGTAAGTAAAAAGAAGTACCAGCATGGCAATGCAAAACTGTAGCTTAATATATGATAAAAGCACACCTGCGTAGCTCCTAGGCATTTTTGCATGGCCACCACAATGACATATGGATACTGTATATATGTATATATGTACACACACCGATATAGTTCCATTGCAATGTATGTTAACTCATTCTCCACCATCCCCTTCCCAATGCGGTCATTGACCCATACTCCCATGTAAGTCTTTCCATTTACTTCAGTGGGAATTAGGTTAGGCCTGTGCCCAACACACTTCTCTGAGGGTCAGACGAAATTCTTTGCAGTGATCTCTGCAGCACCTGCTAATTTAGTTGCACTGTGTCAGAAGACTTTTACAAAACATTGGGAGTTTCATACTTGGGACCTTAGTCACAAAATGAAACTTTTAGGGCTAACACCCATTAGTGTGATTAATGAGAAACAGAGGCTGGGAGAAGAGGTTGAATGGCTGTGAGACTGAATTAATCAATTGGGGAATCATTAATAGCACAAAATTAAATTGACTGAAACAGAATAACGTTGAGGATGACAAGTTTACTTATAGCTATGCGGGATGGCAATTCTTACTGCTCACCCAGCAGTTCCCTGCTTCCATTAATTCCTCAGCCAAACTTTTGCTACTTTATTGACACACACACACACATACTTACACACACACTTCTAACATATTTTATATTAACTCACTTATTTGCAATATTTTCACTGATTTGTTAGAAAAGTATATATGTATCATATGTTTAAAAAATGGAGACATAATGTCTGTGATATTCAATGTTAAACACAATGGGAAGCTGCAGCTAATTTTGACTGTTATGATAAATGTCTCCCATTTTATTCCTTTTCTGATTACTTCAAATACCTTACTAATTTTTATGAGGACACCATGACAAAATTCAGTGCAAATAGTGGATTAAAAGTGTTCCAAACCAAATTGTCATTCATTTATTAAGTAATTGGAGACAATTTTCCTATCAAGTATCCCTTTAAAGTATATTTTTTCAGTACTGTTTATTGAATGAGCATTGCTTATGCTCGTACTTTAAATTGTTCTTACCTCTTGTCAACACCCTTCAGTGCAGTAGCATTGACATTTTACATTTCTATCTTATTTCAAAAATGAAAAGAAATTGTGAGAAGTTGTGGATCAGCTGCACTCTCCTTAATTATGCTGTTAAGCTCTAAGATTTCAGTGCCTTTAGAGTTAAAATATAGGCTAGCACTTCCAACTGTACAACCTGAAATTTAACTGTGTTTTTTCATTCTTTGTAGAAGCAACTCATGGAAACATTAGTCATTTTTCAAAGAAAAATGCATTTTTATTTAAAATTCTCTTGTTATTACTGCAGTTTACTTCCTTCCATATGAGTTAATGTTGGTTGAGATAATCTTGCATTTTTTCTTTTTTTCTCTTTTTTTTTTTTAAGGATAGTTTTTGCGTTGCTTATTAAATCACATGCAATTCAGACACTTCAGAAAACTGTTAATGCCCTTGACCTCTTACTGCAATGAGTGCGCTCTGCAGTGGAATTGCAGCTGATAGCAATTGATGTCATGACCATAACAATATATCGTGTTGAATCAGATTTTTCAAGAAAGCAACAGATGATTAAAAATGCTATTAATTTGACAAATGATAGTGAGTTTGGCAAATAAATACAAACTGAACACAAAGAATTAATTATTGTAATTATTAACAAGTTTCAATAAGCAAACCTGGGTTTGTGATTTCAAGGACAGTTTTTCTAAGGGGCAATGGTTGTACATGCATGTTTTGCCAAGATACCTATAGTTCTATTCTTTGAGAGAGGAACCTCTACCAGAGTTCAAGTCATTGTGTATTTTGATTTGCCAAGAGTCATGGACCTTAATGTGAGAATAAAGGACTTCAGTTAAGTTGCTGGGGATGTATGTCAAGAAGGACTACGCAGATCATCTGTGAAAGATATGTCAGTCTGCTGCATTATTTATAATGAAAATGAAATGAAGAAGATTCTCCTCTTAACTCCTCTCATGTACACTAGCAAGGCTTCTTTGACATCAGTGGATCCTCACCTCTGTTCAAGTCTAGAAATTTGGCCTTGATTTATGAATCATCTGTAACTAAAGACTTTATTTTTTTTCCCAGTGTAGAATCTTACTTTAACTGACAGTGCCTTACTCTATGTTTTGTTGTGTCTTTTTTTTCCAGAACGATTCAATGTGTATCTTATGCCTACACCAAATTTAGATATCTATGGGGAATGTACAATGCAGATCACACATGAAAACATCTATCTCTGGGACATCCACAATGCCAAGGTCAAGTTGGTCATGTGGCCTCTGAGCTCTTTGAGGAGATACGGACGTGATTCTACATGGTTCACATTTGAGTCTGGAAGGTAAGAGCTAAGAAGAAGCAGCAAGAAGGAGAAATAAGCAGTGATTTTTGAGAAGCAGTCTGATAAATTATTTTAGCTTCTCATTATAAAAAAAGACGGAATATGTGGCCTCTCCATAGACTTGCATTTGTTGATTATTACTTTTCAATATATTCAACCCAGTGTTTGAAATAAACATTAATCTATCTTATATTTAAAATTCCTTTTATTTAACTGTGGTTGCATTGTCATTCTTAAGGTTTATGAGTCTCACTGTGTTTAAACACTAGTGTAGTATAATTTGAGTACTTTTGATGTAGAAGAAATTAATTATGGATCATGGAAAAGGCTCATCACACAGCATGAATGGAATAACTTCCCTTATGGTAGATGTTACTGTTTTTGGACATTCCTCATGACTGATTGCCACCCTAGAGTATGATTACAAGCAAGAGTACAGAGAACATTGTGAACCCATAAAAAGGTTAGCTCTTTTTTCTGCCTTCAGTTTTAATCATCATTGTCATTTCCATCCTCAGATTGGTTTTAAATGTCCATGGAGCTCTGTTATGCCTTCTTTTCATATCTTTTTAATGCATTTCATATCTTGCCTTTAGGTCCACTGCCTTTTCTGCATTTCTGCGTGGAAATAATTCTGCGTTTATCACTGTCTTTGGTGATATTTCATCTTGTATTTTATGATTCTACACTTTTCTAAGTTTGTCATGCTCCCTTGTGTGGAACCTGAATTTTCTGAAGCAATCGGAAATTACAGGTGTCTCTACACTCTCGAGTTAGCCACACTGCCTTGTTAAAAATCTTTACGTGTACTTATTCAATATCATTAAAAAATATTCACAAAAGTATAGTTGATGATCAAAAACAAAAACGTCGATCAAATGGACCTTACCAGCCTCAGGAGGTAATGACCAAAATTCCTCTGCAGTTTCTTATAGATGGCAGTTACTACTTGTAACTTTGTGAACGATGTCACTAGAGAATTTTAGTGCTCTGCTACTATCCTGTGATGACTTCACCATTAAAAATCATCAAGACATCATTACTTTTTTTTTATTTAATATTGTTTTACTAAAAATTAGCAACAGCTGACCCATGTTTCAATATAATTGTAATGATTAAACTGTGGGGCTCATTCAAATATACAATTTTAACAAGAATAATTTGCTCAATCATTCGTTCCCCAAGACCTGAAACTACCTCATATGAAACTAGTTCAAGCAACATATCTACACAATACCAGAAAGCGAATAAAATGTTAAAGCCAATGCCTGCCAATGCCTGAAACCCACTGTGTTATTCTGGGGAAAACAAAACAAGCAAGCAAGCAAAGAAACGAAAACCCTAGGATTTAGCTTTATCCCATTCTTTGTGAATATCTCACTCATCTGACTCTTTGGCTAAATTTGTATTTGCAGTTATACATTTTATTAAAGGGGAAGGGCTTATTTTTGCATATAAAGGTAATGATTGAAGACTTACTAATGTTTGCTTATTTAGAGCAGTATATCTGTCTGTGAGTAGACTCACTTCTTTTGATTGATTCTGAAGGAAACTCTTAGGAAACAGGAATCATTAACTAAAATTAAGCTGATAAAACTAATTCAGATTAATCACTTGAAGTTGATTCTTATACATCTCAAAATGTAGGTATATCATTCTCTACAGTGTTTTAATTACGAAAAAGTCGTTCTATATCATAGTGAAATTCTTTAATTTTACAAGAGAGTTACTTTCTGTACTGCTCTATTTTTATCTATGGCACTTCAGTACTAAAAAAGTATGTATAGTGATTGTACATATTCAAGTAAAATGTGAGTTTTTTTCTCTCTGCTTTTTCAAGCCTCCTACCATATTTTAATTCCATAATAGTATCTGAATATCATCTCCCTCTACAATCCATGCACCATGCAAACTGATAAAAAGTGGATTGTTTTCCTGTGTTTTATTATTATGAGCTAGCTCTGCCTTTCTCTGTCACGCTTTATTGTCTTTGATCTGATTCCTTCCTTTTGCTTGCTTGGGAGTGCTCTATGCATCTGATTTGGAAATGCATAAAGAATAGATTTAGATTGGTAGAAAAAAGTAAAGGTAAAAAACAGGACTAGAGAGATGTCAGTATCTTCAAAAACATATGAAGACTATATAGGGCAACACTAATGCTCATTTTAAAATCTGTTGATGATTTTCTTGGGTTTTTATTTTTATTTTTTAATCAGCATCTTTGTCATCTTTATGGACATGATTTTCTTTGTCCCTTGATCATCTAGTACCTTTATGCAGTAAATTCCTGATGAATGCTGTCTTATCAGAAGGGAAGTGCTCATCAATGTTTTATGAGAATGTTACGCAGTAAAAGTGTTGTTGCTTTAATTTTTCCCTAAGGCTTAAATATTAAATGTAGACAATTACTTTAAAGGAAATATTTTTAAATAGGTTGTTATTTTTTACAGAGTTTTTAGCAGCTATGCAATTTATGCGTATGTGGTTTGCATGAACATTAAGAGCACAGTTTTATATATTTATTATCCATCCTCATTTTTGATACTTGAGAAAGTAAAGCCCTGCCATTAAAATAAATGGACGTATTTACAAAGAGATTCTGTGATAAATAAAGGGATCGAAATTATGCTTTCAGACAATTAAATTTCTTTTTAATAAATATATTGCTAAGCATTTAAATAGAATATGGACTCAGATGTATAAAACTAAACTGTTCACTTGTCTAGTGAAATGTAATAACAACAAGATTTGGAGGATGTCTAAAACATGGAAGGAATGAACACAGACACTTTTAAACTGCCAAATTTTTCTGTTTAATTTTGCACTGAATTGAAGTTTATATCTTTGCACTAACTATGAAGTTAGACCAATGCTTATTTTATGTATTAAGTGAACCAATGAAACTAAAAAATTCTTTTACAGTAATTTACTTAATTTGTGTTCTTCCCTATCCAAACTCTGCTGAGATTTGGGGGAAGCACAGTCTTGTGTGGCTTAGTTCCATGCTGGATGGAGAGATTCTCATTATTTAAAGTATCTGATTAGGACTAATCCCATGTAATCTATCCATCAATCAGAAAACTGTAATTCACAACTCCATTAGGCACTACAATAGTTTTGTTCTGATTAATACTGTGCATCTAACACAGTGAATGGATCCCACAGTAATTAAGAGCACCTGAGGTAGGAGCCTAGCATTTACTTTTCCAAGAGCTAGGCTTTCCACCTGACCAGCTTTCACATTGACTTGGGGAGTTTTAATGTTGAATCATCATTGAGTCAACAGGGTTTCCTTAATTCATGGACATGTATAATACATTCAGACACCTCATTCTCATTATTTTGAGTATTAAATGTGTTGGGAAATGCAGTTGATCTGCACAAGTGCATTTATTTCTCTTCAAATGTTTGGAACTGCTGCTCCATGTATGTGAGCGTTAGTCCATGACTGTCTCTGATTTTAAGCCCTTGAAAAGGGAAGTGTGCTCCATATGGAACTGCCCGCCTAACTGTCCAGATGAAGGTACTGTAAATTTGCACTGAATTGCATTAATTTTCATAGAATTATGGACTTGTAGAATGGCTTGGGTTGGAAGAGATGTTAAGATCATCTAGTTCTAACCCCTCTGCCATGGGCAGGGACAACTACATGCAGTCCAAGAGGCATGCCAGAAAAGTAGTAGAAGAGGTATGGATGGAATATCTCTCAGATCAAATGTGAAGACACTGTTTACAGACTTCTGCCAAAGTTACAGGATTCCTTTTGCTGGTGTTGTAAACCAAACAATCCATAACAAGGACATAAGCAATGTTTAAAATTCCCTCTCTGGAATCTGCAAAAGGCAGTTGTCCAAGCTTTCCTTTTAGCAAAACAAGCTGGCTGAGACATCTTTTTAGGAGCATAACAGGAGACTCCGAAGAATTCAGAATTGTTTTTCATCTCTTGGAGTAAGGCACTGAGAAAAATAAACACATATGGACTCTTTGTTCCTTTTGAAATGTTCTTTCTTTTGCTTTACTGAAATTCTGCCATTTAGGTTAAACAATATTTTCTATGTATGGAAGCTGTCTAGTCAAATCTATTAAGTGCTGGCCAGAAGTATCCAAAAAAAATAGCAAAAGTAAAGCTGAAGTCAGGTTAAACACGGTGAGAAAATACAATGAGGGGATGGGCTGTGGAACCCCCATCCAAACTTTATCAAATAATACTGTAAGTTTTCAGCTGAGTAGAGAGGTATAGGCAGTAGGTTTGTTCCTGGAGTTTTGAGAACATAAGGAGCCAAAAATCCATGACACGCTCTTTTTTTCTGAAATATATTTTCTTCTATTTTGTTGACAAGATGTTTAAATTTAAACAATTTCAAGTATTTCCAGGTTTATTCACACTGTGCATTTGGAGAGACTCATTGAACCACATGAAACTATTCCTTCTTTATTTGCCTTTGAATTTGTTTTTTTCTTCATCACAGAAAATCTAATGGAATGTGGTTTTCTCTGTCATTTCTCAGATCTGGAATCTGCTTCTTTGATTGAGAAAAATATTAAGCTCAAGCATTGCAGAGTGGTAACATGAGAATTTCTCAGATTTTTTTTCCCTTTATGTGACCCAAAACTGACGTACTCATTTTCTCAGTGGTAGATACGCAGATGCTGGGGTTATCTGAAGCAGAAAGTTCAGTGTTTGCTTCAGGCGCTACATCTGACTGAAATCTTTCATTTTTCTGTCAGTCCTCTGTGGCAATTTTTGGTTTAATGTGAAATGTATTAGTCAATTAACCCTTAAAGTTAAGTTACAGGAAACATCCTCTCTTTCCCTTGCATGAGGAGAGGCCACTTATGTATGTGTCTCATGAGACAGTTATTCTGGGACTTCATACACTGATACACGTGTCAACTCAGGTCTCTACCTCACTGAAGAGAAGCCTTCAGTTCCTGATTGCTGGTGGATTATCTAAATTGTCGATTAAGTTTATCATAGAATTATAAATCATATATTATAAATCATTCCAAATATTATTATAAATCATTAGCTTGTCATAGAATTTTTAAGTTACTTTGAGTTGAGCAGCAGTATTTATTATTTCACATAAAAGTTGGCTCAAAGCTTTCAGAATCCTACACTTAATAGTTAAGTTTGTTAGGTACATCTTTGTAATATTTTCCAAAAGCTTAATTAGTCATGATGTGAATTTTCTGGGGTTTTGTTTTATCTGTTTTCTCACTGCCTCTTCCCTTCTTTCTCATATTCTTTCCCCAAGCAGCATATATTGCTAAAATCTGAAAATAACTTTAAAAAGGAAACAGGAATCTCTTGTATGTATCCTCCTCTTAGCTTTTTCAGTAATCACATAGCTCTAATTTTAGGAAAAGTGGCGTTTTTACCATGGAAAAGATTTAATTAGTTCCTGGTATTTAACAGTGCCATGGTTATACTGTAATGTGTTGTAATTGTAGTTCCATTCCTACTTTTTTTCCATTCCAACTGTCAATTTGTTTTCTGCCAAATTCTTGACCTGGAATAAGTTCTGTGTTAGTCATCTGATTCACTTAAACCCTTCTTAAAAAGTTGTGTGTTTAACTCATCTACAGGACTCTTACTCTGGTTTTGATCATGGTACCTAATCTAAGAACTCTTTTACTAGCAGAAACTAATATAGCTCTTTGAAAGTGATTTATAAAATGCTTTCTGTGTTTTCCGCCTGCCAAGACTGCTCTCAGACTGCTCTAGCATTAGTAAGTCAGAGCAAGTTCCATCAAAACTCATGTAACAATGAAATTCTCCACAGTATAATTGAATATGGCAAACAGAGAGAAGGGATTTTGTACAAGCTCCTTTATCCTACATTTGTATTGTACCTTCTAAAGTGTTCTGGTTTTTTTTAGTCCCTGTTTTGAAAATTCAGCCATAATATACACACCTACAAAAGATTTTCTGCAACTGACAAAGAATGTCTAAGCCATTCCACATTGCTGTGAAAGCATCTAATTTTGATGAGAAAAAAATGTAGCCTCTCAAAAAAGACAATATATCAAAAGAATAAAGTTACCTTTATTAAGCTGTAATTTTATCACAAATATATTGAGGAGTCAGTGACTCCTAGAACAGAGCAGCAAGCTCCACAGAAGAAGTTGTGTAGCATAATAATAAACAGATTTATAAATATTAAATTGATAGGAATGAGCACATCACTAATTCATTAATTCACCATTGTCTAACAAGTAAATTTCCTTATCAATTTGTACTGAATTAAACATATGCAGTTAGAAAAATGGTTACCTAAAGCTTGTCCAGTTAACACAAAAAACACACATCTCAGAAGGAAAGCCATAATCTCTGTGGTATCTATAGAAGTGGCTCATATTTGCATGTTTTACAACCCAAATGGTGCAGCATGAGTTTTCAGCTGATGACTTGGTATCCAATATCATTAGTATGATTCTAAAGTTACAAAGCTTTTTGAAGAAATCGCTAGGAGTTGTACTGTGTTTGCCTCATGTATTAGCAGACAACATGTTATGTTCCTTCTGATGATCTTGTGAACTGTGAACTGTGCCTTTCAGTTGAAGTGCACAATTTGCCTTCTCCCTTAGTAACATGGTTGTATGTCATAATTAAAATAAGATTTGTTTTAAAATATTTTGAGACCAGCCTTCATTTTGCTTTACATCCACGCTTGAGCCCAGAAGATTTGATATTTACTTACCATGTTCTAGTTGTCCGTTTTTCTTACATATGCTCTGCTGTAAGCATGCATTTTTGGATTAATATTCCTGATGCTGGGTATGACTAACGAGGTTGTTACTGTGTAATGTATGAGTGGAGAAGAAGCAAATGAAATAATTCATACATTCTTAATCACATTAGGACTCACTTATTGTTTCGACTCTACATTTTAACCTTTGAATTCCACAGTGAGCAATAGAAATAATTAAGCTCATATGATAGTTCTGACTAACTTGAGATGCCCCAGCAGCAGGTTTTTTTCTCTCCAGGAGTCAAAATAACATTTAACCTCCTACCTTAAAATACAGGAAGGCTGAAACATCTCAAGTTTGAAAAGTAAAAAAAAAAAAAAAAAAAAAATAAAATAATTAAAAGCCTCCTTTAAAAAAAAAAATCAACAGTAAAACTCAAAAAACTCGTGTATACAAAATGCTAACAAATTTCATAATGCTCTTCATTTTGATACAGGTTCCATTTACAATAAAAGTGCCAGGGTGTCTATTTTAGCAGTTAAATGCTGTTGCATCTCTCCCCCATCAAGCCTGTTTGCATGAGCTGATTAAAAATGCTGAAAGTGGGCACCTAATGATCTATACAGACAGTAGGAGAGTGTTAAACACTGCACAAAGGGCAGTCCAGAAGGCCACGTTTTGTACAGAGAACCATCTATCCAGCAAGAATGCTAAGCACAAATAAATACTCCTTTCCTCCAAAGCGTATGAATGTAGCATCATGGACTGAGGACGAGGTTTGAAACATCCTCTGTGCTCCCCTGTGTGCTGTACAAACATAGAAAGAAGCAATCAAAATGCGAAGGCTGGAATTTGCATAACAAAAGAGCCTTGTTCATGAATATGTAGGAACCTGGGCAAACCCCTGCTTGCACGTACACATGCGGAGCAGTGCAGAGCCATAAAGGGGCACGTTTTTAAACGTGCATCATTTGTTGTCAGGAGCTGTGGTGCCTCGACTTCGGCTGGCACATAGGTTTATTCTAAAGGTCATTGTAGTGTCATAGATTCATAGAATTTCTAGGTTGGAAAAGACCTTAGAGATCATCCAGCCCAACCGTCCCTAATCCCCATTAAACCATATCCTCAAGTAGATCATCCACCCTATTCTTAAACACATCCAGGGATGGGGACTCAACCACCTCCCTGGGCAGCCTATTCCAGTGGCTGACAACCCTTTCAGAGAAGAAATTCTTTCTAACATCCAACCTGTACCTTCCCTGACTAAGTTTATACCCATTTCCTCTTGTTCTATCACCCATCACTAATGTAAAGAGCCCTTCCCCCACCTCCCCACCATCCCTTCTCAAGTATTTGTAGGCTGTAATCAGGTCTCCCCTCAGCCTCCTCTTCTCCAGGCTAAACAGCCCTAACTCCCTGAGCCACTCCTCATAAGTTTTATTTTCCAGCTCCTTGACCAGTTTAGTCGCCCTTTTTTGGACTCACTCCAGGTCTGAACTGTTTTCTCTTGTATGTCACGTGAAAAACTGCCATGGAGGTTTTATTTTTCTCTCAGTCTCAGGACTTGATTGTACTGGAATTAAGTTGAGTATAGCATGACAGCCAGTCACTACTCATAAGCTGAGAAATCCGCTTTAGCAGGCTAGTCTTGGAAGTTTTACCTAATATCTGCCTTATTCCCCCTGTTCTCCCAGGTAGTGTTAATTCATTGTTCTCAAGATAATAAACTCACTCATAAAATACCTATTGGCATCTTTTTGTTTAACTTTACTAAGATGTAGCTTTTCTGGAGGATGAGGGTGCTTGGTAACTTCTTTGCTTCAAAAAGAGCTCAGTAACGTGGATTTGGCCTTTACTGTCAGTCACAGATATACAGCAGTTCCAGAAGTACTTCTATATTGTGGATACAGTAATAGTGTGAGAGCAGAAACTCTAGTGTGGAAATTTCCATGGTGATTCTTTTTTTCAGTAACTGTATTCTGGCTTTTCATTAATAAGCTGAATGAACTTACCAACAGAGCTTTATATATCTATATCTACATATTATATATAGACCTTTCCAAACATACTTATTTACGTGATCTCAGTGGACCCAGGACTGTGTTGAAATATGAAAGTAACTGTGGAGGTTACTAATTTCTTTATATTTCTTTTTCTACTGCTGTAGTTTTTTCTTTACAAATAAAATGTACAAATTTTGTTTGCAAAAATCAATCAATAATCATGAAAGTAATGAATATTTTCATCCATGAACTTAAGTAATTATTAATGTCATGAATTATGTTATTAATTAGAAAAACAAATTCTGCTCTTCTGTAAAAAGCTATAGGTAAACAAAACCAATACAATAATATTGAAAGTAAATTAATGGGGAGCTTGCATTCATCTCCTTTTTGTGTTAAAATGACTTTTTAAAAAATGTTATGTCCATACAAACCAGAGAATACCTAGGATATTCTGGTTCAAACCTTTAGAACATGCTAAAAACCTCTGATATAGATTCTTCACCACTTCTCAGCAGCTGCACCCTTAATGAAATCTAAGTTATTATTTGTGCATGTTTGCTACTAAAACAAATACGCACATACAAAAAAATGTTTAAAGACACATATATTATAATATAAAATGTATTCTTCCCAAATGGTTATAGAACTAAATAGACCTGAAAGAACTCTCAAATTGACAACTTGTGAGTAATTCCTTTAATTTTTTAGATAGTGATTGTATATGCAGTTTGAATACAAATCCACGTGATAAATTTCAGGTTTTGTTTTCCCAAAGTGTTCTGTTAAGGTGAAAACAAGCATAATAATTGAAAGCCATGTCACAGCCCTTCTAGCATTATCAGACGTCATGCTCCCCTCAACTATTTCACTGCAGCTAAGTGTCCTCTCACTCTAATTTAAATTAACTAAAGCACTATCAAAATATTGTCACACAGGGTAGATGGAGAGCACTTTACAGGCAATGCTTGCTCAGTAGCATTCTAGAAAAGTCAGGCTATTTTTGAGGTGTACTTGACTGGTCCCAGAGGTCCCTTTAATCTTCTATTTATTTATAAGATACCAAAGGAAGGTTTGTCCCTTAGCCCCTGTTAGAGGAAATGCTATTAGCTACTGTGTCCATCCTAATAGTACTTCTTTGCTATCACAGTAAGTTATTACTATTATTGCACTATTAATAAAGCTGTACTCCGTGGTGTGTGATTTGTTTCTGCCATGAGCAGTCATTTGTCACATATTTTCTAAAAAGCTTCCATCTTATTAGAAAGAGGGAAGGGAGAGACAGCATCTAATGGAATCCCTCAATCTCAGCAGCTCCAAACATCGTTTGATCTTTCTGACTTTTTGGAAGAAAACTCAGTGCAGTGCTATAATTGACCAGGATGCTTCATCTACTTGATTATCCTGTCAGTGGCCAAAAAGTAAAATATAGCATTGCACTCACATGACTTGCTTGAACCAGTGCAACAAAGCAGATTTTCACATTTTAAAGACTGATTTTTTTTTTTTTAGTTCTCTGTCCAACTTGGAAAATATCCCTTCTTTAAAATGATACTTTAAATGATCCCTGATACACTTTTTGTAAACAACATTTTGGGATGAATGACAGGAGTTATTTTATTTTCCTGAAATGTGTGCTGAAATTTCATTAAGTTGACTGTAAAAGTAAATAGAAATTATCACTTATTGCAAAACTACATTTATTAGTATGCAGTATTTAAAAACTAAAAAAAAAAAAAAAAAAAAAGAAACTGTCTGACTGAAGGGCAGAAAATTTTATAGTCTAGGTGATGATTCAGTGGAAAACCCTGAAGTTCTTTCAAATTATGACTGAGGGTGCCAAACATTTATTTAATGAAAGAACAGGTTGGATTATCTATATTTCTGGTGACTTACTTAGATAAGAGTACTGTCACCGCCACCAGAGAATAAAGAGCAACAGCAGTGATGCAAACCAACACTGGTCTGGAGAGGACCAGGGCATGAGTGTGCTAAAGCTGTTTTGTGCACATACTGGACAGCAAGTGGACTAGCTTGCTGGGGCTAAAAGAAACTCAAGGGATTGATGAAAATAGGAGGGAAGGTTTTGTGGGGCAGGGCTAAGCACATGGAATAGGATGAGATAGGAATGTGGTGATGAAATACATGGACTGGTGACAACGAAATAGATAGGGAAGGACTTCTGAGCAAAAGTAAAAGGTAGCTGGTTTTCTGACGGAGCACTGTAGCAGCTTTTGGAACATGTGTAGCGTTTTAGGAACAACATCTAACCAGAAAGTGTGGAAGATTTGAGCAAAAAGTAACAAGAAGAGGTTGGCCAGGGTAAGTGCTTGTGATTGGGAGATGTTGACAACCTTTTAAATATTTCATTTCACGCATACTTTGCCTTTTTATGGGAGGCTTCTTTAAGCCTCATTGGACTAATTTCTCAGAGAGAAAAAAAAAAAAGAAAAATGAGTATGATTAGCTCTCAGCCTTAGAAGTGCAGATGAAATGAAGGGCAGCCAAGAAAAAAGTGTTCAGTGCATGTGGAAGTAGTGTCAAATAGCTGGAAAAAAAGGACCATCAGAGAAATTAGAGCAGAAATAGTAATACACAGAAATAGAAATGTATATTAGCATTTATCTTGAGACTAATGTTCTGTCTATGATATGAAAGATACCTATAATATGAATGTTCCAGTCAGAAAGTGGAGAAATACTTCAAAAGACTTTTTAAATGTTACCTAAGATACTCAAAATGGGTTTTATGGCATACATGAAATAACTGCAAACATGCCCAAGCTAACATGTGTAAATGTCCAGGGAAGGCATACTCATCTTTTGCTAAATTAGAACTATGAATATCTGAATATCCGTTATATATCATTCTACACATAAGGGATTTGTACCCTTTCTCTTCGGCCACCTATAGTGCTTCCTTTTTGGATAAGTATATATAAATGTTTGATGAAGCCAGTAGATATTGCAACTATAGTTTATGGATTTTTTAAACCTGGCAGTCAGAATCATGGGCAGAAGGAATTGAACACATTCCAGTGTTTAAAGTAGTTCCATGGCTGTTATAAATTTCTTATAAAAATATTACTATGGCAGTGTAGAACAGTAGAAGCCTAAACTCTGAAATATTGAACTAGAAGAGTAAGCTCCAGTGTAAAAGTGGCTTGTTAGTGTTTTTTCACTGCAAAGGACGATTGCTTTTTTCATTTCGCTTTCTAACAATGCCCCAGGTTCCCTGGGAAGACAGCAGACATGTTGTGCTTAAAAAATTTATGCATTAGAGAAGATGCATTTCGTACATTAAATTCTACTATCCCAAATTTGTTTTACAGTCTTTGTTTTTCCCCTCTTCTGGTGGACTTGTCAAGGTGCATTTTTTTTGTCAATTAGTAGCATCTTGTGTTATGCAGAAAACTGATCTGAGGGAATATTTACCAAGGATAGACCGTGGCACATACACACAATGGCCACAGTTCTTGCCATTCTTACTTGAACCTTTCTGTTTTAAGTAAAATCGCCAATAAAGATAGCACAAAACATGTCTTTATCCAGTATATCATCAGTAGTTTCTCACAGAACTCATAGTAGCTATTCAACTAAGAGAACCTGATCAGTATAACTGGTTGCTGTTAATCAGAGTTGGAAATACACATTTATCAAAACATCAGAAAATGGCTAGCCACTGCATCCCATGAAGTTTTAGAAGGAAGGTATTTCTTGCGAAATATATGAGAGGACCAAGCATAACTATAAACTGTAAATACTGCTTTCTGCTTGTTCTTCATCCTTTTGTATGCCTTTCCTGTCCTTTTTTCTGCATGATTTGAGACATGGAATTCTTTGTAATGGTGTTCTTTTGCAAGGCTCTCTTTTTTGTTTCTTTGTTTTTACATTCCTTTTATCCACTTGTACCTTTCCTACCCACTTACTTGTGTAATTGAAAGGAGTGTCTTTTCTTATGTAACAAAACTTAACAAAAAAATATTTTGAGGGTTCTCAAGCCCTTTTCCAGCTGCTACTTACCTGAACACAAATTACAATTGATTTTAGCTATCAGGCTAATTAGAAATCCTTACAGAGAGTTTTCCCACTGCTGGAAGCCTTAACACAGGGATATCGTATACACAATCACAGCTGGAGTCAGAGATGCCAGGCGAATGCTGCGTGAGTTGTTTGATCCATAACAGAATTGCTGCTGTTTGCAATTGGGAGAACAGGGTAAATCTGTCTCCTTCACTTCTTCATACCTTGTATCAAAGAGGAAAAGTTAAAGCAAGTGGGAGGGATTTCCTCTTGAAATCAAATACCACATGCAGAAAATTGGTGAAAGTTCAATGAATGTTTTATACTTGTGGTAAGGCCCGAACATTTTCTGTAATTATTTTCTGATGTTGTCATTCAGTTTACCACCAAAGGCATTATTTGACCTCTTGTGTCTGTATGCATGTCTAGTTCAAGTTCAGACCAGAAATGTGGCCTTCAGCTAAGATCTTCAGTTCTGTCGGGACCTGAGAAATATATATATATATTTTATTATTATTTTCTTTAAACATATCCCCACCTTGTCACATCCCTGGTGCTTTTTTTCTGTCCCAGAGGTCGCTGCTGTGGCAGGCTGCTCCCAAACAGGAGTTGACAACCTGCCAGTTTTGAGATTAGTGTTGATGAATCCTTGGATATCATTAGCATATGTTAATTACTCATTAGTGTATGTACATAGCATGGTGAGTCTCTCTGAACCAACCCTGTGTGCCCATAATATTTGCATATAACTTTCTGAAAATTCCTCTGTGGCCACAATGGTCAAAGCTGTAGCTCTCACACCTTGAAGATGGAGAGAGTGATACTGAAAAAAGAGAGCAGTGTTTAAATCTCCATCACAATGAAACCATAGTGTACTGAAAGTTTCAGAAAATGACTGACCATAAATGTTTTAAGTTGCCAAAACCATTATTGACGATGCATTTGAAAGGGCAGGGGATGGAGGATGCACTTGAAATGCCTAGTTTTGAAGTAGTCAAAGCTCAAAAAACTCATCAAAGTGGTCAGTGTGTTCTCGTCCTTTCTTTGCATTTTGTGCATCCCACTTTTGAAACAAGAATATGCAGCATTAAATTTCCATAAACTGGGAAAACTGATGTTTTAAATACACATTGTAATTAAGTGTGACTAATTCACTTTTTTTCCCTGGTTCTATGGTTCTAATTCTGACTCAATATTAGATCCTTAGTAGTTTTTACTTCAAATGTCTTGATTTTATTCATCCATCAAAAATGTTAATTGTATTAGCTCATTCCTGTTCAGCACTAAAGAAATTTTCCCTCCTCTCCTTAAGTGGATATACTTTGATCAAAATGCAGGAAATACCTGCTTCCTATGCTTGCTGTCAAAATAAAAAGGAGAGTAATGACACAAACGCAGTATCTGTCTGTATCATGAAAGTGCAATGTGTTTCAAATAACATTCAATACAGAGATGAGAGGTTATTGAGGTGTTATAGGACAAATCCTCTTGGAGATCATTTCAAGTGTGGTCCTATGTTAAATTCTTAATATCATATTGGTTGGTATGTGCCAATGTAAAACTGTTTTTTTATTAATTCTTTTTAGTTTAACTTTTAGGTTCAGCATGATCAATTGCTCCAAATATTGTTGGCACCTTTACAATAGTGTCCAGTGTCATAGCTTTTGAGTGCCTCAAGTTCCTCAAAGATGAAGTAAAATAAACAATTATACCTATGCAAATTAATTCCTTGGCTGTTACTATGCCAACATCTGCTAACTGGCTGATGCCTCCTTCTTACAAAACTCACTACTTCCTGAGAGAGGATCAAGTGGACTTGATAGTGTTAGGTTCACAATTGGACTTGATGATCTTAAAGGTCTTTTCCAACCTAAATGATTCTATGATTCTATGAGTAAGTTCAGAATTGTTTCATGATGTGTCCAGAATTAATTCAGAATCTAGTGAGTATCATCTGAAAAGATTTCTATCCACAACACCCTGGGCAGGGAATAGTCCCAAAAATAACAATGCCTTTGGGACTCCAAGGGGAAAAAAAGTTTTATTGCTTATGTTGTAACAAGTAGTGAGGCGCTGCCACAGGGCTCCCCTATTATTACACTGTCGGGTTTTTTTAACCAGTAATTCCCGTATTTGGGCTTTATATCTAACATTTTTGTATTTGTCAAAATCAACAGTATTCATGTGGATTAATGGTGCTTCACCTGTTTTCTGCTACTAAAGACAGTGAGAGGAAGTGAGTAATATTGTTATGGGATGTGTTTGTCTTCATTGTGGAGTAATAGCTCTTAACAGTGTGGCAGAAGTCCTGTAGCAAATATGTGTATTTCAATATGATTCCAGTTTCCAGAACTTGGACTTATATCCCTCTCATTCAAAAGTGGGATTAAAAATAATAGCCAAATCGTGATGAGTGAAAATGTTTAATCAAAAAAATTTAGCTGTTTGTAGTCTTTGCTATCAGTTTATTTTTCTCAGACCAATGTTTTTCATTGGTCTGTTTGTTTGTTGTACAGCTAACCATAACTGCTTCTTTACTAAAATGATAATAGTAATATATGAGTTCTTAGTTTATTTTTCATGGATCTGGTAAGAATAGATACTCGTCCAAGACACTGTTAAATAGTATTTCGTCGTTATCAACAAGACCTCAGCTTTACAAACTAACAGAACCAATTATCTAACAACATTTCATGTTTGTTATGTTACTTAAACTGTCAAAAATGTAAATTCCTTGTGTATTTAAGAACATGTCAACAATTGGTTTTATTATCCTCTCTTTGTTTTGATAAATTACCTTTTTGTGTAACATATGTAGTTTTTGGGGTTTTTTAAGGAAATGTTAAGGGGTCAAAAGTCTCTATAAAGTGAGTTGTTTTACATATATATATGCATTAATTACCTGCACTGATTTCTTAAATAGTATGAACTGAATACTGACACAAGAGGGTAATTTGCATGTGCAACCTGGAATCCTTTTTACTTAAAGGTGATAAAGCACAAACAGCACAGTTCAATCTTCCCCCTCAAAATGTCTAGGTCATGTTTTATGAAACTAGTTTATAAGCAGGAAGAGCGAAAAAATGTAGTTATAGTCATAGTAAAGTATTTGGGATTCAACTTCTTAGAAAATTGCTTCTCTTATAGACTGTTGTTTAGTTTCTAGGGTCTAGGAAATAGAAAACAAAGCCTCTGCACAGCATGAGCATAATTACCATTGTGTATGGACATATTTCATAGTTACATGTCAATCTCCACATTCTACCTTTTATGCATGACTTCAATAAAAACAGCTTTTCTGCTTTTTATACTATAACTAGTATTGAGAATGAGTTACTATAGTTAACTCTTCAGCATTAGTTACATTAATTCATATATATTCAAGTAATTAATATAAAAAAGAACATTTTGATAGGACAAGGGGAAATGGGTTTAAGTTGAAGGAGAACAGATTTAGATCTTAGGAAGAAATTCTTCAGTACGAGGGTGGTAAGACTTTGGAATAAATTGCCCAGAGAAGTTGTGGATGCGCCCTCCCTGGAGATGTTCAAGGCCAGGTTGGACGGAGCCTTGAGTAGCCTGGTCTAGTTGAGAGGCGTCCCTGCCCATGACAAGGAGGTTGGATTAGATGATCTCTAAGGTCACTTCCAGCCTATGCCATTCTATGATTCTATGATTTTAATGAGAATAGATGGGAAAGCTTGGTAGCAACCAAATAAAAGTCATCTGAAACAAGTCCCAGACAGAATCTTCCTTCTTACCAGAATCAAACCTCAGAAAAAAAAAAAAAAAAAGATTTTTTTTCGACTTTGTCTTATGATGGACAAGGAGAAACCCGGTGGAAATGAATTAGAGAACCACAGTGCTGGTGGGCAATCATTTCTATAGCCCAGAGAAAGACACAGCCTGCTTTCTGCACTTCCATTAAGTAAAAAGTGGAAAGCATCTGACATGCAGAAATGGGTTAGTGTCCCTGAAGCTTTAGCAGTGTGATATATGCCCCACTAGTCTAAATGTGCTATCTCAGAGGACAGCATAGAGACAGGGATTGTAGAGGCAGCACAGGCAATAATAAGAAGAAATATCCCAAGAGGCATAATTACCACTAGTACTGTACAGAAATCTCTCCCATCTGACAAAACAAATAAGAACATGTTTTCATGAGAAATTTTTTGTTTATATTATATTATACCACTTAAATGGTCTTTTGGTTTAGGCAGAAAAAGAAATAATCTTATCAGGAAAAAACACTATTCACACAACAAATCTTCGTTTTAGAGGGAAAAATCGTATGGTAGAGAGTAATGCATCTGTGTTCGGAAAGACTAGCAGCGTACTCATTAGACTAGCATGTAAGATTTTTGTTACCATGACTGCATGTGATATCTTAAAAACATGTGCAACTATCACTTGGAAAGTATTAGGATCCTCTAGGAAATATTGGGGAAGGACTGCTGGATTCCTCTGAATGATGGAATCCCAGCTACCTGGGAGCAAATTGTCACTCATTTCCACTCCAACTCTAAGCATTTCCTTCGCAGAATTGCAAAACTTTTGCCATAAATGGACCTACTAGGAAAGCTGCTCTGATGGCATGAAGGATCCTGATGATGACTCAAGAAATACAAGATCTGACCTTGAACAAATCTTCAGGGCTAAGCTCCATGATCAAGTTACTGAGCGATATCAGAGGTGTGGTTATACTCCATGTTCCCTGTATTAACTCAGGCCAAATTCAAGGAGATTGTACATGAAAGAACACTAATTTAGATTAAATACTGCTATCTATATCTCATGAGCATGTGCAAGAACAGTGGAAAGTTACCCACCTCAGCTGAAGAGCAACAACGTGAAAATAAATATTATGGAGGAATGTATATAGCCGGCAATTAGTAGATATGCATAATTACTTTTCCACCTTGTATATTGCCAGTAAATATCCATCATTAAGGGGGGAAGGTGGATAACTCATATATCAAATAATTTTCATTATTTGCTTCTCAGATCGTAAAATTGCCAGGATACCTGTTTGACGCTTCGGATAAAACTCTGAAATGCTGACAGCAAAGCAAGGCAATGTAACTCGTTATTCACTTGGGGTATGAGTAACAGGCCACACGCAGAAGATTTAGAGAGCCTGTCTGCTTGTTCTGGATGCTGCCCTTTATGTCATTACTGTGCTTCATATTGGCAATCTCCATTTCTCTTTCACAGATTTTTCATAGGGCATTTTCCTTGCTTTCAGCAACCTTGTGTCATGGTTTAGCCCAGCTGGCAGCCAAGCTGCCACTCAGCCGCTCACTCACTCCTCCCCTCAGTGGGGTGGAGAGGAGAAAAATGTAATGAAAGGCCTGAGAGTCAAGATAAGAGCCCACCAACCATGGCTCCGGGCGAAACAGACTCCGCTTGGGGACAAATCAATGTAATTTGTTAACAATTACCTGAGAGGATAACAAGAAACAAAGCCACATCTTAGAAACACCTGCCCCCCACCCCTCCCTTCTTCCTGGCTCTGCCTCTTCCCCTCATCAGCGCAAGGAGGGGGGACTGGGGGCTGCAGGTCTGTTCATCACATGCTGCTTCTGCCACTCCTTCCTCCTCATGAAGAGGACTTCTTACACTCTTCCCCTGCTTTGATGCGGGGCTCCTTCTCACAGCAAATATTCCACAAACTTCTCCAACATGTGTCCTTCCCACAGGATGCAATCTTTACCTATCAGATTGCTCCAGTGCAGGTTTTCCTCATGGAGTCATGGCTTCCTAGGGCACAGCCACCCACTCAGGTACAGCATCTCTTCTCATGGACTGTAGGTGCATCTCTGCATCATCATCAGTCTCCAGCAACATTGAGGGTCCTTCCCACAGAGACAATCCTCTACTAACTCCCTTAGGCTCAGGCATCTCTGCTGTGGTGTGGGGTCCTCTTCCACAGGCTGTGAGTGGATCTCTGCTCCACCATTAGTCTCCGCATGCTGCAGAGAGGCCACTGCCATCTCACCATGGGCTACAGGGGAATCCCAGCAGTCCTAGCAGGATGAACTCTGCCCAGCAGGCGCTCTGGGAGCGGGGCACTTCAGACATCTCCAAGTCATGCTGCTGCAGCCATCTCCAGTCAAGAGGTGGTGGCCAGGTGTGGGCAGTCAGCTGCCCGGGAGGCCGGAGAGGCCAGCCCCTCACCTCCCCTCTCTCTTTACTGCAGGTCCTGCATGGCTTGGGTTCCCTTGTCCCCTTCTTAAATATGGCATTCACAGAGGCACTGATTGGCTCGGCCCTGGCCAGAGACCAGTCCAACCAGTTTTGGAGCTGAGGAAGCTTCTTGCAGCTCTTTACCGGGACTATCTCTGCAGACCCGCCCCTGCTACCAAAACTCCACCACATAAACCCAGTACTCCTTGTCTCGACCTTAGGTCTTTCTAACCACGTCTGCTGTCAAAGCTCTATATTTGAATTAATTACATTTTGTGCACATTTCCCATTAATTGTCTTCTCTCTGCTTCACCTATAGACCTTTCTTAGGTTCCATTCATATTCTATTTATGTAGTTATCTTTTTTCTTTTTGATTGTCCCACCAAATGTATCCATTTTTTTACCTGCTTTATCGCAAGTCAGGATTCTTATCAACATTTTCTTGTTTCTTCCTCTGTTTTTTTATCGTTTCAATGTAGAAGTTGACTTACAATTTTTTTAAAAACATACAAAGTTTATTTTACGGTTGTTTTGATAAGTATTCCTAGGTATAAAGGGAGATTTTTATCTAAATATGTCCCAGCCACAAAGAGTTTATTTGCTTTCCTGGCCTTTTTTCATTTTCTCGGAGAAGAACAACTTTGGGAGGAAGTAAGCTAGCATACATTGAAGTCTGGAATGAGCAAAGAGTTTAGACCCTCAGGGGAGCTTTGCATTCAGTTCTTAGTGGGGTCTACCGGTTAGCTAGCCTGTCTTTAGTGTATGCTGTGTGTAATGTCCTTGTACACAAAGAACAAACAGGATTTCTGTCAAAATGGCTTAGCTCAAGTTCAGATAACAACAAACAAGGAAAGAACAAAAGTTAGCTATCCACAAGAGAGATAGTGCTTGTGTGTCTCCTCTGATAGTCTAATTAAATTGCAGGCAAAATTGCTAGTTTCCACCACTTTTTAGAAAATCAAAGCTGTAGCAACACAAGGAATAAGTGTCTCAGTTCAGAGTTAAATATTGCATACCAATTAGTTCTTTCCTGACTGACAGCCACAGCTTCAAGCTTGAAAGAAAGGACATCTTTTATTTACTACCTATCTTGTGAGTTACAGGTCTGGTCCGTATGTAGCACCTTCTTCAGCACACAGGAGATAAACACTAGCTCACTTCCTTTCTGGGCCTTGAAGTGCCTGACTTAATAGCTTTTTCACATTAAGTGTGAACTATGCAACAGCAGTTACATCTGATTTGGTACTGGTTACTTTTAGCACTCTGGTTACTGGCTAGTACCTCATTTCAAAATTTTAGGTCCATTTTTATTTAAAGAACTAGAAATGCTAGACTAGGGCAGTAGTTATTATGTATTAGTTATTAATAGTTATAGATATTAATAGTAATTAATTAGTTATTAATAATAAAAGTTTTTTAGTATTTTTTCAATGCCTATCTGAGAATGTTTACCTTTTTTTAGGGTTTTTTTATGTAGTTTTATATGTTTTTGAGTAATGAATTTACTAATTAGCCAGTATTTCTTAAATGCTAAATTATTTGTGAGTAAATAGTAATCATTTGAATCTATTAAAGAAATTAGATTTGGATATGTGAAGAACTAAAAATTTTCTAGTCACAGTTATCTTTTATCCTTTATTTTAAAGCAAAGCCTTATAGCATATAATGTTTCTGAGCATCTCAGTTTTCAAACAACCTTCATTATTGTGAAAATGCATTTTACCCTTAACTGAAATAGTGAAATGAGGCTGTCAACTTCTTGTCCTATCATGCAGTAGCTGAATTTTGCACTGTTAAACTTTTAAAATATTTCAACCATTAAATGTGAGCATGAACCTCTAATTTGGGAATAAACGCCATATATGGTGGTCAAATCAAGTCAACAGTTTCCTCTTTGAAGGGAATGCTACAAGGCTAATATATAGTATTGATTCTGCTCTACAAGACTGAAGTTACTGTAGTGAGCAGAGGCAATGGGAAACCATTGTGGAAATTTGGGAAATGTTGAAAAAAATCTGGCAGTACTGATGGGAAAATCTCTTTGTCTCGAAAAGAAGCCCTACCTTTGAGTAAAAGCAAGAACTTTCACTATTGATCTCTGAATCCATTTTATCCTGGGCCACAAGCTTAGCTCTCACCTTCTCCCAACTAACAATGATGGGAAAAGCTGTGGCAGTATTTTAAGAAGTGAACAATTTATGATGATTTTCAACAATGTTTATCTATTGGTTTCATTATCTGCCCAACTGTACTTTCTGTAATAATACGGGAAAACAAAAATGCACTGTCCTGTTTTATTCAAAGCATTTCATACGTTTTAATGCATTGAATCCTTAAATATCCTAAAGCACAAGTTAATGACATTCCTGTTTTAAAGTTGGGAAACACAGAAATAGAGAAGCTAACATCAGCGTTTTTCAGGAATCCGCAGACTGTTAAGCGTCTCATAAAAAAATTAAAGTATACAAAATTTGTGAATTTTTTTGACAGTGAAGGTCATACTGTCGTGGTTTTAGGCTGATCCAGCAACTAAAACTCACACAGTCTCTCCTTCTCCAATAAAGTAGAGAGGAGAGAAAAGAAAAAAAAACAAAAGGACTGAGGGTTGAGGCAAGAACAGAGGGAGCACCCACCAACCATGGTCCTGGGCAAAACAGGCAGCGCTTTTCTCAAAGCCATACCAAGTTGGCTGGGCTGCAGTGCATAACTGTGAGACTATCAGGAAAACAAGAGGCTCACACCTTTCTTCTCTCTTTTCTCTAAAGTTATTCTAGGAAATGTAAAATTATGAAGATGGCATTAATTTGACATAAAATTATAATCAAGTTTTTATTATTAAGTGTCAAAAACACAGAAGACTTTTGCAGAAATGCAAAAAGCAATAATTATGACAAGGTTTGATCTACGCTTTGGAAAAGGTCATTTTTCATTTTAAAAAGTTGGTAGAAAATGTAGAGTTTTTTAAAGGTTTTGAGAAAAGTTGCAAGCAGCAATTATTTGATTGATTTTAAAATATGATTCATAGTAACTGAAAAAGGATGCTACTAAACAACCTTGTATGCTTTGAACATACATAAATTTCAGTTCACCAGCAGTTACTGCACTTTCAGTTGTAATAAAACAACATACTAGCAAGGCTAAACCCGAAACTGTAGCTTTACATCGACAGTTATCTGGATCTAGTAGAGGATGTGGAGAAAACAGTTTATTTGTTCTGCTGATCATGTTTTGACTGTAAATAGAGCAAGAACTGTGTTTCAGTTTATGGGCTTGTCCATTCCCATTGGCCAGATAAGTAAAGGTCCTCTGTTGGGGTTTTTTTGGCAAAACTCTTTTAAGTTTAGGAAGGCACTTACCCCTTTCCCTGTCTCCATCTCCATCGTGCTTAGGAGTGCTTGTGGTTTAGTTTGTGTGTCCTTGTTCTAGAAAGACTGAAACTAACCCTAAAACATGCCACTGCTCTTAGTGTTGTAACTAGAACAGAATAGAACAGAAAATAGAAAAGACAAGACTAGGCTAGACTTGACTAGACTACCAGGTCTAAACTCAGATTTTTATCTGAGTAAAATGATAACATCCTGAGAAGCTTAACAGGAAAACTTCACTGTGGCAAAGGATTTCATCTACTTGGGAGACAGACTACTAATAAAAGTTTAGATGGAAGAAATAAAGTTTTATTCTAACAATTTTTGCTTTTACAGAGCTCAAATGTGCCAGATACCTATTGCTTCATTCTCGGGGCCTTTAAGTTCTGTTAAGCTTCAAAGCAAGTTAAGGGAATTCAGCACTTTAAAAAAAGATGCCCATAATTCTCCTCCACCTCCAGTTTTGAGTGGTTGTGTGCATATCATCCGTCGTTAGCCAGGGAAGCCCACAATCTGGGCACCAGGAGGCTGCCATCAGTGGCCGACATTGTCATGACACATCTGCCACAGTCACCCATTGCTGTTGGGAACCAGAGCCCCATGGTGCTGTCCTGTGGATAGTCAAGGTGTCGGGACAGTGCCACAGCCCACACCGCTGCCTTCACCCAGCGGTCATGCAGGCAGTACAGACCATGTCCAATCAACAACAGTGGTGGCTACGTTTTGCTCAGTCAAAACAGGTGGCTTAGCTCCTGAATCTTAATCATGCTTTGTTGCTTGCTTCCTTGTTTTTATCCCTGTGGGATTTTTCATCCTCTGAAACCAACAAAAAGATCATATTTTGCTTCAGTTTCTGAAACCTCGTCATTTTTTCTAGACTTTCCATTTCACGCTGTTTGAATTTTATTAAGATCTCTTTACACAAAAGCAGAGCACCAGCTATATGATGCCCTGAGGGATCTGAGAGGCTGTTGCCATAATTTCACAAAACTCTGGAGACATTTTATTTCTACCAGAAGCTCTTTGGAGAATTGTGGCTAAGGATATGAAATTCTTAAATGTTTACAGCAGGGATCTTGATCTCCATTGGAATTTAATACAAAAGCTTTTCTTTTTGATCTATTAATTGGCACACCACATTAATACTGATCAAATAATATCTGTCTACAAAGTGGATTTTCTTTACATCTTGGGATAGGGAACACTATTTTTATTTCAGAATTGTGGATAATATCCATATGGATAATATCATGAATCATCTATTCTTAAGACTATGACTTTCTTTTCAACACCTCAATTGATCATTACTGAGTATTTTCACCAGGTATTTTCCAGAAGCACCTCTGTTTTATCTGTTTCTGCCTTCAACACTTTCTGTTATAGTGTTAAACTATTTAGGACACATTTTTCTAAAATGTTCTGTAATTCTTGGTCTTTCTAGGGCCATGTTGAAGATGAAAGGATATTAAAAAAAAAAAAAGATGTCCTTAAAAATAGTGTAAATGATCAAAACATTAAAGGAATCGTGTATTTTAAGGCAAATCAAAATCTTTCTATTGTTGAAGAATGTTATGCATCAGTGACTGAAGTCAACAATTTTCTACCACAGATAACTGAAAATCTTTACAGGAAGCATCAGATCAAATAAAACAGATTTTTTAATTCCATTTCTAAAATTGCAAGAAGAATTCTGTAAAAATACAGAAATCAAACACTGATAAGTAATGGAACTACTAATATAAATATGTTGAACTGCACTGCTGTTTAACACAATATATATCCTTGAAGTAACAGTCAGTCAATAATCTAACATTCTTCTCTTCTCATATTTTCTATGTATCCCAGCCCTCCTTGTTGCATTTACCATATGCCACTACTCTTCCTCAGAATAATGCCACAGCGATATCACAGATAAGGATAATAGCTGTTGCTCTCCCAAAAGAAGAAAGTAAATTTTATTTCTGAGTTGGTTTTATTTTCATTGTTTAATCTTCTTATGCTACCGAAATACTGTTCCTATTGTGAAATCCACTGAGAGTCTTTTGTAATAATCAAGATTGCTTTAGATGCTGTCTCACACATATGTAGTAACAGAGATAGTTATAATTTAACTCTCTTATTGCTGTCTTTCAATACAGCTTCTTTGTAGTGATCAGCCATAATAGCATTTCTAATTGGTCAACATTCAACTTTTCAAAATCATGATGTGCTGTGTACTTCTGACATCAGTTGGTTTAGAGAATTAAATTTAGCTCCCACTTGCCAGTGTCGACATTTAAAACAATGACATAAATAGCTGACTGTATTACCTCAAGTTTTTATTCTATGGTAAGACTTCTTTTTCACTATCTAGAGGATGATTAAAACTGAATTTAAAGGTTACATTCATGAAGTTCTGCACATCTCTTGGAATATGTCTCTCTTCAATGGTAAAAATAACTGCGGATGTTCAGAATTCTAGAGTTTAACTACAAAAGTCGACATTTTCTACTGCAAGGTGTGCACTTTTTGAAATAGTTAGATAAAAATTACCCAGTACTCATTTTTTTTTCCCTTCCATTATGCTTAAATCTCACTGCAGGATGTGTGACACAGGAGAAGGGCTGTTCACCTTTCAGACACGAGAAGGGGAAATGATATATCAGAAAGTCCATTCCGCAACACTGGCAATAGCAGAGCAGCATGAAAGATTAATGATGGAGATGGAGCAGAAGGCACGGGTAAGGTCCTTTCACCAAAATCTTTAAACTTATAAAAATTGCTAATGAACAAAAGAAGTATGGAGTAATTGCAGTCTGTGGGTTCAGCCATAATGACAGTATTAGCTCAGTGGCTAAGACAAAACAGACTTTTGGATTTCTGTCTTTTCACAGTCAGGAGTTTTCAGCATGTACTATACAATCATCTATTGTTGGCATCTTTTTGGAACAGTAGATATCGTTAGACATGAGATCCATAGTTACCTTCTTGAAAATTGTGGCTCTGTTACTCAAGATTAAGCCTTTAGCTGAAGCCAGCCGTGAGCTGACTACCAATGAGTAAGTGTTATTTACTTCTCATGGCCTCACAGGTGGAAAAAAAAGTCCAATGTAAACACTCCTAGGTGACAGCAGACATGTCCTGTTTTTCTTAACCCCCAAAAGAAATTACTTTCCCTAGACTATAATAAGTACCAATGCAATGTAAGTTCAAAAAGCGCTATTTTTTAATTTTAAGTTCAGAATTTCCGGTTTGCACAAGTTATCTTTAAGCAACTACTGAAAAGTTTGAAGGTTTTTAAGACAGAAAAAGAACAAAAATGTTCCCTCTATGCTTAGAAGTAGACATAGTCTTAAATGATCATTCTGGAAAGCTTAACTTTCAGCTATGGTTTGAACCAACCTTTATATCCACCAGAGACAAAAGATATGGGGAGGCCAAGGAACCTGGTCTACATGCTCTTCTTCTCAGATGACCACAATTTTCCATGTATCTTTTTCCCTAGAAAGAGATTTGAGGGTAATTTCATTGTTTCAAATGACTCCTTCTTCCTTCCTTCCTTCCTTCCTTCCTTCCTTCCTTCCTTCCTTCCTTCCTTCCTTCCTTCCTTCCTTCCTTCCTTCCTTCCTTCCTTCCTTCTTTCCTTCCTTCCTTCCTTCCTTCCTTCCTTCCTTCCCTCACCCACTGTGTATGCACCGACAGTCATGCAAACGTGACTTACATGATCCTCTCCCCACACAGTCCATCACTGTCAAAATATCTTGTTCACACTCCTGAGTGAAAGGCTCTTGCAAAGTGCAACTCATAACACTAATGTTCAACTCCTTCTCCTAATTACTCCCCAGATAAGTCTATCTTCCCCTATTTAGTGAAAAATAAACTTTAAAAAGACTTAGATTTCCATGTAGAAAGTCTGTTATGTTGGCTTAGACCGTGCATGCCTCTGAGTAAGATCTGAGATGGGAAGCCATAAAAAGTGACTTTTTTGATGGTTCATGAAGAAAGGTGGATGATGAGTTTTTCAATAAAACTAGACAAAGTAGGAGCATTTGCACAATAGTGGAGATGCATGAACTTTGGACAGAAAAAAACAGGAAGATGAGAGTTCACAATCAAGATTAAAATAAGGTTAAGGACACAGGAACAATCGCTGGAAAGTCCAAGACAAGATGATAGAGTAAATGGAAGAGCATCTGAAGCAGTAGAAATGCTGACAAGAAATGACTGCGTTCTGCTGGGCAGAAAGTGATTGAATAATAGTCCAAAACCCAGAAAAAACATCATTACAAATGTGCTTGCTTTTAAAGTGTCTACACCAGTAAGAGAAATCAGAGCATTTTCATGCTGCTGTAGTAAGTGCTTAGACCAGGATTATGCAGGATTTTCCTTTCAGGGAACCACCACTTTCAGGTCTTCCACTTATCGATTAGCAGCTTTACTGCTTAGCAGAGCCAATTCCATTCTGCCATCAGATGACCTCTTTGAAACTTCATTTATGAAGGCTGTGGCCATATGGTACGTAGTATCAAACTCTGAGAGCACTCTGAGAAATAAAAATGACTCAGCAGCCTCACAGTGTATCAGGTACTTGGCTCCCAGAGGAGGCTGCGCTGTGAACTGCGGAAAGAGATCGTTAGAGGCCTGCTGTAGGCTGTGTAGAAGCTGTGGACTATGTAAAAGAGGCTGAAAAATCTGTTTATTTTATATTTCAACTAGCAAGTTAATGAAGGTTTAGTTATGGAAGCTCTGGAACTGTTGAGATGCTGAACATTTAAGGGGTCATCTGTCATCTGCAGCATTTGAGTTGTATTCATATTAGAAACAAAATCTGAAGGTATGAAATAGACTAAGTAAATGTTATTTTCCTTTTATCAAGTATAATTGCCTCTCTGATGTTTAAATCCAACAGTTTCACCAAATGCTTGTGTATATTTTTTTCTGTAAGATCTGAAATTGAAATACAAGCAAGAATATATTTTTAAATCGGGGATCTAGAGGCCATAAATGCCTTTTAGGTCTTCCCAAAGCTTGACTTTTGATCCTTTCTATGTATAGATCTATACTTCAGGGTTTTTTGGCTCTTTCCTGACCTTTTCTGAAATGAACAGCTCATGCTTAAGATTATAGAATTAAATAATCTTTTTTTGGGGGGGAAGGTGAAAGTGAAAGAAATTTTTAAAAGTAAAGCAAGCTTAATCATATATCCATTATTATATAAATCAGAAAAAGGGAAGAAACATAATGGTAATTCCATCTTTACTTCTTCCTTCTAATCATTAGAAGTTATGTATTAAAAAGGACTCTTGAATATTTATATGTTCTGTCCTAGTTGTTAATAGATTTTAACTAATTAACACAGTGAAGTTTCGTTTAAATATTTCTAGATTGTATAGGTTAGAATCCAGTAATATAAAAAGTAAATATAGTTTATAAAGGAATATTATTTACCAAAATAACCTTGATGAAATATATAGATTAGTTAGTTATCATAATGACGATGCAAAGTGCATTGTCTTACTGATAAAAAAAAAGCAAAAAGATACAAAATACAAAAAAAAATCCCCACAAATTCTGACAGAACAAAAAAGTTAAAATTAGTCAGTGCTGCCAGAGACTTTTCAGATAAAGGTATCGCAGCTAACCACAGGCCACATTTGCTCCATTTACGAAAGTCTCTGCACACAAAAATGATGCTTCAGAATACTAAGCAATAAATTCATTTTTATGCTAAGAAATCCATTGCTCAAGCCAAGTAACTTGCTGGATAACTATGTTAATAAGACAGAAACATGAGAAGGAAACTAATTATTTCCATTACCTTTGAAAGGGCATGGAATGGAAGCAAAGTTGTCCTGTGGCAGATAATACCGTACAAAGTCTGCCTCATTTTCATTACAAGCGGGAGAAGCCCAGTCAGTTTAAGTAGGCAGTCATGGGCACACTTTTTTCTTTTGCCCGTGTCCCTTTCAAACACTGGAAGAAGGACTTGAAATATGGGATAAATAGTCTTTGGCATAGATGTGGTTTCGAGTTGATTATTGGTTTGACTGTGATCAAAGCAGACTGGATCTTATTGAAATACTATGGCAAAGTGGACAATGATCTAATTTAGCTCAGGTGGTGTTCCAAATTGAGTTTGAAATGTTAAATTGGCAAAGCGATAGTGTTTTATGCTCACTTTGTTTGGGACAGTAGCAAATTTAGGCCAATGCAAATAATTCAATTGAAATTTCTTTCAGGGAAATTGTTATCTGTATATTCCCTTTTTTCAGAAGTCACTTTTTAAATGGATCAGTATAATACAGATGATAATTTCTGTTTGCGGGGTTTTTTGAGAGGAGGGGGTTATATGAGAGTGTTTTGTTAATGGTTTTACAGTATCAACACAACTAATTAAAATGAACAATGGCTTTCTATTTACGTGATTTTATTTAATGCTGTTGTATTATCTATATGAGAGTGACATCAACTCTGGTTTTATCATCTGAATAGTCTGCATTGTTATGTACCTCTTCTCTTGCACACACATACACAGACTTCTGTTTTTAAATGTAACAGTTAGAAATCTGATTGGATTTGCAGTCCTGGAATTACAAAAAAAAAAAAACAACAACCAAACCAAACAAAAATCCAAACGTGATGACAGCCTTAAAAATAGCATGTATCCTTGCTAACCGTAGTCTAATGTTGAGCATGGAAGATGCATGTTTGAATGTCTAGCAGCCAGCTCTTCCACCCCTCCCCTGTCCCCAGGCTGACCTGCAAGCTCCTTCCACTTCTCTTCTCTTAGCTCAAGTGCTTATCTGACGCAGGGAGTCAATTCAGTTTGCTAATTTGGCAAAAAAAAGCCTAACTAAACAGGGTAACTTAGCTGAATTGGTTTACAGAGGCACCAGCAAACGATCAGATCTTCGCAGTTATCCCATTGTGAGAAGGGAAGGAAAAAGAATAATTCACCTTCCTTAAATACTGAGTATCCTCTTCTTTGCAATCAGTAGATGATGTTGGTCTTGGTGATCTTTTTAAAGAATCTCACTGAAGCTAATTTTCACACACCAGTATATGAGCATTGTTGTTCTCAGCAACACTTGTCTATCTAACCTCTACACCAAGATGGAACGTGCTTGCTGTCACATGGCATTGGACTTTAAGACCGGATTTTCCTCCCTAATGCCAGCTTTGATCTTCTGCCACTCATCCTCCGCTGAAAACACTGCTATGTAACTTCTGCACCCACTGTTGTTCAAGTGTTTGAAATGGAGGACCAAGAGCTGTAGATTCCTTATGTTATGACTACATGTGAGGGAGGCAGGCTAAGGAAATAGTTGTACCTTTGTAACCTTATAAATCACTTTTTTCAAGAGCTGCCAGTAAAAATCTCTTATGTAATCTCAAAAGAATAAAAATTTGCAATGTGTAAAACAATAATTCTAAATAAGATAGCACTAAACTTGGTGTTAACCAGCTGAAGTTTATCAAACATCAGCAAGACTGAAGTATAAATGCATGAAGAAATGATAATGGCACAAGTTTCATAACTTATTATCATAGGATCTTATAGCAGCCTTCCAGTACTTAAAGGGGGCCTACAGGAAAGCTTTTTACAAGGGCGTGTAGTTCTACAGGGACTTTTTACAAGGGCATGTAGTGATAGGACAAGGGGCAATGGCTTTAAACTGAAAGAGGGCAGATTTTGATTAGATATAAGGAAGAAATTTTTCACTCAGAAGGTGGTGAGGCAATGGAACAGGTTGCCCAGAGAAGTTGTAGATGCCCCATCCCTGGAAGTGTTCAAGGCCAGGTTGGATGAGGCTTTGGGCAACCTGGTGTAGTGGAGGGTTTCCCTGCCCATGGCAGGTGGTTGGAACTAGATGATCTTCGTGGTCCCTTCCAACCCTAACCATTCTATGATTCTATGATTCTATGATTCTATGACTCTTGTTCTGCTTGAGACAGCAAAGCTGTAAAAATAATGTCATTTTAGATTGTGAACCTTTTAACATTTACCAGAAGATAAACACCTTTATGAAACACTGCATCTGTATATTGCTCTTCCATTCTCATTATTTGCAAGTCTTGTCTCTAATATTCAACTTAAGTGAATGAGTCATCATGATAGGTTTCTGTCATTTAAAAATATAATATCAATGACTTTATATATTTATTATTTTTTAAAGTTATTAGGATGGAAATAATGAATGTGCCAAAGATGCCAAATTGCAGGAAATAGAACTGGGCTTACAGAGAGGTTGAAGACGAATGTAGCTGAGAAATAAGCCTGCAAGTCATTTAATCTTTCTCTTTCTTATCTGGAACAGAATCAGCAGGGTAACAGTATTTCATAGGACTGGTCTGAGGATATATATAAACGACACGGTTGTCAGGCATGGTGTTCATAAGAATGTGAATAGAATGAAAAATAGCAATGTAAATTTTCTAAGAATCAGAAAAGAAAAAAAAAAACAAAACTGAGGTTGGAGAAAATGACAGCACTAGTGAACTTTTAATTTAGCTTTGCTCTGTAAACGAGTTTGTACTATGTATTTCTTCATATATTTTTAACCTGAGAAGGAAACAGAGAAGAAAATCGCAGAGTTCATTCATAGATGATCCATGTCATGACACGTTAGTTTCTTAGTACGTTTTCTTCTGTTTCCGAGTTATATATAAGCTTAAGTACTGAGGTTCGGAATACATATGACCATTCATGAACACATGCACTTTATGTAAGCTAAGTATAGCCTCAGGTCAGTTATTCATGCAAATACGTAGCTCAATATTGTTCTGCGTTTCCCATCTAAAACTACCGTATGATGTTGCTGTATAATGTTTGTTTAGAAACTTTATAACCCTGTAGAAAGCCGGCTGCTTTATTGCAATACATAGTTGGGATATTGTTTCCTTGGTTTGCAAAGGTGTTGTGAAGCTTATTTCAATTACTGCTTCTAGAGGTCTTTGAAAGTTACAGGTTAAAGCTGAAATAGCCTTGCAGCACTTTTGGCAGGACAGCACTTCTAGACAAGTAAAGCTCACTCTTCTTTGTGGTGGAAACCAATAATAGAAAATTGGGAGTGTTCCACTGCAGGATTTGTCTATCCACTGGCAAGCCATCACCAGCTGTACATATTGCCAAGATCGACAACAAAAGCAAGAATGCTGACTTCTTCCCCACCCCACCCCCCAGTCAGAATCTGTGTGCTTTTAGGTTTGCATTTTGTAAACCCGGTTCCCATAAGTATCAGTAATTTCCCATATGGTTCTTGGTTCATTAAGCACTTAATGACAGTTTTCCTTACTCAGATTTTTCTATGATAATATTTTTAAGAATTTTACTAGGCTCTTTGTTGGTACCCAGGCTCAGAAAACTGTGTATACTTGAATGAAGTAAATCCTAGACTTGGGTCACAAGTCTATTTCCGACATTCATCGCTTCAGAAGAAAGTAGAGGATTTGTGAAAATTCAGACTTGTTTTCAGTGGCAGTTAATGATTCCTCCAACTGGAGCTGTTTTATTTCTTAGTCTTATTAGAAAGAAAATATTTTCTTGAATGTAGACTTATTTCATTGGCATTTTTTCAGGGGCTATTACTCATAACTAATAATAAACATTCAAATACTGCAGCAGCATTCAATAACTATGTAGCAGCTGCCATTCACTTCCTAAAAAAAAGTAATTCATCCTGCCATGAAATCTGAACTTCCACAGCCACTATCTATTCCTTTCTTACCAAATCAACACCTTTTTTACCTGTCACTTCCTCTGTCAGCTGCAGGAGGCTACTGTCTCCTATAGGGTACCTTGCAGGCAGGTGTGAAGCCCTGCTTCTCCAGGGGAAGCGGCAGGTGATGGTGCTTGCTGGATGTTTGCCATGTATTTGAATGGAACTGCAGTACAGGGAAAGTCTTTACTACAGTAAAGAAGGGTTAGTGCAGCTCCTCCCACACAGTGGGGGAACAGAGCTATTCGTCATGTCAGAAACACTGCAGGCAACATAAAGATTTGTGGAGTGCGTAGGTAAGTACCGTGGGTAGGTGTGAGGGCAGAGCTGGCAAGCCCTTGCATAAGAGTGTATCAGATATTTTGGTAGTGGGTGATGTAATTTAAATGCTGTTTTGCCATTTGAAAACTATTCACTAGTGCTTGCACTGGAGTTTTGAATGTTTTTGAAGTGGTAGTAGTCATGAGGGCTCATTCAGAGCATGGTGGGAAAAACTATTTTCCTCACTTGCCTGACACAATTTTGAAATCTCTCTTATCCCTGGCCATTGGGCTGGATGATTTTGAATGCAAAAACTCCTTCTCCTAGGGACTAAAACCCATGTACCTCGCCACATAGATGCATAGCCTATCCTAGAAATTACTCTCATTCTTTCCATCATAAAAGTTTCTGGAATGTTTTGTATGGTGTTATAATATCCTTCTAGTCTTCTGTCTATTGTGGTACCTAAAACTTGGATTGAAATCTACCTTCTTCCTAATATAAAGTAGGAGCTGAACCAAAACTTCTAATAAAAGATTCACAGAGGAGTCTCACAATGGAGAGAGTACAGTTTCTTGTCTGCCAGGAGCCTGTTCCATCCTATTAATCCATCCTAAAGCTGCATACATTAATCCTGAACACTGTTTTCCCTCTTTTGTTCACCACAGTTATGTCTTTATATGCAACTATGCTGTATTGCAAACATTTTGATTTAAGTAGCTATGGCCTGGTTAATTTGTTTAAATGCAACAGGGCAAAGGTATTTGCCTAGTAAGGTGTCTGAAGATGCAAACCCTCCTGAGAATTTAGCACACAGGCACTTTAAAAATCCATGTAGCCACCTATCTAACTGTCTAGGAACTTTTTAAAGAGCTAGGTACATATTTCTTAGGGGTCAATCATCATTTATTTCAACTTTACAAAGTTGCATTTGAATTTAAGTGGATTTGAAGGTTGATGACATAAGCACATCTGTAATTTCTTTTTTTCCTACATTTCTTCTACTATACTTTGCAGAATATTGCACGTTTAGAGAGCTATCAAAGTAGTTGGAGAGACACTGTCAAGTTGAAATTCATATTTATTCGTTTCCAGAAAATTAAAAAGTAAAGAACCAGAGAACTCCCCCTGAACAAAATTATTTGATTAGCAGTTTTATTCACTAAATACCGTGGGTGATGTGAGTGATAAATGAGGAAGGGTTACTGGAATTATACGATAGTTGTTGCATGCCCGACTGAAACCTATTTGGCTGTTCCCAGCCCTCTGCCTAACTAAACTCTGAGAAACTTAATATGGAAGAAAAGTTTTCTTTCGCATTGTGTACATTTAAAACAAGTTGCTTGTATAACTGTACTGGTAGATTTATGTAATCAAACTCTCTTAACAGAGGAGTAGGTTATGTTGACTTAAGTCAAGGAGCTCCTGGACAAACTCAAACATGAAAAGGAATCCTACAGAGGATGGAAGCAAGGACAGGTAGCCTGGGAAGAATACAAAGAAATTGTCTGAGCAGCCAGGGATCAGGTTAGGAAAGCTAAGGCCTTGAGAGAATTGAATATGGCCAGGGACATCAAGGACGACAAGAAAAACTTCGTAGTTATGTCAGAGATGAAAGGAGGATTAGGGAAAATGTTGGCAATCTCCAGAAGGAAATGGGAGACCTGGTTACCCAGGATATGGAGAAGGCTGAGATACTCAGTGACTTTTTTGCCTCAGTCTTCACTGACAAGTGCTCTAGCTGCACCGCTCAAGTCACAGAAGGCAAAGGCAGGGACTGGAAGAATGAAGAAATGCCCACTGTAGGAGAAGATCAGGTTCGAGACCATCTAAAGAACCAGAAGGTGCACAAGTCCATGGGACCTGATGAGGTGCATCCATGGGTCCTCAGGGAACTGGCAGATGAAATTGCTGAGCCACTATCCATCATATTTGAGAAGTCGTGATCATCCAGTGAAGTTCCCAAAGACTGGAAAAAGGGAAACACAGCCCCCATCTTTAAAAAGGGGAAAAAAGGAAGACCCAGGGAACTACAGGCCATTTAGTCTCACTTCTGAGCCTGGCAAGATCATGGAGCAGATCCTCCTGAAAACTGTGCTAAGGCACATGGAAAATAAGGAGGTGATTGATGACAACCAACATGTTTTCACTAAGGGCAAATCATGCCTGACAAATTTGGTGGCCTCTACGATGGGGTTACAGCTTTGGTGGATAAGGGAAACGCAATTATGTCATCTACCTGGACTTGTCCAAAGCATTTGACACTGTCCCACATAACATCCTTGTCTCTAAATTGGAGAGACACAGATTTGACAGATGGACCACTCGGTGGATAAGGAATTGGCTGGATGGTCATACTCAAACAGTTGTGGTCAGCAACCTGATGTTCAAGTGGAGACCAGTGATGAGTGGTGTTCCTTAGGGGTCAATATTGGGGCCAGTGCTGCTCAGCATCTTTGTCAGGGACATGGACAGTGGCATTGAGTGCACCTCAGCAAATCTACTGAAGACACCAAGCTGTGTGGTGTGGTCAACATGCTGGAGGGAAGGGATGCCATCCAGAGGGACCTTGACAGGCTTGACAAGTGGGCCTGTGCAAATCTCATGAAGCTCAACAAGGCCAAGTGAAAGGTCCTGCACATGAGTTGGAGCAATTCCAAGCACAAGTACAGGCTGGGTGGAAAATGGATTAAAAGCAGACCAGAGGAGAAGGACTTGGGGGTGTTGGTTGAGCAGATAATGTGCACTTGCAACTCAGAATGCCAACCATATCCTGGGCTACATCCAAAGAAGCGTGGCCAGCAGGTCAAGGGAGGTGATTCTTCCTCTCCACTCTGCTCTCGTGAGACCCCACCTGGAGTATTGCGTTTGGCTCTAGGGCCCCTAACACAAGAAGGACATGGAGCTGTTGGAGCGCATCCAGAGGAGGGCCACAAACATGATCCGAGGGCTGGAGCACCTATCCTGTGAAGACAGGCTGAGAGAGTTGGAGTTGTTCAGCCTGGAGAAGAGAAGGCTCTGAGAGCACCTTCTAGCAGCCTTCCAGTACTTAAAGGGGGCTTGCAAGAAAGCTGGAGAGGGAATTTTTACAAGGGCATGTAGTGACAGGAAAAGGGCTAATGGCTTTAAAAAGAAAGAGGGGAGATTTCGATTAGATCTAAGGAAGAACTTCTTCACTCGGAGGGTTTTGAGGCACTGGAGCAGGTTGCCCAGAGAAGTTGTGGATGCCTCGTCCCCGGAGGTGTTCAAAGTCGGGTTGGATGAGCTCCCATGGCAGGGGAGTTGGAACAAGATGATCTTTAAGGTCCCTTCCAACCCAAACCATTCTATGATTCTAAGTATTACTAGAAAAATATTTCTCAAGCTAGTTCTCCAGTGGTCTCAATTTATTATTAATCTCCTATCTGCTATTTTGAGAAAATGTTTTTGTAAATTAAAGTAGCTTATAGAGCACCTAGTATTATTGGCGAAAGTAATAGCTGATGAAGCCACCCGATGCTCTCAGGAGACAGGTATTATTATAATAATTATACTAATGAGTAAAATAAGGCACAGAAAGATTAAGGCCAAATTCAACTGCGTATGAATTGCCCAAGGTCTTAAAGTAATCAGCTGTATGCTAGGAATAGCATAGCAACAAAACAACAAAACAAATCCTGAATGATAGTTAATTACTTATTTGCAGAAGATTTAACTTCTGAAAAAGTTATTTTTCACACAGTTTTCATCAGTCTTTCGAACTATAGTATCATTGTGTGTCTCCTGTCAAGCAAGGCCTTCCTCTGTTTCAGGACTCTGTTCAGAAGTTCTTGATATCACCCAAGGGAATACTTAAGACTCTCTGATTAATAAGAAACTTCTTTATCAATGATTTACAGAAGGGCACAGTGCTTTTCAGAGAATAGGAGAATTATAAGAAATAATAATCTGAAAGGGAATCAAAAATTCTCATAATAGTCTTAAAGTTACTCTGTAAATCCCTCCTGTGCTTTTTGTGCTTTGGCTCATCAGGTACCTGTTGGTAGGACAAAAATTAGGTGAAGTTCACCCTTTGTCTTCATTTCGCTTTTTTTCTCTGCTTCTGTTCCTCTTTATAAGGATGATAGATTTTTTAACATGAAAATTACTTATAGTAATCACTCTGATTTTGTTTAGACTGAAGGCAACAGATATTTCATATCTAAAGAAGCCATATCTGAAATATGGGCACTTGTCCAAGTACAAGCTGTCTTTCGTCATGTATTAATCAAAGCCTGTCCAGATAGGAGTTGTTTTATGTTCCTTTTTTCTCTCAGCCTTGGGTTGTCATTCTTACATTACTGAGATCCCGTATGATATTAGCCATGCTAACAGTTTTTGTTTATCAGTTGTGCAGGAATCTCATTCAGGAGAAATGTAAGACAGTAGTACAGATAGTACAGACCCTGTACTTTTGATTTGACATTATTTCACTTACTACAGTAGCTATATTGTATAAAGATGTGCAGTTACTGCAGTAAGCAAAATAATGTCAGGTTAACACACTGGCACAGGGCATCTCATTAGCTCTCAAATTTTCACATCCATTGACTACAGGATCAGAAAAACTGGTATTGGAAGGGACTCCTGGTGGTGAGCTCACTTAATCTTCTGCTTAAAGCAAGGATAGCATCAAAACTAGATCAAATTGCCCAGGGTCTTATCCAGTCAAATTTTGAATACTCTCAAGGACGTAGATTATGGGTACCCGTTCCAGCACTGGGCTGCTGTCATTGTGAAGAATTTTTCATTAAGTCTGTCTCATATTTCCCTTGCCACAGCCTGTGACTGTTGCCTCTTGTCCTTTCACTGAGCATCTCTAGTAACAGTCTTCTCTACATCATACCTTTAGGAAGAGATAGAGAAATTGGAGTTAGATTTCTTTTAGCCCTCTCTTCCTCATACTGAATAAACATTAAACACTTAATCCAGTGTCACTGATCATATTCTGCGTCTTAGAGGTTCTCTGCCAGGCTTTGTTCAGTTTGACATTTTCTTTTGTGCTGTGGCCAAAACCTGAAGACTGTGATTACAGCTGAACTTCCAGATGTGGTTTCACAAATGCCAAATAGTGGGGAAATGTGACTTCCCCTGACCTGCTGGTCACGCTTTTACTAATGTGGTCCAGCATGTGGTTAACCTCCATCACTGCACGTGTACACAGATCATTTATGTTATCATCAGGACCACTAGGTCCTTCTGGCAGAGCTTTAACCTAGCAAGTCAATCCCCAGGCTGTACTCATGCACTGAGTTGCCCTGACCTAGTTGCAGCATTAACATCTGTCATTGCTGAACTTTATGAGATTTCTGTCAGCCCTTCTTCTTTGCTGAGATCCATCTGAATGGAAGCCCTCCCTTCTGGATGTTTGACTACTCCCTGTAGTTTGATGTCATCCCCAGATTTGCTAAACTCCCACTGCCCATGTTGATGACGAAGATATTAAAAAGCACTGGAGTACTGACCCATCTAAACTGCAGGAATAGCTTTTTCGAAAATGTTTCAGTTCTTCAGTATTCATCTGCAAAGGGCTTAATAAAGATTTTCCATGCTATGGTAGAAGCGTACATCGCTCTGTTACTTGTGACTGTCTCAGGGTAAAAGCTGCTAGTCTAATCACATATTCAGTCTGTCAGAATCCATTTCCATAAAGGTAACTGCCAGGCAAGATTCATATGGATTCATATGTCTGACAGTTGAATGCATATCTCTACAATGTCTATGATTCAAAATTCATTGACAAATCAGTATAGGTTCTTGTTTGTAAAATGAAAGAACTTGTGGTCTCTTCATTATTCATAATCATTTCCTTGTAAGACACAGTGGTAAAAGTTGCAATTGCTACTAGCTGAGATATTTTGTAAAATCATTGGTAAAATGGTGGCATTTCTGTAATATTTCCCACATATTGTTGAGTGATCACCTTTATATACATTTTGTATTATATGAAGAAAAAAAGTGATGGAGCTGCAGATTTCCATGGCAACAGATATAATTCTATTTCCTTTGTTTCATGAAGCTGGAACTTACCAGCACAGAGGCAAAGGATTGTTCTGTTAAATGGCAACGATGGATTTCAAAAGACTTGAGTTATATAGCATGTGGTCATGCATCTACAACCTCTACTACATCAAGCAACTTTTTCCAGTGGAAAAAAAAACACACCAGAGTTATTGTCTGAAAATGAAATTCAATGGAGAGAGGTTGCCAGTTGTAGGCTTTATTAGACTGATGCAATTATGTTGAAAGATATAGCAATTTAAACAGCAATTTACAAACACTTCTCTGTTTCCCCCCTTCCAAATTAGGTTCCTGAATTGGAGCTATTTTTGCTACATTAGTAAACTAGCATCAGTAAGGAGGCAAAAATTTCACCAGCTTCTTTTATATGCAGAAATTTGGGCTGTGATTTAGAGAGTCTTGTCTCTCATTTTGTTTCCGGACCCCCCAAAAATATTTCCAAAGATATATTATGTATATTTATTTAGAAGTGTGTGCGTTGCTTTTGAATGATTGCTTATTGCAATTTTAAAACTGAGCAATGTCAAGAATTCTCCAGCTGTATCTATCTATATATCCAATCAGGATGCAATTCTCATGTGTATGAGCACACACAGTGGAAAAGAATAGCCTTTTATTTTTATATACCAGCTTCTCAGTTGGTTTTAAATCTGTAAAAACCGCTAAAGGCAATGGAGCTACTAAAGTAAACACTAAATGAAGTATGAATTATGATAAGATAAAATAAATAGTTTATTTGTGTGTTCACGTGCACCGGTATTTTTTTTAGCCCCACCTACAAAATATAGTATATTTCAAAGCTAAAACTTTAAAATTTACATTCATGTACATTCATGTACATTTATGTGCATCGCACATGTATAACTAGCCCGAGCGTGTATGATTCAAGATGAATTTGTAATGTTTAAAAGTGACTAGTTAAAAGGAAGGAAATGCGTTCTTTCAGAATGTATTGAAGGGTCATCTAAGAGGGCTTTACTACATGGTCGTGATTTTTATGTATTCTGGGTTTGCTATTTTTTTTATTTTTAATTGAAATGTCTTTGTATGACATATAATAACTTCTGAAAATGTGAGAAAGTGGAGGACAGAAAGACTATGTTTGTTGCTGAATACTGGAGTCACACACTGATAATCTTAATAAGGAATATTCATGAAAGGTTATTGATAATTACTTTTTCAGTAAGTATTCAGAAAATTGTCTTCTGTCATTTTATTAAACTTCACTGATACCAGCAATTTCTACATATTGAAATTAAGTAGATAAAGGAAATGTGATTTCCACAAATATGTGTAATTAGAAACTACTGATCTATTGTAGACAATAGAAGAAAAACTTCATAAGAAAGCTTGTGAGGTCCAAGGCATTTGCCTTGTCAGAAAGAATGAAACTCAAACACTGAGCAGTGAACACTCTTAATAGAGATTCTAGCGTTTTTTTGTCAAAATGCATGTGTAAGCCTTAGAATTTCTCAGGTAAGTTTCTCCCAACGGGGGACATTCTGAGTTCATCTTTATTTCATCTTTCTTGCCACATGACAGAGTTTTTGATGTCTATTCTCCGTTAAGGGAAATTGTTTCATGTCATGACTTTTACCATACCAGCTCTAAAACTGGCCAAATTAACTTCTATGAAGTCAGAAAGGCTGTCCTTCCAGTAATCTCAAGTGAAATATTGAGCATTTCAAGTGTGCTAAGTACCTCTTTAAGATGTGCTATATCTTTTGGCAAGCAATAATACCATGAAAAGCCTCACATACTTTGAAATTTTCTCCAAAGCATATCAGGCTGAGGTCAGACACAAGCAGCTTTGTCATTGGGAGGAATACTCAGCAGATCAAGAAGAGTAAAAAGCAGACATGGAGAGGACAAGACTTTGAAAGTCAGCACTGATGGCAAGCCTCACTATTTTTAACTTTGACTTGACACACCTTGAAAGAGAACCATGAAAGAGAACCTTCTGGGATACCATAAATTTCAGTTTGAAGTCCCCAGAAGACAATTACTCCTGGTGAAGCGTACCAGCCTTTGTGGACGGTCTCTTTCTTTGAAATCACCAACTGATGCATTTCAGTTCATTCTTTCCCACCCCAACTTACTTATCTCTATTATTGCTCAGAAACTACAGGCCAGTCAGTCTCACCTCTGCATCCGGCAAGATCATGGAGCAGATCCTCCTGGCGACTATGCTAAGGCACATAGAAAATAAGGAGGTGATTGGTGACAGCCAACATGACTTCACTAAGGGAAAATCCTGCCTGACTAATTTGGTGGCCTTCTATGATGAGGTTACAGCATTGATGGATAGGGGAAGAGCAACTGACATCATCTACCTGGACTTATCCAAAGCATTTTACACTGTCCCACATGACGTCCTTGTCTGTAAACTGGAAAGACATGGTTTTGATGGATGGACCACTCGGTGGATAAGGCATTGGCTGGATGGTCGCACTCAAAGAGTTGTGGTCAGCGGTTCAATGTCCACGTGGAGGCCTGTGACGAGTGGTGTTCCTCAGGGATCAGTACTGGGACCAGTGCTATTTAACATCTTTGTTGGAGACATGGACAGTGGGATCGAGTGCACCCTCAGCAAGTTTGCAGATGACACCAAGTTGTGTGGTGTTGTGGACACGCTGGAGGGAAGGGATGCCATCCAGAGGGACCTTGACAGGCTGGAGAGGTGGGCCTGTGAGAACCTCATGAAGTTCAACAAGGCCAAGTGCAAGGTCCTGCACGTGGGTCGGGGCAATCCCAAGCACAAGTACAGGCTGGGCGGAGAATGGATTGAGAGCAGCCCTGAGGAAAAGGACTTGGGAGTGCTGGTGAATGAGAAGCTCAACATGAGCCGGAAATGTGTGCTTGCAGCCCAGAAAGCAAATCGTATCCTGGACTGTATCAAAAGAAGTGTGGCCAGCAGGTCGAGGGAAGTGATTCTGCCCCTCTACTCAGCTCTCGTGAGACCCCACCTGGAATACTGTGTTCCGCTCTGGAGTCCTCAACACAAGAAGGACATGGAGCTACTGGAGCGAGACCAGAGGAGGGCCACGAAGACGATCTGAGGGCTGAAGCACCTCTGCTATGAAGACAGGCTGAGAGAGTTGGGGCTGTTCAGCCTGGAGAAGAGAAGACTCCGGGGTGATCTTATAGCAGCTTTCCAGTACTTAAAGGGGGCCTACAGGAAAGCTGGAGAGGGACTTTTTACAAGGGCGTGTAGAGATAGGACAAGGGGCAATGGATTCAAACTGAAAGAAGGCAGATTTTGATTAGACATAAAGAAGAAGTTTTTCACTCAGAGGGTGGTGAGGCAGTGGAACAGGTTGCCCAGAGAAGTTGTAGATGCCCCATCCCTGGAAGTGTTCAAGGCCAGGTTGGATGAGGCTTTGGGCAACCTGGTGTAGTGGAGGATTTCTCTGCCCATGGCAGGGGGGTTGGAACTAGATGATCTTTGATGTCCCTTCCAACCCTAACCATTCTATGATTCTATGATTCTATAAAATAGATCTCGTACTCTCCCTTTTCAGTAAAACCTTCTGTATAATTTTGGAGATGCTAATCACAGAATCACATACTGGTTGAGAGTGAAAGGGACCTCTGGAAGTCATCTTGTCCAACCTCTCTGGCTCACACAGTGGCACCTGGAGCTGGTTGCACAGGACCATGTCCAGATGGCTTCGGAATATCTCCAAGGATGGAGACTCATCAGTCTCTCTGGGCAATGTGTGCCAGTGCTCAGTCACCCTCACAGTAAAAAAGTGATTTGTGATGTTCAGAGGGAACTTCCTCTGTTTCATTTTATGACCATTGTTTCTGGTTCTGTCACTGGGCATCATTGAAAAGAGCCTGACTCTGTCTTCTTTGCACTCTTCCTTCAAGTATTTACAAACACTGATAAGATCTCCATGTACTGGTGCCTGGGGTTATTCCTCCTTGGGTGCAGGACTTTGTACTTCCCCTTGTTGAACTGCATGAAGTTCCTGTCAGCCCATTTCTTCAGCTTGTTGAGGTCCCTCTGGATGGCAGCACGTATCAGCCGCTCCTCCTAGTTTTGTAACATAAGTATATCTGCTGAGGTTGCACTCTACCCCATCAACGTGTGATTATGATTGATGAAGATGTTGAACAGGACTGGACCCAGGATTGACCCCCGAGTAACTGCGAGTTACTGGCCTCCAATTAGATTTCATGTCACTGGTCACCACACTCTAAGGCCATCCATTCAGCCAGTTTTCAGTCCACCTCATTGAAATGGGCTTCTCATGCAGCCCATACTTCATCAACTTCTCTATGAGGATCTTATGGAAAACAGCATCAAAAGCTCTCCTGAAGTCAAAGTAGAGAATATCCACTGCTCTCCCTTCATCTATGAAGCCAATCATTTCATCATAGAATATCATACTGATCAAGCATGTCTGCCTTTTGGTGGATCTATGCTGACTAATCCTGATGATCTTCCTATCCTTCATGATCGTGGAAATGATGTTCAGGATTAGACATGCCATCATCTTCCCAGGGAACAAGGCAAGGCTGACCAGCCTGTAGTTCCCTGGGTCTTCCTTCTTGCCCTTCTTGAAGATAGCAGTGTCATTGGCTTTCCTCCTGTCCTCAGGTGCCTCTCCCAGTCACACTGTTCTTTTGGCAAACCAAATTACATCTGTACTCTAATGACTACTATTCACTCCTTAATTCAGTGAAGACCAAAACTCCTCCTAGATCTCCCATCATTGACTTGTGTTTTATATCACCTACTAACAAACATTCATAATGATGCACGTAATTTACTGCTTGTTTTTGAAACGAGGCAAAGCTATAAATGAACATTTCAGTGATTAATTGCTTGAGATTAATGACCCCTAGAACATATCTTTGAAGGTTAAGCTAATACCCTAGAGTTTAAGCTGATCTATATCAGTGTGTCCTGTGCCACTCACCTTCACTTTAAGTATTCATGAGTCAACATGATGAAATCTTCTAGGATTGTGATTCATTTCAATTTTGACTTAAATAAAATGTGTAGGGATGTGGTGTTATTTTGGATTTTGCTTTTCAGTTTTAGGTGATTTTTTGCTCTGATCCTCCCCATTTCCCATCTGGAAATCGCCATACCTTGAAACAAGCGTAACAGTACTGAGCACTTTGAAAAATCCTAGATTTTTACTTTTAAAACCTGAAGACTTTGCCCTGGGTGATACTTCTTAGAGAAATTATTTTATAGTTCCACACAGTCTTATCTCTAAATGTTGTGTATTTTCAGGTCAGCAAATGTCTATCTGCAAAATCTTTCCCTTCCTGTCATCCAGCACCTCTCTTTCTTAAAAGTTCTTATTTCGTGGTAGCAAAAAGGACAATCAATATCTGCAAATAATGTTTGTGCAATACTGGATTCTCTATCTCATATATATTTATGAAGAAATTAGCCTAACCTGCTAGCAATTTATCATATGTGTTAGAGACTCCTACCACTTAATTGTGTTTGTTTCCACTAAGATCTTCTGTATAGTCGGACTTGAAATAGTCTCAGCTCTGTTCATGTCAGCATCATCTCCCATGTTATTAGTGAATGGTTTTATGCAATGAAAAATGGATAAGGTATTTCGTATATTGCCTATGTATAATTCAATGGCTCAAACATTGTAAAGATGTAAGAACGTGAACTTCTGCCCTCAAAGTAATTAGTAGAGTTTCCATAGACAGGAAACTTCTTTCATGAAAGAAACAAAACCACAATTCTGTGACAGAATATGAGTGAAGACACACATCTTACTGATATTCAACAAATATAATCCCAATACAGTGTAAAATCCAGCTACCTTTCTCCAACATTAATCCATTCTGTCAAACAAAAAAGTGATCTATTATGAGCTTCTTTTAGAGGAAAGAAAAAAAATCAACACACTTCTGCCAGAAAAGGAAAAGCAAAATGTCCCAATTTTTCTCTTTATAGTGTGGCCAAGGAGATTAGAAAAAAAATATCAGTCCCATTGAATATCCCTTCAGAATTCTTTTCTTTCACCATTGCTCTATTATTCATACATAATATTATTCTACCACCAAAGAATAATCGTCATCCACCTTGGCACTGCAAAGCTGTGTTATTATTTTGAGATTTTTTCCTCCATAATTGATTAAGAAACTCTCTAAAAAGTCATAACAAGGTCAGAATAGCTACTGAAAACCTAAATGCTAGAAATATATGATAAAGACTGAAATCACTGAAATGACTTTCACAGCTAGCTTTTCTATAAGTCTTTTCAGAAGACTTATGAGGTCATATGTTGGTGGGGTTTTTGCCAATATTGTGTATTCTGTCAGGAACAACAAGCTAGATAAAAATGTAAATATAAAAATAAAGCAGTGCATAACAAATAAATAGTATGCTGATACCTGTAAGTGTTCATATTAATAGTAGATATCTTTAAGTGGTGAACACAGTCCTCTTAACATGTGTCTAGTTTCTAAGCAAGCTGAATGATTGGGGAAATTATAACTAGAGAGTAATTATTAGTAAGACATCACCAAAGGGAAGAATATTCTCACTGAACTTTCAAAGAATATATCCTACATCCAGTTTCATTAAGTGTTTTCAAAGAAGTTCTGGATCAAGGCACAATCTAATTATTAGAATTCCAGATCTTACAGTTATAAGACAATACAGAAGTAGGTCAATGAAGAGAAATAATTCAAAATGACGAGTTAGAAAATTTGTTTGGAACAGCAGAATAAAATTCTACAGAAACATGGGCAAAACACTGTGCTTAAGTAGGAATAATCTCTTGACAGAACTGGATGGGAACTGGTTTTTGTACAACAGGCCTATGCATCATATTACACAAGCTGAGCATGGCACAATAGTATTTGCTTTTGCAAAAAAGGCAAACATGACACCTTTTTCTTGGTCATTAACGAAAATTCTTTTTGTTTTTTAAAAATACTTCTTCCCTCTTGCTTGTTTTCTAACTCAGCTGACAGCTGAACCGGTACCTCAGCTGATGCTACCTTCTAGATTGCATGATTCTTAAACACTAGTAATTTGTCACTGTGGACACCAGTGAAATGAGTCTGTGCTATTCCAGTGTCAACTGATAGACGTTTCAGAAGGGAAATTATTCCTTGACCCCTCTTCCACTGCAAAACATAACACACAAAGCAACCTTCTTTAGAATTACAAAGAAAAAAAAAGTGATATTTAATTCATATTTCCAGACTACAGTTCTCTTTAGTCTTCTGTGACCTGATTCTCTTGCTATTGTTTAAAAACTCTAATAAGAATGTGAAATTATCCAGGGTTTTTATCCATAATAAACTAGCCTATTTCCAGAGCACATCTTTAAAAAAAACCCCTTTCTTTACTGCAGGCTAAAAAATGGAATGAACTGTATGTTATTCGGTTATTCTCCCCAAGCCAAATATATTTTCTGTCACCTTCAGTGTTTTGACTTTTTTAATGAAAAAAGAAAATGAGAGAATAATATGCTAAACAGATCAAAGCTCAGAACCCTAATACATTTAACAGGCTCCATTCTTGGAACTGTATTCATTATTGATGTCAGAGTAACAAATCTATTTAAGCCAGAGGAGGTGGCCTATGGGAATTAAAAGAAAATTCAGCCCATAAGCCGTGTCTCATGGAAGAGCAATAATGATAAATATAGGGAACAACTTACAGTGGCACATTAATAGATTTTTTTTAAATTATTATTTCTATTTTAATCAAATAATCCTTTAAGCATTATAAAGTTGTTGTGGGCAATGCAAAAGCTTCATATGATTTAATATTTTGGATAATCAGAAAATAAATGTAATGTTCACTGTGTGAAAGGTATCTTATAAAAAAAGATTCTGGAGGAAGCTGGGGGAAACATAACTACTAGGTATTTCATGTCAGATAACAAAAAAGTTTCAGTGATGGACATTTTTTTATATTAAAAAAAAAATCCCTGAGTTGATGTGGTTTTGATGTTTGCATTTCTGATTTTCTTTTCAGCCAACTTCTACTTACGTCATCATTTTGTCCATCTTAAATTGGGCAAGAAAGTCTGGATTATGCTTCATTTCCTGAAGTCCCATGAGATTTGAGAAATATTTGTAGGAAAATCATTCTAGATGCATGATTTATTTAATGTTATATTAATATGTTATATGTATTCAATTTAATATGCTGGTTTTACTTTCCATACCTAGTTACTGAAGATTAAGGTCAGTTCATTCCCAGAGCAGAGTTTATTTCTTCTGTGTGTGTGTGCTATCTCTACCATCATGAGCCCTTTCTATACTGTTGATGCTAATGCATCTTGAGACTGTTTTGCTGGCTCCTGAGGAAAATGTGACAGTGTTGGAAGGAACAGCTGAACCAATGTTCGGCCTCTTACATAAGAAAGGATACTCAGAGATGTTGATTTAATTTTGTAAATGGTATATAAGCTTAAGGAGACAGGTGAAATAACTTTTAAATATATTTTTGAGTCGTTATATTTATATTAAATTAAGGACAGAGTAAGTTTGTCCAGGAAACTAATGGCCTACATGTTTCAAGAAAAGAACAAAATGAAAGGTTATTTACTTGACTTTCCATAGTGAAATTTCCTCTGAGCTGATTCAGAAAAAGATAGAGGAGAAGTCAATTCTTTTTTTCTGAGACATAGTAAGAAGATGAGAGGGAAAAATATCTAGGATAAAGTCTCTGAACTTACTCAGAGTGATTTTTTCCACTGATCTGGAATAACAGAAGTCTCAAACCTGAGTGATGAATTATTTAACAAGTAAACAGTTCTTGTTCAGCTTCCCTGACTTACAAACTGTTCATTTGTTTTCTTTCTCTTTTTTAACATCGCTAACTACCAGAAGTTCATCTACAGTTGGGGAAAAGAGATTATGAAACAGTAGATCTCTGTACATTAAATTCTATTTTAACCTGTAATAATTTATATAGCAAAAAACTGTTTAATAATATATGAATAATTGATTATATGGATGTCTATATGCCTATTATCTTCACCTTGGTTTCAAGTTTTTTGTGTGAAACACCCACAGTCTAGCACATAAGATGGTCTCTAGAGAAAGTAGGTTTCTGTCAGCAGATTATCCAATTTTCTTTGAACACAGAAATGTTTTTACAAGCAGCAGTTTGTGGCAGTAAGTGCTCTGTCATTGTCAATTACATTTGACCAATAATGTGTTTTTTACATTGATAAAAAAAATGAAAAGCAAAATTATAGCTAATAGTGATGAAACACTTGGTAAGAATAACTTAATGGACAAATTAATGTGCTATTAATTTATCATCCTTTATATGATATATATGATATAAATGATATACCGGGTGATAAGGTCTTCAAATCTGTATGTTTATGTTTCTATTTTAAAGCCTCAAATCCAAAACAAAACTGACTATGTATTTTAATTTATTTTTTTCCCAAGGATGATGACTTAATAACATGGAAATTGCATTTTCTCTCTATGAAGTCCCGAAAGAAATGTAGTTCATCTTGTCCTATTGTAGTTAGCATATGGTGGTGCTTCTTGCCCAAAGGTGATATCAGAAGTTGTTCTTTCATTAGAGAATCTGAGGAAACAAAGTACTGTCAGTGCTGGCAATGCAATCTACAGTGGAGCAGTTCTTACCTTTATTTGTAATGAGAATGGATTTTTTTTATTCTTTCAAAGCTTTAATGCATGTATATAAAGTTCTTCTGCATCAGTGTTTGTAAGATCAGGCAGGAACTAATCACCTCAGATCAGGAATAGTGACATAACTTTAACCACTTCAACTCTGTCCATGGATTTACCTTTGAGATAATGTACCAGAGCCAAAGTGGTTCTCTTTCTAGGAATTATTTTTTTCAGAATGTATGCTAATAAAAACTTTTGCCTATTGCCTCAAGACTAGAATTTACCTTTCAGGTGAAGAAATTATGAGGAAATCATCTGTATATGGATTACATGATTTTATTTATTTTTCTTACTCAACAATGTTACCCGTGCTATACTAACATGGTAAGATAACTTAGAAGCTTTGTTATTGCCCTGATCTTCACAGTAAAGGAAATTCTCTGCATCAATAAACTCTAAATTCTGATGTCTCCCTGAAAATGTAATTCCTCTGACAAAGATTCTGGACTTTTTTTAATGTTTCTGTGAGTTCTTTACTTGATATTGAATAGTTTCCTGTGATGATCCACACCACTGACAAATGAAATGTAATATTTAGTTATAAATGAGCAAAAAAGACATTAGCTGTAGACAGAACGTAATTTTGATGGCAATCCTCAAGAAAACAACAATGGAAGTAATTACAATAGATTTATCTGAAGCAAAGTATCTGCCACACATCAGTGCGTATTAATAGTAAAAAATGAAATAATTGTAGATCTTTGGTTGGATACTGTCTCTAAAAGAGGGAGGGTTTTTGTTACAGAGTAACATGAGTTTGTACAGATAAAAATGACTTTTTTAATTTGGCGTTATGATTCTGAAAGAGGAATCCCTCGGGGTTAATAATTCGCCTGCAGTAAACGATTCAAACCTTCAATACCTTCTGCTCTGTAGCTGGACTCACTGAAAATGTGGGTTTCTACCACTCTCACCATCCTGGTGCCACTCCTGAAATTAAGGGTTTTTTTCACTCTAAATCTTCAGAAATAATTGATGGTTCAGTGTTGATCTTTCCAGATATCCCCTGAAGAAATGACATGCTCCACAGCATCATTGCAATTTTTTAGATCCCACACATTACTGATCACTTTTTATATCCTGTAAAGCCAGAGATACAAAAGTTTTGCACATATTGCTGTCTTTTGTTCTGGAGAGACAAAGCGTAAGTTATATGGATATATCCAAAGAGATTGTCAGGATTCACAATCCTCCATAATGCTTTTTTTTCTATAGCCTGGCCTTGTCTTTCACTCACAGCTGGAGTGCATTGGAGATAGAGCTCTCTTTAATAAAGTTTACATTCCTCTTGACAGGTTTCTGTGCCGTAGCTTTTGAGCACGGACAGTTATCATCTAATTCACGTTTTCGGTTACAGGAAGTCCCCTGGCCTGGGAACATTTGCTCTTGAGGCTGTAGCCTGCTACTGGAGATGAGATGCCTCCACTTGAATGGAGGATTAGGGGATTAATGACTAATTCTCTGCTGGTTGTCTCAGATTCGCTCTTAGCATCTTTCTGTGTATTGAACCCAATATTTAGATTAAATGACCAAAAAAAAATGTGATTGTAGAGGGGTTCAAGATTTCAGGCATATACTAATCCATTATTATCTAAAGTTAAAGAAGAAAATAACAAAATCCTGGCAGCAACAAGAACAGCTGTAGATAAATAGGGACATACTTCTATGCCCTAATATTAACCTGTGCTAATGAACCTCTGTAACAAAATATACTTTTGCAGCTTTTTCCTGGGCATTCACAGTGCTGATACTTGTAACAAAGTTTAAATGATAATATAAAACCTGAGGTAATTCAGGAAATAGTATCTTCATAACAACATCGGTTCAATTTACAGTTTTCATATTATCTATCAAGTATGGTTATGTGATCTTCCATTTGTGTTTGCTTTGGTTTTTAGCTCCAGACCAGTCTGTCTGAACCAATGACATTATCCAAGTCGATCTCACTTCCTCGTAGTGCATATTGGCATCATATCACCCGGCAGAACAGCGTTGGAGAAATCTACAGTTTACAAGGCAAGTTCCTTATGAATAAATGCCATGACCATTAGCTTCTTTCCATTTGACCAGAATTCATGCAAATTGGTTTTCAGTTGAACTGTTTTTTTTCCTCTCCATTTCATTTTATCAATTGTCAGGAACCTCAGCAGGATTCCCAAATTTACATAAAACAGGTTTCTTTTGGTCGTTTTGTAAACTAATGGTGAAAGTTATTCCTAGAATCACCACATAAAGCTGGATAGACAATTTGGCTCAATGTAGCTTACAAGTAGCTAATGAATGTCAGGTTGTTTTAGTATTTTCTTCCAATAAGATTGTGTATGTATTTTGGCAACCTCAGGGTGCCCAATTAAAACTACATAAAGTGGCCGTATGAGCTGCAAGATTAAAACAAAATAATTCTAGGAATAGGATCTATTCTTGGTGAATTTACTAGGCGAATCATATATATGAATGGCAGATTGGACTAACTTACAGCCCTTCTGTATATACGTATCATCTTTTTCTGTCTCCAGTTCTCTTTGATATGTTTAGATTCAAGCTATTCCCTTAAGACTTTAAATGCTATAATTAACATAACATGATGATGATGATGATGATGATGATAATGATTCACTGCTTTTAAGCTGAAATTGATTTGTATCTTTTAGGAAATTGAAATTATTCTTACATTTTAAATGTAGACCTTTTATTTAATAGCATTCTTTTCACTTTTAAAAAATAACCTATCATAGGCATACTCCTTTGTATTATTTGGAAAGGGCTTAAGGATTTTATTTCACTTCTCTCTTAATAATTTGTTTGCATAAGCAATTTACATTTAGATAGGAGGATAGAAACTGCTCACAAACAAGAGTACTCAATGCAAGAAAACATATTACATGCTTTCATGAAAATAAGTGGTCTAGTATATAGATGTAAGACATGAAGTGTTATGTTTTGTAAATTATCACATAAATTAAAATTAGCAAGTGACCTGTGAATTCAGTGGGTGACTCATTAAAGCTTACAGCATTTGTTTCCCGTCATTCCCCATACAACAAAGACAAAGCAAATTTCTAATCATGCTTATGGTCTTACAGTTAAATAACAGTAATGCAAAAAAAGAAAATAACCTTCCACAAGTTGCTTGTGAAAAAAATTTGTGCTTGTAGATCACCTTAAAATATTCATCATATCACTGATATTTTTTCATGAACACAATAAAAATAAAAAAAATGTTAATTTGTAGAGACATTACAGTTTCTCTTCTTATGTTTTTGTTGGATCTTTCCCTCTGGCAAAAGGATAGTAAACGTGTTATGATATACATGAAGTGAGATAAATGTATGGGACATTGTTCATTCTCTGCAATCTTTTATTTCTTATAAATGGCCTTTGCAATAAAGGAAAGCAAAACTTGATACATTAAGTAATAGTTTAATATCTATTCCAAATGGCTTTGCAAGAGGCAACATATTGGAAGTATATTATTAAAAATGCAAGAATTTTACTTTTTGGAAGTATGCAGATTTTATTCACACTTCCGCTGAAACATGGGACTAATATTTCAGAACTTGAGTTCTATTTCTCTTACATGTACTGTGATGATTGAAACTTGAGAAAGTGTAGCTGATTTCAAGAGAGACTAGTTCAATTTTATCTGTGGGCTAAGAAATGCATCCAGAAGACAGTTTTGTCTCCATCTGGTTACAAAACTTTTACATGCAAGAATATTATTCATTATTTGTAGGGAAGACCTCTTTGAACTTTCTGCTGCCATGACTAATTAAAGGCAATGTATTTGTACCGAAGCTTAAGAAAGTGCAAAGTATATCCTTTCCTCTTAATATCTGTTCATACTGGTAGTCTTTGCACAGCAGAGATCTGCTGGTTGTCAAAGCATCAGCCCACAGATGCTTCATATATGTGGGTGGAAGGTGGGTAGCGAGGAGGTAGATTGCAAGCATCACTTCAACCTTCACCTTAGTGCAGCAGCCAGCTGAGAGGAGCTGTTGCAGAAGGAAAAATCACTTGCTGCCTCTGTGATCTCCTCTGAGCTTAAAAAGGTATATTACACCTTCAGAGAGGAGACTTCTTTAGAAAATAATCCATAAAACTCAGTTCTGCATCTCATGTGTATTTACAACAAAGCTTTTTACATTCAAGAAAAGAATGTGAAAATTCCGCAATTCCTCTGAATATCTCACACGCTCTAAAATGAAATAACTAGAGTGGTGTCTACCTATATTCAGATTACTCTCAATATCAGTAAAGTAAAAGCCGAACTCACTCTGAAGTATGGTGTAAAATGTTTCCATAATGGCAATTATTTCAAACTTGCAGTCTGAAGTGACTAGAATTTAATTAATAACGGCTGGTGATGTATAAGGAGAAATGAATAAGTTCTTGTACTACCTTAGATAAATTACCTCTTCAGGAGTTATTGAGCAGTCAAATTTAACTTAATTAGTAGTGTGAGTTGATCTGATAATGAATATACTGTAGAGTAAGAAGGTAGGAGGTTGTGTGGTTCTCTTTTTTTAAAGGCTACATTTCAGATTCGAAAAGGCAATTCAATAAATGGGTATTGGGTTTATCATCCTCCATCTGCCCATGAAAACACGTACATGTAAAGACTTGAAAAGATTAAAACATAGAATATTAGTTCTAAAGGAACACAGGTTTGACAAAATACCCTAAAATGAGGTGGGCTGGTTTCTCTCTTTATACAGCTTTTCTTCCATTTTTGTCGTCTTTGCACTCTTTCAGTTCTTGATTGCACTGCTAAGATAAAAGTAGCAATTTAGTTGTCTAATTAATCTTGTCAATACGGACAACTTGGTGGCTGGCTCTTACCAATGACAGCACATCACTACCGGGATTCATTTCAAATTTTACAGTATAATGCTACAGGTCTGACAGAGTTTCCATCCATGATCTGCAGCCTTGGTAGAGGGTGGGGTGGAAGCCTCATTAGCTGACACAGTGATGCCCTTTCAGCTCTGTGCATTGTCTCTCCTCTCCGTCTGATGTGACATCGGGCATGTGGCAAGCCCCTCCGCTGCACAAGAAAGAGAAAAGGGGAATTGCTGCCACAACAGTAAACAGCACAAAGTTTTTACAGCCATCAGGTTAAATTCCAATCTAAACTTCTGTGTTGGAATGATTTCACTTAAAATCCCAACTGATACCCATGGCTTTACAAATTACAGCGCCTGTTTCTAAACTGCGCATATTAATAATCCAGATCTTGCCTCTAATTACAATTCGGAAATTAAATAGTGCACTCTATGATTTTTATCATAGTTTAAGTAACAGAGGAAAAAGGAAAAGAAAAACCTTATACACAATTTTTAGTGCATACATAAGACTTAAATAAATTGGACATTTTCATTAATCATAGACAGCTTTGTGAAGAATTAGAGCCCAACATAAGATAAATTTTAATTGATATGTTATGCTTTCCCATACATAAGAATTTACAAAACCACAAATATTACAAGTCAAGAGCAACCTTGTGAACTGAAGTCATGGTTAAAGAGAAAAATACAAGTACAAAAGCCCTGTAAGCATGAAAAAAAGTTACCCTGTATGTATCCTCATAACTCATTGTTTTATCGTTATTACCTGGCATGTGATTTAGCACTTTTTCACAAGATACTAAAAATTGAGAAACAAAGCACATATCTTTTTAGGCAGCAAAAGACAGTAGACACCGTTAATGCATGATATATTTTAAAATTTTGCATTTGGAGGTTTAAATTTGTTTAAGATGTAAAAAGGATTGCAGATTGAATTTTCAACTACCTGAAACTTAGTGCTGTACTTCTTACTCCAGAGAATTTACAAATTTTAAACACAGTCAGTTTGTATATTATTAAACAAATAAGGCCCAATAAAATTTTGGTATGGAAACCTGCCTTAGCTTTTTGTATTGTAGTTATGGAAATCCCTGAGGAAATTATGTTCGGAAAATCTAATCATGATCTGGCCTTTCTCCAAGAAATTCAAAATTAAGAATCACTTTCAATCACTCCTGTTGCATTTGAGTCTGGTTTGTGTTCCTTATTTGGACTATGGTTTTGCCAGCCGTACTCAAAGTGATGAACACCTACCCACATGAGCAATCCTATTCATTTCTATGAGAGTACTCATGTGAAGGAACGTGTAGGAATTACACCAGTAAGATCTTACATGTTTTCCTCTTGAAGAGAACAGTAATGTTTTTTTTTCCAGAGTGAATTGCTGATCACAATTTGCTCATCACGAGTGCTTTTTTGCTCTTATCACAAATGCTTACCACATTTTGTTGTAAACCTATAACAAAGTAATTAAATTGCACTGAAGAATACTAAGATGCCTGCAAAGAGTTACAGTCTCACGTTTTTGAACTTAGTGAGGAATTTCGAGAAACAAAACTAAAGCCCTCAGTGAGACAGGACTTAAGCTGAAAGCATCACTTAAGCTTGTAAGTACATGTCAAAATAAAAAACACAGAGCAGTAAAAACTGGCCTCTATGAAGTCTGTAGGAATTTTGCCATTGATACACTTGTCTTTTGTATTTCACACTAAAGATGCAAGAAAAATAAATCTGCTTTTGTAAATCAGAATGGAAACTCTGTCTCCCCCTTGGTCTCGTAAGCAAGCTTGCATTGCCCCTTGTCTTTTGGCCTTCCTTCTTGGGTGAGAACTCACCTTTCTCTTGTTTTTTAATAAATTTTAAGTAGAATAACACACAGTGTTAACCCATTCAGCTAAAAGGTTTTGTAAGTAAAAGGGAGACAAAGTCATACACAAATGATTTCTATCAGCTTCATAAGTTTCAGGCCTTTTCAAAGTAGAGGGTCTGATATGTCATTAAAAATAACCGGAGATATTGAAGTTGCTAAATATTTAGAAGGATTTGAATCATCCTCTTCAACCCTCCCTAGGCTAATGCTGCAGGAATTTCTGATATAGGCTTCTGCATTTTTCTGCATATTAAAGTATGTAAAATGAATTGGAGGACATTTGTCATTTTGGCATTTCCATTGTTTGTTCATATGCCCAGCAATAGAGTACAGAATCCATTTCCCCATCTAATATTGATGCCAGAATAATGTGAATGACATAATATGTTAGAATATATCTGTTATGTAAACCTGATCACTCAGTAATGTTTCACTAAGTGTCTACCAGCAGCTAAAGCTGAAATGCTTTATAGCCTGCCACTTTCCCATTTCCTTTGCTGAATCTCATCAGGACTTTCACATTAGTAAATGAAGTCTATAAAATTTGAAGTATGAATAAAGGACAACTGAAATAAGATACTTACTGAATAGAAACCACGTGAGAGCTACGTTATTTAAAATGACTGTATTTTGTGGCTTCTCAAGTCTTATGCAGTAGATTTGATCCTTTTGAGCTTTGAAATTCTGTGCATCGCTAGACTGATTTTTAAGTGGCATACTGGAAATGGGAAGTGTCTTACTCAGAAATTAGTAAAGAAAAACCTCATTTTGTTCAACAGTGATTGCTATTGCTAATTAAGAGCATTACTGACAAGCTCTAAAGAGTATCTTGGCACATTCCCTTTCATTCTGATGAATGGTTGCTGAGGTAAGAGATTCTTACGGTTATGAGCCGTGAAAAATAGGGAGAAAAGCCAAAAAAGATTAATAAAGCATATTCTGTTGTCAAATTCAGAAGTTCTGATTTCGTTTAAGTCCTGTGTTATGATGCCCTTTCTCTCAGAATATGGTCCTCCAATGAGATCACTTGTCAGTGAGGTTACTCTGTGCTAGACCAGAAAGCACAGAAGTCACTGTAATCTCAAGATGAGACTACAACTGAAAGCCCAAACAGTGTAAGAGCAGCTAATTGTCTGATTGCCTCCTCTCTCCTCCAAAAACCAATAAATGTAAGTTCTTCAGTGCAAACGACATGAACTCTTAGTTATAAATCTCTTTTTATGCCTTATCTTAATGACCATGAATATGTGATGACACTAGCTTGTCACTCACTGTTAGAGTGAGAAGCAAAACACGCTTTGCCCCTAGCACAACCAAAACCAGGAATCTTTACCCTGAAAAGTTAGCTTAAGACTAACTACAGTTATGCCACAGTCATTTGATCTCTCTGCTGTATTGCAAAATTCAAGGAACTGCATTGTATCATGAGAGCTGTAGTTCTGTGAAAGAATACGTGCAGTGGGAGAGTAGGGATAACCAGCTCCGTGGATGCAAACTGTTGGCTGGTACTGGATTGCCTGAACAAGAAAGGTTTGCTATCTTATATCAGAGAGAAAATTGAAATACTGGTCAAAAGTCAATTTTGTGAAAACTGCTTTTTTCTGTTAAATAATTTCACCAATAAATCTAGACTACTTTAGCTATGACTATCTTATTTTGTGTGAAGTATGTTATCACAGTTAAAATCAAAAAGATTGTCAGTTCGTTTTTGTAATGTCAAACAAATTGAAATATTTCTTTGCTGAGAAACCAGATTTTCTAGTCAAATTCTTACTCGAAATCATGGATACTTTAAACTGTCTTTAAAACAATTTGGGGTGAGGGACAGTCTGCATATTTGTGAAAAAAAATACTGGGCAAAAAGAAGCATTTTCTTCAGTATCTAATTGCAGGAACTTTATACTTTTTCTTTCAATAATTATTTTTAAATAAAGTACAAATTATTGAAATTGACACTTCTATAGAAAGTATTCACAAAATATTTTATAATCTAGAAACAATGTAAGTTTGGAAAATAGACTGTATAATGGGAAGAGTGGGGGGATGTTAATACTATCAGCTTTGCCAACAGTACTAAGGAAAGAAGCCAAGCCCAAGGATTTCAAGTGCAATACAAGTGATTGTATTCTACTTTAAGTAGAAGAAAGATCCACCCCCTTCACATTCTAATGTTCAGGAGATAAATAACATCATATAAATATATATTTAGCTGCTTGTCTGAAGTGACAGAACATCGATCTAACTGCTTGTTAATTGGTTATTATGAAGTTTAAAATATATTTGTTATAGAAAGAGTATCCTATGATCTCAAATACATTAAACTTAAGTTTCTGTAAGGTTGTCTTATATGTGGACCTCACTTTACTAATATGCAACAATATTATGGTGACAATATTTGTGGCATATGACATACAGTCTGTTGTTAGTACAGAACTATTTATTTTCATAGTAAGGCAAATTTAAGCACAGGGTTCATCCTACCTAGTATGTTCAATTTAATCGAGCCATAAGAATATGTTTTTAATAACTCCATAGTGAAATCTAGCTGTGCAGAACTGATTAAAAATCATAATATTATTTAGTAGAGAAAAAAAAAGAAATGTTCAAAAAAATCTCAGTTCATCTTTCATTCTCTGTTTGTTCAAAGAAGCCTTTTCATCTTGGTGAAATGCTGCCAACTTTTTATTTGATCAAAATGATGCATTGTAAGAAATGAAGATAAATTTCACAGAAGTAAGAACTGTGAATAGCTATAGGAATTTCCTCCCAATGCAGAGTTAACAAGATTTCCACAAAGTGAAAGTTTTTCGTCTTTTCCAAAATTGAAGTCTGCCAACTCCTTGTTGTTCCATGTTTGAATACTAGAAGTGAATTTGCTGTTTAGCTGCTGGATATTTGTTTATCCTTCAAAATTCTTTAAGGTGTCTTTTGGGAAGGGATTTTAATCAAAGGTTCGTTGCCCTGAGTTTAAGAAAACATGAAATATTCTGTTATAAAGCTATATAGAAGGAAGGAAAATGCAATACAAGGCTGGGAGAGAAATAAGAGAGAAAGCACTTGGTAGAAACTGGAGTTTCATGCTCTGGAATTTACATTACAAATATCAAAGGCTCTCTCCTTCCCTACCTCTAACAAAAAAAGTCCACATGAGGATTCAGCGCAGGGTAGCAGAGCAGTGTACCATAAAGCCATGCCTGTCCTAGCTAGAGACAGTAGAGGTGAGGTCCTAAGTGGAATGTGAGGCTTTTCACTGTTCGGCAGCAAATGCCTTAATTACAGAGTGAGGATGAAATGAAAAGATCCTTACTACTCTCTTTAGTGACTCGTATTTCATTATTGTCACTAGGCCAAGTTTACCTACAGAGGGACTGTGCCATATAGTTATTTTCTCTGACTTGGTAGTGCATGTGACATCATGTGGCATGGGTGGTTGTGTTCCCAGCAGTGTCCTGTCTCCTCCTGTGTGTAGTAGTGCCATCCTTCAGCATCTTCTCTCTGTCTCTTGACCTCCTTGGACTATCATCCCCACTGAGGGTAGAAAGCAGAGTCTTGTCCAACCCACCTCTGTCCCTGGGGATAACCCTTGGTGGCGGCTGCCATTGCCAGTAATGAGCCTCCTTTTTTCTCTCAGAACTGTGTTGAGCCATGTATAGCCACCGCGGGCTGTTCCCAAATCTGCTTGGTATGAGCTCAACTAGAGTCAACTTACTTATAGCTGCTATTATGCACTCAAAGTAAAGCATCTACTTTATTAATTGAATACTTAGCTGAGATTTAGCTAGTTATGCACTGGTGTGTTTTCGACCTACAGAAGACACATGACTAGTTAGTTGTATCTATACAACTGTTCTTATTTTTTCTGAATGAAATATAATTAAAAGAGGATTTTAATCAGTTGTTTGGCTTCAGCTTCCTAAAAGAATGCTCTTCCTCTGGCTTACAACATTGCTCATTGTTCTTGCATTTCACTAATTAAGTGTTTAAATGCTATCGGTTTTATTCTTTTCTGTACTGTAGTTCTGTAAAATTGTCATTACTGGGTATGGTTCTTTTTCAAGGAAGTTAGTGAAACCGCATGAAGCAAGGTTTCCTTTTTACCTCATTTTGCCACTTTTCCACACATCGTGTAAATAGATAACAAAGAATGTTTTCTTCTTAAATACCTATTACACAAATGCCAGAGTAGCATTTCTATGTCCATACACTTACCTACTTTTTTTCTAAAGTATGAACAAGTCTTTTTTTTTAATAAGCTTTCTGCATGCTATCTTAGGGTGTCTAATGAGAAGTTGTCAGATTTCCTAGTTTCTTGGTCATGGACTGATGGCATCAAACCAGGAAAACAGGTACCCAAATGTGCTTTCTATCTCCTCTCTTCATATGTGGACATCCCAGGTTTTGGGAATTTTCAAAAGTAATGTCATTTCTGAAAGTACAGTTCAGAGCCTGCTTACATAAGTGTTGAAGCTTAAATTTCCGTTTGAAAAAGCCTATTCTCGTCGTAACGGTTATAAATGCAGCGTCCATTTAAATGATTGATTATTGACAGACTGGCCACTTGTTTTTATCTGTTATTGTTGTTATACTGTTCCAGGATGTCTCAGCAGGTTTGCAAGGCTTCTGTTTGTAAGATGACAGTCCAAAAATTCATCACCAAACATTTGATGTCACAAGCACTTAAGACGGAAAAGATAACCTGATCTGGGTTAGGAAGTGGAAATATATTTCATTCTTTCTTGTCAACTGTCTCATTATTCCCCATTTATCAGAGTAGGTATTTAATTCTGAGAAATAGCTCAGTAAGTTTTCATCCCTTTCATGCCTCTTATAGAAACACTTTCCTCTGATTATGTGCATTTTGGTTTAAGTGTCAATCTATTGTAGTGCTTTTCCATGAATCTGTTTGTGAAGAGTCTTGTTTTTCTCCTTACCCTCATCATATAATAACTAAGACAACCCATTTTTAACAAAGAAATAAGGGGCGGGGGAGGGAGGAATGACATAGGGCCAGGGGTGGCAAATACTGAACATCATCTGGACCAGTGTGTGATTTTTCAGTTATAATCTATACTGGTTTGTATGTATTTGTGCCCACAAAATTCTTACAACTTCTAGACCATAGGTCTTCTGTTCATCTAGTGTAAGAATGAGGAAAAGGGATTTTTCTGGAGCCTCTTTACCACTTTATACTCTTTTCTGATTTGCTGGTCAGCATTTCAAAGCAAAGAACTTCTCCATCTTATACTCATGGATTAGACCAGCACCAAGGTGTCTTAGGACTGAGGAAAAATAAAGAAAGGCTCAATATGCCTCTTCACATACTCTTATTACCTTAGTTGCACTTCAAAACTTGTGTCAAACAGTAGGAATGAGTCATAAATTTTGCAGTGGTGTTTATTGTGCAATAAAATACCAAAGAGGGGGACAATTTAAGCTGTTACGCTCAAGGTGTGACTGGTTTTTGCTTATGCTGCAGTAAATCAGGAATGTTGCCAGGGACATGAATGACATTATGCTAGTACTTAACTCCTATGAAAAGGGAAAATGTATAGAAAATTGGAGTAGTATCATTCCTATGAAAATAAGATACTTACACATTTTCCTTATTTAAATATTCAAAACCATGCAAGACACAAAAGAAAATCCTCATAACTAGACAAGAAAGAGAAGTTAATTTGCTATTAAGGCACTGGTCCTCAGCTGTTGCAAGTCATCTTTGCTCATGGAAAAAGCTAAATTCTGCTGACGTAGGCAACATGAAAAACTTTCCCTGTAACTCATGTCCACAGATCACTGTAGCATAAACAGGACTCCCACTTTTGAGCATTTCTTCAGTGGCCCATGTAATTATGTAGAGCCTTTTGACTGAAGTTAATCTTTATTCCGATAGTCATGGATTGCTGTTAGATTTTTACACAGTGATGCACATGCATTTTGTATGATAAAATATCTGCACATTTTCTTTGGTCTTAAAAGTCTTCTATACGAAAGAGATTTCTTTTTCTTATTTTTTTACATTGATGTGATTAGACAAAAAAAAAAAAAAGCTGAGAATATCATTGCAACTGTGGAAATGGTTTAATAAAACCTTCTCAGTATCATCACATAGCCTGAATTGTCCCAACACACATACTGTTGCAGTATGGGTTCATACCTAGAGAATGGGTCCCTACCATTACACTGTCAGTAAAGCAATATTCGACCTAAACAGTAGGGGAATGATGATGCCCTTATCTCCCTGAAAACAGCCTTTAGTCAGTAGGAGCTCTAAAGCCAAACTCTGTGCCTTGCTGCTTGAAAGTATTTTTTATCCAGAAGTGATAGACAGGATTAGCTTTGAAGCCTGTTTCTGCTGACCTCAGAGGAGTAAATTACCTTGCTCTTAGAGGAAGTATGACTCACCGTCTGACTGTTTGCACAGCATTTGCAGTTTTAACCTGCCCGGGGAAAAATCACTGAAATCTGACAATTATTGTGGCATCTCTCATCTAACAGCCAAGCATTGCTCTTCGACAATGATGCTAGAAGTGTATGTACAATTTTAGTACATACTGTTCGAAATTTGTTGTTTCTTGAAGTGGCCACTGAAGCCATTAACCCATCACGAGAATTTTTCCTGAGAGAAAATTATTCCGAATTAGTTCATGCGGCTTTATTTTAAATGGAAATATGTATATGTATTTCGCTTACACAAATATAAGAATGAAGTTTTTCCAAATAGTTACAGGTGGATTTTTTTTTCTGGAGTTTCACTAACAGAAGCTCAATACAAAACTAATGGATATGAATGTATCAGTCATTCCCCAAATATCACATACAAAAATGATGTTTAAATGATGTTTTTAAACCTAGAAAGTGAATAAGCAAACAAGAAAGTATTATGCAGATCAAAGTGAAATATGATTGTAGATAAGATGTACATATTAAGACAAACCATGTTATAAAATTATCATTTCAGCATGATGAGTTTCATATCTTGTCATACATTACATTTGGGTGCATTGTTGTAACAAAGATGTTATTTCTATGTGAAGTCTCTTCTAAACTGTGTAGCTAAAATATATCAAGATATTCCAGATCCTGAATATGTACATTATATATCTTGTAAATTATATATTCAGTTCTAAATAGCTGCAAACTTGAATCTGACTCACATATAGATATTTTTCCTCACAGAAGTGTGTGTTATCAACAATACCATTTAGTGGAAAATTGGAGTTAAACAGGAAACCATGTTACCTTTCATATTTTTTATATATTTTTATCAGACTTCACAGATGTAAAATACAGGATACTGTAAATCTCCTTATACCTTCTGTGTTTTTTATCAGTTGCCCACTATACATCAGATTTCTGTTTAAATACTTTCTCACTTCTTTTCTATGTAACGTTGTTTCATTTCTCATAGATTATAATACACTTATTCCCTATTATTCAAGTGTCTACGATATGCAAATAGTTGGTGACAATTAGGTCCAGTAGTCCTGATTATGTGACAGAACAAAATGAGTGCCAGATCTCAATCTGTTATAGATCAGCATAGCTCTGCTAAAGAGATCTCCAAGTGTGTTTGCTAAAGAGATTTATACTTCTATTCTTACCCTACATAATATATCGGAAATGTTCGTCTCACCACAGTTAGGTGTTCTTTATATGTTATTTTCTGTATATGTACTATCTGCTGTCATAAATAAAATAGTTAATAGTTATCATTTTAATGTGCTAAAAATATTTTTCATTTTAAACTTGTTCTAGTCATCCTAAAGTTTCCTTTGCTTAGCAGATGGATTTATGTTTTGTTTGTTCTGTATGCCAAACTAAGACTTAAATTTTTTATGTTGGCATTATGGCTATGTGCAAAACAGTATCATTGGTATTTGTTGTGCACTAGTGACTGTGGAAAGTGTAATAGACACATATACTGCCACGTGATAGCTGGAAGCCTCTTGCCTAAGGACAAGCACTTCAGGCACAAAGACAAAGACAGACATTTTCTGATCAGGATGTTCACAATGAAAGAATTATCATTACTGCAATATTGCCATTAGACTGAAATGCAGATGCCTTTGACAAGAGTTTTCTATTAGGTGATAGGCAATTCAGGTCTTTTGTATTCACTATGGCCATCAGTACACTGAAAAATTAAGTGAAGGAGCAAGATAAAAGTCTACTGAGTAGTCCACATCCAATAATATTAATGAGTATTATGTTGAAAAACTTCATATCTCCAAGTACTAATTTAATGAAAGATATTTGTGGTTGCTTTTTTTTACTTGCTCATTTTTAATAGTAGAATCCCTGCATGGATTTGGATGCACAACTTAGAGATATAAATTATTCTGAGCGGTAGAAGTGTCCTGATTAAAATGTTGCCTTGTTTGCTTATGATCCTCTTGATGCATGGGATAAGACTGTGATTTGACAAAACAATAAATCCAGTTTGAAAGTGCCTGCTGCTTGATAAGGAATGCCATGGCTATGTCATTCGGAATGCTGAACTGGCACAAATTCATTAAATCAGTTTGAATTTGTTAAAAATATTTTGATAGGGAGATTTGTGAAGGCAAAATTATAACAAATTAGATATAATTTGAACTTTATATTAAATCAGGTATTGTATGTTCTCACTTATTCAGCATAAACAAGCTCGTGTTCCAAGGCCTGATCTAGATTCAGTCTGTATGATCGAATGATGCACCTGTGCCTCACTGATATCATGAAGCACGACCTAAATTTCCATTTTGAATTTTTCTTCTCGCTGCTGCAGTTTTGGGGTTCAGGCCAGTGTTCAAAGACTAGATCACCAGCAGGCATGCAAGAGGTGACACACACATTTGGTACAAAATGTCATTTCGTCCTGTGTCCGAACCAGTCTAATGTTTACATTGCTCTAAATCAGTCTGTCTGCCTTTCAGATGCAGATTCCTACTTCCTCAATATTGTAGTGAGTATATGTTTCCTTACACCTCTGGAAGCTATAAGTCTGTAAAAAGAACTCAGCACTGATATTGATATAACAGTTAATGCAAGCTGAAGGTGTGATGCCTGGGAAAGCAGATAAGTGCCCTAAATTCTCACCAGCTATGAGTAAAGTGTTGGTATATGAAGTACTTTAAATATTGCAAAAAAAGCTCTCAGTCCTTCTCAAGATCACATGTCAAGACAAAGGCTTCATAAAACAGGCGAGTAGTTTCAGATACCTGTGTCTATTTTTTATATATTTTTCCATGAAAAATTGAACATTTAAAAAATTTTTTTTTATAGATAATGAATTTTTATGATAAACTTTTCCTTTCCTCAATCCTTTTCTTGATTCTTATAGCTTATGCTGTGAAGTGAGATCATTGAACTGGCACAGATAATACAGCTGTTTCTTTCTGCTGGAAGAGAGTGCTAGATACATCCTATGGAAATTATTGAGAATAGGTTGTGTATCACTAAAATTAGTGGGTTTTTTTCACTGAGAAATAGGATGATTTCAAGAAATATTATACACAATCACCTTTGTAGTTTTGTGGGCATGACTGGATGAACAGTGTTAGTCATTAAACATTACTGATATCTGATTCTGAAATCAAACAAATAATTATACTTTAGTGTCTTATCATGATTCTTCAAGAAATGTTTAGTTTTAACTGTTTACTGTTACATTTTTACTACTAACACTTGTTTCACTAACATGAAATTTCAATTTCATCACTTAACTTGAAAATCTGAGTCAATTCAAGAAGCCAGAAGATAGAAAATAGCTGAGATAACTGAGTGGTGGTGAAAGGGAGGTGAGAGCAGGATGATGTTTTCTGAGCATTTTTTCTGGAAAGAGAACTTTTCAAACAGTGAATAATCGATATTGTATTGTGTCCCTCCCACCAAACAAGCTATGTGCCAGGATATAATCTTATTTTTAATAACGGCTGTATTTTCATAGCTGGAGAGTTTCACTTTGGATTTGAGCTCAGGCATCATAAGAGAAAGAGGAAATGCATTAAACTATTTTTTCTCTTGATTACTGATCTCTTAGAAACAATACATTGTATTTACAGCTTATCTTATAGCTGCTAACAATGAGTGTCTTTATGCTTTGATAGAACTGTAGCAGGGCTCTATAGTCTTATCATTTATTTGACCTAGAGGAAGGAGTATGTTTAATATCACAGACTTTTGTAATCCTATTGAAAATAGAGAGGGAAGAAGGTGAAGTTATATTTATAGTGACTGAAAAATAGAAAACATTTTCTTCTCTGCCCTGGAATGTTAATAAAAGCACTGTAGTGACAATATCATAAAGCCTTTTCCAGGATGGAAGGAATAGAAACGTATGTTCTGCCTTCTGGCAAGAGCAGTGGTTATGCATTTTATCTGTCAAATCTATCTGTATATGTAATGCTTCTAGAAACATGGTATCTGTGTACTAAAATATGTGAAACTTAAATTAACAATTCTACAAACCAAAGTAAAGATGAAAATACAAGACATCTTCTGAACTATATGTGTAGTTTTTAGGAAAAGAAAGAACATCAGAAATGTTCATTTTATATCTATAATCTAAATATTAAGTAGGGTTTTTATGTGTGTATATGTGTGTCCAAAGAAGAAATTAGCTTTTTAAAGACACTCTTCAATAGCTCAATTTTGACAGAAAGTTCTGGGTATTAAAAACTATTACTGGATTTCTTCCGGTAAATTAAAACTTTAAATGCAAATCTTGCAAATTGTTTGGAAGACCTTACTTTTTTGACTTTATTTTATGAGAAGATGGCCACAAATAAAACAACATTTTCAAATATTTTGAGAAGTACAATCAGAAGTCAAATAATCCAATAATTTAACACACTATCAACAGAAGTTAAAATCCATTCATAAAATGTTTTATTTTAGAAATTGTCTGTTGCATAACATAGATCTACTCATAACTCTAGTTTCTCACAGTATGTGCATAAACTAATTGTACATCTGTGTTTGGCTAGACTGAAGTTTGTATCATTTCATTTTCTTATTTATTGAAATAAGACAGATCACTTTGACTTGATATTTTCACATTTTGATTACATTCATGTTCTTTATCTTGCATTACTTCCAGCAAAAACAATCAAAACTTCAGACCACTGTATGGATGGATATAATTAATCTTTTGTTAGTATATTTTCTGGTGATAACTGCTTTGATATTTTCAGGATTGCATTTAACATGCCAAGGAGATTAAGCAGTATTAACAGACAAGAGGAACTAATTGTGTTTGTGAATAAGTTACCTTAGCAGTAATCATTCTTAAAGATTAGCTCACATGCATAGATTTCAGTGAACATCTGGATTATTAATCACCTTCATCTTAAATATTTTAATTATTTTAATTTCCAATTGAAATTTCCTAGCAAAAGGAGAAAATATCCTACTGACATCCAACATATGTCCTCACTATCATTTGAGACACGTGGTCCACTGATCTATTCTGAAATTTCCTGGTAATATAATAGATGATAGGATTATAATTCCATTCATTGTGTTAGCAAAGGCTATCATTGTGTACAATAAAATTCAGGCAAAGACAATAGCAAAAAAAAAACCTGTCATAGCACACATCTCTTTGTAAAAGAAATACAAAATACTGTAATGAAAAACTCAGATGAAAAGGGGAATAAATGTGGGAATAGTGATACTCATTTGTGTGCAAATTTTATCTTAACCTTTAGCCTTTTCTTCTTATTAAGTACATTTTTTTTGTAGCTCAAATTGAATATCCATTCAAGAAACTGTGTGTTTTACTTTATTTGCATTTCTGTTATTCTAAAAATAATAAGCTTACAGTGACATAATGTACCCATAATGCCATAAAAACCTATCATCACCATGTATGTGGTTTGGACGAAAATATAGAGTAAACATGATGAGAACAGTGGGTTTTATGACACAGTCTTATTATATTGCTAAAATGGCTGAAACAACTGCTTGGAACAGAGGCACCTAGATTTTAACCAGAGGAGGAGCACATTCTCCACTCAGGGTGAGACCAAGAGACATGAATTATTTCCATAAAAAGGAGTAGATTAGCTGAACACCTTCCCATAAGTCAAGAGGCATGCTAGGTTTCACTGTCACATGCACAGTATGTAGCTATGGACTACAATTAGAGGGCTCTAAAAGCTATATTTATTGTCATTATTTCCATTGAATGCCAAAAAAAGTACATGTCACTGCAAGAAAATATGTTTCTCTAAGGAGAGTTCAGTTTTTCTGTAAATGGAAAAAGGCCAGTATTAGGTCAGACCTGAGACATGCTTACTTTGGGTGGAAATTCCATATTTTTGGTGGGAATAAGAAGGAGTGACCTCTACCAGAGGTTTTTATATACAAGTGGACTTTTCTACACATTTCAGATGTTAGAATAAATTAATGGAGGACAGAAATTAAATGAGAGGAGTGTTTGAAAATGCATGATCAAGATAACCTCCTAGTCTGTAATTTATCATATTACTTCTGCTAGCTATGGGGTAGATTACTTATTCTCATCTTTAAAAGAATTATATTTTTCTCAGAGAGTTTACTTTCCTTCTCACTTACTTAGCTAATCTCAGTCCACTGCTAGAGCTTCTCATTAAAAACGACTTTATGAAACAAATGTTAACTGTTTCCTCTGCTCCCAGTCCATTAACTGCTAATGAGTAAGGGAGGATTCTAATGTCTATCTAAATAATGTCTAACATCTAAGCCATCAAAACAATGTATGAAACAGTCAGTTTCTAAAGACCACAAATGTGGTCCCTCTGGTAATTTGCAAATTTGGCAAAACTAATTAGCTCATAGACCAAATGCCATTTTGTGATCAGAAGGGACAGCAGTTACAAGACCGCTTAAGTGCATCCACATCACAGTTAGAGAAAGAGGTAAGTGACATAAATACTTCTCCAGACAGAGCTTCATACTACTAGACATTAAATCTATAAAAGTAAAATGGGACAGGCTAAACCAGGGAGGGGGTGTTAAATTTTTTTTTTTTTTGTACACAACTGTACACAAACACAACTATTTACAAACCACAAATTAGATCTATTACAGAGCAACAGAAATACTATACTGCAGCAACTTCTGCAACTTCTACTTTGATTCAATATTAATCATTATTAGTCGCTCATTCATAAACTTGATTGAATTGGTCTATCTAGGATGCTGAAAAAAAACCCTTGTGTTGATGACTGCATACAAATCATTTTTCTGTCTGCCCAAGTGCTGAACCCCTTCCCAATCAAAAGCAACAACTTCAAAGGAATGCTTTAGCACCAGGGTGATGTATTTGACAAGAGAAGTTGAGTTGTACCCACGAAAAGATTGTGACAGAGGAACACAGTTGTTAGCTCTACTGTGCTAACAAATTTCCATCCAGACTGTTCAGCTAACTGAAACAAGAATGTCTATTGAGGTGGGCTGTATTTCATGTTTGTATGTATTTTTATTATTCAGAATAACTTTCCAATGTGCATCTTTATACTTTTCTTCTTCTCTTTGACACTATGATGATCTCAAGTGTACCACAAATTCCCTTTTTTCTGGAGAAATTATTTACTATGCATTTTTACATGAAACTAGGCACTTCTTAGAGCAGGCTTATCATAGTTCTGCATGTAGTCCTGACAGTGGGAGAATTGCTATTTCCTTAGCAATATTAAACCTACAGTGCTGGGTTCCTTTCCATAATTTCAGCCTAACAGCAGGATAGCAATATTAATTTTCTTGTGGAACTTTTATGAGTTTAAAATATTCCTCCTTCTACAGGTTGTGAATCTAAATCCAAATGCCCGTGCATGTTTTGGTTTGAATTGAATAAAACAGAGTATAAGAATTATAATTTTCGTTTCTTAGCATCATATTCCTTCTTTTAATTGTCATGAAGTTGTAACATGAGTTGTTAAACAGGTGCTTTGTTTTATTTCCACGCTGCTAGGATTTAGCATTTTGTGTGTGTGTGTGGCTGCATAGTGCTTCTGGTTCAGTGTTATTCTCAGGCAATGTAGAGGGGTGTTGTGGGTTAGGCCGATCCGGCAACTAAACCCCACGCAGCTCTCCCACTCCAGTAAAATGGAGAGGAGAAAAATGTAATAAAAGAGCTGAGGGTCGAGACAGGAACAGAGCAGCACCCACCAACCACGGTCGCGGGCAAAAGAGGCTGTTTTCTTAAAGCAAAACTATTTATTAACAGCTACCTACAAAGAGAAAAGCAAACAAAAACGGTTACTTAAGAGGATAACAAGAAAACAAGGCCAGGTCTTAAAAAAACACCACTCCTCCCCTTTGCCTCTTCTTCCCGGCTCTACCTCCTCCCCCCAGCGGCGCAGGGGGCAGGGAATGGGGGAGTGCAGGTCAGTTCATTCCAAGTTGTTACTGCCGCTTCTCTTAAAGGAAAAGGAGTCCTTACACCATTGTCCCTTGCTCCAGTGGATCCCCCACTCACGGCGAAAGCGTGAATCCTGCCCGCTGGGAGGCAAATCTTTACCCCATCGGATTTGCCCCAAGTGCGGGCTTTACCAGTCCTGGACTTTTAAGGAGCTGTAGCCACTCGCTCTGGCGTGGGTCATCATACAGACTTTAAATGCGCTCCGGCGTGGGTCGTGTCGTCATATCGACCTTCAATGCGCCTCCGTACAGACTTAGATGCGTAAATGCAAAATGCGTAAATGCGCCTCGACCTGTGCCCATGATTCACAACAGTCTCAGGCTCAGGCATCTCCTTTAACAAAACACCTCCCCATCGGCGGGGGTCATCCCATGGACTCTAGATGCGTACCGTGCTCAGGCTCTGGCATCTCTTCTCAATGTGGATCCTCCATGGGCTGCGAGTGGGTCTCTGCTTGCTCCACCAAGGACTTGTTACAAGGGGCCGCTTGCAAGGGGGACTCAACTGCGGCACACGTTGTTCCGTTCCATCTTCACTGACCTCTTATCTGTGTGGCCGTTTCTCTTAGATCTCAGTCCTTTCTGGGTGAACTCGGCCCAGTGGGCGCCCCGTCAGTGGGTCTCTCCCTGAGTTCCCCAAGCGGCTCCACCGCCACCATCCTCGACGGGGCAGGCACCGGCCCGGCATGGGCCGCCGGCCCAGCTGGGAGCGGGGCCCATGCCCCCCTCCCTTCTCCTTGCTCCTGGGCAAAGGCACACCTTTCCGGTTCCTCTGTCCGACGTAAATAGGGCAATTCGCAGAGGCGCCGATTGGCTCAAGCCCCGAGGGGGATGGGAGTCCGGTCTGATGGGCAGCTTCTGCCACCCGGAGCTCCACCCCCACTTCAAACCATAACATGGGGAAAACATCTATGCCACTAGTCATTACTGTCCATTACACAACTCATTCTGATTGTTCTTCTTGCTTGTTTAATGATACAGTAAAAAATAGATACTATGATGCTCTCAGTCTGTACTTTTATGCAATATCTGACATCATATGGCCAAACTATCACCTGTTATTAATATTATAATTAAATATCTTCCGTATTAAATATGTTCTCAAACTTTTTAGCTTCTTTATGGAAGTGTACATGGTGGATGAATCTGCATATGTCTGGGTGAGAGAATGAAACATGGAAACATAAACACATTTCAATTTGGAATACTGTGCCATGTGATATAAAAGAATATTTTTTAGGGCCATTTGTTTTTTTATGGGCCTAACTAAATGCAGTGTGGCTTCAGAGCCAGGGAATCAAGATCCAACGTTCAGTACAACACACAACTGGAGGACCTGAAAGTGCCCTTGACGTAAGCAGGAGCTGGGGCACAGAATCTGCTCTCTTCAAAAATAATCCTACTACAAGAAACTATATTCCAATGCAATTTCAGTTTGCTTGAGTTAGTTTCAGTAAATTTAATGCCACCAAAAGTGGTGATTTGGGATGGGGAGAACACAGAAGTAAAGAACACCGAATCCCGTTGTCTTTTATAGTGTCATGCTATGTCAAGGCAGTGACCAGCATCTTGGAAATTACAGAATGAGTAATGGCAAATATCCTTTTTGTATGGTCATGTGTCTTTGAGTGTCTTCACTATTTACCTTGTTAGGAAGATGACAGCTTGGATTGTTGTACACTGAAAACAGTATCTTCCCTGAACTAGCAAAGATCACAGGGAAAGAGTAAGAGATTCCCTGTTTTGTTACATTTCTGTATCAAGAGAATCTCCTTTAAATTGGATCCCTGGGCAGCCACCAGCTGTGACGATGTACAGCAACAGCACGGATTTAGCTCAGATATGTGTAACTTTTTTCAAACTGTACTTTTTTCCCCTACCAAATTCCCAGAATTATCCCAGATGTGTTATCCTCCCTTACCTATTCCTCATGGGAGGGTAGTGTTTAGTCCAGCTGATGCTGTTATAAGAGCAAGCTTCTGCTTGTACATTAGTAATCTGAGCCTGTAGTATCTGGGTGAATAAAAGGTCTTCTCTTCCATTCAGTGGGTTGTGTGAAATAATGGTAGTTTTTCTCCTCAATTTTCAAAGTGAAGATTCTCACAAAAGACATCAGTCTGATATATATCTGCGATAGTTGTTGTATGTGCTGAAAGTCTGAGTAAATAAATGAAAAGTTTTAAAAGACTTTGACATGTCAGTTCAGGTACTGAAAGATTATTTTTAAGATTATTCCTGCTTTTAAAGAGACATGTCCTTTAATAATAGATTTATTCTCTATTCTTTATTAACATTTTTTGAGCTTTTCCCAGCTCATAGGGAGAAAACTGGGGAAAAAATAAAGAATTCTTATATGAGCACAAACTGCATGATACATCTGTGCTTCTCTTTGGAATGTACTATTTAATTCCTTGCACAGAATCATAGAGTCATAGAATGGTTTGGGTTGGAAGGGACCTTAAAGATCATCTAGTTCCAACCTCCCTTGTCACGGGCTGGGGCACCACCCACTAGATCACGTTGCTCAAAGCCTCATCCAACCTAGCCTCCGGGGATGGACATCCACAACTCCTCTGGGCAACCTGTACCCAGTGTTTCACCATCCTCATCATAAAAAATTTTTTCCTTATATCTAATCAAAATCTCCCCTCTTTCAGTTTAAACCCATTGCCCCTTGTCCTATCACTACACACCCTTGCAGAAAGTCCCTCTCCAGCTTTCTTGTAGGCCCTCCACCATGTGGTCCATTCATCAAATCCATGTGTCTCCAATTTAGAGACAAGGATGTCATGTGGGACAGTATCAAATGCTTTGCATTTGTCCAGGTAGATGACATCAGTTGCTCTTCCCTTATCTACCAACTCCCATCGTAGAAGGCCACCAAATTTGTCAGGCACAATTTGCCCTTAGTGAAGCCATGTTGACTGTCACCAATCACGTCTTTTTTTTCCATATGCCTTAGCATAGATGCAGGAGGATCTGCTCCATGATCTTGCTGGGCACAGAGGTGAGACTGAGTGGTCTATAGTTCCCCAGGTCTTCCTTTTTTCTCTTTTTAAAAATGGGGGCTATGTTTCCCCTTTTCCAGTCAGTAGGAACTTCACCAGACTGCCATGATTTCTCAAATGTGGCTTAGCAACTTTATCATATATCTGGAAAGGAGTGCAAAGTTCTGACCCTAAATCTTATTTTCAGCTTTGGCTACAGTATAAGTAGCATGTGACTGTGTAATAAGTAGACACCTACAGCTGTATATGTAATATAACTGCAATTATTGTTCTGTTTACTGCATATGAGATGAATTAGAGTCTGGGTTACACCACCTGCATTGAATGAGCATGACCAGGCTGCCAAGACCTGACTATATGCCTGATCAGTCAGAGCAGTTCATCTTGTCAATAGCCTATCTATGAAACTCCATGTGGGTTGTCTGTATGCTTACCTGGTATTAAAATAGAAACAACCTTTTTGTTTTCCTTTCATTTTTCTTTTTTTCTTTTTTTTCTTTCATTTTTCTTAGAATGGCTATAAATACGTTTGCTGAGTCTTCAAAACAGTGTTGACACTTTTCTTGCCATCTAAGTTTTTAAAGAGGTATATTTTCAAGTAATTCCAAAAAGAGGAAAACATTCCTCATTTCAGAATTTTGTCAAGTACATTTGACAATAATCAGAAACATATGTACATCTTCCCCTTTTTGAGCTGTGATTCATCAAGCTTCAGAGTCATATTAAGCAGAAATCTTTTGCAAGACTGAGGAAATCAATCAGAATAAATCAACCAGGGATGAAATAAAAAGTTCTTTACATTTCTAGATGTTTCACATGGAAGGATGACCATGTCTCTTCACTCTTTGATAAGGATTTTTTTTATTGCATTTAAGCTTTTCGGCTCGCTTTGTTTTTCCATGGCAATAGGTACATGGGATAGATAGAAGTGAACTGCTGTGTTAGCATAAATGTGTCATCAAATTTAAACTCTTCTCTAGTGGGTTCATTAGTGTGTGAAAATTCAGAATTTTTTCTTTCCTACATTGCATATTTACAAAGCCATAGTTGACTGTGATCATAGCATTCGCAGCAAGGAGCATTGAGCAGGAGAGAGAAGAGCCTTGTTGGCAGCTTGCGTTGAGACTCAAATGACAGGTCACTTCCCTCTCTCTTTGCTTCTTTCTGTCAGCAATATGGTTATATCCATCCAGAACAAATCTTGCAGACAACTCCTGTACATGTCTGTGCTTCGGCCCTTAGAAAATGTGTATTCAGCCCCCGAGTGGATTAATGCCAGGAAAAGTCTTTGATTAATTGTCTGTCACCTTCCACTCTTTTCCAGAAGGACTCTAACAGAACTAATAGGTTCCACAAAGCATCATTCAAAAACTACGGCTGAAAGGATAAAACGCAGCATGTCTTTAAAGTGCACTTATGGCTCTTCTGTATCCATAAACAACTGTGCGTTACCCAGCCACATATATTTTTGCAGAAGGGAATAAGTAACTTTCATGTATCATGCATTAGATCTGTGGTTGGAAATGAGACTTCAGGACTAGATTTCATGAACTCATTTCTTCTCATTATTCATATGGATTGTGAGATTTGTTCCTTGGTCTTTGTCAATGACAATTGAATAACAGGCTACCTCCTGAATCTACAAGAACCACTTACTCTTCTTTCTTCTTACTCTTTCTTCTGGACAGAGTAGGAGGTATGGTTATTCTTACTGAAACAGGGTAGAGTGCTTCAAACTGCAGGAGTTTTATTCCTACCAAATTCCATCATCTTCTTCAATGTTGCAAAAGATTTTCACCTAATACAGTTCTGTAGCTGAATGAATCACAAGTCAAAGCCAGGTGGCACATGTCTTGTGACTATACACTCTCATAAATACAGTACAGCAGAAGCCTAAATGGAAACACATCTTTTGGAACCATCTGTTCTTACAGATATCTGCAATAATAAAGAAAATAAAGGCTTTAAACGCTGCTGTGCTATTTTAAGCCTTAAAGGCATTTCCTTGTGGTCTCTCCTTTCATTCTGCAAAGCTCAATTTGTTTCACTTGGAAATAATTTAGCTGCCATGTTTGTTGCTGTTCGGTTTATGAGCTTTAGAGAATCTGACTATAGCTGGCTTACCTATATATGAGTATTTATAAACCAGAATCTTTTTAATTCTGGAAAGTGCTGGGTTGCTCTCTGGTGAATGTAGCTTGTCTTTGATTGTGCGTTTTATAATAGCTTACATGGTGAAACCATTCCCTTAGTGGCTTGTTTGTTTATTTGAGGGAAGTTGTGTGTGATTTTTCCAAAGACAGTACTGCAGTGACTCAGCCACAAAGACAATAATCTTTAATTTTTGCTTATGTAATTAATTGCATTACATTGCTCTTATGATATCTTGACTGTAAAAATGCTCAGTTGCAACAATATTCTGAAACTTCTGTATTTAGACTATACTCCTTAATTGGTGGAGTTTATATATTGTGAACACTGATTAAAAAAAAAAAAAAAAGATAAGTCTCACTAGTGTTAAATCTGTTGTTCTGTCAGAGTTGTAGTCTTTTGTCTGTTGCAGCCAGTGAGTGCTGCAAAAAGAGTGCTATTACAGTTCCATATCGAGCAAATCTTCTAATTTATAAGGATTACAATATCTTTGCTAATACTGTGGTCAATATTTTAACTGTTTACAGAATTTCTGTAGGCTCTTGCAGTAGTATTTGAAGACTGAGATTTCTTCTAAAAGTGAAATAGAGCTGGCAAGTCTCAGAAATTCAAGATATAAACCAATATATGAAACTGAACCGCAGTGGCATGAGCTGCCCCATTCCTAAAGGAGTGACATAGAGAGTAATGTCAAATAGAGCTACAATTTCTAACCTAGAAGGTCAACGTCAATCCGTGGACACCTGTAGTTTGTCTGAAATAGTTAAATCTCTGTGCCACATACTCGGCAAGCAATTCTGCTTAAGCATCAGATTTTGGAGGAGGGAGAAAGGGAACAGGCATAATACCTAATTATGTGACTGACAGGTTTTATCTGGATATAACTACCTGACAGCATAAATTTGCAGGAAGAGCATTCACTCTGTTTTTCCGTCATGCCTCATTTTCAGCAGAGTGATAAGAGCAGGGCACAGTCGCTCCTGACCACCCTGGGAAAGTTGTCAGCCCCTGAATGGCAAAGCATAATTGCCCTCTTACTTGGGGCCGGAGGCATGTGCTGGAAGAAAGATCTTTCTGCCCAAGTGTCTTCTCCCAGCGAAGGGAGAAGCGAAATGTCACACCAATTATCCGAGCAGTGGACAGTGTAAGGAAAACTGGCTGCTTTGTGAAGCTGCAGCCAGAGTCCCAATTACTGAATTAGGCTGAGGGGATTTTTATACTGTTGGCCCCGCGCTTGGCTTTCACGCTGGACACCACAGACCCCAGCGCAAGTGGGGTAACCAGGTGTGACTGTAGCAAGACGCTCTGCAAAATGAGGTTGCAAGCCTTCAGGGGATGGAGGAGGGCAAGTCCTAAATCAGCCTTTGCTTTTGAAACCCAGAAGTCATTTCTATGGCATTTGGGAGCAATCCTCACAAAGGAGATGGAATTGCAGGGCTGCAGCTGATATCTGGAACAGCGATGAAGATCGGAGGGATGCCTGGGCACACAAAAGATGTGTTGGAGGTAGAAGAAAAAAAAAAATCCAGCTCACTGAGAATGTTTAAACCAGAACAGGGATTTTGGCTAGTTATTTCTCAGCAAAACTCAGCCAAAAAGTACAACAGAGTGTGAAATATAATGTGCTATTGTTTTATCAGGAAATTAAATCTTTTCGGGGAAAAAGTTTCCACTTTTCAAGTGGGACGAGGTTGTTCTCATGCAGATGTTTTGTATTCAAAGGATACACTTTTCTGGTGCATGAAAAAAATCTGCATTGTAATGCAGTTAATTAATATTCACAGTGTTCAGCAGGTGTGCTAACTGCTCACATGACAGTGGGATGTTTTGTTAAGTGCTGTGACATGACAGCAGCTGTGATGAATGGAACTAGGATATTAAAATCTTTTAAGCAGCAATGCTATTCCAGATGATAAAACACCAGTTTAAAAAAATGGATTTATTTAGAGTTTCTAAGACAGATAAACAGCCAAAGGAGTCCAGCAAGACACATTACAGGTGATAAAATAGTTAATGGTGTGTCACAGCGTACTATACTTCCGTATATTTCTCTTCATTTCCCTCAATAATATTTAGTATATGCTCTATATAGCATCCTTTTTTATCAAGTCCCCTTTTGAATGTATTGGCATTTGAGGAACACATAATAGAGAAAGAGGATTTTTTGCCTGAGACATGATCTGGGTATATGAAATAAATCCAACATAAAAATAAATCCTATGACAAAAAATAGTGAAATAGCAGCAATTAAAAATATTCAAAATCTACTAGAATATTTATAAAATTCTTGATATTAAATTATACATTTTGTGCAGATCACTCCGTAATGCTTAGTGGAAAATGCTTATGCGTGCTATTGGTGATGAAGTTAAAAAAAAAAATTTAGGGAAATATGGAAATAGGGAATGTATGAATCCTTTGGAAAATTCAGTTATATCTGATTATCTCACCAGAAATAGTTTTCTGCCATCTATTCCTTGACAGTATTTGAATGATTTGGGAATATTTGGAGAAGAATGAAAAATAATATTTTTAGTTTAATATTAAAATTATTATTTCTCCAAATTTTAGAAAGTCTAATATGTCTCTCTTTTGTCATTTATCATTTACAAAATTTTCAATTCTTATTCAATTAAGGTGAACAAATGACAAATGATATAATGCTGGTTGGCTCGCATTTATCAGAGAAAAAATATATATTTGAATTGTGTTGAAGACTAAGAATTTAAAAGCTTTCTCAAAAATAAGCAAAGAAATACATATGCATGCCAAAAGGGGTAAAGTTACTCCATTTCATGGAACTACTGAATATATAAATATTTTGTCATCTAAAATGAACAATTCAAATGCCAATTCAAATTATTTGTAAAACAATTTGCAAAAGGAAATAATTTATTGGGGTTTTGGTTGGTTGGTTGTTTTTTTTTAAAACACCACTTTCCTAACTTAATATTAAGTGTTGTATATAGTGGGAGAAATAAGTTAAATAGCAGTGTTTAGAGAGACACAGGGAACAGATTTCAAATAAATACTTTACATGAGCCAGCAGTATTTGAAAAAATCATCACCAAGTCCCCCTATTTTTTGCATATGCACATCTACTGCCATTTAACTCAGAGACAGGTCCTACTGCAATAGCTCTGCTTTCTAGTCATTTTTAATGAGACAGGAGCTGGATGCAGTAGATGATACTAATGGGAGGAAAATAAGAAAAGGCTCTGTTTGAAGAGGTGCGCTCTGTCTCCCTAAAAAGGACCGTACTCCATCTCTGTGCCTTACCTTTGAGCATCAAAGAGAAAAGCAGGTAGCAGAGTGATCGCTGTTACTACAGAATATCAAAAAGAGCATTTTAGCCTCTGTATGATGTTCTAGGCAGAAAGATTAGAAACCTGGAAACTTCCCAACCCTACTCCTAGTACATTATGGGTGAGTTGAGGAAGGATCAGATCCTCTTAGTGGTTTGATATTTCTCATAATTTGAAATTATTCTCACTTGGTTTCATAGCTTCTAGTTGGTAAGTTAAATATATATATATATATATATTAGGTTCTTGTTAGGCAAAAAATGGGACATTAAAAGAACTGAAAAGGATGGATTTTGTGCAAAATCACAGAAGTAACTAAAGCAGATGTAATGTCTCTGATCAAAGGCTAATACTTAATGAACTAAAAAACACATCCTATTTTGATGAAGGGAAGAAATGCTTTCTTTCAGGTAGTGTCTTTATTCTTAAACTTAGTGAAGAATGCTATTTGCATCCTTTATTTACTTTAAAGTTAAAATATTAAGACAATACATCCTTTGCCTCCACAGCAGTTCTTGCAAAGGTGCTGTCATCCAAGCACCTACATCACATTTTTTTTCTTTGCATGACTCAAGTGCGCAAAAAGGAAAAAGCATGTGCTGTACAGCTTTTTGCCTTGCCTTGCCTTAAATTAGATTCCTTTGATTTTAAGGGAAAGGAAATTCAAGATATTCTGACACATCTCTGCTGCTTTTGCAAGGCAATTAATTTTTAAAATGAAGAAGAATAGCTAGCTGGTAGAAACAGTAACATTACATTTTTCAGTGTTCTCCTTGCTGCTACAACTTCCTTATTTTTGCTCTTAAGTAACAGTTTAGTAGTAATAGAGTGGTTTTGCAATGCATCATGGCAGTCCAGTTGCCTGAATCGTTGCTTCTTAGCCATTGTAGCAAAGACTTAAAAATTGGATCTCCCCTTGCTCATTGCCTCTACTGAAATCCCTAGATATCATCTAAAAACCACATTTGTAGGAGCAAAACATATGGTCTCAAAGCCTTCAGCAGCAGGTCTGATTGTCTTCTAAAATTCAGATAGCTCCCCAGTTGTCTTTTAAATTCATTTTCTGATTATCCTCTAACGCAAATGGACAGACAGATTCCACCTCCCAGAAAAGTTCCGTTTTAGCCTGCGATTGTTCTCATGGAACTCTCTTAAAGGCTGAAATGTTTGTTTAGTTTTGTTTTGACTTTCAAAGTGAATTTATGAAGCCAGAGATTGTTAAGCTGAGTATTCACTGGCTGATATTTTGAGCTAGTACATCAGTTTCTGAGCTATTTTAGAGGCTTCTATACTCATTCCTTTATTTCACTAAATATTCATCATAAAGAAAGAAAAGTGGAAGTAACTATCTGTTACCTGGATCCCATTCTCACACATCTGAAGAAAAATATAAAATCTTAAAAGAATGCAAAGATCTGATCTTGTGCAAGACAAAGGTCTCCAAGAAAGATATAATACTCCTTCCTCTGTGCCTTAGTAGTGCTCGTCTGCAGCTGCAAGTCTATATAAAGAAAATCATTTTAACTGCAAGTTCTAGCTATAGGATGTAAATATGGTGATTTTATGATGCAGAATCAATGTCCTGAGTAATCAGGATGGTGCAGTTATCACTGGTGTGAGCTACAACATAAAAGATTTTAGTTCTTGTTCGCCTTTCAATATAAATTATTTCTGTTTTGTTAATAGCATACCTCTTCTATGAGAGTTAACTCACATCTCAGCTTGAGGACTCAGCTAAGAACTCCTCAGCACTACTTTATTCCTTTTAACAAGCAATGAGTAAAAGTCCTCACAATTAGTATTTTTTAATTATTATTTCTCCAGGGAGGAGGAGGCTATAAAGAGATAAATTGAAAATAACTGGAAAAAGCCATTTGCTTTCTTCTTTATTTGTGAAATTGCTTTGTTAGGTATTTTTAGTTATTTTTTCCTCTTAAAATTATCCTCAGTATACTCCTAAAGTAGAGGATATATATGTTTAATTTTAGTTTTACTTAGCTTTACGGTTGCAACCAGAAGCCAGTACCTTATACAGCACAGTTTTGCAAGCTGCCGTTTTGCCTTAATGTACAAATATGTCATCATGTTTCATCAGATACAGTATCTTCAGAGTCATTTCTGCTAAAGTCATACTTTAACTTCCTTTTAAATCATAGCTGATTTCCAGCTCTCTAAATTCCCATTTTTGTCCTGCTGGAAGGCTACTTGTATTCTATTATTTATTTCCCACCTTTTAGAGATATACCAATAAACCTGAAAACTTATGTGCAAGTTAATAATTTTGCAGTGTTCATGAAGTAGTACCATAACTCACAAATGCCATCTCATATTGTATTCTTCTACATTATACGCTGCTCTGGTATAATAGGCACTGAGAGCAGAAATAGCAGAAAAAACAGCAAGCCATGGTGGCTGAAGGCAAGGCTGATTTTCGTCTCTTTTGTGTCCTAGTGTATTCTGAGCAGCAATACACAAAAGGCTGCTCTGAATTTCACCTGCTGCTGTGTGGCTGCCAACAGCTGAAAATGACTGGAGCGCTGGGTGGGCTAGCCATACACAAGAAGTTCCCCAAATTTCGTTTAGAAATTATGAAGCGCATCCGTTATGTTACTTTTCTTTCCTTCCTACTGCTGACGGCTCCATGCCATCTGTCTTACTCTTAGCTAAACTGCTACCCAACACCAATAACTTTAACATTCAACCATCCTGTGAACTTCATCTTTTTCACCTCATCATCTGTTATCTGTGTACTACGACTATAGACACTCATAATGAATTAAACTTTTGCATTACAGCTCTTTTGCGATCAAAGTCAATAACAAAATCGCCATCAGGGAAATGTCTTGCTTTACTGTAAGATGCTCTTTTCTCCAAATATCCATATGAGTTATAATCACTTTGTACATGTCATGTTCTGAATATCATTGCTGGTTACTGCTATGTGCCATGGGCACTTTTTTTTTCATTTCCTAGCTTGCTTTAGTAACACTTAACTAAAGCGAGAGAGGGCAGAATGAACATCACTTAAGAGATAATAGTTCTCTACCCCTTCCTGCTTTCAGCAGATCACTCAATTGATTTGCCAGAATGCACCGGGGTTTGTCAGGACTCTTTTCCCAGCAGCTGGGATTAAGAAAAGCTGTTGAAGGGACTGCTGCTGCGCTGCTTTTACAGCTTCTGTGATTTGAGTGGCCACAAAAGGAATATCAGCAAAAAAAACAGCCTCAATGAGCTGAGAAACAGAAAAGGCGAGACATGGGACAAGATATTTACAGGTTTAATAACAAATTTTCAGAGACAAGACATGTGGGTGGTAATTCCAGCATCTCTTATTATTATCATTGGTTTCGATATTCTATTTATTTATTTACTTATTTGGGTAGGGAAAGGAGATCAGTGCTTTGGCTTAAGCTGTTTCTTGTGTCATCCAAGAGAGTAAAGAAAAGGGACTTCTCCCATCTGCAGGCACAAGTGGATCAAGTAGTTTGACACACCTTTTCAAGATTTACCTCTGCTCATTTCCTCTAGCTTTACACGTAAAGTCCAATGCAAATGACACAGCTTGTTCACGCTGAATCGCAGTGAATTCCCTTTCAGGGGAAAAAAAGCAAATGAACATCACTTGCATCCCTCAGTGAATTACAGCCATTGTTTTTCATTTCCTAGTGGGTAATTGAAAGCTTTTGCAGCTAGGAGAAATTATTTATAGAGTCATGAAAAATGGATTAACTTTCTTGAGTGCTTCATTGATGTTTTAGGCATCTACTTTATTCCAATTACTTAAATAATCTAAAATCAATGAATCTCTTTGTTTTAGAGAACAAATTATAGAGGAAAATAATTTGTTTAGCCTCTGTGAGTTACCTTATTTCCACATATTTTATATATGTAATATCTGCAAGGAACAAAAGAACTCAAAGTGCTATTAAGCTCAATATAGACAGAAACCTTTCCTTTGTTGCCAGCGCCTTCAATGGCGTCACAGAAGCCAAGCTTTGGGAAGGAATCTAGGAACTTTCCTGCTGGATTAGATCTACACCCACCTAATAAACTGTTCAACTGCTTGCAATGGCTCCTACCAAATGCCTCAGAAGAAGGCATGGAAGTGTGCAGGAGATCTGATATATCTGTCCCCAGAATCTGTCTCCAAAATTACATTTATACAATTTCCTAATAGTTACAGATTTTTTGAAACTCAAAATGTACGTTAATGATCTATCATTACATCCGTTTCTGTATTTTTTGTGTACAGTGTGTATGTTTTTCATCTGAAAATTGTAGAATTTCATTTCCAATTCAGATCAATGCACATCGTTTTTTCTCAAGAGAAGACTAAATTTGAGTGGAGTGTTTAACGGTCATATGTAAATTAACTTTTAAAACCAGATATAATCTTTATTCATAGAAAAAAAAAATGGACACTGAACAGAGCATTAAGATGGGAAGATCTTCAGTTAAATACCAGTAACTGGAAACGGTCACTGTTACCATGCTAGCAATTAGCATCAAGTCTGTTAGGCTAGCTCTGGATGGGATCGACTAAGATACTTATTCCAAGCTTGCTCAAGTTACATCATTTTTGCCAAATGGATCTCAAGTTCTCTTATTAAAGACGAATTTTTATACTATGATAACCTGTCTTTGTGTTTGAGCCCTGAGATGTTTTAGATAGGCAAGTTTTTTTACTTCTGTTTTGGTGAATTATGCCTGGGCTATCATGAATAAACTGCTAAATGAGAGAGATATGAACTAAATCCTGTGAAAATAAAAGAACTAAATTTTTATTCTTCAGAAAATATTCAAAAGCTCTTCTCGAGGCAGGTGGAATAATGGTTGAGAAATATCCAAACTTGAATAAAATTTTTAGAAATATAAAACATACTAGTTTCATTTAGTCAATCTTTCCAATCTCAGCTTAAGTTTACTCTCTGAAGTATAAAATAAACTCAAAATTAAAAATTACAATAGCATATTGGTAGCTTGCAAAATTCCTTACTAGAAGAACATTAATTACTTTTGCTTGTAGAACTTTACAACTTCATTTTACAAACAGACACTAAACACATAATGATACAATCATTTAAACGGGAAGATTCTCTCTTGTGTGTATAAGGTTATTTAGTTTACTGCTCCTTTTCAAAACTCTCTACTGGTTTTCTACTTCCAGAAGTGTATAAGATGAGTTTTACTGCAAAGATGATAGTAGGAAGAGGGAGAGTTTTTAAACACACTTTTTCTATAATTCCAGCATGAGAGGAAAGCATATCTCTGTGATACATTTCTAACTTTACAATTAGCTATCATCATACTTGCGTTGGGTTAGCACCAGTGATGCATTTAGTCTAAGAAATATCTTTAGTTTACAAATATGTTTTATGATTGCATATCATGAAGTAGATGATTGTCTTTGTTATTTTAGTGGGAAAGTATTAAAGCATTCCTAAATTTGTGTTACAGTTTTTCAATAATTCAGTCTATCCTTTTAAGTTATTCTAACCAGGTATAGTGAAAAGCAAAGTTCTTTTTGAAAGAAAGTCAGAGGGCCACAAAGATGATCCAGGGGCTGGAGCACCTCTGCTATGAGGACAGGTTGCAGGAGATGGGATTGTTCAGCCTTGAAAAGAGAAGACTTCGGGGGGACCTAATAGCTGCCTTCCAATACCTGAAGGGAACCTACAGGAAGGCTGGGGAGGGACTTTTTACAAGAGTGTCCTATCAGTGGAAATGATAGGGGAAATGGGTTTAAGGTGAAGGAGAACAGATTTAGATTAGATCTTAGGAAGAAATTCTTCAGTATGAGAGTGGTAAGACTTTGGAATGAATTGCCCAGAGAAGTTGTGGATGCCCCCTCCCTGGAGGTGTTCAAGGCCAGGTTGGATGGAGCCTTGAGTAGCCTGGTCTAGTTGAGAGGCGTCCCTGCCCGTGACAGGGAGGTTGGATTAGATGATCTCGGAGGTCCCTTCCAGCCTATGCCATTCTATGATTCTATGATTCTATGAACCTCACATTTTAGATAAATGCCTGAAGTGTTGAGTCTTGTTAATTAAGACAAGTCTACAATTTCAAATTGTTTAAAAAAAATAAATAAATTGTCTTTTCTTCTTTACAACTGCTGGAAAGGTGTGTCTTCCTGTCTTCAAGTGTTTGAGGAAGCTTCTTAATCATTGCCAGAAAGCTAATTAATCAGCTCATGCAATATTTTCACTTTTATATGGCATCTACTATTATTATCCAGTTGTAGCTTGAAATAATGTCAAGGCCCTCTAAAGAATATTTCCAAGGACTATTTCATAGAAAGCTTAAATCTGAATAATAAATGGTTTAATAAATGCTTTCAATGCATAGGTAAAAATAGAACAGCTTTTAAAAGGTAGAAGTTCTAAAAACTGTGTTTCATCTCTGCATATATTAATGTGTCATCTATTATCTTTTCTGAATTTTGTTCATTAGTGGCAGAAAAAAAAAATCATCTTAAAGCTATACTTGGTTTAAATAACTCATTTTATTAAACTGGGAACTACAGTTTTATCTCCCACAAACCACCTTCCTCCTTCCCTTCCCAGCAAAATACACATAAGCAAGACTAATTCCCCATGTTACACCATAAATACAATGTTCCTTGAATTAAAGACATTCTACCAGAGTCCAGGAATTTTTCCTGTCTTTGGAGGACATTGCCTACAGTTTGAACAGCATTTTGTCTTTAAATACATATAGGGAAATACAGTAATGAGATGATTGAGTTCTGTAACAGGGGCATATACCTGAAGGGAACCCTTCAACAGTATATGATCAAAACGTGATTACTTTTGCTGCTTTTGTGCAGTGAGGAGCACTAGCAGAGCTCAAGTGGGACTGAGACTGCAGTGCAACAATTTGCTAAGGTAGTCCAAGACACAGCTGATACTAAAATGTGTGGTCCAATTACACCTCATAACCATTTTCAACAGCCAGGCATTCCTGCCTTTTCATTGAGCAGCCCAGAAGTGGAGCACATCCGACTCTGCAGTGAAAGCCAAACATGTAAAACATGTTTTGGATTTTGGTTTGCTTTTTTTCTTTGTTTGTTTTCTTTTGATAAGGATTAGTTTTGTTACCATTGTTCCATTGTTGTCCCTATTTCTCTGGTTTTTCAGGTGTGCAAAAATACTGGCTGGGAGTGCCAAAGGAAAGACTCAGCTGTATCACCATGCTCACCCTGAATGTCTTAGACTTATATGTGTTTAGTTCTTACATTATACTCACATGATACAATTGTCTTTTTAAATTAATATTTGTGGAATAGGTGTCCATTTGGGGTCGTATAAATCCTTTGTCCCTATCTTCTATGTCGAGCATTGTAAACTATACTATCTGCCTTTTTTTTTTCTTTTTGTTTTTGTTTTAGTTTTTTTTTTCCCATAAAAGCTGTATTTTACTTACATAAAAATGTGGTGAAAAACATATTCCCTCCATCCTGTCAGACAAAATTTGCTCTCTGGCTTCAGATCTCATGTGCTGTGTTTCATTTTATGGCAATTTTTTTATAGGCTAGTTATAAATCTTTGTGAATGGAGCATTTATAATAAAAATACTACCAGGCCAGGAAATATTGGCCACACTAAAGAGCAGCAGAATTATAACAGCAGCAAGATTGAACAGTACTGATCAATCAGCCTCCAGTAGCATTCTATTTTCAAAGGCGTTATGCTATCTCCACTCACTTTTTGTCAATGTAATTTTTTCCTTCATTTTGCTTTAGATACTCTAATGTGAAATTAGAAATCCACTATTTCACTTCACCTCTCTAGTATCAGTAGAAAGGCATGCCTGTGTAGTGTTTTGCAGAATAACGTATCCAAGGGGAAATGTCAACATGATTTGAAATGCAAGAAATATTTAACAGTGAGATATTCCATATCAGCAAAGTGATGCACAATGTATAAATTTGCATTTTTGCATTGCATGTTTTATTAAGATGCTTCATGCTCAATCAGTAACAGATCTAGTGGCTGGGGTTTTTTTAACAAGGTCTTGACTCAGAATTTAGCTTGGCTGTAATAAAAATGCAAAAAATATATTTTAAGGAAGGAGAAAGTGAACGATTAACTAAAAAATTGGTAAATCAAGATTATAACACTGCATACCTACCTATTTTAAATTAGTCTGGTAGAAGTAATATTCAAGAATGTAAAAGGAAGTTATACTGGAAATTTATTTATGCACAGAGATCAACAATCGGTTGACTCTCATATTGACTTGCAGCTCTACACAGGAATCAAAAGCGAAAGAAGACGGCAAAATGTGTAGCTTTACCAATTTAAATACAGCAGAAAATCATTATTTGAGAGAAAGTAACCGAATCCACACAATTTTATCGATCTTTCACAACTGTTTCTTTATTCACTAGCTTTGCATTCTTCCCACTTTTCAGTTATTCCCAGAGCAATTTCTCTGTTTCCTTTTGTTGCTTTATTATGCTCCCATGCTAAAAAGTACTGTAAAGACTAAAATAATCTTCTTACTGAAGTTTTCTTTAGCTGTTTTCTTTTCCCTTCACTTTAGCCTTTCCTATATGTACCTAGGATCAGAGCATTCTTGTCCTCATTATTCTCATAATAGACCTCACTTATACAACTTACATGGAAATCATTTATATTAATTTCTAGTTGACTGAATCTGCAGTTGAAAGGGTAAATTAGGCCCAGGATGCCAGCCACCTTGTACAAAGTACTCGGCATTTTCAGGTAGCTTTGTTAGGGCACTCATTATGTTTAGAGTCTTGAGAAACTTGATCATTTTGACACATTTCAGTATTAAGCTGCACATATTTCATCTCAAAAGCTTTTCTTCAGGTTCGTGATACCTGTATCTTTCATTATAAAACAAAATCCTTGACTATAATCACTTCTCTAACACACAAATTACATCACCTGTTCGATGATTGAGAAAAAACTACAACTAATATAGTATACCAGTCAGGAAGAACAGCTGAGTTTTCTTTAACTGATTTAAAACAAGGTAGTGTTTGTTTTCTCTCACACGGCATAATGGCTGTAAATAAAGTATTGCATCATGCCACACAACAGTTTGGGTTGGAAGATGGCTCTGGAAGTGATTCATCCCAAATGTTTTGTCAATGCAGGGCTAGTGTAGATCAGGGTTTCCTGATAAATACTTTAAAATTGATAAACTAAAAATTGAAAGTATCACTGCAGAAAATTTCACTTCTGTAGAATCTGCGAAACCAATCTCAGAAACTTTTCTTTCTGAGAGCTTTCATCTGGAAAATTCTGTTTGTTTTGAAGTAAAGTTGGACCTTAGCCTAATTTTGTGTTAAGTGAGAAAATGATTATGCCTCCTTCAACTGTGTTGGCATAGTTAAGGAGCTGGACTCAGAACAGAGACAGAGAGGAGGCTGGTTTCATATTGCAACATTAGCACAAGTCTAAAAAGATGTAAAGATGAAATCAAATCATCTCTGTAAGGACCGCTGCAGTCTGTACGTGGAAGGCAATGTAAGAAATCTAGGTACAAGCTTACTGTCTCTATCTGCGTGTTGGCTCAAAAAATTGCTACTCGGGTCAGATACTTTCTTTTATTTAATCTCCCTGTAGTTCAGGCATGCAGGCATACAATTATGTAATTGTAAAAATAGTTAAAAATAAAAGAGCACAAGTTGTAGAGATGTAATATGTAAAACAGATTACTTTTCCCAAATATGTGTCATATTTTGGCTGCAGGAATGCAGGCAGAAAGGGGAAAGAGTATTGCGTAATGTGAGACGTGCAATCAATTTTCTTTTCCTTATCCTAGATGGAGATGTTAGGGAGTAGGTGTTTATATGTGTCTCCTCTCTTTATAAACACACAGATGCACAGAAAGCAGGTGCTATGAATAAAGAGATACATTGATAGAAAAAATCCCCAATGGAAAAAGATGATCAATCAAAAGTAGAAGGGAAGGAAAAACTATTCGTCTTTGAGAAAGATGTAGTTGATGTTCCAATATTTCTACCACAGGAGCTGTATCAGCTTCTGATAGCCTAAGTAGGTAACATACCATTTAAATATAATAGGAGAGCAAGTGTTTAAAAACCACTATCTGGAAACACAAAGCCACAATTAAACCTACCTGAGCTTTAGCCAATACATTAGTTTTAGTTATGTGATTCAAGATACTGCTTTTAAATACTTGCTATTTTTGGTACAGGTACAGAGGAAATAACACTGATTTTTTTTTTTCTGTACATAAGGTTAACAAGTAAATCACATTATTCATAGGTATTCATATCATTATTGCAAAACCCTAAGGACATACATTTCCTTTATTTCAAAATATTGACATGTGAATGTATTCTTCAGAAAATTCCAGCATTCTTGTGCCAAAATTGGAATGTTAAAAATTTTTTCCTTAAGACTCAAAAATTGATATATTGTAAATTTACTAGTTTTAAACTGCCAATCTTGCAATCTTTTCTGCATGTAAAATTTCTTCTTTTCTAGAGGAGGACTTTATGACAATGCCAAAGACGTTCAAGATAAATAATAATCTTACAATTCTAGAAAGAGATAGGATTCTGTGGCAAATATATTCTGCTCAGATACTTTAATCTAGATGCTGGCCAAAAAAAAAAAAATTATTAATTTCTTTTCAAATTCTAAAGAAAACTAAAATGCTTTTTAATTGAGAATAAAAAGGATATATTTTAAAATGTTAGGAGAGGTTTTGTGCATTCATTTCGTTAGTGTATTTCTTATATATTTTTATCATCATTTAATTTTTTTTATTCACATTTATTTATAATAAATAAACAAAACCTTTCTCTTAAAAATCTGTTTCAAAAATTATGTTTCCTGATATTCATTTCCCCTTCAGAAAGATAAATATTTAATGAAATGAAATCCAAAATACAATAGTTGGAGCCCAGCTGTGCTTCCTGGAGTTTTAATTCCAACTGTAGTTAAATTCAAGGGAAAATTTGTATTTCTTTATTTGGAACTGAAACAGGCCCGCAGATTCGCTTTCAATAAGGATATGGAAATCAATATGCTATAATGTAGTTTATGCTATTTTTCAGTTTCCCTCCGCTCCTTTTCATTGCATCTTTTTGTGAGTGACAGCATAATAATCGCTGTACCAATTAATGCCCTTCCAATCCAACTGCATCGTTACTGCAAAATAAATGTTTTGCTTTGTAGCAGTTTGTCCTGCTATGAAACTTTGCTTCAGTTATTCCAATCATCTAACAGCAGAAAAGGAAAAGCTGCTCTGTCATCAACAGCTCAATAGAAGACTCTATATTCAATACAGAGTTGGCGGAATTTTAACCAGTATCAATTTATAAATAGGATAACAGCATCATTTATTTTATGCCTTAAAGGGAAGTATCCTTTTTGATGCAATAATAGCCACTTAACTGATTTGAGATTGTAGTAGGGGTTTTTTTGAGGAACACTTTCTTTATCCAGAATGAAATGTGGAATCGCTTTCTTTGCAACAAAAGCTCTTAGAGGATAAAAGCTTCCATGTGAAATAAGCAGTCATAATAATTTCATTTCTTGCAGTAAGTGTTTCATTTTCCCTTGTGGGCTTTCAGTGCATAGCTACAATGCTTTTCCTGTTTTGTCCTGTGCCTGAACAAAAATGCTGCAAAGAAAGAATATTAGAGGTCGAAGCATCTTGAGACAGACTTCTCCATCAAAACCATACCCCATACCCTCAGTACAGTCTGTGGGCCTCCTCTGGTGTAAATAGGAGCTTTCACTGCTGTTGGAAAAGTCCTTAAAGAAATAAATCTACATTAAAAGCTGGTACTAGTTTTGTGAAATTTTCTGGTTGAAGGGCTGTATTTATTGTCCGGTGAGAATTGTGTGAGGAAACAACATACAACTAACTCCTTCTTCTAACATTTCATTCCTGAAACATCTGTTAGCTAATTGGGATTTTTCCACCTCCTTGCACCCTCCTTTGTGGAGAAAGCCTCATCGTCTCTGTTTCACTGGTTTCCAGACTGTTCTGTTTATTGTGAACAACAGAATTTTCGAATGAATACTTCTAAAAAGAAAAGATTGCTTTACAATTCAACAAGTGATTCACTTTATGTGGTCTTACCTTGCACTGATTGATTCACAGAAATTTCTTTTGAACAACTGTGTTTTTCTATAACATTTATAGAAACATCTATAGCAATCACAGAGCTCTTGTCCTCATGAAGTCTCAGAGCACTCCCAAGTACACATCTACAAAACATAATACTAATAAAGATATCCAGTTGACTTTAATTTAATGACTTCAATTTTGTGCTCATAATATTGGGAATGGAAATGCCAAATTTTATTTTCAAAAATAAAGTTTATTATTATTACCTGGAAAAGTAAAACTGCATTAGAAGAAAACCATTTTGTTCGCAAAGTCATCTGTAGAGGTTAAGAAATCCCAGATGAAAGCTTGCTGTGCAGCTGCAAAACTCTGCTTCTTTATTTTACCTAATGACTATCTATTATGAGGTACATAAAAGACCTGCAACAGAAGCTGAAACACCAGAGTCTCTGGTTCTATTAATTTTTCATCACCGTACTGCAAAAATGTACATTTATATTAGGTCTTGTATTAGAAAAGCTTAGGCACAGGGTTTCAAAGAAAGTGAAGTAGCATCAGAGCATCAAAGAAGTGAGTGGTCTGGTGGTGATAGCATTCACCTGCACCTGGTTGTATATTGCTCACAGGTCATCATTCCCAAAAAAAACCTTATGTGGCATCAAAGCCAGTCTGAGAAAAAAAAATGCCAGCTCTTACCCTTGGCTGCTTGTTCCTGCTCCTTGGCTGTGCCAGTGCAACGATCTGTGGGGCTCTTGGAAACCAGATGACCACAGTGCTTCAGTCTGCAGAGCAGCCTTTCAGTTGCAACGGCACATCTGAGTGACAGTGGACAAGCAGTGTGGGCAGAGAGGAGAAAGGGAACATTTTCAGCTGATTTTTCTATTACACACAGTGTAATGTTGAACCTTACCCACAGGCAGAGAGAAATTTTAACACAGGACTTGTACATCATAGATGAGCGCTCTAACCAAAGAGTACGAGATGAGAGAATCCCTTGAATTCTTGTGCTGGAAAAGAAAAGCATGACCCTTCTTTCATTTTGAAAAGCAAAAGGTTTGGCACCTGCCTTCTGGTTAAGAATTTGAATTCTGAATCTGAAACAAAGAGAAGCATCTCTCAAGAAGCAGCAGTAAGGGAGCTTTTAAAGCTTATCCCTGGCTCTCTTCTCTTCTTTTTTTTCTTTTTTTTTTCCTTTTCATTTAGCTGAGGACTGCAAGTTTTCTCTTAGAAGTTGTGATCGATCTGCTTATATGTACATCAATCACTGCTGTTACTAGGGAACCATTGGGCTTTTCCTCTAAAGAATTGTTATAAATAGGCACCATGTCATGAAATAAGAACCTTGCATATACTGCCTCTGCTTCCAACCTAATTAAGATCAGGAAAAATCTAATTTTGGTGTAATTTGCCAGGTTACATTAAATTATCTTGATGAATCATTCATACCTAATTGCTTTGGAATAGAGCTTCATTGCTTTCTATGATCCTGAGAGTAAATTCAAATAAAGGATAGACTAGGCTTCATAATACCTTTCCAAGGTCCTGTCCTAGAACAGAAAGGGAAAAAAAAAATAAAAAAAAAAAAAAACCACAAAAAATAATCATATGTAAGTGTCGTGGGTTAGGCCGCTACGGCAACCAAACTGCCGCCCCACAGTTGTTCACTTACCCTCCCCCAGCCCCAGGGATGAGAGAGAGAATTAAAGGATAAATGGGATACCCGTGGTTTGAGATAAGAACAATTTAATACAGATGATTTAATACACAGTGTAGATGCTCGCCACCCGCTCTTATCTGCAGCCCGTCTCGTCCCGAAGCTGCAATCCCGGACGAACGCGAGGCCCCGAAATAGAGAGGGGGAGAGAGAGAGAGAGAGAGTACTCTGAGAGTGGGAGTGCTGGGAGAGAGAGGGGAAAAAAAAGGCAATAGAGCAAAAGCGCAGCAAGCGCAAAAGAGCACAAGCAGCGAAAGAGCCAAAGCGCAAAAAGCCCTTCTTTCCAGCTGACCCTCACTTTTATACTGGGCATGACGCTGCATGATATGGAATACTAATTGGCCAGTTTGCCCCTCAATCTTAAGTCCAAGTACAAATCATAAGGAGAGTCGTGGAGCCCTTGTCCCGGCTATGCTCCCCCTTATCCTGTTTCGCTCCTGCACACTGGCAAGAACACGGCAAGCTGAAAAGTCCTTGAGCCCTCAGTGCCAACTACAAACATCAACTTGCTATCAACATTCTTCTCAGAGCAAGCCTCTGAGTAAAACCAAAACACGAAGCTCTTCTAGCTGCTAAAAAGAAGAGCTGACTCTGTCCCAGCTAAAACCAGGACAGTAAGCCACAAGAAAAATCTCCCCCAATTCTGCTGGTGTCTTCAGGTCACAAAGTGTGTGTTAATCAAATTCCTCTTATGCTGACTTCAGAAGAACTGTAGAGAAGAGTTAGTTTTGTATTCTTGAAAACAGCTGTGATACTAAAAGAGAGGCAAAATCCACAAACAGCATTCTACTTCTTTTCTCTTAACGTTTTAAGACCCAAACATGACACTATTGAAGCAGGACGCTTAGAAAGCTGTGGAAATTAAATTCTTTACTATGAGAACTTTTCCTGCATATGCAATTTCAAAATCCTTACTGCTGACATAAAGTGTAACTGTGGAGATGCTGCAGTACCTAAGTCTCCATAAGGCTGATCAGCTGTATGAGTATTAAAATAATATTTATTAGGAAAGCAAATAAAAGAGTTGCTTATCATTTAGAATTTCCAGTTTGGGATGTACTATTTTGAAAAAAGAAAAAAAAAAGATGAAAAAAACTTAAGTTTTGGAAATTTACTAATTACAAGTCTTAAGCCAACTTGGAAACATTGGACTATTTCATTATTTTAGCACTATTATTTTTTGATTAATTTTATTTAAATATATTCATATAGTTAATTTTTTTAAAATGTAAGTTGTAAGTAAAGATATTGCATAGAGCCATTCTTTTCTAAGCTCACAAATTCTCTACTACCCATAGCTTTCTCTTTATGTTTGAACCAATGTCCTCTATTCTTTTAGCTGTTATTTTCATAGATTGATGTCATACTGTTTCACTTGAGCCTCAGCCAAGTGTCTTAGATCTGTTGAGTGTGTCTTTTAATCTTTTGGATCTGAGACACTCTCTCTGACTACACATCCTAGCAGTGAAGGAAGAAGAATTCACTCATCCTCATTAACCCTTTTGGTTACAGAATGGCTAATATCAGACTTGTAAGATTTAACAGCTACAAATTTTCTTTTAAAGAACAGTGAGGGATGTGCCAGCAGCTGAGGCATACATCCAGGAAATGGAAGACCTGGATATAATTTCCTTTTTAACCTTAACAGGTTCTAAATTCATCTTCTGTATTCTAAGAGACTGCCTTAATACCTTGGCTAGAAATTGGTTTAGTAGAGGCACTCCTCACTGTATTAAAGCTGCACTATTCTACAGAAGTGAAAAAATTAATTATATGAGATACAGCACATGATACAAATAGGCCTGAGTTTAGGGAACTCTCTTGGTTGGCCAAGACAGTCCCTACCCATTGTCACAGGGACTATATGTATGGTTTATATTTTAGGGTTAAAATACATATAGAGAATGGAGCAAATGGTACATTGACATATTTTGTTAATCTTTATTGGTAAGAAAGGACAAATTTTGCACAGTAAATCACATGGCTGGATTAGCAGTTCCTTATGATCCTCAAAATATATATGATTCGGTCTTCTGGGTAAAAAGAAAGCAAGACCTTACATCCTTAGAAATAAAAATGTCAGATTTGAACACAAAATTAAAACCTACAATCATGCAGCTTTCTATGTTTAGGTTTGCATTAAATTGAAAACAAAACTAACAGCAATTGTGATGCAAATCCCAAATAAAAGTAAAAATGTATGAAGGCCTTACTTAATATCGTGATTGAAAGTTGGTCTAAGCAATAAAACATTTGAGACTTTCTCAAACAATGTATTATCAGTGCTTTTGTTTTGCAGCTCAGACCTTACAGCCACCATACGTTTTGATTCAGTTTGATGCAAAAGCTTCTGGAAGCAGAAAACATTTAAACCGGGCATCTCAGTCAGGTTTTGATAGCCAATGTCAATTTAACCCAGTGAAGGAATAGTAAAAATATGCATACAAAAGTCATCCTGCTTGGACCATTAACATGTCACTGGGAATTCAGTCTCTAGTTTTATTATCTCCAGTGTCATGGAGATGAATATTTTACATAATTTTTCATTTAGTTGGGGTTTTTTGCCTCTTGATCCCAGTATTGCTCTGATAGACCCATCTTCAGGGAGATCACAATTTTTTTCATGAAGCAGTCAGCATGTTATAGCCAAACTTTTCCAAATACAAGTTAGGATAAAGTTTTGCCAAATCCGATCAACATCATTTGTGGCCCTCAGCACTACTGGGGCAGTCTAGAAAGCTGCTAGCTGTTTTGAAACGTTTCAACATGAGCTGAGTTCTTCAGCGATTGAGTCTATACTCTGTTACAGCTATTCTTTAATAGCTCTGTTGTTGAAGGAAAAATAAGATTTTGCATTTCTACATCTAATATATGTATTAAAGACATTTCTTAAAGTATTGTCTAAAACCATTTTAAATCCAGGCTTCAAATTACAATTCCCAAAAATGGAGAAAATAACTTACATGAAGATACGCACTTTGGAACTTAACCCTTTGTTACTAATTAAATCCCAATTTCGGAAGGGAATTTTGAGAAAGACAAATGGTTGCATACAGAATCAGGCCATAGGAGTCATCTTCTAAGTCCGGTCATCGGCTTTTTAATGGCTTTTCACACATGATTTCCCATTTTGCTGGCTGAGACTGAACAAGACATGGTTATATGAGATTCACAAGCCTGTCTGAGAAAAGATCTTGCACATTGTCTTCCCAATCCATATTCTGCCATGTGACCATATCCCACCTCCAGTTCATTTTGAAAAGACAATGACACTATGTTGACCTGACAAACCGGCATCCTGTTTGAAAGGCAGTAAGTACATGAAGTGGCATTTGTGTGACAAATCCCTTTGAAACCTCTGGCATTACTGCCACCACTTAAGCAGGGCTTCAGATAAATAAGAAGTTCATTAGTTCTTCATCAGCTCTAACTAACAAATGTAACTGAGATTTATAGAGTAGGACATATATGGATATGCTATTCTGCAATTTAAAACAAATAAAAAAAGAATTCTGTCCCAAAATTATGACTATGTTGAGTGTGGGATCTTCTGCCTCCGCTGGGCACCTGTCGCCCGCTCCTGCCTGGAGCACGGGCAGAGCCCTCCTGTGCAGCCCCAGCGGGGCGGGGTGCAGCGCGTCTGCTTCCCAGGCACTCTGGCATGGCAGGAGAGAAGCCTCAAGTAAATTAAAATTTAACTAAATCCCAGTTACATCTTTTGTGCCCATGTTTCCTGCCCCCGCAGGTCGCAGCCTGGGCTCAGCGAAGGCGTCCCGGGCGCAGACGTTTCCCAGCTACCCCTCGGAGCAGAGCGAGGAGCACCAGCAGTCCCTCTCGCTGGCCGGCAGCTACGCCTTCGGCTACGGCTCGGCCCTGGTGCAATGACAGCCGGGGCGGCCGGCCCAGAGGGACACTTGAGCCTGGAGCCTGCTGGAGGGCCGGGAGCCAACGGCCCCCTCCGCACCCACCATTTGCCGTGAAAACCAATGCCTGCCAGCTCCAGCCGGGTCACCGCCAAGGCGGGAACCCGGAGAGGCGGCTTCCCTGAAGCAGAGGCTAAGTCTTTATTTATTTATTTAGCTGTTTGTTCCGTTGATACGTTCAGAAAGGAGGGGGGGGGCGGGGAGGGGCGGGGGGGGGGGAACGGGACGCGTTCGTGTTGTGAGAAAGTGGTGGAAACAAAAGAAGCTGTGTTGGTGTGAAGGTTTCTGCACGACCGGAGAAGGCCTCTTCTGGGGTTCCGTCGCGATGTCGGAGCGTTCCTGCCCGCCTCCACCGGCAGCCTGGCCCATCCTCACCCATAGCGTTTTTAGGTCCTCGCTACAGCCCGCTGATTCCCGCGGGAGCTGCTGAAACGTCGCCGGCTCCAGATGTAGTGCCAGCGCTGTGGGGGTCACCTTCGGATCCGAGCCGGTTCGCTCATTACCCTGGAGGGTGGTTGGGTGTTTTTCAAGCCAGACGCCAACAGATACCGGAGCAGCAGGCTAATACTGTTTGTTGGGAATAGAGTTCGATGCGTTGAGGTAAGATTTTTACCTAGTACGGCTCTAATCTTAAATTCCCGGGGCACAAATTCATCCCAGCTGCGAACGCCCGTATCAACACCACAGTCTTGTCCTCAGAACTGCTGCGAAGTCTTCTTATTTGCAAATTATTTAGGTAACCATGCCTGCAAGTAACTTTAAAGAGCGGGAAAACTGTTCTTCAGACAAGTAAAAGCAGGCCACCTCTCTGGTGGAGGACCGTCTGTGCCACAGCTGGGCCAGGTATGGTAGAGTTGAGCTCTGGTCTTGTCTTTCTGGTCAGCATTACTTTGATTTTCTCCGTTTCCTTCTCAGATTTCTGTTTCAGATGCACTTTGTATCTTGTATGATCATGTGTCAAACATTGGTTTACTTTGAAAAGGAGGATGAGTACATCTCAATGGAAATTTTCTGTCTTTGGAAGACGTTTTTTAAAAATGAACTGTAGTAGGTGTGTTTGTAGTCAGTAATGAGGGAATAAGTTGGAAGGCATACCTGTAGGTGGGAAACAAGTTTTATCTATTCTGAACATTTAGATTTTTGTAAGTGGTATCAAATATTTCTGTACTTCTCATGATGCCCTGAAATGTTTGAAATTGTGGGGAGAAAAATCTGCCTTCTTGCTATGATCTGAGCAGCCTTGCGTTCTGTTCCCAGTGTGAAATGATTGCCATGATTACCAGAGAGATTTGTCTCATTAGTTGTTTCTCAGGACAGGTTGAGGAAGCATATCAAGGACGAAACATATAGACTTTTTTCCAATGAAACAATCAGTTTTATGTACCATAATTTAACTGAAAAAGTGCTGTTGGGTTGTTTTATATATGCACATATATATATATATGTATTAAAAAGTATGGAAGAGACTTCTGCTTTTGATTAAACGTTTACTGATAACAGTATGTCCAGCTTTTCTCCAACTGTTTTCCAGGCTAAGAGACCTTGCGGACTTACAGCTTTCTACACCTCAGTGAACAGCTGCTGAATAAAAAACTTTGATCCACTTGAATGAAACACTTTTACCCCACCACAATCAGCTTTATTTATTTCCCTCTTTTTCCCTGTCTCATTCACTACCTCTTTCCCTTCTCACAGTGCTGCCATACTCAGGAATAGAACAGCTCCCTACAGAGAGTATTTTGATGAGCTAAAATGAAAACCTGCTCTCCCACACCGTCAGGGAGCTGTACCTATGGTGCTCTCTGAGCTGTACCCATCAAGGAAGCTTCATTCACGCTTTCATTTAAGAAAAAAAAATTGGCTGACATTTTGATTTGGGAGAATTTCTAGTTTGCAAACATTACATGCGAAATGCGATACAAAAGGATAGATACTCTGCTGGTGTAATTCCGTTATTCAACGCAGCTTTGCCAAATATATGCCTTTTGAGGAACTGGACAGTTATTTTTATTCCTATGCAACTGTGATTCTTTCACTTACCCTAAAATTATAAATTTTCTTTAAAATTCCTTAGGTTGAGTTTCCAATATGTTCTGCAGATTTCTATGCTGTGTCCATGTAATTTTGCTCTGTGATCTGAATACTAGTCATTTAATCCTTATATATTCTATGTAGTCTGAAAGTGGGGAAAAGGTGAAACAGGAGAGCATAAGAACTGCTTTATAGTTCCAGTGCCCATATACTTTAAGAACCTATCTAAATCCTAAAGCTAGTGCTTTAGCTGTGTTTAGATAAAAAGCATACGCTCTTTCCATTTCCTGGGAAATGGTTACCGTCTGTCACATACGGTTTTGTCTTCCTATGCAGTGCATGAATATTGTCTAGCTAATGAAAATGTAGATGCTATTTCCAGACAAATCACAAAAAGGGGGATGGGGGGGATTGGTCATGTATAGGAGTTCTACTAACTATTTTACTTTCATTACATAATGCAACTATCCTCTCAACTGGTACATTTATAAACATCTGTAAAGTCTCATCTTGTAGCAATAGGCAGAAAACTGAACTCCAGGACAAAGCTGGAGAGTGCAACCAACAAGAACCAAACCCGATCTATTGGGAACTTATTTCTTGTAGAGAGTAAACACAGCCACACTGGAAGCTGAAAACAAGCATGCAACTTCACAGTGTACTGCAACACAATCTAGGAAAACTGAGCACCTGAAGCACAAAAGTATTCAGCAGCCAGTGGATGTTGCCATTAGTGCCACTCCAGAACAGCAGATGATGTCACCGTAACATTTGTGCATTCACATAGCTTCCAGAAATGTTCCTCAGAAAAGCTCCATGAGAACCAGGCAGGCACTGCACCAACAGTTTGCCAGAAAATTCTGTTTTCACAGAATTGGTTTAATTCCTGGCATATGCCTGTCGATAATCTAAGTGATTCCCCACTGAGATTACTTTGTACAGCTCCTAGTGCTTCCGCCAGAAGGAAAACTCTTTTGGCACACATGGTAGAGCTGCCTGCCTAGAGACTACAAAGGCCTTTAAATAGGCTCAGGGACCCCATGGGTCCCTGTTCAAGTCTCGGCTTTCTTCATGTGCAAGGCACACAGATAATACGTCTGCTCCTGACCCAAGAGGAACTCTGTTTTTAGCTAATGAGCTGTGAAGACATGGAGGGCAACAAAATGTCTTCAGTGATAACCAGACGCAACTGGTACAAATGGAACTCAGCTTTAGTACATTATAAAATAGAAGAAATAATATAAGGCTATCACTTTCATTTTGGTTCTGAGGATGTGTTACGAAAACATAAGTGTAACCATGATTTAATTTATTATTTTTTTATATGACCCTTGATAACCATATATTCACCCCTACGAACAAATAACACACAGCATTACTAAATATAGTTACTAATATATCTTAACTGTGAATATTATAGATTGGTGCATGCTAGTACTTTTGATTTTGAAGTCACTTGATGCAGAAAAATAAATTGAAGGAGACTGGTAATAAATCATCAAATGGTGCTAAGGTACCTGAGCAGTCCCATTTTTTAAACAGCCACATTTTATTATTGATAGTTTAAATCATCTGTGAGTATGCTCCTTTGAAACAATTTTGCCTGCCTATGTAAAGGAAGAAGAATATCTTGCAACATGGATTTTGCTGTCTTACTGAGTAAATGTTTAGCCTTTACTTACTGTGGTAGGCTCTTATTCCAGCTCCTCACATGTGTCAGGTCCCTGAAAAGTTCTGGTTTGGGCTTCTTTTGTTGTTTTGATTTTTTTTTTACCCCTAAGCTAACAAGTAAAGTTTGGAAATGTATTGACAAACCAAAAAAAGTTTGTTAGACAGCAACAATAGCTGCTTTTTTGTTTTGACAAATATCTACAGTGACATTTTGGGAAAATATTTCATTTTGCAACACATGAATAGAAATCCTGTTGGGAAGCAGCAAACACATTTCTCATCAAGTGTTGTTCTAAACTAAAAAGTCTTTGCTGGAGGAGAGGTTGAAATGGAATGTCCAAGGTCAAAAGTCTTTTAAAGTGCTCTCTATAGCAATAATTTAAGTACAACATACAGCCTTCGGGCACCCATTTGTTTAGCAGTTGTTAAATGCAGGCAGTCTGTGAAGATCCCTTATCTGTTCGCAGGAAATGGAAAAAAAAAGAGCATTAATTAGATCACTGTACTGCATTTATCAAAAAAGGAATGAAATTCATGCTTGTTCACCTCTCCAGTCTAACAGGCAAAAGTATGAGGAGTAGTGATTTTTGAGATATTTGATCTCTAGCAACTGAACAAAGACAATCAGCCTGTAGGATATAAACCTCTACTCAGACTTAGCTGACCAGTCACATTTACTAATTTTCATCTGGCAACCTAGAAACTACCAGGTGGTATTCCATGAGAAAATATAAGTCTCTTGAGTGGCTGTACTTTTTAACATGAAATACAGCATTATTTACAACTATTCCTTCCTAAAAAGGAAGGAAGAAGGTGTTCCAATTAATGTCTTTTTTAGTGCTTAATGTCATTGTATTTTAGCTCCTTTTATACCTGCTGTAAAGGAATGAATGTGGCTTTTACCCACATACAGAATAGAGTGGACTGTGGAGAAAGTGTGAAAAACTGCTGCTTGACTCTAAGAACAGATCCAATAGCGCTGGAAAGTTTTGGTTTTCCATACATCATCCAAATACTTGTGACTCTTTCCAAACCAACTTGTTACACAACCTGTGTATATTAGAATCTTAAATTTTTCACCACAGACGACTGGTTGGGGTGCCTGTCTGTGTTTTATGAGTAGAAGATAATGCTTGTGCAGCACCATTGTAGCGGCGTAACTTGAAAATCAAAGGCTGTAAGGTTGGATGCATTAATTCTGCAGGTGTAAAGTCTTACGCTCCATGAAGAGGGCTGTGTTCATTTATGATATTGTAAGTAAATGCTCTTCGCTTTTGATTTTAGATAAAAAGGTATGTTATATTGGAAACAAGTACAGGCATACAGTAGAATGAAAGAAGTGTTAAAGAATATTGACTAACCTGTTGTAACAAGAAGTTTGTCTCTCTCTGTGCCCATGTAAGACAGTAAAAGGTGACAGATGAAGGTTCTGTGTATTCAGCAATTATTTAAATGGTGTTATACTTAGAAACATAAATATTAGAATCCATAGGTGAACTAGTTCTATTGAAGAAGATGAAGTTTCACTTTGCAAAGATGCTTTTCGCATCTTTGCATGCATGTGCAGCTTGACAGATTTTTATGGGGATGTTTACAACAGATATGAAAGTAACTGAGGTTTAAGTATGATTAATTTTAATTAAAGCATTTTAAAATGTCAATATTGTTATGAGTATTGCTAGTTGGAATGGAGAAAATATTTCCTTTTTAACTAAATGCAAGCTCGGAATCTAATATGCTCTCTAAGATGAAGGAGTTAAATCTTTTTAAATTTCACACTGAAAGTCCCGAAGAATGGATTTCATAGCTTTTTTTCCTTCAGTACAAAAGTCCTAATGAGGTTAAATAGATTTACTACATTCCCTTACAATCCTGGGATTGTCAAGTGAATGGATACATTTTACAGCAGATTTTTTCCTGTAACAGTATCTGACATGAATGAAGTTAACCCTCATTTTTAATATAGGCTACACATTGTTTTCAATCTTTTTTTTAAATTGTGTGATAGCAAGACTGTAATGGGCATAGAAAATAGCACAAAATTAATCAACTGTCTTGGCAATTCCATACCAGTAACAAAAATAAAAGTTGCAGTTGAACACGTATTTTCATCGGTGCTCCTGTAGCTAAAACAAAATAAATGATGTAAAATGCAGCTATCCTTGTTGATGTTAATTGTTGCATTTCTTGAGATTCCATAGATGACAGGCCGTGACAGGAGATATTTATTTTCCAAGTCTGCTTTTTGTAAGTTGTACTGATTTAAGACAGTTGCAAGGAAAAATAGACAATGCAGAAAAATAGTGTTAATTTTCTACCAAGGTATGACACGTGCTTACCTTTTATTTCTTCTTCTTGAAGGATGATCAGATGCTCATCCTCTTCTCATCACTATTAATGCATTTTACTCTTAGAGAAGGATTAAAAAAAAAAGTTATGGGCAAAAGCAGAAACGAGGACACTCTTGCTGGAGGAGTGCCCTACCGAGGTGTGCAGGCTCTCCTTAGTCCTTGAAACATGAGTTGTTTCTGTATAGGAGCCCAGTTTCAGGGAGAAGACTCAAAAGGGCAGGGGAGAGCGAGTGCATGTCCGATGTAGGCTGGGAGAGAAGTGGGCCAGGGTCTTCCAATTCCTGGCTGATTTGGCAGATAGGAAGCCGCATGAACTGGCTGTGGTAGCAGAAACAGCATTTCATGTGGCAGACAAAAGCCGAGTGTTTTGAGGACCACTGTGGGTCTCTAGCCTCAGGGTGGAATCTTTCGCACTGGATGGCAAAGGGAAAGTGGCCATCCTGAGCACACACCTACTCTGACACCACATCCCCGCACGAGGCACGGCAATAGAGGCGCGACTTGTGCTCCAGCCCGAAACAGTACCCCGGGAACGGATGAGCATTGGAAATGTCTTTTGAGTTGCCTTACTTACACCTTAAATAATACAGTCTGGAAACTTGAGATACAGTTTCTACTCCTGGGGTCCACAGTCTCAGAGAGCATTTTAGCACCTATCTTGTAGACAGACAGGGCTGGTTTTGGAACTAGCCCTTAGTATCAGACTTACAAAGCCATTTAAGGGATTAACTCCTATTGAGCATCTAGGCTTCAAAGGAAATAAGTCTTTCACTTACTCTGGGGAGTACACTGAAGCAGAGTTTCAGCTACTGTAAATAAATACCATTGATTTGAACTTTTGCATAGCTCAATAACATAGAAGATCTAGAGGAGCATGATGCAGATAAGATTTAAAAATAAATTTTAAAAGATCAGAACCCTGCTTCCCAGCTGTCTTTGTGATTACCAAAAAATCACAACTACCCCTCAAAAAAATCCCAACAACCTAGAAATTAATCTGATAATGAGATCAGTCCTCTGAAATCTTTCCTTTTCTGAAGTGGGATTTCTTAGTTGGATCTCTCAGCAGTAATCTAGCGTCCACCCGTAATCAAACTAGCAAATGCTGATAGCACTACACTTTAACTATTCTACCTGCTTTGTTGCCTTGGTCTTCTCCTCCTGTCCACTAGTCTTGGGATAAGACCTGAATATTTGGTAGGTGGTTAAATTGCACAGCACAGTTACAACAAGCTATTTCTGAATGTTCTTGGAAAAATTTAGGTGCCTAACATAAAAGGTGCCTGGGAATTATTTAGAGCAGGTGGAGGTCAGAGAGAGGTTTAACTGCTGGACTACCTTGCCTAACGTAAGAGTTTGGAGGAGTCCAGCTTCATGTGTTCCTTGGTGGGTCCAGCCCTTAAAGCAGGCTGTTTCCTCACAGAAATATTGTTTTACCCCAAGATGCACAGCCAAAGGGAGAGCAGAAGACAAGCAGAATGAGCAATATCATGAATGTATGATAGAGTCAGAGAAGCTCTTTAAGGCAAAGTAACGTTTGAGATGAATAAAGAAAAATATGTAAAGAAATAAAGAAAAAACCAGGACATAATGTATGTTACTGTTCTAACTTTCACCTTCTTTCATAGACTATGAGTTTAGTATTCACCCTGTTGAACCAAACTCTGGGGACTGCCTCTCCTACGTTCAGAAGTACCAGCAAAGACTGATCACAAATATTTTTTTCTCTGATTTCTTTTTTAAGAGATGTGAATTTACACCCTTTAAAGACTTAGTAGTACTATTAATCATGGAATTTTTCTTTGAACGTGGGACTTACATATCTGCCTTTTTCACCCAGCGTAAAAGATTTATTTTATCATTATGGAAAAAAAAAATCTGGTTTTACTTTTCTTAAAATCTAATAGATTCATTTTACAGTTACACAGAAGGTAGTTACTCAGTAATTCAATACTCAGTTTTCTTAATGAAAACGTGCTTTATTATGTTAACTTCCTTTCAGCAAAGTTTCTAAGGACTTAAACCAACAAAAAAATACAGAACTGTTACAGTTTAGATAGTATGCTGAGCTGGCTGCTCATAGTTGTGTCATGTTCCTTGATTTATTTTCCTTCCCTCTCAACTTTTTGGGGAAGTGGTACAGCATGAAATAGCACAGTAATTGTTCAATGTAAAATTTCCAAATTAGAGTTGATGAAGTTCACTAAAAAGTAAATAAAAGTTTCCAAAAGAAAAAGGCAAATCTATGGAAAATATTGAAAACCAAGAGCAATAAACAATAGTTTGTTGTATTTTTCACTGGAAAGTTTATTTACATAATGCAAACTCTGCCACAGCAAACAGGCTCTTTACTGGGTCCCATCCTGCCAATCTCATAAAATATTTGTAGAGTTTTAATATTACATTTCAAATTACACTTTTGGAAGTTTCTCTTGTGTGTAGCATACTAGTTTTTAAGCCAATGAGAATATCGGTCAGTTTGGAGTTTTCTTTTTGATTTTCATTTGTATCAGTCTCACATTCAGCTGCTGTTCACTGATATTACCATGGTACAAAAATGAAGCTGTCATTTTGGGTTTGGTTTTTGAAAAAAAAATAATATGTTGTTCTTATTATGCTACATGTGATATGATTTTCCCTGTGGACTATCCTGGTAGAAATAATATGTCTATGGAATTTCAATTAAAACAGATTAAATACCTGCAAAGATATACATTACAGATTTTTTTTTCTTCCTCAAATCTCAAAAATAAGCAATTATTTTGAAAAAAAATAGGTAAAATCATAGAATCATAGAATGGTTTGGGTTGGAAGGGACCTTAATGATTATCTAGTTCCAAACCCCCTGCCATGGGCAAGGACACCTTCCACTAGACCAGGCTACTCAAAGCCTCATCCAACCTGGCCTTGAACTCTTCCAGGGATGGGGCGTCCACAACTTCTCTGGGCAACCTATTCCAGAGCCTCATTACCCTCAGAGTGAAGAATTTCTTCCTTAGATCTAATTTAAATCCACTCTTTTTAAGTACCAAGTACCAAGGGAGGCAAGAAATAAGGGCATTACCAGAAATAATCCAAACAATCTGGTATTCCAGGTACTTAACCTCAAATTCTCCCCCTTTTCTACCCACAGTAAAGTAGGGATGCATTATAACTGTCTCTACAAGCAGTGAAACAATATCAACTTCTCAGCTTATGGATACTTCTGTATCAGATTTCCAACTGAGAACGTCAGTGTAATCAAATTCATCACATTACCGTTTTGGCATTTTAATATAAATGGGATAATCAAAGAAATGGCCCAATGCTACAGAGTTTTATTTGTAATGCTGTGCACAACTTAGAATTATCTGCTATGACATTTGATAACTCAGGAAATAAACTAACTAATTAATAGTACAGCTCTATGTATCCTCATCAACTTCACATACAAGCATTTATATATCTGAAAGTCTTCATTAAGTGAAAGAAAAAAAAATATCCTTTGCAATGGGTATATGTCCTGGTTTAGGAGTACACAAAACCAAAATGAGATGTTTTCTAATGGTCTATGACATTGTAAACAATTTAAGTCTTCAGTGCTAGGTTGAAGGACAGTTTGGTTTAGGTTTTTAGAGTTTTAGCTGAAGTGTAGGATAACCATATAATGCTATTATTGCTGAAATATTTCAGGGAAGCCTTGTGTCCACATTATTCTCAGAAGAACCTAGACTCCTATTTTCCTGTGCACGTGAAGAAAGCTTTCCTTTGGAGAAGGCTACACAAAATCTGCTTTTCACTGTCAGGCTCCTTCCTAGCCAACCAAGTGGAACCAGTAACTGATTTCTAGACAGACTCATGATGCCTCCCCTCAACCCCTTTCAGAAAAAAACCCAGCATATTCAGCAACACTTTTACAAACGCTTCAAGAGAAAAGGGGAACCAAGCATAGGTGGGCCAGTCACACAGTTTGTAGTATGCAGACATATGATTATCAGCCATCATGGTAACACCTTCATCTACTGGGATTTCGTCCTCAGTAATACAGTAGATTTGTAAAAGGCCAAAAGATGCGTAGATCCTAATTCTCAGGTCTGCCTTCTAGTTCTGTTTGTTTAAGGATTACTTTTTTTTTTGGTCTGTTTGTTCAATTTCTGTGTGGTTTCTTCTGTAGATTTCAGCAGAATATATACATATGCACACATAAAACTACATATGTATGTGTATTGTTTTGTAAATGTTCTCAATCATGCTTTTTCCTGCTTTGCATCATTTATTCATGTATCTTCCATTTTCTCATTTATTTTTTGTGCAACTAAACCTTATAATAAATTATTATTAAATATAACCTGACAGTGACAGAGTTTTCATGGTTTGTTTTCTCCTGGGCATGGGGGTAGAGGTGGGGAGGGACGAGAGCAGGGGCTACACTTCTATTCAATGCCCAAATAGAAAGCGCTGAAATAACTACGGTGAGTGGCAAGAAGCCTGTAAAACCACATAGCTGTCAGATACCAAGCTTCTGTTCGTACTTTTAAATCTAGGTTCAAGGATCGCTGACATATTTGCCTTTGTCAGCTGAACAGTACTGTTTGCCCAGCAGCAAAATAACACCTCCTGTGTGGAAAAGCATGGATATTTGTTATTCTACAGAGCTCTCAATTTGAGATGCAAAAATCATGGACGTAGACAACATCGAGCACATTTTCTTTCTCACCCTGTCACCACAGACTTCTCAGACACATAGATTTCTCAGACCAAAGTAACTTTATGCAAGCATATGCAACTCCACTCTGCGTATCAGAGCTGTTCTAAAATTCTTACTTAAGAGTACACTTACTGGGTAAAAATGTTTGCAACGCAGAAGTACAAATAATCTTTAATTCTACATATGAATCAAAGGATAGGTTCGTGCTGCAGACTGCAATACAACACAGACGCACCCGGTGTAGCCTGGTCCCAGCCGGCCATGCAGCCAAAGCAGCCCAGGCAGTGCTCAGCACAGCCAGTTTGACCTTCCACATTTCGCCGGAGCAAAGAAAATAAAGTCTAAGCTGCAAAGATAAGGCCTGTGCTTTGGTTACTTCATTCTTCAGAAGGAATCTAAGGGTCTTTTCTTAGGTTTGTGTGAGACATTTATGCAGTTGACGTAAATCTCCTCTGTCTGCCTGAGTGATAATTCTTCTCCTCTTCTTTCTATGTTCCATGTGCCATGAAAATTGAATCCTCCATAACTGTTAGCAGGCTAGAACATTTAAAAAACAAACAAACAAACAAACAGTTGAAGGAGTTTTCTCAAAACAGCTACATCTTTGAAAAAGGAGAAAAATGGCAAATTTTCCTCATATGCTGATTTATTATTGGGAAATATTCAACCATCAGTCAAAATATTTTTTTATCTTCTTGTTTTCTGTGAATATATTTCAGGTTCAAGTTATATGAAGAAAATAAATTACACTTTGAATATGTATCCCAGCTGTCCCACATCAGATGCCTGGTAAAGCACCAGTGGAATGCCCCCTTCCCCTCACATGCATGCTTCAGGTTCTGAAGTAGTCTCCTACAACAATCTTAAAACATTAATTACTCTAAAGGTATCAACCATGCTAAGAATCAGTCAAGTCATTAGGACAACTTAATGTCATGGTGCCTTGGTGAACTGGCATGGGAGGAAAGATGATTTCTGAAGCAAATGGCTAGTCCCTGGCCTATGGCCACTCTAGGAAGAGCTTTGTTTTGGTACGAACAGTGACCCAAGTGTTAGAATCAGAGAAATGGAAATGGCAGGTGGTCAAAGGGCTTCATAAGGACAAATCTCCAGTGGCCTCACTGTTGGATCATACAGAAGTGCCATCTGAGACGAGAGAAGTGGAAAGCTAGAGTCTCACACACACCGTGAGAATGGCATCATTTCCCTAAGCACCACACCACTTCATATCTCTACTTAGGGTATGAAGAGACAAGGCAGAAGCAATGAAGTTGACTCCTATCTTTCCACTTCTAAACTTCAGAACTTGAATAGGATTGTTAAGAGCAAGGAGGGAAGACTCAGAGCTCCAAAACATTGTTACAATACAAAAAGAAAGGAAAAGCACTGAAACAGCTGTCCCAACGAATTATATTGAAGCTGAACTAGAAGAAATAGATAAAGATGAAGGATATAATTATGTTACTCATTTTTACAAGTAGCGATTTGAGGAAAATGTATTAAAAATACACAAATAATACGAAAGCTAGCAAACCAAAAGAGCTGATTTGTTAATAATATGGAACACAGTTGTGTCTCTAAATGTAGCTGTAAAATATTAAAGAATATTAAAAAAAGTGAATAGCAATAATCATACTCTAAAATATTCAAATGTTCCTGTGTATAGTTTAGATTATAAGATTCAAGAGATACAAAATCAGATACAGAAGAGAAAGATGTTAAGAAATATGCAATACGAAATACAAGTAAACTCCTCCTGATCTTACCTGAGTCTGAGCAGAGTGCAAAGCTTTTGACAAGGCCTCTGTAATCCTCTTCCTCTTCTTTCTGGTGGCACACATTCAGACAGAAACACAATGGAGGGAATTGCACCCTGCATCATAGTATAGTCCAAAATATCTAATTCCAGCATACAAGAGATAATGCTGGTGTTGCTTACTTTCCCGTTGAAACCAGTAAGTACAATAAAAATCCAGGCAATCTTTCCTCTGACTTGCAAGCTGTAACATGCATGAGATCAGCAGAGTTTCATAAAGACCCATACACAGATAAAAAGGCCTTCTGATTCAAGGGCAAATACGGAAATATATTGCCAGCAAGTTCCAACAGCTTAATATGCTGTGGTAGGGGAAGAAATACTTTTTCTGCTTGCTCTTTCTTTTCATTGCAAGCAGAGATTCTGGATCTGGCCACTACGATGTATTTATCAAGGAATACAGCAAACTTAGATAATGGTTTAAACTATTAACCTGGATCCATCTGTAAGCAAATCTGGAATATAAAATCAAAAAACAAAAAATGCTAGTAGATGTAAAGAACCTCAAGATGTCACCTATCCTACTCTATGTGCAAGATAGGAACAGCCTATGCCTAGTCCTGTGCTGTTCCTAATGAATCACTCTTGACATGAAGTTTCAGCTAATACCACTGTAGGAATTTAGCTGACCAAGGATCTTGAGTGGGTTGTTTGTTTTTTTAATGTGAAAAAAAAAGAAAAAAAAAATTGAAAATTTCACTTTTTGCATTGGCTGTAGAACTGATTAGTTTTTTCAAGTTTAAAATTTTGGCAAGAAAATTAAATGTTCACATCTACCTGTTTTTTTATTGGTTCTGAAGGAGATAGTAAGATAAACTGTTAACACCTTCATACTTACCTGCCTCAGAATACCAGGCAAATTGCTTTGTTACTCACTTTTTGCGATAAGCAGTAGTGATGCAGAAGATCAGCAGGAAAACTAACAGTAAGACAGCAGCAGAAATTCCTCCAGCTATGTAGATAATAAGCCATTTGGGATTCCAAGTTGCTAAAATACAATTGTAATAAATATGACCAGTATTTTGTATAAACCAGCATGAACTTTTTATGAAAAACTAAGTTGAAAATAATAATTATGTAGAGATATTATTCCATGACAGCTCATGCTCAATATTCAGACCTCACAACCATTTCCTTATTTCTACAGTGACTTTATTACACTGAATTAGCTCTTAAAAAAGTTGTAACTGGGGTGATCAAAGGTGAGTGAACACGGTGCAGAGGTATGAAAAAAACAGTGATGACTTGTATGATCCTTTCCTATCTCTTTCCTTCCCTTGGTGAGAAAACAGTCCAGCAGCATACTTAAGTGACCCAATATATGGATAATAAATGCACTCAGACTGCTTCTGTGAATGTTCTCGGCATTGTAAATGTTGTCCCATAAGAGATACCTAAGAATCATGTGATACTTGCATGGGCAACAGGACATTTTCAGAGTACCAGGAAGATCATCTCAGGGCTAAAAGGTTTTCTATTCGGTTCTATTTCTATTCTACAACTGCACAATTGTATCAATTATTTTCTGCTCTAATTCAAAAGGAAATCTGTTCACTTTTAACAAAAATATTTCCACAAAAATTTCTCCCATTGTGATCACTTACTTTGTTATAACCCAGTACTGTACATTCTTTGATGATGGATGTCAGGAAACCTACCGTGTTTGTTTTAACCTAAACAAAGATGATTTAGTTAAGAATTACAACCAAGGCAGGAAAAGTAACCTTTATAGTAGCTTTGCCTAAAATGGGTAGACTTCTTCACTATGGAGTCTCATCTTCAAATGAAGCTGAAGAGCAACATATAACAACTAAAGGGTAGAGACAGGCAAGATGATGGCTTCAAAGTGTGAGTCAAAATATTCTTATGGTGCTCAAGCTTGTGGAGAGGTAATGTAATATTATTCTCATATTTTAGGTGAAAAAAAAAGAGGGAGAAAAAGAAGTGAAATACTCAAAGTCACACAGGAAATCCACAGCACAAATCTTCGGTACATTTAGCATGCATCTTAAACACTTGTGAATTTTTCTCGTCACATGTCTGAACTTTGTTAATGGTAGTATTAAAAAAAAAAAAAAAAAAAGAAAAAAAAGTGTTAAACCACAGAACTTCAAGCCAACTTTTTGCAGCCCATCACAATGCCCTGCTTCCTGCTTCTCTGTTCCATCTCTGCACTAGCACTCTGCAGACTTGAGACTCATAGCACAAAAAGGAAGCAAACACAAATAGTATGCACTATCAGGACACATCTTAGCCAGATGATCTTACTAACTTCTTGGCCATGAACTGGTTTCTTGTGTTTCAGATACGGACTATTAATTCATTGGTGAACACGGACTAAACCACTTGTTTTTAAGTTAGTTGCTCTTTAATGTTCTTCTCGTTGTACAGAAGAAGATAATGTCTGAAGATGAAACCACAGCATCCCCCAAGAGTTTTCATTCTGAGTAGACAGGAAAGTTACATGCTCAGTTCATAGACAAAAGAAAGCAATCAGTACCACTAATCATACTGAGCCATCACCGGATGGCTTTTCTCTCCTGGATCAAAAAGGTTCACAGCTTCTTATCTGGCTATCCTGAATACCAGTTGAGACTTACTCAGGTACACCTCTTTAGTATTAATATGCTCATTAAAAATGATAACAAAAAATACCGATCACAGAAGAGTCTTATTCTTGAATTCCGAAGTTATTTTACTGCAAAATTGAAAGAACATTGTCTCAGATATTTGTGCTGCTGAAGGTATGTGACACAATAGAGGAGGCCTGATAAATAAAAAAACAAACTGATCTTTTGTATTATAATCGCATATAGAATCACTTTACTTCCAGCATGTTTTCAATTGCTGTGTACTTAAAATGACAGGATGGTGCATATAGCTATGTCCAACCTCAGGAAAAATTATAATGTCTCTTTTTTCCAAGTGTTTAGCTACCTGCCACAGAAAATCATTGTCTGTGCCAGTGAGTACTTACAGAAATATGGAGAAAATACCTGTAAGCATCAAAGGAATTTTAAGATATTAGCTACTCTGTTAAAAATCATATGTTTAATTATCATCAAGGATGAGTGAATTTGGATAGAGTTCCAGACTTCAGCATCCTCACCTTGCAATCTAAGCACTCCAGACCTCATTTTTCTTTTCCCAAATCTTCTCCTTCAATTTTATCAGGTCAAGATAATAATCTCTGAGTTAATGAGTTTGAGAGCTGAGATTATCAGCTGTCAGTTAAACTTGGATGAGAAAAATCATTAGATTTCCTTTAGAAGTAACAACTCAAAGCCCTTTTGCCTTTTCTCAATTGAAGTGAGCAAATCCTTCCCGAGGCATTTGTTTTCTTTAACTGTACAAAACCTTTTGTAATTACTGACTTTAGCATTCAAGATTTTGCAGAAACATGTCAGAAGCTTGTCGTGTGTCTCCTTAGCTCTTGTGTTCTCATCAAAGGTGATATGCTGATTGGAGGGTGTTAAGTGTATTTTCAGCATCAGCACACTTTCTGTTAAGTATTAGGCAACATGTCCCTCTCTTGCCCATCTTTGTAGCTTTGGCATTTTCTATGCAAGATTGCGGAATTTTTCTACGTGAAGGTTTTCGACCTTCAGTACACTGACTTTGGTTTTGAGGAGGAAGCACTGATGGGCCAGACAGTTATTTGTTCTAACAAGAGATTTGAACCGCACTGTAAAGATCTTCATGTAGCTTGTCACATGCCTTGCTGGACTGGCATGTACAGTATGCTGACTAGACATCACTGAAATAGTTTTGCCTGCAACTGAAAGGCAGAAATCCAGTACAATTGCATGAATTCATGCCCAGAGAAAGGTGGTGTGTTGAGTAGAGGCCCACAGGTATCTACTGGTATGTTGTATTCATACTGAATGAATTCATGAAGGAAGAAGGGAAGCTAATTTCACTCCTACCTTGATTCTTCTCACCCCCGACTGCAGCCTTATCTGCTGTCTCTTTTCTATGGCACAGAAGTACTGCTGTCTCCTTCCAGCTCAGAAGGACAGTGTGATAACCTCACTGACTGGACAAGAGTCCCCTGCTTCTCATTTAGGGCAATATGAAGATCATATTGGGTGCTACTGAAAGACATTTAAAGGATAGTTTAAAGGCACAGTCAACATGGATTCACAAAGGTAAATTCCTGTCTAGCCAATCTGATATCCTTCTACGATAAGATCACCTGCTTAGTGGATGAAGGGAACAAATGCTGGATTCTGTACCTAGGACAGAGTAACCTCAGGTACAAGTATAAATTGGGAGAGAAGTGGCTGGAGAGCAGCCCTGCAGAAAGGGACCTGAGGGTGCAGGTCGGCAGCAGGCTCAGTATGAGTCAACAGTGTGCCCTGGCAGCCCAGAGGGCAAACCACATCCTGGGGTGCATCAAACACAGCATAATCAGCTGGTCAAAAGAGGTGTTGGTGTTGCCTCACTTAAAGTACTGTGTGCAGTTCTGGGCCCCACAATTTAGAAGGATATTAACGCACTTGAATGCATCCAGAGGGCAACAAAGCTGGTGAAAGGGTTAGTACAAACCATAATGTAATTCTAACTCCTAAACATACATTTAAATATAATCACCAACAGTTTTTCAGATCTGGTGGGAACATGTAGCAACATAAAAGGTTTCAACTTTCCTTTGTCTAAGTGAGCTTGCTATCCAATTTTCTGCTAAAGAAAAAAAAAAACCCAACCCTTATTATTAAATCTTTCTAAAAACTGCTAGGTTTTCAAGATGTAATAAGCATTTCTTTTTCCTCTCTTCTAATTTTTCTGTTCTTTCATATGAAATCTCCCCTTCTTTCCCCATCATCTACCAAAATAATGCATGGATTTTAATTCTGCTTTCTTCGTTCAAAAACATGCTAAGAAAACGAAATCTAATCAAAGGGAAAGCATGTAAGTGAAAACCAGAAATGGGTTCAGATGTGGACTCTGGTGACATGACCAATTTCCATATTAAAAGAATTTTTAGAAGAAGAAATATGGTGAAGAACACATCAGAAATTAGTCCAGTCTCTTGAACACACTACATAATTGTGTAATATGCAGCCTCCTGTTTCTGTTAGCATTGTCCAACAAAAACTACACTACCTTACAGACACATGTTGCTTTATGTGTTCCGGGTTTTGAGGTCAAAAAAGATTTGCAGAAAACCCATTTCAGCTGGAAATTCCCATCAGTGAAACACAACAATAGCAAATTTATTGGGATAGAACAGACAAACTTAATGATATTGAATGGCTCTCAGGGTTTTACTTTCACTGATGTTCAAAAATGTTAAATTCAGCATGTCAACTTCTACTGACAGAACTGCAAGAATATCACAGGCTTTCCCAACACTTGAATAGCAATCCCCTCACCTCCCTTTTTGATTCATAGGAATTCCATGCTGTTTCTCTTTGCAAAAATACATTCACTTTTACAGAAGCAGCAAGATGCTTCTTTCTACTGTACCACCTCTTTGAATCAGTGGTTTTGGAACAATTATCAGTTCTGCAAATAATCCTATTCTCTTATTTCTACCTCCTTTCACTCAAGATTACTCCTCGTCTTGACATCTTCTCAACAACAGCTTCTCAAAAAAAAAAAAAGAAAAAAAAAGTTTCGTATCTTTCCTTTTATTCTCTCTCAACATAAACAGAGTTCTCCCTATTACTGTTTACAGTGCAGCTATTCTCCCAGATCCTAGACTCAGCATTTCAAAACATCTCTGCAACTGGGCAAGGCGAGATTTGCAGTACCCATGCAGAATCACAACAGACTGAAAACATTGGAAGAGTTTGGTAGAAAATACGAGCTAGAGTGTGGCTTAGCTGTAATGCTAAGCCAAAGAAAATGAAGTGATTGAACTGATAGAACATACACAAAAAATAGCATAGCAAGTTTCTGTCACCACTTATCCAAGCCACAGCTGTTGCATCAAGCAGAGTAAGTCACTTGTGAGTTTCTGAGAGACTTCACTGGCTCTACCACAGGATGCAGTGGGAGCTGACACCTGGCCTGATGCTCATTTCCCCTTAGTGATTCTCCATATCTCACTGAAAATATTAATTGCAAGTTATGAAACAGTTCCAAATGTTAAACAGAAATAATTGGAGATCCTTGACAATTTGCTTCTTTTGGAATTAATGAAAACTCAACAAAATACCCTTCATAATATGGAGTGCAGACTTAAAAGGGAGACAATGACATGTTTTCTAAATCATACTGTACTTCAGCTTCTTCAATGGTTTCAGATCTTTTCTTCTCCAATAAACAAGCGTAACTATGCTGGCATTGTTAAAACTAAAAACGATAATTTGAAATTTTGCTCTTTGTTCCAAGAGCAAAAGAAGCATGGAAACTAAACTTTTTTTTGAGAAGAAATAGTTTGTGCAGGCAGGACTGACAACTTTTAAAGTTACTGTATTCTTTTTCAACTCAGTATATGCTTTCATTGTAGTATGAGAAGCACTGCTCTTGGAGTAAATAAAAATATTTCAATTGTTCTACAATTTGGATATGCTTGATTATATGAATATAGTCAATATTTTGAAATTTGAATGTTTAAAATAGTCAGAGACCAGAAAATTTTTCTCTTGATACCCCTTTTCTTTTCATCACATTCTACTCAATTTCATCAACTTTTATGGTCAAGTATTCAGAGTAAAGCAGGTCAGCATTTTTTTTCCTGAGCACATTCTTCACTTCTCAATAACAGTACAACAGATAACGCATATTCTGAAGTTTCATACCCCATGCCACAGCAATTAATACTGCCTAAGAGAGGTCTGCTAACACTTATTTATTACTAGGGATGAAAGCAGTACCCTCAAAAGACACCAAAGAGCTGGACTGAATAGAATCATAGAATGCTTTGACTCGGAAGAGACCTTAATGATCATCTAGTTTCAACCCCCCTGCCATGGGCGGGGACACTTTCCACTACGTCAGGTTGCTCAAAGGCTCAGTCAGCCTGGCCTTGAGGCAGCTATGGGGCAGCCACAACTTCTCTGGACAACCTGTTCCAGTGCCTCACCATCCTCAGAGTGAAGTTCTTCCTTATCTATAATCTAAATCTATCCTCTTTCAGTTTAAAGCCATTGCCCCTTGTCCTAGCACTACACGCCCTTGTAAAAAGCCCCTCTCCAGTTTTCTTGGAGGCCTCCTTTAGGTACTGGAAGACTGCTAGAAGGTCTCCCCAGAACCTTCTCTTCTCTGGGCTGAACAATCCCAACTGTCTCAGCCTGTCTTCATAGGAGAGGTGCTCCAGCCCTCGGATTACCTTTGTGGCCCTTCTGTGGACCCACTGCAACAGCTTCATGTCCTTCTTGTGTTGGGGTCCCCAGAGCTGAATGCAGTACTCCAGGTGGGGTCTCACAAGAGCAGATCAGAGGCAGAGAGTCATCTCCCCTGACCTGCTGGCCACGCTTCTTTGGATGCAGCCCAGGAGATGGTTGGCTTTCTGGGCTGCCAGCACACATTGCCGGCTCATGTTGAGCTTCTAATCAACCAAAACATCTAAGTCGTTTTCCTCAGGGCTGCTCTCAATCCATTCTCTCCCCAGCTTGTATTTGTGCTTGGGATCACCTTGACCCATGTGCAGGACCTTGCATTGGGCCTTGTTGAACTTCATTAGGTTCTCACAGGCCCACCTCTCCAGCCTGTCAAGGTCCCTCTGGATCACACCGCTTCCCTCCAGCTTGTCAACCACACCACACAGTTTGTCAGCAAACTTGCTGAGGGTGCGCTCAATCCCACTGTCCATGTCACCGATAAAGATGTTAAACAGCAGCAGTCCCAATACTGACCCCTGAGGAACACTGCTCATCACTGGTCTCCATTTGGACATTGAGCCATTGACCACAACTCTTTGAGTATGACCATCCAGCCAATTCCTTATCCACTGAGTAGTCCATCTGTCAAACCCATATCTCTCCAATTTAGAGACAAGGATGTTGTGTGACATAGTGACAAATGCTTTGCACAAGTCCAGGTAGATGACATCAGTTGCTCTTCCCTTATCCACCAGTGCTGTAACCCCATCATAGAAGGCCACCAAATTTGTCAGGCAGAATTCGCTCTTAGTGAAACCATGTTGGCTGTCACCAATAACATCTTTTTTTTCTGTGTGCCTTAGCATAGTTACTCCATGATCTTGCTGGGCACAGAGGTGAGACTCACTGGACTGTAGTTCTCTCAGTCTTCCTTTTTTCCCTTTTTAAAAATGAGGGCTATGTTTCCCCTTTTCCAGTCAGTGGGAACTTAACCAGAGAATACTTTAACAGAAGAAGGACTAGGGTGGTACAAGAACCCTATCTTCAAAATGCATGCTACAGAGAAAACCAAAACTGAGTTTTTTTCAGTCAAGAGAGAAAATAGAAGTAAAGGCGCAATTCAGCTCACAGGTTGGGAAACCTTGCTTTAAGTGTGTACGTATGGACACCTAAGCTCCCAATACAATCAAACTCTGACAGCTGTCACAGAAAAACCTAGAGAGCTTCTCAGCTTCCCCCTCGCATGAATGAGTAGAGGCCATTTTACCTTTTTAAATGAGAGTGTGCTCTTTGTCTTTGTTGGAGGACAGGTCTTTCCCCCCAGGACCTTGCAGTTCACTGTGTTGATGGGGAATTCCCATCATGGCATCTTTGGGAGAATGCCCACCTCTCCTTGCAAACACAGGCAGTCTCTCCTATTCCACAGCATCTCCTTCCTAGTATCAAACCAGTTTCTCATGAACAGGTCTAAAGTCCTGTAATGGGATCAGACAAGCTTAAAACCAGCTTCTTTCCACGGAAAGAAGATTATTTGTTAACTTTGCTGTGTTTTACATGCTACCAATTGGAATGTGGTATTTAAATAAATCCTCGCTTGTTTCTGAAGGGTTTATATGGATAAAAGTGTTAATACCTCATAAGGTCCTATTATAAAAACATTTACCACATCCTCCTTTACTTACCAACCACAGTAAAACTCATCACATAGGTTTTGTTTCTTCCAGTAGCTACGCAGCGGTACGTGGCAAAGTCAGAGGCAGTAATGTTTTGAATGATGATCATGGAGTTTGCCTGATGAGGGCAATTCACCAGAGTACGCTCTTTGAAATCTAAACCAAAGATTTTCTTTCCTGATGAGCTGCACAGAACAATGGTATCTGCCTGATCTGCTTTAATCCTTTCCCACATCACTTGCTGCACCGAATCTCCAATTTTATAAGGGCAAGTAAAAGTGACATTTCCTCCTGGCTTGGTAAACATGGGATTATTTTGTTTCTCAGATACTTCAAAAGCATCTGTTGAAAAACAAACAAAAAAAAAACAACAAAAAATTGCTTACATCTAATCCAAAGGAATTTTAGCATCAACAATTCCTGCATGGCAAATTTAATTAAATTGACTTACAGCAGAATGATATTCAACTCATTTGAAATATTGAAAAGTTTAATTCATACATATCTATGACTATATTTTTGTACACATTTAGACAAGACAGTCTTTATGGAACTGTGAGGCTGTAATCACATAATCACATACCAAGAAGGCTACTTCTATACATTTTGAGTACATGAATGTTTTATTAACCATTTCAGCAAATATTCGACAGCATAAATTATGGGGGCAGTCTAATTAAATTTATGGTATTCTTGTTCTGCTTTCACACTAATTATAAAAAGAAAATGGTTTGATGTGACCCTCAGGATGTGCATTAGTAAATTATGTTACAAGACATTCCAGTCTATGAATTACACTTGTCCCATTCCCAAACCTTACCACTGAAATAAAAACTTTCTTTACTCTTCATACACTCTGCTTGGGAAAAACTTGTGTGATAGTCAGGCAGTGGTATGAAAGGACACTTCCAGACATATTGAAGACTTCCACCACATAAAACCATAGATATATCTTACATAATTTTGACTGAAATTCTCCTGCTTTAAGTTATTGGTTTTACTAATGGAGTTCACTGTTTACAAATCAAGGAAAAAAAAAAAGTCTTCAATAGAAGGATTGTCAATGTTTCTGATATTCAGAGCATTCAATAGCCATTTCGTTTCTAAAGTCGGCTTTGTAATGCATATATTCATAAGTTAGGGCTAGCGCTGTCATCTTTTTGAAGGTTTTGGTGATGAAAAAGATTAATGATCAGACTATTTTTCCTACACTATAAAAGGATGGCTCTTTTAAGCTGTTCAAGGAGTTTCTTTTTTTATTAGATGTCTTTATGTCAAAAAATGACACTAGTATATTTTTTTAATGTGTTTACCTCTATGTATTTTAACAACTGGAAGCAAAGACAGGAAGTTAAAATTGCGTAACAAAAGTGACAGTCATAAAATGTATCAAAAATTGTTTTTAAAAAAGAGTTTTAAAATGAAGCTGTAGCCAAATTCATGGGATGGGATGGTTGCAGTAGCACTCTAAGTGAAACAGAAGACACTGTAGGACTGAGCCAGATTTAAATCCTCCTTGATATAACATTTTTATCAAAAATCAAGGGGGAAAAAGGCTGGTAAACTGTATTGCTTTGGAAGCTGGTAGTGTGGTAGTGCTAGGGTTATCAAAATCACAGGTACTGGAGAAATCATCAATAAACAGTGGTCTACTTCACCTCCTAAGCTAGGTGCAAAGAGTAACAGGATTTTGTGTGGGCAAGTATACTACCTTAAATCTAGGAATAAGTGATTCCATTCATGTTGACAGAATGGGAACTTCATTGTGGAAGTCTGTGACTTCTGAGACTAGTCTTTGTAAAATGGTGAATGAAAAAGTCTAGCCTGCAGTTTATTTTCAATGGAACGCAGCACAGAAAAATTACATTCCCTCTGGCTTTGGAGGCCAGAAGTACAATTAAAACATTGAAATGCTGAAAGACAAAAGGAACTGTGTCTAATGAGTTTATCTAAAAAAAAATAATGAAGAACTTGAAGATCCATGTAGACAGCAATCAAGGAGACAAAGTTGATGACAGACAAGTACAGAAGAGAGATAAATTCACTAAACTAAACAGAAAGTACAAAACAGTGAAGCTAATTAACTCCTTGGACAGCTTGCCAAAGGCAGCTAATTTTCTGTTACTGAAGATGACTGCCAAGGCTGGATAATCATTTAAGATACCATGCTAGTCCCTGTAAGAATTTACTCATGGAAGTCTAAGTACTATTCAAATCAAACTACTATGATGAAACTCTATTCTTGAAAAAGATGTGCCTTGTAGTGCAGTCCCTCAAAAGTCACTACACTAGGAAAGATAAATTTTTTTTATATCTATCAGATTCAGATCTGCAGATTCAAATTCAGATCTGCTAGGGAAGAGGAGTCTATGAACTGGTGATTGAAACTAATTTTCTCTCTTGTCCATCACATCCTTATGAGTCAGATCCTTTCCTTCTGTCTTACTTTCCAGACCACTAACTCCCAGCAACTGCTTGCTTTACAATAAACCACATATTCTTCCCTGAGAAATCTTGTCCTCTTCACTGTGCAATCTTTGTTGTCTTCTTCTGCGATGAACAAGACCTACTGCTATCCATGTTCTCCTTAGAAGCCTTGAAGTCTCCCCCTCTACTCCTGGGTCCACGCTTGCTGTCTCGTTCATTTCATGCCAATGCTACCCTGAGCTCCAGGTGTTTCTCCTATCTAAACATGCTTATTAGGGAAATTATGTGTATGATGATGATACCTCTGACTTTCCAGAGGATTCTCACCTGAGCCAAAGGGCAGCAATCAGGACTGTATAAAAAACAGCCTTCTTCCCTGCTGCCCTGCTGTGTGTTTGCTAGAAAAATATATATTATGTATATAATAAATAAGAAGATGAAACATTTTCCACTAAAATCATGAAAATCCCTTCCATCTTAAAACTTATTAATTAACTTTGTATGTTATATTTGCCAAACAGTATATCACAGTTTATACTGTAATACTATAATGCTACAACATATTATAGTATACTGTGACAGGTACATTGCAAAGCTAAAATTGCCTTGCAACTTCAGTGAAGAATTTCCAGGTATAAATCTATATACATTTGTATAATTTGCTGGGATACAAATAATAAATAATATGTTAACAGTGAGAATTATGTACAAACAATCAAATTAAAATAAAAACAGCTTTGAGATTCTTGGTCACTGTACATTCTATCATAGCAATTTTCAAACAGACATCATGATGTTTTTATCTTTTGGGGTTTTTTTTTTGCATTGCATGTGTATTCTACTTGACAGTATGCAGCAACATTCAGGTTTTTTGCTCTTGATGTAAGATGTAAATGGCTCCCCTACTTACTGTGTGGTAACTTGCACAAATTAAATGATTATGTAAGGCACAAGCTGTAGGGAATCAGGCCTACGTAGTTCTAATTAAATCTTCCATGTACACTAGAGTTCCAGGCTTTTGTTTTAAGCAATTGTCTCATTTTATTTTGACACTAGTATCAGCACAGTTCTTTCATCCTCCCTCTTCTCTGTTCAGTCACTTACTTTATTTAGCACCTTTCTGAACAGAGTTTCTTTGCTTTCAGCCTGGTACGTGTGGGGTGAGAACCTCCCATTCTGAGAAATACTTCTGTGAGGAAAAAGGTGTACCCACGTAGCTTCACCCCTGCACACGCACAACCCAACATGACACACCATGTGTGAACATTTCAGAAATGCTAAAAGAAAATGTATATCATTGCACCTGATAAAAATAAACTTCCCCTGCCCACTGCTCCTTCCGGCCACTGCTGCCTGCTCTGCCCCCTGCCATGGCCACGTCATCTCTCCTCTTGGATGGAAAGTAGGAGGAAGTGGCAGCACTCACAGTGGGTCCATTTGCCTCTGCTTAGAATGGAAGTGCTCTATGTATGATATTCTCCCCACATCTCTTTTGGCAGGATGTTATCTCATCATATTTTGCAGTTATACTTATTTCTCTCAGCTGCTTTAGGGCTATTAGACACTTAAAGGAGAAAAAAGTAAGCTTTCATGTTTTTAAAAATATAATATTTCAATATTTTTCTTGGAAAGCAAATCTTATAAATATACAGGTACAAAAGACTGTAAATCAATTTCCCAGGATTTAAAAGATCAAGCAAATAAAGTGAAATTCTGCAGCAAGGAAACTGATGAAATATTAAGAAATTCTTTCTGGAGGGAAAACAAAATAATAGTGATCTCTTTTTTTTTTTCCTTCCTCCTCCTGCCCTTACTAGAAGTAATTAAAAGTCAAAATGACTGTTATGTGAATGTTATGTAAATTTTCAGTGCCTGTTCTTTTGGGTAGAATTTTCCGACTTTCTACTTTTTGGTTCCTGTCCTATCCACTTCGATTATTCTTTTTGTTCTTTTGGTCTCTGATAGGATTAGCTGGTTTTGTTCCTTCAACAGAAAGTTGCCTAGATATCTATACTTGCTTTAAGCTACTTTATTCATATTTAAGGTCAATATCTATGACATATTAATTACTGCACACTGCAAGATTCACCAGTCCCAGATTTACAATTTTACACAAGGTTCCAGAGTTTCACTCTGGCCTACCCATAAATCTCACGCATTCCTCCTGGTTTCAAACCATATACAAAGGAAACCATATTAATACTTCAACGCCAGCTCTGCAAGCTCAGAAAGGCAAAATTCAGCACAGTAAAATAAAATGCACTGAAACACTCTTCTGGCTTAACATGTTCCTGCATTTCTATTTAGGCTTCAAGCTTAGCAGAGGTTAAGTACCACTAGAGCTGGTTCTGTACAAAGAGAGTTACATCAGCTGCTGCGGGTGAGTGCCCAGACTGTTGAGTAACAAATGCAGAGGGTCACACCCCACGCTCAGCCATCTCAGCACACAGACATTTTCCATGCACTCCCAGGTACCACAAGGCCAGAACAAGCTCATACTGCTCAGCCTGATGGCAACAGAGATACCTTCAAAGCAGCTGTTCTAGGAAGTAATACTCTCCATCAGAAATAACTAATGGCCTTCGCAGATTTTTCAAAACTGCAAAGCTAACTTAGCTCTACAGCAGAGACAGGTTCTCAATCGGTTTGCTGAAGCTCTACATGCAAACACAATCTTCTTCCTTTGCTTATAATAAGAAGTGACAAAATAAATTGCAAATGAAAATGAGGCTTAAAAATTTATGAAGATGAACTTTCTCCAGGGCTCTTCCTTTCACCAAGAAAATCAACTTTCAGATGAGAAAATTCTTCAAAAGTGACTCTTCCTGAATAGGCTAAATATACAGTTATGTTCAGCTCCCAAACTAATGTCTTCCAACTGTATTAGCACATACAACACAATTTTGTTGGGTTTCTAAAAAATATTTTGCCCTTTTTTTGGATGAGACAGGGAAACATGGATACATAGCTATTAGATAAGTTGGAACACTACAGATCTTGATTTCTAATGAGCTACTGACACCAGTTCTACAATCTGACTTGGAAATCAGTACTGCAGTATTTGAATAGGATGTGTTTTTCTAATAGCAACTATTTGGATAATAACAGTTAAAATGAAAGTATTTATACTCCTATACCCTTAAAACACCCCTTTAAATATGAATTACATTATATTGTGACAATTTGGTGAATCTTTCTGTATCAATTATTAGTTATGCATGACATTATAAACACTTAGCACACAATTCTAATTCACCTGTCAACTTCAGTCTATTTATGTATATTCCATTACTCTCAGATGTTATTTTATTCTTTTAAGCTGAACTTCAGTTGCCCAGAGAGCAACAAAAGGGAGAAGTAAATGAGAAGGAGAGAGAGAGAGACTACAGTGCTAATAAGAGGGAGAAAATCATCCTCTCTTCAGGTGTGAACATTTATTAACTTCCAGCAAGGACAATTTGGTTTTGGGGAAGAAGTCATATGATAAAAGCACATAATGTACTATGTCAGCATTCACCTGCAGGAGAGTCTCAAAGATATAAGGGCTTAGAATTTCAAATTTTCGTCCTCTCCAGGAATTTCATCAGTTCAGGTTGAAGGGAATTTGCCAGCAACAGTAGTCCAAGGCCAATGAGTGACACAGGATACTGTGCTCAGCCTTCACTTATTATTAATGATAGATTAATAGAATCATAGAAAGATAAAGGTTGGAAGAGACCTTAAAGATCATCTAGCTTTAATCCTCCTGCCATGGGCAGGGACACCTTCCACTACATCAGGTCGCTCAAAGCCTCACCCAACCTGGCCTTAAACACCTCCAGGGATGGGGCAGCCGCAACTTCTCTGAACAACCTGTTCCAGTGCCTCACCACCCTCAGAGTGAAGAATTTCTTCCTTAGATCTAATCAAAATCTACCCTCTTTCAGTTTAAAGCCATTGTCTATTGTCCTATCACTGCATGCCCTTGTCAAAAGTCCCTCTCCAGCTTACTTGTGGGCCCCCTTTAGGTACTGGAAGACTGTTATAAGATTTTCCTGGAGCCTTCTCTTCTCCAGGCTGAACAACTGCAACTGTCTCAGCCTGTCTTCGTAGGAGAGATGCTCCAGTTTGCTCTAACCATCTTCCTGGCCCTCCTCTGGACACATTCCAACACATGCATGTCCTCCTTATTTTGGTGGCCCCAGAGTACTCCAGGTGAGGTCTCATGAGAGCAGAGTAGAGGGGTAGAATGGCATCCCTTGACCTGCTGGCCACACTTCTTTGGATGCAGCCCAGGATATGGTTGGCTTTCTGGGCTGCCAGCACACATTGCCGTCTCATGTTGAGCTTCTCATCAACCAGCACTCCTGTGATAGTTTGATGTGGGGGGAGGTGTTCTGGTGGCAGGGGAGGGGATTTGCTCCCTTTGCCACCAGATCTGAGTCCCATCCCCCTCGGGGGGTTGAGCCAAACTGGCGCCTCTATGAATTGCCCTATTTAAGTTGAGACAAAGGGACGGGAAAAAGTCTTTGCCCAGGAACGAGGAGAGGGGCGGAGGGCGCTGCCCTCGCTCCCGGCTCCCGGCCGGGCGGCCGCCCGGGCCTGGGCCGGCGCCACGTGCTCAAGATGGCGCTGGGGGAGCCGCATGGGGGACTCGGGAAGCACCCCGCTCCCGGGGTGCCCGCCGGGCCGAGCTCCCCCAGAGAGGATTAAGATCTAAGAGAAAACAACCACAACGACCAGGTCAGTCAAGATGGAGCAGGAGGAGGTGTACTGGAGCTGAGGTTTCCCTTGCAATCGATGTGAAGATGGCAGGCGGCCCCCCTGCAACCAGGATGGGCTCGGCGGAGCAGAGACCCACTCGCGGCCCGTGGAAAAACCCACGTCGGGGAAGAGATGCCTGAGCCCAGGAGAGGTCGTGGAGCAGGGGATGCACGACGAGGTACTGTTAATAATGGGCATGGAATGCACGACGAGGTCGTGGAGGCATCTGGAGACCGTGGGACGACCCACGCCGACACGAGTGGCAGCAGCTCCCTAAGAGGCCGACTGGTAAAGCCCGAACTGGTGCAATCCATGGGGAAGGATTGCAATCCTGCGGGCAGGACTTACACTGAAAAAGTTTGGGGACTTTTTTTTCCTCGTGAGTAGGGGATCCACCGAAGCAAGGGAAAAGTGGTGTAAGGACTCCTCCTCCTTTAAGAAAGGAGCGGCAGTTAACATCATGGATGAACTGACCTGCACTCCCCCATTCCCTGTCTCCCTGCGCCGCTGGGGGGGAGGTAGAGCCAGGAACGAAAGGAAATAGGGGGTGGGGAGGTGTTGTTTTAAGATCTGGCCTTGTTTTCTCTTTCTCCTCTCAAGTAACTGGTTTCGTTCCCTTGTGTCACTTATTAAGTAACTGTTAATAAATTGTTTTGTTTTAAGAAGAAAGCCTGAGTCATGTTTTGCCTGGGACCATGGTTGGTGGGTGCTCCCTCTCGGTTCTTGTCTTGACCCTCAGTCCAAAAACCATGACAACTCCCAAGTCCTTTTCCTCTGTGCTGCTCTCAATCCATTCTCCGCGCAGCCTGTATTTGTGCTTGGGATTGCCCTGACCCACATGCAGGCCCACTTGGCCTTGTTGAACTTCATGAGGTTTACACAGGCCCACCTCTCCAGCCTGTCTAGGTCCCTCTGGATGGCATCCCTTTCCTCCAGCGTGTCCACAACACCACATAGTTTGGTGTTGTCAGCAAACTTGCTGAGGGTGCAGTCGATCTCACTGTCCGTGTCACTGATAAAGATGTTAAACAGCACCAGCCCTAATACCGGCCCATGAGGAACACCACTTGTCACTGGTCTCCACTTGGACATCGAGATGTTGACCAAAATGGTCCATATTTTCTCACAGTGAATGAAGAGAAATGCTGTACTGAGAAACTGTGTCTCTCTCCTCATGTCTTTCACAAGACTCCCAATGGTCACACTTCAGGCAGAGTAGAGAATATCATGTTTTAAGCTACAAAGAAGAAGAAAGGCGGGGGAGAGAGGAAGAGAAAGAGTGTGAAAAATCAAACCGGCTCCCAAGGACAGCTGTTGAACCAGTGATTCTCAGAAGGGAAAGCCAAGGGTGTCAAGGTGATGGACAGGGTACACACTGATGCTGCCCAGCTCTAGAAGTGTTATAATACCCAGGTGTACAGCATGAGGATGCACTGTGAGGAACTGCTGCCTTGCATCTCAGATTCTAGTTATAACTTTTAATGGATTGTTTTATGGACTGAAAATATATTGGAGAAGAAGGAAAGATACAGTTTATTAGCTTGTTTCATAGTAAGTTTGTTAAGCAGCTTGGTACCAGGTGAGAAGATGGAAGAAATCGATACATCATCAGTATTTTTTACCAAATATTTTCTTTCCATTTCTTTTTTCCTTATTAAGTTACAAATTTTATTCCTGTCTGACAGACCAGCTAAAAGAAAGGTTCATCATTAGAAATACAAGCAGTAGAAAGAGGTTCTCCAGATGGGAAAATTTCAGAACTTAAAATATTAATCACCTCTTAGTGATTTTCTTTAGAGTGTTTGGAAGTTTAACTATCTGAATCTGCAATTCCTTTTACTGTCTGCTTTTCACCTACCTCTATTCATTCCAAAACTTAACATGTGTTTCCCCAAATAAAATATTACTCATTCTGTCCTAGAGAAATTAATAGTCTCTCTTTAATTTTGAATACTTTAAAGCTGATTGTGCATTTTCTATTTTCCCCTGCAATTGCATCCTGTAATGATTTCCATATTCCATTATCTCAAAATTTCATCCATCACATTTACACTTTAAGAAACAAGAACCAAAGTTATAAAACTCTTGGATCTGGATTTAACTACTGGGTGTCACAGCAGTTATGGTTGATACTAGAGATAATACCATACTTTAGTTAAGTTGAATTTCCCAGTGATGGCTACAGTTGTATACAATTAGAGAATAGCAGGTGAGAAAATAAAGCATTTTTTTCTTATAGGGTTAGGGGAATACTTACCCCCCTCCAAAATTTTTTTAACCCATTAGATTCAACCCCAGATCTCCTTTCTTCAGCTGTTTAAACACCTGAGTGAGGATTTATCATCAATGCACTCCAGAAACCTACCAGATTGATTGTGCCTTGCTTTTTGAAAATATTCAAATTTTTGAATATTTTATTCACTGTAGTCCTTCCTTTAAAAAAAGAGGAAGGCTCTTGTGTTGCCAGCCTTCAGTCAACCCACTGTACTAAGCAAACACTGTACTAAGCAAACACAGTTCTTCTAGGTTTTCTTCTGAGTTCATGATTCTAAATTTCATCATTCTTGTTCATCATTCTTATTAAAACAAAATACATAGAATGATCCACCATGTGCCATCTAAAGTGTTACCATTGCTAAATGCAGTAGAATAATGCCTCCTTTCTCTTGTATATGCATCTCCGTTGATATACCTGAGAAAATTTTTCTTTTGCAAACTGAAACTCTGATAACATTTTGAATGTTGCTAGTTACTAAGAATAATGATGCTGTTATGTGCTCTTGGTTACTTTGTTTACATCAGAATATGCTATGTTAAGGAAAAAAATGTAACACACAGTACCCATGAGGGCTGCTGTGTTTCTACCAAAGTAAGATAAAATTAGAAAGTTTGTTTTATACGTTCCCTGTGAGCATTGTTTTGATGAACATATATTGCATGTCAGCGGGATACTACAGCTATTAACTGACTTGCTGTTGTGTGATAATTTGGAGATGACTCTCACTTCTCCTCTGTTCATCTGCTGACCCAAGCTGCTGTCTGGGGAGGTTTGCTGCTTGCCAGGATAGACTAGGATGCTGCAGAGAGACTGCCAAGGCTTGCCCTCTCCTCAAACTCCTAACTCCTGCTGCTTTTCCACACGTACACCAAAGAAAAGTCCAGAAGAAACCTGGAGCACATCAGGCATGACTACATGGTACTGGAGGTGGTGGTCAAGGACATGGGTGGCTTAAGTGGTGCCTCCTTGATCCTGCCGAAGAAGAGAAAAGCCCTGAGAACACGGGGAAAAAGCATCACAAAGCTGGTGAGGGGAGCTTTAACAGGAAAGTGAGATGACAACCAACAAGTGAGTGAGGAACTGGACTGAGCTGACAAATGATGTGGGATTATATGGACAAGAAACACCTTGAAAACAACAAATGAGGGCAGAAGGCTGACCATTCCAAGTATATCCACATAAATAGGGAAAAGCTAAGGGGACACATTGTAGGGAAACTCTCATACCTTTTCTGGGAAATCAGCATGACTGGATGACCATATGAAATCTCTGTACACCAGTGAACACAACATAGGAAACAAACAAGGAATTAGAGCTCTGTGTGTAGTTGCAGGGCTACAATGCCATGGAGATCACAAAGACATGGTTGGACGCTTCACGTGACTGGAGTACTGCAATGACTGGATACAGGCTCTTTAGGAAGGATGGGCTGGGATGGTGGAGAAGGAGAGCTCCCCTTTATGTGAGAGAGCAGTGCAAATGTGAGAGGTTCAGCCTAGGGATGGATGATGAGCCAGTTGAGAGCTCATGGATCAGCATTAGCAAGCTGATCATCATAGGTAATGTTGTGGTGGGTGTCTGCTACTCACTGGTCACGGTCAAGGATCACAGTGATCAGGCCTGATACAGACGAGGCCTCTATCAGACAACTGGAAGAAGTTTCACATTCTGTGGTCCTCAAGGGAGAGTTCAACCACTTGTTATCTTCAGAGGAGCAACACATTATTAAAAAAGAGATATTTAGTTTAGATATAATGGGAAAAAAATCTCCTTTTAAGGCTGGTTAGGCTCTAGAATGACTACACAAGAGTATTATGCATGCATTTCCAACATGGGAATCAGTCAGGGATGATACAGACATACTTGTCCTGCCTCAAAACACATAGATGGATGAGATTAATTTGGAATGTCTCTTCCAGACTTAGTTTTCCACAATTCTATAATTCTTTTTGATCTAAGCCTTTCCTTCAGAAAGGAAGAGGAGATATCTGCTCTACTCTCAACAGGGCTGGTTTGGTTTTTTTTCCCCCTAGCCTTTTATACTAAAGGAGCATACAATCCTTAGTTCATCTCAGAAGACAGAAAGTAAGAAAACCATCATTTAACAGGTCAATAGTAACAGCAGAAGTGTGAAAACAGCAGCTTCACTTGCCTCCATCCTCTTGCTTTCTAATTAAGTGCTGACAATGTGGTTGACACTGTGTAAGATACAGAGATAGTTCTTGCTCTGGGGAGCTCAGAGTCTAAGAGCTGAAAAATGAAGATCCCTCAGGATTAGTTCTTGCTTACATGTGCTTTATAAAAGGCTGATAATTTTTCACTGTAGACCTATGAATCACATTATAAATTGAGACAGAGATAAATATAAAGCAAGTTATATCAGGTGAATAGGGACTTGAAAAAAAAAATCTATGCAACGTGCTGCTTTTGGCAGGCAGAAGAACATTAATATAGAAGTAACTGCTGAGTGGCGTGGATATCATCACACTAGCTAAGAATAGAAAAGCTCTGTCTCTGCTATCACAGAAGAGGTTGATGACTCCATTTAAAATATGGGAGTACTTCATGGTACATCTGGCATTTAAATACTCTATTAATGAACTTCCATTCTAATTTAGAGTTGGTAGCAAAACATATCCCCTGAGCAAATTGTCTATTGTCACCAATCGACAGAAACACAAATTTACTCATGAGTTTTAAAATAACAAAACCAAAACCAATTTACAATGAATCATATAATAGAAAAAATAATCAATGAATTATGCAACTGCACAATTCACCTCACAGATCTAAAAGTCACTACAAACATCAAAAGAATACTTGCCATTCTATTCAGAGCATACCATGGGAGTTTTTAGGTCAAACTAGTTCTATTTTAACACGTTACTGAAATAAAACTCCTGAGAAAATAAACATAAGTTCCAAAATATACAGGAATTCATGTTAGAATTCAACAGTTTTGAAAAGCCAATAAACAAACGCAGAACAAAAATATTCAGGTAATTTTAACTACATTCACTCTTTATATGAATAAACATGCAACACTGCTCTGCCATAAATGCCAGTTTTCATTTAAACAGTTTATATATCACATAATTCTTCACTGCTGAAGACTTTTTACTTTCTATCTGGATAAGTAGCAAAGGCATAGTATACAGTGCTAGAACAATATCAGTTGTCTAACAATGTTTATTATATTCTATATTTTAAGTTAAATTTGCATTGTAAATTTGTCTATCATGTATTTTAAGATTGTTAATCTAACCTTAACTGATTGGGTTCTGCATCACAAAGCTCATCACAGGTTGATTTACTTTGCCTATAAGACAGTTTTTGCCTACACTCAATCGTGTCTAATTCTGTTAAATTTAAAATAATCAATGTTCTAATTATACATTTCAATGGAAAAATAAAACCTCTTAATTCAGAGACTGCTGCATTTTGGTGCCATGTAACCTCGAGAACTAACTATTAATAAGGCCAAATGCTTTGGGACGATGCGTGAAGCACATAAAGCCAGATGTACTTCCTAGTACTTAAGGCAAAATGAGTTAGAGGATAATCTGCAGTTTTGTAGGAGGCATCAATGCAGTGATCTGCTAATGTGAAAAGTATTGCACTGAACTGCAACTGACAAAGAAATGCCTCATACTTTCATAAGGGTAAGACAGAAAAGGGCAAGATTATCAATATGGGCAATGACAATACAAAGCTATAACCAGGCAGTAATGATACGTCATGTATCACCACGGATATAAGAGTCTAGTAGGAAAAAAGTTTTATGTAGTGTCTATGTAGGAATCCTAAATTAAACCCATTCAGTTCAACAAAGTGTTGGACCTGGAAGACATTTTAAATATAAATTAACACTAATTTACTTTGCCAGATTGGTAAGAAGACAGAAATACACTTCAGATTTGAAGAATTCTTAAGATCTTGATGTACAGCTATTAATGGAAAACATATTTTGAAGCAAATATTTGTCTGTTGATCCTGTCTTAACCTTTCCTGTTGATATGTCCTCGCTAAAATGCTGCATGCAGTCAAGAATGGCTGAAAAAGAACAGATAAAACTAAGAACTTAAAGGTAGATATGCATGATAAGATGACAGGATCAGACCTTAATTTCCATTGAATAAATGATGAAGAGGCCAGGAGAAGTCCTTAAACTCTTTTTCTGTGAATTGATACTTTATTCAAACTTTAAAAAATCCCTCCAAAGATGAGCAACTGTAGTACTGATGGATTTAATTGAAGAGAGAAGAACCAAAGGACTGAAGACGGATTCGGAAAAAGATCAAGTAAACAAAAGGATCCATGTCTCAAGTGGCCATAGGTAAGCCAAGATCTGGACAAACCAAAAAAAGACAAAGGATATAGTATGAAGAAAAAAGGAATTTTGCTAATAGTTCTTCCAATTCCTTTCTAAATTGAAGTCATCCAAGTATCCATTCCGAAGTGCTAGAAACTGGAAATGTATCCTTTGCCTGTACATATTTCTTTCCAAAAGTTTATCATTAAAAAGAAAGAATGAGGGGGGGGGGGGGGCGGGGGGGAGGAGCGAGAAAGAGAAAGGGCGAGGGGAGGGGGGAGAGAGAGAAAGAGAAGAGAGAGAGAAATGAGGAGGAAGGAAGGAAGGAAGGAAGGAAGGAAGGAAGGAAGGAAGGAAGGAAGGAAGGAAGGAAGGAAGGAAGGAAGGAAGGAAGGAAGGAAGGAAGGAAGGAAGGAAGGAAGGAAGGAAGGAAGGAAGGAAGGAAGGAAGGAAGGAAGGAAGGAAGGAAGGAAGGAAGGAAGGAAGGAAGGAAGGAAGGAAGGAAGGAAGGAATTTTCTCTGAAAGTATGAGTTTTATTTGCTTCGTGTAGGAGTAATTGTGGCTCGTAAAATGTGGGAATATTAAGGGGAAAAAAAAATCCCTTTAATTCGGTTCTGAAAACTGTTGGATATATGTTCACACTACAGGAAAAAAGAAGTAACAGATTCACCCAGCTGACAAATATCTTCCAGTGGGATAATTAGACTATTCTTTGTCAATATATTCATGTATAACTGGCAGAATGTACTCTGAAGTTTTTTGCAGTTATGGTACAGAATTTCAGCACTGCATCCACTTATAAGAATGTCCTGTAGCTACATAACATGTGAAGTTTCCAATATAATATCCTGAGTATTTACTGCTTTTCAGTAACTGCCAAAAAAGAAAGCACAAATAATGTTATGCAGTCTGCAAGAGTTCCTCCTCACCTACTTCATAGATGTCATAAGAAATCTTTAGCCAAAATTTAAGGCAAAAAGAACAAAATATGTCCTAACATTTTTATTATATATCCTGATACAGCCCCAGGACTAACTTGGGACCACATCTAGTAAAACAAACAAACAAACAAACAGTTACTAGAATTGCACCAAAAATTTGATATAAGTGGTGATTTACCACCACTTCTAGGGTCTTCCATCTGCCAGTGATGCAATGAAGATAGCATACCAAGAAAAGACCTCTGTAATGAGAGCTATAACCTCCTCTGTCTCCTGGGATCTCAGGTCCTTATAACAGCTCAGCCATTGCTTATTTAAGATTAATCTTTTTTGGTTTTGCTTTGGTTTTTAACTTTTGTCCTCGATTGAAAAAGAATCGTGTTCACCCTGCCCAGACCATGGTAGGATAAACTGCTGTTCTGCAACCAGAGACTAACCCAGGAACAGAGTCCTAAATACAGTTTCTCTAGTATTATTTTGTCACTTCATATGCTGGAAAACTGTTGTAATCTTGTGTTTGCTCAATAGCATCTTTAATCACATATGAGAGAGTGTAACCACAGTGGCCTTTTTAGTTATAAAGACATCTTTATTCCAAAAGGAAAGAAATGGGGATGTTGCCAAAATATTAATAAAAAGATATGTGCTTAATGCTTTTTGAAATACTTGACTTTTTCTTTCAAAAAGCAAGTCATGATCCCCAAACTTTTAAAACTACTAGATCACTTAGTGTCAGAGTCTTTTTAACACTTGAGTTGCTGGATCTAATGACACTATTGTAACTGTTAGACACTATTTGAAATATTTGCTCATTAAGCATCAGCACTTGAGGCTTCAAACTTTGCAAATGAAAATTTTTGACAAACCAGAATCATTCCAATTTTATTCACTTTGTATTCATAGTTTTAAAAAATTATACAAAGCACATAGGAAAGCAGAATCAGATTCACGACCTCTGTTGATTACTAGGAATGAAGCACTAGAGCAACTTTGAACAGTTTTGAGTGCAGAAACATTCATTGTTTTGCAAGGCAGAAAAAGTTTATCTAAGATACTTTATGTAAATTTATGTAACTGCCAGCAGATATAGTTGCCGCGTGAAGAACATTTCACCTTATACTTTAATATAGTTAAGAATCTCTATCATGAGTATAATGCCATATGGCATAATTTTTTCCATTTATTTCTGCTGTTTCCATTCAATGGAAATCAATGCATACCTCAATGAAAGCTGACAACAGAATATAGATATAGAATATATGATTGGCTTTCAGAATTTCATAGATTCATAGATTCATATGAATCTGAATTTCATAGATTCATAGATTCATATGAATCTGTGAAATTCTGAAAGCCAATCATATATTCATATTCATATGAATCTGAATTTCATAGATTCACAGATTCATATGAATCTGTGAAATTCTGAAAGCCAATCATATATTCTATATCTATATTCTGTTGTCAGCTTTCATTGAGGTATGCATTGCAGATTCCTCAATAGCATACTTACCTACTTAAGTTGGTGTAGGAATGTCTCTGAGTCCCACAGTAACAGGTCAGTATAGATAAATCCTGACAACTTTCAACACCCTGCTAGCGCAAATTAAATTATAAACCAGGCTTCAGTTTTGCCTGACACGAAATCTTTAATAATACCAACTTAATTTCATCTGTGCCAATCTACCAGAGCAAGTTTATGTTTCATGGCGAATGTTATCTGTCCACAGAGTTGCATCCATTTAAAGGTAGATACAATTTTAGCTTAGACAAGTAATCTTTAAAAATTAAACCACAAATTGCAAAACATTAAACATGCAATTCCTTAAAAAAAGAAAAACATTTAAAAACGGTCTATTAAATGTGTGTTGATTAACTGTTATAAGCAAAAGAAATGGATTTTGCAGTGAGTTGCTTATTTGTCTGGGGTGGTGTAAGTAAATTAATGCTTTTAGAAAAGTAGTGTCTATTGGAAATCAATAAATCATAAATCCGAACAAAAGAAAACTGTGCAACTGAAACAAAGCTTTAATTACCTATAAGATGATATGTCTAGTATGTTGGCTAGATTTCTTTGTACCAGAGAATATCAAATTCCTCAAAACCCACTTCATTTTCCAGGACCTCAACTAGATGTATGTATTAATGCTATAGAACAAGATCCATGTCGAGTGAAATTGAGAGACTAACACTCAGCTCTCTCAAAGCTTTTTCTCTAGTGCAGGATTAAAAAGCTTTAAAGATTAACATCAGTGTCCTAATTATACAGGTTGGAAGACAAAGAAGAAAAACTATACATCCAGTGTCAGCAGCAAGCTAAAATACTGGCCTGCATAGAAGTGAATTTGAAGTTTACTGTTGATTTAATCAAAGCAAGTGTCAGCCAGGGAGTTTAAAATATTTAGTACTGATGAAGGCACTACTAAGGTAGGATAAATCTTGACTGATAACAGTTCTACTATAACTACTACATAAATAAACACCTTCCCTAAACTCAGGGTTTAACAATATATTTAATTTGCAATGCAGATTGAAGTAGTAATATTTCATCTTCATTGGTGATACACTTCATTCTCTTCAGATCAGTGCATATAAAAATCATGTTTATACACACCTATCAGGAGCTGAAGAAGATTGATTGTTCCTGTTCTCAGAAACCTTGATTCTTTAAATGGAAAAGGATTAATTTCTATTAAACATTATTGTCTCCTTCTGTAGTAGGATTAACTTGACGTGCTTGAAAAATTGGGGAGTTGCTGTTTGTTTAGGTTTGTGTTTTAACATGCTCAGACCAAAAGAGAAATCCTACATACTGAGAACACTGAATCCCACAGTATCATTTAAAAAAAAAAAAACCAAACAAACCTCTGATAACTGATCCACTTTTTGTGTGGTTTATAATGTGCTGAAATCTATGACTGGATTGCTTAATAAAGGCATTGGACTGAAGGGTAACATCCTACAGGAAACTGGCCGCTTTGTTTCTTGCATCAGTTCAGTTTAACCCTAGTCAACACATTCAGGAACAAATAGCTGAGATCAGTACTGCCTTGGCCAGGAAGAAGACTAAATGAGCTTGCAGATCTCTACTGCATCTAACTTTTAGGATTTTACAGAAAATGAACCCACTGTGAATAAGGGCTCAGCACTGCCAGAACTCAGGTTGGACCAAACCACATCAGAGATTTAATTTGCCTGTTCCTTTTCGTAAACAGTAACCTGGATTTCCAGGTCTTAACTTATTTGAATGCCACCAAAAAATATGTTTCTTATACTTACAGTTGCATTAATGTTGTGCACTAAAAGGACTGCCAGAGAAAAAGAAACCAGGGAGTTACTACTTCAGTAATGTTATTCCTTACATAATAAAAAAGCCACCACAGCACAGCAAGCAGAGATGCCACTAAAGTCTCATATTGAGAAGATCTGACCTGGACCACAAGCCTGACCTGGGGGACCCCACTCAACTCTTTCACTAGTAGGACATTCCCTCTACATGTGAATGGCTGTGAATTGTACAGCTATGCCAATATGCTACAACAGGGAAAAAAATTTCAGGGTCAAACTCTCTTATGTAACTAAATAATCTGGAGGAGACAATAATTTTTTTCAAAGTCTGGGCAATAGCTTGTGTGTGGCTTAATTTCCTCATTGATGAGCAGCAATATTTACTAACAAAAAGCTAGCAGAGACAGGAAGACAGATTTGGATTCCTGTTTCATCAGTGTCATCAACAAACATGCTGGCTAAAATCAAGTTTCAAAAACCTTCAGTGGTGAAGGCAGGAACAATATACCTTGAATTTTTGAAGTTTAGATATCTCCTACAAGAATCAGGTCCACTGTTTCATTGTAACATTGAAATTACAGAAGTGTAGATAAAATAAGGTTGAAATAAAGTCTCAGAAAGATCAGGATTAAAGAATAAAAAAGAAAAAAAATTATCTTTATCTTCTGATCTTTCAAATTCCAGGACCTAAATTTTCCTTTCAATCCATTCTTTCCTAGCTGTGAAATACAATAAAATATTGAATGAAATCAGTTTTCACTCTAGAGGATGGGAAAGAGGAACAGATTTTTTCTACATTCGCAAAATCAAATCAACAAACCAATAACTAAAACTAGTTACCTTTTGAAGGTTATTCTATCATATGTACATAGTTCTCTCTTAAGGAATTCTATCAGAGAAGCTTGGCAATTTGGACCAGAGTTGTCAGTTGACCAATGTTGAATAGGCATGCATGGAAAAGTACTAGAAAACAGTTTTCTTCACTCACTCATGCAGCTAGAAATGAAACCAAACTGGATGAGTGGTCAGGTAATCACAGGGCCTTTGGAAAGTACATGGTCAGCTACACAGAAAGTACGTGGGCATAACAGGAACTTTGTCATTCCTTCTTCCCTTTTTCATCTTTAAAAAAGTCTCCTTTTATAGAAAAGGTCTTCTCTTGTCATTTAAATTTCCCTACTTCCCTCCCTTTCGTTGTCATACTGTTCCTAAATGGTTATTTTGTTCCTGAAAAAGCAAGTACTGAAGAGCTTCTAAAAAAAAACCCAAAACACCACAAAAAAAACCCCAATCCTAGTTTCAGACCAGGAATGTCTTCACCATAGAATATAATTATAAAAATATAGTATCCTCCATAGGTAGCTACAAGGTTCATTCATGTAATTTCATGGGTAGTTGCAATTTCATCCTCTGAGCTTGTTGAAATGCTACAAGAACTTTGGCCCAATGGAAATATCACTGTTGCAATGATCATTAGTACCTGATGTCTGCCGTGTAATGCATTGCTGCTGTGACATCTGTCCATCTCCTCCAGTTCCCCACCTTACTTTCCACTTCTCTTACAATGACCTTTTGCAAAGTAATACTTTTCTATCATGCTATTTCTTTTCGTCAAATTACTTCATTTCTGCATGCTACATAACTGAAAAGAAAAATTACAATGCCAGATACTTCTTCAATTGGCGTGGATTTCTGTTTTACATTTATCAGAAATTTAAAAAACAGAGATTTACTTACCTGGCTGAATAATTTCTATTACCTTTTCCCAAATTCCATCTGGGTAAGTTACAATGGAACAAAAGTAAAGACCAACATCCTCCAAAGTGCTCTTGTTGAAGTACAAGGACTTGTCTTCCCTGGAAGCATTTTCAAAATAAATTCTTCCGTGGTATTTGTCTTCAATATGTACACCATAGTTTGCATGTAAGACAGCTACATTTTCTTTATGAGTTACATTAAGTTTCATCCAGGTTGTCTGCATTATCATGGCTTTTTTTGGATATATGCATTCCAGTTTCACCTTCTCCATAAGTTTTACAGTTGAATCCACGAACTTTCCTTCCGCGTTGGCTAAAGCACATACAGAAGTTCAGTTTTAGAATTAACATAATTGAAATTTGAAATGAAAGAAAAACTCAGAAACAACTTTGGCAGTACTACAAGAAAAACACCAAGGAAAAAGTTCACTAAAAAAACCCAAACTCCCACCCTAGACATTATTATTACTTCTAACTTGTGAATATCGTTGGACAGTTAAAATTTATCTCAACCACAGAGTAACATACTTGTGAATTGTCATTATATCTCTCATGATGCAATAAAAAAGGGAAAGGTATTAGCTAGGAATAAGAAAGCAATCTTACTTCCACAAAGCTGGAGGACAACCATAAGGAGAGCTATGTGGTCCATCTCAAAGAACACTGGAATCAGTGACTGCAGCGCGACCTTGTTTTATTTCATCTCTGTGCATCATGTGCCCTTCTCACGGGATGTTTTTGCTTTTGAAATACAAAAAACACCGTGCAGTTTTTAGTTTCACATTCTAAGAAATATCAAGTTTGAAGTCTCGGTGCAGTTGCATCAGGGAGAGAGACTAAATTCCTATCAAAATCCACCTCAGCGTAAAGTTTGCATTACTAATGAACCTCTAGCAATATGTGAATACTATGATAACTGATGAAGCGGTGACCTTTAGGTTTCATCAGCAGAAGCAGACAGAATTCTTCCATGCCATGTATCCAAAATCAACAGAATTTCTCCATTTTTCTGACACAGCAGTTCAACATTTATCTATTACTCAAGGAGTATAAAATCTAAAGAGAAGATAAGACTGAGTATTCGTGACTCACATTGAAATTTGTCAAAACAAGCCACACATTTACATTTTTTAATGGATTTTTCTCAGAACAACTGCAAGCATTTTTGCACCTTGGCAGGCCACAGTTTTATAGAGCTACTTAAAATTAGAACAATGTGATTGACTTGAAGTCAAAACTAAGCTTGAATCAACTGGTTAATTTTCTCAAATTAATAAACAAATGTAATTTGAACTAAAGCTGACAACAGAAATTAATATTTTAGGTGAGCAGTAGCCTTCAGAATCTTAGCATTATATCTGTTTAAGGCTCCTCCCACAGTGCAATGATTCATCTGTAAATCAAAACCTCTATATGTTTATCTGTATTGAACTAGACATCTTTTAGGATAATACAATATTTTTAATGTTTGCAATGACTATTTTGCCACTTCCTAGTTAGATCTGTAATTCTCCATTGTTGTGATTGCTCTTATTTCTACTCTACCTTGTCTGGATTCACAAAGTACACCCAGATAGCCCGTAGTCCATCTGATGTCGAGTGTAAAATCTAAATAGAAGAGCACTGAGTTGAAGACTGAGTCTTGTTTTATTTACGTTACAAAGTTATCTTTTCAAACAGTTCAAAAGATTAACTTAAATTAGGTTTGTCTCAGGAAACAGAAGTATTGCTGATAAGAAAAGCAGGAAATGGGAAGCTTCAGAAACTAAACTGCAGATTTTGTATTGGAAAAGAAAAGATCTTGTGGGGTGAAGAGGTCCAGTTCCTAGATGCTGTGCTGCACAGCAGCCTTTCAACCAGCTACACAGGCCCTATATGGTTCCCACATTTAAATCTTGAGCTTCAGTGGGTAGCTGTTCTCAAATTGCAGTTGCAAATGAGGCAAAAAGACAAAGTATCTCTCTAGCTTGAAATACTATTCTTTATATCATACTACATACATATATGGTAGTTTATAGATGAGTGGTGTTCCACAAAATCTAAAGTGGAATGAAAAAGATACATATGTTAATTTTTTTGCTATTATTATCACAAACGAAACTTTTTACATATCTGTTTTCTTAAATTGAAGCTAAAATAGAGTACTCCGTCTCCAAAATGAAGATAAATTCCCTTAAATGAAAATTATTCATCACTCATCTGTTTATAAATATAATATTGCTCTGAATTTCATGCTCATTTCTCTCCATTTGGCAATGAAAGGAAAACAGAAGTCAAGAAATTAACGTCCAGCCCCACATGATGACTAAGTATCGATAGTACAATATGTCATCTAAAGACATTTATTTGCTGTACAACAGACACAGTTAATACAAATGTCAGGGATTCTTGGTCAGCTAGTCCCAAGAACAGGGTGCCTTGTCACACGTACTAAAAAAGCGGCCTGTAACCAGAGCACTACTGGGTCACCCTCTAAAGGCTGCAATACAAGCCTCCTCCAAACACCAGTACAACTTCCCTCTAGACATATGGTCAACACACTTACAAGTCACAAATCAGAAAGCTATAGGCACTGTGGAAGTTGATTCTACTGATATAATTTGGGAGCAGGCTCACACTTAAACTACAATATTTTTAAAAAGATGTCACCTATAAAAAGAGAAATACAATTGATCTCCACCTTATCCTCCTGGGCAGTGGACATATCACAGCAGGTAGTGTAAGGAAAGGTCCATCGTGCAGTCCCCTCCCTTCCAGCCTCTCCTCATACCTCCCTTACCTCTAATCTGTTTCTTCCTACCTTCCCAGTACCGAAAGGCTAGCAAGTCCTCATATCTCTAATCACCTGTGGATAAGAGACTCTCACAGTAGCAACAGCACATCTCATAGTCACTCCATCACTTGAGCCGTTCCTTGGGCTCTTGCCTCTCTGGTTCTCTGCCCACCATTCTCCACAGCCTGGCTCTTCTTTCCCAATAATCCCACTTTCTCTCCATCCTTTGAGCCCCAAAGTAAAGGAAGAGAAGGCTCACAAAGATAAATAAGTCATAGTTAACTAATTGTTGGCTAAATGCCAATTACAGTTTGACAACAAAAGCAACACCGTGGAATTTTCCAGCTAAATGTACAGCCGTAGAATGTGGTTTAAAAGGGAGGAAAAAAAATAAAAAACACAAACCTAGAAAGAAAGAGAAAAAGCAAAAAAGATTGTGCAGTGAACACAATGGAGATCTATAGCTGGGATTTTCATCATGACTTGAACATATATCTTCGGTGACCCTGGGTGAGTCATTTCATTTCCTGGTGCATTAATTTCCCAAACTCCAGCACATAGATAATATGTAATGAATGCTGCTCTTTCAAAGCATGTCGCAATAATCTCTGTAATGAGTTTTTTTTAATGGAAATTGCTGTAAAACTGTGAAGAATAAGACATACATATAGGGCCAGCACAATATAATAATACCCTTTTTAATGATTCATTAGTATTTCAGATTTAACAGATAGGCCTGTAGCAATAGTACAGAAAGAGTGGCAAACTTACTTGCAGACTGCAAGTACCACCAGAAAAAAGGCCTCAGCTGTGGCAGTACAGTGAAGCAGGAGACAGCTGAAAAGGAGACCCTTCCAGGAACCACTTTACCTGCAAACATGACCGTCTGGAAGATGATCAGGGCAAAAAGGTTCTTTAGTTTCAGTGAATCTCCAGTGAAGACAATGAAGGAAATGGGCTGGGAGGAGGTAGGTTTGAGCGCACTTCACACTTGGCCTGAGCATGTCTATAGATTAGCTCTAACCCTGTAGAAGCCAGGTTAACCAACCCAGATGACAATTCAGTAACAAGTGATACAACTCCCTATTTCTCTATGGATGAGGGTCCCCCATGTTGCCAGTGCGCTACCATCAAGGAAACCACCTCTTTTTCCATTCACCATTCTATATTTCTTCAAGAAAAATGGCTGAGTGGTATAGCTGGATAAAAGCACAATAATTCAATTTGCTTTTTTCCTATTCTGCATCTAATCTGTTTGAATCAATAAATCTGCCCAAATTGGATTAATCTATAGGCATGCCTGATTCAGTAGCATAATGGATAGGATTCTTCAGTGTGTATTCATTAACCTCAGAGCAGTTAACACTGTGTATTCCTCCAAAGAGAAACAAAAAAGTTGTGAATTAAATACAGTTATGTTTTGAGCATATATTGGCAAAGATGATTCAGGAAGGAAAAAAAGTTGAATCTTAAAGGCTTTCCCAAATGTAGAAAAGTAAAGAAAATACAATCTACATACTCAAATTCTCGATAATTTTTTATTGTTAAACACACTGGCCTTTGAGAGGCTATGCTATATAAATTACAGTCCTATGATTAAATGCTTCAACTCCAAAAAGTCAATCTTTGCAAGAGGATATGTATTCAGGAATCTTTTGATAAAGGATTATGTTTCTACATTTCTGAACTGGAAAATTATTTACTTTTTTGGAACTGGATCACGAACCGAATATTCATCCTAATGTAACACTGAACACCTAAATGGGTCAGGAAGCTCAAGACTGTTGGTGATAAAAACCACAGCTGTTGTATGAAGGCTAGATAACACTAAATTGGAGATTGAGGAAGGGGTTTTTTCCATTTTTTTTCATGGAGATTATTCATGAGTAATGGATGCCATCTGAATATAGAGCAGCTATGTTTAGTGACAGAATAAGCTAATGGTGAGAGGTACTAATAGTATCAAGGTCTGCTTAAGGCAGTGGAAGAAACACCACTGCTGAACAAATTTTGAACTAGGCACCATAAAGTACTACTACTGACGACTCTCAAGCCAAAGGTGTGCTGGCAGGAGATAAGAAGGTTTGTGGTATTTTTTTAGCTTCACCGTGTAAGTAGTGTTCCTTTGATGTGCTCATAGCATGACGGTCTGCCTATGACGATTCGCTTAACTTCAGTGAAGTTGGAGTGTCTGCATGGGAGGGGGAAATCCTTAAAGCAGCCATTCGAAGTACTCTTCTGTCCATTTGAATAAAACAGAAGTGGAAAATACAACAAAAAAAGTGAACTGAAGATAATTATGAAGACAATTAAAAAAGTCAAGTTGATCTACTTCAAAAAGAGAGAAAAAACCTCAACAAATAATCCCAAGAAAATATTCAATTAATTATTTTGTATATATTTTTATGCGATTGCTTAATGATAAAAGTTATCACTGTGTCTTTTTCTTATGTCTAAACCTTTTCTGTTCAGTGATCTTGACTGTGAATGTTTGCCACCGATTAGCTTAATAAGATATCAAAAATGTCCCTAAGAATATTTTATAAATTCTTCTACTTTTATAATACAAAGATAGTACTGGATTTCTATTCATTTTTTGTTAATAATTAGTCTACGCATTTTCATCCAGTAATAACACAGAAGACAGTGTTTGAAACACGTGAAAGAAACTAATCACAAAGGAAAGCAGTAAATTACATTTGAGTCTCTAAGAATTAAATGTACTAATTCTATGCGGTTGACTATGCTTCTTTATTTCAGTTTAGTTCTTGTTCTCCTGTTGAAATCTCTCATTTTATTAGTTTCCAAAAAGGGATATTGTTTGCAGAAACTTCAAAGTTTCATTTTACTCAAAGAAAAATGAAAGCAGAAAGGCTTCAAGGTTCTCACAGAAATCCATTATCAGGATAGGAAATGAACGTTTCCATTTCGGAGCACAGCGATTCTCATACACCTATTATTTTTCCTGAATTATCCATTTCCTGGTTCAACTTTACTTTTTATGTCCATCACATTGCTAAAAAGAAACTGTTAAAAGTCAGTTTAAGGAAATGAACATTGCTGGATTTTTTTCTTTTGCTGGCAGAGGCTTACAGAGCTGTTTCCTAAACAATACCCTCAAATACAGCCTGGATGTGAAAACTTCCTGCAGAGGCAGTTCACTTAAGGTTGAGGTTATCCTTAATTATAGGATGTTGTCAGCTCAGACGTGTATCCAAGAAAAATCTGTGACTTTTATATAAGAAAGAAGCTTATGACTAAAAATGGCCTTCAAAATCCGTGGAGAACGCTAAAGAGAACAAAAAATGCGTCTTTTGTATATGACATCTTTAACCTTTTTTGTAGATGCCTCCAGGACCTGATACAGCTTACCTTTCTAGTGATGAAAGTTGTCTCGTGCATCTTCTTTTTCTTAAGTCCTTTTTGTGCCCCTTTCTCGGGAAAAAGCTTGGTAAACAGCAAAGTGACAGTTTATCATCCTCCAGTAAGGCACATCTCTTTCCTACATGATCAATTCAAGCCAGTCAATACTATCTAAAATTTCCCTGCTACACACAAAAAACCCTGAGAAAACCAAAACCAAAGGAAACCACCCCAAACACCAAACCCAAATATCTTCAATGCGGTGGTGATGATGTGTAAAAGCAGAATATCCGATGACTGACTGCTTTGTCAGCTATTTCCAGTTTGATGAGTTCTGTCTATCGCTTTTTCTGTTTAAAATTGAAAAAGGTGTGCGGGGGTGTCATTGTGCAACAGAGATGGAAGATGCTGGCGGTGCTGGCTAGACGAGCTGGGTGCAGTCAGATGTTGAGATGAAGATGAGGCAGGAAGCTTTGTGCTCACCATGCAGGTGCTGGATGAAGGAGTTGGGAGCAGATCAGATGGGATCCCAAAGCAGACAAGACTCACAGGCTCAGTGTCCGGCTGCCTCACAGGCTCATCCGGGAAGAGCGAAGAGGCCTTGCAGAAGAACAAGCAACCTCTTCCCCTCCAAGTACACTGCTTAAAGATTTAAAAAAAAAAAAAAATTTGCTAGTAAACTATTGGACAAATAATGTATTGAGGTCTCCCCACTTTAGGGGGGAAAATGGCCTTAGACAGAGGGATTAAGAAGGACAAAGAAGCTATGTAAAAACAACTACCAAATCTTTACATATTTAATGAAATGGAAAAGCCAACAAAATCTAAAGAAAAATAAAAATTCTGTACTATTTTAATGAATTAAAATAATCTGTTGGTTTTGGAGTCGTGTTGGGGTTTTTTTAACTCCACAGCCCCATATATTGATACATAGCAATTCCTTACGTAAAAATCCTTTTCCTACTAAAATCTGGAACAGATGTTTTGTGAGCATGTTATTGCTTTAGAAAAGTTCATTTGTTTAGGCAAAGTCCAACAAAACAGTAGAGCTTTTTCAAGAAAGGTATCACAGTCAGCTGTAAATTAATAGAACCAGGGAATACCTGCTGCAATCATTTGTTTTAGTAGAAATAGCATAATTGTACCATAAACTCCTGCCTGGTTCACTACAACATATTACATCTGGTTTATGCTAAAGTAGTTCCAAGGAAATCAATGATATTTATACTGACATAAAACAGCGGTGAGTCATATTCTCAATTAGTCTCTTCAGTTCCAGAAGGAATACCAGAGATTTTTCTTTATTTTCCAAAATTTAGCCTGCAACCTTGTTCATGGATTTCTAAGAACCTGAAAGTTTAATTATATCTATAGGGCTTCAGAGCACCCATTACAGAATCATCACTAGTTATTTTAAGAAGATTTACGTTTTTAATTGAATTATTGTGGCTGCATAGGTCTTTTGTTTCATTAAAGTGTTTATAGCAAGAGGTTCTGGTCTCTCTTTTAAAATTATGTGTGTGATCTATAGGAATCATAAAATCCCTGTAAAGTAGCGTACCTGCTAAAACCCCAGGCTTATTAAATATCCTAACATAACTATTCTAACATACTGATTCCACTATCAATTAAAAATATTATGCTTTAATTTTTATGGCTGAGTTCAATTCCTTTTAGTTGAAATTATGCATGAAGCCACTGCCAGTTTGAAATACAACACATTTTCAACGATTCGTAGTTAAAATTGCAGATATTTGTTTTCTTACAATCATGTCTTTCTATTTTTAATTGAATTTTTGATTCTTTTTGTTAATGTAAAAGAGATTTTTTTAAAAAAGGTAGTGAACTGCCTATATGATGTGAGAGTGCTCAAAAGCTTACCAGAATAATCTGATGCATTAGACAAGCAGGAATTTAAACAGATAATCTGAGGCAAACCTTGCTAGGATAATTTTAAAGAATTAGTTGACTGAATTTAGGTTGATCAGAAATAACCAGAGACCTTGGTTTTGCAGGCAGTTCATTCTTAAAGAGCTAAAGGAGAGGGGCTCCTCATGCACACACTGTACTGTCACACATAAAACTTCAGGTTTCGGGTTATTGAGGTTAATAGTCTGAATCAAGATCTCCAAGGTCAAAATTGCATGTATCAACTTCCTGGCAGTAGCATTTGTATTCATTACAAACTACATTTATTTTACAATGGGAAACCTGGCTATATAGCATTAGTATATTTTTGTCTGATTATTTTTCAAAGCATGAAATGAAAGATACACTGTATTGTTATAGTTGTGTTTTGTCCCTGGATTCCTGCAATTGAGAGCTTTGTGTGCTGTTTTTTGTTGTTTCTGTTGCAGATGATGGTAAATGATATTTCCTGGATATTACATTTCAGTCTCAACGGGCTTTTTTTTTTCATAACTGAATCAACTATATTTTCTACTAAGCCTGAGATGAATACATATATGTCCCCCTTTCATTTAAGTAGAAATTCTATTGCTTAAAAAAACCGTATATATAATAATATACAGAATGTGGCAGTTGACTTAATTCATCAAACAGTGAATAAATTCTTCTGAGAACAAAGATACAGATTTCCTGTCATTCTGATATTAGTCGTTCTTTGTATATGATGAGTAGTATCAAAAGCATCTTAAATAGTTCTCAGTTTGCTTTTCCGAAAAGACTTTGATAGTGTTAATTACTTCTGCTAACAGAAATTTCTGACACTTAGATGGCCTTCTGCTGCATTTGAAAAAGGCTGTGTTTGGTGTACTGATATATCCAAGGAAAACCCTGGGAAATGAAATGAAACTAAATGAAACAAAACCAAACCCATCACTAGCATTGTTAGCTATCAAGTAAGGCAGTTCCAGTGACTTCACCAAAACACAGATTTTACTTCTTCTGTGGAGGGGCCTCTGTAGGAAGAAATTGACTCCTTTTGAACGCAGCAACAACATGCCCCGATTGCAAGAGAAAACAGAAGCACAAAGCACTGCTCACTGCCCTGTGAGGCAGCCAGCCTGCCTTCGCAGATGGGCAAGCTGCTCGCGGTTTGTCCGGGACAGAAGCTGATGGTGGACTTGCTCACCATTTCACTCTCTGCTGGTCAGTGTTGGATTAGCTGTAATTCTAAAATAGACTGTGCTAGTCCCTGTGAAATCAGGAGAAAAAATAGAAAAATTCTAACTAAAACCAGAAAGAACTACTATCAGGGCATAGGAGAACGGCAGAATGGGGACGTTTTAAGCAGAAGAAATATAGAACTGCCAAAGGAGATCATAGCATATTCTCTTTATTTTCCATGGAAAAGATCAAAGGCTTTGTTGTGCATGAAACTTGTATCTTCACACTGCCATGCTTAGAGTAATGCCATCGTCCTCAGACAGGTGCATTTTTACCAACATAAATTTATGTTTATTCATCACTTACTATTTCATTCACATATGAGAAGGTGAATATACACATGGAAGTCAACTTTATGTAGTGTGTTTGTAAGAAAGTCACTAATAATATTGTCACACCGGTATAAAAACCAGAACAAAACAAAACAAAAAACCCACCTTAAATTACTGTAACTATGTTGGTATAAAAAGAGCTAACATTAAAGAGGTTGGCACAAAATCTGTTGACTGACTAAGGGCTTTGATTGCAATTCATAAAGTAAGGTTCAACAGAAGTTTCTAGAACTGCAGCAATGGAAACATCTTAACTAGGTCATTACTAAGCACAAAGAAAAAAAAACAGAAAAAAGTAAAATAAAGATCAAACATATGAAATACAAAAAAAAACTGTAACAGCACAGATAGCTGCTGTTTTCACAAGTGTTTATATTTTTGATACCTGTGGTTTTTTGAACTTAATTACTACAATATCGGGCTATTTTACCTGTTATATTTCTTTTTCTCTCTTTTTTTTTTTTTAAAAGTACAGTTTCAGTTAAATTTCAAACTCTTAGTTTAGCACTTGTCACCTACCACTCTTTCCATTTGGCCATTTTATCTCTAACTGAAAATAAAATTATGCCAACGTGTTGGGAAAAAAACACAGAATATTTTAAAAAGTCATATGAAAAAGTGCGTAGGCTGTTAAGGATCTTTCTTCTGACGTGTTATTGCAAATACACTCCCAGCACAGGAGACTTTTTACCATTAAGAGATGTTTCAGTTCAGAGGGAGAATAAAATAATCTGCCCCAAAGAGCTACGTTCTGGGTGATTACATTTTGACCTCAATTCCTGCTATATTCCCTAGTGAATTTGTCCATACAATAATGTTTCCCCTGCTGGGACCTAGTCCAACATCACCTAAAGTTAGATTTTTCTATTGATTTTTACAGTCTATGGCTTCTTAAAATCTGTTGTTGTTACATCCATAACAGGTTTTTTTTTCCGTGCTCATTGTTCTGTTATGAAATATTTTTAAAAGCATACTGGATAAATCCCTCAACGTAAAACTGCATGCTTAACATACAGACTTTGAATAATACAGATGGAAGAACACAAACCCCTACAATCCATTGCTGTGCTACATTTTTTTCATATTTTTATTCTTACAGGATGCAAATTTCCTATCACTAAGAAAGTCATATTTAAAAATAATACTCAAAATACATTATTCTGATTCTGGCCTCAGTCATTTTGTCATTTAAAACTGTATAAGAATAGTTGCTTTATTCAAATTGGGGGGGGAGGGGTGGTTGCCCTGTTGATGTATGATAAATGAAATAAATTAAAACAATACTACAGTAAATTACTGTCAACAAACACCCAAAGTGAGCAGAAATAGTTTTTCTCCTATAAATGTTAAACAAAAAATAGTAAGGAAATATTTTGAGAAACCATCATTAGTTTTATGCTAAACATCACCACTCACTTTCAAATAATTCTTGTTATTTTGGCTGCTGTTTGGTTGCTGACTTTGCCCCTCACCAGCACAGGGTGCAGAAGAGAAGGGAGGGCAAGCCCTGAGCTGCAGAGGCTGTGCAGGCTTTGCAGCACCCCAAAATCTCAGAGCCCTCCCCTCTGGCTGCTCCAGCTTTTGGAAACCTCCTGTCGAATGGCTCTGCTCCTTCTCAAGTATTAATACACCTTCTTGTAGAGATGCTTTGCAAACCTTTAGTTATTGCATAGTAATTTCGGACAACGCAAGGTTTTTCACTCAAGTGTAGCATGATTATTAGGTCAGAAACCAACATGCAGGTGAATTCAATATTCCTTTTCTAAATGTATTTTTAATGTTGGAAACCATACATCTTGCAGGTGTGAAGAAAGCACACCAAAGGGTCTAAGGAACAGTTTCTCTAGCTGTTTAATGAACAGATGATGTCTTAATTTACACAAACGGACTAAAAATTACACTAAAAGTTTCAGAAAAATTGTGAATTCCAGTGACACTCTTTCAACCTACAGGAGAAGCATGTGTTAGCATTTGAAACTTCAGGGTTAGTTGTCATTTATGAAAAAAATATTCAAACTGCAGAGAATGTAATCATGAAGGCACTAAAGCTTGTACATAGTCTCAGGCTTCACCAAATGCCAGGTTCATGAAGGCTCTGAAATTCAGATAAAGTGGCTTTAACTGGAAACAACTCAAAGCTTTTATTCGGGTGCTGTTATTCAACTCTGGAAGACACCTTTCTGGAAAAGTCTCCTGATGGGCAAGGAAAGCTCTGACTGAGGAGGAGGAGTTGGTATACTCCAATGATAGGAAAATTGCTCTCTGCAAATCCTCACCTACAGAGAGTCCAGGAATGACAACTGAAAGTAAAGACGATTTTCCCCTTCCTGAGTTGGTGAAATTCACTTTTAAAAGGGAAGCACTTTGAGCTTTTATACAACACCCTGAATTTGGATTTATGTGATAAGTAGTGCTATTCTGATGCTAGTGTGTTGGTTGCCCTTACCTTAGTTGAAAGTCCATCATTCTCAACTCACCTAGATGCTGATAACTGTATTCTTTCAAAAGAGCTTTTGAAGAGCTTTTTGTTGGTTTTCTTCTTTTTTTTGTTTTTTTTTTTTGTTTGTTTTTCTCCTCAGTATTGTTCAGGTTTCAGTTTATCATTTGTTTTAATGACTGGCACTAAGCCACACTCACTGGTCTCTGAAGTCAGTAGCAGCTGGTGATGCAGACCTAACACAGGAAGTTAAACCGAGAAGACATTATTCTCTTGTCAAACCCAGTTAGCAGACCTCATCTGAATTGCCTAGTAAGTTTTTCATAACACACATTTATTACTCATGAATCTAAAGCAAGGACACAGGTAATACTTTAACTTTTTGTGTGCGTAAGACACTGAGCCACAGGCAGTGTGGACATCCCATCTCTCTCTCGTTCTGCTCTGTCTCTGTGAAACTCTGCACTGCTACATAGGGTTATTGAAGCAGCAAAGACAGAAAATATTTGGTTTTAAAAGGCATTTCTTGTTGCTGATGATCTCACGTGTATTTCAACTCCAGGTCAGTATTCTGAAAATATTCTGAAAATATTCTCAATCAGGAATGATTTATAAAACAACCTTTTAAAAGAAAGATAGGCAACACCAGTGAAAAATTGCAAGACATGTAAATGACTTATTTTAATGAACAAAATCTTGTATTACCTACATGAAACATTGGGAATTGACAGCCTCTATTGTGATGCCTTCAAAGGCATATTCAACTCGCTAGCAGTGTTTCTTGAGTCACTCTACCTTACGCTTCATGTTTTTAGAAGAACTTTTCCTATGGAAAAAGATGGAAAAGAAAACGTAAGTTTTACCTGCCAGTAAGAAGCAAAAGCTCTTACAGAAAGTACACATGGATATGTATTACTTGTAGGTTCAGATCTTCTCTTTATTGGTCATAAAAATTGCCTGCTGTGACTTAATCAATCCTGCCTGGCTGATTCAGAGATTTATTTCACACACATACACAAAATATTTTCTTCCACCAAGTATCCTGTGAGTCTTTTTACTTTTATTTTTTTCCCCCCTTACATCTTTTTCTGCTGTTCTTGGCAAATATTAGGTCAAAGAAAATGCTAAAATTTTATTTTAAAACAATAAGTTAGCTATAAATTATTTTACAGAAAGCATACAATATGCATGTTTTGAGGTTGGTAACCTGAAGCTTCTCAAGACAGAATATCACCAGCTTTGATACTGACAGTCAGAAATGCTCTTATAGAGTAGTTCTTTTGAAAGCAGACATGACTTGGCCAGCATTGTGAAAGGAAGTTCAGCAGATTTTCTTGACCTTCTTTCTTCTGTTTCAAAAATTCTGTCCAAGTGAACCTGGATTGTGCTAAAATCATTCACAAATCAGCGAGATAAAAATCTTCTACCTACCCTTGTCAGCAACGGTCCAGTAATATTTAAGGCACACCTAAAACAGCTTTTCCTTCATTTTCAGAGAGAATCAACAAACAGATTGGAACTTGGTTGCAGTTTTTCCTCCTTACCAATAAAGTCAGAAACTGCATTCAACCAGAACTTTCCTGCTCTAAGCAAAGTGAATTGGTAGTCTTTGGTTGATGTGTCCTTTTAAGAGATGTGGGTGAACACAGTCTGTCCTGTCACTTTGAAGTTGGGCTGAACTCTACATCCTCATGGCTTGTGATTTCAGCCAGGCAAGACTTGGGCTGGTTCTCTCCTAGCATAAGACTGTGAAATGGCTATTGAGTTTTAAGGATATTAGTTATTTTAATTACGAAATTGTTGTGGGTTTTTGGCTGGTTTCTTTTTCACCATATGCCTTAAAGTCTCATAACATCCAACTAAATAAAATACCACACGAGTTGATAAAAAACTATGTCTAATCAACTACATCAGATTCTACATTTGGAAACATTTTGTTTGCTACAAAATGCTTATTAAACAAGTATTCCAACGTAAGCAAAGAAATCTGGCTTGCAGGTTAAAGCACCGCACGCAGTGATATGTTTGGGTAAAGTACTTCGAACATTGCACCATTGTTAATATGTGTAATTTACTATTAATAAAATATATTCACTTGTGATAAATAACTGTCACAACTATTTATTGTGATAATTTCTTGCACTGGATTTGCAAGGGAAGGAAGTAAGGTTAGCAAAGTTTTCAGCTTTTTGCAGAGGAAAAGCTTTTTCTCTAAGTTGCAGGGCGAACCTCTGACGGGTTGAAAATACCAAAAGGCGCCTGTCTGCATCAGCCGTGCTTTGTAAAACCACAGACTAGTTTCATAACAAAGGCAGGCAATTTAAATTATATAATTGTTCAAATTGAGAAGAATTAGAAATGCCAAATCAAAGATTCACCTATTTGATAAAATCACTGGTCAGAAGAATTGATATTTTTAGGCCCTAAATAATGCATTATTGGATCTAAACGTTAGATGATGGTGGGTCACTAATCCAAAACAAAGGAAGAAAGACAGAATAAAAGTAGAGAAACACCAGCATTAAAGTTACCAAAAATTTTTTAGACTTCTCTGGAAAAAATAAAAACACCTAAAAAATGTATTAAACCAAAAAAATCTTAAAACTGTGACATTATTCAAAAATCTATTTATGAGTCTCCTGAGTTTTCCTGATAGATTATTTTTATTTTCATCTGAAGTGGGAAAGCAATGTAAAAATTTTGTGCAATAAAAAATGACCTTGTTTCCAAATAACTCAATCACATATTTATGAAAAAACCTTCTAACCCCAACTGTCTCTCGGCATTTCCATTTTGAATAAAATTATAGTTGTATGCAAAAATCATATGCAGTATTGATTTCTATTAAAATTGTATTTTTGCTCTGCAAAGACTTGCACATATATACTAAACATTAAGGACCATGATCTAAAAATGCAAAACTTCATAGTCCTGCTGGCAAATGGTCAAGAAGCTGGAACAATGAGAGAATGTCTGGATTGATCATTCAGAATTGGTCTATGTGTTTATGAAGAATAATGAGTACATTTTTGAATCTGAGCATGCATATTTGCTGTAAAGGCAACACAGACTGAACCTCTCCATTTTGGATGCAGGAAAGCAGGTGCTGTGAGACTCTCCACTTCCAGTGAAAATGGGATCAACTTTCACACCATATATTTTGGGTTTTTTCTTTAAAAGGTTGTGGTGGCTGAGATATGGTTGGCGGGGGGAACATGCAGCTGAGTAGAAGCTTCTGAGGAGAAGAGGAGGCTCTGGGGTGACCTTATAGCGGTCTTCCAGTACCTCAAGGGGGCCTACAAGAAAGATGGGGAGACGCTGTTCAGGAGGGCCTGTTGTGATAGGACAAGGGGTAATGGTTTTAAAATAGAGGGAGGTAGATTCAGATTGGATATTAGGAAAAAATTTTTTACCATGAGAGTTGTAGAACACTGGAACAGGTTGCCCAGAGAGGTGGTGGATGCTCCATCCCTGGAGACGTTCAAGGCCAGGTTGGACGAGGCCCTGAGCAACCTGATCTAGTTGGAGATGTCCCTGTTCCTTGCAGGGGACTTGGACAAGATGACCTTTGAAGGTCTCTTCCAGCCCTAACCATTCTATGACTCTGATTCTATGAGTACTGAACCGAATTGTAAAATCCCTACCGTTAATCTTCAGCATCTAAAACATCAGTTATAAACCCAAGATGTACCCAAGAGTAGCTGGCACTGAGGGCACAGACTGACCCTCATCCATGGGGCGAAACCCTTCTGCACTACAAAATGGGGAGACTAACCAGATCTTGGGAATGCCCAGAGGCCACATGGAATTGCTGGATGAGGTCAGGTAATTACCAAAAAATGAGGAGGAAGTGATAAACGAAGAACACACATCATCTACAGCGTGGCCCAGGAGCCAAAAGATGAGCTAAAAGGGATTGAGATGTTGTGAAATTATATTGACCACAACTCTCTGTCTTTTAAAGTAATGGTAGTACAACCACTATCATAGCAGTATAGCTGTAAACAACTACTCTAGCAGGCCATCTGGGCAACAGATTTGAAGTGATCACATTTTTTTTATGACCATTAGAAACCTCAAGTGAACACCTTCCTAGAAGACAACAATCTTCAGGTGTACTAATATTTTTTTTCCCTAGAAGACAGTAAAACACTTCTCTGAAGGACAATCAGATTTGAGAAGCTGTCAGAGTAGCTTCTACTTAACTGTTAAAGGAAATCCTTATATAACTCTGGGCCAAAGTCTCGGTATAGAAAATCACCCTCCTCAGTCTGGTCACTACTGCTTCATTCCACTGAAGCCAGAAGCCTGTAATTACTTAAATTTGCAAGTTTGATATGGAGAGGAACCAATGAAAACCGCCACCAGGGGCTGTGTAGTTGCTATGACTGAGCAACGTGAATCCATAGTTCCAAACTGCTGAAAAAGCGAAAAATAGTGCCTCTCTTAAATGAAATCTTCTTCTGAGAATTTTCAAGTGGGCTTGAAAATCTATTACTCAAAGGTTTGAAAACTGCATCAGCAAGTCGTGACTTAATGTCTCTATTTGCATGAACACACACACAATCAAAACTAAATGATTTAAGTTTAATCCAGTTTTTTACCACTCAAGCAAAAATTATTTCTTTGAAAGTTTTGAAGATGCAATAGATGACACATCAGCCTTGAAAAATCTGAAAGCCTCATTTGTAGTGGATTTTATGCACATACCTCTTTTGAATTTAAAATAACTTCTTTCTTGATTACAAACTTATCATAAAAGATAAAGCAATCAAGTAAGAGCATAATATATCTGCTGTTAGTGCAAATGGTAATTGTGTTATCCTGGATAAGGATTTCCAAGAGACTTCTGCCTTGCATGGCCAGGCCTTTTATTAGAGAAACTAGATGCACGCTGAATATTACCTTTTAAATTTTGTAGTCTATTCAGGGAATCCATCTCCACTTCAATTGCACCTTCCACTGTAGGATAAGAAATTATTTCTCAGCTCTGGTGGTCTATCCTTACTTTTTGTTTCGTGGAGGAGTGCGAGGTTAGCCAATAATTACATTTCTAGTAATCATTTAATCCAGTCACTATGAGTATCACACTTATGTCAGCTGAATAATATCAAGGCACACGTTATTTATAAGCATTGCAAAGCAAACAAAAAATTCCTTCTGTCAGCAGAAAATATTTTCATCACCTGGTTAGGAAGAAAAGACCAATTACAGGTAGACATGGCCTTGGTACAACTCTTAGAGATGTTATCCAAATTTTGCTTTCTATTTGCTCACTTTTATCTGTCCCAGACATAAACCAAAAACTTCATGTGTTGAGGGATGTCTAAACACCCTGCTAGATATTTAAGAAGCATGTTCAACAAAACTGTCATGTGCTCAGGCATTAAGGTATTTTTCTCTCAAATGCATTTAGGACAGAATACTTAAAAACTTATCACAATAGTTACATAATAATAGTTCAAAGAAAACACAACTCTGGATAACAGACTGGTTTTTTCCCTCAAGGAAAAGATTTGAAGCGTTTATAAATTGGAAACCAACATATTGTGTCTCAAATATTTTCTACGATGTTTAACGTAACTAACTAAAACTGATGCATGTACCTCATATCCTGAATAAACTGCTATGTTAACATAACTGTCACCTGTAATATCAGCAATTGAGAGCTCTTTTTCAATTGTTAGCATCTTCAAAAACAGCAGCGTTCAACCTGAAAACCTCAAAACACCTTGTTGTTCTGTACCTCATAGGTATAACACACCATGACTGCCAACATTTCCAGTTCTTCGCTCTAAGTATGCACTGTGCACATCTGCAACATTAAAAATTACAATCCACTGAAAACACATGCTGATATCAATTAAAAAACCCTTTATTAAGAGAAATCCAAAACAGCATTTCTAATACTTTACAGTAACAATTTCAATGCATAATTTAAGAAAATTACTGATTATTCACATCCTTTTCCTTTGTACATTCCTTCTTCTGTATACCCACTTTACATAGTAGTATCATTACAATTTCCCATTGGGATTACAGTACAAACAGTTTGAACCACACCTAGTGCAACTTCTTTGGTTCAAAGCGATGAACTCCTTCCTCAAAGGCTTCATAAATTTCTTCCATAGCATGTACGCTGCTGCCACAAATCCATGAATGAGAAGTGTTTTCTTTAAATTTCAAGCTCCCATTGAATAAGCTGTCTAATTTCAACACGAGAAGTCATATGATGATCATTATCAATCAAGAAGCTGCACTATATTCTCTAAGCATTTTAAATAGTAGGCATGTAGCTCATCTTCTGGCTGCGTATTAGCTAAAAGGAAGGAAAAACAAGATTTGAACTTTTAGTTGATTCTTAATACAAAATGATTTTTTCAAAGATGGCATCAAATGCCTTGTTAGAATTCATGCTATTTTATGGTCTTAACCTCTACATTATGAGTGGCAAATCAAGTACTAATACTCTGTAGTTCATTTTTTGGTTTGGATTGTTGCTTTTTCTTTTAAAGTTAAGTTCTTCAGCAGCTTTCCAAGCCCCCACTTAGTTGTAACAAATAAAGTGAAACTGCCTTTTGATCATGGTATGTTACAACGAGGTCATGCCTTGTTCTTGCCAAAACATCTCCTTGGGTAGGACAAAGTGGGAAATGAAAAATAACAACAGACATGTTGAAAAATTCCTCCACTTGTATTCAGAAGAACAATCTACCTACCATTTTAGCCTAATGATCACTGTAAAGTGATCAAAGCTTTAATAGAGTAGGCTAGTTGAGAACCTTAATGCAAGAAGATATAGATGACAACTTCACATGACTGTAAACTGTAATAACTACAGTTGCATAAAAACTTTGACACTCAATATTTTGATATTTAAATTTTTATTGAATTAAAAAAAAAAAAAATCAATCTTTCAGTGTAGGACTTTATGTTCCAAAGTAGTACATATATAAACAGGGATTAAAGATACAAGGTGTTAGTATGTAAAAGCTGCATATTTCTACCTTGTTGATTCAACATATTTTCAAAAGCTTATCAGTGGTAGTTATGCTATAAAGAATAACACAAACTTATCTATTTATTAACACACTATCAGAATATGAAAAGCCGCATTATGTTTAATGGTTGACTTAGCAAAAGAGGAGTTTGAAACAACAATACATTGACAAAGACAATGGATTTAGGTGACAGTACATCACAGAATCATAGAATCATAGAATCGTTTAGGTTGGAAGAGACCTTGAAGATCATTGAGTCCAACATAAACCTAACATTGTCAGTCGACCACTAAACCATGTCCCCAAGCACCACATCTACACGTCATTTATATACCTCCAGGGATGGTCACTCAACTGCTTCCCCGAGCAGCCTGTTCCTATGCTTGACAATCCTTTATTGTGAAGAAATTTTTCCTAATATCCAATCTAAACTTTCCTTGGCCAACTTGAGGCCATTTCTTCTTGTCCTATCACTTGTTACTTGAGAGAAGAGAATGACTCCCACATTGCTACAACCTCCTTTCAGGTAGCTGTAAGAAAGCAGTAAGGTCTCCTCTCGCCTCCTTTTCTGCAGGCTAAACAACCACAGTTCCCTCAGCCGCTCCTTATCAGACTTGTGGTCTAAAACCTTCACCAGATTTGTTGCCTTTCTTTTTGGACATGCTCCAGTACCTCAACATCTTTCTTGTAGTGAGGGCCCCAAAACAGAACACAGTATTTGAGATGCGGCCTCACCAGTGCCAAGTACAGGGAGACAATGACTTCTCTAGTCCTGCTGGCCATGTCACTTCTGACACAAGCCAGGATGCTCTTGGCCATCTTGGCCACATGGGCACTCTGCTGGCTCATATGCAGCCGGCTAGCAACCAATAGCCTCAAGTCCTCTTCCATTGGGCAGCTTTCCAGCCACTCTTCCCCAAGCCTGTAGCGTTGCATGGGATTGTTGTGACCCAAGTGCAGGACCTGACACTGCCTTGTTGAACCTCATACAATTGGCCTTGGCCCATTGATCCAGTCTGTCCAGATCCCTCTGTAGAGCCTTCCTACCCTCAAGCAGATCAGCACTTCCACCCAACTTGGTGTTGTCTGCAAACTTACTGAGGGTGCACTCGATCTCCTCATCTAAATTATTGATAAAGATATTAACCAGAATTGGCCTCAGTACTGAGCCCTGGGGAACACTACTTGTGACTGGCCACCAACTGGATTTAACTCCATTCACCACAACTGTTTGGGTTCGGCCAACCAGCCAGTTTTTACCCAGCGAAGCGTACGCCCATCCAGGTCATGAGCGGTCAGAGATGTTCTAGCAAAAATACATCTTCTCCTTATTAGGATAATAACAAAGAGTGTACAATGTAGACAGAAATTCTGTTGTGCAAAATACTATTGGAACTCGGTACTATAAGCCCCCTAATTGATAAAACTATTTGAGTACAACTATAGAGCAATTAAAAGCAGTAGGAAAACTCACTGGTTTAAAATGAGCATTCGCATGTTTTTACAAGATCAGAGTCTTGATGCATCTAACAACCAACAAACCCTTTATTAGCTACTGAAGCTCCAGCTACAGACCAGTGTTTGAACGTCTTTCAGAATGAATGCTCTTGAGCTGAAGAGAGCAACCTATCATATAAAAGCAATACAACCGATAGTTAAGTTTGGTTACTCGAGAAAAACTCAAGCTTTCAGAAAGTCAGCTAACTCATGATACAGTATTTTAAGACTTGCACAATGATCTGTTCTGATCCTTTCTCTGTATGGCTGAACACAGTGAGGTTAAGCACTGTTCAGAAAAGTCAATGTTAAATAAAGAATTTTCCTTATCGCTAAATTTAAGAATTAACACAGAAGAGTACTGTGCGAAGAAAGCATTTTGCTGCAAGCACTATCAGACCTATGCTTACAAACTAACCTTAGCAATTACCTGAGGTCTTATCTATAATTTGTTAACCAAGAGGCATTTTTCTGTATCTGTATTTATAAGATGCCTAACCATAAAGCATATTACTACTCACAATTTTAAAGACAAAAATAATTTAAAAAACTCATAGCACAACTTATTGTGATGATATAAATTGAAATGTATTAATGATCTACCTGATGGAAAAATACAGAATTGGCATTAATTGAAACTAAGAAGACTTACTTTTCTTCACTAAAGAATAAGCCTCATCTATTCTTCTCCTTATTGATGGATTCTTCAAAGTCACTTTCGCCTGTAGCACACACAAACACACAAAACGCAATAATTTGACTTTCTTCTCCACATGTTCACACTTTAACAGCAAAGTTTAGGAAATGACAATAACTGAGCAGAACATGAGATGCAGGAATTTTAAAATTAGCATATGACTGTATCATCACACATATTGCATTTGTATAAGCAGTGGCAAATCACAGAGGACAAGCTGCTTCCTTACCATGTTGTTTAATCTCCTAGCCTGAGCAGCTATGTGATTAAAATAATAAAATGAAACTGCTGCTATAAACTTTATTTTTATTTACTTAAAGGTTACTGTATTGTTTACAGCATAATAAAATTAATGTTACAGTTTTTTCAAGTATTGCTCAAATACTAACCTTCTGATAGTTGTGAAGCAAAGCCCAAAGCGAAGCTGCTCCTATTCTCTGAACAGCACAACTATCACTTTCCAAACAGGCAGACAGTACTGCAATCGCTTTATCTAATGAAAAAAATAAAAAAGATCTCATCTAGAAAATATCATCAAAAGCACACAAATATATTTACAGGTCTCAGTATTTTGATGCTTGAAGTACCCTTATTTCCATGACAGGCATTGGTATGGCAGAAGAATTACAGAAACTTTGTTATCAGATTAATTAAATTTAAAGACGCTCATGAAATTGGCATACTACATTGAAAGAAGAGTTAAAAAGCATATAGCAAAACAAAACCAAGCAATGCTAAAAACTTAACCCATCAGTAATAAAATATGCATGTTAGGCACAGCCATCAGCTATGCGTAGGGACTGAGTGAGCCATGAAACTGTTTTATAGCTCCCAGTAGCCACAATTAGAGACACATCAGGATAGAAATTAAGATGTTTCTATTTTCCTTAGTACTTATTATGTAGACGATTTGTAATCAATGAGAAATATTTGCCACCCCACTGTAGGCACCTTAATTTCCTAGCCTTGCTCTGAAGCCAGGCTCTTCAAGTTTGCTTGTTCACTTCATAATAAAAATTCGCAGACTGTGTAACTGAATAATGTATGCTTAATGAAGGCAGCAAATCAGCATCTTAGGAAAAAATGAAAAGCACGGACACTACGAAAAACCTGCTGAGAACTTACAACAAAGAGAGGAGCATTCTCTCTGCAATTAAATGGGGGAAAGAAACATGCCATGATCATAACTTTATCATTATCATAAATGTTTTCTGCACATGACAGAACACAAAATACTTTGTCTCAAGATCCATGACTTGCAGGAGCAAATAAAGTTTTGTCCAACTGAAAGATAGGAACTTCCAGGTAGAAATATTTAAAAAAAAATATTTCTCAAGTAAGTTATTTCAAACCGACTGAGACAAGGCACCCTTCAATGCAACATGTCCTTTCCCCACCCCCACTCCCCCAAAAAATTGCTGTTAAGAGAAAACTGTAAAAATCTTTTCATTCATAATGTGTTACTACATTCAAATGATCAGTCTCACATCAGATCTTGATTATCTTTTTTAAACTATTTATTTGCTTTTCCTTTTGCTACATATTCTTATTTTAACTGCTTTTCTGCCAAAATACATGTTCTAGATATAAAATATATGTTCTATGAAAATAATGTTTATAAAAATGTTTTACTAAATAACAGGTTTGAGTTTTTGGTCAGTAACCCAAATTGCAATCAAAATATGGTATTCTGGAAGACACAATATTCTCAGAGTAAAATAGCTTGTACACCTTTTAGATACTTACCATTAGCTAATATCTTTGGTTTATTAGTTGGACTAAAACATATGTTATGTAGAATGAGAAGTGCCAGATGTTGGCTGCTCTTGTGTTTGTATTCACACATTTCCACGATCTGGTCTAAAAACCCATTTATCTTCATCATCATCTGCTGTCCATCTTCTCCAAAAGATATATTCAGTAGCAGCTTTAGCCAAAGAGTAGACACACTACTAGGATTTTTATGACCTCCTTTTGGTAATGAAAGAGACAGAAAGTTCTGCAGGAAGTTACTCTGTGAGAAGGAAGAAAAAGGATGTTAGAATTTATAGTATTCCATGGTTTGTTCACTGCTGTTTGACTTTCTAATCTGCAGATTTGACCAAAAACTAGTACTAATGTTTCATTGACATATTTCAGGGAACCCACTATTAATCAAAATTTTTGAAAGAATTACATACGAAAGAGTCCTTATCTTGGTTAGAAAGTTAATACGATAAAACACATTTTCTTCTGTAATAATTCATGCAGTGTAGATACATAAAAGTTGAGCCAACACAATATACTTCTTTAAAGGCTGATTCCCACCATTAGATAAGTTTTTTGCTTTGCGCTTAGCGTTTCTGCCCAAAAATAAGCTAGAAGCAACTTAACTGAATCAATGCACTACTTACCTAATGTATTCTTAATTTCTTATTTATTATTCCTTGCATTATTAGCAAACGTTAAAGGTATCATAGATTCATAGAACATCTTGAGTTGGAAGGACCCATAAGGATCTATAGTACTGACCCCCTTCACTGACAGCCATAGCAACGTCCTCTATTTTTGTAAACTTTGAAGGAAAAGATCTGTGTGTTGATATGGCTTACACTACCACTTCCCAATCTCAGGGTTTGCCTCCACTTTAAGGAGATTCTGAGCAGGTAAAAATCTATTCCCCTGTTGCAAGAGGGAGATGATCTAACATAACATTCCTATGATGAGAAAAGTTGTTGACTAAATATTCCCAATCTCACTGACCCTCCAGAGAATGAAGTCTAAGCACTATCGCACTAGAGTGAAACTCTGGAGACAGCAAAAGCCAAAACAGTTCACAGAACAGTACAGCTATCATAGAAAAGATCTCAAACTCTTCGTTTCTATCAGTAAGTTTGAGAATCAGTGATTTTGTAACTGTATGACCAGATTTTACATAATTAGCACCACAAAAAGATCATATTTGCCCTGCCTTTTCTAACAGGTAATTAGGTCCAAACACAGAATATTGTCAATGTAAATTGAAAGTAATTGTTGTAATTATTAAACTACTATAAAAGATACTAAAACAAACACACTTTTTACAACTCCTGTTGTGTTAGCTAGTTTTATCACATCACCGATATAGTTGGTTTTCAATACGGTTTGACTTCTTGTCTCAAGGTGTTGAATTTATTTAAATGATCAAAGTTAAATTTAAAAGAAATAGATTTTTCAAAGAACATTTGATAAAATAGAGTAAGGATCATTCAATATACAAATTAAAAAGGGAAAAGACAGTACTTACATTTATATACTAAGAACAGATTTCTACCTAACAGCCAACTACTGACATGTAGGACGTCTCTAAAACTATAATTTTTATAAACATTGTGTTTCACACAGTATACTTAATGATTTATATAATGTTTAATTTCTTGCTTACTCACATGCAGTTTGCTCTACTGTATGCTTACTTTCACGATCCACTAGTGATTGCTATCAATATATATTTTATATCCCACTGAAACAGAGAGGTTATAAAAAGCTCTAGCAAAAATTGTATAGTTACACATGCTGTTTTCATCCAGACTATGAATATGACCAAATTACACACTACTCTGAGGGAACAGTAACACAACTAACCGAGAAGACCAAAGGTTTTGATTTCTGCAGAAACACGTCTACATGACCACAGGACTCTCCCTATTGGAATACGATGGTTTATTAGAAAGAAAAATGCATCCATCACTGCTAAGATCAAGAATATTATTTACTTACCTTCTGAATAATGCTTTTACAGTCATGAGACAGAGCGAGGTTAGAAAGAAGACAAAACACCACCTGCTGAATTGGGCTATTATCGTTTGACAATTGGGAAGCCAATTTCAAGATGCTATGCATTAGTGAATTGCCAGCTGAACTTCGTGCAGATGGAAGTGATGATTGTCCACCACTGGCCCAACAAAGTGAAGCACAACCTTAAAGAAATGAAACGTTTATCAAAAGAGAAATGCACATTTACTTTTAAAAAAAATAAATCTACAAAAAATGCAGTCTAACAGCTCAAAGATTGAGATGGGACTTTTGAAAGGATTGGGATGCTTTTGCTTTGAACCACAGTAAAGTCAATAGGACATGCTTTGAATAGAAACATGCCTGAATGTGGCAGTTTACTGGAATAGGTGTTTACTGTCCCATTGTTCTAGAATCTAAGAGGTGATTCTGCTGTTGAAGAGAAGCCATTGCTCAGTCTCAGAAAGTCTCCTTAAAAACTACAACATTGGATCTAATGCAATATACAATTATTTGGCATCAGAATCTGAAGGGATCCTCTGAAACTGGTTCAGAAAAAGAGACCTCTATACATCTGAAAGGTTTAGTAAGTTTCTTAAAATATTTTTCTGATATTTGCTGTCTGCAACTGTCATCACCTTGTACCACACTAGCATGCAAAATCCTACGCTAGAGTTACAAGCTCAAATTAATACAGCAGCAGAGAAAATTAAATTACCAACATGATGTTTGTCCACAAATATGCGCACACACCTTTTTGTTTAGTGTTATTTGCAGTCTACAAAAGTTAACTTCTTACATGGCAAAAGCGAAAATAAGACATTTTTAACTGTTACAAACATCTACGCACATTTCTCTGTCTGACTACACTAAGAGGAAGTGGTTAACAGGTTCAGAGCAGGAAAATTTGGGTCACCTCATAAGCCAACTATTCTGAACAGAAAGAAAAAACATGATTACTCTAAAACCACTTGCCCTAATTAGCAAGGAAAATAAAAATGCAGCCTAGAGTCATTCAGAGTTAAGGAACAAGTAAGACCATCAGAACGTCAGCTTAATTTCCAGTACATCACAGGACACTACATTTTAATTTTATATCCTGTGGTTGATTAACACATATTTGACCTTTTTTCAGTCCATATTGAAAAAATGTCCTTATGAAAAAAAAACATCACAAGTTCATTTAAGATCTGGAGACATTAACTTAAAAAGAGGATGAAAAAGCTCAGAGGCTGTTCAGATAATGTATTTTAAGCATGCTAAATCTTTCATGGTATCTTTACAGGAAGAAATCAACAGGTACTTATACGTCTTTTCAAGTCACTAGCAAATCATTATGTGAGTCAATAACCAGGATATGGAATGAGACAAATCCATACTAGAAAAATGAACGGGCTTCTAGTAGTGGGCATAATTACTCATCAATGGAAATAAAAGGTTTCCTCAAAAGAAGAAGAGAATCCTTATGAAAAATATACAAATACAAGCTACTGATCCCAATGCATAAATAAATGGAAGAAATTTAATATAGAATTAAATTAGATAATTGAATATTTTAAAATCAGAATATTCGCAGTAAGGGCTGAAGTACTACAAATTGTATAAAGTAGTGATACACTGTTCTCTGTCAGAGAATTCCTAGAGTAGCGTTTCTACAGTATACTACTCAGTTTGGCAGGACTTTCAGTGTAACTTTCAAACACAATGGTTTGAATTAAATGCTACTTAATCCTTTAATACAATTGTACTCTTGATAAATCCAATAGACTGAAACAAGATCTGAACAAAAGTCTTGAATATATGAAAATCAAAACTCTTGATAGACTTTGATGGACCAGTGCTTTCATACTTTCCTTTTATGGTAGCAATAAACATTATTTCCCCTTTATTACGCTTTTCTGTCGTAATTATTCTGGTTAAATATTTTGATGTATTGCATCACAGAGTGACTCTCATACCTGTAGGATAGTTTGCAGTGTAGACACAAAGCAAATGCAGAGCTATTTGCATTGAGGAGTTGTCTGTTAAAAACCACGGCCATAGGGAGTGCAGAACAGGGACAAGATGAGCTTTGAGTGCTGCCATCTACAAGAACATGAGGAAGAATTTAAACTACTAATACTATTAAATATTTTGAAAATGAAGTATAAATAGAGTGAGAAAAGCATATTTTATCTTATTGTGTCCCATTAGTTGGCTTTAAAGATAGTACAAAGACAACTGACACCCTCGACAGTAATAAAATTAACTGTCTCAGTCAAAACCAGCACACACATTTTAATTACTGAGACATGCAAACAAAAGTAAAAATTTACTCATTTCAACTGTGATTGTTCAAAAGCTCCCTATTCTGAAGTTTTATTCTACTCCAACTAAAGCATGGATATAGAAGACTGCAGCTCTACAGTGCAAATGATAGAAAACTTCAGTTATCAACAGCAACATCCTTCTCTACTCCAAGTAATTGTTTCTGCAGATCCTTGATGAAAACAATAAAAATATTTCACAATAATCTTATCTGAGATTATGTCAGAACCAAGTTATGGGTACCTTAGGGATAACCAAATAGCTTATTTCAGGCCCATAATTTACATGGTATTCTGTATACAAAAAGGATGCTAAGACATGCCCTCAACAGAAGTACATCTGGAAGGTCTGGAAATCTTGTGGTTTCACCAATGCATTTGCTACAAATACCACAAGTTGTATCACAATGCCAAGACAAATTAAACTGTGAAAAAGAAAACGGAAATAAACGTGTGAAAGGTATCAGCAATAAGAAAGAGTAAGAGTAGTGATCAGAAAGAAAGAATACAGAAAGAATGAAAGAAAGTAATGGAGCATTTTCCCCACAGGGAAAAAAACAGGTAGGCAGAACTGAAGTAGAAAAGAAACTGAAAGGCACAGAGAAAAAAAAAATCAAGATGAAAACAAAATTGTGCCTTGTAGGATTAGTATAAATTAACTAAGACAAAGAAAAGTAAATGGCAAATTATTATTTAGGTTTCTGTTCTGTTTTGGTTTGGCTTTGTTTTTCAGAAAGGGAAAGGAAAAAAGGAGAAAGGAATAAGGAGAGGAAACTACTTTCCAAGATGTGAAATGTATCTCTTTTGTGCCTGTCTTGTGGCCCCAGATGTTTCTCCTTATTCTTTTTCACATTATATGCTTTGAAAATTGAAATTATTGGTTTAAGCAAAGCAGAAGGGTGACAGCCATCTGAAACCTTTGGGAGATTATATTTCAATATGACCTCTGAGTTCTTAATGCATGTATGAAATATTCTTAGGAGGTGGGAATAATAATGAAATTTGAAGTATTTCTTGCCATTAATATCAAGCTTAAATTTAGCCAGCTTGAAAATAATTTCCAAGTAGAAAGAAAAAAAAATAACGATCTTCATTCACTAATTGACTGTGCTCACATTATTACTCCAGTATAAGAATACTTACTTTGCATTCCTCATTTTGAAAGAGGCAGTTTCTGAGGAGCTGCATAGAAGACCTTAACTGCTTCATAAGGTTATCCTCCTATCCAGAGAAAAATATATGAAGATCATTAACATGAGACCAGAACAAATTTTGTACAAGGAGGAAAGAGATTTCAAAGTACAGGTGAAAATCTAAGGCATCAACATTTGCATCACATCTCTTTAGCAGAGTTTCCTTCTGATCTCAGGTAGGATTCATCTCAGCTAGCTTTAAACATGTATACTAAACACATTTATAAAAAGTCACTTGGAGTCATCCTCATCTCTCTTTATAACTCACAGATACTATTTCTAGGGACACCGATCTAGCCAAATGCAGAGATCTGTAATGTAGAGCTCTATTTCTCTTACAACTAATGAAGAATGGTTGGGAACACTTTCTGGGTATTTGTTCCATCCTAAAGCAGACATCTAAACCAAGTCGAATGAATCACTCCCTAGAAGCACCTATTTTTCTTCCTTGGATAAAAACAAGGATAAACTAGCTCTGTCTTGCAGATCTCTACATTTGGTCAGACCAATCCATCCTTATATTCCCAGTGTCTTAGTTCCCTATCCTTAATAATGGAAATAGTTTCCAACCTGATAAGAATATTACAAAGATAAATACTCACCTTTGGACAGTGAGGTACTATACTGAGATTCAAGTATACAAGTAAACAAAAAAATCTGTCTTCATGATAGCACTGTGACACTAAAAGGCTAACGATGGCTGACCTAGCTTCTATAAGGTTGACATACTAAACCACTTCTGAAAGATCATCAAATTCCAATAAGCTTGTTCACCACAGGAGACTATTTCTGTTTTATCAAGCATAAAGGAACAAAAATGTAAAATAGTATTCATGTTTAATCTCAGACGAGGTGAAGTAAAAATGTTTGCTTGGAAATCATATCATGTACAGTTGATGACATTTAGAGATGAAGTAAAAGTCTATCTCAAAAAAGTTAATGAAAGTCAGGTGTACTAAATGAAACAGAAACATAAAAGCCATCATTGCAAATGCATTTTGTGACTGGTTTGTCTCAATTTTAGCTAAATAAAATGCTAACTCTAAGATGTTCCTTCAAGAACTTCCGCATGTATTAATTTATTTATTTAATAAATTCGAATAGCACTAAATCCTATAAAATGCCATAAGCTACAACTTATACTTAGTCAACTTCCAAGACGTTGAAAAAGTTACAGATTGTGTTGATGGCACTGTTAGTATCTCTTTTTTTTATTTTAGGATACCTTGATTTTTACTAAGATACTATTTTGAGGGGGTTTTTTTGGAAAGCTTAGCTATTTGTAAATACTTTTCATGCCCTTGGTTAGCATGACAGTAATTATTATGAAATAAAAGTAACAACAGGTAAAATATTTCAGTTGCCCTAAGAATGAAGCTAGCTTAAACACATTTTTCCCAACAGTTACAAGAAAAGGAAGAGAAAAAGATGCTCTGATAACTTCATTTTGAGAGCTGCGTCTTGAAGTGGGCTGAGGGGCAGTTTTGTGAATGACCAGCTAAATCTGACTATGAAAGCTCAGCTTCTCTCACAAGAAACTAGATTGCTTGTTGTTATGCACCACATATGACGAACAGCATGCTTACATATGATGGAGCAACCTACAGTCCCAACTCAGCAGGGAAATCTGCCACAAAGCCTTTCACAAATCTCTTTCAAACAATTATTAATTAACATAAACAGTTTTTCTGAGCTTTCTCAGAGGCTCCTTTCTCTCAATTTTGTTCAAGTTTTAAATGCCTTCTACATTTAGCAGAGAAGAAAATGACCTCAGCTTCTCCCTTCTCAACCCAAGAAATATAATGGATCAGCTGACTTCAACCTTACTGGACATATCCAGGGCAGGACACCTTTCAGCCTCTATCCCTTGAAGAAAGGATAATAAATGTGTTTAGTAGATCTCAAGAAAAAATACAGTAGCCTTCAAATATTGGGGTCAAACTCAAATTCTTTTAAGAGCTCATTGTTATACAACACAGTTCCACGCTCTCACAAATCAAGGCTAATGTCTGTTTGTGCCAACGCCTCAGAGAAAAATACTGTCGAGCTCCAACAATGCAGAAATATCCTGCAGGAAGATGTTTTCTGCAATCTTTGCTTTATGTGGGAGTGGACAAGATATCAAACTTGACAGCAGAGGTTATTGTCTGTGTTTTAATAGTTCACTTAGATGAAAGTGGTAGAAAACAAGTAGATTGCAACAAAAATCTCATGAAACTGTTGTATGAGAGTAAGAAATGATCTATGTCTACATGGGTAAGGAAAAGCTGGGTGATGTGAGAGTTTGGAACAACCAGAAGGGAGGTTAAAAAAATTAAAGGCTGAACAAAGAAATTGTGAACAGAGAGAAGAGACTGGGAGAACAGGCAGTAGAGGAAGCATGAGTGCGAGGTAAAAAAACCCCACAACTCTGACAAGAAGTTAAAGCCAGGAACAATTGAGTCTGATGACAAGAGACCAAAAGGTTCTGACCAAGTATGCAGGAGCACAGAAGCCAGGAGAATAAAAAAAACCACGTGACTTAGATGCACAAGCAAACTGGAATTGGGTTTGAGGTGAGAGGGAGACCAACTGCAACAGGAAAAGAAAAAAAAACCAAAATGGCTAGCACTGGTTGAAAGACAGTGAGAAATAAAATCTGAGAAACAGAAAAAAATATTATTGTGCAAACAAGATGGGAAAAATTAGATGGGAAAAATTAGCTGGATTGGATAGGACCATGAAGTCAAAGCTGGAAGTCCAACTGCATCTGAAAATAATACAGTACTCTTAGACATTGTTGTAGGCTAAACAAATATAAATTGCAAGCACTGACAGGTGACAAATGCATGGACATGTATGTGTGTGAATGTCCGAAACTGAACTTTTGAACTCTCAATCAGAAGCCTGCTAGTTGCTGGCTTCAACCAGAGCGGGCTAGTTGCTAACTCTGACAACCTGGACTAAAAGTGGGAAGTCCTGAATCCTCCAATTAAAGAAAAGACACGAGACAGAACCACTAATTCAGAGGCTGATCATGTGTTGTACTTTGCACACAGATTATTTACGTTAGGTAAATAGGAGCTTAGAGCTCTGGAAAGAAAAGCTGCGGTGAAAAGGATTCCTGAAAAAAAATGGTGTCTGAAAGAAAGAAATAGGCTCAAAAAGAAGAATGTGAATATCCTGGCTGAAGGAACAATCCTGCAAGTGGGAGAAGATCATGGAGACCAAAGAGATACATGGAGACAAACATCAGAGCATGCCCTGGGGCTTTGGCCAGTAACACCCAAGACTAGTAAGTGAGCAGCTGCAAAGCACAAACTGATGTGATTTTCTGCCTGAGTTTCCTGAACCAGCAGTCAAATACATGTTGGAAAAGGAAGTTGAGACCTAGTGAACATAACTCTGAGTGAGACAGTATGTGAGATAATCAGGTTGGTAAAAGCTCTAAAATCATTGAATCTTAAAGAAGCCTCAGTAACCAGATCCACTACAAGTTGTCATTTACTTTGTCTCACCCATGACAGAGAGTACCACCCTCAAAATAAACAAAAACAAAATAAACCAAAAAGAGCTGAGAAGTGCTTTACCATATCAGTCTTTTTGTTTTTATAGTTACCTTTTTCTTCTGTGCTTTCCCAAGCTTTAGGGAATCCAAATTCAGCTGTGCATGAGTATGTTTCATGTCTTCTATACAGCTGTCTATCAGGTCAACTAGAAGATAAAAATATTAACACTTTGAAGTTCATTCACCATCAAAAATATTTTCTGAAACACAAAATATCTTTCTTGCAATGTCTTGATTACTGTTACCCTCCTGAACTGAGATTTAAGGATTCAGAGGTCCAAATTCTATGAGTTCATATATATTGTTATCTTCTTGATATCAGGAAGTAACTAACTGTCTCTGAGACGGAGTGCGTCTAGTTGAACGATTTTGAGAAGCAAGAATACATTTGAGTCCTCTTGCAAGGAAGGAGAGGAATGCCCAAAGGAAGGACTGGTAAGATAGAGAGGGGAGGATGATTTGTAAGGAAGAGGATAGCAACTCATGACTCTTCAGAATATCTTCAAAGACACTGTGCAGAAGACTGAAACTTCAAGAGGTCAGAGCATGAATTTCTCTTATCCAACTCTTCTAAGAGGTAAGACAAAGCAAAGCAAATATTCAGGTGATTCGAAGTGCAAAATGTTGAGTCGGGCTCTTTTCTCGGGATCTAGAGTCTTTGATTTATTACAATATGCACAGGCTCATGGGATAACTCAAATTGGAAGAGATGGCCTCCAGAGGTCATATAGTCCAACCTCCTGCTCAAAGCAGAGTCAGCTATAAGATCAGGTAAGGTTTACCTGTGGCCTTATCCCGTCGGGTCTTGAAAACGTCCAGAGACAGAGACTGCACAGTATATTTAGCCACTGCTTGACTGCCTTCCAAGGGGAAACGTTTCTTTACAGTCAGCCTGACTCTCACGTTTCAGTTTATGCTCATTCTCTCTCATCCTCCTACACCATGCGCTGCTGTGAAAAACCTGGCTCTGCCTTCTTCGAAACCTCATAGGTACGGAAGGCTGCTATTAGGTCCTCCTGAAATCTTCTTTTCTCCAGGTTGAACAAGGCCAATTCCCTCAGCCTCTCATCTAAGGACAGGTGGACACAACTACCTTGGTGGCCCTCTGTAGAACTTGCTCTAGTTTGTTGATGTCTTTCTTGTACTGGGCCCAAATTGGATGCATTATTCTAGATTTGGTCTAACAAGTGCTAAGTAGAGGAAAGATAATCCATTCCCCTCAATCTACTCCCCTTGATCTAGGCGGTCCTGCTCCGGCAGAGGGACTGGACTAGATGATCCTTTGAGGTCCCTTCCAATCCCTAACATTCTGAGATTCTGTGATACTGGCTGTGTTCCTGTTAATACTGCCCAGGATGCTGTTAGTCTTCTCACATTCAGCTTGCAGCCTACCAAGACCTCAAGGTCCTTTTCAGCTTCCCAGTCAGCCTGTACTGTTGTAAGGGAAAGTTTCTTTCCAGGTGCAGGACTTTGCATTTGTTTCTTAAAAAGTAGTGCTTAGGAGCTGAACAGGTGACATTAGAGCTACGGGTATATTCAGGACGTTGATTTGAACCCCAGCACTCCTCTTCCTCTTCTGTAAGACTTGTGTTGCATCACAGCAAGGATGACTTGAAGGCTGGTCTAGCACAGAACGTGATGCACTTCATGCACTGGTAGTGCCTTCACAGGAAGTCAGGTGTTAGACAATTCAGTGGGTCATCAACAGAAGAACAACCTTGATTGAAGCAAGAGCTGAATAGACCACCAATACTCTGGGAAAGAGCAGAGCGTAGGTATATAGCATAGGATTTGAAGTTCGGAGTTTTCTGCCACTATTGGGATCAGACATTGAGCAGATATATCTAGGTTATTTCAGTGTCATGTAGGCTTAAAGGACCGAACAAACCAACAGAAAGATGCAAGTAATGAGAAAAAAAAAAAAAAGACAAAGTGCACTTGGGCTGATCAGCAGGTATTAAATTCACGATACATGAGAAATGCAAAGTAACCAGTCTCTCTTGTGTTCTAGAGGGCACAGAAAGCCTTTGATTAGAGGTTTTTAAATTTTGTTTTACTACTGTAAAGTAAAAACCTTAGGCATGCAAGATGTTGCATTGCAAGGGGAAAAGGTCCTTCTTAAACTATAAAACAGGAAGAAAGAAACAAAGAGGCAGGGAAAAACAAAGCTAAGAAAAAGAAGTCTCTTCTTGTCTAGGTACAGTCAGAACTGAGAACACAGGGCATGCTTTCGCCTACAAACCTGTATTGGCATAACATGAAACAACAAATGGAAGATACTTGTGGTAGGTGCACCTGCCCTGACAAAGACCTAACAAAGACCTGACAAAAGCCTGCAAAAACCTCCCGTCACAGCTCTTGTCATGCCCACATGATGGTGGTCAGCACATACGTGTTTCAGTTGCAAGGTGAGCAAGTGGGGGGTCCTCAGCCAATGTGGAGTCTACATGACCATATCTGACCCCAGACCACATTCCACTGGGATATAAACAGAGTCCAGCTGGAGAATCATTTTGAATCGGTCCTCCTGGGAGCCACAGGTCTGCAGTCAGGGACTCTCTCCTCGGGTTGGGACGCCACCCAAGGAAACTCATCAAGGTTGAGTGTCCTCCCTTCTTTAGATGAGTAATTGTACATTTTGTGTCATTGGCCATAAACCTCAAGAATTCTTCAGTCAGTTGCATAGTATTGACTTCCGAACAGCATTCTGAACTCGTGGATTGTCAATGTTTGTTGGAGCCTCAAAGCTGTTTCGGTTAGGGTAAAACTTAATTTGATTTTGCTACCATCTTGTAAAGAATAAATCCCATTTTCAGTCTGTTAGTTGGGCTGGCTTGGCTTTGTGAGGTTCCGCGACAATACTGCCAGTACAAAATCTCCAGTTTCAAGCAGATGAATATGACACTAGCAGTAAAAGCTCACAGGTCTCTTCTCACTCTAACACAGAGCTGTGATTTCACCACAAATTTTTAGACTGGCTACAACACAGTATTTTATCTGTAGCTGAAAAGTTTAATTATTAATAAGCTTTCTTCGTAAAAATCTGAAAAAAATGCCACTGAAAACTAAGTCTTTTGTTTTGACAAAAAACATGATGATACGTAAAGCACCTGCAAGCATTTGATTCATAAATAATTCAACATACATTTTGAAACGCTCACCTTCCAAACCACATTTCTGGGCATTTTTACTGACAGCTAACAGAGACAGCAATGCATTTGTAGCAACTTCTTTCAGGACATCCTTTGAAGATTTTCTTTCACAGACCTACAAATAACGCAATTTCATTAACGAAATGAAAAAGTGAACATATTAAAAAGTAGTATTCATATCTATGAATATGTTGTCATAGCCTATATTTTCATTTGAATGATTCATCACTATATTCCTATCCAGAGTTCCCCCTCTCTATGTTTATAGTCTGTCTGCACTGAGGTGTTTCAATTAGAACTAGGAACTAGATGATCTTTAAGGTCTTTTCCAACCAAAACCATTCTATTATTTTTCCTAATTAAAACATGTTTGTTTGTGGGTTTTTTTTAAATAATTTTCTGCTCCTAAGCCCACTCCTCTTACTCTTTTCTTAACAATCCACCTTCCTAAAGCCTAGATTCCCAGCCCTAGCATTACAGATCTTTCCTAATATTCAGGCTTGCTATTGCAGACAATTCACTGACATGCCTGTAGTGCAATTCAACTTTCCTTCAACACAATGATTAAGAAGAGATATTAAATATCAGTGAAATTATTCAGAATAAAAATATCATTGACAAACATAATTTTTTTTTAGATACTTTTCCAACATGAGAAAAACGGTAGTTTGTCTTATTTTTGTGAGGCCTTTGTAAGCATCACTATATTTCTAATAATACAAATATAACCTCTGTGCTTTCAAATAAATATTTATTTGGAGTCATAGAACAAGATATTTGAAAGATGAGCAGCTATCTGTGCTTTATATGTTATCCACTAGAGATTTTTGTCCATATTGCAATTTTCCCTAAAATATCATTTCAAAACTAACATCCAATATAAGGGAAAATAGTATGCATTGTAATCAGAAGAATATAGCAAAATAAGAACTGTTGCTGCATCATAGTAGAGAGAAAAACATATTTTAAAGTTAGCAAAAAACACAGCATCTTAAGAAAAACTTAATACTTCAGATAGAAATCTCATGAGTATCTAGCCATAGAACCTCAGATTCTTACACCTCTACATACATCACATATATCACCTTCTATTGGCTTTAGCCCTCCAGCTAGTAATTGCCGAAAAAAATTTTCAAATTTTAATATGCAATAAAATATTGATGTATGCTCTAAGGTTATCATTTATTGAAGTGTTCAGTGTAACCAGGACTGAAAAGGTCAAGGAATGAAGACTACTAAGTTAATAACTTGACAAAACCTCACTTCATTGATAAGGACAACTGACAACAAATTAAAGCACCAAAGCATGGATCGTGTTCTACACTTACAGCTAACAAAAAGAAAAAATAATTCACATTTAGACTACAACTGGTTTTATTAGATCCCATGTGAAATCTCAAAGCTATCGGCAACACAAGAATGTTCTAAGTAATTTAAGTATTTTCCTGTACTGATAGGTGGTGGCTTCTTTTCAAATTAAAGAATTTGGATGTTGAAGTAGTTAAAAATATAAAAAGCTTAAAGTTTAAACTTGATGCTAATTTACACAAGCCAGGAAAAAAACAAAATGTTTGGTTCCTTCAATCCTGCATAACCTAAAAACGTACATTTTGTGATTTATCCACTCAAAGGCTTTTACTCTATTGAGTTACTAGCTGGTTTTATTTTTTCTAGTACTTAGGAATATTTTAGTAATTAAAAAAACATATTCCCTGTAGATCTCTTGGGTATTTTCCTTTAATTAAGCATTATGTGGCTGATTAGAACTGATTAAATAATTAAGGTGAGTTGTCCTATATTTGTATCTTTTTAAAAAGTGTTTATTTCATCTTACTATATACTAAAATTTATCTTAAACTAGCAAAACTCCATTCTTTCTTGAAGCATGCTCCTTTACGCATTTTTGCTTACTCTGTAGCAAATTGCAGTTTATAATAAAAAAAAAAGTTATGTCAATCATAGGGAACACTTAAATAATTAATTGATGATTAACTACTAGTTGAATGGAAAAAACAACTCCATGTAAATTTATAACGCCTTCTGCCAGCGGTTGCTATACTTTTAAACTACTAGTATTAAAGTACTAAAATGAGAAAGGACATTTAATTCTTTTTTGAAATTGTGATGCATAATAAATGTAAGATGTCCCGTAAGTTCACAGCAGATCTAGCTATGCTAGTCTGCACCTACTGTAAGTTAGTTGAAGGGGAGATCACAGCCTTTCTAAAACACTGTAAATTTTATATCTAGAAAAAAAAGTAGGGACTATATTTGAGACTTTATGTATGGATTATGATTTCCTTATTACTTTTACTTCTGACCTTAAAAACACGTATACAAGGGTTGAAGTTTATGCACACAAAAGCACCAAAACCTTTCAAAGTCAGCATAGGTGTTTACTAAATTGGCTGTATGCAATAATGCATATTAATTTAGGACCTGGTCTGCTAATAGCCACACCTGAAGACCAGGTACTAAGTTAGCATTTGCCACTGCATATCACCTATTCTTTTAGTAATTTTATGTAATTAGGATGATTAATGGAGATCACTGATTGATTGAAAATTCTCTCTCACAGCCTTTTCTGTGTTAGAATTAGATTAGATTATTTGCTTGAGTGCTTCTCTTGAAGAAAGATCATATTTAAATTTTTGGGGTTGTTTTTGTTTTGAGTTTTTGTTTTGTTTTGTTTCGCTTTAAATAGCTTACTTTACATCCTATGGGGTTCCTCTTTCAACTGCCTCTCAATGTCAACCATGGAGGGGTCGGGGCGGGGTGAGGAAAGTAAACAAATACATATACTGTGCTCCAAAAAATTGAAGCTGTTCTTTTTCTAATTTTGCTATACTTTTGGGGGGATCACAGCAGCTATATCACTTTCATCCATTATAAAGCCCCTGACAGCATAGGTTATCTTTTGAGCTCTTTTATGAACAAAATGCAATGTCTATCTACAGTACATCTGAACAGTTATAGAGCATGTTAAAAGCTGGTATCTCTTACAATACTCAAACTATGTCATAGTGTCTGATGTACTTTCTTTGGCTTGGCTGCAGTTAATTCTTCATTGCATAGACTTTTTTTCTGCTGTCACCATGAGAATCACCACTTCTTGCTGCCAAAGACTGGTAATTAGCTTTGTATACTTGTACAAAACCAGTGGAATATGACTTACAACACAACACATCTTTGTCTGACATACTTTCATGCAATCACATTTTCTGTGACAGAGCCAGGGAGTTCAGTTTTAGGCACATACATAAGCATTGTAATACAAAAATCTAACAGGATATTTAGCAAATTATGGGATTTCAATGAAGTGCCCATGTTTTGCTGTCAGAGTTATCTGAAAATCATGTCCTCAAAGGAAATCTCTCTACACTGAAATTATCTGGAATTAGTTGCCAAAAAGATAGGGAATTCTAGTTTTAGTGGTCTATACAGTGACACCAAGAAAAATCCTCTTAGGCAGTTTCTCCTCCCTAAAAGACACCAGCTTCTTGGTGAACAGAACACTATGCCCCAATAAATGCTATAGAGCAAAGGGGTGTAACACAGCTGCAAAGGAGCACAGGTTATGTGACAGATATTAGCTAGATCAGGACAAGTCTTGGTAGGAGTGAGGTTATTCTACAAGAATTCAGGAACCATAGGAAGAGAGGAGATGAAATGATACTAAGCATTATCTTGGTCACATCATCCAATATGCATTAATACACATTGAAAAAAATAATATTTTACATAGTAAAATACTACTAAATATGATTCTTACAAAAGAAAAAAATTACAAGACACAGACTCCAGAATATCAGAAATAATAAGCTACATTATGTTATATGAAATGTGCGTCTTTCAGACAAACACTACACTTCTAGTCATCGATCACTATTACTGTTACAGTGATAAACTGCACATAATGTGAAGAAGGACAATGAGTATACAGATAAAAGAATTAATTTGTGAGGTAAAATAAATCAGACAAATTTCACATATAACTTTTCTTAGCACTTAGTAATGGAAGATATTTTAACTGTACATAAGTGAAGCATGTAAATATAAAGGAGATAAAAGAATCATTTAGGACAATATATAAAAGTATAAAAAAGAATAATGAGATTACATTAAGAAAGACAGAACATTCAGAATAAGTATCTAGAAAAAAAAAATCTTGTCACCAATACATATGTCATGGTTTGATGTGGAGGGGGGGGTGGTTCCGGTGGCAGGAGAGGGATTTTGCTCCCTGCGACCTCCCCGGTTTTGGATCCGGGTTAGGCTTAGTTCTGGCCACCAGATCAGACTGCCATCCCCCTCGGGGTTGAGCCAATAGGGCGCCTCTGCGAATTGCCCTATTTAAGTCAGGACAAGGGAACCGGAAAAGGTGCTTCACCCAGGATCGACCAGAGAAGGGAGGAGGGCACTGCCCCCGCTCCCTGGCTCCCAGCCGGGCGGCTGCCTGCGTCGGGCCGGCGCCGCCCACGGAGAATGGCGGCGGCGGAGCCAGCTGGGGAACTCGGGGGCACCCCACTCCCAGGGTGCCCACTGGGCTGAGTTCACCTGGAGAGGACTGAGATCTGAGAGAAACAGCCGCATCGACAGCAGGTCAGTGAGGATGGAGCGGGAGGAGGTGTGCCGGAGCCGAGTTTCCCCTGCGGCTGATGGTGAGATAGCAGGCTGCCCCCCTGCAACCAGGACGGCCTCGGTGGAGCAGCGACCCACTCGCAGCCCGTGGGGAGAAGATGCCTGAGCCCGAGGATGGTCGTGTTGGGGGCACGGCAAGGCAGAAAGGCATCTGGAGTCATCGTGACGACCCACGCTGGAGCGAGTGGCTACAGCTCCCTAAGTACCCGAGACTGTGGTATAGCCCACACCGGAGCAATCTGTGGGGAAGGATTGTTTCCAGTGGGCTGGACTCACGTTGGAGAAATTTGTGGATTTTTCCTCGTGGGTAGGGGATCCATTGGAGCAGGGGAAAAGGGTGTAAGGACTCCTTCTCCTTTAAGAAAGAAGCAGCAGTAACAGCACGGAATGAACTGACCTGCACTCCCCCAGTCCCTGCTCCCTGTGCTGCTGGGGGGAGGAGGTAGAGCCGGGAGGAAAAGGAAGGTGGGGGGGGGGAAGGTGTCGGTTTTAAGATCTGGTTTTGTTTCTTTCTGTCCTCTCAAGTAATCGGTTTTTATTTCCCTTTGTCCTTCTAAGTAATCATTAATAAACTGTTTTGCTTTGAGAAAAGTGCTGCCTGTTTTGCCCAGGACCATGGTTGGTGGGTGCTCCCTCTGTTCTTCCCTCAACCCTCAGTCCTTTTGTTTTTTTTTCTCTCCTCTCTACTTTATTGTAGAAGGAGAGACTGTGTGAGTTTTAGTTGCTGGATCAGCCTAAAACCACGACAACATATTACATCAAGAAACAAGTTCCTAAAAGAATTAGTGAAAATATGCTACCTGGCTAATTTAAAACTAGCTTGGAAAATACATTAATATACACACACTCCTGAAGTGCAACAACACTGGTCTTACACTATCAGAGAATGAACTAAAAAGCTTAATGATTCATTTTGGTTCACAACTTTTACAAAGGTAGCTGTCATTTACAATGTGGATATCTTGAACCTTAAAAATCTCATTACATGTTTGGAAAAGAAAACAAAAAAAAAGCCTATTAGTATTTGGCCAAACATATTCCATCTATGTATCATCTTAGCTACATAAGATTTCATACCATGCTGTTGCAGCATAATTTCCTTGCAATGCACCTTCTAGAAGTTGCTTCTTTGCAATTGTTCCAGCTTATTACATGAATTTCAAAAATGAGTGTTATAGATGTCTCAAAGATGTCTTGGGTCATAACTAGCAACAACTGATTTTTCATTAGGTAGCTAAATTCCTTTTTAACAAAAACCAAACATGCAAAAACATATCCTGTAATCACATCATCAAATTTTAAATACCTGAATAATTAATGCAGTAAGTTGAGTTACTGATGCCTGGCATCCTTCAACATGATCCAGAAGAAAGCTAAGAGTTGGATTCTGACACACACTTTGTTTATCTTGGAGCTGTCTTCTTCCTTCCTCATTCAAAAGGACAGAGAGGAACTGTAAACTAGCCATATATAAAGCAGGATATGTGGCTGACAGATGAACACAATCAGAAATGGTATCTGAAAGGTAAAGAGAAAAATAAATTTTTATATTTCTTTCTGAAAAAAGCTTCAGTGCTTCGGAATTCAGAAAGACTTATCAAAGGAAGCGTGTGAGCCAAGAAGCCGTTACTCCTGCACACTGCACAAGAAATTCTACAAATTCTATGCATTTAATAAGTCTTTAAAAGTCACAGAAAGAAAAGTTTGAGTTTTATAGGTTTGAATGAATTAATTGCTCTGCATTAATTTGACTATAAAACAAAAAAAGCAACTTCCATTTGCTAAATCACTCATTCGTTTGACAATTTTCTGAACTCTCCTCACTCTACTCAACAGCTTTTATTATAATACGAACAGTACCCATCAGCTGCTTTATGTGCAATTGGATTTGGATTCATCAGATCACTTAACATGCACCTGGCTGAAATCACAAGCTTGAATGGACTGTGCTTATACTCTGGTATTGAAACACGTCAGAGAATCTTGGTGACCTAGAGCCCTGACTAGGTAATTAACTCATGAAGGAATAATTAAAAAACAAACAAACAAAACTCTGTATAATAATATTGAATTCCTATATCTCTTATCTCCCCTCAAAACTTTGCTTTCCTTTTACGTAAGGTATTAAAAAAATCAAAACATATAAGGAAAGAAATGAAGTGCTAATGGATCATTTCAGGCCCTACTCACATGTGCCATATCCGTTTAACGTTTACAACTAGAATCACTAACTCATATGCAACCAAAACTTACAAATTTATCTGGCAGCTCAAAAGTTAGTCTAATGATATAAGAAAGAGTTATAAAAATCTAATTAAGGGAAAAGTCAGTCAAGTTCTGGACACGCTTGGTTTTCATTCTGGATGTGCCATCAGTAATTACTTAACAGCATCTAACCAGGAATGCCCTCCTTTTCTATTTTTTTATTTATTTTATTAGTTCCTAGGTTAAAATCTGTTCAGGAATAGTTATTACCAATTATTGCTGTACAATGATTTGCAAGAGCTGCTGTCACAGATGGAAAAGCTATTTGGCCACTCTTCCACAATAACGTAGTCAGAAGGTTGAAAAAGTCTACCCATGTTTCATGAAGTACAGATGTTAATTCAGGATCTGCAAAGATATACGGGGAAAAAAAATCAAACCATTTACATATGCACAAACCTGAATAGCTAAGCGTGACAACAACTGCCAATTTAAATGAAGGCAGCAGTAAATGAAGACCTGCCTTTGGCTATACAGTTAACAAAGTACTTCATTACCTAACCCGTCTTTGGAGCTAATGGTGAGAATCATGAAGGTATTTTGCAAGAGAGGTTTCAACAGTTCATCCTGGATTACAAGCTGAGAGTCCACCAACAGACATGATTTCAGCAGCTTGGACACAGATGACAAGTATTGAAGTAGTAATAAAACCTGTTAAATATTTTTAAAAAGATATGAAATAAAGCCATATATTTGTACCTCCCACATTTTTTTTCCATTTAAATACTCACATTACCTCAACTGATTCATAACATTGTGACTTCATATACATCACTCAAAAGAAATAATAGGATATAAATTAAAAATTGATCTGCTAATTTTTGCTGTAGAAGATGAAACAGAATTCCTAGTCTGGAAACATATGTGTGAAATCCATTTTCTAGTGACAAAGTATAAAGTTCCTTGTGAGAAAGTCATGACTCTCATTGTATGTACAGCATCATAGTCTCCAGAAGCTCACAAAGAAAAACACGAAAATGATCATTAATATTGACAAATATATGTGTATTTCCTGAACAAAGAAGCTCAATTTGAAGCTTTAGGAAAAATATGATTCCTGACATATTTATTTATTTATTCTCACAAGAATTCTGTAGAAACATATTTTCTTAATAACCTGGGTATCTTTCTTCAAACTAAATCTGAATGCAGAGCAACTGAAGCTTTAAAACAGCGCTGTGCCGTGAACACAGTATGTTCTATTTGTTATATATACAGAGTTAAAGTTGATACAAAAGTACTTCCACTGGTAGTAACCCTATATGGTTTGCATACATCAAAATTAGTTGAGAACTGTGTATGTGTCTGCAGGACTGGAGACAAAGCAAAACAGCCAGGTTTGTTGTGGAAAATAAACATGAAATGTGTCAGTAACTGTATCTGGCTTGTACTTCAATATTATACAAAGAAATTTTATTACATTATTTCTGTAACTGCTAAACTCAATTTGTATTTTTAAAACACAACTGGTTTTCAGCTTGATAGTTCTAGGTGTAGTTTCAACACAGAAATGAACTGTTATGTGTTGAATGTAACACGGTTAAACCTTGTCAAAAGCACAGAGAATTGCATGAATGTAGGCTATAGCGGCGTGTCTGGACTATGTTAATGAATATAGAATATGCAAACACAATTAATGTCATAATTTAAAAAAAACAAAAAAAAAACAGAAAGTAACGAATGCTTCTCTAACCTGAGCTTTTACATGTTCTATATGACATGGATGACCCAATGGAGCTTTCAGTTCCAAGATGCATCTCTCAACCAGATTAGCACTTACAAGACTAAAATAAAATAAAGTTGGTTACAAATATATGTAAATAATTACATATTCTACTACCTTAACATTCCATAGAAGACAACATTTTAAATAAACAGAGTAAAACTGAATTACGAAGCACTGTCTTAAAACAGTGGGGTTTAGCAGTAAGTCTAGTGCAATGGTAACTATAATAGCAGTAAGCTGTTTCAAAATAGTTAGATTAACATAAATACCAATGGCTGTTACTGCATGGTAAAAAATGTTTGTTTACATTTGATTGCTTATTTTCTTTCCTGTAGAAGAATGAAGAGCTTTGTAATAATCTACACTGTATTCAAACAAGAGTGGGGTTTTTTTCATTAATTGCAGTATGAAGAGCAACTAAAAAAGCTCTTGAAAAATCTTAAAAGAGCCCTGAACTAGTTTTCATGCTTCACTTCAGGACTTCTAAACACTTTCTACAGAGGAAAGTATTTGTTACAATGCAAGTGGAAACATGAAATACAATCTGAAGACTATTTTGAAGTGGTTCCTTTTTTAAAAAAGAAACAAAACACTAGGGTCTATCACCCAATACCTTCCCAAATCTGGCAAGCTTATTTACTCTCTTTTAGTGTGACAGTGTATGGATCATCTGGCTCATAAATCCAAATCAAGTTTCTCAGCAATGCCCAGCACACAGGTGACACAGGGGGGTTGTAGAAGCAACCCAGCTTTGTATTGCATTGAGACCCAGAAGACCCACGGGGAGCTGTGGAGATCGCTCAGCCCCGAGTTGTCTGATGAGTCAGTGCTGCATTATACAAAGAACCAAAACTTGATTTGAGACTTGAAATCCCTCAACAAAGAATATGCCCTGAGTCTCAATCCAACCATTGTCCAGTTGCCTGAGATAAGGTATTCAGGCACAATCGATAAGGAGAAACTCCCTGTCACACCCTTAAAGACCCTCCTCAGGCATGGTACCTACACAGTGACGTACTTCAGGGGATAAAAGCCCTGTGATTTGGGTTGGAAATGAGGAGCTGCTTCTCCAACTACACAGCTGGTCTGTGAGGAGATTCTTTCCCCCTTGATCTGGATGCCGGTCAAGGTAACTTTCCCGGAATTGAGAGCCCTTACCTGAGGGGGTAAGTGATTTCTTTTTTTTCTTTTTAGCATGCTTTAAGTCTAGTGCGCTTGTGTGCTCTCTCACTCTTGTGTGTGTAATAGTGCATTCTGTGACTCTGTTGTGTGCTGTGATAGTGTATTGTAATAGTGTATATTTTGGTTTTAAATTGCAATAGTGCATTCCTCCATTGTATCCATAAGAACCTGTAATAGTGGCGTATGGAATCTGCAAGTGCAGTTCAAGTAAATTGTTATCTTGGACCTTACAGTTAAACCTGTAGGCGCAGTGCAAATAAACCGTTTGCTCGGACCTTGTAGTGTAGTGCTTGACAGCCCTTGGCTCATCCTCAAAACAATTCAAACAAAATCATAAAATGAACTGAAATGATATGCAATTCTGAATACTGGACTATATCATATACTGTTCCACTAAAGAAAAAAATTACCCCTCCAAAAAGGATGATTAAATCGCCATCTAAACAAAAACCTAAAACATTACATAAGTAGTCCTGTAGAAGACAGACATCACAAATTGAATCAGCAATATAACTACTTTTTCTGTGAAAAAAAGAAATAATCCAAATTCTTTTCTTTTGTTGATTGTAATTTTTAAAAAAGGCTTTTAAAAAAAAATCAGAAGCAAGAAGTAATCAATATATTTAACAGTTTTGGTAAGAAACACTGGTAGATCTCATTTCAAACTTTTCACCTCTATTGCTATACCTTGTTTGTACTTCAGAAGTTATTGATCTCATACCTGCTGAGACTTGTTAGCAAATGTGCTTGTTGAAGAGCAATTCCAGTATCTTTTGGTGTGACAACCAGCAGATTGTGCAGAAGGCTGCAAACAGCTGACAAAAGGGCAGGTGTGACTACAGCACGCTGTTTAGGCAAAGTAGCAGACATGAGAGAATCATGTTGACTTGGAGATTCTGTTGTGGTTGTATCACTTTGACCTAGAATTTGTTTAATAAAAAAAGAAAAAGAAAAAACAGAAAAGATTAATTAGAGTAGTTATATAAAACAAATTACTTTTTCTTTTTAATAAAATACCCAAGGTCCCCTCTACATTTAAAACAGTATATTCTGGAAAGAGGTTAAGAAAAAAAAAAAAAACAACAAATAAATCAGATACAGGAAAAGTGTTAATTAAAATGGTTCTGAAATAAAATGTTTCTTCTACAAGAGACTAATAATTGAATAATTGTTAAAGATAAATGGTAAATTTTGAAAGATATAAATTTTCACTTCTTTCCTTAACAGAAAAAAATTATATTTGTACATATATCTGGTCTGCAAACATAATTTTATATATTTTTTACATATACATTTTCATCTTTCTACATATAAAGAGAATTACATATACATCTCTGTGTGTGTGTGCACATGTGTGCATGTGCATGTGTGTATATGACAGCTTTACAAACATTGTTTTAAAATGGTGACTGGATGACAGGAACAGAACCTAAGTCTTGAGTTACATTTCAAGCAGTGTCAATCATTTTCACCTATTTCTGTCAAACGTATTTCATCCTATTTCATATTAAAGGAAGTGTTTCATGCTTGTCTTCCAAAACAACCACTAGAAACATAAATGGTGATTGTTCAAGCAACATACAAGATTTATATGCATGTACAAATACTGGAATATGGGCAGTTCATCATATGCATCATTATGTATACAAACTGAGTTTGACTTACCTTGTGCCGTAAGTCGATCAACTACAGTTTCAGGAATAAAATTGGTTGAATTTGTTGGGACTATTGCCTGAAGCTCAGTAATGCTACCCAGTGACGGTGATGCAGACTGAATCTAGAAAGACATAAAAAGGAAACTAATTGATTCTAGCTTTTATAGAACAGAATTCTATTTATATTTTGCTAGAAGTCTTCAGAGAGGATGGGGGGAACAACCTCCAACCCACCAAAGACAACAAACCCACAAAACCAAAACCGATGTAAAAATTACAGTTTAAAATCAATTTGATTACATTTTGCTCACTATACGTACATACATACAATATATATAACTTATAAATATCCAACTGAAACTATTGAAAGATCTGCAATATGAACAGCCTGAAACATTTCAGTTAAAAACTGATCAATGCCCACGTTACTGGAAATTCCTCCTCTTTATCCTTCCTTTTCATCCATATAATTGACTCAATCTATGTTTGGACTAAAATAGAAAGGCATTACTGAAGCATTTAAACTCAAATTTTTCATGGACTATTTGCTCTACTGAAAACATCAGCACTTGTCCATTTGTACCAGAACACGTTCAGATAAAAATATCACAACTGCATTAGTCATCAGCCAAAGTTGAAGTTCCAGAACCTTTCCAACTCTGGGTACTTCTCTTAATCTTAGTCCTATGATCCTTACATGTATTAATTTCATGGTGAAGATATGAGATATTTACATGAGAGTAGATAATTTTACTGTCATACTACCATGCTCCTTCTATATCGTCTATCATATTATTAATCTTGCATGCTTTCAAAAGTTCTTAATGCTCTTGCTACCATGATTAAAACCACAAGCTTGAGATAAGAAGAACTACAGCCTGCAGCTTAATAATATGTTTTTGTGCCACAAGAAGACCTGTGACTTGTTTCAGAGTATGGGATAAGCATTTCCTGTCAGGTCACTTATTCACTTCTATTTTTTGTTTTCTGCTGAACAATTCACATCAGATAAATCTTCAAGAGTGTCACTAAATAGAGTAAAGAAAAAAGAATATTGGGGAATCCAATGAAACCCCAAAACAGTCACAGCATGAAGAAGGATGTTATTAAGACTTTTCCTCACAGTGAGCTTTTTACAGAAGACTGAAATATTTCAAAGTTATTGAATATTTCAAACTCAAACTTATTTGACAAGGGTGGAGGGAAAGAAATGAAACATTACTCCTTCCTAGCTATTGTATCCTTGCAGTTAGGTCACTGCTTTCCAGGTTTGGGTTTTACTCATCAGCACTTCGAACTACAGAAACTCTCTACTTAAGTCTTTTCTCATCCCTTGTCTAGCCCCACCTTCCACTCTCCCATCACTTTCAAATATTGTTAGGCTTCTGTCTGTGTATCTTTCTTGAGAATAAAGTCCCTGCATGAGTGAAAGGTTGCTACCTCCATGCTGTAACTCCCTTCTCTCCCCTATTTTCCTCTGGTCTCTCACTACTGCCCATCCTACATTTATTTGGAAAATAAAACTTATGAGGAGCGGCTAAGGGAGATGGGGCTGTTTAGCCTGGAGAAGAGGAGGCTGAGGGGAGACCTGATTACAGCCTACAAATACTTGAGAAGGGATGGTGGGGAGGTAGGGGAAGGGCTCTTTACATTAGTGATGGGTGATAGAACAAGAGGAAATGGGTATAAGCTTAGTCAGGGCAGATTCAGGTTGGATGTTAGGAAGTATTTCTTCTCTAAAAGGGTTGTCAGCCACTGGAATAGGCTGCCCAGGGAGGTGGTTGAGTCCCCATCCCTGGATGTGTTTAAGAAAAGGGTGGATGAACTACTTAGCGATATGGTTTAATGGGGATTAGGGACGGTTGGACTTGATCATCTCTAAGGTCTTTTCCAACCTAGAAATCTATGAAATCCTACAGTCTTGACTCTTTCTCTTTTCCTCACAAAAAGACAGAAGGTTATTGTAACACAGAAGATAAGCTACAGTAAGTTTTGGAGTGCATGTCTGAAACGCAGGATTCACATACAGCTTGCGTCACATAAACACTAGGACATGCTTGGCTAAGTAACTTTCTTGTTAGCAGAATGCAGAACCAAATTATACCAACCAATTGAAATTCAAACTCTGTTTAGGTTGTATAAATAAACCCCATATTTGCCAACTGAAATAGATTATTTAAAGTTTCATGCTTGCTGATTTAAATAATTATTAAAATTCATTATTTATATTAAAGAAAAATCAATCCATCTTGACATGTGGTTAATTCTGCATTTATTCAGCACTATGTTTCAATTCTAAGCATTCTAATAAATGACAAAAAACAATCCTTTTTCTTGACATGTATGAACCCAAAACACAACTTCTAACAGTCCATATAGTTCTTCTGCAACAAGTCCTAAAAGGAATTATAACTATACTAACAGTCATCTTAAAGATATTGTCATGAATTTATATAAACTTTCATATATTAGATATAGTATCTTCTACACTGCACAGCAATTCTTTCTCCATCTTCTAAAACTGTCTAAAGACTTCAGGCAAAGACATAAAAATAAGATCTTAGATATGTTAAAAAAAAAATCAATAGAAGTTTTATATGTTTAGAAAAATATCAGCTTCCTGCACTGATGGAACATTCATTGAAAATTGCTTCACAGTAGGACATGGGTTAAAACCAGAAATTTTCTGCTATCTTAACAGAAAACATACAGTAACACAATGAAGTTGATTCCACAATGCTCTGCCTTCCAGGAAAGAAAAGATATTACTGCTTTTATAAATCCCCTTTGATAAGGATGAACTGGGGGGTCTGGGACAGTGTATCTAGTAAAGGATATTTACTACAGCCACCATATTCTTTCTGGGAGCAATGAAGCGTTCTGCTGCTTAACAGTGAAACGACAGCCTTTGGAAGGGGGTTTAACTGGGGAAAAGAAGGCCTTCTGTGGGGAGGGAGATGATGACTGCAGATGAAAACTATGACAAAAGAATGCGAAAATTGTCTGAGTGGAAACACAGAAGAAACGTAAGAGTTTTGCCATTTATCTACTAGAAATGAATAAAAGGTCTTTTCTTAACCTCTAGTATAAAAATCCCTCTGGCATTGCTTTAATAGGCTTGCAGTGATTTATTCTATTCAGTTCTATTTTCAAAGGTTTAAATCACTTAACTGTATAGCACTCTGGTAACTATGGTTTCAGAAAACAAAGCACACATTTTTATAAAACAGCAAGAAGATTTCATAGCAAAGAATGGCCATGACTTAAAGCTATCTGGGAAATGTCTGTAGATCTTTTAACTTGCACCATTTTTAGCTCAAGTTTCCAAATAACTGCTCATTTTGCTAAGAAGTCCTGGGCACAGAACAGTCCTAGTGTATTTAACCAGTGTGAAGCAAGTATATCCATGCTGATTGGTGTTCTCAATCACCCATACTAAACATGAAACAACATGCTGGTTAAAGTAAGAACCGGGATTTGTTCTCTGTAACAATAACTTGAGTTAATGTTTAAACTATGAATTCTATAAAAGACAAAAATTTTTAATCTTCTCAGATTTGAGTTGTTTGCAGTATCCACATTTCAGTTTACAGAAAAATAAATGTGACAAAAATCTGTAATCCACTGAGATCTTAAAGACTCTAAATACAGTGCATATGAGTTAACAGAGTACAGACAGTCTAGCTCTGCTGCTGTCTTTTACATAACCTTGAACCACTGATTTCATCCTCACATCACTATTCTTTACAAAATGGGCAAAATTGTACTTATAGTCTCTGCAAGACCTCTGACAGACTATTTTATCAGCTAAAGTAAAAAAAAGAAAGATTTCTGTTATTAATGTACTGACTTTTTAATTTTTCTCAATTTTACTTTCTGCAAAGTTTTCCCAAAATTTGTGGATGGGGAAAAAAAAATGATGAAGTCAAAAAATAATTTCGATGCTATATTCACTTAAGGTTACATAAACCCTGTGTGAAATTAGCCTTTGATAGCAGGCAGCTCAATTAAAGTATTGATTACTTGAAATCTGAAAACAGAGAAAACTAAGTGTCTTTTTCGTCAGAACTGTTTTCAAATACAAAAAAAAAAATCCAGCAGACCTTTTCTCTTCACAGGAAAAAATTTCACATAATTCAGTAAAAAGACATTACTTTCATGTCTGCAAAGATCTTCAAGATGTGGCTTACTGAAGAAAAATGCAGTTTCTGCTTCCTAGACTGACATTCATGAAATGAATGGATATGGACATATTTAGAAGTTGTGGTGGGTTTTTTTAAACATTATTAAAATATCAGAGAAGAGCTTCCGATAGAAACAATTCTGCTTGGTTTGACAGCTGGTAACTCTCAATTATTTGTAGCTGTTGTCATATCTGTACCATATAATTCCCTTCAATAAGACCTGCAGGCTCTCTTTCATCTGTGATGGGGAAAGTACTCCATCTAGTGGGCTTGGAATAACTACATCTTTCTGGTACCATCAATGTATAAAAATAAGAGACAAACTTCTACAGATGTTATTTCATAAATGTATTTCTTTTTCTCATATATGAAAAGGGAAAGCTTTGGGTCAAACTGTAGAAATATAAAATTTGAAGTTATATAGGAATAAATTGCAAATGTGTGATTCCAGGACAAGTTTGGGTTTTCAAAAGCATTTCCAAACTTTATTAAATAGATAGACACTTAATAGTCATTAACTGCCCTCTGAAATACAGTTCGTATTTAGCCTCAGTTCCCTACCTCTATCTTTCTTCTCCTAATTAATACTGGCATTGGAACATCAGACCCTTGCGTCTTGCCTTCCAGCTTAGAAACTTATCATCTGTCATGTCAGCACTGGTATTTTTTTAAAGGTAAGAAACTTAGGTAATAAACCCAAAAGTATACAGCTGCTAAAAAGGTCCACAAAGGACAAACGAAAATTAACTGCTATAAATGACAATCAAAATTTTTGTACAAAAATTTCATAGGTATCAGAGGAAGAAGGAAAACAAAACAAAACCTAACTTTGAATAAAACTCTTACATTAGTTTTAAGAGCATTATCTCAGTAAATATGAAGTCTACAAAACCTGGAAGATTGATACAAATGAGTGTATCTTAGTATTACACTCTGCTTTCCACTTTAAATAATTAGTTATCTATTTGCTAAATGGAACTGCAGAGCTCTGCTTTTATGTTAAACTATGATGCTACTTACACTTATAAAAAAAAATACATTAATCTGATCTAGTATATTCAAAATTATTTTTTCGTTTTCGTTTTTTAAGCTACTGAAGCTGAAGCAATTTCATGAAATGAGCTCAACTCTTCATGAGAACTCAAGCACAATTTTAAGTAGATTAGACACTTAACTCTGATAACAATTGTTGAAATTTAACTTTTGCCTCAAGTAACATGAACAAAAACATGGCAGGAGGGTTGGAACTAGATGATCTTTAAAATCCCTTCCAATCCTAACCATTCTATGATTCCATTCTATGAACACAACATTAAATTTGTTCAACTTTTATTCCTGTAAGAAAGTGGCACTCAATTAACTCAGTAAAAAGCAATTTGGAAACAACTGCTTTTAAACAACCTGAGATTCTTACATAAATGTGTTTTTTTAAAGCAGTATTCATGTCAGCATCTACTTCCTGATTTAATGCACTTTCACTTATTTTAGTTTCAAATATTCAAATTTGAATTTGAAATTAATTAAACCCTTAGAACCTATGGGTTTTGGGGGGGTTTTGTTTTGGTTTAGACAAATTAAAATCAAGTTTATAAACAACATTTCTGACAATGAGTAATTTTAGCTTAAGATTAGAGTATACTTTTTCCTCAAATATCAAAAACATGCCAGATAACAGTAACAGTTCTAGATAGCAATACATTTATAATAGTCAAAACAGTAATGAAAAATCATGAAATATTTTGAGATAAAATTTCAATACTGCCTTTTTTATGTTGTCCTTTATCACGATCCACCGTAAAACTGGGCATAACAATTCTAGTGAATAAAATAAGATCGAATCTTGTTGTGCTTAATCAGTCTTTGTCATATCAGCACATCTATTTAATGGAAAAGAAACTTCTCAGCTATGGTATTATGGCTTCCATATTACATTAGATAGTTATTAATGAATCAAACATTTTTGAAGAAATTATATAAAATTCTAAATATGGATTTTAGTGCAACATGTCAGAGTTTTCCTGGAGTTATGGTGCAGCCTTTGAAAAGATATGGTTTTATCAGGTAACTAATGAATGCTATAAAAGCTTCCTCCACAGCCTGATCTGATCATGCAAATCTACTCTGGAACTGGAAGACATATTTCAATTTCTCTTCTTTTGCACTTGCCATCTTAAAAGACAGCACATGTTTACAGACTTTCATTGCAGTAATCACCCTAGCCAGAAATAAATTTTTCAAGCAGCCACCCGCTTTCTTATATTTTTCATGTCCATTTTGGGTCTTAAAAACACTTATGCCACTTTCATATTTAATAAAAGCATTTTCAGAATCCAGAGTTTATTATCATAGAATCATAGAATGTCATAGGCTGGAAGGGACCTCAGAGATCATCTAATCCAACCTCCCTGTCATGGGCAGGGACACCTCTCAACTAGACCAGGCTACTCAAGGCTCTGTCCAACCTGGCCTTGAACACTTCCAGGGAGGGGGCATCCACAATTTCTCTGGGCAATTCATTCCAAAATCTTACTACCCTCGTACTGAAGAATTTCTTCCTAAGATATAATCGAAATCTATTCTCCTTCAACTTAAACCCATTTCCACTTGTCCTATCAGTGGACACTCTTGTAAAAAGTCCCTCCCCAGCCTTCCTGTTGGTTCTCTTCAGGTATTGGAAGGCAGCTATTAGGTCCCTCCGAAGTCTTCTGTTTTCAAGGCTGAACAATCCCAGCTCCTGCAACCTGTCCTTGTAGCAGAGGTGCTCCAGCCCCTGGATCATCTTTGTGGCCCTCCTATGACACAGAGTATATAATTTTAAGCCAATGTATTTATGTAGTTTTGATTGATCCAGTTCTGTAGCTGTGTAGTGTAAATATAGGTTCACTCTGAAAGGACAGTTTGGATAAAAGCAGCAGAAGTGACAACTATAGATGGAGATGACTGCATTTTGTCAATAAACTCAACTACAGAATAATCTCTAGAGAGTATGTCTTGCTTTGAGAAGCTACAGAATTCCGCACTGCCTTATGCATTTAGCTAGTCAAGGTAAGCTATTGTATTTACTTTTGCTTGGGCAAATAACCATAAACATTTTCTTTAGCATATTAAAGCTACTTCAGAGTAAATTTCAATTTAGTTACAGCTTTTTAATTTTCAGTTTAATTTCTGTTTTGTGTTTTGTTGGGGATTTTTTTAGCATTTGCAAGAGTGCTAAATTTCTTCAAAGCATTTAATGAACACTTTTGTATTTAAAATATATAGATCACTCTGCAAGTTACCATAGTTTCAGATGTTGACTGAGAATGTGAAGATTGGCTTTGACTGGATGGAGCCTTCCAAAGGTTAAGAGAATCATCAAAATCTGTAGGAAAAAGAATAAAAATCAAAATCTAACAAAAAAGCTTTCCGTTTCATTACTCCAAGAGCAGCAGAAAGCATAATAAGCTTTTCAAAAGATTGTTTCAGTGAAACAGAAAAGTAGCCAACCACAGTTACCATTCTGAAGATTTCAGAATATAAATTTTTACACATTGTACCCATGAATTTTATCCAGAAAATCCCTTGAGAAAACAGGAATATACATTTTTTTAGTGCAACATAAAATAGTCTGGAAAAAGCTACATAGCTTAAACTGCAGTCGCATAGCCTCTGGTCATTTGAAATAGTTCAGATTTAGTTTTATTTAAATAATAAATTTTGTAATAGTACAAAAGTATTGAGGATACTAGGGTCTCACAGCACAATCTTAATGAACAGATGTCCTTGTCTTCAAAAAACTTCATATTCGCATTTTGAGAGAAGCAGTTTCAAGAGAAGCCATATTCATAAATATAATGAAGGCAGAAATACTTTGTAAAAATCCTTTCGGAACAAAAAGTGCCAAAAATTTTATAGTGGAAACATGTCAATAATAGTTTTTGAGGCTTTCATATAGAGAAGAAAACAACAAAGAATAAAGCACTATATTACACGGATTCTGAGTGCAAAACCCACAAAAGTAGAAATCTTACACACAGCTAATTACTAAACTGAGCTAACTAACTTTATTTTTAACATAACTTTTCAGATGAGTTTTGTTATACTCCTGAAAAATGTGAGGTAAAAACATTGGGAAAAAATGGGTAATAATGGTTTCAGGAAGATAAACCCAAGCAAGATATTCTATTAAGAGATGTCAATGGACCTATTAAAAAGCAGAAACAGGTCATTATAGATAAGCAACACAATTGTGAACATATGAATGAAGGACTTAAAAGCCTTTCAAATACTATAGAGATGGAGAAAAATTGTCCTGGCCTCCCTTTCTTTTTTAAAGAAACAAAAATTTTGATTCTTGTTCCTGAAATATCATAGATGATTCTTCCCCCTTATTTCAAAGCTCCTTGAAAAACATTTTTTTTAACTGTTCACTAAAAAGCTCTACAATCCTGGAGTTTGAGTTGCTCTTAGATATGATACTGCATCAGCTAACAGAACTACCCAGAGGCACAAATCAGAGGACCGTAGGAGGAGTGAAATGTGTTGGATTGAAAGAAATTACACTTACAGATATATAAAGCAGCCACAGAAGAAACTGAGGATTTTTATGGCTGGAATTTTGTATACTGCTGACATACTTCTGATAACTCAGTGAGTTAAGGAACAGAAATATTATTGGTTCAGTTTGTCATAAAGTCAAAACTTGGTAGGGGAAGTAACATTCCTCTTCTGTTCATGCTTCCTTAGAGATCGAAATACAGAAACTTAGGCACACAAAAAAGAAAGATTTCAGAAGGATGAACTTACTAATTTTCCCTCCCTTGAACAGTTTTTACTAATTGAGTTCTCTAAAGAATTTCCTAGCTTTCCAAACTTAAGATCATAATACACCGTTGGACAAGAACGTGAGTTCCCACAATGCATCACAGTAAGACTTAGAAATATCATTCAGAAAATGATCAGTCAATACAAAAGTTAGGTCTGAAATACTCCAAGGGTATGCAGGCTTAAATAAAATTAAAAAAAACCAATCCAATCTGAGTATTACATTTGATCAGTCTATGAATTAAATGATATCTAAATGTCTTAGAATGCAGCTAACTTCAGCATATTAGAGCCCATTCCTACTCATCTATCTTTGAAGTTGAACACATCAAAAAACAGAAGTAGGACTCTTAGAAACAGTCTGTATATTTATTTTTCCTGAACTTTCATTGTACTGGTCTGTCAAAGTCACAACTGTAAAAAATATTTTACCCCAATATTTCACAAGAATATGTATTATAGATGGAAAAGATGTAATTGATTCTGCAACTTTTTAAAGATGTAAGAGCTCAGGGCTTTTTCTGAGACATGTTAAACTAGTGACTTACCTACCTCTTAAATCCTCAGAGCAGTTATTTTGACTTAACAACACATTTAAGTTCCTCGTTTATATATTAGTATTTTAGTAAGAATTATTTTGAGGTAAGTTACTCAAAACTAGAAGTTATTTAAGTAGGTTTAAAATACTACAAGATTACATTAACATCACTTACCAGTTATACCAGCTTTTTCTATGATGAGGTTCTCTTCCTTGTAAGAATTCAAATCAAACATGTAACATCCTAGGTAACAGTGCTGCACCATCTGATTCACATGTTCATAGAATTGGCAGTGATACAAAAGTGCCTTAAGTGCAGGTTTTCCTGTCTGAGAGAGGCCAGATTCTTCATCATGCACACATGGACCCTGAAGACATGAAATTCACAAGCATAATTTCATTAAAGGAATCTTTTACATAAAATAAATTATCAAAAAAAAACGTGAATTAAGCCTAATACTGTTCATATGTGTGTATACACAGCTGGTTTACAGGCTGTAACTAATAGATTCCAAAAATCAAATGTAGATTTTAAGGCTGAGCTAAATCAAAATATTTTACAAAAACTGTCATGATTTAGCAAAATGGAAGTAGCTATTTAGCTTCTGAAAAATTTGTTAACAGCTAAGCTGAAAGCCATGGAAAGCTGTAACTGGGTGGTTTTAAGGCAGTATATGTACCAGGAGACTTCACAATTTTAATTCCTCATTTAATTCTACCTACAGATATCTACTAATGCAAAAGTTTTCTTTAGAAAAAGAGCACACACACTAAGATAAGAGTAAATATCCTGAAAAGGTCATCCTGTTCTGAAGTATACTGCCATTACACTACATCTATCCATGTCAATCTACTAAGATAAAAGATGCATTTAGAAAACAAGACATAAAAAGAACAACGTTATCTTTGAAGAATGGTTTCCAGTTATTTCTTTTTAAATACTGACTTCAGGGAAAACTTTCTAGAGCAGTGGATTTACACCTGAAAAGAAAGACTTCATAGTCTTATTTCAAATACATAGTTTGATTTGACTGCCTTTGCTACAGTATTTCTCCAGTGTTTTCCATGATAACAGAAGAAAACAGGAAGTTTTATTAAGCTACAACATAACCTGTTTTGGAGTGACCATAAAAATTAGAAGTGTTAACTGGCAAAAGAACCCAGACTGATAAAAATTCAAACCAATTACATTCTGCAAGGCAGTTTTAGGAGGCATCTTGCAGTATTTCAGAAAGAAACTAGTTAAAATTATGGAAAGAAAATTCATCAGTGCTAATTAGAAGCTTTCTTTGGCAGTCAGGACCAAGCAGAAGTAGATCAACTGCAAATAAGTAATTTGAAAAGCACTATTTGTCCCCAGGAGGCTCTAGATCTCCCTCAACACCTCCACTTACACTGAATACAAGCTTACTTTCCAAGAAAACAAAACAAAAAAAACCCAGAACAACTAGAAGAAGTAAAACTCTTTTGAGTTACAGGGTCAGTTAAAACCACTGTTTTGGATGGCTACTACTCATTCTTTTTGGTTTCTGTAATATATAAACAAACTATTTTCACTATTTGCCTTTTATGACAATCAGTGGAGAAATGGATATGACAAACAGTTTGAAGAAGATTGTAGTATTTCATGTAAACTGTTTACAATGCATTATAAAAACGTACTCGTACACTGTCAGACTGCATGCTTTGGAAATTTTCTTAAACTTAGTCAAAATTTTACTATCCAGGACTGCCTTTGCCAGTTTATAAAGATTATTGTACAATGGGGGCCCTGAAAGGGTTACTCATCGATTACATTCATAAAGTGCTCTGACTTCAGCAATCTTCATAGAATCATAGAATGGTTAGGGCTGGAAGGGACCTTCAAAGGTCATCTAGTCCAACCCCCCTGCAACAAACAGGGATATCTCCAACTAGATCAGGTTGCTCAGGGCCTCGTCCAACCTGGCCCTGAATGTCTCCAGGGATGGTGCATCCACCACCTCTCTGGGCAATCTGTTCCAGTGTTCTACAACTCTCATGGCAAAAAATTTTTTTCCTAATATCCAATCTGAATCTACCTCCCTCTATTTTAAAACCATTACCCCTTGTCCTATCACAACTGGCCCTCCTGAACAGCCTCTCCCCATCTTTCTTGTAGGCCCCCTTGAGGTACTGGAAGACCGCTATAAGGTCACCCCGGAGCCTCCTCTTCTCCAGGCTGAACAGCCCCAACTCTTTCAGCCTGTCCTCATAGGAAAGGTGCTCCAGCCCTCTTATCATCTTCGTGGCCCTCCTCTGGACCCTCTCCAACTGGTCCATGTCCTTCTTATGTTGGGGGCTCCAGAACTGGACGCAGTACTCCAGGTGAGGTCTCACGAGGGCAGAGTAGAGGGGGAGAATCACCTCTCTCGACCTGCTGGCCACGCTCCTCTTGATGCAGCCCAGGATGCGGTTGGCTTTCTGGGCCGCAAGAGCACATAGCCGGCTCATATTGAGCTTCTCGTCCACCAGTACTCCCAAGTCCTTCTCCTCAGGGCTGCTCTCAATCCATTCACCACCCAGTCTGTATTTGTGCCTGGGATTGCCATGACCCAGATGTAGGACCTTGCATTTGGCCTGGTTGAACTTCATGAGGCTGACACGGGCCCACCTCTCCAGCCTGTCGAGGTCCCTCTGGATGGCATCCCTCCCTTCCAGCGTGTCGACGGCACCACACAGCTTGGTGTCATCGGCGAACTTGCTGAGGGTGCACTCCATGCCACTGTCCACGTCATCAACAAAGATGTTGAAGAGGGCCGGGCCCAACACGGACCCCTGAGGGACGCCACTCGTGACCAGTCTCCACTCGGACATCGAGCCATTGACCACTACTCTCTGAGTAGTGTTACATGTGTTCATGTAACACAGTATGTTGCAGCCTTAGAATACTTTACACAAGTTGACTTTACTCACGTCAAAAAAATTCTTATGCCACTCTATAAAGTAATAGAGCAAAATGAACTATTGTAAAGCAGATCAACTAGGTAACAGCAATACTATAAACATTCTCATGAAGATAGTGGTCTGCAAACTCTATTAACAGCCTTTCCTTTTCCAGCCTTGTTTGCCTAAGGGATAAAATGATAATATTCTCCGTTGGCTATGTTACATTATTCCTGCTGTTCACTCAGATCCACTTAATAGCTCTCCTTTGAACTTGCTTGCGTTAAGGTCAACAGATAAACCATCTTATTGAGTGCAAGGGGAAAAAAAGTAACTCTAAAATATAGAATTTCACCCTAGTGGTATCTTACAATTTTAATTTTTTTTTGTATTTTCAACAGTTTTAATCTATCAGTTATCATAAAGTGTTGTTTGAACAAGCATGAACACTTATTAAGTGATGAGCAATTTCCATTAAATTGCACTTCTTAATAAGAATCACATTGACTCAAAGCTTCTATTAATCGCATTGGAACTCATCCAGAATTCTGCAACTGGATTCAATTTTTGTCACCTCACCACAGTCGTTGAAGTGTTTAAAAAAAGACTAAGCAACTTTTAACAGAGTTTACATTGACAAGCTACAATGGCTGCCTCTTGTATATCCCCTGCTATTATGAATTTAAAGAATTACTATTTATATTGATAAAAAGTAAGCAATAAGCAATAAGGCTGAAACAAGTGCCAGATTCGTAAGATTACTTGAACATTTTCCTTTATGATCAGATGTAAAGGAAAGACATATTGTAAAATGCAGCTCTGCAAGAAATAGCATAATTGATTTTGAGTGCAGCCAAATCATAGGTAACTTATCCTAGTAAAATAGGGGGAATGTCTTCCAGCACTAACTTGATCTTTTGCGGAAAAGAACAGATTAAACAGGATTTGTTGCATCTGCAAATGTCTTCAAAAAAGAACATACACTGTTCTCATATAGATATGATCTCACATACTGGAAGGAGCAAGATAGAACAGGTATTAAGGCCAAAAAAACCTTGAAAAATGGAGAATTAAGATCCAAAGATCTTCGTGTAAAATGAATCAGACTTGCTGAAGGTAACATGAGATGACTGACTCAAAATCAGAACTGGAAAAGTCTCCAGGGGTTCTTATCGCTTTGTATAAATATCTGATGAGAGAAACTAAAAGGAGACAGATTCCTCTCATTGGTATTCAGTGACAGGACAAAAAGCAATGAGCAAAAATTGAAATACTGGAAATTCTATTCAAATTTAAGAAAATCTTTTTCTCTCTGAGGGTAGTCAAACATTAGAAGAGGTTGCCAAGAGAGGTTGTGGAGTCTCCATCCTTGGAGACACTCAAAATCCAACTGCACACAGCCCCGAGCAACCTGCTCTAGTTCACCCTGCTTTGAACAAGGGGTTATGTTTTTAAGAAACATTTAAATTTTCTTAAGTTACAAGCCGCTTCATCTTTCTTTGGAAAGAGTTGTTTCTCATTACTTACATATTTCTTTCAAAACATTTTATAAACATCACATCTCAGAATTTCCTCTTCCTCATACTCTTCAAATCATATTGCATTCTAAGCATGGATAAAATTAATGACGAATTTCTATCCTCAAACATTAATGATATTATGTAAGTAAGCAAGTTTCCTAGAAGCCCAAAGACACTATATTCATGAAATGTAACATATATACAAACTAACTGGTTCCTTTCTTGAGCTTGCTGGAAGTTTGAAAGAAGTTTGTCTATTCACATATTTCTCTTTCTAAAATGTTACATTAGACATGGAATTTTTTTAAGTTTATATTTTATATGTATACTGACATAAGTTTTTATATCAGATAACGTCTCTCTGTGACATTATGACCTTTCTCATCAAATGTAATAGTCACTCACTTGCCAAAGACAATCTTTTACGTCTTCTGTAGGAATTGGAATCACAAGGAGATTTTGTAGAATAAAAGCAGCCTGAAAGAAATGAAAGCATCAATATTGCCATCTAGCCATCACAGTTCAAAAAAACCACATCAGATTGCACAGCACAGTCTAGATATTATTCCATTGCTTTAAATATATGTTGAAACTCAAAGAATTTTCATGTTCATGTTGGAAAAAAAGGATAATTAAAAGGATATAACCTAAAACCTCTCAAACTTCACCTACAATAGATGTCATTAGGGCATAGCACAAGAGAAGGCTGGTAAGAAAAAAAGATGAGGAAGAAATGAAATAGAAATCACTAGGAAACAAATTTATTTTTTTATAAAATATTTTCATCACTGTTCCAGTACAGTCAATCCTGTTGAATGAGCACTACTTAACAAGAAGTACTGGAAAAAAATCCCTGAGCAGGAAAGCCAGGGTAACTGTTTATGACCCTTCACTCTATTGTCTTCATGTGTTGTCTTTTAATTATTATAAAATAATTGGGACAATGTGAAGGACACATTGGGGCAGACACATACATTGCAAATATTTACCTTTCTAAATACATGGCATATGTTTTTTTCTAATTTATATTAGAGACACATCACATGTATATGTGGATGGACTGAAACTTCTTTTTTCATATTTTGTCAATCTTTTGTCAATAATCTGACTCTTACGATACTACTGAAATTATTTGGAAGTTAAATAAAACAATGATGTATATATTCTCAAAAGAATTTTGCTCAAATAAATTCAACATGTTACTTTGAAATATACAATTCCTTGGGCAACAGAGCTGGGAAGAAACTAACCCACTATTTGTCACAGTTGTTATTTCTTAGTCATTGGAAAACAAGAAAAACCCTACAACTACAGTTGATAGTGGAGTGGAATGTGTCCCTGCCCCTAGCAGGAGGGTTGGAACTAGATGATCTTTGAGGTCCTTTCCAACCCTAACCATTCTATGATTCTATGATAGAAAGTTGCAAAAAATGTGTACACAGTTTAAATATAGTATTATACAGTTCTATGTGCTGTTCTACCAGAGTAGAAACTTCCAGTATTCATAAAAAAACCTTAGTGCCTAGGCAAATTGAATTACTTCATGTCTGCAATGAAAAGTTATTCACTATAGGTCAGGTGATGGGTTCATATCAAAGTGTTCATAAATGGAACAAAACTGCCATTAAAATCTGCTAATTTGTTATGCTATAGCAACCTATTTGTCTGCCCGAGTAACCTCAGGAGTTTTTATGCATTCACTTGTATTGTTTAGATAATTTCTGCTTTTATACTAGTCATCAGTATTGTTGCTTCTTGAGTAATTCTAAATAAGAAGCCAAACATTTATTTTAATTGGGTAGTATTTAACTTACAAAGCAGTAGGTGCTGTGCAGTATCAGAGAACAGCTATATAGAATAAAAAATAACAAAGAAAAATCCTTGACAATCTAAGACAGCAGGACACAAGAAACTTACCTCCCTGCGTACCATGCTACATTCAGATTGGTCCAGAAGGATGTTTATCACTGTTCCCCACAGTCCTCCTGAAATGTTCTGGCAACTTTCTGCTAAAGCGATACATCCTATCTCAAGAGATGTAAGAGCTGATCCTATTCCAAGTGCTGTAAATCTGACCTAGTACATACAAGCACAACACAAAGTGATATTTCTCACAGTAATTAGCAATACATTTTTTTAATTATTAAGTTGTATCCACTGAATCTGGAGCTTAAGGGATTCATTTAAAGAGTAACAGCCTCTTCTCCTATATTTCTCTGGCCTTATAATCACAACTATGTGTACATAAAAATGACAGAATTAATAAAATAGATTTTTGAATGCTTAAAAAGTACTAAGATAGTCTTCAATATTCTTCACATTTTACCACTTAAAAATAGTTCACTTCAGCAAACCTATATAATTTAACGGATTTGAATCAAATATATTTGCTTTAAATTTGTAGCTCATTTAAATGTTTCTGCTTTGCAGCTAAGTAACAGCAATCTCAATGAAAACTGCCTACAAATCATGACCATGAGTGACTAAAGAAAGCATAGAAGACAGAGATGTAGGGAAGGATTTCTCAGATGTTGTTTATATAGAAACATTCTCCCTAACTTTATTGTTACTGTTATTTAGGATATAGTCAAAACCATTTTAAATAATGCAAAACAGTACTTCCAATATTAAATAAATTAATGAAACAAAAATTTTGAAAATACTTAAGGGTCACAATAAGATATCAACTTAACACTGCATTAACTAACCTCAGGGTCTCTATCTACCCATAAAGGAACAAGCCATGCCAGACCTAGCTGAGAAGCAACTTGTTCTTCACCGTTATCATAAGGCAATGACCAAAGAGATATCCAATCCTGATCAGAAAACAGAAAATACATCAATAAATTATTTTACAACTCTTTCAATGCCATGTCAGTCTACAAAGAGCCTGAGCTACCAATTACATACTAGAACACTTTACATGCACACAACATTGATATTCCACGAAAAAGACTTTGATTCTGTCTCTATAAACAAGTATTTAACCTGTTGACTTCAATTGCTGCAAAAAATTAAATTTGTGTCATCTTCTTCATAGAACTTGGACAGCAGTGATAAAGAGATTAGATATTTTACTTGAAATACTAGGATAATTATTTCCATTCAAAATTTACTCTTTTTTTTTTTTGCTTATTACTAACATTGTCTTTCTCTCTCATATTACACATGTGCACAAAAATACTAAATAAGAACATGCAATTATTTCTTTGATCGTAATTCATTATTTTTCTTCACATACTTACCATGTGATTAAATAAAATCAAGCAGACTACCATGTACTGCTTAGCTGCAAATTGTATGAAATCATACATGACTTTGCAAATTAATTTCTTTAGGTCAGGCTTAGAAAAAAAAACACCACACCTGCCAAGTGCTCTCTTTAACCACGGCACTGTACAAACAATGCATTAACTTCATAATGAATCCCGATACCTAAAATTTTAGTGTGTGTCTTCTGACCATTTCTGTTCTGTATATTTTTACTCAATAGATGACTGATGTTTCATTTGGAGCAGCGTATTTTGCATGGATCTTCTCAATACACACAATATTTATTAAAAAAAGCACAGTATTTTACAATATTTGAATTTGGGGAGAAAGAGCATTAACATACAAAATAAGATATAAAACATAGGCCAGCAAAGCAAGACCAATGAAACTGTATCACAGCAAACAAACAAAACACTGCAATTCTAGTGCACCATAAGCATATGCTCTATTTCCTACAAACATCTGTAAGTTAATTCTGTCCATCTGTATGAGCTAAAGGATCTTATGTCTGACTTAACAAGGTGGTGGTTCTAACAATGAAGAACAATACTGGTTCATAATACTGCTAATGAATAAAAAAAAAAAACCACTTACTTTAACTAGTTCCAATTTGAAGTCAATAGACTGTATTTTAAGTCAGCACTAATTTATTTAATTTTTTAAATTGTAGTTATCCAGTGTACCTCTTGTATAACAGAGGAAGAAGGCTAACTTTGTATTTGTCTTTCCATAAGATTTGATATTAAATCCCATGATAGTAAACAAGGGCCAGGATTTCCAGTTTCTTTGAGATTATAAGTTATTAGTACAGCCTAGACAGTAACACTGTTGTACACACAGATTATGATTTATAGCCACAAAAAAATGCCACGATCATTATGCTACTATACATATCATTCCATGGGATTGATATATATATAAAAAAAAAAGTCCACTACTTCATCCATGCATTTACAAATCTACTTCTTTGAAGGTTGCAGTCTTTCTGCAGTATACTTGTAACTTTATTAAAGTTTATACTTGTAACTTTATTACAGTCCCCCTGTAACTTTATTAAATGTTGTCAGCACTTAGTATATTGAAGAAGGAGTATAGAACTGAAGAAATTGACATCAAGAAATTGAAATTTGGAGAAGCAGGTATATCCCTATTTCTAGTTACATATGTACTTGATAATATTTAAAGGTTGTCACTTGTGGCTATCACAGATACTAACAAGACTGGATGCTAATTCTCCAGAATGATTACACTAAACTGTTGAATTTGCTTTAACTGCTTGAGGATTAAGGCCATTTTTTCTTAACTCTCAAAAATTTAGTTCTCAAAATACACACACGGACACAAAACAAAGATAAAAATTTTGCTTATAAGTAATGACAGTTCTTTTTATAAGTGAGACTAATTCTTTCATGTTTACATATATACACACGTGAAAGACATGTATGTATAAACGTATGTTAGAAAGCCTGTTATCTACAGTGTTATCTGAAGAAATAATGCTGTTAATAAATTCTTAAATTTATTCATCCTATACAAAATCCTGATTTCTCATTTTTTACAAAATAATTATACCTTATTCTGATAGAAGGCCTTTCTAAATCCACAGAATTTGTTGCAGAATTATTTCAGGTTAGAACTGAATCTTCTGCTTTCTTGTATACTACACTCTACCGTATTCTATTTGCCTAACATTATATACCAAACGAGATTATCTTATATTCTTTTTTTTCATTTTTACTATCTATTGCAATAGAAGACATCTTCCCCTATCACTTAGGAAAATCCATTATTTAACTTTAGGAGTTCAAATATAACTGTACATAGCCCTCAGAAATGACAAGATTAAGGACAACTGTAATGCACTCACCGTATCCTTAGCTTGAGCCATCATTTCATGAGATAAGTGAAGTAAGCAAAGAACTGTGCTTTTCGTAACACCTTTTCCCATGAAGGACATAGCATTTCCTCCCCATTCAACATAAAACGATGAGATAACCTAAGAGTAGGGGTACAAGTTTATGGTAGCTTTACTGTAAGCAGTATAAAGGCTGAGTACAAACTGTCCTACACACTACTAAATCATAATTTAAACTCACAAAAAGATGGCAGATTTTTAGGTGAATTTTAAGAATTTATTTACGAGTCATTCAGTCACATGATAGCTTCCCATATGGTTAAATCCCTGAAGTTCAATGGTTTTTACTCGCTTCTTCAAATGAAGAATGCTGTGGAGCTTAATAAGCACAATATTGAATAGAAACCTGAAAGTTTGTTTTTGAGGGAAATATTCCATTTATTGTACCTATTTTTTATGCTATGTTTGGAATTAAAAACACAGTTTCTTCTCAAAATTCTGTGTTCAAGAAAAGGGGTCATTTATATATTTTATTGTGATTTGAATTGGTTTAAATATATCAGCTTTCTAGATCAAATTCTAATGAACAGAAATAAAGGTCACTAGATCATAACATAAAATAAACTGTCTCTGACCAAATACCTAACCATACATGTCAAAATAAAGAGCATGCCATTTTCAACAGAACATGCCCAAAAATATCTTTTCAAAATCCTAATCCTAAGACTTACACTTCTAGATGTATTTTCCTCCCCAAAGTATGGTGATTTAAGCTTCTTCATTTTTGTTGCTCTTTTTCCTTTCAGTGTCCTGCTCTACAAGAATTCCCTTCAAACCCACTTTCTTCCCTCCTCCCAATAAGATACCTACATTTACTTTCATATTTAGGCCAAACAAAACTGCAGAATTCTTTTGCACAATGATCTTATGTATTATCAGTTAATTTCATTCTGTAACATTTATTATGATTTTGTCCAGTAATAATCTTTCACATGACAACATTCCTTATCTTGGTGCCATTTTTAGTCTAGATTTCAAATTGCAGAACTCATCTAATTAAATAGCTCTAAAATATTTATTTCTACTCAAGAAATCTCAGTAAGTTAAGACCTTCCTCTAAAAGACTATATATATAGTATAATATATTAATATATAATAGATATTAATTTATTATAATTATAATATGCATTATTATATACATGATTCAAAATCAAAAATTAATTAAAACTACTTTAAGACTTTTTCAAGCCTCAACAAATAGATTTTAGTATTTGAAAATAAAAAAAAACTTCTAAATGTATCTACCTTACTGAAGACTTGTAAAAGAAAAGCCAGATCTATGCTTTTCTTACAGTTTCAAGAAGACTGAAGTTTTCAAAAGATGTAATTTTAGGAGGAAAACTGAATTGCCTATCACATCTATGGACTTAGCAAACAAATAAGAACACCAAAAACAAGAATGAAATTTTGGCTTTCCACAGCTGCAGCATCTTGAATTACCTCTTGTTAGCTTTTTACTAAAAGAAAAGTGATGACATTCACTCAGCACATCCTAAAAATTATAGGGTCATTAGTTACACAGTATTTTTACAAGCATTCAAACCAAAAGCTAAGTTATTACATAAGCTGCTTACCTCAAGAAGACCTGTTAAATATTTCTTACAAATTGTGACAGGTTCAACTTCAGCAGAGTAGGTACTCCAGTCTGGAAGTGCAGTAACATGAACCATTCCTCGTAATGTTCTCTCCAGTGAAGGAAGTCCATAAAAATGCGGTGCATCTGTTAGCCTTAAGCATTGTAGCAGCTTCAGAGCCAGCTCAGTTCTGAAAGAGCCAGCAAGTTCCAAGCCCTCTCTGATTTAATCGTAAAAAAACAAAAAAACAAAAAAATCAACTGTTAACATGAAGGTACTGTAATGAATCATTTTACAAGAGGCTAATGCCTTTTTCTTCTTACTACTAGTCTATGAGTCTCAGTATGTCAATTAGTTACTACTGCCTTGTGCAGAGAATAACATGGAATTAAATTTGACATTTCTAGCTTCACCCAGGTTCTGAAAGCATAATATTGCATCTGATTATAACAAGGCTGCTTAATCAAAATAAGACAAATTAGATATAACTCTAATTACTAAGGAGTATGTTAAATAAAGAGCAAGAGGCTGTAGATGATAGATAATATAACAAGAAGAGTTACAAAGCTTAGTAGCTACACTTGTGTTTGTTCCGGTTCAAGAGACAAGTTTAAAAATATTTCCTGCAAAATACCATTAATCTAGAATTCAAATAGATAGAAAGTAGTAGAGTAGAGCATGACGTATCACTAGCAAGGATTTCTATAATCTTCCCTTTTCCAGCTGTCAAAATTTTTAGAAAGTGAATAACTGCATGGGAAGAATGAAGAAGTAAATGCATTTGAAGTATTGAATGCATATGAAGTATATGAATGTATTTGAACAAGTAAATGTACATTTCGAAAGTACCTTTACAAACAGCTATGTTGTGGTACTTAAATAAACATATTATCTTAAGCCGCAATTTTAGTACCTCTTAGAATACACTTGGACAGAGAGATTTAGTGTGGGAAGATGTTATATTAGAAACTTAGAGGAAAAAAAAAACTAAGAGAAATTCGTTTATGTGTTTGCTTGATTAACAGAAAAAAAGTTGGAACTTCATGCTGGAAGTATCTGTCCTAAGCTATCACTAATGTGCACTGATATATTGTATCAGGCTAAAAAGAAGCTCAATGAAAATAAAGTTGATATTTCAAATATTTCAATGTTTTACTTTGCTATAAATACATGCTACAAAATCAAGCAAGTTATCATTTGCTTGTGCAAATTTCCAGCAGTGAAAAAGAATCAGCCCATCTTTTGCCTGCAATCAGTTTATCATTTGCTGAAAAAGTGAGTACATACTCTTCCAAGTTTCCCAGTTAATTTCTCAATTTACTGTGAAAAGGCCTATCTGATCTTCACTTCAAGAGGAGTATATTCCATTTTTACAGTTTAAAATGTTTGAGTCATGAAGTAATTCTATCCAAATTCTGAGATAGAGCAGCAGTAGGTATTATGATACCCCATCAGAAATACATGGGCAAGTCCATTTACACCGTACCTGTCAGTCACTGACATGGAACAAAACAACAATGTGTTAAAAAGGTGAATTAGTTCTTTATCCAGTTTCTGCCTGACAGCAGTCTGTATTTCATCTATTTCATCACGCACTTGGGATTCCGGTCGCACCAGGAGGTCTAAAAGGGATTTTGGCTTCTAAAAGAAAAGAATAAAAATACAGTCACATAACGCATTGATTTAAATCCTATTTTAATACCCACACTAAAGCCACTTTTCTGTTGAGAGCTTGCAAATCGCACACTTTATAAATTGCAAACTCCATGATCATTTTACTAAGAAAGTACCAATTACTTGAATCTACTAAACGTCATAAAAGAATCTACTATTAAGGCCTTTAAAATCTCCTGGCATTAAGCCATGATATAGTGTATTTCGAAGCATGAAAGAAAAGTCCAAGTTATATACAGCAATAAAAACATAGATCACAAAAAAAAGGAAAACACATAGTAGAAATATTAGTTCAAGATGTATCTTGTATGCCTCATTTGCTTGAAAGACTTAAAATCATTTGATATAAAGATTTTCTATTAATATATTGAATGGGCCATACTTATAAAATTTTGCAGGATTCCCATCTACCCGTATAAATTTAAGTACCTGAATTCTGTAAGCAACTGAAATGAAGTCTACTAGCAGTTTTTTCCTCTAAATGTTGAGATGGTATTTTAAAATGGGAAAATAGTGCACACATATTGTACTTAACAAAGGATATCCCTTGGAAGACCAGGAATGATCTTGCACACAAGCAGTACACCCTCACTTTGTGAAGAACAGAACTTTGCAAACCTCTAACACTGCAGCCATTACTTTTATCTTTGCAATTTAACTACTGTTTTTATACAGCAAGATCAAATTATTATATTTTGACAAATACAATGAAAGTTGTTTTATACTGCTTTATGATGTTCATTTCTTATTTGTTTTTATACTCTTCGATTTTACACATCTTAAATGAACATTACTGGATAGAACGGATCTCTCAGTGGAAAGTAGAAATTTGCTCTTGTTCAAAGCTAACTTCCCCAAACACTAAAACTGTAGCACTAACCACAACGTAGCAGACACTAATACCACAAGATCTGCTATTTCTTGCTTTTGTTGAGGGAAGTCTTTTTCCTTGAGGAACTCACCAGAAACAAGCCACCCAACCAGTTCATAATTACATAACTTCTTACAATCTACAGCTAACTTCTTAGGTATATTCTTACATTTTTAAGCAATGATTTCAGGATCCACTTCAGATGGTCTGACTCTGAACTTGATCTCTGCTCTCTAAGCAACCTGTTTAAAAATCTTAAGACATCTACTAAAAGCTTCTCATCCTCCACAGAAGCTGGAAGCACTTGCAGAAATCTACAATGTAAACAAAAATATTTACTTTCATACTTGTAGCACATTAAGAGGGAGTTTAAGATCTCAGTCTAATAGGACTGAAGTCACCTGCAAATGTGGAATTTATATATAAAGTATGTATAATGTATATCTACATATACTGCATATGGAATTATATTATGTTATAGATATATTAAGTTACATATATTTAAATACTTTTACACAAAATTACTCACTAATTTCTACTTGTATACTGTTATAGATTTATTGTATATTATTACAACATAAAATTGTTATGTATATTAAAAAGCATATATGCATACAGTAAAAGGTAAAAAAATCTGAACAGGGCCATGGACAGGAAAGAGAAAAGGTAACGAGCTATCAAATACTAGCAATTAATAATAATAGCAAAGCCTACCTACGCATTTTAAATAATATTTATTTTTAATACAGCATTCTTACTTTTTGCTGGTTTTGTGTATGTAAAGTACAGAATCACATAAGGTTGAAAAGGACCTCTGGAATTCACCTGGTCCAAGCTCCCTGCTCGTGCAGGGGCACTTGAAGCCAGTTGCTCAGGACCATGTCCAGTTCGCTTTTGAATATCTCCAAGGACAGAGACTCCACAGTCTCTTGGGGCAACTTGTGTCACTGTTTGATCACCTTCACAATAAAGAAGTGTTTTCTGATGTTCAGTGGGAAACTCCTGCGTTTCATTGGGTGCCCACTGTCTCTAGTCCTGTCACCAGGCAGCACTGGAAAGAGCCTGGCTCAGTCTTCTTTATACTCTCCCTTCAGGTACCTGTACACATTGATAAAATGCCCACTCTGAGCCTTCGCTTCTCTAGACTAACCAGTTCCAGCTCTCTCGGCCTCTTCTCATAGGAAAGATTCTCATCTTTCATCATCTTTGTGGTTTCACTGGACTCTCTCTAGTATGACCCTGTCTCTCGTGTAGTGGGAAGTTCAGAACTGGGAACCTGGAGTCCAGGTGCGGCCTCACCAGTACTCAGTGGAAGGGAAGGATCACCTGCCTCATCCTGCTGGCAACACTCCTCCTAATGCAGTCCAAGATACTACTAGACCTCTTTGCTGCAAAGGCACATTGCTGGCTCATGTTAAGCTTGGTGTCCACCAGGATCCCCAGGTCCTTTTCTGCAAAGCTGCTTTCCAGCTTGGTGGCTCCCAGCATGTACTGGTGCCTGGCATTGTTCCTCCCCAGGTGCAGGACTTTGCACTTTTTGAACTTCATGAGGTTTCTGTCAGCCCACTTCTTCAGCCTGTCAAGGTCCCTCTGGATGGCAGCATGACCCTTTGGCATTACCAGTCACCCCTTCCAGTTTTGTAACATAGGTAAATCGCTGAGGGTGCATTCTGCCCCATGATCCAATCATTAATGAAGATGTTGAACAGGATTAGACCCAATATTGTTTGGTCCCAAAGGCTGGTCTTGCTAGTAAAGACGGAGGCAAAGAAGGTATTCAGGACCTCAGCGTTTTCCATGTCTTGTGTCACTGGGACACCTGCCCCATTCAGCAGCAAGATTACTTTCCCTAGCTTTCCTTTTGTCACCTATGTACTTACAGAAGCACTTCTTATTGCCTTTGACGTCTCTCACCAGACTCCACTCCAGGTGGACTTCTGGCTTTCCTAACTGTGCCTCTGCATGGTCAGGCAATGTCTCTGTATTCTTCTCAAGTTAACTGTCCCTACTTCCACCCTCTGTAGACTTCCATTTTATCTTTGAGTTTTGCCTTATTCATTCATGCAGGCCTCCTGGTCTTTTTGCCTGACTTCCTTCTCAATGGCATAGACTGCTCTTGAGCTTGGAGGCAGTGATCACTGAATATTAACCAGCTTTCTGGGGCGTCTCTTCCCTCCACGGCCTATCCCATGAGACACTAACAGTGAGATCTTTGCAGACGTCAAAGTTTACTCTCCTGAAATCTTATTTCTTGCCCTCCTCCTCCTCTGAGGATCCTGAACTCTACCACCTCATGGTCACTACAGCCAAAGCTGCCTTAAACTTTCACATTCCTAACAAGCCCTTGCTTGTTTGCAAGCAAGAGGTTCAGCAAAGCACCTCTCTTCGTTGGCTTTTCTGTCACCTGGATCAGGAAGTTGCCACTGATGCTCTCCAGAAACTTATGCCCTGCTGTGTTATCCCTTCAGCAGATAGAGGGAACAACATATACCTATCAGAATCAAAAGTACGTGGACAATCAATTCCGAAAACATGAAAACTAGGAAATTTACAATTTAAGCATCACAATCTTTAATGGATTTCCGTAGTGAGTGTGCTTACCTGTTTATTGCTTTTTGCCAAACAAAGCTCTTCAAAGTGGTTCCACAAGACCCAGAACTGCATTTTAATGCAAGTCTGTCATTCAGAACGTAAAAACTAAGCCTAGAAAGAGCAGTCCTAACATCCCTGTGGGATACTGCCTGAATGATTGAATTAAGACAATCCTGCAGTCCATAGTTTGTGTGAGTTATTTTGAGTATAAGAAAGTCTTCTGAGGATAGTTTTAGCGAGTCTAAAAATCTGAAAATGTATAAGAGAAAAATTATTAACAGCCAGTATCTTTAAAAATATTTCAACATCAACTCCTTCACTTGTTGGTTCAAATAAGAAAACAAAACATAAATGCCTTAAAAATTTATTTTTGTTAACCAATCCTTTCTCCTCCTTCCCCTTCTTCCACCTCCTCCAAAAACCCCAAAACCCAACAAAAATAAACAACCTCACATTTAAATCCTGAGCTGTTTGGGTTCTTTGGAAAAATAGAACCTCTCAAAAAGTTACTTAAAAGGTGCTATTCACATTGTTTGTAATGAACTTGTCATCCACGCTACTGTAAATGTTAACCACTTGGACTATACACTATTTTACTATCTTCTTTTAAGAGATTGATTTGGTTTTGCCTGAGAGAACTTAAAATGAAAATTATTTATCACATCAACAACTGCAAAGTTTCCAATGGCTCAGAACCACACTGTTTACTAATAAAACTTGTAAGGACCCCTTAAAGGACACAAGCAAAAAAATCGTCAAGATGGACAGAGATATAGATACAAGCATTTCAGTCCCATTAAATCAAGAATCTTCTAAGACATTGAGTTCTGTATAGAAAATAGTCTCAAAGAGAGAAATGATGCTTAATCAAGAGCTAACCAAAGCATGTAAAGGGAATTTTCTTCATTATCTACCAGAATTCTTAGTATTATCATTAAAAAGAATAATTATTTGAAAATTAAATCCCCAAGGAAAGAAAGAGAAAAAGTCATGCAACAATCAAAGGGAAAAAAGGCAGCTCCCTAGAAAAACCACAATGACTACAAGAAAAACAACCACAGAGTCCATTTAAAATTGTTTTAAATGAGTCTGACCATCAATAAAAGTTAGATTAAGCTCTAGACTAAATGTATAAATGCAATTTAAGTTGTTACAGCTAATATTTACCTATCTATAGCCTGTTCAGATATTATCCCTTACATTTAAAAAGGCAGCATTCTCACACCAATAAAAACTTCAGCTGCTATTTGAAGTTGAAAATATATTTAAACTTGATGGAACATTAACTTAATTGAAATATATTGGGATTTAAAATCAAGATAAAATGGCTCACGTTTCTGCTTCCTTTTCATAATTTATCAGTTGCAATAGGTTTTCAATCCCATGGTACCACGACAGATTCCAAGCCATCTTAAGCATATCTGACACAGGTTTCATAGTCAAGCACTCAGAAGACAATGGCACCACAACAGTATTAGGGCTAACTACATGATGAGCAGTGATCCTGACTGGGAGATGATACCTAAAATAAATAAATAAATAAATTTTGACAGTGTTTGGTTTTTATTTTGGGTTTTTTTTTTTTCGGTCTTTTAAATGTTCTATTAGAACACACTTTTAAACTTGCAAATAAAGTTTTTGAAACTCTTTGTCAAAGAGCAAAGATCTGAAGAAAAAACTCCATATTTAAAAACACAGACAACTTTGGATTTAACATCAACTGTTTCCCTTCATTCTCCCACCTCCATACTTCAGGAACGACAGTAAATGCAAAGCAGCAAAAGTTAACTGAAACAAACAAAACAAAAAAACCCCACCCATACATACCTTCTAACAACAGCAACAGGTAAACTGAAGGCAGGGAGGTCAGTATCATTAATGATCACGCCATCAGCCCTGCAAGAGATTAAGTTATAGCTATTATTCCCTATTTTAGGCTTCAATTTTCTACTAATGTTACACTTATTATTTCTTTGTTATTCAGATATGGCTGTACTGTTTCCTCCAGCTAGCTCTTTAGCAACCCATTGATGAATAATTTGCATTAATAAACATTTTTTCATGATTATGAAACATTAAGATAGTTTTAAGATCACACACATACAGAATACTTGTTGCAGATGTACTGCACATAAAAACGAAATTAAAGATAACATATCAAAGGACATCCTTATTTCCCCTTTTGTATTAGAGAAAAAATATGCATTGTAATTCTTCTCAGTGTATTTCATGTGTGTGAATTCTAAAAGCACATTTTTTCAGGAGTATATGCAAATTTCAAACAATAAAATACCGTAAGCTGAGATCTGTTGCTTTAAGGACAACTTCTACACTTAAAAGCCAATGTAAATAGAAGAATTCCAATTAAGTTAAAAACCCACACTGACAGTGAGCAATTTCATCTGTGTTGTTTCCATTTATGAAAAAGATGGATTACAGACCAATTAGAGTTTTTTAAAACTAAAATAAACTTAAAATTAACACTGAGGTACAAAGTATTTATATGGCAAAAATATGCCATGTAAATCTATACAGCATGCAACCCAAATATTGAAACAATTCGTTTGGCCTACAAATATGCAATTTCAGATCTATAAAAGTTGGGAACATAATTTATCCCATATAAAAACTTACTTTCATTAAAACCTTAAATTTTGACTACAGAATATGCCATTAAATAATTGTTTTTCCTACCACGTTTCTGTTCTTGCTACTTCATCAAACAACAGAAGACAAATCAATACTGTAGTTTCAGTTAAAACAGCAGGATCATTTTGGAATATCAGGGAAACTGAATGAAATAAAGATTTTTAAAATATGTTAGGAAAATATTGACATTTAATAATACATAGAAGGACACTGGTTAAAAACAACTGATTTCCACAGTCATTTTGCCAACGTCTTCATAGATTCATAGATTTCTAGGTTGGAAAAGACCTTAGAGATCATCGAGTCCAACCATCCCTAATCCCCATTAAACCATATCCCTAAGCAGTTCATCCACTCTATTCTTAAACACATCCAGGGATGGGGACTCAACCACCTCCCTGGGCAGCCTATTCCAGTGGCTGACAATCCTTTCAGAGAAGAAATACTTCCTAACATCCAACCTGAATCTCCCCTGACTAAGCTTATACCCATTTCCTCTTGTTCTATCACCGAACACTAATGTAATGAGCCCTTCCCCTACCTTCCCGCCATCTTTTCTCAAGTATTTGTAGGCTGTTTTAAATGAGTCTGACCATCAATAAAAGTTAGATTAAGCTCTAGACTAAATGTATAAATGCAATTTAAGTTGTCACAGCTAATATTTACCTATCTATAGCCTGTTCAGATATTATCCCTTAAATTTAAAAAGGCAGCATTCTCACACCAATAAAAACTTCAGCTGCTATTTGAAGTTGAAAATATATTTAAACTTGATGGAACATTAACTTAATTGAAATATATTGGGATTTAAAATCAAGATAAAGATAAATCATCAACAGATGCCACAACATGGGTAACACCAGCACACAATGATTTCTCTTTTAAATATTAGAGACTCTGAAGTGATCCAAGGTTCTAAAGAAGGCTTAACTACATTTCCCACATTTTGTTTCCATGCATGTATTAAAAGTCAAAATAGAATATATACCTCTGAATAGCAAAAGCAGTAAAGATGATTGCTGTGCTAGGGACAGACGAACAACTGGATCAGCATATACAAGTTTGCGTAAGAGTGTTAGACATGGTAACACTATGGATTCCATAAGCTGCAGGTATAGAGAAAAAAATTAAATACAGATAACAATTAGGACAATCTATTACCAGATGTTTAATACAAACTATCATGGTATGAAGCAATATATTCCATCATTTATAGTAGAGAAACTTACAACTTTCTTAGACTAGTCCATTTCACCCAGATGATAACTGCATATTCATTAGAAAATATTTATTCACTTCTAGTTTTGTTTTATTAGTAATTGATGGTCATTTTATTGGTCTCTAGCATCAGAATACAACTATAAGGTTTGCCTCCAAAATATGTATTTTTAAGAAGCATATATGTGAACTGAAGGATTTAAAAAAAACCTCCAAATACTTAAAATCATATACGTGAACTCATTTTTTTTAAATGCAAACGGTTATTTTACCACATTCATTTTCTGTGTCCCAGTCTTTCATATCAGGAAACCTAAAAAGGGAAACCAGCTTGCTAAAAGTTAAAATATCAGTGAATGGCCAAAAATACCATCAAAGTCACTTCTCCTAAGAATGAGAAGACAGTTTGTCTTTCACAGTTCACTTGTCTGAAGTTTTGCTTTTAAATTTTGTTTTGTAAACTGCATCACCAAATATAGTTTAGTTTCATATGGAATTAACACAAGCCCTGCTTATTTAGTATGTAAAGACTTTTGCACAGCTATATATAAACCATTATTTAAAAGGTGCTTTTTCTATCTACTACGTCTTTTATCCTTTTCTTGGTAGCCACTTTTCTAAGAACATGCAAGGTTTTTGGTGTTTGTTTTTTTTTTTCTTGTTTGGTTTACTTGTCTATTGATTTTAAGATTAAATTTAAAAGCCACTTGAGGGGAGAACCAGAATCTGGGCTAGATTCCCTCAGGGTAGTGTCCTAATGACTTATTTAACCAAAACTACATGGTCTTTCTTCGACTTAACAAAACTTTAAAACTTTGCGTTTAGACTGAGTTATAACAAACACGAGGTAAGCAGTGCTCCTACTTCATTTATCTTCTATTCTGGTGGATAGCTTATTTTCTTGGGCAGTGGTTTGTACTGTCAGAGCTTGAGGGAGCTAAGCATGAGACCCCTACTGGTTGTGTTCAAGAGACAGGAGTAAGATTGCTTAGTCGTTTTGCAGAAGAAACATTTCACAGTTATTTTACAGAGCAGAGCATTTCAGATCCAAAACTTCTATCAACACAGAGACGACAAACTTTTGAACTCTAGCACTTGAAGTGGAATTTCATATACAGATGTTAGCTTACACTCTCCTGCTGACATAATCTAAACCATTCATTCTTCAATATGTGCAATTTTAGATTTCTCCTCTAAAATACTATGCAACTTTCATCATGTAAAGTTTGAACGTTCTGTTTAGTAAAAACGTCCTAGGTTCCACAAACCATATATACAAGAGAAGGGCATCACAGTCCCTAGAGAGTTGTTGCCTGTGCCCTTCCTGGATTAAATTTGAATTTATAAAAGGGCTAAAAACATTATTTTAAAGTCTATCCTAAACTTTCACCTGACTATGAGGGACCTGCTTAAGGCCATGTATTTCCCAGGCTTGTATTTGTGAATTATTAAGTAGTTAGGTTAATATCTACTCACTATCCAAAATGAAACAAAACAATATTTGCATTACTCTGTATCTCTAAAAAAAGTAAGATGATAAAAACCTGACATTTTTAAAAACCACAGTAAAAAAACCTACAGAACTTAATATTTTCATTTCTCCAATTAGGTTTCAGTGGTTTACAAAAGTACTCATATTCAAGCTATCATAAACTGAACTAGACATTCCTTAATGCTACAGGAATAAAATAAACTTAGATACTGATAATCTGGAAAAAATGTTACCATTACTGAAGAAGAATGTAATTTTCATTAATTTGACAAATAAATAGAATTCCACTAAGTATCAAGCAGTTTTTTCTTTTCTACATTTTTGGGAAAGAAGGCATTACTATATAAAAATTCTCATAGTTTCTTAAAATAACTCAAGGTTTGGACTGTGGGACTACTATAACTATACTACGCAAGCGAACTAAGAAACATGCAAAAAGTGTATCCAGTGAAGTGATGATGAGCGATTTGTAGCCTAAATAAGCTTGCATAAAATGTTCTCAAAAAACAAACTTCAGAAAAATTCAAGAATCAGTTTGGACATATCACAAAAACTGAAAGCTTGGTCATCTACAATAAAAACACACCCATCTCTAAGTGTCATCTTCTCTCTTGAGACTCACCCTGGTGAGGTGATCTTCTATTGGTCAGAAAAGTACTTATACCTGAAACTCAGTCTGACATGTAGACTCCCATTTACAACAACATTGCATTTTTAATGATAATTTGCTTCAGGACTTAAATTTAGAGACTATGATACATAACACTTTTTTTTCTTTAAAGTCATTAGGAATTATTTTTTTGGTCTCTACTGAGAAAGCATCAGGGAAGTTCTGATATATTTCTGAACCACATTAAACACAGTTCTCTGGTTATGTTTTATCATAAATAGGCAAACCAATCTTTCACTAAGAGAATCCTAGCATTAACAAAAATGTAATTTAAAAAATACATATTGCAATTAGAATTGTTATTAAACATTTGTGTTCTGTGCAGAATTAATGTACAAAGATTAGTATTATAAGTGCAGAAAAAGGCAAATTCTACTACTGTCATGCGGTGCAATGCTTGCAGAAGAACCTGTAACAATTGTTTTACCTTGCCATCCACATGTATACATTCATTAAGGTAAACCAAAATCTTTTCTATCACACCTAACTTTTTCACAATGTCATGCATTTTGGTATCTGTAGGAAAAACAAAAGACAGAATCACTGGTTCTGCACCAATTTGATATTAAACTTCTTTCCAGAAGATCACAAACTCTTGTTCCTGAGAACAAGTTTCCAAAATGGCTGATCAGCAGAACAAGAATAGCTCTGGCTCTGCCAAGGCAAGCTTCTTAAGTCTTGTTACTTGACCATAGTAATCTCTTGAACATGAGATTCGTAAATGTCGTGCATAACTTCCCACATAGAACTTTATGTTCCAGTTACAGTGATCCCCTGTGCAACTCAATTTCAGTCAGATGAGAATTTTAATATTTAACAAGTCTTCAAAAGTTTAATATGGAAATAAAAATGGTATTTACAAAAACTCAAATCACCATGAGAGTATTTTCCACTGAACTCATCATTCAGAGCATCTGGTTTAAGAACAAACAACAACAAAAAAGCTATGTCATTTGGATTGGTTTTGTTGTTTTTTTCTAAATAAAGTGATTCTTCATATGAAATTTGTCCTGATAAAGCTGCATTTTTTCCTTTACAATTTCATCCTGTGTTATCTTTCATATTATCTCCTGGCATCTGAAAACCTTGGCAGTCATAAGTAACTTAATTTTAGAAGACAAAGTACACATTTCATCATTTTTGTGATCATTTTTCTGACAAGAAAAATGTTAATTTTACTATTATCTAAGACCTCCCATTCCTATGGTGAAAAATATATATTCTATCATTACAATTTGAGTTCCTTGGAGAAAACATACTTGAATCAGAGTTTGAGTAGGTACAGTACAATAATCCAGGTTTGAAACTCTACAGTTGTGACCCTGCACTGAGTCAAATCATGCTCTATGCAAGACTGCTTAGGTGCATTTTAATTCAATCAGATCTTCTTTACCAGAATTCATAATTTCTTCCCATGTGAGCAACACAATTATAAAAAAAAAAAACAAACCTGCGATGCAAATTTATGAATAGTCACTTAAATTATAAAGAGTAAGAAGAGGAATACTTTGCTTGCAAACATGTTAGATGAAATGCCACAGAGAGTCTGCCTCTTGATACTGAAAGAGGGTATAATCAGGTAAGCTTAGCTTGCGTTTACTGAACCCTCATTCACACAAATGACACTTTGATCCATTTTAACTGTCATTACTATTTAGGCTAAATCAAAATAGAGGAAGAGATTCAGGATGATAGAAGGAATTTCTCACTAAGTATAAAATCCCTTTAGCTAGCCTGTGTAATCTAAGAATTAACTTTCCTAATTAAAATACAACAACACTAAAAATATATATTTTTTTATATTGACCATCACCTCTCTCACTCCAGACTGAGAATCTGGTTTAGCAACACCAAAAAAATTTGAAGCATCATTAGTTGAGACAGATCAACAACTTGACAAACATTAAAAAAGGAAAAGCAGAAAAAAATGTTCTTACAAAGCTTACATAATTCAGCTCACTCTTCTGTTACACAAGGGAGCTGTTTTTTCAAATAGTAAGACCATTATTTCTTATTCTCGAGCTCGACAACAACAAATAACTATTTTTTTATTAGAATTGGTAGATTATCCACAATAGTGTTAAAATTCTGGTTCAACAATCTACATAAAAATTACAAAAAGTACCTTCAGCACAAACATACAGAAAACCTAGCAAAACGGCAAGCTCAGGCAACGATCTGCATATGAATATAAATTTTCTGAAGAACTTTACCTTCTAAAATAATAGCTAGCTGCTCGGCTGCAGACTTTCGTAAAACTAGGTCAACAGCATCAGAAGTCAAGATGTCATACAGTTTTTCAATAGTTTCTGCCTAAAAGTAAAACTGTATTAGATTTATATCCAGTACACTATTATGAAACAAGGTAACCAGCCAAATTTCCTAACAGAAAGTAGAAAATAAAGAGATCTAAAGATTAGATTTCACACGCATGTAGTATGAAAGGATTAGGTTATAATCTTTTTAAAACAAACCTCTGGAAACAATACCTGTGGAATATTACGAGACGATATTTTCTAGTGCACAATTGAAGTAGATTTCTAATAATGCTTAATTTTTGCAGGACTATAGAAAGCTCAACACTATAGAGAAATGCTAGAATATTCTTCTAACTCTGTAAAGGGGACTGACTTTTTAATGGTAAAAAGGACAGAGAAATCTAAATAATCTTACATATCCATACAAATTTCAGGTCCTAACTTTTTGAAGGATGTAGGGGAAGAACATTGTTAATCTGAAAGCATTGAGGGTAAAGAAGGAAGAAGAATGGAGGGTAGATGATTAAAAATAAAAGAAAACCAAAAAAAGAGAAAATTTTTCACATAGGTCAAATACTTGTGATTTTTTTTTCACTATTGCAGCAAAAGCAGCAATATTAGGAAAACACAGACATAAATTTGTAATCTGTTTTAGAATATTTCATATTAAAAAATATTTATGCCTGTTTCGGTAAAAATTGATTTTGTGGGGGGAAAAAGCTCTATGTAAGAAAAATCAGACTCTACCCATATACAATGAAATTGTTGTAAAGAGAGCAGGCCTGTGCTCTCCATACTCAGGTTAAATCTTGCTGTTAATTTAACTGCAAAGAAAAAAGAAAAAAAAAAGAAGAAAGAAGTAATTCTTTTCTTATTGTTGCATATGATAGCATAAAAAGTACTGTTTTAAGTGTGCACAGAAAGAATATATAAATAGATACCTTTTTAAGAAGCAAGCCAATTTGTAAGAAATATTGCAGCCTTCAGAAAGTGATAACTTCAATGACCGGGCAGCTGGAAGAGCTGATCAATGACACAATATTTAGACAGTTTACTCACCTTAAATATTGACTCCATTTTATCATCCAATTTTAGCTCAATAGCTCTTTCCATAATAAATAAGTTGGAAATGCTGGAAAGCACACTGCCATGCAGATGCGGGCGTTTCAGGTTCACCCCTTCTTCATTCAAAAGATGGAATGCTAAATGTTTAAGTGCTACAGAACGAACCCTATAGGAGTAAACAAAATAAATATATAAAGTCTTCATACTGGAAAAATTTAGCTGTATAGTTAAAAATTACTTTATAGAAGTTATACATTTGGGGGAAGTACTTAGTCCACTCAATATTGATTCATCTACCTTTTAAATCAACCTGCTGCATAATAATCAAGTTTTTAGAGTAGACATTTTTGTCATCGACATGAGACAATGTGCTGAAATGCTAGAGGGCATTACTTACAAATGTTTTTTTGAGAAGAGAAGACGCAGAGCAGCCCGTAGTCTAGTAGTTCTAGGGAGAATACCCTCTCCTTTGTCAGAGGTTGTTTCACTCAAAGTGAGGATACAGTTACCTAGAGTATCTTTTGTGTCAGCATAACCCTAAAACAAACAAACAAAAATAAGCAAAATTAAAAAAATCCGCTTACTAACTTAGCAAATTAGACAAGGTAATTTCCCTTTTAGGGGCTAAGGGAGGGTGGAGAAGGAGCAACACCTCCACCCAAAAAAATTGGTAACTTTTAAGAAAACTCAGTTTCTGCATATTAATATCCCTCTGTAAAAACTATTTTACAAATTAATAAATGGACCTGTATACAAATCAAAATAAAGATTTTTACATGGCCCAGAGGTACTTTGACCTGACGCTTTACCCTTCAATCTGTTAACATGATGCTGCTCTGTAAGGTCAGTTTCCATTTCAAATTCAGACCCTGCAAGAAAATGACTTCAATACATTAAATCCTCTCTCTTTTCAGATATTTAGTCAAAGCACTTTCATACACAACCAAGACAAACCAGAATCACTTACATCAAAGTAATGATACTGCAAACATTCAAACAGTAGAGTAAAATACAAGGCTTTTTACATGCATCAGGTAAATACAGGCCGTTGGTAGTAGTATCTACTGTACATAGCCACTACAATCTATAGTAGAGGAAAATTCTACTCAGAAAAATGAGACCGGGCTAAGTTCTTTCTCATATGTTTGACCTACAGCTTATATTAAAACCCCACCTACCTAATCTTGAATATCAATGGAAGATATGTATGTGGGTAACACAGAAAAGCTGACATTACTGGGCAAGAAAGCTCTGAAGTAACTTTTCTCCCACCACTTTCAAGTTCTCAGTGTATTTCCTCTGCATATTTTTCTGTCTGAGCCTTCTATTTCATGGTCCATCTTTTTTGCTATTTCCCCCCATTTTGCCTTGATTTTTATGCAGTTTATGTAAGGGCTTAAGTTATATGAACATTTTTTTCAACTGACAGTAATACAGAGGTGTAGGCAATTAATGAACACATAGCAGTGTTACGAATAAGCAGGTATAATTATCAAGAATGATACTTTTGGAGAAAAAAAAAGACAAAATGTATACTTGGATGCATTATCTAAGTTAAGTAAAACACAGAAATAAGGCAAAAAAACAGACATCAGGAAAAACACACATCAGACAGATGCAGCAAAATATCTAACCTGGAAGACTATAAGCAGATCATAGAAGGGAAATTTCTAGCACTAGAGAAAAATAAAGAATTTGGATGGAGCAATTAGGCTGAAAATCAGACTGAGAAAGGCAAAAGTTCCTATTAGATCAAGCCAGGAGTAAAGATAACGAAAAAAAAATTTGCACATTGTTACAAATACGAAGACTAAGGTCTAAGGATAATACTGACTGTTGATACTTCTAATAATATTGGAAACAAAAAAATCGAAAAACAAATATCAAAATATACTGAAAATACACATTACACCTATTGCTATTGGTTAAGCAAATACTTCATCAGAAAACAATCTAATCATCACAAAGGAGTTGCAATTTTGAAATTTAAGATATGATGAACATTCTAATAATTATTAACCAATTTTAAAAAGCATGCAATGTTTTAATCTATACTTGGATCATCCACTTATATCTTTAAATCCCAGTCAATATGCGCTGATTTCTACCACAACATTTCAAAGTTTCACATTCTAGTAATACCACGCTAAAATTTTTTTACAAATTCAAAGTAGCAACTTTGACTGGCATTAGGACCCCTATAAAACATTTCTTCATTTGACATCCAACAAAACAAGTCTGTAGGTATATTACTGTTAATCTATTTTCCCTCTGCTACTTAGGTGAATGTTCTGTTTGTTGTTTAACATGACAGTGTTGCTGTTTACATGATTTCATACATCAGATTCTGATTAAAGCACTTAGAAGTACCTGTAAAACAGGAATGACAGGATAAAGGGCCTCAATAAACTTGTTCCAAGTCAATACTGCCATTATTAATCGTCCTTGCAATAGATGTGTCAGAATGGCCTTGGCTGTAGAATTCACCTGCTCAATAATACAAAAAAAAAAAGAAACTAATACAAGCACAAACATGTCTAGGTCAGTTTGTCAATGCTGTAATTGGAAATGTTATACAAAAACATCTCAAAGAGGATCTACAGACAAAATATTGTCACTGCAGAACACAACTTTTAAATTGTTGGTCACACTAAACATCCAGTTGTTAGAAAAGAATCTCAGAGAAAACACACAAATAGCTCTCCCTAAACAGCACCCAATCACTTTCCCATTAGAACTCTCATTTCAGGAGACAAGCTGAAAAAAATAAATAAAACTGTGTTAGTCAATATTCTTTCCCCTCTGATCGGAGACACCTTACAGATCAGCTATAAAATGGTTACAAATAATGTAACTGATTTTTTCCCCTCTCGGAAATCCCTACTTAGCTTTATATGTAAGCTAGGAAATAGAGGATCTATTAAGCATTCATGCATATAAATGAACCCAGTGGAAATTTGGTCCTATTCTATAACACTATAAACCACTTCTATGATACTCAGGTAATTAAATTTAAACAGATGTGTTTGTAGTGATGAAACACATTTTATAGCAAAGACATTGTAGATTTAAAATGTCTTTTTGCTCCTCCACCAATGCACACATTTTGGAGGTTATCTTGCCTTTACAAAGACTTGAGACTTCACGTTTCCATAAATGTAAAGCACCATACTTACTATTTCATCATATGCACATTTTAATAGGGCTGAACATATTATAGGATGATTAAAAAACATAGCTTATTTCATTTTTCATTGGTCTTTATTACATTTAATAGCATCCTATGCATAGAACATTATTTTGTCTCTGAATTCATCATAAAAAAATCTTTCCATTTACTACAACTTCACCATTTGCTCAGCCTTTCTATCCATAAGAAACCATATGCAGTCAAAACTTCAGGAAAGCCTCAGACCAGCATGGAGAATATCAACATCTATTTTGCATGCACGTCAACTTACAAATATAGCACTAAACACAGTACCTCATTCTTATCTTCCTGAAGGCCAAACGTACAGATTTCATATAAAACTCTTGGATGAAGAAGAAAATGTACTCCATGGCAGATTGAAGACACAGGCTTTGCAATATTACCAATACCTAAACAGTCCTTCAGTAAAAATAAAGTTGGTTAGTTTTAAAATTCAAGGTAGTCTCCACTACCACATCTTGTTTTACAGACTGCCTGAAGCTGTCATGCAGTGAAAGGCTTTCTCCATGCAGTTTGGAAGACTACAGTCCTGAAAGCGAAACATTACAGCCCTGAAAGAAATACTATCTTTATAGATTACTGATTGAAAATTCCTGTTCCTACATAGGACTATGAAATACAAAATAATTTTGGTTTTGTTTTAAATAATAGAGCAAATAAATTAGACAAACTTTGTATGTTGTTTGGTATTACATTAAAATAAGCAAAGCCTAAACTAGGCAGGTAAAAATCTCACAAAAAGAAGCGTCATTCAGTGGAGATTGAGGGTTTTTTTGTGAAAGACTAGTTCCAGCATCTTTGCACATTAGTGAATTATGCTATAAGCAGAATAAGTTTAGCTGATGTCCAAAGTATTATATCAAAATAGAAAAGTGATTTTTATTTTGTGAGCCAGTATTACTGAATACCTAAAATGACCTGACGAATATGACATTGCCGTTCTTAATATAGAGTAAAGCTACACTTTTAGGAAGTTTACACTCTTTATGCCTTGGGCTATCTTTATAAAAGAACCAAGGCAGTGACAAAACACCCATATAAAACAAAACCAAAATCAAAACAACCTCCCCAAAATAACAATAATGAATAAAAGATTTAAAACAATGAGTACATAAAAGGACTTACATGTTCTTAAACACAACCCAAGCTTTTGTACAGAGGAAAAAGAGGTATTCTTTCAGATTTTTTATATGGTCTAAGCAATTAAAGCGTAACCTAGGTAAAAACATTTATTCTGAAAGTATCAGTATTTTATTACTATGTTATTATTTTATTTTTCCTTTGGTAAACATCCTTGCAAAAAGCAGAAAAGCAATCAACTCAACATGAACAAAAAAAAATTTGAACAAAAAAAAACCAAAGGGATGTGAAAAATCACTATGAAGGGAATAGAATTTGTCCTTGAGGAGTGGACTCATGTGAACCACCATGAGGTTCAACAAGGCCAAGTGTAATGTCCTGCACATGGGTCAGGGCAATTCCCAGTATCAATACAGACTGGATGATGACAGGACTTGGGGGTATTGGTGGATGAAAAGCTAGACACGAGCCAGCAACGTGAGCTCGCAGCCCAAAAAGCCAGTTTTATCCTGAGCTGCATCCAAAGAAGCATGGCCAGCAGGTGGAGTGAACTGTTTCTGCCTCCCTACTCTGCTCTCTTAAGACCTCACCTGGAGTACTGCGTTCAGCTCTGCAGTCCCCAACACAAGGAGGATATGGAGCTGCTGGAGCGAGTCCAGAAGAGGGCCATGAAAATGACCAGAGGGCTGGAGCACCTCTCCTATGAAGACAGGCTGAGAGACTTGGGGCTGTTCAGCCTAGAGAAGAGAAGGCTCTAGGGACACCTTTACTGTGGCTTTTCAGTACTTAAAGGGGGTTTGTAAGAAAGATGGTGACAAACTTTCTAGCAGGGCCTGTTGCAAGAGGACAGGAGATAATGGTTTTAAACTGAAAGAGTAGATTCAGACTAGATATGAGGAAGAAAGTTTTTACATTGAGGGTCGTGAAACATTGGAACAGGTTGCCCATAGAGATGGTAGATGCCTCATCCCTGGAAACATTTAAGGTCAGGTTGGATGGTGCTCTGAGCAACCTGAACCAGTGAAAGGGAGGGTTGGACTAGATGATCTTTAAAGGCCCCAACCCAAACAAATCTGTGATTCTATGAACTTCATTTCAGCAGACAAGCAAAACTGAACACCTGAATTCTTTTCAAAAGTAAAATTAAACAGAAATATTTCTGTATAACAGCAGCAAAAACTCAAGGCGACCAGCATTATTAGGAACCCTTTTAAAAACTAAAATTGTCAGTCACTGTTTTTCCCCCTCTAGAGATCCTGTCATTCTGAAGTGTAGTACCTGAAGTATAACCTAAGCAAGTAGATTTAATACCAAAAATATAACAGCAAACTCTAAGCCCAGGCATAAACAGATTTCAAAGCATATAACATAGTAAACAGAATTTGTGTTAAAAATACTTTTAATGAGAAAATCATATAATGCACATTACTTGGTGCATCATCAAGAGTATTAAGTAAGCATTTTTTCTAACCTTAACAACTTGCAAACAGCAGTGGTAGGCTTCAGTTTTTATATTCAACAAAGGATGAGACAATAGATGGAGAAGCACCTTCTGACCCTCAGCTTGGAGCAATGAGTTAGCCTCAGCAGACTTCCAACTAAAAATGAAAAAGAATTATTATTTATTTTACAGTACACAAAGATGTCTACAAAAATTTTCTTGTTAAATTTCAGAATAATCTCTGAAAAATACTTCCTGAATAGGTATACATCCTGAAAAATGACCTGACAGACAAAAATTCAGAAATTAATATTTTGCCAAATATCATCATATCAATCTTCACATTTGTGTATGTATTAGTTTTCTTAAAAAATGTAGGTAATCAAAGACCATAGTTTTCCAAATTTCTTTCATCAAAATTAGGAGCCTGACAAACATTTATATTCATCTGAGAAAACAAAATTCTATTCAGTTTTAATAGGCTACTTATATCATTGTATATGATCATTAAAAACATTCTGTGCTTTCAGAATGCAGGGACATGCTTCAGAGGTAAAAGACCATCTCACTATCAGAAAGTGAACTGATGTGAGTTAAAAAATTGAAGTGAACTTCCTGTTGTTTGAAATAGTAATCAAACAATAATTAATTCTAAAAGCATTAGAACACTGAAAAGTGTTTTGATGTTTCATAATTTAAAAATACATATTAGAGAGCTCTTAAATGTAGTTTCCTTTGGAAAAAAAAAATCTCTGAAGCTAAATACTGAATCAGTATAAAATTAAAATTTTGTATCTCTAATTAAGTGTTCAATACAGAACTTTTCCAGGCACCCGAGGATAACTTATATTTTCTAACTAGAGACATGGAAAATCTAAAAAGCAATAAAAACATGTTGGTTAATAAATGACATGCCATATTGTAATACACAGCATCTACAATAAATAAGTCCTTTAGGATCTCTGAAAGTGAAATAAAAGTAAGTTACACAAACACACGTGGAACAAAGGAACTAAAAAAGAGTTTGAAAGAGGTCAAAGTGTTTTAAGACTGTTTCTTTGTAAATTTCTTTGCCTCAGTCTTCACTGGCAAGAGCTACGGCTGCACAGCCCAAGCTACAGAAGGCAAAGGCAGGGACTGTGAGAATGTAGAACCGCCCACTGTAGGAGAAGATCAGGTCTGAGACCATCTAAAGAACCTGAAGGTGGACAAGTCCATGGGACCTGATGAGGTGCATCCATGGGTCCTGAGGGAGCTGGCAGATGAAGTTGCTAAGCCACTATCCATCATATTTCAGAAGTTGTGGCAATCTGGTGAAGTTCCCAATGACTGGAAAATGGGAAACATAGCCCCCATTTTTAAAAAGGGAAAAAAACAAGACCCAGGGAACTACAGGCCAGTCAGTCTCACCTCTGTGCCCGGCAAGATCACAGAGCAGATCCTCCTGGCGACTATGCTAAGGCACATAGAAAATAAGGAGGTGATTGGTGACAGACAACATGGCTTCACTAAGGGCAAATCCTGCCTGACTAATTTGGTGGCCTTCTATGATGAGGTTACAGCATTGATGGATAGGGGAAGAGCAACTGACATTGTCTACCTGGACTTATCCAAAGCATTTTACACTGTCCCACACGACATCCTTGTCTCTAAACTGGAAAGACGTGGTTTTGATGGATGGACCACTCGGTGGATAAGGAATTGGCTGGATGGTCGCACTCAAAGAGTTGTGCTCAACAGTTCAATGTCCAAGTGGAGGCCAGTGACGAGTGGTGTTCCTCAGGGGTCAGTACTGCGGCCAGTGCTATTTAACATCTTTGTTGGTGACATGGACAGTGGGATCGAGGGCACCCTCAGCAAGTTTGCAGATGACACCAAATTGTGTGGTGTTGTGGACACGCTGGAGGGAAGGGATGCCATCCAGAGGGACCTTGACAGGCTGGAGAGGTGGGCCTGTGAGAACCTCATGAAGTTCAACAAGGCCAAGTGCAAGGTCCTGCATGTGGGTCGGGGCAATCCCAAGCTGTCGCAGCTGGAAGGCTTCAGGCGGCTCCAAGCAGACCAATGCTCTAATGCGAAGGCTTCAGGCTCTACTCTAAGGAAGGCCCACACTCCTCCAAGGCTCAGGAGGAAATGCCTCACCCTTAAGAACAAACGCCCTGCCTTAAATAGTCAGGAGTCATGTGGTTTACTAGATGGGTCAAGACTATTGGTCACTTGACCATCCATCTCCCAGAGTGATTGGCTGAATGCTACAGCACCTGTTTCAAGGCAACTTTCCCAGTGTAACGAGCCACAGGTGTTTTAGTTAGCCTGCATAGGGAAAGAACCTTCACAGGATGCTGCAGCAGCCAAAAGATTTCTCCACAATTCCCCCTTTTTGTTTTAAGATTAATTTGAATCAAGCAGGGAGATTTTTCAGCAATACCATGGGAGATACATCTAGCAAACCAGTTGTCATAGTGTAACTCATTACTGGCTCAGCCTTTCTTTATTACTTTTATGATGGTCATTCTTGCTTGGCAGGGATTTTAGTTTATCTTAATTTATTTTTATTAATTCTAATCTATGTTATTCATTTTTTTTATTAATTCTAATTTATTCTATTTTTTTATAATATTGTCAACAAATAAATAGGAACACTCCACTTTTTCTTGATTATCTGTCTCACTCGTATGACCCAGCGACTGTGTAATTAAGGAGCTTTACTCCTTCTCTAATCAAACAAACTAAATGTACCTGCATTGACTTGTCTGTCTGAGACCCAAACAACTAAAACTGAATCAAATATTTTTCCTCATTGGTTCCCTACAAAGGCAGAGGGGAAAAGAAACATCTAAAACCATCCTTGGAGAAAGGATAATGGGACAATCATGGAGTCTATCCCTACCTGGAAAGGAGATTGTTCTCAGCCCTTAGACAAATCTCTTCCTCCTCTCACTCATGATCTACAAGGTGTTTGGGAAAACCCTCAGCATCATGCTGGTGGTGACAAACCAGCATCTGCACACCCCCATGAGCTTCCTCTTGAGGCATTTGTCTTCCTTGGAGACCTTCTATAGATCCACCAGTCTACCTCAGATGATGGCCAGTCTCTTGACTGGGGACAGCACCATCTCTGCTCATCATGGCCTTAGTAGTGTTTCCTGCACCTTTTGCATGTAGAGAGGCTTTACTACTGGTGACCACATCCTGTGATCAGTACTGGGCTGTGTGCCACCCTCTGCTCTCTACAAGACTCATGAACTGGGACATCTGTCTCCAGAGGGCAGCTACACCTTTGCTAGGGGCATTTCTGTCATCTACAGTAATCATTCCAGTCATGTCACAGACACAGCTCTGTGGCCTTGATGGAGTGGATTTCTTCTGGGAATTCATCCTGTTACTGGAGCTCTCACAGTGACACTTATGCTCTTTAGATGTCAACCTCCCCCGCCCTCCAGAGATCCTTGGAGATGTCCTACCACTGTCCTGCACTCAGCATCACACCCCCCACCTCACTGCCCCCAGGAAGAGCCCTGAGTGTCCCGTGAGGGAAAGAATCCCCCTTCCCTGGGGATGGGGGTCAGGGCCGGAACATCCGTCTTGATGGAACGTGTCAAGTGTTTTCACAGCCACCGGTGAAATGGTGGAGCGGCCACCCCTTACGGCTGACCCAGCAGTACATCAGAACCAGAAGGCCCTTCCCGTACATACCCTGGGGCTGCCACTTTGGTTTGGCCACCATTTATGGGAGCTGCCATTTTATGGGAGTGAGCTGCCATGTTCTCATCACCTGCTTGGCGGTGCATGCCGGCACGGCGCTGGTAGTCCCTGAGGAGGGAAGGGCAGCTCGGCCGTGCACGGGGTACGGCCACGGAGGCCAGCATGGACAAGCTCAAACGGGTGCTGAGCGGCCGCGACGCAGAGGAGCCCAGTCCCCTGACCGAGGTTATTGAGGCGACTTCATTAAGTTGGGGCACCAGAGTGAAAGGCTTCAGGCGGCTCCAAGCAGACCAATGCTCTAATGCGAAGGCTTTAGGCTCTACTCTAAGGAAGGCCCACACTCCTCCAAGGCTCAGGAGGAAATGCCTCGCCCTTAGGAGTAAATGCCCTGCCTTAAATAGTCAGGAGTCATGTGGTTTACTAGATGGGTCAAGGCTATTGGTCACTTGACCATCCATCTCCCAGAGTGATTGGCTGAATGCTACAGCACCTGTTTCAAGGCAACTTTCCCAGTGTAACGAGCCACAGGTGTTTTAGTTAGCCGGCATAGGGAAAGAACCTTCACAGGATGCTGCAGCAGCCAAAAGATTTCTCCACACCAAGCACAAGTACAGAGAATGGGTTGAGAATGGATTGAGAGCAGCCCTGAGGAAAAGGACTTGGGAGTGCTGGTGGATGAGAAGATCAACATGAGCCAGCAATGTGCACTGGCAGCCCAGAAAGCCAACTGTATCCTGAGCTGCATCAAAAGGAGCGTGGTCAGCAGGTCGAGGGAAGTGATTCTGCCCCTCTACTCTGCTGTCGTGAGACCCCACCTGGAATACTGCATTCAGCTCTGCAGTCCCCAACACAAGAAGGACATGGAGCTGCTGGAGCAGGTCCAGAGGAGGGCCATGAAGATGATCCGAGGGCTGGAGCATCTCTGCTATGAAGACAGGCTGAGAGAGTTGGAGCTGTTCAGCCTGCAGAAGAGAAGACTCTGGAGTGATCTTATAGCAGCCTTCCAGTACTTAAAGGGGGCCTACAGGAAAGCTGGAGAGGGACCTTTTTCAAGGGCGTGTAGTGATAGGACAAGACGCAATGGGTTTAAACTGAAAGAAGGGAGATTTAGATTAGATATAAGGAAGAAATTTTTCACTCAGAGGGTGGTGAGGCAGTGGAACAGGTTGCCCAGAAAAGTTGTAGATGCCCCATCCCTGGAAGTGTTCAAGGCCAGGTTGGATGAGGCTTTGGGCAACCTGGTGTAGTGGAGGGTTTCCCTGCCCATGGCAGGGGGGTTGGAACTAGATGATCTTTGAGGTCCCTTCCAACCCTAACCATTCCATGATTCTAAATCACATCGCAATTTTATATACAAAATCATGAAAGCTTATACATAGAAAAGAATAAACCACAGTTTTTTAGCACCTGAAATTCAATTTTCAAGAAAAACACTACAGAATAACACAAATTATTTAGAAAAGATTTTTCAATGGCTAAAGAAAACAATTGTTCAAATACAAGGAATAAACAAATTGAGCTGCTACTTCAGAAAGTTTATCCATAAAAAAAAATCATATTTTCTCAAGTAAGAGATTTAAATAGCAATGTACTCACATATTTGAGCACATGTGAATGCATTCCTGAAGCAAGGCAAAGTGTTGATGGTAAGGTAGACTACTCAAGGCCTGATCTGCCAATTCTACTAATTCAGAAAGATTCTTGTCCCCCTAAGAAGTAAAATGAAAAGAAAGAAACTATCAGAATTAGTAATATTAAAAGTATACAATGTTATCGCATAATCTTGCAGAATTTATCATCATTTAATACATCTACTAACTACTGTTTCGTTCAGCATTTCACAGAGAAATTTATAATGAACCTGATTAACAAATTCAGTAGATTTCAAACAAATAAATTTTAGAACCTACTCCTGGGAGCTCAAAACCCTTCAGCTGCTGAATCCAAATAAACTTCTATTAAACTCTACCAGAATAATGTATGTCTAACATTTCACAGTATGAACACTGTAACTATTCAAAACACTTTCTAAAATGCTGCCGAATAGACTCATTCATGAACACCTTATGCATTTAATCAAGTTATTATTTTTTAAATCAATACGGATTTTATGTGAGAAGAGTACAATGAAAGATTTAACTATTACACTTTCAACAATTCACTACTAATATTAAAGAGCAAGTTGTTTTTTGTTGAATTTAAGTACATATGTCTTTATACTTTTGGTTATCAAATACATTAAACATAAGCCATTGAAATTTGACAGAGTAAACCTCATCATAACCAGTATTTTATGAACAAAGCATTGTTTCTATTAAGTTCAGAACCTGCCTATATAAAGGATATATTAGTTCAGATTTAAGATTGCACTATATTTATATCACAGTATTTTATTCATTTATTTTATTATCAATGGAACAAGTACTTTGCACAATTACTGGTCCACTTGGATAATGGAGAAAATTTCAGTACCATGCTAGAATCTCTTAACTAATAAATCAAAGTATATTAGTTGATTTCATAACAAAGTGAAACACACAAATTTCACAGTCTAGAAGTAGCTCTCTATCAGAGCTAAGTAGCTCTTTACCAGAGCTACAATTGCCAAGTAGTTGGGAATTAAAATTTTCTGAACTATTTAAATACTGGACAACCTACATACACACACCCAAACAGAGTATTTGCTTCTTTCTTACTACTTTGCTCATAAAAGGGTTTGTGCCCACTTCCAATCCCCAAGTGTTTATTTCTTTGTTTTTACTTAGAATGAAATTTTTACAAACGTCATGAGTAGTATTAGTGAAAACAAACATAAATTTACTACATCTTGCATGGTACAGAATACTCATCATTATGGATTTTCTTTGGCTGTGCTATACCAGTTTTTACCACAGAGAAAGGGAAGCAGAGGAAAGAAATTTAGCTACAGGAAATATTTTATGTAATAAAATTCCACACCTTCTTATGAACTTCAATCATAAAGCTACAAGTGCATTCCATCGAATGTGCAGCTTCTGAAGCTTTTTTATAAATACTGTAGTTTTCAGTACTCATCTGTTCCAGATATGCTGTAACGGATTCATGAACGCTTGGATATTCCAAGGAGAAGGACACATCCAGAGAGAGAAGAAATAAAGCGTTCAGCAAACTGTTTTGTAAAACTTTACTCGCCTTTGAAAAAGAAAACAACTATCAGAGTAATATCCTGGAAATACAGCAAAAACTAACAACAGCATTTGGCAGTATTCAACAAGTATCATCACTATTGCTGCTACTTAAAAACTACAGAAAGAAACGCAAATCAAATGAGTTCCATATAAAGAAATATATTTTTAATTAAAAAGTGAGATTTCACTAGATGTCAATCCCAACGTCAGACCTGCAACCAGTCACACATGCTGTTTATGATCCAGCCACAGTACTAACGACCACACACACCATGGGCCAGGTCAATGTACTGTCTAACCACTAGATGGCAGAGAACACGCAGACCACAATTATTTCTGTATTTAATAAAAAGCTGTCTACAAATCCACATAGCAATATCGCATACTAAGAACTGGGATTTCTGTTGTTGTTGTTTTGTTTTTTTTAACTCAAGTATTCAGTATTCCTTCAACTAAAATTTTGACCTCAAATACCGTAACTTTTTTTCAACTCTTGTCATATACAGAATTGAAATCTTGTATTACATACAAAGCAAGAACATAAAGAAAAAAAATATTAAAAGTCATTAGATTAGTATCTGTACAGTTATTTGCAGGTACAAGAGACTGCTTATATTAAAAGACTCAACATTTGTGACAAAAAGCCTGTAACTGAAAAATCAATCTGCTACTCAGATTCAAGAATGTCTAAAAAAGAGCTACACTGCAATAAAAACTGATCAAAAAAAAAAATGTAAACTTATACAGGTTTAAACATCTTCTTACACTTTCCATCCCACAAAAACTTCCAAACATCAGACCCCTCCATCTAAAATAAATTGAAAAAAAAAAACCAATCCACAATAACTCAAGAGCTACAACAGAACTTCTTTTGAAGAGCATTGGAAGTAAATAATTAAAACCACTATGGTATATGAAACATAATTGCTTAAATTAAAAGCAATGATTTTAAACATTATGTAGTTTTAGTCATACTTGCACACATACTATAAAAGAGCAGGGGGCAGCATAGCTTTGCAAACCATGCATCATACCAGAAAAAAATACAGGAAGAAAAAGAACATTGAATTTCAAAAACTCACTAAAAAATTGTATTAAATGTATTTTTTTGAAGACTTGAAATCTGCAGAAGATTATGCAGAACGCACTGCTAACTGTAAAAAGGTCAAAGTTGCCTTCTGTGATCATACATCAGCCAATGTAAATCAGATTAATTTCTCTGTCCAGTGGCTATTTTCCCAGTATTAACCGCTGAGGAAGGTATCACTTTATGCCCTCTTAAAATGCACAATCAAAAGACAATCACTTAAACTTAGTGATGGCATACCTTTTCTACAGGGAGAAGTATTTGCAGCAATCTAACAGTGAAGACTGAAATGCTAATAAATGCCATTCTGTGATGCATCAACATCACCTCTGGCTGTTCCGCACTTATATTGGTTTTATGATATAATATAGTTTCTCCAAGCAAACCAAAGACCAGAAGCAATTTGTCTTTCTGAAAACAAAATTAGAAATACAATCATTAGAAAATAATTTAAACATTATCGTATCTTTACAGTGTTTATACGGCACTCGCAGCATCATTAACACAATTATACAAAACAGTTTAAAAATGCAGATATGGTACAAAATACAAAACATTTTGTTTGTCATCTGAACAGAACTGTGCATGCGTTCTAGACCTCACTCCACCTTCCTTCGCAGTTCTGAATACTTTGGTCAGTAATTACCTGTTACCAGTTACTCTCTCTGCCCACCCTCCCCCAACCCCACTCCCTTTCTTCCTGCTCACTACACTTTTGAACTTCTGGAATTTTAACTATTTTGAAGTTCACTTTTAATATGGAACTATAAGGAGCTGATTTGAACCTGCTAATAAAGCTTTACCATAAAATTTAAAAACAAAAAACAACTACAACAACAACCAAAAAAAACATGATTAAAAAAAAAACAACCCACAAGCCAAACTTTGAGACCATCAAATGTTTTTTATGTCTATTCATTCTCAAAGGAAACACCAGCACATTTCTCAGATTATGTAAAATCCTACCTGAGAATGACTATCACTTGGATAAATCCAACTTATTGACACTGGACAAAACAAAATTAGTCTCTAGAATTCTAGTCACTTGAAAAAGTCAGGTTTGTACTTAAGGACACTAGAACAAAGGTTCTAACTGAATTAATTTCAGTTGCCAGTTTTGGAATGTCAAATAGAGAAAAGAAGGCAATAGCACATGTGAGATTTATTAATAGCACATGAGAGATTAATTCCAGAAATTTATAATCACTGTTAAGCAATTAAGCACTATTTATCTGACTCAACATAGCTGAAGTTGAAGAAAACTATAAGAAGCAATTGACTAAATCAAACCGGTCTTTTAATTATCAACACACACTATTACATAGTAAGATGAAAAGTAGTCATTTTCACCTTCGGGAGCTCAAAAAGTTTCTCTCTGCCCTGCTGCAGTTTGCAGAGGCAGGAAGAGCCTCCTTCAAGACCATGGATTCTCAAATCAACAGGAGATTCAAAAAGTTTATTACTCCCTGAGACAGGGATGACCACCTCAAAGCTAGTGAGCTACAGCAATCTGCAGTACCTCACTTTCTGACATGGTAGAATTAAAGTACACACAGGAAAACTGGGAAACAGTAAAAACTTCACGTGGGAGGAAGGAAGCATAAAATATGGGCAAAATACATACAGTTACAACTTAAGTATTTTTGAATGGGATTTCCAAAACTTGTATTTTTTTCAAAGATATTCCAGTACAGAGTTTTAAAATTGGATAAACAAAGAAACATAAAGCAATAAAGTTATGCAAGAAATGCTTTTCAGTTTCCTAGAAAGAAGACATATGACCTCTTTCCGCTTGGAGCTAACACAAAACACAAAGAGGAAGCATGTTTTCTTAGCACTGAAGCCTAATAACTCTAAAAACACAGTCTACCTCCAATAAAATACATTTTATTTGATATAGTACTAAATAATATAAAGGTAAGCTTAATGGTTGTTTCCTAAAATTGTCCATTCATTTAGTGTTACTTACTCAAACCCTTAGAAAGATGAAGAGCTGGTTTTTATCTCCTGCCTTGCAAGGAATCTTCAGTACTGACTTGATGTTGATTAATTATAATAAATTTTGATAGATCAGTACGCTAAACTCAAAGAAAAAAGTTCTCATTCACTGCTATGTCCCATAAATAATGTAAGTATTACCACTTGTACAATAGAGAATAAGGAAGCCTACAGCAATATTTTAATTAATAATTATTGCAATACCACTGTTTCATATTCAGTGGTAATTTCACGAATTCTAACTTAAGTCATGTGCATTTAAGATTACACTGAAGTTTTTAGATAAGTTTCAGTCTGCAACTCTGGTATGTTTGCTACATGCATAAGCCATGCTGGCTTATGTTTCAGCTTTCAGTTGTCTTCAAAAAGCAAGTCACCCATTGTTATTTCATATATTATTCACTATTTTCACATTTCATGTATATAACAACTCTCAACCACGCTCAGGTATGTATTTCCAGCAATTTAAATTCTTTGATCATCAGCACCTTAACACTTTATGTCTCCCGGGCCAAAAAGCCTTCTCCTTTCTTTCCCAGCTAAGCAACAGAGTTAAGGATGGCTGAAATCTGTATAGGGATCTATAGGTCCTGCGTAGGAAATGGGCAGCATATATCTTGTAATTCCAGTCTCAGTTCTAAACAGTTATCCCCTAATTTTAAACAGTTTATAAGAAGTAAAGAAAGTGAAATTTGTCATTTACATCAAATGAGTCTCCAACATTTGTAGTCAGGACATTTCCCTCAGATCCCCTTCCCTACACGTTTCTCTCAATGGCTGCTTAACAGCCTTTCACTACAAGATAAAATTAATTACTTATTTTCTTGAGGTCAAGCTTAAAAGTATCGCAGAGTAAAAGAACTTACATTTAAAATAAAAAGAATTTGCCAGTGATAGAACTAATAATAAACTATTTAAGATTTTCAAAACAGTAGCTCAGCAGAAGATTAGAGATGTATATGAATCACTGTAGAAAACGTCAGAGGCTTATAAAGGCAGACGGTTAAGTACTCCTGATCAAAGCCTAAAGAATCTTACCAATTCCAATGCAAAAAGGCTATCATCTTCCCAAACATTTTCAGAAATAGCATCACCAATAAGGAACATGTCTTCAACAAGCAATTCAAGAACTTCCATCGTCACTCTCCTACTGCCTAGGAATACAAATGAGAGGATAAATTCAAACACAGAAAAAATATTATATTATGATATTCAGAAAACACTATTTTGAACAAGGGATTATTCCAAATCTGAAATTCTGATATTTCAATTTTCCTATACGCTTCTACTAAACTAATGTTAACTGCTATCAACCACCAATTTCTCCGAATCATGGAAGACAACCATTAGCCAAAATCAAAATAAAAGAGACTAAAGCAGTCATATACTTGAAAAAAAGACTACATTTCCTTAAATCCTATAGCACTACATAAACTTTATTACAGCTGTAAATCCAATTACTGGACTTCATTGAAATTCAGAATAAAGTCATTTATTTCACCCACCTGGGCAGTTGGGTTACAGACCTTCCATATATGTTCCCTATTCATGTTAATCTGCATTTTTAGGATAGCAAGAGAGGCTTTCTTCCAGATTATCTTGTTTAAGATCTTCTTTTGAAAGGCAAGGAGATGAATACCCACTTTATCCACTTGTACTTTTCTGCATAATCATTTTCCTCCCTTTTTACACTCATATTTATTCATTTTCATTGTTTCTTCTGACTCAGCATCTCTTAATAACAAGGCTAATCTGGTCTATTAGTGACTTGTCTACTTTGTACAGTTTTATGTTTGAACACAGAGTCACAAAGAAACCTGGCCCAAGCTTAAACATTTACAGCCTACACTGACTACAACTATAAACCTCCCCCTAACCTCCCCAGATAATGAGACAATAGAGGAGAAGCAGCCAAAGGCTAGAAAGTTTCATGAATTAAAAGGCAGATTATCTGCAGCCTGACTAAATATTTTCAGCCTCATACAAGAGAGGATACTAAAACTGTCTCGCATCCTAGGGAACCATACAGTGACATACATGATACAGTGCAACTATTGGCTTAGTTACTTGTTGATGGTACATTTCTACTTAAAACCATGGATGGATTTCACACACCACCACTGAACTTCTGATTTATTCTTTGACTACCATAAAAATTTTGCATCCTTCAAAATCTATTTAAGAAAACCCAAGCTCTACTGATTCCTATGATGGAATATTCACTTCTTTGTCATTTTTTCTATCTTTTGTAAATTTTATACACTGTAGAAGCCATGTTTATATACTTGAGAAAAAAAGCATATGTATATGTGTGTGTGACTATATATGCAGTGACAATGACCACAGCTCATACAATTTGCAGCTTAATGATCTGCTCTGAGTGAGCATATGACAAAGAATGGCACTGGACCTTTTTGAAATCTCGCTTTTTCCTATCTCACAGAAGTGCTGTTTTCCATTTATTTTAGGGAAAACGTTGCCAAGTTGAAGAGTATATGCCTGGAAACTCCAAAAAGCACTTTTTCCTCTCTTCACAATTATTTTGGAAATTCAGCCAAATTTCTGTGCTTAAAACATTTGAAAGGGGACTTAATAAATTTCTCCGTTATAACGGATTAAATAACATTGGGTTTGAGTTATAGTTTCAGAAATATTTTTAAGCTAGTAACTAAACATAACATCTTCAACAACACTTGCTGTAGCTGTCATGATCTACAGACATGCAAGTTCATTCCACCATACTCTTACTTGAGTATATCAGCAAAATATTCATATTCCAACACCTGTGGCAATTCGTACACACTAGGCTAAGAGCTCCTTATTACCAAATGGACAGTAATATAATCAATAACTGTAAAACAAATCTTTTGCTGTTCAAATTTAAATAATTATCTTCAAGACATACAGTAGTAACACTGAACTTCAGACAAGTATGGTAGCTTAAAACTGATCACACACAAAAAAAAAACAAACCAAAACAAACAAACAAAAAACCACAACCCACACCACTATTGATTTCTGAAATGACTTCACTCACAAGACAGGTCAGCACAAAGGAAGAAAAATTCCAATTAACATCTCCACAAGGAACTTAATTTGCACTTAAATGAAATATATTTTATATTGTAAAATACAAGCAAGTGAATTTTACAGTAAGCTTACAGGTTTTCCTTCACTCAGTAGTTTAAACAGCTAGAAGGAAAAGAAAATAGAATTTTTATAAGTTAAAGCCTCTACCCAGCTCACGAAATGTTGACAGGTATATTAAAAAAAAACTTTTAGTATTTCAGTCACTTACCAGGTTTACCAATATCTGTTTTGAATTACATTGCTTTACAACTAAATACTATTTTAGACAACCTAAATACAAAAAGACTGTCCTTCAAAAAGGCTTTGCAATTTAGAACCTTTGTAAGTTAAAACAAAAATCATTAGTTGCGTTCATAAGAACAAAAACCAACCTTTTTCCTTTTCTGTATTTCTTGAACAGAAGGAAAACTGTGCTCAAAGACATCAGATCACGTCTTGTTAACTATAGTTATTTTTTCCACTTCTTGAATGACATTTTACTCACTATTTTTTACACACTATTTTTCCACCACACATCCACTTCTTCCTATCACTACTTCTCATCATCAGTAAAAAGCACTTGAAACTTCTGCAGCAACTCTGGAAATTAACCAGAAGATTAAAGCTTTATGACCTGAACAAAGTCCCTAGAAAAGAACTGTTATGACCAGCTACAGAATATCAGTAATTACCTGTACTTTATTTATTTGAGGTACTCACCCCATAATACCAACTTCTTAAGAGGTTTTTACTAAAGATGGGAAGTATCCATAAGTGAAATACTTAATTCAAAATTTTCTCACCTGTTCTTAGAAGAGGTATCGCATTTTCCAAGATGGAAACACAGAACTGAGGAAGGCTAAGCTGCTTCATCTGTAATTCCAAAGTGCCCTCGTTTTCAGTATCTGGAAGGTCAATATGTCCTACACCAAGTGGGGAATGCAGAGAGATTCTGGAGTTTGCATTTGCTTGAGTACTGTTTCCACTTAAAACAACAAACAAAAAGTAAACAAAAAAACAGATATAGTTAACTCTTGCAAAGAGAAAACCAATATATGTACAGATGTTACAAACAGCATCAAGTACTTTAATGTCCTCCTTCCTTAATGCATATCCTTCCCTCCATCCCAATCTTTCTCTGCTATGCACCAGTGGTGCAGGAAGAGGGGGATTTTGTTTGGTTGTTTTTTTAAGTGTCAGAACTGGTAGCATCACAAGTGAATGCCTACTGTTTTGGCAGTCATCTTCAAATGCACTTAGAAACGTGTACGGGAAGAAATACACATGCAACAAACACGATATCGCAAGAGAAAAATCAGTTGTTTTGAAACATTATTTCTGATGAACAAAGTCGAGCTGTTGCTTGAAGCAAGGCCACTTACTAAATCAAATTTCAGCCCAAACTACACTTAAAACATTAAAATCATCTTACACGGCTAGCCACGAGAATCCTTAGAAGGAAAATCAAGTGTGCCCTATGTTTAAGCCTGTAAGACTTTTGTCCATTGTAAAAGAGAAAATATCCCCTTGTCAAAGAAAGCCTTAAGTGCAATCAAGTATATATTAAAAAATATACATATAATTACTATATTATAATTATTTGAAGTTATGAGCTCTATATAGAGTTCATAATTTCGTTATTTTCCAATTGCTTTCAAAAAGAATCTAACTCTATTGGCAGCATTATAATTAATACAACTCAGAACAATTATTTTTTGTTTTTTCTTAATCTCAACAACATTTAGCAATCTTGAATTGCTTTTAAAACCTGCATGACTTTTATGGTTGTTTTTTGTTTAGCTGGGTTTTTTTACTATTAAACAAGCTGAAGAAACTGAATTGTGGCATGACTGTGTTACATTATATTGTTTAACTAAAAATAAAAGATGTCTAAAAAAGAGCAATTAAGGATTTAAAAGCCAACTAATTTTAAGAGATCGACAGAAGACTATAAGCAAAACAGAAGAGTTCAACAATATGCAGTGGTTCTGATTGCACTTACCAGAGGGTAAAGGAGGAGAAGTATCAATCATAAAAACAATTCAGAAGAGGAAAGGTTAAGTTTCCGTACGGAATTTGAAATAGACAAACAGATAGATTGAAGAATCTCAAGATTTAAGAACAAGGAAAAAGAAGAGTTACATATAGAACAGCAACAAACAGATAATTCATATTGCAATTATGTTGCAATAAATGCTTTTCTGTGTCTTACAAATACAAGTACAAGCAATAACAATTGATACTAAAAGATTTTGTTAAAAATATTGGTTGGGTACAGAATCTGACAGGTAAAACTGATCTTATGTATTCTGAACACCACTGAAAGAACTAACTGTTTAATGCATAAACACAGTTTGAATTTTCACAGATTAACAGAACTCACATCATTCCACACACTGATAAGGAGCTGATGATATAATCTTATATTAAAAATTTGTTAATTGAAGTGTAAGTTATTTCCTGTTTTATTTACCTGGAAGATGCTGCATCCCAATCTTGACCATCTCCTCTAGGACGCTGAACTGTCCGACCAATCACAGATGGTCGAGGGCTACTACTTCCAGGTGATGGATTCTGAGAATGAGAAGGACCTCTTGCTTCTTGACAGTAAGATATAGATGAATTCTGGGAAGCTGTGCCTTTAGGTAACACAAATCATATACTTTCCATTAGTGGAATCCGTTATTTTGAAAGATACTACATAGTGAAATAATGGTAAAAGTAACTAAGGTAAGATATGGAAAACACCAAGTAAATACTGGAGAGCTAGGGCAACTTATCATTGGCAAGTCGCAGAGTTTAGAAACTCAATTCCAAGGCAAAACCACTGAAAATTACAGTTGAATCATAAATCTTGAGTTTTAAAAAAACGAACATAGTGTCTAACTAAGGCTATTGGATTTGTTGACGTTATTGGCTGTTTCTTTGCTAATTCATTTATAAAGACATCAAAAATAGTGGCAATCTCATGAAGAGAACCAGACTACAATTTACAGAAACAAAGTTTGATTAAATTCAGCTGACAAAATGAAAACAGTAAGATCATTGTAACCAATCTACACTATTAAATCTACAAAATTTAATCATTAAGAACATTACGAAATAGCCCAAATGACTGTAAAATCCAAAACAATGATTAAACTATTTTCAGCCATCAGAATAAGAACAGAAAATTAAGATAGCTCAGGAAATTTGTAACTAAATTGTTAAGCACTAATAGCTTGAAAACTTTTCTGAAACTCTGCCCACTTTTATTTTACATATTTCATTTAGTTTTAGTTAAAAAATCCTCTCTTGTATAAACAATTGGATACTGGGAAAAGTTGATGAATGGAGAACCACATGAAACTGTAAAAATGAGTAAGTATTTTAAAATAATGCAAGTACTTCAAAAATATTTAATAACATGAATAGTACTGAATACCATCATTTAGCAAAACTTTCACAAGATTACATTTGTTATAAAGCTGTGAGTTGGCTTTTTTTTAAAAAATCATTTTAGACAATCTTACCTGTAGTAAAAACACAACAGTATTTCAAATATTTCAAAATACCTACCATGCTCTGTGGAAGAAAAACTTGGATCTCTGTGGAAGTTAAGTCTGCTTCTCAAGAAGATGCACAACTGTTGCAGGCATGACACAGCCTGCAAAGCTAACCGATGTCTTCCATCTCCTCCAAAAGCCAGGTTCAGCAGAGACAAAAGGCCCTGCAAATACAAAACAATCAACACTGGTAGCTGAACATTAAAGTGCTTTCACGAACAACCATGCCAGCAAGAGTCTTGCACTAAATATCATCCACGGATGTTTCTTAGCATTTAAAAATCACAGCAAGGAATAAATAAGCTTAACTACTGTTATCTTACGGAATGAAGACTATCAGTCCTAATGAAAAAGTAAGTTCCACATTTTATTTCCAATAAAGTCACTACTTTCACCATGGGAGTCCTTTAGAGCACGTGCATGTCAGCGACACAATTTTATTATCCAGATGAAAAAGTATTACTTCACAACACACTTCAGTACTGATTAACAATATATCTTATTACAACCAAATAACTTTCTGAATATAATATATGGCTAATGTCCCTTTTCTATGCACCTAGCATATACCTGAAGGAACTTTTGTTTAACTATTTTGTTTAGAAACAAATTGTATCATCTACATCAATTTTTGGCACAACTTACACCATAGCACAATAAAAATCTTAAACTTCACGGGAATTCTTGCCTGTACAATCTTTGGCCTTTGAAGGAAGATCTCAGCAGGAAAATCTTGCATAATCACATCCTGAAGAAGCTCACACGTACTCCAAATTAAACTTTGGTTGTTACTTCTCAAAGAGCTAAAAATGCAGTTCATATTTACATATGTATTAAAACCAAAAAAACCCAACCAGTAATCATTAGTTTGAACAAATCTTTACAAGAAAGTTAAAATCGTAACACTGAAGAATCAAAAGAAAAAAATGCTGTAATTCTATTGTCATACCATTTTTAAAGTTGAATTATTCCTTAGGTATGCTAATTCTATAAACAATAAAGAACAAACTCAATTCCAGCTGTTATCAAGCCACATGTAAAATTAAGTTCCCAGAAGAAAAATAACTTTATTGATTCTGAAATTGAAATTAAGATAAGAAAGGCTGGAAATTCCCTAGCCAGTGATTATCTCAGTTGTATACAGCAAGTAATCTAACTCTTGCCAATAAATGAGGTTTTTTCATTACCAAGATTCATGTACACATTAAAGGCATTTGAATTACATATGTGGGAAGTTACACAAAGGAAGAAATCTATTAGCTACTCTCTAACATGTATATGAGTAAATAATGAGAACCTTTCACATGTTCTACTTCACTTTTCTTTTTTCTATTTTTATTGTTTCAGAAACCACTGTTACGAAAACTCTGTAAAAAAATCAAACATGTCCAGTCTGTGTTCTTTTTCTAGACTGAGGCATAAAGGAAATTAAATATTAAACAGGTTTTCCAGCTTCAGAGATTTTTCAAAAGAAAGAAAAAAAAACAAAAACCTATTACAAGAAGGCTTACAGTTAGACTTGTTAAAATAGTCTAGTCCATGATACTGCATTGCTGGCTATGCTAGAAATCTACCACAGCTCTGTGTCAACTCATAAGGAATCCCAACTATAGAACTTTTCCTCAGGCAACTTCAAACACTGTTTTTCTAAATGAAAGTTAAAAACAAAACAAAACAGAAAAATCACTGCAGAAAGATGATCTGAATGACTTAATGCCCGGATAAGGCATTGTACCTCAACTTACTGGCCTAAACCTAGTTAAGTTACTACTGAAAGCACGGATTTCTCTGTCAAGTGGCTGTGGGGTTGAAGTAAATAATGATTTTACTCTAGTTTATCTTAAAATTAACTGAATGAAATCTTTGATCTGCTTGAGAAATTTAGAAGACAGACTAAAGTATCATGAACAAAAAAAAAAGTACTCTGAATTAAAAATAAAAAACGGAGAGCAACATTAACAGAAAACCTGTCCTACTAAAACTCACCGTTTACCTGCTCTGCCCAACTTCAGAGCAGCTTTTACAATCATTTATCAAAAACTAACTCATTAGGTTATTACAGGAACAGTCTCATGATGCAGAAGGACAGAAATTTAGAACTAGTCTTACCCAAGAAAAATAAAAACTAGAAGCAAACTGCAATGTTTCTATCACTGTACCTTTCATTTGATGAAAGAACATGTCTATCTGTTGAAGTCAGAGTTAGCCAAGGAAATGTAGAAAATTTCAAGCATTTGACTGCAAAAAAAGAGAGCAGATATTTTGGAGAATATTTTATAGAAGTATTACACTGTATATTTCCACGGTAAAGTGAAAAACTTATTAACTATATACTATCTGAAACAGAAATATCTTTTACTAAATATAGACTCACACGAACCCAAATGCTTCTAATAAGAGTTTTCAGTAATGCCAAAAAAAACACTAAGCTCATCTCAAATCAAAATAAAATACGTTTATTGAAGAAAGTTTTCAAAAATAAAAAACATAGCATTTGTGGAAGAGCACTTGATCCCCCATAACATTGTTTCAATCAAATTATAATTTTGTTCTGCTACTTATTTATTAGCATGATCTCTAAAAATGGAAAATCGATCTCATGCTTTTACTAATAATTACCAATAATTTTACCAATAATTACTGTGTAATTCTAAAGATAACTGATACACTGCTAAAAAAAGTAATCTGGTGATTTGCATACAGTAACTCCAAAGTCCTGTTTTAAAATCTAGTTATCCGCACTATAGTATGTTAAATACGACGCTCTCCTGAGAACCGCTACTGGCATATTGGTACAGGCAAAGACTTGTCAAAATAATATTGGCCTGTGTTTGTCAGTGAAACATTTCATATCATTTCACTGACAAAAAAATAAAAGCATATCGCTGGTTTTCATTTAGATAAAAGGTAAAGATTTCCAAAGCATCTAATCTGGTTTTCTGAAAAACAGAAGGTACTTCGGACTAAGTTTTGTTGAAATAAAAAAATACTTAAACAGCCACTTTTTATTACAGAACACAGATCTTCTGAAAAGCATTAGCAGTTTAAATAATTTTTTAAATTACAATGTATTTTAACACACTTCACATATTCCAAAGAGTTACACTAACTATTTAGTAGAAAAGAGAAAGATCTATTAAGATGAATGTCACTTCTATAAGCATTATCGTTATAGTTTCTGTGATAGTAGATTCCACAGAATAACAACAGGAAAAAGAATAGCCAATAATAATATTTGTAATGGAATTCAATCTAAATTACAACTCTGAGCATTTTCTGTAATTAACATATTCTTATTTTACAACTACACATACCAACTGTTCTTTTGGGAGGTATTTCTAACTGCAGCAGATGACGTCTACCTTGACAAAAATATCCAGTGAATAATTCCTCTTGAGGTAGAACTAAAAAAATAAAAGGTGAATTAAAAAACGTACACTGAAAAAAAAAACAAACAAACAAAACAAAACTGCCTCCCTTTTGCCCTTGAGTTTTAACCTCTTAAGGAAACCGAATTAAGAGAGTCTCAGATGACCAGGAAAGTGGAGTAAAAAGAGTGATCTGATGTTTATTTTTTACAATCATATTCTGCAACTGTAAAGTTTTTTCCCACTTTCTTACACTACTTCACATACCATACAAGCAATAGCAAAAACAGTTACACAAAAACGTATTGCTTGATGGAGAACTGGCAGTCAAAAAAATGTTTTCCTCTTATTTACCTATATAGTAACAAAGTTAACTTTCTCAATTAACTATTTAAAACATTTTTCTACCAGAACTGCTGTCTTTTCAGGTCAGCTAAAAACTTGTCCCCCCTACGCATAATGTATATATTATTAAATACATGTAATGAATACATAAACTGTAGAACAAAACATACACAAGATATGTAACATTAAAAGCAATCCCTCCAGAACATAATACTTGGTTCAAAGGATCAAACTAGATAATGCCCAGATTAGCAGTTCACAATTTTTCCATGTAACTGAAGTTGAAATAGAAAGAAAAATATAACATTCTTGTTATTAAGCTTTAAGATTATTTAATCCACACATGTATACAATTTACAGTATAAGTAGGAATTATGTACAATACTCCAATTGGGTAGTTTCAAAGAGATGTCGTTTAAGAACGCATATGTAAAAGATTATTATTATTCCCCACAGAGTGGCAATCTTAGGTAAAAGTCTAGCTAAACTCTATGTGGCCACAGGGAGTAAAAAAGACAAAAAAAAATAAATTGATCAACAGCCACCACATAGTTCTAGCAGACTAAAACTCCAAGCATTAGACAGGCTGCAGAAACCACAGGAAAATCAGTTTTATCTCTGAGACTGCACAGTAGGAGTGACACAGGTGTGGTCATTACCACACCACGCGGTGTAACAGCAGTATCTTTCCCACAATAACCGGGAGGATGAAGTAAAGGACCTCCACAGAATGTAATTTTCTCCTCTATACTTTCTGCTAAAATTTTTAAGGCAGAAGAGGAGAACCACATGGGTTTACTTCTTGACTACATCTAAGAGGCACTGTAAATCTTTCTAACAGATAGATAATAAGCTAGATAACAGAAGCAAGTAATAGCACTTCACACATACGTGAAGCACTTCAAACATAATACGAAATTTTTTAAAAAGTTCACATACTTTTCTACGACAAATACTCATCCAAAACTAAGCTGATAGCGCACGCAACACTAATGTAGTTTGAAAAATCATTCTACTAGAATCACTTATTGGCTTAATTACAGATTTGTTCAAAGTTGCTACACTTGCTGCCATAAAGCCGTCTTTGGAAGTCCGTGTCCTGTGTCATGCCCTTTTTACATCACAGCAAACAGATATTATACACTGAAGAAGTGGACAGAGGAGGTCTGACTACAAACAACAGGACTGTTCTTACGGAGAGAATGGCACTATCTGATTTAGCTAAGATCACAGTTTCTCTGGCAGAATCTGCTTACCATACACTTCACTCATCTCTCAGGAATAATTCACCTACTATGCCCGAAAGCCTCAACTTTTCATAGCCTAGAAGCTTTGCATTTACCTTATTTTAGTTTTAAATAAATCACACGTCAAAATATGTAATTTACCTGGTTGATCTACCGAAGGCTGAGACCGAGTTTGATAACATACTGATAAAGAACTGGACGGAAGTCCAGAAGGAAGGAAGAACAGTCCATCCACAATCCCATCAATTATAGCCTGCAAGTTCGGATCCACATCAGGGCGAAGCTGAGAGAAGAATTCCACTGCACCAATTCCAATCATTTTCTGGGCAGCAGGTGGATGCTACATTAGGACAAATAACTGACAAAGTTAGCCTGAAGAGTTTGAAGGTCTTTGGCCGGGAGAGCGGAGGTGGCAGTGGGGAGGAAATGAAAGAACTGTAATTAACACTTCGGTTAGATTTCACCTATATTTGTTAAGACCATCCGTCACTACCAAGGACGGGACTATTTTTTTTCTGCTGCATCGCTGCCATTTAGTGATTAAACCATAAGAACGTAGTAATCTGTGATCTCTCAAGTTTCTGCAATGTTTTCTCAACTTTTCTAAAATAAGTTGCACCATCGTTCAAATCTTCACTTTTCCAGAACACTGCAAGTGCTTAGCTGAAATCATATCCCAAAGAAAAAATTAAGCACCGAGAATCTGAAGTAGCAGAGGAACTAAAGTAGAAACCCAGAAAAGAATTATTTTTTCCAACTATCTGATCCACTCCAAGTCACCCAATTTGTGTTCGTTTCTGTCTACATACCTGTGGCTTTATGATTCATGTCTTTATAAAAAGCTCTAAAATCTAATTACATGGAGCTACAAAATCAAATAATAGCCAGTTTTATTTAGCTTTAGCATGCTAAAGACATATAGTTCAAAGAAAAATAAACGCTAGTGTGTCATACCTTGATCAAACTGTCCACAAAATTTAGTACTTCCTCTTTCATTGGTACAACTGGAAAATTGAACCACTCCAAAAGATTAAGAAAAAGCACTTTTTCATGGACCAGATCGGCATATGAAATCAAGTTGTGATCTAATTTAAACAGAATAGTCTTCAGAGACCGTTCTCTTATCTCTGCTAGGTCGTGACCTGCCCAAAAAAAAAGGATTAAAAAAAAAAAAACAAACATAAAATCATCTGACGCAATTTATTTCTTATTTGGGCAAACAAATAAGAAATTTGGAGCAGGGTCTGCTGCGCACCACGAGTGCCGCCCGCCGCCCGCTCCCGGGCGGCAGCCGGGCTCCCACACGCCGCCGAGGGGCCCGTTCCGCAGGTGAAACCCCCGCAACGCCTTCCGCGGGTGGGGGCAGGCCCCTCGCCACCCTGCTGCGCGCAGCCCCGCGGAGGGGTCGAGGCGGCCGCGGCGCCCATTGGCAACCGGGCCTGGCGCCCCGGGAGAGAGAAGCGAGCCGTTACCCAGTTTCCTGACCAGCGATGACAACTCCATCGCGCCCCTCTCCCCGCCGGCGTTCAACCGCCGCGCCGGTCCCGCCGCCAGCCCGCCCCGCCTGGCCGGCGGCGGCCGCGGTGCGCCTTGGGAAACGTAGTCCGCGTCCCTTCCCGCCTCGGCCCGCCGCTCTCCAGCCGCCCTTGCTGCGCGCGAGGCACGCCGGGAGCTTTCGTCCCCTGCGGAGCCCCGGGGCGCGCCGGCGGGAGCGCGAGAACTACAGCTCCCATACTCCCCCGCGCCGGGCCTGCGCGCCCCGCTACGGGAGCCGGCGGGGCAGGGCGGCTGTGCCGCCCTCGGGGCGCGGCGGGGTTTTGCCGGGGCGGAATGACAGCGAGAAGGCCGCCGGGGCTCTCCTGTTGGGCTGTTGCTTTCCTTTTTCCTGGGAATTGTGGAGCGAAGTCGTTTCCCGGTGCAGGCACATGCCGGCGCCGCCCGTGGTCGTCCCGTCAGCGATGGTGCGCCCCGCCGTCCCCGAGGGAGAGCGCGCCGCCGGGAAGTATTTCTTGGGATCCTGGTGTGAAGAAGCCCTGTCTGGTTTAGTCAGGTTTTCTTGGCAGGAATAGGTGTGCTCGGTGTCTTTTTATCTCAGGCTTCTCCAAACGAATCCGGGGCAGAGGGAGCTTAATGAACAGAATGAATAACTTGGAAGTTGTGGTAAAATTTCAGAAATTTAGAGCGATGCTTTTCAGCTAGAAAAGGAGCAGTTACACATGGGTCTGCACTCCATTAACCACACCTGAGAGGATTAAAAAAATTTAGTGGAAACAGACATGTGGTTTCATCCTTCAAAGTAACCGGAGAAGCTTCAGGTGGATACATGCAATTAGTGGTGTGATTTTTCCAGCTGGATGTGCGTTGCCCTTGCCCTAGAAGTGCAAACCCTTTCCATGGGTGTTCCGTGCAATGCAGAAACCCAACCATGCAATGTGAAAATGCGCATATTCCCAGCCTTATGGCTTAGAATGCCGTACCCGAGTAATGCAGTGGTGGTCCTGAGGTTTAGTTTCCCAAAACCAAACAGGCTGCCTGTGAAGCCGCCTTGAGGATAGCAGGCATTTCAATGGCAGTTGCTGTTCTCTGCCCAGACAGGAGCTGTCACCTTGGTGTTCTGCTTGTAGCTTGAATAAGAGCTCTACACATACTTTCAGGAGGATGGCGTTTCGTATCTTAAGTTCTGCAGCCATTCTTCAATGCATATTTGCAACATTGACTTCTGCAAAGATTGGATTTTTTTTGTCGTCTGAGTCCAGACATGAAATTAAAAAGGAAAAGGTGTGTTTCTTCATCCTGTAGTACCCACATGGCCCTGATTTGGAAGCCAGAGAATGATTTATGTTTATAGTAATAACTGCATATTTGGTAATGTTTCTTTGATGTGTCTGACGGCACTCTGGAAATAGCTCTTGCTGACTTGTGTAAAGCAAATGGATGAGGGGGTGAAGTAGGAGGTGAATTTTAAGGGGTTTGGGGTTTTCTTTTTTATGTAACCTAGACTCCAGAGTTGCATTGCTTTACTTATAATGCAAGGCAATTTCACAAAGCAGAGTTCCTTAAACATGTAGTAAAAGACACATAGTACATCGTAGGTTGTCTGACCAGAGGGCTGATCTTATTTTAGAAAGATTGTGCTTGCCATCATAATCGGAAAACATAAATTGATGGTAGATGGACGAGTCATGGACATAGTTGTGTGTCTATGCTCATGAAGTTTTTGCATGTGGCTGTGTGAGCAGGTGGCCTTGTAATAGTCACAATTTCCTTTTTATATCATGTATTGCATGAGAAAGTACATTTTTATCAGCACCCAAAAAATGTGCAAAGTGCAGTAGGATATATGCAAATGATTTCCAAAAGGATGTATGTCACTGCCCTCTCAGTTTATGTCTAATTGTTTTTCCACCCTGGTCCCCGTCACTGTGCTATTCTTTCACAGTGAACTTACATTAATGTCCTCCATCTGCTGTATGAAGGTTGTACTAAATTCTTAATTGCAACTCAGAACTGTCCCTCGTTTTGCAAGACGGCATTACTATCTGTGGAGCAATATAACAAAGGGGCCTTATTAAGCCAATTATAAATGTACTATGATTGCTGCAACGAGTCGTTTTTTTTTTCCCACAGGAGGCTGATCTCGCATGGATCTGTCAGTGTTTTTCAAGAGCAATTACAGAAGAAGCATCACTGACTGAGTAAAAATTCCTTTTAGCTGTGCACAATATGCTGATGTAATAAAATATGAAGAGCTCTAATCAGATGCGCACAGAGCTGCTCACATTTCCCCAAACAGGACTGGTGGGAAGTTTATGAGACCCCATATGAGACTTAGGATAGTAATGGAATGGATTTGTGTCTCATTTGTCCAGCAAGGAGAAGGAATTGCTGAAGCAGTCATTTCCCAAAATAGGCTAAGTAAAAACATTTCTTCAGGAGGAAGAGATGCATCATTCACATCTATAGGAGTGTTCGATCAAGGTCCTTCTTGCCTCTTTAAATACGATCAATCCATACTGGAGCAGAAAAACAAATGTTTTCTTACACTGTCTTCAGTGTCTGAATTAGTAGCTACACAAATGATTCACAGAGTTGTTACTAACGCAAAGGTGACACGTACGCTCTCCATTGCTAATCTACTCCTCTGCGCTATAAGCGTGTGCATTTCATTCAGATTTTCTTAACTGAAGGCCTAAGGAAGTTCAACTTAAAAAAAATATTCCTAACCTTGAAGAGCAGCTTGAATTTTGCAGCTCTTGTTTTATACCAGAAAAGGGATGGTTGTGTACCCAAAACAGTGATCACCAGTAATCAGATTTTCGTTGTTACAAATAGAAGAGTGATATGTTAAGGGCAAAGTGTCTATCTCAAGAAAAATGAAAAACAAACAAACAAACCACCAGACCTCACCTTTTGCTTGATATTAAAAATTAAAAAAAAAAAATGGTAGATGGGTTCAATAATTATTGTTGGCATCATGAGTCAACCTAAATAGGAGAAGACGAGTCTGTCATTACTGGGATCACTAATTCCCTGACTGTCTGCGTCTCTTGTTTCGAATTCCCACTAATGCCTCTGCTTTCCCTCCTACCTCCTTGTTCTCATTAGCTTGCAGATTCCCATAACTGCTTCTGAAACCAGTTTGACTTTTTCCTCTCCGTTGGCATTATTTAACACGGATGTCTCTTCTACCATTGTATATTCTTACTGATCTGCAGTCAAAGTGCGTAGGAGTTCCACCACCGGGGAAATTAGTCACAGAATCTCATTTACATTGTCCCTTGTTGCTTCCTTGCTGCACTCTATGTAAGATGAACTTTAAAGAGCTGCCTACTCCTGTCTCCTCACAAGCTTGGTTTCTATAATTCCAAAAACTTTTTTTTAATCTGTTCTGTATCAGTTTGGTTCTATCCCAGTAAATTGACGATAGGTGAACAAGTGTCAGATATTGTTGTGTGTCTATGCTCATGAAGTTTTTCCATGGAACTGCAATTGCACAAATGAAGATGGCCTTGTAATCTTCATGGTTTTGTGAAGATTTTTTGACAAAAGCCATGTTTTAGAACTTTTAATACAGGATGCTCTGTAACTTTGAAATTTCCCTTCAACTAAACATCGTAGAGCTTTCAAGCTTATCTCTAAAGCTTGAAAAAGCTTTTTCTGAGTCTTTTTAAAAGAGTTTTCAGTGTCCTTTTGTTTTTATGTTTAATTTCTGTGATTCATTCATTGCAAGATGAAGTCTTATCTCTGCATTCTTTTTTCAAAGCTCTCTATTCACAACATATTTTTCCTTTCCTTACTGCTTTTGAGTTCTGTCCTCTTATGTTCCTAAAGTTCTCTGAAGGTCAGCATATCAAAGACTCTATCTGACAGGGTCTTGATTCCATTTTTGTTAATATCCTTGCAGTACTTCTGAGCTTAGCTGTTACAACTTCTAATGCTCCATGGATTTCCTGCTGTTTGGCTCTTCACATACGTTATGAAGAAACATCAGGGCATGTCAGATGCAAAAACCATGAATTCCAGGTGCTTCTCTGAAGGAAACGCCAAACAGGGACTGTGAAGCCCAAACCTCACTGACTGCTAAAATGAACTTTATGACTTGCCAGCTGAAAAAAGATTGCAAAAAGGAAGGAGAGAAAGCGAAGAGAATGAGAACATTGGGAATGGAAGGAGGCAGAAATGGCCAAGACAGTTTAGATGAGGAATTCCCCAGCTGAGAAAATTATCTCTGTATATTAACCATGCCCTCAATCTGCCTCTTGATTCATTTCAGAGTCCTCTTAAAAGTATCCTTTCCTGCCCTGAAGGCCTTCTTCGCTTGCTGTCACCCCCAGCTTTTTCATCCTCTGTTTGTTAGCTGCTGTTGGTAAAAGAGTACGCCAGCATCTAAAATTCAAGAAAAACTCTTGGTTATCTAGATATGCAGTTCGTGCTGGACCTACTGTACATGGATGGTAAAGACAACGCTGGCACATGCAGTAGCTGTATGTTTATTGCTTTAACTGACTACCAGGTTCCTGAAATTAGTATTCAAAATCAGTAGGATTTGATAGCAGACTTGCAAAGGTGTTCTGTAAACATCAGTGAAGCTGCATGTATAAAAACCCCTTTCCATTGTGCTTTCTGTGGCCAGGAAGAGCACTTTATTGTTGCATTATCTTAAAGCTTGTGACAGGATCTCAACAGGTGCTTTAATGTAAATTCTTGAATTTTACTGCTACCCAACTTAAGTACATGTTACAAATGTTTGTGTTTACAGCAGTGCAGGTGCAAATTTGGAAGCTCATTTGTGGTATCCTTTATTTAATGTTTACATTTTCTTCCCTAATAAGACTTTTCAGTTTCTCTGTTTTCCTTTGGTTTTGTCCTTTTGTTTAACTGGATCTATCTTCTATGCTAAATTGCATATGCAGATATGCAACTGACTTACAGAGTGGTGCAGAAAAAAAACCTTGTGTCTAAATAATTGCTAGACAGTTTAATTTCATACAGATTATTGTATTTGGTGAGTCAGTCAATATCAATATAAATATCTACCATGAAACTGCAAAACAAAAGGACTTTAAAAAACCTGAGTGGGAAAATCTTTCTTCCATGATGTTAGTTTAAAACATATAAAAGCACGTTTTTACACCACAGGTAATGAATTTATGGAATTTATTGGCACAGGAGGTTGTCGATGCAGATAGTACCAGTAAACTCAAAAAAAGATCAGGCAAATTAACAGACAACAGGCCGTAGACACTAGAGGCACAGGCAGGGATGTTCCCAGTGACCTTCCGAGGCAGCACTCGTGGTCTCCGGGCAGGACAGAGCAGACAGACCAGGGAAAGCAGCTCTCCCCCAACAGTGCCCCTGGCTGTCACTTGGGGACAGCTGGTTCGGTCTCCCCTAGTAAGACTACTTACTCTCTTCTGATGTATGAATTTAGATCCCATCAAAGGAAACATACCAGGAACAGAAAGGGAACACAACTTCGGGAATGAAGACAAATAAGATTATTAGCCTTTACAACTCTGAAAAGATCCTCCACCTTTTAGCATTTGTCAGATTCCAAACCCCCCAAAAGAGAGATGTAGTCCACAGATTTTTAATGACCTTTTCGCAGGTAGTAAGCATCTTCTTCCCTCAGAAATGTAAAGCCAAATTAAACTGAATGTTGGCATGTTTGTTTTGTTTGATTTTTTTTTCCAAAATTAAAAGGCTGGATTAAACTGCCATGACTTGCATCTGCATCCACTTCCCAGAAAGAGCTGGCAAGGCAATGCCTAGCGTACGTAACTAGTTTGTTTTATTTGAGGGCACAGTGCATTACATGCAATTTCTGGCTCAGGATGCATAACTATCACATATATTTTCCCTTCTATAAACAAATTCTGGTTATATAATTTAAAATTAATGAACCACTCTGATAAAACCTTTGATGTTATTAGAACATCTAACGTATTAGTTTGTATCGAGGCACTTCTTTACTGCTTTTAGATAATTTAGCACATTGTTTAGTTCACTTACTTAATAAAGACAGTTTTTCCCAACGGGAGCTTCTTCTGTAGTTTATTGCTTGGATAATATTAAACATCTCAAGATGGTCTATAATTCTAGAAAACAAAATATTCTTGGGAACTGTTAAATTGTCATGGAGGTTACTCTTTTCTGCTAATACTAATGCTGTACATCATTGCAAAGGATAAAAACATTTCAGTAATCAGTTCTTGGATTTGGAAGATATTCCCATTTTAGCCAAGATTATGACATTTTTGTTTTTATTGTGATGTAACTGTAATTAAATGACCTAGTCTAGGTCATAACAGGAAATTATTATTCTTAAAATACTGATGGAGTAATCATTTTGTATCATGAATTTATGGATTTGAAAAAACTTCGGGTGACATTAATAGAGCTCAATATAATTTTGAATATTATCACTGTTAATTAGTAATAATAATGTCTGCAAGCTATGTAATACTCTCTATTTGCCTCAGAAAGCGAGTCTTCCAAACTCATGTCATTGCCCCTACGCGCCTCAGCCACACAGTCGTGTTCACAAGTCTGCCATTCATTAACCATTGCACTTATTTCAGAGTCTCTGAGATATGGAAGAAAAGAGAAGCCAATGTTGAGTGTCTCCCATTTAATACTTTTGTCTAGTGTCATCCTTCCCTTAGAATTAATAAATAACCAAAAATGGTACCAAAGAAAGAGGAAATGAGATTCTGTTTCCTTTCTGTCTCTTCAAGGATCTACCAAGTTCCTCAAAATTATGGTTCTCATCGCACAGGTAAGAGGTGGCCTGCTGTTCTTGCACAGGGTTTGCATCCTCCAAATGCTGTAGATTCACATCGGGCAGAAAGAGAAAGAGGGAGAAAATTACTGAGACAAGTATTGTAGTGTGAGTCGTGTCCTGGCTTGAATAGGGCACAATTTCTAAAAAGACGGACAGAGATAATCACACAGCAGCGATTTGACTTGAGATGCAATTGGAATTGTATATTTTATGTTTTTCTTCTCTTTTCTAGCTTTTGGTGAAATATTTAAAAGACAGTAGTTATATGCTGAAATATCTGACAATGGAGTTAGATGGTCTGTATCTCTTGTTCAAGTAGAAGAAGTATTTTGGGAAAAATTCTCTGTCAAGACCCTCAAAATTATAAAAATATTTATATTTCTGTCTTGAACACAATTTCAAAGTGGTATATGCATGAATTCCAGATTTAGAGTTAATTTTTTATATAGATTGTCCCTAACACAGATCTCTTAATTTCTCATGTGACTTTCCTAGACTTTGAAAATGAATCTTGGACTCCAAGTATCTTGCAATACCATTCCTTGTCCTCTAAATAATGCTATTGCTGCTTCATTTGTTACTGCATGCTTTTGTATCAGTACAGTAACTCTTCGAGACTCTAATACTGCATATTTCTCCGTTGCTGTTTGTGAAGGCAGCAGAAAGTCACGTGGGTTGTCATTGCTCACAAATCTGACATCATGACATCTGCAAGAGCTGTAATTGCCTGAGTGTTCTTGGACAGTAATGTGAATAATGTGAGACTCTCATTTTTGGCAAGCTTTCAGAGCTTGTTAAAACAATTAAACAGTCTTGCAATAATATGTATATTTTTAAGACTACAGATCTTAAGGTATTTGTTTCTGCTAATGTGATCTGTAAGTTGATCTAAACTATTTTGTATAATAGTTATTCAGTTGTATTCCTCACTGTGTTCTCCTACTCAGCCTTGTATCTCCCTCTGAATTTTTTAAAAATTGAAGACTGTCAGCTGGCGTGTTTTTAATGGCAGCTCTTTGCATATTTTTTTTTGATCCCACAAGCACTTTTGGGAAAGCTTTCTACCCAAATTCACCTGTAGCACTTGTGAGAGTTACGGTGCATGCGGGAAGCCTATTTTCTGTACAAAACTTCAGTTCTGTCTTTAAAAGCAGGCATTTTTCCAAATATCCTGAGAACATTTTTCAGAAGGCAGTTTGAACGTGTAACCATATGTATTCCTTCACCTAGTCATATTTTCTTAGCGAACTGACAAAAATAAGTTTTCGCTAATGTCACCCTGCTAAGTCAGAGTAGCTGCCAAGCAGCGAGGTGGATGGACCATATTCTGCCTCCAGAATTAACCACAAGGCTGATAATTAGCAAAATCAAGTCTCTCTAGGCTTCAGTGGCAGTAGGCAATGAAGGACAGACAGAAGAGAGAGGACATGGTTCATTTGCAGGTAGCTGAATGCACCCTGTTCGTGTAGTGGCATGTGTAGCCTGGGAGAATGAATGAGACATCGGCCGAGAGACACCCAGCAGAGCTGCCAACTTGTCACTTTTGCAATTTTTTTCTGATCATAATTTCATTTGGTTCATACGCCAAATATAAAACACAGAAGCTTCAGTCGCACTCGGTGAAGAGGGCGTCGTATGTTAAAACACTGAAGCTTAGATGTCAGCGCTACTTAAAGAGGCAAAACAAACACAACACCTATGTTTCACCAGCAGTATGGGTTTATATACATATATATTTATATATATGTATGCATATATGTGTAAGTAACACACAGAGAAGATTTCCGCTAAGTGTCTCTTCACCTGCCTCTGATATCCACCTTCTTTTGCCTCTGATTTTGCCAGGGCTGCCCAAAGGAGTGAAATATCTGAGGACATGCATGGTCTGAGGATATATTTTCAAATGCAGGCACTTTTAAGGAATGTTAATAATCTGAAATATTCATAAGCATGAAAATATGGAAAGCTTTCTTCTAGTGTCAATGTGTCAGTTTTGATTGGTTTTCAGAGTGTAAATGGTGAAAAATTATATTTTTGCAATCCCTGGCAATGCCTTTTTCTGGTTTCATATAGGAAAACTTTATTAATAGCATCTAAAGATACGAGATATATGACACATGCTGGGCTAAAAATATTTTTATTCAGTACTGAATTCTTTACCATCTTGGTTCACACATTCGTCTTAATCTAACTAGTAGCATATTTCATACAAAATATGCATATTTGAATGTAACAGTGAAAAAATTATAAGATGTTTTAATTTTCATTTTTTCGTAGAAAAGTCATTCTGTTTACAGGCAGAATCTAAACGTTCCATGCTACCACTGTTTTGTTGGACAATGTTTGTATTCTTCAGTTTACAGGACAGAAGTCTGTGCTTCCAAACATAATGATATTTTTGAAGGGTTTTTTACAATTATTATTTTTTTTAGTGATTTAAATACTAGATGTTGAATGTAGGCCATAGCAAAAGGGCCACCTAGCCATATATACCTTCCAATTGCTAACATCAGAGGCAGAGGAAGTAGTAACCTAGTATTTACAATGTATCTATTGCAATTTATCTATTGCTTTGTTCACTGCCTGAAGGAAGCAGATGTATGCTTATCTCAGAAAGAAATTTATTATAAAGAACATTCCTCAAAATTGTCTCCCAGTTTGCACACTCCACAGATACTAAAAGAACCCTGGATTAGACAGCTGTAGCAGAGGTCCAAACAGCCTAAAGTAGTTCAACAGCTCTCTTAATAAGAAGTCTGTAGCCGAAGAACATGAATCCTGTTTCCAGTGCCAGCAGGTCACTCTTTACAATTTAATTAGCTCTACAATTAGAAAATAACTAATTTCGTTACGAATCCCTTTGAGCTGTGCGACCCTTTCAGAAAGCAGCATGTATACTCTTTGTTACTAGCACCAGACAGTCATTCATCCAGTATGAAGAACAAATCACTTCGTTAGATCTCAATCTTGTCATTCTCTCAAGTCAGGGGTCTATTACTGGCTCACACTTCAGTAGAAAGATGACTGCAGGTTCGTATCACCTCACTATGTATAGATTAAAAAGTATTTAGCTGGTGACATTTCAAAGTGAAAGGTTTGGTCCCAGATTGTGCCTCCCCGGATTTCTCTTTTAGCTCCAAGCCACTCATTTAACCATCTGAAAGCTGTGTCGCTACGTAGACGCGTCAGTGAAATGACAAGCTGTTGGCTAGCCTTTCTTTGTAAGTGTATGCATAAGAATGAGGATAAAGAATAGCATATTCTTCTGTTTCCTTATTTTGATATTTTCAGAACTTCATATATTTCATCAGGACCTGTCAGAAGCGATAACAGAAACCTGATTCATGGCAGGCGGTGGCCTTGGCACTATTCAAGCGATGATGCTGTTTGTACACAGACGTCACCAGAGCTGGACTGGAGCGGGAGAGGGTGTGCACAGCTCACCAGAGGGGCAGCAGCAGCTGCTGTGTGTGCACTCCCCACACAACAGGGAGCATCGCTGGGAGCTGTTATGAGTGTGCAGCTCATCTTCCTCACTGCTAGTGTGAGGTTGAAACTGCAGTCTAGCCCCATGTTGCTGCCCGACAGGTTGTACACTCTGAAACGACATGATCCTGCTCTGCTTCAGCTGCATGTTGCTGTCTGAAGACCAACTGCAGCCTCACTGCTGTGTGTTTATAAACACCCGCTACTTGACACACTGTTTACGGTGCATGACAACTAATGAGAAAGGGTTTAATTAAATCTTTTTAATTTTTTGTCAGTTCTGTTTTTAAAGAAAATGTTCTAAAAACAGAGAGATGTAGGGCACTCTCTGGGCAACCTGAACCACTAAACAAAGGACTGGTGCTACAGACAAGAATGGTTTTCTTTGCCCTGAGGTCTGAAGTGCAGAAGAAGCACAACCTGGGAAAATGGGAAACTCCAAGATATCCTGTAAGTAGAAGCATGATTTAACAGTGACACCAGAAGATACTCAGAAGCAGAGGAATCTTCACCAACTTCTATTTGGCCACTACATGTATTATCACAACTGAGTGTTTTCAATGGGGAGAGAAAAAAAAAAAAAAAAGAAAAGAAAACCTGGTCATTGTCTCTTAAAGACATTTTTCAGATCTCATATAGTAAGCCGGCAATTATCATTAATTCATCCTGCAACCTTTCAAAATAGCATTTCAAAATATCTGATGAATACTCTGGAGCTTGCTGGATTCCTGCTTTTCTTTTTACACCCAGCCATCACTGATGCAAATGGCAAAGCCTGGGACACCTGGTAAAGAGCAGAGTAGAATTTACTCATAGTATGTAGGCAGTCAGAAAGAAAACTGATTTCCTGCACGTCCCCTTGAGGAATATTAAGGGAAAATTTAATGAAGTAAATGACTTCACTGGTACAGTAGCTATCTTAAGACAAAGTACTAAAAAAGCAATGCATGACCTGTATCACTAACGAAACAGGATAAAACATCCTTTAGCTCCTCGAAGGCTGTAGATTTTTTTCCAAATGTCTTTTTAACCACAAAATGATAGATTAGGGCTCAGAGTTTTCATAAGCAGCTAAGAGAGCTAGATATCCCATTACTATTAACAATAAGGAAACTGAGCACTCAATGTTGCTAGGCAGTTTTGCAACATCCACATCTAGAAATTGCAAATGAAAGAAAGTCTGGAAAGGCTTCCAGCTCATTTATGCATTGAAGGGAAGAATGACCTGTCTAGTATCCATGAAGGCTTTATTTAGCCTGTCTAGTATCCATGAAGGCTTTATTTGACTGTTTCTAATGATTTCTTACTTTTGACTTGTATAATTATTCTGAACTCTTTTTTTTTTTTTACTTTATATATTTTTGACTAAAGATTAATCTTGGTTTTCTGCATTCTATTTTGCATGCTTATGTTTTCATTCCTAACAGACAACAGACTATTTATACCCCTCTGAGTCTAACACCTTTATATATTTACCAATGGGAAGCATGTTGTTTGTCTCAAACCTTCTTTCCCCATCCAATTTCTATACATACTCATTTTTATTCGATTTCATAATACATCAGTTTCTACAAGCTTTTACTTCTCTAAAGAAATTCAGGATTAATCGATGTGATTTATAAACCATAGTACCTAAAAATACAAGCCCACTGACACTATAATAAATTGCATGCAAGGGTTGAAACCTTGGTCCAGTTGTCGTGGGTGATTTTTACTGACCTAGGATGTTGTCCAGTCAAAGGGTTATTTTAAATTATTGACAAATGACCAGCCTAAGGTACATATATTTTGGTTATTTTTCAAAAAGAACCTAGTCCTTTACTTAGGTTCTCTCTTAAACATCTTGCTGGCCATTCAGAAAAAAAAAAAAGAACTATCAAATCCTAATATCAAAATACTAGGACTCAGAATAAAAGGAGAAAAATGTCCCTTCACAAGTCTCAACACTACTCATTCCCAAAATATTTCTGTTTTCTATTTTATTCAGATCAAGTCAGAGATGTTTTAAGCAATATTTTACAACTAATTTTTAGAATGTTTTCTAGATCTGAGGCCTTATATGGTAAACGTACATACTGAAATTATTTGACAATTAATAGCTTCAAAAAACGGAGCTTAATAGGGTGACACTGAGATAACCCCAACTATTCTGCTGCTTCTAACATAAAATGATATTTTACAGTAAAATACACAGTTACGTCTGAAATTCTTTCAGAGATAATGAGCAGTAATTCACTGCTAAAGAAATTTTACTGACTTCATAAGCTGTGAAGGCCTGAGTGCTCTGTGGAAGAATGCCACTAGAAATCCAAGAGGATCCTGTTACTTAAATATTTAATCACAAGTTATTTGTTATTGATGTGACAGTTTTCGTAGTTAGCACAGCAAGCCATCTCATCCAGCAGCACTAAAATGTCCTTTTCTAGAAAAGACTCTGTCTTTATGTGTGAAGGGTAAAACAGTAAAACCTGCAGACGTGGGGGTGCACACACACGTACAGTCACAGGCGCTTTCTAGTAGCCACCCTCTGCTTCTCCTCCAGTCTGAAGCCTGGCTCTTCACTGGACTGGAGGAGATCCTCTTCAAAGATCTAATTGGGAGAGTCTAATGGCATTTCATTCTCTAGTTTTCACCTTTTTTAAGGATGTTTTTTTCATGGTTTCCATTGCCTTAAGTTGGTTGAGAAGAGCCAAATACAGCTGTCGACTGAAAGATGTGTTTGACAGGGAGGAAGTTCACGAGGGGATGCCAGGGAGCCCGTCACCACGTGCTGGTTATGATTTCAGGCAGAGTCCTGTGCGTGAAGAAAGCCTAGGGGCTCAGCTTAGCATTTGGACAATTCAGGAAGCAGTTGCATCTCCTAAGCTCTCAAGAGCATTACACAATTATCTTGGTATTTGAGGGAGTAGTGAGACTTCCTCTTTAGATGAAGCATCCCACACTGGGCAAAGCTTTAAATAGATTACCAGGTTAGGATAGGATGTTAACTCAGATGTTGATCAGGTACAACAAATCCTGTCTTTGTGTCTTTCCATGACACAAATCAAGCTTGTGTTTTTCTCTCTCTGTTACTCTTTGTTTAATCTGAGACTTTAACATTGCAAATTTTTGACTTTGAAAGATTCTAAACAGTTTTGAAGTTTCAGGCTGCAGTTGTAAAATAGAGATTTCTAGAGATTTCTAGAGACGATGCTCATTCTTTTGATAACAGATGAGTCAGAGAAGAACGTAGACAGGGGCTTATTGCCTGTAAACTTATATTAATAGAACTTCCTTGTTTGAGAAAATTGTTCATAACTTCAAAAAGAGGTATTGGCCCAGTTGAAGTAAACACTCTTAAGTGCCCGGATATGACTAGTTTTGGAAAGAAAAGGTATTGATATTAGAGATAGTTCAGCGCAGCAGTGTATCAGAACAGCTGCAATGAACGGTGCAGCATTTCAGGATGCTGAAGCGCGCTTTAGTGCTTATTCCTGGCAAATGCCATGGAAACAATTCCTACAAAATGTGGAAAGATACAATAAGGTACTCTGGATTGCCAGATATGGGATCTTTATGGACTATAACTTTTAGCTTGGCTAGAACATTATGACAATGAAAGCAAAAATAAAATACCCTCTAAAGGAATTATGAGATAAAACAAATAGAAAATGTCTATGCTTAAATTGTTACTTCATTTTCATACAGAGGAGCAGGTCAAATTTTTAAAGAAGGTCTGATGCTTGGCTGGGGTAGAGACCTTCAATGAGGACAAAAAATACAGCACTCTTATAGATTTATATTTTACTAAAGCATTGAGATAGGTTTATAATTGTGTGGAGAGGTTTATCCCCATGCGTCTCTGAAATCAATGGGACTATGACTCAAAACACTGGAAGGGCTGGCCTGGCCATTAAACCTAAGAAACAAGAAAATAAGATAAATATATGGTCAATCATACTCAGAATTATACACTTCCTGGTATTATTAGTTGTATATTATATAAAGAAATTCTAACATCCCAGTATTTGTGCTTCCTTTTTCTATTTTTTAATAGAAATCAATACTCTATGGTATTTTATGTGATTTCATGGCTTGTAAAATCTCTGTTGGAAATCCTAAACATACGGGAAAGTCCTAAATAGAAAATCCTAATTACTATATTTAACTACATTTATATAACTAACACAGGAAAATGTTCCCGGTAATTTTCAAATTAAAGTTTTTGAGCCGAAGAACAGGGGACACAGAAACAGTGGTAGTAAGGAAAGTGGTTATATGCCTTTCAATGGAGACTTACTACCTGTCCTCAACTATGTATTATATGTAATAATTCCCACACATATGTAATGAAAAGACAATAAAACATGGGAACAGGAAGAGCCAGGAATACGGAGAAAGTTATCTTCATCTGTTACCTTACTGTCATGGTTTGATGTGGAGGGGGGGTGGTTCTGGTGGCAGGAGAGGGGTTTTGCTCCCTGCGACCTCCCCGGTTTTGGAACCGGGTTAGGCTTAGTTCTGGCCACCAGATCAGACTGCCACTCCCCTCGGGGTTGAGCCAATAGGGCGCCTCTGCGAATTGCCCTATTTAAGTCAGGACAAAGGAACCGGAAAAGGTGCTTCGCCCAGGATCGAGCAGAGAAGGGAGGAGGGCACTGCCCCCGCTCCCTGGCTCCCGGCCGGGCAGCTGCCTGCGTCGGGCCGGCGCCACCCACAGGGAATGGCGGCGGCGGAGCCAGCTGGGGAACTCGGGGGCACCCCACTCCCGGGGTGCCCACTGGGCTGAGTTCACCTGGAGAGGACTGAGATCTGAGAGAAACAGCCGCATCGACAGCAGGTCAGTGAGGATGGAGCGGGAGGAGGTGTGCCAGAGCCGAGTTTCCCCTGCGGCTGATGGTGAGATAGCAGGCGGCCCCCCTGCAACCAGGACGGCCTCGGTGGAGCAGCGACCCACTCGCAGCCTGTGGGGAGAAGATGCCTGAGCCTGAGGATGGTCGTGTTGGGGTGCACGACAAGGCAGAGAGGCATCTGGAGTCTGCGTGACGACCCATGCTGGAGCGAGTGGCTACAGCTCCCTAAGTACCCGAGACTGTGGTAAAGCCCACACCGGAGCAATCTGTGGGGAAGGATTGTTTCCAGTGGGCTGGACTCACGCTGGAGAAGTTTGTGGATTTTTCCTTGTGGGTAGGGGATCCATTGGAGCAGGGGAAAAGGGTGTAAGGACTCCTCCTCCTTTAAGAAAGAAGCAGCAGTAACAGCACGGAATGAACTGACCTGCACTCCCCCAGTCCCTGCCCCCTGTGCTGCTGGGGGGAGGAGGTAGAGCCGGGAGGAAAAGGAAGGGGGGGGGGGAAGGTGTGGGTTTTAAGATCTGGTTTTGTTTCTTTCTGTCCTCTCGAGTAATCGGTTTTTGTTTCCTTTTGTCCTTCTAAGTAATCATTAATAAACTGTTTTGCTTTGAGAAAGCCCTGTCTGTTTTGCCCAGGACCATGGTTGGTGGGTGCTCCCTCTGTTCTTGTCTCAACCCTCAGTCCCTTTGTTTTTTTTTCTCTCCTCTCTACTTTACTGGAGAAGGAGAGACTGTGTGAGTTTTAGTTGCTGGATCAGCCTAAAACCACGACACTTACAGATTATGTAACTCATTTGTTATGCCAAGGTGCTGCATGTCCCACATACCTACATCAATGTATCATAAAATTTTTTAATTTTTTCCTTTATGATTAGAAACGTAAAATAGATTATTCTTTTACATGGAAATGTCAGTTATTGAAAGTCAAAGTCCAGAGGACTAGTGCTACAAAGACATTCAGCTCAGAGTTCATTAAGTTTTATAGAATGCAAACCTATTCTATAAACAACTGCTGAGTCACAAAAAATTATATAAATTATATACAGAACAAATTTATAGGATCAAACAGCCCATCTCTTGGCTGTTATGGGATTGTTCTTTACACTCTCCAGTACAGTCCACTTCATTATCATCAAAAGAGCAGTTAATGTCATTTGAATTCCCCCTACTACAGATTTTGCATTTAAGTGGATCTAACTATCATACCTAAATATTTTGCTATTTTAGGTCAACTCCAGAGTGACTAGTGCCCTCCATACTGCTTCCCCCAATTTAATATAGCTTAAAGGGACATCTTCAGGGGATAACATTATACGCTTTCTGAGGATCCTGACATTTGACAGCAACTGTCTGCACCAAAAATACTCTACAGAACATGCTACAATGAAATCAATCAATTCAGTAATATTAAATGCCCTTTAAATATGCCTTGTGAGAAAATAAAACATGAATAAACATCTAAGAACACTCACGGATTGAAATAAACCTGCTTCTCAATATAAACTTGCTTTTTCTCTCTCCTCACCCCCACCCCCCCTCGAGATTTAACAGCTCTGAACCCTCTAATAAACTGGATTCACAGCTTTTCTTCCTCTTTCTCTGCAGGTTTCTCTCCATTGTTTCTTGAGTGCAAGACCCTCATTGGTCCACCGAGGAATGGTTCATTTATTTTTAGATATTCCTGCTATTAATACCAACAGATGTGGACAACTGGGGATAATCGATGCAAACTTCTTGTTTCTTTCTTTGTATCTCAATCTGTTGGTTATTTGCATACATTGTCATACAGTTGGGTTACAACAATGACTGTCCTACATGGCACATTGCAGCAGATTTGCATGAATAACAATGACAAGCAGTGAAGGCTCACAAATGGCTTTGTTTGCTAATTTGTAATGTGGAGGTCAGATATAATGGAATCTGACCTTTGAGGGTAAGAGGAATTACCCATATGCTGTTCCCAGATCCAGAAACAAAAGCTCTACACATAAAGTGAAACTATTGTTAAACCGCTGTTACACGGAGAACACTTGATTCTTTATTTCTTTGTTTATTCTGTAAGCCATTTTCTCAAAACTTGGTTACATTGGTGCGAATTGCAACCAAGATCTGCTCTAACTTAGAAGCTCTGTCTCAGCTGAAACAAAAAAAAAAAAAGAACAAATTGTTATAGGAAATTCCAATTATTTTTTTCACAAGCTAAAAGTAGCCAAGAATGCAAAATGTCACTTATTCAAATCAAAATTAAAGCATTACAAAAGGTATTAATGTTTTATTTTCTTCAGGGAATATTATTAAGTACTATTTCAATGGATGAGTAAACTTTTATTGGTAAAATTTCATTGTTGAGGTAAAGGTAAGATTGCCCTTTGAAAGAAGTAACAAGCGCGTTAACAGTATAGCTGCATAGAATTGTCCAGTTTCTACAGACAGGTTTTGTGAAAATATTTTTTAGTTTGAATTGATATTAACTGGAACCCTGAAGCTCAAAAGAAATCATAGCCAACTAGCTGTAGTATATAGAATTGTGGATTTGGACATCAGAGGACATTATGGGCAGTGAAATAACTGTAATTATCAAACTGTATCAATACTGTGGAAAAGACAAATAGATTTTAAGAGTTTTGCAAAGCTAACTATAATCCAGTTAACACCAAACTTGACTGATAGTCACTTAAAATTCAGGAGAAATCTAATAAAGATACAGATTTCAAAATATTTGTGAACTTGTTGGTAAATTATGCTGGAGTTATAACTCTTGATTTTGTGGTCTAAATAAGAAGTTGCTTAATTTTGTTATGTTGCCGCTAATGGATCTTGAAAAAGGTGAAAAAAAATTTTGACCTTTTTTTTTTAAATTACTCCAATTGCTTACTCCTACGCTTTGCACAACATATTATTGTTATTGTTAGGAAGGAATCACTGGTTATGAAAAATGGATTTTGAACATGAAGGCTTGTAAAATTGCATATTTAAATTTTAATATGGTGGATTTAGTCCTTGTATTTTCTGCGTAAGTGAAACAGAGTACCATTTAGATTATTGTATCATTATAGAGATTAGATTTTGGATTTAATATCATAAATTCAGATATCTCTGTGTCATATGGACAGTACTCGACTATTTTGTACATTACTAGTACAGAGATTTTCCTGTGGTTTTTGACTTAGTTTTTTGTATTATGTAAATTAGGGTATGTGAACGTTCCTTTCCTTCCTATAGTTTCTATAGGGAATATAGATCGGACAAGTAGAGAGAGAGAAAACTTGTCAAATCTATCCAGTATTAGGATTCCTTGATATGAAAACTGCTTTTTCCAATACGCTTTTAAATTTACTTCAGATTTATAGAGGTATAATAAGGAAGTCTTACCTCAGTGTAATTTGCTAAATATGACTGGGCAAATTTTGGCTATTAGCAGTCTGTTTGATATTGACGTTAAATAAATCAGTGTTTAATAATGGCATTGACCTTGTGCCACAGGTGATGCTTCTCTTGGAGAAGGTTCCCAGCAGATGCTCGAGCACTTGTGTCGTCGTGATGGGCATTACACACGGCAGGAATTTGCAGCCATTTCTAATTAAGTTGCACAACAGTGCTGAGAGGCAGGTGAGGGATATTTGTTATTTTATATAGGCAGAATGAAAAACAAACTGGTTAAAGGCACAGGCTGGCTCAGGCTCTGGCTCAGGCTAAATGGGGCTCCGGGCTGCCTCTCTGCCACACAAAACAGGCACCATGACAGTTGGAGGTGTTACAGCTAGAGGCTCTTTTCTGTTGCTCTTTTATACCTCATCCAAGCCAACATTTTTAGGAGTACCTTCAAATGAGAGGCACACGTTTGAGCGATTACCCTTGCCTTTATTACTGGCATGTCTCATAATGTTTTGAGCTTTTTAACCCAGTCCATCTAAAGTATGGCCATCTAAAGGTGCCATCTAAAGTAGCATGCAGAGCTTAAATGGCATTTTAGACAGTCAAAAAGGCAGACAATTTTTTACTAGCTTCTAAACATTAATGTCATCATCAAAAGAATACTTGGATGTAACTGTGGGCTTTCTGAATGGGGGAAACTGCAAATGCTCTTCTGTTAAAGACTTATCTTCCATGTATACGTGATCCTAAGAAACAAAGAAAAGAATTGCTATATTTATTTCAGTATTTATTCTCAGTTAATTTATATAAAGAAAAGCGCAGCTGAAGGGCACTGAAAATATCAGCTTGTGGCAGCAGTTTTCAAAAAAAATGAGTGATGATTCGAGTAGAAGCATTAAACATTTAGATAGTATCTTTGATAAAGGACTGTTGTGGTTTTAACCTGGCCGGCAACTAAACACCATGCAGCCGCTTGCTCACCCTCCCGTGCCCCGAGGGGATGGGGGAGAGAATTGGAGGGGTAAAGGCAAGGACATTTGTGGGTTGAGAAAAGAACAATTTAATAATTGAAATAAAATAATAACAATAGAATATACAAACAAGGGATGTGCAGGGTAGTTGCTCACCACCCGCTGACCAATGCCCATCCCATCCCTGGCTAGTGATCCCAGAGGAGAGAAATGCCAAAACCACAATCCCGGAAGAGAGAGACAGCACTTCCTAGCCAGCCCTCATTTATATATTGAGCAGGACATTGCATAGTATGGAATATCCCGTTGGCCAATTTGGGTCAGTTGCTCTGGCCATGCTCCCTCCCAGCTTCTTGTGCACCTGCACACTAGCAAATCATGGGAAGTTGAAAAGCTCTTGATTTCTTAGCAACAACTAAAAACATCAGTGTATTATCAACATTCTTCTCCTACCAAATCCCATACTAAATCCAAAACACAGCACTATTCTAGCTACTAAGAAGAAAACTGACTCTATCCCAGCTGAAACCAGCACAAGGACAAATGTAAATAAATAAGGTCATAACTTACACCAATTTTCAGAAGAAAAAAAGCATGGTGTTGTATTCTCAGCACTGAAGGAAACTGTTCAAAGGTTCAGGATTTCTTCTGTCTGGCTGATGGCTCCTCTCTTGGAATTCTTCCAAATCTCTATCCTTAGTGTGTGTTTTAGGCAGTTCATCAGTGTGGAAAACAAGAAGTTAAGAAAGCTTTTGAAAGCTAATATCCTGATGCTGAAAAATAGTTTTTCAAGTATTTTGCAATGACAGAGGAGAAGAGTAGACACTTAAGACTGTCTGAAGCTTCTGCTTTCTGGTAGCATCAGCCATCAGTAGTATGTCCTGGAAAACATCAGACTACAGTAGATAATTGTTAAATACCATCCCAAACGCTATGCTTTACAAGAAAAGGCTAGCAGAAGATGTGATAGCTGCTAACTCACAACTGGAATGTACCTGAGTGATGACATGTAGTTTCATTTTGCAAGCTCGGCATCACCTATCTTATATTACATTAGGTGGTAGGGCAACCAGACGAACCTACGATTCATGCTTTTGAAAATATGGAAGAACAGCAAACATTTCTTGTTTCTTGAATCTTGCAAAAGCTTTTAGATGCCCAAAGAAATTTAGTAAGTTCTTTAATGCTGGATGGGCAGATAATGTCTCTTGAATGATTTTATCTGGTGATTTGAAGAAACTATGGGCAGGCCTGCTGATGAGAAGAGAATGCAAATGGTCTCTGAGTAACTGGAAATTACCAACTCAGCCAAGACTTCTTTCCCATTCTGTGGTACTGCTGATTTCATACTCATGCCTAATGTTATTGTTAGTGTTCCTCCCGACCTTCCTTTTTACACTGATGTTCTTTCTCTAGATGCCACTCCTCACAGACCTTAAAGCAAAATGATCATCTCTGGTGATCTGCTCTGTGATGATCATTGCCGTGTGATGATTAAATACTGTGACAAACTCCCCAGACACTGAAGAAAGCAACTAACTCAATAACACAGTGTCATCTAACAGAAAGAGACCTCTGCCAGAAAGCAGGATGATGATGTTGATTTCTCATCTTATTAATATCTTAGAGTCATCGAACCATACGATGATTTGGGTTGGAAGGGAACTTAAAGGTCATCTAGTTCCAACCCCCCTGCCATGGGCAGGGATACCTTCCACTAGAGCAGGTTGCTCAAAGACACATCCAATCTGGCCTTTAACACCTTCAGGGATGGGGCAGCCACAACTTCTCTGGGTGACCTGTTCCAATATTTTACCACCCTATTGTAAAAAATTTCTTCCTTATATCTGATTGAAATCTACCCTTTTTCAGTTTAAAGCCATTGCCCCCTGTAACTATCGCTACATACCCTTGTCTTATCACTATATACCCTTGTAAAAAGTCCCTCTCCAGCTTTCTTGTAGGCCCCCTTTAGGTACTGGAAGGCTGCTATAAGATCACCCCGGAGCCTTCTCTTCTCCAGGCTGAACAACCCCAACTCTCTCAGCCTGTCTTCATAGGAGAGGTGCTCCAGCCCTCGTGCCATCTTTGTGGCCCTCCTCTGGACCTGCTCCAACAGCTCCATGTCATTCTTATGTTGGGGACTCTAGAGCTGAATACACTACTCCAGGTGAGGTCTCACAAGAGCAGAGTAGAGGAGAAGAATCACCTCCCTTGACCTGTTGGCCACGCTTCTTTGGATGCAGCACAGGACGCGGTTGGCTTTCTTGACACTAGGTGGAAGAGAGGATATTTATGATTGGAACTACAGATATGATCTTTAACCTGGTTAGATAATAACATACTTAATTCTTAATATCAATACTTTAGTAATGAAATAAAAATTCTTTTCAAATAGATAGCAAAACTGCACAATTGTGCAAAAAGTTTCCTGTCTACAAAATTTCGCAATAATATAGTTCACAATTTTGTTTGATCAGCTTTCTTTTGCTATATGTTTATTCAAGAGAACATAAAGTAGATGTCCTGTAAGCTTTAAGAACTGCTCCCCACCACAAGCCCCTGACCATTTAATTTGCCTGCATAAGACCTAACTACAACTCTTGAAAGAATCTGTCATAAGAAAAGCAGATTTAGCTATTTAGAAATGAAAGAGCTGAGTAGCTTGTATCTATATTTGATTCTGTGATTTTAGACAGTTAAAATATCCAAACCTGATGCTTACACTGTTAAACTTTTCCCACAGTTTTACAAGAACTGACAAGGTCACAGCCTGAGGTAGTATGGTTGCCAGATGTCACACCATTAGTTACAATCTTAGACAGAATAGGTGTAAGTAGGGAGAAGCAAGGCTTAAAATAACTCTTCATGCAATGTTTTTCCTGCCAATGCTATTCTAACAATGTAAGCACTATTTCTTATTTCATAGTATTCAGTGGATCTCAATATTTTTACTTAACAGAAGCTAAATACTTAAATCATAAATAAGTGGAAATAACTGTAGCTATATATCCTGTACAAACTGTGTTTTTAATTATCAAGCTTTTCAAAGGAAAAAAGCCCTTGAACACATCAGATCCTACCAGTGACCTATGATTTTTTTTGAACTGAACATTTGCGCAATCACCTTCAGACATATTTGTTATCCATTTCACTTTAATGTGTTGTGTTCAATAGAAAGCATAGGTTTTTTTCAAGCAGAGGCAATATTTTTTTCAAAACACCTCTCTTTTACCTTTGAAAGGCACTTTCTCATACAGGGATGCACATAAATAAATCATTGCCTCACTTCATTGGCTTTTGATGCAAGTTTTCTACAGGTCATTCTTCACTGAATGAAAGCTATATATCTTTAGTAGCAAGCTTGGTAATGTCAAGCTGATGGTGGTTAGGTGTTCTGAAACTTCCAGAGAGAAACTGGAAAACTGCAAGTCATTTTCTACACTTTTGCTTTTGTTCACCCTGCCCCTCCTGGACTGTGTATTCTTATTTCTCAAATAAGGTTTAGTATGGTGAACTATTTTACCAGCAGAGAGTTTCTAAAAGTTACTTTTATAAAATAATGTTACGCTTCCTAAAATAAGTAGTTGAAATTTTCGGTAAGAAATTAGTGATGCAGAAAGAAGAAAATAACTTGTACAAAGTAATGAGTATACATGGAAATATATATATATATGTATGTGTGTGTACCTGTATTCTGTTTGAAAAAACATGTGGTTCTTTAAAGTGCTGTATTCAACTCATTGTATGCACCTACATAGATAGGCAAAGGGATAAAAAAAACATTTAACGGTATCCTGCCTTACAGCTATTTCCCTCTGTTTTGCAGCAGAATAGTGGAGGTCTGACACATTCCACAACATGGCTACTGTAACATGGTTACTGTTAAACCAGCAAACTCAGGAAAATATATACTGCCTGGTATGGATCCGATGTAGCAGGGAATGCTAAACTGCAAAGTCTGTAACTCATTGTACACGATCACCAAAACCACATCTAACCATAGATGTTTAATCCAGGAAGGTCTGTAAAAATATCCATTCCTCTTCCAACACGCTCTCCAAATCATCCTTAACCAGTCAAACGAGAAACTTCCAGCACTGGGGACAATAAAAATTGTGGTATTATTGAAGAGTAAATCTGAACTTTGAAATAAGGAAATGAGCAAGACTGACTTCATAACATTTAAAACTATTAAATATTGTTGCTCTTTGATGTGTTTAAGTCTGGCAAACTATACATAATGGTATCATTCACCCTTTACATAGAGGACCATCATTAAAAATTCTAGTCAAAGTAATATAGAAATTATTGCATTGCAAGAAAAGAGAAAATAGACTGACCAATGTAATATGATCAGTGTCATGGCAAAGGAAGTAGCCCATGTACAAGACCCTAGCAGACCACTGCATGTAAGTAAATAGTTGTTCTATGCCTGTTTTCATATGGTGTTCATTAGAAAAACAAAAGAAGTGCCTCCAGCAGTTTTTCCTTAGAAGCAGACAATGCAGCTTTTGTCTTTTGAATCTGCATAAGAGAGTCACAGACTGGAGAAACATCTAAGTTTCCCTTGTGAATTAGTGATAGCTAAAAATAACAAGAATGAAATATATTTTAATTATTAGATGAATGCTAAAGTGTAAATAATGCTCTATTAAACTTTATTCTTAGAGAAAAATGACCCTTTTTAGATGCATTGCCTTATTTGCTTAGTGCAATCTTGCTAAGAAACTTAACAGTAAATTATCATACAAATTAAACTTTGATATGAAGGGAGTCCTTAGAGAGCTGGTGAGAACTACCTGCATACAATTAGTCACAATATGGTAGGAGCAACCTAGAGACTAACAGGGTAGCGATAGGTAAAGCAGTATAAACTACTACAGAGAAATAAAGTCACCACAGTGATGATCTTACGTACCAGGAACCTGAAAGTTTTCACGGCAAGGCTTACATTCACTTTCTATTGCACCAGTGACTGATTAGTAAATGATTGGCTAGAAACAGACTCTCTGCTAGTATCAATTAGTGTAATTTCACCAAAATGAATCTATTTTCATCAAAGATTAGTCACTTAGCATACCTCCACAAGCAGACTGGAAAATCTGAAATCACTGAGCATTCCCAGAAGAGTCCTCCCCTGGCATAAAGTGAGTAGTTAAAATTATGTTGATGCTTATAAATGAGGTTCCTTCTAGGATCCTTTATATTAGAGCTCTTACCTGATAGGGAAGACAAATTCAGGAACCAGAACAGCATTAGTCAGCTGAAAAAGTACTCTGAAAAGCTGTGCTGTTTGCTGCTGCTGAAGTGCTGTTGAACCTGGGTCAAAGCACAATGCCTTCCACTCATCCTCTAGTTATCTTGCCTATTCACCTTGTAAAATCTGTAAATCGGGGATCTCATGTGCTGGAGGCCAAAGAGAGTGAGATCTTAATCTCGGTTAGGGCTTCTGTGAGTCAACTCCTTACCAAGAATGACACTGCACAGGTATGACGTCAGAAATGTTCAGAACTGAGGGAGACATTAGTTTGAGTCACTCCACACAGGTGTGAAGCACCTGTAACTCATTTATTCTGCCCCTACCGTAACAATTATCCAGAAATTTCTAGAAGAATTTTTGGATTGGTCAAAAATATCATTCTGCTTTATGGAAAACATAGACAAAATTGATTTGTTCAGTTGCTATCCATGTGCTTCATTAAAATTATATTTTCCCATTTATGTTTGTGGGTGTGCTTTTTGCGGAGGAAATCTCATTTCATAGACTTGCAGCACAAATGTAGTTTTTTCCCCACTGTATAAAGTGATACTGTATTAAGTGATTTATTAAATTATTTACAAAGTTATTAAAAAGTGCCAACATTTATTTATTCTTTTGTAACAAATGTTTAAATTTAAAAATCACATTATTATCACAGAGGCGCTACCACCATTGTTGATTGGCTCGGCCTTGGTCAGAGATGGGTCTGACTTGGAGCCAAGGAAGGTTCTAGTAACTTCTCAGAGGAGCCACCCCTGTAGCCCCTTGCCTGCTACCAAAACCCCGCCACATAAACCCAATACAAATGCTCATTGATAATTAAGCATCTGCTTTAGTTGTCCACATATAAAAATTGCTCCCACTAGGTATATACTTACATATTACAAGCTTTTAAAGCCTTTTCTTCTTTTTATCAAACATGGCTATCATCATGAAAAAAGTAACATTCTGTATTTGTCAGTGCGCTCTATAACTACTTAATATTAGTATTACATAATATGTTTTTGAATAACTTTGTTTCACTATCTTATTTTCAGATTAGACAAATAGATATTTTATTATTTTTCATGTATGATAAAATAGCCTCTTTGATGTGATCATAGTGAGATTGCATAGCATTACTTAGCTGTTGAATACTATTTAAATCAACATTCCTCAATTCATGCTCTTCACTTTTGCTCAGTATCCTTCAGCTTTATAGTGATTAATGTTTTTCGTGCTGCCTATCAACATATTTATAAAACCAAGAGAATGTTTTATTTACAGCAAAGACGTGATAGATATGAGTCATAAAAGAAAAGAAATTCTGTCTTAAGAAAATCGTGACAACCAAGCAAGGGAGGACCTTTTTTCAAAGGCATGAAGATCCACGAGGCCCCTTACTGATGTATCCAAGTGCCCTTCACATCTTTGAAACTCTGCCCTGAATGCATGCTACTTAGTAGAATGACATTGTTTCCATCAAAGGAAGCATTTTCTTTTCTGGAGCAAAATTTGAAATCCAGCTAAAGACTGATTTTTACCCAGAAAAAGAGACTGTGGTGGTGTGTTCACCATGTGAGCGCATTTTGAAACACGTCAACCTCCTTTTTCAAAAAGAATAGCCTTATCAGTTTCAGCTGAAAGTTCTGGGGTTTAAGATTGTAGTTGTTAGTGTTGTCTCTGCTGATGTAGATTTTAGTCATATATTGAGGAGCACATTCAAATCCACTGCATTTGCAGTGGGAAGAAGATGCTGCAATGCTGTTTTATGTTAGTAATAATTTCCAGCCTTGGAACAACATATTACATATTCAGTGCTCCTCTTTTCTTTAACAAAGTTCCTGGATGAAATGAATGAGAGCTGTGATATGAACTTCAGCGTGTCCAGGATATAGTCACTGAGTCTTCTTTTTTCTTCCAAAAGACGCCTTCAGTCATTTCTACCCAGAGCAGAGTAGAATGATTAAAGTTTTGCTACTCTATAATCACAGTGACAAAATTTACTATTTCATAAATATAAAGCAGATAAATGTTTAAGGGATCTGCAAAGCTTTTGTAATGAAGATGACTTGTACAAAAGATCATTCACTCACTACTACAACTCTGTCTTTGGTAGCAGATAGAGAGTAGCAGATAGAGAAGCTGACAGAATATTTCTTGGCTGTTTTGCATACCGAGAACAACCTACAAAACCAACCATAATCTGAAGATTTTTCACCTTTTTTGCTTCTGAAGCTGTGAAACATCATCTTGTCTTCTTATATTATGTTTTTTAAATGTTCAAAGTACTTTTTGTGATGAATTTGACAAACTTGTTTCTGAAGAACAACCCAAATTTCATGAACTGATCGTAAAGCCTCCTCACACTTAAATGTAGACTATATTTCAGCGTGGGTCTGTACTTGCACAATTGTCTTCATAAACATCATCAGGATGTTTTTGAATATTACATGCAGAGACACAGTGAATGCATATAATTGCACTACTGAATGCAATGCCATTGCAGGATTTTACAGTGATCTGACTTAGACAGAGACCTATTGAAAAAGCATAGTGTGAGCACCAGGGGCTTTTCCACCCTGCCTCGCCAGTCACCTTCACCTCTGCTGAGAGATCAGCACACATGTGAGGAACTGTAGTTGAAAGCTCTGACTTCAGTGAGAAAGGAGGTTTCAGGTATAACAGAGCTTGCAATGTCAATATTTTATTACTTGTTAGGAAAACAGTAAAAAAAAAAGTGTTTTGGAAAATTGTGTAAGTTGTTACTGTTGACTTTGTTTTGAGAGGCAAGTCTTTGCATTTTTGAGAGGAAACATATTTAAACATGCATGTTTAGTACATTTTGAAACAAGTTCACCAATTATGTCTTCTGTGCTACTCACTTTAGAAAAAGAGAGCAGCAGTTCATTTTATACTGGCTATGTAACAGATGTCAGCTATTGATAGTTTTAATTTGCAGGTAATGCAGACCACGTTTGAACTCGTAACCTAAATGTGAAAAGTTCCATATGTACTTCTGTAAGCCATCTACATTTAAATTTTGTTCTTCAACAATAGGGAAATTTATTCCAGAAGGCTGTGAACAATATTGCTTAACTGATACAGCCTGAAGTTTGTTTGTTGTGTTGTTTTGTGTTGTTTTTTGTTTTTTTTTTAATTTGAGCTTTATAAGTATAATAAATATGGGTTAAAATTATTTACAAACTATGTTCAATTAAAACTAGCAGCTGCAGTTTTAATTGAACACTCTAATGATAAGCTCTTGAGAAACAAGAGTATTGAGGCAACTCTTCATCTAGCTGAAAGTACATTGCTTAATGATAAGCCTCTGAGAAATGAGAATACTGGAGCAGCCCTGGCTCTAGCTGAAGTCAGTGGGAGTTCCGAAATCAAGAGAAATTGCTCATGGCATTACAGGCACAGCCTTACAGTGTTGAAGTAAATGTGGATCTTTTCTGTGAACTGAAGGAAGGGACGATCAGGGCCAGACTAGAACTGCTCAGCTGGCATTATGGAATCTGCCGACTTCCTACAACCATACATCCATTTTAGAGGGCAGGGTAGTCTTGTTTGTTTTTTAATATGCTTCTGTCCATGAATTGAGTATTTTTCATGCTTTTATGTATGTTTTTAAAAGCATATTTTTAAGAAGAAGACTGAAAACAACCCATTTGACCTTCTTTTTCATAACTAAGGAAATGGCTGCAACACTTAAAGCCACGGGGAAGAGTTAGTCCTTACAGAGAAAGTAGAACAGCGTTAATTTCTAAGCACACCTGCTCCTACTGTTTTTAGGCATTTTTTCCTTTAATATAAGCCTTTGTAATGAACATTCTGACTTGATATCTACACTTTGCTCTTTTATGTGGTCTAATAAACTAGTTGTGATTCTTGGTATCTAATCAACTTTTATTTTTCATGAGCTTAATAAAATTCTAGCTACAGCTGTGTGCTCAGTCCTCATATAACTCTGACAGGAGCTGGCTGAATTAAAAAATGCAGAAATAATATTACCTCTTGAGTTTTCAAAAATATTTTTCCCTGTAAAAACGTAAAGAGTAAGTAATTGTCGTGGGTTAGGTTTACTAGGACAGTAATCTTCTAACACCTTTTCACTTTTTTATTCTATCCTCTATTCCTCCTTAAAGATGACAAAATAAACTACTGCTTCTTTTCCTTTTAAGCAATCCTGCTTAAGAACAATAACATTCTGACAAATAGAATTGCTTATTTTTAAATTACTGGGTTTGAAAAAATTGGGGCACAGTTTTGTCATGAACTCTACCTTGAAAAAACAGTTCAGGTGCAACATTTTCTTGACCAGTTTCACCCTCCAGACAGGGAAACCAGGAAACAGAAATGCTGAGCAGCACATGCCCTTGCCACAATCTCAGTCAAATCACTCAAATCTCATTTGATCCTCCAGACCTATGGCAAACTCACAACCAAGAGTTCAGAATATTTTAGGCATTGTAAAATGACATCTGGAGTTGGTTTGGTTTGTCTTCGGCACTTGTTCTCCAAAATGATTGTCTCACGGTGAGTTCTATACGCCTTGAGCCAGTGCGAATACTTAAGGGATACAAAGGCAAGCCTACGAGCTGCATTGTAAAGAACAGTTTAAATAGAATTAATTTGGCTACAGAGGAGAATATAATGCTCCAAATAAAAACATCTGTATATGTTCAAAAAAAAGGATCTGTCACCAGAACCCATAAAAATTCTTACTGGACATATACTTTCACTTTTTAAGGGAATAAACTTTACAAGTTGAAGAAGGAAGACTCTGTGAGGTTTCTGCTCTTCTGTTACAGAAAAATACATGACCATAGCCTTCTATGTATATCATTTTGATAAACTAGTGTAGAGAAACAGATGAAACAAGTCTATATGTACTCCAGTGCATTGGTTTTAAGAGTAGAGATTTTATATATATATTGTCTTTGTTAGCTATGTCCTACTCCAGGTTAAAATCCTCTATGCCAAGAAATTCAGACTGGTTGTGTCAACAGTGCTTGTATAGATGAGATCTGAGCTGGGATGAGTTCTCCATCTTGCCTCTCTTTCTGCATGTCCAAATCTACATGACTCACTGCAGACCTGAGCTACTTTACAAGTGAATGCATAGGCAATATGGACAATCAATGAATAAGATGCATAGGCTAACCTAACAGTATAGAGCTACTCACAGCAACTATTGTCACGATTTATTGTGTGTCTTTGACGATGAGAAAAGTGATGTATTATTTTCCTGACTTTAATAGAAATCAATTTGTGAGGCTTAATTTACCCTGACTTTGTTCAGCCTTTGTTCCATAGACAATTAAAATGACTCCTCCCTTTCTCCATTACTCGGCAGATTAGAAGTTAGCTTTCTTGTGCTGTTATTAGAAATGTCATTTTGCTATACTCTGTTGTCTACCATAATATAATTGTTAGTGAACTTTGATCTAAGAAAATATTGAGCTGTGCTCTTGTTAAAAAATGAACACTCCTATTGCCATCAGAAAACTTTCTAATGGATTTAAAAATCTTAATTTCAGAAGTACTCATCAATCATTTTTAAGTACATTTCCTCTTGAAATGAAAGTAAACAGGTGAGAGTGGAACTCAAAAATAGGTGTAAATAAGAAAAAAATTAAGTAAATAAGCACTATTTTTTTTAGGTATAAATGTAGCTGATAAAGATACAGAATATCATAACATAACCACAGTATGAAGTCAAAGCAATAGCACTACTCTGATTAAAATGTGACATAAGATTTATATGTATATGTTATGGATAGTTTATCCTTGGTAGCTATAGTGAGGTCTTAACACCATTTATACCTTAAACTGGTTTCAGCAGTGCCAGTAAACAATGCAAATATAACCCCAATCTGAGATAAACGGGGATGTGAAAGAACTTCCTGCATACTTCACAGTGGTTTGGTGGTGGCTTTTTTTTACACTATTATTAAACTAGGTGGAAGGAAGGCCCTCCAAAAAAAGTAAAAAAGCAAAAAAAACCTTTGAAAATATTTACATAAATTAACCGCTGTAACTGAAATGCAATTTACTTACAGAAAATGTGCAATAATCTATGAGAAAACAAAGTAGAACAACCAACTTACAGTGTCTAAAATGTGATTATGTGATACATAAACATTGCTATATTATAATACAGGAATACAAATATACAGTATTCTCTAAAAATAAAAAGAAAACAGGAATAAATAAAATACATATAGTAAAAAAGGACTAGAAGAATTAGAAAATCAGAAAATTAGGCGACAGTTATCAAAAATGATCAGCAATCTACAATGATTTTGTGTATATTGCTTTCCTTAAAAGTCTATGATTTTCCAAGGCTGTCTGAACATTTACCATCTAAAAGATCAAATTCCTGTAAAGAGTTACAGTAATTTGAAAATTTCAGTAAAATGACAGCAAATGCACTTACTGAATTATACTTAACAGAAGAGGAAAAGAAGAGGTTTGTGGCCTTAAAATACAATCACATAAAATTACATGCCTGCAAAGAGCAGTAAGAAGACAAGGGCATTAACCTTCCACTGCAATTCAGGCCAAAGAGCCAGGAGACACCAGTTGTTACAAGATGATGGTAACCTATGCCAGGCAGGTAGGCAGCAGTAAGATAAAAAGTGGATACGGTGGGTATAACATCGGCTTTGTTGTCAATGAACACTCATAATTTAAGTTTCTAACTTGTCTCCCTGAACTACAGATTTGTACATACACACAGATCAGACTCAAAAGTTATGAAATAATTCATAATCACAGTTTTGAGCATAAAAAAGGAGAGAAAAAGACATAAGCATATCAAAATAGGGAACTCATCAACATGCAGATCTCAGTCAAAGTAATTAGAACCGGATCTGGAGCTCCTGATCTTAGAACCTCATGCATACAAGGACATCAGATATGAAATATTTTAATTTTGTATTTCTAGAACCAAATTTCTAGTCCTCATCATTTTGAACAAAAGCTAGCAGCTGTGAGACAAGTCTAATAGGTGATATGAGCAGAGAGCATTAAAATAAGGTGTCTGAATGGATGAACTGCCCAATTTAGTCCAGTGTGGTTTTGAGCCAAGAGCAAATTTATCTGTGTAATCCTGCTAACATCCTCCTCTTTGTCTGCCATCCGAGTTGCAAGGCCAGTAGCACACTTCGGTGAGTTCACCGTTGGTGATAAACTGTTGCTCTTTCTGAGATACAGCTGTTTGCTGACACACTTGGATGGAAAAAAATCTAAACCCATGAAGCTATTTTTTAGGGCTGAGACAAGCCAATAGCAGACTGGTAGCCTGTAGAGAAAATCACAATCATTGATCCTCCTCCTCTTTTCTCTCTGCCACCACTCCGAATGCACAAACTCTTTTATTTGTGTAGGCTGTGATACTCACCTGATAAGAAGTTGAACTACATCAGCTGCTAATCCAGGTGGAAAGATTGCTTGGCTTTGTTTATACAGTTTGTGTGCCTGCCTTGAAAGACCCTGACTTCTTGTAAACAGCTTAATGCTAATGATCTGATATGCTGTTCTTGTGAACTCTCACAGCAACCCATGACAGTTTCTAAATGATACGAGCGAAAAATAAGGCTCTTATTCTACTTTATGTCGTGATTTATTGTTAGGCAAATGAACTTCAAGAGATTTAGGTACCTGAGCTGGTTTAAGAGAGGTCCAATGAGCACTGAAGCCGCCACTATAAAGAAAATGAGCGTCCAGGCAGGAGGAGGGAAGGAGACACAGACAAAACGAGGAAGGTCGCTACTTTTAGTAGTGATACTAATTTAAGCCATAGTTAGTTAGCATCATCCCTAGTGAGAATAAAGTTAAGGTATGGAAGACAAACTGTAGGGGAAAAGCTACCATGACTTTTGGATTGTCTTCCTTCAGCTCTGTAGGGTTGTCTATCAGTGCCATTTCTGTAAAAAAAGCTAAGCCTTTTGATTCATAACAGAGTGACAAGGGGGCAGATTCAGACACATGAAAACCTTTGGTCGACACATGAGCTGGAAAACTTCATCATCCAGAAACAACGGGTTTTTTTAATAATGTGGGAGGCCGTAGAATAAGATTCCCAAGACCAATTTTTTGTTTTGCCTCACATGTAGTATAGTCTACTGCAAAAGTTGCCTATGGTAAAAGATGGCTGAAGGTGGAAAAACATTTTTAGCCCAGTTGGCTTTTTCATATATGGCTGCTATTGTCCTGCAGCTGCTGCTGAAGACACTGCCAAAGTTAGTACTACGTACATGCGTCAAGCAAGAATACCAGCCGGATCCTGAAAATAATTACTTGTTCAAATGCTTGTATCCAAAGGAAAAGGAGACCTGAGAAGAAAGTAAAAACCCCAAACAATCCCCTTGTTTGAGAAACTGACAGAACTGTAGGAGAACTAAACAGAAGCTTTCCCAGTCAGGGCCTTCCTTTCTTACTTGCCTCTCTTTTGGTCCCCTTTCGGATTAGGTTGCTAAAGTCTCAATGATTTATCTAGGAAAGAAGGAACCTATTATGCTGAAAAAAAGTTAGCATTTTGTTATTTATTGCATTTTTTTTTCTTTCTTTGAACACCACCACCAACCTAGAAAGTCACTTGTATTTTTCGTATCAACTGTATTGGTTTTACAAGCAAGAGCTACACTCCTTAAGGTTTCCGAAATGATCTACTTGGAGCTATTCTTAGCTTTGTTTTTTATACCACTGATAACATGTAATCATAATTGTAAAACAAACAGTTTTAGTATAAACAGTTAACAAAAACATAAATCATTCTAGATATGTTATACCTGAAAAACCTGAACTTTGTATTTGAAAAAAATCTCATTTTGCAACATTAGAGTTATTGTCTCTTGAAATGGTCCTGGCCTGCCAGCAACTGAGGTTGATCAGACACATAAAGCAGCATACAACTCTTGGATGAGAATCAAGAAAAGCCTTTAACTCTCAATAAATGCCTGAGATATAAAAATGTAAATGCAATCAGGACACGTTCTGACCTCAAGTAACTTTGGCAATTAAACAATTCACAGACCTCAACCCACAAATACGTTTGATCTCAGTAGAGGCATTCAAGCAGAATGTAAGTGAATTTTCTCACAACGTTGTGAGTTTTATAAATCTCTTTTTAACCTTAAAATCAGTTAAGTAGTTGCATAACGACTCATACAAATAATCTCACTGACTCCCCTGCGATTACATAGGTAAGCAAATTATGCATATCTTTGCAAATCAGGTTGTCGATTTGCATCAGTTATGCACCACAAGCAGGAAACGAAGGTAGTGCTTTACTAGCTCTATATCAGTCAGCAAATGTGATTTGTGACAACTTTTAAGACCCATATTGTCCATGGATTTTAATTCTTCACCCTCCGCTAGTGGCATCCGTCAGTCTCACACATCCTAAATTAAGAACTGTTTTGTCGCTCTCGATTTAGCATTTTATTTTTAAAAAAAAGCAACCGGCAAGCAAACAGCCGGCTTGGCCGAAGTTGCTGTAGCGCAGCTGATGTCGCTGAAGTTCAGTGGCACTTTTCTCGTGGCGATCTGTGCAGCAAAGTTAAACAGGAAAATAACGCCTTTTCTCGGGCACCGGGTACAGGCCAAGGGAGATGTACGCGAAGATGAGGCGGAGGAACGAGGAGAGAAGACCACCTCCCTCCCCAGCACCGCGCCGGCCGGCAGGGCAGCGCCCATCGCCGGCGCCTCTCGGCGGGGCAGTCGCAGGCGCGGCCGCCAGCCCTGCTCGGGGCGGGGAGCGGCGGGGGGCGGCTCCGGGGAACCTCTTCAGCGGTGCGATACCCCTCGCGAAAACAAATAGTGGGGAGTAGCGCCCCCCCCCCCCCCCCCCCCCCCCGTGAACTTTATTTATGAGCTTCTGTTGCCGAGGAGCGCGGTCAAAAACTGGGGTGGAAGAGAGACGGAGGTTTTGGGGCTTTGTTAGCCCCCGGCCCCTTCCTGCCAGCCGCCCCACGCGGGTTTCCTGCGGCCGCCAAGCGGGAATGAGCCCAGGAAAAAGAGCCTAGACCCAGGGAAGGGAAGGGGTCCGGCCGGGCGCTGGGGAGTAGGCGGGCCGCAGGGGGCCGGTGGCGGCTGCCGGGGCGACCAGGAAGGCGGAGGCGCAGGGCGGAAGGCTCGGGGGTGTCCCTGGCACCGCTGCCCTCCGCCGCCGCCGCCAAGCTGTGTGCGGGTACCGCGGCCGCGCCTGCGGCAAGCGGCGGCCATCGCCGGCTCGCCACCCCCGCGCGCCCCTCCGCGGACGGAGGGGTGGGGGCGGAGGAGGCGGAGGAAGCGGCGGCGGCGCCAGGAACAGGGAGGCGGCGGCACGGCGAAGGAGGGAGGGAGCCGAAGCCGGGCCGGGCCCCGCAAGAGCAACAGCAGCGCCAGCTCCTCCTCCTCCTCCTCGGTGAGCCCCGCTCCGCCGCCCCGGGAGGCTGCTCGCCGCCGAGCCCGGATGCCGGCGCAGGCCGGGCCGCGCCGCCGAGGAGCCCGGGAAGAGGCCCGCGCCGGGAGCGGGACATCGCGGCCTCCGCTGGGTGAGCGTCCCTGGGGCAACGGGCGCGCCACGGCCTGTCTCCCCCTTCCCTTCCCTTCCCCCGGTGGCCGTGGAGGGCTGGTGGGGCGGACAGAGAGCCGGGGGATGGGGACGGCGCGGTTCGCGGCTTGCCTGCCGCCCTCCGTCCGGCCCACGGCCCTGGCCTCCCCTCCCTTTGTTTGCTCGGCTCCCCGAGCCTGCGGCGGCGCCAGGCCCTGCGAGGCACCGGGGCCGCGGCGCGGCCTGCAAGGCGGGCGGGCGGTGAGCGGCGCCGGCCCCGGGCCGCCGAGCCCCGCCGTGACAGGAGGGGGCCGGGGCCGGCCTCTTGCCCCCACCAGCCGCGGCGACGGGGCCCGTCGGCCTCCCCGCCTCCCCCCTAGGCCGCTGCCCGGCTGCACCCCGCTCCTACCGGTGCCGTTATCGGGGGCGGCCGAATGAGACGGATTGACCCCACCCGCCCTGAAAGCCGCGTTCCGCTGTGGGCTGGGAGGGGTCCCCGTCTCCAGCGGGGCGGGTGTCCGGAGGCGGCGATTTGGGCCGCCGCTGCGGGGGGCTTGTGCGGCGGAGGAGCCCCGGGGCGCCGGTGCGAGGTGGGCTGTGCCGTGGGCTCCCGGAGGGGCGAGCGAGGGAAAGGCTGCGTTCTGTGGCAGGCGTCACTTAAAAACTTGACTTCAACAAGAAAGCAACACCAAAACCCAAAACTTTACTGGCTTTCATTGTTCTTCAAGCTGCTTCTCACGTTCTCTTTCCCTAATGGTGCCACTTCTCTTGGAAGACAACTGGTCCTGGCCTGTGCCCTACCCGTTTGCTTAAGAAAAAAGCCTTTCCAAAGCACTGAGGCTTTAGGAGGAGCAGAAGATGCTGCTGTGATGTGAGGTGCTTTGACTGTGTCTTTTGCCTTTTGTCCCCATGTTTTCCAAATCATGTTATTTTGGAATGCAGTTTTTTCTGCAGGGTAGGTTAATCTGTTAAAGACAGTTGATTGCAGGATGCACTTCAGTCAGGGAAAGCTTCGCTACCAGTTACCAGATTCTTGTCCCCTTTCACCAGTAGGTCCCAGCCCCTCTTTCCTACCTGCCAGGGATGCTTATGCCATGTCCGGCCTCTTAATACACCTGTAGTTAAAAAAATGCCTGCTTTAGGCCTTCTGTCTTAGCTGCTGTCTGCACAAGTGCTCAGGGAATGGTGCATCTGCATTTCTGCTCTGGGTGGAAAAAATAGCTCTGTTTTTTCATGTTAATAAACACATCCTTGGATTGTAGAAAATACGGAAGCTTCAGTATAGTTGTGAAATAAATTACTTCATTTGGCTGGAAGACTTTAAACCACTGGAGAATATGTAGGTATTTTTGGAACCTTCTGCAGTAAGGCAGTAATTGTAGCTCACAGTTTTATGTGTAACTTACGAAAAGCAAATTTCACCTTTTTCAAAATGCTTATTTTCATGAAGTGTTAAGCAGTACTTGAAGTCTCCGCTTTCTATTATATATTTCTCAGTTTTGTGGCATTGTGCTGGGCTTGGAACTGAGCATTTACTTAAAGTAGGTTCACCTGTTGTACACTTACTTAATCAGGCATGTATTCCCTATGTCCCGAGTTTTGAGATTTAAGTAGATGTGGTTTTTTTTTTTTTAAAGTTACAATTCAATGAAATGAAGCCCTAATACTTAAAAGTATGAGTGATCACAGTGTAGTGTTATATAAAAATATCTGCATTTATTGACTTCCTGGGAAGCTGCAGAGCTATGGAGTTGTAAGGAAGAAGCGCTGTGTTGTTTCCAAAGCTTTTGTCAGCGTCACTTCATCGCACTGCATGTGTGCAGTGTCAAAGTGTTCACGTGGATTCAGGAGACGTGATAGGTAATCCTCAACTTCCTGAGAACCTGACATACTGAAATTTTAAAAAGATGTATATCAATTTATACTGTGCTGTTAACTTTTCATCCTAGGTTGTGAAGTAGGTCCATCGAACACCTTGGGTTACTCTTAAGAGAGGGATGATTTGAAGAAATGGTAACTGGTCCACGTTGTTCTGCAAGTACATTACGCATCCTGACTCTCCTTAGCGCAGTGGAGCGGTGGAGAGGGAACTCTCAATTAAGAGCTTTTCTTAGGAAGCAAGTTAATTCTTCCTGCGCTTTCTTATGAAATCTGCTATAGCTGTACAGTAAATTTGAACATAAACATTTGGAAGACTTCCATCTAGTAGCCTTACCTTGAGTTCAATACGTATTTGCTACACTGTTGCTGTCAAAACTGAGGCCACAGTCCAGGGTAATTCCTTACTCAAGTGCCTTATTGCCCTCCTGGGCCTACGAATGACTATTTTGGTAGTGTTTGGATAACACAATGGGTTGTAGGGAGGTGAGTGATAACAGAAAGTAGATAGAAAGGAGACTGTAGTCTGCTCATGTGTTTCTCAGTGTTTTGTTGATAGTACTTTAATGTGTGTTAGCAAGAAATTAGAGGGGGCAACTCAAACAGTTGTGATGCCCCAAGGAGGAAAATAAAATACAAGTAGTATCGAAGTAAACGTAATCTAATTTAGCAATGTAAACGCTAAAATGTATTGAGTGTAAATTGGATAGGATTGGGACTGAAAAACAGAATAGTTTTCTTATGCAACTTAACTGTGTATTTTGTAGCGTAAAGTATTAAACTGAAAAGAAATGCATAACTTTGAGTTTCTTTTTTATTTTTAAGGAGAAATAATAATATCTCGTAATGTTCCTTATGCTTGTGCCATAGTCTAATTTCATTTCTTTTTAGTGTACACTTATTTTTCTGGAAATACATATCAGTCTTCAGAAGACAATAGATATATTCGATGCAGAGCTCCCAAGTTCTTACAGCCTCTGACCCAGTGTCTCTCAATAAATTTGCAGTAGTAGTAGTAGACAAGGAAGTATCCTTCAAAAAAAAACCTCCTGAAAATTTTCCTCTACAATTTCAGATGGCAAGTTACACATAGTAGTATGTTAGGGTCTTTTTTTTTTAGAAAACAAGAAGATTATGCTTGTAATATGTCCATGTTTAAAAAATAGCTTCGTATCACTCAAATATGCTTCTGATACAGCAAAGGATAAAGATTCATGACCTAGAGTAGATTCCTTCTTTTATTATTATTTTTGCTCTTTCCTCTAGAAAGAATTTATTTCTGAATTAAAACTCTCTACTATGTAAGTTGGTTAAATTTCAGTGTTAAAAATAGTTACATTAGTTTGAAACAAACATTTAAAAACTTGTAGCATTGTTGTTGTTTTTTTTTGTTGTTGCAATAGGTGTTTTTTTTTTTCCTACTAGCTTAATGATCTTAAGCTATTGAAACAAAAACATGTCACCTATTTCAGCCTCTCCTGGTGATTAAAACCAAAACTAAAACAAGTTGGCCTTGAATTATTGCCCTGGATGAAAACGGAAAGCTGACTGTAGGTAAAGTGTTGTTTAATACATCAAATGTATAAATAAGATTACACAGACTTTGCTAGAGTACGCAAACTGAAATTGAAAAGACAACGTGATGCAGAATCTGACTTAGTCTGGTTATTGTGAGAAGTGAAAGTTTCAGGTCAAAGTGTTAGAAATTTAGCTCTCTGATTTCTTAAGCTCACTTAAATAAGAGTTGCTCCAAATTTTTTCTTCTACCTGTTTTCATGGTCTTCTGACTCCTGCTTTTTTCATGTACAGGCTTGCAAACAATAAGCATCTGCAACTCCAGATAATTTCAGGAAGTTTTGAGGTGTGTGGCTTTGCAAATCTGACTGCTATTCATTAGAGTCTGTAGTGTGGATTTAGAGGCCTATTTTTAGAATTTTCTTTTTTTTTAAATAATTAAACTATTCTCTGTCATGAGTTTTTCTTCTGGAAAATACTAAGATAAAATAGTCTGGAAATTATTGACTCTTTTCTGTGTCCTTAACCATTCACATAACACTTTGGACTCTGAGGAACTAAGAGTTGGCTTCATTTATGACAAGGATGTAAGCCATGTGTTACGTAAAAAATTGTTCCTTGCTTGCTACATCACCAGGAAAACTACGCAAGTTAAATGTGTCTTTATTTGTTTAGCACGGATGCAGATACATTGGTGATTTGTTCTGCCTCTGACTTTAAAACTCTGTTGAAGGAATATGAAAAAAATCTCCTTGCTTGCAGGTAACCTTAACTTAAGAATGCTATATATAGGCATTTCTGTCCTGGTGCTGCTCTCCAAACATTGCTTTCCATGGTGTATATATAGGGCACATAGAGCATGAGAGGCTTCCTGTCTTCTGTAAAGTGTTCTTTTCTTTTGTAATCTGCCAAGTGTGATAAGTTGACAGTTTTAAAAAAATCTCAAGTTTCTAAGGTATGTGAGTTTTCTGTTAAAAACATCAAATTATTTTGCTGTAAACTGTTGTAAAGCAGTTTTGGATAAGAGCCATTTTCTCTGGCACTGAAGGTATAAATAGTAGATGTTAGTGGTTTTTTTTGAGTTCATTAAGTGGTCTCTAGTTAAAAAAATTAATGAAAATGAACCTATGCGTATTGTTAGGTAAATCATACAGAGAAGTGGTATTTTTCTTTGCTTCCCAGTGCAGTGTGGCAACTGTAGTTGTATTATTTAACTCGGATGATACATGATACTGATCCATAAGAGGACTTGTATACGGTTTTGATGGTCTCAAGTCAATATGGTGAATGCAGCTAGCAGATAAATTGATCAATTTTTAATTTTAGGATTTGAAATTGCAGACTTTAAACCTTTGGTATTATTCTTTAAGGATATTCCGTATTAAAACAATACACAGAGTGCCACTCTTGATGACAGAATTGTTGGAAATGAGGTTCCAGTCAGGCTTGGTTTTACAGCGTGTGGTCTCTGTTTTTCTTGAGTAGTTTTATTCTTAATTAATCTCAACGTTCTCTGGTAAATGTGCTAAAACAGCAGTTTGTAGGAGTCTTGAGTAGGTGATTGTTTTTCCTTCTCTAAAGCAGTCTGCATTCCTCAAATAGGTTGAGAACAAATTAGTAGGCTACTCCAAACGCTTCCGAAGCATGTTTGTTTGATCCCAAGATGTCTCTGGTCAAGTTTGCTTTTTTGTTTGTTTGTTTTTATTTCTCATTTAGGGAATCCTATCTCCCCTGACTTTGTCTCAGTAACTGCTACATGACTGGGCAGTTACCGGCTGTAATGTTGCCTGTGTTTTTGGCATCAATAATGGATTTTAATACCCTTGGAATCCCTTTTGGTCGGTAATCAGGTATCAGATTAGGAGGTTTAATAATCGAAATAAAGAAATGAAGATGAGTGGTGTCAGAGCAGGTTTTTGATTACGGAAGGTGTGCCTTCTAGAATGAGATTTGTGGAAGCTGTACTCCAAAAACAGGGCAGGCAGCTTTTCAGGTCGACTCTCTTCCTTCAGGAGCTGGTGGGAACTGGGCGAGCGAGGAATTCTCACTGGGTTCACTGAACAGAAGCTGTTTGTGCAGGCGTACGGGTTTGGATGAAACCTGTGCTGGGGAAGTTTTCCAGGCTGGAATTCCAGACTGACTCCAGAATACTTGGTTTGTGCATTCAGAGGTATGAATTGTGTAAGATCTTAAGTCTGGGTCTGTGTAAGGTAGATTCCTGGTGGCTTTTTTTTCCCTTCCCCTCCCTGTTCTCTCTTCAGTGGAAAACACGGAAAACCAATGCTGATCCAATGCTCTCTGAAACATTGACTTATCTTCTCTTGGCTTTTGAAAGGGAGAGGGTTGTTGGTTAAGTAGTAAGTAATGTTGAGAAATAATAAAGGATTAGCCGTAAGGCCTTTGGCATGACTTTGCGCAAAAAAATCTAGTTACTTGGGAAAATACTTATGTGTAAATTTAAATATTCTGCAGTCCCTTACTGAAGGGGTAAAAAAAGAGAGTCTGTACTGACCAATGCACTAGTCTTATTTGCAGTCTAATACAGTGATGGTCAAAAGAAGATGGTGAATGGAAGTTGTTAGATCGGTACTGACTCAGATGTCCTGTATATTACATAAAGAAGTGCTTTTTGGAATCTGCAGTGTTTTAAATGTTGTTTAACATGGAAAAAAGGAAGACAAATTCTGTGTCTCAGCATTGAAAAGTATGCATCTATTCTCATTTTTTTTAAATTGTACTAATACATTTTTTCATTTTATTTATAGTGTGTGTAAGTTTAAATGTATGTCAGAGAACAGGAGAAAAAACAGTCTGTGTGCATGTACATTACTCTATTTTTTTCATACTTGAACTTTAAAGCTTAGCTAGCATTTGTAGCTAAGAGCTACTCCTGGCTGTGCAGAAATTTGACCTTGCTCTGGAGATAGCTATCTTAAGGGCTTTGAGTTTATGTATATCTTGTAGAGCATATTACCTCATATAGACAGTGAAAATTTTATCTTTAATCCTGCATGTGAGAATTTATACACTGATGTGAAGTTGCTCAGTTGCTAAGTTCAAGCTAAACAATGTACAATGAGCAGTCCTATTGATTTAAATGTCTGCTTACAGTTAATCTTTGCTGGGTTGGGACTGAATATTAGCAAAATCAGATTGTTTTGAACTGTGTGGAAAATTATTTTCTGCTTCTGTTGAACACTAATTAAAAAAACCCACCACTACAAAAAAAACCCCAAAATCTGAAAACCAAACAAACCCAAAAGTCTTCCAGTGTCCATCAGGACAAAACAGTAAAACGGTGTCTGTCCGAAAACTTTAACTAAAATATTCTCAATCAATTATGCTGGTTGGGGTGGTGAGGCATTTTTGTCTGCTGGTGACTAGAGTGTAGGTGTAGGAGGGGAAAAAAGAACTTCCTGATCTTAATTATGCATAATTAAAAGTCATAGAATCATAGAATGGTTAGGGCTGGAAAGGACCTTCAAAGGTCATCTAGTCCAACCCCCCTGCAACAAACAGGGATATCTCCAACTAGATCAGGTTGCTCAGGGCCTCGTCCAGCCTGGCCTTGAACGTCTCCAGGGATGGAGCATCCACCACCTCTCTGGGCAACCTGTTCCAGTGTTCTACAACTCTCATGGTAAAAAATTTTTTCCTAATATCCAATCTGAATCTACCTCCCTCTATTTTAAAACCATTACCCCTTGTCCTGTCACAACAGGCCCTCCTGAACAGCCTCTCCCCATCTTTCTTGTAGGCCCCCTTGAGGTACTGGAAGACCGCTATAAGGTCACCCCGGAGCCTCCTCTTCTCCAGGCTGAACAGCCCCAACTCTTTCAACCTGTCCTCATAGGAAAGATGCTCCAGCCCTCTTATCATCTTCGTGGCCCTCCTCTGGACCCTCTCCAACTGGTCCATGTCCTTCTTATGTTGGGGGCTCCAGAACTGGACGCAGTACTGCAGGTGAGGTCTCACGAGGGCAGAGTAGAGGGGGAGAATCACCTCCCTCGACCTGCTGGCCACACTCCTCTTGATGCAGCCCAGGATGCAGTTGGCTTTCTGGGCCGCAAGAGCACATTGCCGGCTCATTTTGAGCTTCTCATCCACCAGTACTCCCAAGTCCTTCTCCTCAGGGCTGCTCTTGATCCATTCACCACCCAGTCTGTATTTGTGCCTGGGATTGCCATGACCCAGATGTAGGACCTTGCATTTGGCCTGGTTGAACTTCATGAGGCTGACACGGGCCCACCTCTCCAGCCTGTCGAGGTCCCTCTGGATGGCATCCCTCCCTTCCAGCGTGTCGACGGCACCACACAGCTTGGTGTCATCGGCGAACTAGTCTCTCTAGTTTTGACCCAAAATTACAAAATTTGCATGTAGAGTAAGCTTTGTCAGAACTGGTAGAGTCCTGTAAAGGCTTTTATTCTGACAAATCAGGACTTCATAAAAAAAGATGGCTAAGCATCTTTGCCCATGCTAGTTGTGCAGTGTCAATGTACGTGCCCTCTTAAAAGCACTCCTTGGACTCAAAAGGACAGTCAGTTTAGAAAACCTATTTAGTGTTTCACGTTCTGTGTTAAGGGGAACAAAATGTTAAAGCAGTTCTGTGAGGTTGGACGGAGATAATACTCTCTGTACAGGTGTGTTTACCATGTGTATTCCACAGTACTTTGAGCACAGCCACGTCTCCTGTTTCCCAAATATGGATAGGCTCTAAACCATAAAGAAGATAATTAGTTTACTCTTTGTTCTTATTGGGCCCCTTGCCAGCAAAAATGGGAAGGGAAATATTTTAAATAAGCTGTGTTTTACGTTCTCACTTTCCCAAATGCAGAGCTTAGGTTGCTCTCGGCAGCGGGTCCTAAGAGCCTCCTTGGCAGAGCGGCCTGGCTGCCTCCGGGGGGCCAGCAAACATGCACCCGGTTCTGCTCCGAGTTCTGCTGCCGGAGCGCGTTCCAGGGGCGACCACTTGAGGAAGAAGCTTTCCTCTTGGGCCCCCACCTGATTGAAGATCCCCCAGTCTTTAAACAGAGAAAAAGAAGTCTTCTTTCTTCCTTTCATTTTTTTTTTTCAACTCCTCCTGATTTATGGTGTTGTGCCGAGTTGTTTGTAAAACAAACCCTGCTTTCTGTTTCACTGATTGGATCTGTTTTACTGACTGTGAAAGACTGATCTTCAGTAGCCAATACTGTTTGACGTTCCATGTGTAAAATTGGTTGGATTTGAGATTGGCAGTGATCCTAACCTCATCTTCCTGTATGTGGTTTGATACGGGTACCAACTTTCTTTGAGTGAGGAATATTCACTTAAGAGAATCACAGCAGTTTAGAAGGATAATTTTCAAATGTCTCGTTCTTTAGGATTTATTCCCTTAGAAAGCTTTAAAACTATCTTAACTTTGTTTGGCAGTTGACAGGCTGCTTATGAGTCACGTAGAGTCTGAGGGAAGAAGTAAAATGCTGGAGATAATGGAAACAGAATATATCAAAATAAGGATTGCAATAAAAATAATGTGGAGTCCAAGAGTGAAAAAAACAGAATTATGAGTCTTCTTCAATCTTCTTTTTGTGTGCTTTGCTCCTAAGAAACCTGATAGTACGTGACCCTTTTGTATCTGCCTTGGATAAGACGCATTTTCTGGTTCTGGAACTGATTTCAGAATCAGTAGTGAAGCTTTAAATAGTGTATTATTGGTTTACTTGGGTATCGGTTCATCAAGGTGAGCATGTGAGTAACTGTTAAAATAATCTGTCTTTCAGTGCTTGGAGTTTTGGAAGAGTGAGTGAGACTTCTACCCATGTATGCCTCACCCCCCTGCCAGCCCTTCCAAATTTGATTGTATTTAGAGAAGCTTAAAATAGTGATTGGAGTATTTACAAAATGAAGATGCAGGCAATAGGGAGCTGCTTTACTTGTAAAATAGTATCAAAGCTAATAGTTTTATGATAAGCACTTATTTATGATAAGTACAAATAGTGGGGGTATAGACTTTTTAAACAAAAGGAATACTTGGATTTATTTTCAGATTAATTATTGAAAGGCATTTTAAATTGGCTTGTGTCCCTCAGAAGTGATTTTTTTTCTCACTTCAGAATATACCAAGTAAATCCAGCCTAATGAATCACTTTTCACGTACTATTAGTTTTTCAGAAAATTGGATTAAAATGATTTTTTTAACTTTGTGGGTTAAGTTGCTTCTGTGTTGTACTAACTTTTGACTGCTGCCGTTTGAAAGACTCTTTTGGTGTTTATTACTTTGTCTCTTTAAAAATGAAGTTTTGTGTGATAGTAATGGGAAATGATATGCTTTATTCATCAGTACACGGTATTAAGTCACTTGAAGTTTTAATTTTTATTTCAGAAAAAAACATACTTTGGTTTAAAAAAGACAAAAAAAGTTATTCAAACCTCCTTTTAGAATGCTTACTGCTAATGTTATGATTTGCATATATCCAACAAGATTGTTTGAGGTACTTAAGCAGTGTGGAACACGTTTATTTTTCAGAGTGAGGTGGTTCTTTGAGGCTTAAACTGAAGGTGCTTAAAAGTACGATGGAGTTATGAATCTATTTGGTAGCTATTATGTATGGATAAAGGCTTTCTACTAACAGTGACAGAAGTATTCACTTGGAGAAAATATTAATAACATTTTTCTGATAATGTTATTTATGCAAAGTTTTTGCTTTGGATTAAGTTTTCCCTTTTATTAAGTACTGTCAGAGCCTCAACCAAACCAATATTAATCTCAATTGAATTGCATCTGTTAAATAGTATAGGTGTTCCAGAGCAGAAATGAGATACAAATATAACTATGTAAGAGTGGGTTCCTTATACCTGATGTATTAAATGCTCTTTTTCTTTCGCCTTTGAAAATGGATTCGGAAGTGTGTGTGAGAAAGTATATTGTTGTCACTGTTGCTTTCTGGGCACCATGTAATGGGTGGACGTTGGGCCTAGCATCAGCGTGATGGACAAAATTTGTCTGCAATGAAATATGAAATTAAATATAAAAGTATACAGCTAAAAATTCCCTTGTCATTTGCACGTACAGACGGCAAGCAGTACAGGCCTCATTTCCCAGTGATGTAAAATACAGGATATAACAGCTCAGTAACTAGAGCCCTCGTTCAGAATGTTAAGATAGCCATGTTAGTTCTCCACTTCTTTCTGTATGAGGAGTACTCTGAACACCAGCCTTTTGCTGCTCTGTAGTGCAAAAAGTTTTTTATTCCTTCTTTTAAAGCTGTTCTGCTAATGATTAACAGAGCTGAAAAGCTGAAAAAGAAAGGCCTAGAGATAGTGTGTTTTCTCATCCCTGTGGAGTAAGCGACTGCCTTGGAAAGGGAAAACCTGGACCTGACTTTCTGGCCCAATTCATCCTGAATCTGAAACTGTTTCGCACAGCAGGGTGTCTTAATCAAGTGAGAATTTCCCTTCCATGATGGCTAGGACCACTATCCAAGTTGCTAGAATTTGTAGTTTGATTGCCCTTGGTGCAAGCTCCTTATGTCATGCAGAAGGATACTATGATTGTTCATACACTTCCAGAAAAAGTGGTTGCCACAGTATTTTATTCAACGTGATTTTGGGAGGAGTTCTGGAACATGCCTAAGGAGGTCGGTGAAGGCATAGCCATGAGGTAGGCATTGGTACAGTTCCGCTAACACTAAGTACTTCTGCTTTTTTATGCAAGAATAAGGCTAAGGGCTGCTGAGGAGTTTTTAATTAAGAAAAAAAAAACCCCTCTGAAATTTTGGTACTTCCTAGATTAAACAGCTCTGTGCGTGTGAAGGTGAAAAGGGTTTTGACGAACAACATTTTGAGTATAAGGTCCTTATGTCCGTGGAGTCTTAAGGAACCTGACTCCACTAGTATGCTCTGTGTACTTGCAACTCCTGTTGATTTTTGGAGGAGTTGCTTATGCTTTTACTGAAAAAAAAAATAACCTGAACTTAGACAAAAATCAGATGTTTTATCTCTATTTTAGGTAAGACTGGTTGTAGTTCTGACCTTTGCAGTTTGTCAAAATGTACTTCGCTTTGAATTGTATTTTTGGAAAGCAGACCATCATCCTCGGATCTGTTGTGTTGCAAGCAGAATGTGGTAGGGGTTGTGAGAATACTCTGTGCCTCGCTGGAGACACCAGTTCAGCAGACTCAGAGTTTGTGTCATATAAAACTTGAACTCTGGACAAAAATATTGTTGACCTATTTGTTAGTTTGAATTTTCTTTCTTTGCAGATTGCACTTTCGTTACTGGTTTAGAACTAACTTTGAAGGCTGTTTGGGTTGGTTTTTTTTGGGAGGGAAGGGTGGAATTGGTTTTGATTTTTTTTTTTTTTTTTTTTTTTAATTCCCCTCCTCTGTATCATTAGTTACACAGTCTTCACAGGATGATGAAACCCAAGGTCTTGTGTTGGGCTTGTTCCTCTGTTGTCAGCAAACCCCTGAAAGGGAGCACAAGTTTTAACTCATCTCCTTCAGAAGGTGACAATTTGCTGTTGCAGTCAACTGCTGGAGTTGCACTCATTTGGTTCTGTTGCCATCTTACACTTGGAGAGATGGAGGAGATTTCAGATTTAAGTAGATATTTACTCAAAACCTCAACAAGTCAACCCCCCCATCCTCTTCCTCCTCACTCCATATTATGAGCACTCAGAATTCAGGTTTCAGATTTAAGTGACCTTAGTTTGGCCTGATGGTGTATGTTGTTCAACTTATAAATCCATCTAAAAAAGTAGAAGTTGAGCTCTCGGTGCTCTGGCTCATGAAATGTCGAGTACAGCACTGAATGCCTGTGCATTAACATTAACTGTCAGATACAGGGACAGAGATTTCCTTAATGCAGCCTGTAGTTTTGTCTGTAAGCTCTGGAATTTGGAGTTTAATTAGTATGCTGTAAGTAAATGATGGGACCATACATTTTAAAGAGTGGTGGAGAGTAGCGTTAATGTAAACATTTTTGCCCCATATGTGAGGCAAGAAAGAGAATTGCTCAGGCAACTTTTCTGGCTTTTCTCAACTTTTGAGTTCTTGAACTTTGAACCTTAGTGAAATTATCTACTATGTTTCCTATATAAATAGTTCAGATAAAGAATAGAAAATGATTTTTCTCAGTATGTTGTCGTTCAAGAGGGAAAACACAAAGGATTTTACTCACCAATAGATGATGTCTGATTATTTTAGTGATTATATTTTAGTTTTTCAAGAAAGTAAAATTACTAGTGGAACTTACTGATCAGGAATAAGGACTCTCAAATTTTGAATTAATATGATGCATAGAAAATGTTTAATTTTTAATATTTTTTACTGGTGATTTTTTACCACAATGGTATAAAAAGTGTTGTCTAAGCCTTTCTCTTTTTAACTGTTAGTCAGAAATTAAAAACAAAGCACAGTAACAAACTCTTTTTGCTTCTGATGAACATAGGTGATTATCTTGAGGGTTGGAGGTAAAGTTTTTTGTTACAATTTTCACGTCACTTTCCTCTGTGGTTTTGGAGATACTTTTGAGCTCCAGAGAAAGCTATTCCTGTATTTAGAAATGTTCATACCTTTTTTATATATATATATATATATGAGAATATATGAATTTTTGCTATGGCTGTTCTGTCAGTTGGGACACTACCTATCTGCTTGTTTGATAAAAGTTTGTTGGGCAGCCTAGAACGGGCTGCAGGGCATACAGACAAAAGGAGCTTTGCTCGGTCAAGCTTTGTTTCTGTAGGAGGTAGTGCTACAAAAAAAAATGGTCTTTGAGTGTGAATTTAACTCTGAACTTTTGGGAAGTGACTGGGGAACTCAGTTTCTTGAGTAGTAGCCTGTACTTTATATGAGATATTGTATTAGAGTATTTTATCTAGATGTTAATATTTCAAGGATTCAAAAGTCCTTGATTGACTAAAATTATTATTTAAATGCAACCAATACCTTTTCATTCCAGGTACTTCATATTTTACTGAATGTCTATTTCTGTTTCAATATGTTATACTGAATGGATGCATATACTTTAATATTATAGACTCATATATAATGGTTAGGGTTGGAAGAGATCTCAAAGATCATCTAGTTCCAACCCCCCTGCCATGGCAGGGACACCCTCCACTACACCAGGTTGCTCAAAGCCTCATCCAACCTGGCCTTGAACACTTCCAGGGATGGGACATCTACTCTGGGCAACCTGTTCCACTGCCTCACCACCCTCTCAGTGAAAATTTCTTCCTTATATCTAATCTAAATCTGCCCTCTTTCAGTTTAAATCCATTGCCCCTTGTCCTATCACTACATGCCCTTGTGAAAAGTCCCTCTCCAGCTTTCCTGTAGGCCCCCTTTAAGTACTGAAAGGCTGCTATAAGATCGCCCCGGAGCCTTCTCTTCTCCAGGCTGAACAGCCCCAAGAGAATCATCTCCCTCGACCTGCTGACCGTGCTTCTTTGGATGCAGCCCAGGATACGGTTGGCTTTCTGGGCTGCCAGTGTACATTGCCAGCTCCCATTGAGCTTCTCATCCACCAGCACTCCCAAGTCCTTTTCCTCAGGGCTGCTCTCAATCCATTTTTCCACCCAGCCTGTACTTGTGCTTGGGATTGCCCCGACCGACGTGCAGGACCTTGTCCTTGGCCTTGTTGAACTTCATGAGGTTCTCACAGGCCCACCTCTCCAGCCTGTCAAGATTCCCTCTGGATGGCATCCCTTCCCTCCGGATGGCATCCCTTCCCTCCAGCGTGTCCACAACACCACACAGTTTGGTGTCGTCAGTAAACTTGCTGAGGGTGCACTCGATCCCGCTGTCCACATGTTATATGTGTGTTATGTTTGTGTTAATGGTGTACATCTGTTGTAAACCAATTGTTTATTACTTTAGAAAAATGTCACTGTAATAAAAAAAAATGAATAAATGAATTCTATGTGAATTTCACAAAAATGAACTTTCATGTTGCACACTGGGGGAATGAGAGGATAGTATCAGTTGACAGTGTTTGTATTCTGTCAGAATTTTCCACTATTAGAAATTAAAGGTACCAACTGATTTAATGTGCATAAAAAAGCAAAACCATGGAAGTAGGAATCTCTGAGGGTTTGAAACTTACTAAATCTTTGAGTTGTATGGCAACTTGATATGAGGCCAGTGTTATGCAATATTGACATTAAACCTTTTTGTATGGTGTGGAGGAGAACGGTGGGATCTTAGTGGCATCCGGGTAGCAAATACATTGTATTTCTCTCTCTGATAATTTAGTGAAGAAAGTTCCAAACCAAAGACCAGTGCCTTCCTCTCTGTGATTCTGAGGAATGTTCTGATTAACTGCTTCTTCCTCTTTGGCATGCTTGCAGATTTCTCTCCATGTGCAAACACTGTGCATATGCTGTGGGAAAGATCTTCTTGCTTTTATTTCTCTTTAGTCAAGGCACCGTGCTCTTTTTCCCTCAGACTGTAAATGGGTCCACTTAATCCTTCCATTTATGTAGAGGGTTAACCGCATTATACAGAATTGCTGCATCTTAGTTTAAATTGAGAGGATAGAGTGTTATCTTCTAATGAAAGAAAGCTTTTATTGTTATTGGAAATGGCATGGTAGAAGTGGTGAGGGTGATAGCTGCAAAGAACTCTTGAGATCCTACCTGGTCATAATGAACTTAAAGAACAATTAGCCCCAGTCAGAAACTTATGCAGCTGAGGTTCATTTGCAGCCGTGGATCTCATCAGTTGTGAGATCCAAGGCAGAATGGTAGGTACGAGAACAGCATAAGACTGCAGTGTATTATCATTCGTTCAAGCCTTCTAGAGAAGCTGAAAAATATCAAAATGAATCTTAATTCAAGCACAGGTCCTCCAATTGTAGAACATGACTATGCTTGATATGGCGGAAAAGCAGAATCCTCTTTTCCTGTATAGCGAATTTTCAAACCAGTCTCTATTTTAAAAACTTGTTTCAGCTGCTTTTGTTTCAGGTCATGTGTGTGTTAGATAAATCTGTGTGGAATAAATTTCTCTTCTAGAGTTTTAACATTATTTCATTTTGTTACTAGTGGAATAGATAGCTAAATTTGGATTATTGCTTGAAGCACAGCAAGTTCTTAATTTAATTAATAAGTTTTTGGGGTATTTTTACAAAATTTCCCCCCTCCCCTGTTGCGGACTACTGATGCCTCAATCTTCGGGGATCACAACCCAGAAGGTCGTTGTGATCTTCCTCGTATATCAGAAGGCTCTAACACCCTCCAAAGGTCCTTGTCACAACCAAAGGTTTCTAACAGAGAGCTTCAAGACGCTGCTCTCCAGGGGCTCCTATCACTCCAGTCTCCAGGAGGGAACTGCCCCACTCCCTCCTGGGAGTGCCCCACCTTTAATCCTCCATGAGTCACGTGGTTTCTGGTTGACCAACGTGACTCACAGCACCTGTCCTAACAAGGCACAGGTGCTTTCTATTGTAGTAGCCAGGAACTCCCCCAACAATTCCCCCTTTCTTTTTTTGAAAAAAAGAAACAAACACCTGGTAGCCTTTAGGGCTTTCCAATGTTCCAGTTCCATTTTTCATCGCCATTTGTCAGATGCCTTGGAACAAAACCGTGGGGGAGTCGTTCTTATGTTTTCCTGTCATACCATGTCGGTGGTGGATATATCCACTGTTCTGATGAGGTTGGATACATCCACCCTGGTTGTTCTGGCTGCTTAATCTGCGGCTGCCGCAACATTCCTTCAGGGGTCTTTTCCGGATTAGTTTGCGGTTGTTGCAGTGTTCCCGCAAAGGGCTTGCCTGGAGTATAAGACATCTGTGCATACTTTCTCTTTCTGCTGCTCCTCAGCCGGCCATTGGATTTGCAGTTTTTTGCGAGATGACCTATTCTCCCGCACTTATAACACTTCAGTTTATTATCTGAGGCCATCAAGGTGGTTGCTAGCACGGTCATTTCATGTTCCACGGACCCGACCTTAGCACATGCAATGACCATCTCCTCTAGGGAGGGGTCCCCTGGGAGTACTTCAATAGCTCTTCGGCAGTCAGCGTTGGCGTTATCCCTTGCGAGTTGTTTTGTCAACAGGGCCCGTAGATTGCCGTCATAAACTTGTTTTTCTATAGCCCCTTGCAATCTTTCTACAAATTGTAAGAAAGGCTCCTTGATTCCTTGTTTAATTGTAGAATACCTCGCTTGGGGTTTCGCCATTTCTGTGGTCCGCATGAGGGCCTGCATTCCTATTTGTTTGATTTGCCCAAGAATTTGGGGATGCCATTGGGCCTGTACCGCCGGATTACTAAATACCTGACCCGTTCCCATCAGGACATCTGCACCTACGGCATAACATGGGTCACCTTGGGGTAACTGTATATTTTGTAGTGCCTGACGGTCAGCCAACTGCCTCCATGTGCTCATAAAAATGGAGCGTTGTACCGGCTGGAACATAATCTGAGCTAGATGTTGAAAGTCATACGGCACCAATATTTCCAAGTTTAGTAATCGTAATAATTGTGTTACTGCTGGGGAGTTTGGCCCATACTGTGCTACCGCTTTTTGCATGTCTCGTACGACTTTCCATGACCAGCCCAGGTATTGATTGGGCTGGTTAGAACCCGGGAGGGTCAATTCCACAGGGAATACATTTGGCCTTTCCCCTATTTCCATCATGGATAATTTTTCGTTATTGACTAGCAGCCCCAAGACTTGAGCCAAGTCCCAATCCCCAGCCTCTATTGCTTTCATTTTTATTTCGTTCCAAAAACGGACCGGGTCACGGCGTTGAACTATTGCTGTAGGGGTTTGGATTTAATAAACAGATAGATTCTAGTGATTTTTCCCTTGGTGGAGAAACCGGTGGTAATTCCTTAGCACTTGTCTTGGAGGTTTCTCCTGAAATTTCTTTTGCTACAGGGGGGGTCATAGCCTGATGCAGTATCTCCACTACAGCTGCCAACTGCTGAGATACTCCTTGGAGCATTGTTACGGCCTGGCGCACTAGTGCTGGCTGCGCCAAATGTACCTGGGCCGGATAACCAGATACCGCGGGATATGAAGTTGCCAAGGGTGGGGCCAATTGCTCGAATGGCGGAGCCGTAGGCATAACGCATCCTGAGGAGGAAGGGGGGGTTGCTGGGGCAAAGGGTGGGGGACGCTCCACTATTTCCTGCAGGGTGGGGTAGAGTCCCTGCATAGTCCCCGCAACTTTATTGACCTCTGTGAACAGCGAGGATACGTCTAACTCGCTGTCCACGCTGTCTGGGGTTAGTCTTCCTTCAGATAGTTCGTTGCTCCCTTCATACCCTTCACTTGCAGATACATAATCTGCTAATTCCTCTTCCTCCTCTTCTGCTGACCCCTTTTGGATTATATTATCTAGGGCCTCCCATGTACGCAGCAGGTCGGTCCGGCCCTTTTGATTAACCACAGCTTCATAGAGTAACTTATCCCCCAACCTTTTCCAAAGTTCTAGGTTAAAGGTAGAGGTGAGGTTGACTAGATCTTCATGTCCCGCTGCCCAGTTGAGTAGGTAATATAAATCCTCATTACTTATACTGAGCCCCGCAGCCATTCCTGCAGATTTGAGAAAGGTGAAGGTCTGGCTTTCCTTTACAAGATTCTGACCCATGTTCACTCTCAGCGGCTCACCTTGTTCCAGGTGTCTTGGTCAGTCCGCAGCTCCTGCCGCTCTCAAGCTTCGGTCTGCAGTCCCAGTGGTTCCTGTTCCGACGAATCACATCGGGGTCACCAATTGTTGCGGACTACTGATGCCTCAGTCTTCGGGGATCACAACCCAGAAGGTCGTTGTGATCTTCCTCGTATATCAGAAGGCTCTAACACCCTCCGAAGGTCCTTGTCACAACCAAAGGTTTCTAACAGAGAGCTTCAAGACGCTGCTCTCCAGGGGCTCCTATCACTCCAGTCTCCAGGAGGGAACTGCCCCACTCCCTCCTGGGAGTGCCCCACCTTTAATCCTCCATGAGTCACGTGGTTTCTGGTTGACCAACGTGACTCACAGCACCTGTCCTAACAAGGCACAGGTGCTTTCTATTGTAGTAGCCAGGAACTCCCCCGACACTCCCCCACAGATATTCTTAAAGTAATTGCACTACCTTGAAATAATTTGTGCAGAATTTTTTTTCTGTTTTTGCATATCATTGATGCCAATTGGATATTAGTTGTAGGAAAAAAGGCCAATTACATATGTTTCTGATTGTCTGTTGGATAAACATAAATGGAAGTGGGAAGGTGAGCAGTTTACGACTTGCTGGTCAAGATACCAGTTTTACAAATATGTGCTATGAAGCCACCTGTTGGCTAGATAGTGTGGCTAGTGAGATGTTTAAAATAAAAGTTAGATTTAACTTTGATTATTTTTTTTTCCTATGAATATGAGTTCATAGCTTTCCTGATGTGTTGCTTAGGTTTTTCTTTTCTGCTCAAGAAGAGAGTATCCCATGTCGCACCTTAAGGAAAGCATAATTATCATTATCAGTCATACTTGCCTGGTGCTACAAGTGTGTAAATGCCACTTCCTCTCTTTTGTTTTTGTATCAGATGGACAGGCAGAAGCAAACGTGACGATTATCACAAGTTAACAACTTGTAATTTAGGGAGAATGGCAACGTTAAAAAAAAAAAAAAGGTTTATACCCGAAAGTAGTACAGAGAAGTATTGGTGATTCTGTGTAAACCTTTGTAATTTTCAGCGGAGATACGGTATGAGGCTTCTCTTTTACTTTTCCTGTATTTTCCTCTTTCCCCTCACAGTGTCTTCCTTTCTTTTCTAGTGTTATTTTCCTGGATGCAGATAAGCGCGTACACCTGTTAACTGAGTGGTGTGTTTCTGTATTGCTGGTTTGGTGCATGCCCCATGTACTGTGGGGTTGATCAGTGGCTGAGGTTTGGCCTGAGAAGCTGAATGTCCGTTCTGATAGCGCTCTAGGAAAGATCATTCATGGTACCTGTTTTGTGTCTCCTCATCAAAATATCTGTCGGCAGCGGGCCCTTCTCAGGTGGCTTTGTTCGTGTTTTGGAAGTGGTACACAGTGACAGTGTTTCTCTGCTTGCTGTAGAAATACTCGCCTGAAGCAGCTCAACATCAACTTTGAAAGTGAAACCAACTTCAATATAAGTCAGTATGAAGTGGTAATATTCAGCTGTTGCATGTCTGCTAAGTGTTTTCTTTCCTTTTTTGGGAAGGGCTGGAAAACTGCTTCTCACAATTACATTATTTAGTCGTTAATACTAAAAAAATGGTCAGATTATTGCTGACCACAAAATCGCTTTGAGAGAATGGTCTGGTTTGTTATTTCTGACTTTCTGGTGCATGCTTTAAATGGATGGATGGCATTTCTAAATTAACATTCTGAAATGCATTGGGATTCAGAAATGGGCTGCATTTAGAATTGGGTTTTGGTGCCCGTGTCCGTGCAGTTAGATAGTTTATGTTCTTTTCAACACACATTCCAGATGTAGGCATTTGTGTGTACATCTCCATAAAAAGAAGCACAGAAATGCAAATTTTTTTGTTTTTACTGATTGTCTTTCCCATTCTTTTTGTTTTCACTATATTCATTTCAAACACTCTTGTTATTCTCAGATAAGTAGGCACAGAATCTGTTCCTTGCCAAAGGCAGTTTGTTATTATAAATTGTATACCCATTTCTCCAGGCAACTTTACAAAAATCTTGTAGCAAAATTGTTTTAAAATTATAACTGTTTACAGAACATGATCCTTATTGCTAAATGAGAAGCTCGTTCTTAGAGCATTGCAGTCTTGCAACTTTTCTCAGAATTCTCGCATAACTGTATTAAGGTTTAAGAAGACTGCATAAATATCTTATCTAAGATATTTGTTATCATGCTGAGGGTACCACCATACCCTACAATTGAGGAGAACCCTTTTGGCGTATCTACCTTCTGTCAGGACGGAGAAGTGGAACGGACCCCTACTCAGAAAGGAATTCTCATACGTCGTCTCCCAGGAAATCTAACCTTTGCTTAAGAAGCTACACTTAATTTTTGCTGACAGACAGCCTGCTGCAAGGCTGGCTGCTGCAGTCTTGTGAAATAGCAAGAAATGAAAACTGAGCCTGACTGAGCATTATTCTCATTTTTGTCTGCTTCTGCACAGCTGTGTGAAAAAGAAACACAAAGGTTTATTTGCACTCCATGGATGTGATTTCCTGCAATGAAACACATGCACACGACTACACACATCAAGTCTTTTTAGTGACTTCTCTCATTTGATTCAGAAAAAATGTTTCACTTCTTTCTTTTTCAGTGACTTGGCATATATTGATCTGCTGGGTTATTTTTTTTTGCTTGTTTTTTCCCTCACTGTTAGTTTGTCAGTCTTAGAGCCAAATTGTGGCTTTCTTTTTCCCCGTAGTTTTTCAGCACACTCGAAAAAATTTTATTAGCAGTATGCTTTGTTATCAGATGTCTGCTTAAAAGAAAGTGATGAAAAGGGGTACTTGTTGCCAGTCTTTTAGTAAATGTATAAAAAGTACAGTCTGCTTTGTTCCCTGTTTGGGTGTTGATTCCCAGTTGGTGAGAGATGTAGCAGGAGTGGCTGAAGTGGTTACTGTTCTGGCTGTCATCCACCCAGCTTCCCCAGAGCTTCCTACTCCAGCAGCGATACTGGTCTCATGATGCTGTGTGTGTTCTTGAGCTGATACCAACTGGTGCTGATTTCAGCTTAATATACCAGGATAATGTGTCTGTGGTAGCTCTGGAGCAGACATGAATCCCAATCGGCCATCCTTGTGTAAGGGAGACGTAACCTTGGGAGAGGACTGTTAGTTATTGTTCGTAACTGTTTTTGACTATTGTAGTGATGAGATTATTGTAGTTACAAGACTGTATATACACAGACGGACTGTAATACAAAGATGCCTTTTAACACTCTTCGGTTACTCCCCAGAGGAAAGCTACCAATGAGATAGAAATATTCTGTCCTGCAACCAAATATGGGAAAGAAGAACAGGACTTACTGCAGACAGCCATGGATTAAGTAGTGTTTAAAGAGAAGGGGAAAAAAAAAAAGTTAGGGAAACCAAAATGTTAAGGGACACCCATTTTCAACAGCAGGCCAGAGACGAGCAGTCAAGGTATTCAGACTTCTTCAATGGTTCTGTTCCTGGTTTTGCATGCAGTTAATTCCACTAATGGTGGTGAAGAAAAATCCCTTTATATCAAGTTTTCATTATTATTTTAGCCTACTTTTCTGCTTATTACCAAAGGCATACCTTGCTTATGCCCTGCTAAGGATTGCTAATAGTGATTAGGATTACTCTGTATGGTGTTAGAGCATCAGTTCCCATGGACTGTTTTCCCTTGAAACTTGTAAAAGGAGGAAAAAAAAAATAGGAGAAATTACACAATTTACAGTTGGTGTTTTTTTGTTTGTTTTAAATTGTAATCTGTGTAATAACTATTAAATTCTGTGGGTCTCTAGACAGTATTTTTCTCAGCTGTTCAAATCTTAGAGGGTGGAAGTTTAAATTTGTGGTGAATAACATCTACTCAGTGTTCAGGTCTTTGATTAATTAGCTTTAAAAACAGGAGGCTTTAAGTACTCGAATTGTTAAGAGTAGAAAGTACTCTCAGATGAGCTTCTCTCTCTCTCTCTTTTTTTTACCTTGTTCCGTTTTTATATGAAAGTGTGCATCTGAGCTTCTTCACACTCACTAGGAAAGCAGGTATGCAGGAGAGTATGGGCTTTTATAAAATTTGCAGTCTTGTGTTAAAATGATGTTCATTGATTACCAAGCAAGCTGCTGCTAAAACCATCTAACTCTTTTGTTGTTTTTGAGATATAAGAGTATGCAATGGAATTTAGATTACTTCATTTAAAGACTCTTCATATTACAGAATAATAAATACAGTGTAGGAATTTACTTCAAGTTCAGTGAAGGGAAAAACCTCACTATCTTCAGTACGCTAATGGCATGTATAGTGAGAAAGCTGCATAACATACATAGTGTATATGTTCAATCAGAAACTGATGGTGTTTGAAATAGGTATTTAATCTCTCTTTACTTAATGAGTATTTTATCTGTAGTTTCTGTGCCCATATAGACTGAAACTACAAGTGCATAGAAGAAAATATCTTGAGTCAATATTTTCTGTTACTTGTTTGAAAAAATAACTTCTAGGGATATAGACTTCATTATTAAAGTAAAATTAATTGGAACAGGTAAGGAGAACAACTTCTTAGTAACTTACATCAATAGATTTAGGAATTCTGGAATAAATGTAGATATTTAGGAATTTCCAAAATAGAGCACTTTAAATCGATTATCTTAAGATACTGTTGTTGAACCGTCCTTCCAAGTAATACATGAATATATTTCAGCAAGAGTTCGGGGGCAATAGGAGAACACCACCTCATACTTTTGCAGACAATTAGATTAGGCTTCATTATCTGACTGTAATGAAAAAAACTGGTGCTTGTCATGCCCCACAAATACAGAAACTTTTTTCAGTTCGAAGATATTGTTAGTTGTTTTCTTAATATGAACAGTTATGTTAAAAACACAATAAATGTGAAGTATATGTGCTATGATTCCATGGATGGAAAACACTGTAGTACAGCATTTGCAGTTAACTCCAGCACTTAAATTTTCTTTATAAGCTGAATGTTCCTCTGCTGAACAGTAGACATAGTTAGCAAATCTCTAGTACTGCATTGAAGTTGGAAATAAAGTTCCTAGATATTTTCAAACACGACTTTTTATTAAAAATAAATCTACAATATTAAGTTTAACTAAATTTAAGACAGGTTGCAATTTTTAAAGTCATAGAATTGTAGAATAATTGAGTTTGAAAAGGACCTCAGGATCTCTCAAGTCCAGCCTTCTCTCAGCCCTGAGATCAGACAAGGTTTCTTTGGGCCCTATGTAGTTGGATCTTAGAAACTTTTAAGGATGGAGACTACACATCTTCTTGGAGAATATCTTCTACTGCCTGTCTGTCCTCATGGTGAAAAAACTTTTTGTCAAGTTTGAACTTCTGTTGCTCACCAGCCTGGGCTGCGGCTCCAAGGATGCCGTTGCATCTTCTGCAGCCAGGAGGAAATGGCCCGCCTTTTGTAGGCAGGGTCTATACCTTAGTTAATTAGTTCATTAGTTTCAATTCATGCCAGCTGGGTAATAACAGGATGCCATAATCTTCTAAATCTCCAGATACATATTTTTCACGATTATTCCTCAACTGTCCACATTGTTCTCTTCAGTTTAGTTCCAGGCACAGTTGTGCCAAATGTTCTGAAGCAAGATCTGCTGAACTTGAAGTTGTGATTTGTGTCTTACTATGATTTAGTGTAAGAATAAAGATTATATGGAGATTAATGGAGAGCCAGACTTCTCAGGAATAATGCAGCTGTGGGTTCAAAAAAGTCAAGTTTAATGCTCTGCTCTTTCACTTTGTGGAAATAAATGAGCAGATTAACATTCATTTTAGGAAAGTCTAAGTTATCTGAAGCAGCATTGATTAATAGTTCCAGGCCATTTTTGTGATGATATTCTTATTAAAAGTCGTTAAGAGCCAATTCCTTGTTCAACTGCGAGTTGTATTTTGCTCTTGTTTCCAGTATGATGGTTTCTGTCCTAACTCTTAAAAGTTAATGCCCTTTTACTTCTGTAGTAGTGTATTCTGACAACATTGTTTATAGGATTTGTCTCTGGGAGTGAGTGCACCTAACCTAAGAGTGTGAAAAGATAAGAAACAAATAAAGGCCATAGAAATAAAAATAACAAAACTGTATGTTGGTGTACTTTTGCAAATGCTGCGTTGAGTTAGGTATGTGATTATAGTCTATTGAAACCTTTCTGTAGCATCAAACTGAAACTACTCTGAAGTATTGAATATTCAAACTAGATTTGCACAAACTTTTTTAAGATTTCATAAATCAGTGCTGGCCACTGTAATAACAATTAATATATGATTGCATGACCTGCTCTTCAGATTTCTTAGAAACAGCCTGTGGAGTAAAGTTTTAACTTTAGATCTCTAATAATTTCACGTTTGTATATGATTAATTGTCATGGTTTAGCCCAACCAGTTGGTAAGCTACCGTGTGGCTGCTGGCTCGCTCTTTCCCCCTTGGTGGGATGGGAGGAGAAATTGGAAGGAAAAGGTAAAACTCGTGGGTTGGGGTAAGAACAGTTTAATGGAACAGCACAAAAAGAGACGGGATAACAAAAATAATAATAATACAAGAACAATACAAAACAAGTGATATAACTGCTCACCACCTGAAACCCTGTCCGCTCACAATGTATGATGACCCTCTCTCCCGGCTAGCTTCCCCAATATCTATTCTGAGCATGACGTCATAAGGGTCATATGGTATCGAAATACCCCCTGGCTAGTTTGTGTCAGCTGCCCTAACTGTGTCCTCTCCCAGCTTCCTGTGAAAAACAACTCTATCCCAGCCAAACCCAGGACACTAGTACATGTTATTCTTCACTTCAAAAAGAGGCATGCAAATTTAGTTTTGATTATGTTTTTTTTTTATAAACACAAAGGGTGCCATGGTGTTTGCTGGGTCATAATCTAGTACCCCAGGTAATTTTTGTCAGGAGGCCTGTATTTTGTCAGCCTGCGTGATTTTAAAGATTCCTAGATGCAGAATTAGTGATAAACGTTCATAAGTCAGAATGTCATTCTGACTCTTTATTCTCTGTGTTAACATCTCATTCTCTTTCTGGGTCTGATTAATCACCCATTTTCAATCTGTGTGTTCCAGGTATTTCTGTGTACATAGCCACCAGACTTTGGGAGTACATTGGCATAGTTCAGACTCTGCTTATAGTCGGAAATACCTGCCAGCAGAATTTCTAGAGGTGTCTCTAGTTAGGCTGTTTGAATTCACTGTACAGCAGATGGCACTGGAAGAGCACATCAGTGGGAGACTTCGGTGATGCTATAATTAGTACAAAATACTAGCAAAGCTGTTGCAGTGCAGAGGGTTGTGAAGAAGTTGAGTAGCTCATTTTAATGTATTCCAGGAAGGAGTGCATGCTGGGTTTCAGCTCTTCTAGATGTAGGCAGTGGAAAATTCTACGCTTGCAAGTGTGTGAGTGCCTGTGATATTGAGGGCTGTTTATGCAGCGTTTTTAAAAGCATTAATGTGCAATGCAGAATTACTGGAGTTTTTTAGGTATGTGCAAAGAAAGAAGAGTATGTGGATCAATTAGGGTGTTTGACTTCAGGGTATGTTTGCTTTCTCCTGTCTTGGATAAAATATGTGTAAGAGATGTCATAAAGTAGAATGGTTCTCATACAGAAGACTTGTTTAGAGGCTTGCTCTCATCTGTAGGTCTGTTCAGTTTACTGCAGAGCGCCTTGACCCAGACTGACCCAGTCACTAGGCTTTTATCATCTTTTCCTGGATGAATGAGCTGGAGACTTCCGGATATATGCATGTTGTTTGTGGTTTATATTTGAACTTCAAACCTATGTTATTTCTTTATATGAAATATTGCAATGATAGAAGTAATGAGTTGTGCATTTCAACAATAATGCATATTGCTTGATAAAGATACTGGCTTCTAAGGTAAACTGACAGATGTTAAACACTTTTTTGCTCAAGCAGGCTTAGTAGTCATTCTTAAAGTACAAAGTTTTGACTTCTCTTTATGCTGCCATAGAGACATATCTGTTGAAATTATTTTTAGATTTTGGGTTTTCATTTGTAAAAAAAACCCACATTTTGATACAGAAAGACGAGTATGTGATAAAAACCTGTTCTTTCAAGTGACTTGCTTGTTTTTTTAGTTATGAAGAAGCTGAAGAAACAGTTCCTTCAGTCAAATTTTAGCTAACTAATTCTTTTGAAGCACAACAATTAAAAAAAAAAAAAAAAAAAAAGGTGAACCAGACAGTTTGGGGCTGTATATATGTTCTCTCCCCAGTCAGCAATGTGATAATGTTCTTTTATTTTTCTCTCTAGCTTGGAAGGCAGATATTATTTCATGCTTGCATTTTAGGGTTAGGAATTGCAAACATTATGTACTTCCCAGAAGGAGGGGGAAGCGTGTCTGGTAAAGTGGAAACAGTATCAGCCTGTGGATGTCAGTCAGAAGCAGTTGGAGAACGTTGTGGATTTCACAAGTGGCGCTGATGTGAGAGTTCCCAGGCTTCTGGTACTACATACACAAAGGCACAATTAAATTTATCAAATTAGTAAATGCTCTGACTTGGTCAGTTTAGGAGCAGCATAGAATCCTGAAATTATATTTTTCACTTGTTTTGCAGGTTCATTTAGTTACATAAGATGAAAAGAGTACTGTAAATTGGTAAGATGGCAAAATCCAAATGGTTTAGGAATAGAAGGTCAACAAGGCATCTTGAGTCTACTTTTAATTAACATGTAACTCTCCCTTTATGCGTAACTAGTTTTTTCTTAATTAATGTACTTTGTCAGTTATGCTGATATGCCAGATTTCAGGCATATAAAACCCACTAAATTTATTCTTCTTATGTTTGTTTTTTGGAACTGCCATATTTCCCAATTATTCCAAACATATGGAGCTCATATTAAATATCAGTATTTTAAAACATGAAAATTTATAGTTCTGCATGTATCTGTCATAAGAAAAGAAAAATAAAAGTAATGTCTTAACCTTTGAAAATGCATATATGTGTCCTAGTATCATCTTCAAATTGTGTAAGTGGAATACGTTTTTAAGGTGTCAGGACTCCAGGTACCACAGGAGTCATGTTAAAAGTGGAATATAAGCAGTGAACTTCTAATAAAATAATGGTCCTATTTTTTAAGGTTTTAATACTTTTTTATAGCAAGAATTGGTTCTTAGTCATTTGTTTGTTTAGGAAATAATTTTTTGGGGCATGTTTGTTCTTTGCTGATGTCGAGTAAATCAGTTTGCAGGCAGAAGAGAAACTTTTTAGTTTCTCCTCATTGAGAGAAAGGAAGGCAAGTGCTGTTTAGTTGGGTAATTAAGAAAAGGAAATGGGGGAAGCTCTCTAAAGATGGACTTGGGAAATGTTGGAGATTATGACAAAGACAGAACAGATCTTCAAGGTAGGGCGATGCAGATAATGAAGGGAATTTGAAGATAGGACTAGCGTACAAATCCAAGTACATCAAGCTTTAGTGCTTGTGCTGTTTGAAAACAGTGTTCAGCTCCCCAGCAGCAGGGCTTTACTTAAAATTTTTCAAGGTATTTTGAAGTTCAGAATCTTTAGATGCCTTGCATTGTCTTTTTAGTTTGCTTTGGATGAGATCCTTTAGCCTTTTTGTTGAGGACTTGAGGTTGTGCTGGACAAGAGTAAGAGTCAATGGACTGCTGTTTAATTATAGTACTCATTCTCCTTACATGCTTTTATGCAATTTTTGAATGGTTATTTAAGAAAATCATATTGTTTAGTTGATGAAACTTATTTCAGTTCATCATAGTGTTTTTCTCAGTCGCTTCTATTGTGATACCATGGAAGTACGTATATAAGGGCTGTTTTACTTAACACCTCGGTCCCCCAAACTTGGAAGATTTCTTGAAAGATTCTTAAGACTCCTCAAGCTTGCCATGCTTAGCCTGGAGCCAGGCTTGCTGATGCAGTTTGTGCTGCTAACATAACACATATTTGGAGGTACATGAAAGAAATGGCTACTACTAACTGTAATACTTACTTCCGTGATAGCAGCAACTTCCCTCTCTTCTCTTTCCCTTCTTGTTCTTCCCTTCTCTGCAAAGCTGCTTGCTTTGGAAGGTCTAACTGACATTAAAAGTTAAAAAACAGCTGCCCCAAAAAATCCCAACCCAAACCAAAAAAAAACCAAGGTGAAAAGTCAAATTTATAGAGGGGGTACGTACATTACTCTGGAAGATGCCAGATGGGAGGAGTTGACTGAGATTTGAGCAGATGTGTCCACTCAGTCTTGGCAGAAGTACTGGAGGAAGAAAAGCTCCAATAATACTCAGCAAGGAGAGCCTGTGGTGTGATCTTTTCTATACCTAAACCAGAGTTTGGAAATCACTTTTCTTTCACAGAAGTTCAGGAGGGGATTTCTATGGTTTGTGCTAAACAGATGTTACTTAATTCCTCTCTATTTCTTGACTGGAGTTAGTTTTCCTGTAATTATGTAACTATTTGAATATTGCTCAGCTTTCCTGTGTAAAGAAAGTACGACCTCGTAAGACCATGCGGTTAGGATTAATCACAGTTTTACCTGTATGTAGGAATCTTGTTGGATAGAATATCTTCTATAGTTACTTTTGTGGGTATTTTCTTTAGGAGCCGCCTGAAAGAGAGGAGTATTTCTGTGCTTGAAATTTTATATATGTGCATTGAATATATATGTCTATGAATGTGGTGTAATATGTGTCTATATTTAAAGAATAGCATGCTAAAAGAAAAAAGTTATGGAAATCTCTAAGGCAGATGTAGCAGATTCATTTTTTGAGCCTGATTGGTTTCCAAATCAGCTCTGTATATTTGCTTGTATTTGATGCCTGTTACTTAAGTACTGCAATTTCTGTTTTGTTTGGAGAGGGGGAAACCCTTATGGATAATTTAAAAAATATTTCTTTTATGAAGTTAATTGTTTTTTATTTGTTTCCAGGAAATGGCTCTTGAAGTTAAATGAGGCTGGATAAAACACATAAATGAAGCAGAAGCTGCTCTGCGTGTCTTAGGGCTATATCACCACAACCACTGCTGATCAGGCAGACTTGGTAGCTTATCATAATGAAGAAAATTAGTCTCAAAACAATTCGCAAGTCCTTTAACTTAAATAAAAGTAAAGATGAAAGTGACTTTGTAGTGGTTCAGCAGCCATCGTTAAGTGAATTTGGAAAAGATGACTCTTTGTTTGGCAGCTGCTATGGTAAAGATTTGGCTAGCTGTGAAGTCAATAGTGAAGATGAAAAAGGAGGCAAAAATAGATCAAAAAGTGAAAGCTTAATGGGTACGTTAAAAAGGAGGCTTTCAGCAAAACAAAAACAGAAAGGCAAAGGCAGCACGCCATCTGTAAGCTCTGCAGATGATGACACCTTTTCTTCCTCGTCTGCACCAATAACCTTCAAAGATGTGCGAGCTCAAAGACCTCTGAGATCCACTTCCCTCCGTAATCACCATTACAGTCCAACTCCATGGCCCCTTCGACCTACAAATTCGGAAGAGACTTGCATCAAAATGGAAGTGAAAGTCAAGGCCTTGGTCCATTCCTCTAATCCAAGCCCAGCACTGAATGGCGTTCGAAAGGACTTCCATGACTTGCAGCCAGACAACGTGTTCCAGGAACAAAACAATGCATTAAAAAATACAGAATCTCAGAACGGGGACTTGCATCTTCATATTGATGAACATGTGCCTGTAGTTATTGGATTAATGCCTCAGGACTACATTCAGTATACTGTGCCTTTAGATGAGGGAATGTATCCTTTGGAAGGATCACGTAGTTACTGTCTGGATAGTTCCTCACCCATGGAAGTTTCAACTGTTTCTTCTCAAGTGGGGGGAAATGCTTTCCATGAAGAAGAGAGCCAAGTGGATCAGGATGTAGTCATTGCACCGGATATCTTTGTGGACCAGACAGTGAATGGTTTGTTGATTGGTACCACAGGAGTCATGTTGCAAAGCCCAAGAGTTAATCACAACGATGTCCCTCCACTCTCACCTTTGCTACCTCCAATGCAGAATAATCAAATCCAAAGGAACTTCAATGGATTGAATGGCACAGATGCCCACGTGGCTGAAAGTATGCGCTGCCATTTGAATTTTGATCCTAACACTGCCCCTGGAGTTGGAAGGGTTTATGATTCTGTACAGAACAGTGGTCCTATGGTTGTGACAAGTCTCACAGAAGAACTGAAAAAACTTGCAAAACAAGGATGGTACTGGGGCCCCATTACACGTTGGGAGGCAGAGGGAAAATTAGCTAATGTGCCTGATGGCTCGTTTCTCGTTCGAGATAGTTCTGATGACCGTTACCTTTTAAGTTTGAGTTTTCGTTCCCATGGCAAAACGCTTCACACTAGAATTGAACACTCAAATGGTAGGTTTAGCTTTTATGAACAACCAGATGTGGAGGGACATACGTCTATAGTTGACTTAATTGAACATTCAATCAGGGACTCTGAAAATGGAGCTTTCTGCTATTCCAGGTCCCGACTGCCTGGATCTGCAACTTACCCAGTGAGACTGACAAATCCAGTATCTCGGTTTATGCAGGTGCGTTCTTTACAATACCTGTGTCGTTTTGTAATACGTCAGTACACCAGAATAGACCTGATTCAGAAACTGCCTTTGCCAAACAAAATGAAGGATTATTTACAGGAAAAGCACTACTGAAAGCTTATGGAAATCTTGCATCTTGCACTTTGGGAACAACAACAACGAAAAGAGATTGAATTACAGTTTACAGACTTTCATTATTGTCAAAATCTTTTGCTGCCATAAAAATATTTCATTTTTGTGTGTAAAAGTAATGCATTTGGATTTATGTTTGTTTTGGGGGGTTTTGTGTATTTTGAGGGATGTTGTTTTTTTTTTTTTTTTGAAAGAATGATCTCAAGTTTATTTTTAGAAGTGTGAAATAGCTATCTTCTATCTTTCATCAATGTGCAGATTAATCACAATGTGAATGATCAAATTCTCCTTAATTTCCCCCAAGTCCTTTGCTGCTATCCACTGTGATTTTTATGCATTGAAAGCACATTTCATGTGTATTCAACCATAAGTAAAAGTCAAATGAAACTTGTCGAATGGATTTTTTTTTTCCTTTAAAATAGCCTGTTTAAAAAAAAAAAAAGATCGTGAATAAAAAACGTTGGTATCGTAAGTTACAGAATTTACATCTATGTTAAAAAAAAATTTCCTGATATTTTAATTATAAATTTCTATAGAGATATGCCCTAATGTAGAACGTAGACGGAGCTGTGTGATAAGAACTTGGTTATGCAGCACATCTTTGGAAAGAAACACGTTTCTTCTAACCTTTCTGTTGTCTGTACACTATTTTGTGTTTGAGAAGGTTGGTTTAGCTTTCTTCTTGTCTCATTTGTCCTTCTAAAAATGGCCTTTAAAAAAAGAAGTCTGTGAAAGTCCGTGTGTAGTACCTGTAAGGAAATTGCAGTATTGGGGCCTTGTCAAATACTACCTTTTAAAATCATGCCATCAGTTAAATAAATGAACACCTACCCTTTTTCTTCCTTTTCCCTTCTACCTCCTCTTGGGGGATGTGGGGGGAATTTCCTGGATTTGTAGGAAGACTCTAGGAATTGTTATTATGGGAACATAAATTGATAACCTTTTTAGGGATGGAGTAAAACTTCTGATGGGAAGATTTCTACTATATATTCAAACTACTTGAAATTTTATCATTTCCTGCATTTTTTTTCACTTCAGATTGCAGTAATACACTAACGTCCTTTGGATCGTTTTCTTCGGGTTTTTTTGGATATCCTTTGGGGAGGAAGGACAAGGCTAATAACATTTTGGATGGAAGATGCTTAAAATTTGTCTCTAAAGCTCTGTTCTCGTAGCCTTTGATATTATGGGGAAAAGAAGTTTGGGTATACAGTGACCACATAAAATGTTTCAGTTTACTGTCATGAAATATGTTTTGACATATGAAATATTGAATCAATTAAGTAAATGTTTATGATATCTGTCAAAGATTCTGGCATTTGAATAGCTTACAGTTATTCTAACCTTCTGTAGGGAAAAAAAGACTTTCAGTGGGGAGTACAGGTTCTGTACTGTAACATTTTCATCATGCAAGGTAATCCATGGCATTTTCCTGTTTTGTTTCTTCCCCCTCCACCCACCCCCCCCCCCCCCCGATGCTATCACTTTTGTGAGTTATTTGTTAAAGGGGTCATGGCTGGCTGGGGAGGGAGGTTTGCTTTGTCTGCCTCTGCTCCCGTTTTGTATTTTAGAATGTCATCTTCTTCATCCCTGGTAGTAGTTGCTAATCAGTAAACAGCTTAGAAAAGGCTTTTTCATCTTTGACACAACTTTCTTGTTTAGGTCGTTTTCTTCTCCTTGTTTAATCTAGCCTTTTGTCCCCTGAAACGAGTCTTTAGTAATGAGTACAGTATTGCTGCAAGGTGGTGCAATAGCACTGCATCTTGGGTTGCCTGAATTGATAGACTAAATTTATATTTTTTTAATTTATTTTTTGACCATAATGTTTAACTAAAAAATAAAAAAAAAGAAAATCAAAGGTAGATAAAGGCTGCCTTTGCTTTTAAGGGAGGGAAAATAAGGATTTCTTCTTTAGTCCAATAAGTTTTAAACTTAAAAAAAATCTAGAGCAGTCTATATGCATAATTTTTTGGCTCTGCCATTGAGATATATGTATGCAAGCGTGAATTCTGTTTTCTTTTCCTCCTCTACTGACTTCCCCACCCCCTTTCCCCCCTGAATCAGGATTGCTAACTTTATTCAGAAAGGCACAATAACCTATTGTATGGTACAGTGTTCTGATTCTGTCTATGGGGAGGAAAAAGAAAATAATTTTCGTGGATTTCAGACGCATACTTTTGGAAGAAAACCTCTGGCATTTTCTTCACTTTAAAAATTCTTTCCATGTACAAACTAGAGGGCCTATGCATTCTACAGAATCTTTGAAAGATTATAGTATATTAAATATTTTCTTTGCCATTTAATACCACTATTGAATGCATTAAACATATGTTTATACTACACAACATGCACTAATTTAGCAGTCATTGCATTGAAACTTAAATAGTTGAAGCTACAATATCCCAGTCTTAGTGCTGAATTGAAAAACGTGCAAGAACACACATGCTAAATTTCTTGCCCATGCCTTTATAAATTTCAGCTTATTCACTCATATGTGTTGATGGTTTTTTTTAAACTTTGTTTCAGCCATCCAGTTTTCGAACTTGCCATGTTCTTCATCTGCAAACTTAAATCAGGTCAAGGTAACTTTGTCATTTCCCTTCGCCCCATAAAGCTTCCACAAAAGGAACACTGTAAAGTGGTTGAGGCCTAGGATATGAAAACCATATAGCACTTTGTTTCTAAACAAAAAATTATGGTGATATTTCTACTAAGCTCAAAATACTTTAAATCGTAGGAAGTAGACACAAATACTTAATTTTACAGGTTTCATTAATCAGAACCTCGCAGTATTTTTCCATGTTGAGGTAGCTGGCCAGACAGCAGAAGGAACCCAGAAAAGTGACTTTGAAAACTTTAAAGATACTTACAATTTCTTATAATTAAGATTAATATGAAAGAAACACAATAACATTTAGTTATGAGACGATTTAGAAGTACTCAGAGTAACCACAAAAATTGTGTTGACTTCTGCTTCATGAAAATTAGAGGAACAAAGTGTCCTTGACAAATAAAAGGAAAATGATTGAGGAAGTTTTGGGTATCTTTGGAAGTAGATACACTAGGAGTAAAAGATAACTGACTGTGATCCTTATAGAATAGAAATATGGCTATTTATTCAGCACAACAGTTTAAGGGTTCAAAAGGTATGCTTTTTATGCAATTGAATTGTGGAAAAATGTTTTCGAAAATGAAACTTTGAAATAAAACTTTTTTGAGCATCTGAAATGATCAACGTTATTGATAGCATTCTGTCTTTTACCAATTAGAAGAATAAAAAACCACCTTGTATTTGGAAATAGAAAAATAAATGTGCACAATTTCTTCCGTGGGTTTTTTTGTTCTTTTTTTTTTCTTTTTTCTTTTTTTTGGTAAGCCAGTGTTACAAGCAACTGAAAGTGATTTGTATTCTTTGATCTATTTAAAGGATATAGCACTTATCCTGCTGTTGACATAGTGAATGCCATCTTTTTATCAAAATGTTTTTCTGTCAGAAGTATCAGAAATGCAATTATTAATTAACTCTTTGTTCTCGGATGAGCTGACTTTATATTTTGTTAAAGCCATTTTCTTTCTGTGAATATTGACTGCTGGGCTAAGTGAAGCCTGTGCAGTTTTTGCTTTGATGCATTTCATCTATGTGAATATTGGAATTAAAAACTTAAAACACCATACCAGCAATATATGGGCTATGATTCTGATGAGAAGTATTTCTCTGTTACTGAACTTTAAAATTCTGAGCTAAGCAATGGATAAATTAATGATTGCGAATTTCTTAAAATCTTCTTATGACTGCGAAGAATAAAAATTGCAAGCATTCTTTATAAATAAAAATGGGCTCGATAGTAGTTCATAATATGAGAAATATGGCATTGTTGTATCTGGAGAGTGTTCTAAATTCTACACAGGTAATGAAAAATTCTTAAAGAATTTTGTATGAATACATGGTGGGTTGAAGAATTTTTATAGTGATGATGGAGTGCCATGAAGTTAATACTTGCAATCCAGATTGCTGTAGTTTACACTTTTATCTGTTTCAGACCTGGTGTGCACTACTTGTACTAAGCACGCCACAGAATGAATTATCCAAAGTCCATTGATTTTAATGTGTTTTGGTTTGTAAACAAAATTACGGTAATTTCTTGCACATTTTTGAAAAATAATTGTATAAGGATTTATGTATCTGCTTCTGGATACAACATGTAAATAAAAATTTCATTCACAAAGATTTTGTGGAGTGTTCTATACCTTAATGATGTTCTAAACAAAATAAAATTGAAAGACATTGTAAAAATTGGGCATCTGACTTAAACATTTAAATTTTAATGGCTACAATTTAAACTGTTCCATGTATATTTTTTTTCTACCCCTGCTAGTTGACTTTTCAAAATGTTTCTATGTACCGATTATATTCCTGCTTTTCAAAGCAAGAAGGAAGATTGCCAGAACATAACTAGAACATGATTTTTAAAAGGTCTGCATATATACCATAAGTTAAGTTTTTGATAATTTTCGTTGTTTTCTTCCTTAAAAAAATTACAGATTTCATAACAAAACTCTCCATTTCAAAGGTAATATACCATCTCTTGGCTTCCAAGCAAGCAAATAGTTCTTATTTAGTTCCAAAGTGAAAAATTTTATGTGGTGATGATCTTCATATATTCACTTTAAAAACGAAGTGACATTTTAAAGCCTGGGAAATCACACAAACCAGAAGATCAAGAATAAACAATTTATATCTTACAAAGGATATGCACCATCGTTCGCATGTTTTCATGTAGTTGTGACTTACAGACTCACTGCTCAAATTCAAGAAAATACCATCTGCTCCTTAGGTCTTGGTTATAACTGGTTTTGTTTTTCTTTAAACAGTCAAAATACCCGACCATGGTGGCAAGTAATTTTTGTTCATATTGTCCATAGCTGATATGTACTTTTCTATGTATTCTGTAACAGTAAACAGCAACCAGAAACAATTCATGGTTTTTGCCATTTAAGAGAAAACTTCTACTTCCTACTGCTGGGGCTACCATTGCACACTCAGTATGGTGTGTGGTTCGCAGGGATCTTGCTCTGTTTTCGTTGTTAAGTCTGCAGGATGCTCTTCTCTACGTTTGTTTATTCACTCCAGAAAATTTGGCACGGAATAAACCTATCCTCAAGTGTTTTGTTGGTAAGTGGTGAAAGGTGAGTAAGAGTTCATTTTACAGCCACATAGCATGATCCAGGCAGGGGTGAAATGTTTATAGTCAAGATGCCTGTAATCCTAATTATTTCTACCTTGCATTCAGTCAGAACGAAGAGAAACACTAAGACACTGCCAGATGCGGAAAGCTTGGCTGTACATCTGATAACGTAACCCTTGTACCAAGACACAAAAGCAGGACTTGGGGGTGGGAGGTGAATTAAGTCATAGAATTGTAGAATACCAGGTTGGAAGGGACCTCAGGGATCATCTGGTCCAACCGTTCTTGGCAAGAGCACAGTCTAGACAAGATGGCCCAGCACCCTGTCTGGCCAAATCTTGAAAGCATGTTGGGGAATCCATGACTTCTCTGGGGAGATTATTCCAATGGCTGATTGTTCTCATTGTGAAAATTTTCCTCTTGTGTCCAGTTGGAATCTCCCCAGGAGTAACTTGCAGCCATTCCCCCTCATCTTTTCCATATGACTCCTTGTGGAAAGAGTCTTCATCTTCTTTGAAGCCACCCTTTAAATAATGGAACATAGTGATAAGGTCTCTCCTAAGTCACCTTTCCTCAAGGCTGACCAAATCTGGTTCTCTCAGCCTTTGCTCATATGTCAGGCTTCCCAGTTCTTTGATCATCCTTGTGGCCCTTCTCTGGGCTCTTTCCAGCCTGTCCACATCTTATTTGTACAGTAGGGAATGAAACTGAGCACAGTATTCCAGGTGTGGTCCGACAAGTGGTGAGTAGAGTGGATAATGACTTCTTTATCTCTGAAGGGGCTGACGATGCCCTTGTTGGTTCAACCCAACATCCTGTTGACTTTCTTTGCCGCAGCAGCACACTGTTCACTCATACTGAGCTTGTCCACCAGGACCCCCAGGTCCCTTTCCACAGAGCTGCTCCCCAGCCAGGTAGATCCCAGCCTTTGCTGCACTCCGAGATCATGTTTTCTCAGGTGTAAGACCTTACACTTGTTGAACTTCAAGTCATTATCTGGAGTTAGAGAAGATCTCAAAGATTACAAACCCAAAAGATCTAGTAGAAATCATGAATATTTAGGAAGCAATGTTTGATCACTTCCCTCCAGCACATGCAATTTGCTTGCAGTCTCTGCTTTTCTGTTTGTTTCCTTCTCGAAGGCTAAGTTTCAGCCAAGCATTTTAGCATCCCCTGCAACATTAGTATGCACATCTTTGACTTTTCTGGTAAGCTGATACCTACTGTTTCCAGTCAAAGCCATGTAAAGTAGAAATAGGATATTGCAGGCAGTGGAGACAATGGTTATTTGTTTGCTTTTGAGGAATGACTCAGAAATAAGAGGTGTTCTGCCTCCTGAGCTGAGCCTGCAACTCTCAGGCCAGCTTGCCACATGCTATCAGTAGACTACTGAATCTCTTTAAGTGTGAACTTTGAAGATTGTGCTGCAGAGGGTTGGGGTAGGCAGGGCACCAGCCCTCATGAAACAGGCTTAAAAAGAAAAGAATATTTCCTTGCAGAGAATGAGGAAGGAAAGATAAAAGAGATGTGTTTCATTTCTGGTGGGTGAGAATGAGTATGTTTGAATGCAAATAGAGGAATGATGCATGATGGAGTCTGGACCACTCCTGAGATGATCAGCTCAAGTGCCATTTGGGCAATTATGTGTTACAGCGGGAACAGTCACAAAGAGAGGATCAGTAGCAAAGGTAACACAAGTTTTGTGAAACTTAGGAGCAGCTGTGTCTGAGACACCAAGCTGTGTGGTGTTGTGGACACGCTGGAGGGAAGGGATGCCATCCAGAGGGACCTTGACAGGCTGGAGAGGTGGGCCTGTGAGAACCTCATGAAGTGCAACAAGGCCAAGTGCAAGGTCCTGCACGTGGGTCGGGGCAATCCCAAGCACAAGTACAGGCTGGGTGGAGAATGGATTGAGAGCAGCCCTGAGGAAAAGGACTTGGGAGTGCTGGTGGATGAGAAGCTCAATGGGAGCTGGCAATGTACACTGGCAGCCCAGAAAGCCAACCGTACCCTGGGCTGCATCAAAAGAACTGTGGCCAGCAGGTCAAGGGGGGTGATTCTCCCCCTCTACTCTGCTCTCATGAGACCCCACCTGGAATAGTGCATTCGGCTCTGGAGTCCCCAACACAAGAAGGACATGGAGCTGCTGGATCAAGTCCAGAGGAGGGCCACGAACATGATTCGAGGACTGGAGCACCTCTGCTATGAAGACAGGCTGAGAGAGTTGGGGCTGTTCAGCCTGGAGAAGAGAAGGCTCCGGGGTGATCTTATTGCAGCCTTCCAGTACTTAAAGGAGGCCTACAGGAAAGCTGGAGAGGGACTTTTCACAAGGGTGTGTAGTGATAAGACAAGGGGCAATGGCTTTAAATTGAAAGAAAGTATGTATTAGCTGTAAGGAAGAGATTTTTTACATTGAGGGTGGTGAAGCAGTGGAACAGGTTGCCCAGAGAAGTTGTTGCCCCATCCCTGGAATTGTTCAAGGCCAGGTTGGATGAGGCTTTGAGCAACCTGGTGCAGTGGAGGGTTTCCCTGCCCATGGCAGGGGGTTTGGAACTAGATGATCTTTGAGGTCCCTTCCAACCCGAATCATTCTATGATTCTATGATAAATATGGTATGTCTTCATCTGTTCTTCAAAATGTCTTGTTTTCTTAGCTTTCATTTGGGAAATTCTTTAGCTGCAGTTCCAATTTTCAGTGAAAGGGAATGTTGCCACCTACTCGGCTGAGCCTGCTGCAGTAAGAAGGGCAGCTTTTTAAAAGCAACCCCCATTGCTTCCATATATTCATATAGGAAATACTGCTTAAATAGTTGGAGGAAATAATTCAAACGTATTTTCCAGAATTCTTCATTAAATAGCTAGGGCATCTATCATCATGTGATCAACATCATATCTGTTTCTTAATTACATGTGTTGTCTTTTCAGTTACACGTCTTTCAACTAAGAAAGGAAAAATGCTTTTTGAATTTCTCAAGCTGTCACTGGATGCTTCTGTGTTTGACCGCATCACATCAGCCAAGGGGGTATCTGGGCTGAAGAGGTTTTTGACAGTGTTACTTTCCCACAGCCCACATTCTACACACCAGCTCTCCTCCAGCCCTCTGCTTCCATCAGGAAACAGCAGCTGTCTTGTTCAGTTTCTGGTTGGAGTTTTTTGGATTGTCAAAGCGTTTTCTGTGTCAGTTGCTACAAACGCGGATTTCCACTGAAAAGTGTACTTTGTATTTTCTTTCAGAACACCTTTCTTCCCTGGTGTCTGCCCTGTATCGCTCCAAGAAGAAAATAAACAAACCTGTGAATATTCTAACTTTCCTCAAACCTGATCTTGTCTGAAGCAACAACTGTTTCTGTTTTAAACAGTCCCATTTCGAGCAAATGGAAAAGTTACCTGAGCTTTTTGTGTGAGTAGTGTTTCCAGTCAGTCTCACAATGCTGAAACCTCTGAAAGTCTCAACTTCAAGACTTTATTGGGCAACAACTTCTAAGATACTCTGTAGTTCTAATGAGTGTAGATGAGGATTTGGAAAATGTTTAGATTGGAAAAATCAAAAGTTTGTGAAGTTAATCCTGTTATCTTTTCATATATGTTTTTTTTCTTACTTCTGCATGAGAACACCGCAAGGTGGGGACATCAGCAAAATTAAAACCATTCCTGTTAAGGCAGTGTACCTTGTCATGATGAAAATTTCTGCTTAGGTCTGCTGAATTGAGAAGGTGTTAGGGAAATTCTCAAATCCCAGACAGAAGAATGTCACTCCTGTTGTTTCCGAAAACAAGAGGGGTTGGTGCACAGGGTAGGTGGCACAACAGGTGCCACTCCTGGTATGTTTTCTGACTGCGTTGAGAGAGTCCATGGGCAATACAACCTCTCATACATGAATTCATAGAATAAATCACAGAATGGTTTGAGTTGGAAGGGACCTCAAAGATCATCTAGTTCTAACCCCTCCTGCCACAGGCAGGGACACTTTCTACTGGGTCAGGTTGCTCCAGGCCTCGTCCCGCCTGCCTTGAACACTTCCAGGAGGGGGGCATTCACAGCTTCTCTGGGCAACCTGTTCCAGCGCCTCACCACCCCCAGAGGGAAGAAATTCTTCCTTATATCCAATCTAAATCTACTCTCTTTTAGTTTGAATACATTGCTTCTTGTCCTATCACTACATGCTCTCGTAGTCCGTCTCCAATTTTCTTGTAGGCCCTCTTCAGGTACTGGAAGGCTGCTAGAAGGTGTTCCCAGAGCCTTCTCTCCAGGCTGAACAACCTGAACTCTCTCAGCCTGTCTTCATAAGAGAGGTGCTTCAGCCCTCGTGCCATCTTTGTGGCCCTCCTCTGGACTTGCTCCAATAGGTCCATGTCCTTCTTGTGTTGGGGACTCCAGAGGTGAACGCACTACTCCAGGTGGGTTCTCACAAGAGCAGAGTAGAGGGGCAGAATCACCTGCCTTGACGTTTTTAGCTTTGGACTTCTTTTTCAGATCTTGCCGCTGATGATAGCATGTTGTCAGTTGGGAATGTTCCGAGGAACTCCTGTCTCTCTAGTCTGTATTGAAGGGGAAGGATTCCAAAGTGAAGGACCATGGCAGACTTGCTCCTTTTTGTCACCCATCTGTGACAATCACTGACCAATTTCAATTTCTCTAACTCCCCCTTATGTTTTCTTTCTTTTCATATCTGTTTTCAGTTTCAATGGATGAATCCAAACCAAAGAAGTGACAGAAAGATGGAAATAGTTAATATGGATGTATTTTCACTGGGAATTTTTTTTGGTCTAATTACAGGCTGTTACATAAAGTTTAATATTGACATCGTTAACATCTTCACACCAGTTAGATGTTAGGAAGCGTTCATGAAAGAATCTTTTTAATTGGGAGCTGATTAACTACTCATGTGGGTTAATATAATGCTGTAAGTAACGATAACCTCACCATAATTTTTTGGTATTTAATTTACTCTATATTGAAGTTTCTTATGAGGATAATTGAATACTTAGAATGAAAGTTGTAGCCTCTCAGATCATTACCTTTTCTCCAAGTAACAGTAGTGTTTGGGAAAAAATTATTTAAATTTGATTTTTCTTCAACCTGTTAATTTTGGAAAGTGTTTCTTTAACTGTAAAAAAAAATTAAAATAAATATTTGACACTGTCACATCTTCAAATGAACATTGACCTCGATAAATTTTTGAGTATAATTAATTTTAAATGTAATCCTAGAACAGTTTCATATGGATAGTCAAGAAGCAGAATGATGACTGAAAGACTTTTGTTTCAGAAGCAATTGCCATCACAATCATTAAAGACTACTTTCTGTCTCTAAAAATCCAATAATATATGATTCTAGTATATTGCTTTATTCTGATATAATAAAAGCATTTTCCTACTGTAATACAATACAAGAACAAAATATTACTTTCGCTGGCATTGTCCTACTGAAATGATGAGACATCACGTGGAAACTTCCTAAAATCATGGCTAATGTCAAGAGTTCAATGACAAAGAAAGCCTGTCTTAAGAAAATCCCAGTCTCTAGCTACCCCAAAATCCCAAATCCTTCCTGTTATACATGAACGCCGTGCACAACTGTGAATGTAAATGGTCTATGAAAGAACTGCAACAAAATAATCAGCACTTAAGATTTATTCATGTATGGCTAATCTAGTTAGAGTTCAATGGCACATATGTACTAATAAATCAGTGCTCGAGATAAAAATTTATTCTAGGGCATCATTGTTTAATATACAAACAAATGATGCTGTCATCTAAAAGTGACATATTTTGAAAACATAAAAAGAATTTTTAATGAATTTGAGTTTCAAATAACTTTTCAGTGAATTAGTTATCCCTCCAAGTTATGGCTCCTAGTTAATACCCAAATTATTTGGTTACTTTATATAAATATAATTATATCAGAATTAAACTTGTGGTGGGGTCTAAGAGATTTTTTTGTGGGAGTAGGAGTTGAGTTTTTTCCTAATGTCAGCTCTGCTCCTTCAGAAATGTGAAAATTACGTTTTGCACAGGCTCAGTTTGAAAATTGAGGTTTGTTTGGTAGAGACTTGCTTTTTTAAAATTTTAAGTGATGTGTTCAGGCATTGGATGATATTGTGCTTGTAAAACTCAATATTTTGTAGTATAGACTATGCGATGTACAATTCAAGGGAAGGGAACAAAATAGTTACGAAAATAGCTCTGAGCCTTAGAAAAAAAACTTAAAAAAATGGCTTTATAATTTGCCTTTTAAAAAGATATTATGTTGTTACGTATTTTTTTTTTCCTGTAATAAAATATAGTTTTAAAATGTAAGGAGACCTACTTGAAGAGTAACAATGTTTTAGAAATCACTATTTTCTTTTTAAAAAATACTATTTATGCCTTATGGTGTTGACACTACTCCACGTGCATACCTACCTGGGAATATATGAGTGTGTAGTGGTGGCAGCTCTCTTCAGCACCGTAACTCTTAGTTCTGGTATTTCTCCCCCAACATGCTTTACCCAGCCTGATCATTTACAACTCAGTATCTCCTGAAGCTTTAATCACTCATTTTGGTGTCATTTTCCCCAGCTTGCCCATGTTTGCTGTGTGGGATATTTGTATTAAAACCTGGAGTGTGGCTTAAAGATAGGCTCTATCCCTTCATACTGGAGAGAGGGAGGAAACAGCATCGCGACCATCATTCAGTTGGCTGGTGTTATACGTGCCATCAGCTGCGTTGGGATTTCTACAGCCCTGTGAAGGTGCTCCCTGCGAGGCCTTGGGGTTAATTCTTTGTCTAGTTTCCACAATGTGGTAAGGATTGTTGCTCGACAAGTTCGAGGAAGTTATCCTGAAGTTAAGAGTATATAAAATATTTGTTTCTAGAAGTCTCTGTAGAAATCTTCCACATATGTGTTAGTGCCTGAGGCTTTCCATGATTTAAGACAGGCGTTCTCAAGAGTTGTCATAACAAGAATAAGAATAATATGGCAGAGAAATAAGCTTCCATTTATAGCCGATGCTGCTAATCCCATTCTGCCTGCCCCGAGTATGACCTGCAGCTGTAACTAGCACTGTAACTAGCCCACTGTTGAAGTAACATGCAGGTTGCCAGCCAGGGGCAATGAAATTATTTCAGGTAGCCCATGTACTGAGTGAGAACTGGGATCACTGATTCACTGTTTTTCCCAAAACAAGATCTAGGGGGAAAAGAGTGAAAGTAGGAGGGACAGGTTCAAAAGAAAGAAGAGGAAGTTCTTCATACAGCCCATCTTAAGGTGTGAAGCTGCTTTTCATAGGATGTTTTAGGTGCTAAAATTGTGTGTGGGCAAGAACATGGTAAGGTCATGTGTTAGAAATACCTGTTGTTCTGCTAAATACAAAGGTGGTGCAGGATGGCGAGGAGGGCATCTGAAGGGCAGATTGTTTATGCTTTTCCTGTTCTGGTAGTCTTTTCCAGAATTTGGTTCTAACTGGAGAACCACGATATTGAGCTCTGAGGGTCTTTGGTCTGACTTTATATCTGTGCTTCCATTTTTACGTTGGGTGAGAAATTGTCAATCTTGAAATCCTATGTAACCATTTTTGTTTCTATATTTTCAGGTCAGTAGGAATTTTAAGGATGAGTACATTCATGATCATTGTGGAAAGTGTTACTTTTTTTTTTTTTTTAAGGAAACTTTAAACAGTAAATGATTTGGCATTTGCAAGGCAAAGGATTGCTCCCAGCTGGAGCATCTAACAGATTTTTCATGAAGCTCTTCTGTACTTTTTTTAGTGCAAAGCCAGTGTTAAAATTAATTCAAGATCTGCTTCGGTTTCATTCTAGCACTGAAAGCTTTGAAAAACATCGTATCTGAGAGAGAGATCTGTGTTTGAACCAACATAATATCTGTGTAGTATAAATATTTCAGCACATAAGAAGAACAAGAGCAAATCTGAAATTATGTTCTTTCTCCTGTGCTTGCCAAAGCAGTGCTTCCATGAACATATTTAGCTACACAGAAAATGATTGAAATCTCTGTATCAGTTTATATCAGAAGAAAATCTGACCTGCTTATCCTTATCATTGATTGGAAGCATACTGACTTATTTATTTTATGTCATATTGTAATTGTGATATTGTAGGTTGGTTTGTTTGTTTGAAGTTGTAGAGGTGGTGAAATAGCTAGGAGGAAACGAAGAAAAAACTGGGGGAAATGAGGAAAAAATCATCCTTCTGTTTTTGTATGCATGTAAAGAAGAGAAGAAATACCACTAGAGGAGTTGGAGACATCTTGGATAAAGATGACTATCAACACAACATTACAGGGCTTTCGTTTTGTTGGGTTTTTTTCTTGTGTATGGATGAGTTTGTTTGATGGTACTACCCATGTAAATGTCTAAGCTTCATAAGTTGATGCCCATGTATCTATTTCTTGTCTTTGAGACATTTTGTAGCTTGCTTCTGGAGATTTTTCAGAGATTATGTTTTCAAAGACCTATCAGATTACTGCTTTTTTTTTGGCTTCTTACTTTTCTCTTAAAGATTACATTGCTGTAGGAAAAAAATAGTGAAGTCTAATTTTTCTGTCCTGAATAGTCTTTGAAAAGATCGAATACTCAGCTAATGAATGAATTAGTGCTTTTTCTTATTGCTTTATGCGTCTCAAATATTTCCCAATGGAAATATATAAATAGATTTTGATAACGAACAAAGGGAAGATGTATTTTAGTCCAAAAGTACTAAAGCTGAAGGGCATGTCAAATACTGTAAGTTTCTTCTGTAGGAGAGAAACTGAAACCCACCAAGGATTTTGACCAAAGTTTTTTTTTAAATGGTGGGAAGTAATTAAAAGAAGTTAGTGCATAATGAGTGATTTCCTAATGCTAAAAGGATATTATAAGGATCTGCAGCACTGGGAGATATAAGAAAATTTGGAGCCTTATGCATGTAGAACCATAAATGCTTGTGTCTGTTCCCTTTCAAGATTGAAATTGAAAATGTTCCATATTTGGAACTGAGTCTGTCAATAGTATTACAGGAAGAAAAATCAGGTACCTTTTATATATTAAAAGAAAGTTTTTTTTTAAAAAATCTGAAATTCTAATTGTAGAGGGCAGATATTGTGAAAATGTGGCAATCAACTGAAATTCCTGCCTTTCTCTAGGGATCTGTTGGAGACATGTTTATTCTTTTGGTAGGAGTGATAGTCAGTGATTAATTTTAAACACAAATTGTTTTGTGGGGCTGGGGAAATACAGAAGAAAAAGGATGAACTCAAAGTTTTTCTCCTCTGCAGACCTTTTACAAGTTTCAAATCTTAGGCTTAAAAACATACATACTTTAAATAATGATGATGCAGTTGACATGCAGCTGGGAGGATGACAAGAACTAAAAACCTTCATATAATATACAGAGGTTATAAATTATTAAAATCTCATCTATCCTTAGTAGTAAGATAGTATATTATTATATCCTCATATATTCTTAATAATAATGCATGCTTTATTTTGGAAATGTATTTTAACACCTTTTGAGCCAACCTGAAGCTTTTCCATGCCTCACACACTGATCCTACTTGCATTTTTTCAAATCTGCCACTTCTTTTCTTAGGCACACAGTGATATTAATACAGATGATATTTTATTACCACATAGAATCATTTGTCTTGTTATATGTGACACAATTCTCTTAAATGCAGTTATTTCCAAGCATAAAGCATGGAAGTTTAAAAATCAGGACAGAAAAAGAAGCTAACTTCTATAGGACTACTGTCCTTTTTTTCTCTCAGATTCCAAGAAAGAAAACAACAAATAGTGGGTCTCTGTTGTCTAGCAGAGGATTTCATGTAGCTACCAGCAGCTACTTAATGCTTTTCCCTTTTTAAAAATGGGATACAACATTGCCTATTTCATTGCCCATTTCTATGCTTTCTCCCTCTGGAATGGTACAAGACAAGAAAAACTGTGATGAACCTTCCTCTTTGTGTGTGAAAAGATAGTTGCATGTTACAATCAAGGATCTACTAGGAGGAAGGAGAGAAGAGAACTTCTTGACAGGACCGAAATATACCTAAACTTATGTGTATCAAAAAGACCACAACCAACCCTCAAAGGGTTGAGGTTTCACCCTTTTCTTCTTATTGTGTATGCACTTACATATCTGATTTTAATTCTTGATGCTAATTCTGGCTGAACTGAGACTTATGTGACCTTGTACCAGTTGTGTAATTTCTCTGAGCTTTAGTAAACTTGGCAGAACAACTGGACAAGAACAGAAGATCACTGGATAAAACAGATGGCAAAGGAAAATAAATTTTACACAAAGCACTACGCTTTGAGGGGAGTAATTTGAGGGGAGGGAGTGAAGCAAGCAGTAGACTGGATGCAAACTCCTAAGAGATCGCATAATCTGCTCAGGAGGTTAACGTACTCAAAGGAACAATCTCACAGAGTTATTTGTCTGAACACATAATGTGTCTGTCCATCTCAGTGCATGTATGATTGTGCGCATACATATGACTGAGAGAGGACACCAAACAAGTTCAGACAGTTCAAAGAAACCTTTAAGCCCTTGTGAATGCACTTGTGGCTTACTTTCGTGCTGTCTCAAGCAACATGATAACATACAGCCAAATGCTTACCTTGCATGGAAATTTCTGTAATGACATACGTATATGAATAAATAGCTTGAAAGCACAATGTGGAGCAGTAAAAAAGAGTGCATGCAGTGATTTCTGCATTATGCATGTTAATGAAGACTTGGAAATAAATGAAGGGACTTGTTTCATTTTTGTTTTGTTCTAAGCTGCAAAGGACCTCTCTTGTGTTAAGAAGACTTTAGGGCAAGAAACTGGAGTTTGACATACTTCCTATTGGCAGCTGCATTTGGAGATGGAAGATGAGTAGCCTACTACCAAAGTTAAAGGTTTAGCTAAATGATATGAAATGCTCATTGCTTTAAAGGTGATTCTCACAACTCTAAAAGAGTGTAACTTTTTCTGGTTTTCCTTGTAAATTAAATTAGCCAATAGTATCTTCTGTGCCTAAGTTTTATATTCTAACTTTAAGAAAAAAAAGTATGCATAAATTCATGATCTGTGACCAAAGCATACTCCTATTCTTTCACATTATATAAATATCATTAAAATTAATTTGAGCCATAAATATAGACAGGCGGTTCCACTTGACCTTCCTGGCTAGAAAATCAGGAGCAATTCATATCATGACAAATGTTCCTACTAAAAACTACAACATTGCTTTAGCAAGCCAATATAAGCTGCCAAACATTGATGAGGCTCTGTAGAGTTCAGAGGCTGTTGTTAGTGAAGATTTTGGGAGCAATTATGCTTCTGTGGATGTTGATAGTAGCTCATCTGTATATTCTACTCAAGGGAGAAATTTGTTCAGCCATGGACATCAAGCTGTAATGGAGATATTTCTAGGAAATGAATCAAGCCAAATGGTTTTGTCAACCAAACAGAAGCTCTAATTTGTTAGAGGGTACAAGAAACTACTTGTGTCTGTGTCGTGAGGGTTTTTTTTAGATAACATTCCCAGGCTGGTAGAAATTGACTTGTTTTAGGGAACTTGGATTTACCAAGAACTTTAAATATCAAATTAACTTTTTCTTCATATTGCTAGGCTTACTGTCTCTTAAGTTCTGTCAGCTCTGATTTCTCTAAGTAGCTTGATAATTATTTTAATGGTGATCTGGAGGTGAAAAGAAAAGCAATGAACAACACACTCATTTGTGTATTTTGAAGTATGAAAATTATGTCTAGCATTTTAGCTTTTCCTGGTTGTTGAACATAAAAAATAAGAAGTAGCCTAAAACCAAAAACGTCTGAGACAGTCTTATCCCTTACTAGAGGCTTCAAAGTTTGTCATAGTAAATGAGACTATGGTTTAGAAATTGTCTGATAAACAGATTATTTTGTAGCTGACTGATTTACCTCACCATATTGTAAGTTTTGTGTGTTCTTGGAAAGCAACATGGAGAGAATTCACTTGCTGCTTGCATTGAAATAAAAAGCATGCTGCCTTCAGAGGTGTTAGAAAATCACTGAGTATTTTTTCAAATTTCACAATATAGTCTATTTTATTTTTATTATGTAATTTAGCAGCTTGAATTGTTCTGGTGGCAAAGGAGGCAGTATCATACGGGCACGTACTTTAACAGATTATCAGATTGCTATTGATCAGCAGATACATGGAATCATTCTTCCAATTTGGAATTAAACTACTCATACAAAGCTACTGCCGTCCCAAGGATGTCAGTCATTCATGTGGCTGTGGAATACTCTGTTCAGCTTTTATAGTGTACCAAGAGAAATCTCTGTTCTACAGCATGACATTGCTTTATTTATTCATCCATTTATTTATTTTATTAAACTTAATGAAACACAATCAAACTAGGTATCAGCTGTCTTCTATTTCTTTAAGGCAAGTGGTGCCAGCATCATGATTCTTTCAACCTTAGAAGAAGTTAGAAGTGTGAAAATGTCATATTCATCTAGCACTGATGTACATGCCAATGGGATTGGTTTGTGAAGCTGGTTGGCAGTCAGCCAGATGATGCTTCCACAATTTAGGACATTAAAGATAATATCTGTTAAAATCAAAACCTTTCACCCAACCTTGCGTACTCTGTGGAGGAAGGTAGGAAAATATTTAAAACAAATTTTAGAAGTATGGTAACTGTCAACAGTTGCTGGCTGAGAAGTCTGGTTTCTGCTACTGACACTTGTTTTTGGTGTAGCTAATGTCCCAGAGGTATGCCTGAAACCCCAACAGGAGGTTCAGACAGGATTCTCTAGTAAGGCAAAGGTGCTGCTGTGAGGTATCCATCTCCTTCTTTCCCCTCTGAAACCATATTTTAACACAAAGCCTTGAGGCTATTCGCTATAAAAGATTCAATGTCAGGTGAACAAATATTTGTATCATCATCGTTTCACTATAGTAAGGAATTTATGGGATAATCACTTAAATTTTAGTAATACTGCTATAATTTTAACATTAAAAAAAATCTTGATTTGATAATCTATTGCTAATACCATAGAGCTTGAGAGCAGTGCACAATTACGAGTTAGTAAAAAGAGCAAAACAAGATTATCCATTTAAATATACTAAGGAAGATAGATGTATTTACTAGCATTATCAGATTTTGCTGATATACGCTCAGCAGATTGCCATTTGTTATGTTTCCTTGTGAGAATCTGACAACAATACCTTCCTCGTTTGACTTATTCACTCTGTGGCTTTCAAATGAGCAATGTCAGGCATACTTGCTTTTTTACATCAGCTGAGTCTTGAGTTTTCAGAAGGATTAATATACACTCTTTCAGCTTTCACGCCTCTGTGCTGTCCTGAGACTCATAAAGCAAGAGAGATTGATAGCTTCAGCATTTTGCTCATGCAACATGGAGAAATCATTTAAAAGAGTGATTTGTGGTGTTGCACTGAAACAGTTCATAAAGGATAATGTCTTTCTACTTAGAATTCACACACTATTACATAGGAAAGGCTTTGGCATTTGAAGAAAAAGTCAGTTGTGATATCATCAATTTATAACAAGCTGTTTGAATGTGAGATAGAGGGAAACACCCCATCGAACATCATATTTCTGGGAATGTTAGCTTCCCTGAGAGTTAAACTTAATCACTTACGCAGGATGTCATTTGACAATTAGCCATAGATTTGTGATTGTGGTGAAGAATGGTTTGGAGAGAAAATGAGACAGTAACCTCTACAGCATTTCTGTATGTGTAGAAGAGGTAATTTATTCAAGGACAAGGTTGAGACAGGCTTACCTAGTTTATTCCCACTTCAATATTCAGCAACAATAAGATTAGAATATATTTTCTTGTTATCAGCTGACCCGATACTTTTCAATACACACTAGAATGAAAGCTATTATAGCAATCCCCAGATATTTGAATCTATTCCCATCCCCCTTTGATCTTCCACATTTTTTATTACTAAGTCTGATTTAAATCTCAACTCAGTTCTTTGCTCTCATTTTAAAACTAGCTGAACCAGATTCTAACCATCAGCTTGACTGCTGATTTTGGGAGCTACTCTGCCTGTGGCTACTGCTCCTGCCCTGGTGATCACAGGAAGCAAGCAAATACCTGCTGACACACCAATAACGCAACCACAACTTTTAGGAGAAGAATATATTTCTTCTTTTTTTCAAAGTTCACAAACACATGTTAAAAAAACCCCAAGAGATATTGTACCAGCATGGGTTGTGGAAGGAAGAGGAGTATCACCAGGCAGGACATCAGCTGAAGTGACAGCTAAGAGAAATTTGCTGAATTATTAATGAAATGTGTAAGTTCTTCATACAGTGCGCACAGAAGTAGAATAACCGAGTCTAGGGGACACACCTAAAGCTTTGTGAAAGGTAATTGGGACCAGTCCTGACATTAAATGGCTGAACGAGACAACGCCTTGCTTGCTAAATTAAGTACAATGAAAAATCAGAATAAAAATTCCTTTATATCAAAAAGATTAAGCCTGCCTCCTTTAGCCTTCTTCCCTTAACTATTAATTTCTCTGGTTGCTGGCAGAACAAAGTTCTTTGTTGGTGTTATATGGAAAAGATTTAGCAAATACACAGCATAAACTTCTGTTTATTCTTAAATTATCCATATAAAGTTTAGATGAAAATGTGGTGTGTGTTCCTAATGTGACTGCATGCAAATAGTAAAAATCTGGGAGTAACAAACAGAAATAAGGTAAACTGACCCTATCTTTTAGAAGAAAATAATATTATTATAGCTTAATGAAGTATAGAAAAATAAGAAATTTCAATAAATAGCACTAAAATGAAGAAGATCATGAAACGGATTATAATTTAGACAAGTATAAAGACTGTCTATAGTAGACCAAGCCAGATCCACAATGAAAGTAACATTACAGTACTTACTAGGTAGTGGCCGGGGCATTTATTGGTGGCTGGTGGTGAAACTGAAGTGAATTTTATATACTCATTTACTTGAGCAGGCAAATAAGAGCAGTTTTGCCCTTATTGTAGAGAAATGCCTGAATTTTAGTTTTCTAGTCATATCTTATGTGATGCATCCATAAAAATAATCAGCTTTGTGCTACATGTCAGTTAAAGAACCAACAAGTGAAAATATAGTTTTGTCACCATTTGGGAGGTTCTTGAGTCTTCACTCTCATGTCAGTCAAACACATATAAAATTTACTGAACGCCTTTAAGACTACATGTAAGTGTTTTTTTCTCTGCTGATATCATAGAATGGGTTGGGTTGGAAGGGACCTTAATGATCATTTAGTTCAAACCCCTTTGCTGTGGGTAGGGACACCTTCCAGTAGACCAGGTTGCTCAAAGCTCCGTCTAACCTGGCCTTGAACACTTCCAGGGACAGGGAATCCACAACATCTCTGGACCTGTTCCAGAGCCTCACCATCTTCAGAGTGAAGAATTTCTTCCTGAGATCTACTTGAAATCTATTCTCTTTCAGTTTAAAGCCATAGTCACTTGTCCTATCACTACATGCCTTTGTAAAAATCTAGGATATTGATTTGATCTGTCATTGTTTATGTAGAAAATTTTTTCATTTTTGAGCATTTTTAACCGCTGGATGTGGATATCCATCTCTCATATATTAGGCCACTATTGATGACTAAACCTTAGTATCTCTGTGTTGTGGGTTAGGCTGACCGCCCCCCCCCCCCAAGCCGGTCACTCCCCCTTCCCCACCCCCAGGAATGAGGGAGAGAATTAAAGGATAAACGGGAAACCCATGGGTTGAGATAAGAACAATTTAATACAGATGATTTAGTACACAGTGTAGATGCTCACCACCCCCTTGTATGCGAAGCCCGTCTCGTCCTGAAGCTTCAATCCTGGATGAACGCGAGGCCCCGAAATAGAGAGGGGCAGACAGAGAGAGAGATAGTGCTCCGAGAGTGGGAGTACTGGGAGAGAGAGGAAAAAAACAAAGAAAAACAATAGAGCAAAAGCGCAGCAAGCACAAAAGAGCAAAAGCGGCGAAAGAGCCAAAGCGCAAAAGCCCTTCTGTCCGGCTGACCCTCACTTTTATACTGGGCATGACGCTGCATGATATGGAATACTAATTGACCAGTTTGGCCCTCAATCTTAAGTTCCACCACAAATCACAAGGGGAACCGTGTCCCCCTTGTCCCAACTATGCTCCCCCCTCATCCCGCCGTGCTTCTGCACTCCGGCACACTGAAAAGTCCTTGGAGTTTCACGTCCAACCACAAACATCAACTTGCTATCAGCATTCTTCTCAGAGTGAGCCTCTGAGTAAAACTAAAACACGGAGCTCTTCTAGCTGCTAAAAAGAAGAGCTAACCCGGTCCCAGCGAAAACCAGGACACTCTGGTACCCCAAGCCATTACTGGAATTAAAATAATGTATTTATAAGGTGTTGAGTCCTTTCACAGTGAGGCATGTCTGGGTTTAGCAATTTTGTTTTCCTGAAATCAATTTGCCAAAGTGTACTTTTCAGAAAAGGCTATCTTTGCTGAAATACTTAATGTTTGTTGATCACTGACAGTGTTTCCAAGAGTGGGTATGTCCCATGCAAAGAAAAGAAAATATCTGAGAAAGTTATGTACTTACCATACCTAATAACGAGACCAGTTTTGAGAACCATAGAGATTGCACTGACAGCCTTTGGGACAGCTTTTCAAGGAGGGGTATGACTTGATGAGGTTCAAATTATGAAAGAGGCCCAGAAGGCTTTAATAACTCTTATATTTGCTCTGCAGAACTGATTCTCAGTCCTTCTTTGGAAGAAACAAAATTTTTATTGTTTGGATCACTCTTCCCATTAATTTTTATAAACGGGCCTTTAGTTAACCCTGAATGTGTATGGGTTACTGTCTTACTCTGAAAACACCAAATGAAATAGGACCTTAATAATGATGTCATTGATGTTCTGTTGTGATTGTGTGCATAAAACTTTCTGTTGTGGTTTAACCCCAGGCAGCAACTAAGCATCTTGCAGCTGCTCATTCCTCCTCCCCTCCTCCCCCTGACTCCCCGCTCCTGCCCCGTCCCCAGTGGGGTGGAGAGGAGAAAAATATAACAAAAGGACTGAGGGTCAAGATAAGAACAGGGAGGGACCAGGGAGAGATCACCCACCAACCATGGCCCCGGGTAAAACAGACTTGGCTTGGGGACAAATCAATTTAATTTGTTACCAGTCACTTGCAGAGTTTTCTCGATACCTGGGACAGCTGCATTTTGGGATCACTTGAGCCTTGTCTGTACTGCTAGGTCCATGTGGCACCACAGCTGTGAATTTCCTTAAACATAATAAGAGATGTGAAATGACCTAAATGCGCAAGAATTTGCAGCATTGAGATCAAATTTATAAATTGCTTTGAGGTGAAAAAGTTTAGGTAAATTCATGTTTGGTTAAGATCCCTGGGATGTGAGGGTCAGAGGAGATGAAGGCTCTGGGAGATGAAGGCAGTGTGCTGCCTGTGAGCTTGAAAACCAAATCTCCTTTGAGAACCAATTGTAATTAACTCTCAGTTTTCTGGGTAGTGGAGGGTTTTGGTGCCCAAGAGAGAAGCACAGATAATACAAACCTATGTAAATGAAGTTTAAAAAATACAGGATCTATGCAAAGCCCACTCAGCCCACTGCCATGTCCATAAAATTTTACTACTCTCAGTCCTGAGCTGATTTGTGTTAACTGCAAGATGAATCACTGAGAACGTCTACTTCCAAAGATATAAACACAGGCAGATTTTCACTGTAGCAGGGTGGATCTAAGAAGCATTATATGATTTTTCAAACATGTAATATGATGGCATTACTGGATGCCAAAAAAAATCCTGGAAGAGTGTCCAGAGTCCTCAAATTCCATATGGACAGAAGAAGAGGACACATCTGAGAAAACCTAAATAGGTAGTAGCAGCCTGCTATCTTCTGAATGAAAGAGAGAATCAATGAGGTTTCATTGTATCCATGCCCATATAATTGAAAGCAGGATCTTGTCCAGGAGCTTAAAGAAAGTTAAACCACTTGCAAACTCCAGTCTCACGCTTTAGGACACTTTCAGAATCTTAAAGTTACAAGCAAAACTTCTGTGCATGAAAACGAACTACTAAGTGCTCAGCAAAATTCCAATGAAACCTCCTAGTCTTTCTTTGACAAAAACTGATGCTGAACAATGTGATAATTTCAGGTGCTCTCTAAGCAAATAATTCGTTTTCAAGTGCCTTCTTTTAGATTCTATTGTGTTAAAGATTACTGAGCTTAAGTCTTGAATTACAAAATTAATCGCTTATTAATTACTTCTGTGAAGCATGTTACACACAGTTCCTGCTGAAATAATGTAGCCTTAAGATAAGGGATGTTTATGCATCTAGTAATAAGCCTTAGAGGTAATAGTTTTCAGTTAATAGCATGTTATTTTTTGGTAGGAAAAACAGAAATTTGTTTTTGTAATTTAAAATATATCTAAGATACAAACACATCTAACCTTCTGGTGTGAAGTTAGTTAAAGGTTATTTTACTAAAACTGTCTTTCTGTCACTCTGTTGTTTTCTTCCCTTGCAATTATTCTTTAGAAACCTTACTTATATGAGGAAATATACAGCTCATAACACAATATGCCTAACACCGAGTCAGTGGAACTTCACAATAGTGCACCTGGTGGCTATTGCTATACTAGGAATTTTATATTTATATGGAGAGCTCAAATTGAACCTACTTCATTTAACTTAAAATTTTACACTTATTACTAAATCTTTTAAGGATTAATGTCTGAAAAATTAGCTCTTACATTTTTGAGCATTTGTCTCAACACCAACTTTGCTGACATAAATTTGCATAAAGGATGATACCTCAGCAGAGGAGTAAAAACCAGATGGTACAAGAATTCTGGCTGTGTTTTCAGGAATTCTGAATCTGACATGTAGTTAGTTTTATCTGAAAAACACTGAGGCAGACGGGAAGGAATCCAGAATATAAAAATATTTTATGTCGCTCTTCTCTAAATGAAATTTTTCACCATTTCATTTTGAAATTTAGTTTGGTATTATTTTGAAAATAGGGCGCATAACACATTCGATTAAATGTTTAGGGAAGTATTCTTTCTTCAATCATCCTGAAATAATGGGGATGAATGGACAGTTTGGATGGATGTGAAATGAAATGTAATCATCAATAATATTCATTATTGACAATTAGTCTCATTGTATAAGTAGTTGATATTTTCAGAAAGCTTCTGGCTAAGATACTAGGTTTTGAAGAACACAATTCAGAAATGGTGGTAACTTTCTTTACCACCTATTCTTCCCATATCTTTGGATGACTCCAGATTTATTCTTGCAAGTTCTATTTTGAAGGCTGCTAACATAGGGGAATTATAACTGATGTAACTATGTCTCTCATATTTACTATATGTTGTTACAGATCTTTCGTAAGTACTTCATTGCTGTCTGCCATTTACAGGGACTACCTTGGATATATTGCTCTTATTTGCTGTATATACTCATTTAGTGTTGTATGGCTTACAAAGCTGTTGTCATAGATAACCTATTTCTCTTTTTCTATGTATATACATTTACAATGTGTTTTCTGTGTTTTTCTCCACATGTGATATTAAATACTTGATATTAGGGCAGAGCTATTTGTTCTCTATTTTTCAAATGCAAAATAAAGTTTTAGAATCTCCTAGGATTCATGGGCTCATTTATGTACGTAGTTCACTACTGCACCCTTTCTCAGTCATACTTCCTTCTTTTATAATGCGATAAAGTGGGCCATTGTCACTGAAAATGCAGTGGTAGAGTAGTAATGGATCCCTTATTCTGCAGCTTTCATGCCATTAAACTATGTGTAACTAAGGAGTGCAGAGGGTTAGGGGTGAAGTAGAGTCTGGCACAGTTTCAGGAACATGCATTTCCTTTTTCAAAGTGAAATGTTGGGTGGCTTCACTCATACTGTTGGTGAGACAATCCGCCTAGTTGATGGGAGCACTGCACCGTGAGGGGAAGGGCTGGAGTGTGGAGGAAGTTGTTTTGGAGATTTGTCAATGGCTGGATCTAAATACACTACGAAAGCAGTGACACAATACTTGACTAAGAAACAATGATAACACTTTGCATTTTCCACCAAACATCTCAAAACCCTTTCAAATGCCATTAGACTTGTAAGTGTTCATTAATAGGAATAAATAGTATTTATAAGTGTGGAACATGCAGTGAAAGAAGTAATCCTATTGTCTGTTATTAATTCACTTTCTGAAATTCTCAGTAAGGTTATGATAGCATTTTTAAATAGGTTTTAACAGTACATGGCTGAAAAGAAGCTTGGTTAATGTTACTTAGGAAGTCTGCTGTAAAACTGGGAACAGAACCCAGATTTCCTGTTTTGTGGGTCTGTTGTAATGAAACAATCCTCTCTCCTGCCTGCAACGAATGATTTGGTCCTACAGCCCATTCAGTGCTTCATTACTTTTGAGGCAGACTAAGTGTGTTGCAATGCACAAGCACATCTCTGAAATAAAATACAAGACTCTTCAATGGTTAAGGAATGGTTACACCGAAGCATCATCTATCTCCTCCTTAGACGGCCTCTGTCCAGGGTCTTGTAAGACCATTTTGTATAAAATATGGTTGTTTTCACTGTGTATACCCCTAGGATGTGGGTATTTGTGGCATTGTATCTCAGTTCCTGATGTATCCCTTTTCCTGTGGTCATTGTTGCCACACCAGTGCTCACTCAGAAACCCACCGGAATGACAGTGCTGCTGGCACGCTCTTTTGGTCTGAGGCAACCACTCTTTCTTCTACCAGGGATGCATTATACACTATATCTCAGAAGTGGGTCTCAGCTGGGAGATGATAATGGCTCGCAGAAAGCTTCACTGCTTCAACTGCGGTGAGTTTTCTTGAATTAATAGCATGGCTTCATATGAATGACTAGTGTGGATCTCATCATTTTTGGCTGGTTCATTCCCTCCCACAGCTGGGGACTTGGACTGCCCAGCAGCTCCTGCCCTGGGACAGTCTGCTGCTGTCAGTGTTGCAAACTACCAAAGCGATCATATGCTCTCACAAGTCACAGGCAGTTAGAGAGCCATAATTATCCATTTTTTTTCATTTAGGCATGTCATTCTAGTCTCAGAGGGATTGATGGGACAAATCTGGCAGCTGCTTACTAGTCATGTCCTTTGGGGGTCAGTTCTAAGGCTGATTCTCTGTTCTCTGTAATATGGTCTTAATGAACTGAATGACAAGACAGAGATAGGATATCTGCTGTGCACTCAGCAGATGATAGTGGGCAGGGCTGCTCTTCAGAAGGATCTTGGTAGGCTGGAGAAACGGGCTTGCAGATACCACATGAAGTCAAACACAATCGGGTGCAGTGTCCTGCAGTGGGATGAAATGACCCTGTGCACCACTACGGTGTGGGGCTGACTGGCTGTGCTGAGTCTGTGCGATGGGGTTTTGGTAGCAGGGGAGAGGCTGCAGAGATGGTCCCTGGAAGGAGACGCGAGAAGCTTCTGTGGCTCTGAAACCGGTCTCTGGCCAGGTTGGGCCCACTGCTGGCCAGGGCTGAGTCAATCAGTGCCTCTGTGAATGCCATATTTAAGAAGAGGACAAAGGAACCCGAACCAGGTGGGATCTGCAGTGAAGAGAGGGGAGAGGTGGGGGGGCTGCCCCTCTGCCCAGGCCTCCTGTCTGGGTGGCTGCCCTCACTGGGCCACCACCACTCAACTGGAGATGGCCACAGCAGCTGGCTGGGAGGGCTCTGAAGCGCTCCACTCCCAGGGCACCTGCTAGGTGGAGTTCATCTTGCCTGGACTGCTGAGGTTCATCAGGCCAGGTGGGCTTGATGCAGCTGCAGAGAGGACCGAGATCTGAGAGAAACAGCCACACAGACACCAGGTCAGCAAAGATGGAGCGAGAGGAGGTGCTGGAGCAGGGATTCCCGTAAGCCCATGGTGAGATGGCAGCGGCCTCTCTGCAGCCACGAGAGATGCGGTGTACCAGAGACCCACCTGCAACCCATGGAGAACCCCACGCTGGAGCAGAGATTCTTGCACCTAAGGGAGTTTGTAGAGAACTGTCTCTGTGGGAAAAACCTCCCCTACACTGCTGGAGACTGACAATGAAGCAGAGATACATCTGCAATCTGCAGGAAGGGACTCCATGCTGGAGCAGGTGGCTGAACCCTAAGAATTCATGACTCCGTGGGAAAAGCCTGTGCTGGAGTAATCTGATGGGTAAGGATTGCATCCTGTGGTAAGGACTCATGTTGGAGAAGTTTGTGGGCTGTTTTTCCTGTGAGGAGGAACCCCGCACTGGAACAGGTGAAGAGTTCAAGGGGTCTTCCCCATGAGTAGGAACGAGCGGCAGAAACAGTGTGTGATGAACTGACCTTCAACCCCCATTCCTGGTCTCTCTGCACCGCTGAGAGGGAGGAGATAGAGCCAGGAAGAAGGGAGGGGTGGGGTAAAGTGTTTTTTAAGATCTGGCCTTTGTTTCTCATTTTCATCTCTGAATGTGATTGGTAATAAATTAAATTGATTTGCCCCCAAGCCAGGTTTGTTTTGCCCCAGGGCCATGGTCGATGGGTAATCCCTCCCTGTTCTTGTCTCAGCCCTCAGACCTTTGGTTACATTTTTCTCCTCCCACCCCACTGGGGGGAGGACTGTGAGAGCAGCTATGTGGTAGTTTAGCTGCCGACTGGGCTAAACAGCAACACCGGCTGGAATACAGCTCTGGAGGAAAGGCCCTGGGAATCATGTTTAACAACAAATTGACCATCAGCCAGCAGTGTGTCTTTGCATTGAAGAAGGCTGTCTGCATCCTGAATTGTATTAGCATGATGGTAGTCAGAAAAATCAAAGAATGTAGTTCTTTTCTTCTGTCGAGAACGTGTAAAATCATTTCTGTAGTACTGCGTCCCATTTTGGGCTCCCCAGTGAGATACTCAATGGGCTGGATGGAGCACAAGACATATGAGGAAGAGCTGAAAGGACTGGGCTTGAGCAAATACAGCTTTGAGCTGAAAACGCTGAGAGGGAGCTCATATTGCTGTCCAAAGCTACCCAGGGGGAGACTCTAGAGAAGATGGAGTGAGATTCCTCTTGGAGATGCATGGTTATAAGACAAGAAACACAAGTTGGTACATGAGAAATTTCTTCTAGATGTAAGAAATTTATTTATTTATTTTTAATCATGAGGATGGTCAAACACTGAAACAACATGCCCAAAACATCTGTGGAATCTCCATTTTTTGAGAGATTGAAAACTCCTGTAGACAAGAACATGAGCAACCTGCTCTAAGAGAACCTATGTTGAGCAAGGAGTTGAACTAGGTGACTTTCAGAGGTCCCTTCCAACCTGAGTGATTCTGTGTTTCCTCCCAGGTTTGTTTAATCTGATCTCATGAACATTATTGTACCCTTACAAGCTTTGCATCTAACAGGACATTAGAAGCTGCTTATCCTGAAAGTTATTAGTTTGGACATTAAAAATGTGTGTTTTATGGTAACTGAACAGTTATGACCATAAAGTACAGCTATATTATTTCTAAGGATCTCATCCCCTCTGTAGTTGTTTTAAATGGCAGTTCATACAAAAAAGATTTGAAAAAAATTATTGATTCTATTGTAGAGCTGACTGACAGCAGATGACACCAATTCCATTTGCTTTCCTCCCTCCATGGTATAATTTGGACTGTATCAGTCCTCATTACAGGAGTTCCTGTTTTTACTGTTATGACAACTTCCCTGCAGTTTCTCACGCTGGTTTGATTCTGTCCTGTGAACTGATAAAATGACCTTGGTATCCCATAGAACATCCTTCTTCTGTTCACATCAGTGGATTTTCTTCCTGTCTCCACCCATTAATGCTTTTTGCTGCTGTCTTCTATAAATGACTGACTCTGTGGTACTTACTCCAGGATGCTGAATCTTCCCAGCATCATTTGTCATTTGCATTCAACATACCTAAAGCAGAGTACACTTCAAATCTTAGTTTAACGCTTTTACCTGGCACTTCCTAATGTTCTGAGTATGAATCACATATATTGAAAATAAATCATTACACATTTAGGTTTCTTCATTGTTTCAAAAATCTTTGATCTGTGTTATCACAGCAGACACAGCTCTGCCTTTATGAGACAGGAAGTAAGAAACATTAAACAAATGAGAGGGACAAAAGTAGCAGCTCCACTATGGTAGCATTGCACTTTGCAACAGAAACTACAACAAGATGGACTAACAGGCTCAGTATATTTGTCAAATAGCTGATAGGCTTATGTCCCAAAGACCACCATTTTTAATCCATAGCCCAACTCCCCAGGGCATGAGAGATGTGTCTGTCGTAACTGATGCAGTGTATTCACAGGTATCTGAATCCAAATAGAACACCCGTCTGTGAAAATGTGTACCGACTGTACTCGGGCAAGAGGGAATGAGAGGCTGAAAGCAACCAGTAGGAGAGTAAAGTCTTTTGAACATTTCACAGTTTATTTCTGACTTCTGCTTACTTGGCAAATTTCAAATCTCTTACTGAGCTATATTTCATATTGTCTCAGAAAAATAAATTCAGGGCGAGGTTTAGCTAGGTGTTCTTGGATTATTGCTGTGGGCTTGTCTAGGCTGGGAGAATGATGTTTTACACTGTTTGTTAATACGAGTTAACAAATACTACGTAGTGGAAAATTGTGCATCGATGTGTAAAAACATGCTAGCTTGGGGGCAGATAACCCTAGGATTGACTAGAAGAAGATAGCACTGAAGCAAGAGTCATACTTAAAATGTGGTGACACACTTTTAAAATATAACCTATATTTACAGCCAATAAGGCTAGAAAATGAAAGTAGAAAAACTGAAAATCTGTTCAGTGTGGATATGCAGCACTGCCCCAGAGCCATGTATAGGATTAGGAGAAGGGTGTGTCCTTGCTTTGTTCTATTATGCAAACCAGACAATACATTCAGTAATTCAATCTAATCAGACTTTCACAATCAGGTGCTGGCATAGAACTATAGCAAATATTTCCTGAATCCTTAGCCAGCCACATTTATAGCAATTGGAAAAAAATATGACCTGGTAACCCCTTCATTACCTATATTCCTCACATAAGAAGCAGCAGTCCTATGGACTCTTTTTAGTCACTTTGATCTGGTGGGCCGTTCTGACTTCTCATGGGAGAAGAAAAATTACTATTTATATTTTTACTTCTCTGTCTTGGTTACTCCATCTCCTCCCAGGAGGAGCTCAAACACAGTGCAGCCTGGTGAGGTCCACCCTAGGTCACCATCAATGCCCTTTGAATGTTCCTTCTTAAGGTTCATTGATAAAGGATCTTCCTTTAGGAGCCATAAGGATATTTATTAGGCATCTGCAGGTACCTGCCTTGCCTTATAATCAGCTGCAAATCAATCCTCTAAATTACAAATTAATTAAGGATTTTAGTAAGTGTATTTAAAAATTATCTGAGGATTAATGCGAGTTTTCTACAACTGCTAGAAATATCAGGCAATAATGTAACATCACAGCTTTGCAAAACGAGCTGTTAAAATGCCATAATAAGGGCAGATTCAAACTAATTTATTAATGAATATAAACACTTGCATTGTAGAAAGTTCTAATAAACAATGTTAAAAAAATCAAAATATATATGTAAACTGCAAAGTGGAACAGCATTGATTCATTCACTTTTTAAGTGACTAAAGATGGTATTCAGGAACACGAAGAAAATTCATGTTTCAGTGAATGACAGACTTTACAGTATCTGTGCCAGAAATGATCAGAATCACTAAACGGTCCCTGTGTCAGGGCCTTTAAACAGTAGAAGTCAAAATCTTCAATGACTGTGACATGAAAAAAATCCATTTCAAAAATCAGCTTCTTGATGCAGCTGTGTATGCATGCAAACTTTAAGTGGATTCAGCTTCCTTAGGAAGATCTTCATTACCCCGAAACCACTCAGAGATGTAAATTTACTACAATTCTCCAGTACTGCTTTTCTTTTCCTGAGAGATTCCCAGTCCCAGCTGCTTCCCTCAAGACTTCTTTGATGATGGGAGCCAGTTAAAGGGGAGAAACAATATTCATGACCCTCTGCAATTAAAAAGATCTCGGGTTTCAAACATTACATCTAAAATTCTTGCAGCAAAGTGTGTGTGGGTGTGCAGCCTAGAGATTAAATGAAATAATTTTTGCCAGCTTCTGTTGAGTAAATTAAAGTAATAAATACATTTAATTAAATGAATATGTTCAAGGATATTAACTACTTACAGAAACTATATTAACAAAAGGAAGTTAAATTCATTATTGGAAATAATTCTGTATTCTCTTGTCACTCTCTGTAAGGACCTAGCAAGAATATGGACCAAGAGAAAAAAAAAAAAAAAGAGATCTAGGGTGATATTTCCCATCCTTGGATGCTGGGAAAGATTCTCTATGAGCTTTGAAAACATTTCATCAGAAAGCCATTTATGACATTTTTTATTCTCAGTTGTATTTTTTCTTCATTTTCAGTTTCAAAAAGATCGTGCGTGTATGAGTATCTGGTCTGTTTTCACCAGTTTAGCCATGATACTAAAACTCAGAGACTGCTGCTTAGGTACAGCCTGAACTGATGGCTGAGGACATTATTTCACACTTGAGAACGCTCTTTATATAACTGTGCCTCGCTGCCTCTGGCAAGGTAAAGCCACAAGGAATAAAACTATTCACATACTGCAAGTGGTTTTTATTCACTTAAGTCTCCAGATGTGATGGTTTAATAAGATACCTGAATTTGGGGTAAATTTAGCAAGTTGGAGAAGGATGAAAGTTACATTGGAGTGGGTATAATTTAGGTGCAGTATCCTGAAGCTGTCAGACAGTCAAGGTAAGAGTTCTTTGATTCAAAAATGAGAGCTCTTCTTACAAGACCATTATATATGAACAGGAGTTCAGGTGAAAGAAGCTACCTTCTAGATAAGCTCTAGTTGTGAAATTCTATGTGTTTGCAAGTTCTGGCAGCTATTACTGGTACAAATTTTCCCAGTGTTTCATTTTTCCTTGATTTTTGTTAGGTTCTTTAAATTTCACACGTGACCTTCACATCTTTAATTCTTTTTCACCCTTCATTTTAAAACTGCCCTTAAAAAGATCCTTGATTTTTTAATTAGGCTCACATTAATAACTTCAAGGGAAAACTTCAACTGATTTTAGTCAAGAGGACCAGTCTGATACAAATTTGTATGAATATGACACAAATAAAAGAATATGACATAGACATCAGTATCGGAATGGCAGCTTTAGAAATGTGCAATATTTTAGATACAGCTCTAGAGCCTTAAGTTCTTTTTCCATAGAAAGTTACAAACATACAGGAGGAAAAGACTAGACCAATCTAATTTGCATGCCTTTCATCCTTAAAAGCAACTGTCAAGGATCTCCCAACAGGGACTTTAGCTTATGGAACTGGACTCTTTCTACACACAGTAAAGTGGCCAGGTATGAGATACTTGCAAGTGTGTGACTGTACTCCTCAGGATCTGACGTATAGACTACAAACATCACATCCAAAGTGTATTGCAGCAGCGAAGAGAAATGCCTTTAGCGTTTCAAAAATACTTCTTAGTGATTCCCATCCACTGCTATCAAATCATAATAAAAATGGCCAGAGTGGCCAAACTAGTCTGTTTCCACACACCCAAATAATTCAGATTGTATATATTCATATAACCCTCATGCCAGTTATCAATAAGTCCCACCTGCATCCCTCTCCTTTCCCCAAGAAAGCATTACTACCATTTCAGCAGGTGTTGTACCAAGTGAAACAGGGTAGACATGTGCCCAGTGTGGTACAAAGCTGTAAATTCTAAACCACTACAGTGCTGTCTTTACCTGGAAGGGCTTGTATATAACTTGAACTTTGGCTAGCTTGCATAGTTTTCAAGCACTTTGGTCTTATTAATAATCTTATTTTTGTCTGTGTCTCACCTGTTACTCACCAGCCCAGGCTATCACTCCAAGGATGTGGTTGCATCTCCCACAACCAGGAGGAAATGGCCTGCCTTTTGTAGGCAAGGTCTAAACCTTAATTAGGAAATTCAATCAATTCAACCCATCTGCGCAATCCAGGCAATACCCACAGTTGCAATAGCCATAATTCCCCCTTTTTGTTTGACCAGTTTTTGTTTTTAAAGGAAGGTGAAGGCTTTACAGTGAGGAGAGACCTAGTCCATTCATTCTGACTCCAGCACACTTCCCTCCTTTGGGCTTGCAGCTTTACCTTCTTTACCAAAGGACTCTCACTCCAGCCCTGGCTCCAGCTCTGACTACTCTGGCTCCAGTGAGGGAGTTGCAGTCTTCAGGATCTCTCAGACATATCACATCAAAGTCACCAGTTGTTGCTCACCAGCCTAGGCTGCAGCTCCAAAGATGTGGTTGCATCTACCACAACCAGGAGGAAATGGCCCACCTTTTGTAGACAGGGTCTAAACCTTAATTAGAAAATTCAATCAACTCAATCCAGCTGGGCAATCTGGGCAATAGCCACAGTTGCAATAGCCATACTCACCACACCATTTCTTCCTTCCACACACCGGCACAAGGCAGGAGAGTTAATTTGCAGGTGAGCTGTGAGCTCTACTTTTACTGTACCATACAATGTGCATACAATTTCAATGGACAGTTTGCATGTTTGCTAGGTGAAAGCATTAATTTACAGTTAGAAGTTTAAAGTTATTTTCTCTTCTTTTTTTAAGAGGCCATGAAAACACGTAAATTCACCAAATTGTGAGGACTTGCTAGTTCCAGTATCAGCTCAACACTTCTCAGGACTTGGCTCCAAAGACTGTAAACTCCAAAGATAAATGACTCTAATACTTTAAGATAAATGGGATAGAGGTGATTTGTGTTGCGTTTTTTTTTTTTTTTTTTTTTTAACTCCAAGATAAATATCTTAATAGTAAAACTGGAAAAAACCTCTCAGTCTCTTTCACCAAGGAACAGCTCTTTGAATATTTGTCCTTTCCTGAACTCTGCAAAATGTACAAGCTATAAAAACACACTGGTGATTAAACAGAAATTATTTAGATTGTTTTATACTCATTTTACATCTTGATTCTTGTGGATGAGTTTTCGTGTTAACTGTAAAACAATATCTTAACTTTATCTCCTTCAGTTACATCGATTATTTAAGTTTTGAACTAATTTTAGTCTTAAAGAGCTTCTGAAACTAAAACTGCCAGAAGAAATATAGCTCAATTTTTCATTTTCCCCCCAAACCATTTCTGCTTTTTTCTTTCTCCTCCGTACATCCCACTCACCAAGATCCTAGAAGTAATAGAAGACCTACTTTTTCAGATAAACTACTATCTAAATGTAAATCTGAATTGATGAGAAACAGTGCTAAATTCATTATCGTATTGCACCAGCACTAACAAAACTTCTGGGCTGTTATTTACATACCATCTTTGTTCTCCTAAATGTAAATATGTAGAATATTCTAATATTTTTTCTTCGGGACTTCATTGACAAAATTTGACCAAATATCTGTGGCCTGTTTTCTTTTGGGATAAAGTTATAATCTGAAACTGAAGTTTTTACACAGAAAATACTAAGATGATGACACTGGTATCAGGTTAAAAAGTTTCGTTGGTTTACTATCAGCATCCCCTAGCGGTGATATTTATTATTTTCTTATCAGTTTTATACAGAGGAAGTAATTTGATAGATTTGCTTACACGGATTAGAAGATCAAAAAACTGGTGATGCCTTAAAAAGTTACAGTCTGTGGAAAAAAAATATTTACAGGCCTTGCCTGTTAAATTTGCAAAATTATTTTGAAGGTGAAAAAAATGAGGAAACAAACAAAAACCTCATTTTTGAATCATGTATCTGATTTGCTTAAAGAATGTTGATACAGAAATTAAAATTTAAAAACGGGAATTTTAAAACTACTCCTTATTTTGGGTTCTCAGACGCAAACGCCATTCTGTTATAACTTGTTTTCATGATATTGCAGCAGAAAGTTAAATACAAAAATGAGTTAAAACTGAAAATCTGTCAAACACTAGCTTTTTCAAAGGTATATGGAGATTGTGCTTCTGTACATTTATATTTTATTGCATTTAAATTTTGACATAATTAAACATTTTAGACAGTGATGTTTAAAACAATTGATAATTTAATCTTTGTTAGACAACACATAAAAGCACTTAGAAAGAGACTTGAGTGACTTAAGAGGCTGAATTCCATCATTTTTCACTGATATTCAGACTTTTCTACCGAACCTAGTTCATTTTTAATCAAGATGGATTAGTGAGTTTAAAACAGACAGTACATGCTTAAACCTGTAGCATAATTTAGACAGTCCAAAACCAGAAGACAGTTTGCATGAATCTCTGTTTCTTCCATTTGACCAAAGGAAGATGTCAAAAAGAAAATGATTCTGTTAATTGAGGAAATGAAAATAAAATTGCGATAGTTGATCTCTGTTGCTACTGTGTATGCTGTGTTACAGTTTGGCAGGGTCTATACAACCAATCATCTCTCTTCTTCTTGCCACCAGAAGACCTGAGGCTATGTGTACCCGTTTTGATGGGTCCACGAGGGGATGTGAGCCTTGTGTGTTCCCTGACATAGTCAGTTTTCATGTATGTGACTGTTCCGCAGGCTTCCCACAGAGAACTCGAGACCTGTATGAGAAGGACTACCCATCCCGTGTGCTGTGAATTCTCCGTGCCTGCCATATGGTAAAGCTCGAAACGGCAGTACGGAGTCAGCACAGATGTACCCTGGGGTCTCACTATAGTGTCAAAGTTCCACATTTCTCATGTTGTCGTGGTTTAGCCCAGCCGGCAACTAAATGTCACACAGCTGCTCGCTCATCCTCCCCCACCCCCAGGGGATGGGGAACAGAATTAAAGGGGAAAAGAGAAGGAGACCTGTGGGTTGAGATAAGAACAATTTAATAATAATAATAATAATAATAATAATAATAATAATAATAATAATAATAATAATAATAATAATAATAATAATATTAATAATAAATATATGTATAACGATAATAATATATACAAACAAGTGATGCACAGTATAATTCCTCACCACCTGATGACCAAGGCCTGTCGCGTCCCAGCTAACAATCCCGAAACAGCTGAGTCCCAACACCACAATCCTGGATGAGCAAGAGGCCAGAAAGAGAGAGAGCGAGAGAGAGAGAGAGAGAGAGAGAGCACTTTAGGAGTCTGAGAGTGAGAGCCTCTGAAGAGCAAAAGCCCTTCTTTCTGGTTAACCCTCAACTTTTGTACTGGGCATGATGTTGCATTGCATAGAGTATTTGAATGGCCAATTTAGCCCTCAATCCTAAGTCTAAGTACAAATCACAGGGGACTTGTGGGCCCTCTGTCCCAGCCATGCTCCCCCCGAGCCTCGTGTGCTCCTGCACACTGGTAAGAACACGGCAGCTGAAAAGTCCTTGAGACCTCAGTGCCAACTATAAACGTCAGTGCGCTGTCAGCATTCTTCTCAGAGCAAGTCTCAGACTAAAACCAAAACATGGAGCTCTGCTAGCTGTTAAAAAGAAGAGCTAACTCTGTTCCAGCTGAAACCAGGACATCAACCAGTATCCATCTTTTATTCCATACCATGCATATCATGCTCAATTCTTGCATATATATATAGGTATCATTCCCTTAGTCTGTTGGTCATCCGTCCAAAATGCCTGTTGAGTTCATTTAGTCCATAAGTCTGGGATCCATCTGTCATGACAGTCTCTCAGGGCAGGAGAAACGGTGCGGAGTTTGCTCAGTCAGTAGAATGGATGTAGTATAGTCTCTGTTGCATGCAGCATCCGGAGCTCGTAGCTGACATATTATATGAGCTCATGTTCTCCATCTGCTTTCCCCCTGTACTCTAAGAAAACTCTTTTAAATGTTACTAAGATGATGGGCAGAGTTGAAATGGAGCTGATGTATATAAGAGTTTCTAGACTAGTGTAGAAGAGACTGAATTTGTGAAGACTGTGTTTCTGACTGTGTTTGGGACTCTGAATAGCTCCTGTTCCTTTCCACTTTGCTGACATGTCCTCTGGGGATGAAATCTTCAGATTTTTTCAGCTTCTCTATGGTTTTGCACACTTAAACACTTCCTGACAATTTGGAGTTGGGCAAATGCCAACCCATTCTACTGACATCTATTTTACTCTTCTGAGTTAAGATGGATTGACAACATTATTGTGTGCTGTTGTCATTTATTTGAATATCTTTTGAAGAGTTTTTTATTTCCCTTTTTATTAGTAGCAGATCAAAAACTACCAGCCCTAAACCAGTCAAGAAGGCACTTCAGGGTACTTATAAGCAGTGCCAAAATTGAGACAGATGCTACTAGAGGGTTGATGGATGAAAATAATGGGATGGGAAAGAGGAATTTGTATTATAACTTTGACATGTATCTTATTTGTTAGTTGATTAGTATTGTGCAATCCATCTTTAAGACCTGAAAAGATTGGCTATATTTCGCATTTCTTTTCTTTTGGCCATCACAAGGGAGACGGTTCGTTTGTCACTTTTAGCTTTCACTCCTCTTTTGCTGTCCCAGTACTCCCAATCATTGTGTTAGGAATATTAGAAGGTACATCTCTGACTTCTCTTTTCAGTATGGTCTTGTTGTTCATGACTCTGTCTACCTGTTTTTTGTGTATGGTGATACTGTCTCCTTCCTCTATCTTCTGTCTTCCATAAGTTTAATACACTCCAAGTGAGGAAGTATTTTTTCTCTTTCAGTCGGTTTTCTTCCAGTTTCAATAAGCACTTCCTAGTTCTCCAATTGCAAGGTTTGGTGAACAACCGTTCTGCATTCAGCTTTTCCATGGCCTTCATGATTCTGTAAGGCCTCTTCAGCCCCATGCTGGAGAGTCCCAACCTTTCTTGTCTCTCATAAGGCATCTCTCTAGCCCCTTGGTCATCTAGTTGCCCTTCTCTGCACCCTCTCTAGCTCTGTCTCCTTCCTCAGATGCAGAGACCAGAGCTGCATATAGCAGTCCCAATGCAGGCATGCCAAAGTTTCTTAAAATAGCACAGCAATGGCTTCTGTCCTGTTCTCAATGCCTTTCTGTTGATAGTCAACATCTTACTAGCTTTTTGGGCTGCTGCTGTACATCAGGCCAATGATCTCAGAGAACTGCAAGCAATGACTCTATAATCCTCATTAATTATAACCGCATTTTTTTTTGAGATCAGCACTGCAGGTGCAAACTTTAGTGTCTTTTTCCCTAACTGTAACCTTCTTTGCTAGTTCATCTGCTACTTTTTTACACACATACAAATTTCGTCAAGATTGTTTGATGTTCCCGGCTTTTGTCCACCTGGAAGACCTTAGAATTGGCTGCAGGCTTGCAGAATTCACAGTACAGTGGTTTCTTCAGATCATCGATAAAGCAGCTGAATGAAGCTGTAACCAGCATCAGTCCCCAGGGGGACCTGACTCTGGCTCCTCTTGATCCTGAAAACTGTTCATTAAGCCTGGTGTTTTGATTCGCATTTTTTAAGCCAGAATTTTTTTCTTTTCCCTCCAGAAATGTGGAAAGTGTTTTCTTTAATACTAAAAGGCTTTTTAAGAATTCATATGAAGTATGTTTGCTGGTTTCTTTTATCCACATGCCTATTGATACACTCAAAGAACTCCAGAAGGCCAATGAGTCATGGCTTCCCTGCACAAAATCCATGCTGGCTTTCCCTAGAGACTGTTTATTTGTATGCTTGTTGCTGTCTAAGAACAAATGACATTATGGAGGTTAAAAGAATTTGAGTACCAAAATGCCTTAATTATAGATGAATGCAATTTTCTGAGTGACATGGCTTCCTGAGTTTTAGAAGAGATGTTGCAGTCTAGAAGAATCAGACAGATCAGTGCAGCAGTCCCAGCTGCATGGTGCACAGACCAGGAGGGTGCCCTGGATATCTCTCTGGTTCCCTCTCAGGGTCCTCCCCACATACCCAGATAGACTCTCCCCTCATCTAACACTGCAATCTCTCCCCACCTACCCGTCATGTATCATGAGTGACTCATACCCCATCGATTACTGGATCCGTAGACAATACCCCATTAGGATTGCCTGTTCAAATTCCCTCTGCATCCTGCACCTACCTGTGGCCACAGCCATTGCTGCCTGGGTGTGAGGCTGACTGCAGGTGAGGTGCTTTGCAGTTTTGGCAATGGGGTTTCTTCCCTGTGCAGCGGGTGGTTCACCATGGAGCACTGCTGCCAGCCAGGCCCAGCCGTGTCAGTTGCTCCTTGATCTCTACATGGTCCCATAGCTGTTCATACAGATCAGTTCCTTGCATTGCTGTTTATATGTAACACCCATACCAATTCAGTGCTGGAGGTGCTACAGTCAAGTATAGCATACAAGGGTCAACATCTGGGCTTCGGCAGAAGACACTGCTAGCTATTTAGCGCTTGCCCATATGTTATTATACATGTATCATTACACTTCCACCACAATGCAAATTCTTCTCTTAGTTATTTTCTGTCAATTTGCTGATGATCTGCACAGTTTGGCACTGCACATCATATGTAGATGAACTAAAACAAGTTCTCTGCTATACTCCCAGTACAAGGTTCTAGTTGCAGCCAGGACCACTTTGTTCCCTTGACTCATTGACTGCCCCCGTGTTCTGCTCTTCTCCTGTGGCTCTGTTGTTTGGGATGGATGCATTCACATCATGAACTCGCACTGATTTTCATTGTATCTGATGAGCTACCTGTTGCCATACCTCAGCTGCCCTGATGTGTTTATCCTAATGCTTCTACCTTTGCTATTTTCCATTGTTTTATCCGTTCCTACATGGCCTTGTGATTACCATTCAGGAATAGGTATAGACATGTCCTGTAGGCCACTTTCCCCTTCATCTCCTTCTAACACTATCTGCATAGCTCTGGCTTCTGCAAACTGACTGGCCACTTCTCTTCTGCTCAATTTAGCTATGCAGCAAGTGAGGGGACTCTGCAGCACTGCTTTCCACAGCCTCTGTCCCCTTTGGAGTCTGCAGGAACCGTTAGTGAAGAGGGTGTACATTGGTCAATATACAACAGTTCATCATATGGTGGTGCTTCGGTGGCCGTGGTTTTGGCCAGGAGTTTGGTTCATAGTCCTTCTTCCTCAAAACAATTAATAGCTTGTTCTACCAGTGCTAGGTGTAATTTGCTTCCCACAGAATTCACTGGTCCATCAGTGCAGTTCACTTGCTCCATGTAGGGGCAGTGGTGCGATGGGTGGGTGACACCCTTCTCCAAGTACCCAGTGTGGTACTGGCAATCAGGGCACCGACGTAAGCGGTTGAACTGTCCCTAGTATTTCAGGTGCTTTCTGGACTCCTGCGTAAGTGTTAAGGATCTCATTCTCTTGGGAGACGGGATCAGATGTGCTGAGTAGACGGACCCAAACTGTGCGATAAATATGGGAACTGTTACTGTGGAGTCAATTTCCAACAACTAGCTTAACTTTAAATGGTGAAGAGCTCCGAGGTTTAAGTACCAGTTTCATTTAATGTAGCTATAATAGTCCATCAAGTACTTCCTTCTCATCTTCCCAAAAATGAAGGGGAAATATCAAGTTGCTCAGCAATAGAGAACTCTTGACAATACAGCTTTGAAAGGCGTTGCTAGGAAAGAGTGGCCAAGTTGGAAAAAGCAGCACATGAAAACAATAAGACAGAAGGACATTCAAAATATGTCAGATCACTCTTGATTACTTTTGATTGATGTTGGCTAAAAGAAGCTTATAGTTGTGAGCAAGGAAACAATCTCTTCTAGACTGATGTCTGCTATGTTTAAGAAGGCAGGATATTCTAATTTTCTGAGGTGTTGGAAGGGAAAATCCAAATGCTGTGGCATTCAACATCTAACACTGACTTCTCTTTTGAATTGAAATTATCCACAAGGCTCTAAATTTTGTTTAGCAGTGTGTATCAAGAAAAGGTAAAAGCTAGGCTGAAGATAGCTCTTTCTCATTGAATGCTGTCTATATCAGAATTAAGCATGAGATACTCAGAAGAATAGAAAAGCTATCAAAGTACAGCAGAAGAGACAAAATGCAAGCCTAAAGCGGAAAAAAAAATGTTTCTGGATTCTTTTTTCAAAACGCTTGAATTTAGGAAAATGAAAGTGTTTACAAATTCAGTTAGTGGTATGGTGAAGGAGCACAACTCACTTCGAGGCATTATGTGGTGTTTCAGTCTCTGCCATAGCCAAGCAGCAGCTAGACTTTAGCTGATCATTCACGGGCAGTTGCATAAAGAAAAAAAGGTCTTAATTACTCTCCATCATAAATACCTTCATTTTCCCATGCCGAACTGCTTATAGCTAGACTACTTCATGCACTGTGTTGCAAAGAAGAATTGTGGACACGCTAGAACAGAACTGGAATTTTAATTTGGATTTTGTTTCGATGTGACTAAAGAGAGTTGCTGTCACCAAATTGGCCCATGCAAATAACACATTTCTCCGTCTGGTTGCCAAGCAGGAAATGAAGCAAAACGAAGTCCAAGCATTGTTTTAGTTTGATTGTTTTGACTTGGATTTGCAATTATTTTATCTTGCTGAAATAAACCTTTTATTTCTTTCATGCAAACTATTCCATAGAAATCTAAGAATTTCATTTTACTGCCTTCATGTCCTAGATTTTGGTTTACTTCAGTATAATCTCAGATACAATACAGAGCTGTAAGAATACAGAGCATTAAAACCCTGGCAAATGGCAGAGAAATGTTTAAAGCTTGTCCCTGGAAAAAAGTTCCAAAGAAGCACCGACACCTACCTTTGTCTCTTATTTTACTTACATTTTAATATCTCCAGAATTGCTCAAATTAATCCTAAAATGCTTACTAAATTAGCATATCAAGTTTGTTTGCTTTATAAATAATCTAAAATTAATCCAGTTCTACATTAACAGTAAGAGGTTACCCTTTTATTGCAAGTGAAGCAGGTGGCTTATAAAAAAAATCTGATTTTAAACCAGTTCTAGGTCTATACATTGATGGCAAACGTTATTATATTTATTCCCCATTTCTCAATTAACTAAATATTTCTTGTAACAAAGAAATGATAACATAATTCAGTCATTTTTATGCCTTCTAATTAAGTGGACCTCTCAAGAGTCTAATTTCCTGCAAAGTTAAAGATCCCATTCATGTGAATACAGTGAAAGAAGGTCAACAGCAGCAACTGAGAACATTTTATTTGAGAGTGTTTCATAATGTGGACATCTCTGCATTTCCTTCTAATGTAGTTTAACTCTCTCTACTAGAGATGAGAATTCAGCTGGGCTTCCCCTTGTCAGCAATAATTCAGAGACTGTATCTTTCCACCAGAATGATGAATTTCAACAACTTTAAATGAGACCCTAAAAAATGTGTTCAACTATAACTATTTGTTGAATTGCCAAGTAACTCTGAAATAACAACAGTTTCATTTGTCATCAAGTTTAGTTTCTTTCCTTGACCTCAAAAAAAACACATATTGAAGTCATGGCTCCAAGCATACAAAAAACTTTTAAAACAACCCTTGTCTGGGTGACACCAGTGCAAACTGCCTTTCTGCACAAGAACTGACTGGTTTGCTCCAGAAATGTCAACTTAGTTACAAAAACTGTAGGACTTGCAACTTGTAGTTGTAACCCGCTACTAGAGGGATCTTTAAAGACTCAACTCTCTTCTGTCTCTTTGTAATGTGATGTAGTTTCAAAGGCCCTCACTCTTTCAGAAGGTACCAGGGAGGTTGTGGCTTGTGGTAAATAGGGCCTGTGGAACACCGCATGGTTCCCTCATACTGCAAGGGAACTACACATTAACTTTTAGTATAAGCAAACTCTCAGTTTCTTCAAACCTAAGTTCTCAACTCCATAAAACTTTCTAAACCCATTTTTAGCATAAAGTAAAGAAGCTATCAAGAGCCATGTTTGCATCAGTAGTAGTATTTCATTCAACAGAAGAGCTCCTCTAGTAGAGTGAAGGACAGAGTCATGTACTAAAAGGCAAAGTAATGATTGCAGTTTGTTAAAGTCCTCGTTGAATATTTAAAAATAATACTGTTACTGCAGGAAAATACAAATTGAGAACTCTCTACCTGGAAACATAGGAAATCAAGCTGGTAAACCAATGAGTTTTAGTTCTGTAATGAAAGAGCTCTAACCTCAAATTTTGAATGTAAATCAGAGTAACCTTAACCTGCAGAAATAGAAAACTGTAAAGAACAAGCATTGTAGCAACTTTGAAAGTAGGACAGGAACTAAATGTAGAATTCAGCATGATATGATGTTTCTTAAAGGTAAAATTGTGGTCATGCTGAGATTTATGATTGACAGTGGAAAATATCTTTGGACTACTCAAAGATCAATTTTAATTGGAAGTTAGGTCAGATGTAGGAAAGTAACTTTTGGTAACCAAAAATTTATGCCTGAAACTAACTCAGAATAACAATCAAAATCACAGGATTTGAAAGCTCAAGGTGACCTTAAAAAGTCTTCTAATCCATCTGACTACTCTTAGGCAGGATCAGCTACAGCTAACCCATTTCCGATGTGTCTAAACTGTTCTCAGACCTTCAGTGACATAAAATCCAGTTTGCCATTGCTAACTACTTTCCTAATATTATTATTCTTAACTTGTGAAAGCTATAAGATTCTTTTCTTTCCTTAGTTGCAACTGAAATGTACTTGCTCTTGTGCTGTCCTTCCCAGACATGGAGAATAATTAGTCTCCTTTCCCTGCAGTTACTTCATTAAGAATTGAAGACTGTTGTCATAAACTTGGTTCGCGTTTCCCTCTACAAACGTGAACGATTTAAATTTATTCTTTTTTTTCATTCTTACAAGAAATGCTTTTTAGACATAGTTGTTAGACTCCTTTCAAATAGTTTATATTTTTATTGTAGTATTGCACATAAACACAGTACATCTGGAGAGGCTTTGTTGTTTATGAATAGAGCAGAATTTTACTTCTTGTGTCTTATAAAGGTTTATCTTTTTTGTTTGTTTCTAAGAGTATGCTATTGGTTATGTTTGGATTTACTGCTTGACAAAATCGCTTGTTACTCTGAAGTCTTATCCCCTTGATTTTCTAGATATGACCTTGCTGTAGCTTGCTACAGCTCTCATCTGGTTTGTGTACATAGCTCTTACGCTACATTTGAGCCAGGCAACACACAACAACAGGGAATGCTGAGAGAGTCCCTCAGCTGTGGCGATGTAGGTTCTGCAACATATTTCTTGTTCTTATAGGACTCTCTGCCAGATAGTTTAATTTTCAGAAGAGCACACTGCCCGGATATCTCTAACTTAACTGTCTCAGAACTCTGAAAATCAAGACACAAGGCGAGTCAAATGTGGATTGTTAACCACAGGTCTTTAGAGTGGTCCTTTCAAAAGCTGCAGTGTCACTGACCATAAATCTTATTGAAAACTCCTCTAAAATCTCAAAGCTATGAATACCAGTCATTGATAGGGCAAAATTAAGAACTGTTGTAATTTTCCTCCTTCCCAGTTAGTGCAAATTTGATTCTTATGATATGGAGGTATTCACATGTGGCTTATGAATTATAAAAGGACAAGCTGTCTCGAAACTTCTGAATTTGAGACTTACTCCTCTCCTGAACCAGTCCTGACTACAGACCAGCTGGCAGAGGAAGGCCCTTTTTGTGACAGTTTGAGCAAATATGTATTGAAATAAGAAAGCTCTATCAAAGAGATAATTTTCATAAGTCTTTTTGGACAGTAGAGAAAATGTAAGATGCTCTGAGTATACTCTTAGGTAAAGAACTCAAATTCTAGAAAACATACTACATCGCTACTGATCTCAATGATGATGATGATTATTAATTGGAAATTATGTTGAGAGAGAAAGAGATTATATTTTTCAAAGATTTCTGGAGTCCTTGAAGAAAAACCTTGCTAGGATGTCTGTGAAGAGGGACACTGTGAGCCTGTGCAAAACATGGCCCTCCTCTTGTAACAAGCTTAAGATGCACTGATGTCTACAAAAAAATTGACAACAGATCGAACTCCCAGAGTGCTGTGATTCTTGCCTGTCATACTGACCAATACTATCCCACTGTTGTTCCCTCATCTGTCTATATCAAGCTACTGTGTCTTATCTCATATGCAGATGCTCGGCTTGGTGGGATAGCAATTAAGTTTTTATATTATGTCTGTGCTTGGGATGTTCCATGAAAAAGATCAATAGGTGATACAGCAATATGGATTATAGAAATCTGTTGCCTGTTTTCTGTAGTTCTGCCATGTAGCCAGTGTACTGCCAAATTGATCTCAACAAAAATGCTTTCAGCATGAGAGATTCATTCAGTTGCATTGCATAGGAGCATATGATCTTTCACAATAATCTTGTCTGCATCTACTGTAATTAGTTGTGATTGAGCAAGGAAGTTTATTACTAAAACCCTGAGCATCTCAGTTTAACTCTGAGGAGGGACTACTACTGCATGGCCTTCTGTATACAGGTTTTGTAGTTGAGCGTCAGCACTGGTCCGGCAACATGTGCTTCTCAAAACATACAGAAAAAACCTCTCTTGAATGGATAAATTTGGTAGCATGCTTGAGTAAGTGGGATAAATAAAAAAATGCTAGTATATTATTGAAAGCTTTAGAAGAAAGGCAAAAAGCAACAGTGACTGACCTTAAAAGAATCCATTTTTTGAACAACCATTTATCAGGCAAAATGTCAGAGAAGATTAAATAAAGAACTTTGATTCTTTTATGCAGGAGTTTTTAGGCTTTTAAAGTCCAAGCTTATTCTGCCTGTGAGGAGTACAACTAATGAAGGTCTTTTTGAGGACTTTTGCTGTGATCCTTGGATTATAAAGGAAGAGTGAAAAATGAATATTCTGCTTGCTCCAATAGTGATCTTCAGATGTTCCTAAAATGCCTTGGCTCAAGCTGCTTTGCAGCCGTTGCACAGATTTGACTTGGCAAGACTATTAATGATTTGACCTTCACTTCAAGTTTACTTTTTGCTCGCAAGAGCAATGGGTAGTGATAAGGAATATTATTTTTTTCCTAGTGGCAATTAGATTGCTTGGTATCCATAGTACTGTTTACAAGGGGGAAATCTTGTCTAACCATCAGTAAACTTCAGTCAGAACATTTACAGCTTTTATGGACTGTAATTCTTGCTCCCTCTGTGATCCTCCTTTTTTTCTCAGCACGTGCTTTAAGTGCTCCAAACTACCACTGGGTCAAAAATCTCCATAGTTTTTAGCAGTAAACAGCAAATCTAACATCCTCGTTGTGAAAACTAAGCTAAAAATGTGCATAGAACAAGACTATCTGTACTGCAGGATATAAACCAGTCACATAGTAACCTCATGGCAGCATAATTATCCTTAAGAAGGATGTGCATGTTTCTCCAAATCCGTTAGGACTTAGGACTGCTGTGAAAGAAGAAGAAATGAAAACCCAAAGAAATGAGAATAAACAGACTGGTGTTTTAAAATGGCCTAGCAATTTCTAAGCCTCAAAATAGTAAAAAGATCTCTCAAAGTGAGAAAATGTTGCCCTTCATTTTCTGCATGCTAGCAGAAAAGGCACAGGAAGAGGCAGAGGATCTCAGCTGAGGTACTACAAAAGATTTTGCTGCTGCCATTTTTCATTTTTTTTGTAAAATTTAATTTTAAAAAATCTTCCTGGTGTCTGTTACATACGGCTGATCAGCTTGCTCTGGTAGCAGCGCATGAATGCAACTGGTTACTGTGAGGAACACTTAGGTGTGTCAGGGCTTGTCCTAGCTCAACCCCTGCTCTCAAGTTGTGTCTTTCGAGTGTGCAACATTCCTACATGAAGATGTTTTGCAGTTTCATTTTCTGCAAGGTGCAAAATATACTGCTGAAATATTTAATTCTTCTATTTGTTTTATAATGTGTATGCACACACATATCTATATTTATAGCTGTACCCATATCTATATAACCATATCTGCATATATCTGTACACATATGCATGTATATGTATGTATGTACATTTATATATATATTCATACAAGTACACATGCAGACACACATATATTGATATATATTTAAAGGCTTTAGAGGCTAATAGTTTTTTTTGTCTGTGGTGTGGTTGTTTTTTTTTTTAATTCTACTCTAGAGATCTAGCTTGTTTTGGAAAATTCTTCCATAATATTGCTGTACTTTGAAAACAACAGTATGTTACCACATTACAAAGCTTAGAGAAAATGGTCTTTGAAATACAAAGTCAGGAGAGATGGGTAGAATTTTAATCTGCTCTGTGAGAAAAGAAGTATGTTTCAGATGAGAAAAGTAATTTGATTTTCCTGTGCTGTTGCCTGCCTTTCAAACAAGAGGTTTTTAATGATTTCTCTCTGCTTTATGTGAGCTTGGTCCTTGGTTAAAATTTACAGTTCCTCTACTGTATCTAATATATACCTCAGTCCTTTGCTGGATCTGGAGCACTGCATGATGAGAGTCAGGAGAACTTTCTTTGATCTCGAATCTTCTGCCCTAGAGCTTCCCACTAAACCTTTCTAGAAGTCATTTTCAAATGGAAAGGCACATCTGCCAGTGGCTCTTCCTGAGCCACGGAAGTTTTCTTCCCTGAGGCTTTATGTTTTGCAGTGCACCGTTTATTTCATGATCCAGTGGAAGTCCATGGTTAGAGAGAAACTGTGGAAGTGCTCCAAGGAAGGGAGTACAGATGCTACGACAAAGGAGCATGTGGTGGGAGTGAAGTCGTAGCTGGAACCTGAATCATGTCGACTGTTCTTGGCAGAATCATCTTGGGAGATCTTTCTTTTCATCCGAACAAAAATTTACCTACAATATCGATAAGTGATTTCTAGTGATCTGATAGCTGTTTTGTATGTATGAGAGAACAAAGTGCGCCCTCTCAAAAAAAAAAAAAAAAAAAAAAGAAAAACACACCCCAAACCCTCAAACCAAAACAAAGGCCACAGATGTGAGCAACCCAGGTACAAAGAGGGAAAACCCACCACTCCACATTCTGTGGCATACTTTTCTGACAAGTATGTTTTGTGTGTTGTCTGCTGTTTCCAAATATTTTGGTTATATGATATTGCACTGTTTGAATTGCAAGGCCAAATGAAATGTAGGGAAAGTCCTGTACTTTCTGAGGAGGTTTTCTAGATCAGTTCTCTCCTTAAATAAACATGTATGTACCACACATCATGATGTAGACCCAGAGGGAGCCATTCTAGATCTTGAAAGGTCTCCTTCTCCACCTCCCATACTTCCAAGTACCAACAACTCCCTTAGCTTTCCCTTAACACTTGCACCTTTTCTTACCTATTAACAGTTTTCAGGCATATATTTTCCCCTGAAAGAGTGCAAAAGGGTGATTGTGACTTGTGGACTTTCTGGACATTTTTACAGTAGTGCTGAGCACTTCAAAAATGTACAGGTAACCCATAACAAATCAGTAAGTCAGGCAATGTGTTCATCACTAGTAAGGAAAAAAAACTAAGGGAACAGTTATTGTGTTATGTATGTATGTCCTGTATGCCACATACACAATATACGTCTGCCTAAACACATTGGAAAACTGATTTTGAGACCTCGGTAGCCAAACTTGTGACATATGTGCCCATCCCTAGCAACTGAACATATCTACAGTGTTCATTTAAAATACAGAACATTAGCAAAAAAATGGTCACAAATGATCCTCATATCAAGATTTCTCAACAGAATCATTTAACCTGTGAAGAAATGAGAACTAAAGTGTGACTTTTGAAGCCAAACTGCTGAAAAATTCCTTAAGACCACAAAAAACCAAATAGTTTCCTTTTTTCCTTCTCACTGCTAAACAAATGATAGTCATGTCTGTTTTTTGATTATTGAAATGGAAGGGATTTTTTGGTGGTTTTTTTTTTTTTTTTTTTTTAAACCTGGGGTATTGTAGCAACTTGCTCTGAACTTGTTATCTCTTTTTAATGATTCACTGAATTCCAGTATATGAGATCTGTAAAGTTATTTTAATGAATGTCTATTTTCTTGTAGAGTGGCAGAGAATTTACTTAAATGAATCAGGAAATCTCAGCTTGCTGCTATTAAATAAAATTTACTTTAATGAATAGAGAGCTATCTGTCTGTCTGCAGTGAGTAAACAATGTATCCTTCTGTATTAACATAATGGTTTCTCCTCTTAAAAAGAAGAAATTTTTGAAAATGGATAATACCAAGAAAATAAGGCTTCTTTCTCATAAACTTAAGTGCCTAGATCTTTTAGAATGTAATTAGATGATACAAATCACTCGATCCCTCATATTTTCCACAGTGACAGTTTTTCTTGGAATCAGAAGGTGAAAGAGCTAATTTTAATGAGTTTGTATTTGTAAAAGTCTGCACACACACAAAAAATCTCCAACTGTCACAGCAGCCAGTAATTGGCAGAGAGATGCTTTGATAAAGGCAGGAAGAGATCCCTGCTGGTTCAAGACAGGTGGACATCAACTTGAATCCAATTTACATCTTAAAATGCACAATAGAAAAGATTTGCATTACATTGCGTAGATGAAAGGGAGCTGTTAGTCTGAGCTCCTCATTTTCTTTTCCCTCTTCCTTTTTTTTTCTTGCCCAAGCACTCAAACTATCTGTAGCTAAGTTTTAATGAAGATACCTTGTTCAGCTGCTGTTTGAGGAAGCTATTTACTCGCCTAAGACTCAAATCTGAACTCATGCTGGGCTAAAAAAGAAAACACAAACTGATAATTGGACAGATCTGAAATTGGATAGCCTGCTTTACCCACAGCATGAATCGAGTGAGTGAATCTTCAATGTCAAGTTATTTTTATTTGGTTGGCTTGTTGAGGTCCCTTGCAACTCTCACTGAGGCTTAACTCTCTCAAGTTAACTCAACTCTCTCACTCTCTTAAGAGAGCTGCAGTGGAACGTGCCTGCTCTGAAAGGTGCAGGAAAGGGCTCCTGATGGGCATCTTTGGACGGCCTAAGTGATCCTAGTTACATGTTTACATGGTCGATCCGTATTTGAACTGTTAATTCAGATCCACAATCTTGCTGCATCATAAAGTTTCCCAATTAAAAGTCCAACACTGTATTGAGTTTAAGTGAGACGAAAAGTAGGCCCATTCTTGTTCCAGGATGGATGCTGAAGGAAGGCAGGTGGGAAGTAGGTGGGTGGTCTGAATTTTTGTTCTTCTGCAGTTCCTTCCCCTGTGTTTGAGTCAGGACTAGTGGAAACCGAAAGCTTGCATATAGAAGCTTAGGAATTTTTTGTGTGTATGTTTTCAGGTACAAATTCCAATCTGGCAATCAGCAGCATGAAACTGATGAAGCCTATTCCAACTTTCTGTGTGTACCTAGAGCTAGACTCACACTGACAATCCACTAGTTGTTAGATATTCAATTCTAAATTGGCACTGCTTTTTAAAATAATCTTTCTTTTACAGATAAGGCTCTCAGTCTCTTTCAAAACACAAAGCAGTAGATCACTAATGTAAATATGGTCCATTGTTTTAGCTTTCTTTCTGATGTGATACATACAATTTCCTGTTTTGTAAAGTTCTTTAAAGTGTGGCTGTCTATGATATCAGAAAAACAACCTAATAATATGCATTACTTCATGTTTTATCTCTTTCAGATTTTAGGGAAATTTTATCTAACCTCAGTGTGCATGTGAAATTGAGAGTTGAAATGAAAGGAGCTGCTGAGTATTTTGTGTGAAATATTAGGCCTCTTAGGTGTCTTAGTACAGACTATTTTTGAAAATCTTTCAGAATTCTTTGTTTCTCAGGTAAAAATGTCTTCAGTAGAAAATGTTGACAAATGTGTTTTGCATCACATACTTCTACATTGGTACAACTTAAGATTTATTCTACAATTTCTTATGTTTAAAAATTGCAATGTGCTTTCAAATATTCCCATCAGACAACTGAGTAACACTACCTAGAAAGACTGACAGGAGTGCCTGACTCTGTCCAGCGTTATACACATGGCTTTCCTTTCAGTGGAAACTGGAGTTTGAAGGCAAAGGTGGATGGGCCATTTTTAAAGTTGTCTGAATGAAGAGACTGCAGGGAAACACTCCTGAAACTGGGAGTATGGTTACAATTCGAGTATTTGAGTCTGGCTTCTGACAAACAAGTGAAGAATGACGCAGCCACTGAAACTGGATCTAGTGTACCTAATGTACAGAGCACTCCGCATAACCCATTGCTAGCCTGTTTCAAGTGCTGAGGGAAAGGACCTGGTCCATGGGGAAGAATATGTCTCTTTTCTAAGACCATAGCTATTATTCCTGTATTTCCAGCAGCAGACATGCTTTGATGCTCAGCTCAAAGTCACTGCCCTCCTCTCAAATATTTTATCTCTGAAAACTGACTCATGACTTCTTATCCAGAGAAGAATGATCAAGGTCCAGGTTAATGGAACTGCCTCCAATCTGAACCTGATCAATGATGCTGAAGGAGGGCAGAGTAGTAAGGAAACATTAGCTTCCCTCTTCCCCAGGCCCCCTTCATAAATTCTGTATTTGAAAATCATGTATGGCCTTGTATGGGCTTGTATTCAAAGGTTTCAGTTATACTTGCTCTATGTTCTTTCACTTTGTTTAATTTTTCAAACGAACCTGAGTAGCAAAACATTAAAGACTAGGAAAAGCATGATTACATGGCAAAATTTTGCATTGATAAAGCTTCAAATTTTGTTCAGTCCTTAGAATTTACCTTTGAGATTTATACTAACAGGCTGTGCCTTTCTGTGTTGGATGGAGATGTACAGCACTGAGAAAATAAGCAAATGGAAGGTCTTTTCTGATACTTTTAGTGTGTCTCTGCATGATAATACGTCAATGGGTGCAACACTTCCTTCTTTGGAATATAATCTCTGGGGTTTTTTGGAGTCTGAAGTGGAAAAAAAAAAGAAAAAGACCTACTGCTGTCATTTCTGATGTTATAAGGTTACAGGCTACAACCTTGGGAGATTTTACACTGAATTTGATTTTTATTGTTTCACAAAATGGAACCTGTTTTCTGACAGTCAATAAAACTGCAGGTGATTCTCCTCTTATAATAGATGTGAATGGACTATTACTGTTTGCTATAGCAGTTTAACTGCAGGGCAAGCTTATAAGGGTTTTTGTTGGAAAAAACACACAATCTTTTTTTAGCCCTAGGACTATTTTTTTATTTTCGTCAAGTTCCCTGGTAATGTTGGTATATACTCGTCTGAGCAGCTCTGAAATAGGTAGAAAGTTCTCTCCTTCTGAAGTTCAAAACAAACTGAAAATTGAAAATCGGTATTGATGGGCTAAAATGAAAGTAGTTGCAATACAGTATAAATAGGTAATCCCAAGGTTTAAAATAATTTATATGGGTATTACGTAAGTAACAGCAATGCAGAAGTCGCCTTCATCTCTTGGTGCCTTCTCGTAAGTCACATGCAAATTTTCTAGTACTAAAAATCATTATGTGGTGTTTATACTTTGAATCACAGAATCACTGAGGGATTTTCAGGTATGGTCTAGTCCAATGTTCCGTCTCAAAGCAGCGTCAACTGGAACTGGTTGCTAATGGCTGTGTCTGGTTGGGTTTTGAATATCTCCAAGGATGGAGACTTCACAACCTCTCTGACTAACCTGTGTCACTGTTCCAAAACCCTCATGTTGAAAAAGGTTTTTCTTATGTTTAAGTGGAATTTCCTCTATTTTGATTCGTGTCTGTTGACACTTGTCACTTGTCCTCTTACTGAGCACCACCAAGAAGAGTCTGACTTCCTCTTCTTTATTCCCTCCCATCATGTGTTTGCATATATATATATATGCATGCACATACACACACATGAATAAGAACTCTATAGCATTCTCTTAAGCATCTTTGTGACCCTTTGCTGGACACTCTGCGTTATGTCCATGTCTCTCTTAGGTCGGGGAAGCCAGAACTGGACCCAGCACTCCCAAAGTGGTCTCACCAGTGCTGAGTAGAGAGGAAAAATTACCTCACTCGACCTGCTGGCAACACTTTTCCTGGTAGAACTAAGGAGGTTTCTGATCGTCTTTACCAAAAGGTTGCGTTGTCTCATGGTCAGCCCATGGTGGGGAAGGACCCATTGCTACTTCTCTGCAAAGCTGCTTGGCAACTGGTTCAGCCCCTAACCTGTTCTGGTGCTTGAGGTTGTTCCTGCCCAGGTGCAGGACTTGATGTTTCCCTTTGTTGAACTTCATGAGTTTCCTGTCATCTCATTTCTCCAGCCTATTGAGGTCCCTCTGAATGGCAGCATGACCCTCTGGTGTATCAGCCACTCCTCCCAATTTTGTATCATCTGCGTAGTTGCTGAGAGTATACTCTGCCCATCATCTAGGTCTTAGTGAACTAGTTAAACAGTATTGACCCTGGTAGTGATCCCTGGAGTACACCACTAGTAACTTGTCCTAGCTGGATTTTGTGCTTCCAATCACAACCTTTTGAGACCACCAGCTCAACCAGTTTTCAGTCCCCCTCATTGTCTAATTCGCACTTCCTATAAGGCTTGCTAGTCTTAATGCAAACCTTAGTGTTTTGTTTTTTTTTTTTTTTCTGAGGATGCACTCTACCCCATCCTTTACATCATTAATTGAACAGGACTGGACCTAGTATTGACCCATTGGTCACACTGTTAGTTACTGTCTTCCAACCGGACTTTATACCACTGATCACCATCCTCTCTCTCTGGGCCCAGCCTTTCAGCTGGTTTTCCATCCATCTCACTGTCTGCCCATCCAGACCCTACCTCATGAGCTTCTTTATGAGAATCTTAAGGGAGACAGCATCAAAAGCCTTTCTGAAGTCGGAGTAGTACACAATATCCACTGCTCTACCCTCACCTACCAAGCCAGTCATTTCATCACAGAAGGTGATCAGTAGGTTGGTCAAGCATGACTTCCCATTAGTGAATCCATACTGACTACTCTTGATGACCTTCTTGTTGTTCATGTGCCTGGAAATAGTTTCCAGGGTTAGTTGCTCTGTCACGTTCCCAGAGATCGAGGCGAAACTCGAGGTTGCCTGGGTCCACCTTCTTGTCCATGCTGAAGATACGAGTGGCATTTGCTTTCCTCCAGTCCTCAGGCACCTTTCTCAATTGCCATGATTATTCAAAGATTATTGAATGGCCTTGCAATGATATCAGCCAGGGTGCACTTGTGGGTACATTTCATCAGGGCCAATGGGCCCATATGTCCAGTTTGCTTACATATTCCCTGACTCAATCATCTTCCACCAATGGTATGTCTTCCTTGCTCCAGGTTTTCCCTCTTGTCTCTGGGGCCTGGGATTCTTGAAGGTTGGTCTTGCTACTAAAAACTGCAGCAAAGAAGGCATTCAGGACCTCAGCCTTTTCAATGTCCTGTGTCACTGAGGCCCCTGCCCCATTCAGCAGCAAGATCACATTTTCCCTAGCTTTTCTTTTGTCCCCTATGTACTTATAGATGCCCTTCTTGTCGCCTTTGTGTGATTCAATTCCAAATGGTCTTTCGGCTTTTCTAACTACATCTCTGCGTGTTCAGGCAGTGACTCTATATTCCTCCCGGGTTACTTGTCCCTACTTTCACCCTCTGTAGGCTTCCTTTTTGTGCTTGAATTTTATCAGAAACTCCTTGTTCATCCACGCAGGCCTTCTGGCATCTTTACCTGACTTCCTGCTCAATGACATGGACTGCTCTTGAGCTTGGAGGAAGCGATCACCTTTCTTGGGTCTGTCTTCCCATTAGACTCTCCCAATTAGATCTTTGAAGAGGCCAAAGTCTGCTCTCCTGAAATCCAGTGTTGTGATCTTGCTTTTTACCCTCCTCCCAACAAGACCACAGCCCTGCAACTGCACATAGATCTTTAATTCATCATGTTTATTCCCCATGTTGTGTACGTTTCTGCACAAGGAGGACAGACAGGCACCCCAGGAAAGGGGCTGGTGTTTTTCCCCACAGTAATTGACTCATAGGCCTTTTCTCGCTTACATGCCTACACTGAAGGTGACCCCTCTGTATCAATATGAACCTTTTGCCTAGTTTAAGGAAAGGCAAGGGTGAATAAAATAACCATAAATGTTAATTTAATGGTGCAGATATTTCCAATATATAGAAAGATTTCCGAGTAATTTTAGTTAATGTCTTCCTGTTTCTAGTTATATTTTTGTAAAACTCTTCTGGTCATTAATAGTTTCCCTGTGTGTGTATTTTTTTTTCTTTTTTTTTTCTTTTTGTTTTTTCTTTTTAAATTACTTATCTATAAGTAATATAGATTTTACTGAGTTTGATAAATTATACTAAAATTAGTAAATAATTACTAAATTACTTATCTATACACATATTTTTTAAATGCTTGTTTATAACATGGTTACTGGGTAGAATGTGAATTATTAGAGAGGAGAAATGGAGAGAAGGAAAAAATGACACGAAAGATATAAAATGTGTGAAAGAATCAGATTTTGGAGTCTGAGATCAGAAAGCTCAGTAAAGCATGTAAATACCAGTAAATGTCAGCTGGCATTATACTTGTGAATCTCATATGATGAGCTCATCATCACAAATGTTTAACAGCTCTCTGGTGGCTTGGTCTTCACCTGCAGATTTCTGATGTTTTATGTCCCTTATCCTTACCTTCATTTTTTTTTGTAGACTTTTGGTTCATCATGTGGGATATTATGATACCTTAGTCTGCATGTAACATGAGATCTGAGCTTTAAACTGCAATCACAGCGCTCCTTTGCCTGCAGTCTACCCTGGTTTGCATCCCCCTGTAGCACATTTTGTCCTCTCTAATAATTATGGGGGACGAGGACCTCTCTAATCTCTCCACCCTTGATATTTCATTTCTTTATCAAACTCAGTAACTTCTTGTGGTGTTGATCTGGCAATCACCTCTTGAAAATTCTCTTTATTCTTTTTCTGCTGCTAAGTACTTGCCATGTTTTAATAGAACAGTCCCTCTGGCTCGGGAAAAATTGCCAGTTAAAACTTGTGAGACTGATCCACTGTTTTACTCTTACTTCTTTCAGCAGCTTTTCAATGTCTTTGATGTTACCCATGCATTTGCATTAAAAGCTGTCAGTGATTTATTTTAATAAAATCCAATTATCCCTTTTAGATTCTTGTGAAAAATTAATGGATGTTTCCAGTTTAATTGTGAGTATAAACTCATGGAAGAAAATGTGTCAGTCACCAATGGAATTGTGGCACTAATAGTGCTAGCAGCAGCAATGAGGGTTAACAAATATCTAATCCTGTGCAGACTTAACTTCAGTAACTTGTGTAGAGCTATCTGGGTCCAAGGAGAAAGGCCGCTGTTTTCAAGGCACTAAGCTAGGATAATGCTAAAATATGGTGTTTCTCGCACAGTTCAGTATCTCTGCATGGTTCTTGTGCCGTGTAGACATGGGAAAAGACATGCCACTTCCAAGAGGTGGCATATTCTGCTTTCTAGGGTGCTTTTGTTGAACTCAATCTCTTACAACTTCAGTTTTTCTGTAGTTTCACAAGGAAGAAAAATGGGAACCTCAGTCTTCTGAATTGTTAAATCATCATGGTCTCAGCTGTTTATTTTTAAAGCAAGCTACTGCTTCTCCAGCAAATCCTTGATTTCCACATACTGCTGACAGCAGGAGGCTATGCTTCCACTACTATCAACTTTTCTTTATCTGAAATACAGGATTAGTTTCTTGGTGCTTCTGAAGTTTTCCTATTGGTGCAATCGAAGAGAAAGGAAGGAGTGAGTACTTCTCTGTCATCTTAAATTTGGGCTGGTGTGGACCTGAATAGCATTACAAAGTTAGTTGCACCTGTGTGTTGGGTTTATATGGTTGAGTTTTGGTAGCAGGGGAGGGACTGCAGAGATGGCCTCTGTAAGGAGATGAGAGAAGCTTCCCCAGCTCCTGAACAGATTGGACTGGTCTCTGGCCAGGGCTGAGCCAATCAGTGCCTCTGCAAATGCCATATTTAAGAAGGGGACAAAGGAACCCAAGGCAGGTGGGACCTGCAGTGAAGGGAGGGGTGAGGCGGAGGGCTGCCCCCGACCGCCTGGGCAGGTGGCTGCCCACACTGGGCCACCACCAACTGCCTTTCCAGCTTGGTTGTGTTATCTATAAATTAATCTGGTTGGCTTAATGCCAAAAAAGGCTGGTTATAAGCAGCAGTGAGATGACACCAATTTTATTTGGGAGACTTTAATAACTGAGACTTGAGACCGTTCAGTGATTGCCATGTATCCCAGCTGAGACCCATTTGTGTTCCCATTTGAAAACAGCAGAGGTAAGCTGAGAAGCTCATCAGGCCTGAGGTACCAAATATATGTGTAACATCGATCTGTTATGTTTCAGTGGTACACATGATCCCCCTAGCCCTTCTCACCGCTGCTGTTGTTTAGTTTTTGCAAAAAATCTTACAGTGGACCTCAGCATTTTTTCATTAACTCCTCTCCCCCTAAACCAGCACACAACTTGATAACTAATTTGTACAAAAAGTCTCTATTTTTATTTCAAGATATCAATAAAGTCTCAAAATGGAAAAGTATTTAATAATTATCACTCAGGAAGTACACTAATGACAGGCCCAGGAATGACCTTCATTGTCACAGGAGAAAAGAAGTATGAGAAAAGAGACCTTAATTAAGCCTTTACAGGGAACTTGACCCATAAGACCTATTTTAAAAATTTTAATTGACTGATCTCTGATCTATTGAAATTATCAATTATAAAAGAAAAAGCCCCAAATACAACACACTAGAAAGCAACAAAGAAGAGAAAACATTGACTTTCATTTCATATCTGGGTAAGATAATACCCTCCTTCTTTATCAGATTTGTAATGGAGTTTGTCCACATTATTATCTATCCATCGTACAATTTTTTATAGAATCATAGAATGGTATGTGTTGGAAGGGACTTTTAAAGGTCGTCTAGTCTAACCCCAGTGCAATGAGCAGGGACATCTTCGACTAGATCAGGTTGCTCAGAGCGTCGTCCAACCTGACCATCTATCTCATTACATAATTAAAAAACTGAGGGTGCTGTTCACCATCTATCCTGTATTCCTTCAGCTAAATTATCTTTTTACCTTACCAGTTTCTCTCTTCTTATCCTTAATTTTCCTGCTTTGTGTGTTCTTACAATTCTAGTTGCCTTTGCATCAATATCTCTGCAGGAATTTTTAAATGTTATTTATGGATGAAGATATGCAAAATGTTATTTAGGTTTGCTGCTTTCTTCTGTTCCAATAATAAGAACTTTTTACAGACCACAGCTGGATGATGCTTAATATCAGTTTACTGAAAGGATACTGCTGAAAAGATTCCATAAAATATTAAACATTTCAGAAAGTCTGGTGTCCATATTAAACAATGTCAAGAACTTCATCAGTGATTTGACTGGTGGTACACTTCAAGCCAAGCTCCTGAGAACTCATATTGAATATAGAGTTCAAAAGATTCAAGGATTCAAGACACCAAATTTGATCGATGTTTTTAAGATGCCAGGACACACATATGCCCTTTAGCTAAAAATTAGCAATAGAAACCTTCCTTTGTGTTTATAGCAGTAGTATAAAAATCTTTACTAACTGAATGATAAAGTGCATGCAAGGAGCTTTACACTTGATAATCTGTCGTCAGGATCCAAAACATTTTCTCAAATAGTAGGCCTTCTTCAGGGTCAGTAAGACTTTAAATGTCTAAATAAAATGTCAGTGAGGAAACGTTCACAGAAGATGAATTTTCAAAACCCTGGATACCTTTATTGGCCTTTTTCTTTCTCCTTAGCTAAACTTTGTTATAGAATCATAGAATCATCTGGTTGGAAGAGACCTTCAAAATCATCGAGTCCAACCATTCACTCTGCACTGTCAGGGTCCCTAAACCATGTTGCTCCACATGGTTTTTAAACACCTCCAGGGATGGGGACTCTACCACCTCCCTGGGCAGCCTGTTCCAATACTTCACAACCCTCTCTGTAAAGAAATTCTTCCTGATATCTAACCTAAATTTCCCCTGGCGTAACTTGAGGCCATTCCCTCTCGTCCTGTCATTCATAATGTGGGAGAAGAGACCGACCCCCATCTCCCTACAACTTCCTTTCAGGTAATTGTAGAGAGCGATAAGGTCCCCCCCAAGCCTCCTCTTCTCCAGACTAAACAGTCCCAGCTCCCTCAGCCACTCCTCATAGGACAAGTTCTATAAGCCCTTCACTAGTTTCATTACTCTTCTCTGAACCCGCTCCAGCACCTCAATGTCCTTCTTGAAGTGAGGGGCCCAAAACTGGACACAGTACTCAAGGTGTGGCCTCACCAGTTCTGAGTACAGGGGGACAATCACTTCCCTGCTCCTGCTGGCCACACTGTTTCTGATACATGTCAGGATTCCATTGGCTTTCTTTCATTTTCCAATGGCTTGGGCACACTGCTGGCTCATGTTCAATTGGCTGTTGACCAGCACCCCCATGTCCTTCTCTGCTGTGCAGCTTTCCAGCCACACTTCCCCAAGCCTGTAGCACTGCAGGGGGTTGTTGTGGCCCAAGTGCAGGACCCGGCACTTGGTCTTGTTGAATTTCATACAGTTAGCCTCAGCCCATCGATCCAGTCTGTCCAGGTCCCTCTGTAGAGCCTCCCGACCCTCAGGCAGATCAACACTACCTCTCAATTTAGTGTCATGTGCAAACTTGCTGAGGGTGCACTCAATCCCCTCATCCAGATCATTGATAAAGATGTTAAAGAGAACAGGCCCCAACACTGAGCCCTGTGGAACACCACTGGTGACCGGCTGCCAGCTGGATTTAACTCCATTCACCACCACTCTCTGGGCCCAGCTGTCCAGCTAGTTTTTGATCCAGCAAAGCGTATACCCGTCCAAGCCATAAGCAGACAGCTTCTGCAGAAGAATGTTATGGGAAGCAGTGTCAAAGGCTTTGCTAAAATCGAGGTAAACAACATCTACAGTTCTTCCTTGACAACAACATCTACAGTTTATCTATGATAAAATGACCCCTAAACGGGTCATTTTATCATAGAAGGAGATCAAGTTCGTCAAACAAGACCTGCCCTTCATAAATCCATGTTGACTGGGCCTCATCATCTGACTGTCCTGTACATGTTGCATGATAACACTAAGGATGATCTGCTCCATGAGTTTACCTGGCACTGAGGTCAGACTGACAGGCCTATAGTTTCCTGGGTCTTCCCTCTTACCTTTCTTGTAGATCGGCGTCACATTTGCCAACCTCCAGTCAGCTGGCAGCTCCCCTGTTAGCCAGGATTGTTGGTAAATGATGGAAAGTGGCTTGGTGAGCCCTTCCGCCAGCTCTCTCAGAACTCCTGAGTGGATCTCATCCGGCCCGATGGACTTCTGCACATTTAAGCTGTGCAGCAGTTCACTTACCGTTTCCTCTTGAAAGAAACCTTGATAATGCTCTCCATCTCCACCACTTGGTTCTAGAGGCATATCACCCATTGAGTTGGTCTCACCATTAAAGACCAAAGAAGGCATTGAGTACCTCAGCCTTTTCTTCATCCTCAGTCACTATTTCTCCCATTGCATTTAGCAAGGGGTGGAGAATCTCCCTGACCCTCCTTTTACTGTTAAGGTATTTGTAGAAACTTTTCTTATTGTCTTTTATGTTAGCTGCCAGATTAAACTCTTATGTAACTATTATTGCAAAATTACATGTTTGCAAGCCTTGCAGCCCTGTTCTGTTAGCCATGGAGCAGAAAACCTGTAGAGATGCTGTGGGGGATCAAATGAGTTTTGGGTGCTGCTGTGACCCTTTACATTCATGCCAGTGTTCCCACACCAGGAATGATTGCTCTGAACTCAGGGAGATTCCCAACTTCTGCAGCCTTGTTTGAAGTAGGCAAAATATGTCAGTAGAGGTATAAAATTCACCGTTATTAGAAAATAATAAAAATTATTTACTGGTAGGTGAGCTTAAGTAGAACTTCTCACAATATGCATCAGGTTATGGTATAGTTCTAAAGGCTGGCTATGATCCAACTTTATATTTGTTGTGTTAAAGTATTTATCGTTTATATTGAGCCCTATGGCAATGATTGTTCTGAAGATGCAAAAACTAAATGTACTTTGGAAAGGATTAGATAAAACTGTTAGTTTTCTAAAGTAGTTAGTTTCTGTTAGTTTCTAAAGTATATACAGGAATAATTTAAACAACAAAAGTAAGGGGAAGGAGTTTAAACGTAAGTATATAATAATTAAAATTTATCATTTATATGAGAAAAAACATTGATATGAATTTATAAGAACAATGAACATTGCAATACACTGACTTATTAAGTTTATGTTCTTGCAAAGTAAGCGATCAGTATCCTTGTAAGACATCTCAGATTGTATTTTAAGATACCTACAAGGTCAGTATTTGAGAGCACAACACCACCTGTTATACAGTATTATGAATGATATACATATAATCCTAACTGCTAGAAAGAAATGTCAGTAGGTTGTGTAGGGTATCTAAACAAAGCACATATTTTTAAATTTGAGATAAAAGAAAAAATTTTCTTGAATGAGAACCTGAATATCTTAGAAGAGAACTTAAATATAACAATCCTTTTGTTTCTGCTCAGATGGGATGGTAAGCATTACAGCTACGGTTGCACTCCAGCTATCTTGTAGAACTTGCTTAATCTTAGGAATACATAGTTCTTATGGTGCCAACATACAGTATTTCCTGTAAGAACTTTAAATAATCATGTAAAAATCACAGATTTGTTAAATTAATTGAATTATTTATGGCAAAGTAACTAAAGAACAGACACTTAGCATGTCTTAGTGCAAGAGTAGGTAGATTAAAGGAGACTCTGTAACTGAACAAAATAGAGGTAACTATGCATTGTGCAGTAAAAAAAGTTAGATTCATCTCAGGGATCAGACATATAACCATTTCAGTTGTTTGGAATAGACATTGTAAACTTTATTGCATAGATTTCTCCAAAATGTTAGTCAGTGATTACAGGTAAAAGTTGTTAGCAGAAAATCTCTTGCTCATTGCATTGTTAACTTTCAGTTAAACAGTTTGGTGATGTAGACATTTCCCATGTTCTTCAGTGATCCCCATATCCTGGGCTATAAAGGAATTAAATTTTACCCGTGTTAATGCATGTGATGTAGCAAGATGGAAACTGGAGTTTGTCCTTCAATGTTTTGCTTACAAAGCAAAGACACTCAGTTAACACAATTTGAAAATGAAGCAAAAATATTTCCAAATTATTTGAAAAGAATTACTGATTTAACGAAGTGGATATAAGATTGAGAAGTATCTATTTTCCCTCAACCTGAAAATGATACAAATATGCATATTTCCTTTAATAACACAACCAGAAAGATGTAACTTTGAAATTAAAACTACTGTGCACTTTGGACTTACGTTTTGGTAGTGCTTAAGAGCTGGCACCAGCCTCAGACCACATATAAAATGGACCACATGGAAGGGAAAAGCAATGTCCCTTCCACCTGTTCTGCGGGACAGATTGCGTGTTGCTATGTTTCAGGCGTTCTGTCTCTTCCCTCCTGGTGTCATCTGTCTTTTACGACAGAAATCTATTCTCAGAAAATTGTTTTACATCGTAGGTCCTTTATGTTGTCTAATGAAGGTGACCCATTTTTCAGCACTGCAGACTGCATTGTTTTTTTCTCTCACTTCCTTGTAAATGCTTCTCACTGTACACTGATAGTGATTTAAATCTTCTGGGAGAAATTTAAAACTTCAGACTCAGTGCTAACTGTGAGTATTTTTATTTACCTCATCACAGTTTTTCCTCACAGAGGCAGGTGCTACAATGCCTGAGAAGACAAGGAATCCATAAAAAGTCTCTGATATTCTTTCAGTGAAGTAAAAATAACATAATAAAAATGAATAATCAAAATTAGCAGGAAATAAAATGAGTCATGAAGAAAACGTGAATAAAAAAACCCATAATAAATTAGCATTTGGAAGATTGAGATTATGTATTATTAATATAAATGCTGTTTCAAATATTGAAGCCAAATAAGCAACAAGTACCTCAGTGAATACTTGACTTACAGACATCATCGATCTGTTGAAAATAACAAACACACACTTCAGAATTAGTAGCATAGTGACTACTGAAGGAATGGCTGCAAAACAACCAGTAAGGTTATGGCCGATGGACACTAAAATTTGCTCCCTATGATTAGCTGGTTGAAACTAGCTCACTAATGGTGTCGTTACTGCTTTAGCTGCAGACAAAGGGCTGACATTTTACTGTAGTGGTTAAAATGCAGTCAACACAACAGCAGTATGTTCTAGAATTTCTGATGAAATGTCTTATGCCAAATCCCATTAGCTGTAGTGCTTAAAACGACTTTAAGCATCATCGCCTCTGTGCCATTATATGCTGCTACAAGTGTGACAGGCAGTGACCCGCCTTTGCATGCTTCTCTGGTTGAAGTATTTGTAACCCTGTTCTGTACAACTCTGCTCACTTCTGATTTTCTAGCTCCCAAAGTTTGGATGAATGTCTGAATCAGCAACTAATGGGATATAATTTAAATAGTGATGGTGGTATGGAACACTACGCATTGAAAGAAGCCACAGTCGTAAGCAACACTCGAGCATCACATCTAAAATACCTAAGCAAGCTGTGAAGGAAAAAATCTGTTGCATTATTTTCTCCCCAGGTTGCTTCTGAAATGCTGAAAGAAGCTACTTTTCTAACAGGAAGGAATAACATTTCTTCCCTGGAAAAAGAGAATATATGATGAAATCACTATCTAAACCAAGATAATTCCCTTAACTGGAATGATGGAAGCATTTTTTCCTCTTTATCATGAGAAAAGGCTTATCAAAACAGTTGTCAGAACTAAGAGGTCTTTCTTCCTATGAAAGACTGTGAACTGTGATTCAGTTGGTAGAGAAGTATGCTGTGATGTGCTAAAAGTACAGGTAATTCTCTCTCAGTAATAGCATTTCTGCAACTTCTGATTGACACCTCTTTGAAATGTAACAGTGGGTAGTCTCGTAAATCTTTGCTATGTAGAACTAATTTTGTGTCAAATGATCTAGTCTGTTTAATTTTGGTTTTTTCTCCCACACATTGTTAGTAATTTCTGAAATTATAGCACAGCACCCATCTGACTCTTCTATGTGGAAACCCACTGGACTGAATTATACTTATCAGTACCTTAGAAATTGTGTTGACTTCAGAATTTGACCAATAATGTTGCAAGAAAATATAATTTTCACAGCTGAGGAAAAAGGAAGCAGAGAGCAAATGGTATTATTTGCTATATTTCTCTTTGGAAAGTCACAGATCTCTGGGAATTTATCCAGTACATCTATATTGACACCAAGTACCAACTGCTATAGACCAGAATTATAACTCTTTTACAGAATTAGCCTGGTCAGAATTTTTCTGTGGTAGGAAACACAGCGTTTTAAAAGAAAATAACCAACTGCCTTAAGATGAACGATTTCGAATTGACTATAATTGTTTTTCTCTCTCATACCATAATTCTCTTTTATCTGTTGTTGTCGTCTTTTTTTTTTTTTTCTTCCTAGCAGAAAAACAATCCCTCTCAACAAACTTTCTAAAGTGACATTCCAAGTGTGAAGAGATGGAGAAGAAAGCACTTGAGCCCCGGCTGTATGGTAACAGTTTCACCAAACTGCATACAGGAGTGCAATCCTTCTAGAATCATCACTGGAATTCAGGTATAACTGTGGCTAACAAAGCATAATCTTAAGTGTATTTTACATTATCTTTTCTGTTTGCATGGGCTAAAGATGTCGAAGATGCTGTACTCTTGACACGCCCATGGCAAAGTGACAATGGATTTGGCTTATTGATGGGAAGCCACCCAAGCCTGAACATGTGTGTATCATCTGTCCCTTCCCCTCCACACACTGTGCAGCCTCAGGCTGTACTTGTCTTGCTACTTTTAAACTCTTTTAAGTGTAGACAACTCATCATTTTGGCTAGATTTCTGTCAGCTTTTGGAAACAATGAGAAAAACCAGAAGCGGCAGATGACGTTTTACTTCCGACTGCTAAGTGGCCCAGAGGTTTCTGTGAAAATTTGACCGCTCCAACTGTGCTCGCCATGCTCAATGCTATTAGAATGACCATTATCTCTTATTTCTAGGGTAGCCTGGGCCAGTCTGTTCACACTTCTGTGTTTAGAGAGTCTTTGTTTTACTAATGATAGAAATACCTGTTCTTGTTAACAATCTCACACGGAGCATACAGCTGTATACTTCAGCCCAGAGAAACGACAGTCACATTTAGTAAAATATTTAGTCTATAACAATGTTCTAATACACAGATGTTAAAGAAAATAATCTCAGCTTTTATGTACCTTAACTGCTTTCTTTAATGTGTGAAATACAAAATATGGCCTATCTGCTCGGAAAGCACAGTACTTAGAACAGGCTCAAGATTCCAACCTCATGCTCTAGTCCTCTGGAATCCACTGTATGCCTGTGCAATTGTGTTGATATAGAAAATAATCAGATCTGATTTGGAACTTTTGATGATATTTTATCTTAAAATATGTTGAATTTTAAAAATAATTTCGCCCCCTTGAAATATTGCTGGGTTATTAATAATTTCTTCCAGAATACTTTTCAGATCTGAGATTGAATTTCTGTTCAGTCTGTGCAAAGTAGCCAGTTATGCAAGAGTTAAACCAGTAGCGGGAATAAAAAATGATTTAGTCAGAGCAAGATTTTTGATCGCATATTATATTGCAAATTAATGTCCTTGAAGATGTATAACAAAGTATGACATGTTCCTGTTTCTTTGTTTACTTTTTTCTCCTAAAAATAATTGCTTGTCAGATTTTGAACTTGTTTGGCATCAGATTGAAAAAAAATGCCGAAATGTTCTTCTACCCTGTTTTGCTATAACATAAAGCAATAATAAAAAGAGATCATTGTCTTATCACTGATAAGTTTAAGCACAAATTGGGCCCATATCAGAGTGTACAAGAACCCCCTTGTTTCAACTTGTTTCAAATGACTCAGCAGCAGAGAAATGTCTTTTTACAGTGTTCTCCTTTCGTTGCTAGAGCATATATCACTGGGGCCAATACCAGTTTTGAAAAGGTCAGTGAAAAGGAATATGTTTCTTTGAGTTCATCGTGAGCATATATGTATACTACAGATTGCACAGACAACATTTCTAGTGGTTAGGGGAGATGCCTTTGATAGTTTTTCCTCTTTTCCACCAGTTTCTTGTGACCTATGGGTTTTAAATCTGATCTCTTGATGACTTCCTGGGTTGTTGTCAATCCCTTTTGGAGAACACTCAGCTCTCAAGCAAACCAACATATGTAATTAACAAATCTGTGTAGCTGATGAAATCCATCTCAGGAGATAACAAGTATTTACTATTATGGGTGACATCTCCAAGGCCATATAAGGGAACTGGACATCCATACCTCATTAATAGTTGTGGTTATCAACACTGACACTTATAAAATAAAGCTTTATAGTTCTGGTTATAAGCTAAATAGGCTTTTGAGAGTTCAGTATTTTTGTCACGCTGTGCAATGTATTACTTTTTTTTTTTTTTTTGTCACTCAGTGAATAAACTCACCATACTCAGCTGCAGAAATCTCCAGAGGAAACTGCAAGAGGAATTTCCTCTTTAAGCGTCTTCTTAGAGAAAGCAGTGGTATAAAGAAAAATCACACAACAAATATTACAAATACTTATTCATAATAAATGTAACAGGACTGGAGTTGCATTTACACTCAGCTTAAGTATGAAAATTTTAAGATGACTGAAAAGATGCATGAATGAGCAAGAATGGTGCAATGTGTACGAAAATTGTGAGTCGTATTTTGAGAGCTAGGCTTCCCATCTTTAAACTGAAATACATCTAAAACTATGTTCTAGAAAGCAAAGTGTATACAGCAATCTCAGAATGTATCTTCAGTTTTGTGAATTATGGCATACTAGACTTCACGAGTTTGTTAATTCACATAATGTATTACTTTTATCTTTAAAAATACATGTCATGCTAAAGAAAAATATTGTGAAATATTAGTAGAATCTGGTATGTATATTTTAGAAGGATAAACATATTACCCAGATGGATTGCTTGGATGCATTTTCTGTTACAGTTAAGCAATCATAACTGTGATATTTCCTCTTTGTCCTGTAACAGCAGCGTAAACACTAAGTTTCATAAACTTGTCCTTGTTATAAACCTTCATATATATTCTTACTCTAAATTATTCAATGGTTGATACAACATGACACAACGTAGAATTTGTGTTTTTTGAGGATGCTGCACTGGTTTATATGTGTAATAAATGTGACAACAAAGTGAGAAATGACGGAGAAATTTACTTTTTCAAACAGGGATTTTATCTGTTCTATAAAACTTTACTGTTGAAAACAGCTATGAATTGTGTCTGATTTTGGTGCTACCGGTATTTCACTCCGCAAAGCCCCTAGGAAGATTGTGGCTAGCCTGCCTTATACTCTGCATGAAGCAGCAGTCTTCAGATCAATACAATTTGAGAGGTGCTGGTGACCCTTTGTGGGTGCAGCAATGGGCAAAACTCGTGGGTTTCTCCTCACTTAGGAACCAAAAGTCTTGTCTTAATGGAGACGCGCAGATGCCTGAATTCTGCTAGCACTAGTGAATCTCACCATTGCACCAGGGTGACGAAAACAGCCTGTGCTGACAGCAGGGCTTTTCAAAAGAGGCGTTGCATAGCTCCAGGATGTCCTATATAGCTGTTTCCTTCCTCTCTTCTAAAATGAATGCCTAATTTACATTTCTTCACTTCTTTGAGCTAGTAATTAAAGGCAAAGTGTGTGCAGTCAAAGCAGAGATAGCAGGGGAAACAGACAGTGTGGACCAGTAAAAAAAAAGAAAAGGGACTCAGTGGAGCTTTTCAAGCAGGCTGCTCAGTTGTGGTGTGCTTTGTTTTTTTGTTGTTGTTGTTTTTTTTTTTTTTTTTTTTTTTTTTAAATTCTGTGTACCCGGTGGAGGTTTAATTAGTTTGTTTGGGTTTTATTTCTTTATTGTTTTTTCCTTCTCGTGGCAGAAAGATCTGGCTCCCTTTGAAAACCTGAGTATATTTTCCATTTGTTTGCTGTTTTGCACACGTCAGCATCAAGGCAGACAGACACTGCAGACAGAATCCCTTCAGAGTTCATCACTGATGTCACCAAACAAAGTAGATCTAAATACAGCTGGACAAGAAATAAGCTCCTCTCACCAAAGTAAAAGGAAGAGCATGGTTAATGTGAGACTCTTGAAAACTGGAGTGGTCTTGTCTTTTTTGCTTGATCTTATTTAAAGAAGTCACTAATGACGACAGATTTCAAGTGGTCCTTCCACAGCTGAGGATGTGATGTGTCCTGAGTACACCCTCTCCTTCCCAGTCAGGGAGTCTGCAGCTGCCCTGTAAGTAGAGCCTTACCAGGATTTGATTTAAATTGATATAGTAGTTTACAATAAATGGCCATTTTGTGTATTTATGTATTTCTAAGTTGTGGGACTATCTCATTAATTAGAGTAATGATCCAGAGCTGTGACCAGATCTGTTTTCTCTGATGCACAACAAAGTAAGGCCAAAGAAGAGCTTGTGAAGAACCATGAAACCCAGGCAATGCCCTGGCCAGATGTTGGCTGCAGCCACCAGGCACTTTGACCTTGCCTCTCCTATCTCTTCCTGAAAGTAGCCTTGCCCCACTGATTCAGATCAGTGCATGAAGATTTTCCTGCTAACTTTCCCCTATAAGAGCATGTCCCATGTATTATTGCTTAGCAAAAATCCTTTTCTTTTTGTAATAAACATGAGAATTGAGAATGTTTCTGTCACACATTGTGACTATTAAACAGATTTGTCAAGAAGAATGATTATTAAGACATAACCAAGCAATATTTTGGAAGGTTTTGGATAAGGATAGACAATTTATATTTTGTACTATACAGTTGAATAAGATACAAGGCTGGTACTAATAAACATTACATTTTATGTTTTCACTGCTTTTTTTTTTTCATTATTTTAATGCTTCTTTAAGTATGAGAAAACCAGACATTTTACATTATAGATTAGTGTCTAATGTTGCTAGAGATGTTTCACCATTCCTCTTTTCTGAGCTCTCTAATTTCTCTGTGTTTGTCTGCTTTAGTTTTCAAATGCTTGGGAAAAAAAATAAAATTCAACGACCCTGCATGGAATGATGTGGTAGCTAAAAGTAGAATTGCCGGCTCCTGTAAATTATCATTGCCACCATCATTTTTTCCTTTCTCTCTATTCTTTTTTTTTTGTTTGTTTGTTTGTTAAATGTCAAGAAACTTGGAGTACGAAAAAAGCAGTGTACTGTTTCTACAGTTTCACTGAGCTGATCACTAGAGGGCACTGCATACTGATAGGAGCTCTTTTTCCAATTTTCAAAGCTACATTAGCATACTGCTCATTTGAAAATGTGCTCTGATTTCAGACTGGAGACTATTAGCTCTATTTACTCTATCTATAATAAGATATATTGGATTAGAACAGGAGAAAAAGTAAAAAAAAAACCAAAACAACCACAGAGTAATATGAAAAATACGCTCTATTATAGTAGTGACTACAGATATTAACAAAATTAAAAACTGTTTAGTAGAATGCTCTACTGCAAATATAGTTTTAAGACATATCATTTTTATTCATAGTATAGCCTGATACACACCATAACCTTGCAGCCATATACTTCTGTAATGCTGATGCGCATCTAAAAGCTATTATTTGCTAATTGCCTGTTCCGCAGATTTCCCCACCCCCCAATTCCAAACCTCCTAATTGGTTTTAGAAATAAAATTGCTTGGAAACTTCTGTGGACCTACTAAAGTGTTTTGTAGTCTTACCTGACAGAGGTGGGAACGTGTACTTTTACTCCCACAGATTTGCTTGCCTTTTGTCAAGACAAATGTGAGTTCAGAGGGCTTAGCAGCGGACAGATTGCCTAGGGAGTGTAAAAACTCCACATTTACCAGGAGAGCATTACAGACAGTACAGATCAGGAATGAAATATTACTACGTAAAGTAATTCACTATTTATCAACTTTGGCCCACGGGACACCCTCTGAAACCATCCTTACATGCTTAGTTTGCTATAACCTGCAGAATAAGTTCTCCAAACGTGTACTGAGGAGGAAGAGGTGCTGTTCAGTGTAACAGGATAGTGTGCCCAGGGTCATCTTTCAGTTAGACAGAGTTGCCTTTCTGGAGACTTACATAGTTTCAATTCAAGTGAGTAAATAAGATAATTTTAAATAAATAAAGCACTTCAAAGGATTGTTAACAGAGGAATACGGATAAATGCAGGACATATCCTCCATCATTAGTAGGATGCTATAATAACGAATTAGCAATCTGATAATTAAAAAAAAAAAAAAGAAAAAAGTCTTTCAGATGTGTGAAATTTTAAATGCAGCTTCAATGAGGATGTCTGGAACATTTCTAGAGCCTGAATCTCTGAACAGTAGGCAATCTTACCACTTGCATTTTCTTCTGTTGCCATTCATTCTTCTGGAAGTGCAGCTTTATTTTGTCCTTGAAAGCCATAAAATGTTTTTCCTAGTAACAACTGATGTCTGTTTGTTCCTAATAGACAGAAAAAAATAATTCTGATTACTGAAAAATATCTTTATAATATTTATAAAAATATTATAGTATTCCAGTTACTGGAGTTACTGATTGTCTTATGATATTCTTCCACTGTGACCTAAACAACAGTAAGCTCATTTTTTTTCCTCTCCTCTGTCTTACACACATATACAAGGATATTTAGGTCTATAGGTGAAGTTTCTATAAAACACTTCAGGTTTGTTATGTTGGTTTAGATGTCTCATGAAAAACCGCCTGTCTTGACAGATTTCACAGAATCACAGAAGGGATTAAGGTGGGAAGGGACCATGGAAGATTGTCTAGTCCAACCTCGCTGCTCAGGACCACCTAGAGCAGGCTGCCCAGGACCACGTCCTGATGACTTTTGAATATCTCTAAGGAAGGAGACTCCACAACCTCTTTGGACAACGTGTGACAATTTCAGTCACTCTCACAATAAAAAAGTGTGTCCTGATGTTCAGAGGAAGCCTTCTGTGTTTTAGTTTGTGCCATCACCTCTTGTCCTGCCACTGGGCATCACTGAAAAGAGCCTGGATCCATCCTCTTTGCACCCTCCCTTCAAGTATTTATACATATTGACAAGATCTCTCCTGATGCTTCGCTTCTCCAGGCTGAACAGTCTCAAGTCTCTCAACCTTTCCTCATAGGAGAGATGAATTGGTACAGATGGTTCCAGAAATACCATAACGCCAATATCTCTGCAGCTACCGCTTCTTGATCCAGGAGATGGTAGCAAAAACTAGAAAGAAAACTTGCAAACAATAAGTAAAATCAGATTTTTTCTAAAATTTCTTGACCAAAAAAAAAAAAAAAGAGCTTGTTTGAGTCTGGCTGAACTGGGAGAAAATCCATTTATTACTTTATTCTTGATCCCTTGCTAGACCAAGGTAAATGTCATACAAAGTATTGACATTTCAATTTATGTTAGACTATGAACTAGTTCAGAGAAAAAGTAGAAGAAAACACACTGAACTGTTAGAATGAAGTCTCCAATCGAATCCTTTGTGTACATATTTTGAAAATGTCCTCTAGCCTGTGCATTTTTTAGTATACAGTGAGAAAAGTCTAAAGAACAGCTCATATGCAACAATAAACAAAGATATGCAACTGACTGCTTTCCAGATTTGGCATGCAAAGCTAGCATGAAGGTCATGAAAGTTGTGTTTGCCAACATATGAAATCTGTCATAGATAAATCAGCAAATAGTATCACATGACTATTAGAAGTTGTAGCTTACTGTCAGTAAAATCATCATTAAATTTGTAATTGTAATTGCATAGTATGTTTTTGAGACTTGCTGTGTATCCAGACATACTTTAAAGTTAATGCGCTATTGTTTTGAGCATCACTGTTATATTGCTGGTATTGTGTTATCTGGACACACTTTTCTGCAGCACATAAAACTGAGACAGGGAGTACTGTACAAAAACGTATCATTTTCATAAAATGAATTGCTTTTTAGGGTTATCATTGATAGCAAATTTCATATTGCTTCTAATAACTTTTTTTGCTGGACAGGAGTATCCATACATATCTATACCCTATACTATACATTTCGCATTCTATTTTTGAGAAGCAAGCACATAACTGTTACTGTTACTCATTACTCTGACATATTGAATTATATCAAGGATGAGGCCAATGAATAATACTAACAATCAGAAAAATAAAAATATTTTATAATTAAAATCTGTAAAAATTGTCTGGTTAGATGTCAGATAGATAGGCTCAAATTTTGTAGGGTATTGAAGTGTGGGTCCATTATTGCTACTGATTTTGGTATACTTATGCAGCTTTAAGTGAATAGGCATAGACTTAACTAAACACATTAATAAGCCAGGACCTTGGTGGAGAAATCTTCTTTTTTCCTTTGTAGACAGGGACTAGAGTCCGTATTTTTCATAATATATGAGTGCAGGCGCAGGTGCAGTCCACATCAACACACTCAGCTTATTTGGGCTGTGCAGTTGGCTGGTACAGTTGTTCCCCTCTCCTTGGGGATATATAACTATAAAGCACAACGTCAGCTTTTGTTTTAAACAAGAAGCTCTAATCCTTTCCTTTGTGAAAAACAGTCTTTATCCGGTAAAATGTTGTAAGCCCTGTTACTAGGGTTGAGCTTCTTGCTCTAAAATGTCATTCTCTGAAGTTCAAGGCTTAGTCGCGCTCTCTGAGACTCTTCAGAGCTCTTTTTGGGACACTGTCAAACATTCACAATACCTATTGATGTTGGAAAGGAGCATCAGTTAAATTCACAGTTACAAGGAGTTTACAGTATCTGGCAATAAGCCCACAAAAGTCTTTTTGTTTACTAGCAGACTAATTTTTGATTGACTTTAAACTGTCCTGCAATCTGTTCATGACTTGGTATTCTCTCTTATATTAGGAATTTTACTGTCTTTATTTCTTTTGCTGTAAAGTGAGTGTAAATTCCTGTCTGTCCCCTACACAAGATACTGAACAATCACTGTCACAATAGCTTAAGTGAAGTCATTTCACTTTGTAGATGGGACAGTCTAAGAAATCACAAGCTATGCTTTGACCTCATGTCCTGTAAAATACACCAGAATTTATTTCTAGTTCTATGGTCAAACCAGAAGCGACTATTTAAGATTCATTGCAGGAAATTAAGCATTACAGTTGCTTGAAGAAAAGATTGCAGAAAATTCCTGCCTTGATCAGGTTTCTGTGTATCGTGATAGACACGGGATATCTTCAAAAAATCATAATGGCACTCATTCTGGAAAGTGAGGTAGCCCTTTGTATAGCCTTGAACAATTGTATTAGCAAAGATGATGGAAGCAAAAAATTTTCATTGAGGTCAGACTGCATGTGACAAACGTGATCTGTTTGTTATGAAACAAGAAAGCTGGATTAACACAGACATTGAGACCTTTGCCTTCAGCTTCTTATTTAAAAAGGTATAGCATTTCATGTAATCTGTCAGATATTTTAAAAGGGATTTTGGAATAAAATCTTGCTGTGGTATTATTGCTGTATGCACCTGCAAGATTTGTGTCTGTGTTTTCACATGCATCCAAAATTCAATGCAATTAATATAATAGACATAGCAATCACATTGCTAGTTTGTGAGTCATCATATTCATACTTGTATAGAATCTTTTCTGTTACATGGTTGTTTTCGAGTTCTTCTACCTGTGTACTTTTTCCCCTTCCATCCTTCCTATATCACAGTATCTTTTAATGCTTTATTGCTTTCACTAGCTCTCCTGTCCTTTTCTATTTTTGGTGCATTGTTTTTGGGCCCTTCTAATGCTTTCTTTTCAAAATATATCACATATAGCTTTTAATTTATCACAGGGAACTACTCTGATGCCTGATGAAATGTTTGCTAATGCTTAAGATATGGCACACAAATACTACCAAAGTCCATTTAGTTCTGCAAGGTTGTACTTAACAAATTCTCTTTTGTGAATTCTTTTTGAGACATTCAAATGTATGAAGGTATAATGGTCATTAGGGACAAGGGTCAGACTAAGGTGACATAGAATAACACCCTTCATATTTTTTTGACAAATCAAACAGAAACTGAGTAGCTCTAACTGTCCTTCATTCTCTTCTGCTTCTCTCCTTCAAGAATCAAACCAAAATTTGAAGCTGGGAAATGGCCTATGACCTTTGGTTACTCATACAGTGATACTAGACAGTCATCCTTTCTTAAGGGAATAAAGCTAAGATATAGGAACAAGTTTCATAATGAATAAATGGCAAACATAAGAGGGTGTTCCAGATAATGTGGATCTTGAAGATTGTTTATCTTTACTGGCTGTTATTAGAAATATGTAGCAATACTAGAGTGGTTTTAATGGCATCTAAATTGCTATGCAATTTCTAAAGTACGGAAATTAAGGTGATAGAAACAAAGCCGCTCCATACATTACATATAGATAATTCAGATGTGATAAACAAGAAAACATTAGCAAGACAACACTTTTGATGGCAGAAGATGGATGATGATATTGACAGCCATTTAAATAGCTGTAAAATGTGCCTATCAAAAAGAATTGTTCCAGCCCTGGGACCATTTTACCTGCAAAAGTGGGCAAGTAAATCACATGAGACAGATTCCATTGACTTTGCAGGAAAAAGAAAGACAAGCCTTTTTTATTGCTATTGATGTTTGCTGTTATGGACTAAGTGTTTGCCACGGACTCAAGTACCACTAGACACATAAATACAAGGAGAACCTTGTGTGTGTCCTTTATCTGACTGGGGGAAACAATTTGCAATTTACATCCCAGGGATCTGCAGTGTTCCTCCAAAACACAGAACAGTTTGAGAAGAGTGTGCTGAAAATCGGTTCAAATAATCCTCCTGTCCTACAAAGTCCTTGCTGAGTTCAAAGAGAATGTTTCCCTTTGTAGTGCAGAAGAAAACATTTGACACACTGTCACTGTGATTTCACTGCCTGAATTATTTTTGAACTTTAGTAAGTCACAGCCTGGCTTAGTTTGCTAATGCTATATTTTGTGAAGGTGCTAGGGCATCGGGTCACCTCAAAAAAGACTGATGTAGGGATTCCTTTCCGCATATCTTTTTGTGGGAAAAGTAGCCTAATAAAGAGTGTGCAATGGGAGAAGAAAATGAAAGAAGTGTAACAGCCTGGGTGATTAAGAGGAGGAATCTTTCTGAATGATCAAGATACCAGTCAAAATCCATTAAAGTAACATAACTCTCAGCAGTCACATCCCTCTCTAGAAACCACAGAGGAGCTCGTAGTTCCAGAGGGATGACACACTTCAGCTGCTACATCTAACCAAGTTACTAATTTAGGTCTGGAGGTAGAAATTTGTAATTCGTTACCAGGAGTTCCCTGTCCATATTTCTCAGGAGAGTCGTTACAGGGAGACCACTTGGGGATTGACTAACAGCGAATAGAGAATATAGGCTTTCAGCCAGACTATAGTTCAAGTTCTGGGAACAGAAAGTGTGTTCTTGAAATGAATAGACAACTTAATTATCCGTTATTTCACATAGGCCTCAGCTTATGTCAAAAGATCTTTACCAGTATAAACCTTTCCTGTGTTATCTGTAGTAAATCAGTTATTGTATATTGGATGCTATACAGATATAATTTGGGAACTCATACAATTTATATAAAGAGCTAAATTTCAGATTTTTTTGTTATTTATTCATTGTCAAAGCTTAAGCACTTGAAAGACATTAAAACTGAAATGACATTTTAAGTCTACTTTCATCTGATGATAAATATAGTGGGCTTTATGATGGAATACAGTGAATTGTTACAAAGCATAACGTGAGTCAAGATTTTTTAGCACTGTTAAGCAGCAAATAGATTTTTTTTGCTAACTGAAAATAAGTATAACATAACCTCAGCTCCAACAGTGCAATAAAAGTGAATAGATGACTACTCTTTTAAAATTATTTTTTTCTTAATTTGCATTGTTGATGTAATAGAGATAATATTACAGCAAGAATAACTTGTCCAGTCAGGTCCACTTTTGTTAGGATCAGTAAAAAACATGGGTTACTGTGAGAAAAAGACATGCAGTTTAAGACCTGAGTGACTTATCTAGGCTAAAGAGGTCTTCTGTTCTGCATCGACACCTGACAAGCATGCCTTTCCCCTTAAAAAGAGAATGGGTAAATTTCAGAGTGAAAGTGATGTTGCTGCAAGAATTACGAAAACAAACCTTGAAATATGGATCTATATCTACTCCCGCAAGGTGACACTCCATTGACTTCACTTGATATTTGCTTTACTGAGAGTTGGCCCTATAGATTTTAATGCAAACTATGTAACAGACAAAAAATTGCTTTCTGTAAAGCTGATGATATAATGTTGTTGTTTTAAACAGATAGGATGAATTGAAATGCTTTTTCTCTCCCTCCCTCCTTTTTCCCTGGAAATATTTAAATGACACTAGTCTTTGTGGTATTAGATCAGTTCATAGCTGCAAGTTAAGTGGCTATTCTTAAGCTGCTTTTGTTTCTGTCAACCTGCTGTCTTGCCTCTTGCTGGTAGCAGAGCTTTCTAATCATGCCATTCCAATCTGAAGAAAATCTATAAAAAATATAAATAAGAGATGGCCCAAATCACCTTGTAGCTAGTGTTTGTCTCAAATGGAACAGTCTCTGAGGCATTTGTCATTATAACTAGAAAAGGTTTATGGGCCTAAGAGCAAAGGTCAGAGACTGTATATACTTCTGCATTGCACATAACCATTATTTACTATTGCACTGGAGTGTGAAAAGGTAGTCAGATTTTGTTGGTTTTGTTTCACTTGGCCTCTTCTCATTTAATAAAGTTTATGTACCAATATAAAGACTGCAACAAAACTTTCAGATTTCTCTTTTAAGTGATGGGTCACCGTGCTGTTCTGCAAAGGTGGAATGCTCAATGATTTGCACTGTTTTGCCTTGGGGGGGAAAAAAAGAGTGAAATAATAAAAATCCCAGGTTGTTAGACTGAGTTTTTCTGAGCCTCCAGGTATATCAATGTTTCACATTTAGCACACAGTTCCCGAAGAAATCTCTGCTAAATGTTCACCTGATAAAGTCAAAGAGGAGTAGATACTGATGGAGCAAATGAGTTAGAGCAGCCTAGGGCTTGGGATTTCAGTGCTGCCATTCTGCGAGCTGTTTAAGCTAATGATGTTTGTGCAGGTAATTCTGGGCTTGACTCAGTATTCACTGAAGACAGTAGGAGCCCTTCTGTCAACTTTAATGGAATTTCAAATAGGCTCATAACTGAGACAGAAGGAAAAGTCAGTTAGGGAGAAATAGTCGCCGCATATATCTTCATTGCTTACACGTGTGTATGTGTTTATGTATGTAGAAATATGAAAAAAAAATAAATTCTGTCTTTATTGTTTGCATGGAATCAGTTGCCTGATGCCCCAAAAAATGTACATTATTCTTTCTTGCTCCTCATTGCTTTTTTGATGTATAGGATTTTCGCTACTCATAGCAACAGCAAGTCTTAATGTACTGAAACCAAATACATCCATGATATTATGGGAATGTTTTCAGCATCATAGCAATAAAAATTTTTGGCTTTTTATGTGTATACATGCCTGAGAAATCATGAAGAGGTTGATCAGACCACTCCATTCTCACATAGGTTGATTAGGAGTCTGAATATATATGTAGAGATGATATTTCCTGAAAGTTATTCTCTCAGTCACATAACCATCTTTAGAAGACTTGTGACTATACAGTACCTATTCCTTGGCAATTGAAAAACTTGCCGTAAATATTTGCATTTTAGACTTTAGCCACACTTGAATTTTACAGGCTGGCTTGTCACACCAGCAGAGCCATGGACTGAAATTAGCATAGCCTTGAATGCTCCAGCTGGGCTTGTAACAGAGATTTACAAATACCATTTCAGCAAACAGCAACTAGAATCCCACCAAAGTTTTTCTAAAAAGCCAAAAAACTTAAATCCAACGCCGTTTCTCCAGTAACTCAGAAGATACATAGTGAGATGACCTAACGACTCCCTTGAGAAGTTTGTTGAAAGGGAAAATTGTGTATTCTGATCAGGGTGGATACAGCCCAAACAAATATTCTATGAGGGAAAACAAACTAATTAGGAATTTTGCAGCAGCAGAACTACAGTACCTGGCAGACCCCTGCTATTGAACTGCATGATGCTTCGCCACATAGATCTTCTCCCTAATTGTGATGATTTATTTTTATTCAAGAGCAGTTAGACCTCATTGTTATGCTGCCTGCTCAGCGCTGCCCTTGCCTGGAGACTGCTATGGCTTAAACCTCCAATATGTTAAATAAGAAATTGTAAATAGTGGCATGCAACTTTGGAAAAACTAATGGGAATGTGAAAGAAGCAGTATATTTTAAAAGTGGAAACTGTGAACATGAGCACAGGTAACATCTGGAATACAAAAATGTGTAGGAGAATGGAATCCGTAGGGTCAATTTATGACCCCTTGATAACTTAAGGATGAAAATCATAAAATGACATCCATTTGAAAATATTAGGCAAGCTATTCCCTGAATACCTCGTTCTCCCTTTCAGTGATGGAAGACAATTTTTTTCCTGTGAGTCAGAAGAGGCTTCCTCCCCTCTCTCTCCAAAGCCACCTTAGGGAGTAAGTATAGCAAAAACCTTCTGATAAGTCCTACAAAGCCATCACAAGCTTTGTATGTGCCTTGAATTTGCAAAGGCATCAGCTAGTTATGCCTTCCATGGATTTCAGCTCAATTAGTGCATGTAGATTTGTTGATCGTCTATCAAATTTCTTGTCACTGCAACGGTTTCACAATCAAAAAGATTAGAGGAAGGACATCTAATAAAAATGTTGTTATAATCTAACCTGGAATTTCAGCTCATTTGGAGTGTAAGGGATGACTTAATGTTTATTCATAAGGGAAAGTGCCAAAGCGGGTTGTGCAAAATTACATAGCTGCTTTTGGGTGTTGTGGGTAGCCTTTATGTGTAAAGTACTTTGTGACTAACCAAACTGTACTTTGTATATCAGAGCTGTCTCAAGGTCTCTCGGGACTAACTAGTGGAGCTGGAAGGTAACACTGTGTCCTTCTGAGAGTCATCCCACACCAGAAGGAGAAAGGTATTCCAGGTGGGCAGGCTCCTGCCCTGGCTGTTACTTTAGCCTTGGTGAATGACACAGTGCAGCTGAAGAAAGCAGGTTGATCTTTGATGCTGTCCCAAATCTTTAGGTGGCTGCAGAAAAGACCATCATCACTTCTTCCCTGTACTGTCTTATTAGTTTGCAGCTTGGTTTTAAGGAAGGATGAGTTTGTGACACAGATAGAAAAGTTAACTGGAGATTGTGGTGCCGTAAAATTACCTACAAAGCTATAGCTTTCTGTTGTAGCAAGATTATGGTAGTGAGATAAAACTATTAGGCTTAAACTGTGATCTCTTACATGTAAAGATGGAGTCAAAATTATCCTGTGAATCTAGTAAGTATAATCAAGTAGAAGTATATTTTACCAGAAATATTGTCAAGTATAGAAATGAGCAGTTCTTAGTTTAATATTGATTAACACAAAAATCAGCCTTAGTAATGTTGAAATAGGAAATTATAATTTGACAAAGGTATGGGAGACTCTAATCTGCTTAAATCACAGAATCATAGAATCATAAAATGGGTAGGGTTGGAAGGGATCTCAAAGATCATCTACTTCCAACCCCCCTGACACGGGCAGGGACACCCTCCACTACACCAGGTTGCCCAAAGCCTCATCCAACCTGGCCTTGAACACTTCCAGGGATGGAACATCTACAACTTCTCTGGGCAACCTGTTCCAGTACCTCACCACCCTCTGAGTGAAAAATGTCTTCCTTAGATCTAATCTAAATCTATCCTCTTTCAGTTTAAATCCATTGCCCCTTGTCCTATCACTACACGCCCTTGTAAAAAGTCCCTCTCCAGCTTTCCTGTAGGTGCCCTTTAGGTACTGGAAGACTGCAATAAGATCACCCCGGAGCCTTCTCTTCTGCAGGCTGAACAGCCCCACTCTCTCAGCCTGTCTTCATAGCAGAGGTGTTCCAGTCCTCGGATCATCTTCGTGGCCCTCCTCTGGACTTGCTCCAACAGCTCCATGTCCTTCTTGTGTTGGGGACTCCAGATCTGAATGCAGTATTCCAGGTGGGTTCTCACGAGAGCTGAGTAGAGGGGCAGAATCACCTCCCTCGACCTGCTGGCCCCACTTCTTTTGATGCAGCTCAGGATACAGTTGGCTTTCTGGGCTGCCAGTGCACATTGCCAGCTCATGTTGAGCTTCTCACCAACCAGCACTCGCAAGTCCTTTTCCTCAGGGTTGACATTAAAGCTGGAGATAGTCGTATAGAAGGGAAAACAAAGATAGTAAATATCAAAAGAAGAACTGTTTACTTACAGAAAAGGTGTTGGAGGCAGTGTTAAGAGGAAAAACAACCCACACAAAAAAGAAAGTGGACACAATGTTAAGTAAGCATGTGCTTGAGAGATTGAAAATGGTACTCGAAAATAAAGAGAAAAGAATTAAAAAGACCAATATTAGTGCATAAAGAGAAAAACGTGAGTAAACTGTGGTCAAAATGAAGTTTAGAAAAGTTTTAAGCACTGAACAAGAAGAGGACTGTTGAGACTAGGTGACGGAACAGAGAAGCAAAGGTGAAGACTGATGCTAAGATTTCGCATGGGATTAGTACTATAGTTAGACTTTTTTTAATTATGTGAGGTACAAGATATCATGAGACAACAAATATTTAATAAATGGCCAGCATTATTTATTCATAGAGGACATAGCCAATGGAAAAGGAGAAAATATTAATTAATTTTTCACTTCAGGATTCCCGGTAGAGTATGTAGAACAGATGCTGAAGGCAAATAAGTATCTTACATTGCAATTGCACGTTACCATAGACAATTATAGCCATAGAAGAAAAGCAATATAAAAACCTGGGTAGAAGTCATACAAACTCATGCTCCAGGACATAAAGAAATATGTAATTCTAATTTTTCCTGCAAAGTAGGGATTATTTGATCAGTATTTATTTTGAAATAGTCCCATGGACAAACTTCTGAACAGACATTTGAGATCTTTGTCTAAACATTTTATTATCTCAGGATTTGTGTTGTATCTCTGAGCCAGTGTTTCTGAACCTTTCTGGAATGAAGCTTGATTCTGCCATATCTTCGTCCCATCTCCTCCCACCGGGTGCCATTCCCTGATTTTTTCTCCTGTCTCAACTTTTGTCCTTCCCTACCTCCTGAGATTCTGCTGCTTCCTTTTAGCTTACCTTCATCAAGAAGCAAAAGCACAAAAAGGTTAAATAAAACCTACAAGCAATTTGCACCAGACATTGCTATACATCATGCCTCACCTGTAATCCACCCCAGAGCGTCCTTTACCAAACTGTGCAGTGACATCGGCCAGAAGCTTTATTCGGTAGAATGAAATCATTTACTAATTTAAACTGGAAGCTGAACAAAATAGTGAGAAACAAAACTCTAGACCTGTATATCTATCACTGTCTTGTCCAGAATGACACAAAAGAATGAAAAAAATATTTTAGCATTTTTTTAGAAGTTTTTCTGAAGTTTTAGAAACTTCTGAAAATTAGAAGGGAAAATCTGATTATTTGAATAGATATTCAATGCAAGATACCCATCTGAAAACAGCAGTAGCTCGTGGAGTTCTTGGAAGCTTGGGATCAAGTCCCAAGTATCATAGATCAGATATAGCATAGGTTTCCTCTCTAGGAATAAACTTTTCAGAACATAAGAACTACTCAATATTTAAGTCGTTTGGATCCTGTCACACAGGATACAGACAATACAGATGTTCGATTTTTAGCTTGCAGGCTGCTTCCTGATGAATAAGAAGTACTTACATATGAACCTCTACTGAAATGTGTTTTGGAAATTATTCCCTTGATAGCAAGGATTTGAGAGCTGGTGAAAATTATGAGATAATAAATCAAACCAGTTTCTTCTATGCAGAAAGTGAGAGAATCAACTGAATCTTGGACAAACAGACATCAGTCACATTTCTAGAGTAGAAGATATATCCCATCTATTTCAAAATTGTATCTTCTTCTCTTTATTTGGGTTCATTCCTCTTGGTGGCATTCCACAAATGGCAGCTGTTCCTAAAAATAGAGAGTATGTGATGTTCATGGAGTCATTGATTGTGTAGACATCATTACTTACTGATTATTCTCAGGCACGGGGGAAGAGGAAGAATTTCTTCACTGGAGAAATTAGATATTCCACAAATTCTGAACAAAGCATCTGTCGTGCTGTTCTTAACTAAATAGTACCCATTTTATTTGGAGCAATAAATGAAGCATTCACAATAATTTGTTCATTATCAAACCCACCAAAACTTTCAGTATTTGGAGAATTTTCTAGAATAAGGAGTGAGAAAGATTGACAAATTTGCTGCCATAGCTATATTTCTCCATAACAAACTTTGCAAGAGAAAGGAAGAATAGTTTTAAATAACACGTACTATGTCATTTGAAAACTAAAACTTCACAGAGAAACAAGTCTGTAAGGTAGGGTTTTATATAAGTTTTAGAAACTTGTTGAAGTTCCTAATTTAACTGTAGCCTTTCTTCAGCAGCAAAATCAAGTTCAAAGAGGACCTTAGAAACTCAGCTCAATTTTGTTCTCAGCAAACCTGGAGGAGGTCGAAGAAACATTTTTCTTTAGTCAGATCTTTAAGAACAAACCACAGTGTAATGGAAAGATGTTTAACAGGCAAGGGAATTCACTAAAACTTTACACATATCTTAAACATAATAAAAAAGAATAGCATTTTAACAGGAACTTGTTATATTTTGCACCTCTGAAGGGACAATGACAGACAACAGACCAATTTTGAAAGTACCATAGCACAAAGATTTTCAAAGTGATCCAGGTATTTTTCACTCAGTTTTGTCAGAGGGTCCATCCAGCTAGCTCTGTGCCTCATTTTACAGATCTGTGAGTCCTAGAATTTTAACAAATAGCTAAGAAAGAAAAAAGTATGCTGTTCATTATATTTTTCTCCTTTATTTTCCTGTATTTCTGTTTGGTTATCTTTTCCTCCTTTCCCTCACCTTCTTCTTATTAGTTACGAGATAAAATGTAAGCAAGAATAAATATATTTTAAAATTGTCAAACAGCCTCCTTGTTACCTTTTAGTTTACTCTTCAGCACCACCTTTTTGATATATACTTATTACTAAACCATTGGCTTAACTGACTAAACTGAAATTGTTGGTAAGATACTATTTAGTTTATATATAAAGTGTGTTCACTTCTTAATGGTTCCCTTATTTCTTTTCCAATTTTCAGTTGCTCAACGAAATAGTGTTTTGCTTCTCAAATTTCCTTTCAGTGTCTGTAATTATTATTTACCACACAGTATAGTGTTTCTACTGTCTTTATTTTTGGTAGGATATCTGAACATCAGCTTCAAGAAAATTAGGAGGGCTGTTGTGTTTTGAATGTATGAATGCTTTTACCGTTTTGAAAAAAAAAAGGGGGATGCCTCTTTTTTTCTTTCTTTTTTTTTTTCTCCTCATAACTTCTGTTATCATCAGTGAGATTTAAAGAAGTAAATTTATACTGTGGAAAAGAACAGTTCTTACTTGTTGTGTGGCATACTTATTTGAATGAATTCCTAAACAGTTCTCATTAGGAATAGTCAAACCTGAATGACACTATCAGAATGATAGTAGCAGAGGCAGTTGATGAACTACCAAGTACAAAGACATGTGCAACTAACTTGAAATACAGGTATGAAGTGCCAGAGAAGACTTTGAAAACTGATCACTGAATGGAGATGAAAAATATGGAATATAAAGAAACAAATGCTGCTGCTAACCTGCCAGAATTATTTTTCTATAGTAAATTATAGCTCTTAAAAGTTTCTAGCTGAATAACAACTGCTAGCGAGTTCTGAAAATATGTCCAGTAATGCTGCAAACGCCATTCATTGATTACTTGCCTGTGAGGCGTATCTCTTTTTCAGTTCTACTCAGTGATAGCTTACTTACTGGGATGGATCTATTTTTGATTTTTTAAATCGATCTCTTATACAGCTCTCACAATATGCAGTAGCATTTCAACCAAACTCTTTGTCTCAGAGAAATGGGGTTGAAGATAGGACTGGTACCCTAGAGGTAAGAGAGCCAGCCCTCTCAGAAAGATTGTGTCAAATACTAATTTCTTCAATCCTTGAGGTCTGCAAAGACTATCAACTCTCCAGCAAGGGAAGATTCTTAGACATTTATACTGAATATCAACCAAATATTTTGTTTATGTACAGAACATTTCTAGATTATTTTAATAAAAGGAATTTCATGTGACTTTAGGATTCACCACGTCAGATCACAGAGATGATACTTTCATAAGACAGAGGCTGTGGGAACTGCTATGTATGTGCCCTACATAGATAGGAGTCATGTCACCAGGCTACTCAGAGACCACCACCTCCGACGGTAGTCTTCACTGATGATTTTGTGTGGACTGCCCATTGTCCAGGTTTGGCTCCACCTAATTTTCAAACCCTTTCTAGCAGTGTACTAGTCATCAGTGGCCTACATGTGCATCTGAGGGGAGCGAGAAGACGAGAAGTGTCCAAGGAAAAGGCCATTGGCTTGCAGAAGACTAATATCCTCGGGATGATCACTTGGGGAACTAGATAAATTAAAAACATTTTCTGGCCAGCATTCACCTGAGGGGCTGTCCATGCCTGCTCTGCTCCCATTGCTCATCACCCTCTACTTTTGCAAGCAGCAGGCAGCCCCGAGATGTATTTCTCTGTGGAGGTCTGTTGAAAGGACTTATCCTTTCCAGTCCAGTGGCATGTTGTTTATTTATGGTGCTTCTGCTGCAGCGGGTATGGGGCCTCTGCAAAAGCACACACAGTTCCATAAGATAATAAAACAGCCAGAAGGCTTTCTGTGTGTTCATGTCACAAAAGGCTCTTCAGAGAGAAACAGTTTTAGTGTCTGAAGAATGAAGTGTTATTTCAGAATCTGGAGGCTGCAGGTTTTTTTAACTCTACAATTGAATGATTTGTCCATATTTTTTATGTAATAAAAAGAGCAGCACAATATGCCTCCTTGCTTGCTTAGAGACCATTTGAAATTTTTAATACTTAAAACAGAAAGATTGCATGGAGCTCATTGCCACACTGACGTGAACACAGATATATATTTTTGCTTAGCTGAAGTCTGAAAGGGGTGATAGAAAAACTTTCAAAAGGAGTGTGAGAAGGAGAATGAACTGGAGCGTTGATAGTCACAATCTAACTTAAGGGTGGGCTATGGTTTCAGACACCAGATTACCATGGCATGGTTTTGTCTCCTACTTGGCTACTTCAGTTTAAAGATCTTTATGATTTTATTCCTAGATCTGGGAAACTAATTTGAAAGACTGCTCTTTTTTAAATAAAATTACTTTTGTCCAAAACTGATTATACTTTCTTTTGTAGCAGCCAGCTGAGATTCTTAATTTTAATTTTAAGGAGTGATTGTAGAGCAACTGATGTCATGAAGTCAGATTGGACATAGGGTTTGGTCCCCAAAAACTGTAGAGCAAGCAAGTCAAATGTTGATCAGATAGAGAATTTCCCACAGAAAAGAAATTGTATGTTTTTAGAATTAAATTTTATTCTGAATAAGCCTAAAGCATGATGAAAAAACTCTTCTGCAGAACAAAACTGAAACTGTATTTAGAAACATTGAACTTCTACTGAAATAGAATACAAAAGTTGAAACAGTATTGGGTTTCAAACAAGACATTACAAATCTCTTGTAGGCAAAATTGTGTTTCTAGTGGCAGATCCTTATAAAGACCACGAAGACCACAAAGAAACATTATTTTTCAACACTAAACAGTTCTATCATTTTTAACAGTTAATATTAGTAATTCTTAATTATTGGTATTTACTAATTTCTATCAAACTAATTTCCAGGTTGAATGCTCATCCCACTATTCACTGAATGTTGGACAGTTTTCTCTGTAAATGCTCATCACTGAAGCTCACCCATTCTGCACAGACTCCCTCATTTCCAGTTTCTAAATCGATTCATGTGGCAAGTCAGAGAGGCTTTGATATATTTTGGTAAATAGGGTGATCGGTGCTGTGTATCAACATCCTGGTTTTCAGGCTTGTTGTACCTTGTGAGCAAAATACTTTTGTTTCCATTTAGAGAGAGATGGTTCTACCACTAGTGCTAAAACATAAATTTATATGAAAGCATATGTTTTGCAATAATAGAGCAAAGGTACAAAAATAGATTAAAAAGTCATTATAAATCGTTACAGTTATAGTCAAGATTGAGGGTTTTCCTTTCCTACACTGACCTCTTAGCTTATAGGTACAGTATAGAGCCTCCACACCCTGCTCCACTGGTAGCAAGCCTTAGAAAAAAGTGCTTCTTTTCATCTCCAGCTGCCCAGAGTCACACAGGGCAGATATCTAGAGGACTTCTTTCTTCTCACATTGGATTAACCTCTTCTTTCCTTTCTCCTTCTGTTTACATGACCCAAATTTGTTATGATTTGAATGCTAGGGAATAACGTGGTTTGGTGAGGTACATTATCTTTCTCCTCCCTTATTTGAATACTAACATTATTGATACTTCAGTGAGTTAATTGCTGATGCAAACTGTTTTCCACTGATTACTGCCTCTGCCTAAAGTGCATAACTTTATGACTTTTATGTGAAGAACAATATTCATGTACTATCTCATTATAAAATGTGTGCTTTTTCTCTTGATATATTCTGTACTAGATTATTTGTATTTCTTAGTCATTAGGTATCTGAAACATCTTTGTTTCAATTATTTTCAGAAATATTTTTTCCAGATATTTATCAGTTTATTTAATTTACTATTATAATTTCAAAGAGGAAGTGCTGTTTATGAAGGCAATGGCCATGGTTTTGATCAATTTCTTTATATATAAAACTGGGGACTCAATTTTGGATAAACTTCACTGTGAAACTATCACAATAGCTAGAAAGGCATAAGTTGCTTTTATTTTTCCAAAATAAACTACTACAGTTAATAATCTCCAGATTATAAAAATATCAAGTACTGTGGAATAACAAAAAATGAAGAGAAAAATCATATTTCTATGGTAAAAACATTATTATTACTATTTCAAACCATGGACTGGAGGGAGAAAGACAGTTCTTTATGAATGTAGTGCTAAGGAAGAGATACTGTATCGATAATGCAGGTGAATGGAGTCCAGTGCTATATGGGTAACGATTGTTCAAGTCTCTGTAGCTTCCTCTCAACTTTGTTTATGTCGCCTCAGGCTGTGAAGTTTTGTCTTTGAATAGTTTATTCACTTCAACACCTATTCAGCTTGTGGAGTACCTGGGGCAAATGTGAGACAGTCAAATTATTTCCAGTGAGTAATACTGGATATGAATTTTCTCTGCTTTGTGAATCAGTCCTGCTTTCCTTTAAGGAAAAGGTCTTTAAATGGTAACACAACGTGCATTTGAGGCATCCTATTTCTCTTACTTTTCTGTTCTATGGCGTATAGACTTTATACATAAACAAAGCAAAAGGTTACTGTATTCTCTTACGTTCTACAAAATCCTGTTTTCATCTCCAACATATCTGCTTCATCACTTCTATTATATAAAAATTTTCCACAGGGCAATATTATACCCTGCTGGTATGCATTCACCAAAATGTGGAAAAATAATCTGCCAAACAGGCTTTTTACTGTACAGTTGGTCACCTAAGGCACATGAAAATGTTTTTGTTCCCTGAAGTGAATCATTAAAAAGCTTAATGAAGAGAAGTATGAACTACTGTTAGAACTAAAATGATTAATGCATAATCAAAAAAAATAACATCATGTAAAAGAAATATTTTTGAATGGAGTTTTTAGCTCTAAAAGTTTTCAGCTATGTAAATATTTAGAAGTTCTAGAATATTTGAGATGGACAGAATGGCTATCTTTTGAATTTCAGTCAAATGAGTTTATGCCTTATGAAAGTGTTTCTATATGTGAAATTTTTTAGATTGTTTTTTCAGCTCTGTCAATGACAATAACATATTTGTTAGCCTCCGTTATCTGGAAAATGGAGCAGTGACTCATTTTACTAAAAGCATAAAAGCATTGGAGAGGCACTAGATAAAAATCTATGCAAGGACAAGGAGACAGTCATCATCCACATCACAGGTCTAATGGAGAGGTGTGCTCCTCCCTATCCATTTGCATCACTGAAATATTTTCTCCGTAAATTTAACATTTCTACTCAGACCACTGGCAGCTGAACTATTGTAAAAATACCTGGAATGACCCAAGATGTAATATCTGTGGTTTGGTTGTGAGTGTGTAACGGACTGCCTGGTAATTGCAAAGGCAGGCTTGAAAGGAAAAGGCATCGCAGTTTCAAGCTGAAGCACAATGGTTTTCTAATATTGATTTGGAACATATGTTGTGTGTCATAAATTGCACCCTATTCCCTTCACCTCTCAGAAATGTTATGAAATACCAATCATTTTATTTATTAATTGTTGTATTTGCAGTCTTTGAGACTAGTTCCCAGAGAGGAGGAGCTGGTCAGCTAGCTGCAAGGCAAAGAGAGTTTAAAAAGACAACTGCAAAATTGTGAATATGGTAGACTTTTAGGAAAAGTTGTCTGGATTTTAGGGTAACCAGAGGCACTATAAAATATTTTCCACACAAGCATTACTGACACTGAAGAAATATATAGAAACTCCAGTTTCTCTGGGTAACAAAGCTATTTACAAATTCTCTGAATAAAAAAACTCTTTACCAATGTTTGACTTGTTCCCTGAGATACTAAAAACTAGACTTTTAAAGATTAGTTTAAAGAATTCCTAGAAGTGAACCGTATTTTACTTTTTTTAAAAAATCTATGCAAAATGATGTTATTATTTCCATCTCAGATTTATTGCAACAAGTATAAAGTAAAGAAAATACAGGAATAGAGGTTTCATACAGAATTTACATCCTTCATTTGTAAAACTGACACCAATAGAATAAAATTTAATCCAGCAAACCAAATCTGTTTATAGCACCCAGTAACTTCTTCATATATTTCACTGCTACAGAAATCAATAGTCTATGGCTGTGAAAGCAAAATAAAAGCTCTGTTAATTCATTAGCAGGTCTAGGTAACATGCTTATAATGTGGTCAGTCTACATTAACACTCCCTGGTTGATGAACCAGAAAGAGTATTGTCTGTAGTACACCAGATCATAGCTGGCAGAGAAACAGATATTTTGGTTTGGGGATAAATGTCTTAATCACGTCTCTAACAGAATCTGTATCTGAAAGAAGTAGGAGCTGATGAATTGAAAAGGAATGCTTCTACACTCTTAAAAAACCTCATCTTACCAGGTACATCTTTTCTCGATAGAGCAATAAGAACATTTCCTCCTGTTTTACCGTACTTTAAACATGCATCAAAACCTGGGGGAGCTCCTTTGTAGTCCTCCTCTTCCCTTGTGCCTTTCCCAAATCTGCAAGTGAAAATTGCACATGTAATACATTCATTTCCTGTGGTTTGTTGTTGGTATTTTTTCTATTGTTAAGTAACTGTACTAAGTGTGGCTTTTTCTTGAAGCGTCAGCTCTGAGAAATTATACATTATGATTCAGCTGATCATTCCCAGGTTGGCAGTCAGCACAGAAAGCCACACATCCTCAGTATAATGACAATTGGTCTATTTTTTGATCAGCAGATGTAATATTTTTTCTACAAATCTATGAGATGGCAATGGGGTTCCTTATTTTCTGTTTCTTTTTATGTTACAATGACTCAAAGAGAAAAAAAATCTTAGAATCAGTTATGATTTTAAAATAGGAATTTCACCGAAATAAAATGTGAAGAAATTATGTAATTCATATAGGAATACATAATGGAAAATGGGCCTTGATTTTAAGTAGCTATAAGTGGTACTTAGAGTACTTCAGATGATATGCATAGTCGGAAGCAAAAGTCAAATCACTGGTCAAAAAACCTTCTGGCCAGAAGCTTTACTTCTTTACAGTAGGCTATCATCAAAATCCCACTCATTTTCTAAATACCACTGGGGTGAAAATTTGACTTCTTAAATCCTCCTAAGGGGCATATCAACCTGGCTGCTGTGATAGGTATGATTATGACAGCATATAGCCCTGTCCAGGCACATCTCTCTCAAGCATTGTTTTGACACTGCTATTTGGTCTTCTTTGCATTCATACAAAACTCAGAATCCGTATTTGGCCTATTGATTCTAGCCTGGCAAAGTGAAAAAGTTGCATAGGCTCATATAACTGACTATAGCAACATTGTCTGCTTTCTAAAACATAGATCTGTGTTCGTTTGAGATGTGAACAGTTCAGATATGAAAATTTCTCAGATATTACTTATATAAGAACAAAATCAGAATTCTATGGGATTTTTTTTCATCTTTAAATAAAGCCATGAGATGTTGTTAAGTCTATTAACATTTCTTTGATTATATGGATATTATAAATAGTATGTAGATTTTGCTTTTTTGATGACAAAATACCTAGCACTGCTTATTGACTAACTCTATACAGGGATATATGACTTTATCATATATTGTTCCTTTTAAATTACAAAAATTTTGATCTAGAACAAAGAAAGCTCCCTTACTTGTGTAAGATATAATGGGATTTACCAGCTGCTGTCTATAGACTTATTGCTTTGTCACGGACTTGTGCTGCTCTTCTGTTGGAAATTACTGCTACTTTCTCGGTTTAAGTTGAGCTAAATTTTTCCCCATTCACTCTACGACTAGTTGCACAACAGTTGTTTCGGCACTGCATGTTGCAGAAATAGAAATACATTGTGGCAAGGGAAAGTGTCAGGCTGGCAAATGATTATAACAAAAATAAGTATTAAGCAAGGATATATCAGATCGCAGACTACCTCATCCATCTTCAGTGTTGTGGTGTGCTATTCTTTGGAGAATGTATCACCCGTAGCTGGACTACCTACAGGTCTTTCCATTTTTGTTATATTTCAACCCAGTATTTGTATTGGAATAACAATATATTGTGTCATTATCAGTTCTGATGATACAGTACTCTAATGCTTTAATTCATATTTCTATTCAACTGACTTGGCAGCCCAGAAAGCCAACCGTATCCTGGGCTGCATCAAAAGAAGCATGGCCAGCAGGTTGAGGGAGGTGATTCTGCCCCTCTACTCTGCTCTCATGAGACCCCACCTGGAATACTGCATTCAGCTCTGCAGTCCCCAACACAAGAATGACATGGAGCTGCTGGAATGGGTCCAGAGGAGGGCCACAAAGGTGATCTGATTGCTGGAGCACCTCTGCTATGAAGACACGCTGAGAGAATTGGGGCTGTTCAGCCTGCAGAAGAGAAGGCTCCGGGGTGACCTTATTGCAGTCTTCCAGTACCTAAAGGGCACCTACAGGAAAGCTGAAGAGGGACTTTTTACAAGGGCACGTAGTGATAAGACAAGGGGCAATGGATTTAAAATGAAAGAGGGCAGATTTAGATTAGATATAAGAAGAATTTTTTCACTCAGAGGGTGGTGAGGTACTGGAACAGGTTGCCCAGAGAAGTTGTAGATGTTCCATCCCTGGAAGTGTTCAAGGCCAGGTTGGATGAGGCTTTGGGCAACCTGGTGTAGTGGAGGGTTTCCCTGCCCATGGCAGAGGGTTGGAAGTAGATGATCTTTGAGGTCTCTTCCAACCCTAACCAGTCTATGATTCTATGATTCTATTTGCAATATTAACAGAACACACATATGGAAATAAGATAAAAGAGCACAGTTAATTTTTTATTTATTTATTTTTTTAATAAGAGAATTTCTCTGGATAGGCAGAGGAAGATATTCGTAAAGATACAGTTTTGCACTGGCTTCTCTAATCTTACTTGCTATCCTGCAGAGAAAAATTTGGTCAAAATAATTCAGAGTAATTACTTTTATTTTTATTAATATCGTATTTAACTCTAAGTATAATGAATAGCTGTACCTGCTTTATCATTAGAGAAATGCCATTTACTCTGTTGCAATCCAAGAATGACTCTCTGTCCTGATTTTGGCTGGGATAGAGTTAGTTTTCTTCTTAATAGCTAGAATAATGCTGTGTTTTGTATTTAGTATGGGATTTGATATGAGAAGAATGTTGATAATATACTGATATTTTTAGTAGTTGATGAGAAATCAAGAACTTTTCAACTTCCCATGCTTTGCTAGTGTGCAGGTGCACAAGGAGCTGGGAGATAGCATAGCCAGAGCAACTGACTCAAATTGACTAATGGTTTATTCCATACCATATGACATCATGCTCAGCATATGAAGCTAGGGGAATAAGAAGGAAGAGGGAGGATGTTTGGAGTGATGGCATTTGCCTTCCCAAGTAACCACTACGTATGATGGAGCCCTGCTTTCCCGAAGATGGCTGAACACCTGCCTGCCCATGGGAAGTGGTGAATGAACTCCTTGGTTTGCTTTATTTACATGTGCGTCTTTTGTTTTCCCTATTAAACTGTCTTTATCTCAATCCACAGGTTTTCTCATTTTTACTCTTCTGATTCCCATTCCATCCTCTTCTCCCCATCCCACTGCGAGCGAGTGAGTGAGTAACTGTGTGGTGCTAACTTGCCAGGTGGGGTTAAACCACAACTCTATTAGAAAAGTTTGATATTCAAGTGTTTTTTGTTAAAGAGAAGAAATAAATGCATGTGTTTTCTGCAGCAGTAGGTATAAGACTTGAGGACGGAGAGAAACAATATAAACAGCAACTTACGAGCAATTTAAGAATTTGTTAAGATGCATAAGTTCACAGCCTTGACCAGTATTTTAGCAGTCAAAATCTGATTCTTCAACAATTAAAACATTACCTGGCAGAAAATTTCACAAAATAATTTTTGCAAACTAAAACCTCAGTAATTTTATTTGTATTTTAGTTGTCCAACTTACGGAAAAGAACATTTAAACATATTTGGCCTGAGAAGAAAATGGCCTAGAAATAAGGAAGCAGCCTCAGAGCAATGTACATGTCTATTTGCATACATCTAATTCCTTCCAGTTACCTATCATTCACAAAAGAAAATATCTAGAATGACAGATTTCATATACAAAAGCTTTCAAATGGATTGGTATGTAGGAGTTTCAAAAAGCCTGTATTATGCCTTCATTTTAAATTAGTTGTTCCACAAATTCTCTCCTTGAGCACAGTCTTTTGAAATGCTTAGTAAACAAGGATGCACCTGACAAAAGGACGTGGCTGGAGGTGCATCTTTCCAAAGCCCCTGGTGATGTTTCCCTGACATGTGCTGTTCCAGTTTTAGAAATTAGAAATCTGGTCATTTCAGATTAGTCTGTAAGCAATGCCAGCTGTCTCCCTTTCTAACACTTCCAAGTTACTTTGAAGCTTTTTGTGAATTGTATTGGCAACATCACTGCAGAAAGATATGAAGAATATAACAGCTGAAAAAGGTTACACAGACACACATAATTGACTATGGCAATAAAAATGTTGCCTACTCTTTTCTAACAAAGTAGATATTGCTTTCCTTTAGATCAAAAAAAAATTCCTTGAGACTCAAAAAGAAACAAAATAAAGCTAAAATACCTTCACTGCTAACTTTTAAAGTTAAAAGCAGAAAATCTATATTGTGAAGTGCCTCTTTTATGTCTGTGTGCGGTATTTGCCCTACCATGCAGTTTAAAATAGAATACTCTCCTATCTTTCGGCTTCAAGTAGTTTGCAGTTGCTTCTCCTAATTATGAAGAGAAAATTGGTGTTGTAGAACAAAATAAGATAATACAGATATGGGAGAAAAATAAAACGTCTGGGGGATGTTTACTTCATATTGATGTTTGTATTCTTCCTGCATATTTTCCAAAGCATTCTCTGAATTATTTGCTCAAAATGAACACTGACATGGGAAATACAGTCACAAAGAGAACCACTGGATGGAGCTGTCTGTTGTGACTTTTATTTTACTCTGGGATATTAGAGACCTGTAGGTACAAACAAATTACTCTTTTTTTAAAAAAAGAAAAAAAAAAAGAGAATGAGGTAAAATGATAGAGGAAATATACAAAAACTTAATCAAAATCCACGACATTATTAGATAAACTATTGAATCAAGACAGCTCAACTGAAGGGGACAGAGCAGAGCTTCTGAGTATTCTGCAATAAAGCTGAGGAGAAGTAAAGTAGGAGCAGTGAAAAAAAATCGCTGCAAAACCTTGTCTCAATCATTGCAGTAATATACTAGTCCAGTCTCTAAGTGGATGTTTGGTGCTTAAGTGGTTAAGTGTTTGCATGTGTTTCTTTCATTTTGCCTTCTTTAAAAAATTTAATACTTGCAACACAGTGAAAGACACTTCTTATTGACAACCAAGAAATGAATGATAGGAATAATATGAATGATATATTTTCACCAAACCACTAAAAGCCCACTTCACCAGACTTGCCCGTGTTTTCTTCAGATGCAAATTTACTAACTGTAGTGTAAGTTGTTTAAAACAAAAAGGCAAAATCTGTGCAAGGCAGCAATGAAGTCTTAATCATGTGCTCATTAGTACTCAGGGAAGTTTGTTTTTTGTGAGGAGAATGACTTCTAAGTACATGAAGGTGGTGGTGAGGGGAGAGCTAATTCCTTTATTCATTTGTTTCATCTGGCTCAGAGCAAAGTGTAGGGAGGTAATTGTTGTGAAAAATAAAGGGAAAACCCTAGCAGAACCTCTAGACAAATTCAGTTTATTGAGTATCTCCTAGAGTTGTTCACATAAGACGAGAATTTAATGAGGAATTTAACAAAATCATTCTTAAAGTGGTGTGTTAATTCCCACCACAATCACTACTGCAGCTTTAAAAAGATGTGAGAAAACAAGTCTTGAATAATAAAACTATTAGAGGGATCATTCAGAGAGGTGTTAATAGTAATTAAGGGCAGGCAAAAATAAACTCTAAAAGCAGGGAGCTTTCAACTGAAAACATCTGATTGCTTTTTTTTCAGGAAAAATAAAAGGAACAGTGTTAAGGGGTTAGTGTCACACTATAGAATAAATTCTTAAAAATATGACAGTCATTGTACATATGACTATTGCACTCTTTGATAAAAGGCGGGGGGATGTCATTAAACACAAGATTGCAAAATTGAAAGAGATAAGCCTTTGAAGAGATCCATAAAATATTTATTGAAATCTCTTCTGTGAACTCAAGAAGCACACTGGGCTAGTGACAGAGATTAAATGTTCAGCATCTACATTGAGATATTCTGAAGTTTTAATGTACTGAATATTGATTGTATGATGAATCCTAGCAGTTTGTTTCCTGCAGTTGCTCACAAGAGGAGAGAGAAACTAAAACACCACAGAAGATTCATGTACAAAAAATAGGGTGTTAATGGCTTTGTTGAAAGGAGAACCTTCTCTTCGGTCTGTGCATGTGACTAATAGTGTCTAAAAGTCCGTCAGACTTGCTGAACTTTTTTACTCAAGAGTGTTGAGAAGCCTGAATACTCAATTTATGGTTACTTTTAGGATGGGAGCTTCGAAATGAAATACTGGGGTCTAAAGATGTCTCTTAAAATGAGGCTTTTTCTTTTGTTTTAAATCATCTTTCAGCACTTGGGAAATAAAAATTCTAGTTCAGTTAAGAACGTACAGTTCAACAAAATTAATCATTGACATGACTTTGCAAATAATAAAAGTATAAGACTGTAAGAAAATTACAGTTCATCTTTTCAGGTAGATATTCCTCATACTGTCTCAGAGTTAGAGCCATTGTTTACAACAGAATTCCCTTGCACCTATGAAACTTTTGAACACAAAAATCTCGCAAGATCCAAAATCCTCTTGATATTTTCTCAAGGTAAACAATAGAAATGAGTTGAGGAAAGATGACCAGCCTCTTCAATCTCAAGAAATATTTATATCTAGTAAATCCATTGGCAAAGAACTCTACCCAGCAAGCTGTTGCTCTCAAAAGCTGCAAGTTGAATTTGGCCCACACGAATGCTTCAAGCCATCTGCACTTCCTACACATCGAATCTTGTCTCATCTTCCAGGAGTCACTGAGAGTCTGCAAAGCAGGTTTTCATGGTTGGATAGACGTCAGGGCCCACAGTATTAGTACTGTCACAGTTAGAAAATAAGGGAGACAGCCCTGGCAGGTAGGTGGGAGAGCTCCCTTGCAGGGGTCACCCACCGCTCCCCATGAAAGAGAGGAAATGCTTCTATGGAACAAAGACTTCAGAAAGTGATGCTACGTACTTCTGGGTGGTTTAAAAGATGCTAAATCTTACTCTTTTACACAGCTGGATGGAGCAATCCTATAAACAAAACCAAGACTTAGAAAATACCTATTGACTAATTCAATAAAGTAGATTTCCATATTTGAGAGCCTACGTAGATCATAAGCAGGTTTACTGGACCTACATAATCTGTTGGTTTTATTTGAAAACTTTGAATCCTTTATATTTATCTTCTTACAATATTTTTAAATTAAAAAATATTAAATTCTTCCAAATGTTGATATGTGTCATAAATGACACTTGTCAATAGATAGTAGCATGCTTCTAATTATCAACAGTCTTTCCTGTGCCGACATGAGCAATGTGTTGGGAGGTAGGAAAGTGATCTTTTCTTTTGCACATCTGTTTCAAAATTTTGTTCTGAAAAGTCATTCTACTATTGAAAATCTGTTTTGAACATGAAAATGAACCTAAAATTTTCTGTTGGAAAAACTTCTACAGTAAATAATTTCTGCTACTTTTAACAACGAAGGACTTTACTAGGCCAGCTATTCATTCTCTTCGGCCAAAGTTAAACTGGAACAGTAATTCCAGTAAGTCCTGCTGATTTTTCTACGGAGAATGCCTTAGCCTATTTCAACTGGGATTCTGGTAATAGTCAAAAAATAGCAAAGAAATAGCGAAACATTTCTTAAAAGTGTCACAGGAAAAAAGATATGCATGTAGATTTTGTGATGGAATATTTTTCTGTGCTGACCTATCACAGTCTTCCAGTCTGTAAGGATGTGTTCACAAGTCCTCTTTATGAGTGGAGGAACTTTCAAAGATGAAGAAGTTACAACACATTTATCTTAATGATCTTCTCACTGGAGATATCCATGCAGTTTAGCCTACCAGCTGAGCTGTTCTCTAACCCATTTCAGCCACAATGAGCTAGCTGATCAGCTTAAACAATATGTTTTTGTCCAACTGGCTTATTTTGACTAAGTGGCTAATGAGCTATTAAGTAAATAGTTGAGCTTTCAGACCTTCAAATCGAATTGAATACTGTGGTCAGCAAAAATAGCTGCAGTCACTTTCCCTGAGAGATGCATTCATTTATGCCAGGAGCTGATTGCCGTTCTCGGTAAAACCATAAAGTGGTGTTAAGATACAAGGTTTACTAACTCCATCAGTCACACCTGTGCTGAAATGGCCCATTGCTTTCCCATCCAGAGATCTAAATACCTACTATTACCGTACCTACTCATTTTTTGAAAAATTCTTTCTGGAAAAGGTCTTGTTTATAGATAATTCCTTTATTTCACAGACTACAATTCGCTTATCTTTATAAGCAGGAAAATGGGATAAACGAACAGTTACTAGATCATGTAGGCTGTTGAAGACTTGAAATATTGGTATTTTCTTTACTCAAGATGTTCAAGCTGCAAAAAGAGAAGACTTGGATGTTTTATTCACTTTCCTATGTTCAACTACTCTGTGATGCTGACCATGTGAAAAAAAAAAAAGAAAAAAAAAAGAAAAAAAAAAAAAAAAGAAGTTGATGACATTAAAAAAAATAGAATCCAGTAGCCAGAAATCATAGTTTTTAATCAGGTTTCTGTAGGCATACGTAAAGCAAGGAAAGGCAGAAAAAGGGAGATTTCCTGTCTCATTTCATAATGTCACCTAGAAATCTAATGAGTATACACTTTTTTCTTTTTCTGCTGATTTTATTCTCTAGAGCACCGTGTAAAACATAAAATCTTTTATTTTTTATTATTTCTGTGCAAGTCAAGATATTTATTTTATAAATAGTCTGCAGAATGTCAGACACTAAGGCCAAAAATCTTTTAAGTAATTCAGATGATATATATTCTTCATGGACTGAGGACTTTTCAAAAGTATGTATAATCACATGTACTATAAGGACTTAACAACTCAACAGTATAAAGTTAAAGCCACCTCACATTGGACAAGTAGAATGGATTAAAGCTATTTTTTTCTGTCTCTGTGTGACATTGTTTAGCAAATTTTGTAGCCATTTCCTGAGCTACACAGCATCAACCTATATTTACAAGAGAATGTGTATGTATTCATAAATGATCTGGGAAAAAAGTAAACAGCTATGCAACACAATTTATTGATGATACTAAGCTATTCAGTATAGCATTCACATGCAGTAAACTCGACTATGAAGGATGACAGAAGTATTCTACAACTAAATGACTGGGTGATAGTATGGAATATAAAAGTCAACATATATAAAAGTAAAATAATACAGATGGGGGAAACCTCTCCCACCTTCAATTCTATCTATCTTTATGCATGCAATGGTTATCATGCTATTTTTCCTCTGCAAAGAGATCATGGTGATACTACACACAGTTTCATATAAGCCCTGGCTCAAGAATGGTTTTAAAAACAAAACCAAGTTGAAGTGATTCAGAAAGCAATAGGAAACAATGCAGAAAGCCTGTCTGAGTATAAATATTCAGTGGGGTTTCATCTTGAAAAATGTATGCTATTTGTTTCCCTTTTCTTAAAAGACATGTACTAGATCTTAAAAAGACATAGAAAACAACACCAAAGTTGACTCTATACTGTTACAATCAATTGTGAAATGAGATCATTATTTCTTCCAATTCATCCTTTGGAAAAGAACATCTGAAATTTAAATTTCTGGAAAAGTTTTACTTGTTTTCTTATAGCACTTACTGAGAGAGTTAAATAAAATTAACTCAAATACCAGAGATTTCAAGAAGAGAGGTAGAAATGCAAAATCAATTTAAAAAATATGCTATCAAATTTGCACTGGTGCAAGTTATATCATCTATTCGTATTTCAGAAAAGACAGAGTCAAACACTAAAGATTCCGGAAATATGAACTGAAACCCTTCTTGCCTCCAAAGAAAGAAAAAAAAAAGAAGTCAACCATTACTTTTGCACTTACAGAGGTATCTCCTTAGAGAATATATTTTCAGCTTTACTGTTACCATCACAAAACAAAAAAAAACCCGCAAAACAAAACAAAAAAAAGCACAAAACCAAAGCAAATTCAAAACAAAACAAAATGACAAAAAAAGCAGAAGGAAAAAAAAACCTGAAAAAATGCAGTTCTAACCTTTACTGCTTTTCCTTGTGCAACATGACTATATTAATGTAAAATGATTTTTGCAAGACTTGTTGAAAAATTTGACATTATTGTAAAAAGAATAAGAAAAACCCACATTGGGTATGAATATGTGTCTTCTGGTGATGTGAAAAGCTCTGGTTGCATATCTAAAGACAAAATTTGTCTTGTAGCATTTCAATCAAAGTAAAATAACTAGTCATGTTATTCTGTAATGTATTTGGGTTGCTATAATTATCTATAAGAAAGAGTAAATAATGTCAAAACATTTTTATTCTCAAATACAAAAGCTGTATCAGAAGTATCTGTCGAACTAAAATGCATTGATGTGAAGCTAAAATACAACAATCTGGAGTTGTTCTTAAACAAAGCTTTTGCAACATCTACAGTCCAAGGATAGAGAGGTTCAGATGACATTAGAGCAAAAACTATAAAAAAACCCTGATGCTTTAATATAAATTGTAATGTACTATAATCTGGATTAAAGGAAGGGCAGGGACAAGTGACATTTTAGTGGGGGTCTGCGACAGGCCACCTGACCAGGAAGACTGAGTGGATGAGGTCCTCTATAGACAGATAGGAGCAGACTCACATTCACGAGCCTGGTCCTGACAGGGGCTTTCAACCACCCCGATATCTGTTGGAGGGACAACACAGTAGGGCATAGGCAATCCAGGAGGTTCCTGGAATGCATGGATGATAACTTCCCTCTCAAAGTGGTAGAGGAACCAACGAGGAGAGGTGCTTTACTGGACCTTGTTCTCACCAACAAAGAAGGGCTGATGGGGAACGTGATGCTCAAGGACAGCCTTGTCTGCAGTGACCATGAAATGGTGGAGTTCAAGATTCTTAGGGAGGCAAGAAGGGTGCACAGTAAACTCACTACCCTGGCTTTCAGGAGAGCAGACTTCAGCCTCTTCAGGGATCTCCTTGGTAGAGTACAATGGGATGAAGCCCTGGAGGGAAGAGAGGCTCAAGAAAGCTGATTAATATTCAAGGATCACCTCCTCCAAGCTCAGGAGCGGTGCATCCTAACAAAGAGGAAGTCAGGTAGGAACACCAGGAGGCCTGCATGGATGAACAAGGAGCTCCTGGACCAACTCAGACACAAAAAGAAGGCCTATAGAAGATGGACGCAAGGACAGGTAGCCTGGGAAGAATACAAAGAAATTGTCCAAGCAACCAGAGATCAGGTTAGGAAAGCTAAAGCCCTGGTAGAGTTAAATCTGGCCAGGGACATCAAGGGCAACAAGAAAAACTTCTATAGACGTGTCAGCGATAAAAAGAGATCTCGGGAAAATGTAGGCCCTCTCTGGAAAGAAACAGGGAACCTGGCTACCTGGGATATGGAGAAGGCTGAGGTTCTCAATGACTTCTTTGCCTCAATCTTCACTGACAAGAGCACCAGCTGCACAGCCCTAAGTCTCAGAAGGCAAAGGCAGGGACTGTGAGAATGAAGAACTACCCACTGTAGAAGACCAGGTTCGAGACCATCTAAAGAACCAGAAGGTACACAAGTCCATGGGACCTGATGAGGTGCATCCACAGGTCCTGAAGGCCCTGAAGAGTGAAAACTCTTAAACTGAAGAGACATGGATTTGACGGATGGACCACTCAATGAATAAGGAATTGGCTGGATGGTTGCACTCAAAGAGTTGTGGTCAATGGTTCAATGTCCAAGTGGAGACCAGTGACGAGTGGTGTTCCTCAGGGATCAGTAGTGAGGCCGGTGCTATTTAACATCTTTGTTGGTGACATGGACAGTGGGATTGAGTGCACCCTCAGCAAGTTTGCAGATGACACCAAGTTGTGTGATGTTGGGGACACACTGGAGGGAAGGGATGCCTTCCAGAGGGACGTTGACAGGCTGGAGAGGTGGTCCTGTGAGAACCTCATGAAGTTCAACAAGACCAAGTGCAAGGTCCTGCACGTGGGTCGGGGCAATCCCATGCACAAGTACAGGCTGGGCGGAGAATGGATTGAGAGCAGCCCTGAGGAAAAGGACTTGGGAGTGCTGGTGGATGAGAAGCTCAACATGAGCCAGTAATGTGCGCTTGCAGCCCAGAAAGCCAACCGTACCCTGGGCTGTATCAAAAGAACTGTGGCCAGCAGGTCGAGGGAGGCGATTCTGCCCCTCTACTCTGCTCTCGTGAGAACCCACCTGCAATACTGCATTCAGCTCTGGAGTCTCCAACACAAGAAGGACATGGAGCTGCTGGAATGGGTCCAGAGGAGGGCCACAAAGGTGATCTGAGGGCTGGAGCACCTCTGCTATGAAGAGAGGCTGAGAGAGTTGGGGCTGTTCAGCCTGCAGAAGAGAAGACTCCGGAGTGATCTTATTGCAGCCTTCCAGTACTTAAAGCTGGCCTACAGGAAAGCTGGAGAGGGACTTTTTACAAGGGCGTGTAGTGATAAGATAAGGGGCAATGGATTTAAACTGAAGGAGGGGAGATTTAGATTAGATATAAGGAAGAAATTTTTCACTCTGAAGGTGAAAAAGGAGTGTCTTTCACTCTGAGGGCACTGGAACAGGTTGCCCAGAGAAGTTTTAGATGCCCCATCGCTGGAAATGTTCAAGGCCGGGTTGAATGAGGCTTTGGGCAACCTGCCGTAGTGGAAGGTGTCCCTGCCCATGGCAGAGGGTTGGAAGTAGATGATCTTTGAGGTCCCTTCCAACCCAAACCATTCTATGATTCTATGATTCTATGATAAAAGAAAAAGACAACAATGAAGACACAATCACATTACAACTTCAAAATGTGATTGACTATTTGTGCTCTCACATTTTTGTCCTTATAGTCAATTTTATCTAAATTCACAGTTATGTAATTGTTTTACTCTTTCATGAAAATAGGTTAATTGTATGTCATCTTTTTTTTTATAGAAATAAAGCATTAATTTCTTCTATTTTTTATATGTGAAAATGTTATTTTGACATCTCTAAGTGATGAACAGTAGCTTTGCACACAGCAGTTCTAAATCCTCTGCTGAAATTATCTATTCAGGGCCTCTTCCAGTTACCTGGCACTGCTACAAAGGGAACATGCTGTTTCTTTTGTGTCTGGACAGCTGTGGATATTGCCGATGGTGTCCAGCCTTTCTGCCGATTTGTCATAACAATATACATACTTAAATAACTGCGTGTTCATAAGTAAACATCAATAATTCCTATTTAAATTTCAGAGATCTATTAATATAAAAATGTTAATATATATAAACCAAAAAATATATATATTTTTACATAACTTTTTTTTCTTCAGAATATTACCTTGTCCCATTTTATGTTTATTGTTTTCCTCTTGACAAGTCTGTACTTTAAAAATTTATAGTAATTTGAATTCTTAATTCCTAGGTACAGCATGGAGCTAGAAATGACACTTTGTCTGTCATTTTATGTGTTTTATCTTAGTGCTGGTTTATTCATTAGCTAATCCATTATGTGCATTTCTATGCAATGTCATTTCTTTGAGCTAAAGCAATGCCTTTAGAGTTTGAAAACAGTCAGGGTAGATATTGCTTGAACAAGTGAACCCTTTCTGTTTTCTGTATGTGGGCAGTGAATGAATAGTGATTTTAGCATGGTTTGTTACGTCTGTGTAGTATTGTTACAGTGCTGCTCCTAAGCCTCACTTAGCAGGAAATCTTTCCACCAGCAACATAAAAGACATTCAGGGTCCTGAAATAAAGGTTAATTTCTACCTTCAAAGGCTAGGCACACACTATGAGTCCAGATTTTCACTACCCTTATGGCATATTTCTTCTTTTCTGCTTGCCCTGTTCTAAATATTTGCCTTTATTTTTTCCCCTGAATAGGCATCATAAACTTTTGTTTGTTTTCATGGTATCTGACAGTCATCTTCAGAGTTCATGGATCAGACTGATTAGTGTCCAGATAAAGGACTGAGAGGATTGGAATGACCTCCTTTACAAAACATTTTCCATTTCCAGAGCTGATTGAGAGAAATGGCTATGACTGAGGGCCACTTACAGATCGTGACAATAGAACATGTGAGCTGTCACCAAGATCTTCTGAGGCTAAGAGAAGGAATTCCTGAGAAATTCACCTTGGAATGATTAAAATACAATGTTTGTAGATGATTACTTGCTCAGTGAAAAGGTAGGTTTTCTAGTAACAGAGCTTGACAGACACTTGGCTTTTGCCAGTGATTATGAATCTGCAGCATATGGTCAGATACATTCACTTGCAGCAATGACTGAAAAATTAATTTTGAAATTGAAAGACCTACAATTGAAAGGTTTCTAATGATAAGTGATGTGGTTACACCAATTTGTCTGAAAAAAAATTCTTAAATTTCTGACTTCAGCTTTGTGTCTTTATGTTTACTTCCAAAATTATTTTTGTCTCTATATAAAATGTATTGAAATATTGCTGTTTGCACGGTCATTCTGCATATTGCAAAAATGATTCTGATCCTGTGCACTGAAGCTGTGTTTTCGTGCCATTAATTACTATAAATGATATTATATCATACTGGAAGTTACACAGGGGAGACTGAGAGCAATGTATTTTGAGTAAAGATTCTTAGTATTTAAGCAATCCATAGTAAAAGTATGTTGAGAACTTTGTTCCCTGATTTTACAAACCAGTTTCTAATCACCAAAGCTCTTCATTTTTCATGATTTCTTCATGTTTTTCCAAAATCCCTTTTAATATTTCCATGTATTTCTTATTTCAATTCTATTTCTCTCTGTGAAGAGAACAGTGGATATGATCTAAGGATCTTATTGCAGTCACAATGGTCTTGAAAAGTGACAGTTATTACAGGTGCTATTGATGGCCTAGGCAACACCTAGGGATTTTATTTTTTTCATCATTGACTCTTGCTTTGAGTAAGATCACTTTACTTGTTGAATCACAAATAAATAAATAAACATGAATCCTATCTATACTTCAACCATAATGGATAGTTGTCGTGTTCTAGTAGTGGAAAATGAAGAATTTTTCTAACAGTAATGAAGCTAATCGTGTAAGATTAATAACCTGAATTTTTATGCTGGGAAGTCAAAGTGCTAGTGCAGCATCAGTGTCTCCTGTCCCAGGTTCCCTAGACAGCTACTGAAGAGTTATGCCACTCCTGAATGAGGTGAGGAAAGCCAGCAGCACGTTAGGAATCTGTTCTTCAGAAGAGGGTAAGGAAGCAATACTGAATGGCAAACTGGAGCCTGAGTCAATTTGATGCTGTTGAAGAGAAGGTAAAACACCTCCTGGAATGCATAATCCTCTGCTCTAGGAAACTTTGGCAGTGCCTGAGCTAGAGTGCTTTGTCCTGTCCAGCCATTGATAACAATCAGAGCCCTAAGAAATGTGATGTACAAAGAGAGATTAAATAAATTGAGTTGTTTAGTTTGAAGCAAGAAGCAAGACATAAATAGTTTCCTAAAAGTAAGAATTCCCAGAAATCCAACATTATTATTCTACTTTTGACCCAAGTTCCTCATTTTTCTTTGTGTTTTAGTATGCCCTAATGGATGTAAAACATACATACCTATACAGTAAGGACAAAGATTTTATCGTATGTGCCCATATTTGTGAATGAATTCCTGCCACTTAAAAAAGTATTCCTTTGTGTTAACTCATTGAAAAGTGACACCAGTATATTTTATTTATTCAGAGATCTTAGTCCTCTGCTTTTCTGACTATAAACATCTCCAAATACTATGCCATTATAAACTTAAGCTACTAATAAAGATTAGAATTGTTAAAAATATTTTGACTGTACACTGGAAATTAGACAGTCGTTATGAAGGTGAACACGGGAAGACAGAGAAGGAGAGGATATGTGAGGTTCAGCAGTGTTCTGACAAGAAAGTGATTGCGTAGGTGGACTTCCAAAGACTTGTCTGAATAATACCTGTGCAGTGGGCTCCTGATGGGAATGACAGAATTCAGCTCAGTGTCTATCATGAGAAGAGTAAGGAAAAAAATAATGAGAGGAGAAAAAAAAAAAAGGAAACAGTTTCTTTCATTAATCAACTTGTTAAACAAGAGGAACTGTTCTACAATGAGCTGTCTATGAGACCCGCGGAAAGAAATGGAAATAGTTTTATTAGAGGAGACTGATAGCTTAAAGTGAAACACAGCATACTGGGCATTTTTTTGCTGAGATGTAATGGCCAGATTTTGATGGGCACTAGTAATGGGAGATTTTTTTGGTACTATAGTGTTGTATAAAACAGTCATGATGCAGCAGAATATTTCAGAAAGCAAGTAGTAGAATTAAACAGGAGGTGATTTGGTCGCTACCTAAGTCTACCCTTCACACTTGTGAGAAGTTAGAGGTATGTACATTTGTCACGCGTGGCCGCTCTGAGCTCTGAGTTACTCTCCTGGGATACGTATGCAGTCTTAGAGTTAAAGATTGGAAGTATCTTATGAGTTCTCTCTAAAACTGGAAATTTGATGTGATTTAACATGTACATGTATATACATAGCATATATTTTTACTTTTATAACATTTATCTACATGACAAACAGTATGTTTTTGATAACTGAAAATGCAAGATTTTTTATTACAAAGAGAAACAATAAATTTTTTCAATTATATTTCTTTCTTTTTTATTTTTTATTAATAGCATATGCTGTATGATTTGAAATTATATTTGTGACTAAAGAAACATGATTATACGATTTTGGTTCTGTGTGGTGAACAAGCTAATTGCTATTCTAGTATCTAACTTCCATGAAAAACATAAAATGTGTGGGAATAAAAGGTATTTTTCAGTGCAACCAGCAAATATGGAATGCATAGCTTTGATTTAGGTGGAGTGGAATTACAAATACTGAAATGTACCGAAGGGTTGCATTTTAATTAAGTTAGAAGCAGAATGTGTGAAAAAATATTGGCACATCTTACCATCACAGAAAATCTATTTTGTGAGGTTCATTCATTTGATCTAGACAACTTTTTCAGTTATGTTAGTGACAGAAATGCAGCAGTGAAATGTTCGTGTTTGTGTCCTCCCAGTTAAAGATTTCACTTTTATGCCATACTAGAACTTTATGTATTGTTCTTTTTTAGAAAAAAGTTTCACATGCACAGATAAAGTTATTAACATGTGATTTAGCTATATACTCAGAATAAAAAGCTAGATTTTCAATACAACACTTCTATGCCATGAGAAGGTCATTTCTAGATGCAGTCTTTTTCATTATTAAGTTCCATAAGCTACATTAATGGAATTTTTATTCTCCTCACTCTTCTTATGCATTGCACAATCAGCTTTTTCTTCCCCTGTTTTCTACCAGATTTCAACTTTCAATGCGGAAATATGGAACTGTAAATGCTGAGAACTGCAAGAGAAAAGTTGTACTTTTCTTAATCATTTTTTTATCCATACCTCATATGATTTTTTTTTCTTGTTTTAACCTAACATGAGCCCACACGAAATTTCACCTTACCACCAACAGTCTCTTTAATCTTGGCTGGTTAAATTTTATGGCAAAATAACAGAACACTGAAATCAGTTCTAATAATAAGACATACTAATGAAGAATACAGTAAGTGGAACTATTATCACTGATTAAAAAATAAATTTAAGGCAGTTATTTGTCTGAAATTTTGCCTGAATATTTGTCTGGGAAAAAAAAGTCTGGATATGGGTGACAAAGAGGCTGATGCACTTGCTCTATGAGTTCTGTCTGGTTCATGAGAGTATTCCCAAAAGACAAATGTCATGAGGAATTTAAATGTGACACTATACGGCTGAAACCAGCTTATGATCTAGAGGCAGGTAGTATGCTAATGATGGAACATGCTACTAACTAGAAATTGCCCTCCCTTGTTTTAAGTGACCTTTGAAAGGAGGGCTGTAAGAATGTTTTCAATTAAAAAAAAAGACTAATTAAAAATGAGGATTATTTTCTGTAGTATCATTATTAGTTAATTCAGATTATAATTATCATGAGCATGATTTCTTTCGGTTATCCCTATAAACTGAAATGGAATAGGAAGACTGACAAGATTCGGTCTCCGTTCCATCAGAGATGAAAATCAAGTGCTGTTGTAAAAGACTGTTGAGTTCAACTACTTAATTGTTTCCTGTTTCATTTCTCTTTATGTTTATTTATATGGATAAAAATATTACAATATTTATGTCCTAGTTTTAGCTGGGACAGTGTTAGCTCTTCTTTTTTAACAGCTAGAAGAGATCCGTGTTTTGGTTTTACTCAGAGGCTCACTCTGAGAAGAATGCTGATAGCAAGTTGATGTTTGAGACTCCAAGGACTTTTCAGCGTGCCGGAGTGCAGAAGCACGGCAGGATAAGGGGGGAGCATAGCTGGGACAAGGGGGATACGATTCCCCTTGTGATTTGTGGTGGAACTTAAGATTGAGGGCGAAACTGGCCAATTAGTATTCCATATCATGCAGCGTCATGCCCAGTATAAAAGTGAGGGTCAGAAGGACAGAAGGGCTTTTGCGCTTTGGCTCTTTCGCCGCTTTTGCTCTTTTGCGCTTGCTGCGCTTTTGCTCTATGTTTTTTCTTTGTTTTTTTCCTCTCTCTCCCAGTACTTCCACTCTCAGAGTACTCTCTCTCTCTCTCTGCCCCTCTCTATTTCGGGGCCTCACGTTCGTCCAGGATTGCAGCTTCGGGATGAGACGGGCTGCGGATAAGAAGGGGTGGTGAACATCTACCCTGTGTATTAAATCATCTGTATTAAATTGTTCTTATCTCAACCCACGGGTTTCCCGTTTCTCCTTTAATTCTCTCCCTCATTCCTAGGAGTGGTGGAGGGTAAGTGACCGGCTGTGTGTGTGTGTGGGGGGGGGTCCAGTTGCTGGAGCCGCCTAACCCACGACAATTTAAAAGAAAGCTCTGGGTTTTTTTTCTCATAGATTTAAAAATGTGTGCATCAGTGATAGAATTTTATACTTACTGTTCACACCTTGATAAACATTAGTACTTGAAACATCATATGTGTGATAGAGATTATTAACGTTAATTTAAATAAAATTTCAGAACTGGATATCTCTTCCAGATGGAATTTCAAGAATACTGGTTCCTATCAAACTTCACTGAAATTAAGGGTAATTAAAGGCCTTTTACAGAAGTGACACTAAGATTCCTGCTTATAAAGCAGATAAATTAGTTTAATAATGTAATTTTAAATTGGATATTTTGTCTTTTCAAACAAAAACACAGTCCTTATTTGTTTACCTCCATGCTTCATTGCAATTTTCACCTACTAGGAATTACGGGATTTACAGTGTTATAAAGTGGGAATAGTTTGAGAAGGTTAAATATTGTTTATGGAGTGATGACCTCACTTGATGGAAAAAAAACCTCATCATAAAATCAGACTAAAATCCCATTCCAGAGTTATAGAATCATAGAATCATAGAATAGTTAGGGTTGGAAGGGACCTCAAAGATCAGCTAGTTCCAACTCCCCTGCCATGGGCAGAGAAATCCTCTACTACACCAGGTTGCCCAAAACCTCATCCAACCTGGCCTTGAACACTTTCAGGGATGGGGCATCCACAACTTCTCTGGGCAACCTGTTCCACTGCCTCACCACCCTCAATGTAAAATATTTCTTCCTTATATCTAACCTAAACCTGCCCTCTTTCAGTTTAAATCCATTGCCCCTTGTCCTATCACTACACGCCCTTGTAAAAAGTCCCTCTCCAGCTTTCCTGTAGGCCCCCTTTAAGTACTGGAAGGCTGCAATAAGATCACCCCAGAGCCTTCTCTTCTGCAGGCTAAACAGCCCCAACTCTCTCAGCCTGTCTTCATAGCAGAGGTGCTCCAGCCCTCAAATCATCTTCGTGGCCTTCCTCTGGACCCGCTCCAGCAGCTCCATGTCCTTCTTGTGTTGGGGACTCCAGAGCTGAACACAGTATTCTAGGGGGGGTCACACGAGAGCTGAGTAGAGGGGCAGAATCACTTCCCTCGACCTGCTGGCCACAGTTCTTTTGATACAACCCAGGATATGGTTGGCTTTCTGGGCTGCCAGTGTACATTGCTAGCTCATGTTGAGCTTCTCATCCACCAGCACTCCCAAGTCCTTTTCCTCAGGGCTGCTCTCAATCCATTCTCCGCCCAGCCTGTACTTGTGCTTGGGATTGCCCCAAACCACGTGCAGGACCTTGCACTTGGCCTGTTGAACTTCATGAAGTTCTCACAGGACCACCTCTCAAGCCTGTCAAGGTCCCTCTGGAGGACATCCCTTCCCTCCAGCATGTCCACAACACCACACAACTTGATGTCATCTGCAAACTTGCTGAGGGTGCACTCGATCCCACTGTCCATGTCACCAACAAAGACATTAAATAGCACTGGCCCCAGTACTGATCCCTGAGGAACACCACTTGTCACTGGCCTCCACGTGGACATTGAACCGTTGACCACAACTCTTTGAGTGCGACCCTCCAGCCAATTCCTTATCCATTGAGTGGTCCATGCATCAAAACCATGTCTTTCCAGTTTAGAGCCAAGGATGTCATGTGGAACAGTATCATATGCTTTTGATAAGTCCAGGTTGATGATGTCAGTTGCTCTCCCCTTATCCATCAATGCTGTAACCTCATCATAGAAGACCACCAAATTAGTCAGGCAGGATTTGCCCTTAGTGAAGCCATGTTGGCTGTCACCAATCACCTCCTTATTTTCTATATGCCTTAGCATAGTAGCCAGGAGGATCTGCTCCATGATTGCCAGGCACAGAGGTGAGACTGACCAGCCTGTAGTTCCCTGGATATTCTTTTTTCCCCTTTTTAAAGATGGGGGCTATGTTTCCCCTTTTCCAGTCATTGGGAACTTCACCAGATATCCACAACTTCTGAAATATGATGGATAGTGGCTTAGCAACTTCACCAGCCAGTTCCCTCAGGACCTACGGATGCACCTCATCTGGTCCCATGGACTTGTCCACCTTCAGGTTCTTAAGATGGTCTCAGACCTGATCTTCTCCTACAGTGGGCAGTTCTTCATTCTCACAGTCCCTGCCTTTGCCTTCTGTGACTTGGGCTGTGCCGCTGTAGCTCTTGCCAGTGAAGACTGAGGCAAAGAAGTCATTGAGAACCTCAGCCTTCTCCATATCCCGGATAGCCAAGTCCCCCGTTTCTTACCGGAGAGGGCCTACATTTTCCCTACATCTCTTTTTATCACTGACATATCTATACATGTTTTTCTTGTTGCCCTTCATGTCCCTGGCCAGATTTAACTCTATCAGGGCTTTAGCTTTCCTAACCTGATCTCTGGTTGCTCAGAGTTGTTATTACTTAAATCAGCAAATTAACACTCAGTCATAAGAGAATTGATGATATGATGCTTTGACTAAGATAGCTATACTTGTCCAGTTTTTGTCTATTGTTGTATACTTAAGTCATATAAATTGTTCTTCACTCAGCGCAAACTGTGGACTATTTAGCGAGCACGTATGGCTCTGTGTTTAAATTCAGTTTGTTTTGTTAACAGTTTTACACAGGCAGAACAGAGAAGTTCTACCTAATTCTGACATTTACAAATTTTTCACGGTCTTTCCTTTTCCTTTATCTCACATATAAATGCTGCTAACTACTTGTGTTATATGAAAATTAGTATGAATGTTCAGAAAGCATGAACTTTCTTTCATACTAGAAACAGTCTACACACTTCTTTAAGTTGTATTCTTATCCTGCTGTGTCCAGGCTCACAGACTGCAGACAGACTTGAACAATTTCAATGTGTTTGCCTCAGAAAACCAAGAAAAATATTCCAAGGACATCAGACTGCATTCACACAGATAGTTAACTTATGCTTTTCAGACCTTATCTCTTTTCACTCTGCTTTAGCCTCATCAGTCTTGAGCTGCTTGGCCACCTTACCTACCACTCTACAGCTCTCTGGGTGCTGTGCAGCGGGGTGTTGGGCACAGATCTTTAGGAATGTATAGAGACCATTAGGCCTCTATGAACCATGGAGAGCATGGAGAAAAAGTTACAGAGGAAGATTGCATGGGGTCAGCCTCATAGGTAGTAGGACTTCTTCATAATCAGCTTACTACCAGGTACTCTGGATGACATTTCTGAAACCTGTATGTGCTGTGTATTGCATGTCACAGTTCATCATCCTAGTCTCCATTATCCTAGCTGAGAGAGCAGCAGTCAACGGAAAGGTGACTGTGGTACAATTCTGATGTATTTTAAACCATTATTGAATCCTTCTACCTGTAACTGTAGCACTGCTCTGCCAATCAATCTGTAAGATACTGTTGCTGTGATAAACCTTACTGGACAGCTGTCTCTCAGTATGGAAGTGTTTCTTGAACGAAGACAAATCTTTTTTTACAAAGGAGACACTTCCTGAATGCAAACCGTTACTATTCAGCAATACAAACCAGAACAAACTGGTGGCAAAGGAATTTCATATCTGGTGACTGTACACAGCAGCATGGAGTTAGGGTGATCTCACACTGCCTTCATACTGGTATATTTTAGTGCCCACAAGTGGAACTGCTTCCAAAAGCCAATGTGTGCTTTTCTTGTGCAGAAGTATCAATCCTCTTAAAGAACATGCATGCAAATGTATGCTTTGGATTGGTAGAGCCACCTGTCATATGCGCAAGGAAGTTTGAAAGTGCTTTCCCTTCCCACGGGGTCTCTGACCACTTAGGATGTGCTGGGAGAAGCAGTCCACAAGCAGTAGCTGTGGCAAAGGTCTCGTGCTGGCAAGGTGACACAGCCAATGTGCAGAAGTCACAAGAACTGCTTTGTCATTTGAAAGAAACACCCTCAGCTCCTTCAAAATACCAAACAGCTCTCAGCCTGGCTTATCAGGAGCTACCATTAGATCGGTCTGTTAAGAGGACTACTTTTAGTATGGTCTACAGAAATTTCAAAAATTAGATATAAATCTACAATTCGACTTCCAATAAAAACTTGCCACTTGGACTGTAAGGAACCTGAAAAAAAAAAGACTTTTTGTAATTTTTATTTCTCACAGTTCCCTATTTTCCACTCTTCTAAGGAAGACACATAACCTTATTTTTTTTTTTTTAATATATATATCTTGTCAAGTGAAGCTACCAGACAAACACTTTGCTAAGTATTAATAGAATAGAATCCTAATTATACTGGAAGCAGAAAAAACCTTTATTGGTTCAGTTTTGGCTGGGATGAGGCTTACTTCTGTAAAACAGAACACTGGCATGGGAAATACAAGAAAAGCATTCACCTGCTCCGCTTACACAGGAAAATAGTACACAGAGTTCAGTGCATGTTGATATAAATTATACTAATTCATCCTTGAGCAGGGTAATTTGTGTATATGATCATGTTTTCTAAACTTCAGTTGATGTAGCGTCCAAAGATGCATAAATACACTATTAGGTACTGCAGATGTCCGTGTCTGACAGTAGTGTAAAAACTAACAAATAACAATTATCTAAGCAGATGCATTTTATGAATACAGTGTAGGCCCTCAATTTTGAAACCATAATGAAATTCTCAGTAGTTTTCACAGTGTTTTCCTAATCTCCTTCTTTTGACAGCAACATAGGAGGAAATGCTAAATTCTATACCATAGTTACTAATTACACATCAGAAGCACACCATTGCACGTATTATTTTAGGCTTCGCTTTGCAGGGGACACCTGTTTGGAAGCATAGGCTGAACTGTAAAAATCTTAATACTTGCTAGACAAGGACAGCGGTTTCAAAGATAATCCACATTTGAATAAGACAGTGTACTTTCGGACATCATTATTAGAAATACCTCTAAAGCTTAAGGACATACAGGAAAGACAGAACTTGTTTGGGAATAAAGCTGGATTGAATAGTAAGTGAAATATGCAAATCCCTTTTCACTAATCCACTTTGCTAATTTGCCCTCTTGAATCTGAGTCCTTAAAAAGACAGATAAATATATAGCTATAATCAGTAAAATATCAATATACATATTTAGCAGAAAGTATGATTTCTCGGATTTAAAGGAACCTTAACATAAATGTCTCCAGTAAGCATTTAATTTAAATTTAGGAACACTCCTCTGCTAATTAGAAACCAATAGATTGGTAAAAGTGTAGCTATCAAGCGTTAGTATAGCCCTTACAAATGAGAAGTTCAGATGCATGTAGTCCATTCAAAGTTATATAAATAGTAAATTTTAGAGATCATGTCCTCAGGGATTTAGTCAAATTTCTTTGTATTCATGTACTTGTGTTTTCCATGACAGTTTCTACAAAGCTTGAGAGCCCTATATTAAACAGTGGAAGAACGCACAAAGCAGGGGTTTGCCTACCCATCCTGAAATGTATTAGCATTTGGAAAAAGGCAGCACAAGGCATGTATTGAATGTACAACAATTAACCATTAGTACCTTTATGTCTCATTCAGCACATTAATCTGAGATCTGCTCATTCACCACATTAATCTGGTCCTTAATGTTGGATCACCAGTTTATATCTTTTTTTTATGTGCCTAGTTAAGGTCCAACTTCAGCTTCTCCTTATGCACCTCCCTTTTTCTTTCATATTAAATAATAAAAATTAATTCACAAAAATTTCAACAAAGCTCCAAGCTTCATCAAAAAAAAAAAAAAAGAAAAAGAAGAAAAAAAAAGTATAATATGAGGTGCTGTCATAGACAGGAAACAGAGAGGTATCTGCTCCTCATTTCCCTTCATTTTCTTGTAGGAAGGCAGTATACATGCAGAGGACAAGAACCTGTTAGAACCGGCACCCAAGCATGCTGTGTTACAGATTGCAGTTCAATTCAGCACAGTTAACAGAGCTTGTATCCATGTATACGCAAAGGATTTTCTGAAGGCAGGGCATGGTTTAGTGGTAAAGACAATGCGCCTATGGAATGTAGTAGTGATAGTGTTTGCAAATAACTTTTCTTTAAGGGAGGCATCCATAATGTGTTTTTCAAGGTCCATAATGACAATAGATTTCTCGATTCCAATTATTGCTAAGCTTCCTGATGCAGTTACGTTTCATGGTTATACAGGGAAATGTCAAACATATATGCAGAGACATATATATATATATATATATGGGGTTTGAGGAGGCCCTAGGATTGCTGGACATGGACAGACAGGTCTGGTGGTGCCTTCTGGGCCACGGCAACATTTCTGTCTGAATATCTTAAAAATAATTTGTGTGTGAGACTTAATTTTAGATTGCACACTGTTCAGTAATTCTATCTGAAATCACACATTAATTTGTTTATGTTCTAGTACTTCCTGCTTGGTTTTAGGTATACTGTAAAGCATCCCTTTCCTGATCATAAGTAGAACCTAATTACTCCTGAAGTGTATTTAACCCCAAATTACCTTTTCTCCTAAAACAGTCATCAGGACTTGAACTGGTAGTGTAATATACAAAAGGGGAATATTTTTAAATTTGCACTTGGAAGCATCCTGAAGTTTGTTCCGGTCTGAATGTTGACTTTACAGAGAGAAAAAAACCTATACATTCTTTTTCATTTCCCAGTAACAGGGCTTATAATAGCTGTAGGAGTTTTTTTCAAGGAAACAAGATGCCTGTGACCTGTTTACATTGTCTTTTGAGAAAGAAAGAAACAGGGTAGAAAAAACCAATTTTTGTTTCCTTCTCTATTCCTCATGCTGGACAGCACCATCGAACTAGTAAAAGAAGTAATGAAGTATGCTAAGGCAAATTTTGCCACAGTTTGTTCCCTTTCAGAGGAAAAGGAAAGAGGGACAGAACTGGATCTCTCAATTTCCTGGTCCCAAGACTGAAATTATGTACGATGTTGTAATAATAATATATCTAAAAAGTTTATAATACGTATTTTACTATTTGGTTGCACAATGATTGTATAACCAGAGGGAGCTTTCTGACCTCCCTTTAGCTTTATATTTTTATGAGCTTGTGATCTTAAAATGAATTGTCTGATTTTATTGCCTTTGACCCAGCTGGTACGCATTGTTTGATCTTTGGAGATTTATGCAATGTGAGTATTTTAACCTAAATTTGTAGATGAGATAGAATACTGTTTGGACTTGTTTCCTTCATAATTTAATTTATTTTTCCTTCACAGATCATCCAGAGGCCTTTTTTTCTTTTAGGCAGTTATGATTTGCACTCATAGAAAAGTATAAATATACTATATCTCTAAAATATTAGAGGTAATCATGGCTGTTTTCTTTGCAACTAGTGGATACAAAAGCAATCAGATTGTGTTATGATACTTCCCATAGGAACACCAAATGGTGGCTTATGAATGTTATTAGTATAATATGCAAATTATCTATTTGGCTTTTGCTTCTCTATGTGGGTTAACCTAGCCAATCAGTCAGATGTTACTAACGAGAAAGTTGATGAAAGCTTATTCAGCTGCTGAGAAGGTCAACGAAATGATAGACTCCTTTCTCTTTTCACTTGCCCTACATCTAGAATACTGCATGTAGCAATGTTTTGACTGATTACCCAAAGTCACCTGTGTATTAATAAGAGAATATGAGCAAGTTGTTATAACATTTCCTAAAACATATATTTATCATAATATCAACTGTTATAAAATGATTTAACTTTGCTATTTTTTCATGATTAAGGAGTTTTCAAAATAAAATAAAGATAAGAAATTGTGAAGGTTTCTTGTGATCAGAAAATGCATTTAATCACAAAGACTGCCTTCTGGGAAAAAAAAAAAAAAAGTAAATATCTGACAGTCCCTTTGAGGTAGAGTTATTTACTTTTCAGTCTTATTTTTCAATTATTCAGTTTTCTCCCAAAATTTTTTTCTGATCACTTTTTTTCAAAGGAAAAGAGTGAAATTTAAGTTTTCCTCTTCCTAATTATACTCTATACTGCTGTGTAGACAGAAAGAGTGTTAAAAACCCCTTCAATTTTGAGGGGATCTTTGATTAAGACAGTATTCACATAGGGGATCAAATATCTTGAAAAGAGTGATTGGTTGCTGCCTGGATGGTATTAGAAATCTCTGTTGCAAGGGTCCTTGTAAGAACATTTTCAGCTGAATCAGGATAGACTGCCTGTATCACTTTTCTACCTGATTCTTGTACTCCAGCTGTCCATGGTCCTACCTAACCACTCCAGGAACACCTATAATCCCTCAATATTGATTGTCTTAATCTAAATAGAAAATATCTCCTAATTATTTTACCTATGTACAAGAGACTATCTTATTTTATGATTTCTACATCTGCAATAACAGTTTGTACTTACAGTTATGTCCAATTTGGCCAATTCTACAATTTGAAAACACCTGAGGTTCGCTAGGACAGTCCAAATCTCCACCCAGAGCATTAATATGCAGATTTAAACATATGAATTAATTTATGCGTAGCAGAAGATGCCTGGGGAAATCTCTAGACCTTTCCAAAATTCTCAACTGTAGAGTTCCTGTAGCAATTAGTTAAATATTTTGTTGTGAAGGAGGCTGGGAGATAAGTCAGTCACCTTGTCTCAAGTGGGTCCCTTATCTCCAGCCAGTGCATTGTATCTATGCAGTAACTATGCAGAGGCCATCGAAGGAATTCCTGGACCAGGGAAATAATGACTTAATTCACTGGGTGTGTACACAAGCCCCGCTTTGACACCAAATTACACCACAATTATGACCATAGGATAAAACTGAATTTGAACCTTACTTTCGCTTTATGACTTAAATTCCAAAGTTTTTGTCACTGTATGCTTTCCACATAAATTTATGGCTTATCACAAAAATTTCTTAAGTGAAAAATCACAAAACACTACTAAAATCTTTGCATAGAATAACTGGGAAAAGTAAGTAGTTTTAAATGTTGAAACTAAGAAAAAAATGTCACATTAAAAATAAGTTGGATTTGATCAACGTTTCTTTCCAATGAGAATGTAGATGGGAATTCAGGAGCATCATGTTGTTTCTGAGCTTTGTATTGCAATAGAATTTTATACTAAAAATTCATCTTAGATGATTGCATTATATGGAGATATCATCAAATGATGAATGCTTTTTAGAAGCTTTTGTTCCAGGAAAGCTTGAGTATTATGACTTTAGTCAAAGGTAGATGGCTTAAGGATAGCTCAGCTGAGGAGAGAACTAAGCCAAGAATGTCTGTGTGGGCCTGGAAGCTTCATTTTTTGATTAAATATAATTCCTGTGAAGTAATTTAATATTTTTAATATTAGATTTCAGTATTACATCTTAGAGGCTTTTTATAGGAGAACTACTTCTCCTGAAGGCCTGAACCTTTGGACTGAATAATGTCCCCTTGTTTGCTTAACTTCTCCAAATTTACCTTAAATTCTGTAAGAAATTTCTGGAACAAATTCAGCCTTGAATGTGCTGTCTGAAATTTCCTTTAGTGTTCAAGGAAAATATGGCAACAGTGATAATCTTTTATACGAAAGCTATCACCTATTGGTCAGTGTAATGCAGCTGTTGTGGTTTGACACTAGTAGGTAGGTAAACACTACATAGGTGCTTGCTCACTCCTCCACCCAGTGAGATGGGGGAGAGGATTAGAAGGGTAAAAGAGAGAAAATTCACAGGTTGAGATAAAGACAGTTTCATAATAATAAAAAATTCTAAACTAAAACCCACAAAAAACTATAAAGTGGAAAATAAACAATAAACAAAACAAAGCGATGCAAAAAACCCCAATTGCTCACCACCAACTGACTAATGCCTAACTGGTCCCAGAACAACAGCAGCTCCTCACCTGCCAGCACATTCCCTCACCTACCCTCACATTGCTGAGCATGACATCATGTGGTATGAGATATCCCTTTGGTCGGTTGTGGTCAGCTGTCCCAGCTGTGTCCCCTCCTACTTTCTTCCCATCTGCGTTCTCAGCAGCCTACTCACTGGCAGGGCACTATGAGAAGCAGAAAAATCCTTGACCCTGTGTAAGCACTGCTCAGCAATAACTAAAATATCCCTGTGTTATCAACATTGTTTTGGTCACAAATCCAAAACATAGCCCATAGACTATACTGTGAGGAAACTTATCACAGCCCAAATCAGTACAGCAGCTATTAAAATTCCTTATTAAGTTACATTTAAGGTGGAGGGCACTTCAGTAAGAGAGCTGATCCAGCATGACTCTCTGGAATCTCTACATCTTATATTCAGCTGCAATAAAACCTTTCTAAAATACCTGCAATCTCAATAGGCTATTTTTTCCAGGACCTTTTACTTGTTTTTAAAAAGTGAGTAGGCATTCCAGTTTTTGTTGTACCTTTCAAATTGCTATGAAAGTCCAATTCCAAATGGCTTGTTTTACACAAACTGGTGCTTTATTTCTTCACAAACAAGAGATTAACCTATTCAGCATTAGTAGGGCCATAAAAATGGGACTTTACTGTGGGTGTAGAGTTATAGCACATTACTATCTGTAGATAAACAACAATAAATGCATCACAAAGTTCCCACATTGTCTAGGTCACCTAATTATATCTGGACTAAATATTGTGAACTTATGTAGTAGTAGACTTCAGGGCAGTATCAGATCCACACTTTAAGGTAAAAAAAATGTTTTAAAATCAATTGAAGTAATTGCGAGATACGTTCCTTAGATTTCTACAGCCTTTGTGTTATGCCACAAAAAGAACAGATGAAAATATGATTACTTATTTTGTGAACATTACTATTTATTTGTATTACGTGACTTACAATGAGGAATATTCATTTTTAGTTTCCACAAAGCTTTTAAAAGTAATCTAAATAGAGATTGTCTTCCAAATATCTAAATTTAAGGTATATTTGAAATATTAGCACATTTGCTGCTGAATACAAACAATAGAATTTTTCTGTCACGATAGAAACAGAAAATTAATTGATTGTAACAGCATCATTACAGAGATAGTCTACTTGTGCTGTCAAAGATGGCATAAAAGTATTTAAAACAGTGGATGTCAAACCTCATTTTGATTTGACAGAGGCAATAGGCATAAAAGAAGCCTAATTTTGTTTTAACAGGTGTTTTTTTTTTCTTTTTTTTTTTTTGAGGGGCGGGATTGTGGTTTTTTTTTTTGTGCATTAGTGCCCTTCTGAATTTCTGCTGTTCCTTAATACCGTTGCTGTTGTTTTTGGAAACAGAGGAACGATGCACAAGTCTGCTTCCCCCCGGCTGGTAACATCGAGTAGGGCCAATTCCAGGAGCTGTACTCAGAGCTGGGGTGCTGATATTCCCTCTCTCTAACATGACCTATTCCAGGAAAAGAGCCAAATAAAGGTTTACCTTAAAAAGGCTGAATGTCTTGTGTAAGGACGAGTGGCCTCTTGGCTGACACTGTCTGCCAGCAGATGATGAGTTCTGCCCTTACAAGTAGGCATCACTGCTGAAATCTTCAGGTAACATGAAAATAGCTCTTGGCAATTCGAAAAATAATTGTCACTTCCTTCCTCTTCGCAAAAAAAGCAGAAGGAGAAGAGAAAGCCTCACAAGAAAAAGGAAAAAAATAGTGATAGGCTGATTTAGCAAGTAACGCAGTCTAATAACAATATTTTCATTGAGACTGATTTCATGTCCAATTAATTCAAAGTCAGTTTTCAGAAATCTATATTGGATAAAATCAACTTTTCTAGGAAAAAATGTGAGATATTCTGCCTTCCATTAAAGTGAGTGATTCTAAGTTTCTTCTCTCTTGACAAATCATGGTTATATTAATGTGTCATGCCATATAATTGACAGTAAAATAATGTCACACGATTTTATAAAAAGCATAACTGACAGCATTGCAACTGAGCTCAAATCTAGGTGTCTGGTGAAAGCCTAGTCCAGACTTAGGTCATTTCTAAGGATAGTAAAAAGTCCCTAGATGCTTTTTTTCCAACATGTTTATGATTAATCTGGCAAGACATATTTCTTCTGTCAGTCATATTTTTAAAGCTGTATACTTAAGCCATGGAAAATTGAAGTACTATGGCTACTGGAACAAAATTGTTCGTGAGATCTTTGATCTAAAAATTATTATTAGTTTCTATCATCTGATTTTTTTTTGACCTATGATAAAACTCTTGAGTTAAATATAGAAGCTAATTCTTGGAAGTGTCAAAAATCCATATCCCTGGAGAGAGAAGAAGGGGACAGACGCTGTGTAACCATGAGCAGTTTTAGACACAGACAGGGAACGTACACCATGGAGACAGCATGTACATGCAGCCGCAGGTGCAGCAGGGAAGGCAGCTGAGGCCAGCATGCTGGGCAAAACCGTGTAGGCAGTCACTGACAGAGTGCAATACCAGGCTGCGGCAAAAAGCCCGGAATGTGAGCCTTCTGATGGATAGTGGGTCTGCTGGGTGTCTTTATAAGGTTTCACATATTCTTAAAATCCTTCCAACTCTCTTCCACTACAAGGCAAAATGGATACTGCCGCTTCCAGGAAGGGTGCCTTCCATCCCAGCCGGACAAGCCTTTCAATTGCAAATTTCATCAGAATTCACAAACACTGATGACAAAAATGAAATTTATTTGACTTACATGGATCTCACTCTGGTGAAGTAGCAACCACAAAATCTTCCAAATATCTCTGATTTTTACTCATTCCAAGCCATCTTCTCAGCCTGTCTGTGGAATCTCCAAAGCAGCAGACTTCCCTTTCTTTCATAAAAGCCACAGAAGTGAAATCATCTCCTATTCTCTAACAGGGCTCCCATGTTGTTCGTGCTCCTTAGTCAGCTTACTCTGATCTTGGCAAAATAAGTGCATAGCTAAAAAACTGTAGAGGGAAGATGTATCTGGTCACAATCCAGATATGGGATGAGTTCAGAACCCCTCAATTCCTCTAAATCTCAGGACCAAAGGATTCAAAGAGGGGAAGAGAGGGCTCTACACCAGATGCATAGCAGAGTTTGCTCCTCTCTAAGGCTCCCTCCATCCCTGAGTAACTCCTGACATGCTTGATCCCCTCTGAGCAGACTCAAAAGGCAGCAAGGAAGCAGCTAACTTTCCTGTGACTTTTTCCACAAAATTCAGTCTCTTATCTTTCCTCTTCTTGTCCACCTCTACTTTTTCCTGCCTTTTGTGCACAAACAGTGAGATATTTGCAATGATTTGCACATCTTGAGGCATGAGTTCAGCACAATCTTAGCCACACTGTTTTGAGATACGCTATTTGCCTATTTGATAGGTCACTCTCTGCAGAGATCCTCTGCTTGATGTCCTTAAGGGTCAGTAGCTAAAAGAAATTATGACAAATTAACATTCTTCAAGAAGAACCAAAATCTGTGGCTGTGTGGTTCAGGTGTCTCTGAGGATGGTATGTATAGACAACAATATAACTATAATACTGGTCTTGTACTTCTGATCATGTGTCTCTAGACAATGTCAATGACCAGGACCTTTGAAGGTCCCTTCCAGCCCTAACCATTCTATGATTCTATGATTCTATGATTCTATGATTCTATGTGTCCCTGATTAATTTTTCCTCCCAATATACTTCTGACAGGAGATCAATAGTTGGAATAGCCATAGCTAAATCAGCATTCATTCTGATGTTCTCATGGATCAGACACAGAGATAATGCACATGAAGGCAAAGAATACCTTCACATTGTGCCCTTTAACAGTCTGCAGGTATTTGTAGGGAAAAATGAGACCGATCCTTGTGTCAATGGAGTGAAGTAAGGAATCAGGTCTAAGTGTGGCAGATGGACCTAGCATTAATAGCAATCAAGTTCCAGGGTAAAGTAATACATGTCTTGCCCCATGGGTGCCTAGACTCATGGAGATGGATGTGACTATATCAGCACATATACATCTTGTGTGATGGACTTCTTTGCCATAAGCATAAGTTATCTATGTAGAGTGAGAGAAGAGAGGAGATAATTTTTGGACTGCTGTCAGGGTAAGGACAGGTGCCTCAGTGGAATGCTGCTCCAATGTTTGTGAAGAATATGATGGAAATAGCCTGGAGCCAGATTGATACAAATGTTTTCTCACATTATGCTGTTTTCTTTGGATGTAGGTACAATGGCAGTGGCTATATCAGGCAAGATAGCGGAAAAGGTGGAGTTCAGATTCTGATGTTACATTTCTGAACTATACAGTCCAGCAACATCCTCACACAGGGTGTGCAATGTTGCATTTGTCAGCCAAGTGCTCACTCCAGGAAGACTCTGTGGGTCTCGATGGAGACATCCTTGTGGCCTGAGGTCAACTCACAATGGCTGTATTCAGAGCAGATAATTCTTATTTGCTGTAAACTAGGGCAATACTCTGACTCTCTTCAAGCTGACTCTGTGGCTGGGAAGTTACACATCGACGTAAAGATTATGCTTTGAAATGCTACACATTGTGGAAATGACTTCTGAAATGAGACTTGCCTGAAGCAGCTTAATCTCCACCAGCTGACCTTGCATGGAAGGTTCTTTTCCCATAGTGACCAGATATAGAAGAGTGGGTGAGGTGCAGACAGTGATGGCCAGGTGTATGCTGAAAAGAAATATGAGATGGTTTTGACTGAAATACATCTATTCATGACAGGCTCATTTATAGAACTCATGCAGAAATATTTACCTCAAAATTATAATTTGTTTTCTCTGTCATCTTTTTGTGTCTCCTAAGAAGTGGGAATAATATTAAACCAGACATCAAAGAGAATTTTTCCAGGAAAGGTTTACAATGCCAGAAAAAGACATTTCCTTTGAGAAAAAAAAAATCACATTATTATCCACATTAATATTAATTCCATTAGCCCATTATGATATCCTGTCTCATCTATATATAACATGGGTCATAGCACATGCTTTTATCAAGATTGTACCTTGTGTTTCAGATCCTGTATATGTTATAGGAAGAAATTCTCTTTTGATTAAGGTCTCTAGGCAAAGGCAAATCTACTATTTGAATTACACTTACATTACTCAGATTTTAAAATTGTAAGTAGTAATTCTTATAATTAAGATGCATTTAATTTCATAAGAATTCTAAATAATAGAACTTTCACTGTATGAAGATTATTTTTTATTGAGTCTTTAATATTTATGTTTTAACTTAAGTATTTCCCCTTTCTAGATTTCAGCTGCTAACAAGTCTAGCTAAAAGCTAGGTGTACTATTTATAATCCAGTATATTCTACTGCATTTTCTTTAGTGGAAAATATCATGACATTCATATTTTTAACTAGCTGTACAAAATACTTAAGAACTGGTGTTCTTTTCCTATTTCCCCATCCTTTCCTTCACTCTCCCTTAAATAATTACTTCTTTATTGTTTAAACCTTACTGAATAATAGATGCTACTAATCTTGTAATTATTTTTTATTATTTAATTCTATATATAACCTGGACTGAAAGATTCTTTTTTTGTAATGACACATATAACTGCCTTCATAATTCTTGGTGCACATGAATGCCAGAATAGCAAACCCATTTTAATGACTCACAAAAGTATACTGTAAGTTCAAGACTAACAACTTGGTTTATATTGTGATAATGTAATTTTAAGATAGTGGCAGCCATTCATGTACTGAATAAACAAAGTTATCTGTATTATTTAATGCTATTTATCTTATGCAATCCAAGATCATTATTCTTTGCATGTATCAATTGCTTAAATGTTGGAATTATATCAGCAATACTTTTTTTTTTTCATCTTACTTTTGGTTCTAATATCCGAGTTCTTATGTTATCTATCTTTTCTCATGAAAGATGGAACTTGTGCTGACGTTTCTCTTGAAATCTAGCAGGTTTAAATCAGCATTATGTATATGCAGTAAAAACTAATAAACCATCAATAAAGACAATATTGCAATTTTTGAACGAAGTCCTAGATCCATAGCAATGGATAGCTGCCACACACCAAATGTCAAATGCCAAGCACCAAGAGCCAAATGGTGGCTTCATATTATCATTTACCAAAACACCCTCAGAATAGGCTTGATCTTTTTCAGCATCAAAATGGTGGGCATATATGTAAATTGTAGCCTACTCATTCATTGAAAGGCTGACTGCTCTTCCAGGAGATATTTCATTCTGAAGTCTTAGAAAGATTATAATTTCAAACTCTTTTAATGATTCCAGTGTGACTTGTGACGGCTTGTACTAGAATTCTGAAACTTCTTAAAACCTGGTAAACAAATTCATACTCCATCAAGCAGCTGGGGCCAAAGCAACTGGAGAGCTGCTTGAGGTCTGTATTGTCTGCAGTATTGAGGCTCATCATCTTTCACTTATTTCTTCCTTTCTTGATGCAGAAAGCTTATATTGTACGGGACAGATCGATGTGATCTTTCCGTCAGGTCCCTCTCTGAGATAAAAGCTTCCCTACTGCTAGTACCCTACAGGGACACCACCATTTCAATCTTATTTCTTCCAGGGAATAAACTCTGATGGAAAGCTATGCTTCCCCTCACACCTTCACCTCCTCATTGGCTAAGGAGTCACAGGAAGACCTCTTCTACAACCCTGTCTTGTGTCTACATTGTCCAGCTCTGTTCTGATGCCATGGTTCTTCCTTTATCCAGTCCACCATCAGCCAAAAAAGACCACAACCCATTTAACTGCAAACAGAGTAGCTACTTGGTTACACCAATGTGCAAAACAAACACCCTGTCTGATCTCTGCTCTAAAGATGGGAAAAACTCCGGTTATTCACTCAGTATTCCTACTCTCTTAGATCTTTAGATCTTCCTCTGACCAGCCATGTCCTGTCCCCACTTGAGCACAACGTTGTTGATGTTCCTCATGGTTTGTTTTTTTTCTTACTTTTTTTTTTTCCTTCCCTTTCTCCATATTTAAACTCATTCTATCAGATTCCTATGATGACAAGTACTACTGTTGAAGATTTAATACTCCATGCTGCAAACAGTACTGACAGCTGGAGGATGGGATTACAGCGTAGGTGGATAAGGGAAGAGCAACTGAAGTCATTCACCTGGACTTGTCCAAAGCATTTGACACTGTCCTGCAGGACATCCTTGTCTTCAAATTGGAGAGACATGGATTTGAGGGATGGACCACTTGGTGGATAAGGAATTGGCTGGATGGTTGTACTCAAAGAGTTGTGGTCAAGAGCTCGATGTCCAAGTGGAGACTAATGATGAGTGGTGTTTCTCCGGGATTGGTATAGGGGCCAGTGCTCTTTAACATCTTAATTGGGGACGTGGACAGTGAGATCGAGTGCACTCTCAGCAAGTTTGCTGATGACACTAAGCTGTGTTGTGGTCAATATGCTGAAAGTAAGGGGTCCAGAGGGACCTTGACAGGCTTGAGATGCGGGCCTGTGTGAACCTCATGAAATTCAAGAAGGCCGAGAGCAACGTCCTGCACACGTGTTGGAGCAATCCCAAACACAAATATAGGCTGGGTAGAGAATAGATTGAGAGCATCCCTGTCATGGTTTATCCCAGCCGGCGGCTGAGCTACCACAAGGCCGCTCTCTCACTCCTCCCCTCAGTGAGGTAGAGAGGAGAAAAATGTAATAAAAGGTCTGAGGGTCGTGACAAGAATAGAGGGAGCACGCACCAACCATGGTCCTGGGCAAAACAGACTCATGTTGGTTACAAAAAATTTCAATTTATTAACAGTTTCTTGAGAGGACAGAGAGAAAACAAGGCCGGAGCTTATAAAAAAACCACCTTCCTCCCCTTCCCGCCTTTCCTTTCTTCCCAGCTTTACCTCCTCCCTCAGCATCTTTTTCTCCAACATGGCTTCTCCACGGGCTGTGAGTGGATCTCTGCTCCAGCGAGTCTGTCATTACTGCAGGGGGGCCGCCTGCCATCTCGCCACCAGTTGCAGGGGAAACTCAGCTCCAGCACACCTCCTCCTGCTCCATCTGCACTCAGCTGCTGTCTGTGTGGCCGTTTCTCTCAGACCTTAGTCCTCTCTGGGTGAACTTGGCCCGGGAGTGAGGTGCTTTCCGAGTTCCCCAGGCGACTCCACCACAGCCATCCTCAGCGGGTGACACCGGCCCAGCACAGGCAGTCACCCGGGAGCCTAGGAGCAGTAGGGTCAGTGCCCTCCTCCCTTTCCTCCTCACTCCAGGGCAGAGCATCTTTTCCAGTTCCTTTCTCTCAACATAAATAGGGCAATTCACAGAGGCACTAATTGGCTCAACCCCAGCCTGAGGAGATGGGCGTCTGATCTGATGGCCAGAGTGGGGTCTGACTCAGTTCCGAAACCAGGGAAGTCATAGGGAGCAAATACCCTCTCCTGCCATAAGAAATCCCTTCACATCAACCCATTACAATCCCAGAGGAGAAGGACTTGTGAGTGCTGCTTGATGAGAAGCTCAGCATGATCTGGCAATGTGCTCTTGCAGCCCAGAAAGCCAACTGTATCCTGAGCTGCGTGGCCAGCAGGCCAAGGGAGATGATTCTACCCCTCTACTCTGCTCTCATGACAACCCACCTGGAATACTGCATTCAGATCTGGAGTCCCCAACATAAGAAGGACATAGGGCTGTTGGAGGAGGTCCAGAGAAGGGCTATGAAGATGATCCGAGAGCTGGAGCACCTTTCCTATGAAGACAGTCTGAGAGAGTTGGGGCTATTCAGCCTGAAGAAGAGAAGGATCAGGGGAGATCTTATACCAGTCTTCCAGCACCTAAAGGGGGCCTTCAAGAAAGCTGTAGAGGGACTTTCACAAGGGCATATAATGATAGGACAAGGGGCGAGGGCTTTAAACTGAAAGAGGGGAGATTTAGATTAGATATAAAGAAGAAATTTTTCACTCTGAGGATGGTGAGGCACTGGAACAGGTTGCCCAGAGAAGTTGTGGATGCCCCATCCCTGGAAGTATTCAAGGCCAGATTGGACGAGACTTTGAGCAACTTGATGTCCTGGTTTCAGCTGGGACAGAGTTAGCTCTTCTTTTTAACAGCTAGCAGAGCTCCGTGTTTTGGTCTTGGTCTGAGACTTGCTCTGAGAAGAATGCTGACAGCGCACTGATGTTTATAGTTGGCACTGAGGTCTCAAGGACTTTTCAGCTGCCGTGTTCTTGCCAGTGTGCAGGAGCACAACAGGATAGGGGGAAGCATGGCCGGGACAGAGGGTCCACAATCCTCCTTATGATTTGTACATAGATTTAGGATTGAGGGCCAAATTGGCCAATTAGTGTTCCATATCATGCAGCATCATGCCCAGTATAAAAGCGAGGGTCAGCTGGAAATAAGAGCCTTTTGCTCTTTTGGGACTCTCACTCTTGGACTCTCAGAGTGCTCTCTCTCTCTCTCTCTCTCTCTCTCGGCCTCCCCCTAGTCCGGGATTGTGGTATCAGGATTTATCTGTTTCGGGATCATTAATTTGGAATGAGACGGGCCTTGGTCAAGGGGTGATAAGCAATTACACCATGCATCACTCGTTTGTATATATTTATCATTGTACATATCTGTATATATTTATACATTAGTAGTAGTAGTATTAAATTGTTCTTATGTCAACCCATGGGTCTCTTTTCTTTTTCTCCTTTGATTCCCTTCCTCATCCCCGGGGGGTGGAGGAGGGTGAGTGAGCGGCTGTGTGGAGTTTAGTTACTGGAACAGCCTAAACCATGACGGGTGATCTAGTGGAAGGTGTCCCTGCCCACGGCAGGGGATTTGGAACTAGATGATCTTTAACGTCTCTTCCAAGTCAAACCATTCTATGATTCTATGATTCTGTGACACTGGGCATTGATCCTCCCAACAGATGAAATTCTCAGAGGCAATAATCATGTAAGTACGCAAGACTGTTTGATTTTCAGAGGTGTTCCTGCCCACGACAGGGTGATTGGAACTAGCTGTTCTTCAAACCAAACCTATCTTCTAAACCTAATCATTCTGTGATTCCTTATATGATTCTGTGAAGTCAGCTGAAAGACCCTCATATGGCTCAGTCGAAATTCATTCAGTGAAATCCCTTTATCAGAAAATCAACGTTATTTTTTATTTTAATCACCTAATGCATGCTGTTTATATTCATATAATTTTGGTTTTGCTTAAAATTAAACTAGTGAGTCTGGTCTATTGAATTATGAGTCTAAAATAGCCATAATATCTAAAACTTGTAAGTCTGTTCTTTGATTTGTAAAGCATTTGGTGTAGCAACTAAACCAGCCAATAAAAAATAAAAATCTGAAACTGGTACACCTCGGGGATCATGACTGAGAGAAAAAAAGTGGTTTTGTCTAAGATTAATGAGCTTACACCAGATCAAATTTTATCTATATCTTCTTTCAACTAGAAAGAGAAATCTTGAATCAACCCGGGCACTCTAATGGATAGTGCTGGTGAAATGGAAAAACACAGATCATACAATACGTTTAAATGACAAGGTCTTAGAAACACATTTCTTTACTGTTTCTGAAAGAAGGTCTGGCTTCATTACCCTGGCATTTAAATGTAAGAGCTGCATTTTCTTTTGCTTAACTCACATAAAGCTTTAACATTAATAAAGATACAGGGGCTTAAAGGGAGAACATGGTTGTAGATTTTATACAGAAATAATAGAGAAATAAATAATGAAACCTCTACTTATTTTGTTCACTCTGTCTCAGCTAATGAGGAAATGAAAGCTTTGATGCAGAACAGTAAGTTCTTTTTGGATGAGAGTAGTTTGCACTGTACTTGTTCGTGGGAAACCTGAGAAGATTTCCATGTGTTGATGTAGAAAATATACAGAGCAAAGCTGCATGTTAGAGAGACTGTTTCCACATACTTTGAAATTTATTTCAAGGATAATTAGCACTGTTTGATTTAAGCGCAATCAATACTTTAGGTCTATGTTTTCACTTCAGCATTTATAACAGTGATTTATATTTGTGATGATAAAGGTTCACTCCAAGGAATGTCTTTGTAAAGTACTATTTTGATAAATTAAAATAGGCTTTCCTTATTATTCATAAAACATTATCAAAATATTGATTAAAATGTAACTAATTGTTTCTACTTTCATTATATAAAATTATCCCTTAATTCAGAGTTCTTCCCTGAAGTTATATACCACAAATTTCTCACTCCAAATGGAAGTAAACATGCGTCATAAGATGAAGAAAAGAGAATTAATCTAAACTTGATGATCTTCATACCTTCCTTCAAACTTCTCTTGGCTTTCAACTCTACCTAAATAGAGCACTGAATGAAGAGTGGGTTGTAACCTGTAGTTATTATCCTATTACTAATTACTCTAAAATTCTCTTCCTGTTTGGTGGGATTCTCTGTTATTCTCCTGATCCTTAACTTAGTAGACCTAGGACTGTCTTTTTATTCAGCATGTTAAAGTCTTAGTCCTTACTTTAATTTTGTAAAATTATATTATTATGTAAAATTATGTAAACTCAACTGGTTAACTAAATTTCAGTTAATATGAAATAGAAGTATTATCTCACCTTACGCTGATAAAAGAACCATAACGGCAGACTATTCACAAGTAAACAGACAAAACCAGTCTCTGGGAAATAACTTTATTGAAGTAAATTGATAAGTGAATTGGGAACTTCAGCAGGACTTTGACTAACTGCTTTTTACACTTTTGGACATTTACCTCAATGAAACTAATTTCTGTTCCATTAAACAAGGTATCTTCAAGAGGCAAAATATTCAAAGTATAACAGCAAAAGGAATTTAAAACTTGCTGTCGATAAGCATTAACACTTTCTTCTGAATTTTCATCACTAAGGTCACATGCCAAGGCATTCTTACAGTTTTTCTATCCTGACTTTGAGGCGATCCAATTTTTAAAGTGGGTAGATTATTTTCCGTCTTTTAGATACGTATTCCTGAAATGTGTTTTCCCCTTTATAATTCAATAGAGATGGAATGTGTACACTCTTGGGGACAAAGAAATAATTCTAAATGAGGTGGCTGATTATCCTTCTATGTTCTGTACATAACGAAATTGACCATAGCTAACTTCATTTTCACATGGTTGGCAAGAGGGCAGGTGTTTTGAACCAATACGTTAAATGATCCACTTCATAAACTGGACACACGCCTGGTGCAGCTGGTTGTGCCAACTGGCTCATCTTCAGTATAGGTCATGTGTTCACTCTGTGTCTCATGGCATTGAATTAGCCAACTGTTGTCCCTTTTTGAGGCAGAACTGTTAAGAAGTGTGATTAAAAGGACTACTATACTTCACTGATCTTTGCCTCAAATGCAGACAGAAGTCGCACGCCAAAGGAAAAATTTCTGCCCTCGGTTACCCTGTAGGTTATCAGTCCAATTACAACCTGAATTGTTGTGCTGGGTTGGTGTAAAGGGGTTCTAGTGGCAGGGGAGTGTATTTGTTCCCTGTGAATTCCCTGGTTTCGGAACTGGGTCAGACCTGTCTCCGGCCACCAGATCGGACCCCCATACCCCTCGGGCTGGGGTTGAGACGATCAGCGCCTCTGTGAATTGCCCTGTTTAAGCTGGGGACAAAGCAACTGGAAAAGGTGCTTTGCCCTGGAGTGAGAAGGGAAGGGAGGAGGGCACTGCCCCCGTTCCCCGGCTCCCGGGCAGGGGTTGCCCATGCCAGGCCGGCACCACCTGCTGAGGATGGCCGCGGTGGAGCTGCCGGGGGAACTCGGAAAGCGCCCCGCTGCCGGGGTGCCCGCTGGGCCAAGTTCACCCAGAGAGGACTAAGATCTGAGAGAAACGGCCACACAGACACTAGATGAGTGCAGATCAAGCGGAAAGAGGTGCCGGAGCAGGGATTGCCCTCAGACTGCGGTGAGGCAGCAGTGGCCCCCCTGCATCCAGGAGAAACACGGTGGCACAGAAACCCACCCGCAGCCTGTGGAGAAGCCATGTTGGAGAAAAAGATGCATGAGCCTGAGGACAGTCATGGAGGATGGGACACACGACAAAAGTAGAGACGCATCTAGAGTTTGTAGGACGATCCACGCCAGAGCGAGTGGCAACAACTCCCTAAGAATCCTTGACTGTGGTAAAAGCCCATGTTGGAGCAATCTGATGGGTAAGGGTTACATCCTGTGGGTAGGATTCATGTTGAAGGTCTGTGGACTGTCTTGTGAGTAGGGGATCCACCGGAGCAAGGGAAAAGGGTGTAAGGACTCCTCCTCCTTTAGGAAAAGGAGTGGCAGTAACAACGTGGGATGAACTGACCTGCAACCACCATTCCCCGTCCCCCTGCGCCGCTGAGGGAGGAGGTAAAGCCAGGAAGAAAGGAAAGGTGGGAAGAGGGGGCAAGGTGTTGTTTTTTTAAGATCTGGCTTTGTTTCTCTTTATCCTCTCAAGTAACTGTTAATAAATTGAATTGATCTGTCCCCAAGCCGACTCTGTTTTGTCCAGGACCATGGTTGGTGGGTGATCCCTTCCTCTGTTCTTGTCTCGACCCTCAGTTCTTTATTACATTTTTCTCCTCTCCACCACACTGAGAGGAGGGTGAGTGAGCGGCTGAGTGGAGTTTAGTTGCTGGAGTGGCCTAAACCATGACGATTGTGAAGAAAATTCAGTTTTGGTGACCAATACATTTATGTTTTGTTTCAGCAAGTGAGAATTTTTATCTCCATTTATGTCACAAATGAAAATGGGTACCATAATTTGAATCCTATTTATTTAATAATATTTATATTTAATAATATATTTAATTATATCATTATTCTATTATTATTTTAATATTATATTTAATTATAATAATATTTAATTTATATTTAATCATATTTATTTAATAATATTATTAACTAAGGGTGGCTCTGGTCTGAAATCAGTAAGCCAGCTGAGAGGTGGCTGCATCAATAGAATTATATATAGTCATAAGACTTGAGGTACGAATAAGACCTATTAAATCCTGACTTTTCCTAAGCATTGAGTTGACTCCAGTCCAGAGAGAAGATTTGGAAGCTTATAAAAATGATACTGGATAATGTGTTTGTTGAAAATTCTATCTTGAGAGTAGCTTTTCTCCCTTTGAGAAGGGAAATGTGTGATGAGGTCATTTCTGTACAATCAAGATAGTTTGCATTTAAGACAGGAAAATGCTTTAGAAACCACTTTGTCCTTTTTAAAATATGTTTTTTTTCCCTTGTAACAAAGAAAATCAACAGCATCCTGGGCTGATAACAAGTTGAGAGGTGTGATCCTTCCTTTCTACTCAGCCCTGGAGAGACACGCCTGCAGTGCTGGATAGAGTTCTGGGATCCCCAGTGTGAGAGACATGGACATATTGGAGAGACCCCAGTGAAGGGCCAAGAAAATGCTTAAAGTGTTGGAGCATCTCACATACAAGGAGAGGCTGAGAGGTGGAACCATTCAACTTGCGGAAGAGAAGGCGCAGGAGATCTCATCCATATGTATAAATACCTGATGGTGTGGAAGAGAGACGAAGGAGCAAGACTCTTCTGGGTGGTGTCTGGGGACAGGACAAGAGGCCATTTGCAGTCACAGAAATACAGGAAAATCCACTTAAAAATAAGAAAAAATCCTTTTAAATGTTTATTTATTTATTTATTTATCAATTTATTTATTTATCCATTTATCTATCTATCTATCTATCTATCTATCTATCTATCTATCTATCTATCTATTTATTTATTTATTTTTAGTGTGAGGTTGTCCAAATACTGGAATAGGTTTCTCAGAGAGGTTGCAGAGTCTCCATCCTTAGAGATACTCAAAACCTGACTGAACACAGCGGTGAGCAACCTGCTGCAGCTGACCTTGCTTGAGTGGAGGTCTTGAACTCAACAATCTGCAGAGGTTTCTTCCAATCTCAATCATTCTGTGCTTCTGTGGTTCTGTGATATTGAACAAGATTTCAGTAAGCAGAAAGGGAAAGTTATCAATTTTAATTGGCATTTGAACTATTTTTTTCTTTACTTTTGTGGTTTTTGGTCTCAGAAAATGCTAGTAGCTGAAATCTGAGGTGCACAGGGCAATGTTTGTGTCCCTAAAATAGGAGATTGCAATGTCTCATTTTTATGTAGATTCTATTCGGCCTCCTATGGACCAACTTCACAGAAGACTTGCTGTATACCAGGGTTTCTGTACAATTTTAGCAAAACAGAAATATAATTTGTAGTTCATAAGTATTTGAGATCTAGATTTGACTCTCAGTAGATGTTCTGTAAAGAATAGAATTTACTAGGAAAATAAAATACAGATCGCAATGAGTTTTTTAATATTTTATTGATCAAAATTAAATAGATACCTTAAAGACTAGTATTCTTCATACCACTTAGTTTACAGTTTTCCATGAATTTAATCTCGAAAGCATGGTGTGGGAAGACTGACCTATTGTTGTTTTGCATCTTAATGAAAACTACTTATAATTGTGTTTTCTCTATATCAAAGTTTTCTTACTGACTGAAAGAAGTGTTTATGCCCTTACGGAAATGGCAAAAGATAAGAATGAGGTGAGAAGACAGTGAATGCTCAAATAGACATGCATAATAGTTATTGAGAGACTGAGTGGCATCATCATAGCTGCACGTGTGAGGCACCAACATGCTCTGATTAGGCAATGTCATCCCAAGCTCTTGCATAAATAGATGTTAGGGAGAGTGGAATCACTTGGCAACCCTGCCCTTCTTGTTAGCCAGCACTGACAGGACCAGTGCTCCAGCTACTGGTGCAGACGGCTTCTTAAAGGCCTTCAGCTAGGGTTAGAGGTGGGATAATTGGCAGGGTTACTTCTGTGATTATTCTGATTCACAAATGAAACTCTCCAGTCATTGCTGCAATGTGACACAGCTTTTCATTCTGGATTGGCTCTGGTGAAGGATACCTATGCTAGGGTGCAAGAATCCTTCTTCATAGCAGGCACCCTGCTACTGCTCTCCACCAACAATGCAAAAAGTTATCAGCCTCACTGTATTGAGGACTAACAGAAGAAGGACATAATTTGTGAAAGTGTGGACTCTATGGGTCATGACCTGAAGCAGCTGTGGTGTGCCAGGATGCCCTCTGAGACACGTACTAGCAAAATGAATCAGCTCTTGGCTTGGAGATGGTCCTGGATTCCTGCGAAAATTAGAGACTCATAAGTTTTTCCTGTTTGCTGTTGCTTGCAGGTCATCCATGAGTCAGCTCTGGGGCCAACATGCAGTCATTTAGGAAATTAAGATGTGAAGGGTCCTAGAGCTGTGCATGGAGCCACTTTATGGTGACTCCCTCCTACAAAAATTTCTCTGTGTTCTTTTGAACATTGCAATCTAAGCAATGCTGACAATATTTAAGCAGTTTTAGTATGCGATTTCAGAGCTCATATTTTACATTGTTTAAAGATGTGAGGAGATATACGAGAGGAATATCTCACTAGTCATTTGTTCCCCTATTTTCAAGAGTAATTAGAGTGTAGTTAGATATTTTGGAAGTCTGATGACAAAAGATCCCTCATTTCATGTAAACAATGAATTCCTACTTTTGAACTACAACAGCTCAGAGTGAAAAAAGAACATTAAGAATGTATTTCTGAAGTTTAAAATTCAAGATATTCCTGGGAAACAGCTCCATATGTTTCTTTCCTATGTTGATGGAGAAAGGACAATTTCTAGCAGTCAGCTTGTACATAACCAGATGATATATATTAGTGTTGATGCCAACACATCACACCATTGTAAGATTTCACTGACTAGATGATTAGCATGTTGCTTATTTTGCTTGCAGCAAGTTTATTGGAGAGAGACAGACGAAGAGCGATTCACTCTGAAAAATCAGTACACTAGTTTTGAGGAGGAACATTAAACAATTTAAACCAGCACTGCCTTCTAGCAATTTAGTTGCTTCCCTGCTGCAATATCTGCCAGTACTTTCTAAATATTTTATGAGGTACTTAAAGGTGAGGACACAGCTGTTGTGAATATCCATATCCATGAATCATTATTAATAACATTGCTTACTGACAGAGTTCTCTGAGTGACTATTGTGCCTGCCTCAAATGGGACTGACAATCCCTTTAAAAATGCATCAGTTCTTTTCACTCTTTACATTGCGTAGGCTTATCAAACATTATTAACCCTGTTATTTCCTGAACAGACTGTAATAAATGCTCTGGCACTTTTTCTCTCTCCTGGGGCTGCTGCAAAATTTGCTTTCACAAAGAGTGAGTGAAACATATCTTTCAAATTACAGGGCTAGAAAAGTCAGAAAGATAGCTGGAAATTTAGCTTGTTCTAAGCTTCAAACTAATCACCTTTATAGCACCCTTTACCATTGGTAATGCTCTGTAATACCTTTACATTTACTTCCCGATATCGTCATAAGCCACATAGTGCTGTCACGGACTAGATTTCTCAAGGAAAGATGCCATAAGATTGACACTAAGAACATAATATGACTCACCAAGCTTGGGGAAGCTAACAGAATCTGGATAAGACTTTCTGGGTGGATTATATTGAAGCTACTCAAGAAAATAAAAAAAAAAAAAAAGAAATATTTCCCCTTTGTTACTGAAATTTCATTTCTTTGGAGATTTTCAGGCCTGAACCAAATTAACAACTGTTACTGTTTCTATTTCAAGTTCAAATTTATACTTGAAAGATTACTGTCTTTAAATTTGTATGGTGCCTAAAAAGGATTCTACCATGAAAATGATTTTCTGTAATAATGGAGAGTACAGAGAACTGATCTGATGCCAGAGAAATCATTACAGGCAAATCAAAAGATATTTGAGTTGATACTGATGAAATTCCAATTATTGATAATTCATCTTCCACCATTTTCAGTCTCCCTTAAACTCCTACCTTGTAACTAACACTTAGCATGTTTAGAATCTGGTTCAGACTGTTAGACAGTTTAATGCTTATGTATGCACCACTTTTATATTTCGATGTCACTCTACTGTTTTTCAAATTTGATCTTTTGTATTGACTTGAGTAGCTTTGTATTTTGTGATTTTACAAAGAATTTAACTTCTTTCCCAGAGCTAGTCATTTCTTTTCATTTCTCTTCTAGAGGAGAATAAAAGCTTTTCATGCAATTAGCTAATTGTTTGCATCATTACAAAACGTGGTCCCAAGGGTTATTTTCTGAGTGAGAAGAGTTTATCTCAGTCTCAAACAGATGCTCTGTAATAGACATTTTAAGCTACACTAACCCAGTGGAACATACTTTTCCTTTTCAGGAAGGATTTGAAAGAGTAAATATTGATGAACTTAATATCAAAATCTTACGGGGAAATAGGCATGATCTAATTAATAACTAGGACCTAGAATCATGTACAAACAAAAAAAGGATGAACAATTTGTAGAAATAGAGGACTCTTTGTATCACTTATAGAATATGCTATGTAGCTACTCGATGTGAAATACTGAACTGAAAAGACAGATGCATACTAAAATCTAGATAGTGGAATAGGAGGTTGATAGAAAGTACTTTGACACTGTGTTGTGGTTTAGGCTGATCTGGCAACTAAACTCCTCACAGCCGCTCACTCACCCTCCCCCACCCCTTGGGGATGAGGAAGAGAATTAAAGAAGAAGAAGAAAAAGAAAAGAGACCAGTGGGTTGAGATAAGAACAATTTAATATTACTACTATTAATATATAAATATATACAGATATGTACAATGAAAAATACATATGAACGAGTGATGTACAGTGTAATTGCTCACCATCCCTTGACTGAAGCCTGTATCGTCCCGAACAAATGATCCCGAAACAGATAAATCCCGATATCACAATCCTGGATGAACGGTAGGCCTGAAAAGAGAGAATGAGACAGAGAGAGCACTCTGAGAATCTGAAAGGGAGAGTCCCGGCAGAGCAAAGGCCTTTCTTTTTGGCTGACCCTCACTTTTATACTGGGCATGACACTGCGTGATATGGAACACCAATTGGTCAATTTGGCCTTCAGTCCTAAGTTCAAGTACAAATCATAAGAAGCGTCGTGGACCCTCTGTCCCGGCCATGCTCCCCCCTATCCTGTTGTGCTCCTGCACACTGGCAAGAACACGGCAGCTGAAAAGTCCTTGAGACCTCAGTGCCAACTATAAACATCAGTGCGCTGTCAGCATTCTTCTCAGAACAAGTCTCAGACTAAAACCAAAACACGGAGCTCTGTTAGCTGTTGAAAAGAAGAGCTAACTCTGTCTCGGCTGAAACCAGGACACACTGACAGAGAAAGCATAAGGATCTGTCCCTCATAATAGTCAGAAAAACAAAAAAAAAAAAGAAAAAAAAACAAGCAAAAATTCTTCTTCCTGCCTGTCTCATATTGTAACTTTTTAAAGTGTATTTTACAGAAAAGATCACATTATAGCAAAGAAATTATGCAATTCGTTATGTTTTCCTGTGTCTGCTCAGATGTTTTTCTATAACTATGAATGTCAGTTAGTGCAAGGCACCAGCTGTTCCAGAAATCTGGAAACTCTCATGCCTGTGACCCTGAGCTGTCCAACTGGCAGCTCTTTCCTGAGCAGTGGTTTCTGAAAGCACCAGGTCTCTGTCCCCAAGGCAACGTACATGCAGGGTCAAGCTCAGACCAGCAGATCTTGGGAGGCCAGGCATTGTGTAAGCTGGAACAAAAACTAGCATAGGCCATCGAGCTTTTCCTGTTTAAGAGGGACGGCAGCAATGAAGCAGTCAAATTCTGCTGATTCAGTGTTTCCTGGTGAAAAACTGTTTACAAGTTCCCAACTAACTTCAGAGAATCATAGAACGGTTTGAGTTGGAAAGGATCTTAAAAATCATCTATTTCCAACCTCTCTGCCACAGGCAGGGACACCTTCCACTAGATCAGGTTGCTCAAAGCCTCATCCCACCTGGCCTTGAACACTTCCAGGGATGAGACATCCACAACTTCTCTGGGCAGCCTGTTCTAGTGTTTCACCATACTCATGATTCTATGATTAATTGTAAAAAATTTCTTTCTTATCCACTTATCTCCTTATCTAATCTAAATCTACCCTCTTTCAGTTTAAAGCCATTATCCCTTCTCTTATCACTACATGCCCTTGTAAAAAGTCTCTCTATCTTTCTTACAGGCTTCTCCAGGCTGAACAACCCCAACTCTCAGCCTTTCTTCATAGGAGAGGTGCTCCTGCCCTCGGATCATCTTTGTGATCCTCCTCTGGACCGTCTCCAACAGGTCCATGTCGTTCTTCTGTTGAGGTCCTCAGAGCTGAACACAGTACTCCCGGTGGGGTCTCATGAGAATGGAGTCAAGGGGGTGAATCACCTCCCTCGACCATGTTTCTTTTGATGCAGCCCAGGATGCAGTTGGCTTTCTGGGCTGCAAGTGCACATTGCCTGCTCATATTAATTAATTTTCTCAGAGCTTTAGCTTTTCCAACCTGATCCCTCACTACTCAGGCAATTTCTCTATATTCCTTCCAGGCTACCTGTCCTTGCTTCCACTCTCTGTAGGCTTCCCTTTTTCGCTTGAGTTTGTCCTGGAGCTCCTTGTTCATCCATGCAGGCCTCCTGGTATTTCTGCCCGACTTCCTCTTTGTTGGGATGCATCACTCTTGGGCTTGGAGGAGGTGATCCTTGAATATTAACCAGCTTTCTTCCTGCCAGGACTTTATCCCTTCTGAAGGGAAGGTGAGCTGAACTTACCTTCAGCTTTCCTAATGTACTTCAGTTTTAGCCTAGTAATTAAGCCTGATTTCTCTATGTTTTTGCTGACTGTCAAATTAAATCTGGTTGGAACATGTTAGTATGTTATTAGGGACTGGAAACCATCTAATAAACTTTTTAAGACCATTTTTCCGTAGTCTTATTTTAATTCAGGTGATCTGTATTCCTCCATTCTTCCTACTTGTTTATTATTTTCTTTAATGATTGTTGTTTTTTTTTCCCCCTCAGTGAACATAATCACCTAAGATTACAAGTGTTGATAGAAATTTTTCTCTCTCTTTTCTCTATTACAAATCTAAAATTAAAAATGACGAGACTTTTGTGGAACAGGGGGAAAGAGTGAATAGTATTTGCATGGGTTTCCACATCCCCGTCAGAAGTGATTATTAATGCCACCATGTATAAGACTGTCAATGTTCCCCCTCTTAGTAAATTGTTTACATGTTTTTGATGGCTTTTTTACCACCTAGCCTGGGATTACTGGTTGATTAATTTACTTCTCTTTCCATGAGGGGCATGTTAAAGCTTGTGCATCCGTCTCACACCCAATGTGTCAATAATAATGCCTGAATAACATAAACTTGTAGTTTTTTTGGTTATTTTTCTTTTCATCTATTTTTTATCATGACTCAGTTTCCTTCTTCTTTTGCCTGATTCAGGATTGTGGTTTCCGTTTAAAAGAAAATTTCAGACATTATTATGTTTCTGTGTATAAGCAGAAAGTATTTTCCATTCCTAAATTGTGTGCTATTCAGACTTTTGTGGTTTGTGGGCCCTTTTATGTTTGTCAGTGGAGCATATCACATCAATTTATTGAACTTAAAGTGTCTGAAGCAGGCTTGTTTGTTTAAATTCAGGGATATCTAGAAGACTCCTTTGAAAAGACTTTCAGAAATTTGCGGGCTGCTGAACTATTATGTTAGAAGCAATGAAGCTAGATTAACCCACCAAAGAATTCTTATTATTCCTTAGAGTTCTGTAAAAGACAAACTGTTTTTTGGGTTACCTTTCCAGCCCCAGATGAAAGAAATAAATCAATTAAAATTCAACTTTTTCAGGAAAGTAAGACAGAATCAAACAGTGAAAAGATACTAACTGTGGTATGAATATTAAGTTTCTGATGGTTTGGATGAGGAGAAAGACAACTTGATAATGAAAGAGTAGGTAGAGGAAAGGAGAGCTGTCAACTGATTTGATTTTAGCATTTCTTAAAAGTGCTCAGGTAATTTAATTATATGAAAATCTGTGGTGTTATCTTCTAAGATGTTCATGCAGAGAAAAGGAAGCCCTAAAAGTCCAAAACAAAACCAAACTACTGTTTTTGCTTTTAATATGTAATTGTTCTAAGGCTCTCTTTCATAATAAAAGGCAAAAGCTGGACAGGGTTAGTAGGCTACTGGTTTTGGAAGTCCACAGACTGACTAGACGGATGTAGAGAATTGCTTCTGTAGTTTGTTCTGGACTCACAAAATCCTGCGTTTCTCAATGCAACGGCCTTATGTGATGGTTAACTCCTTTGCAGCTGAAGAAGATCTGTTGCCCTTCAGCAGTCTTGGAGGATCATTTGATGAAGCATATTTTCACTTCTTAACCGGAGAAGTGTGAGCCAAACGGATGTGAGAAGCAGCACAGGAAAACAGCAGGCAGACTGAAAAGCAGACAGACTATGCAAAGACTGCCCAGTCATTCTTGGAAAAGAGCAGGTGAGGCAATGATAAAAATTTAAGAAAATGAAATGTGTTTTGGTGACTAGAACTAACAAAACCAAAATCAAAGTATGGCAGAGTCCTACCAAAATAATCGTGAAAAGAAACACAGCTGGAAGAAACAATGAACAGAACAGAACCCATAAAACTGAATTACCTTTAAAACAAAGAAAATGAAAGAAAAATAAGGGACATAGGTGATGCAGTGACAGAGTGAAAAATGAGTAATAGAGAACTGTCGTGGTTTTAGGCTGATCCAGCAACTAAAACTCACACAGTCTCTCCTTCTCCAATAAAGTAGAGAGGAGAGAAAAAAAAACAAAAGGACTGAGGGTTGAGGCAAGAACAGAGGGAGCACCCACCAACCATGGTCCTGGGCAAAACAGGCAGCGCTTTTCTCAAAGCAAAACAGTTTATTAATGATTACTTAGAAGGACAAAGGGAAATAAAAACCGATTACTTGAGAGGACAGAAAGAAACAAAACCAGATCTTAAAACCGACACCTTCCCCCCCCCACCTTCCTTTTCCTCCCGGCTCTACCTCCTCCCCCCAGCAGCACAGGGGGCAGGGACTGGGGGAGTGCAGGTCAGTTCATTCCGTGCTGTTACTGCTGCTTCTTTCTTAAAGGAGAAGGAGTCCTTACACCCTTTTCCCCTGCTCCAATGGATCCCCTACCCACGAGGAAAAATCCACAAACTTCTCCAACGTGAGTCCAGCCCACTGGAAACAATCCTTCCCCACAGATTGCTCCGGTGTGGGCTTTACCACAGTCTCGGGTACTTAGGGAGCTGCAGCCACTCGCTCCGGCGTGGGTCGTCACGAAGACTCCAGATGCCTTTCTGCCTTGCCGTGCCCCCAACACGACCATCCTCGGGCTCAGGCATCTTCTCCCCACGGGCTGCGAGTGGGTCGCTGCTCCACCGAGGCCGTCCTGGTTGCAGGGGGGCAGCCTGCTATCTCACCATCAGCCGCAGGGGAAACTCGGCTCCGGCACACCTCCTCCCGCTCCATCCTCACTGACCTGCTGTCGATGCAGCTGTTTCTCTCAGATCTCAGTCCTCTCCAGGTGAACTCAGCCCAGTGGGCACCCTGGGAGTGGGGTGCCCCCGAGTTCCCCAGCTGGCTCCGCCGCCGCCATCCTCCGTGGGCAGCGCCGGCCCGACGCAGGCAGCCGCCCGGCCGGGAGCCAGGGAGCGGGGGCAGTGCCCTCCTCCCTTCTCTGGTCGATCCTGGGCGAAGCACCTTTTCCGGTTCCCTTGTCCTGACTTAAATAGGGCAATTCGCAGAGGCGCCCTATTGGCTCAACCCCGAGGGGGATGGCAGTCTGATCCGGTGGCCAGAACTAAGCCTAACCCGGATCCAAAACCAGGGAGGTCACAGGGAGCAAAATCCCTCTCCTGCCACCAGAACCACCCCCCCCTCCACATCAAACCATGACATTCCACCCCTCGCCTCTGCGAATTCCATATTTAGGCACAACTTTAGTTACAGAAAGAGAACACAGAGTTACAGAAAAAGAACACAGTATCAACAACAACATCGAAGAAGAAGAAGAACACACATTTTACAAACAATCCACCCCTTGTCCCTTCACCAGTCACAACAATCAAAGTTTCCCAAGGTCCTTCTGTTTTTCAGCACTGTGAAGTCCATGTTTTGCCCGTTACCTCTCCCAGTCACTATTCTTATCTCAAATTCCTCGAGCCCCACGTTGGGCGCCAAAAAGGACTGTCGTGGTTTTAGGCTGATCCAGCAACTAAAACTCACACAGTCTCTCCTTCTCCAATAAAGTAGAGAGGAGAGAAAAAAAAACAAAAGGACTGAGGGTTGAGGCAAGAACAGAGGGAGCACCCACCAACCATGGTCCTGGGCAAAACAGGCAGCGCTTTTCTCAAAGCAAAACAGTTTATTAATGATTACTTAGAAGGACAAAGGGAAATAAAAACCGATTACTTGAGAGGACAGAAAGAAACAAAACCAGATCTTAAAACCGACACCTTCCCCCCCCCACCTTCCTTTTCCTCCCGGCTCTACCTCCTCCCCCCAGCAGCACAGGGGGCAGGGACTGGGGGAGTGCAGGTCAGTTCATTCCGTGCTGTTACTGCTGCTTCTTTCTTAAAGGAGAAGGAGTCCTTACACCCTTTTCCCCTGCTCCAATGGATCCCGTACCCACGAGGAAAAATCCACAAACTTCTCCAACGTGAGTCCAGCCCACTGGAAACAATCCTTCCCCACAGATTGCTCTGGTGTGGGCTTTACCACAGTCTCGGGTACTTAGGGAGCTGTAGCCACTCGCTCCGGCGTGGGTCGTCACGAAGACTCCAGATGCCTTTCTGCCTTGCCGTGCCCCCAACACGACCATCCTCGGGCTCAGGCATCTTCTCCCCACGGGCTGCGAGTGGGTCGCTGCTCCACCGAGGCCGTCCTGGTTGCAGGGGGGCAGCCTGCTATCTCACCATCAGCCGCAGGGGAAACTCGGCTCCGGCACACCTCCTCCCGCTCCATCCTCACTGACCTGCTGTCGATGCAGCTGTTTCTCTCAGATCTCAGTCCTCTCCAGGTGAACTCAGCCCAGTGGGCACCCTGGGAGTGGGGTGCCCCCGAGTTCCCCAGCTGGCTCCGCCGCCGCCATCCTCCGTGGGCAGCGCCGGCCCGACGCAGGCAGCCGCCCGGCCGGGAGCCAGGGAGCGGGGGCAGTGCCCTCCTCCCTTCTCTGGTCGATCCTGGGCGAAGCACCTTTTCCGGTTCCCTTGTCCTGACTTAAATAGGGCAATTCGCAGAGGCGCCCTATTGGCTCAACCCCGAGGGGGATGGCAGTCTGATCCGGTGGCCAGAACTAAGCCTAACCCGGATCCAAAACCAGGGAGGTCACAGGGAGCAAAATCCCTCTCCTGCCACCAGAACCACCCCCCCCTCCACATCAAACCATGACAAGAACCGAAAGAGAAAAACACCTAACAGAAATCATGTATAAGTACCTGTGAAAACGTATAAGAAAAACAGGATAGGGTAAATTGACACAATTCTGCCATACCTTTTTATCTTGATTTATTACATAATCTTTATAGAGAAAAGTTTTAAGATGTAAATTATACTTCTAAAATTGACATCTACATATATCTACTGACCTTACTAAGTTACCGCAGCATCCAGCATCTACTCACATTTATACCTGCTATGTAAATTTTGGAGATTATAATAAATGTATTTATATTATAATTAAATTATGTTTTGACATTTTTCTTCCCAAATGAGAATTTAGAATAGCAATATTCTGCATATTAAAGAAGAAATACAGGAAACAGAAATAGACGAAAACCAGGAAGATGTCAAATTTATATGAAGTTTCATAGATTTCATTGATTTCATAGATTTTCTAGGTTGGAAAAGACGTTATAGATCATCCAGTCCAACCGCCCCTAATCTCCCATTAAACCATATCCCTAAGCAGTTCATCCACCCTTTTCTTAAACACATCCAGGGATGGGGACTCAACCACTTCCCTGGGCAGCCTATTCCAGTGGCTGACAACCCTTTCAGAGAAGAAATTCTTTCTAACATCCAACCTGAACCTCCCCTAACTAAGCTTATACCCATTTCCTCTTGTCCTATCACCCATCACTAATGTAAAGAGCCCTTCCCCCACCTCCCCACCATCCCTTCTCAAGTATTTGTAGGCTGTAATCAGGTCTTCCCTCAGCCTCCTCTTCTCCAGGCTAAACAGCCCCAACTCCCTCAACCGCTTCCCATAAGTTTTATTTTCCAGCCCCTTGACCAGTTTAGTCGCCCTTCTCTGGACCTGCGCCAGGAGATCAATATCTCTCTTAAAGCGAGGGGCACCTCTCTTAAAGTGAGACAAGTTGTCCTTGTCAAGGTAATGATACACTGTGTGTGACTTAGTCAATTAAAAATGCTGAACAGTTGAGAATCAGAAAAGTAAGTGAATCTTAATAAAATTAATAAGAATAAAAACATCAACATCTATTTTCTAATGGATGGGTAATTACATGAATGTATGTGAGCATATACAAATATTTATACACCTCACTCCCACCCGTAAACACACATTTTAATTAAGACATAGAATTTTTAAGTATTAGAAAGCCTTTGCATTCCATATTAAATATTTTTTTTCACCTAGTCAAGTCTTTCATTTTTCTAGGGTGATTTTACTCATTGAACAGAGAGGAGCAGTTCCTCGAGTATGTAAAAAGCTTATTGCCTCTCTTAAATGTTGTCTTCAGCTGCATTTTGTTCTCATGGTTCACATTTGAAAGGCATCCATACTGATCTATTCTTGAAAAAGGATCAGAATTTCACAGAAAATGAAGAATTCCTTAAAATTCAACTTCTAAGTTAGTTAACTTAAAATGATCCAACATCATTTTAAGGGGCAGAATATTTTCAGTTAGTCAAACACAAAAGGATATCTCTAAATCAAGCTCGTGGCAGAATTTGAACAAGTTATCTTTGTGAAAATGTAATATAAACCTCAAGCAAAAAGGCTTCAGAGACATTAGAGTACAGTTTTATTCAAATTCTTGTTTGGTTTACTATAAATATACATAAAAGTCCATGTCATGGAGGTACACCAAAACAACTCTATACGGATAATAAATTCAAGGAAACTTTTTGTAACTAAAATTAAACAGCCAAGATTAATGAGACAATGGGAGTAGCTAAACACTTTGACAACATTTAACAAATTGTAGGTTTGACACACCAATCGGGGCTGTTATTACTACACAACAACAAATGGGAATGATGACCACAAAGTGTGCACACACTCACTCACATAAAAGGAAAATTCTCACTTGAGAGTACCCAGACGATAGAATTCTTCGCCTAAAGAGGTGAGTGCTCACTCAGAGATATATCGAGAAAGAATGATCACTCACTAAAAGAAGGGTCAGGGCACTCTCAGAAAGTTTCCTTGAGTGGCATCCCAATCCCAAGGGGGAGGAGAGGTTCTGATCGCAGACCAATTGCTCCAAAAAGAACTACTCCCACAGAAGATCTCAGGCAGGATCCTCATTTTACAGCCTGGTTGACCTGAACTGTGGTCATCTATTGGTCGTGGTCCAGAGGCTCCTTTGTGCCAAGGCATCTCACTGACTGGGGACCTTGCCTATTGACCAAGGGGTCCTGCCTTTCTTATCCCTGCCACCAGGGGAGTATCTGCTGTTTGGCACCCGGCCACAATGTGACGTCTGAGACGTGGAAGATAAAGGCGCGAAGGAGCCATCAGCTGCCACTCCTAAGGCCTTGACCTGCATCAGGGCGGTGGGTGCTCCTGTCGCAGTCCACTAATTCCATATGAAGCCAATAATAGAATCTGGCCCATAATATTAATATTGCTTCACTGCAAATGAAATATTTAAACATAAAGCAATTGTTGTGCAAACGTAAAGGCTGATCTGGACCTAAGTTTAAAAAAAAAGCTTAATTCAATAAACCACTAAGAATTTCACAATTCTTAGCCTGAATGACGACCTTATTATCCGCTTAATCTCCTTGTCTTTAAAAAGGGGAATATTGCAAACACAATTTAAAAAGCTTTATGCTTTTATGGAGAACAGTTAATATTGAGCCATAAGAGTTTAAGTCTACGTCATGGTTTAGGCTGTTCCGGCAACTAAACTCCACACAGCCGCTCACTCACCTTCCCCCACCCACTGAGGATGAGGAAGGGAATCAAAGGAGAAAAAGAAAAGAGACCCATGGGTTGAGATAAGAACAATTTAATACTACTACTACTACTGCATGAATATATACATGTACAATGATAATAATATATACAAATGGGTGATGTACGGTGTAATTGCTCACCACCCAGTGACCAAGGCCCATCTCGTCCTGGACTCATGATGCTGAAACAGATAAGTCCCAACACTGCAATCCCGGATGAGCGAGAGGCCTGAAAACAGAGCGAGAATGGGAGAGGGAGAGTGCTCTGAGAGTCTGAAAGTGAGGGCCCCAAAGGAGCAAAAGGCCCTTCTTTCTGACTGATCCTCACGTTTACACTGGGAATGACGCTGCATGATACGGAATACTTCATTGACCAGTTTGGTTCTCAATCCTAAATCTATGTACAAGTCATAAGGAAAGTCGTGGACCCTCTGTCCCGGCCATGCTCCCCCTTATCCTGTTGTGCTCCTGCACGCTGGCAAGAACACGGCAGCTGAAAAGTCCTTGAGACCTCAGTGCCAACTATAAATATCAGTGCGCTGTCAGCATTCTTCTCAGAGGAGGCCTCAGACTAAAACCAAAACACAGAGCTCTGCTAGCTGCTAAAAAAGAAGAGCTAACTCTGTCTCGGCTAAAACCAGGACAGTATTTCTCATATATTTCTTATGCAGAGGCTTTTCCTTTCATGTAGCATCATGAACTCATCACCTTACTATCACAATGACAAGACGTTTCCTAGTACCTGTCTTCTGGGGTGCTCAGAGGTTTATTTGTATAGATCTGATTCTCATGCTAGATGTTTAGCACTTTTAGAGTTAAAGTGTTAATGGTTTCACTCATTTTCAGCTTTTGAAAAATAATGCAAGATCCTTAAACATTCTGATTGTATAATTTCTCATGTTTAGTACGTGCTGTAGAGCAGGTTATACAGAGCAGCCAGGATGAATGTTAGGTGTGCCCTCAGGCTGACTAGTTAATCTAGTTAAGAACCTGTTTCAAAAGATGTGTCTGAATCCTGATGTATACAGCAGGAAAATACTTCTTTTTTATTGTGCCGCTCTTGGGTATATTATATCGGGAAGACTCTTGGTGATATGTTGAGACCAGTGTTTGATGAATCATAAAATTTGGGCTGAAATGCTTTAGAAAAATGGTGCATTCAATATATTTTATCTCTTTTTATAACTCACACACTATCTGCAGGCATATTTCCACATCAAACTAACATTTAATGACCCTGGAAGCAGAAGTCCTGATTTGTTTCAGTAAATAACTGTTTTAATATACCTGACAGCTAATCTCTACATTCTTTTTTTCTCTCCTCTCTCTCAAGTTCCTGCTCCAGTGGACATTCAAAGTAGAAAGGCCCTTGTTCAGTAGCTTTGATGATTTGCCCAAAATCCCACGCTCAGTGCACATCAGTGCAGGGCACTTTCACAAAATAATTTATTACCTCATGGATACAGGCAGCTCTACTCTCATTAATTTAAATACAGTCCTTAGATTCCACCTTTTGATTTTAAAAAGATGAAGTTTAGTTTTTATCTGTTTTGGCATACAATGGATAATTTAATACTGTCTTCCAGTTAATATGTCTAAATGGTGTTCAATGGATTAAGAAGCAATGAGAAGAATTTCTGAGTACTGTTCATGTTGAAACCAGCTTTCTGCTCCTGATTTTAATTTAAATAATTTCCAGTAAGATTAGGTGACATGGTCCCATGTGGATTTTATCTGAACAAGATTTAGAGATGTTCAGCTAAATGTATTTCTGATCATTAAAACAAAACCCATCAGCAAAGTCCCTTGGTAGACTGTTAAAAATGTTACAGAATCACTAATGTCTGAAAATCTTTTCTCGCCCTTACAGCCCCTAGTAATTCTTACCAAGGCTGTGCAAAGTAGCACATTCTTAGGAAAAAGAATGAAGAAAAAAAGAAAATGAAATATTGTTAAAAGTGAGAGGTCTAGGTGGTCAAATATTAGTTCAGGGAATTACATGTCAAAGACATTTTTTGCTTCCAGACTGGCATAACATGACAACAGTCTAAATTAGAAGCTTCACAGTTTTCAAAGAATAAATGCTACCATCTTTCAAAAATTATTTTAAATCACTGATATTATATACACATATATTGATATGTGAACATAGAATCATAGAATGTTTAGAGTTGGAATGGACCTCAAAGATCATCTAGTTCCAACTACCCTGCCATGGGCAGGGAAACCCTCCACTACAACAGGTTGCCCAAAGCCTCATCCAACTTGGCCTTGAATACTTCCAGGGATGGGGCATCCACAACTTCTCTGTGAAACCTGTTCCACTGCCTCACCACCCTCTGAGTGAAAAATTTCTTCCTTATATCTAATCTAAATCTGCCCTCTTTCAGTTTAAATCCATTGCCCCTTTTCCTATCACTACATGCCCTTGTAAAAAGTCCCTCTCCAGATTTCCTGTAGGCCCCCTTTAAGTACTGGAAGGCTGCTATAAGATCGCCCCGGAGCCTTCTCTTCTCCAGGCTGAACAGCCCCAACTCTCTCAGCCTGTCTTCATAGCAGAGGTGTTCCAGTCCTCAAATCATCTTCATGGCCCTCCTCTGGACCTGCTCCAGTAGCTCCATGTCCTTCTTGTGTTGGGGACTCCAGAGCTGAACACAGTATTCCAGGTGCGGTCTCGCGAGAGCTGAGTAGAGGGGTAGAATCACTTCCCTTGACCTGCTGGCCACGTTTCTTTTGATGCAGCCCAGAATATGGTTGGCTTTCTGGGCTGCCAGTGTACATTGCCAGCTCATGTTGAGCTTCTCATCCACCAGCACTCCCAAGTCCTTTTCCTCAAGGCTGCTCTCAATCCATTCTCCGCCCAGCCTGTACTTGTGCTTGGGATTGCCCCAAACCACATGCAGGACCTTGCACTTGGCCTTGTTGAACTTCATGAGGTTCTCACAGGCCCACCTCTCAAGCCTGTCAAGGTCCCTCTGGATGGCATCCCTTCCCTCCAGCGTGTCCACAACACCACACAACTTGGTGTCATCTGCAAACTTGTTGAGGGTGCCCTCGATCCCACTGTACGTGTCACCAACAAAGATGTTAAACAGCACTGGCCCCAGTACTGATCCCTGAGGAACACCACTTGTCACTGGTCTCTGCTTGGACATCGAACCATTGACCACAACTCTTTGAGTGCGACCATCCAGCCAATTTCTTATCCACCGAGTGGTCCATCCATCAAAACCACGTCTTTCCAGTTTAGAGACAAGGATGTCGTGTGGAACATCAGTGTTCTCTCTATACTACAAGATGAGAACTATAAAAAAATACTCAACAGTCATATCATTTTAGAACTAAAAAAATCAAGAATTCATTTTTTATTGTCAGATGCAGAAATAACTGCAAATAACTCCATGCGGAGTTATAGTTAAATGTAAAGTATTTTAACTTTATTCTTCACCTTAATATTAAGGATAAAGAACCCTCAGTGTTATTTTTGTTAGCAGATACAAATCTGGTGATATGCCTTGTTTTTTAAAAAAATCTAAACTCTACTAATTCGTAATAGTTTTTCCTAGTCTTAGTTTTGTTTAAAAAGTTTCTTATAGCTGAGATAAAGCCAAACATCATAAATGAATGAATGAATGAATAAATAAATAAATATATAAACCTCAAACAAAAAACAACAACAAAATACCTAAACAAATCTAACCCCCAAATCTCAAAATAGCACTTGCAAAACAGATTTAAGTCCTAGAGCCATTGGAAATCAAAATAGTTCACCCCTGTATCAAAGGGTTTTGATATCATTCTAAAATAAATCTTTGGGAACAGTTGGGATATATTTTGCAGAGATGACAAAGGAGTCTTCTGAAAATGTACCTCTTGAAACTCAAATTCATGGCAGCAAGAAGTTCAAGCTCCACTAATTTAAAAAATCTATAAATAATATTAAAATTATTTTAAAAAATATGAGTGCTTTTATAGAATCATAGAATATTTTGGGTTGGAAGGGACCTTTAAAGGTCATCTAGTACAAAATCACCCTGCAATGAGCAGAGATATCTGCAACTATACCGGGTAGTTCAGAGCCCTGTTCTATCTGACCTTGAATGTTTCCAGGAATGGGGTATCTACCACCTCTCTGGGAACCTGTTCCAGTGTCTCATCACGCTCATCATAAAAAATTTCTTCCTTGTATCTAGTCTGAATCTATCCTCTTTTAGTTTAAAATGATTTCTCCTTGTCCTATAGCAACAGGCCCTGCTAAAAAGTTTGTTCCCATCTTTCTTATAGGCCCCCTTTAAGTACCAGAACGCCACAATAAGGTCTTCCTAGAGCCTGCTCTTCTCCAAGCTGAACAATCCCAACTCTCTCAGTCTTTCCTCATAGGAGAGGTGTTCAATCCCTCTGATAATTTTTGTTCTTAGAAGTTCTTCTTTGAGACATAGATATTCAATTTGATTCAGAAATCTGAAATTTAAGTATTATGATTGTTGTGGGTTAGGCCAATCCGGCAACTAAACCCCAGGCAGCTCTCCCACTCCAGTGAAATGGAGAGGAGAAAAATGTAATAAAAGAGCCGAGGGTCGAGACAGGAACAGAGGAGCACCCACCAACCACGGTCCTGGGCAAAAATGCTCATTTCTTAAAAACACACCACCACTCCCCTCCTTTTGCCTTCTCTTCCCGGCTCTACTTCCTCCCCCCAGCGGCGCAGGGGGCAGGGAATGGGGGAGTGCAGGTCAGTTCATTCCATGCTGTTACTGTCACTTCTCTTAAAGGAGAAGGAGTCCTTACACCATTGTCCCTTGCTCCAGTGGATCCCCTACTCACGGGAAAAGAGTGAGGTCCTACCCGCTGGGAGGCAATCCTTCCCCAACAGATTGCCCCAAGTGCGGGCTTTACCACAGTCTCGGGTTCTTAGGGAGTCGTAGCCACTCACTCTGGCGTGGGTCATCATACAGACTTTCAATGTGCTCCGGCGTGGGTCGTCATATCGACCTTCAATGCGTCTCCGTACAGACTTAGATGTGTAAATGCATAAAATGCGTAAATGTGCCTCGACCTGTGTCCATGACTCACAATAGTCTCAGGCTCAGGCATCTCCTTTAATGAAACACCTCCCCATCGGCGGGGGTCATCCCACGGACTCTAGATGCGTACCGTACTCAGGCTCTGGCATCTCTTCTCGACGTGGATCCTCCACGGGCTGTGAGTGGGTCTCTGCTTGCTCCACCGAGGACTTGTTGCAAAAGAGGTTGCTTGCAAGGGGGACTCAGCCGTGGCACACGTTGTTCCGTTCCATCCTCACTGACCTGGATGATCTGTGTGGCCGTTTGTCTTAGATCTCAGTCTTTTCTGGGTGAACTCGGCCCGGTGGACGCCCTGGGAGCGGGGCTCTCCCCAAGTTCCCCAAGGGGCTCCATCAGGGCCATCCTCGACGGGGCGGGCACCGGCCCAGCCCGGGCCGCAGGCCCAGCTGGGTGCCGGGGCCGTGCCCCCCTCCCTTCTCCTGGGCAAAGGCACACCTTTCCGGTTCCTTTGTCCCGATGTAAATAGGGCAATTCGCAGAGGCGTCCGATTGGCTCAAGCCCCAAGGGGGATGGGAGTCCGGTCCAATGGGCAGCTTCTGCCACCTGGACCTCTCCCCAACACTTCAAACCATGACAATGATAAAATAAATTATTTGAACTTTTTTGGTTGAGAGATGGCAAAAATCTCTTGTCAAATTTAAGTGACTGACCACTTTTGCAGGGCAAAATAACCATAATGATTATCTAGACTGAGTTTTTAATGGGACATCGAAAACAGCATGTTTTTCAAATACAGTAATTCACACTTGAACTGAGTCAAGATTTCATAAAGACAGGAAACCTTGATTTAAATTTTTACTACCTGTGGATTATCTTTGGCTTAGATGTTTTTCAGCATGTCTTCATATATCACAGTATTTACACCTATCAAAACAAGTATAATCAGTGAAACTTAGTGATCACAATCAAATGAAAACGTCATAATGCTGAACAATAGTGATTTACTTTAAAAGACTAGAAGTCCACATGTCCTTATGTCAAAACTTTGATCCATGACTAAAGAAACATTACTAAATCAAGTTAAATAAGAAAATTTTCCCAATTAAATGCTTCAGCAAGATTTATATTATTTTTTCTTAATATTGTATTTCTTCCTGGAATAACATTTCAGTCTTTAGTAGTGAAGGTTAGACAAGATCAAACATAATTATAAATTTTTTGTCACAGTAACTAGACAATTCAAGTAGCTCTGGTTTCATGTCTGTCCACTAAAAACTGTTACAACATGTTGTCTAATAAATACTTCCACTGATGACAGCAAAATTTGCTTTGGAGTTACATTCTTAATGCTAATACTAGTATTGGAAATTCAACTCTCTTATTCAGAAGATATATACATAATCTTACATGATCATTTTAAGAAAGACCTTTAGGAATCATTATTTTATAGCATTTTGTTATTCTTATATATTATTTACTCTCTGGTGTTGCTCACCAGTCTAGACTGCAGCTCCAAGGATGTCATTGCATCTTCCACAACCAGGAGGAAATGGCCTGCCTTTTGTAGGCAGGGCCTAAACCTTAATTAGATAATTACAAGCCAGCTGGGTGATAGCCATAATTCATCCTTTTTGTTTTACAGGGTTTTTTTTTGGGTTTTTTTTGTTTTCAGGAAGGCTTTATGGTGAGCAGAGACCCAATTCATTCATTCCAACTCCAGCTCGCTTCCCTCTTTTGGGGTAGCGGCTTTATCTTCTTTATTGAAGGACTTCTCACTCTGGCTCTTGCTCTGGCTCCAGCAAGGGAGTCAGGATCGTGATCTTCAGGGTCTCTCGTGAGGGTATCACATCGGGATCACCAGATGTTGCTCACCAGCCTAGGCTGCAGCTCTAAGGATGTCATTACATCTTCCACAGCCAGGAGGAAATGGCCCGCCTTTTGTAGGCAGGGCCTAAACCTTAATTAGATAATTACAAGCCAGATGGGTGATAGCCATACTCTGGCAGTAAGCCATGTGTTACTGATAAATGTCTTAATACATGTGAAATTTTCATGAGTAAAGAAAGGTCCTTAGACATGCTTTATTTTTTTTCTGTATAGACAGTGTTTGCAACTGAACTGCATCTTTTTCACCATGTTCATTATTACACTTTTGATGAAGCCAGCTATGAAAGCCTTAGTATTTAAAACACAGTAAGATATTTTCTACCAAAATATAAATATAACATGTAATCGTCATAAATGATATATCGAATACTTCTGTATGACAGAATTAAGGTAACTTATGCAGCTAATTTTTGACATCTTATTGTATACATTATTATTTCACGGGTTTTGATACTAATCTTACTGCTTTCAGAACCAGGAGGGAATATAGCTCAGTAAATTAATTAGGACAGATCCTTTTATCTCCATGTAGCAAAATTTTACCGAGGATTGTAAAATTATTAATATTTTCAAACCCTTTTTGTGTTTGCCGTCACATTCTTTGGGCTTAAACACTGAAATTTTGGAACACGCGTGTAAAATAATACCCCCATTTTAACTTTAAGAGAAAGACACAGCTATAACAAGAGCAAGCTTTGTGAAATCTCAGTTGCTTCTGAAAAAATGTGAATCTTGTTTTTCAAAATATTTATTCTTTTATATGAATATTTTTACACCAAAATGCAAAAAAAAAATCTTTGCCCAAACAATGTGCCCTATTGCTTTTTGTATGTAAACTTTCTTATGCTCATTTTCAACTGAGAAGACAAATAGAATCCAGAGGGTCTAGTGAAGCCCCAATTAAAGAGAAAAAGAGGCATTTTGGCTCTAATCAGACTATGCCATCAAGAAGTTTAGTTGTCACAAATATTTTTGACTCATTTGTCCAAGCAAAACTTTTGTAATGCCTTTCCTGTACTCAAAAAATATTTTTTTGTACTCAAGTTCATTTACTTCGAAGAAGTTTACTGAACAAGTTGATGTGAAAAGAATATGGACAATTTATAATGCCTCTATCTAAAGTTTTGGGTAAAAACTTGATCAATTGATAAAGTTCGATTGAAACATTTTTATGACTAAGATGGTTCCAAACTTTAAAAAAACCTTTATGGATAGCGAACATAGTATAATTTTTGTGTAGCATCCGCATACCATATATTAAAACAATCTCTTGGGAAACTAGTTCTTGCATGAAAAAGAAGTGGGTAAAAACATTTCAAGGAAATGTAGATTTTTTTTTTTCATTTGTTATTTTTGTTTCTGAGTTTTGATTATAATATTCCTGGAATTAAAAATGTGAATATGTTGCTCAATCCTCAAAATTTCTCAAAACTATTTTATTTATTTATTTATTTAGGTATTTTTACTTTTACGTATTAAACATACTTCTATAATCCTGGATGTAGTTTGAACATATTCACTCATTTAAAAAGATGAACTCTATTTCGGTGCAGATCTCTTCTGGTATTATAATATTGTAATACAAAAAAATGTTTTGTTTTCTACATTAGTAGTCAATCCTTGTCACAAATGATATGCCAAAAGTGAACACAGTACAAAATCATGCTAAAACAACTTTTCCCAGTTCAGTTTGTGAGATATAACATCACATTTCTTGTGGTTTTTAAAACACATAGGAGATGTATAATTGGCAGTGTGGGTGGGATTTTTTAAGTGAAGTAGATTTTGACAGATATAATCATGTTAATTTTTGAAAGTAATAGCTTGTATGTTTCTCAGTCAGTTCCCAGACTGAGACATGATACTGAGATTATCCAAGATGCAAAACCAAAAATCTTGAAATAAAATAATAGAGAAAATAACAAGATTGATATGAAATACATTCAATGTGTAAGCTACAATTTAATTTCAGTTCTTCATGTAAATATTTTTAGAGAGGGCTTTTTGTAAAAAAATTCTCAATCCTTCATTTTAATTCACTGAAAAAAATACAATTCTTTAATAAAAATTATTATATTATAAAAGTAAAAATGAGGAGAACCTAAATACCTTCTTTGGTATTCATATGAATGCCACTATGCTATATATCTCATGCTGCAGCAAAGAAAGGGACAGAGTGCTAAGCACGGACCTTAACTTCCCATGAACATTAATAATACATGAAGGAGAGCGCTTAGCCAGACATTCAAAGAGAATTGCAGTCATGGCCTTGTGCTGCTCTTACAGACTAATGTATCAGAATGACAGCTGCTACCTATTCCCTGCAGCATAGTCTTTATTCATGTCGTAACTGTGCAACAAGGGTAGGATCCTTGCTTTCCTAGTCTACCTCAGGGAGAAAATTCATACTTGGAGAACAGTTTTTTAGTTCTGATTTTCATTTAAAAAGTACAAGTTTTCATACCAAGTAAAACATAATTATGGAGAAATTTCATCATAATAACCACTATTGCACTTTATTTGATGAAATGTTTATGTATTCTTTTTGTATGGATACAAAACAAAACATAAACTACAGTTATACATTATGAAAAATTTATGGAAAATAAAGTTATTTTAAAAACCGCTCCACTTTAAAGCGTTTATGGGATAAAGGTAACTTGGTTTTCAGTAATCAATTCTATTATTAATAATGAAACAACTGTCATGACTCTAGTTTTCAAGAATTAGTACAAACATGTGAATGTGCTTGTATGAATTCAGGATGATCCTGGATATATCCATTGGTATTTAAGGGAGACAGAACACTCACAGCAAACTGTTCCACTCTAATTGCCCAAGACATTGAAATACTGAAAACTTCTATTGAATTAATGACATTGGTTGTTTCAGGACACAAATCCATGTCATAATGGAAAAAAAAATCCTTTAATTTTTGAAGAAACCTGCAGAAGGAGACATTACTCCTAGGTTCCATGAGGTCTTCTAATTGGAGTATTTTACATTAAAAGGAAGGTAATAATATTTTTAAATATTAATTCACTGATGTTTTCAGTTGCCCTTAACTTTGTGCTTGTTTTAAAAATACCACAGTAAACAGTAACGCATAAAATCAAGAAACGTAATAAAGTATAATGAACATGAATGGAATAACATGAATCAGTCTGGCACAATGTGCTTGATATCATTGTCAAAGAGTAAACTCCATTTTATGTTAATGCTCTAGTGATTTGAAACTAGACTTTAATACAGAAAGTATAAAAACTCTGTGTGAGTGATGAAAATGTTTAATGAATATAAAAACGCTAGTAGATTTTGTTTAAAAGCATTGATGCTTTTTAAATAATATAATCACAATGTAATCTGCATTTTGCAATCATCAAATTGGTTTACAAATTACATACTTGTTGCCTCATTACACTTGAGAATCAGAGCTCTCATCTAGGGGAATAAAACATTTCTAACCCTTATTAATATAACAGTTAGATTAAAAATGTGTCTTAAAAGCTCAGTAGTGTGCAAAGAGCCTGTGAGACATAAAATGTCTTAGACTATTACATTCATAGATATTGATGGCATTGTCAGAGAATTTAATATTTCAAAGTGTGTAAAAAAATTTCCTGGAGGAGACATTCATTCCACCTTATTTATACCCATTATGAGAAGCGGATGGTTCATTCAGATAGAATGAAGCCTATACTGTTGGTTCTTCAACTCTGTTGCTTATGCCCTGGAAGAAGTCCCAGTAGATGTTCACAATGCTACAGCTTCAACCTCTTCAAAATCTCTCATTAGAACACATTTTTGCCATCATATCTACAGGAAGAAACTGGTACTTGCAGAGAACCTTTCTGTTCCATGGGTACTTTCTATCATGTAGCCCTAGGGTGTTCGAGTTTGTGAGTGTAAGCCCCTACCCTCCCATTTTCACAGAATTTGCCTGAACCTGCCCATTGCTCTGCATTTTTCTTCAAAGAAGGGGTTTTCTGGGACTACCTAGCAGATGCCTTCAGCACTTATGGAAACAAATATGAAAGAAAACAAAGAGCAAGGATCCACATCACAGTCGAAATTCAGGAAAATAAAGACTACATCTGAAGACAATAGCAGCAGAGGGTATGAGAAGGTGGACTAGTGCTCCAGTTCTCAAGCACTCTTGAAAAGGAGATTTGGAATTGTCTGATTGGAGTCTTTATTGTAACTAACTACTACAATTCAGATAAAGTAATCCACAAGAGAAAGTAATTGTGCTAAAACTATACAGCAAATTATATCTTCAACCATAAATCACAATAATGCAAATATGAGGAAGAGATTCTTGGAGATAACGTAATTAAATATTGCCACAGAATTTAAAGATGTTTCTTTCAAGTTTTTTGTTATGGAATTCATAAAGACATTATCATACTAACCTGTGAATTCTGTCACTTAAAACAGAAGTTCATTTCAATGGGATTTAGATAGGGACTGTAATTTTGTATTTTATATTCTACAAGAATTGTCTACTTACTTTTCTCTCAGCAATTCAGGTCTTAAAAATGTATTTTTAAGATATTAATTAATTTTCTTTAGAGACTTACACTTTTTAGTATGTTAAATATATAAAATGAAATAATGAAGGGATAGCAGTTGTTCACAAGTTTAGCCACTCTTGCCTCCTGTGTGTCTTCCAGGTAACTGTCTTCTTTTTTCTCAGAAGCAGCAGCCATGTTGTGTTCCATGTTTCTTCGTTGTGTAGACAATTTGCACACACTATAGTCAGAATAATACTCTTTTGAAGGCTGAAAGCTTTGCCCATTTGCCGTAGCTGTGTCCTGTCTCTGATTTCTCAGATTGCTGTTTGACTTTTCCCTGCCTATCACTTTTTTTCATGTACTTCATGCCAGACCAATTTGCTGGTTATATTCTTCTTTCTTTCCTTTTGCTTTTATGTACACTTGCTTTTACATGTTGTTTTTTCCCGTTTTTTCTTTTTTTAAAATGTGTTATTTCCACATGACACATCTCATTCCATTGATTTTGTTCTCTGTCTTCAACTGTACCATTCCAGATGAAACCTTCAGATGGTGACATCAAGAAAAACATTTTGATTTAATACTCTCACATTACAGATCACACTGATTAGCCTTCAGGACCATAAGTCAGCAGTCACTTAATCCTAAACCATGCCAGTGTTTTTAACAACTAAATGCTTCTGAAAAGCTGTATGTTCAGTTTCTGGAGAACTAACACCTGGGGAACAATCCTTTCTGCATCATTTGAAATCAAGTCGTAGTGGTGCATATCTGATTTGGCAACTCGGTATAAATCAAAATGTCAAGACATTTTGGCTTCAGGAGCTGAAAACAAAGAGCATTTAATTCTGCTTCTAGAATAATTCATCATTCTTAGTAGCCCCAAAATATGAAAGATCGTATTCCTATGGTACTGATGGCACTAATTAGTGCACTTCCCCCTGTAGTAGGCTTTTTTGGTCCATTTTAGAAGTCTTTAAGAAGGTTTGCCTTTGTGATGATTATTAATAGTACTGGTTAAAAAAAAAAAAACACAACAGACTAATTTTCTTGTACTTCAAGAAGGATAAATGATAAGTAAAAAGGTTCTTTATTTTCAGTTTTTGAAACAGGTGGTACATGCTTGAAATTTATTATTGTGGCAGTCAGAGGAGCCTTCAGGGAACGGAAGTCAAGTAATTACTACTTGCAGAAATTGAAGAAAAGCAGAAAGGATGCAAAAAGAATAGAACTGAGAAAAGTGGGATATAGAAGCTAGTTTTGCATAGCAAATATGTTTTGTGATAAAAAGGTGTTGCTTTGAAGTTAAAGTGGAGAGTGCAACTTCAGGAAGTGATCTATTCATCACTAGAAGAGTTTATTTCGCCAACGTATATTAATTATATGGTTGTTTCAAGACAGGCTGCAGGATGTATGCTTTACAGTGAGGAATGAGATAGCATTGAGGAGGCTTTAAAACCAAGTATTTTAGCTAAAATAACAGCGTATGGACAATTAAGCATTGTGCAGATTTTTAACAAGGAATTTTAGAAATAAAAATTTCAGAAGAAGAGATTCTGATAAGATGGATTAGTGATTTATTTTGCAGGATTTGTAAACTGATTTATTTCATTAACCCATTTCATGTGGAAGGCATTCACTAAACAATTAATTTTGACTTTAAGGAACAAAAGCATAACATTAATGGCTTATAAATGAGAAGCCTCACCGTGGCAACCTAAAAAAGAACCAGTTCTTCAGAACTGTCAGAGCTCCCACAGCTACTGCTGTTGCTCAAGAGAAATCTACTGTCTCAACTTACTCTGCTTTTGGACTTGTTTCTGAAGGTCAGACCACAGTTTTGAGAGTCACAGTCAATGTTCTTTCCCCTTAAGAAAAAGGGAATTAATTGCTACCCCTGGAAGGAGGTTAAAAAAAACTTTGAATATTTGTTGCTCCTATTGAGGTTGGAATTATAATATGAAAAATAGTTAAAATGTAGAATTCAATATCTTGGGAGATAGCAAAGATCTGGCAAAATTTCAACAAGTACTTGGAAAAATTAAAACTTTCGGTCACACTTTGCTTTTTTGTAACAGAAACAATTTACCAGCTGTGGGCTATCAGAGAGGTAGCATTGATAGGTCTATATAGAAGAAAAAGGGAATCCGAGTTCATTAATAAACTGTGCAGGTATGTGATGCATTACCATGCAAGCTGGATGGCGGAGGAAGCTTGTAGAACTCAAACTGAACATGTTGTTGAATGACAAGAAAAACCTAAGAAGAGATATTTGATGTCTTTTTTTTTTTTTTTTTAAATGGGTGTTGGTACTGATCATTGAGGTTTAGAAGAAAATGGACTACAGAGAATTCCCCATAAATCTCTGCTCAAAAAAGAACCTAAAATAATCACTGTCAAACAAAAATAATTCCATTTCCCCAAATGAAGTATTCCATGTCTTTTTTTCTTCCTACAGCTACAGCACAGAAAGTGTTCATACAAAGCAGGTCAAGGTTTCCAATCACATAACCGTGTATCTTAGTCATATCAATGATGTGAATGGAAGCCATCTTGAAAAAAGGACATATTTAGGAAAATATCCCAAATACTTTGCATTGCTTGGATGATTTATCACTGATGACTGTAGAGATCCCAGATCTGTAAAGAAAAAAAAAACAAGAGTAAATGGAAAATTATAATTTTAGTTATAGGCAGCTGAAATATCTACCTGTGTAAAAAAAATTCCTCGTTCAATGTCAGCAATGAAACCTGTGGTGTTTCCAGAGATGGAATCTTGATTTTTTATGTGTTACACCAGAGCTTTAATAAAAAGACCTGTAAAGTTCTGTAAGTATGACGTCTCTCCAGTACTCAAAGAGCTTTCAATTTTTAGTATTTTAAAAGACAATTAGGCTTAGAAACAGGAAAAAGAACCTTATTGTTATCAAAGTTGGTTCTAAAAATCAGCTGATTTTCACATTTCTTTAGAAAAGGCCAGGAGCGCATGCTGTAAAAGAAGTACAAATTAAAGTGTCTATGAGCACTTTTCTTCATGTCACTCAAAATTTCCCTCTGCCCCCCATCTTTATATTTTGGTTTCCATCTTGCAATAGCAGCCAGGACGGGAAATGAACTTCCAAATTTACCTGATTTTGTAATTGCATTATATTCAAGTGACTTCAGTGATTTGAGGTGGCACATTGATTGCAATCACAAAAGGAGAATGAGACTCAGAGGGAAAATGTTGTTTCTTTCATGGATTCTGTGTAACTAAAATAGTGTATAAATCAGAAACAGACGTATAGAAGTTGGTTGCAGTGTTAGCTATTGCTTGTGTAATTATATTGCATTTCTATTAGATCTGTTTGACAAAGGCTGAAAATAGACTGAGATCATAACAAATAATTTCCGTGAAAAAACAACAGTCATTGCATCCTTATTTCACCTTTTCTGAAACAAAATAAACTCTAAAAGTAGAAAGCTACAATCCATGATTCTTTGGGAGTTTCATAATAACTTGCCCAGCAGAAGCTCAGAAATCTCACTTTTTTACATATTTCCTTTTGCAATATTGTAGAGAAGAGATAAACCAGAGAATCACAAATGTATTTGTTGCCTTCAATGTCTAGAACAGGCAACTTTGAACATGCCAGAAGCTCACCAAATGAGTAAAACAACAAGAGTTTCGATATGAGTATGATTATTTAACACTGTCCTGTTGTATACCTTTCAGAACAGAGAGAAGAGGTGATACAGCGTGACACATGCAAAATACTGTGACGCCTCTAGATCTTGTGAAGCTGCTGTTCAAGGCTAGATAAGAAATAAAAATCTACTTTTAATCTTTGTTACAACATTGCCAAAATAGTATCCAGCAGTCATTTGAATCACCATAATGAAGGAAGTTATTATTTACTCTATTGTTTTCCTATTTCTAGTAGTAAAATCCATACTCATCACCAGGTAATATCTTAGTCTGTGAAGCTTTATAACTGAAGAAGTCAAGACAAATCTTTGTGAATTTCAGAGACATCTTGAAATTTACTGGGTGAATTTTTTTTTTTGTTTACTGTTTTGAATTACAAGGTGTTGCAAATCAAGATTTATGAGCTATTCTCAAAACATGCATGAAGAAATGTGTGACTAGAATATCTATGTGAACATACTTGTCTTCATCATGTCATGGTATGCCATACTTGGTATATCATCTATTCTAAGCTTTTACATTCCTTATTATGTCTTCTTCTGACTGACTATAGAAGACGAGATGTGTAACTGCACTATTTTTGTGTATGATGAGAAAATTGGTTCTCATAACTGTGGAGATGATGCAAATATTCCATTGTATTTATGTTTTTTTCAACCTTTCAGTTTTACGCCCCTTTTGCTCTGTGTATATATGTATATATGTGTATTTGTACATGTGTGTACATATAAAAATAAATAATTCTATCTACTCCCCCATCTTCCCCTTCCCTCCCCCCATCCTCGTCCCCTCCCCTGAAATAGCTAGGAATTAGTTTAGTTTGGACTCATACTAACTTTGCTCTATTCAATCAATTTCTAACTTTGTATTGCAGAATAGGTATGCTTTGTGACTTGAAGTAATTTTTTCACAGAATTTCTCTCTTTACCTCTTGAAAATTATTTACCTTCAAGACTGATCTTGTCACCACAGATACTCTTAACATGAATGCTTAGGTAGTAAATCTTAATTATTACAGTGCCACAAATTTAAAAATGAAATATGAGTGTTATGAGAAAAGACAATATTGTGGTAATCTTAAGGATCTTGTTATATGACTGTATAATGTTGTTTGTTCACCAAAATACATAGATAATATATGTAGTGTGTAGCTATGAGAGAGCTCGTAAATCAGTGCTATGAAGTCTGCAAATTTTGGCACAGATTGTTGGGAAGATACAACATATTTCAGTCCTAAAAGAGCAATAACAGCATTTAATGCTTACATATTGAGACGGTCTTTACTGTTTTCTTAATATCAATACTCATTCCACCTGTGCTACCCCCTTTCTCTCTTTTTAGTTAGGAGCTGGTATATGAGCAAAAGAGTGGGTTTGAAAACATGCATATGTGATCATGTGATGTCCTATGGCAGTATGTAACACACTAGCTGGTTTTAATTTAGTTTCGTTCTCTGCAGAAATTTGTACCTGATGATATATATATATATTCAATTCCCTTTTTAAAACATAGGACAGGATAGTAGATCCGTTAACAAACCTTTTACTACCTATTTTGCCACACCGAAAAAAGAGAAACTTCTCAGTGTTCAACAGCATCCATTCCCTGAAAATTTGTCGTTCTTTAAAAGAGAAGATATTTTCACATGTGGGCAGACTGCACAGAAATGCTACAATGCAGAGTCCTAGTTGGATGATGTGGTAACACATCTCAGAGTCCAGCCAAAGCCATTTATTCCTGGTCACACTTTTCAACTTACTCATGTCTACTTTCTTCTACATAATGGATATATAATGGATATAAATGTTAGAGTTCATAGCATGGGCTTAGAATTAGAATTAGAAGATGACAACACTGTGTATCTCATGTCTGTGCTCTGGAAACACAAAAGCCGTTCTAACTAGAAGACTGTACCTAACCTTAGCCAGAGAGTAGGTAGGGAGATTGTGGTGGAAAGCTAGTTTACATTAATTGCATCAAAATGCATCGCCTCTCTACAACTTGTTCTAAGAGAAAATACAGAATCATAGAATCATAGAATGGTTAGGGTTGGAAGGGACCTCAAAGATCATCTACTTCCAACGCCCCTGCCATGGGCAGGGAAACTTTCCACTGTACCATGTTGCTCAATGCCTCATCCAACCTGGCTTTGAACACTTCCAACAATGGGGCATCTAAAACTTCTCTGGGCAACCTGTTCCACTGCCTCACTACCCTCTGAGTGAAAAATTTCTTCCTTATATCTAATCTAAATCTGCCCTCTTTCAGTTTAAAGCCACTACCCCTTGTCTTATCACTACATGCCCTTGTAAAAAGTCCCTCTCCAGATTTCCTGTAGACCCCCTTTAAGTATTGGAAGGCTGCAATAAGATCACCCCGGAGCCTTCTCTTCTCCAGGCCGAACAGCCCCAACTCTCTCAGCCTGTCTTCATAACAGAGGTGTTCCAGTCCTCAAATCATCTTCGTGGCTCTCCTCTGGACTCGTTCCAGCAGCTCCATGTCCTTCTTGTGTTGGGGACTCCAGAGTGAATACTGCATACTGAATGCAGTATTGCAGGTGGGGTCTCACGAAAGCAGAGTAGAGGGGCAGAATCACTTCCCTCGACCTGCTGGCCATGTTTCTTTTGATGCAGCCCAGAATATGGTTGGCTTTCTGGGCTGCCAGTGCACATTGCCAGCTCATGTTGAGCTTCTCATCCACCAGCACTCCCAAGTCCTTTTCCTCAGGGCTGCTCTCGATCCATTCTCTGCCCAGCCTGTACTTGCGCTTGGGATTGCCCCAAACCACGTGCAGGACCTTGCACTTGGCCTTGTTGAACTTCATGAGGTTCTCACAGGACCACCTCTCCAGTCTGTCAAGGTTCCTCTGGATGGCATCCCTTCCCTCCAGCGTGTCCACAACACCACACAACTTGATGTCGTCAGCAAACTTGCTGAGGGTGCAAGTTCCCCCAAAGAACACCACTTGTCACTGGTCTCTGCTTGGACATTGAACTGTTGACCACAACTCTTTGAGTGGAACCATCCAGAAAATTCCTTATCCACCGAGTGGTCCATATTGTTACTCATAAATGGCCCAGACTTGCTGCCTGAGTAATCTCTATTGTGAAATACTACAGCTGTGGATTTTACTCTTTTGTTTAGGAAAAGTAAAAGAAGAAACACGGAAGGGACAAGATACAAACATAGACAGACCTTTGGTCTGATCTGGTCTTCCCATTTTTATGTTTTAAATTACAAAATATGAATTCTTTAGTCACCAAATCTGGACTTCATGGATCTTGACAAAATCATGCTGATTATTTCCTTTTAGTTTCCTTTTAACAGCTCTGAGTTGAGCTTCTAGACTGGGTAGACAGTATGTCTTGGACACACCTCTCCAACTATACCTGCTTTTCTTCATTGCCAAACAGAAAGTATTTGCAGTCTTGTTTACAAAGTCTAGGATAAATAATACCACTTAAAAAACTAGCTATTAAGGATGTATGGTGAATCAATGAGATGTAAGTATGCTGCTTTCAGGGGGTCCAGGTGCTTCAGGCCCTTTGAATTACTGCTTACATCTTATAACCCTGGTATCGCATTGTTCTGTGGTAAGAAAACTCCCCAGTGCTTATTGAGTTACGAGATATGATACTTCAGCATGCAAATCATGTTCCAGTGGCCTTACTGCAGCACTTTCAATGCAAATATTTCAGGACTTCCTCTGCAGTGGGGAAAGTCAGGCAGGAATGTGAACTCATTCCATCGCAAGTCAGATGTCACTGTTGTCACACAGCTGGATCGTCTCCTGATCTCAATGTATTGCTGCATTATCACCTTCAAGCGAAAACCAAAGGGACAAAAACTCTGCAAGGGATGAGATCCGTGCTGTTCTTCTGGCCCTGATAGTTCAATAAATATTTCTAGACCATTTCCACCTTCGTCACCTGGGCTATGCTGCTCCATCTTGGAGCTGCTGTTCTTGGTTGGTTGTAAATTTGTTTGGTGTCTCTAACACTTGCTCACAGGAAATGTGGATGGAGGTGGCTGGGGTTCCCTTCCTCTCCTCATATCCATCAGAAGGTGCAATTGCAGGGCAGTTGTGGAGCTAGAAACTGCTGTCTGAATTAACTCTAGCAGTTTTAAGATCATCACAGAAGAGGAACAAGTTTTTACTTGCGCTTTGATAAGAGTTTTCTATCAGTGTTTTCTGTGTGGGAAAATACTGCACTGTTGTGAAGCAGTTTGTACTGACTTGTCACATCATCACGGTTTTCTGAGTTGCATCCCAGTGCTTTTCCCAGAAAATGATGGCTGAAAAAGTCTACAACACTCACTACCGGACTTCTTGTTCAGGGAACAATATAAAATTTAATTCCACTGCATTTTCTCTGCAGCCTCCTGCTTGTGCTCATCTTAGTCTTCTTTCCCTTTTCCTCTTTTATTTTTTTTCCCAATCTGAGTATTTTTGTTCTGCTTATTAAACATAAAATACATTTATTATTAAAGTTGATTCTAACAACAATTTTTTGTTAAAATCTGACCACTTCACTGTCAACTCCTGAAAACAGTGAGTGCTGCCACTCTATGTGACCCAGTCTAAACTGTGAAGCAGAAAACCTGTTTGCCTGTGTATGCTTGTTTAAGTGCACTGTGAGCGTATACAGGTAGGCAGATAGATAGATAGTGTCATGGTTTGAAGTGGGGCAGAGGTCCGGGTGGCAGAAGCTGCCCATCGCACTGGACTCCCATCCCCCTCGGGGCTTGAGCCAATCCGCGCCTCTGCGAATTGCCCTATTTACGTCGGACAAAGGAACCGGAAAGGTGTGCCTTTGTCCAGGAGCAAGGAGAAGGGAGGGGGGCACGCCCCCCGCTTCCACTCCCGGCCGGGCCGGCGGCCTGGGCCGGGCCAGGCCCAGCCGGTGCCCGCTCCGTGCTGGCGCCCGCCCTGTCGAGGATGGCGGCGGCGGAGGCACTTGGGGAACTTGGGGAGAGCCCCGCTGCCGGGGCGCCCACCAGGCCGAGTTCACCCAGAAAAGACTGAGATCTAAGACAAACGGCCACACAGATAAGAGGTCAGTGAAGATGTAACGGAACAACGTGTGCCACGGCTGAGTCCCCCTTGCCAGCAGCCCCTTTGCAAACAGTCCTCAGTCGAGCAAGCAGAGACCCACTCGCAGCCCGTGGAGGACCCACGTCGAGAAGAGATGCCAGAGCCTGAGCACGGTACGCATCTAGAGTCCGTGGGATGACCCCCGCCGATGGGGAGGTGCTTCGTTAAAGGAGATGCCTGAGTCTGAGACTGTTGTGAATCATGGGCACAGGTCGAGGCGCATTTACGCATCTAAGTCTGCATGGAGGCGCATTTAAGGTCGATATGACGCCCCACGCCGGAGCACATTGAAAGTCTGTATGATGACCCACGCCAGAGTGAGTGGCTACAGCTCCTTAAAAGTCCAGGACTGGTAAAGCCCGCACCTGGGGCAAATCTGTTGGGGTAAGGATTTGCCTCCTAGCGGGCAGGATTCATGCTTTTCGCCGTGAGTAGGGGATCCACTGGAGCAAGGGACAATGGTGTAAGGACTCCTTTTCCTTTAAGAGAAGCGGCAGTAACAACATGGAATGAACTGACCTGCACTCCCCCATTCCCTGCCCCCGTGCGCCGCTGGGGGGAGGAGGTAGAGCCAGGAAGAAGAGGCAAAGGGGGGGAGTGGTGGTGTTTTTTTTAAGACCTGGCCTTGTTTTCTTGTTGTCCTCTTAAGTAACCGTTTTTGTTTGCTTTTCTCTTTGTAGGTAGCTGTTAATAAATAGTTTTGCATTAAGAAAAAAACCTCTTTTGCCCGGGACCGTGGTTGGTGGGTGCTCCTCTGTTCCTGTCTCGATCCTCAGCTCTTTTACTACATTTTTCTCCTCTCCATTTTACTGGGGTGGGAGAGCTGTGTGGGGTTTAGTTGCTGGATTGGCCTAACCCATGACAGATAGGTAGGTAGATATGCATATATATGTTTTTCATGGCTGTGAATTTACTGATTTATGATGAAAACTGTACATAATGAGAAACGTTATTTTAAATATTTACATTTCACTGAGTAAAGAGAAAAATAATTCTGCGCCTTTAAATTTCTTACACTTGTTTTGCTCCAATCTTGGGTTTCACACAGCTTATACACAAAAGATTTTTTTTCTCAAGTGTTTTAAATAATTTTATCAAAAAGTTAGCCTTAACTTTTAAGAATTTAGAAATCAGCAGTTTTTCTAAATTGCTTAAAGTTCTCTAGAGATCCTCTAGCTCTACCTTTTCCCCTTCTTTCTTCCTGATGTCTTTGTTATCTCCCATTTAACTGAGTGATAGCTTTAATAAACACTGAACTCAGTCACAGGTTGAAATTGCACATGGAAAGGAAAAAGCATTAGTGAACTTCATTTTAAATGCCAGCCTTCAAATCATGGGTCACACATATTCCTTTAATATTTCAATGCCTTGCTATATCCAAATATCTATCAGTCTGCACTTCGCTGCCAACGACCTTCTGTCAAATAGTGATCTGTCAAGCAAGCCTTCCACAGAATCCTCTAAAAGCTCTTCCTGAGATATGTATAATGCTCTCTAAAATGCAGACTAGTCAATGACTTCATGACAGAAGGAGTGGCTTTAGACAGAAAAAATGAAGAAATTATTTAAAAGAATGAGGTTTAATTCTGTGGTACATAGTCAAAAAGGCCACAGTACTTAGACAAAAAGTATAGTGCTGTTGAACTTTATTATTTCTGTTCCAGACATCAGCTTTGACTGAACAAAATAACCAAGGGCATAATATACCTCCCCCCACCTAGCAAAGTAGGAAATATGTTTTATTTCTGGCTTAATAATTTGAGAATCCATTGAATTTTTTATAAGATAAACACCAGCACAACAAATTCTACCAAAGAGCACTTCAGAAGAGCTCTGACTGTACATGGATCCTTTTGTCTATTTTGGATATGGTCTCCTCAGACCTCGCAGACCTTTGTGTTTCTTAGCACTCATAATAGTAAAGCACTTCCTGAACTGTCTGACCACACCAAAAATTGAAAAAACTGCTAAAGAAGAATTACCTTGATTTAACATTTTGGTGTGAAAAGAAGAGACAGCTTTCGAAACGTATAACACTTAGGATTTGCCTCTGTTTCTGTTAATATGTTTCAAGGACTGTCTGAAGATATACATATAGAAGAGGAAATATTTCATCAAGGAAAACTCCTTGAAGTTTAACTTTGTTTCAATTACCATACAAATTATATGTATGGAATAAAGCAAGCACTAGCAGTAAGAGTGCATGGAGCAGATTGCAATCAAATGGAGCATATTTTCTGTTATTTCCGTTAGCTAAGCTATTAGCAAGATCAGAACAAAAGCAAAGGTTTTTGTTTTTAAAATGTTGTAAAGACACGTCAGAGATTTCCTCTAAAACAGACTAACAGTTTCTTTGAACAAAATAAGTCAGATCTGCAAAAATATTGATTTGCTGAGACGTTGTAAAATGCGTTTTGTATGTTAATTTTAGTATTTCTGAGTGCTTTTCAACTTTTGTCATTCTTTAACTTCCCGTCAAAATGAAACTGAAACATGAAACATCCCCTGCCATTGTACCTTTTGCCATAGAAAGGACCAGTATCTATTTCTGTTTCAATAAAAAGGAAGTTTAGTTGCATGGGAAGGAAAAGAAAAACAGTGTCCTATGACAGGTTCTCAATCTGCATAATTGGTAAACCAGGATAGAAGGCTGTGTGATGCAGACGGCTTCCTCCTCCACTTTAGCATAACAAGTGTATTTATCCTTTGCAAACCACACTTTTAAAATTCAACATTGAACCTACTATTAACAAATAGTATTTACGTATATAATGCAAATGCTAAAAACATACTTTGATATCCAGCACATTAAGGCACCATGAACTTTTGCATCTATTTTTCATTAGTAATTCAGATAAATAAAACTTATTTTAGTTGTTCTTCATTTTTCTGCATGGAGCTATAAGTGTTTTGTTGTATCATTTGTTGTACATATATTAATACATTTTTCTAAACTTGCAAACTAGTTGATGGCTTCTATGAATTAGTGTTACTTCTGTCATGCCTACGGAGAGTTTTCGTGCAGTATTAGCCTTCTTTTATGTAAAACCGATGGATTAAGGAGATGATATCAGCATAAAAATTCTATTTCTTGTCACATGAATTTCATCATCCTGATGGTACATTTAATTGCACAGAAAGTAAAATGATAAAACTGTGAAATATTATTGTATATTACAGCAGAAAACGTTGATATCTTGTTCTCACCATAATCAGTATAAGAAAGTCTACAAATTTACAGTTTCCTTCACTTTAGTAGAGAAGGTAAAAAGCAAAAAGCAAGTGACATTTAAATGTGAAATTTTCCCAGGTGTCATTTTTTTCCTAGGGCACCACATCACTGCTTCTTAAACACATGATTTATCTCAAAAATAATTTGTCACTCACCAAGTGAGTTGTTGCATTTCAGTTGGTTAAAAAACCAACACAATCTCCTCACATGGGTGTTTAATCAATTTAACCAGTCAGCACTCTTGCTCAACCAGCAGATGTTTGGCAGGCAAGAGCACAAAACAAGTCCTATTATTGCGAAGCACAGTTTATCTTATTTGAATACAGAGGGATTTCCATTTGCCTGTGGATTTCTTACAACTTTTACAGTCAAACAATCCTACTATTACTGGTACCATTTTGTTTTCTTTACATGAATAAATAATATTTGAGGTTTTGTTAAAACAATGTACCATATTTGGATCAAGTTAAAAATGGTGCAAAACCCTCAGAAGAGTTGTTTCTTGTTTGCTTAAAAATAGTTATTCTCAGTGGAATTTTTCTGTTGTCACAATATTTTAATTTTTCAAATACTCAGAACTATTTTTCTAATCAGAACCAAAATTTATGGTACAAAAAGAAACTTCCCCCTGATGTCAACTATTTATCAAAAATAATTTAAGAATAATTTTTATAATTATTTATTGTTCTTTGTTGACTTTAGGATATAAGCCAAAAGAAGAAAGTGCAGCATTTTATTTTTGAACAGGAACTGTTCATTAATGATAAATTAAGATGCAATTTTTCTCAAAGCTAAGATTGTACGTATATAAAGAATTTTCTATCCTTTCCTAAGAAAGGTGATTCAATTCTATATATTTTCATTAGTCAGATGATTATCCACAGTGTATTTTGATCTGCTATCATTTCCTGTGGCATGTAGCAGTGATTTCAAACACTCAAACCTGCTTTTTCTTTTAATTCATTCCTACTCTGTGCTATGAGTAAGTGAAAAAGTTCACAGTCAAAATATATTTGCAGAGAATGTAGATTTGGTCTTACCTGCACAGGAAAGTTTCTTCAATACCACATAAAATTTAGATATAAATAGATGCAAAAATATTGACATATGAATATCTACTGTGCAGGTGGTATTTTAATGGAGAAGATTTGGGAGATAGTGGTTGGTTCAAGATGCTTTTGGAAGTTTTATACAGTGCTAGATAGTTGTAACTAAACTAACACATCTAGAAAATTTTTTCTATGTAAACAAATTTCCCTCAAAAAGAAAAAAGAACACGTTGAGAAAGCCTTAGGTACTGTAGAAATTGTTTCAGATGTTTTTTATTGCCCCAGTTTATTGTGGCACTCCACAGTATACTGGCTCATGTCTTCTGTACTCTTTGTGTCTGTCTCACGTGGGAGGACACTGTCATTCTTTTATTTTATATGCTTTGTCCTTATGACGACTTTGTATTGTCCAGTGACAATGGTAAATTTTACAGAATTTTGCAGCTAATTTTAAACTGCAAGTACTCACAGATCAAGGGGGGTAATGACTCCTCCATATCCTTTAAAATCCCCAATTGACTTTTCAGATTGTCCTTTGCAAACAGCTTAAGTTCTCCTTCAGCTTCAGAAAAATCTAAAGCTTTCCTAAAGCTTGGAAGGTTAATTTATTTTAAATTTTATAGTAGACTGAGGAAATCCTACTGCTATTTGTACAGCAGATTGTTTGCTATCTGTGCCTACTTCATAATATCTTGTCTACTTTTTCATCATAACCCCGGGTAAATATCCTGAGCCTGAAAATCTGTAAAACACTACCTCCTATTACCAGTAACACCAAAGAGTTTCTATTCTGTTCTATTTATTGTTATTATATCCAGTCACATCTTCCTCTAGGTGTTTTAGTCGTCCTCTACACCAGCAAAGTTTTCTAAAAAAGCACCATTCCTTTTTTATCTGCAGCAATCTAAGCCTGTCTGCTTCCCACATTTCCCATTTTGTGGACATAGAATCATAGAGTCATAGAATGGTTAGGGTTGGAAGGGACCTCAAAGATCATCTAGTTCCAACCCCCCTGCCATGGGCAGGGAAATCCTCCACTACACCAGGTTGCCCAAAGCCTCATCCAACCTGGCCTTGAACACTGCCAGGGATGGGGCATCCACAACTTCTCTGGGCAAGCTGTTCCAGTACCTCACCACCCTCAATGTAAAGAATTTCTTTCTTATATCTAACCTAAATCTGCCCTCTTTCAGTTTAAATCATATACCCAAGCCTCAAAGCCTCAAAGACTGACAGCTGATCTCCTCTATCAGACACACTGACAGTAGAACAGAATAGGTTGGCTTTCAATGGTTGTGGCATACAGAGACATGAGATTGAGTTTTCTTGCTGCCCAGTTCTTGCAATAAGCAATGCAAGTAGCACAGGAAACTTCAGCTTATGAGATGGATATTTCAGTCCTGTAGGAACCACGTTGTCAGTCAGGGTACATTTGAGTATGATTTTGCAGTCTGTCTCCTCTGCTTCACTTAGAAGGAAAGAAATGATCTCACCACACTCTCGCTGCTATGGTGTTTCCTCCATTTGCCAGGACCTGGAAAGGTTTTGATCAAAAGATGATCAACAACATGCGATCCAGTTAGAGACTACTGTTCCTAAGAGTCCGTTGTAGTTTTCTACTGCCAAAGCAACATGATATACTCTGTTTTCTTTGTAGTCAAGCTAACGTGTTTTGCAATGGAAGAGGAATCAAACACAGAATTTCTTCTTTTTCTTCATCTTAAACCTAAATTCATTGGAAATATCATAATTTTAACATAGACTGACTGATTATTTCAAACAATCATTTTGTTTCTGGAACTATCCAATCTTTTGAGTTGCTGCTGACAGCCTTAGGTTTTCCCTCCTTTACCTATGGTTTCTCCTACTCTTTCTGATTGTTTAATTGTATACTTCTAGGCAATTTATTTGATGCTTACGAAGTGTGAATAGTTTGCTACTTGAACATCTGTTAAGTAGTCAATCTATCTGAAAGTCAAGATAAATTAACTGTACAATAGAAATAGTCTGAATATAAAGTAGAATATTATCAAATTTATGCTGGCTAAAAGATTCTAAGTTTGTCCATCAGTCTCACAAGCATCTCAGGAATGTGGATCACACTGGTCACTCTCAATAGTATATGTACATATCTGGAACTTTTAGTACTTTCCTGCAGGAGAGGAATACATCATATACAGAAACTTGTAATTTTAGAGGCACTGAAGTGTGCAAGAAATCCATCTTTCTCCATTATTACTGGAGGAGAAATTTCACTCACGAATATTTTTTCTTACTTGATGTTAAAATAAATCCTGAATATCCCAATGCAGTGCAGACTTGGAACTAATTATTCCCTTTGAGAGCTGTAGTGAGAATGTTCTTTGGTCAGGCTCGATCCTATTGTAACCTGGTGCAAAGTATTTATTATTAATATATAGTTTTATGTACTGTAAATAGATAATCTATCTCAGAGATTTTTCTCTTAGGTGTGATCTGGCTGGGATTAAAATAGTGTTACGACCATTGTGTCTGAACAGCAAAAACATACAAAATCAAGTATTAATCGCTTTCTGCATTTCCATATACCTCTTGATGCTTCTCTCTTTCCTCATGATTTAGAGATATTATTTATTTTGACTGTCGTATATTTGAAAAAAATATTTGAAGAAAATGAAATCAACAGTTATGCAATATATTTGATTTGAAAAGAAAGTTTTGTGTCTTCTTGAGCTTAACTTACTTTTTGAATTTATCTTGTACTTCAGTGTAGCTAAATTCTTTTATTTAAGAAATGCAGTGAGTATGTCTAAAGGGCAGCCAGTAAATACTTAAACCATAGAAGCACTTTTTCTGAAACAAGTTCAATTTGGACCATATTAAAAACAAAATGTAATCTTTTCCTTATATTCCCTGATAAAAGAAAAGAATATCTGGGATTTTCCTTCCTACATGTGACTATTTACTGATTACCCAAACCAATATCAAAGTCCAATAGTGATAAACTATATTATCCTAATAATGGTAAGTTATTCAGGTTACTAGAGCACAGTTCAATACATATTCAAGGTGAATGGTACCACAGGCTACAATTTAAACATTTCAATTTATCCTAGGATAATTGTCCATTCTTCTCTTATTCTGGCATTAACTGCACTAATGGTGAACTTGTTTTTTACTTTGTGACAGAATTAACAGTTTATAGTGTTAATTGTAGTGCTAGCTGTTGTAGTAAAATGTTACTCCTGAAAAGGACTTAAATTTTTAAGCTTTCCAAGTGTCAGCCTCCTAAATTCACCTCTTTTTGCTTCTATCCTACTCCAATTTCCTTGCCTGCCTTTCTTGTTTATTCTGATCAATACAATTGCCTGATGTATAAAAGAAATAGAGAGGTAGTATGGTGTCCATTCCATTCTTCATGTTCTAAACCATATAGGCTATATCTAACAACAACCTGGTTTTGGACAGTAGTGTGCTTTTGAATCAAGTCCCCTGATGGCCTCTGCTTTGAACATACTACTTTAGTCTCAGAGCAGATTCAGTGCACACAAACTAGCCTTGGGGAAGCTCTTCTTCAGATACAATCCAACATTTGGTGGGGACATTGGTATGTGAATGAGGGAATGGCCACACCAGCACAATATCCTCTGGCAGGTATTTAAACATTTATACAGTAATAAATGTCTCTTGAAAAAACAAGAACTCCTGCAACACCTTGAAAGTGTGTTATACTGTGAAAAGAACGAGGTATTATATACCTCACTGACAAGTCATCTATCTGGACTTCTGTAAGGCCTTTGACACAATCCCCCACAATATCCTTCTCTCTAAATTAGAGAGATATGGATTTGATGAATGGACTGTTCAGTGGATGAGGAATTGTTTGGGTGGTGTCCTGGTTTCAGCTGGGACAGAGTTAGCTCTTCTTTTTAACAGCTAGCAGAGCTCCGTGTTTCGGTTTTAGTCTGAGACTTGCTCTGAGAAGAATGCTGACAGCGCACTGATGTTTATAGTTGGCACTGAGGTCTCAAGGACTTTTCAGCTGCCGTGTTCTTGCCAGTGTGCAGGAGCACAACAGGATAGGGGGGAGCATGGCCAGGACAGAGGGTCCATGACTCTCCTTATGATTTGCTTAGACCTAGGATTGAGGGCCAAATTGGCCAACTAGTATTCCATATCATGCGGCATCATGCCCAGTATAAAAATGAGGGTCAGCCGGAAAGAAGGGCCTTTGCTCTTCTGGGACTCTCACTCTCAGGCTCTCAGAGTGCTCTCTCTGTCTTGCTCTCTATTTTTGGGCCTTTCACTCATCCAGGATTGTGGTATCAGGACTTATCTGTTTTGGAAAAGTTAGTTCGGGACGGGATGGGTCGTGGTCAAGGGGTGGTCAGCAATTGCATCACAGTTCACTTGTTTGTATATATTTATCATTGTACATATATATATATTCATATATTAGTATTATTAGTAGCAAATTGTTCTTATTTCAACCCATGGGTCTCTTTTCATTTTCTCCTTTGATTCCCTTCCCCTGGGGGGTGGGGGAGGATGAGCAAGCGGCTGTGTGGAGTTTAGTTGCTGGAGTGGCCTAAACCACGACAGGTGGTCTCATCCAGAGAAAAGGGGTCAATGACACAATGTCCAGAAGGAGATCGGTGACAAGTGGTGTCCCTCAGAGGTCCATATTGGGACCAATACTGTTCAATATCTTCATCAATGACATAGACAATGAGATTGAGTGCACCCTAAGCAAATTTACAGATAACACCAAGCTGAGTGGTGTGGTTGACATGCCTGAGGCACAGGATGACATCGAGAGGAACCTGGATAAGTTTGAGAAGTGGGTCTCATGAAGTTTAACAAGGGCAAGTGCAAGGTCCTGCACATGGGTCAGGGCAACCCCTGGTATCAATACAGGCTGGAGGATGAAGGCATTGAGAGCAGCCCTGTCGACAAGGACTTGGGGGTACTGGTGGATGAAAAGCTGGACATGAGCTGACAATGTGTGCTCACAGCCCAGAAGGTCAACTGGACCCCAACCTGCATCCAAAGAAGTGTGGTCAGCAGGTTGAGGGAGGTGATTCTGCCCCTCTACTCTGCTCTCGTGAGAACTCACCTGGAGTACTGCGTGCAGCTCTGGGGTTCTCGGTACAGGAAAGATGTGGATCTGTTGGAGTGAGTCCAGAGGAGAGTCACAAAAACGATCAGAGGAATGAAACACCTCTCCTATGAGGAAAGACTGAGAGAGTTGTGGTTGTTCAGCCCGAAGAAGAGAAGGCTCTGGGGAGCCCTTTTTGCAGCTTTTCAGTACTTAAAAGTGGTCTTAAAGATGGTGACAAACTCTTTAGTAGGACCTGCAGCAACAGGACAAGGGGTAATGGTTTTAAACTAAAAGAGGGTAGATTTAGACTAGGTATAAGGAAGAAATTTTTTACAATGAAGGTGGTGAAACATTGGAATAGGTTTCCCAGAGAGCTGGTAGATGCCCCATCCCTGGAAACGTTCAAGGTCATGTTGGATGGAGCTCTGAGCAACCTGATCGAATCGAAAATGTCTCTGCTCATTGCAGACAGGATTTGGACCAGCTGACCTTTAAAGATCCCTTCCAATCCAAAATATTCTATGATTCTGTGATTCTAAATCTTCTACTGTACTCAATTTTTTATGGGTTTGAAACGTCTAGCTAGGACCTCACTTGGCTGCTCAGGAAGCATTTCCTCTACATTCAACTTGAGCAGTCTTTCACTGATGCACCAATGCTTTGAAGAACAGAGGATGGAAATAACAGACTTGGCGACACACTGGTGTTCTCTTATTGCCACTTCTAAGTTCACAAACTGAAATGACCTTTCCATTTGGCTTATTTTCTTGAAGTCTTCCAGTAGTTTGTCTCAAGGACGGACATTGTTACCCAGGCTAAGGGCAATTCCACTTTGTGCAAACTAAGTCTGCCATTTCTGTTGAAGTGAAAAAGAGCTCCTATTTGCCCAGGAAGTGTTTTCAAATGAGCTGGTTTTGTTCATTTTTGAAGCGAACAGTTTGAAGTGAAAACATATTACACCAGAACAGATAGTAGGCACAAACTTTTAAAATAGAGTTGGCATACCTATCACAGATTGCTGGGACTAATCCTTGTGTTTGGTTAAAGTCTGCTTTCCAGAAAGACAAGTAGTTTGAAATCATTGATAGAATCCTACATGTCCTTCACAAAGTTGGTTATCTCACTCACTGTTCAGAATTAGCACCTTATTTCTGGCTTAAATTGATCAAGCTTCCTTCATCAAGCTACTCTGCTAGATCTGCTGTTAGGACCCACATTTTTATGCTTCTGGATGTGTTTGTACACTCTAATCAAGCCATGTTTCAGTTCTTGGTTTTGATCCACTGAACAGATTGAGAATTCCTTGAGCAACTCACACTGATATATTTTCTTCTCTAAAATCATGTGGTTACTAAAGGACCAGACTGTAAAATGGCTCTAGCAATAGCTTTATATATTATAGAAAAAGTTCTCTAGGCAAATTGAATTGTCATTAGATCTGACAGAATAATTTCACTAATTTATGTTATCACCCCTTGTGATATCAATGTTGTTGAATGTGGTGTTACTTACAAATCAATATCAATTAACCTGAGTATAGATCTAGGTCCTTGAATTCAGTAAATCCTTTATTATAACTGCTTCAATATTAGACTTAAACAAATGCATCTGATACATTAAAAATGCAAGTGTAAGGCTTTAATAGTAATACAGATTGATATGGTTTGTTGAGTGATATATTTGCTGCATTATTCAATTTTAGGGCAGTTTAGAATCACATATATAGTCCTATTTCTTAGATAAGGTAAATGGCTACCAAGATCCTTTGAGATACATAGAAACATAATTATAGTTGCAGAAGCCTAAACTTACCCAGAAGCATTTCTACATCACATAGAATCAATATTGTAGAGGTAGAGTACTTAATTCAGTAAACTTGTAGATAGTGTTAAATTAAGACAGAAACCCAAATGGTCAAAAGTATATTTCCTATCATGCAATGTGAAAAAAACAGGCCTTTCTCTTCCAGTTATTCTGATTTTCTATTTCCTAAATGGAAAGTTACATTTAAAACGTTTCCATTACTTCCCAAATACCTTTACGATATTCTTACTTGGTTCATGTGCTTAGGACATTGCATTACAGTAATTCTGAAGTAATGTTATATGCATTGTCTATGAGCACTGCTAACAGGAATGGGGAAGCTTTGCCTGAGCCAACTTCAGGTCCTGTTAAAGACTGTCCCCTTTATTTTATTTCTTGTTCGTTACAAATACATATCTGTGTCATAAGTTTGAGAAAAAAGACTTAATTTGTAGGTTGTAGGGAATGCAGGATATAGAGAAGCTCAGTGGCTCCTGCATATTGACTAGTAAGGCTCAATAACTCTGTTTATTATGCATCTGTGTGAAGAGCTCATTGTGCTGTCCTCTTGTAAGAGTGAGAATATATTTAAGGTTTAGTAAGGGGAATTTATTTAAGTGGTAGATTAGTCAATAATGTTGGTTAGTTTAGTTTATTTCCCTCTCTTTCCTTCTTTTTATTTTTTTTTCCTTTCAGAAGCTTGGAAACGTGACAGCTATGTCCCATAAGGTCTTGCTACTGCATGCTACTGATCAATGTTAAAGAGGTATGGGAACCACATTGGAGGAAAGACTTCCTTCAAGAAAGTAAGAACTCCTCATTTCTGGAATGGCTAGGAAACAACGTTTTCCAATTTGCAGCTACCAGAAATGGAAAAGGCTGAGTGGAAATGAATAGTGCTAAGGGAAGTTTTCTATCTGATGGTACAGGACACAGGTGGAAGAATAAATTCAACTAGGTGAGCTACCTTACATTGAAACCAGATATTTTAATTTCATCCAGTTAAGGCCTATCTTGACTATGTTTTAACCATTTTAGCTTTTCTTCTGGGGAAGGAAAACCAGATTTTTTCTAAAAAAAAACCTGTTTACATTTTCTGTCTGTATACACATTCACCAGCAAGCAAAGGCTCAGAATTGTCTCATGCCTATGCTCTGGTTGGGATCTATCTATACATGACATTTCCTAGATAACAAGATCTATCTTCTTTATTATTTTATTCAGAATGTGTTAACTAGGAGTTTCTCTGTCTGTTTCCCCCAATAAGTTTAAACTAGAAGTGTGTCCGTTCCTGTAGACTTGAATTTCTCCCAGCTGCAAATGTAACTGAGTCTAGATCTTCCCTTTCCTTGCTAAATTTGAGAAGAATGATCTGCTGCTTCATTTTAAGAGGGCCATATATTTAATCCTTATGAGGAATTCCAGACTGGATTGTGACCTACCACTGATCTGCAGGGAAGTGCATGACCTGAAGACTCAGGGCGGGAGGGAATTAAGATATAACCTGTCTTCATTAATTCCTCCCGGCTTGGGGTATTATTACTGAGCTGCTTTGTGTACTAGCAATCATGAATTTGGTCATCAGACACTTGACTCTTTCCCCATAACCTGTAGGGAGTTTTGGTACCTGAGTCAGGGATGCTACAGGAACAAGAGATTTAAAAACTGCTTTCAGTGATGGTGAATGGGTTAACTTAAGCCTTTACTGAGTTGTTCCAAACTCGCTAAGTAAGTCCATTGTTTGCCTTGTCTTCACCAAGATTTTATTTCATATTAACCTACTCAAGATACAACCCTTTCTTTCAAATGGGCACAAAGCCCTTTGGAACACAAGAAAATAGACCTATGAAATCAAAGGTTTTTAGAGTATCAGATAACATGTTGTCTAGCACTTGTCATTTTTTTAACACAGAAATAAACTAGAAAGCAGAACTGGAAAGGACAGACCTATTGAGTGCCAATTATGTTTAAGGTTCAATGACAAGATGTAATATAAGTCACTTTGTGTACAAATGTTGCCATTGATTTTCTGCTTAACAGCATTGTCTTCATCCTCCAGCAATTACTGTGCCTGCTGCAAAGATTTTCCCCTTTAATACCATCTATGGATACAGCTTTTTTTCAAAGTTCTGTCTTTCTGTGCCTATATACCTGATTTTCATACAGAAGTATTCTGATCTGTCGCCTCTCTTTAGATTTTCTAAATTCCTCATATTTCATTAAATTAAAGAGCTAAAGTCATAAAGAAATAACATCACCGGATCACATCCTTGTATTTCAGGAAAGTACCTAACTGAAGATTCTCTTTCACCTAGCAGTGAAAGAGAATCTTCAGTCTCTCAAGGAAGACATTACACTTTATTCCAGTGTTTACATATACCATTATTAAAACAATCTACAAAACATAATTTTCATTTAGACTTCTTAATGAACTTTGTCAGAAAATATCTCTGTTCCTCTTTCCCACACAAATGCAATCTGTTTCTTTTTGCACAATTTGAAGCATATGGAAATCTTAACACATCTAAAAAGCTTTTGAAATTAAAGTGAGTTTGCTGTGTTCAGTCATATGTACTTCATTATTTAAAAGATTTTCTTACACACAGCTGTATAAATTTCACCTTGTAATAAAGAAATACACATACATTAGATACTGTGTACCTAAGAACTTTTATGTATAAAACTCAGAGAAAAACAGATGACTGTATAACTGATGGAGGTAGAGATTGAAATAAGCATCCTTGTGAACATTATAAACTCAAGAAGCCTTACCATGAAAAAATATTGAAACTCTGCACTCCTTGCACTCTACAAATTTCAATCATAAAGTGGTAATTTCATCAAATTTATCTTCCTCCTCTAAAATAGAATTCAAAGACACAACTACAAGAATGGCTTCTCTTTATAGTCTTTTTGTTTTTAATATATGCTATTGTTAAACACCAAACTGTTTTCTACAGGTCTTATATTTTGAAGCTTGATAAGGTTCAAGAGAACCACAGTGTGCTCAGTGGTCTTCTGATGCTTCCTGGAAATATTTTAATTACGTACAGTTGTCTTCACATCATGTAGGCAGGACAGTAACCAATAACACCCTGTGTCCCTATTGAGCTTTAAAATTGAAACCATGCTTTCAGAATGCTGCCCTAAATTAGCTTTCACACCAGTCAAATTGCACCAAGCAGGCGACCTCAGGTCTGCTGCCTGAGCTACATCTAATAATGCATACATCATAAAATGTCCATAATTGTCCACAATCTGCTTTTCAGCTAATTCTTTCACATCTGAAAAATCAGCAACCTTCAGAAAGCTTACATGTTATTTATCTCTGAGCTTCTGTAGCATACTAAGCTCAATGAAAATGTCATTATTTTGTTGAGATTAATGTATATAATTTAAAACTATTTTTTACCATCAGTGTGTTATTCTGAGACAAAATTAAAATTGTATCTATGTACAATGTGACGGTTACAGTGGAATTGAAGCTTAAAAACTGTGACAAAGGAGTTTCCTAACAGTTTCTACAGATATATTCACATCTTCACTTCGCTAGTTTTAAAACCACTGTGATTAAGGAGCCTTAAAACATTATTTCCTTTGTGAATATATTTCCATCCTTGAAATATTTTCCAGTATTTTTCTTGTGTGTGTAGGATTATGTTGAGTCATGGAGTCACAAACTCTTATATTCCTACTCTCTCTTCTTCTCCCTCTCCTTCTGTCTGTCTGTCTACCCTCCCCTTCTGTAGGGGGACTTTCTTTCAGCCACTTGTCTTCAGAGAAATTTGAAACACTGGTAATGAATGACAGTGGAATATATTAGTCTCCCATCACATGCTTTGGTGTCTCAAAGAGAAGGAGCCATCAGTACCTTGCAGAATATTTCCAAGTCTTGTGACCCTTTTGCCAGTGCCACGTTCTCCTTGTCTCGCCTTGCTTTCTTCACCAATACATATGAAATCTGCTCTTCTCTGGAACTTCACATGTGATTCATGTCTTTTGTTTCTTTGAGACTTCCCTTTTAGTTGGCTTCCTCATCTGTGTCCCCTCTGCCTGCAATATAGATGTTCGAGCAATTGCCTTAGGAGTATCCTGCTTTTTCTCATCCTCCTCTCAAGACAAGAAGCTAGAGGGGCTCCTCCAGAGCCCAGCTATGCCTTTTAAGGCAGATTCAACCTGTCCCTATTCCTGGTTTCTTTGGTCTCTCTCAGTCTTGTGAAAGGAAGAAATACATCTTGGTTTCAGGGAATAAAAATATCCTCATTAAGAGATTATTAAAAAAAAAAATGGAAAAATATCTAAACACTTTAAACTTTTTATTTATTTATTTCATGCTTCTCTATTATAGAATCACATAGAATCAGAATGGTGTGGGTTGGAAGGCTCAAAGATCATTTAGTTCCCACGCCCCTGCATGGGCAGGGACACGCTCCACTACACCAGGTTGCTCAAAGCCTCGTGCAACGTGGCCTTGAACAGTTCCAGGAATGGGGCACCTACAACTTCTCTCAGCCTATCCCAGTCTGGGATTGCCCTGACCCATGTGCAGGACCTTGCACTTGGCCTTGTTGAACTTCATTAGGTTCTCACAGGCCCCTACGACTTCTCTGGGCAACCTGTTCCAGTTTCAGTCACCACCCTCAGAGTGAAAAATTTCTTCCTTCTATCTAATCTAAATCTCTCCTCTTTCAGTTTAAAGCCATTGCCTCTTGTCTTATCACTACATGCCCTTGTAAAAAGTCCCTCTCCAGCTTTCTTGGAGGTCCCCTTTACGTACTGGAAGACTGCTATAAGATGACCCTGGAGCCTTCTCTTCTCCAGGCTGAACAGCCCAACTCTCTCAGCCTGTCTTCTTAGAAAGGTGATCCAGCCCCCAGATCATGTTTGTGTCCCTCCTCTGGACCAACTCCAACAGGTCCATGTCCTTATTATGTTGGGGACTCCAGAGCTAAATGTAGTACTCCAGGTGGGGTCTCACGAGAGCAGAGTAGAGAGGCAGAATCACTCCCTCGACTTGCTGGCTGTGCTTCTTTGGATGCAGCCCAGGAAACCGTTGCCGTGACACACGTGCAGGACCTTCCACTTGGTCTTGTTGAACTCCACAAGGTTTGCGCAGGCACGGTTCTTAAGCCTGTCAAGGTCCTTCTGGATGGCATTTCTTCTCTCTAGTGTGATGACCACATCACATAGCTTGGTGTCATCAGCAAACTTGCTGAGGGTGCACTAGATTCCACTGTCCATGTCGCCAACAAAGATGTTAAACAGTGCAGGTCCCAGTACTTACCCCTGAGAAACGCCACTGGCTGTCACCAATCACCTCCTTATTTTCCATATGCCTTAGCATAGTCGCCAGGAGAATCTGCTCCATGATCTTGCCAGGCACAGAGGTGAGACTGACTGGCCTGTAGTTCCCTGGATCTTCCTTTTCTCCCTTTTTAAAAATGGGGGCAATATTTCTCCTTTTCTGGTTGGTGGGAACTTCACCAGACTGCCATGACTTCTCAAATATGATGGATAAGGGTTTAGCAACTTCATTTGCCAGCTACCTTCAGACTCACGGATACGTTTCATCAGGTCCCATGGACTTGTCCACCTTCAGGTTCTTTAGATGGTCTCGAATCTGATCTTCTCCTGTAGTGAGTGGTTCTTCATTCTCCCAGTCCCTGCCTTTGCCTTCTGCGACTTGGGCTGTGTGGCTAGAGCACTTGTCAGAGTGAAGACTGAGGCAAAAAAGTCATTGAGAATCTCAACCTTCTCTATATCCTCGGTAATCAGGTGCCCCATTTTCTTCCAGAGAGGGCCCACATTTTCCCTAGTCCTCCTTTTGTCACTGACATACCTATATAAGTTTTTCTTGTTGCCCTTGATGTCCCTGGCCTGACTGAATTGTCTCAGGGCTTTAGCTTTCCTAACCTGATCCCTGATTGCTCGGACAATTTCTCTGTGTCATTAATAAAAACTCTTTTAAGGGCATTTATCTCCAATAGAATAAAAATATTGACATTTTGTTCACAGACATTAAATATTTCTTAGTTTTTCAATGTTTTTCATATTTGAAAAAGCTGCTCAGATTAATGGATACTTTCCTGTAATTATTTCTTTAGTATATTATTGTAATTATTTGTGGAACCACATTTTCCTCTTATAACCCATGAATAAAGTTTTCATGGATGGTCTTTCATTTTCTTTTTATAATTTGTGGCTGTATTACATACTCTCCACTCCACGAAATCACAACATGAAAACAATTTATGAACTTGCATGCCCTGCATTTTGTGTTTGTTATCCGGAAAGGAAAGACATGTCACATTGTCAACTGGTAATGAGAGTCTTTCTTTCCATCTGCAGATTCCACAACACTAATTTAGTCATATTTTGTATTTTGCACCTTAACAATTCTGTACATGAGACATCTTTTCTTTCACAGTTCCCTTCTCTCCCATTCTTTGCTTCCTAAGATGGCTATTGAAAACTAAAATTAATAAGAAAGTAGAACTACAACTCATTCACTCAAAAGCTCAGTAATGACTGTAAATGACAAACCTTGCTTTGATGTATTATTTAATAGTGTAATGTTGCTGCCACGCAGCAATCCTCTTGAGAACTTTTAACATGCTGTCTGCTGAAAAGTTTTTGTATGTGTGTTTTTAAACGCTGAAACTAAAGATCACCAGCATGACTTATGATCATTAGCTCTGCTCTCGCTAATTATAGCTAGTTGGAGAGAGACAGTTAATTATTGCTTTGTCTATTTGTCAGAAAGTTTTCATTTGTTTGTTAGCCTTTCTCCAGTCTTTGAACCAGCATTTTGCCATAGTTAGGTTAAATTGGTCTCCTGACATTTCACTCAGATTACAAACATGCAAATAAACTGTTCTGCTAGCAAGAAGAATTCAGGATCAAGAGCAGTAGATGGACTAAAAGACACAGAAGCAATCACTTCACCAGAATTATGTATGAAATAAGAGCCTACAGAAGGAATACGTTATCCGCTGGCTGATAGATTAATAATTAAAGGATAAATCTAAATGATTTTGTCATTGAAGTTCAACTTCTGTATCACGAGAAAGGATTCAAATTAATGTGCAGCTGAAATTGAGTGTGGTTTGAATGAAAGCACCGCGAAGTGACTCTTCAATCCACAGATTTTGCCAAGCCAGGGTGAACTCGTGAGGAGATTGGGCTAAATCTAGATAAGGAGCAGAATACTGGTTTCTGATAAGAACAGGAAAGGTGGAGTTGCAAGACGTGGGCTATCCTCCAGAAATCTTTTTTATGGTTTTAGGCAAACCATTTAATCTTGATTAAATCACAGAAGTCAATGAGGTGGAGACATACCCTTTAGAAGAGAAAGGGAAAAACGACTATCTATCTGAAGACAAATGAATCATTCTCTTCAGTCTTTGTGTTGGATAATTGTGAATCAGATACTGAAGGTTTTTTGCCATCTAATGGCCCTGTTCAACATGCACATTAATAAATTGGATTAGTAGGTAATTTAGATTATTGCATTTATCAGTACATTAGATTAAGACAAAAATGTCATGGGCCTGTATCCTCTAATTCATCTTACATCAAGAAAATAATTCGGTTCTTGAGTCCATTGATCTGAAGTTTGACATAGCTTCTAATACTTTGGTTGGTTACTTAAAAAACTGATCACATTTTCAACTTCTGTTTCTCTAACGAGGACTAGGTCCTATTTTTCTTTCCTGTTTTGCTTATACAGGAATTGATGGTTTCACTGCACAGAAATGTAGAACTCTGAGCTTTTCTGTGAATATATTGGTTGATTTCATAGTACTGTACTTCAGATTGCCTTCACACACAGTCATACACTAGTTTTCAATAAAAATTATATTTCATTTTTGAAATTAAATTTTATGAAAAACCTGCACAGAATAGCAAATATCTAAAAAGTGTTAAATCAGTACTGCTATATTACCAAAAATTGTCCAATAGAATTTAACTCTCATTTTCCTGGTTGGATTTTTTTTTTTTCAGGAATAGCAATTTATTCTGAACTTTTTATACAAAATGTAGACATTCTCATATGCATTGCCTTTCATGGTATATCTGCAATATGCACACACTTTTGGAGAAAGCAAAAATAAGCATTCTGAATTCTCCAGATCACAAGGAATAGGAAGAATAATACTGTTGAGTACTTGTGCTAACCTGTGCAAGAAACAAAAGAATGTTCCTGTATGTTTCCCTATACTTGAAAATTCACAGATAAACTCTCAGAAACATGGGATATTTCAGAGAAAAAGGAGCTAATAATAATATTGATGATAGTACAGTCAAATACTCCCCAAGAATGCTGGAACAGTGCCCAGGAAGTGAGAACCCACTGATCTCACTGACAAGAAATGTTGTTCAAAAGATGTCCTAGCAGTAGCATAAATATTCTGAGGATGCTTTTTTGTTAATTACTATAAAATCAGAATTTTATTTATTTTTAACTGGCATCATTAACTGGTATCTGAATTTTGCAGAATAATTATAGTTCAAAATGATTCTTTGGCTGTTTCTCAAGGTTACAGCTCTCCTGGATTGTCTAAAATTCTTATAATTATGACTGATTCACTAGCCTCAACATTCCTCTGAAAATATATCTTTTGTTTAGATAGTTGCTTTTTTACACCTCAGTAATGAAAGAAAAATAAGTACAATGAATCTTCTTCTGTTATCTTCCTAGAAATTCCAGTGTCTTACTAAGGATGAGATTCTTGACAAATACACAGTGATTGTACTGTGGAGGGCACGGACAAACCAACTAGCTAGTAACTAAAAATAATGTGTATCAACAAGGCATTAAAAATTATATTTAAAAATATGTAATGCATTGGTACAGCTAAATCATTTGAGATACCCAGAGTTCGTAAGTTTGGAAGTCAGTACCAGAGACATTTTGCCTGACTGCTATGTTCAATTGAAGAATGTTATCTTAGAAAAAATATTGACTTTTTCTAAACATAAGGCTCCTAAAGCAGAGAAAAGCAGTAAGCATTACCACCATGATATGGAAATATATTCAAATATCTAAATGGAATTAGCACAGTTAAACAAATAAGACTAAACATAAAATTACATTAGTAATCACCTGGACTCATATTTTCTTACGAAACATACTGTTGTCTCTGTCTACTGTTCTTGGACCTGAACTTACCTTTGCTTTTACATGACGTCTTTAATAATGAAACAGAGTATAACTAGACTGAGGATAGATTCTGCAGCGATGAAGACTACGCTATGTTATGGTCATCTTGCTGTGAAGACAGAGAATCTCCTTAAAATTATGATGTTACTGTCTTACCACAAACCGGAGGATATAAAATCCACCATTTTTGCACCTTGAGCTTGCACACTCACTTCTTAAAGGCAAAGATACTACATCACATTCAGGAAAATCATGGATATATCCGTAACAAAAAAGGAATCATTCCTTTAGTCTTCCCAGAATTGTTTGTCCTCAGAGGCCTCCCTTACTAACAAAATGACTTATCTGTGTGTTTTTATTACAGAGGTCTTGAGAATTGATTGGGTGCCATTGCAGTTAATTTGTCTGTATTTATAGTATACAGTGTGGTATACCAATTTTACGAGTTTATAATCTAAAAATATTTCTGTTCTAAAATGAAATCTCTTCACAAATCGATTTAATTGACCTTAACTCTTTTTTCAGACCCCTAAAAATTCCTACCAATGCGTAGCTAACACACCTAGCGAAGTTTATTAGGTAAAAGTCAAAGTTGCATTAGCAACAGTTAAGTGATTTCTTATTTCTAGCTCATGTGTGGCCAGCTCAGAGCTTTGTCACAGTCCACTGCCCTGGTCTCCATATTTCCTGTTGTCGGATCTGTACTTACATGACCACTGATGAGCATTAAACAGTTGATGAGCATTAAAGAGTTATAACAAATTAGTAAAAGGGAAGTTGTGGACAAAAGCCTTTAAAATTAAACTGCCACAACTGCAGGCATTGATTGTCTGGATGACAAACAAACCAAGTGCTAGAAAAACATAGCAACTGTCTGATGCTCCCTCTGCTATCCTCTTTAGTGGTATCTTCTACTGGAACTAGGAGTAATGTACAAACTATCTTAGGCAGTAATGGACTATGAGCAATCTGGTCTGAGGTGAAGAAAGTAATTTGTGCCAGATTCGTTGACTATGAATAATATGAAGGCACATCCAATATGAACTATATAAATCTGTATACTATTAATAACATGTATACTATTAATATTACATGCAAAATGTATATTAATAAATTTTATATATTAGAAGCACCAACCAAGAAAAAGATGTAGTTAGCACTGCAAAACTATCTAATACAACATACTTTTCTCAGGACATTTCCATCAGAATACATATACATATATGCAATATATATACATATATATTATATATACATATATATTATATATACATGCACATATATACATATGTATATGATATATATGATATCTATATACACATACACAAAAAAAATGGAAAAACAGAGGTATAGTGTAATGTCAGTAGAGATTTTTTTTCTGTTTCAGTCCTTCACTAGGTTTGTATTACAGTCTTGACAGGAAGAAAGACAGTGCAGTATGACTTTCTGACAAACCCTGCAACACTGATGAGAACTCAGCTTCTTCAACAGTGCTGAAGATGATATAGAAGCACATTTGGAGTCCATAAGCACTAACAATTTTTATGCAATTTGAAAAGAGGACAGCTCTTTTCCTCTGCTATATTTAGTTGGCACAAAATGAAACTGATTCCACCAGTTTAGAAATGAAGCATATTTTAACACCCTCAAATATCACCTGGAGGTTTATTCACAGGTTTGGGGGTTTTATCAGATTACACAACTCCAGGTTATGCTAATGTTGTCTGGGAAGTGGAATACCGTGAACATAGTAATACTGTGACTTAAAACGGAAGGATAAAGTGAAAGAGTTTCTTATGAAAAAACTGTTGGATATACCAATTTCTATAGTGAGAAAGAGGGTAAATTTAATTAGAGGCAAAAACTTCTGCTTGATGAGTGAAAAGGTGAATATTTGATATCCAGTTGATCACTATATGAGAAGTCACCACTAAAGTAACTATGTGAGCCCCGAGTTATGTCCTTTTCTGGTTTTGATTCCATAAGTATTTTAGGAAAACTTTTTTTTTTTTTCAATAGAAAAGTGTATGGAAACAAGATCTCTTAACTGAGTGTTTAGATATAATCTCAAAATGTTAAACGAAAATCTAAATTTGTGCACTTAACATTTCAGTAGAGACAATGTCTATGCTTTCTAATGCTGGTTTTAAACTGTATATTTAAGATTTACATTGGTACATCAGCAAAGTATTACATACCACTTGACATACAGTGTAGCTCAATAAGAGCGAGATTACTGCTCCACTTTTCCTGTACTTTTAATGCCTTTTACTTAATTATTATAGAATGACAACAGAAGTGAAAGTTCTCAGCCAGAGCACTATGCTAATGTTGCAAAAAAATCTATGAGAATGATTTTGAAAATGAATGTAATTAAATTTTGTTTACACTAATTTTAGGTTTGCTTTCTGATATGAATAAATATTAAGTTTTTTATGGAAATCAGTGATGCAGACACATTTGGAATCCTGCTCGCAACATGAGTTACTTTGCTTTGAAAAAGATACTGGAAAATGAGACAAGTTTAGGGATGGGCAACAAGAAAGACAATGAACATTAAAACAGAAAAATGTAATTAAAGCTTTTTATAAGAAAAGAGAGTTTTTTACATTATTTGTATTACTTAATTTAAAAAAGTTATAAAGATGGCAAGCATATTTCTCACATAAAGATGAGAACAGAGTATTGTAACTGTAAAAAATAACAGACAATTTATCTGAGCTCAACATAAGAAATTATCATATGAAATGAAAAGTTAAAGAATTCAACAGTAAATACGTCTTCATAGAATATATATAATTAGATCAATTAGGTATAACATTTGAGAAAGATTAGCACTAATTTTTTTCAGAACGATGATACCATACTAGATGAATCTGTATCTGATTTTTGTGTAGCAATGCTTAGTTCTCATTCTAAAATAAAATGCGTAAATGGAAGTAAACTACAATTCAAGTGAAAAGCAAAATGAATATTAAAAATATAACCCCCTCATATGCCACATTACTTAAAAATAGACGCCTGTCCAACTGAAATAAAATAATTTCCATATTGCTGAAGACATTTTTTTAGAGCAGAAGCTTAGATGTTCATATCTACTACACTGAAGAAAATATAAATAATTTCGAGAAATAATTGTCACTGCATTTAGAAACAGATTCTTAATGTGTATGAAGTTTCTTCGCTCGCTTTCAACACACATTGCAACAAATACCTTTATGATCTCTATCTAATCACAAGATTTCTTTGATTAGTATTAAAATAAAGTTACAAATTTGCAAGTATGATTTTGGGTCAACCTATTACAAAGAATATACAGACTATTTTATTTTTTTTAATTTAAAATTTTGTCACATGTCCATTTCTTTCCTGCATTGCGTGACTATCTAAATTTTGCTAGATTCTTACAGATCTCAACATACTTTTATCTTCAACAAGAGACCTTACATCTGGGTCCTAAAAAAACCAAGTTTGCTGATGCTTCTGAGGGAGAGGTTGCGATGTAGAAATGGTGACTGTAAGTTGAGGTAGGAAGTGTCTTTTAAGAACATCAACAGAAGCAGAAGCCAGATAGTGTAGGTTTCTCTCTGAAATCAATGTCTTTTCCAGATATTAAAGTGTCTATTAAGGTGAAATAGCCAGTAAAAGAGCCCTCGGATTTTGTTGATGGGCACAATATTTATGTGAAACATAGAGACATAGGAAAGTTTCCATTTTGGTTCTATTTTACTGTTTCAGCATTCATTAAGATTGAGTTAAGATGGTTTTGGTTCTTTGAATAGGCTGAATAAAATTATATGGCTTTTAATTTTTTTCCCCAGATTAGTCCTAAATGTAAAATTGAGTTACATTTCTTTAGATTAAGCAATATGTTAAAATATTCCACTAGGATTTACTCTTTTTTTTTTTTTTTTTTTTTTTTTTTTTTGTCACAATGACAGCATTGTTTATGCATGGGAATAAAAAGCTCCCGTGGAAATTTCTTATTCATATGAGGATATGATTTTCAGCACTAAAGCTCTCTGCTTGAAGCATGTTGAATAGTTTTAATCTTATAAAATGTTTTAAAGGAGGAAAAGATTCCCGAGTTTACTCTCACATTAAGTTTTTGCTGGTTTTTTGTCCTTTAAGATGCAAACAATCTCCAACACTGAGGAAAACTTTTAATTGATAGTTGGGGATTACTCATTTTAAATAAGATATTAACACTTGTCATATAATTAATTTACTCGTTTTGCTTTGTGAGCACTCCTCACAGTTTGCTATCTGTAATGAGTTGAAGGTACACCCATGAGAAAACTATATCCAGTTTTCTGAAGTGTTTGTGAAACGTGAGCAGTACCACGCTGAGGGCAATTTCTTGTTTCTTTTGCAGCTCTCTGGCAGAATTCTGCAAGGAATTTCAAAGGTCAGATTTCTATGCTGTTGTACCAGAAAGGAACAATCTTTTTGTTTCCTTCCCAGGTGAAACTGAATTAATATATTTGGAGCTTCTGCTAGACGAAAGAGTTTGGGGATATCCTGCTGACAGGAGAATTAATTCTTTTCATTTGAGAAGGTACTAGGAACCCATCGAACTAAAATTCTACAGATTTAGTAAGGTCAAAAGCATGGGACCCGTCTGTACATTGTACTAACTTACTTTTATATAATTTGAATTGCACTAAGACCTCATTATATTTGGAAATTAGGTAACAAATACCGCTCTGTTTTGTTTTATATGTGAATGCTTAACAGTAGCAGAGAAGATTGTTTCACCAACTTGTCCCTTATCAGTGAATCATTATTTAAAGGAGTCAAAACCATCTGTAATTAGAATCATATTACTTTTTAAATTTCAAAACTCCCAATTACAGTGACGACGATCAGTCTAATTGAATCCCAAACAATAGCCTTAATTGGATTTAACCACTGTGTTGGGCATCACTGCCTAGCACCATGATTTTCGCAGAATTCTTCACACCATGCACCACTAGTCACTTATTCATTTAATAAGTATTTACTGCATATAGACGGCCATACCAAACACCCTGTCTTGGTGCACTGATTTTCTAGTAGTTTTATTTTAGTGTCTCACTTTTTTCCTTCAGAGTGTAAGAAAACTGTAAACCAGGTGATCTTGTGAATGGAATATGAAGAAAAGGTTCATGATTTAATGGTCTAATCCAGTCGTCTTAAGTATGCTGTTTTCTGTCTTTGCAAAATATGTAACTAGGTGCTCCAATACCAGTGGAATTATGACAGAAGTGTCCAGTAACAGCATAAGGAAACTGTTTCAAACTAGACTTCTTTATGTAGGATCAAATGAAAGTCCTTAGCTAAAAGCTTGCTACGCACACATTCACACAGATGCGTTAAGTGTGATACATGTTGCACCAGTTTTCGAAACTTCTGCCAAGAACTTGCAGAACTGTCATACCATCATCAACTTGATTTAGTTTTGTAATACAAGAGCTTATGCTGCTATAACCACTTCCAATGTTTTCCAGCTGGTGAAAAACTATAGAAACCAATGGGAGTATCTGGGTATTTACAAGATCATCTATAATATGGCAGAAGTCTAATCTAATTTTACAATAAAAGGTCAAGTTGAGTGATCAGTTTGCAGTCATGAATCTGTTGCATATTAACTCTCACTTTGTTCAGGGAAACACGATACTTCCATGAGGTGTAATTTTATGTAATTTGTTTAAATTTATTCTCTGAGTAAGTGGAAATCTATTTTTCCAGGAAACAAGAACAAACTAACTATACCGAATAGACTTTACTGCTGTTAAAATTTGTATATTTTAAGGCTTTTATTCAGGCTAGAATACAAAAAAAGCCACTAATTTATTTTCAAAATCATTCCAACATAAATATAAACATTATCAATAGATGACTGGAAAATTATGATTTAGTTGTCTTTTATTCCAACTCTGTGTTTTGTTTGCATGGATCAAAGAGATTATACAGGAGGTATTTATTTTTTCGCAATTAATTCAGACATCAAATGATATAAACTTAGGGTTTTATTTGATTCTTCATTCAATACACACAACTTCTAACACCACCTCTTCCCACCTAAGTATCAAACAGCTACTGAAGAAACTTAAAATGAGCTTTGATATGAGGTCTGGAATATTTCAGAAAACAATTTATTGTCATAATTGTTTGCTTAGTTTATTTCCATTGTGGTTTGTTAATGATCAGCACCATAACACTGAAGCTGCTTCCTATAACTACAGAATGGCAAGTTACTTTACAGCCTGCATCTTTTCTTCTTGCAACCTTTGGCCCTCACACGCTTGGTCTGAGTTTGCAACAGCATGTACAAGGAGTATTGATTAGTGGCTTTTACAGTCCTGAGCAGCCATGCGGAGTAACTACACATTGTACAGAGTGAGAAGAGATTCACTCCACACACATAAGTCCAGACAGCTAGAATGGTAAACAGACTTTTTGAGGAAATATGACAAAGGTTTTAGCTGTTCCGGTTCTTTTCATCCTACCCAAACGTGACTAATGCAAGCGTTTATGCAGCCAGGAGGTAAACAGTATCAGGGAACTGATCCAGCTGAAAGTAATTTTCTGGGTAACTTTTCGACTGGATCGATTTTTCTTATCTGATAGCCTGTTTACACTGCTACATGATGCTTGGGCCAATTGGCAACATGAGGGCAGAAACAAGTGGCCAGCGTATTTTAGGAGCAGGTGGCCATTAATGGAATTAGATTAAAACCTGCTGATACTGACTGAATCACTATGACTGGCTGTCAGCAAAGTCTTAGCATTCACTGTTTTTTGTCTACCCAGAGTAGTTACCCCATTGCTTATTTTTAGATACCTCCTAAACTCTAATTTAAAACTAAAGAAAGACCTTGGGTTTTTACTTATTTAGTTTGTCATTTGATTTTCCCTGATGTAGCAGGTGAATGAGGGTGAGTTCAGATGTGGGTATTGTACAGAGGTAAGTTTTCCTAGGGTAGAAATCTTGAATAACCAGAGAACACTCCTACATGTAATAAACTAGGCTTTAAGCTGTCCATGCAATGGACAGTTAACATGGGTTACTAGCTCCCGTTATCTGTCTTTGAGCTTTTTCATGCCTCTTTTTCCTTACTTTTCTCTATGTTCTCTCTTACTCCTGGGCTAGTGTTTTTGTCACCTTTCTTGCAGTGTTTGTTAGACCCTAAAACTCATTGAGTGAGAAGTTCATTATCTACTTTTTGCTTTCTGACTTATTTCTGTAAAATTCATGCTGGTTTCCTGTCGGTGCCATCTCCGGGACGGAGAGAAGAACGACACAGAATTCAGGTGCAGGAGAAAGAGCCAACGCCAACAGCAGGAGCAGCAGCAGCAGTATCGGCGGCGGCAGCAGCAGCAGCAGCAGCAGCCGTTTATTAATTACAAATCCGTATATATATATAAAATATGGTTCACAAGGATGGCCAAGGCAATTGGTCACTTGACCATCCACCTCCCAGAGTGATTGGCTAAATGCTACAACACCCATTTCAAAACAACTTTCCCAGTGTGCCATAAACAAGACTGCATAACAAGCTACAGGTGCAAGATAAAGTCTTAGTTTACAAAAACCTCAAACTGTTTCTCAGCTAGCCTGCATGGGAAAAAGAACTTTCACAGGACGCTGCAGTAGCTGGAAAATTTCTGCTTCTAGCCTTTTTGTATCCACAGTTTCCACTGGTGGCCAGAGATAAGTAGATAAGTAAGTTAGATAAGAGAGCATTTAGCCAGGACTAAAGGGAAATGCGAAAGACTTCTCTCTTTTTGGGATCACTAAACTGTTAGGGCAGCTCACTGAATCTATTGAAAACATATCAAGGGATTAGAACATTCTTTGCACAAAATACACCAACACAAACCAAGGCAAGTATGCCATGACATGCTGACACACTTCTGACCTTATGTGAGAGAGTAGATTGTGCACCATACCTTCGTTTAAACATTTGAGGAGAACAAGTGATCCTGGGACTAGAGTTTAAACCACAGATTTTGAGCTGGGTCATACACAGTAGGAAATGTATCCTCAATGGCCTTGCTTGGAGTCAGTGTGCCTGTAACTGCACAACCAGCAATGCTTTGTGCTGTGGGAAAAACAGGAGCATTTCTGGACACCCAGCAATGAAAGATGCTGATATTTATAAAAGCACTCCACTGTTGTGGAAAAGCCACAAAATATATCCTTTATGAACATCTAACTATATTGCTGAATCAACTATTAAATCCTGTATTACTGTGGTCTACTCTATCTTGAAAGGACTTTCAAACTCAAAACAGTACTGACAATCAAGCCCTGTACTCAGAGACTACACAGGGAAAAACCACAGTATTCTTGATTCTAATTCAGCTGTGTACTATCCATCTAAAGAAATGAATTACTCTAATTCCAGTCGGATAAAGAGGAAGAGGAGTACCATGATCTGTTCTGCTCTTTGTGCTTTATTCTACATCACAGCTCTCAAATTAAAACAAAAAATTTTGCCTCAACTGCAATGAAAGGGATATATGTATGTATTTTTGTACTACATTCCGAAGGTCCTATTCTCTAGGAAGATATTCATTTTGTTGGAATTTTGTATTGGGTCAACAAGACCAAAATGATTCATTTTTCATTGACATCAATATCCTCCTTTTGCTGACCTATCATTATGAGAATGTTTACTACAGCTTCTGTACTTTCAGCACAGGTGTATTTTCTGGATGCACTGCTGTGCTTGAAACAGATACATGATTCTGCTGGAATCAATAGATCAAGGCAAATGTAGAAAGTGTGGTTTGTCCAAAACTATCCCTCCTTATCACCTCCAGCTCCTACTACATTGTCCATTCTTTGAAACTTCTCTGTACTCTGTTATTTTCTAACTATGAAAATTTGCAAACACCGAGATTTTCTACGTCAGATATTTTTTTAGCTCTATTAGTTATCAACTGTTTACGATAAATATTCTTGTTATTCTTATCTCTCCCCCATGTGGGACAGAAAGTGAAGGGACCTGGAAAGATGTCTTTGGAAGTTAAGATTCTTTCATGTGAGTTATCATCAAATGCCATCTGACTTAGCATCAAACGCCATTTATCATAAATCAAGAGGAATAGCTGCTTCTGGGTGATTCATATGATCTATTTAAATATCCATCTTCAGATGAGGTGAAGTGGTTCATGGTGTCTCTGAAGTGCAACGTTTCTGAGAGCTGTAATCTGGAAAGGGAAAAAAAATATTTAGAAATAGATTATTGTGTCACCTAGGTAGAATACAAGGGAGATAAAATATTTTTTTCTTGAAAGTTACATTTTAATTTATGACTGTAAGTGAGCAGTCAGTATGAAACTCATAGGAAAGCCTTTACAGGGAAAGAAAACAGCAAAAATTGTTTTTAGGAAAGCCAAAATCAGCTTTATCTTGTAACAGCTTCCAATAAGTTTTTTTGATTGATGACGATGTTAACAAATATAGTGTTAATTTCCCCCTCCTCCCCCTTTTTAAATGCTTTTCCTTAGAGTTTTTATCTCACTTGGAATAGATAAACTTTTCTCCAGGTCCACGTGTTAGAAAGTTGGTTGCCTGAAAAGGAAAAAGGTGGCGGAAGAGTTTGCACTGTGGCCCTCTGAGTTTAAATATTTTCCTGAAAGACTAATTTATTTTGATATTAGGACTCGCTGTCCTTACATTCAACATTGCAGTATCAATCATTTTGTTTTTAATGTTTTATCCACGTCTGTGAAGAGGCTCTTCTTGTTCCAAAATAAATAGGAGCCAGCTGTATCAGAAAAACTTGAGTGGATTTGTACAAAACGTTCAATAGTGGGAAATATTCTTTTGGGATAAAATTTAATATTACAATCAGCTTGCTTTTACAGAGTACTTTAAATCCTTTTCTTTACTTAATTTCTTTCCATTATCTTTATTTTATTGTATTTTTCTCTACTTACATTTCAAAACTTTTTAATAAAAGTTTAATATATATTCTTTAATGTAATATTCATAATATTTCTTAAACTCTTATGAGCACTTATTTTTTTTGTTATAGAAAAGAAAAACGGTAATGCAGTAAAAGTAAATACCTTGTGTTATGAGAAATAGGGAGTCACTGTCATAGGAGGGGATAGTTTGCAATGAATAATTTATTCAGCGATTTTAGCCATTTTTTGAGATATTTCTGAAAATAGATCAATTACAGTTTCTCAAATTAATTGAAGCTTTTTGCCAAAAAATCCCTGGGAAGAAACGTAACTTATTCCTAAGCACATTGTTGTAAATATTTAGTAACCATAATTTGAATTTCGAGGTTTTTTGATAGGCTATTGCACCTGCTGCACTGACTGCTGAAATCAATAGAAACCACTTTATTGGCATTTGCGAGCAATAGAGTGTGGGTAGGTTGTATGACTTATTCCTTCTCTAAGAGAAAGAGATTTCAGTGTCAAGTTTCTGATACATATTCCTCATTTGTCACTTACACAACATTCTGGTGTTTTTTCTTACCAGGAAAAATATTGCTGTTAATACTGTTAATTCCTCTTAATTCCATGTCCTAGACTGTTGCTGAAATTGAGCACATAATGGGGTAGGTTTGCTTTAAATTAACATCTTTTTTTTTTTAACCTATGTATTTTTACTTATGCAGCCATACTTGTAAAGATCAGCGTTTCGCTTGTGCTATGAGGATACTACTGAGAAAATTATTGGAATCAGTTTGCCATCATTGTGTGAAGCCTGTGCTGCTATTGCAGTTCATCACCACCTAGGGATGTTGCTGTATTTAATGGGATAAATTGACAAAAATGTTAATAAACCTCTGCAGATAAATTCATCCATCAGCTGAATTTATCTTTCTAAAATGCCCTTTGTGAAAATACCTGGGGGCATACCACACAATTAATATAAAACATAGGCATCAATAAAACTTTAAAAAGCTTAATCCTACAGAACAGTTTTTTAAATGAAGCCTTAAACATGGACCGTCCCTTATTTCAAAGTGCATCAATAAATTGGTCCCCAGTGACAAAGTCTGAAAAGGCGCATCCTCTAAGAAATTTTTTTGCACATTTATAAGCATATTTATAAACCACATTTTGATGAATGAGCAGAATATGGAAAACTAAAATTCCTAAACCAATGTTTCACTGAAGCAGTTAAAAGTTTTAATTAAGAGAAGCATGTCCTAACTGTAATTTAAACAGAGTTGCAGAACCGTTTGAGGAACAACATGTGTCTTCACAGTTGAATTGCACACCAACAAGAATTAGCTTGAGAAACTAAGAACAGAAAATTGCAGCGTATGAGTCAAGGCAGGAAAAAATAGACTCCCCCCTGAACAGTATGAGCTAATATCTCTATAGCTGCCCTCAGGAGCCCAGATCTAAAGTGCTCCATTTCAGAGGTGGTAACAAGGCACCTTGATTACATGACTGCTCTGAACTTCTAAATAAATCTCAGAACTGCTCTGGCTTCAAGGTTAGACAGTTACCTGAAGGACAAAGAAAACTTCCACTGAGATAAGGGGCGGAAATATCTGACAGTATGTTCTTTGCTATATCTTTGGTGAGCTTCTGAGGTGGAGGCCACATAAACATACAGCATAAATTAAAAATGCTTCCTGATTTCAACCCAAAAACAACTAAGAAAAGGGCAGTTTATTGCTTAGCATGTTGTAGAAAAAGTTTGCAATAATGGTGTTTTAAGTAAACCTTCTGTGGCTGGTGGAGGTCCCTCCAGTTTCACCACCAGTCCTGTGAATAAGTGTTCCCTTCTGAGGTCCCAAGGCAGTACTCAAAAAGAAGTGATGTCCCCAGCTCTTCTATAAGAAGATAGACAGATATTGCTTTTGCCAAACTGCTGTAGCTTGACTTGTAGCATCCAAAAATGCAATCTCATTATATTGGAAAATTCTTGTATTGTTATGACATTTGATTACATAAAATATCCACAAGGATGATAGAAAAGAATGAAAGACTTTTATAAAGGAAAAAGTAAGACTATTCTGAATTGCAATGGAACGAGTTCTGAAAAATGGCCAAAGGATAGAGTTTGTCTTCACATTTGTAAACAAACCAGAAAATTAAGATCTGACAACACAGCAGTATGTTAGACTTGAAATAGCATGCAGAATTGGATCTAAGAAGCCAAATAAATCCAAGGACTGAAACGTTGATAGCCACTGAGCTAGCAGGGACTGATGTGATCCACCTGTTCCCCTGTCAACACATGTGAACACATCATGAACACAGAAGCATCTTAAATGTGTTCAAATGAGGCATGAAACATGAAAGCATATCTAATCAGCCAATCATTATGCCAAAAACATTCTAAAGACACAATTAGTGAGGAGTAGTGCTTTTACATCAAAGAGAGAGAGAGGAGGAAGTTCATTGTGATTATAGGTTACTATGTCTATTTTCCTTCTAAGCAAAAGCCAAGATTTTGAGGAATTATTTCAGTAGATGGCTTTAATCACAGAGGTTGAGCTTGCTAATTACAAACAGCAGAAGCTCCCTCTTCTGAAAGGATTTCTGTCTTGGTTTTGGGACAGAAAAATGAAGTCCAGAAGCAGATCTAAGCTCTGCCAGCTGGCTGAAGGCATTGTCACCACATGGAGAGGATTTTTGGGCAGGCAGATGTGGCACAAGTCATAGCCTGTTGTGATCCTCTCCTCATCTCCTGAGTGCAATGAACAGTTAACAGCACAAAACAAATTTCTAGTTTTGTATTTTAAAATGGAATTTTTTAATGAAGTACTAATAATAAAAATATGAAAATGGAAGAAAACAGACACAGCACAACATTTCTATGTTACTAACTTTCTCCTTTTGCTCTTAAATCTTACAGGAGACAACTTTTAGACTGAAGTCTTGTGTAAGAGTCCCTCAGGCTCAGACCAGTAAGTTATTTCTATTTCTAATCTGGCAGAACAATAAATACCTCCACAGCACTCAGTGATGCCCACGTGTCTCCTATAGCATCTCTGTGCCATTGTCAGTCTCAGGAAGAACATAAGGTTCTTTTCTCTTTCTCTCCAGCTTCTATTCTTTCTCTGTCTGTTACATCTCCAATATTTTACACATTTTTTCCTTACTATTTTCTCCTCTTTCACAAGAACACTCTGAATGTGCTTGCTATCTGCCTTTCACCTTGCCCTAGAGAGTGGGAAAAAAAAAGACAAAATCTGGTTGTCAGATTCAAGATTATGCAATTTCTACTAATGTCAGGCATTTTCCTGACAGTACATTTCTTTTTGCTGAATTCAAACATATCAACATTTGACTTGATGTTTGAAGTAGAAAGTTGCATATGTCCATAAAGCCAAGACTTTCAAAGATTGTCATTCAGTCAGCTTTAGTGGGCTATAAACTCATTGCAGTATTAGCAGTAGATAGAGCCAATCTGGAGGGAAAAAACCCCTGTCTCTACCCTCTCTTTCTTGATCAACCCCTTAAGAATATAAATCTTTTCAATATTTGGATCTCTGAATACTTTCTTATTTAAATTCATTCTATCTTCTTCAGAAAAACTGTATATATGTAGATTATCACTCATCTCTCTGTGGGCGGATGTTTGTCCTTCTTAACACTGTTTCAGAGGAAATACTTCAACATATACTGTAAATTTACCAAAAATGAGAATCCAGAATAAATCTAGAACAGGATGTTATATAATGTCAGCTACTTTCAGTGGAGTTTAATTCTATACTATTTATATAGCACGACATAAGACCTTCAGGAACCTGTGAGATCCAGACTGTGTTTGATGATCACTTGATATCATAAATATTAAATATTGGTATTTATTTCTAATTCTATAAAGAAAAAAGACAACATAATTAAAATCTCAAAAGATAAAATGCTCAGATGGCCTTAAAAATAGTATGAAGAAAAGTACTGGGATTTTTTTTTCCTTCTCAGGTATTACACATAAACTATGCTTATTTTTTTTCTGGGAATGCCTTTCTTTTCTAGCTGTAGATATTTTCTTGTTTAAATGTGTTTTTCAGATAGCTGCAAAGCTAAATTTCTAAGTATTTGTACAAGTGAACAGCTTTCCTAGTATGAGGAATTTCCCTGAAACCGCATCCGATATTTTTTGTCAACAAGGTTATCCATGCACATAAAATTTCAGGTACGTAAATACTTACAGGCTTCAACTGTATTTGAATACTTACACCGCATTTTACATTTGTTAAATAGCAAAAAGTAAAAATTATAAAAGCCTTCATAAAACAATTATTTCTGGAATCTGAACAGGGGATACTGTAAATTTAGACTATACAGAAATGAAATCAATCACACCTGTTTTAGAATCAGGAAGAATCTAAAAATATATGCTGTATTCTTGGTTTTTCTTTTCCTTTTTAGATAGTTTACTTTCCGTGTCTGTTGATGTGCCTCCCCAGGAGAAGAGATTAGAGGTAGAGTGAAAATATTTTTCACTTTGTACTGCTTTTGGTAATATTTTTGGACTTCTAGTACTCAGTTCTGAGTAGTTTTCTGACTTCTTTTTCTGTTATTGTCTTTGACAGACCTCAAGAGAAAAGAATGAAAAATCTAAAGAAAATAATCAGCCTTATCACTTTGGTAGGGGGGAATAGACAGACGTAAGAGTTTATCCTTTTTCACCTCTCCATCCAGATCAACTACATTGTTTATCAATAAGACAGAGGTCATGTTAGTGCCTCCTTTGCAGCTCTCTGCACTCTTTGAGTGTTCCTTTATAGTTACTATATCAAAGACATAGAAAATTATTCTATAATTTAGTTTACAGTTTCCGCAAAGCCTGCACAAAAAATGACTTAATGTCTTGAGGAAGGCAAGCATTTTAAATGTAAAATTATCAAAATTTTTGTTTGAAAAGAAAGATTATTTTTTACCCTTTATGAAACAAAGTTTTATTGCTCTTTTAAATAAAATGAAAATATCATAAAACTCAGTAAAATGTTTTCAAGCTATCAACGACTGGAGCGACTTTAATAATCTATTCACTGTATCATGCCATAGTATGTTATAAGTTGTTATAAGAGAAGACAGACGTTGCTTAGATAGTTTTAAATATCACTTGACATAATTATACTTTGATATTTGCCAGGCTTATTTCACAATCAAAACACTTCACTTGTTAATAAGGAGTGGAGTTCTGACATTAGGGTCAAAATACATGTTCCTTACAATATATGGGGTTTGCATAGCCTGTAGGGGATTAATACCTGATAGTCTCCATTTAATTTAGTCTTCTAATGATTTGTGTAAAGTTCACTCATCTTACTGCTACTATCAAGAGTGTTTTTGAGCTACCAAATACATTACTAGGCATTTTGCTTTCTCTAAAGGAAAAGGAAAGTTTAAGTAAAGCTACTAGTGCCCAGAACTGGAGATGCGGTTCCGCGGGGTCTGAGAGAAGAAAATATTGAAACATATGCTGCAAGACTCTGCTCAGAAAAGGACTTTGTAGATCTCAGTGTCTCATGTGACTGGCTGCACATAAATCCTGCTCTACTTGAATATGTGTTCTCCTGAACCATGTGGAAGTAATATCTTCTCTTAATTCAAGTGGACTGCGTGTTTTCTTTAAAGGAGTGAAAGAAAGTGTGATAGTGAGGCTTAGAAATTACACTGATAAACATTACATGTATTATTTGACAAGAGATCATGATTTTTGTCACTGCACGAAAAAAATGACTAAACAAATATTTATACTTTTTTTTTTCTTTGATGACAATGATAAATTGTTTTTAAGTTTAGAGTATAACTTATTCCCTGTCAAAAATTATTCTTGAATTTATATTTCTTCAGGGAAAAATAACTGAAACTATTACAGAGAACAGTCTTTTATCCTTCAGGAAGCTTGTTTAATAAAGGTTTCAGTGAGATAAGAGTGAGCAAAATGGGAAAATGACTCTTCTTTGGAGGTGCATTAATCCTAAGAAATTGAGTTAAGGGAAGAGATTGTGAATTATAATGTAATTAGTGTGATACTAACGTTGTTCACGTCAAGTACCATGAAGAAAATTAGAGGTGTTATGCAAAAGGAACACATACCACCTTCTTTTCTCTAATGAATCAGGATAAAAATGCTTTGAAACTACTGTTTGATCTTGTTGTGTCATGGGGTTGTCCTTTTGCAGATGCTGAAATCCAAGTTCAAGTCCCTGTACACCAGAACAGTATTTGCTCAGAGAGCTGTACTAGTCTCGTGTTGGGACATCGGTTTCTAAGATCAGCTCTATTAAAGTAATGTAAATCAACCATAACACCAGAGATTTCATCACTTATTTTATTTCTCATCAACTGTAGTTTAGAGGACACACCAGCTCCCACTATCCTGGGGGGGCCTACATTTATTTTTCTAGCTACATCCAACCACCATCAACTGAGGTCACATTTCCTTGGGAGAACAATTCTGTTAAAAAAGAAACTAAGTTTTATTTCTTAGGAGAAACGTTCATGAAACACAGAAGTGATAAAGTGTATTTTTGTTGTTATTATGGCATTGTATACATGTATCAAATCTGTCCTGTCTACAATGTAGGACATTACTTTTTCCATTATAAGCTTTTTGTTTTGTTTTGTCTTCTCCAATATGAATGGTATGAATGAACAATGTCTCAGTCAATGTACCCATATTTTTTAAAATCACTTCAAGAACTATTATGCACACTGTAGAAAGAGAGTCAGACTTCGCTGGATGTCAGCCACAGTTATTTTATTGGTTTAGTTGAAGCATTGCAAACATTATTCACCATTGTGAACGTTAGCTACCGTTACAATTATTTCATAAGAATTTAGATGACTTGTGAACTTTCTTAGTTTTTTTTTTCTTTTTCTGTTTTTTTTTTCCTTTCCTTTGGGACTAAAGAAAATTAAAATTCAGATTGCTATGATTGAGAAAAAAATATTGATAAATTTTGTTACATTTGGTTTTGGTTTTGAGTAATCTGCAGTTTGTTTCATGAAGGCATCATGTGCTCACACAAGATGTGTCATTGCAAAGGATGATGTGGTAAGGACTAATTATTATCTAACATTTAAGTAAATGCTTTAAAAGCTGCTTATAGTTTACTGGAGCTTGATTAATCTCAGTTTGCCAGTTTATATATCAACTTTGAGGAATATATTGTTACTGCTGAAGCCAAGAACACTCAAGGGTTTTTTGATTCTTCTCTTCTTTAAGCTAAGTTTAAAATTCCTTATTTCAAAATGTATGAACAAACCATGACTGTGTAACTAGTGTCAGTACATTACACACAGAGCAAAATTAGAAATCGGACAAGACTGTTAGGGAGAAACCTGTGTATATTTTAGATTGAATCAATAACAGTGAAGGAAGAAGATGTATGGGATCTGCTAGTATATTTACATATGTGGATACATGTATCTTTAATTATAGTAACCTCTTGTTGGATTGTTTTCTAGGATTTTCTTCCAAGAAAAAAAGAGATAGTAAAAATGTGCTCTTGGTAATCCTATAAGGTGTAAAGATTTTATCTGTAGCTCTTTTTAGTGTTAAATTTATTATAAAAGTATGTATCAGAATTCTCTTTGTTTCTACAAAAATTCCTCCTAGTTTATTCCAAAGACGATTTGTCGTGTATTACAAGTGAAATGGGGAGATTTAATATAAACCAAGACACAGAAAAAAAATATCTATTTCTTTCTTCATTTACTCACCCTCCCTCAATCATACTTTTTCAGTTGACAGTCTCTATTAAGCACAATTGCTATAGAAAATATCTTTCAGCCTGTCAGTCTCCAGAGCAGTTGGCAATGGTTTGGTTTATCATGTAAGAATATTTTTTAAATCTCTTGTGTACATGTGACAACAAGGCATTCCGAACGCTTCAGTTGGCAAATACAGTGTCATTACTACTATACACTTGCTAATGTTGTCAGACAACAGTGTCATTGATGTATAAAGGAAATCTCAACAAAATTTAAAGAGAGTTTTGCTTAAACTTTAATGGTGATTACAGTAAATTTATCAGTTTGTGTTTTTGTTTTTTTTTTTTTAATTCTGGTTTTAATGTGAGAAAAAATAATTTAGTTCTACCTGTAGAGACAAAAGCTTTCAATAGAGTTTATAATAGCAGATCAACTTTCTCATCACAGAGCAAAATCAACAGCTGAGTGACAGCAATTATTGTCATGAAATTTTAAAGAAATTCCTCAAATAATTACAAAATTCAAATGAGAACATCATCATCAGAAGAGTGTCAAAATTGGAAAATACATCAAATGCTTAGTTACAGATTTCATCATCATTCTTTCTTCTCACATAATGGTAAGACCATTTTATATATGTTATCCCTCATCATATCCCATATGGGGACACTGAAGCATAGATCAGTGAATTGACTAACTTTGCGGCTTTCATGTCAAAGGCTAGTAGCAGTCATACAAGCAGAATGTTCTTCTCTTTCTCACTGTCTATTCCAATAAGCATTTTTAGTTTTTTTCAGCCTTTTTCAGCTGTGGCCTATCTAGAAAAATGAATCACTGAGGCAAACTAGTGTAAAAGAAAAGGTATTCCTTTTATTATGCCTGTTCAGAGTAAGCATCACAATCACTAACAAACCTGATATATGCCCAGGTATGTACCAGAGACATGTCTGAGTACTCTCCATAGGATTCAGTCATTGAGTATTTTTTTCTAGTGGTCAGATGCACACTAGCCAGAAATAAGCTGGGAAAAAAAAATAAATCCAATCTAGATAGCCCACAGATTATAGTACTGAGTGTCGCAGGTAAATCAATGGCCTGGAATTAAGCTTGTTGAAAAATATAGTTTGTAATGGATGAAAATTCAGACAAGCACAAGACCTTTTAGTTCCTAATGATGGAACTTTTCTTTAATAAAAATTTGCACTATACTTAATATGTAGCTACAAAATAGGAATGGTTAAGGTTTGTATTAGGTAAGATTTTGGATTAGATCACCATAACACACTGCCTCATCAAATCCACAAATACAGGAAGTGTCAGAGAAGAATGCAAGTCTTGCTCTTTTAGATGAGATGTTCTGAGCTTACATTATCTTGATCTAAACTATTATTGCATCAGTCTCTAAAACACTTTGAGTATTGCACAAAATTCAGAAAGAAGTATGTCACTGATTATTTCTGAACTGTTGGCTGTTTTGTAGAGTTTGATAGTGTTATTGCTAGATATAGATAGATAAAATATCATGACCCTCTTTATGTGGAATCTTATCTGAATAAAAAAAAATTCTATTCTTAACACTCTAACTCCAAGTAAAAGTAAATATTTTTAGCTGCTGTAAAGGCAAAACTGCAACGATAATAATACCAAAACTACGAATCTAAACTTTGTTCTATTGAAAAGTATTCATACAAATTCCCTCAGACATAATTTCTACATAATAAAACCTGTTTACAAATGAAAAAAAAAAAGAGAAACTGGATGACTATATTTGTTCTGAACAGTTGAATCTGTGTTAAACTTGTCAGGCTCTTTTATTTATGTATGTGTATTTACATATATACATATTTATATTTATTCATATTGCTTCTCTATGAAATATTTAATCATATGTTGTAGGCAATGTACTTTCTTATTTCTTACAGTATATGAATTAAAGTCAGTGAAGAATTAAAGGAAATCACTGTTTAAGCCTTATTCTTGTGACGCAAATGTAGCAGTTTAGCAATTTAAACTGCTGCTGGATCTGAAAGTAAATGCTGGTGGTAAAGAAGGATTTATTTTCTACAACAGGTAGTTCCTGTTTATTAAACTCAACAAACTGTTTTGTTGGAAGGCTCAATGACCTCCCTCAATTATTTATTGTATTTCTAGACAGTTCAAGTTTTTTTTAAATTTTGTGCTTTCACTAAAATTCTTGCAGGCTAAATAAAAGGAATAGTTAGCTGGTTTATGGAGAAGAAAAAAGAGAACCCCTTGGCCCAGGTCCAGAATCACTCAACTAGGGCAGTTCAAGAACAAATCTAGATTGTCTGGGATCACATCAAAGTTGTGTAATGGGTTTTCTGGAGGTTGGTTCCTGATGTGCTGATTTTTCTGCTTCAGTTTAACTTCGACAATATCAACAAAACTTTGCCATTTTACCCATTGATATTCTGCCTTATTTTTGAAAATGAACTGATGCAGTCAAAATCTATAATTTCTTAAAAAATAAATAAGTAAAAAGTGTTGCAATAATCAAACGTTTCTTATCTGGAAAACAGTTCTTCACTTTCAGAAAAAAAAACCAAAAAAATATTTACAGTACTTGTGTAATGTTTACTGGATGATTTTTGTCAATGCCTTACTGTGAGATTGTAATTTAAATGCTCTCATTAAATCATGTTACAAGTTAAAAGTCAGCTGCAATAAGTCCTAAATGGATATAAGACATATAGTGGAAACTAAGAATGAAATCCTGAACTTCTGACGACTAATGATGGTTCTTCCACTGACTTCAAGGGTATTAATATTTCACTCAAAGAATTTCTTCTGCACCATTGAGAGACTTTCTAATTTGGTGAAAACTAGTCTGTATCCAGGGTTTTCAAGAGGTACATTTAAGTGGAAATTAATCAATCATTAAGACAGAGTTTGAAATGGTACTACAAATGCAGTTGATGAAAGCAAGTGAGTAGGTATATATTCGAACAAGAATTTTCTTTCAAAATTCTAGGATTTTATCATAGATATTTGATTTGAATTTCTTATAATATGCATAAGATTCTCTTAAAAGCTATGTACTTCATTTGCTTGAAGAACTAAATCATGATTTTCCAGTTTAAAATGCTAGAGATGAAATATCAGTTAGGAAGCAATGTAGAGCAAGGTCTTTCTCGGTAATTCTGGAGGAAAATGTGTGAGATACAGTATATCTCATTCTGAAAAGGAAAGCAAGGATGACCTCATTTTATGATCTGAGCTCAAAACAACAAAAAAAGAATTTGCAAACTTAGCTACATTTTGAAAAGGAGGAGGACAAAATACTGTCTCTGCACAGTAGGAAGATCCTCTGCCTTTCATATTTCTAATTCCAGGCAGCATACTGTCTGCTTCTAAGAGCAAGAAAACAAATGCTAAGCTTTAATCAGAATTATATTGGCTGCGTAGGGACTTTCAGATCATTTGCCCATTCCTAACCATGTCATGCAGATTCCCTTCAGAATATCAATGCAGAGGCCTTTGCCCTTGCTGTGAAGAAAAGGTTGCAAAATACTGACTGAAGATGAGCAGCAGGTCCATTTGAGCTTAACATTCCTTTTTGTTACGAGAGGAGGAGGAAAGGGTAAAAGTTTCACTCTAATTTAATTCCTTAATGAAACTAAGAATTCGAATCCCTGCAGCGTAGCGCTAACCTTTTCTCTAGTGTCAAGCAATTTTTTTCTTCAAATACTTCTTGGATAATGCTGTAGGCTTATGGCTATCTGAGGGTTGGCTTACAGGCCATTAGTAAGACATACTGTACTGAATTTGACAGACCTTACACAGCTATCTTAAACAAAAATCTTCATTCCTGAAAAGGCAAAATTGTTTTTCAAATAAGAAATGTTTGATCATTACAGCATTTGTTTATTTCTTTAGAGAAAATTAGAGGTTTTGGCTACATCAGTCCATTTTTAAAAATGAGGCAGAGCAGCAGTGGGTAAAATGGCAAAGCTTCATTGGTATTAATGAAGTTAAATTGATTTACCTGTTTAGTAACCTGTTCAAAACAGTACTGTAATGCTAATTTTGCTCAGATAAAACACTGAAACCATTTACGTGTGATTTAAAACAGAAGAAGATATTTCGATGTTTGCTGTGTCGTCTCAAATGATTAATGAATTGATTCATCTATTTATTTAAATTTCTGTAATATTGAAGAATGTCTTGTTTTTAGCCACTCACAGGTTTTACTGCAAAATGAAAACCAGTATTTACTTATATTTACAGTCATGCATTTGTCACAAAATCGTCCAATCTTCCTTTTTATAAGGAATAAAACTGTATGCAAAGTAACATGGTTTTAGAGCAACATTAGCCCAATTTAGTGAACTGAATTCCAACACTTATAAAGTCAAATGTTCCTGTCTACTTCTTTTTTCCTCAGTGTCCCTAAAATCCCCAGACCTTATCCCTCTTATTCTGGGCAAGAAAACATGTCCAGGAAGAGGTAATCTTCAATGGGGGTGAGATGTACTTAGTCCTTCTAGTATTTGGACAGTAAGGCATCTGGAGAAAAAATGACAAGGAAGCCAGCTCTGCTTATAACTCTGTTTCTGAGGAAAAAGACAATCATTTTGGGTGTGTTGGAAAGCCATAGCTGTATCTCCTCCTGCCTTTCCCTAGTCTCCTGGTCAAAACTTATTCTAATTAGCCTATTTTTTAATGGCCTTTATATATCTATTTAGTTTATATCAATACTATGATTTAAATACATTATTGACAAGTATTAGTCAGTATGGTGTAATAACATGAAGTAATTGCATCCTTCATCCATGTTTATTTTACAAGCTTTTCTTGAAAGTGGTGTGCTCTGCTCTGTAGTTTAGTTGCATGCCCTTGCCAGAACCTCTGCCATTTTGAATTCATCTTTCCTGGACATGACTGAACAGGTCTACAAATTCTGGAAGAAATTTCATCAGTGTGTTTACAGCAACATTCATTGTAATGTTTACTGCAAATACTACACTAGAAACACATTTCAGGAAATACATAATACAATGGTTTATAATTGCTTTATGATAAACTAATCGCTTAATCTTTCTAATTTCTAATTTTCACTAAATGTTCTGATACCAGTGCACCACGTATGTGTTTGTCCTTTGCATTCTTTTCTACTTCCTTCCTGATCTTCTCATCCTGGTTCTTCCAAATCCTGTTTTTTGTATAGTAGAACTTAATGAGATATTCAGTCCAGCTGTCTTCACATGCTAGCTTTGTACTTTTGTTTATCTTGCTATTTAACTTCAACTGAGTGAAAAAGATATCACTCAGTTCAAGGTAACTTCCTCTTACTAATCTTTTCATAATGTCCTAATATATATACTCAGCCTAGTGTATACACCACCTCTTCCACTTCTAGAGACTTTTTGGTAAAGAAATCTGCTATTCTTCTTATCAAAGAATATCCAGGCTTCTTAATGACTATTCTTTAATTTATATTTTTGAAAACTAAAGTCTCCTGCAGTGAAATAATTTCTATTGCTTAAAATACCATAGAACTCCTTTATGCATAATGACACGCCATCTCATGTTGTCATAGCTGGACAATTTACATGGATAGTGCAATTTTATGGATGCATATTAGAAGATTGATTCACATATTTACAAATAAGCTTTGGCTAAAAGACAGCATCAAATGAATATTTAAGCTAAAGTCTCCTTCCTATGGTAAATTTTACTGTTTCTGTTGTATTTCCTCGGATCAACAAAATTACTTGCTGTTTCAAACTCGTAAGGTTTGACAGGATATTACTAGAATTCATAATAACAGATTAAATTTTTGAGTGCACAATGATGTAAGTGTTAGGATTTCGTATTATCAGCTAGGAATGTTAAAGAAGAACTTCAGTTCAAGTGTTTTACCTGTTCCTATTTCTTCTGTTCTCTTGGCGTACGCTAGTAATCAATTCCTCTACATATTTCTTAAGGTGAAAATTGTCTACACATCTAGCTGAACTATTTAACTATGCCTGTTAGAGAGTAATAATCAGTTTCTTCATTACATGAAGCATCTAAGCACATATTCATTATTTTGTTGGCTTTTTCTTCCCATTTATTATAATGCATCACATATTCACACTCTATTTCAGCATCCTGACTACATTGCCTAATCAATGGTGAGGCGCAGATATGTCACAGAAGAAAAAAGCATAGAAGCACTTGAGGACCCACCAAGGCTAGAAGTGATGCACACTAGCTCAATCTATCGTCCTTTTCCACAACTTGCAGTGAGGTAAATTCACAGGAGAGAGAAAAATGTACCACTGTGAGAGACAGTGACATAATTCTTCTGAAACTACCTAGAAATTCCAGATTGGAAATTCTTTATCTCTTCCCAGGTCAGGGTAACATAGGTCAGAGGCTGAAAACTAAAGCTATGTAATGGCTGCCTACTTACTGCTGAATGGCTGTTTGTTAGAAGACTCTTTTACAGTTGTGTTATCTTCTTTGTTTATTTTATTTCTGCCTTTATTTCTTTTCTGAGTGGTCTTGCATTTCTATGTTCTTATTGGTATCCTTAACATCCCCTAAAATAAAAGGTGACTTGTATGCACTGTGTATCTATGTCAACTTAACCAGCTTCTAGGTATCTTTTTTTTTTTTTTTTTTTTTTTTTCCCCCCAGTATTTCTGTGCATAGGGCATGCCGAGAAGGAAATCAGAATAAGTCCAGCTGCACACAGGGATCTTCCAAAAATCTGTTTTCACTACTACCTCTACAAAGTAATTTGAATGAGAAAGTATTCTAGATAGATATGTGTGAGGAATGGCTCAAAAGGCATGAAAGTCATGAAAGTCCTTAAAGATCATGCAGAAAACTAGTCTTTAGCTTCAAGGTTCCAAATAATAAGTGAATTTTGATATTTGGCAGAATTTTATTTCAGGGGTGTTCTAGATATTGCTCTTAATTTTCAGAAAAAAAAACTGAAAAACTGTCACAGACTGCCTGTATCTTCTCACAGTGGGTCGCAACCAAACGGCTGTTGCAACCACAACGTATCTCACAATCAGAAGGCTGATCCAAACTCACTGCTATCTCAATCCAACAGAGAGCTCCAACTCACGCTCTCCAGGGGCTCCTACCACTCCAGTCTCCAGGAAGGAACTGCCCCCTCTCTTCTGGGAGTGCCCTGCCTTTAACCATCCATGAGTCACGTGGTCTCCGGCTGATCAACGTGACTCACAGCACCTGTCCTGACAAAGCACAGGTGCTTTCTATTGTAGCAGCCAGGAAACTTCCCTGACAAAAAACAAAGTAAATTCCCTTTTCATTGTTTAAAAATTAAAAACATAGTTAAAATACATTCTGTACTTGTAGAAACATCTATGTGGACTCTTTGTGCAAAATTTTGGGACATGAAATACTTATAACATTAATAAGAGAGAAAAGAAAAGTGACTCTACTCTTTTGGAAAAGGTATCACTTCCTTCATTCATTCAATATCTAATTTTTCACTTTTCCTCTGAATCACAACCTATACACAACAATGTTTCTCAAATAACTATTTATGCTTTTGTGTTTAATGAAAAAAAGTGAAGTCTTTCAAAATGCAACCGTTCATTTTCTTATTTCTATCAAATAGCACATAAGCACTCTCACTGAGCTATTCAGAATATTTGAAGTATGTAATTTATACTTATTCTGCTTTCTGTTCTTTTCTTAGCTTGTGATCAGGATTTTCTCTAATGCATAGTATGTGGCACAGAAATATCTAACCTAGCAGCCAAGCTATCTTGGGAAATATAAAGCCATGTTGGAGAAAGGGTTTTCTGTGAACTAATTGGCGTTAGCTATGCTGTAACGAGATGGATAGACTTTTTCTGGAAATATTTACATCAGATATCATTACACTACAGAGACCTTATCATATATCCATTGAAAATAAAAGCAGCAAGGCTCATTGTCATGGCAATCATGTCTGAGTGCTTCTCAAAGGGAATTAAGCATTTAAATAAGAACTTACATGCCTAAATATCTTTGTGGACTTGGACCTTGGCCTCCTAAATTAGTTTTCTAATTACAGTTTCACTGAGGATACTTGGCATAAGACATAAACAGATTAAGTATTATGTTTGTCAGAGGCCTCCCAAACATACCTCTGAGTGATCAGGTGAGAAACTAAGGGAGTTGTAAGGAAATCAGACAATGCTTCATGCTAAAATACATAATATTCCTGATAATATATTCTTAAAGGTAATCTGTCTGTTCTCCACAGATATTTTCCCTTCCTCCCTGGGTTTTTCCTATCAGATGCAGTAAAATGAAGGTTATAATAAAAAATTAAAAAAAAAAAAAATTGCTTATGATTAGTTAGAGAGAGGAGTTTTTCTGTCTCACATGAGAAAAAGCTCAAACCTGCAAATATTTACTACTTCTCGTGGGTAATTGCATTATTTTGGAGGAAAAATAAAAGTGAGTAAAATTACTTGTGTGTGAAAGGACTTACAGGTACAAAACCTTATGTATCGGATTGTGTCAACTCTTTTTCCTTTCACTTAAAATTAAGATTGTTACCTTTTCAAATTGGTTTGCAAGATATTATTTTTTTACATTTTCAACCACAACATTTCTGTTGCCCTTAGATGTTAAGAGCACGACTCAAAAAATTCAATGCTATTTGTTATTTTATTGGAGTAGACCATAGTGACCATCATATGTTGCATTCTGTGTTACATTTTACTTGTATTTCCTGATGGAGAATTGCTAGATGCCTACCACAAATATCTGTTATATTGTCTTTCCCTGGTCTGAACAGTCTGATTTTTATTCTGCAACTGTCTATCAAGCCAAAGAACATAGTTTCTATTAAAGGAACATACTTCATCTGGCACCTGCTTCCAAACTGTTGGAGTTCTCTTTTCTTTCCACATCAGTGGAAGACTGAACTTTCTTTTCTTTCTTCTTCCTTACCTAATCTCTTTGGATGCTTGTTGCACTCCAGAAATTGTCTTATCAATGGATTGCACGCAGCTGGTTCAATAAGTGGTGACGGCTTAGCCTGAAAACCTAGCCTTCAGTTGTTTTTCCAGCTTTGTTCTCTGAAATCACAGGATTCTCATCACTCACAAGTCTGCTGTAGATCTGTGAACATTGCATATACAAGACCTATTAGGGCTATCCATCATAAGTCCATTCCTTAGCTTTAACAGGTCTCTTCTATTCAGTAAAAAACTTCCCTGTGATTCAGTGAAAACCTTCTCTAAGACTGAGAAGATTTGCTGCGTGTGCCACAGGAGGTCTCTCCTAGACCTGAAACTACACAGAATTTTTATTAAAGACTATGGTAATTGAATAAAGACTTTTCTAATATAGTAGGGGAAGATCCAACTGTTTTTAGAGGATAATCTTTGAATTAAAAATGAATTTTATAAATGGGAATATGGTCTGAAATTAACATGATTAAATTCAGTGAGGATAAGTACTATATTTTTTTAAGTCAACCTGGCCTCCTGGCCTCAGCAAATGCCAAATTTAAAATGGAGAAAGAAATCCTGCTAGGAGGGAGGAATAACTGATTTGGGATTTTTACTTGTTCACATATGGTATTTGAGCCAAAATGACATAGTTGCAGAGATGGTGAACATCATCTGTGAAATAACCAGTGCCATAGTTAAGAAAAGAGAAATAATCGTTCTTTCCTTAGTTGCCTTCCTTAAAAGTACCATCTTTAGTAGAGTTGTTTAAAAGTCAACATCTTTAATAAAGTTGTTTACAAGGTAATCTTCCTAAGATGGCAGAACACGAGAGGTAGAAATAGGAAGGGTGAGAAGAAGTACAGTATTAATCTTCACAAAGTAAACTGTCATCATGTTACAAAGTATTTTTTTTTATCATCAAGAAATACTTCACTCGATTTGCTGTAGAAATTATTAGTATCAGCAATAGGGGAAGAAAAATCTTCCTGCAAGGATGACTAAACAATAGAACAGATTGCCTTGGGAGATTTTAAAAAACTAGATGACCATCAGAGCTAGTTTGTATGGACTACAACAAAGGGCTGGCTGGATTGCTTTGCAAGGTCTCCTCAAACAATATGTAACAGGTTTTCTATAAACAATCCAGTCACTAATGTCAATGGTAGTTGCATCACCAGTTTCAATGATAAATTTATTTAAATGCAATTGAAAGTCTCCTCTGCACGCCATTGAGATACATACATAGCTTTGTATCATTTTCTTCCTTTTACAAATGGAGAAATCAAAGTAAAAGAAGCAAGACAGTAAATGTCTGCAAGATATGATTTTGCAGAAATCAGAATTTAGTTGCCTTACTTTCTTCTATGGGTAAGAGTGAGTCACTGCTTAACGATGCGATTCAAGGGACTTCTTGCCATAACCATAGATTTAACCATAAACTCTCTTAACCTCAGAGATGGCTGAAAGACATGAAGATAATGAGCCAATAGTATTGGTTTCATTAATCCTCTGTGGAATTATTGTTCTATCTTGTCTGGGGGCTTTTGAAAGTCCCACCTAATAATAACTGAAGCTGACAGCAATGTAAGAAATTGGGATGAAAAATTACCTGTGTTTCTAGCTGTAAAAATCCTTATCTTCAAAAACTGTAGTGTATGAGAAAGAACAGCTGGGATGATATCTCTTGTCCATGTTTGGAAGCATGAATGTAAAATATGCTGCTTTGCCAAAGATAGTGTTTAACAGAAAACGGTTTGTTTACTGCTTGGAAAACTGATGATTTGACTGAATCAACAAGATGCCCAAATGATGCCTCCACAATTTGCACCTGCTTGTCTTGTTTTGATGAATGTGAAACTGTGTAGATTAAGTATTACCAGGTGTAGTGCAGGAACAGATATGCTCAAGCACTCTGTTTTTCTTATTCTTCTTTCCTCCTTCCCTTCCTAAATCAGATTTCACAAGAGGATTAGTCTGAATTTTTTTTTTTTTTTTTTTTTGGAAGAAAGCTGACAGAAGAGTCCACAGCCCATCTCTTTTGCTCTGATAATTGTGCATTACAGTAAGTTCTGCAGCCATGTTTCCTTCATTTTACAGCTCTAAATTACTTGTCCAAAATACTATTTTTTCTATGTGACTGCAAAGAACACGATACTTTCTTTCCTTTCTACTGAAGAGCTAATAATGAGAAAATATTATGTCTGTCTTTGGCACTAGAAGCACCTAGAGAAATCTGAAGAGTTGTTTCCAGAAGCATCTCATTACTAGTGGAAAAATTTCTAATTTTTAACTTACTCTAAGGTTTTTATTTCTCTTGCGTACATTTTTATGTGTGCACGCCTTCTCTTTTTGAAGCCCAAATTAATTTTGAAATATTTATCATTAAGTATGGCACTAAAGAAAGTTCCACAACCAGTACTTCCAACAGGAACCAACAATCCTTGTCTTCCCAGTTTTAAAAATAATTTTTCCTTCTGAAATCAAAAACATGTGTCTGTGAGAAGTGTTTTCTCTCCAAGATTTCAGTCTTCGCTAATAAATTAATCAAGAAAAACTGGCCTTCTCAGTATTAGAAATATAGGTACTATTTCCAGCTCATTAATGAAATTGAGTTGATCTGAGAGTTGAGGAACAAAATTAATCTCTAGTTCTGTATTGATTTCTGTTAAGACATGCATATGCATAGATGCATGTGTGTGGAATGTAGTCTTGGGAAAAAAGAAATATCAAGGAAAGAAGAGCATCTATACATTTTCATGTACTCAGTTCCTGCTTTGTCTGAGCTTTTACTGGCAAGGTCTTCCAGGCACCTGTGATTAGACACAGGGCTCAAGGAGGAGAATGACCAGCAATGGTTAAGGATCAAGTCAGGAATTACTGGAAAGATTTTGACCTGCATAAATTAAAAGCTGCATTGAGGGTGCTGAGAGAACTGCCTGATGTCATAACGATGGTTGAGACTAGGAGGGGAACTCAGGAACTGGAGAAAAGTAAAGGTTGTACTCACCTTCAAAAAATGCCAGAAGGATGATTCAAAGAACTCCAAACTGGTCAGCGCTTCTTTGGTTTCTGGGAAAATCAGAAGTTGAACAAGTGGAACAAGTTTATGGGCACATGCAGGACAAGACAGTGATTGGGAAGGGTCAAGGAGGTTTTCTTGGCAGTCAATCATATCTGACTGAACTTATTGCCTCCTATGATAAAATAATTTGATTTGGGGGTGAAAGAGTAATAGATGCCATTTGCCTCAACTTTAGCAAGTCTTTTGACACTGTTTCCAGCAATATTCTTATATTCAGGTTGGGACGTTACAATCTAGATGACTAGACATCTAGATGGTAAAAAGGTGGTCTGGGTAACCAGAAGGTCATAGTTAATGAGTCGTGCTCTATCTGGAGGTAATTTGCAAGTGAAGAATTGCAGAGAGCTGTACTGGAACCTGTCTTGGTTAATATCTTTATCAAAGAGTTGGAGGAGGTAATAGAGCACATGCTCATCAAATGTGTAGGTGAAACAAAACTCAGGGGAGACCAGTTAATATGCTTGGAGGTAAGGTCCCATCAGAGAGACTGGGACAAGCTAGAGGAATGGGCAGATAGGAGCCTTGTGAAACTGAGCAAGGACAAGTGCCAAGTGCTGCTCCTGGAACAGATGAGCTCCTACAATGATGGCAAGTTGCAGACAGACTGGGAGCAGCTCCATGGGAACATCCATGTGGGAAAGGCCATGAGTCATGGTGACTAATGAGCTGAGCCTGAGCCAGCAAAGGTGGCCAACAGCTCCTTGGTCTATGTGAACAGGATCATGGCAAGCAGCTACAAGGAGTGTTTATTCTCCTCTACTCAGCACTCATTAGGCCACATCCACAACACTTTGTCCAGTTTCAGACTCCTGATAACAGAAAGACATCAACAAATCAGAGTATATTCAGCAGAGGGACCTCAGGATAGAGGCAGTGGGAGCACTTACTCTGTGGAGAGAGGCTGAGAAGCAGGGACTGTTTCAACCTCAAGCAGGTATGGCTTTGAGTGCACCTAAAAGCAGCCTCCCAATGCCTACAGGGAGGTTATCAAGATGATAGAACTTGGCCCTTCACAATCGTGTGTGGTGGGAGGAAGAGGGACAATGAGCACAAACTGAGACAAGAGACGTTTGTGCCATATACAGAGAAATTCACTCACCTCGAGGACAGCCCAGCAAAGGCACAGGCTTCTTAGCTGTGCAATTTTCATCCTTCGAGGTTTTCAACATCCGATGGGACAAAGCCCTTAGCAACTAGGTCTGACCTCAGAGCTGACCCTGCTGTGAGCAGGAGGTTGGACTAGAGACCTCCTGAACTCCCTTCAACCTGACTTTTCTGTGATTCCATGACTCTATGAAAATCCTGTTTACTGACCAGAACAATACAGGTGCTATAAATAAATGTGAAAGCATGTTTATGTGTGATTGTGTCCAGTAAAATGAACAAGGATTGGGAATAAAACTTTGAAAGGCTTCAATTTTTAGCTTTGCAGGAAAAAATGTATCTCCTATAAAGAGTATTACACAATCCGCTAAAGATATTTACGAAGAGCTCTTTTGTTTTTTTTTTATTTTTCATTCTGAAACATGAGAAACAGGAAATCAGCTTGTGACTGCTCTGCTATGGACAAGTTTCTGCTGTTATTTTTGTTACGGATCAGAAATAGGAGGTAACAACACAAAGGTACAGTTAACAAATCAAAGGTATGGTTAACTATAACAAAGCAAAAATTCCAAAGAAAGAATGCTAGTATAGCTAAACCTTAAGAGAACTGACTTCAGCCGTGATTGTTATAAAGTATAATAATAAAAAACTTTCTTTCTTTATACTAAAATAATGTCTTTATTTAGTATCTCTTCTGTTTTGTAGTTTCAAAATCCCTTACAATTCTTTCCAGAAAGAGACTGCTCCTCACTAAGGTCTCATCGTGTTTGTTTATGTGCTTGTTTTTCAAAATTTTTGTGTCAGAAGTCTAAGAACTATGCCTAGAGGAGAAAACACTAATGGTGACCGTATAAGCCCTTTGCTGGTCAGAGAGACATTGTAGGCTTTTGTTTTCACAAGTACATTCCTGTAACCTAATTCTCTTTTTTCTCTGTTGTTTAACCAACCACAGCAAAGTCTTTTAGGAGGTATCATTGAGCCTGTTACTCGACAAGTGTCTGTTTTATTTTCTTTTATGCTGACAGACCCTGTAGGCAGCCTGTGTCTGACAGAACTGAACGTACAGAGTTCTGACAGCTCTTCTCCATCTTTTCTTCCTTTCCTGAGGGTGACAAGGCTCACTGCAGATCCCCTGCCCTAAACTGTCCACTGAACATTGTCCATCTGCACTGAAATAGAAGGCAAAAAAATACTATAATTCATAGATTTAATTTAACATTTATTTAAAAAACACTTTACAGAACTATTTTTGCTTTGAGATTTGTTTTTCTAAGGTGCAGGCAAGGTGTCTGTAAAACCAAGTGTTCCAAATTCCTATCTGTCACAGTTTTATTGACTACAGGAAAAAAAAAATGATGTGATTTTCTTTCATCCACATTTTAATTAATCCCCAGTATACTTACTCTCTCAATCTTGTTTTGGTTGAAAGTGGATTACTCAGTTCATGGAGCAGTTTACATGTAAATTGTAGACCGACATATTCACAGGTTTTGTGCAGGTTGCAATCTCTGACTTGTGAGTCAGATCTTTTGGCAACATGTTTGCAAAACTGCTAAACCAGTGAACAGATTTCTGAAAACAGAAGTTGAAATAATGATTTATTGTTATGATCACCTACTTGAGTATTTCTTTATCTTGCAGAAGTGTATAACACAATAAACATTTATCAAAAATTTATATTGACATAATTGCATTGAATTTTAAGTATAATAATACTCTCAAAAGTTGTTGTGTGTTGATCAAAAAATGATAAGAGTCATGCCATTTTCATTAGCTTAGCCCATTTGAGTTCTCTTTTAAAGGTGCTAGTAGCCACGTGAGAATTTAAGTTCCAGTAATAATACAATCATTGCAATAATCTAACATGACTTGGGTGGAAATATGATTATGTAGCTAATAAAAATTATAAATGAGGTTTTAATATAATTCAACCAAAAATGTGCCAGGAAATCTCTGAGAAATTGGTACGTAAAATAGATACAATAAATCTTAATAAATATGTTTTGATCCGTTCTGGAGTTATATCTTCTTTTCAGCCATATCACGCCTATTGATTACATTGAAGGTAAACACAGTAAGTAAGGTAAAAAGCTGGATTTTTGATTGAAAGCAACTGTTTTGGGTTTAGAAATATCTGGTTTTTATTTTTATTAAGTATATTTTGAACTTCCTGTAATAATTTCATAATAGTTGCTTGGAGGTTAACAAAAATAAGTTCTAACAGGAGGTGTTTAGTTTCAATATAATCTGATGGTCAATAGTGATTTTTGGGTATTATCTTGTCAGTCTTAAAACCAGAGTTGTTTGGGTTTTGTTGTTTTTGTGTGTTTGTTGTTTTTTGTTGGTTTTTTTTTTTTTTTAATCAGCTTATTAAGTCTACAGGAAGTCTAAACCTCGATATACTGGTCTGTCTTATAAGCACATCTTAAATACTCTGCTCTTCCGTGATTCATGTATCGACAGTGCTTTCTCCCACAGGAATAAGGATAGGCTATATCAGAACACAGTGGCTTCTATGTGCCCCAAATACCTTTTTCACTGTCTTTCCATATATGTCCACATGGAAAGTAATATAGGAGAGGTAGTTAATGATGCAAAGTCTCTGGTACTGGTAGAATTTCTCGGTGCTGCCACTGTTAGATAGTACATTTATAGATGTTACGTCTACATTGCTGTAACAGCAAGCTGGATAAACATGTCTGATTTAGCTTAAAACTGTTAGTTAAATCTGAGCCATTACCCATCTTCTTGATGAACTCCAGGCAGTTAAGCTTCAGACACACCTGTTCAATCTGCAGAAGAGATGTGTCCACTGCAGATTTTGTCAGACATTTAAATGACACTTACGAAAGTCCCACCCTGGGAATCTGAAGACTTTGTATCATAAACAATGTACTAGCCCTGACACTGACAGGCACATTAAACCATATTTCTATGGTTTTGTGCATATATACATATATATAAGGGTATAGATTGAGATGACTCCAGGCACTCAGTAGATTTTTAGATTTGTACTCCCATTAATTTACAGTCTTAAGTTCTTTGGGAGAGAAATCAACACAAATCGTATCAGTGTAGAGAATTAAGTTTATAAATAAAGGTCAGAGAAGAATGCCAGGTTTTATGAAATTTTCAGATGCAAACACTTCAATTTGATGAAGGAAAAAAATACTTACCATTTTTTCTCAAGACTCAGAAAATCATACATGCTTGTTATTATGAAATCTTTATTAATTTAAACAATATTCTCTGGAGATTCCAGACTAAAATGCATTTCTTTGTAAGTACCTATACATTTTTCATGTCCAGTACACAACATCATTCTCAGAGAGTAAATAAAAAATGCTAATGAGACAGTAGCCTTCTCTCCAACCCACATACTGACATTATTCAGCTGCAAAATAGGTAATAAAAAGTTATTCTATTTCAAGTACCATTTTTGGAGGAAAAGCATGTAAATGTTGATGCATGGTGAATTAAAGTAAATTAATCTGATAATATGAGTGAATTGAACAAGCTGTGCAATATAAATATTTTAATCACTTCTTGATCCAGAAGTACCTCATCTACAAATGAGCAATTACTTTCTACCTCGTGGGAGTTGTTTCTAATTATGAGGCGGTCTAGTTGGTGCTATACAAAAAGCAGATGTAAATATCAAGCATCAGAACCTTGAATTTGTCATCTGAAATATGAACAGCATTTTATATCCCTTTTTGCAACCCTGTTTGTGTTTTATACTAGTGATTTATTTGTTGGTGTTTTTAACCTGGGCAGAACAGTCATTATCAATCTTTCATTTAATCAGTGGACACAGAAGCACTTCCCATTGGAAGTTCAAATGTATTCCTATTAAATGTAAGCATAGGCTTGTTTTTCTTAGTTCCTTACAGACTACTCAAAACCAGCTTTAGGCCTGAGGTCTATAGATTAAAAACAAAGTTCTAGATGTAAGACTGAATTATTATATGTTGTTGGTCATATGTGGTGAATGTATAACCCTAGTCTTATTAGAAGCTTAGTCTGACTGTTGAACACTGAGTTCCCATAAGTGTAGCAAAGGGTATTAGAATCTATGAATCATAGAATCGTAGAATCATAGAATGGTTAGGATTGGAAGGGATCTTAAAGATCATCTAGTTCCAACTCCCCTGCCATGGGCAGGGAAATCCTTCACTACACCAGGTTGCCCAAAGCCTCATCCAACCTGGCCTTGAACACCTCCAGGGATGGGGCATCCACAACTTCTCTGGGCAACCTGTTCCAGTACCTCACCACCCTCAATGTAAAGAATTTCTTTCTTATATCTAACCTAAATCTGCCCTCTTTCAGTTTAAATCCATTACCCCTTGTCCTATCACTACACGCCCTTGCATACATCATCCCATGAATGGATGATGTATGCAAAAGTAGACCAAATATTTTTGTGCAGCACAAATGTTTGTGGTGTTGTACTATGTGGGGAATTCCTTATTCGTGGGGAAGAAAGTCATGTCATATAGCATCAACAACCTACGCAGTTTCAATAGGTGTCACTTATGCGTTGCTTTTGTTGTCTTCTTGATGAAAATATAAGACTTGTCTTCACTTGTTGCTGACTGTCTGTCTCATTTCTGTGCAGTCTGCTCTGGAAACACAAATAATGGGTTGAGAAACTTGGAAGTAGAATTGTATGTGACCTAATTAATAATGTCTCCTTAAAGAAGAAATCAGACTTTCCGGTGTGACACATATGAAACACTGATTTTATATACCTGAAGAGTGAAAGTATTATGTGCTTTTGAGGCAAAACTTTAGTCCATATACCATTACAATTTTATATAAGATATATTTGAATAGACTAACTCATATTCAAACAGTGTGTATGCTTTAGAGGAAAAAAAAAAATAATAAAGCTTCCCTGGGTCATTTCAGAGAAGTGCTATTCATCTTATGGCTCACTGTTGTAACAAAAAAATGAAACAGAAGAAACTGATTGATCTGTTAAAAGGCATGAGGCATTATGAAATATGTGTTCTGTTTTGCAATCTTTCCAGCAAAGTTCGATTAAACATAAGAAAAAATATTTGTTTCCAAAAATCAGTAGAAATGATAATTACCACAAATCTATCTTCTATGCAACTCTAAATTTCCATAATGTACCCTTACTGACAGTGACAGGAGGAAGAGTGCCATTATTTGTGTCAATGGATGAAGAACAGTTCTTAGGATTACTTCGCATGTACTTTACTGAATTTATTGCTTCTGCTACAAAAAACCCAATTGTTTCCTGAGCTATTTATTTCCAAGATCCTGACTTTGATTTTACTCTAGCGGTATCCTATGAGGAATCTTCTTCATTTTCTTCTTTCACTTTCATTCTAGCCTATTGAAGAAATACTGCTTTTTTGAAGCACATGTCTCTTTTGAGATGCAGATGAGTGACAAATGGTACTTCTAAGTTGATCTTTGTATCTTAGGGATTTCTGTTTGGCTGGGGCCACTTCAAAGACTTCTATCATACTGTAATACTGTTTTGTAGAAATGAGACATAGAAACCTCTGAAATATGAATCAAGGTGTCAAAATGCCCTCTGGGAGCTATTCTGTGAGTGGAGTACATGTTCGTACAAGGGATTAACCTAAGTGTTAGAGAATGGGCAGTGCTACAAATAGGTAAGAATGGACAGGGAGGAATGGAAAATGCAGAATGGGCACAGTCTCACTTCCACACATCCTGCTCCTGTGTAAACATGGTTTGTTTATAAACACTAATGAAATTTCCAATAAAAATAATCTGAAAAGATTTCAACTCATTAATGGGAAAAAGCTGGCACTCAAAAGTGTAAACAAAGGAGTTTCCAGCAGAACATTTTGTGTTTCTAAATGAATGTCTTTGAAAAGCCTGCCTCTGTTTCCTTCAGTGAAATAAATACACTTGGAATATGTAAACAGTCCAAAAGACAATGTAATTCATAGATTATGATTATTAATATTAATAGATTTTTAAAAAGTATGGTTGACTTTAGTTTAATCTTTCAAAACGAAATCTACTTTCATTAAGTATGAAATAATTTTATTTTTCCTATTGCTTGCAACACCATCAATGAGTCTTACCAGTATTATTAGAAGCTCAACATGAGCTGGGAATGTGCACTGGCAGCCCAGAAAGCCAACCGTATCCTGGGCTGCATCAAAAGGAGCGTGGCCAGCAGGTCGAGGGAAGTGATTCTGCCCCTCTACTCAGCTCCCGTGAGACCCCACCTAGAATACTGTGCTCAGCTCTGGAGTCCCCAACACAAGGACATGGAGCTACTGGAACGAGTCCAGAGGAGGGTCACGAAGATGATCTGAGGGCTGAAGCACCTCTACTATGAAGACAGGCTGAGAGAGTTGGGACTGTTCAGTCTGGAGAAGAGAAGGCTCTGGGATGATCTTATCGCAGCCTTCCAGTACTTAAAGGGGGCCTACAGGAAAGCTGTGGAGCGACTTTTTACAAGGGCATGTAGTGATAGGACAAGGGGCAATGGATTCAAACTGAAAGAGGGGAGATTTAGATTAGATGTAAGGAAGAAATTTTTTACATTGAGGGTGGTGAGGCAGTGGAACAAGTTGCCTGGAGAAGTTGTGGATGCCCCATCCCTGGAGGTGTTCAAGACCAGGTTGGATGAGGCTTTGGGCAACCTGGTGTAGTGGAGGATTTCTTTGCCCATGGCAGGGGGGTTGGAACTAGATGATCTTTGAGGTCCCTTCCAACCCTAACCATTCTATGATTTTATGATTCTAATTTACAAACTGAGACTTATTTATGAAGCTGCAACTTAAAACTTTGAAACCATCTGTAATTAGAACTTGCCAAATATATACCTTGGGAAATTACCTATAATAATGAAGTTATTTACCTGAGTATTCCCTGTTTGCAATGTCATTCATTGATCTATTAGTAACAGACATGTTAATAACATGATAAATACTTTAGGTTTTGCATGTTAAGTAACAAAAGACTTCATTTTAACATATGGTACTGTTTCAAGTTTACTATACCATGCCAGGTTTGATTAAGCAAAATAAGCACATGACTAAATTAAGTCAATAGAGAGATACAAGTATTTATAGTTAAACACATAATCTTTATCTTCTTGACCTGGAGCTTTGATAGCTAAATTCTAGTCAGTTTCTTTGGTTTCTTTTTGTAAATCTAAAGTTTTGGCTTGAATTTCTGTACTGTTGCATTCTCTTGCATCCTGTCCTTCTACATAATGAGTTATGGAACTTAAACATGAAAAGTATCTATCAGTTCAGTCTGTGTTCTGTGCCAGTGGAAAAAGGCCAGCCTGTCAGTAAACTCTGTAGTTCATTAAAAGAATTAGAAGTGACAGGTCTTCTGTCTCTTTTTTGGAGCGGTTATTGGATGATAGAGCTGACAAGACGGTTTGTTTCTTTTATTATTAAATAATCAGTGCAAATACCTGTCTAAATATATCTACACCCATATCCATATTTATATCAATATCTATAGATAGACATACCTAAAAAATCTAACCTTTTTTTCTTCAGCTTACTGGCCACAGAAACTAGAGCACGCTGCATCGATTAAAGTGTCTGTTCAGGACTTTGTGCTTTCTGTTTCCAAAGCCTCCTAGGAAGAATGCTACATCTTGACACATACAGAGTATGACACCTCTGCACTCTCAAAATACAGGCACTGATACAGTGTATCTGTTTGTTTTCATCTAGCATTAATCATTGTAATGAGTTTAATTTAGTGTAGTTTCATACGCTTATTTCATATGACAAGGTAGTAACATATAAAAAAAGTGGTTCCTGTTGTCAGGCTCCTGAGGGCATATTGTTCCCTGAAAATATGAAGGTGACCTGGTTTTCCTTTGCTACTCTGAGACACATTCACCACTTTAGGATTTGTGACATTTGATTAAGGCTTAGATTGTAAATGCTTTCTGGAAGGAGTTATTCTCTTATGCTGCATTATGCATGTACCTGGTGCAATGGACTGCCAGTCCATCCACGGTACTCCTCATGGCTTCTGCCACATTCCTGAAGCAAGACCCTACTACTAGCACTGTACTGGGTCTGGCTGGGGTGGAGTTACTTCTTTTCATAGCAGTCCATATGGTTTTGTGTTTTGGACTCTTAACTCTTGTCGTTGTTTTAAACAGATAACTTGCTTATTTGCAGTTTTCATGGTGCAGAAAGGCATTCTTCCATAAATACTTTATCTCTGCATGATCAATTCACAGTCAGAGACTGGAGGAAATGAGCTCTGATTTTGTCGTTACTACTGAGTAAAAGCCTTATTGTGGAAAAAAAGGTTTATTAAATTACTTCAATTTATAATCAGTCAAAAAACTTCATTGATAAGTGTCTCTATACTGGAGTGCACCCATAATTCAAATAAAGAAGGCACTTTAAAGAGCAAATATATGGCTTTTTAAAAATATAATGTTCCCATCAATGTTTTTTTTAATTTCTGAAATTGTTACATTTCTTCTTGCTGGAAAGACAATTGTCAGATAAATTAGAGGAAAAAGAAGCCAAATGCTGCCTTTTTTGACACTTTTTGTCAGTTTAATTTTTATTTAATTCATATGTCTTTTTATGACTTTGTTTCTCTCTTTGGTACCATAGGTATGTATAGGAAAATTCAAGAAAGTTAAAAACATCTTTAAGGATTTATTATTTATTTCTATATGCATGCTCAACTTCTGATTACATAAAATCCAGCAAATCTCCATGAATAGGAATTATTCATCTCTCCTCTGTCTACTTTATAACTAGGTATTTATTTGATTGTTTGGCTAGTAACCTCTCATCTTATGCCTGAATACACTGATTTTCCCTTTTTTTGTTGTTATTACTCTTGACGAATGACAGACACCTTTGAGATTCAAGCACTGTGCATGGCACATGAGAAGAAGACATAGGAATTAGCAAAGCAAAGTATTTGAGATACCTACTGAAAACGTGTTATCATCAAATGGTAGAACAGTGAGGAAAGGAGGCTTTCTTTTTGATCATTTTCATTTTCAAGAGACAAAAACATCATTGGAAAAACAACAATATAAAGTTGTCAGAGTCTTTAGGCTACAGATGTAGAAATCACAGAATCGTAGAATGGTTAGGGTTGGAAGGGACCTTAAAGATCACCTAGTTCAAAATCCCCTGCCATGGGCAGGGACAACCTCCACTACACCAGGTTGCTCAAAGCCTCATCCAACCTGGCTTTGAACAACTCCAGGGATGGGGCATCCACAACTCCTCTGGGCAACCTGTTCCAGTGCTTCCCCACTCTCAGAGTGAAAATTTTTTTCCTTATATCAAACTTTAATCTCCCCTCTTTCAGTTTAAAGCCATCGCCTCTTGTCCTATCATTGCATGCCCTTGTAAAAAGCCCCTTTCCAGCTTTCTTGGTGGCCCCCTTTGGGTAATAGAAGGCTGCTAGAAAGCCTTCCCAGAGTCTCCTCTTCTCCAGACTGAACAACCCAAACTCTCTGAGCCTCTCTTCATAGCGGAGGTGCTCCAGTACTCGGATCATCTTCGTGGCCATTCTCTGGATCCCCTCCAACAGGTCCATGTCCTTCTTCAGTTGGAGACCCTAGAGCTGAATGCAGTACTGCAGCTGGGGTCTCACAAGAGCAGAGTAGAGGGGCAGAATGACCTCCCTTGATCTGCTGGCCGTGCTGCTTTGGATGCAGCCCAGGATATGGTTAGCTTTCTGGACTGCAAGCACACATTACTGACTCATGTTGAGCTTCTCATCAACCAACATCTAACATCCTCAAGTCCTTTTCCTCCGGGCTGCTCTCGATCCATCCTCCTCCCAGTCTGTACTTGTGCTTGGGATTGCCCCGACTCATGTGCAGGACCTTGCACTTGGCCTTGTTGAACTTCATGAGGTTCTCACAGGCCCACCTCTTCAGCCTGACAAGGTCCCTCTGGATGTCATCCCTTCTTCCCTCCAGCATGTCAACCACACCACACAGCTTTGTGCTAACAAAGATATTAAACAGCCCAATACTGACCCCTGAGGAAAGCTAAGGTAATTTAAATTTCTTTGTATGATCCAGCTGCTACTTGCTACATGGAGTTACATGTGTTCTATGTTAAGAGATGACAGAGACATCTGTAAATCCTAAATGCTTAAGTGTTGATTCATTTGATAATCGCTTCTACATTTTAGATCATTGACTAATAAAAGTGATATCAGATTGTTTCTTGTAATCTATTAACTACTTTCTTGAGAAACTGGGTAATTTGAATATTAGATACCTGTTCATGTAGACAGCACTGTAAGCACCAAATAATCTCATTGTATTCAAAGATAATATTATAGAAATTAAAGTTGCAAAAATAAAAATAACTTTGGATGCACTTGCCAAGCTGTTTTATCTCCTGTAATGTAACTTGCAAGAAAAGAGGAAATTCTGTAATCTTTATTTATCACAATGGAACTAACTTCCCTAGGAAAGACAGACAGTTAAGCCTTGGTATCTCATCATGTAGATAAAGCTACATATGGTGATAACAGTTTTTCTGTAGAACACTGAGACGTCAGTGTGACATGGTAGCACAAGAATCTCAAAAAAAAGCATTTCATTTTCCATACTGAGAACAGTGTTTTCTTTAACATTTTCTCCTCAATAAAATTAAAATGCAAAAAAGAAAATTTCAAACTACTTTATTTTCAATGTTCAGTTGCTTTAAATGGGGGGATTTAAAGTGCATTGCATTTGGCCTTTATTTTAGAAATAAGTATTTGCCAGCACCACTAGGTGTCATCATATCTATTATTAACTCCTGCACAATAGATCTTCCCAGTACCTTGCAGACAAAATTGACAGCTTGATTAGCTGCATCAAAATTTCAGTTTAGAAAGAAACAAAAGAGGTCGAGATATAAGACGCTACAAAACGGGAGAAGTTAATCCCTGAAACTTCAGTTACACAGAAGATAAAGAATTCTATAAAATCAGAGACTTGGAAGTTTAAAACTAAAACTCTTGTTTTGTTAACTTCAGTATAGATTTTCCTCTTGAACACAGAGGTGCTTTCTTTTAATCTTCATCTGATACCTCCCATTAGTGCATATTATGTCAGTCAGATTCACAAAAGCACATAGGCACATAGCAAAAATGATCTTTGCATTCTTAATTATAAAGCTGAGGCCTGAAAGACCAGTCCCCCAGGAGCATTAATCCTGAAGGAAGTTTTTTTCAGAAGACACATCCCCTTTGCTCTAAACATCTGCAATATACACACGTATACGTATACAGCTGTTCTTGCCCAAACATTTGCCTTCAAGCTGTGCTCTTTAGCTCTCCATGGACACGGCAGAGCTGTGCCCGAGTGATTTGATGACCTCAAGCTACTAAGTGTATTTAGCACCTGTCTGACATACTAACAGCACTTGGTTCCCCAGCTGTATGAAGAAATGCTTTTGTGTTGATTGGTTATCTTTCTCCTTACAGAATAGTGATGTTAAGGTGTTATTTCTGCTTTTTGTGTGATAGACGACATGTTTGAAAGCTTGTTCAGGACATTGCAGGCCCTTCTCCAGCTACAGAAACACATCACACTGGTTTATTGTCAGAAACACTCCTTAGCCATAGGACTCTATGCTAGGTGAGCTGGGAATAATTTCCATCTTTTGTATGAGTGACTACAGAATTCAAGAGCTTATAAGGTAGCATGGAAATCATTTAAGCATCTCTAGTTGGTTAGAACATCCATTTAATCCTCTTTGCCTCAGAAATATCAAAGTATTTTTATCAGCTGTTAGCTGAAAATCCAGAATCTATCTTGGTGGTGTTCCCCCCTAGACACTTTCTCGCTCAAAACCTCCTTATTATGTCTTCACTGGAAAATCTTTCTCTCTGAGGCCAGTTTTCTTTCATAAGAGCCTTACACCAGAAGATCTTGGCTAATTACATAAATATGCCTTACAGGGAGAGCAGAGACCTCAGATACTACAGAGTCTGGGACTCTTTACTTAAAATTCAGCAGAAGTTTAAAGGTGGCCACTGGGAAAGTGAAATAGTCAAATATAGAACTTCTTCAGAGAAATCAAAACACTTTCTTCCTCCCCATAGATACAGTAATTTAACATACTTATTTGTCTGTCTTATGCAATGATTATATCTTTAAGTGAATTTAACTAAGTGTACTAATTATGTTATCTTAAGTTTTCATTTTCAAAACCTGAAGCTGTCTGAACTCACAGTGTGAGGAACTTAGAAGGTGACATTTCACTAATGACTGCTCTGAGAAACTGACAGAGATTGATAGTGTTTTTTAAGGATGTCCCCATGAGAAGCATCTCATGTAAAATGAAAATGACACTGAAACTTTTCACAACTAAATCTTTGTTGTGTGAGTGCTTTTGTTTATAAGAAAGAATCGGGATAGAAAAACTCTTTAAGGTAATTTTTCAAATACATGACCATATTTTTTGTTTAGAAGTGTCTTCAAAGAGTTTTTTTAAAACAACAGTTTTACTGTCACTAAAAACTCACTGAAGACTGTTTTTCACTGCCCTGCATACCAGAAACATGTACATAATGGGCCAGGTTGTGCTGTGTCAGCTGAAAGAATGAGTATTAAGTGAGGAACCCTCTGTGCAGAAACTGTCAAACCTCAGTATGAGCAGGTTCATACAGAACACCCCTCTCTTGGTGTGTATTGGGAAGGTAGAGCCTTACCTCTCAATCTGTTCTTCTTAATTGCATTATCTCGCTATAGATACTAGTAACCTCAAGGTTTAATTTACACAGGGATTGCATTTAAGCTTTGCTGTTCTGCAGGAATATAAGGCCCAGGAAGCTTCTTTAGGTTCTCCCTGTTGCGTACCTTCCTCAGCCTGGCAGGCAGTTACCAAAGGTTACTGCACTGCTGTCTGCATTTCGAAGCCATGCATCTACATTTCAGGCAACCCATCATAAGAGAGTCTCTCTGTAGCCAGTGACTGAACAGATGAAGAGACTGGTCCACCCTTTCTTCATGGAGAGAGCAGGAGCAGTTCTGAGGACCTGGGAACAGCCCAGCCCAGCGGTGTTCAGTACTTCGAATGTGCACTCGTATGCTACACTGAAAAAAAGTGTCTGACCTTTGGGATTCACTGTGATTTTTATATACTGTCGCAAATGCAAGCAAATGCATATTCAACAAGACAGCTCTGCACCTCTAGGTACAGGTAAATGTGCTTCATGGGTGGCTAGCAATGCTCATCCAAATAGAGTATGAAACCTGACATTATGTAGGCTTGGTCCAAGCATACAGTTCCCTGCTTTCATGCTGCCCTTCTCTCTGCACAGAAATCAATCACCACTGAATATTACTTGACTTTCATCATAGAAAAACATCTTTTGTATTAATCTTTTATACCATTTGAGAAGTAAACCTGCACCCCTCCAGATTTAACATTAAAAGTAAAATTAAGCAGGATATAAGTATTGATGGGAAAGCTGCTATTCTACAGCACGAAAGAATTAAGTCTAACAACCCCATCATTACTTCAGAAGAATTTCTCTTCAGAAGAAATAATGAAAAAGCAGACCTTTTATTCTCCCTTGACTTAGATATAGCTTTCAGGTCTCTGTTGGTCTAGTCTCTCTTTCAGAAACAGAAGTGTGTGAGTACAAGTAGAAAGGCCACCTTCATTGATTCCCCTGCATGCTTGCTGTTCTTGAAAAATAATTAAAACCAGAAATAGAAGAGAGTGCTTGAGAAGGGAATTGCTATCTATCGAGCACATGGTCATTAGATTAGTTGTACAGTTCTTTATGGTTTTATACAGTTCATAAAAATCTATTTCATTCACATGATTTCATGTGGAACATACATAGTATAAAGTGGCTTAGAGAGATGTTAATCGTTGCTGCTATCTGTTTCTTAAACTGTCATCCCATCAGGTGCAATGTAGGTTTTAAAAATGCAATATTCTTTTCTTATGGGTATATCAATGCATTAAATTCTTCTTGATGAGAATCATTGACAGATCAATAAGACATTTTATCCACATTTTCATGGTGGTCCCTTGAGCCTCTAGTTTCCATCACAGCTATTAATTGAGTCAAATGACAGCAGATATTATAAAAAAGACTTCCAACTCCAAATTCTTTTCCTAGTCCTACACTGAAACCTTTCTAGCACTCCAGACATTATTCAGATGCTCACATTGAGGTTTTTTGCTTTCTTTTGAACAATATCATATCCCCTTCATCTATTTATTCTTTTTATTATTTTAATTATTATTTTCCCCCTGTGAAGTAAGGATTACAATGACAGAAACTTTTTAGGGCCAACTGACAGCATCAGAAGTCTTTTATCTTTGGTAATTTTGCTGTGGGTTTCCAATGATATGAGACCTCCTAGGATTTACCTTTATCTTATTATGAGATAGCAACGTAGTGATGTACATCAATGTGACTGTCTATCACTTGAAAGTTCATCTTTTGAATCTCCTTGTCAGCTAGGTTTTGCGATGACATACCCAGGATCTCTGGTTCCCATGCATCACTGATTTCACGTACCTGCCCTCCAGGCTCCCAAGCCCTGGGCATGTAAACTAGTTCTGTGGTCCTGCTGATCAGCCTAGCTTTCAGACTAATTTCCCTCTAAAGGGTACAAATACATGTGTTCAGAAGAAACAAATTAAATGCAAAAGCAAAAGCCAAAAGACTTAGTGTATATTACCACTAAGGAAGGAAATTTGCCTTTTCAAGTTTAGAGCTTGTTTCTGTCAAGTGAATATGTATGAGAGACTATGATAGGGAGAGCTGCTTCTTCTTACGGCTACCAGGAAAAACAATCCAGAGGAACACACACTAATCACAAGAACCACTTAGATAATTTGTTTCTGAGTATTATGAACAGCTACGTTTAGATCTAGCATGACTCATCTGTGCTGCATATGTTTGCCAACGTTACACCTGTTCCGCGCATTGACATGGAATGGATTAAACAAGGTTAAAAAAAAAAAAAGGCAAAAATCAGATGGCTCGGCTTTCCTGGAAATTAGTTGAAGAAAAGAAATAACAGAACAGAAGCAGTTCTGGAATGAGAGAAGATACTGGTACTGCAGCACAAGAGTATCGCAGCTCTGTATGACGTGGCAGATGGGCAAGGCGAGGGTGGACAGATGGTTCAGGAGAAGGGAGGCAGAAAAAAGGGCAGAAACTCCAACTCTGACAGTACGGTAGAAGAGCTGCCATCAGTCAGAAAGGATCCAGAAGCAGGTCTGTGTGATGGTGTACCGGAGCACAGAGCAGGTTGAAGAAAGGCCTCAGTATATCTTAGATGAATAGGCTAATCTGCACTGGTGTGCTTTGCTCAGGCTGATATGGTTCAGCCAGTCCTAAATACCAAAGAAATGAAATACTGGAATCCAGGAGCAACACTTGCTCCCACAGCTGTGAAAGCAGAGCAGGGAGGTCACTATGACTTGACCTCCAGCCTTTGAAGTGCACTTGCTAGGAACAAAGGCTGCAGGCAGCTCCGGGTTCTTCCATGAACTGGGAGCACCGTGGTATCTCTGAGCCCATGTGTCAGTCCTTTCCTCATGGTCCTCTGACACACAAGCAGCTTTAGATTTTAGCTATAAAACCCTGAATGTTTCTAGCTATCCAAAAGATGCACAGGTTCAATGTGCTACATCGTCAGTTTTCTCAGTAATTTTGATGTTTTTCTATAGACTCCCATCTACAAGAACTCCATGATGACAATTTCATCTCTCTTCAGTAAAAAAGAAAAAAACCTGCAGTCTTTCTGTGTGGTGTAAATGTGACAACGCTTGAGCAGAAAGACAAAAAAATAAGAGAAATGCAAAAATAAATCTCGGCGTCCCATCATTTTAAACCAGTGTTAGGGCTTAACCTTTTTTTTTTCTTCAGTGCTTTGTTTTGGTGGTGTTATTAAACTGCATGTTTTATTCCTCATGATGCTGAACTGGAAAAGGTACCAGCCCTAGCTTCTGACAAAAGAGAACACAATAGTATGAACTCTTTTAATGACTACTAACTGTCTTCACTTTGTTAAATTTCAGTATTTTACTAATATTAGAAGACTGAAAGATGTTAAAAATTGGCTTTGGTTTTGGATCTCAATTGGAAAAATATTTAGATATTATTACTGCCATTACTATTACTACTACCTTCTACTATCACTAGTTTCACTATTACGAGTGTTAGTTGGGATTAGTAGATTGGGATAGTAGATTACTATCCCAATGGTAATAGTCACAAATCCAGAAAATTTAAAGTTTAGAGGAAACTTGCAGTTAAATTTAAAGCGAAGATGAAATTTCAAAGAAAAAGTTTGAATAACATCAAGGAAAGTTTAATTGTGTAAACGTACATTCAAAAAATGTCTTTATTTTGCACAGTAAATTACTATTGGAGCATTGACTTCTTTCTTATTTCTTTTTTTTACACTTCTTAGTTCACGAAGAAGAAAATTCAGTTTCTTTCAAAGTCTGCATGCTGTTAGTTTGTACATGGCACAGTGAATTCTTTAATGAGAAGGCTGATTTAATGAGCGAAGTGCAAAATGGAATTGAGCTTTACCTGTAAATGCATAAGTGGTGCTTCCATAACATGAAGTCCTAAAGGTCTCACCATAAGCCTCAAGACAGTGCAAAGGAATCTTCTGAATCATACCACACTTTGTGCTCTATCTTAGCAATATGTCATACTATTTTTTTCTCTACGTCTTCATTTCTGGTTGTGTGCTTCCCCCCCTGCCTCCCCCTCCTCTTTCATTTTTCTCTAGGCTTAGCCTTTCCATGCTTCTTTAACTTCAGGTTTTTACTTTTGCTTCTCTTTGATTTATTCTTTGTGACTTTTCCCCTTAACTATCCATATTCTCTAGGGGTCCTCTGAGGGCATAATTCAGAACTTCAAGATCAGAATGACTAGAATGACCTTCTATACCACTAGGTTCATTATAAACTTAGTCAATAGCAGCTCTTAAGCTTTTGCTACAGATTTAGCTGTATAAATAGTAATATGACTCCAGAATTCATGAAAACTAAGCCCATTTCAGCAACAAGAACATCAAAAAATACTTACATGTTAACATAGGAAATTGACTTTGAAACACAGAATTAGTCTGATAACCTGACTAGGAACAACACTGCTAAATCTAGCTAGACATTTAAATGCTTTAAAATGCCTTCTTGTAAATCATAGAATCATAGAATCATAGAATGGTTAGGGCTGGAAGGGACCTTCAAAGGTCATCTAGTCCAACCCCCCTGCAAGGAACAGGGATATCTCCAACTAGATCAGGTTGCTCAGGGCCTCATCCAACCGGGCCTTGAACGTCTCCAGGGATGGAGCATCCACCACCTCTCTGGGCAACCTGTTCCAGTGTTCTACAACTCTCATGGTAAAAAATTTTTTCCTAATATCCAACCTGAATCTATCTCCCTCTATTTTAAAACCATTACCCCTTGTCCTATCACAACTGGCCCTCCTGAACAGCCTCTCCCCATCTTTCATGTAGGCCCCCTTGAGGTACTGGAAGACCGCTATAAGGTCACCCCGGAGCCTCCTCTTCTCCAGGCTGAAGAGCCCCAACTCTTTCAGCCTGTCCTCATAGGAAAGGTGCTCCAGCCCTCTTATCATCTTCGTGGCCCTCCTCTGGACCCTCTCCAACTGGTCCATGTCCTTCTTATGTTGGAGACTCCAGAACTGGACGCAATACTCCAAGTGAGGTCTCACGAGGGCAGAGTAGAGGGGGAGAATCACCTCCCTCGACCTGCTGGCCACGCTCCTCTTGATGCAGCCCAGGACGCGGTTGGCCTTCTGGGCCGCAAGAGCACATTGCCGGCTCATACTGAGCTTCTCGTCCACCAGTACTCCCAAGTCCTTCTCCTCAGGGCTGCTCACGATCCATTCTCCACCCAGTCTGTAATTGTGCCTGGGATTGCCATGACCCAGATGTAGGACCTTGCACTTGGCCTGGTTAAACTTCATGAGGTTGGTACGGGCCCACCTCTCCAGCCTGTCGAGGTCCCTCTGGATGGCATCCCTCCCTTCCAGCGTGTCGACGGCACCACACAGCTTGGTGTCATCGGCAAACTTGCTGAGGGTGCACTCCATGCCACTGTCCACGTCACCGACAAAGATGTTGAAGAGGGCCAGGCCCAACACGGACCCCTGAGGGACGCCACTCGTGACCGGTCTCCACATGGACATCGAGCCGTTGACCACTACTCTCTGAGTACGGCCATTGAGCCAATTCCTTATCCACCGAGTGGTCCATCCATCAAACCCATGCCTCTCTAGTTTAGAGAGAAGAATGTCGTGCGGGACAGCGTCAAAAGCTTTGCACAAGTCCAGGTAGATGACATCCGTTGGTCGACCCTTGTCCACCGATGTTGTCACCCCATCATAAAAGGCCACCAAGTTGGTCAGGCACGATCTGCCTTTGGTGAAGCCATGTTGGCTGTCACCCACCACCTCCTTGCTCTCCATGTGCCTTAGCATGGTTCCCAGGAGAATCTGCTCCATGACCTTGCCAGGCACAGAGGTGAGGCTGACCGGCCTGTAGTTGCCCGGGTCCTCCTTGTTCCCCTTTTTAAATTATGAAATTGACCTTCAATCATAGATTTATTTTTTTAAAGCAAAAAATTAGTTTAACTTCTCTTTATCTGCGTCTGTGTGTCCTTCTTGGGCAAACAGGTAGTTCAATAATTGCTGTTTCAAGAAGTGAAAACTGATATTGTCATGAAATTATCCAACTTTAGGATTGAGGAATAGGAGGAAAAACACCAAACAACAGCAACAAGCTATGGAAAAATTACAAAATGGGATTTACATTAAATTTTCATGTGACTGATGGACCGGATCGTGTATGTGACATATGCAGTGCAGCAATAATAGTTGGAAAAAAAACAACTCTAGTGCTGGAGCAGTGGACAAATGTTAATACGGCACTCTTCCCAGGCTGATATTTGCTGCTCCTCATGATTGTATGTGTCCTGGTTATGAGGTTTTTTTTCAGTGCTGACTACATCAGAAAGGCATACCCCAAAAACACTAACTCATGAATGACTGTTTTTACATTTAAATCTGCCAAACAGGTCTGTAAAACAAGTGAAAACCTATTTCTTTGTGAAGTTTTCAGCGCTGTTGTTCCTGTTAGTGCTGATTAGTCTAAAAATAACTTAAGGGCAGCCTGAGACTTCAGCCACCTGGCAGAAAGTACAGTAGTATGAAAAATAATTATTATAAGATAAATGTGAATTGCTCTGCTTAGGTTTTAGATAAACGAAACTTTGGGTCATTTGTCTACAGCTGTTCTCTTGTCTCCATTTATAACTTCCTTTTCTTCATTACAAGGAAGTTGGTATAGACTTCTGTAACAAGTTGGTTTCTTGTTTTCCACCCTAAAGGATTCACTCAAGTTTTTCTTATGACAAGTAGCAGTTCTTTCTTTGTGGTATGACTCTGGCTATCCACAGTAGAGCTGTTCTTTTGTCCTGAGAAATATTTCATAAATTTAACTGAGTTGAAAAGTTTTAGCGATGACCATTTTCTTCGTTTGTGATCTTCAGTGAAAATGCAGATATTCTGCTGAAACATAGCATCAATACTGGAAGCCAAGGCTAGATTGAGGATATTTCCAAAGTGTAAGCAGAAGATATTTCACTGAGGTCAAGCAAGCTCAGATACTCACGAAATGACTAAAACGTGAGTTAAAAGAAAGACTGGTTAGACTGCTCCAGGTCCCAGTGTATTATTTGTCTTCCTCCATTTCATAGACATTCAAGTTTGGAAAAAGGAATCTCATGGGACATTTTCCTTGACCATTGAATCTGTTTCTTATTCTTATGAAAAGACTTGGGCAAGAATTGCTGACAAGGGTAAGAGAAACTTACGAGTGCCTATAATAAACATTACTATTTAGATTGAATTTCAGTTAGGAAATGCTAGATTTGGGGTTATCAATATAGCCCTAAATGAATTCTTGTGTAGGTACTCTCTCCATTCTTTTCTTGGATGGTCATATAGTCTTTGTTTCACAGGATCACAGTTTTATCAAAGTACCTGTTGGAAACCTTGAGACTGGATTTGTGGAGTCTCTAATGATCATTGCTCCGTGCTGGCTCTTTGAGTGTCTGCAGATTAAGCTGTAGCTCTTCTCCAGATAATGATTTCCTCCATCTTCAGCTAAACAATTCTTAGGTTACTTAAGTATCCTACATGGCTTTGCTACAGGCCACAGTTCATCAAGAATGTTCTGAATCATGTTTCATAGATTCATAGATTTCTAGGTTGGAAAAGACCTTAGAGATCATCCAGTCCAACCGTCCCTAATCCCCATTAAACCATATCACTAAGTAGATCATCCACCCTATTCTTAAACACATCCAGGGATGGGGACTCAACCACCTATTCCAGTGGCTGACAACCCTTTCAGAGAAGAAATACTTCCTAACATCCAACCTGAATCTCCCCTGACTAAGCTTATACCCATTTCCTCTTGTTCTATCACCCAACACTAATGTAAAGAGCCCTTCCCCTACCTCCCCACCATCTTTTCTCAAGTATTTGTAGGCTGTAATCAGGTCTTCTCTCAGCCTCCTCTTCTCCAGGCTAAACAGTCCCAACTCCCTCAGCCACTCCTCATAAGTTTTATTTTCCAGCCCCTTGACCAGTTTAGTTGCCCTTCTTTGGACTCGCTCCAGGAGCTCAAAATCTCTCTTAAAGCGAGGGGCCCAAAACTGGACACAATATTCCAGGTGCGGCCTCACAATGTTAATTCACACTAAACTCAAATTGGCTCTACTGTCAGGATATGTTGTCTGGGCAGCAAGACTTAGATTTCTGTGAACGGACTGGGTTTTGGTAATCTTTCCTCCATACCAAAGGTGTCGGCATCATAACAGCTTGTTTTGCACAATGCCCACACTCTGAGGCCTACAGGAGTTATTCCTCAGAGATGGTGTTTCAGAGTAATGGGACCCAATGGCACTTGGGATACAAGTCCAAATGCCCTCCTTCAGGCTTATATATTGCCATGGGTACCTAGCTCTGTTAGTGCTCTATTAGACAGACCTTTCCACCTTCTGCATTTCCTGTTAAACTTCCCTCACCACTTTACTCTCTTTATAGACAAAAAACCCAGGCACATGTCATCTCAAATGCTGAATGCAGCTTGACAGGACTTTTTTCTTCCTTTCACTTAAGCCGTTGCAGGAAGATATTCTGCTGCAGACCATTGTCCTAAAACTCAACTATCTTTCCATTTATGGGAGTACATTATGAGAACTCAACAGAGATGCTAGTAACCTGTGCCCAAAATATGGTGTAATTTCCTCCTTACTTGTGTGTTTTCTTTTCACTTTTGATGACAAGCTAATAGCCCATAGGCCCAGCTCAGCCTGATATCAACCTTTTCTCTGCTCTACAAGTGCTTTCTGTGCTTATCTTCTGGTAAAGGGGGGGGTGTGTGTGTGGCAGGCACAGCATGTCCAGGCTGCCCTGCATCCCTCCTGCCTTGAATGCATGGTCCTTTTTACTTTGCAACATCTCCTGTGCTTCCAGGGCTGCCTCTGAACCGCTGACCTGTGAGCATGGTTGCTGCCTGATTCAATGGGATGGCCTTAGCTTAATCGAGCCTGAGGAAGTTGTAGAAGTCAAGGGATCATAAAAGAAACAAGTTACAGTAGACAGATTAGTCAGAGCATGCACTTTTGTAACATTTATTAAACAACACACCACCTGCTGTTGTTGCACTTGTCCTATCTTGTAACTATTTCTGAGGAGTTCTACCTGTATCGGAACATCCTTTCTGCTAAAAATGTTATTAACTGTAAATCCAAGTCTGAGACGTGCATGGACAACTGATTAACTGAGTCTTGCACACGTTGAAGTGAAGACACATTATGAGATTGGTTTAGGGAAATCATGAACTTTTATCAGAAATTTAATAATACTCCTAAAAAATAATTGATAGTATGTAATGAAATAAAAATTGAAGAACAAACAGTAAGAAACTTTAATCACATTTACATCCTGTTTCCATTTATATTAGTAGCAAGCTTTTAGATTAAATACTGAATTGAACATTTTCTGCTATTTAATAAATAGATTATTTGTGTCCAAGGATCTTGTCTATGGGGTTATTTTGGTTTAATTTATTTTTTTTTTTGTTATTCCTGTGCTGTTCTATTATCTGTGTGTGTGAAATAACAAGTAGTGCAAGAAAATATTAAGAAGCTTTTTTAAAAAAAGAGATTTTTGCTCTCTGACATAAATTATGTTTGATATGGCCCTTAAGTTAAAGTTTGTACTGCTTCAGTTACCCTTATTTTAAGTATGAAGCTATTTTTAGAAAGTGATTCATACAAAGAGATTTAATATTTCTTTACCTTGTAGGATATGTACAAAGAGTGCTCTGTAGTGAAGAGTCCACTTGTTTCCACTATGACTATTCACATGTGCTTATCAATTATGCAGCACTGTATACCATGGGGCATTTATCCGCTTTAAAACAAGAATAGCACCACAAAAACATAGAACTGTATCAAATATGTCAGAATAATGGTCTTATTTCAGCACTATACGTTGTCCTTAGGCTTTACCAGGAAGTTCCTGGTTGGTAAGAAAACTGTCATAGAATCATAGAATCATAGAATGGTTAGGGTTGGAAGGGACCTCAAAGATCATCCAGTTCCAACCTCCCTGCCATGGGCAGGGAAATCCTCCACTACACCAGATTGCCCAAAGCCTCATCAAACCTGGCCTTGAACATTTCCAGGGATGGGGCATCCACAACTTCTCTGGGCAACCTGTTCCAGTGCCTCACCACCCTCTGAGTGAAAAATTTCTTCCTTATATCTAATCTAAATCTCCCCTCCTTCAGTTTAAATCCATTGGCCCTTGTCCTATCACTACACGCCCTTGTAAAAAGTCCCTCTCCAGCTTTCCTGTAGGCCCCCTTTAGGTACTGGAAGACTGCTATAAGATCACCCCGGAGCCTTCTCTTCTCCAGGCTGAACAGTCTCAACTCTCTCAGCCTGTCTTCATAGCAGAGGTGCTCCAGCCCTCAAATCATCTTCGTGGCCCTCCTCTGAACTCGTTCCAGTAGCTCCATGTCCTTCTTGTGTTGGGAACTCCAGAGCTGAACACTGTATTCCAGGTGGGGTCTCACGAGAGCAGAGTAGAGGGGCAGATTCACTTCCCTCGACCTGCTGGCCCCACTTCTTTTGATACAGCCCAGGATACGATTTGTTTTCTGGGCTGCCAGTGCACATTGCTGGCTCATGTTGAGCTTCTCATCCACTAGCACTCCCAAGTCCTTTTCCTCAGGGCTGCTCTCGATCCATTCTCTGCCCAGCCTGTACTTGTGCTTGGGATTGCCCCTACCCACGTGCAGGACCATGCACTTGACCTTGTTGAACTTCATGAAGTTCTCACAGGCCCACCTCTCCAGCCTGTCAAGGTCCCTCTGGATGACAACCCTTCTCTCCAGCGTGTCCACGACACCACACAACTTGGTGTCATCTGCAAACTTGCTGAGGGGGCACTCGATCCCACTGTCCATGTCACCAACAAAGACATTAAATAGCACTGGCCCCAGTACTGACCCCTGAGGAACACCACTCATCACAGGCCTCCACGTGGACATTGAACCGTTGACCACAACTCTTTGAGAGCGACCATCCAGCCAATTCCTTATCCGCTGAGTGGTCCATCCATCAAAACCACGTCTTTCCAGTTTAGAGACAAGGATGTCGTGTGGAACAGTATCAAATGCTTTGGATAAGTCCAGGTAGATGATGTCAGTTGCTCTTCCCCTATCCATCAATGCTGTAACCTCATCATAGAAGGCCACCAAATTAGTCAGGCAGGATTTGCTGTTAGTGAAGCCATGTTGGCTGTCACCAATCACCTCCTTATTTTCCATGTGCCTTAGCATAGTCGCCAGGAGGATCTGCTCCATGATCTTGCCGGGCACAGAGGTGAGACTGACTGGCCTGTAGTTCCCTGGGTCTTCTTTTTTCCCCTTTTTAAAGATGAGAGCTATGTTTCCCCTTTTCCAGTCATTGGGAATTTCACCAGATTGTCAAGACTTCTGAAATATGATGGATAGTGGCTTAGCAACTTCATCTGCCAGTTCCCTCATGACCTGGGGATGCACCTCGTCTGGTCCCATGGACTTGTCCACCTTCAGGTTCTTAAGATGGTCTCGGACCTGATCTTCTCCTACAGTGGGCGATTCTTCATTCTCCCAGTCCCTGCCTTTGCCTCCTGTGACTTGGGCTGTGCTGCTGTAGCTCTTGCCAGTGAAGACTGAGGCAAAGAAGTCCTTGAGAACCTCAGCCTGTCCTTAGAGAATTCTCTAGAGGTTTCTTATGTTATAAATAAACATTCCCCTTCTTCAATATAAAAAAAAATTCTGCTTCCTTTTCATGACAGCTGAAACAGTATCTTGCTTTCTTGATGTGTTCAGAATAGCTGTCTGGCCCTTGGAATTGCATGGGCTGGACATGAGGACTAGCTGCTTGGCCAGGCTCACCTCTCTTTGTAATGGTAAGTAGAAGGTGAGAGCATCTGCACCACTAAGGTTGTCCAATCAAGGAACCTTTTCATGCAAAAGGAGATCGAAAGTAAAGAGGGAAGTGATAAACAACAGCATGCGGAGACACAAACCTCGTAGAGAAAGGATAACAGAGACAATGCCAAAGACCAGAAGCCTGCCCGAGTTGCTGATTGCTCCACCGTAAAGAAACTGTAGGCACTCCTTTGGAGAGGACCAACTTGGACCTTGTACTGATATGAAGGGGGAAATAAGAGAAACATGAGGATTTGGGGTGTTCAAGCGAAGCCTGTAGAATCATTCAAAACTTCTGAATGAACGTTAGAGGGAGGGGATAGGGAGGAACAAAGGGGAAATTAAACAGAAGGCATATAAAAGGGGCTGATTGTGCGTAAACTGGGGCCAGTCAGCACATTTGTCTGACGAAGCCCTGCGTGTAATCACCACAGTAAGTCCTATCTTCTCATTAAATTCTCTCATAACTACTTCTTCTCATTCCCTATCTCATCTGTAAGCACTGTAAGGGCTGCACGACTGAGTGCCAGCTACTGGTGAGAACTGTGTGAGTGGATTTGGTGCCAGTGACTGGAGTCAGACCAGGGATATAGGCACCCTGCAGCCTGTGGTGTCAGCTGCTGGAGGAAATCTTCACTCCAGCCACTGGGATGGAACTGGGGCACATGCCAGGTGTAGCTACTGGAGGGAACAGGGAGAGCAAAGCAAGTGAGAGGCTCAGCAATAGCAGCAGAAACAGGACTGTGGGTCACAGTCTGTGTGCCTGGTGCTGGCTGCTGGGGATTGCCAAAGTTTTTGTATCTTCTCAAACCTAGTGTGCATGGGAGTGTGTGTGCGTGTGTAAATCACTAGCAAACTTCAAGCTGGACCAGCCAGTGAGTAGGACATTCATGGGCAAAATCATGGGTAAGAGCACCTGGGATCCAGGTGTGGATACCAGAGAGAGAGGCTGTGGCAGTACTTGGGGGACCAGCAAATATGCATTTGCTTGGGAAGCTACAGTGTTATGTGCGTGCCTTCAATCCTGATCCACTGAAGGAGAGGGTGGTGTAACAGATGTACCTAACCCCTTGACCAAACTAGCAGCAGTTTGGTACAGGCTCCGAAGGAAGGAAAGACCTGAGCCATAGCCGGGCCAAGAACTCCTCTCATTTCAATCTGTCTTCTGAAAACCCACAAAGGAGCAGAGTGACACAGTGAGCTTTGATGCTGTCATGAGTTAGGCTGCTCCGGCAACTGAACCCTACACAGTCATTCACTCACCCTCCCCAAGCCCCAGGGATGAGGGAGAGAATTAAAGGAGAAACGGGAAACCCGTGGATTGAGATAAGAACAATTTAATACAGATGATTTAAAACACAGTGTAGATGCTCACCACCTCCTCTTATGCGAAGCCCGTCCCGTCCCGAAGCTGCAATCCCAGACGAACGCGAGGCCCCAAAATAGAGAGGGGCAGAGAGAGAGAGAGTACTCCGAGAGTCGGAGTACTGGGAGAGACAGAAAAAAAGGCAATAGAGCAAAAGCGCAGCAAGCGCAAAAGAGCAGAAGCGGCGAAAGAGCCAAAGCGCAAAAAGCCCTTCTTTCCAGCTGACCCTCACTTTAATGCTGGGCATGACGCTGCATGATATGGAATACTAATTGGCCAGTTTGGCCCTCAATCTTAAATTCCACCACAAATCACAAGGGGAATTGTGGCCTCCTTGTCCCAGCTATGCTCCCCCCTTATCCCACCGTGCTTCTGCACTCCAGCACACTGAAAAGTCCTTGGAGTTTCACTTCCAACTACAAACATCAGTTTGCTATCAACATTCTTCTCAGAGCGAGCCTCTGAGTAAAACCAAAACACGGAGCTCTTCTAGCTGCTAAAAGAAGAGCTAACTCTGCCCCAGCTAAAACCAGGACAGATGCATATGAGCTTGGAACATCAAGCATGTGATTAATGCGTGAATAGTGGGTGACTTTTCCAAGACTCATTTACCAAGAAACAAAGTTAGTTATGGGTACAAGGAGTCTCATGCCTACCTTTCCATCTTAAGTGATTTGATTATGAGCCAATCACTTTATTCCATTAATATGATAGCCTCAGTGAGCTGCCTTTGAGCTCTCCCTGATAGGCAGTGTGGCTGCATGGTGGTGGTCTCCCTTTGAGCTGAGACATCTCTCAAGTTTGCTCTTGAAGGCAGAGAGACCTTTTACCAATGGCAGATCATTGGATGAGCCCTATTTGAGCTCTCCCGGAATTGCAGCTGGACTGCATGCCAGGTGACTCTCCCCTTGAGCAGGGATGCCTCCCATGGCTTGAGATTCCTTACCTGAGACTAAGAGATCCTTCCTTGTCAGAGGCAGGAAGATCCTTTGCTGCAACAGATCCTTGGTAAGTGACTAATAGTTTGCTAAATTTTCTAAGTTTCACTGAGATTATATCTTAGATTGATTGTGCACATATAATTCTTTTAGACATGAACCGTTGACCAAGTCTGACACTAAGATTGGATCTATCCACATCTAGGCTCCATAAGGAGTTTACAGTGCAAGAGGGTTCACTCTGAGCCTCATGACTCAACGGGAGGGTCTTCATTATGTTTTGCATCTCCAGTCTGTGTGTGAATCATTTTAACTCTATTTTAACTCCATTTTCCTTTCTATGTTTCTTCCATGCAGTAATTAATACAGTGAACCTTGCCATCGAACTTTGTTAAGTCGCACTTTTACAACATCATATTAAAACCACTTTTGCTAATACCTTTGATGGTGACTCTTTAAACGATCTAAACCACCCATTCACAACAGAAGGGGACTTGGCTGTCTATATGTCTATATGTCTATATGTCTATGTTTTCTGTGAGTCCTGGTGATGTTACTCGTGGGTGCGGTTGAAGGCAGCACCAGATCTGTGGCCACCTGAGCAGCTGGCCATATCTGTGTCCTCTGTGTGTGTGTGTCTCTAGGTTACACTCTCAAGTTTGCTGCTGTCTGAAACAAACAAATTAAATAGGGAAAACATTGTCATGGGACAGAGACCCCTAGGCTGGGCTCTAGCAACCAGACAGGAGGTATCCTTGGCTCCACAGTCCAGGGGAGGAAGCATCCCCTTAACATCCCATTAAATGTTTCTTGTGTTTTGAGAGGGGAAATTAGCTATATGCAGCTGTTGCAGAAGTGGCAAATGTTTTTAGAACATTCTGAAGGTTCTCTAAAGACATTTTAATTCCTTTTATGGCGTATATTCTTAGGACAGGAGAGATTATAATTTGCATTAGGTATTATGAAGAAAATCAACCAATTGAATAAAAGAACATTCCAGTCATTCTCTGAGGAATGATGGACAGGAATGCTTCACTTTTTAGGTGAACTTGAGGCAGTATAATATGAGGAAAGTAGGTGTTGTGTATTAGAAGAAGATTATATGTATATGAAACAGTGGCAGAGACATCTCCCACTGGTCTTTTCTGGCCATCTGTGAGAAGTGCAAAATTGAGTGCTAATGCACCAGGACACCCAAACCTGCTCCCAGCATCATTTTAAGAAACTCAATATAAACTCAGAAACTCAGTAGGGCTACTTAAGAATTACCATAGTGCAACTATATGCAGAATTAAGCCCACAGGATTTACCACATTAGGTAAGCATCCTGCCTCTGGCACTATCTATGCCTCAAGTGCAGGTTTCATTTATTTAATGCATAATGATTCCCTTTTAATTACTTTGTACGCTGCACCAGCCTGTTTGTTTTTATGGTTCCTTTCCAAGAAATAATCAAAGGGAGAGATTCATGAAGGACTGGTCAATGTTGAAGTCGCTTCTAGTTAATGTACTCAATTCATATCAATTCAGTGGTGCTAAATCCACTGGCAAAACTTTTCTCTTTTTTTCAACATTGGGGAAGTCTCATGAGAATGATAATAAAAAGAAGAGCTATCCTATTTGCATGGTCAATCATACAGCAGCCATGAACAATATCAAATTGCCTTTATGGTGGGACTGTAAATAGATTGATTCTTCCTATTACTGTCTCTGTGCACAACTTCAGACTTAGACTCTGTTATCATTGATCCATATCTGAGGAAATTTTCAAAGAGCGCAATCTGGTATGCAACCCATTACATCAGCAATATTTCTTGTAAACAGCATTCTGAAACAATGAATTTGATCACAAAGAAATAGCTATTTCAATGAAATTCCTCTTTGATTCCCAAGAACTATTCAAAATTTGTTGGGTGGGATTTTTTGTGGGTGTGGGGTTTTTTTCTTTTTTTTTTTTTTTTTGAGAGAGAGAGAGAGAGAGGGAGGTGGAGTTTACAGGTTTCATTTAATTCCAAGAAGTTTAGGAAGAAGATTTTTGGTAATTGTTTTATTGGGAACGGAGGGGAAATTGCTAGGAAGGATATATACTAGCTGGAAAAACAAATGCAATATGAGCTGTTAGGACAACTCAAATTATTTAGAAATAGAACTTTCTGGTGCATGTATTAAGTTTTTAATACCTCCAGACTCTAGTCTAATTTCTTCCCCTCCCTTCCCCTTCCCTTTCCCCTTCCCTTTCCCCTTCCCCTTCCCCTTTCAGAAAGGAACTAGACATTTCTTATGAGTTTAAGCAGTTTTGAATTCTCTTAGACTTTTCTTGTTGTTTGTTCTTTTTCCCCTTTTTATGTGATTTTGTGAGACTGATCCTCTTTGTATTTTTCTTTAAGCTTGATTTTCGGGATGACAAACACTTAACATCTGCCAAACAATGTACAGGTACTATTTTAGTAGAAGATGCGATCCAATTCCCAACAGAATAACGTCTGCGGTAGAAACTGGTTAAATACTGTACCATAGTCAGTAAAAGAGAAGCAAGAAAGAAACCAATTCTGTCTTGTGTTCTTGGTCTGTGAGGATCATGTCCTCTGTTCAGCTCAAAGTTATCAGGACTACAGAGTTCTTAACAGGTCAATATTCTAATTTTTAAGCCATAGAACCATTAATTGTAAAAGTAATTGGAAAAAAAACCCAAACACAACACTTTTTCTTCTATTTTTCTTCTTCCATTTTGAAGCTGATGGATGCTTAATGAAAACAGATTTCACCATGTGGAGGATACAATATGTTAACTGTAGGAAAAACAAATTAAAGATGCAAAGGAAATTCTATGTCTAGTTCAGTATGATTATTTTGGTTTTTAAGCTTTTCTTGATAAATACTTAGATTCAACTCTGCATACACACTTGACTAAGCAAAGGTTAAGAAAAATCATTCCCCTTGGAACTCTCTGTTGCTTGCAAATGCTGTTACTGACTACAAGTAGGATAGACCATCAAGCCTTGACTGCAGTATGAAAGCACTGCTCCTAAACACTGGCTGGAAAAATGTGATCAGATGTGCAGTGAAGCAGCTGCCAAACACAAAATTCACCCCTCTAAACTCTAGTTAGGTATCTTAACTACACCAGTTATTTCAGCTTGTTTTATACTCAACAGTAAAAGATAGATCTGTCCAAGACACAGATCACTGTATCCAGTGGAGACATCATTTTCGTTTTTCCCTTCTGACTACAGATATAACTAGATATCTAGTCTGGATGAGCTGACTAAACTTTAGATGTTGAAGTTGCGATCATCAACATCTTCAGACGTTGAAGATGTTGAAAGGGCCCATTTCAAGCCATAAATAGGTCAGTGTGATAGTTCGATGTGTGGGGGGGTGTTCTGGTGGCAGGGGAGGGGATTTGCTCCCTGTGCCACCAGATCTGAGTCCCATCCCCCCCGGGGGAGGTTGAGCCAAGGCGGCGCCTCTGCGAATTGCCCTATTTAAGTTGAGACAAAGGGGCGGGAAAGGGGCTTTTTGCTCAGGAGCGAGGAGAGAGCAGGAGGGCGCTGCCCTCGCTCCGGGCTCCCGGCCGAGCGGCCGCTCGGGCCCGGGGCCGGCGCCATGTGCTCAAGATGGCGCCGGGGGAGCCGCATGGGGGACTCGGTAAGCGCCCCACTCCCGGGGTGCCCGCCGGGCCGAGCTTCCCCAGAGAGGATTAATATCTAAGAGAAGACAATTACAACGACCGGGTCAGCAAAGATGGAGCAGGAGGAGGTGTACTGGAGCTGAGGCTTCCCTTGCAAATCGGTGTGAGATGGCAGGCGGCCCCCCTGCAGCCAGGGTGTACTCGGCGGAGCAGTGGCCCACTCATGGCCTGTGGAGAAACCCACGTCGGGAAGGAGATGCCTGAGCCCAGGAGAGGTCGTGGAGCAGGGGATGCGCGACCAGGTACTGTTGATAATGGGGCATGGAATGCACGACGAGGTCGTGGAGGCATCTGGAGACCGTGGGACGACCCACGCCGACGCGAGTGGCAGCAGCTCCCTAAGAGGCCGAGACTGGTAAAGCCCGAACTGGTGCGATCCATGGGGAGGATTGCAATCCTGCGGGCAGGACTTACTTTGGAAAAGTTTGGGGACTTTTTCTTTGTGAGTAGGGGATCCACCGAAGCAAGGGAAAAATGGTGTAAAGACTCCTCCTCCTTTAAGAAAGGAGCGGCAGTGAACAACATGGATGAACTGACCTGTACTCCCCCATTCCCTGTCTCCCTGCGCCGCTGGGGGGAAGACAGAGCCAGGAACGAAAGGAAAATAGGGGGTGGGGAGGTTGTTGTGTTTAAGATCTGGCCTTGTTTTCTCTTTTTTTCTCCTCTCAAGTAACCGGTTTCGTTCCCCTATGTCCCTTGTTTAGTAACTGTTAATAAATTGTTTTGTTTTTTTTAAGAAGATAAGCCTGAGTCATGTTTTGCCCGAGACCATGGTTGGTGGGTGCTCCCTTTTCGGTTCTTGTCTCGACCCTCAGTCCAAAAACCACGACAGTCAGCCATAGACTTTTTTTTTTCCTTCAAATTGTGCAACGGAAAAGCAACTATGATGTCATTTTGATAAAAAAGACAAATTGTTCTAGGTTTGTGGCATGGTCTTTTAATTTGAGTTAACATCATGTTAACAAAAATACTTCTGGAAGCAAAGAACTGTGTTTACATCAGTTTATTGTATATACCTTGCAGTAGATATAGCTTTATGAAATCCAGAAAAAATTACCTAGACCAAATGATTTCTGTCTCAGACAAAAAATATGTCAGACAATAAAATCTATATAAATTCCCCAGTGCCAGAATATATATAAAAATGTACAGGATATGACATACTCTTTGTATTTATACTTGAAAAAAGAACAATGATAGTTTCTGAAAAATAGTGCAGCATTATGTAATGAAAGAATCTGTCATGGAAAGAATATGTGAAATTAAATAGATTTAAGAGTGTAGATTTTCTTCACTTTCACTTTTCCTGAAACTGGAACACCAACTTCTGAAACGTTAAGATTTCTTTAACAAAGTTTCTTTGCATTTCACAAAACTTCCTACATTCCTATTCTTTCTACTCTTGTCCCACTTTTCCCACTGTACAGGCTACTCTCTTTCTCTCCTGTTTCTCTTTCCCTGCTGGCATACTACTTATGCAACATCACAATGAAAGACAGGAAAAGTTGATATAACTTTTTTTTTCCTGCTTTTTAAATTTTTTTTATCTCCAGAGTTCAGCTGTGATTCAGCCTTCACAGGCAAGCTAAAGAAAACTGGTTTCTATGCTTAGTCTTGCTATCCACATTCCGCTTTACTACTTTACTAGCTTTTGTTACAATGATGGGAGTAATAAGGAAAAAACCCAAACCCAAACAGTATTTACAGCTCTAAACAGCAGCCTGAACATAGTAAAGGAAGTTTTTATTATCTTTTGGAAATATATAAAATACCCTGACTATGGAGGATAATAATATTGGAAACTGCAGATAGGTAAACAGAGAAATTATCACATCTATTTGCTTCTCAGCAAGACAGAGATCTGCTTGGCCTCCAAAATTGTCATATAACAACCTATGTTCTGTGTTGGCTTCTCATTCAACATTACTGAGTAAAACGTCATATAGAAGAAATACCCCTGTCCTCTGTATTGTCAGACAAAATTTATTAACAGAAATTCAACTGCTAAGACAGTTCCTTTCTATACTATGATATTGCATAGATTTACTATAGTTCATAAACACATAACTGTTGATATTTCTTTTCTACCTTTTTTTAACAAATTTTCAGAGCATTGAAGATGTACAGTGAGTGAAATGAATGACAGTGAGTATAACCCTTTTCTTCATTTCAACAATTGTGTATAAAGTAATGAGGATCATGAGCTAGTGTGTGATACCGATGTCTGATCACTTACGACTTTTTTTATATGTAGACTCCCTGCTAGGGCACTTCTTGAGGCAGCATCCAGGTCTTAATAATAGCAATATAGCACTGTTTTCTGCCAAAGTGAATTTGCCAGTGTAGAAGGATAGGTGAATTACATCATATTTTATTCTGAAGAACTATGGCACCAATCATTCTTACCCAGCTGGACTGAGTTGAAGATAATGAACTAGTTACTCTAATCAACTCAAGGTACATATCCTGCCTACAAGAGGCAAGCCATTTCCTCCTGGCTGTGGAGGATGCAACAGTGTCCTTGGTGCTGCAGTCCAGGCCGGTGAGCAACAACTGGTGACCCCGACGTGATACATCCGTGAGACCCTGGGAAGCCCTGACTCCCTCGCTGAGCCGAGAGCCTGAGCCAAAAGAGCTGGAGCCAGAGCTGGAGCTGGGAGCTTGAGTGAGAGTCCTTTGGAGAAGAAGGTAAAGCTGCAAACCCTGATGTGGTGTTTGTGGGAGGGAAGTGTGCTGGAGTTGGATGAATGGGCTGGGTCTCTGCTCACCCATAAAGCCTTTGTGAAAACAAAAAATGGTAAAACAAAAAGGGGAAATTATGGCACCAATCATTCTTACCTAGCTGGACTGAGTTGAGATAACTAATTAACTAATCAACTCAAGGTACCTATCCTGCCTACAAGAGGCAGGCCATTTCCTCCTGGCTGTGGATGATGCAACAGCGTCCTTGGTGCTGCAGCCCAGGCTGGTGAGCAATAAAGAACGTCATATTTATTCCTACTAACTGCAGAGGTAAGACTCAAGTATCACATCTCTCTAAAACTTTTTAGGAGCTCAAATTTTTATTTGGTTGTAAGGCCAGCTGATGCAGTCTAGAGTTGACAGCCAAAGCAAATGCAATGTGAGTATTAGAAAGACTTTGGTGTGAATTCAGACTTGAGCTGCAGAGAGTACAAGCATAACAGCAATACTGAAGACATATCTACAGAGATGTTTAGGAACCTGTTTCTCACTGCAGTCAACTGGAAGTTTGATGCATAGATGAATTGGTGAATTTTAATTAAAACAAGACATTTGCTTGCCAGAGGTGACACTTTAAATTTGTGGTAAAACGGCAAGTCAAACCTTAGTCTCCCATTTAACCTCCTAGTAACCTACTGCTGGTCTGAAGTTGCTGTGACAACAGATGGTAGAAAGAAAAATAATAAAAATCAAGATATTATATCATTTGCTGTATAAAAAGGAGCTGAAACTGTTAAACTGCTATGTGGGATTTCTGTGAAGACTTCCTTTAACTTCAGTGAACTGTGAATTGAGGTCTCAGTGTTTCTGATAAGAATTAAAACCAGTGAACTCTAATGCCTACTGAATTCTCAACATATCAAATGATATTCTGCTAATGCCTCCTTTCAGTTATGGAAGCAAGACATCTATTCATTTCAGCAGTTTTGCCTCATTGTATTCCAAAAGATTAATTTATCTCACTCTTCATAAAGTAGAGGTATTAGCCAAATATTTTGGCCTTCCAAAGTTGCCCTAGGTGCAATTTTTGTGAAGCTGTTGTTTTCTATTCACCGTTTTCTTATTAGTAGAAAGACATACTTTGTAAATTTAACAGTTCTCTTAATTTTCATTTTCAGTAAGAGTGAACTTTTTGTTAGGACTATCACTTACTTTGTGAGGCCTTTTGAGATATGCCCTGAAACACATGACCTGATTTGTTCACCAGGTCAATCAGTCTTAGAATATCTTTATGTGCACATATATATATACAGAAGAATCCATAAACACATGAACGTAAGTGGTTAAACTAGATTTAAAAGCTAATTAAAATAATGATGAACTCTAAGAAATTACCTGCTACATTAATCTAAATAACAGGCTATAAATAAATGTCAGATGACTGACTTCTCAGGCCATAATTTTCATAGCCATCTGCAAAGAAACAATGCCAAAATTTAAAATAGAAATTAATGATTCTTTTTTCCTTCCTTTCCTAACTAGAAAATAACTAGTGATGGGGATTTCAGGAAGTGCTAGGGATCATCCTTTGAGTATTGCTTTCCTTGAAGCTGACTATTCTCAATCAGCTAGAAAACAGAGAGATTAACTGCTGATAGCCCCATATAGAAATCCCAGTCTGAATGACTCTATCTTCCATTCATTCCACAGGACATTAAGAGGTTTCTGCACCCAATTGTTGGATGTCTGATCTCAATTCCTTAGTCAACAACTTTCTTTTTTTCTGTACTTATTTGAACTTTACTGCATTTCTTTTTCTTACATAATTTGATTAATTAATTTTACATGTTAGCATATTTCAACAAAGTTGGTAAATTATGATTTAGAAGACTTTAATTGCTCAGAGTAGTCACTTCAATAGAAAGGGAAAAACAATATAATGAGAACAATAATGTATTATTTGTAAGGAGATAATTTAATTTTCTTTTCTGGGATGATTGGTTGCAATTCCTCTTCATATATAAAGAAAGCTTGCTAAGTATTACTAATGTTTTCTTGTAAATGATATCCTGAAATTTAATATTGTAATATGTAATCCCTACAGCTGTGGATGTACATCAGCTAATATTTTAAGGTAATGTCCATTAAGATCAATGCCAATTAACCACAACTCATTGTTTGAATATCGATCAAGCATATTTAATTTACCATTAGTGTTAACAGAATGATGTATTAGTCAATTAAGATAACATTGACTGAGAATCTCAATTAGATATTTAATTTTTTAGCCAAATCTAACCATTGGTTTCTGTACTTTCCCTTTGTGTAGAATATCTGATTTTAATTCAAGTAGAGTTATCTACTTACACATCAATATGATCTACCTTTTTTCAGCTCACAGAGATTTTCTGTGTTTTCATTTATCTCCTGGAATTTAATATTTCCAACAAAGTTTTTCTAAACCTTGCATACATTTTTTCTCAAACCGAATAAGCCCACTGCAATGAGCTATTGCCTAACCAAAGAAAAGTATTTTCCAAAGCAGTCAGGAAATCATTCCCAATATAGTCAGTCACTGACTTCTGCAAGAGAAAGAAGACTGACTGAAACACAAACTTAAAATCCTAAAGTGTTTGTGCAGAGTCTATTGTACAGCTTGCAAAATGAGCTGAAACCCTTCTCTGTGCCTTATTTCCTGACTAAACTTCTTGTTCGTTTAGACTGCAGCCTTGGTTCCTAACTCTATTATCCCTTGCCACCTTTGCCCAAATAGCCATGTCTGTTTACTCCCACATCCCCGTTCTGATACTTTAACCACTGACTGAAGTAATGCTTTCCTTCTGTGTAGGGTAAAGGACAGCAGTCTCCAGCTTTGCAGTATTCAGAAAGGAAAGAAAAAGAGACAGAAAAAAACAAAGAGAAGAGAGATCATCAGAAGTTGAACACTAAATACAATATTTTCTATTGGACAATGAGAAACAGAAAAGGGGACAAAAATATCCTGTTTCAACTGGATTGAAGCACATAAATTTGTTGCTTTGATTTTCTGTAATATAACAAAAACCTCAAAAATGAAACAAAATATTTAACAATTGTTTATATTCAATGTTTAATTAATATGAGATATAACTTTTTTCAGCATTTCTTTCTGAGAGCTTTAATATTTGGAGGTTTCATTGCAAAATGGAACAAAGTAATTCTGTCGTCTCATGGAATCAAAGTTGCCTACTGCTGCATCTAAGAACACTGATAGCTGAAAAGAAATTAAAGACTCATTCCAAATGGAAGACAACATTACATATGCATTTAAGTCTGTTTTATACAAGAGTTTATTTATGTGACAGTTAACAAAAAGTGGATCACTTTGAGCAGTGAGAAATAGGTATTGTTTATATTTGAAATGGGTAAACTCTTTATTTAATTCAGCTAACCACTGCTGGAAAAGCTACAGATTTAGTCGTGAATTCAGAATCAGGATTTAAGTAGTAAGGCTAACTGTATCTCATTTAACAGTTTTTCTCTGGCTAAATTTCTGGGGCAACTGCTTCATCTTTATATGATTTATTGTTAAATAATCTGTTACTTGAATAGAGTTTTTTGGATAGTGAAACATGAAAGAAGAAAATTAAAGATTACTTATGACAGGTAACTTTTTTCTAGATAATTTTTTGAGAGTTTTTAATGAGGTGCTGGTTTCACTTTAAAAGTTTCTGCTCTTCGGAAGTGAGTAAGAAAGCTCTTGTTTAGCTTCTAGAGGAGATGGACTGGAAGTACGAGTGTTACAATATTGTTACTGATCTTGTACTAAAGATAATCTTATTGTAAAGGTTTGGCAGGGGAAAATCATGTTATACTTGCCTTGTTTCCTGTACTTTTCCCTAAGCATACACTAATTGACACTGTCAGACATGAGATACTAAGTTGGGTGAAGCTTTGATTTAATGTAGTATGGCAGTTCTTTCATTCTCATGAAAGCAAATTGTATTTTGAAATATCCAGAGTAAGAAATGGCAAGGCACTGAAGAGCACACAGAAAATATAAAAAGAGAGTTGGAGTTTCTTAAAAGATCACAAACTTAGGTAATGAAAATTAAAGTCTATGACCATTTCGACCATTTGCCATCCAGAAAATGCTGACAGGAGATTTTTGATTCTAAATATTGCCCTAGAAGAAGTGTGCTGGAAGCTCATTTTGTGACCTTTTTGAGTTCTTATTAGCACACAGCTTTGAAAACAATCCATAGACCTCTCTAAGCACCCGTTGAATACCTCCATGAAAGCCCTGGAATTGTTCATATTTTGGCATTCTTTAAGAACTGTATAGATGCAAGTAGAAACACTGTTTTAAGCTTTCCCTTTTTTCTTCATGTGTCTTCTATTCCTATTTGCAATAAATAAAGCTTATTAGAAATGATGAGAAAGAGAAACATTTTTCATTAGGAACTTACTTTTTTTGTGAAAATTTATACAAAGTAGTGAATGTTAATCTGACTGTTCCTAGTTCTCACTCTTTCAGTTTACAGATTTCTGCCTTTATTCATTGAGCAGCAGTGCTGGCTGAAAAATGTGTGTTTGTTCATCATTTTTTGTAGGGAAAAAAAGTGTTGATGGAGTGAATTTTAATAGAGTATGTCTATAAGTGGATAGAATAATGTGCATTTGTATTTCTGTGGGGTTGGTGAAAATCTCCTACTTGATGAAAATAAATTTATCAGATAATTGTAATGGGAGTGATGCTTCACTTTTTTCAGATTAGAGTGAAGTAGTAAAGAGCCTTCTTTGGCATGTGACACACTGTACATATACAGAAAAGAAAAAGATAAAATCAAAACAAAAGAAGACAAGCATTTTAATTTTGAGGTACTTAAGTTAAAGATTCTTCTCTTGTAGTTTCTTTGTCTTCTTGTTCCCTTACAAATTTGTTCAAAATAGATGATCGAAATGCCACCTATTCAAACTGAAGAACTCTGAAAAAAACCCATCAATATTTAGAGGCTGATTTTAATTCGTGGATACTGCTGAATAAACTATATTTGAACCCTAAGCAATAATGAACATGTTGTAAACGAAGAATCCAAATAGATCAAACTCCAGATTTATTTGGCATAACTAAAGTATTATCAGTGAAGTTACTCCTGTATCCAAAGTTCAAGAAGACAAAACAGCTTCAAAATAAGTAATATAATACCTAGAAATAAAAAGGAAGATCTTTTGTTGAATCTGACATAAGCTGGAAAGAAGACAAAACTCACTTCAGGTTAGACTTGTTCTATTGCTAGATGGTGTCTATATTTTTCTTGTTAGCTAAAGATGTCCCTCTTAGTCTGTGTTCTATCTTTCTTAGGAACAAAACATGTCATTGACTTATTTTTTTAAAAAATTGAACAATAATTACTTAAAGCATTTTCAAAATTTATTGTATTGTTTTAAAATGGCTTATTGTTTCTACATTATGTTCAATCTTTCTCTCTCCCACAATTTTTATTTTTTCATCCATGTCTGAAATCCCCTCCAAAGATTCCATTTTAAAACGTACAAAAATATCTCTGAAATGCTTCCAACTCAAAAAGTCCCTCTCCAAAAATCATGTATAATTTCCAAATATCAGGATTTTTTTTCAGAAGAGTTTATCATTCATCATACGCTATTGTTAAACAGTATTTATTTAATTTTGTATTCTCCCTCCTTATTACAGGGATTTTAACCACTTTCTGTGATTCTTGCACATAGAGGTAAGTTCTGATTTAAATGCTTGAGTTCACAGAGTTGACCAATAACACTCTGTAGTTTCCAGACTGGAATAGCTCATCTCATGCAGGATGTAACAGAGATCTTTACCCAATTAGTCACATGTCCTTACCTACCCTAACACTCGTAGTCTAGCACTTCAGGATCTCTGTAATTGCTGTGCTTTGCTAATTTAGATTCCTGAAGCCTGGTCTGTAGCTCTAATAAACTGTTTTCACTGTGGGTTCTCCATCTTTCATCTCCTTAGGAAGACTAAGATCAGTTAGTTTAAAATGCAAACTCCTATTGCTTTCAATAGAAATAGAATCATAGAATCAAATAGATTATGTGGACACAAGGAAAGAAATGTAACTCTACATTGCTAGCTAAGAGGGAGAGAGAAGATTTTTTTTCCAATATTTTTCATCTATTTGCTCATCTTATTTTCTTAAACAGCCCAGTGGGCTACAGAAAAGAATAGTATTATATTAATGTAGCTTTCATTTACAATTTATTTTCTGTATGTGTAATTAATCTTTAATTACTCAAAACATAATAAATACCAGAAATATAAATTCCTGTTACTTTTATAACCCTGCCAACAGAAGGGCAAGGTTCTTTGACTATAAAAGTTCAAAGTTTTGAAATAATAAATTGCAAGTTTCAAGCACAGATCAAGCTCAGTTTTCATTTGATCTAAATATGAAATGGCAAATATGATGAGTGATCATGTCTACTATTCAAGGACTTTCAAACAGACTATTGACAAAAAAAGTTCAGTGTGTTCGAATCAGGGGATGTAATTGTCAGATTTAGAGGTAAACCTTCTTTTTCATAAATTAATTCCAAGCAATATCTATCTGTATGTAGTCCTAATTTTTAAAATGGTAGCTTTAAAAGACAGTGTGCTTACTTCTACAATGGAAAAATATAAATAGAAACTCCAACTGATGTAAGATGCTCAGTGTTTTTGAAAAGGAGCTTCTCAAGACAGAAAAATGAAACTATAGGAAAACAAATGTTAGCTTTGTGAATCTATGGATCTTATGAATCTGATCTGAATTGTCTGGGAAAAGACATCTTATTTACAGTTTATAAAGCTTTTGTTTCACTGTTCAGAATGTGGGTAAATAGAACAATACAACTGTTTTTAGTACTATTTCACCCTTTCTACCAGCTAGGTAATCGTTTCTTCATTAAAACTCTGAATTTCAGATTTACAAATTACTTCCTTTCTTGTTATCATTCTGTTGGATTCCTCAAGCACAACTTCCTTAACATTTGTGATTTCTTTTTAATTTTTTCTTCTTTAGAAGTAAAACAAAAGAAAGGAAGTTCTATATTGCACAGGACTATCTAAACCTACAAAATAACTTACTCTTTCAGTGCTTAGTAGCTGTAGTTGTTTCATTTTCCCACTTCCAAGGCTTCCTCATTTCCAGGCCTTATAATTAAATTGAGTACAATTTGATATAAACTTTCCTTATCTGTAGGTCATTAACACCAATGCATCTTGGTCAGTAAAAATGTCTACCACATGAAAACATAACAATATGGGAAGGTTGTACCAACTTATGGCTAAATTAATAAAAGATCTGAGTCATTATTTATTTCTGAAAACATCACAAAGGTGAAAAGAGAAGTGAGTGCTCTGACGTAAACAAAGAAAAAGAACAGATTAACACAAGTAGTTGGTCAGAAAACAGATGGATATCAAAATCCCATATTAAATTCTCAAAGATGTGTTAAACTAGGAGAAAAGTTTGAAAAGCTCCCATTTAAACACAGAACTTTGACCTGGAGACTTTCTTTCTGGTGCCTGAAGAGTGATGGCAGTTATTGCCTTAGACTTAAGTTATAGTTTTTACAGCAATGAAACCTAAAGCTATCATTGATAAAACATCAGAACACAAAGAAGAAATATTTAAGAAAGGGATGGAAGTCAGACAACTTAAAAAGCTGTGCAAGACCTAAAATCATATTTTCATTTGAAACCACCACTTCTCATGCTTTGATAGTATTAAAACATATAGAGTAACAAATTATTCAATAATACTCAAGAGAAATGTAAGAAACTTCAAACGGTCAAAAGAAGACTTCCATAGCTTACAAATGTAGAAAAGGGCATTTAGTATTGAAGAAAATCTGGATAACACAGTTAACCATAACAAAATTTATTTATGGATAAAAGACGTGGAAAAAACATTTCAGCAAGTGATTCTGTGTATGTATGGAGTCTAATCTAAACAAACACAAATTCTGAGACTGGTGCTGGCACATGAGGACGCTTGATTGTAGGGCTTGTTCACCACATTTGAGTTGTGGGGCTGAGGAACCAGGCAGCATCAATACCACCATGCCATATATGTGCTGTCTGCCAGCACTGCTTGTAGAGGTGGGGAGTAGTGGGAACGCTCCTTAGAGCCAGTGCCTCCAGTACAGTAATAACTGTGATAAATGGCTACTCCTCAAGAATCATCTCGTGACTGAACACATCAGAGGACAAAGAAATCTAAGCATCCAACTAAATCAGAGACCTGGGTACCATGCTCAGAAAATAATCCCTGTAATAAATCTTAGTCCCAAAGGACAGTCTGGCAGAGTAGGAAGAAGAAAAGATCTCCAAATGTTGGCCAATAAGACTGAGTTTAGAACCCGTTAAAGCAAGTAGTACCTGTTGCTACAGATCTCTCTGATGATTTTGATCCAAAGATGAAACTTCATTAACCTATAAGGAGCAGTGGCTGTCTACAAGATTCTTCAGTCGATTATTCACATTCTCACAGCACAGAAAAAGAATACTACTGTACCAGTACTTTTTCTTAGGTGTGTATTGTGTGCTTTATATCATGTTACAGTTGTGTTCATGAGTTTTAGAGGCTAGTGTGGCTCTTAAATGTTAAAAAATAGATTCTTCTTGCCTTTAACTGGAATCAGAGCATGGTTTTGACATGTACAAGAAGTGTTTAAAATGTATCCATATTACAATTTAACCTGTATAATTTTATTTCTTGAGGTTAATTTGATGTGGACAGATTTATAAATAAAGCTTGCTAATGCCAAAACTCTTAATCACCAGGTATTCCAACACAAAAGCTAAAGTAAAGCTGAAAGAAAATAAATATTTACATTGTTTGATATGTGTACAAAATGAAGTTATACTCTAATCATTAGATGACTAATGCAACAGATGATGAGAAATAAGACCTTTAAGCAGTTTGAATGCGTTTCTGGACAAAAACATTCTTTCAATTTAAACGAGATATATTTTTATTAAGCTTTCCGTGTTTATTATTCTTGAATATTTCCTTTTTTCTTTTTTTTTCCTTTTTTCTTTTTTTAACAATGTTGATGATAATGATGATGATGCAAAGTTCTTTACTTTCTGCCTGTAGAACAAATTTGATAAGCCAGTCATCTTCTGCAGGTATTCTCAAGAACTACTTTTTATTCTGTTTGTAGTTGGAATCAAGAACAGGAGAAATGTTTGTGAATTTAAACAGTTTTAAATGGAAAAAGTAATTGCTTTTTCCAATTTTCTTTTTCTCCAGAAAATTAGTATTTTTGAATGTTGCTACTACTACAGCAAATAAATAAATAAATAAATAAATAAATAGATTCTCCATGGTCAGTCATTTTGATTCAGACAGATAGGTAGATTGTATTTTCAGATTAGTAGATTTTATTTTTTTTTATTTTTGCATCTGTGTCCACATTAATATGTAGTCGTGACAAATACTTTCTTAACTGAAAGGTTTCATTTAAACAACGCTTAAAGACTTCATAGTTTGTCATGTGGTACTTCACATTTCAATCTGTTTCAAGGGACTGGAAAGAAAACCAGTGCTGCCGAGTATCGGCCTGCTAGTGTTGTCAAGCTGCCAGGAATTATTTCAAAGATGTCAGGACAAATGATAAGATGGAAATTGAGCTGTTCTGTACTATAGATATTTGTGAAAATGGAAGTACAGAAGGCCTCAATTTCTTGCATGCATTTTTTTTGAAAAGTTGTATAATATTCTGAACCTGGAGAGGTCGTAGTTTTCAGCTGATTATGTGAAAGCAAATAAATTGCAGAAAAGAGACATGAGAAAAAGATGCCTGTTGGAAGTGTTGTTTAAGTGTTGGAAGTGTTGTTTTCATCCCTGTATGAAAACTGGGATCTCAGTTGCAGGGTCAGATTGTATCCTACTAAATTTCTATTTCCACCTAAACAGGCAGTCATTGGTTATATCTTCGCATGAACATTTAATTAATTGCAATATCTGCTGTACCATAGGTTTCAGAAAAAAAAAATATATTGAGAAAAATCCAACCAATTCTTTATGAATAATGCCCATGGAATGATAATCAATTCATAAGTACTTTAAAAAAGGACTTAAGCAGCTTAATGAACCTTTCTAGTAACTTGAGGAATCTTAATAATGAAATCTGACAATTTTTTTCTACATTTGTAAATTCCAGAGTTTCATACAGAACTGAGGTATCACCCAATATTTTAGAGGTATTTTGGGTACTTTGAAAATGCTAAGAGTTTAAGCTATTGAAGACTTTTCCCCATTTTCTCTGTCTTGTGCATGTTTTACTATCGCAGAGCAACAGTTGTGTCTCTTCTGTGTGGGGACACAGTCTTTCACAAACTCGTCTTCAGCTGCAGCGCACACCACAAAGTCTCTGACCCTGCTTTTTCTGGTTCCAGTAATATTTACATATCTTGACTGGGGATGTCTTTTTGAAATAAATCCCCAAATAAATAGTTAAATGTATTATGCATTCAGTAGAAATGTTTTTAATCTGTGACATAATGACAGATAATATCTAGAAGATACTGGAGTCCTCTTCTTATGACTAAAGAATTTTTTGTCATCGCATTATTTTCTATTGCCTTTTCTCTGGTGGCAAATAACTTTAATGAAAAGCCTGCAGTAGGTTCTCTTGTATAATGATAACCATTTATTGTTAAAATTCATCGTATGATTCTTTTGGAACTAAAGAAAAGAGGAATAGCAGCAGTCAATAACCTGCAAGTGCCTGAACAAGATTCTATAACTTAAGAAATAGAAAAATAAACATATATATAAAATATATCTGTATAAATACATGTTTTAGTGCCTATTATGTTAAAAAAATAAGCCTTCAAAGACATAATTAACTGACAGGCATGAGGCATTTCAGAATATACTTCCAGAAAAGCTGCAACACTAATTCTTACTAAACTAATATTAATGTAAATAAGAAATAACTCCTGTAGCATCTGGAGAATTATACCAACATGATAGCATTAGAATTGAAATCAGAATCTGACAAATTCATGAAGAGCAGCTACCCCAAAAGTATTTTCAAAGGCTATAGAAGCCAGAATTAAACTCGTAAAAGTGAAATAATTCAGACATGAGCCCAAATTCTACTCCTAAATCATCTCACTGTGCCTTACTGTTGCAGTGTGTTTTGTTGTGTGTACTATTGAAAGATTCAGGTAATACAGTTGAAAGGCATGAATTAAGGAGGAATCTAGATTATGATTTTTTTTCGTTGTAAATGTAAAGAGTCATTTAATGTTCTGATTAAGTTACACTTGAAAGAAAAAAAACCCTCCAAAGTACAACTAGTTGAACGTTCAACACATGGGTGAATTCAAAGGTGCAGAACTGAATTTTATGTTTTGATGCTATCTCTAGTAATTCTAATCCCTCAATAATGTTGTACAATTGATAACAAAGTCGAGGCAATATTCTGCAGAGGGTGTCAGTCTCTCTATATGTGTCCTGCGTTTATCTAATGAATCTAATAGACAAAATATGCATTTACTCTAGTGAACTATTTTATTATTGCATATTGTCTTACAGAATTAAGAATAGAATTTAAAAATTTGGGATTATGCACTTACTCTTTTCCTGAATTTATATTCAAGAAGTTCCTTTAATTAAATAAGTGTATAACTGCATTCAGAATCAAGCTATTTGCAAATGGTCTTACTCATACATATATATGAAATGAGTGTGCAATAGCTTTTAGAACCAAGCTGTTTGCAAGTGAAAGTTACAACATGTTGTCATGTGTTTGAACATGTTCTTAATGGCTCTTTTATATGTGTGAAGAAGTTCTTTCAGCTGCAGTTAGGAACATTTATCAGGATAATTATTCTAACAGAATCAAGAAAATGCTTTTGCTATTATATTGAAATTGGTACAAGAAAAATATCTTACTATATACTTTAAATAAAAGAATTATAAGTAAAATAATTGGTAGATTAGGTTTGGGGTGGGGGTTGGGGGGGAAACTTTATTTCATCAATCTGGTTTCCCCTGCTACAGTTTCTTGAGCTGACTGTTACAAAAATGTTTTAATTATCCTGTTAAAAATACTGGAAGCACTTGCAATTGCAAAGTGCACATTCAAGATTTTATCAAAAGGAAACAGAGGAAAGAGAATCCTTGCAATGCAACAATAGAATAGATCATGGAGTGTAATTATTTTTATGTTTTTTACTAACTGTAGAAGCAAAGTTCTTGAAGTGTTCAACCAGAACAGAATTACTTGAGTAAAGCAACTTATTGGATTTTTTTTAAACAAATTCCAGAAAGACTGTTAATCAAAAGGAAAAATATTTCCTGACAAGCTTTTCTTTCTAAAAATAAATTAATAAACAAATAAATAAATAAATAGGTATTTTTATAGCTGCTTTAGCCACTCTCCATGTCTTGATCAAAACTGTTCCCTGATATTCTGACATCTTTTAATAAGCCTTAAAAAAAATCCAAACAAAACAAGAAGATTACTAGTATGTTATTAAATATTTCATTTTATGTAACTGTAAGCTCTCCTGGCTTCTCATTGCATTTGGCTTAATTTACTTTTTGTCTAGTAGAATTATTTCTATTCTGCCAATACTCTGGCAAGGGGATCAGGAATGTTCTGTGGTTACTGCTTCACACTTGTATTATCAAAATTCCTAGATTCATCTACTTCCTTCTCAATTCTTGCACTGGTAAGGATAGTCTTCCATGGAAACTCACAGTAGTACTAGCTGATAGAAAAATATTACTGGTGGAAATATTAGCCACAGATGTACCAGTGAGGTAACCTGTTGTCAACCCAAAATTTGTTTTTCCTTGTCCTAGGTGATAAACTAGGTGTCAATACAAGGTGTTGTATTGTCTTGCAGTGCCTTAGAACCATTTAGAATATGATCTGAAATAATTTGCTGTAATAAGAAAACATGATATGGGACACGAGTTTAAAATGTTGCTATTTTGATTCAATCTTTATGCAGTTGAAAAGTTAAATGTAATTAATATATATAAGAATCAATTAATATATATAATATATCACATGATAAAAATAATTAATTGTCCTTATCAATGAAGCAATTGAATACATTTCTTCTGTTATCCTGGATTAATCTTTGTCTTTCTCAGAAATGTTGAAAATTATAATTGTTGTAATATATAGTGATTGTATTTCTCCTTGTTCACAGCACTCAGTCATTATAACCCAAATTGTTTAGTCTAGAAAATTCCTTTCGGTCCAAAAAATGATAGGACATTTCAATCTATGCCAAATCATCAGTCTATAGCAAATCATTTGAAAAATAAAATTTAAAAAAAAAAAAAAAGGAATATGTAATGTTCCTAAGTTTTTTCCCATGACAGCAAAAAATTAATTGTATCACACAATACACATTAAACTGCTACTCCTGCAGTAAGTTTGAAAATTAAAATTTGAAATTTCTCTTATTAATTTTGTGTTCATTTCATTAAAAATTTCTGTGCAATATCAGGCTGCTGGAATACGGTAAAATGACGTATTCCAAGTTTCAGATGAGCTCTACTGTTTGGTCAGGTGATATCAGTAATCTCAAAACAATTTGAGAGCATTATGTTTTTCTTCTCAGTTATTATGTAAGACTGAAAAAAGTAGTATATTTTAGTAAATCCTCGCGTTTAACAATATAGCTTTACTGAAGTAACTGAGTCACTGATTTCAACGTAACTATCTTAATTTACACCAGTTGAAGGTTTCAGGCAAATGCTGTGCTTCACCACTGGATAAACAAAGCATAGGAAGGAATATTCAACTAAAATAATTTAGACAGTTGACCTGCTGTTCTTTGAGCACTGAACTGTGTGACCTAATCGTGACAATTTGTGTCTGTTACTCTGCTAAGAAAAGATTTTGTCTTCCCCTGGAGCAATAAAGATATTTCATGCTTCTTCAGTGTTAGACAAATATTACAAAATAAGTTAATAAAACACACTTTTCAAAGGTTCTGCCATAATGCTCCAGTTCTCTTTCCTTTAGTTGTGATAGCTGGGAAACTCAGTTATGTCATTGACTTGTATGGAAGGAGGTAGGTCACCCAGGAGGAGAACAGAGCTGCTGTCCGATCTTGTGGGGACAGAATTAGAAAAGCCAAGGCTGACCTGGAGTTGCATTGGGGAAGTGATGTGAAGGGCAACAACAAAGGATTCTGTAAGTTCATAAATGATCAAAAGAAGACTGGGAAAAATGTGGCCCCACTGCTGAATGGGGCAGGGTGACTGTGGCAAAAGCCATGGAAAGTCTGAGGTACTTGGTACCTTCTTTGCCTCACTCTTTACCAGGAAAACCAGCCTTCAGGAACCTTCAGGAAACTCTCAAGCTCCTGAGACCAGACAGAAAGGCGGGAACAAGGAAGACTTACCCTGTGGAGGAGGAACAGTTAAGGGAGCACTTCAACAAACCAGATACAATTAAGCCCACGGGGCCTGTTGGGTTGCATCCATGAGTGTCGAGGGAGCTGACTGAAGTCACTGCAAGGCCAGTCTATATTATCTTTGAACAGTCATGATGACTGGGAGAGTTTCGTGGACATTGGAAGAGAGCAAATATCACTCCTGTCTTCAAAAAGAATAAGAAGAAAGATCTGGGAAACTAAAGGACACTCAGTCTCACCTCACATCACTGCCCTGAGAAGGTGATGGAGAAAGTCATCCTGGAAAGCATTTCTAAGCAAATGAATGACAAGAAGCTCCCTGGTAATAGTCAGTATGGCTTTATCAAAAGGAAATTATGTCTGACTAACCTGAAAACCTTCTACAATGAGATGACTATCTTGGTGGATGAGTGGTAATATTTTTTACTTCCTTAGAAAAGCATTGGAAAGTGTCTCCCCTAAAATCCTCACAGATAATCTGACAAAATACGGTTAGATAAATGGGCAATGAAGTGGACTGAAAACTGACTGAACAGTCAGGTCCAGAGGGTTGTGGTAGGTGACATAAGGTCCAGTTGGAAGCCAGTCAGTAGCGGTATACCCCAGGGGTCAACGATCTTAACTAATTAATTAATACTGTCTTCATTATTGACCTGGGCACTGGGACAGAGTGCATTCTCAGTGGGTTCACAGATAATAAAAAACTGGGAGAAGCGTCTGATACACCAAAGGCTTGTGCTGCCATTCAGAGAAACCTGCACAGGATGGAGAAATGGGCTGAGGAGAACCTCACACAGTTCAGCATGAAGAAATGCAAAGTCCGTCCCCTGGGAAGAAATAACTCCATGCATTAGAACATGCTAGGGGCTGATCAGCTGGAAAACAGCTTTACGAAGAAGGACCTGGAGATCTTGGTGGACATAGCGACCACAAGCCAGTAACGTGCTCCTGTGGCAAAAAAAGGACAACAGCATCCTGGGATGCATTAGGAAAAACATTGCTAGCAGGTCAAGTGAAGTGGTCCTTCCTCTCTGCTCAGCACGGGTAAGTCCATGTCTGAAATGCTGGTTCTTCAACAAATATAATCATGGCCGGGCCCCAAGAGTGGTGGTAAATGGGGCTAAATCCGGCTGGAGGCCGGTCACCAGTGGGGTTCCCCAGGGCTCAGTGCTGGGTCCAGTTCTGTTTAACATCTTTATCAATGACCTGGATGAGGGGATTGAATGTACCCTCAGTAAATTTGCAGACGACACCAAGTTGGGAGGCTGTGTCGATCTGCTCGAGGGTAGGGAGGCCCTTCAGAGGGATTTGAACAGACTGGATCGTTGGGCTGAGGCCAATGGCATGAGCTTTAATAAGGCCAAGTGCAGAGTCCTTCACTTGGGGTATAAAAACCCCAAGCATTGCTATAGGCTCGGGGAAGAGTGGCTGAAGAGCTGCCTGGCGGAGAAGGACCTGGGGGTGTTGGCTGACTACTGGCTTGATATGAGCCAGCAGGGTGCCCAGGTGGCCAAAAAGGCCAATGGGATACTGGCATGTATCAAGAATAGTGTAACCAGCAGGAATAGGGAAGTGATCTTGCCCCTGTACTCGGCACTGGTGAGGCCGCACCTGGAATATTGTGTCCAGTTTTGGGCCCCTCGCTTTAAGAGAGATATTGAGCTCCTGGAGTGGGTCCAAAGAAGGGCGACTAAACTGGTCAAGGGGCTGGAAAATAAAACTTACGGGAAGCGGCTGAGGGAGTTGGGGCTGTTTAGCCTGGAGAAGAGGAGGCTGAGGGGAGACCTGATTACAGCCTACAAATACTTGAGAAGGGATGGTGGGGAAGTGGGGAAGGGCTCTTTACATTAGTGATGGGTGATAGGACAAGAGGAAATGGATATAAGCCTAGTCAGGGGAGATTCAGGTTGGATGTTAGAAAGTATTTCTTCTCTGAAAGGGTTGTCAGCCACTGGAATAGGCTGCCCAGGGAGGTGGTTGAGTCCCCATCCCTGGATGTGTTAGAATAGGGTGGATGAACTACTTAGGGATATGGTTTAATGGGATTAGGGGCGGTTGGACTGGATGATCTCTAAGGTCTTTTCCAACCTAGAAATCTATGAAATCTATGAAATTATGAAAAAAAAACAACTAAAAAATGAATTACTGTCATTGTATCTTGTTTTTAAACACAGAATTTAATTTATTAGCCTCTTTACAGCAAGAATGTACTGGATGTACATTGAATTTCTTAAAGACAAGAGAATAATAGATATTTTAACTAGAATAGCCACATTAAACTAGGTTTGAGGATTGATTAGTCCATTATCACAACAGAAAAGCAACAGATTCTTCTCCTAATTTTTATTATCTAAAAGGCATTATAAACCTTGGAGTAGAAGATTGTATATATTTCCAATCACTGCTCTAATTTTGCATATTGTTATTATCTACGTAGCAATTCATGTTGACTCTGGCTAAACTCTTGAATTCACTTCTGTTTCTGTATCTGATTTGATCTGAATTTTAACCACTGAATGGCCAGAATATTGATGAATTTAATACAGTCAAAAAGTTCCTTGTTCATAGGTCATGAAATGGGCAATAGAAAAAGGAAAACAGTTATTTAATGTCTTTTGCCAGATGAAAACATCCAGATGATGACTGGTAACACAGAGGTACCTAGACAATGTGGCAGCTATTCAATAAAAAATTGGTATGAATTGCCATGCCATCTGTCTGGAAAATCGGAACATAAATGAGGCTTCAGGGAGACAAAAACTGAAGCATACAACAGTCTCAAATATAAACTCTATTTTTTATTACTGCTGAGGTTCTTCAACTGACAGTAGGAATATTTTCTATGAGATCTATGAAAGACGTTGTCAAATAGAATATAGCCTTCAACATGGTGCTTTATCTGAATTCCTTGTGACTTCTCATAAAAAAAAAAAAAGTTTGCTAATATGATTAGCAGGGAATGGCTCTGAGACAATTGAAACTGCTGGTTAGTCATACAGGTTACAGTAAGCAAAGCTTGTTAAAGAAGTTAAAAATACATTTTGTTTTAAACATTTAATTATATTTTACTTCTCCTGAAGTGGTTCATTTGTTTGATGAAAGCTCTTAATTTCTCTTCATAATTTTATTGTTACCAGGTTTATTTCTGCAGAAGGTTTCTTGCTGCTAGGTCTAAGTGTTGCCATTGACATCAGTTTGACTTTTGTTCATGAACTTGTGATTTAGGTACTTTGCTAGTATCCAGTGAAGGATTCCAAATGCGTATCTGCTTTTACTTCCTTAGATTGGTTTCTTCTCATAGCATTCCAATAAATGTTTCCTAATCCAAAAAGTTTTTCCATGTATTTTTTAATATAATCATAGAATTATAGAAGGGTTAGGGTTGGAAGGAACCTCAAAGATCATCCAGTTCCAACCCCCCTGCCATGGGCAGGGACACCCTCCACTCCACCAGGTTGCTCAAAGCCTCAGCCAGCCTGGCCTTGAACAATTTCAGGGATGGGGCATCCACAACTTCTCTGGGCAACCTGTTCCAGTGCCTCACCACCCTCAGAGTGAAAAATTTCTTCCTTATATCTAATCTAAATCTGCCCTCTTTCAGTTTAAAGCCATTGCCCCTTGTCCTATCACTACATGCCCTTGTAAAAAGAAGACTGCAATAAGATCACCCCAGAGCCTTCTCTTCTCCAGGCTGAACAGCCCTAACTCTCTCAGCCTGTCTTCATAGCAGAGATGTTCCAACCCTCGGATCATCTTCGTGGCCCTCCTCTGGGCTCATTCCAGCAGCTGCATGTCCTTCTTGTGTTGGGGACTCCAGAGCTGAATGCAGTATTCCAGGTAGGGTCTCCCAAGAGCAGAGTAGAGAGGCAGAATGACTCCCCCTTGACCTACTGGCCACACTTCTTTGGATGCAGCCCAGGATACATTTGGCTTTCTGTCCATGTTGCCGACAAAGATGTTAAATAGCACTGGCCCCAGTACTGACCCCTGAGGAACACCACTCGTCACTGGCTTCCACTTGGACATTGAACCGTTGACCACAACTCTTGGAGTGCGACCATCCAGCCAATTCTTTATCCACCGAGTGGTCCATCCATCAAAACTATGTCTTTCCAGTTTAGAGACAAGGATGTCGTGTGGGACAGTATCAAATGCTTTGGATAAGTTCAGGTAGATGATGTCAGTTGCTCTTCCCTTTTCCATCAATGCTGTAACCTCATCATAGAAGGCCACCAAATTAGTCAGGCAGAATTTGCCCTTAGAGAAACCATGTTGGCTGTCACCAATCACCTCCTTATTTTCCATGTGCCTTTAATTTAAGAAGTGCTTGAATTTGGAAAGTCTGCAGAGAACAAGAAGGTGATTTCTTCTTCCCATGACATTTCTCTCAACATTTAATTGACTGCTGTGTTTTCACTGTATTCTAAAATAGGATTTGCAACTTTATACTAGTTAAGTCTGCACTTGAGAACCACACAGTACTATATTTTGAATTCCCACATCATATGTAAAAGAATACTTAGGTCTACTTTGACCTTTTTTTTTTATTTTTATCAGACTGGGTTAAACTGTGCATATGCATACAATTTCTTACCTATTTATCTTCTGCTAATTTTATATTGGGCTTATATATGCTTTAAAAAGAATGGTGTAATAAAGCTGAGCAATATAATTATTGCAATGATCAATCTTAAAGATTGCAGAATAGAAATAAAACCTTATTTCAAATGTGAGTACATACCATTTTTGCATTTGTGCTTATTTTCTGAGCTATTTCGAATGTTTGCAAAACCACATTTCTTTAACAAAAACTATACATTCTGAGCTTCAATGGCAGATACACTGAGAGATAATTACATAGTGGTTGAAGATGCAAAGCTGAAATTGAAACAGTTTACGATATTTCATTGCATATATTTCCACTACTCTATCGTTCATAGCTAAAAGGAAATAAATCATGACAGAGATGTACAGGTAGGATAGTTTTACTGCTACTAGAAGCAGAGTCAATAAATATTTTTTCTTTCTTTTTCTCTCTTTTCTTTCTTTCTTACTTTTAGTTTTTAAAGGATATAGTGCCCATAAAAGTTTTTGGATTGACAGCCCTGAAGATTGAAATTCTCAATTTATCCACAGAACAAGTACCATGCAGTTGAAGTAATAATCCTTCCATATACCTCAGCCCTGACCAGGAGTGACCAGACAGAGGTTGGGGCTTCATTTCCATTCAATCCTTGGCCTTTGTGCTGACTTTGCCAATGAGGAAAGTGATTAGTGCCAGCTGAGGGGTGGCTTTTGTGAAGGAGATGCCTGCCTGCTGTGATCAGTATTGACACCAGACAGAATATAAATCACATTTCCAGACCTCCAAACAGACAGAGCAATAGCAAGAACTACAGTCAGCATAAATATAACAATAAATTTCTTTTTTTTGCACCTACTACCTGAAAACTCACGAGCTTGCTGATTGTCTGTGCAAAGACAACAAATTGAGCTAAATGCAAACCGTAATAAATTGGCTTTACCTGTAACCTTTCTCTGTGCTTAATCCAAAATCCTCAGAGATTTTGTCTGTGCTAATTGGTGTTCTGGAATCACCTCTGTAGCATAGAAACAAGGGAAAACAAAATGAGGTTTGTTTCCTTCATGTCTTCTTTACTAAAAACTAATTGAAGTTCTTGTAGTCAATCTATGTGAAAATATCATTATTATCATTTTGAGTCACCCAAGGAGTTTGGTCTGACATGGATACAGAATGGCAATTTGTCTTTCTCTTTGGAAAGAGAAATAGTAAATATAGGTAACTCATGGGCAGTTCTACATGAGTACTCAGTTGTGCTCACATGGTACCTTTGAACAGCAGTGGACCACTTTCCTCTCTGGTGCCTCAGTGCTGGTATGCCAACTGGATTAATCCAGTAAATGAAAAGAGTGAGTATTCTGTCTAATTTCTGCTGTAACATGCTAAATATGAAAAGAGGCATGCTTACTGAGCATCCTGTGAGGTTTTGTGAGAAGAAGGTAAGAATTACATAAAATCCCTTGAACAAACAGAGAACCTGAAACTGCAACATCTCTGCATGGGGGTGCTCTTGGGTGGCGTGCAGTCCTATTCAGGAAAGAGTACACAGAAGGATAAGGAACCACCAGCACTTCTCCACTAGAGTCACAAGAATCACAATGCAGAGTAACAGCCCCTCCAGTCCCTCAGGGTGGCTGAAAGGCTGAAAAATGCAAGCTCTGGCTTAATGGGGAGTTTTCTCTCAAAGGTTCAACCAGGAGAACTATATGAGACAGAAGGAATACAGCCTCTAATATTTACAAGAAAAATGTGTCTGTCTTTAGATTTATTTGAGAGTTGGCTGTGTATGTATTATATGCTATTCATATTATTCATTGCAATTTGTTCAGTGAGATCTGCTTAAATGGAAGAAAGAGAAAATAGAAGTAAAAGCTCATAAATTGGGCTAGATATTTCACGGAAAAAAATGTGCATCCCTTTAATTTTCGTTGAAGCAATCCTACATCAAGTCAGACCAAATACACATGCAGCCTTATATTCTGGCAGTGGACAGAAATACATGCTCAGAGAAAGGGTGTGTAATTCCCCAGGATATCTGATAACAAATATGCACCTTCTGGACTTCCAGGGTTAGAGAGAGTGATTTTGGGTTTTTTTTAGGCTTGGATGGATTTTTCTTCCATATATTTATCTTTTTGCTTTTTGTACCTATATGATCTATGACACCTACTTGTTTAAAAAGATGCCTCTAACTCATGTGACTGGAAAGACAATGAACAATCGTTACTTATTTACCTTCTCTATGCCTACAGTTTTATAGATTTGGACATCTCTTTTCTGTAAAGAAGAATCTTCACTTTGGTTGTTTCTTCTATGGAGACTCCTTATGATGCTTGTTTCTGTAATTTTCACAACTCTATATCCTTTTTGAGGGACACACAGTGTCCCTCTACAGATGCTCCTGTTGCACCCTAGCTGCACATAGAAGGACAGGCTGCACTGTCAATTTGTACAAAGAAGTAATGATGTCTTCAGATTTGTTCTCTCTTCCTTTCCTAAAAATTCCTAACACTTATTGCTTCTTGGATTGCTGCAGAGCACTAAGCTGTCATTTTCACGGAACTATCAGTTATAACCCCATCACTGGGTAAGAACAGACAGCTTATAGCCATTCATGTTTTATGTAAAATCAGGATTTTTTTCCCCTGAGTGCATCATTCTACATTTATCTCCACTGAATTGCAATTGCCTTTTTACCACTCAGTCAATTGGTCACATTACATTAGTTGGCTGGTAAAATGATTTTTTTTGTTGTTGTTGTTGATGGAAAAATTGTAGCTCATCTTTTGTAGTTTAGTTAAAAGGAAAAAAAAAAAAAAACAAAAAAACTTCATTGCTGTGAAAAAGCATGCCATTATCTGCGCAAGGAAGAAGGGAACGGTGGAGTTGACTTTTCATTCTCTGGGGATTTGTGAATACCCTATGTGTGCAGTTTCAGGCTGGCTGTGTTCATACAGTCCCAAAGAATGAGTGTAGTTTGCTGTCATAAGAAAGCCATAGATCTTAATTAAAATAACTTACAGTTTAATTAAAATAACCATATACCACTGTGACTACCTTAGTGAGGTAAGTTCTCCTTTTGCTTACATAAAGAATAGCAAAGCTGGCACATCAAGTTGCAAAAATACCCCAATAGTACCAGAATAGACATATGCTTGCGACAACTTGGTGGACCCTCACATCCTCCCCCATACTCAAACACAAAAATAAAACCTTGGCTTCTTATTCAAGGGAATAAGTGGGTAGATATGTCATGAGGCTGCACAGGCAGAGCTAGAATGGAAATAAGAGCTGACCCAGACAGAGAAGGAAGGAGACAGACAGTCCCTCAATATAGCCAAGCCCTTTCCTAACATAACACCCCAAGATATATATGTTCTTCCGACCTGTCTCCTTTCAGCTGAATAACTTCAGGATATTTAGAGAAATAAATGAAATATGAAAAAAATCAGACCATTCACTCTCACTTAGCAGCATGCAGTTATGGATCTAAGTAATCAATCAGAGCAGCATTCTGCCCCTAACAAAAGCTTGAACCCCTAGCAAAATTAGAGCTCCTTTAAATGCAGTTATTAATAGCAGCACTAACTGAAGTGACTTACTGCTGAGGCAAGCTAGCTGAACAAGTTTGCAGCTCAGAAAATGACAGCCACTCAGTGCCTACAATTGCCTTAGGAAGTGCACTGACAGAGTCCATGGAAATGTTCATTAACTCAGACATATGTTCATTAGGTCGGTTCAGTCTCTCCAGACATTCTTGATTACTCTTTTCCCCATAGCAGACTTACAAAACCAGGGAGGGAAGAGATACACCAGATGTAGGGCAAGATTCTCTGGCCCATTAAATCTGTGATAAAATATGTCAAAACAGGCACTTCAATTAACAGAGGAGCTTGCTGATGGTGAGAAATATTTCTTCTTCACAAGGTAATGTCGAGTTTGCCAAGGGGCTCATCCAGTATGCAGTGGTGTTCGCTCTGAGAAAGCGGCAGGTCTTTGGACCCCTACTTAATCCACACTACCAAATGCTCCATATTTATTTGTGTGATCTGCAACTGCAGCCAAACTATCAAGTAGCAAAATTTCTCAAATCATTCACAATTATTTAGAAGAGCTGATGCTTGAGAAGATGTTAAGGAACTTTATAAGGACCCACCGAAGTGACGAATGTTGAAAAGATATATTGATGTAATTTAAAACTAGCTACAATCTTCATGAGCTAGAAATAAAGGTCTCTTTAACTCACTCTGTTTTAGACCATTTTCTGAGTGATTTAGTAGGCTTGGTTACAACAAAGGTAGCTTTTTTTTCTTTCTTTAGGAGAAAAAAAAAGCATAGATGGCTGGAGGAAAAAGCATAAGGTCAAGCATTTTTTGCTGAAACATAGGCATTCTGTCCTGAAGTGCTGAAACATCTCTATCATCATGAAACTAAATTTTCTTTTCCTTTCCATCAAATTTTTCATTAAGAAAGTTCTCAACTTATATCTGGTTGAAATGTCACTTTGAATGTCAGCTATACAAATAAAAGAATGAATAAAATGTTATCAGAGATCAATGTTTTGGTTTTTATAATTTTGATTTTCACATTTTGAATGTATGTACTGAAAATACAGTGAGCCAAATTTCTAGGAAAAGTGAGACTCTCCAGCAAAAATCTTTGTTCTCCATGAATGATCATTTCTTTCCAGAATTAAAAAAATTAGTCAGAAATGTTTCGGTTCTTACAAAGAAAGATCTGTTCTTAAGCCCTGTGCAAACTTAATAATTTCAGTCCTTCTTTTAAACTATATATTCACATCACTGAAAATTGCTAACACCAGGTCATTTATTTACTTTGTTTTCTTTTCTCTTCTTAAAATCGTTTCATCATAGACCAGTAGTCTATGTGGTAACTACTATTAGTTTTTCTTCAGTGTTTACTTATTTATTTTCTTTGAGGAAGAGAAAGAATACACTATACAACCACATCACACTGTTGTGATCTTTGTGAGTTAGGAGATATATTTCAGTGTTTAGGATTTAGTAGGACACTGGACACATAACAAGAAAAATCTCGAGGATTTCCCTAAGAGAGTATATAATATCTATTGTGAAATCTCTGAAAAAATAAATCACAACTGAATAGTCCAGTTAATGCTATATTATCAGATTATCTACAGGACTGTATAGCAACACAACTTTTTATTCCATGAAGGATTGTGTTTTCAGTGTCACATTGGATGTGACAAGTAACAACTCTGACACGTGACATAAAGTAAGATAGTCTGACAGTTCAAACTGTGGCTCTCCGCAGCAAAAAGACAGTTATTGCTTCATTGTTTGATATTCAAATTAATGTTTTGCCACACTAAATTGTCGTTAATTATATTATTAAACATACTACTCATTAATTCATAAAAAGTACTCTATGTTCTAACACAAGAAGCTTTAAAATCTACCAGTTACACAAAATGTGTTTTCCAGTTATAAAAACACAGTTCCCATAACATCCTACAGATGTTTGAGGATCTTGAAATGTCAGAGAAAGAAAACTGTCATAGATGATATAGAAACATTGAGTAGTCTGGTACTTGACAGAACAGGGATAGAAATAATCTCTACAGATCAGCTCTGTTACTCAGTGAAGGCCACTAGTCTCTAGAGGAAGTTTCTGACCTAAGCAGCCAATATACTCATCTTGACTTTGTCTTCATTTGATCACTGTCCTAAAAATTGCAACAGGGAAATGGACATGAAGAAAACTATGTATACACTCTTGTATCCATGTATTTATTGGTAAATTTTGGTCTGTACAGGCTCACAGCTAACCTTTTTATAAAGTGAATATTTATACAACAACTTAGTTTGGAAAGAGCTCCAGGAGGTCATCTGGAAGTCACTACTCAAAGCAGGACTAACTCTGAAGTTAGAGTAAATTCCATCTCCACAGACAGAATATGCCCAGCTTTTCAAACAGTCTGGCCAGCTTCTGTTAGCTCAGAAAAGATCTCAGAATAGAAAACCCACACCGTTTCTATACTTAATGTTTTCCAAACAGTACTATTCTATTCGTCTTTCTAGCACATGTAACAAATTAAAGCACATTCTCTGTATTTTATAAAGCTTTCTTTTACTTCAGAAATATAGCTTCTAGTGTCATTGCCTTTCACTAGGAGTTTGCAAATGTGTGGGCCTTGAATTATGCAGACTTACATGACTGCAGTTTTCACAGCTGTCAAACCAAGTTTGCTTTTTAAAAACTTACTCATGCTTCAGTTGGTGGAAAAGTATTTTACTTAGTTATTCAGATGACTAGACGTTTTTACCTAAGCAGTTTTGTAAATAATAGTATTAAGCAACTTAGACATAAACAAATCAAAATAAAGAATTTACTACCAATTTATCTCATTAGACTTACAAGCTTCAAGGGTATTTTTTGGAAAAAAAAAAGAATAATGAGAGTAGTATTTAGATTTGGATTTTTTTTTTGTGATGTGGGGTTGTTTGTTTTTTTTTTTTATTAACATTAAGATGATAATTATATATATGTATATATTTTTATCCTCTTCCTCTCCAGTGACTGTACTAGACTACCTGGAAAGTTACTGTAGCAGTAACAATCCAACATTAGCTGTGCAGATTTCACACAAGTAGCAGAGTGCAGCAGGAGGAGGCAAAGACTCTTGAATTCAGTGTGGGCAGGCTTGTTCCTGACTGGCCCTGATTCACATTACAGTTATTCGTCCCTCCAGCTACTTTTCGTTCTCCTTCCCTAAGGGGCCTGGTCTCCTGCCAACATCCTCACTCCCTGACCTCATTCTATCAAATGAGCTAGTAAAAGGTAATGTTAGAAATGTATTAAAAAGTGATTAGACCCATCAGCAGAAGTGGCCAGGAAGCAGAGCACAAACTGGGCAACTAATCTGTGGGGACAGTGGTGTGGGTTGCTGAACCACCAAGAGTGGGCAGGGCTGCAACACTGTTGTCCTTGACTGGCTTTCATAGGATGTCATTTAACATCTCAGTACCTTGAGTTCTCCATCAATAAATTAAGAATAGTACCATTTTGTGGGTACAATGTAAAGCTTAATTAAGAGATGCAAAGTATCTCCTCAGAGAAGAGCTCTAATGGTGCAAAACAACATCAGGTGCTGAAATTGTAAATCCTTTAACGACACAGCCTTGGACTCCTGAGATCTTCCACAAGATGATTAAAAGAAGTGCCGTGAACAAATGTAATGAGAATACTACTGACAACAGAAATAATGTCCCAGGCTGTCAGTTTGGGCCAGATACTCCTGCAGATGACTTTTAAAGGAAAGAGAATTTAAGTGCCTTAATATTATTTTAAAAAGAAAGTATTTAAATTTCGAATCCTAAGAAGTATATTCTTAACCTTTGCTTAACTTAGTTTACTAATAGAACTATACGCATGGTAAGCCGTTCTTATGAGTCACAAAATTAAAAAATCCAAATAATCGCTAACTTTAGTTCTATATTTTCCTTATATCGTGACTTAAGGGACTTCATTATGGCACTTAGCTAACTACCTTTAGATAAGTTGAAGTTTACTTCATCACTTCCTGCATACAGAACGCAATGGTTCCTGATGCCTATGGCCACATCTGTACAGGCTGTTCAAAAGTTGTCTAAAAACATGGTTAAACTGTCAGTCACAGTTCTGCTGAAGTCAAAGAAAGTGATTCTCTTCCCACTTGCACTTTTATCAACCATGAATATCACAGTTGAAGTTAATGCTTTCAAATATGGTATTTATAGAGTCCTGCATTTAATAAAAACAAGTTTTTCCTTGACTTGTTAATTTAGAATGCTGCATTTATATGTTAATTATGTTGAGAAAAATCTGAAATTGCTAACATTTAAAAACGTCTTTTGACTGCTTCAAAAACAAACTATCATGTTTTCTTGGGCCAATCAACCCTTTATTCTATGCAAATGAATATATGTTAATATGTTTCTTTCTATTTTAGAGTAAAAATTGATGTATTGTTAAAATATCCTAACATTCCTGTATAACTTTGTATAGAATGTGATATCTCCATCTTAAGTAGGCTAGTTCTAAACTACTTAGTAAAACTGGTTCTAGGGGAGGAAAATAAAGCAGGTTGCATTTCACATATATTTGATCAGAAAATATTATAAACATAAAGAAAAGCTTTTCTGTAATGAGATGCATGAAGTATTTTTATGTTAAGTTTCACAGTGGTGCAGGACATAGTTGAAAAAAGAGATGAAAACAACTAAAACGAACCAAAACAAACACACATTATAGCTTACACTGTCTTTATTTCAGTTTGCAAAGTGTTCAACAGTTATTCCATTATTGCTGCCTAACAATCGGATAACCCAGCAAAGGAGAACAGCATTTCGTGTGACAAGAACTATGAGAAAAGTCAACACAAACTTCAAAGAAAATGTGAGAATTTTAAAGAAGTGGTTTTGTTCCTTGTCCATGTTAAAAATAACAATAATGACTTACATTACTACTGTGCTTCAGCTATATTTAGTGCATTTTGAGAAAGTATTAATAAAACATATGAGGCTAATAGGTAGATTAAAAAGAGAATTGGGTACATTACAAGCCAACCATTCCTTAATAAGTAATAAGTTTTTAATTACATCTTTCTGAAATGTAGGAAATTCTCCTGTCTGAATTTGTCTGATATTTGGTATATTTTTTGTCTGATAATATGTAAATCAACAAAACCTAAAATATTAAGACATAGATGCATGGTAACATAATTTATCTTCCTTAGGTTAAAAATACTACATTATAAACATAACTTCATTTACTGCTTTGCCACTGTTTTGCTTTGGACTGTGCAGGCCTTTAGAGCTAATTAAAAGTAGCGGTTGTTCAAATGAACTAAAAACATGCAGCGTTTTACTAGTATGTTTAACTACATGTGACATGGAACTTTTTTGTCTAATATCTAAAATGTCATTACCTGAGGCAAACATTTTTATTTTAAGTAATGCAGACACAATTTAAATACTTTCAGCTAAAAAACCTCTTTATCCAATACCTGCATTAAACCTGTAAAATGGCTCTACCATTGCATTTCAGTTTTGGCAATTCTAACGTACATTTCAGAGACATGTACTGATCACATTTGTATAACTAAAGAAACTATCACTATAGTTCATAAAAAATACAAGAATATTTAAAATTCCTCTTTTAATACATGTGATTCCTAAGTTTGTTTTAAAATCATATTTCTCAAAATAACACTTTTTTCTTTCTAGCTTAGAGCTATTGAGGTTAAGGTTTGTTCATTTCTGTCCAGTATAACTATACATACCTTTTCTCTACGGTTTAAGATGAGCAATGACTCTATCATGTGATTCATTTAATAAAGATCTTCAGCAGGTTTTCAGGGCTTCCATTGATCTGGTTGGCATTCTTGATGCAAACATCATTTCATTGCCTGTTATGGATTGTTTAGAGTCAGACAAACAACTTTACAAGCTTCAGTGGATTGCAAGTATGCATGTAGAAAGACGCTTTGTCTATTGGAAATTTCAAGAGCTACAGAAGATGCATTTGAGGTAGCATGAAATTTTTTTATCACATCAGATGACATCAGATGAAAGATTCCAGGGATTTTTGGTTTATTTTACCTTCATTGACATTGATTTTCTTACAATTCTTTTTTTTTTTTTTTTAATTTTCTAATGGAAATGTTGGCTAATTAATTGATTTTTTTTTTCTTTGCTGAAAAATCACCATCTGCTTTTTAAATAGTCTGGAATAAAACGAGTAAAAGACAAAATATTTCTCTTGGACTTAGACCTTTCCAAATGAAAATTATACTTGAATTTGTGGTGATTCTTTTCTTTGTCTAAAATATATATGAAAACATATGCTGACTTCGCAATATATATCAAAACAAAGCAAAATGTCACAGAAACTGTGATACATGATCATACAGATTGTCAGTCTAGGTAAGTCTTCTATCTCTGGCAGTCCTAAACCTTTCAGAGGAAGCTGCAAATATACTCAAGGTGAACAAGGGGGAAATATCCTTCTCACCAAAGAACTGTTACAGATCATGAGAGACACTGTTATGCATAAAGCTTAAATCTTTTCTGTAACTCTTTTTTACTGGATCTCGAAAATGTTTTTTTTTTTTTTTGTAATTCCATAAATTTTTCTTTGAAAATGTGCCTGTGGTTTAGATTCTTTTGAAGACATAATCTTTGAGAATTTAGGTATTTAAAAAAAAATTTCTGCTTTTCCTTTTTTTTTCTTTTTTTTTTCCTGTGGGGGCATAAATATTGAAGTACAATTTATAACTGTGGTAAAAATAAAACATTTGATATAGATTTCATTATGTATTTTATGAAAACAAGATTTTCCTTGATCGAATTTAAATTTGTCTTTATTTGCTTTTACTGCAGTTCCTTACTGTTCTTATATATCAAAACGAAGAACTTCTGCTTCTGTTCTGTGAAGCTTTGTGCATTTGGTGTGATTCTGTTCAATCATATCTTTTCTTACCTGTTTTCTCTTTTCTCACCTACTGGTGTCTCTCCATGGGTTCTTTTCCACATTTCTAATAATTCTTTCTAGCTATTTCTAAGCTTACATTAATATATGAAGTAGAGAAATATGTCATTTAATAAAGTCTGAATTATCCACTTTCAACCACCATCTGTATCTGTAATGTCTCAGTTATTTGTTCCTTATACTGCTCTGTTTTCCTGTCTCTCTTCTTCCTGTCTACGTCACTAAACAGATACGTCTTTGTGTACACCTGCTGTTTCCCTTCCCTTCTCATTTTATCTGTCGATACTACTTCTATTCAGAAGCAAGTAATACTAAAATAGGAACTATTATACTTTGATTTCAATGACATTTTTCAAGAGAAAATTTGGAAGAAAATAGCTTTTCCTTGCTTTTTTAAGGGTTGAACAAAAATTGTACCAAAACATTTTCTGACAAAAAAAAAAAGTCAGGTAAAAATGCAGAGAAAAACGGAGAAACAATTTGATAGGGTTCTATGGAAATAAAGAAACTAAAAGAAACCTCAAACCACCTAAAAGATAAAGCCCCTTCTGTGCCCGTTCCATGCTCTACCTGAGGACTCTTAAAACTACTCTGTGGCACTTTGTGCCCTTGAGAGACGTGTGTCCTCACTTGCACAGACAGTAGGATGTGGTCAGTGGAGCAGTGGACCTGGGAGAAAAAAGCCTTTATTTTTATCAACTTTGCCATTGGCCTAATGTTTAGTCCTTGCCCATAACTCCACCCTCTGTTCTCCTATTCCACTCCTTTGGATAAGAGAGTTTGGGGGTTTTGTTCTTTTTTTTTTTTTTCTTATACTACTTAAGGTTGTGATATTTGATTTCATTGAAGACTTGGGCAAAGTTGGGTACAAGAATACCAGAAATGAGAGAATGATATACCATCTAATCTGCAAGTCTGTCTCTGACAATGGCAATAGCAGAGAGTGTTTAGGAAGAGCACACAAGCTTGGTCTCTTTCTGTGCTCCACTGACCCTCATGATCCACAGCATCTTTGATCATTTGACTAAGGACACCGCAAGGACTATCTCCTTCTACTTCTTTAACTATCTATTCATGGAGCTATTGTCCATGATTGTCTCATGTCTTCTCTATCCTGCTGATACTGTCTGCTGCTGTGACCTCTCTGCTAGGAATTTCCAGAAGTTCCCTGCCTTCCATATGAGAAAATGTTGTATTTTATTTGTTTTAAACTGAATCTTTATTAGCTGTATTAATTTAACTCTAAGTACAGTATTGCAAGCTTTGGTGAAAGTCAGTTCTGCATAAACCTTATTCACCGCATTTCTGATTTTGCAAATCTTGATTAGATGTCCCTTCAGTCGTCTTTCCACAGAGAAGATACCGAAAGGCTCGTTTCATTCTTTCCTGGCAAGGGAGTTTTTCCACATTCTTGATGATTATATTTGTCCTTCTCCACTTTTTCTTTAGCCCTACTGTACCTTTCCTGAGATGCCAGGAACAACAGTATACACAGTACTTGTAGCTTGTAAAGATTTCCTACAACAGCAAAAGGACATTTTCTGTCTTGTCTTCAACAGTGTCATACACTTAATTAGCAAAAACATATGAAAAATGTATGTGGCTTTCAAACTGGTGCTTTCAGGCTGAGGATCTCAGTCCAAACATGAGAGTTATATTGGTGGAGTCCTTGGTCCCCTGAATGAAAAGGGGCCCATTGCAATTCCCTTAACAGAGCTGCAGTGCAGAATTCAAAATCCCAGGGCAGACCGAGTTGAAACCACAACGTGCTTAGACATATTCTCAGAGCTAGATGTCTGAGAAACAATATCAACAGACACAGTATGAAGTAGAGATTCGTGAGTGCCGAGGGCCATGAATGTCCTCTGTGAACAGTGAGACCACACTGTTAACTGTGTTTAGGTGTGGCTACTCATCCTGCAATCACATTCCCCAAAGGCTACTTAGCAGATTTTTTTTTTTTCCCTGAGGCCTTATCAGCTCTAAAGCTACATTTTAAAGAGGTTTAAACTTTATTCCGAAGTGACCATGAACTTGCAGAGACTCAAAGATGGCAAAATCCCCAAATCATAGGTGATATGCGAATTTCAATTCCCTGGTTATTTTGACATTCAGACAAATGCAAAGGGCACCACAACCATAAAGATACAAAACTTCAGTAGTTTCAAACAGTATAAGAAATAAATTAAAATATTTTTTCTCAAAAAAACCCTGTCAACAGCATTTTTGTTTGTTTTCAAGATTAGGATAATTAAAATTTCTGGTTTAACATATCAATGACATTTTTGCCTCAGTCTTCACTGACAAGAGCTCCAGCTGTACAGTCCAAGTCACAGAAGGCAAAGGCAGGGACTGGGAGAATGAAGAACCACCCACTGCAGGAGAAGATCAGGTCTGAGACTAGCTAAGGAACCTGAAGGTGCACAAGTCCATGGGACCTGATGAGATACATCCACAGGTCGTGAGGAAACTGGTAGATGAAGTTGCTAAACCCTTATCGATCATATTTGAGAAGTCGTGGCAGTCTGGTGAAGTTCTTACCGACTGGAAAAGGAGAAATATAGCCCTCATCTTTAAAAAGGGAAAAAAAGGAAGACTCAGGGAACTACAGGCCAGTCAGTCTCACCTCTATGCCCAGCAAGACCATGGAGCAGATCCTCCTAGCAACTATGCTAAAGCATGTGGGAAAAAAACGAGGTGATTGGTGACAGCCAACATGGCTTCACTAAGGGCAAATCGTGCCTGACAAATTTGGTGGCCTTTTATGATGGGGTCACTGCATTGACGAATAAGAGAAGAGCAACTGACATCGTCTACCGGACTTGTCCGAAGCATTTCACACTGTCTTGCATGATATCCCTGTCTCTAAATTGGCAAGACATTGATTTGACGGATGGACCACTATGGGGATAAGGAATTGGCTTGATGGTCGAACTCAGAGTTGCGGTCAACAGTTCGATGTCCAAGCGGAGTCCAGTGACGAGTGGCATTCCTTAGGGTTCAATATTGGGATGAGTGTTGTTTAACATTTTTGTTGATGACATGGACAGTGGGATTGAGTGCATCCTCAGCAAGTTTGCTGACAAGACCAAGTTGTGTGGTGTGGTTGACACCACAGTGGTGGTGGTTGAGAGATGGGCCTGTGCGAATTTCATGAAGTTGAACAAGGTCAAGTGCAAGGTCCAACACAAGGGTCTTGGCAATCCCAAGCACAAATACAAGCAGGGCAGAGGATGGATTAAGAGCAGCCCTGAGGAGAAGGACTTGGGGGTGTTGGTTGATGAGAAGCTCAACATCAGTTGACAATGTGCACTTGCAGCCCAGAAAGCCAAATGCATCCTGGGTTGCAACAAAAGAAGCATGGCCAGCAGGTTGAGGGAGGTCATTCTGCCTCTGCACTCTGCTCTTTTGAGACCCCACCTGAAGTATTGAATTCAGCTCTGGGGTCCCCGATATAAGACGGACACGGAGCTGTTGGAGCAAGTCCAGAGGAGAGCCGCAAAAATGATCTGAGGACTGGAACACCTCTCCTATGAAACAGGCTAAGAGAGTTGGGGTTTTTCAACCTGGAGAAGAGAAGGCTCTGGGGAGGCCTTCTAGCAGCCTTCCAGTACCTCAAGGGGGCCTCTAAGAAAGCTGGAGAGAGACTTTTTACAAGGGCATGTAGTGATAGGACAAGGGTAATGGCTTTAAACTGCAAGAGAGTAGATTTAGATTAGATATATGTTGTGGATGCCCTATCCCTGACAGTATTCAAGGACAGATTGGATGAGGCTTAACCTGATCTAGTGGAAGGTGTTCCTGCCCATGGTAGGGAGTTGGAACTAGATGATCTTTAAGGTCTATTTCAACCAAAAGCATTCTAAGACAGGCTGAGAGAGTTGGGGTTGTTCAGCCTGGAGAGGGCTCCGGTGTGATCTTATTGCAGTCTTGCAGTACTTAAAGGGGGCCTACAGGAAAGCTGGAGAGGGACTTTTTACAAGGGCATGTAGTGACAGGACAATGGCCAATGGCTTTAAACTGAAAGAGGGCAGATTTCGATTAGATATAAGGAAGAAATTTTTCACTCAGAGGGTGGTGAGGTACTGGAACAGGTTGTCCAGAGAAGTTGTGGATGCCCCACCCTGGAAGTGTTCAAGGCCAGGTTGGATGAAGCATTGAGCAACCTGGTGCAGTGGAGGGTTTCCCTGCCCATGGCAGGGAGGTTGGAACTAGATGAGCTTTGAGGTCCCTTCCAATCCAAACCATTCTATGGTTCCATGATTCTATAAGATTGTATGAATCTGTGATATTGCTGCTCACTGTGACTCTTCACTGTCTTCGGATGGTGATTGGTTTTAGATTTAAATTTGAATCTACAATTTCAAGAATGCCATTTCTTTTTCTATCTCTGGGAAAACATAAATCAGATGATCATGAATCTTATGAAGCATAAATAGTGAAAGATGCCCTTTGAGTCTCTTGTATTTTTATTACTTTTGAGTTAATAGTTGAACATAGTGAGAAATTTTTCTTTCTTAAAAACTAGTAGTTTACAAAGAAATCAGTACTTTTTTAAAAATAAAAAAAGTTCTTAAGGATTCGAATTTCATTTTGTTAGTACATTACCTGATTTGAGTTTTCGCTTTTGGGAGATGGAATATCAAGATTAAGGATATTACAATTAGATCCTAATATTAGAATCATAGAATCATTTAGGTTGGAAAAGATGTTTAAGATCATCAAGTCCAACCATTAACCTAGCACTGCCAAGTCCACCACTAACTATGTCCCTAAGCACCACATCTACACGTCTTTTAAATACATCCAAGGATGCTGAATCAACCACTTCCCTGGGCAGCCTGTTCCAATGCTTAACAATCCTTCCAGTGAAGACATTTTTCCTCATACCCAATCTAAGCCTCCCCTGGTGCAACTTGAGGCCATTTCTTCTTGTCCTATCACTTGTTACTTGCAAGAAGAGACCAACAACCACCTCACTACAACTTCCTTTCTGTTGTAGAGAACAACGAGGTCTCCCCTCAGCCTCCTTTTCTCCAGGCTAAATGACCCAGTTCCTTCAACTACTCCTCATAAGACCTATTCTCTAGACCCTTCACCAGCTTTTTTGCCCTTCTTTGGACACATTTCAGCACCTCAATGTCTTTCTAGTGGTAAGAGACCCAAACGGAGCACAGTATTTGAGATGCGGCCTCACCAGCGCTGAGTACAGGGAGGACAATCCCTTCCTTAGTCCTGCTGGCTACACTAGGTCTGATACAAGGCAGGATGCTATTGGCCTTCTGGCCACATGAGCACACTGCTGGCTCATATTGAAGTTCTTTTCCACCAGGTAGTTTTCTAGTCAGTCTTCCCCAAGCCTGTAGCGTTACTTGGGGTTGTTGTGGCCAAGTGCAAGACCCAGCTTTTAGCCTTGTTGGACCTTTTACAAATGGTCTCAGTCCATCAATCCAGCCTGTCCAGATCTCTCTGTAGAGCCTTCTTACCCTCAAGCAGATGAACACTGCTGCCCAACTTGGTGTCGTCTGCAAACTTACTGAGAGTGCACTTGATCCCCTCATCCAGATCATGATAAAGATATCAAACAGGACTGACACCAATACTGAGCCCTGGGGAACACCACTTGTGACCGGCCACCAGCTGGATTTAACTCCATTCACCTCAACTCTTTGGACCCAGCCATCCTGTTAGTTTTTTACCCAGCGAAGAGTACTCCCATCCAAGGCATGAACAGCCAGTTTCTCCAGTTGAATGCTGCTGGAAACGATGTCAGAGTTTTTAGTAAAGTCTAGATAGGCACAACCTTTCCCTCATACACTAAGCAGATAACCTTGTCATAGAAGGAGATCAGGTTAGCCAAGCAAAACCTGCCTTTTTTAAACTCATGCTTATTTTGAAGGTATCTTTTAAAGAAAAAAACATTCACATGGATGTTTCTCTGTTAAGATAAAATTGTTTATTATCTCTTATTACCCAGATAGAGTCAGTTGGAATTCCCTCTACTCTCAGAGAAATCTAAAAGAACCTCATATTGTATAGCAACAAGATTTTTTGGAAAAACTAGGCGTTACACAGACATTAGGGTCAACTCTCATTGGAAATGGTTAGTTGCTACATACTTACATAGAGTGATTCATCAGAGATTTGCACTGGCAGATGATAACCTTATAAAAATTAAATGTGTAGTATTTATTCGTACTTCCTTTTAAACTGTCTTTGTCTCTGAGGAGAGAGTAGATGGGTCTTTCTGGCAGATTGCTTATCTTAACTCAGATGTTGCCATGAAGCATTCTTTTGGCAAAATTCTCAAACCAATGGAACACAAACTGTCTCAGCATTAGCAACGGCAGCAGGGCAGGAGCTGCCCTATGATGTTCCTGTGCTAGATGTCTCTGTGGGATGACTGTCCTATAGGGTTGGTCTTGCAAGAAGCAATGTCTCAGATACATAAGAGTAGAAATCTGGGCCTTCATCGGTAAAAGCTAGTCAGACATCCAGCCCAGGCAAACAAGCAAGACTTTTCAAGGTAATTTTGTGTGCACGAGATGATAACAATCAGTATTTTTTGCAAAAGAATCTATCTTGACTAAAATTATTATTCAGTCATTAATCTAGAACTCAAGTTGAACACCACATGATCTATTACACCAAATATTAAAAAATATGAATTGAAAATTTAAAAGTAAGATAGAGATTTTTTTCTTTATGTGAATATGTCAGTAAAACTATGAAGCAAGTTACAGAAATATGGAACTGAAATACAGCTTTATTAGGACCATGAACCAGGAGATGTCATATTGCAGGAGGAAATGTTAAACTTGAGCTTCGAATAATTTATTTTAGATTCATGTTGGGAAAATTGCTTTCCTAAGAGGCAAAAGAAAACATGTGTCTCAATGCTTTCATATATTCCTTTGATTTTTTTCTTTTCTAAAATAGAAAAATAAATAAGATCTCACATAAGAATAAAGAGCATATTCCACATTGGAAGTCAGGAAAACAGTATGTAGAGACCACATTTTCTAAATCAATTTTGGCTTGAGAAGTCCATTTATACTAATAAGAATATAGTCAAGTTCTTAAAGTTGTATTTAAAATGTTGGACTAAACGGACTAATTTGCAGAACTCTATGAAAATTAAGCAAGAAATTTTTGTCTGCCAATAGACTTTAATTTCTTTAACGATACAGAGCATCTACACAAAGTGGAAGGCATAGTTATCCTGGAATATACTCTCTCTTAATTGCAAAACCCTGCATTTAGACCTTTACCTTAGGGAGTAATAAGCGAAAGAAAACCTGCATAGCTAGTTTACGTAAAACCTTGTAGACTGAAGATTACAGAATGTTTCATTGTCTTTTTAAGTCCTTTTCCTTATAATCTTCTATCTGATCATATACTTTTTTTTTGAGGGGGATGGGAAGAGTGCTGTGCAGATGTGTTACCATAGCAACTGCTACCCGTTACCAGATCAAAATCAGTGATGAAGTCCAAACCTGACTTTTGACTCTGTTACCTGAGGCTGGTTGTTTCCAAGGCTTTTTCAGGTTGTTCTCAGCCTTTTCTAGTCGTTTTCTTCATTGTATTCTCCAGAGGCTCAATAGATGACCCAGAGGAAGGCTACCTGCCACAGCATCAGCATTCTTCACTTCACAGTCCAGTTTTATTCATCTGTAAAGGAAGGTCATTACCTGTTTTCCAGTGTGTCTCAAAGATTATTAATGCTTTTTGAAAACAGGAAGAAGTGCATTGTTAATCATTTGTAGCAGATTTGCCTGATATAGTACCCAACCAAGATTGTGCCTCTGAGAGGTGACAATATTTGCTTGCTTGTTTCTTTAGAAATTTCTGTACTGGATAATCAAATTCCACATAATGAAAATTCTGTATATTTTCCATTTTCTTAGGTAAAAGGTATAAGTATTTTGTAAAGTTTCAATTCAGGAAATAACATCTGAAACACTGATAATACGCTGCTTGAGAGCTGATATAGAGAATCTCCTTAAATTTTCGCAGGTAAGTAGGAAATAAATAAGGATGTATTTCCAGACGTACATGGAAAAATATAGGTGGGCTACTTATACATAGGGATGTATAGGTGCTGGTCTAAGATGAGAGATGAATCTTAGAATTATCCTACACGTGTCCTAAAGGTTTAAAAAGGTAACTAAAGCACCCTTTAAAAATACAGCATAGAAACAGAGTTCTCACATACTTGCATATTGAAGAATGGAGTACCTGAATGGACTTTCCTTTTGTCACAACCAAAACTTTAACAGTGACTTCACTTCTTAACCTGGAAAGTTATCACTCTAAATGAATCGTGAATGAGATAATCTTAGATACATAAGCCAGTCTGTGGGCTGACAGATATAATTTGTGTGGTGTTTTGTTTCTGAGAGCGAAAAGTGAATTTACCACTCAGATTTCCTGCGTCAATTTTGAGCAGAATTGTAAATTAGCACACAAATAAAGGAACAATGAGAAGTCAGTCCAAACTAGTTTCCATTAGAAATGTATTTAATGTAGGTACCTGTCTCCTTAACTAGCCTGTGGCTATGGGAGTACACATGCTATCTTCAAGTAACAGCTGAAACACCAAAAGCTGTAGCATTCATGTGCACCTATTTTACAGAAGTCAGTAGATATTGGTTCCTTCATTGGGACTTGCTGTTTGTCAGTGAACATCAAGACATTCAGTGTCAGCACAGAAATAAAATGTATGGACACTGTTACCTGAGCTCCATAGAAATAGAGGTCTGGGATGTTTTTCACAGGGAGCCTTCTTGTTGCATAAGCTTTACTGGCTCATCACTACAGTACAAATAAGCTACTGCGTTACAACTGCTAAGGTTTCTAAGTGTTAGAATATTAATTGCATTTCTAGCTTTGCCTAGAATCCCCTATGTTTGCTGAGAATGACACAAAGGATTATGTGCTTAGGACATTTCTGTTGAGGATCCAGGAGACCTTCATGCACACCAAGACTTTATTTATTATTATTTATTATTTATTTATTTAATGACAAGCTATTTTGAAACGACTGAACCTGAAGTGGAAGAATAGAATAGAGGTATAATTTTCATAGGAAGTCATTCTGGTTGATGTATTGGTTCTGATCCTTGGTTACTGAAGTGAAAAGAGCATAAAGATCTGCTCTAGCGTAACTAGAGATTACTCTTTAAGTGTTACTTGTAGACTACAGTCAGCTGTTCATAATTTTCCTTGCCAGAGTGGACATCACTGAAGCATGCTGCATGTCAGTTTCTGACATGGCTCATAAGAAACTGTTCTGCTTGGCAAATGTTAGACTTTAAATTGTAATGAGAGCTAACACTGCCCCCAAATCTGCCCTGGTTTTGGGAATAGAAAGAAGTTTTGCATGCTGTCTTGAAAGCTGCCATTGTTTCAACTGTTCTTGAAGTATTGTCCAATTACTTGTTTTCATTTGTTAATTTTGTCAGCACTTCCATTCTGAAACTATTACAAAGAGAAAAGTTACTCAGTCCTGTAAAGACTGTTAGAAAATGCTGTCTTCTGTTACAATAGCGAAGCCTGACTTTGACTTGACACTGATGTTAAGCAATACATTACTGTAAAATCAGTCCTATGGAAATCAGAGAGTTTGAGCTGCTAAACCATGCTCAATGCCAAATAAGCAGGGAGTAGAACTGAGGATCAGGGTTAAAGCTAGGATTTGGAGAATGTGAGTGGCTGAATGTTTGAATTTCAGACTGAATGATTTTTCATTTCATAGATGCTTTAACAGGTACACTTGGTTCGATAGAGAGCAATCCTCTGAATATCTGCATTCATACTAAAATATTCCATAATGATCAGTACATTATAGTGAATGCACAAATTATTAATGCTGGTATTTCTTCTACAGTTTCCTACAGTAGTGAAGTATTTCCAAGCTAATGCAATCCTAGGGCATACCAAGCAAATTTTTTCCAGCAGAAGTAGGGAAGTATTTAAAACAGCTGTCTACTTTGCCTGATCTTTCAATGGATCCTTCTGCTGTGGGATTACTGAGGGTCGAAGAACAACAGGTGCCAATTGCTACTACAACAGTGCACCGACGGCAATATCGTACCAACCGAGACTCTCTAATTCCTATCCATAAGTTGGTTCGTCAACTGGAGAGTCAAGGAGTCATCACAAAGACCCGCTCACCTTTTAACAGCCCCATATGGCCTGTGCGTAAGTCCAATGGCGAGTGGAGACTGACAGTAGACTATCGTGGTTTAAATGAAGTTACACCACCGTTGAGTGCTGCCGTGCCAGATATGCTGGAACTTCAGTACGAACTGGAGTCAAAGGCAGCCAAGTGGTACGCTACAATTGATATCGCTAATGCGTTTTTCTCAATTCCTTTGGCAGCAGAATGCAGGCCACAGTTTGCTTTCACTTGGAGGGGCATCCAGTATATCTGGAATCGACTGCCCCAGGGGTGGAAACACAGCCCTACTATTTGCCATGGACTGATCCGTACTACATTGGAACAGGGTGAAGCCCCAGAACATTTGCAATATATTGATGATATCATTGTATGGGGCAACACAGCAGAAGAAGTTTTTGAGAAAGGTGAAAAAAAATCAATATCCTTCTGAAAGCAGATTTTGCCAAAACAAAGTAAGGTCAAGGGACCTACACAGGAGAAGCCTGGCTAGCTCAGTTGGTAGAGCATGAGACTCTTAATCTCAGGGTCGTGGGTTCAAGCCTGACGTTGGGTGCCAAAAAAGACTGTTGTGGTTTTAGGCTGATCCAGCAACTAAACCCCACACAGCTCTCCCACCCCAGTAAAATGGAGAGGAGAAAAATGTAGTAAAAGAGCTGAGGATCAAGACAGGAACAGAGGAGCACCCATCAACCATGGTCACGGGCAAAAGAGTCTTTTTTCTTAATGCAAAACTATTTATTAACAGCTACTTACAAAGAGAAAAGCAAACAAAACGGTTACTTAAGAGAATAACAAGAAAACAAGGCCAGGTCTTAAAAACAACACCACTCCCCCCTCCTTTGCCTCTTCTTCCCGGCTCTACCTCCTCCCCGCAACGGCACAGGGGGCAGGGAATGGAGGAGTGCAGGTCAGTTCATTCCAAGTTGTTACTGCCGCTTCTCTTAAAGGAAAAGGAGTCCTTACACCATTGTCCCTTGCTCCAGTGGATCCCCTACTCACGGCAAAAGCGTGAATCCTGCCCGCTGGGGGGCAAATCCTTACCCCATCGGATTTGCCCCAAGTGCGGGCTTTATCAGTCCTGGACTTTTAAGGAGCTGTAGCCACTTGCTCTGGCGTGGGTCATCAACAAACTTTAAATGCGCTTCGGCGTGGGTCGTCATATCGACCTTAAATGTGCCTCCGTACAGACTTAGATGCGTAAATGCAAAATACGTAAATGCACCTCGACCTGTGCCCATGATTCACAATAGTCTCAGGCTCAGGCATCTCTTTTAACAAAGCACCTCCCCATCAGCGGGGGTCATCCACGGACTCTAGATGCGTACCGTACTCAGGCTCTGGCATCTCTTCTTAACGTGGGTCCTCCACGGGCTGCGAGTGGGTCTCTGCTTGCTCCACCGAGGACTTGTTTGCAAAGGGGTGCTCGCAAGGGGGACTCAGCCGCGGCACGCGTTGTTCCATTCCATCTTCACTGACCTCTTATCTGTGTGGCCGTTTCCCTTAGATTTCAGTCCTTTCTGGGTGAACTCGGCCCAGTGGGCGCCCCAGGAGCGGGGCTCTCCCCAAGCTCCCCAAGCGCCTCTGCCGCCGCCATCCTCGACGGGGCGGGCACCGGCACGGAGCGGGCACCGGCCCGGCCGGGAGCCGGGAGCGGGGGCCGTGCCCCCCTCCCTTCTCCTTGCTCCTGGACAAAGGCACACCTTTCTGGTTTCTTTGTCCGACGTAAATAGGGCAATTCGCAGAGGCACCGATTGGCTCAAGCCCCGAGGGGGATGAGAGTCCGGTGTGATGGGCAGCTTCTGCCACCCGGACCTCCCCCCATGCTTCAAACCATAACAGGGCATTGAACTAAGCACCAGTGTAAAACATACGTCTGGTTCTCCAGAAAGATAAATTCGTCCAGAACTGTGCTGGGTTTCTGGGGTGGGGTTTTGGTAGTAGGGGAAGGGCTGCAGAGATAGCCCCTGTAAGGAGATGCAAGAGGTTTCCCAGGCTCCAAAACTTGCCAGACCTGTCTCTGGCCTGGTCAAACCTTCCAGTGGCCAGGGCTGAGCCAATCAGCACCTCTGGGAATGACATATTTAAGAAGGGGACAAAGGAATACATGCCATGCAGGACCTGCAGTGAAGAGACAGAGGAAGTGGGGGGGGGCTGCCCCTCACCTCAGCCACCCACACAGGTATGTCCCTTTACTGGGTCGCTGCCACTTGACTGGAGATGGCCGCAGCAGCACAGCTTGGAGAGCTCCAAAGTGCCATGCTCCCAGGGCATCCGCTGGGAGGAGTTTGTTCTTGTCAGGACCACCAAGGTTTGTTGGGCTGGTCAGGCCTGGCATGGCTGCAGCAGAGAGAGGACTGAGATCTGAGAGAAATAACTCTGCAGACACCAAGGCCAGTGAAGATGGAATGGGAGGAGGTGCCGGAGCTGGGATTCCCCTGCAGCCCGTGGTGAGATGGCAGTGGCCACTCTGTCGTATGTGAGAGAAACAGTGGAGCAGAGACCCACCTGCAGCCCATGGGAGAGGACCCTACACTGGAGCAGAGATGTCTGCTCCTAAGGGAGATCGTAGAGAGTCGTCTCCATAGGAAAGGACCTCCCCTACTGCTGAAGACTGATGGTGGAGCAGAGATGCATCTGGGGTCTGTGGGAAGGGACTCCACGCCAGACTGGGTGGATGTGCCTTAAGAAGCTGTGACTCCATGAGTAAAGCCCACACTGGAGCAGTCTGATGGGTAAGGATCACATCCTGTGGGAAGGACTCACGTTGGAGAAGTTCGTGGACTATTTTTCCTGTGAGGAGGAAGCCCACATTGAAGCAAGGGGAGAATATAAGGAGTCCTCCTCATGAGAAGGAGGGAGTGACAGAAACACTATGTGATGAACTGCCCTGCAGTCCTTATTCTCTGTCCCGCTGTGCCACTGGAGGAAGGAGGTAGAGCCAGGAGAAAGGAGGGGCGAATGAAAGTGTTTTTCAAGAGCTGGCCTTTGTTTCTCGTTTTCCTTTCTGAAGTAACTGTCAACAAATCAAATTGATTTGTGCCCAAGCTAGTCTGTTTTGCCTGGGGCCATAGTTGGTGGGTGTTGATCCCTCCCTGTTCTTATCTCGACCCTTCTGCCTTTTGTTACATTTTTCTCCTCTCCACCCCCACAGTGAGGGAGCAGTGAATGGTCATGTGGCAGCTTAGCTGCCAGCTAGGCTAAAACACTACAAGGAACCAACGCAAGAAAAAGGCTCCTAGGATGATCGTGGCAATAAAGAATTAATCTTATTGGCAGAGACTAAAAGTATTTGACTGAATTCACCCAGCTGAAAGCTCCCTATAAATACCTCAGGGGAGCAAACATCAGATTAAAAGAGTTATACAAACTAAAATACTATGCTGGAACAATAGAACACCACTCTAAACTGGTCATGAATACATTTACAGTATGATTTCTAAATATCCAGTCAAAGAAATTCTTGAATTATTTTCCAAACAGCATAGTAAGGGCAAGAAAGTAACTCACTGTTGATGTTATTTTGGCCAACCTTTTATTAAGAGAAATATATGCAGTAATTGCTTGCAATAGCAAGGATGACTCTCTCTGGTTTAAGCCTTCCTTTCAAGGCCAGTTCTTGTGAAGGCACTTTATACAATGAAAGCAGTGTCTTGTCTTCTTTTTTTTTATCTGTGGAAAAAAAATAAATACTGTCTTTCCTTCCATATAGGAAGCCAATGATTTGCGCAACTGTGTGTCTCACCAGAATGGGTGCTGTTTGCAGCAGAAATCTGGACACACGTTTCTAGAAGGGCTGAAGGAGCTCAGCACTGGATGTTGGGTGTAAGGAGGTTTCTGGACCGTGAGGAAATTGCTGCTACTGCTAGGTTGGAATGGGGGAGCATCTGTCATGGTAGGTGTGCCGCCACTGGGTCTTCCTGCAGCTCTCCTCTATTCCTTCATTACAAATTTGCTTCTCACTCCAGTAAGTTTAAATGAGTAATGAGATAATATAATGCGCTTGTAATTATCCCTAGTGATCTCCCCTCTTTCCTGTCTTTTCTCCTACCTTAGAGCCTATTCTGTGTTTTAAAGACCAGTTAAACTCATTTTCTTGCAAAACTTCAGAAGACAAAGGAATTGTTTAACCTGGTCACCAGTAAGCATATTCATGGCTCTAACATTAATTTCTTCTTCCATATCTTCCCAGCTTGATCCACATCAGCACATACTTCAATTGCTTCTACTGTTCAGTCATGGCTCTGTTTGAGTGAACTGCTTCATTAAATCTCTGTTATTTTCTTTACTAAGAGATTTAATTGCTATGTATGTGTCAATAATATTTTACAGATGTTTACAGTGATTATATTTAATTTAATTGGTTTATTTAATGGAAGCCAGGGCAATGTCACATGAATGCTGGTTAGCAACATGAAATTGTTGAAAAGTTGGAGTATTTTCTGGTTGTTCTTATCAAATATATCCCAAGAAGTAGAATTCCAGGTTGCCTGGAACCAAAATGAAGAAACACGCATTATTGAAGTGTATTGTATGCAGAGGAGGGTGTCCAACACTTCACATCCAATATGGATTGCTTGTGATGGAGGACTGATAAAAATATAGGAAAACAGTTGCATTTTGCAGATCTTTCAGTTTGGATAGTTCTAGAAAGAACAGAAACAACAAATGCCTCTGGTTTGTATCCTGCATCACATGATAGTGCTCTTGTGTCATGGTTGATGTGGAGGGGGGGGTGGTTCTGGTGGCAGGAGAGGGATTTTGCTCCCTGCGACCTCCCCGGTTTTGGACCGGGTTAGGCTTAGTTCTGGCCACCAGATCAGACTGCCATCCCCCTCGGGATTGAGCCAATAGGGCGCCTCTGCGAATTGCCCTATTTAAGTCAGGACAAAGGAACCGGAAAAGGTGCTTCGCCCAGGATCGAGGAGAGAAGGGAGGAGGGCACTGCCCCCGCTCCCTGGCTCCCGGCCGGGCAGCTGCCTGCGTTGGGCCGGCGCCGCCCACGGAGGATGGCAGCGGCGAAGCCAGCTGGGGAACTTGGGGACACCCCACTCCCGGGGTGCCCACTGGGCTGAGTTCACCTGGAGAGGACTGAGATCTGAGAGAAACAGCCACATCGACAGCAGGTCAGTGAGGATGGAGCAGGAGGAGGTGTACCGGAGCCGAGTTTCCCCTGCGGCTGATGGTGAGATAGCAGGCGGCCCCCCTGCAACCAGGACGGCCTCGGTGGAGCAGAGACCCACTCTCAGCCCGTGGGGGAGAAGATGCCTGAGCCTGAGGATGGTCATGTTGGGGTGCACGACAAGGCAGAGAGGCATCTGGAGTCTGCATGACGACCCATCGCCGGAGCGAGTGGCTACAGCTCCCTAAGTACCCGAGACTGTGGTAAAGCCCACACCGGAGCAATCTGTGGGGAAGGATTGTTTCCAGTGGGCTGGACTCACGTTGGAGAAGTTTGTGGATTTTTCCTTGTGGGTAGGGGATCCATTGGAGCAGGGGAAAAGGGTGTAAGGACTCCTTCTCCTTTAAGAAAGAAGCAGCAGTAACAGCACGGAATGAACTGACCTGCACTCCCCCAGTCCCTGCCCCCTGTGCTGCTGGGGGGAGGAGGTAGAGCCGGGAGGAAAAGGAAAGGTGGGGGGGGAAGGTGTCGGTTTTAAGATCTGGTTTTGTTTCTTTCTGTCCTCTCGAGTAATCGGGTTTTTGTTTCCCTTTGTCCTTCTAAGTAATCATTAATAAACTCTTTTGCTTTGAGAAAGCCCTGTCTGTTTTGCCCAGGACCATGGTTGGTGGGTGCTCCCTCTGTTCTTGTCTCAACCCTCAGTCCCTTTGTTTTTTTTTTCCCTCTCCTCTCTACTTTACTGGAGAAGGAGAGACTGTGTGAGTTTTAGTTGCTAGATCAGCCTAAAACCACGACATCTTGTAAAGAATTAAACGTTTAAGTGAAAGCTTTTTACACACTCTACTGGGCAAAATTCTCTATTTGGGGAGAAACAGAAGCTTCACAAAGGGCATAGGCATGAGCACTACATTGAGAATATAGGGAATGAAAAAGAGAATGGGGAATAAAGTAGATGTAAATAAATAACAGAAGGTAAAACAGGGAAATTAAACACTGAGAGGGTTAGCTAAGTGAATACCTGCCTTCTGGCTGCTGGAAAGGAATATTTCTCTTTCCACTTTAAGACTGATAATTGATTGTTAAGATGGCATAATATTTTTAATTTATATTTCACTTTAACTGCACTGCAGGCCAATCTAATGTGGAGAAATAATTTATTCTCAAAGCCCAAGAGGTTACAAGTAATTACTTAAATAGTAATTGAATTATGTCTTATTATCAGTATCAGATAAAAATTATATTTTAAAATGCACTAGTGATGATATGTAAGGTTTCAATTCTACTTAAAGTGATGTATGCTTATTATTATATGATTATATGTGCACTGAAATTAGTACTAAATTTAATGAAAACTATACACGCTCCTATGTATGATCTCTTTAAAGCCATCGTGAGTCTTGCAATCCATTGACTATGGCAATAGAATCTTTACTACAGAATGACATTGCCATTGTGAACCAACATTACATTTATGCCATACAACAGCCGTCTTTCACATGCGTGTCACAGCACAGATGTGCTTCTATGTATAATACTGCTATAGAAATCTGACACAAAATTTTGGCACTAAATAACTTGACCCAAGTGATTACTTTATTTCATATCTAGATATACCTTTGAAATGAAAAGAAGGTCTGTCTAAAACTGTAGTCCAGAAAACAGGTCAAAAAAAGATCAAGGCACTTCTACAATCTGGAGTTTATGTGTATAATTCATACTCCAGTATGTTCAATGAAAATAAATAGCGATGGGGGACATCTTTTGTGAAATGAATTAAAGACCACAGTTAAGTAATCTAGAGTATAATTCTGCTGCAGTCAGTTGAATTTTATGGCAGAAGAAATAAAGATGATGTGAAAAAAAAAAAAAAAAGGTTTCCAATCTTATCATTATTGCTAAAGTAAGATACCAAACAAGAGAAGGGAACAAAGTAGTGAGGCTGACTGGCACAGCATGTCCAAATTGCTTCATGCTTCATGACCAGTTTGAAATGCATAATTCATGCATCAAATAGCAATTTAAAGGTTCAAAAATGACAAGAAATTTCACATAACTGACTCAAAAACTACAGATGTAAATATTTTGAGCAACATTTTTATTCTCTTTATTTTAGATACACTAAGAATGCCAGATATTATTAAAATCTGATTGCTTTCTGCATATAATCTAATTCTGCTGTTCATATTTATGCAAATAATATGGGATAAATTACTAAAACTATCCTGTATCCAACCTTGACTATGTTGCCAGAAATACAATTTTATACAATAACACAGTTTTAAAATCCAGTCTGCAGGCACATAGATAGGAATTGGTTTTACTGTTTATGGTGAATTTTTTGTATTTTCTAGGTGATGTATCATTACATGATCAGGCTTTAATAAGTGTCTTGATTTGAAATAAAAAGAAAAATTGCAGATACCAATTGATTTTAATGGATGTGCCTCTCCTGTCACCAAAGTCAATGAGATTTACAACCTTAACTATGATGAGAAAAATGATGTGCCTCATGTTTTGTCCAATTTTTCCTGGCATTTCATATGTAAATTCAGCAGAGAGAAAAGAGACAGAAAGGCAGAGCATCCTTTCTTTGGGAATTTCAGTGAAATAATGTTGGAGTAGTCTTTGTTTTTCTTTTGGGAAAAATTCTACCCTCTGTTTACACAGTGATTACTGTAACCCAGTAAGCATGAGCTTATTATGCTCTTCACATAATTGTTTAGACTACTAATAGCTTTCTTATTCTCATCTTGGCTTTATTTCCTCTTTCCTATTGTAATTTATAAAGGTAAACTATTACGAAGTTTTGTATGTCAGGAGAATAAGCTTGACCCAATCTCTAGTATGATTCTAATGCAGCTGGGTGGCTGTGATTCAGTAGTAGCTACACAAAGAGCTAGAAGTGCAAAACAATAACAAAGAAAAATTTAAAAGACTACTAATCTGAAAATGCACATCTATTATGACTATAGAGAAGTGAAGGTAAGTGTTAGCCTTGGCTTGATACAAGGAATACTGTAATGATTATCTATTCACATTCAACATTCACACTCCTGCGATAACAACTTATTTTGAGACCAAAATCAAAACAGGCCATTACACAATCATTGATAGTTAAGAGTTGCTTGCATCCTTCTTCTTTATGCTGAAGTGTTCTGGTAATTACGAGGTCAGCATTACAAACATATAAAGAAGTATGTCTTGTAAAGAGGAAGAAATACACTCCTACGAAGTATAACGCATGCATAGATGTTATGGTTTGAAGCGGGGGGGGAGGTCCGGGTGGCAGAAGCTGCGCGGGGAAACCGGACCTCCCCCCCCACTTCAAACCATAACATTAGAGTGGATGAAAAATCTTTTCATCGGGGTTCACCTCACTAGCTGCAGTGTGTCGAAATGGACTTCGCTCTCCATTTTCTAGGTTTTAAATTCTATTTGCCCTCCTTTTTCTGCATAACCTTTCAAAGAAAATATTTGAGGTGTGGCTAAAATAGACTTTATAAATAAGTTAACTCTTATGCTTCAAGCTGAGAGAGGAATAAATTTTTTACTCCCTTGCCAAAGTGAAATGCTGAGAGCAATTAGTTTCACTGAAACACTGCTTACAGTTTTAGGAGTCCTTTCTGGTTGAAAACTTCTTTCTAATCTTCATGTAGCATTTTACTGAATGTCAAGCTATATTTTAAACATCTATAGAAGGCGACAAAAATATCGATTAGAGAAAAGTGAGGTATTTTGTTACTGACTCTCAGTCTGGGAAACAGATCCAATTCCCTCCTCTGCCTGAAGTAATTTACACTCATGTTTCCCGCTTCCCAGAAGAGTGCCCTCATAATCAGGATATTCAGCCTTTTTGGGTTGGATCTGTCAAACTTTTTTGTTAAATTTAATCTAACTCTCACAGGAGAATCCTACTTTCTGTTTAATATATGGGAACTTTACCACCTGCATTAAGAAAGTTAGTACAGCGCTACGGTGAAAGACAAGAGTCTCACTCCCTCCTCCCCTCTTTTACTGCACACTCCCATAAGCCTCTTTGTATTTGGACTAGATAGAGCATGTCAAGAGGACATCAGACCAACTTTCTAGACCAAAATACTTGTTTCATACAGCAACAAGTTATTACCAGGGCAGTGGGGATTAACTCTCAGTTGCAGTATTAGTAGCTATTTAAGTGTCAAGAACTATTTAAGTATAATGTATTTATAGAATAAGATTGTGAGAAGCTCCTTGGGATGCTGGTTTAGGACACCTATTTTGAATATATAATATCAATTAATGTTTACGCATTTTGTACAAAATACAGAAGGATTAGGATTATGAAATACAGAAGGAGAGGATTAGACCTAGGTCAATGAAATCCAAATAAATTTAGATCTACTGAATGCTTCAGTAGATACTTACAGGGTACACCATTACAATGAATCTTGTCTCCTCACTTCATCCAAAACTATTTGGTGAGAGTTATGAATTTGTGCATAGTTTTGTCACAAGTAACATTCAATAGATTGTTCTTGTTTATCTTTAATATTGATTTAATAATCAGTCAACTCCATTAGATGAGTCGTGCCAACCATTAGCGTTCACTCAAAGTTGATATTTTGTAAGTTTCAGAATATGTTGGTTTGACTCTTTTTATTTTTTGGTATGGAAATTGTCTTCTAAGGATCCTGCCTTTTATTAAATACAGACATGAATATAAGTAACACTCTCAGACCATAAAATTGAAGAAAGTTTTTTGGACTTGCAATGACCACTCATTAGTTGTCAATATATATTTTTAAAAAGACTTTCCATATATTTTAGTACATTTCAATCTTTCTTTCTGTCAGAAGAAAGGAATATAATTAGCATGTTAATACTTGAGAAATACTTGATTTTGAAATCAAATTTGAATTACTATAAACTAACTATAGAAAATATTAAAATAAACTGTGCCAAAAGCTTTGCTAAAAGACTTGAAAAGTCTCCTTCTCTCATTATCATTTTCTCAGTGGTTGTGATTAATGATTTATTCCTCCTGTGGAGGTTTTGCATATTTTCTGAGATGTAGTTTGGATTCAGGGTTCCAAACTAAAAAAATTAAAAAAAGTATTATTTAATCTAAAAGTATTTATTATTAAAATAGAAAAGTAGAATTTACATCTGGCATAACGAAATATAATTCACATTATTTTACAAGTCTCCATTTTTTTTCTTCTGATACCTTCTGAATTTACAGTAATATTCTATTTAAAATAGTTCAGTGAAAAAAACTTAAAAACAGTGCTTCTTAACTAAGAATGTTAAGAATTATCTTTTTATTACCTCTTGTGTAGCATGGGAATGCTCTTCAAATTATACATGTATTTACTTAGGTTTGTTGAGCAGATGTGGGATTAATTATATAAGTGTTTTGTTGAACAGAGGTCCATAAATTGTTAAATTTATATGCCCAAGTGGATAGCCACATATATGAAAAAGTAGCTTGAGAGTATGTTAAAGTATGAATGTAGTATGGTTATTAATATATAAAACGTTTTCCTTTAAATTATCAGCTCCAGTGAATCATGAAGTGAGTAGTTCCCAATTAGTTGCATCATTTCCTGTTTCATACATGGAATAAATTTACCTCAAAAATATCTTCTCTGGCTATTAAATAGTGATAATATAAAGAGATGGGAGAATGAATTTGTTCCCAGCAAAAGCAGGAAATTATATTGAGCTACAGCAGCAACAGCAACAAGAATGAAATTGTACCTCAGCTCACGCAATCAAAGTTAAGTTTATGATACTCAAGAGGAAATCAACCATAAAACCCATTTCAAATAAAATAAAGGAAGTGAGTTTCACTTCTGTGTTGCCCATTTCTTCAGGAAAGTGCCAGTAGGTGTTCTTTCCAGCCTGCCTACAAGGCAGATGAAAGGCTCCTCAGATTAATTACTGCTCAGTTGTGACAGGCTTGGGAGATGGTTTCTATTCCAAAGCCTGCATTTTCCATTTTTTTTTTTAATGATGGTTTTCCTTCATTTCAGTCTGATCTCTGACTCACCACTGTGGAATGAAAAGAAAAGCTTTCTGTGCACTGTCCACACTGCCGCAAATGTTATCCTGATGGTAGCACAGGATTAAATATAGATTTACTTTTTTTTTTTCTAAAGCATTTGTATCACTGTTTGTAGCAGACCCTCTACTCTATGGAGAAAGCCTAAGATCTTTCCCAAAGCACCTTGACGTGCAGTGAAATATTGGTATTTGAATTAGAGCCTAATCAGGAGCAGCAGAGAAGTGACGTGTTTCAACTCTGTCTTTTTTGTAGCCAATTACTCCAAGCTCCTAGCGTTCATGTCTTCCATGTACTTTCTTTAATTAGCACTTTATTAGTTTGGCTTCAGAGAGCCGTTTCTGGAAAAAACTTTCCTGAAGCTGCCAAATGGTCACAAGCAGGAGGTGATTAAATTTAGTCTAAGCAATAGGCATCTGCATGCATTCTTTGAATCTCAGTGTGCTTTAAAAGATGTATTCCCAATAATTTATGCCCAGAGGGATGTTATGCTGTCAGTAAATGCGTTTGAAAAATTGTTTCACATTATTACCACTGTCTATACACTATTCATTCAGATCTGTTTTAATAATAGGATTCTTGACTCCTCCTCATTAAGCTCAAGTTGATTTATGTTAATGGCAAAGGAAATCTGAAATGCAGGGGCCCACTTTTTGGTAGATTGGACAGGGAAAAAAGGCAGCAATTTCCGTTTAGTATAATCTTTTTTTATTGTTTCCATTATGGGTAGGTCTATTGTCTTCATTTTATAGCTATTGAACCCTGATATTTTCTTCAGAGACGATTATTAAGGAAGACTGCTCTGGTCAAAACAGCAGAAAAATTGAATAAATACACATGATTTATTAAAACACAGGGAAATTTTTTCTCTTTTTATTGAAAAATGGTAAATTCAGCCAAAGATGTAGTTGTAAATCCTGCAGGTTTTGTTATAGCTCAAATGGTAGTAATGTCAGTGAAAATTTTTCTTTTAATTAAAGGCTAAGCTGCTGGTCAGGCTCTTTGGCCCATCAGATGCTCATCGTGCGGTGTGCCTCAGAGGGCAAGTAGGGAGCAGACAGTGCAGGCTGTTTGAGGTCAAACGGAGGTAAAGCACAAGCAAGGACACTTCATATTTAAATAGTATGGGGTTTATTCCACTTTTCAGTGACTGGTAACAAGCAGGTGAAATTGCTTGGTTTTCATTGGTTTTTGTTTGTTTGTTAGTTTTGTTTGTTTGTTTTTTAAATCACCAACCCTGATCAGCAGGTCTGCTTACAGACAAGGTAGGCTTTCTCCTCAGAGGAAAAGTCTATGTTTCAGGGTTTCTGGGTGGCACCTGCTGCCAGCTATTCACCTTGTTAATATCACTCTGCATTTTCCCTCGCTGACGTCTTAGTCTGGAGGATGCATAGCAGGACCACAGTATTCTAGCTACTGGAATACCCTTTTGGCAGTTTAATGAAATTTTCAAATGCTACTAGAGTAGTCATTGAACATGCACTTTCCTATGGCTATTGTAACTGTGGCTATTGCCCAGATTGCCCAGCTGGGTTGAATTGATTGATTTCCTAATTAAGGTTTAGACCCTGCCGACAAAAGGTGGATCATTTCCTCCTGGTTGTGGAAGATGCAACACATCTTTGGAGCTGCAGCCTAGGCTGGTGAGCAACACTTTCCCATTTAATAGCAGTGTTGTTTGTGAACAGGTGACTCATGAGTTCATGAATGAGCATGAGTTCTGGTAGAAGTTGTTGAAAAGATGATTATTTACTTGCAATTTACAAGCTCTGTGTGTTGGTTGAGTTATACTATGCCTCAACTGATTTAAGCAAATAAAAATATTAAAAGGATGCAAAGCCATTTGTTTAGAATTTCTTTACTTTTTTCTTATGCCATAACTAAAAGAAATATTTTATTGTAGCTAATAAAATCCCTAAGCAAATTAAGAACTTGATTCACTATCCTGTACATAAACAGTATGCATGAACTTGGTAGATTCATTTGTATTTTTAAAGGTGGATGTTCAACATAGAGGTCAGCAATGTGTTCTGACATACACCTTAAGGAATCATTTATATCTGTGCAGAGGGAGTACAAAATGCTATGGAAGGCTAACCTGAGGGCACCATCCTGGGTTTCTTTACACACGTCTCAAGTGTAAAGGAAGTGATTAATGAAGAATTCTAACTTAACACTAGCCAAAAGCATTTCGTTCTTTATAGACAATATCTTAGAAAGAATAAGGAAGAAACACCTGATAGTAAAAACAGCTAGAAGATACTATTCAGTCTCCTACTAGCGTATCTATTAAAAATAAATCTTTTTTTTTGCAGAACAGTATATTTTTGTAATACTCCACAAACACTGCAAAAATCCCAACCAACCTGTTTTTAATATCAGTCAATATTAACTTTACAACAAACTAAGTGTTCATCTGCTTTCACTGCAATCAGTCTCATATTTTGAATGAATTCAGTGACTTGTGATGTCATGGTCATACATTTTCAGCTGGTAGGTGGCAGAACTTCCTTGAAAATGAGCAAGGTTTAACATTTATCTTCATTCATCAACAGCACCAATAGCACTAAGACTAGCTGAGGATTGACGAGATCAGTAAAGTGCTTTAGCTAACGAAAACTAGAGCTCTCATTAGTGGTGTTGTGTCTCACAAGCAAGGTTGCTGCGTTATGGAATCATTTAGATTGGAAAAGATGTTTAAGATCATTAAGTCCAACCGTTAACCTGGCATTGCCAAGTCCTCCACTAAACCATGTCCCTAAGCATCACATCTACACGTCTTTTAAATACATCCAAGGATGCTGAATCAGCCACTTTCCTGGGCAGCCTGTTCCAATGCCTGACAATCCTTCCGGTGAAGGCATTTTTCCTCATACCCAATCTAAACCTCCCCTGGTGCAACTCGAGGCCATTTTCTCTTGTTCTATCACTTGTTACTTGTGAGAAGAGACCGACAACTACCTCGCTAATACCTCCTTTCAGGAAGTTGTAGAGAACAATGAGGTCTTCCCTCAGCCTCCTTTCCTCCAGGCTAAACGATCCCAGTTCTTTCAGCTGCTCCTCATAAGACTTGTTCTCTAGATCTTTCCCTAGCTTTGTTGCCCTTCTTTAGGCATGTTCCAGAACCTCAATGTCTTTCTTGTAGTGAGGAGCCCAAAATGGAAAATAGTACTCAAGGTGCAGCCTCACCAGTGCTGAGTACAGGGGGACAACCACATCCCTAGTCTTTCTAGCCACACTGTTTCTGATACAAGACAGGATGCCGTTGGCCTTCTTGGCCCCATGGGCACACTGCTGGCTCGTATTCAGCCAGCTATTAGCCAGTATCGCCAGGTATTTTTCCACTGGGCAGCTTTCCAGTCACTTTTCCCCAAGCCTGGAGCATTGCATGGGGTTGTTGTGACCCAAGTGTAGGACCTGGCACTTAACAGGTTCAATCCTTGTTGAACCTCATACAATTGGCCTCAGTCTATTGATCTAGCCTGTCTAGATGCCTCTGTAGAGCCTTCCTACCTTCAAGCAGATGTACACTGCTGCTCATCTTGGTATCGTCTGCAAACTTACTGAGGGTGCACTTGATCCTCTCATCTGGTTAATTGATAATGGCATTAAACAAGACTGGTCTTGATACTGAGCCCTGGGGAACACCACTTGTGCCTAGCCACCAACTGGATTTAACTCCATTCACCACAACTCTTTAGGCCTGACCATTCAGCCAGTTTTTCACCCAGTGAGGAGTATGCCCATCCCAGCCATGAGCAGCCAGTTTCTCCAGGAGAATGCTGAGGAAAGTAGTGTCGAAGGCTTTAATAAATCTAAGTGGACAACATCCACAGCCTTTACCTTATGCACTAAGCAGGTCACCTTGTCATGACTATATCCGCAAAAAACCTTTTGAAAAGCAGAATTTTATATTTTCTGTACTCGCTTTGGTACTTTTAAAGGTGTACAGCATTAAATCTCTTTTGAATCGCAATTGTTTGGTTTAGAATTGTCTCTACTTGTAAGATGAGGGTTTCTCCCAAACTCAGAAAAGGAAAATGCTGTAAAGCTGCATCTAAAGGTGTCTTGGGAAGCAAAGGTAAGGATGCTTAGCCAGATGCAAGCACAACACTCCAGACAGCACTCGTTTGCAACAAAAGAGAGTGCATCAGGTAAATTACAGGATTTAACCTACACTTTCTTGTGTAGCTCTAAGTGACTCCTGAAACAAACTTGTGCTTCGAAAAATTAAGTTGGAATTGTCTTCTAATGTTGTGTGGACACATTTCTACTGCCAAACCGATACGTATTACATAGAAAAGATCTGTGAATTTACACAGTGAAGGAAATCAATAAACATATATTTTCAATGTGTGAAAGAGCTGAATTCTGACTAGTAAACAAATGCATCTTCTCTGTTCGATAACAACCATATGATACACTTCATTCAGTTTAGTGTTTTCAATGTTAATCTTTACAGTCTATATTTAGCATGAAAAACACTTCTCTTTCTATCTAATCACCTATCTATCTTCTGTCTAGCTATGATTTTATTCTCAAAATTCTTTTCCTAAATCAACTTGTACCACTTCTGTAACATAAACAGGAAGTATTTCATTGGTTGGTGAAATGCATCTACTTCTAGGCGCACATAGACCTGAACAGTATAGAAAAACACAAATATCTCTAGCACAAGAGGATAATTACTTTTCCAGTTCAAAATGATGAGGTAATACTTATCTCTCAAGTTGCAATTAAACATGTTGGAGTCTCACCAAGACACAAGCTACTTGGCATGAAGGACAGCAGATAGACAGCTCATCCATGGATCAAGGGTAGTATACATAATTAAATAGGAAATAATATAATAGAGTTTTATGTATTAGTATGAGTCACAAAATATTTTCAAATACTTGCCCTTCTAAACCTAGAATTTCATGTGTTAGTATTTGCGAGTAGCAGGGAAAAAAAGTCTTATATGAGTTAGAAAATACTTCTTATGACTGTAACTAGTAGTTGGTCAGAATAGATCTTTAAGGTCTTATCTTTCTGATTCGAGTGATTCTTCATTTTGTCTTGTTTTGGTTTTGTTCTGTCAGACTTTTAAGAGTGATAGTACTTAAACAACATGGACTTAAAATACATGAACTGCTCTTTCATTAGCTAGTCAAAATACTATGTTAATAGTATATGATATTACATGGCCATTTAAACTTTATTGACTTCCTAAAGTAATTTTCTCTTCATGTCTGAAGTTAATAGTTATCTAGGTTGTAGCACCACTTTATTATTTTTTAAGTAGCAACATTAAGTACTTACACAAGACAAACAGTTCAAAATACTTCACAAATAATACTTGATTAAAGTTCAAAGCAAGAATTCTAGAAAATAATTTATTTCACTCATTTGATACAAAATATTTTTTTCTGTTCAACTCAAAAATTGAATAGGAATTATATTTTATTTATTATATGTACATCATTTTTATGTGGTTACAATATTTATCCTACCCAAAAGGGAGAAATAACAAAAGTGAATAAGTGAAGAAAGGCCTTACAGTACTTGCATGCATTAAGTTTATCTACTTCGGAGAGTTTAAAGTGATTTCCTTAAAGTCAAAGGAAAAACTGAGAAATGAAATTCAGAAATAACTTCTAGAGTTTTTATCTTACCGCTAAATGCATCTTAGCGTTTTAAAAAGTGTTTTCTCTCTGAAAATGTAAAAAGTATTGAAAATCTATTGCTGCTCATATTTGTGATCAACAATTTAATCTATTTTTTTAGTTATTGAACCCGGGAATTTAGTCAATTCAAATATTTTAATTACATTCTAATTTTATTTAATATAGTGAAAAAAAAAGGATCTGTTTTATCACTTCTGAAATAAGACAATTCTCATTACTTTCTTGTTTAAGGAATTTTTGTTTCTTTCTCATAAAACCAATCTTAAAACCAGAATAAGAATTTATTTGAGCTTATTGATAACTGCAACTGTGTTAGACAAAAAAGCAAACAACATCCTTGGGATTTCAGCAATATTAGTAAATGATGTCTACCAGAAACCACGAACAATGACATTTAATTTTTGAATACTTTCCCGTAAAACTACTTCTGATTTACAGTAATACAGAAATACAGAAATGTGAAAACTATATTTGACTGTATAAAAAGGCATAAAAAAAGTTAATTGTGAATAATATTTTCTAAAAGCTAGAACGTTGTTAAATGATCAGTTTTAGTGTGTAAATACAAACTGGTTTTGTCAGTTAATGGAACAGATCCACTAATAAGAAAGAAAACGCAGAATCATATGTGGGCTCATTTAAATGAATGCCTAATATTTAAGCTTATTTGAATGTTTGAATGTTTAAGGTCATCTTCTTTGCTTTCCTTTTTTTTCTAATGACATTTTTCTTTTTATATTTTCTCTTTTATTGAATTGGTCTCCAATTCTGACGTTAGAGCTTGACTGGGTCTCCAGCAACTCTTTCCTTGGGGATCTCTTCTGGTGTGCATCATTTAGTGACTGTTCATTTAGTTCATCACATTGTTGCTCACTAGGAAACAAGAAACAGAAAATAACGAAAGGAGCCAAGTACAGCCAACAAGTACATAAGGTAAAACATCAACATTATCTGAAAGTGAGGCACCTCAGGGCAGCCCAAAGGAATACACATCTTCACTTTCAAGTAACACCATTACATACACGAAAATTAAAAGAAAATACTTGAAGATGTTAATGGCAGCAAAGTGGTACTGACTAAAGTGAGAAGCAAGTGGTGAGGAGCAGAGATTTCAGGTGACACAGTCAGAGTAGCAAACTAAAAATGAGAGATTCATCAAATATATGCAGTGCCAGCAAGATCATCATCTTACAGGAAAGAGGAAAGAGGTATTATATGTATATATTCAAAAATACAACCATCAAAAGAACTGTAAGGAAACATCATCTTATTTGTATGTTTATTTCCTTGAATTCTTTAGAAAACAATGCTATCTGTACAATGTGGAATTAGAGACTTTCTTTGATGCAGAAACAGAATAGTTTTCTGTTTCAAGTTCTGGAAGAGCAAAGAAAAAAATAAAAAGAAGGAAATAGGTAATTAAGATTATCTTGCTGAGGAGCATAAAACATGTTGTACAATCCCATACTATTAGCAGTTTAATACCCAGAGGTTATAGCTAGATTTGCTCACCTATTTTTCAAGGACTACCTTTTTTTACATATAACATTAAAAACCTTACCTGTTTTTTTCATGGTCTCTCTATCATGACTTTAGGGACTGTACAGTTGTTTCAGAATGTCTTTTCTATAGTAATATATTTGCAAAAGGATCTGGAAAATTTCTATTTCCTCCTCTTCTTCTTTCTCCTTTTCTTTCTCTTTTTTTCTATCTTTCTTTTTTTTTTCTTTTTGATTTCTATAAAATTATAAAATTACCTCTTAATTTAACGTTTCTTAAAATGTGATGAGTGCTGGACAGCAACTCTGGTAATCTTGGTTTTACTCCTGGTTCTACAACTGCATGACTTTAATTACATTTCTAAAGGTTCTTGAGCCTCAGTCTTCCCGTCTGTAAAATAGGAATAATAACTCAGAAATACTCCCTAAATGTAGGTAATTCTTATTATTTTATTTAAAGAAATTTAGTAATCCCATGTAAAATGGACAGGCAGAATGATTCCTTTGTTACTAAATGAAGAAGAACACAAAAATCAATTTTGTTTCATTTTTATAGAAATCATAAGACAGAAGCAGAACAATGCAAAGTAAGCAGAAAGTAAGCATTCCTCATGAGGATGTCTACACCTCACAATGTGGGCAGTCCAGTCAAGATGCCATTGCTGTTTTTACCATCACACCTTTGCTACAATATATGATAAGCTCACATGTATGATCATGCAGGAATAGGGAAGTGATCCTGCCCCTGTACTCGGCACTGGTGAGGCCGCACCTGGAATATTGTGTCCAGTTTTGGGCCCCTCGTTTCAAGAGAGATATTCAGCTCCTGGAGTGGGTCCAAAGAAGGGCGACTAAACTGGTCAAGGGGCTGGAAAATAAAACTTATGAGGAGCGACTAAGGGAGTTGGGACTGTTTAGCCTGGAGTAGAGGAGGCTGAGGGGAGACCTGATTACGGCCTACAAATACTTGAGAAGGGATGGTGGGGAGATGGGGGAGGGGCTCTTTACATTAGTGATGGGTGATAGAACAAGAGGAAATGGGTATAAGCTTAGTCAGGGGAGATTCAGGTTGGATGTTAGGAAGTATTTCTTCTCTGAAAGGGTTGTCAGCCACTGGAATAGGGTGCCCAGGGAGGTGGTTGAGTCCCCATCCCTGGCTGTGTTAGAATAGGGTGGATTATCTACTTAGGGATATGGTTTAATGGGGATTAGGGGCGGTTGGACTGGATGATCTCTAAGGTCTTTTCCAACCATAGAAATCTATGAATCTATGAATCAAGCTGTGACAGGGGGAAAGGGGCAGACTAGACTATGGCATTAATCTCTTTTCCCAAGTAGCAAGTGATAGGACAAGAGGAAATGGCCTCAAGGTGCACCAGGAGAAGTTTAGATTGGATATTAGGAAAAATGTCTTCACTGAAAGGGTTGTCAAGCATTGGAAGAAGCTGCTTAGGGAAGTGGTTGAGTCACCATCCTTGGAGGTATGTAAAAGATGTGTAGACATGGCGTTTATGGACATGGTTTAGTGGTTGACTTGACAGTGTTAGGTTAATGGTTGGACTTGATCTTAAGTGTCTTTCCAACCTAAATAATTCTATGATTCTGTGTTCCAGAGTTCCTTAATGCCTCAGCCTTTGTGGTCAGTTAACCTTGGCTGGCCACCAGGTGCCTGCCAAGCCCCTCTCTCACTTCCCCTCCTCATCAAGGCAGTAAGATAAAATGTGGCAAAAAGCTCATCAGTAGAGATAAAGCCAAGGAGATCACTTAATCATAGAATCATAGAATCATAGAATCATAGAATGATTAGCGCTGGAAGGGACCTTCAAAGGTCATCTAGTCCAATCCCCCTGCAAGCAACAGGGATATCTCCAACTAGATCAGGTTGCTCAGGGCCTCATCCAACCTGGCCTTGAACGTCTCCAGGGATGGAGCATCTACCACCTCTCTGGGCAACCCGTTCCAGTGTTCTACAACTCTCATGGTAAAAAATTTTTTCCTAATATCCAATCTGAATCTACCTCCCTCTATTTTAAAACCATTACCCCTTGTCCTATCACAACAGGGCCTCCTGAACAGCCTCTCCCCATCTTTCTTGTAGGCTCCCTTGAGGTACTGGAAGACCGCTATAAGGTCACCCCGGAGCCTCCTCTTCTCCAGGCTGAACAGCCCCAACTCTTTCAGCCTGTCCTCATAGGAAAGATGCGCCAGCCCTCGGATCATCTTCGTGGCCCTCCTCTGGACCCTCTCCAACTGGTCCATGTCCTTCTTATGTTGGGGGCTCCAGAACTGGACGCAGTACTCCAGGTGAGGTCTCACGAGAGCAGAGTAGAGGGGCAGAATCACCTCTCTCGACCTGCTGGCCACGCTCCTCTTGATGCAGCCCAGGATGTGATTGGCTTTCTGGGCCGCAAGAGCACATTGCCGGCTCATATTGAGCTTCTCATCCACCAGTACTCCCAAGTCCTTCTCCTCAGGGCTGCTCTCAATCCATTCACCACCCAGTCTGTATTTGTGCCTGGGATTGCCACGACCCAGATGTGGGACCTTGCATTTGGCCTGGTTGAACTTCATGAGGTTGACATGGGCCCACCTCTCCAGCCTGTCGAGGTCCCTCTGGATGGCATCCCTCCCTTCCAGCATGTCGACGGCACCACACAGCTTGGTGTCATCGGTGAACTTGCTGAGGGTGCACTCCATGTCACTGTCCACGTCACTGACAAAGATGTTGAAGAGGGCCGGGCCCAACACGGACCCCTGAGGGACGCCACTCGTGACTGGTCTCCTCTTGGACATCGAGCCGTTGACCACTACTCTCTGAGTGCGGCCATTGAGCCAATTCCTTATCCACCGAGTGGTCCATTCATCAAACCCATGCCTCTCTAGTTTAGAGAGAAGAATGTCGTGCGGGACAGTGTCAAAAGCTTTGCACAAGTCCAGGTAGATGATATCCGTTGGTCGATCCTTGTCCACCGATGCTGTCACTCCATCATAAAAGGCCACCAAGTTGGTCAGGCACGATCTGCCTTTGGTGAAGCCATGTTGGCTGTCACCCACCACCTCCTTGCTCTCCCTGTGCCTTAGCATGGTTCCCAAGAGAATCTGCTCCATGACCTTGCCAGGCACTACTCTCTGAGTGCGGCCATTGAGCCAATTCCTTATCCACCGAGTGGTCCATTCATCAAACCCATGCCTCTCTAGTTTAGAGAGAAGACAGGCGCTTCTTAGGGAAATTAATTTAATTTATTTCTGATTTATCAGAATAGGATAAAGAGAAATAAAAACAAATCTTAAAACACCTTCCCTCCACCCATCCCTTCTTCCTAGACTCCATTTCACTCCCAACTCCTCTGCCTTCTCCATTTGAGTAGTGCAGGGAGATGAAGAATGACCATTGCAGTCAGTCCATAACGGCTCCTCTCTGCCACTCTTTCCTCCTCATACTGTTCCCCTGCTCCAGCGTGGGGTTCCACTCATGGGACTCAGTCTTTCACCAACTTCTCCAACATGGATCCTTCCCATGGGCTTCAGTTCTTCACGAACTGCTCCAGCCTGGGTCCTTTCCATGGGGCAGAGTCCTTCATGAATGGACTGCTCCAGCATGGATCCCCGACAAGATCACAAGTCTTGCCAGAAAACCTGCTTCTATGTGAGCTTCTCTCCATGGGCCACAATTCCTTCCAGGAGCCTACTCCAGCACAGGCTCTTCATAGGGTTGCAGCCTCCTTTGGGCACATCAACCTGCTCTAGCATGAGGTCCTCCACGGGCTGCAATGTGGATATCTCCTCCACTGTGGACCTCCATAGGCTGCAGAGGGACAAATTGTGTCTCCATGATCTTCATTATGGGCATGGAGTCCTCCATGGGCTGTAACATGAATATTTGCTCCACTGTGGACCTCCATAGGTTACAGGGGGACAACCTGCATCACCATGTTCTTCACCATGGGCTGCAGGGGAATCTCTGCTCTGGCACCTGGAGCACCTTTTCCCTCTCTTTCTTCACTGACCTTGGTGTCTGCCGGGCTGTTTCTCCCACATTTTCTCGCTCTTCTCTCCCAGCTGCATTTTTACCCTTTCTCAAATATGTTATCGCAGAAGCACTACCAACAACATTGATGGGCTCAGCTTTGACCAGAGGTGAGTCTGTCTAGTTTCTCTTTATCCCCCTCAACCTCATAAAGTAGCTCTAAAAGGGTTGTATGCCATTAGCTTATCAGTTTATCACTGTGGTTTGCAAGCCAAGACATAACGAACAATATGCTCACAATAATTTATATATTTGACATCATTGTAGATGCCCACAGCATGCAGGGGAGTTGAAAGTCTGAGAATCCTCTGGTACCATTTAAATATGAAGAGTTCACACAGAACCCTCTGGGTTCAAAATTCATGTTAATTTTACAGACATACCTACAGAGTGACATATATGCCTTGATATTCTATTAAATTCTGCCAACTCCTGATATGAAACAGAATTTTCCACTACAAGACATCTAAAGTATTTAAAGGTATAATGTCCTTACATTTTACCATAAAACAATGACAACTATTTAGTTTTAGAATAGCCCTTACCTATTCACAGGAGAAACCTGGTAGAAGTTCAGCTCTTGAACCAAACTTGTTTATTCACGGTTTTCTAGAAAAGGTTACAATAAGTTATAACTTAACACATTTAAGTTATTTACTTTTGTCCCTTGTAATTCTGGACCTATAACTCTTTATGAATTGTGACACAAGTACCTATAAATGATTGAAAAATCTGTGTTAATTTACAAAAGAGTTGTCTTCAAAGTAGAAATTCCACCTGAAATGTCTGGGTTTGGTTGTGGGTTTTTTTTTTTCCTTTTCAGATTTTGACTGAAAAAGTTAACAATGAAAAACTCAGTACATTAATTATTTTCACCAACCATAGGGAAAGTACTTATCTTTTCCTTAAGCATTGCTTCTTACACATCCAAAATTCTTTCATTTTTAGTTGTCAGAAGTTGGAATAGTTTTTTAGTTTTTTTTTTTTGTGAAATGAGAAAATGTTAGAACTAGTTTGATGAAGTGTTCTATTTTTATGAAATGTTTTGATGAGGCACAAAAGGCCATAACCTAAGAAATGCTGGTGTCAATATCTGGATATCAGTCTTGTAGAGGCAATATTGTTAATTGTAAAATTATTTTAAATGTATCTGTGTCTGGTACAGACCTCTGGTACTTTTGTAGGTGCAATGAATATATTGATACAGCGTTTTGTGACTTAATTGTTATTCTTCTTGCTCTGTAAAGTTGTAATATATGGAAAATACTGCAGACTTCTATTCCCTGATGACCTATTGAGTACATGAAAAATTGAGAATCCTCAGCTTGCATTTTAATAGCTTGCATCTAACTTACATTTGTCAGGCATTTGGTTGTGTTCAAATTGAATAGTGGTGTTTTTAATTGTGACTTAATCAGAGAAGAATAAAATACTGAGCAGCCCAATGCCTATTTTGCACACACTGATGTACGTTTTCTGAATAAAAATGTGGCCGAAAACTAGACTTCTAGGTTTCTAAGGCTTGTAATCACTAATGGACATTCTGAAAAATGGTTGTAAACTACATTGAGAATGGAATCTGACAAAAAAGAGGAGGCTTTCGTGAAATAAAATTTTCTAATTTTTCAAGTTTCTGATTTCATACAAGTTCAGATGTGGTTGGTTCAGCTGAGATTTGCACTGAGATGCTGCAGCCAGCTTAGCACCACTACTGACATTCTGTCTCATCATGATACATATTTGTTCTTTTTGCTGAGAGCCTACCCATTTCATATTTTAATATCATCATTAAAAATATTTGGAAAAGCTATTTTTTCATGTTTGTCGTGGGTTATGTTGAACCGCCCCACACACAGCCGGTCACTCCCCCTCCCCCACCCCCAGGAATGAGGGAGAGAATTAAAGGATAAACGTGAAACCCGTGGGTTGAGATAAGAGTGATTTAATACAGATGATTTAATACAATGTAGGTGCTCACCACCCCTCGTATGCGAAGCCCGTCTCGTCCCGAAAACTGCAAATCCCGGACGAACGCGAGGCCCCGAAATAGAGAGGGGCAGAGAGGGAGAGAAAGAGAAAGAGAGAGAAAGAAAAAAACAGCAGAGCAACAGCGCAGCAAGCGCAAAAGAGCAAAAGTGCAAAAAGAGCAAAAGCGCAAAAGCCCTTCTTCCCGGCTGACCCTCGCTTTTATACTGGGCATGACGCTGCATGATATGGAATACTAATTGGCCAGTTTGGCCCTCAGTCTTAAGTTCCACACAAATGACAAGGGGAATCGTGTCCCCCTTGTCCCAGCTATGCTCCCCCCTTATCCTGCCGTGTTTCTGTACTCCGCACACTGAAAAGTCCTTGGAGTTTCACTTCCAACCACAAACATCAGCTTGCTATCAACATTCTTCTCAGAGTGAGCCTCTGAGTGAAACCAAAACAGGGAGCTCTTCTGGCTGTTAAAAAAAAAACTCTGTCCCAGCTAAAACTGGGACAGTATCCACCCCTTATTCCATACCATGCATGTCATGCTCAAACCTTACATATATACTATTCCCTTAGCCATGGGTCATCCCTCCAAAATGTGTCTTCATCTGTTACAGCAGTCTCTCAGGGCAGGAAAGATGACGTGGAATTCGCTCAGTCGGTAGAACGGATGACATGTAGTCTTTTTTGCGTGTGGCGCCTGGAGCTCGTAGTTGGTGTATCCGGCCGCTGTCTGCAGGTTGAAGATGTTGATCTTGAAGAAGTTGCTGGTTGTTTGGAATCAGTTCTGATTCTGACGAAGTTCATTCTTCATTAACCTGGATGATTCTTAATATAATGACATTAGTACAATGTGACAACCATAGTGATGATGGTATGCAGGGACAGGGTTATTCAGCAATTAATATCACACAATTCAATTCATTTTATCATCTATTTTCACCCAACATCAAATCCCCTTGAGGTACACATCGGACTTCCCCGTCCTTCTGCATCACCCACCAAGTACACCCAGGTCCCTGAGCAAAAGCAATCCCACGAATGGGTTTACCTTTACCCGAGGCAGGAATAACCCAAACTGTCTTCCCGAGTATATTCCTCATGTGCACTACAGGGACTTTGTCTCCTTCTACAGTACGTAGAAGTTCTGATTGCGCAGGACCAGCTCGATTGGCAGATCCTCTAGTGTTAACTAACCAGGTGGCTTTTGCTAAATGCGTATCCCAATGTTTGAAGGTTCCACCACCCATTGCTTTCAGTGTGGTTTTTAGCAATCCATTATATCGTTCAATCTTCCCAGAAGCTGGTGCATGATAAGGGATGTGATATACCCACTCGATGCCATGCTCTTTGGCCCAGGTGTCTATAAGATTGTTACGGAAATGAGTCCCGTTGTCCGACTCAATTCTTTCTGGGGTGCCATGCCGCCACAAGACTTGCTTTTCAAGGCCCAAGATCGTGTTCCGGGCGGTGGCATGGGGCACAGCATAGGTTTCCAGCCATCCAGTGGTCGCTTCCACCATTGTAAGCACATAACGCTTGCCACTGCGAGTTTGTGGAAGTGTGACATAGTCAATTTGCCAAGCCTCTCCATATTGATATTTCGACCAACGCCCTCCATACCAAAGAGGTTTCAACCGCTTGGCTTGCTTGATTGCAGCACACGTTTCACATTCATGGATCACCTCTGCAATGGTGTCCATAGTTAGGTCCACCCCTCGATCACGAGCCCATTTGTATGTGGCGTCCCTTCCTTGATGGCCTGAGGCATCATGGGCCCAACGAGCTAGAAATTTTTCACCTTTATGTTGCCAGTCCAGATCCACCTGAGCCACTTTAATCTTGGCGGCCTGATCCACCTGTTGATTGTTTTCATGTTCTTCTGTGGCCCGACTCTTGGGTACATGGGCATCTACATGTCGTACTTTCACAATCAGCTTCTCTACTCGAGTAGCAATGTCTTTCCACAACGGGGCAGCCCAGATGGGTTTACCTCTGCGTTGCCAGCTGCTCTGCTTCCATTGCCGTAGCCATCCCCACAGGGCATTTGCTACCATCCAAGAGTCGGTATAGAGATAGAGCATTGGCCACTTTTCTCGTTCCGCGATGTCTAAAGCCAGTTGGATGGCTTTCACCTCTGCGAACTGGCTTGATTCGCCTTCTCCTTCGGTAGCTTCTGCGACCTGTCGAGTAGGACTCCATACAGCAGCTTTCCATTTTCGATGTTTTCCTACAAGGCGACAGGACCCGTCGGTAAACAGAGCGTATTTCTTCTCATTGTCTGATAGTTCTTTATAAGGTGGAGCCTCCTCAGCACGTGTCACCTCCTCCTCCTCTGGTGACATTCCAAAGTCTTTACCTTCAGCCCAGTTAGTGATCACTTCCAAAATTCCTGGGCGATTGAGGTTTCCTATCCGAGCTCTTTGTGTGATCAGCGCGATCCACTTGCTCCATGTGGCATCAGTTGCGTGGTGTGTAGACGGGACGCTCCCTTTGAACATCCAGCCGAGCACTGGCAATCGGGGTGCCAGGAGCAACTGTGCTTCTGTACCAATCACTTCAGAAGCAGCTCGGACTCCTTCATATGCTGCCAATATCTCTTTTTCAGTTGGAGTATAGTTGGTTTCGGATCCTTTGTATCCTCGACTCCAAAACCCAAGAGGTCGACCTCGCGTCTCCCCTGGCGCTTTTTGCCAGAGACTCCAGGTGGGACCATTCTCCCCGGCTGCGGTGTAGAGCACGTTTTTGACATCTTGTCCTGTCCGGACTGGTCCCAGGGCTACCGCATGGACTATTTCTTGTTTAATTTGTTCAAAGGCTTGTTTTTGCTCTGGGCCCCATTCAAAATTATTCCTCTTTCGGGTTATTTGGTAGAGGGGTTTTACAATCTGGCTGTAGTCAGGAATATGCATTCGCCAGAAACCCACAATGCCTAAGAAAGCTTGTGCTTCCTTTTTGTTGGTTGGTGGGGACATAGCTGTTATTTTATTAATCACGTCCATCGGAATCTGACGACACCCATCTTGCCATTTTATTCCCAAAAACTGAATCTCCTGGGCAGGTCCCTTGACTTTACTCTGTTTTATGGCAAAGCCTGCTTTCAGAAGGATTTGGATTATCTTTTCACCTTTCTCAAAAACTTCTTCTGCTGTGTTGCCCCATACAATGATGTCATCAATGTATTGCAGATGTTCTGGGGCATCACCCTGTTCCAGTGTGGTCTGGATCAGTCCATGGCAAATAGTGGGGCTGTGTTTCCACCCCTGGGGCAGTCGATTCCAGGTATACTGGATGCCCCTCCAAGTGAAAGCAAACTGTGGCCTGCATTCCGGTGCCAAAGGAATTGAGAAAAACGCATTAGCGATATCAATTGTAGCGTACCACCTGGCTGCCTTTGACTCCAGTTCATACTGAAGTTCCAGCATATCTGGCACGGCAGCACTCAATGGTGGTGTAACTTCATTCAAGCCACGATAGTCTACCGTCAGCCTCCACTCGCCATTGGACTTACGCACAGGCCATATAGGGCTGTTAAAAGGGGAGCGGGTCTTTGTGATGACTCCTTGACTCTCCAGTTGACGAATCAACTTATGGATAGGAATTAGAGAGTCTCGGTTGGTACGATATTGCCGTCGGTGCACTGTTGTAGTAGCAATTGGCACCTGCTGTTCTTCGACCCTCAGTAACCCCACAGCAGAAGGGTCCGTTGAGAGACCAGGCAAAGTAGACAGCTGCCTGCCTTCTTCTGTCTCTACTGCAGCTATGCCAAAAGCCCACCGATACCCTTTTGGGTCTTTGAAATACCCTCTCTTAAGATAATCTATGCCAAGGATGCATGGGGCTTCTGGGCCAGTTACAATAGGGTGTTTTTGCCACTGCTGTCCAGTTAGGCTCACTTCAGCCTCTAACACAGTCAGTTGTTGAGACCCCCCTGTCACTCCAGAAATACAGATGGATTCTGCCCCTCTGAAGTTCGATGGTATCAAAGTGCATTGGGCACCAGTATCCACTAAAGCCTTATACTTTCTAGGGTATGATGTGCCAGGCCACCGAATCCACACAGTCCAGTACACTCGATTATCCCTCTCCTCCACCTGGCTGGAGGCAGGGCCCCTCTAATGCCTGTTATCATATTCATCAGAGGAATCAGCAGGATTGGAGTCAGGATGGCTAGGAGGATCAGCCCTCCCATTTTGACTAGTGGACTGCTCACTGTAGACTGGGGCAACAGCTGTCCTGGAGGAATTGGAGAAAGTTCTATTCCTGTTGGTTCTTCCTCCCAACTGGCGTACCCTGGCCTCTAAAGCGGAGGTGGGTTTTCCATCCCACCTTCTCATGTCTTCTCCATGATCACGGAGGTAGAACCATAGCTCACCCCGTGATCTGTACCGTCTCTCTTGTCTCTCTCGAGGAGGGTAACGCCTGGTTCTGACAGCTGAAATTCTAGAACGTTCGGGTGGTGGGAAATCTACTTTTTCTCTTAATTCTCGGACCTCTTCAGACAGCTTTTCCACAGCCGCAACACAGGTTCGTATAGAAGTGTCATCATCATATCGTCGGAGGTAGGTGACCAGATTACCTACGGATAGTGGTGCTTCATCGTCCCCGAAGTCCATTATTGCCAATGAGGTGGAATATGCGGCTGGCGCACTCCGTATAATCTTCTGCCACATTGGTCGTGTGCACCGGACGTCATCTGGATCTTCGAGTCTTGGTCCGCTTCTTGAGTCAAGATAAATCAACTCTCGCACAGCCAGTTCTCTCAGATACTGAATAGCTTTTTCTATGTTGGTCCACTTGCTTACATTACATGGCACCTCGTCCTTGTAGGGGTACCTTTCCTTTATGGCTGCCAGGAGTCGTCTCCAGAGGCTGCGGACTTGTGTCTGCCTTCCAATTGCTTTATCAATGCCTCCATCCATGGCAAGGGCTCCCAGCTGCCTAGCTTCACTACCATCTAACTCCAGACTATTGGCTCCCATGTCCCAGCATCTGAGCAACCAAGAGACAATGGGCTCACCTTTAAGGCGGCCATAATCTTTTCGAATATCTCACAGCTCGCTCATTTTTAGAGATCTGGTGGTTATCCTCTCATCTATGATGTCACTCCTCCTCCATTGAGATTTCCTCTGGGGCGAAACAGAACGCTCCCGCTTCATTTCTCGTGATGGCCCTGGTCGCTCTTCATCATCATCATCATCCTCTCCTCTGCGTTCTGACTTTCGCAGACATTTCCTTGGTTTCTCTTCCTCCAATCGTTGTGATGGCCCCGGTTGTTCTTCTTTGTCTGGTTGCTCTGATGGTCCTGGTTGCTCTTCCTCATTTGGTTGTTGTGATGGCCCTGATTCCTCTTCTTCGTCGTCTAACTTTTGTATACATTTTCTTTTCCTTACGGGGGCAACTGATAACGTTGTAGTCTGAGTAGCTATAGTGCTTGTCATGGGAGTTGAGATGGCAAGCACAATAACCCGAGAAATAAATTGATATACACCCCTAAATGGCCGATTGATTTTGAATATATAGATAATTAAACATATATTCAGGAGACCTTGCAGGACAATCAAACCGGTTAAATTATTCCAATGATGTTCGGCATTATCAAAATCAACGTAAGCTTTTGTGAATGAAAAGTCACCGGTATAATTGGCGATGATATCCGCCAGGTGACGCTCAAAATTAATAAACGAGTTCCACATCACCATCCCCCTCTGCACCGCCGAATACAAAGACTGAGCCGGTCCCAGCACCGATGATCTTATCAGAGTTACACCGTACAGTATAGCAAAACCCTTAATTACCGATAACATACTTTTCATGCCGGTCCAACACCCAGACCCAGAAAACCGCATAAACATTCCGCCTAACATCATATAGGGTAGATAAGACAATAAATTATGAATGTCCGGTAACATGTACGCAAGCATAACAAACAGCATTCCGGCCAGCCACATCGTTATCTCAACCCCTTCGAGCCCCACGTTGGGCGCCAATTAAGACTGTCGTGGGTTATGTTGAACCGCCCCACACACAGCCGGTCACTCCCCCTCCCCCACCCCCAGGAATGAGGGAGAGAATTAAAGGATAAACGTGAAACCCGTGGGTTGAGATAAGAGTGATTTAATACAGATGATTTAATACAATGTAGGTGCTCACCACCCCTCGTATGCGAAGCCCGTCTCGTCCCGAAAACTGCAAATCCCGGACGAACGCGAGGCCCCGAAATAGAGAGGGGCAGAGAGGGAGAGAAAGAGAAAGAGAGAGAAAGAAAAAAAACAGCAGAGCAACAGCGCAGCAAGCGCAAAAGAGCAAAAGTGCAAAAAGAGCAAAAGCGCAAAAGCCCTTCTTCCCGGCTGACCCTCGCTTTTATACTGGGCATGACGCTGCATGATATGGAATACTAATTGGCCAGTTTGGCCCTCAGTCTTAAGTTCCACACAAATGACAAGGGGAATCGTGTCCCTCTTGTCCCAGCTATGCTCCCCCCTTATCCTGCCGTGTTTCTGTACTCCGCACACTGAAAAGTCCTTGGAGTTTCACTTCCAACCACAAACATCAGCTTGCTATCAACATTCTTCTCAGAGTGAGCCTCTGAGTGAAACCAAAACAGGGAGCTCTTCTGGCTGTTAAAAAAAAAACTCTGTCCCAGCTAAAACTGGGACAATGTTTAACATTAATCTTCTTAATATGAACAATTATTAATTTATTTTTTAAAAAATACTTTAAAATACAGATAGCCAAGAGGTGGCAGTAGTCCATCCTGTATTTACTCTGTGCTTTATCATTAGAAGTATATGCTTACCTCTTTTTGATAGGCACAATTGTTTCGAATGAGATACATGAAATTTTTTTAAGTTTACAATTGCCTAGCATTCTGAGTACAGCTCCCATTCCATCAAAGTCTCAAAGGTCTTTGTCAGAGCTAGAGGAAATTAAGTATCTTCTTTAAAGACTCCATCCTTTGAAGATATCAAGGCAGGGGCTTAGAAAGTATATGACTAGGCAGGTATGATTGATACCAAGATAAGCCTTTGATTGTCATGCACAATGTAAGGACAGGTACATCATGTTCTCCCAAGCTTAAACATCTCCTAAAGGCTTGCAGAGCCCTGTGGTGTAGTTATATGAAGCTTTGTGGCTTTGTGAGGTCCATGTCCCAAAAAAAGCCCACATAATTTTCAGGCTTATGAATGATTGTTGCTGAAATTATACAATAATAACCACAGGGGGAGGCATGGAAGAGAAATGAATATAGCCAGCTAGCAATAAGGCCAAGGTCAGATATCAATGATGAGTTTTTCTCCCTCCAACATAAAGATTTTCCCTGTAGAGATAAGCAGGGAAGTGTGTGGCTGGAGACGCAGATTATTTTCACCTTACTCTGCTTTGCCTTCAACCTTTCTGCCTTGAAGTGAGTGTATGGCTGAGTGAGAGGAAGAGCTTCACACAAGGAGCCAGGTGGCATGAAGAGCAATACAAGGCTGGCTGTGACATGAGAAAACTGGTGGAGAGCTTTCTTAAAACACAAATAAACTCACACTTTGCCAGGAAAATAGGGTGACTGGCTGGACTCCTTCCCAAAACACATTGCTCTTCTTTTGCCTTTGTAAACTGAGGGATGGATGAGTGAGTCTTGAGGAATAAGACAGGTCTCTTCTCCATCTGAGAGTGCTGGAGGATGTCAAAGCTGCGCCCATGGTCAGAAATATGTTGTACTGTTTTCTTAGTAAGAAACATATATTGCTGAATAACAATATTACCAATCAGTCCATAAACAACTGACAGTCTTTCATCCCTGGAGGTAACGGCCAAAAGAGTACAATTATACCAGAACCCAGAATGTGATGCAGATACTTTTGGTCAAATTCAGAAATGAAATTCAGGTTTGAGGTCAAGCACTGCTGCGAGAAGACCTCCTGTGTTGAGCAAGTCCATAAAAACATACTCAGTGTCATAAGACACAGTCTTAGCCAGGATTAGCTGCTTCACTTACCTGTTTCTGTGGCAAAATGAATTTTGTCATAGTTTTAGCTGTGGCATCCTCACAGCTAAACTGAGGAAGTGTGGTCTGGATGATCGAGTAGTGAGGTGAATTGTGAACTGGCTGAAGGATAGAAGCCAGAGAGTAGTGGTCAATGGGACAGAGTCCAGTTGGAGGCCTGTATCCAGTGGAGTCCCTCAAGGGTCGGTACTGGGACCAGTATTGTTCGACATATTCATCAATGACTTGGATGAGGGAATAGAGTGCGTGGTCAGCAAGTTTGCTGATGACACTAAACTGGGAGGAGTGGCTGACACACCTGAAGGCTGTGCTGCCATTCAGAGACCTGGACAGGCTGGAGAGTTGGGCAGGGAGAAATTTAATGAAATACAACAAGGGCAAGTGTAGAGTCTTGCATCTGGGTAAGACAACCCCATGTACCAGTACAAGTTGGGGACTGAACTGTTGGGGAGCAGCACAGAGAAGAGAGACCTGGGGACCCTGGTGGACAGCAGGATGAGCATGAGCCAGCAATGTGCCCTTGTGGCCAAGAAGGCCAATGGCATCCTGGTGTCTATTAGAAGGGGTGTGGTTAGTAGGTCGAGAGAGGTTCTCCTCCTCCTCCATTCTGCCCTGATGAGGCCGCATCTGGAATACTGTGTTCAGTTCTGGGCCCCTCAGTTCAAGAAGGACCAGGAACCGCTGGAGAGAGTCCAGCGCAGGGCCACAAAGATGATTAAGGGAGTGGAGCATCTCCCTTCTGAGGAAAGGCTGAGGGAGTTGGGTCTCTTTAGCTTGGAGAAGAGGAGACTGAGGGGGGACCTCATTAACGTTTATAAATATGTAAAGGGTGACTGTCATGAGGATGGAGCCAGGCTCTTCTCACTGGCATCCAATGATAGGACAAGGGGAAATGGATATGAGCTGGAATATAGGAGGTTCCACTTAAACACGAGGAAGAACTTCTCAGTAAGCGTAACAGAACACTGGAACAGGCTGCCCAGAGAGGTTGTGGAGTCTCCTTCTCTGGAGATGTTCAAAACCCACCTGGACACATTCTTGTGTGATCTAATCTAGATGGTCCTGCTCCGGCAGGGGGATTGGACTAGATTATCCTTTGAGGTCCCTTCCAATCCCTAACATTCTGTGATTCTGTGATGTCTTCAGAAATATCCAACCGGAAATTAACTGATTTCTTTCCTTTACCAAGGAAAGGCAACTGAGGCACTGACCTTGTAGCAGCAGCAGCAGCCAGGGCTCTGTCAAAAGACAGTTATATGATCCCTACAAAAAAAAAAGTGGTCTTTGCTTATTTATGGGAAAGGTCCAGGATAGTCAGACACAGATCATAAGGTCTGTTTAAGTATTGATCACAGATATTGAAGAAAAACCTAATCAATGGACCAATAAACAGGAAGGCAGGACTGAGAGAGGAACTGAAGGGTATGTGTATTCTAGATACTGGATTTCTTTTGTAAAGAAATGCACAGTATGCACAGTTGAAGGTTGTATATAGCTCATACAATATTTGGCTCAGGCAATGGAATGAGTCAAATTAGAGAGCTGCTGCTGGAAGTCGTTAAAGGAAGCTGTCTGACACAGACTTTTGCAATTTGTTGTTTGTTGGTTTGTTTTTTTTCTTCTGATTAGTCCTAATATAAACCACTCAGCTCCTATCCCATTTAAGTGGATATCTGAGGCATGCAGAAATGTATTGAATTCTATTTTAGAGCCAGACTGAGACCTTGCAGAACGTGATTGCATAATCTGTTATAGCAGAGCTCCTGGAGTAGAGGTTTCTGCACAGGATATGGGAAGAAAAGAGTACAATGTGGCTGGGGAGTGCAAAATCCCACAGTGGGAAGCCTGGATGTAACATCTGTACCCTCAGCCTCTGAACACATAAAGTAAGAAAGGACAAGAACTGCAGGAGTGTAGCAAAACTAAGTTCTGTGAAGCTACTGCAATATAGATTTGCTTCTAATAGTATCTGATAGTACCAAGGGCTTTCCTTTCCACAGGGAGGGAGTTACTACAGGAAAGAGGTGTCAGGTCATGACTGTGCTGTTTACAGACGTGTATCATTTAGAATCTCCTGGTAAATCAGGATTTAATTTGTTCAGGGTTGGTTTGGTTGTTTCACATGGAAATAGGGGCCCATTAAGTTAGGGTTAAGTTACCAATGATGACATCTAAAAGCATATAGAGATATAAAAGTTACACCTGCAGAAGGTAAATCAATGGTTTATATGTGTTTAATTGTTTCATTTTATTTTTTTTTTTTTTTTTCAGGATTGCAATTATGGGTCACAGTAGTTGGAGACCAGCTGTGTGATCAAAATATTGTAGCCTTGGCTCGCAGAAGGTTCTCTATTCTTTTTCTCAGTTTTCCTGGATGGACTTATGTTAGAATGGAAGCTGTCCACAAGATAGGAACCATTAAAGCAGGCATCATGACTTGCACTGTGTAAGTTATTGTGAATAGTTCCCAGGGGAATTAGTAAGGTTGTGGCCTAAGTAAAACATAGAACTCTTCATTATATTTTGTTCTATTAGTTTTTTGAGGAAAAGCGATTTGGATCAAAACGAGTTGGGTTTTTTTTAGCCTGCGTTTTTAAATTAATACATTGTAAATTTTATACTTCAACGGTATTTATAAAGTGATGCTTGTTTTCTCTCAGATGGTTATAAATGCAAACTACTATTTTTCCTTAACAAATTAATTCAAATTTGGCGTTTTTAAGATGGGGACTGTCTCTGACTGTGTTTTTAATGTTCCCAGCACAATGTGAATAGTGAATTACTAGTATGAGGCATAAATAAATAATGTTTATAATCATGGAAAACATTGCAATTGTAATCTTTCTAAACTAAGTTTTTAAAAATCTGAACTACATAAAAAATAAAAGCACCTTTTTTTTTCAAAATCTTATTTGCAAAGCAGTGGTATTAAAATAGAGATATAATTTGTATTATCACAAGTATGTGACTATCAAATCCTATTCCACAGAGAGCAAGTGATAGAACAGTATTCATCTGATACCTAATGATAATCCTATACAAATATCCTGGTGTGTTCTCTGTAGCATATTTATGATCTTGTTGTGTCTGGTCCAAGTTTCTTGACATTCTGAGTACCCCTTTGGGGAAATATGACATCTTGCAGTAATGTACACAGTGCATGTCAAAAAACAATGCCAATCTGCTTCTGCTACTCTGAGTTTTGTAAGTGAAAAGAGCAGGCTGCTCATTTTTTAACATATGCAGGATGGTGATGTTTACAATACCAGCTGGAAAAGTAAGTACTTGTACAAAACAGTGCATAGAGACAACAGAACAGGAGGAAGGAAAAAAGCCAACAAACACTCAAATTTTGTGTACTGAGCAAGCACTGAAAATAGGAGCAAAGAGATCGTGGTCTTTGGTGGTATCCTCAACACTGACAGGTCAAAATAAAATGGTTCTGAAATAGTTGTGGTTGTGGAACATACAAAGAGCTTTGTATTGATAGTTCCAGATTTTCCCAATTATTAAAGGCACCCTCCTCAAACAAAACAGTCCTCCCGCTAAAAAATCCAACTGAACAAAACCAAATCCAAAGAAAAAAGGAGAATATTACTAAGAAATAAAATAATTGCTGGGAAAATGCGTAGAACAGAACGTGGCCTGGTTAGCTTTATGGAGTTTCTTTATTTAGCACTAAGAAATAAATTGTTAGGTAAGGTAAATAAAATCTTTATAGATAAGGTAAATACAGTCTTTGAAAACATAGCTATAGAGGATATGATGATTTCAGCACTGGATATTGTAGTTCAGCTAGTTAAGATGAGAATCAAGTCTAGCCCGCTTGTAGTACAAATTAGGTCACGAAAAAGTCTGTCCTGATGTGATTACATTCATAGAATCATAGAATCATAGAATGATTAGCGCTGGAAGGGACCTTCAAAGGTCATCTAGTCCAACCCCCCTGCAAGGAACAGGGATATCTCCAACTAGATCAGGTTGCTCAGGGCCTCATCCAACCTGGCCTTGAATGTCTCCAGGGATGGAGCACCCACCACCTCTCTGGGCAACCTGTTCCAGTGTTCTACAACTCTCATGGTAAAAAATTTTTTCCTAATATCCAATCTGAATCTACCTCCCTCTATTTTAAAACCATTACCCCTTGTCCTATCACAACAGGCCCTCCTGAACAGCTTCTCCCCATCTTTCTTGTAGGCCCCCTTGAGGTACTGGAAGACCGCTATAAGGTCACCCCGGAGCCTCCTCTTCTCCAGGCTGAACAGCCCCAACTCTTCCAGCCTGTCCTCATAGGAAAGGTGCTCCAGCCCTCTTATCATCTTCGTGGCCCTCCTCTGGACCCTCTCCAACTGGTCCATGTCCTTCTTATGTTGGGGGCTCCAGAACTGGACACAGTACTCCAGGTGAGGTCTCACGAGGGCAGAGTAGAGGGAGAGAATCACCTCTCTCGACCTGCTGGCCACACTCCTCTTGATGCAGCCCAGGATGCGGTTGGCCTTCTGGGCCGCAAGAGCACATTGCCGGCTCATATTGAGCTTCTCATCCACCAGTACTCCCAAGTCCTTCTCCTCAGGGCTGCTCTCGATCCATTCACCACCCAGTCTGTATTTGTGCCTGGGATTGCCACGACCCAGATGTAGGACCTTGCATTTGGCCTGGTTGAACTTCATGAGGTTGACACGGGCCCACCTCTCCAGCCTGTCAAGGTCCCTCTGGATGGCATCCCTCCCTTCCAGCATGTCGACGGCACCACACAGCTTGGTGTCATCGGCGAACTTGCTGAGGGTGCACTCCATGTCACTGTCCACGTCACCGACAAAGATGTTGAAGAGGGCCGGGCCCAACACGGACCCCTGAGGGACGCCACTCGTGACCGGTGTCATGGTTTGATGTGGAGGGGGGGTGGTTCTGGTGGCAGGAGAGGGGTTTTGCTCCCTGCGACCTCCCCGGTTTTGGAACCGGGTTAGGTTTGGTTCCGGCCACCAGATCAGACTGCCATCCCCCTCGGGATTGAGCCAATAGGGCGCCTCTGCGAATTGCCCTATTTAAGTCAGGACAAAGGGACCGGAAAAGGTGCTTTGCCCAGGATCGAGCAGAGAAGGGAGGAGGGCACTGCCCTCGCTCCCTGGCTCCCGGCCGGGCAGCTGCCTGCGTTGGGCCGGCGCCGCCCACGGAGAATGGCGGCGGCAGAGCCAGCTGGGGAACTCGGGGGCACCCCACTCCCGGGGTGCCCACTGGGCTGAGTTCACCTGGAGAGGACTGAGATCTGAGAGAAACAGCCGCATCGACAGCAGGTCAGTGAGGATGGAGCGGGAGGAGGTGTGCCGGAACCGAGTTTCCCCTGCGGCTGATGGTGAGATAGCAGGCGGCCCCCCTGCAACCAGGACGGCCTCGGTGGAGCAGAGACCCACTCGCAGCCCGTGGGGAGAAGATGCCTGAGCCTGAGGATGGTCGTGTTGGGGTGCACGACGAGGCAGAGAGGCATCTGGAGTCTGCGTGACGACCCACGCTGGAGCGAGTGGCTACAGCTCCCTAAGTACCCGAGACTGTGGTAAAGCCCACACCGGAGCAATCTGTGGGGAAGGATTGTTTCCAGTGGGCTGGACTCACGCTGGAGAAGTTTGTGGATTTTTCCTCGTGGGTAGGGGATCCATTGGAGCAGGGCAAAAGGGTGTAAGGACTCCTTCTCCTTTAAGAAAGAAGCAGCAGTAACAGCACGGAATGAACTGACCTGCACTCCCCCAGTCCCTGCCCCCTGTGCTGCTGGGGGGAGGAGGTAGAGCCGGGAGGAAAAGGAAGGCGGGGGGGGGGAAGGTGTCGGTTTTAAGATCTGCTTTTGTTTCTTTATGTCCTCTCAAGTAATCGGTCTTTTGTTTCCCTTTGTCCTTCTAAGTAATCATTAATAAACTGTTTTACTTTGAGAAAAGCTCTGCCTGTTTTGCCCAGGACCATGGTTGGTGGGTGCTCCCTCTGTTCTTGTCTCAACCCTCAGTCCCTTTGTTTTTTTTTTTCTCTCCTCTCTACTTTACTGGAGAAGGAGAGACTGTGTGAGTTTTAGTTGCTGGATCAGCCTAAAACCCCGACACCGGTCTCCTCTTGGACATCGAGCCGTTGACCACTACTCTCTGAGTGCGGCCATTGAGCCAATTCCTTATCCACCGAGTGGTCCATTCATCAAACCCATGCCTCTCTAGTTTAGAGAGAAGAATGTCGTGCGGGACAGTGTCAAAAGCTTTGCACAAGTCCAGGTAGATGATATCCGTTGATCGATCCTTGTCCACCGATGCTGTCACCCCATCATAAAAGGCCACCAAGTTGGTCAGGCACGATCTGCCTTTGGTGAAGCCATGTTGGCTGTCACCCACCACCTCCTTGCTCTCCCTGTGCCTTAGCATGGTTCCCAGGAGAATCTACTCCATGACCTTGCCAGGCACAGAGGTGAGGCTGACCGGCCTGTAGTTGCCTGGGTCCTCCTTGTTCCCCTTTTTAAAAATGGGGGTTATGTTCCCTCTCTTCCAGTCATCGGGGACCTCGCCAGACCGCCACGACTTCTCAAATACAATGGCCAGTGGCTTGGCAACCTCATCCGCCAGTTCCTTCAGGACCCGCGGACGGATCTCATCAGGTCCCATGGACTTGTGCACCTTCAAGTTCCTCAGATGTTCCCGAACCTGCTCTTCAAGTACAGTGGGCGGTGGTTCATCCTCACAGTCCCTGCTAGTTCTTTCCACAGCTTGGGTGGTAAGACAAGAGGCTTTATCAGTGAAGACTGAGGCAAAAAAGTCATTGAGTACCTCAGCCTTCTCTATGTCCCGGGTAACCAGAGCACCAGTATCCTTCCGGAGGGGGCCTACATTCTCCTTGGACTTCCTTTTGTTCCCTACATACCTATAGAAGCTTTTCTTATTGCTTTTTATATCTCTTGCCAAATTCAATTCCTTCAGGGCTTTAGCCTTCCTCACCTGATCCCTGGTCACTCGTACAGCTTCTCTGTATTCCTCCCAGGCTATCTGTCTCTGCTTCCACCCTCTATAGGCTATCCTCTTCATTTTCAGTTGGTCCAGGAACTCCTTGCTCATCCACGCGGGCTTCCTGGTCTTTTTGCCCGACTTGTTCTTCATCGGGATGCACCTCTTCTGAGCTTGGAGGAGGTGCTCCTTGAATGTGGACCAACTTTCCTGGGCCCCTCGTCCCTCCAGGGCCGCCTCCCACAGCACTTTGCCCATCAGGTCCTTGAAGAGGCCAAAGTCTGCCTTCTTGAAGTCTAGGGCACAGAGCTTGCTGTATAGTTTCCTTGCTGCCCCGTTTCCTTGCTGCCCCGTGGATCTTGAACTCCACTGTGTCATGGTCACTGCAGCCAAGGCTGTCCTTAAGTTTCACATCGCCCACTAGTCCCTCCCTGTTGGTGAGCACAAGGTCGAGCATGGCACCCCTCCTTGTCGGCTCCTCTTTCACCTGCAGGAGGAAATTGTCGTCCACGCATTCCAGGAACTTCCTGGACTGCCTCTGCCCTGCCGTATTGTCTCTCCAACAGATGTCAGGGTGGTTGAAGTCCCCCATGAGGACCAGGGCTTGTGACCGCGAGGCTGCTCCTATCTGGCTATAAAGTGCCTCATCTGCTCTGTCCTCCTGGCCAGGTGGCCTGTAACAGACCCCTACCGTAACATCCCCTATCCATCCCCGTCCTCTAATCTTGATCCATAAGCTCTCTGTCAGCTCCTCCTCTGACCCCAGGCGAAGCTCCACGCACTCCAGCCGGTTGCTGACATAGAGAGCGACACCCCCTCCTCGTCTCCCCTTCCTGTCCTTTCTAAAAAGCTTATACCCCTCCATGTTGACACTCCAGTCATAGGAGTCGTCCCACCACGTCTCCGTGATGCCAATAAGGTCGTAGCCCTGCTCATGTGCACGCATCTCCAGCTCATCCTGTTTATTTCCCATGCTGCGTGCGTTGGTGTACATACACTTCAGCTGGGCCACCGACAAAGCTGACTCGCTGGCTGGAGCGACAGGGGTTCTCTTGGACGGCAGTGTAAGTTCGTTTGAACATACCTGCGATCCTTTCTCAGCCTCTGGACCCTCGGTGCTGGCACTGGTGCCATGCTGACAGCAGTATGAATCTGACTTCTTGGCTGGAGCGGCTGGAATTCCCTTCTTCTGTTCTACAGGTACTTAGATTACATTGCTTAGAATATTTCAATAGGCTCATCTAGAGCTATCCCAGATATTTCTATACTTCATAAAACCTATTATCCTTATATTACTTTAAGAATATTTAGAAAGAACCCGAGAGAGAATTGCCATGATGTTTTGTGAATAAAATGACATTTTGCTGCATACGATTTCCAGCACTTAAGCACAATTTGGATAACAAAAGTAACCTGAGTAAAATCTTCTGTCTTAAACAGCAGCTTCTCAGGTTTCTGTTTATAAATGGACACAAAAGTTATCTCCTGAGTGATATTTATGTTGCCTTTATGATTTTTGACTATCCTTTTTTTTTTTTGTCTTGCATTCACTTAGAATCAAGAGAATTTGAGCACACGCACTAAATTTGAAGTTATGTAGGAACATAACAACGTGCTTTGTGCAAGAAACCATCCTCTTCTTTATTGGTAGAATAATGGAGAGTGTCTTTCAGAAAAAAAAAAAAGTAGGTGCTTAGCACACTTTGAAAATCCAAGAACTTCATTTCAACATCTGAATTAGGACTCTAATTTAAAAACAAACAACAAAGCAACAACAACTGTATCAACCATACATAGCATGTTGCAGGTTGCAGAAATCGTTCTCCTGAATTATAGTAGTCAAAACACCTGTTGATCTTAGACTAGATTCTTTGGAACCACATATCTCAGCAGAATAAAATGAAGCTACTGTCATTCAGACAGACAACCTTAAGCGTCATTCAGTATGTGATAATTTAATAACTGGGGTAATTGTTATTTTTGGACTTATGATTTAAAAAAAAATTGCACAGCTTCTCACAGGAGTATTTTCTCCATTGCACTCAGCAAAGATAGTATAAAGTCAAAAATACCATGTAATTCTTGGTTTATCTTACCTCTAAATGAATGACTATATAAAAAATATTGGAAATATTATTCTATAAAAATGATCAGTACAAGATACAGCTTTAGGAATCAAGTTGTCTTTTCCAAGGCGGGAGTAGGATGGGTAGACTAGACAGCAGAGAAATAGTTAAAGATATGTTTTATTTTATATTTTTTAGATGGATTTATTAAAACAAACACTACACAGTGAGGTTCAAGGCAGTTGTGTGGAGTATTTGGATAAATATTGATGACAATTCAAGTTCCTATTCCATATTTCATATTCTATAAACAGAATATTTATACATGATGACCACTGGATCAGTATATGAACATTGGTGGTTAGTTCGCATAAAATGCTATCCCTGAAAATGAAAGATGTTGTACAATATGTAATAAAAAGTCCCTTTTTTTTTTTCTTAGTTGAATAAGAAATAAGAACAATTGAACAAGATACAAAGCAAGGGAAATACATACAAATTCATCGATGATTCAGAAAATGAATGAAAAATATAGATGAGCAATTAATTCCAGAATTAAAAAAAATAAGATCCATGGACATCACTGAACAAAAAAAATCAAAAACCTACAGAACAAAATAATCAGGGCTCTAGACAAAAGAAAATATTTACAATAAAAGTAAATCAGATATTTGGAAGAGGAAAAAAGTTTAATATTAACAAAATGTATTTTCAAACAACCTTAAAACTTCGTTTGCTTTATCTCTGTCCGAAAGCATGAAAAGGGTATTAGTTATTTTATATTCACAGACATCTCTTTGAGATGTGCATGGAATGAAATTCACAACATAATATTAGAAGAGAAGTGGCTGCACTGGGGAGGTCTACAGACAAGAACTTAGATCTTCCATAGACTATATTAGACATGGTATGGTAGTACAATGACTGAATATGCTTCTGAAGAATTTGTATTTCAAAGCAATAACAACAAAGATGTTCTGTTGGGTTTATGTGGTGGGATTTTGGTAGCAGGGAAGGGGCTACAGGGATAGCCCCTGTAAGGAGCCACTAGAAGCTTCCTTAGCTCCAAATTGGACCTGCCTCTGGCCAGGTCAGACACGTCTCTGACCAGAGCTGAGCTAATGAGCACCTCTGTGAAAACATATTTAAGAAAGGGACAAAGAAACCTGTGCCACTTGGGACATGCAGCAAAGAGAGAGGGCGAGCCAGGGGCCCGGTCCCTCACCTCCTGTGTGGGTGGCTGCATGCCCTGGGCAGCTGCCACTCAACCCGTGGCGGCCACAGCTGCATGACTCAGAGAGCTCCAAAGCACCCTGTTCCCAGGGTTCAGGGTTCAGCTGGACTGAGATTGCCCTGCTGGGACCACCGAGGTTCATTGGGCCAGCATGACTGCAGAGGAGAGAGGACTGAGATCTGAAAGAAACAACTCTGCAGACACCAAGTCAGTGGAGACGGAGCGGAAGGAGGACCCCATGCCAGAGCAGGTGGCTGCACCCTTAAGAAACTGTGACTCCATGGGAAAAGCATGTGCTGGAGCAGTCTGATGGGTAAAGATTGCATCCTGAGGGAAGGACTTATGTCAGAGAAGTTCATGGAACTCTGGGAAGAGACCCCTGGCTGGAGCAGGGGAAGACGGTAAGGAGTCCTCTCCTTGAGGAGGAGAAACAATGTGTGACGAACTGACCCCAACTCCCATTCCCCATTCCCCTGCGCTGCTTAGAGAGTAGGTAGATCTGAGAAGAAGGAAGGGGTGGGGCAAAGAGGTTTTGATGATCCAGGGGCTGGAGCACCTCTGCTATGAAGACAGGCTGAGAGAGTTGGGGCTGTTCAGACTGGAGAAGAGAAAGCTGCGGGGTGATCTTATTGCAGCCTTGTAGTACTTAAAGGGGGCCTACAGGAAAGCTGGAGGGGACTTGTTACAAGGATATATAGTGATAATATAGTGATAAAGCAATGGCTTTAAACTGAAAGAGGGCAGATTTAGATTAGATATAAGGAAGAAGTTCTTCACTCTGAGTGGTGAGGCCCTGGAACAGGTTGCCCAGAGAAGTTGTGGATGCCCCATCCCTGAAAGTGTTCAAGGCCAGATTGGATGAGGCTTTGAGCAACCTGGCGTGGTGGAGGGTGTCCCTGCCCATGGCAGGGGGGTTGGAACTAGATGATCTTTGAGGTTCCCTCCAACCCTAACCATTCTATGGTTTCTATGATTCTATGATCTGCCTTTGTTTCTCTCTGAATGTGTAATGAATTGATCTGTCCTCCAACTGAGCCCATTTTGCCCGGGGCCATGGTCAGTGGGTGCTCCCTCCCTGTTCTTATCTTGACCCTCAGTCCTTTTGTTACATTTTTCTCCTCTCTATCCCACTGAGGGTACGGGTGGGGAGGGTGGCGGATGGGGGGCACTGAGAGAGCACCAGCAGGAGGCAGATTAGTTGCCACCTGGGGCTAAACTGCAAAGGCAGGTGTCTCATCCAGGAGTAAATTTTCAGGGTTATCCAGCACCTAGCAATGCAATGATGCCTCATGGAATATTTATTGCATTTTTTCCCTATATTATGCAAATAGGACATTAGCCCCATGGAGCCACTTGAGGAAAAGCAACAATATTGATCAAGCACTCAAGCATCATACTGCTCAGTGTCATTTCTTTTTTTTCAGAGATAAAGAAAAGAAGTATCATAGTTTAAGATCTGCAGTTTCCTTTAACAGGAATATTTTCACTATATTTTTTGCAAATATTTATTCCATTTTTTTTGCTTCTTCCTGTGATTAGTATCAGGATTTTTTGCATAAATATTTGAAAGATCAACTAGCAAAATTGTGTTTTCCTTAGTGGCATTGAAAAAAAAAAAAAAAGATAAAAAAGATCTTGTTTAGACAGGATATTTCACTGATGAGAAGTAACTGTCAGAGGGAAATATGAAGACCTTTGTAATGATTTAATATAGACTTTTGCACATTGTGTTGGAAAATGATTAAAGTTTAGTAATTGACTGATAGTTCTATAGATTGCTTGTAAAATATGAAGTAAAATAAGACTTAGTCCTTTCAGTTTGTAATGGTAAACTGTAATAAAACCAGGAACAAAAATGAATCAAATTCTTATGTTTACTTAAAATACTGTCAGAAAGAAATTATAAATTATATCACAAAAATCAGCCACAGAAAACTTCTAAATATTAATTTAAGGCTTCTAAGAAATAGATATAATTAAACAATGAAGAATTAGCTGTTTGTTTTGTGTTTTTTTTAAGAAAGATGAAGAGATTTTGTTCTTATTCTTTACTTCCACACTTAGCAGTAACTCAATCAAATTCTGTAGAAGCAACCTGCAATGGAACAAGATGAGTACTGCAAAAATTGCTGGTATATATGGTATGACTTCATATCAGTGGTGTAACTCACTGCTTTGAAGCTTGAATGGAATGCAAAAGACAGTAAGCACTGCATAAACAGAGGAAGAAACTTCTAATGTTCAAGCATCTTATAGGACACAAAAAAATTATTTAAAATAACTCCCCTGCAAAATGAGAGATGAATGATATGAAGATGTTGGCCTGTAGATGACATATTTTAATTTTATGTATATATATACCATATATATGTATGTTACACAAATGTGTGAAAATATATGTCTATCTGATCCCATATTGCTTTCTTGCAGAAAATTTTCAAGTCACTGTGACTGTAGCTGAAAGATGCAAGAGAGGACCAGGCACTTGGAAAAGAAAATGAGAAAGTATTAAAGGAAAAGAAGCAAGAGGGAAAACAAAGCTCAAAATCCATAATGTTAAGAATTAAAGGGGCTCTTCAAATACTAAAGTATTAGAAAAAATGCAGTTAAGGAGCTAAGGGGTCTTTCTTATGCTAGCACAAGTAAAGGTATAACCAAAATTTAAGGAGGGCTATGGTCTTCGATCTAATCAACTATTAGAATATCAATGAACACCGTATCAGAAGATAGTCCTAATCCTTTAAACTTCATTAAGAAAGGATTAATTGTTAACATTCTATAGTTCTAACATTTTTACTCTCAAAGACCACTTTGCATTGTGAAATATATTTTACTACATAAATGATAAAATACAACATAGAAACTGGAAAGATTTTCAGTGTAATCAAAGATGAAATGTTCAATTTATTTAAGATGAGATGACTTTTTAAAAATTTTTCTTTTACCAAACATTGTTCTTAAACTCTTTTTAGTTTTCATAAAAAATTAAAATCAATTTTGAAAGAATCAATTTTTTTAAAAGAAGAAAATTTTAAGTAAGGAAGATAATAAATCTCTTTAATGAAGAGTCAAACTTTTTCGTTTAGAAATAAAATTTTACTTATTTAATTTTGATATGTTAGGTAAATAAAGAAACATTTCTATCCTAAGATAGTCATTTCATTGAACAAACTGTGCCAAAATGATCAGGGGGAAAGAAAGAGCGATTTATGTGGCACGACTGTCAGCCAAAACTGTCAGTTTTAAAGTAAAGGTTCAATGTTCCTACATTATAGTTATCTATTCGAGAATAGAGTTCTTAATTAAAGAAGCTGAGCCTTTTGTAGCAGATTCTTAGGAAGCAATTCTGACTGTTCAAGTTTCACATCCTATTGATAATGTCTTAATAAAAATCTAACAGTCCATGAGCCAAGAAGGTTATTTTTTAAGATAATAAGAAAATAAAGAAAAGCATGTGACTAATACCAGCTATCAATGTGTTAGTATCTTTATTATTATTTATAGATGCATAACTAGCACTTCTAATAATAATGACATAACTTTTATTCCATGATTAGTGAACAATGTCTCCAAAGACTGTCAGGAAGACTTCGGAATGATCTTATACTAGGAGACAGTTCTTCATGACCAGTAATTTTGTACAAGCATTAGCAGGTGACGAAACTTTGAAAATGCCCTTCTTGAGGAGCTGGAATACCAGAGGAAGTGGGATGAGCCCCAGGGTGTGTAGAAGGCTGACAAACTCTGATATGTCTCTGTGTTTCACAGAGTTAGGTTTTATTTTCCAATTCATGAAGAAATCACTTTGATTCACCGGATTACTGTAACTCTCTTCATTACTGTTGTATCCAAAACTTAAAATGTGTTGTCTTTCTCTTTAATTTCATTTATGGAAATGATTCTTACCAAAACTCGTCTTAATTTAGGAAGCTTAATAAAATAGTCTGAGAATTGATTTGTTTTTCGTCACTTAAAGATGGTACATTAAATCTAATGATTTGCATCCATTAGTTTGAAAAAAATTTACCTTCTGAAGATTGTGAACATGACTTTACTTTCAATCACAGTCTTGCCTGAACATTTTCCAAGTCGGTGCTGTATTCTGTAGGATTTCAGGTGTTTTGGTTTGACTTATCTTCTTGTTAATCATTGTGTTGTCTGTATTTCTCTGGTTTTAGATGCTCATAGCTATTTCATAGAATTACATAATGGCTGAGCTTAAAATAAACTTCTGGATGTCATTTCGTTCAACTTTCCTGCTCAAGCAGAGTCACACATAGACAGTTGCCCAAGACCTTGTCCAGATGGCTTTTGAGTATCATCTCCAACTATGGAGACCCTACAACCTGTCTTTCAAGTGCTGTCACCCTCACAGTGAAAAAGTGTTTCTCAATGTTCGGATGGAACTTCCTGTGCTTCAGTTCATGCCTATTGCCTCTACACATTTTGAAAGATATGCATAAATAACATTAACGGACAGTGAAGGAAAATACTTGCAAGAGAGAGCAAGGAGGCAGAAATAATATAGGTTTAATCTCTTTGACTTTGGGAATATCTCTGCAAACTAGCTATCTGGTTCTCTTAAACTATTTGAAAGATGCATATGAATTTCAGCACAAGACCTAAAGAACTGTATAAGGTTCCAGTGAAATACAGGTGAAAACACCTAAAACTGATGATGTGTACAGGTTTGCATATTCTTCTGCATGCTACTAATCGTAACAGCCAAAGGAACAGCAAGAAAAAAAACCACTTAATATTCAAGGGGGATATTAATAGTGAATTATTAAAGTGTATATTCATGAAATAGGCCAGTTTTGCAAGAATTTAAATTACATGTCAATGAGTCAGACTCCTGCAATTGACTGTTCAGTGGCCTTAGGAGTGTGTGCAGAACTGCTTCTCTATGTTGCCTTACTAAGCAGCATTTTACACAGAGGTAGTGTGATCCTGGCCTTTGGGTTTATTTAATGTCATTAAAATTCAGTGTGCCAGAATGTTTTCTAACATAGTTTTCCTGACCAGTGTAGGGAAGATAAGGAAATCTCATTTTAGACTGTTTGACTGTGTTTACCCTGTTCACACAACATCTTGTACAGTCATATTTAAGTTCTCCAAGGTGCCAGAGATGTTTGATATGAAACCAAATACCAATTATTGCAATATCTAAAAGGTTCTTTGATGAACTATCCCCAATAACTCCTTCCAGAATCACCTTGTTCGGGTACGGAGAAGAGAACACACCATGTGCTTGCACTGTCACAACACTCATCGTTCTGCTCCAGTGGTGATGAGTCGTTGAAGCATCCACAAGCAATTGTGAATACATAAAATGTCTTATTTAAAAAATTATCAAAATATCAGATTTCAAGCTGCTACTAAATCTCTTCTGCTCCTAGGTAATGATATCTGCTGTGAAAAAAAAATTACTGTCTCTATTTGTAAAGGATCAGTTCAATCCAATTAGCTAGTAATGCAGTGATGGTAATTGTCATAATGATTTTAAAGAGCTGTTGAAAACATCTCTGACTTTGAATCCAAACCAAGTAAGTCCTGATATTTCACTTGTTTTGAAAATGTTTCATTTTGCAAATGAATTTGTTTCATAAAATACGGAAACAATATAAACACTGTTTCTAATTAAATAAAACAGGATGAAAAAACATTAGAACCAGAGGTAATCACATACAGAGGGCTATGACAGTATAAAAATGCGTTATGTGTAATAGCCATAAAACCTCCAAAAAATTCAGAGGTCAAAAAATAGTACAAACCTGAACTTCTTGTCTACAAACTCTGAATTACATGCATATCACTATGTGTGAGACTGTTTCTGTCGAGAGGTGTCATTGATAAGCACATTATTTGAAGATGGAGTTACATCACTATCCACAGCATATCATATAAAGTGGATATTTTTCTGCATCTTCCCAGACTAAATTTTTGTGCACTTTCCCCCTCATTCTCTTTTTCATTATTATTTAACTATTTAAAGTCAATTGTTTTTCTTAATTTGCCACTTAATCTTTAGCACATTTACACAGTGGTAGTCTGCCACAGAGTTTGCGAGGAACAGAATTTTGCTGAAGAATCGCTTGATTCTTCAAAGATATCAGTGATGATCTTTAAATAATAACTCATAGAGTATTGGGAATGCAAATGCCAGAGTAAGAAACAAAGTGGAAGATGCATCACTGTTTTCTACTTGTGTTGTGGTTTTAGGCTGATCCAGCAACTAAAACTCACACAGTCTCTCCTTCTCCAGTAAAGTAGAGAGGAGAGAAAAAAAAAACAAAAGGACTGAGGTTTGAGACAAGAACAGAGGGAGCACCCACCAACCATGGTCCTGGGTAAAACAGACAGGGCTTTCTCAAAGCAAAACAGTTTATTAATGATTACTTAGAAGGACAAAGGGAAACAAAAAACGATTACTCGAGAGGACAGAAAGAAACAAAACCAGATCTTAAAACCGACACCTTCCCCCCCCCCGCCTTCCTTTTCCTCCCGGCTCTACCTCCTCCCCCCAGCAGCACAGGGGGCAGGGACTGGGGGAGTGCAGGTCAGTTCATTCCGTGCTGTTACTGCTGCTTCTTTCTTAAAGGAGAAGGAGTCCTTACACCCTTTTGCCCTGCTCCAATGGATCCCCTACCCACGAGGAAAAAATCCACAAACTTCTCCAGCGTGAGTCCAGCCCACTGGAAACAATCCTTCCCCACAGATTGCTCCGGTGTGGGCTTTACCACAGTCTCGGGTACTTAGGGAGCTGTAGCCACTCGCTCCAGCGTGGGTCATCACGCAGACTCCAGATGCCTCTCTGCCTTGTCGTGCACCCCAACACGACCATCCTCAGGCTCAGGCATCTTCTCCCCACGGGCTGCGAGTGGGTCTCTGCTCCACCGAGGCCGTCCTGGTTGCAGGGGGGCCGCCTGCTATCTCACCATCAGCCGCAGGGGAAACTCGGCTCCGGCACACCTCCTCCCGCTCCATCCTCACTGACCTGCTGTCGATGCGGCTGTTTCTCTCAGATCTCAGTCCTCTCCGGGTGAACTCACTCCTCTGTGGGCGGCATCAGCCCGACGCAGGCAGCTGCCCGGCCGGGAGCCAGGGAGCGGGGACAGTGCCCTCCTCCCTTCTCTCCTCAATCCTGGGCAAAGCACCTTTTCCGGTTCCTTTGTCCTGACTTAAATAGGGCAATTCGCAGAGGTGCCCTATTGGCTCAACCCCAAGGGGGATGGCAGTCTGATCTGGTGGCCAGAACTAAGCCTAACCCGGTTCCAAAACCAGGGAGGTCGCAGGGAGCAAAACCCCTCTCCTGCCACCAGAACCACCCCCCCCTCCACATCAAACCATGACAACTTGTCATATTATTTTTAAGATTTAACTAGGAAGTAATGCATAAGTCATGCATTAACCATTGAAATAAATTTCAGTCCACCCACAGTAATTATTTTCACTGTTAAAGCCTTAAGATGTTTAAGGCTTGTTTAATCTTTAGACCTGTGAATCACATAGGCAGTGAAAGAATATGAACAGGCACTAACACCTTTAAGTGTGAATTTATCAAAAAGTTGCCCAAAGTAGTACATGACAAATCGAGATAAATGGTGCTTCACACAATCCATTCAAGCTAACTGATTACCATCCCATGCTTGGAACAGATCCAAACTTCATAAAGAGTTTAAATTTTGTTGTTTCTGTTATTCTTCTAAGTGACAGTAGTATCTCTGGACGTTGTTTACAATTAAAACGCTGAGTGATGACCCCTGATTTTCACCAGTGTAAGCCTGTATTTAAAGGTAAATGGTTTTAGACATGAAGCATAGAATGCTCTCAAAATGCTGAACTGTGAGAAACTGTTGTCCAAATTCTGCAGTTCTGCTTTTCTAACATCAACTTTGAGAAATCAAAATAAATTTAACTAAAGTGGTGTGAGTAGGGATGGTGTAGCATAAGGCTAACTTGAACTTCCTCTCTTCCCCTGTTTTCATACATCTTAATCACAACTGGGAGACTACACCTCTGCTTTCCTTCATAGTGCTGGGATCATAGCCTTACTATGTGGAAAGTTGCTACTGTACTAATGGGTTATTAAAAAAAAAATAAATCTGAGAGTCACTGTAGAATTAAAACAAAACTATTTACAGCAATGAAGCACGAAAAGAATAATACTATGGGAGAAAAATTTACACCACGTAACTGCAGATATCTAGTGTAGTGACTCAGAAGAACATATGCTGAAGGTTCATATCCATTTTTCTACTGGTTAATGTGGAACTGGAGCTCTTAAATTCTGGGCCTTCCAAGGTGACTTCTTCCATGATCCGTTCGATAGATGTGTCTGGAGAATTGGTTACTGTATATTTTGTTTACCTAAGTTATGATGATCTTGATATACATAATTCTTTGATTTTTTTGAAGTGCTTTGCTATGTTGCAGGAGGGATGTTTGGTCCATGCCCACTTTTTCTATCCTATCAATTAAAGATCCGATTTCCAGTGTCTTTCTACTGCATTATCCTTTAGTCTCAAACCCATGATCTCTGCTTCCAACATGCACTCTGTCACAGCTTTGCTTTCTGTCTTTAGCCTGGTAGCAGGAGTCTCAACTTTTCCCTGAATTCCTGTCACTGGGCAACAGTCCACCTTCTAAGCAAGTTTGTTCTGGATAATCTGGAAGAGTCTTGTCATTTCTAAGGCAGCCAGATGTAATAAAAGCTCAGTGGGAGCAAGAAACCACTGCCCTGTGCAGAAGAAAATGATTGAAGATCGCTGAATAGGCAGCACTTGCCTCAATGTCAGGCAGAAGCTCCCAGACCCTCAGCCACAGAGGAAAGTTGTGGTTTTTTTTGTGAGAGTGTGTGTGTGCGCTTGGGTAAAAAAACAACAACCAGAAAACAAACCCTCAGAAATGTATATCTAGGTGTAATAATAACTTAGGTATCTGTTCGAAGAACACAAAATACAAGATGCTTTCTTATTTATATAATACCCTCAATGGTAGAGTGATAGCATAGTTTACTGTCCAAGAACACCATCTAACAAGATTACTTCTGTCACAGGAAACTAAAATCTTTTAAAAGACAACATAACTTGTCTCTTTCAGTATTTTCTACCACAGTGTCAGAGGTGGTTTGCAGCTTGTAGTATAGAGATTTTATGACCCCTTTCAAATTTAAGATTTATCATCAGTTGCCTAAGAGCATTAAGAAGAGGACACTGTGACCAAGCAGTCTCCACCAGTTCTGTTCTTACGCAGTGTAATGTAGCTGACATCTCCTGTAGCGGACAGGTCTAGATTAATTTTCTTCATTCTGAAATGCATAATTTAATGTTTCTTCACAAAATATGGTACTTTTAGCCTAATTAAATCCCAAACAGACTAAATAAAATGGAGGATAGTTCCAACAAATGTAAAAGTAGTTTTCATCTTCACTTTCCTGTAAAATATGTTATGCCAGATGTTTCAGCTTCTAATAAGGCAATTTAAATATCAATTCATGCTCTGAATGCCCACAGTTCAGTGTTATATCAGTCATACATGGCATCAGCTTGAACAGCTAAAGACAAAAAGTACTGAACAACACAAGAACTGTGTAAAATTGTAAGACGCAAATAAACTAGTCTAAATCATGCTAAGAATTAAATAGTCATTTTCAGTCAACTCTGCAGTTATCTTGCAGACAGGACTATGACTTCTTTGTTAAACTATTTTTAAAAATAAATTCACGCAGAATGTTTTCGGTTTCTAGTTACTTGGGGCTTTGTTTTTATTTTACCTTCTTTCACCTCTTCTTCCTTTTGAATACCTAGAATCTCAACCCTCTTTTGCTTCTTTGCAATTTCTATCTACATACTTTGTCTCCCTAAACCTACAAATGTCCCACTGGTGGTACATCCCACTCCAGAAAGTATACTGATGCTCAATAGCACTGCTCAGCGCTATTCCATTTGCTCTACTGCTACAGTTTTTATTCTTTTTCTTCTATGCTTTGCACAGTCCTGGCGAGATCAAGAAAATGACAAGTCAGGAAACAGTTACTTAGAGTAAATAAAAGAGCAGCAATAAAAGCATTCTTTGATGGACTGAGTCCAGTGAAACTAGGTTTTAGTCAATTATTGGTCTTTTCTTCGTTGACAACCCCATGAACAACAATAAGAACAAAAGCACTACCTTTGATGGCATGGAATTTTAATGTATAGCTGCAATGGGCAAGTGTTATTAGATGATATGAAGAATTTGTTTTAGAGAAAGGCTAGATGTTTATCAGGATTTGTATTGATCAAAAGAGCTTTTTAATTTTAGATTATTCTCCTAGTCTGGTGGTAATAAAGACAGAAGGAAACCTGAAGATGATGTAAATTCTAGCTATTCTTGGTGTTAATTTTGGAGACTCAAAACATTTTGTATTACTGTACTCCTTAGGATTAAAAAAAATAAAATAAAAAATTCTTGCTTTTGTAAAAATTTCCTTTGGAATTAGAGAAAGTAACTCTTCTTGTATTTAATTAAATTTTGAAAAATATCAGTGCATTCTAATTGGTATTTCAGACATATAAATTTATTGGTCTGTTTGGGAATTTTTTGGGCAGTTGTTTTGTCCAAAGGACAGCTATGCTTGCTTAACCTGGTTGAGGCAGTGGATATATGGTTAGACCTCTACAATTGATATTGTTCTTTAGTCAAAAGTGGAATTTTAACATCCAGGTTGGTGAAATTAAGATTAAAATTCAGTTATGAAAGCAATTTTGAAATTCAGGTTTTCAAAAAGGAACAATGTGTGAAATAGAAGCCAGCCTATAATTAACATATGGAATGCTTATATACATGTGTTTTGGGATATTATGCATTTTTAAATGAGTGTATAATCAGATTAATAGAAATTTTGATGGATCAATTTATGGCATTACCATTTTGTACCTTTACATAAAAGCATTCATGCTAAGTTTTTTCCATCATACAATTTGAGTATATCATTATAGTGAAAGTACATTTTTCATGGAGACAGATGAGATGCATCTAACACATATTGCTGTCATCTTCAAATACAAAATATATTTTCCAGTAATGGAGATAAAATAGATATCATAATTTAAATATCATTCTACTTCACCGAAAGGCCATGACGTATTTTGAATCACACCTATTATATTGCCAGTCATCCAGTTATGCTGGAACCACTGAGAATATAAATTAGAACCAATAACAAGACTAATAATAACAGCACAGAAAAACATGTATTACAAAAACAGGAATACTACATTTGATGTGTTGGAAGAGCTTTATCGTGAAAATGAAGAGGTATGATACTCTTTCTTTTCCAGACATTCTCCTAATTACGTATTCCTATTTGAATGTTAGCTGAGTGCTTTGCTTTTCAAAAAGAATGGTTTTCTTGGCAAAGGATAGGTGTACCACAGCCTGTATTCCAGGAACACCTATCCTTTTAGATAAAAGGTCTTCCCCCTAAAACTGGACTGCAGACTTTACTATAGCAATAGATTTTCTCATGTTGATGTATTGTTTGAATTCCTTACTCTCTGGATCAGATGGTTATTCTATGGATAAGAATGTCATGTTTTATGCAGAACTTTTCCATTTTGAAAACAGTGAACAATAAAAATTAAAGCAAATTTCTGTCAGGTAAAGCAGAAAAAAAAAAAAAAAGGATAAACTCAAAATGAAAATAGAAATATACTTTCAGAAGTAAATGGAATTTATTTAATTATTGAAATTGTGCTAATGGGCCCATGGATGTGCACTTTGCCTGTGTCTGTAAATTAAATCAATTACAAAGACTTGGAATCAGAGATAATAATAAAGAAAAAAACTTCATTTCACCAGTTTTATTAATATATAAAATAATATCAATTTGAAAACCTGCCACAAACCTTTCACACTGAATTAATTTTTCTTTGCCAATCTAATAGGAAATAGAGGAAGCATACTTTCCAAAAAAGTAGCTTCATTGGCGTTCATGATCATTAATATTGGGATATTAAAGAGCACATTTTCAAATGTGTAGCAACAGAGAAATGGTAACATTAAAAATAGACGCATTTTAACAAGTAAGAAATTGAGAGTGGTAGATAAAAAGTAGAAATACAATGTCTCAAAATACAGTGAATAATCTACATATGATTCTTGTTTTTGTCAAAGTGATCAGTATTTTTATCTGAAAAAGTCTCTTTTTCTATACTAAAAGTGTAATATATCTGGTGGCAGAAGCAACTTTCAATTTTTGTATTCATGTAGGCTCTGTGAGGAGTATACCTTATTTAATAGAGCATTTTGAGGTTCTTTCAATTTGTTGTTGATTTGGGTTTTTGTTTTGGTTTGTTTGTTTGTTTGTATGGGTTTTGGTTTGGTTTGGTTTGATTTGGTTTGGTTTGGTTTGGGTTTTTTTTTGGGGGAGTGGTGAAAGTTTCTTCCTTCCTTGAATTCTTTAAAAACTGAAAAAAAAAAACCAAACCAAAAACATGTTTGGACGCATGCAAAACACCACCAAGGGCTTTGAAATTCTCAGTGACTTGCAGTGCTTCTTAGACTGTAATCCTGGCCAGAATCTTGCAGAAAGCATATGTATTAGTCAACATGGTCCTGAACACAGATCTGAATATGCATCTCAACACAGATCTGAGTGTTGACTTAGAAAGCTGTGCTTCCATGGAGCAAAACCTGATTGCTTTACATTTCCTGGACACTTTTGTGCTCTAGACAGGAGCCATTCAGGAGCTACCTTTGATTTGCCACCATATTTGCAATCTGCAATTCGCAAAGGTAAAAATTTCTTTTCAAGGACATGGAATTGTAGAAGCATTACTTGAAAATCTCACATCAACATCAAATTCCGTGTGATTTTTTCCTTTCTCTCTTTGCAGAAAGAAAGGTTGAAAGTCAGCTACAATTAGAGTCTGATTTGTCTCAGTAAGAATGGAGTTTGAATGAATTCAATTGTGAATTTGAATGTGAATGGCACCAAGTGAAAAATGGCTAAACCTATAGGATAATAGGATCATAGGATAATTCCAGCTGGAAGGGAGCTCAGGATTCTCCAGTCCAGCCTCCTGTTCACAGCAGGGCCAGAACACATCTGGGCCAGCCACAGATCTGGCCCAGTTGCTCAGGGCTTTGTCCAGTTGGATCTTGAAAACCTCCACAGCTGGAGACTTCACCGTCTCTCTGGACAGCCTGTCCCACTGCTAGACTGTCCCTGGAGAGAAAAAGTGTTCCCTTATATCCAGTTAGAACCTCTCTTGTTCCAGTTCATGGCAGTTATTTCTTGTCCTCTCACAGTGCACCACTGTCAAGAGCCCACCTCTGTCTCCTCAATAGCCTCCCCACACATGCTGAGGGGCTGCTGTAAGATGCCCCTGAAGACATCCCTTCTGCAGTCCTGGTTCTTCAGCCTCTTCCCACAGAGCAAGTGCTACAGCCTCCATTGTCCCTGCAATGTCTCAGTGTCTCTCTCCTGAACTTATTCCAGTGGGGCCCTGAATGCCACTGTATTCAGGAGTAGTTCTTGATGCCAAGGATGTATTTCTGCTGTGTCCTATCCCTTATTCTGGAGATGCTCCAAGGAAGCACTAACTGTAATTCTTAACAGCCTGGAAATCAAAAGAACAGCTATGATCACGTGCTGGTCTGAACATCACATGGATTGGACTCTCATGCAGTGGGCATACGAAGTTCTGTATAGATGTAGATGTGGTCTCTGAGTGTCAATGTATTCCTTTAGTATTTTTCTTCCCAGATACTGTTGTACAACTGAAATACTAGGATAATGAAGTCAATTAAGTACGTAAAACAGTATCTGTATGAGAGTTTTAGGTATGTTACTTTCTAAATGTTTTTGTGAAGATTAATAAACAGTTTTGTCTGCCTTGGCCCCCCAACTACCTCTGGGTAGGTCTACATTGCAATCAAGATGTCCAGTTCCTTGCAGATATGATTGCTCAAGTTAATATTAGTCCATCCAGGCCAGTTTCTGGTACAGCAAGAGGTACTTCAGCTACGCAAAGAGCATGCCTCCTACAATATCAAGCTTCAGTACACTGATATCCAAAGCTGGAAGATTGAAATATGTCTACATGTGCTGTGCTCTGAGCTACAAGATGGGCAGTTTTAAATCCCTGCATGACATCAATGTAAGAATGGCACATGGCTTCATTAACAAATTTGTATTATTTGTCAGCATTCCTCAAGCATTGTTTTAACAAAGATGGATCTCTGAGAGACATCCTGCTCTTTGCTCTCTTCTACTATACTCTGGGGGCAAAAGAATGTTCAGACTCATATGCCCATTCACCATCCAGAGAAATAGTGGCACAACCCCATCACAGCACCATTGGTTCTTTAGGACTACCTGGCTCCAAACACTGTTTCAGTACTGCGTAATGTATAATATTATATACTACAGTACTACATGGTATAGTAACAACATCTTGCGGGTCTGTGAGCTTGTCTCTGCCATGTTCTGTGACACAGCAGAGAACCATCTCCCCCATCAACGCTGAGACCTTCTCTTTCGCTTTTCTGGGCTGCAGCTGAAAAGAAGGAGGCAAAGAGGTGCAAGAAGAGGCACATTCCCAATTGCTACAGCAGCACATGTCAAGAGAGCAACTGCTGTTATATGGTTGTTTTCCTTCAGAGAACCTGGTCCAGGGAGTGAATATAAGTACTTTCAGAGTCTATAGTAGATGAAAGGTCCTTTTTCAGCCACCTACCATCCAGCTGCTAGTGGTGGCCAAAGGCAGGTAATTAGGGAAAATTTTAATAAACAGGGAATTATTTGAAATTTTCCTCTATTACTCCTAATCAGCAAAAAATACTTCAGGAATTTTCTGAACTGGACAATACATCTGGATCATCATGTTTAGTAGTCACTGATAGACCATTCTCTGTTTGTTTAATGCCTTTTAAGACACATTTATTTTTTTGTTTTCCACGACATCCATTGAAAATGAGCTCCACAATTTAATTATGTTTGCTTGATTTAGCTGCCTGTCCCTGGGTGTCCTCCTACTCTACAGTTATTCAGAATTGCATGCTGACATTAGCTATGCAGCTGGTGATCACAGAGGAGTACAAGGCATTTCTAGTAACAGTTCAATCTGAGCATTGAAAGTTATTGCATTTTACCAGCGGGGGAAAAAAGCCCACAAAACCCAAGAAATACTATTCCTGCTTATCTCAGAATACTGTAGGCACCAAACATTTAAATACAGGTTGTGAAAAACATTGCAGGTGAGGGGGACTCTTTTCAGTTCAGCATATATTGTTTAACTAATGATATCAAGCAGTGCAGCCTGGAGATCTAACTGGGATAGGTCTCTATTTTTTATGCTAAACTTGAAGTACGTTTTGTAGAATCAAGAGTTCAATTTTTGATAGTGTCAGTTTAACCTAGCCATTTAACTGAGGCAGAAAAAACTGAATAGCACGCAGTTTACTGTGTTATGGGTCTTTCAAATAATGATTTTTTTATTTTATGTGGTCATAAAAAAGACCCCATAGCTGTTCTTTGTAGCTGATGGAATTTACTCTGCTCTGCTTGGAAAAATTTTCTCTCCTTTTAGCATTAAGCAACATAGTTCATACAGCTCAGCTGCTGCCGTCTAATTCCAAAGAGGATGTACTTCTTCAGTTCCGTATATTTACAGTACGTAAAAGATTTGCAAATCTTTGTGACACAAAAATATTTTAAATATAAGCTCATATCGTATTTATAATAGATGTATGAAGTAGTAAATTATTTCAAAACACCAGCAGTGATTCAGGATGCTGGACCATACTGTAATTTTATCAAAGGACTAGTCATCTCAAAACCACAATCTAAACTGACATTCCATAATAGGATGACTGAATCAGATTAATTAAATGATCAGGTATTTAGCTGGGCATAACTACAGCTCCCCAATGTTGGACTCCATCTCCAGCAGAACTTTAAAGAGACTGAGTTCTATGCTATCCTCTCCAGAACATCACCTGTAATGGAAAATAACAAGAGTGCTTCATTGCTATCTCGTGTAACAGTCATGTTGTTCTATACTGTTTCTTGACCTCCATAATTCTTTAGAATGCGATGAGCAACTAACCCTAAAGCATGACATAGAAATGTTGTCAACTCAGCTATTGAGCTTTATTCTTACACGAAAATAATACTTTAACATCCTATAGCTTCAAGTTCTGTAGCTGAAAGTCCTTGTGTTTCCTTGACCACAAACTCAGTATTTGACCAGAGAAAACTTCTCAAACAATCTATTTGTAAAAAAAAATTAACATGTTTTCATTAAAGAGCTTTCAATTCTGACTGATTAGCTTTTTCTTATGAAAAGATGTTAAAGCAAATATATTTCATAAAGATCTGCTAAACAGAAAGGCTTCTTACTATTCATACTGCCAAATTAATAGAGCACATATGTCAGCATGTAACATTCAATAACTGAGATGACCTCAGACCGAGATGCACTTTACCAAACAAGCACCTCCTAATTGTTCTGTATGTACTGATTTATACATAATATTGATTTTATTCTAGCAAAATATCCTTAGCTGTCCCTAACAAAAATTTCAGCTGTCTAGTGAATATCTCATACCAGTTAGAAAAATGTTGTTTTCCTCCTGGATGCAGTGATATTCATGTGTAAACAACAGTGAGAGTTTACAAAGAATCTAAATGAAAAATAGCCAGAAATTGACAGCTTGAGCACCAGTAAGTATTAACACCCTCCTTGCTAATTGCTACCATCACAAATTAATGGAAGTCTTTTAAATCTCCTGACAGTGGTTATGTAACGTTCTGTGGTTAACGGAACTCGAGGCAGTACATAACAGATGCCATCATTAATATGCAACTGCATATGCTTCCAGTACACAAGCTTTTTAGAGCTTTTTTTCTTTCTTTTCCATCCTCATTTTTTTTTCTTTGCTATTTGAAAAGAATTCTTTAAAATTCTTAGCTTCTACTTTTCCATCCAGATGTTTTATAGTGAAAGGCTTTAACCTTTTGCCTCTTTCCATGAGGAGTCATGTGTGGACAGTACGCCAAAGATATTCTAAGTACCCATTAGTAGAAATAGAATTAATTATAAACTAATAGATCATATTTGATAAACAATTTATCTTTTACTACATCTTTTTTCCCTCCCTTTTTTCTTAGGGAACTTAGACAACAAAATAAAACTTCAGGAAACAAAGTACTCTGTTATCCCTACTGAGTTTCAGCCTCTTAACTTTGTCAACGCTTAAAACTTATCTTGAACTTCTGAGTTCTGTTTCTTCATGGAATTCATGTTTTCTTCTTGCAAATCTTTATAGGTTTCATTTTAAATAAAAGCAACTGATACACTTATTGTGTGACCTGACTAGGCACAAAAAAAGCCACTCAAAGCGATACATCTGACCTAATTTTCTTTTCAGTTCCAATAATTAGACATGGTAATGGAAGGAGACACTAATTAAAAAAGGTTAATATAGAACTGTATATGAACAAGAGATTACCATTACGGATTTTCTTCATTTTCCCCTTCTTTTCTTTATATACCTTTTGTCATGTCCCCTCTCCACATTTCTCCATCCTATCTTTCCCTATGAATGAAGACATCTTCAACATTAGTTTGCAATGGTCTCCTTTCACTCCTCACCCTGAGCTCTTTTCTCTTACTAACCAAGACAGCAGGAATCTAAAACAAGGCAGAGTCTAAATGAAGGCAAAATCTAAAAGCACCTTCCTGACAAGGATACACATACCATCTTTCTCTCTCACTGATCACAGCTTGGTCTCTTCTGTCCCTTTGCATGTCTCAACAGTCTCCAACAGGGAATTGATGTCACTTCTCCTGGTGAAAAACAGTTGATGTACATCTGCCTCAGGGACTTGGGGCTTATGCCTGAGTCACTGATGGGCATGTGACTGAGCATCAGTGAATTGGAGAGGACATCTCCAGAAAGAGAACAGCATAGCAGCACACATGAAAGACTTCCACCTTGCACATAGTCACTGGTTCAGGGTCTCTCAGGTCACCAGAGGAGCTTTGGTCTTTTCATCTGTCCTGAATGATGTGATGGAGACTACATGAGTGGTGGCTTAGAAAGGAGATGAGATAGATGAGAGTCAGGATACAGTAATATGGTAGGCACTTCTCTTTCTCACTAAGAGAATTAAATTATTGTTGAGTAACAGAAGACCCCACCGAGTCAATCCCAGTTTGTGCTACTGCTTGGGATTATTCTGTTCCAGGTGTACAGGGCTTCTGTTTCTCTGTAATACCTTCTGCAAAACTTGTTGGCACAATTATCCAGTCTGTTGTCATCTCTCTGCATGCTGACTCCTCCTTCCACTGTACCTGCCTGTCCAGTCACTTCAATGTCATCCACAAATCTGGTGAGTGTGAATTCAGTCCCACCATCAAGGTCATTTGCAAGGACACTCAACTGAATCTGACTCAGGAAAAACTTCCAGGTAAATCTGCCAGTGGAACTTCGAACCATTCACCATCACAGATCAATTTCTACCCAAATAGCAGTCCATCTGTCCAGCAGAGAGCTTGACAAGTTGTCTATGGGGATGTTGCGGGAGACTGTGTGAAAGCCTCACCAAAATCAAGGCAGATGACATCCATGGCTTTACCTTCATGCAGCCAGGAAGTTGTTTCATCTGAGAAGGCAACCAGGTTGGTCAAGTACTAATTAATCTTAGTAAATCCATATCAGCTTCTCCCAGTCACCTTCTTGTCCTTCACGTCCCTGGGAGGTCCTTCCCTGAGGACCTTAATTTTCACAGGAACTGAAGTAAAGGTGACTGTCCACAGTTTCTCTGTTTTTTGTGTGTGTTTTCTGTTTGTTTGTTTGTTTGTTTGTTTTTCCCAATGTTTGTAATTGGGTAAAATATTTGCCCTTTTCTGATTACTTGGACTTTTGATTACTTGGACTTCTCCTGATACTTGTGGTTTTTAAAAAATGATTGATGGGAATTTTTTTGTCATCATACCAGCCAACACTCTCAGCACCCTTGGATACAACTTGTATGCAATCTTGTAATCTTATATAAATCTCATTAATTTGCCTATGTCTACTTTTTACAGATGGTCTCTTAACTCAATCATCAATGGTTCACCATTTCCCTTGTTACTGTTCCTTGGTGTTAGAGACCTGAGACTGAAGATTGAGGCAAATGAGACAATTACTATCTGGGTCCCTGCTGTGACATGCGTGACTAACTTGCCAGCCCCATTTGACAGTAGACCTATATCTTCCTTGTATTTTTTGCTTCCTATTAACATATCTACAGATGACTTTCATGTTATTCTTGATATGTCTTGACAGTTTGAGCCGCAGCAGTTTCAGCTCTCCTCACTGTACTGCTGCACACCCATGTCATATTTCTATATTGCCCTTTTGGAGTGTCTACTCTTTTCCATCTCTCAAGTACTTTTCTGTGTTAGTAGTGCACTGTTTATCCAGGCTGGTTTCTGTCTGTACCAATCTTTTCGTACTGAGGGGGAAGGTCTGCTCTTGTTCTTGGAGAAGGCTGTCTCAGAAAATCTGCCTGCACTCTCACACTCATTTGCCCTCCAAGGCAAATCCCAGGAGATCCCTCCTCACTATTTCCTGAGAAAGTTGAGATCTGCTCTTCTCAAGGTCTTTATTCAGTCCTTGTCTTCCTCACCCTTAAGATCTTAAGCTTCACAACCTTGTAATTATCACATTGCCAAAGCTGCCATTTACACTCGAGTATCTAAACAAATCTTACTTGTACACAGCTGTTCTAGAAGAGAAAGGGATACCATCCAGAGGGACCTTGACAGGCTGGAGAGGTGGGCCTGTACAAACCTCATGAAATTCAACAAGGCTAAGTGCAAGGTCCTGCACATGGGTTGGGGCAATCCCAAGCACAATACAGGCTGGGCGGAAAATGGACTGAGAGTATCCCGAAGGAGAAGGACTTGTGGCTATTGGTTGATGAGAAGCTCAACATGAGCCGGCAATGTGTGCTGGCAGCCCAGAAAGCCAACTGTATCCTGAACTGCATCCAAAGAAGCATGTCTAGCTGGTCGAGGGACGTAATTCTGCCTCTCTACTCTGCTCTCGTGAGACTTCAGCTGCAGTATTCCATTTAACACTGAGGTCCCCAACACAAGAAGGACATGGAGCTGTTGGAGAGGGGCCACAAAGATGATCTGAGGGCTGGAGCACCTCTCCTATAAAGACAGCCTGAGACAGTTGGGGCTGTTCAGCCTGGAGAAGAGAAGGCTCTGGGGTGATCTTATAGCAGCTTTCCAGTACTTGAGTGGGGTCTCCAGGAAAGCTGGAGAGGGACTTTTGACAAGGGCGTGTAGCAATAGGACAAGGGGCAATGGCTTTAAACTGAAAGAGGGTAGGTTTTGATTAGCTATAAGGAAGAAATTCTTGACTCTGAGGGTGTTGAGGCATTGGATCAGGTTGTCCAGAGAAGTTGTGGATGCCTTGTCCCCGGAGGTGTTTAAAGTCAGGTTGGATGAGGTTTTGAGCAGCGTGATCTAGTGGATGATATCCTTGCCTGTGGCAGGGAGGTTGGAAATAGATGATCTTTAAGGTCCTTTTCAACCCAAACCATTCTATGATTCTATGATTCCTGCTACTGATACTCACCCCTTCCTCTCCTTGATGGGTGTGACCTGTTGAGCAGGAGTTTCTGGCCTGGTTATCCCGTGCTGTGGACACTGTTTGTCATTCCTATTTGCTTCCAGAACTCCCTGCTAGGTTCTTCCTCCTAATTTTTCCAGAGGAGGGGAGAACAGCTTCCCTGTTGCCACAGGACATGAGCTTCCTTTCTGCCTTGTTCTGCGAGTCACTGTCTTTCCCCTCTTTGTGTCATGCCTTTCATCATTCAATTTGTTCAGCACACTGAGGATCAATCCTTGTCCTTACAGGGTCTCTACTGGCATCCTATCATTTCCTTTCTCATCTTTTTTCCTACAGCACAATCTACTGTACTCCTCCTTCAGCTCCTGCACCCATTGGCTTTGTGATTCATCAGGGCACACATCCCACAAATGAGGACCCCATCCTGCTCAGCCCAGGGAGGACCATCAATACCTACCTGTAGCCCTTCACCTCACTGTCTGCATCCCCTCTCAAGACCTTTGCCAGGGTTCATCCTTCTGATGTATGAGCGTTCAGCCTTTTGACAAGCTGTATGACAACACTACAGTCTGCGTTCAGAGGTTCAGAGACCTCATTCTCTGTCTCATCCCACCATGCAATTTCCAACCTGTACCCTACTAAGATACAAGCACCATCAGCAGATAGTGGCAGAAGGAAAGTGAGTACTAGGCCTTTGTACATGTCCTGTGAAGTGAGCTGCCCTGCTGACAGCTGCGCTTTGTCTTTCTGCATTCCCCAAGTGCCAGCTAAGCGGGTCGTGGAAGCTGAGCACAAGCATGTCTGGCTCTGTGCCAGATGTCACCTGTCCTGACACCTTGCTCTGAAGGTCTCTGTTCATGAGAAAATGAACCTCCCAAAACACCAGATGGCTCTGGGTCACATAGTTTGTGAAAAACACTGCAACTCCATACTCCGTTCTGCCATGTTGTCCCCATAGGACATGCAAGCTGAACATGGGTGTCTCCAGCTTTGTACAAAGTCTCTGGAACGGGAAGTTCCTTCTTGTTATATGTCATTCCTGCCAAAATGCCTTCCAGCCAAGGTTCACTTATTGTGCAATTACTGTAAGCCAATCCAACTCTGCCTGAACAGGCTTCCCTCTGTCACTGGAGCTCAGTGAGGAGTTACTTGTTGTGTCACGGAACCTTGTGCCCCTCATATTGGACATGCTCAACATATGAATGGTTCGTTCACAGAATCACAGAATCACAGAATGTTAGGGATTGGAAGGGACCTCGAAGGATCATCTAGTCCAATCCCCCTGCCAGAGCAGGACCACCTAGATTAGATCACACAAGAATGTGTCCAGGTGGGTTTTGAACATCTCCAGAGAAGGAGACTCCACAACCTCTCTGGGCAGCCTGTTCCAGTGTTCTGTTACACTTACTGGGAAGAAGTTCTTCCTCGTGTTTAAATGGAACCTCCTATATTCCAGCTTATATCCATTTCCCCTTGTCCTATCATTGGATGCCACTGAGAAGAGCCTGGCTCCATCCTCATGACAGTCACCCTTTACATATTTATAAACGTTAATGAGGTCCCCCCTCAGTCTCCTCTTCTCCAAGCTAAAGAGACCCAACTCCCTCAGCCTTTCCTCAGAAGGGAGATGCTCCACTCCCTTAATCATCTTTGTGGTCCTGCGCTGGACTCTTTCCAGCGGTTCCTTGTCCTTCTTGAACTGAGGGGCCCAGAACTGGACACAATATTCCAGATGTGGCCTCGCCAGGGCAGAGTAGAGGAGGAGGAGAATCTCTCTCGACCTACTAACCACACCCCTTCTAATAGACACCAGGATGCCATTGGCCTTCTTGGCCACAAGGGCACATTGCTGGCTCATGCTCATCCTGCTGTCCACCAGGATCCGCAGGTCCCTCTCCTCTGTGATGCTCCCCAACAGTTCAGTCCCCAACTTGTACTGCTACATGGGGTTGTTCTTACCCAAATGCAAGACTCTACACTTGCCCTTGTTGTATTTCATTAAATTTCTCCCTGCCCAACTCTCCAGCCTGTCCAGGTCTCTCTGAATGGCAGCACAGCCTTCAGGTGTGTCAGCCACTCCTCCCAGTTTAGTGTCATTAGCAAACTTGCTGACCATGCACTCTATTCCCTCATCCAAGCCATTGATGAATATTTTGAACAATACTGGTCTCAGTACCGACCCTTGAGGGACCCCACTGGATACAGGCCTCCAACTGGACTCTGTCCCATTGACCACTACTCTCTGGCTTCTATCCTTCAGCCAGTTCACAGTCCACCTCATTATCTGATCATCCAGACCACACTTCCTCAGTTTCGCTGTGAGGATGCTGTGGGAGACTGTGTCAAATGCTTTACTGAAGTCAAGATAGACCACATCCACTGCTTTACTATCATCCACCCACTGGGTGATGTCCTCATAAAAAGCTATCAGGTTTGTCAAGCGCAACTTCCCCTTAGTGAAGCCATGTTGCCTGTCCCTAATGACCCTCTTATCCTTGATATGCCTAGAGACAGCACCAAGGATAAGTTGTTCCATTATCTTTCCAGGGACGGAGGTGAGGCTGACCGGTCTATAGTTACCCAGGTCTTCCTTCTTGCCCTTTTTGAAGACTGGAGTGACATTTGCTTTCCTCCAGTCCTCAGGCATCTCTCCTGTTCCCTGTGATTTAGCATAGATGTTGGCGAGTGGCCTGGCAGTGACATCCACCAGCTCTCTCAGCACCCGCGGGTGCATTCCATCAGGACCCATGGACTTATGGATGGCCAGGTTGCTTAACTGGTCCCTAACCAAGTCCTCATCAACCGGGGTAGACTCCTCCTCTATCCTGGCTTCCACAGGAGCCTCAGGGTTCCGGGGCTCATCAGGATAGCCTCCAGCAGTATAGACTGAGGCAAAAAAGGCATTCAGTAACTCTGCTTTCTTATTATCCTCTGTCACCAGGGCACCCTCTTCATTCACCAGTGGGCCTACATTGTCTCTAGTGTTAGTTTTATCTGCAATGTATTTAAAGAAGCCCTTTCTGTTGTCCTTGACCTTTCTTGCAAGATTTAATTCGAAGGAGGCCTTAGCTTTCCTAGTTGCCTCCCTACATCCTCTGACAGCAGACCTATATTCTTCCCAAGTGGCCTGCCCCTCCTTCCATGATCTGTACACTCTGTTTTTCCACTTGAGTTTGCCCAACAGTTCCCCATTTAACCATGCAGGTCTCTTGGTACCCTTTCTTGACTTCCTACCCGTTGGGATGCACCGGTCTTGAGCTCGGAAGAAGAGGTCCTTGAAGGCTAACCAACTATCTTGGGCCCCTTTACCTTCCAGTACTCTGTCTCATGGGATTTCTCCTAGCAATTGTTTGAAAAGATCAAAGTTGGCCTTACTGAAGTCCAGGGTTCTAGTTCTGCTAGGTATTCTCTTCCTGCCGCATGAGATGCTGAACTCCACCATTTCATGGTCACTACAACCAAGGCTACCCTCGACCTTCAGCGCTTCAACCAGACCCTCCTTATTAGTGAGAATAAGATCCAGCAGCGCTCCTCTCCTAGTAGGCTCATCCACCATTTGCATGTGTTCCTGCTCTTTGAGAAGATTGTTCTCTCATGTGGCCCTTTTTCTCCTTGGAAATGGTTTCCTGTGGGATCCAACAACGAGGTCTTTGAGGAAGCCAGAATCTGCTATCCCTATGACCAGAGCTGTGGCTCTGCACATGGTCCTGCTAATCTGCTTGCCTCCTGACCTCTGAGCCCTTGGGGGGATTTTCAGCCATGTTGACAAAACATGGGGCTTGATGGTGTGCTCTGTGAACCTCACAAGGTTGCCTCACTGCTAACTGACAACACAGGTTACCATGCTAACAGAGACCTCATAACAACCCTGACATGTTGCCCTTCCCCAATGGTGGTGTAAGTTGTGCTTGTTGCTGCAGGAAACCTCCTCAGGTAGAAGGGCTGCAAAGCACAGGAGGCTGTTTTCTCTGCATGCTGCCCAGTTTGGAGCCCAAAGAGAAGGAGCAGAGCCAGGCCACAGTGGGTGTGGAAGTATCTGCGTTTTGGGCAGACCAAGTTGCAGCAGGAAGGATGGAGAGTGCTTTGGTGTGTCGGAAGGGGTGCTCCTCATGCCTTCCTGTAGAAGAGCTTTGCTAGGATGTGGAAGAAGCAGAGCAATGAGTTGGGGCTGCTATGGGGGCAATGCTGGATGCTAGTGTCTCCTTTTCGGAGGACTGTTTGCAAATACTTGGAGAAATAATGTAGTCTCACAAAGGTAAAGGTCACAGCCATTCCCTATTTCATTTCCTTGGGCCACTGAGTGGAAAGTGCTTAACAGAGAAGATGGTGGGGTGAAGAGAAGGGATGACGATTATGCAATGGAAATAATCTAAAAGCAAAGGAGTGCTTTGCCCAGCCTCTTTAACACTTACTTATCTTCTCTCAAACACAACAATGCTGTCTGGTTTGTAAACCTCCGGAGCTGATCTGAAGCTTTTATGGGTGCCTGTTGGTTCAGGTCAAAAGCATGACTATGGTTGATCCATCTTCTTGTCCTGCTTGCCCTACTGTGGTTGATGTGCTACCCCTGTGGACAACTCTCCAAGCAGAGGTTCTAATTTGGAGCTCAGAGAAGAGAAGGCCCATTTTTCCCCACTTAATGCTTATTCTAGATTAGCATGAAAGATTTAGCGTATTGAAATACAGTTATACATGCAATCGGAGGCAAAATGGCAAGTGAGATAGAGACAAATGTATATTGGGAATCTTTTTTCTCTTTTTTTGAGATAATATTATGGGCATGTCAATAAGAATTCTGTATCAAAACTCTTCTACTTGGTCTACAATTATTTTAGACTGGATTAAAAAACTCTATCCATTGTATATTTGCTATGGGAACATTGAGATTGCCAAAACAAGTAATTATAAGTTAAGGAGTTCCAAAATTAAGACAGGTTAGATCAAGACACATTTAATTTTTTATTTTCCATATTATTTGGAATACTTTTTATTTACATGTCACTTCATTGTGTCTTGCTAACACTATAATAATATGAAAAACTGGCTTCGTTCAGGAACACTTGTTTTCTCCAAATATTTCAAAACTCTTTAATAAATGTTATAGCATGGCATTATAACACTTTTGACAATGACAGTTAGATAGATAAAGTTTATGAAACTCCAAAATAGTATTTTAACTACATGTTTAATTAAGAGTCCAGTACTCCTGTAACTGTAAAGTAATTTCGTTTCTAAGAAAAACATAAATCATATTTCAATTTTGTTAAACCATTGAAGCAGCTTATATAAGGCCACCAATAAGAAAGAAATGTATTGAAATTTAAACCAGATGTTTTCCCTTTCTCTTTCACTATTTGGAGGAGTTCTTAACAACTTAAAGGAGGAAGACAGAGGAGAAAGCAAGGATTTCATATTTTTAAAAGCAGTGTACACATGGCTTATCAGTTAACTTTCATAATTTCTGCATACTAATGCAGGTGTTCATCTATTTCATTAAGAGCATCTGTGTTAACTTCCTAAATAAACATCTATTTTCCCAACAGTGTCAATAAGTTGTTCAGAAAGCAATTCAGAATTGATAATTAGGAATATACTTCTTTCCAGTGACTACTGAGGTGGCCTAAACCAAAGTTCATATCTAGTTCATTTTATGAGTAACCATGATAAATAGATGGACATGGAAATAAATAAATTATGTGCATTGTGGTGTATTTAAAAAGGAAATGCTGCTTTTATCCTGCACTTTGAATTTGTTAAGAACCCTGAGAGCTCATTTTATTCTCCAAAATGATGCCTCAAACATCAGGGAGAGAGACATAAAAGAGTTATCCCATGGATTTTTTATTTTTGTTCTCTATATTGATTTTTTCTTAGTAGGACATTACGCTGATGCAGCTTGTAAGTGTTCTTATTTTCTCTTAAAAAATAAAAAAAAATAAAAAAGGAAAAAGAAAAGCCAACACATTTATTCAAAATCTACCTACTTCGTGACAGGAATCCATCCGAAAAGCATACCACCTAGAAGGACACTTCTTTCACAAACTTGCCACCAATGGTTTTATCCAATTGCAAACTTCCCAAAGAATTTAATAAAGAGTTTGCCTTGGGCTTATAAACTCATAATTGTGGAACTAATTTGTAAAACTTCTAATTTGTAAAACTTGGTGTTACTCTAGATGCCATTCAAAGCTCCCTAGAAGATTGTTAAATGATTGGAGATAAGTAGAAGGATGGTACAAAGCAGGGGTTTTCCCTTTGAATATAAAGTAAATAAGTATTGAAGTGATGCAAGTGAAAGTCTAAGAGTTTGTAATCTTCTTTATGGTGAATTAAAGGAGATTAATGACATAGAAGCAAAAATTCCTCTGAGTAGAATGTCATAACTTTACAGGTCGATTGCAGAATATTGTCCTGAGAAATCTGACAAAAATAAGAATTTATAATACTGCACAATAACTGGCACTTTTCAGAACATTTTGGTGCAGTCTAGAGAATGCTTTGTGTTGATTCTGTCGGTTCTGCTTTGAGAGTATAAGCTCTCTGGAACAACATAACAATACATATTGTTATGTATTCATTAAATGTGCTGGAAGCAAATGATTCAACTAACCTAGACCTGGGTCTTCAAACTCCCTGTTTCTGAAGCTGAATGTCATCAAATCCTATCTTACGCTCCAGTCTACAAATGATATATCAAAGTAGTCCTCACTTCTGTGTAGCTTGCTTGGCTTCCTCGAGGAGTTAGGAGATGGAAAAGATAAAAGACCAACATATGAGCAACAAGAGTCATACAATATTCTTGATGGCCATTAGTTTTCTATTTTCTCGGCTCCATTTGCGCACCTCCTTTTCCTGTGCACATACACCACATCGTATGCACCCTGAGAACACACACAAATGCCATCCGGTCACCTTCTAGCCTATGGCAACAACAACTGAAAGCAGCATGAGTTTCACTTCACTGGCTTTCCAGCAGCACAGCTCTGTTTATTCTAGCCTCGAAGCAAAGAATACCTGTGTAGCAAAAAGTCTGTACTCTATCTACTCAGAGCACTTATCTTCTAGATGACAACAACAGAGATTTCCTAATCATATCTCAGTCTTTATAGGTAATTTTTTGCTTGTACATGTATATTTATGTATTCATAGGTAGGTGCTATTAGTATTTTAGAGATTAAATGCCTATTTTAATTACCCCAAAAGACATAAACTTTGGAGATTCATTTAGCTGTTTCACATAAAATTGTGCTTCTATGCAATAATATTTATAATTTTGCTTCAAACATTTAAATGCTTCTGTATTTTGTGAAGAAGATCATATTTTATGTCATTTTTAAAATTTTGAATGGGTAATAGTTTTGGAAGAGCTAGTCATCGCGTTGCCAGTCACTTTGAATCCTTGTCTACAGTCTCTTAATCCCAACTGCAATATTCTTGCTATGCCCGTCTTTTTTTCACGTTAGAACAGATTGCCAATCATAAAATATATCTGTGCAGGTGACAAATTATCCACAGAAAGCAAGCTGATACCACTGGATGTGTCTCACTTGTGACCTAAATCTAGACATAACTCGCCTCCAGCTTGAAAAGCTTGTGCATTAACCCACTGTGCCATCTAACCACCCTCTACCTCCGGCAAGCTAATGAATGATTCAGTGGTTTTCACAGCTTCAGTTCAACACTCTATTTCTGCAGCTGGAGAAACAGTTTTAAAATATCGTGAGTGGAACACATTCACAAAAGCTATTGCTCATTAATGCGATTCGTTTGCTGTGTTGTCTCCACAATGGCTTTTTTCCATAATGTATTCATTTCCAATTTCCTATTGTTCTGATACTGCAGTAATAATAAAATGTTCTACAGAAACTAAGAGGTAATTTCACGTTATTTCAACATGATCTTGACCTCCATGAAGGAAATATATATGGGCTCTTCAAGCACTAACTACCTATGAATAAATCATTTCCCTTAACAAAATGTGGAGGGAAAAAAATAATTCAGATATTAAATTTAACTTGTTCCATATAACTCTGATTTAATCTTTTCTGTACATGGTACTATGGAAATACTTGGATCACTTTACTTTATTAGCTGTACAGCCCAGAAAATAATTTAGGCATTTTATCCACCCAACCAGACATAGTACTGTAAACAGAAATTTTCTTGTTACTGAAAATCAAATACATGGTATGGAAAAGCACATCTTGTGCTGAAAAGAAAGGGCATTTCAAATGTACTCTATTGGAAATAATCAGTGCTTTCCTAAAGTCAGAGTGCATTTCCAGTTGATAAGGACTATGGGCCTGGGGTTCCTCCCAGCTGTATCATCCTGTCCTTGCTCTGTGTTACCTTAAAAAGGAAACAAGGAATGTGAAATAAAAAGAATAATTATGCTGAATGTTCTTTAAAAATAGCAGGCTCTGCACATGAGGCCGTGAAGTTTCCTTCTTTCATTTATTTCAAACTCAATTATGCAGATATAAGGAAAGTGCTGAAGGCCATTACCTGTTTTACTCTCATTGATTTTCAAAGGAATGAGGGGGTCTAAATTCATTAGAAGCTTTTGGAACACTTGTTTGTAATCTGTGACTGTATAGCGCAGAAAATTAGGGCACATTTTATTACCGTACAAAATGGATGTGCAGCACACTCATTGAAGATTTATTCTATCAAAAGCAAAGGAACAAACACCTCAAAATTCCACGTTAATTCTCAAAATAATGTAACATATGCATAAGTGTAATCCCTTAGTGAGAAAATTCTGTAGTTCGATACTAAGTTATATAAAATACATCTATCCAACACTGACCACATGCCCAACTCTGTTTGTTCCATATTAGATTTAAGACAATTACTCCACTGTTTTTTTTCAGATCAGTGTAGAGACCAATGTTTATCTTGCTGTCTACCATCATAAATTTATAAAATCACCACCAAAAGTTTGTTTATCCAGATTCTCAATGGCATAAGCCCACCATGTCAGCTTGAGCTTTAAGGTGTTATCCAGCTTGAGGAAAGTTAACAGCATTGCTTTCAAAATGGAGTCTTCAATGAGTATTATCCAGCTTAAACGTCAAGAATAGATCAACTCTTTTCATAAATGTGAAGAGACTTTGGAAACTATTTTCAGAAGCTATCTAAACTACTGTGTAGCTTGTTCAGTACCAAATCATAGAATCATAGAATCATAGAATCGTTAGGGCTGGAAGGGACCTTCAAAGGTCATCTAGTCCAACCCCCCTGCAAGGAACAGGGATATCTCCAACTAGATCAGGTTGCTCAGGGCCTCGTCCAACCTGGCCTTGAACGTCTCCAGGGATGGAGCATCCACCACCTCTCTGGGCAACCCGTTCCAGTGTTCTACAACTCTCATGGTAAAAAATTTTTTTCCTAATATCCAATCTGAATCTACCTCCCTCTATTTTAAAACCATTACCCCTTGTCCTATCACAACTGGCCCTCCTGAATAGCCTCTCCCCATCTTTCCTGTAGGCCCCCTTGAGGTACTGGAAGACCGCTATAAGGTCACCCCGGAGCCTCCTCTTCTCCAGGCTGAAGAGCCCCAACTCTTTCAGCCTGTCCTCATAGGAAAGGTGCTCCAGCCCTCTTATCATCTTCGTGGCCCTCCTCTGGACCCTCTCCAACTGGTCCATGTCCTTCTTATGTTGGGGACTCCAGAACTGGACGCAGTACTCCAGGTGAGGTCTCACGAGGGCAGAGTAGAGGGGAAGAATCACCTCTCTCGACCTGCTGGCCACGCTCCTCTTGATGCAGCCCAGGACGCGGTTGGCCTTCTGGGCTGCAAGAGCACATTGCCGGCTCATATTGAGCTTCTCGTCCACCAGTACTCCCAAGTCCTTCTCCTCAGGGCTGCTCTCGATCCATTCTCCACCCAGTCTGTATTTGTGCCTGGGATTGCCACGACCCAGATGTAGGACCTTGCATTTGGCCTGGTTGAACTTCATGAGGTTGGTACGGGCCCACCTCTCCAGCCTGTCGAGGTCCCTCTGGATGGCATCCCTCCCTTCCAGCGTGTCGACAGCACCACACAGCTTGGTGTCATCGGCGAACTTGCTGAGGGTGCACTCCATGCCACTGTCCACGTCACCGACAAAGATGTTGAAGAGGGCCGGGCCCAACACGGACCCCTGAGGGATGCCACTCGTGACCGGTCTCCACTTGGACATTGAGCCGTTGACCACTACTCTCTGAATGCGGCCATTGAGCCAATTCCTTATCCACCGAGTGGTCCATCCATCAAACCCATGCCTCTCTAGTTTATGGCACAGAAATGACACAGAAAATTTTTTATCTTGTTTATGGTAAAAATTTAATTTTTACCTTGTTTATGGTAAAAATGACACAGAAAACCTTGGTCCCAGCTCATCCCACAATAATATTCGATTCTGAGAGATGTCAGTGGTCTGATATCCATCTTCCATGTTACAACTGCATTTTACTCTGGTTTTCTTTGCTAGGAGTGCTCTTCACTTTAGACAAGACAAGAGGAATGATATCCTACAGTATTTATACAGAGGTTAGAAAGAAAAGGAATAGAAATGCTTAATTTGGTTTTATTATTTTCCTAGCCAATTAACCTTAGAAATGGAGTCCTTTTCTTCCTGTAGAATAGCTGTATTTGTATATTGTTGTAATACATTGGTTTTTTCCTACAATTCTTCAACGAATAAATTGTTACAAATACTGTTGTCAGGCCATTCACATTTTCTCAGTGTGCAGCAGGTTTTACATACACAGAATGTTTAATTAATTTTCTGATTAATGGGCTTTTTTTATTATGCTACTGCCATTTGGCAGCTGTTTTGACAAAACTGCCTTCCTCATTACAGAATTTCTACTTGTGAAAGGAAGTCAACCATACCAAATGGGCTTATTGAATTATCTAGCTCACCAATTATATAGTATAAAATTATTCATCCTGATATAATTTGATCAGGAAAAATCATTTATCTTTAGTAACTGTTAAATTAGATATTATTCTGCTGGATAGGTGCAATTTTGCAAGTGTCTGTATTTGGAGAACTTTTTTTAATTTACTTGAACACTAAGTTATTGCCTATTTTCTGATTTCACTTTGCTACCAAAAAGGTTAGTTTCTGACTAATCACTCCACTGAGCCCAATTCATTCAAAGCTTGAAAAGCAACACTTAGCCATTTTAGAGCAAAATGCCAGATTGATATATATCATTGGCAATACAGTTTTGAAAGATCTGTTTAAATCTATTTCAATCTGTTTATAAAGCAATTAATTCAAAATCAGTCTTGTAACTTCAATATTATTCAACTGTGTGCTTTGCATGTGTTTTGGCACTATTGCAGCAATGTTGCATTCAACATTGGCATTGCAATTTTAAGTCCTATTTTATTCAACCTAACACATTTAAAATTAACTTAACTTTCAATATATTTACATCTTGTCATTACCTTACATAATCTCTCTTATTAAAAGCCAACGCTTGATGCATTTGAGAAGAAACATTGTAATATCTCAAAAATAGAAGTAAAACAGATTGTTGTGCAGTACAGTGAACAGTTGGTTAAAAATAAATACTTATTATTGCTTAGCTTGAAAAATATTACAATTTGCTTTATGCTCCAGAAGCATTTTTTTTCAGCTTAAAACAATCCTGAAACTCTTGCTGTACAGTACAGCTACTGTATATTTGGGATGCACTTATCTGCCTGTAAGTCATCTCCAGGTGTTCTCCAAATATTTCACAAGGCTTTGCAAATTTCTCAAAACATAAGTAACTTCATCATCTCCTCTGTACAGCTGGATAAGCAATGACATAATGACTGTATCGCTGTGCATGGACACAGGACTGACACTTCTTCCTTCGATCTAATTACAGTTTCACACTACTTTCCTTCTGTCCTCTGTGATTTCATAATCCACACTACTTTTTCAATGTCATGTCAATTCTTTGCTGTCATCTAAGACTCATCTGTGCCTTGCCACCACAGGGTTTATCATACTATGTATAAGGATAAGCACTCTGCTATTTGTCAGACCTTACGGATCATTCTTAATGTCTCAATCAACAGAAATGACAGCAAGAAGAGTCATAATAATCTTGTGCTTCGCAACAAAGTCATGTTTACCTGGAGGATAACCCTATGTCAATTTCCCTTTGGCTTCACTCTTATTAGTGTCTGATTTATCAAAAGCATGTCAACTGGTGCTGGAAATGCCCAGGATGGTAGTACTATGGTTCTGCAGTGACTGTTGTATGCCCAGACTGCATCAGCTTGTGCCGGTGTCAGCTGAATCTTAGATATCCATGATACACATAATTACAGCTAAGTTGTTAGAACCTACTGGTAATGAGATAACTATCACTTTTAATAGTTGTAGGTTTGTATTAGAGCACCTGTTGTAGGATTAGATTATCCTCCATATTGAGATGACCAGTAATGATCTGCTAATTGAAAGATACTCCTGTTCTGCCTTCATGCTCTTGCATTGGTGCTGGCACTGAGGTGACAATCACCTCTTTCTGCACTCTAGTTCCAGTCCAGTGGGTCACTGTCCTTTTGAAGTTGCATGGATTAGAGATCTCCTGTAAAGTAGGTCAGAACATCCACCATGGTTTTCACCATGAGTAATTGAATCCTGCAAATCTATACTCCATATGGTCTTTCTCCCATTGTTATCCACAATGAAGTGTTCTGGTTTTGGGTTTCTGGGCTTTTTTCCTCCTAAATGTGGATATGTAGTATGCCTAGTTTTGCCAGAGACATCTTTGTGTCACTTATCCTCATTCCATGTCACTTTGCAGAGCGGGACTTCATTAAAATTAATAAAAATACTGCATTAATCCATGTATTCAAACACCATGGTAAACAGTTCATACAGGTTATCTCATCAGTGCTGGCCATTTCTGGTCTCAGGACTTGGGAGTCATCTTCCATGGATTTCATAGATTTCATAGATTTCTAGGTTGGAAAAGACCTTAGAGATCATCCAGTCCAACCGTCCCTAATCTCCCATTAAACCATATCCCTAAGTAGTTCATCCACCCTTTTCTTAAACACATCCAGGGATGGGGACTCAACCACCTCCCTGGGCACCCTATTCCAGTGGCTGGCAACCCTTTCAGAGGAGAAATACTTTCTAACATTCAACCTGAATCTCCCCTGACTAAGCTTATATCCATTTCCTCTTGTCCTATCACCCATCACTAATGTAAAGAGCCCTTCCCCCACCTCCCCACCACCCCTTCTCAAGTATTTGTAGGCTGTAATCAGGTCTCCCCACAGCCTCCTCTTCTCCAGGCTAAACAGCCCCAACTCCCTCAGCCGCTCCCCATAAGTTTTATTTTCCAGCCCTTGACCAGTTTAGTCGCCCTTCTTTGGACTCGCTCCAGGAGCTCAATATCTCTCTTAAAGCGAAGGGTCCAAAACTGGACACAATATTCCAGGTGTAGCCTCACCAGTGCCGAGTACAGGGGCAAGATCACTTCCCTGTTCCTGCTGGCCACACTATTCTTGATACACGCCAGTATCCCATTGGCCTTTTTGGCCACCTGGGCACACTGCTGGCTCATATCAAGCCGGTAGTCAACCAACACCCCCAGGTCCTTCTCCGCCAGGCAGCTCTTCAGCCACTCTTCCCTGAGCCTATAGCAATGCTTGGGGTTTTTATACCCCAAGTGAAGGACTCTGCACTTGGCCTTATTAAAGCTCATGCCATTGGCCTCAGCCCAACAATCCAGTCTGTTCAAATCCCTCTGAAGGGCCTCCCTACCCTCGAGCAGATCGACGCAGCCTCCCAGCTTGGTGTCGTCCGCAAACTTACTGAGGGTACATTCAATCCCCTCATCCAGGTCATTGATAAAGATGTTAAACAGAACCGGACCCAGCACTGAGCCCTGGGGAACCCCACTGGTGACCGGCCTCCAGCCGGATTTAGCCCCATTTACCACCACTCTTTGGGCCCGGCCATCTAGCCAGGTTTTAACCCAAAGGAGAGTGTGCCTATCCAGGCCAGCAGTTACCAGTTTCTCAACCAGAACACTATGAGAAACTGTATCAAAGGCTTTACTGAGGTCAAGTAAAACTACATCCACAGCCCTTCCCTCGTCAACCAGGTGGGTCACCCCATCATGGAAGGTGATCAGGTTTGACTGGCAAGACCTGCCTTTCATAAACCCATGTTGACTGGGCCTTATCACCCGGTTAACCTGTATGTGCTCATTAACAGCACTCAAGATAACCTGTTCCATGACTTTGCCCGTCACCGAGGTCAGACTGACAGGACAAGCTATCACACCTCCCTTTTGGGGGATATCAACATTTATGTTGCTATCAGTATGTGTTTTGCTGTGGTTCATGCAGTCTTATAGCTCATGTTTTGCTTGCTGCATGCTCATCCACTGTACTTTCAGTGTTAAAGCACCTTAGTGTTGCTGGAGACTGACTTAATTGAAAGCTGAAGAATGGAGAAGCTGCTCATATTAATATCCATATAAGTAGGATGGAGGGTCCATCCCCTGGATGGTTGTAGGAGGTCAGGGCAGGCACATCTGAAGGATTTTGTAGGTCCTGAGAAAAGTTCTGATGTAGTAAAGAAAATAGCAAAACTTTTAGATAATTGTGATTATGTTTTACTTTGTGAAATATGCCGCATATTTTAGCAAGAGACACATTTATTTGACTAATTAAAAAAGATATCTTCTTGATAACTTCCTAGGGAAGTAGCAAATAACATCTGAAAACTCTGTTTCTTGATGCATATCAAACTCATATCCATCAGAGACAAATAATTTAGTGTTATTTATATCATGGAGATACATAACTCATTTTTAATCAGATTCAGCTTCAAAAAAGGTCTAGTCTAATGCTGCAGTTTGTTACCATCGTATTAAAGAAATTTTCTAAAACAATTATAGTGATAAGACATGTAGAATGTAGGTTGTCAGTCTTTATCCTTGAAGTTGGGCATGGGCAAGGATTCTTTTGTTTCTAAAAAGTAGTGTTTTAAGTGATTACATTCCTGAACTAAATTCTCTTTTTCTAGGTTACTGTAGTAAAAGCATGCAATTTTTCACTACTGCTCAATTTCCCTGGTATTCCTGTTTGAACTCTTTCATATGCTTTGCTGCTTCTTAAACTATCAGTCAGTGGTAAGATAATATGTAAGTATGAGTTGACTTTGACCAACAGTTTTACTAGAAGATCTTAAAATCCAGTAAATATTTACTTCAAATATCTTTAGGTGAATGCTTCATTGTTTCCCATGTTGCTTGCGTAAATGTCATAATAATCAGATTATGAAATTTTTGCTTTGCCTTGAGAGCGGTTTCTTTCAATTGCTTTCTCATCTTGTATTTCCAGCTTCAAAATTATTCTGTTGTTAACAACTTTATATAGGTCTTTATCTTTGTTTCTCTTAGTCAATCTTGTTTCTTTCGAACAGAAGACTTTTATTTTTCTGGAGAATAAAAGAAGTATTTTTGTTTCTTGTGATATAGCCATTTTTCTTTTAAGGATATGAGAGAAAAAACTTACAGACAGAGGTAACGTTTAATTAGACAACTGATATAGTTGGACAAAATAAAAAAAAAATTCCTTTCTTGTGTAAACCCAAAATATTTGCTTTTTCTTTCCAAATAGGGTAATAAACTATATAGAAATCTTATCAGATAGGTATGAAGGAGACCCTTAAACAGTATTTTGGTTTTCTCAACATGTACATTGAACCAGTTGAGTAACATAAATTTCCTGGATAGTTTTCACTACACTGTGATTCTGTGACCATATTCTCTCCATGGAGTATAAGACCTTGAATAAAAAACTCATAACCTCAAAAATTCCTGGTAGAACTATTTCTTTTGTAATTGTTTGTTAATTCTAAATCAATATTAGCATCTTCCTTCTGCTGATTTTTGTATTTTCTGTGCAATACTGAAGTTCAGAAGAAATTTCATTCTCAAAAATGTGTCTGGCTATATCCTTTATTCTGTGAACAAGTTGTTCAGGTAAGAAAATTGTTAGTGAAAATAGCCATCAGGCAATGCAATAGATGGAGTCTTTCTGTAGTGCTTGTGTGAGAAATCACCATTAGAGTTCATGACAAAAGAAAGTTATTGTTAAATATTATATTTTTTTTCCCTTTAATGACTGAATAAAATTGAACAGATAAACTTACTAAAATTTCAATCCTTAAACTGAAAGGTTGATGAAATTTTATTCTTTTGGCTAGGATGTAAGTAATTGTCACTAAAATGTAGTAAAATAAGGATCTACTGAAGGGAAAAAAAATAATTCTTGAATAGTATTTTTTTGTGATCTGAATTCTAATAGAATTTTCTGAAGTCATCTTTTATCTACAGATAGCATATTATCTATAATGTTTAATGTATTCGAAAGATATTTTCTATCGTAGACAAGTCTTAATGTCTGGAATATTAAAAACTAATTACACCTTGGTAGAGTTGACATTTTGTACTTTTCTTCAGCTATTTTTATTTTTCTGCTCTGCATGTCCATCTAGATTTTCTCACACATATAGTCTGGATATGAAAGTAAAAGAACAACAACAACAAAAACTTCAGGAGTTGGTGCTCAGTGACAACACTTTGACAATGAAGGAAAGATGAGTATGTATGACTGACAGCTTTGGTATATAACAAGCCTTTTGTGCCATGGCCATGATTTATTGCTGCTTGGCTGCATCGAATCAAATGACTGAGCTCAGTGAGTCTGAGAAAAAACATGAGTGCCTTCAGCATCTCCCATAACTGACATGTGATTCTGACATTTTCATATGGGTTTTTTTTTTTGCAGGTTACTTGCTGTTTTTGCCTTGTAGAGTCTTTGTTTTGATTTTAGTTAGCAGGATTTTTTGGTCTAGACCCTTGAGAATGGCATGAAGCCTGGGCACCTTGAACAGTGTGAGCTCCAAATCTGTGATGAACTTTAGCAAGGAAGGATGCAGACAGTCCTGGCCTTACACTGTTGAGATGCTCTCTTTCATTTGTCCAGTTCAGAGAACTTCAGTTCGGTTTTTCTAGCGCTTGGATCTTGATTTTTCTCTTTTTTTTTATTTCACCATTCACACTGCCTCCCTTTCCTCCTCATCCTCAGTCAGCCAACTCCTCCCTCTCTTGATGTATCAGATGACTTCAGTCCACTGGCCAGACCCTTTTGGATTTTTACCTCATTTTTATTTGAAGTAGATTAATTTTCATACAAAAATGAAACTATGACAAATACTGCAACAGCTTTTATTAATTAAGGAATTTTTTCAAAACGTATTGGGTCTTCTTATGTCGTGTCATGAGGAAACTTTTCCCATGTGAAGGTCTGGGAGCCTTTCTCTCCATCTCTCACTCTCAGGCAACACAATCCTAAACAATTTCTTCACAGATGATTCTCATGCTATACCTAGTGTCAGTGACTGTGACTTTGGAAAACACTTAACATTACTAACTTGATATATAAACCTTGTTGGTCTTTGTTCAGTATTGCCTTCATACTAGGAAGGGAACAGTGAGAAGGATAACAAAGCTTGATATAGATATACTTCTGAGAAGATATACCTGGCAGCCATACAGAGGTGAGCAGCAGTCTTTGTAGGATCACAGCCTTACAGTATCAAAATGTAAAGCTCTGTTAATCAGAAGAAAAATGGCAGCTACAAAAATTGTCACCCTTGTTATATACCCTAGGCTTCATCTCTCAGAATTCACCCCATTATAACTCCCGTAATTCCAGCTGAGATGGTTCAGATGAGCACTGTTGGATGAGACAAGAAGCAGGGCTGTTGCCACCATACAGGTTGTTTGAAGAGACCTTCTGTGAGCCTGGCTGCTGCTGCTGCCTGGTACAACATATGGCTTTAAGTAGCGCACTGGCTTTCAATTTTCTAGAACAGCAGTTACAGGTCAAGCTGACAATAACCACATTGTGCCCACCCCCACAATGAATTTAAGTGGTGATTGAAACAATATCTCATCTCATTTCTATTTACCAGGTTAAAGCAAGTTTCTCTCCCGGATGGGCTCTGATCTATTTGTAGCAGGAAATAAATTTATTTTAAAAATAAATCAAAAAAAGACTCTCAGGGCTGCCAACACAGGTCAGTGTAAAATGATTCTAAAATACTTGGTTATTGTAAAGTTTTTCTGAACACTTTATCTGAAAAATACTGAAAACCTCTGAAAAAGAATTCACCTTCTCTAGCTAGTTTGTACTGAACTACTTGATATACTGAAGCTTTAATGACCTCTCTCCTCTTTTTCCCTCCCTAAATTCTTCAGTTAGATATTTCTAAAAGCATTTTTATGGCAATTGAGAATTTAAAGTAGTCATTTAAATGACCATTCTCACTATAAACTATTGGATATAAGTAGATAAAGCAAAGAGATGAGATAATAATGAATTTTACTAATACAGTTAAAATTTCAAACTTCAGATGATGTTACAGTACATAACTTAAGCTTCCTGTCCCTGTGGAATATCAGGAAGAGGGAAAGAACTTGAACGTTGTGTGTTTTTTTGCAGAAATGCTGTATAGAACTTCAATGATTTGGTCCAATTCAGCCCTAGCTCAATCTTTTTTTTTTTCCCATTATTTTTTTATTATCCCTTAATGTAGACATGACCCTGCAAGGTAGAAGGGGAAAATGGCGATAATATAGCCTTATTCTTTGCTCAAGATAAGCATAAATCCCTTTTCTTCTAAAAACCATAGCATTTCCAGGTCTTTGTAGTAAGTTGTAGGAGTTCACAGATGATTTTCTTGCATTTAAATCTAATATGTACGTAAAAGTCTATATGGTTAAAGACCAGTTTCCCAACACACCTATCTATATCTGAAGAATTACTGTTAGAAAGCTAAATCGCATCAGGAAAAAGAGAAGCTAACGGGATGAAAATGATCATGAGAAAAAACCCTGACAATTTAACAGATTTATTCCTACTTGTTTCTCTTGTTCTACATGAATAAAATTTAAATATTAGATAAAACTTTTCTAAATGTGCCATGTTTTATTTTTGTTGTAATGCAAGAATAATGACAAAAGTTAGATTCTCTACCAGCCTGTAACTTACAGATATGTTTTTTCAGTGTTTCTTTGAATTAGTGTAACAGTCCGTTATAAGAACTGTGTAAAAAATTTTCCATCTATAACAAAACTTGTATAGTATGACTTTTTTAAGGGGATTTTTTTTTTTCCTCAAAGTCAAGTTTTTCTTCACTCAAAGTACATCAGAGGTGAGCATTAACCAACAAAACAGGTAAAGTTCACAGACAGCAACATTCCCGAAAAAAAAACCAAGAAGATTTAATTTTCTAAGTAACTGACAACTAACTGTAGTGTACATATGTTTATCCTATATCTCTGTCAACCAATTTTCTTGTATCAGTAGAACAGATGCCCAGGAAAACAGCTACTTATATATTTCACTACAAGTGTGCTTCATACAGGTCTCCATAAGGCGTACAGCAAGGAAAGAAAGAAACAAAAAAAATCTTTAAGAAAAGAGTTCAGCAAAGCTGCTTAAAATTAGAAATGAGACAAGAAGTTATAAATCTATGTAATCATTTTTCCTCTACTCTGTATTTTGCAACAGTTACCAAAAATTACTTGTACATCCTCAGATTGTATTCCTTTTTATGTCTTATTTGTGTGGAGCAGTGTATAGTTGGATCAGCTTGCTAAGTGCAATGTGTCTTCTGTTTAGGCCTAGATGATCACAAAATGAAGATATTCCTTTAGAGATTGTCTTCTGTGCTGCTCTGTGGAGGCAGGGCAACATCAGTAGATATCAGCAAAAAGAAAGGAGCACCTGGAAAAGTGATTGAATGATATGCAAACTCAATTTTACTGAAAGATAAAGTCAAGAAGCTTCAAAATAATGATCTTCCACTTTACAATCTTCTATACAAGTGTGTAACAAATCAAAACCACCCCTAATACTCCTTAATATTAAAATAAGCAAAACCCAATTCAAATATTATGTAGAGAGACATAAGGAGAGGGCGGTAGAAATCAGAGGTGTGAACAGCCTCCTTAGGTGGCTGAATAGCAAGCAGTTTGTCAATGAAACTTCTTAGATATTTACTGAAAGAAAAACAAGAAAATACTCCTCTCACACAGGTGAGCTCAGCTGGTTAAAGCAGATTAAATGGTACCCTGCTACATCACAATGCGAATTTACTAACACTAGTTAACTTCTGCGAGTGTAAATGTCACTAAAATATGGAGTTACCAACGCACTTCTCTGTCTACTGTAAATGAAAGTAGAGCTTGGACGATTAAGTAGTGTGTGATCACAGCATTACTTTTGGGAATATCAGCTATTTCATCAATTTTTAAACTATACTTTTTTAATTTTTCCGGTTCATCTCTGAAGAAAGTGGTCAGTGCTCTGAGCTTCGAAATCTTGGATGCAGCTACTCTGAATGTATTTCTTGTCTGTGTTGCCTTAGTGTGGCTTTGAGAGCAACAACTTCTCAAGAGTAGCTTGAGACTATATTTCAACACAGTGAAATTTGCCTGAATATTCTCTAGTACCAGATTCGTGTAAGGAGCTATACACACAGTCTCTTAGAAATAAAGTTTTCCAGAGATCTAAGCAGAATACTGGAATTTGAGTTGAAATTAAAAAGCTTTCTTATGTTTAACAAGATTATATATTTTTATATATATTTTAATATATATTCCATGCCATATGATGTCATACTCAGCAATAAACACTGAGAGGGAAGATAGAGGAAAGGGGGATGTTTGGAGTTCTGGCATTTGTCTTCCCAAGTAGCTGTTACATGTGATGGAGCCCTACTTTGCTGGAAATGGCTGAACATCTGCCTGCTAATGGGAAGCAGTGAATTAATTCCTTATTTTGCTTTACTTGCATGCACAGCTTTACTTTATCTATTAAACTATTTTTATCTTAGTCCATGTGTTTTCTCTTTTTTTGCCCTTCTGATTCTCTTCCCCATCCCCCTGAGGGGTAGTGAGCAAGAGGCTGTGTGGGGCTGAGCTGTGGTCAGAGGTCAGCCCACCACAGGTGAAAACTCTTCCCTTGCATATTTTAGAAGTAGAAGGCTGTCCTTGGCTAGAAGATCATTGTCTCAGGTAGAGAGGCAGGACAAAAGGAACTAGAATGGATTGGATGGGCTGCAAAAGAAGCAATGAGATTGAGCGGAGAAGTTCCCTTCCCTTCCCTGATGTAATAACTATCCCACAGTGAAAGGTAGGAATTTTTTTATTATTTCCTCTTCCCCACCATTAGGCAGGTAGGAGACTGAGTATTAAAGCCAAGACAAGAACTTATCTTCCTCTTCAAGGATAGTGATGTGGCTCTCAAACCCTTGAGATTGCTCTGCTTCCACTGTGTCTTTAAAGTCTGTACATCAGAGGACTTCGACTGTACAAAGCTAGCTTTTTATTAGAACAGGAATTGAAACAAGGAGCTTTCAGAATTAAAAAGAACAGAATATGAGAAAGAATGGAAAAAAGTAGCTTGTAAGCAAATGTCTCCTTTCCCTACTACGTCTTTGCATGATAGGTTTCAGAAAACCCCACAGAGTATCTGTGGGTCCACTCTGATTCAGCTGACGGCTGGTCACATGTCAGTACTGGGACCATTTCTGTTTAACATCTTTATCAATGATCTGGATGTGAGGTTTGAGTGTATCTTCATTAAGTTTGCTGATGACACCAAGTTGGATGGGAGTGTTGATGTGCTTGAGAGTAGGAAGACTCTACAGAGGGATCTGCACAGGCTGGATCAATGAGTCGAGGCCATTTGTACAAGCTTCAACATGGTCAAGTGCTGGGTCCTGCACTTGGGCCACAACAACCCCTTGCAGTGCTACAGGCTTGGGGAAAAGTGGCTGGAAAGCTGCCTGAAGGAAAAGGACCTGGCGGTATTGGTTGACAGCTGGCTGAATATGAGCCAGCAGTGTGCCCATATGGCCAAGAAAGCCAATGGTATCCTGGCTTGTATCAGAAACAGTGTGGCCAACAGGACTAGGAAAGTGAGTATGTCCCTGAACTCAGCACTGGTGAGACTGAACCTCAAATACTGTGTTCCATTTTAGGCCCCTCACCACAAGAAAAACATTGAGGTGCTGGAACATGTTCAAAGAAGGGCAATAAAGCTGGTGAAAGGTCTAGAGAACAAGTCTTATGAGGAGCAGCTGAGGGAATTGATGTAGTTTAGCCTGCAGTAAAGGAGGCTCAGGAAAAACTTTATTGTTCTTTACAACTACCTGAAAGGAGTTTGTAGTGAGATGTGAGTCTCTTCTCGCAATTAACAAGTGATAGAACAAGAGAAAATGACCTCAAGTTGTGCCAGAGGAGGTTTAGATTAGATATGAGAAAAAACGTCTTCACTGGAAGGGTTGTCAAGCATTGGAACGGGCTTCTCAGGGAAGTGGTTGAGTCACCACTCCTGGAGATATTTAAAGAACTTGTAGATGTAGCACTTAGGGACATGGTTTGATGGGGATTTGGTGGTGCTAGATTAATGGTTGGACTCAATGATCTTGAAGGTCTTTTCAGACCTAAGTAATTCTATGATTCTATGACTCTCACTGCTCCTTCTAGCTCTTCTTCCCTGCACGTTGTGCTCACCAGTCCTTGTGTAATGTGATCTTTTCTCTCCTCACCAAAGTCTCAACCTTATCTGCAGTACAGCAAGCAGGACAAGAAAAATAGGCCCTTGTTAACAATCCACGTCCTTTTAAGGGACTTGACTTATGTTCACATATATTAACTGTGAATATGTGACCTAAACAATTTTTATGAACTCTTGCAGAGAATAACGACTCTATTCAGGAATGAAAAGAAAGCACGCAGTTCCAAGTTTTCACAGTCAGAGAAAACACAGGATAATTTCCACAAAACCTTATCGTATAGTAACTGAAGAAAGATCTTACAGAAAAAAGACATTTGAGAGGGAGCTCTTGTTTGTCTGTTTGTTTGGGTTTTTTTTTGCAGACATGGGTCAGAAATAACACTTTTGGTTTTATTTCTGTAAAGGACATTAAAACTAATGGAGTTAGTTCAGACTCATGTCTAGTACATTCTTTTTTCTAATAGTGATAGAGAATAGTGAAGGAAGACAGAGAAAGTTAAGATAGGAGCAAATTTAACTCAACAGATCAGATTTCCATTGCATAAACTAGTCTGATTGGTGTTCCTTCACATTACAGTATATTATTACAAAAGACTGGTAGACACTAAGAACTAGTGTTAGAAAAAGACCAACACCTCCAAAGAGTAAGTAATCACCCCTGTGAAACTTACCGCAAATGGAGTCAGATACCATAATTAGATTTTAAGACACATTTGTTCTTATGTATGTGATGATAAAGCAAGTCTCATGATTCAAGAATTGAACAAGATTTTCTCTCCCATGAGTTGCACTATATTACTGTTGCACTTGAATGCATTCATTTCTGGGATGCAGCAGAGGAAATATATTGCTTAGAGAAAATGTAATGATGGACTTTGCTTAAGGCAGGTTATGGAATTTACTGAGTCTGTTGTCTGATCAAGTACAGCAACTGCTACGTTCCAAACTCGAAACTGGATTCCCATAAGAGTGGCATCTTTCATTTTTTCTTCATACGTATTTATTCCATGAAATTTTGCTTTAGGAGATAAAAATCTTGGAAGTCAAATTAAAGGTTAAACCAGTTGTCCTCTGTGCAAATACATTGAAAAGGAAAAGTGAAACATTTAAAGATAAGATGAAAATAGAACTTAAAATATTCAGGATATTCAGCATGACACAGATATTCTGAAGGCTCTTCTAGTTTTGAGAAAAGATATAGACTTTATTACAAGAAAGTATTAAAGCATTTGAAAGCGGTTATTTTTTATTCTAAAGATGGTTGAGTTCTGTTTGGAGGGCTGAAGGGTTATCACTTGGAAAAGATATTGTCCTCTTAATGAAAATCATATTGGTGAATACTTGACTCCCAAATTAAGCTAGGGAGCTCTATTTGAGTTTTTAATGTATAGATTTACTTATTATTAAAGCTACTGTCATGAAATTATATGATCTCTCAGGACTTTACTCACAACAAGTGAAATAATAATAGCATCATTTGATCTTGATCAGGCTGTGGGACGTGGGACCTTAGTTTCATAAATATGTATACTGACTGAAAAAGTGAAGATCTTACTTTGTTTTCCATAGGTCATTTTCTTTCTAGATAATAATCAGATCTGAAATTAAAAACTTATCTTATCTTGATATTGTACATGTTTCTCTAACTTTGAGAAGATGAATCTACCTCCTCTCTCCCAGTGTTGTAAAATCTGAGATAGCTGAGAAGTCAAAGTAATGTATTAAACATCTATTTAGTCTGTTGATGATCACGTATTTTAATTGTCTTTTTACATTACCACTATATTGTTTTTCCAGTAATTTTTTATGACTGAAAGTGTTTAGAACTGACTGACTTCCCCTCTCTGCCCCCAGTAAATTTGCAGTAAATTCAACTTCAAGATGAAAATCATATGAATTTGAGCACGGGTTGAGGTATTTTTTTGAGGTGGTAGTGGCTTGTTTTTGAGGGAAGGGTGGTTTTGTGTGTGTGTGTTTTGGTTTTGGTCATTTGCCAAACAAATGTGTTTTTTTTTTTTCTTTTTCCCGTGTCAAGTTCGAGACACTTTCATTTTTCTTATATCCTTGGTGACAATTTATGTTTTCTTAATGACCTCCTTTGACTTAATCATTGAGCTCTTACTGAGCAAGCATTTTGGCCCCTAATGATTTCTAGGAGGAGTTCAAAGTACATATAAGGACTTTCTTTACTCTGTCAGCATCATTGTCTTTTGCTGTTGTGACATTGATATTGGCTATGATTAATAAAATCAGAATTAGCATTGATATGAATGGCATATCAAAGTACATTTATACCTCAATATGTAAATATACCTTAATTTTCATGTCAGAAATATTCAATTCTGTGTTGTGAGTTATGACTTTCTTAGAGATAGGCATGTGGCCAAAATACAATACCCCTTCTAGAAATGCAGAGGAGAGTGCCACTACGGTTTAAACGAAGCTGTCACACGTTGCACTGGAATCAGAAAATTTCTGCCATTACCACTGTTTATCTGAGAGGGAGGTAACCTCCATACTAGAGACATCAGTTATGTTCAAGCGGTTTAACAGTCATCTAGGCCACATAGATTTTAAGACTTTTGTGTGAAATCTTTCTGATCACTTTCTATGAAAGTCTAAATTAAAGACACCTACAGAAGCAAAATAGCATCTCTAAAACCCCAATTTGTTTTGTTCTCATTGAATTTTGCATACTCAAGCTTAGGTAAACACTGTGTAGACAAGGAAGAAAAGTAATTGCATTTTAACATCAAATTTCCCCTACTGCTGCTTTTTTTTTCCCCAAAAATTATCAGCTTCCTCAATTGTCTACAATTTTGTCTTCTTCTTTAGGTATATAATCCTGTTGCCTTAAAATTAGAAAAGAGCAAAACACAAACTATTAGTGCTTAATATCAGGCACTTCTTGGTTATTTACGGTATTCTGAAGACTTATTGGATGGATGTTTTACTTTTATTTATATGTATTTTTTCTCCAAACTGATGGAAAAGAGCACCTTCGTTAAAGTTTTCTAGAAAGCTGACAGCATTTCCACTGTTTTATGGAAATGTATTTGCTTTTCTAACAGTTATATTACAGGTAACTATACGCGAAGTTTTAAAGAACAATGGGAATAAGGGTTGCCAAAGCAGACGAAGAAAGTAGACATGATGGAAGCAATCATTTTAATAAGGAAGAAAACATGTTTTGGTCACATCTTATTGGAGTACTAGTGTTCTCAGAGCCACACTAATCTTTGCACTTTAAACAGAGGAACTACGGTTTTCAGGTTTTTAGTCCTAACTTTTTCACCATAGTTTTGCGGTGGTGGCGTTATATTTGTTTTGTGCACCAGTAATGTCCAATGTGTTCCTGAGACCAACACTACTATATTGCTGTTTTAGATGTATTATGTTAAGTAGTACGCGGTGGGTACTTCAGTATAAGAGAAGCAATACACTGAAAACAATGGAATTTATTATTTGAACCTGAAAAAAAATATTTTGCTATAAAACATTTCTAAATAGCATTTTGATTTGTTTATTAATGCCAGTAATCTATCTTGCGATAGTAAATGTCTTATTTTTTCTAAAAACAATGTGGTATAATGTACTTGACTGAATGACTTTAAATAGATTGTAAAAATGTCGTGTAAGATTTGCTTTTTTGTCAACCACTTATTAAATGTATCCACAATAAATTCTATGAAATATACTAAAACTGAGTGATGCCATTCCCTATTTTATAGGAGACTTTGCCTTTAGTGACATTAGAACGATAAGCTACAAGAAAACTGCAGCTGTCTTAAGAGTCACACTCCTGTTCCAGATACATGCAGCACTACTGTCCAGAGTATCATTCACCTTGATTACACTGGCATTAAATGGTTCATCTGTTCTAAATCTTCAGTAAAAATACACAGCACTTTTACAGATGCAACCAAAAGGGGAAGAAATCAGTATAAGAAATCCACAATGTTTAGTTCCTTACTAATATCATATTAAACCCATGGTGTATCTCATTCTAGAGAGAGCAGGGGGGGAAGAAAAAGGATCGTTCTTTCAGATTTTACATTTTGGGTTGTCAAATAAAAGCTATCTAGTCCAAAGTTCAAATTCTATCTGATAGCTTTGAGCAAACTGTAAATGCTGTCAAATAGAGAGGAAAGCAATATTCCTATCTTCCCATAGGAAGCAGTAAAAATGACTTGCTGACTAGAGACCATTTTTATAACTAAAATTAAATGCATGTCAGATAGTAAATCAGATGTGTAACCTGATTGTGACTTTCTTTTGCACATCTATGCTCCTGCATATAGACATATATGTACATTAAATATATGTGTTTACACTACTGAAAAATGATAAGTGACTATGATAAGTGACTAGTGAACAATTCACATTTTGGTATTCAAACAAAAACCTCTGTTAATTTTTTTTTCTTGATGGATGCCTAATACTCTCAGAGCTCTGTGGATTCCTTCAAAAAGTATGCACTGAAGAACTAGATTCCTGTTTGACATTACAGGAAGCATTTGGTACAATGACTTATGATGATCACATGCACTTTTAGACACAAAGTTGCTGAATAGGGCAAAGCTATCAATCACTTGTGGTACACGAAGCGCAACAGTTCTCCTGGAGCACAACTGGTGTCTCAGTAGGGCACTTGACTTGGAGTGTGTTTCCTTCTAGGGATGTGGCTTGGTATTTGGTAGCAACATAAAATCAGGGTGTAAGATCAAGAAATTAAAATTAATTCAGAATTATTATTTTTTTAATGATTAAAATCGTGCCTGACTAATTTGGCGGCCTTCTATGATGAGGTTACAGCATGATGGATAGGGGGAGAGCAACTGACATCGTCTACCTGGACTTATCCAAAGCATTTGATACTGTCCCACATGACATCCTTGTCTCTAAACTGGAAAGACATTGTTTTGATGGATGGACCACTCGGTGGATAAGGAATTGGCTGGACGGTCACACTCAAAGAGTTGTGGTCAACGGTTCAATGTCCAAGTGGAGGCCAGTGACGAGTGGTGTTCCTCAGGGGTCAGTACTAGGGCCAGTGCTGTTTAACATCTTTGTTGGTGACAGGGACAGTGGGATTGAGTGCACCCTCAGCAAGTTTGCAGACGACACCAAGTTGTGTGGTGTTGCAGACATGCTGGAGGGAAGGGATGCCATCCAGAGGGACCTTGACAGGCTGGAGAGGTGGGCCTGTGCCAACCTCATGAAGTTCAACAAGGCCAAGTGCAAGGTCCTGCATGTGGGTCGTGGCAATCCTAAGCACAAGTACAGGCTGGGCGGAGAATGGATTGAGAGCAGCCCTGAGGAAAAGGACTTGGGAGTGTTGGTGGATGAGAAGTTCAACATGAGCCGGCAATGTGCACTGGCAGCTCAGAAAACCAACCGTACCCTGGGCTGCATCCAAAGAAGCGTGGCCAGCAGGTCGAGGGAGGTAATTCTGCCCCTCTACTCTGCTCTCATGAGACCCCACCTGGAATGCTGCATTCAGCTCTGGAGTCCGCAACACAAGAAGGACATGGAGCTGCTGGAGCGAGTCCAGAGGAGGGCCATGAAGATGATCCGAGGGCTGGAGCACCTCTGCTATAAAGACAGGCTGAGAGAGTTGGGGCTGTTCAGCCTGGAGAAGAGAAGGCTCCAGGGTGATCTTATAGCAGCTTTCCAGTACTTAAAGGGGGCCTACAGGAAAGCTGTGGAGGGACTTTTTACAAGGACATGTAGTGATAGGACAAGGGGAAATGGCTTTAAATTGAAAGAGGCTGGATTTAAATTAGACATAAGGAAGAAATTTTTCACTCAGAGGGTGGTGAGGTACTGGAACAGGTTGGCCGGAGAAGTTGTAGATGCCCCATCCCTTGAAGTGTTCAAGGCCAGGTTGGATGAGACTTTGGGCAACCTGGTGTAGTGGAGGGTTTCCCTGCCCATGGCAGGGGGTTTGGAACTAAATGATCCTTGAGGTCCCTTCCGACTCTAACCATTCTATGATTTTATATACTGTGTATATATATTTGTATGTATCTTTCTGAGTTAGAATTTACCTAGAAAAAAGATTGTGTGATCAACTCACTTTTACGATACTACCTTGCTTGCTGTCATTAAGAACAAGAAAAAATAATAAAATGATTAGCAATAATTTTTCTTTCTGGGAAGGTTATTTTAAAAGCCCTTTGCTTAGGGATATTTCTACTTCATACAGTATACCTAAGCCTGGCTTATTAAATTCTTTTTGTTCAATTTATTGATTCTTACATTAGTAAAACAGTGATTTAAAATAATTGTGATATCAAAAATGTTATGGAAACTTTTTGAACTGTCTTATTTGAATAAGTTAGTATCTTTTCAGCAGTTGTCTTTCTTGGCGGTAGTTTTGTTTCGGTTTTCGGTTTTGGTTTGTTTTTTTTTCAAGAGTTTTAATTAATAAACAAAGTACAAGGGTAGATCAAGAATATTAATGGTTTCTGGACTGATCTCAACAGAATACTTCAAAAGTTTGTTTTCACTTTTAGTAAATAAGGATACATTAAGCAAGAAATGAGAACAATACTCTGACCACCAACTCCACAAATCAATGTGTGTTGAGCATAAAATCTCAGGAAATAGGAAATCAAATGTTATTTTGCAGATTAAAGTGGACATTTATTAATGCATCTACTCATTTGCAAACCAGCTCATATTTTATCTTATTAGGGTAACCGATAAAACTAGAGTACATACAGAATACTACTTTCTTGTTACTGAAGAGCACTAAGTTTCCCCATTCCACTGAATTTCATGGAAATTGATGGATTATGTCAGCTTCCTAGCAGTTTAGATTCAATGGGATTATGCTACTCAGATATGGTAAATGAATAAACTTGCTTAAGCATTATATTTGTTTTCTATTTAAAGACAGATCTACATAAAAAAAAAAAAATTCATTTAAGCCAATGTTTTCGAGCAGACTATTTCAATTAGTTGTGAAGCTGAGCAGGACTGCAGATAGACACTAAGTGAATTATCTCCATTGGTGAACATCCAGCATAAAGACTTTGGGTAAAACTTTGCCCAGGTTGTCCACTGCCCAGGAAATCAGCAGCTGGAGCCTAAGAAACTATTGATTTACTATAACCTCAATTCTTGCATGTCAGTGAGATAGCTACTAAAACTGAAGCTCATGCTTTTAAAAACTTTTCTAAAATATGAAATTTCTGCAAAGGTAATTTTAAATAATTTTATGGTGGTTCTGAAAACAGTCCTTGATGGAGGTCTATAAGAGAAGGCAGGTTTGACCTCCTGTCAGTTACATTTTTCCGCAAGTAGGATAATATTTAAGAAAAAGTCTCAATTACATTTCTGAATTTTTATTTTAAGACAGTTTGGTAAATTCTGAAGCTCTTTCACACTTGAAAAGAAGCAGATTTTGACTTAGCAGTACAACAGTTTCTGTTTTACTTAGAAAGATTTTGTAATAGCATTGTTATTCTAGTTTTAGCCTTTCTTCCTAAGAAATCCAGATGAAAATTCAGAGGCATGCTTCCCCTCACACCCACACCCACTCCTGCCATTATACTGAAGGGAAATAAAAGCACTTGGAAAATAATTGCATTTGACAGCTCAGCTATATATCTCCTTATCTAGAGAATGAATTTCTTTCTTTTTTTCATGTCAGAATGTGACAAACATTTTTGCTACCTCAGGATTTAAGCACGTTCCTCAATACTCTGATTCAGTTCTGGTTATTATTGGGCTATCACTTTTCGTTTCTCCTAAGTAAAGTACTCTCAAGGCACACTTTGTTCTTGAATACACTAGGCATTTTGTGGAGAATCACTATGGTCTCAATTTATGAGTCAGCAGACTTTCATCTTAATGCCTTGAAGTCACTCTTAAGTCAAGGCTGGGTAAGGTAAAATGTTTATGAAAGACAGAGATTAGAAGTAAAATGTTAATGAAAGACAGAGATTAAAAAAAATGAAGACAATCAAGTTATTAATCTACTTCCATTAAGTCTATATCATAAAGGTATCTTTTCTGTTATCTGTGTGATATCCTGACCCCTATCATTCAGTTTCTGTAATTTTGAAAACCATCTACCTCAGGATGAATCTGTTAAAGGAAAATCTTCTGCAGTGGAGCAGTTAGCTTTAACAGACAATTTCTTTTTGAAGTCCCCCCTTTTTGAAGTACTAATTCTTTATTTTTTTTCTTATCTAAGAGATATCAGAAATGGCTAGAATAATTAAAATAAGAATTATTTTCCTTTGAAAATGTCTGTCCATTAAACCACATGCAGTCTTTTTGACCAGATAGTTAATACTTTTCATAAAGAAAAGCATCTCTCCTTTGGTTTATTTCAGTGTGAACAAGTCCTCTGTATTGAACTTTTGCTCTATGACCAGCCTGTGCAATGATGGTGTGCTTGATTTAGAAAAAATATGTAAAAATCATCTGGATGAGCTAAATGTGCACAGTTCATTATTGTCTCCTTACTGATGAGGTTCTAAGTGTCCACATGGAGGTGGGAGTTGGGGCTTAGGATGACAATTTTCTTCTTGAGCTACTGGTCATAACACCATTCAAAGATCTGCTTGCAGCTACAAAAGCATAGATTAAAGCTTCACTTGAGAAAAGAGTTGATTCTGTTTCCCACTCATTTCTTGCCTTTGAGAGTGCTCTGGCAAATGAGAGCTCTGCTAAGTGCCGGTTTCAAACTGTACAGGTCATGGGTTTGCTCACTGAGAAAAGGAATGAGACAAATACATTTTCTGTGTGTTCCCAGGAGAATCTGAGGATGAGAGAACTTGACAGAGGCTTCAGCTGCACAGAAAAGGTAGGCAAACCTGAAACCAAGGAGAGCAATGATCCTGGAGGCTTTCAAAATGGGAGGTGGTAGGCTAAAATTCCTGAGTTTGTCATCACTTGTTGGGTTCCTCTATTAAGAAAGATAAAGTTGGGGAAGTAGAGAAGTTACTCTATCTTGTGGTGTTTTGAGAAGGTGTTCATTTCTCTATATACAAAAAACAATCTTAACATCTACCAAAAAAAAGTACTTGAAAATCCATGGGGTATGAATCATGCACAAGCAGGTTGCGTGTACAGCTGCTATTATAATTATACCTGAGTCTGTGATTAATACACAATGAATCCAAGCAGCACCTTTGTGTAGGTAGATGGGAAGAAGCTGCTTCTCGAATGCTTTCAGTACCTGTGTATTCGCACTAAGCTGCTTCTTATATGATCAATAACGTATGCTGACCTTAAACAATGCAATATTTGTCCTTCATCAATAGAAGGACAAATAGATGCAATATTTGTCCTTCATCACTGAACACTTATGCTGTCAAAGCCAGTAATTAGTCCTTTAGGAAAGTTTGCCTAGTGTAATATTTTTGGCTGCATCCAGGAAAACAAATAAAAGGTAAACTATTCCATATCTTGCTTTTACTCAGTTTGCTTTCATTTTATTGTCTTTCCAACAAATTATTTGGCTTTCTTACCTTGCTTTTTTCTCTTTATTTTTGTAAATGTGAATGTGCACATATGAAGGGTGTGCTGTTTTCTCAGTATTCTACTGAGAAAAAAAAAATGATACTCCAAGATTTGAATTAATACTTTTAACATCAAATTTGAGAGTGGCAGTAATCCACAGATTTATGTTATGGAGAAATATAACATAAGTCATTAATTGACTGTCATGCTATGACACAAGGTCAGACCAGTAGAGGTCAGGGAGCAATTTGACCCGTCTTCCAGCTTCCCAAGAAAGACAAGATCCTTATACCTGTCCCGCCTGCCCCGGCTGGGCAGCCCACTAAGTCAGAGGGTGTTCACCTAACCTATTCAGGGACCCCACGGAGAGCGCAATGGGCCAAATTCCTTATATTCTCTATATCAATTATGAAGTTTCTGGAAACTTATCTTTTTATATATATATATGATAAATTTTGTTACATATGCTCGTGACAGGATGAGGATTCAAAGATAGCTGGTGATAGGGACTGACTGCAAAAACAGATTTGATTTGGAATAATATAAAACTAGAACTGATCAGTGATAATACTAAATAGCTGCAAGATGTTAGTAAGTAAATACTCATAACACAGAGCTCTTACCCAATAGGCATCCCTATGAGGGGGAGAAGAGAGGTCCAGCCCATTGACTGATCCCAGATGTTTCGATGGAGGTCTTCTCCCTAACATCTCCCTTCTCTTTCGCAATTTTATACTATTTCTTTACTTTTAGGTGGAGCTCGAGTGACATTAGTCATACATACCTTTGCGCAGCCCGGAGGCGGGTAACTTTTGAGGTGGAGATGTATTTTAGTATTATAATGATGTTATAATGAACAAAGTTCAGCTTCAGGACATGATTTCACCATCATTGCTGAGGAAGTAGTTACGGTCCATCTTTCTTGATAGTAACTAGGTGGTTATTTTCGCCTGACATTCTTTATCCATGATAGCAGGGATGAGCCGCGGTACCTCTGTATCACTCTGCTCCCAACATCAAGGATATTGCACATTCCGTTCGACTAGATGCAGGCCCTGTCCATTTCAAGTGCATTCTATTCTGTTCCTGGGCGCAGCAACTATGTTTATCTCAAGGTTGCTCTGATATTACAGCTTATGTTAAGATGTAAGCTGAACTTTGGAGGACAATATTCTCCCATTCCCCCCCCAATTTCTGTTCTTTTTCCACATTGACAAAATTTTCAGAAATTAATTCTAGAAACTGAAGGCCAAGCTCTCCATGACCCCTTTGTGACAAGCATGCTCAAACTCAATGACAGAAATTACTTTGATAAGATTTTCTCAACTGCTGGGGCTGTTCTGGCCTGAACTGGAAATAAAGTCCTCGTCTCCCTCATGCTGTTAATTTCTTCTGATATGAAGTCAGCAAAAGGAGGGAGGAGGAATTCATCCAGAATTTTGGAATAAGAAGCTTTAGGTAGATAGAATATGGGAAAGAGAAATCATTAGTAGAGCAATATGAGAAGCAGGGACAAAGAAACAGTCTGATTTGGTCAAAAACGATGCACTAGATCAGAAGGATCGAGAACAGTCATTCCTTGGAGTTTTAGTCCTTGGTCTCCCGTACATTGTAATGAAGATTTTAACTAACAGAGATCAGCAACCGAGATAGTATATGAGCTCAGAACTATACTTAAACAGTGATTCAGAAAAGCTGCAGTTAGGGGCTATTGTGCTAATTCGCCTCCTTCCCAGAATCTGGAAGAGAAGCAACATTTTGTGGGTTTTGAGACTTTCTCACTTTCAGAAAGAATCTCGCTCTCAAACTGCATATGCAATTCTCAGTGTTTATTTCTGCTTCCAGGAAGGAAATGAACACCCATAGATTCACTACTAGGAAGGAATGGGGAGGCATGAATGATCTTCCAGAAGACAATATACAGAATAAGAATCTCATTTTTTACAAAGAGCTCTAGTGGGTAGAGCTTACAGTGCAACAAACAGTATGTACACTGCAATTAGGAAAATGTTCTGCCAGGGAGAGAAAGGAAAACGGAGGAAATACTCCCAAGATATAAAAATTTTCTCACACATTAGCCTTCCTGCATGTAGAAAGTGGAGTTTCTTTCTTGTTTTGTTCACATCTTGTTTGAGTTGTGTGACCTGCTATGCTGGTTTTAATAAGTTGTCAAAGAAAGTTTGGTTGAAAGTCAGATTTGATGCACAAACTAGTTTACCATATTCCATATAACAGTAGGATCGTTTTATTGTCAGTAAACCTTCTGAAATAATCTGTCCTTAGTTGTATAATTAAAGCAGAAGTGGATTCTTTTCAAACTAGTCTATAATGAGGTGGCACAGACAGCATATTCTTCATGAAATTGTGTACATTTTCTTTATGATCACCAGCTTTTGATATATTGCTAGGATTTAAGTAGACCAGTCACTGAGAGAAGTAAATGAAGAAAAATTCAGAATTGTTATGGTAATAGTCTCAGGTTATTTCATTCATGTTGGTTATGATTTTCTCTACATGTTTATGCATGTGTGGACTCATAAAATTGCATGAGAATTCACTTTTGTTAAACTTTGCTGTCTCATAAAAAAAAAGGGGGGGGAAGAACTGAAGTTTCTTGTCTTTAGAGAAGCAATGTTCTGTGAGTGAAAATATAGGTGCTCTACTTCAGTGTTTTTATGTTCTCTTTTTTTTTTCCTTTCCCCTCCCTGCCCCCCTCAGTGAAGTCTCTATTACAAGAAAAAGAAAGGTGTTGCTTTATTCCTTTATTGTTTTTTTGTAAATATTAACTCTGCATCCCTCAGAACTCTAATCACCCATGAGAATGTTTATTAGGAAAAAAAGGGTGCTAATGAAAGCATTCAGAAAAAGTTAGAGAATGTGAAGGAGACATTTAATTTCCTACAGATAGAGTCTGGTTTTATCTATTCAATAGTGTAACAAGTTTTTATTTTTTATTTTTTGCAGCAGGGTGGGGGAAATCATTTACCTACTTTGTCTGAACACACATTACAAAGAGAAAGCTTGCCAGATAATGAAAAATGCGTCTTTTTCAAAGTATTTACTGCATATTAAAGATCTTCTAAGACATGAAATGAGATAAATATGTGCTTAGTCCAGGCTTCTAAAACAGAAATGAGAAAGGTGGAGTAAAAACATTTCCAAATGGATTTTGTTAAGAAAATGTTCCACAACGTAGGTTGTCTTACATTGAGGGGCTGAGCAACTGGAGAGTATTATATCAGACAAGCTCTGGCAAGGGGCTGATTCTGAAAGCTGTATCTATCCAATAACTTGACTCTTTTCAAGCCAGGTTAAAACGGCACTGGTGCAGCTTGAAAGCAATCTATACTTTCATGCCTGTTTTTTGTGAGAGTTGTGATGCCATAGACTGCAATAATCTTTCAAAATGTTTTCGTCCTGTTCCTCCCTTGTCCAGACTGTAGCAGCACAATTTGGGTGGCATAGCTTCAGTGCCTGCCATTCTGTATGTTTGTGGCTAAAAGAGACTGGTAAAGTTTTTGTGACACCTGCAAGTATTTTTAGATCAAGCCCTCTGATGGTGCAGCTCTTCACTCGTCCCATTTGAAGTGTGTCAGTGCTACTTCAAATGGGCAGTAAAGGAAGTTCAGCTGTGTGAGTCCTTGGCACAGCCCCACAGAGTGCCTACCCCTCAGTGACACCTCTGATGGCTCAGTGCTGTAGCTCTGTCCACCCACTGAGTTTAGAAACTATGTTCTTTTTTTAGCATAGATGGGGACAAGTGTATCTGAAAGCATCTTGTCGCCAAGGTCGGCACACTCCTTTTCTAGGTCATTAATAGATGGGGTCTTGGAAACACTTTGTGCTGGCTCTCAAAGACAGGATGTCTGCAGGCAGACTGAGAGGAGGTTCATGTAGTGACTTGCAGAGAAGACTCTGCAGGAAAGAAGTAATTCTTATATCTATTTTCTAACACAGAAACCAAGGAAGTAAATGGTCTAAGTTTACTATGTGCTGAGTTAGGGGAAAGTTCAGAAAATGATGATAAAAGTGCTCTTGCAAAGTTTTCCTGAGACTGCATGGTGCAGATTCAAATGGACAACTTACACTTTTCGGGCAGGTATTGTTCATACTGGTTCAGTTTTGCACAAATGAGCAAGTAAGGGTGAATAATTTCAACAATTAGTACCATAACAGCACAAGACAAAGAAAAGAAGAATTTGTTGGTCTGTCTTCTAATTCACTAAGTTGAGTGAATGAGATGCTAGTGGCATGATTTTTAATAATACGTATTTTTGGTAGAGTGCATTCTCAGAGAACTTAAAATTCTCATTTTTACACTATTCAGACAATATTCACTAATATACTTTTTCCTTCATATGACATGCAGTTGTGTCATGGCATTCTCTTTTCTTCCTTTATTGTACTCTTCCATGACAAACTAGGTTTGGGAATGGTCAAGAAATAAGGGTACATGGAAGATTTAACAATTAAATAGTGTAATGGGAGGAGAAAAAGAAGTGAATATATAAAAGAGAGAAAAAACTTTCTGCCAGTTGTGTTTTAAATCCTAAAAATTCATTTCTTATACTGTCTATTCCTTTAAAGCTTTACTTGGGAGACTTATAATGGTATTTAGTGAATTTCTTAAAATTGAAATTTTATTTACTTTTGAAAAGAACTTTGTTCATTATGCAAGGATAAATTAAACATCTGATAATTGTTCTTCTGCCTGACTCAATTAAATGTCATAAAGACATTTTATTTCACTAAACTAGGCATTTAAGCTAATAAATTTAAAGGCCAGATCCTGCTCTTGTTTACGTCAATTCAGTGAGAACTTGAGTCCATTCAGGTGTTTATACCACATCCACTGCCAGAACATGGGCCCAGATCCACAGAAAAAGACTCATGTGTTTTCTGATGATGGGGAAGGATTAGAAACTCTGTTTATACAGCTGCAAAATGAAAACTGCTGTTATAACCCACTGGTTGTCTAAGGTAAGCCCTGTCTGGTGATGCATTTAGCCTTCCTGAGATTTGTATTATCTGACATCAACCCTTTCCTGAAGGTGTTCTAAATAATTTTCGTTCATGACAATGATAGCAGGAGTTTCAACCATTTAACCAGTAGCTCTGTGACTCTTAATACCCACCAAAGATGCAGATGGGCCAGATTCAAAGGCTGCCTGTCCAGCATGGACTCAGATTTATATCTTCTGACTAGAAAAACTGCAGGGAATCATGTGGTAGATTTTCTCTCATTTCTCCTTTAAAGAACTGTCACTTTCAATAGATATTTAAATGTTTGTTAGACCAGAGACAGACAGAGACTGTTCTCACCGAGCAGAAAGATGGTTTTGCTTGGTGATTGGGAGGGGAATGACCAGTGTTCCCATTTATTTTTCCAGTGACTGTTTAAAAATCTTAATTCCCTCCACTCTTTCAGATCAGGTGGAAAAGACTTGTCATATGCTCACATTTCCAGGGATCATTAGAAGTTAAATGAAGATTACGACACTTACAATTTCAAAACAGGAAATAGGTGGGATTTAGACCAATGTTTTTTGTCAGCATAATGCCTGGATTGAATTTTAAGTCTCAAAACAGAACTCTGTCCTTGTCCCCAGTGTTTCCCATTCAATAAATCCCTTAAGTGAATGCTATGAATCTACACTTTTTGGTGATACTTGCCTGTCTATTGTCTGGGCTCTGGGGCTTGATTTAAGCTGACCAGTAGCTACTTTCAGAAATACTTTAATTAGTTTGGCTATTTTATCATGAATTCTTGTATGTCTTGGTTTGATTTGTCTGGAACAGCAGAAGCTAACATTCTCTCTTTGCAGTAACCAGTAAAATGCTTGTTAGAAGCCTGGTCTAAAATAGGAATGGCAAATTTTACCTTTTCTATTTTAGAAAGAATCATCATGCTTGTGTCCTACAATCCCTTAGGGTAACTCCGAACAAAATCTTTAAACTGAGTCCGATCCTGAAGTTGATTTTTACTCAGGAGACATTAATTTGGTTTGTGGCTTTTCTTTAGTAGTAAGATGCATCTTAGATTGTTAACGGTAGAGCACTGTAGCAGTATAAGGGTTTTTTCCCCCTAATCTTAAAACAAAACAAAAGAAAATTAAAACAAAACAAAGAAACACACACTCCTCTCCCACCTCCACCCCTCTCTAATTTATGAATACTAGTAATGAGTACCTCTGCAAATAGGTGTCAATGCCACCAGTTATGCTAATCACTGAATGGGAATCTAAACAAGGAATGTGGGTGCCTCCCTAAACTTCCCTTTAAAATCTGAAGCATCCTTTAAATATCTATTCTAAACTACAATTTTGGATGTTCCTTTAAATCCGTATGTCAGAAAGACTTCCTTAGATATTAGTATACATGTTTAAAGATAAAAGAAAGCAACTCCAGATATAGTCTATGGTGCATTCTCTAGTTTTCTTTACAACTTGATTTCCTTTGTGATTAAAGAGTCCAAAGCTGTCTATGATAAAAAAAAAAAACAACAAAACAAAACAACAACAAAGTGTCTTAATTTCTGCTTTTAGTATTCCAACTGAGCAATGCCTTGCTGAAAATATTTAGTCACTTTGATGTTGAGATGCTTCAGATTTTCTGTCATTCTTTAGTCTGCCATTTTCCATGATCTTCCACACATCTCTCGTTTTCTTTCCTTTCTTCCCTTCATTATTCCTAAGGAAAGGGGTGGCAGGGAATGATGGCTGGCTACTTGGTCTGATCAGTAGACCTCATTCTGAGAAATCTAGATATTTCATAGCTTTAGAGAACAGGAGATTTGCAGTTTCTTCAATCCAGATAGCTATCTTGTATGATATATTTTAGTTCCCAAGGGGAGAAGGTATTTCTGGTATCTAGGAATCTCTACAATAAACCTTTCATTTTGGAAAAATCTAGAAACTGCTGTCAGCGCTCATTTTATGGTCCAGTACTTCAATCTGTATTCTGTCTGTGCTCATGCATCATTCTCAGTGACTCCAGTGGGAATGTCACTACAACATGGGAACTGAAAGAGAAAGCACTATGACCTCAGTCTAATATTCACTGAAGTTGGTCGGAAGCTTCATACTGACTTTGGAGTGCAGCACTAGGCAAAACCAGCTGTATTCCACTGCGGCTTATATTTCATAAGCAAGGCCTTGTATAAACGAATAAATAAAGCACTGGTAGTACCCACTCTGGTCTTGTACATTCATAATATGCTCTAATTTAAAAATTCTTTTTTTATGATCAACTCAGCACTGCTTGACCAGTATATTTATGTAGTCTAATTGCACTTACTGTAATTTGAAAAGCATAATTGTTATTGCTCAGTGTCTCTCCTGCAGTTGCAGTCCCGATCCGTGCTTTTTATAATTGAAGCATCTGAAAGCCCACTACAGTTCTGTGCCACTCTTATTTCAATTGTCTGACTTAAAAATCAATTGCCACTGTGGAAGTATTTGCTAGTTTTCAATCATTTAAGAGTTACTAGAACTTTACTTGTTCTAATAATTGTCTTTGCACGCATGAAAATGTACTTGTTGTAGATCTACAGAGTGAGTCTGCAAAGCCAAAATATCTTCTCATCACTGTTAGAAAAAGGACCATGCTGGTAGGAAAGCTTCTGTCCATTTTGTCCATTTGTGCAGCACAAGACCCGCCTCTTAAGTAGCACAAGGGAGATTTATCTGTATACTGGCATTAAAGGTATGGGTGTTTGGTTGTATGATATGACTGCACATGGTATATTCCACAGTATAGGCAAACTTCAATGAACGTAGAAGCATGGCAGGAGAGGGCAATGTTTCCACTAGCACCAAATCACTGTAGTGCAGCACCATTGTTTCCTTACACTTACAAAGCCAAGAGCAGGGGAGAATATTTAGCCCATCAGTAGTAGGTGGTGCAAACTGTTTTGTAGCAGGAGAAGCAATGATGCAATTCTGCTTCCATGTGACATATAGGAGCCGCGGAATAAGAGTGTAAAACTAAGATGTTATCTGTTGTTTTAATTTTCATGATTTGTGCACACTTTAACAGATCTGTAAGTTATGGCTTGTAGCTGTGAATGAGGGGTTCCTGCGTTGAAATTTCCTTTTGGAAATATTTTTTCCTCACAAGGAACTCTAGCTGCTGTTTCCAAAGGCCAGATATATTGTTGGAGTTCATTCTTGTTTATCTTGCTTATTTTCTCCATATTTATTATCTGTTTTCTCATCTCCTTAAGTCTTGTGTATGATCCATAGAAGAGTAAAACTCTGATTTAGAAGACCAAGAGGCCTGAGGGGGAGCATGGCTGGGACAAAAGGTCCACAGCTCCCCTCACAATTTGAATTTAGGCATAAGATTGAAGACCAAATTGGCCAATAACATATTCCATAGAATGCAGTGTCATGCCTGGTATAAAGATGAGTGTTGACAAGTTGTTAAAAAAGCAGGGTTTTTGCTTTTCCAGAGGGTCTCACTGTCTCACTCTCGGACTCTCTGAGTGCTCTCTCTCTCTCACTCTCTTTTTGGGCCTCTCTCTCATCCGGGATTGCAGTATCAGGACTGATCTGTTTCGAGATCATCACATAGGACAGGACAGGCCTTGGTCTTTGGGTGATGAGCAGTTACACTGTGCATCACTTGCTTGGATATATTATCATTATACATACATATATATATTCCTGTATTATTTTATGTTATTAAATTGTTCTTATCTCAACCCACGGGTCTCTCTCCCTTTTCACCTTTAATTCTCTTCCCCATCCTCTGGGCGTGGGGGAGGATGAGTGAACGGCTGTGTGACGTTTAGCTGCCGACTGGGCTGACGTTCTTTTATGGGAGTCCTTAAAGACTCAAGGACTTATTATTACTCTAGACATCTGCATCACTGTGGCTTTTTTTTTTACCAAGACCACAAATTATAGCTTCTTCTAGACCACACTACACTGCCACCTCTGTTTGCCTTGGGGAAAGGGAAGGGCAAATGTGTGTTTTCCTGTAATTAGAGCTCTGGGTCATCTACTCACTGTCACACTGTAATATTTTACTATTCTGTCACTGACTGTATTACTAGAATAGACCATAACCTGGGAAATGTGTTTCAGGTAGATGGCAAGTATGTTTTTCTAGCTTGCAGCTGGTAATTGTTCTCTAAGTGCAGCATGTAGAAGATTACTAACCTAAAGCTTGTGAAACTACACTGAACTACCCATTGGCAAGGCTACTTTTGTTCAAGTTGGCAATAACACACAAAAAATTTCTTCGAATACTCATTTCTGAATGTTTTCTTTATTAAGTAATAGCAACAAGATCTGTGAGACAGCAATGTTTAAAATTCTACTTCAAATATTGTATAGTTTTGAATGGGTAAAATGATTTTTCTAAGTCTGTACATCATTAAAAATCTAACGAGAATTCATGATTTTGCCTCTGGTGTTTTCTTCTATTCTCGAAGTGCCTTTGAATTACATATAGGTCTGAATGGTCAGATACATTTTTAAACTAAATTAAGACAAACGGGATTTCCATTTCTTCTTTGGATATACATCAAAAATATGTGGATTATTCTTACCATGTTTATACTGATCTGATTTATATTCTACATTAAGATTGCATGATCACCAGTCAAGACCCCTATCTATGAAACCTAGGCAGTGCATGCAAACAATATGAAAAACATTAACATTCTCAATCTACCTTACATATGAAATGAATAGGGAGATGAAAGACTATAAGCAGACAACACATCATAGCTAACATATCTTTTGAAACAGTTTAACTCCAGGAAGGCATGGATAAAAGAATTGTTAAGGCTGAAGAAAATAAATTCTGGAGATGGTATGAAGAGTTTTATAGAAATATTTGACTTCAGAGATAAACATGAATTTTTAGAACTCCTTGCATTATGTGAGGTGTCATTTAGGTGAGTAAATGAATCCTTTCACACCACTAAAAATTTACTCCAACAATTGAATTAATTCCTATAATTACATCTTACCTAATGCCCATAGTTCTTGTGATAACTCAGTGTTAAGAAAAATCTCTTGTCAGGCCATCCATATTCACTGTGTCTGATTACTAAAAATAAATCAGGAACAACTCTGTAGTAGATACTGGATTTACTTTAATATACACCCAATATCTGAGAGAAAATCAGGCTCTATCACACTGCATTAATTTGGATGACACATAGTAAATATTATGAAGCTTTCATTTAAATTGGGTATTAAGTATGAATTGGAAAGTAACAAGACTTCAGGTTTAGAATCTTTTTTATTTAAACAAATATCTTATTTATTCAAACTGCAAAATCTGTAAAGCTAAATCACAGAATTTAACTGTGTCTTAGGTAGCACTGTGAGAATTCTCTATGAGATATCCAGTGTGCTGAAATGAAATAAATATATTCTTTAATATTTAATATGACTGAAATACAAAAAAAAAGCCTGTAAATGAAATAGTGAAGTACAAATTAAAACAAATATTAAATATTGTTCCAACAATAAACATGGAAATTCAAAATGACAGCTAATGTCCTGAATGGAATAGTCTTAATATTAAAAAGCATTAGCAAAATAGAAGTGTCAACTTTCTACCTTGCTGAAAAATAATTTATGTAACTTTAGCAGAAACATTTTGGAATAAACAGTATCGGTTAAATATAGAGTTGCAAACAAAGTACCAGAGCATTTTTGCAAAAGCAACTTGGTTGATACTTTGTTGTTGTAACTGAAGGCACCTGAGCGATTATTTCTGTTAAAAACCCCTCCCTCTTAGAAGTCTTTCAGTTGCCAGAGCTTGTGTTTATATGAAATATAATTCTTTGGGTTTGTACCAACTCTGTATATTTTTCTTCCTTCCATTCTTTTTTGCTTGCATTTTCTTTCATTTTTTTTTTTTTTAATTAGTTGTTCGTTTTTTTGTTCTCCTCTAAGAAATTCTGAAGTTTAAACATTTCTCTTGTCTTAAGTTTGGATGAAAGAACTGAATGTTGAAACTCTTTGTTGAAAAAGATGCCTTCAAATACCCTATTCTGACACTGTGTTATCAACTGACTTTTCAGAATTATACTGCTTTTTGTTCTTAGATGTTCTTGAATTCCACAGCAGGTATTGCAGTTTGTTTCTCTTTCCTTGTGAGCAAGCCATATCCCTCAGGTGATGTGCTTCTGTCTCTTCCTTTAGCTGAAGTGCAGTGATGGTTCAAGAAGGAAATATCCTGAAATGATATAATATTTAGTTTTTCAGGCATTTCTTTCCAATTGGAATACAAAACATTGCAACACTGTTTTTTTCTTAAAGAAAAAGACAATATTTATCCTATTAGTCATTCAGGCTATTACTCTTCCTCTTCCTATCCTTTTCTTATGTGAGAAAAAAATTAAATGTAATATTTGGTATAAGACCTGAAAAGTTTTGATTGGTTCCTGTGATATTTCAAAATATAAACCACTTGTTTTCATAACATAGATAAATAATTCTTCACTGAAAGAGTTCTACAATACTTATTCGAGTAATGCTATTGACTTTTAAGTATTCTTAATAACTGAATATTAGCAGTAAGAAAAAAAATCATTTTACGAAATGACTTTTTTTTCCTAATTAGTATGACAGATAGTCTTGAAAATATATTTGTAGTCAGCAACTTTGAGTGTGTGTAGTATATCACAAACATTTTAGCAGTGCCAAGCACTTGGAGATGGAGGAGAGAGAGAGAGATTTTTCATTAAGACAAAGTGACTCTTTGTTGCTCTAGTTGCACAGTGTGGATTTTCTCATAACGGCAAAAAGCCCAAAACAAACTTTTTCATTTGATGTTTAGCTAGACTTAAGACTCTTTGCTGAAAGTATTTTTAGTGCTGTTTAAACAAGAGGTCAGAAACATCTACACATACAAATATATCATTTAAAACAGGAAAAAAATATTATTGTAATAATATTTGATGTACTAAGTTTTAAATCAGTCAGAGACCCATGTGATCAGAGGTGTATGGTGAGATTCTGATATCTCTCAAGTAATTTATTTCAACCGTTGTTTGAATGTAAGAGTGGAACTGATGGATTTAGCTTTGCCAATCTTGTTAAAATTACTCAGCTGTAGAACCAAAAAGTTAATGAATGTGACTGTTATACAGGTTTTAGTGTAGCTCCATCTCCTTTATGCAAGACGTAAGGTTCATTTTGCAACATATCTGATGCTTTACAATATTCATTTGCCTCTCTTAATCTCATTGCTGTTTCCTTGATGTCCCATGCCTGCAAAACCTCATAAAGACAATTAGAATTTTTAATATTTCATTCTCTCAGGCGGTCCTGGAGTATTTCTATTTCTTACATTTCATCTATTTCTGTTCAGAACACAGATGAAACAGGATAGATCAGGAAACTACTTAGAAAGCTATGTATATACGCACACAGTCAATATTTTTGAGAAAGTTGTCTTTCTATCTTATTTAAGGTGGATTCAGACATCTCCACACAACCTCGTTTCTTCATTCAGCTTCTCATCAAGTGCTACAATCATTTTATGCTGTGTCCAATAAAATTAAAAAGACATTGATACGGAATTACTATGAAGATACATCAAAATAAATGCTTGGAGAAGTGAAGAAACCCTGGACGGTATGAATAGCGATGTCATTCTGAAGAGCATTACTGTTCAATGACTACAAAGAAAAGGTTGTTCTCTGTCTAGCTGACTTTTATGAAGCAGACACTGCTGCTAGCATACAGTCAAAGCTTTGAGAGCAAATCAGTGTAATGAAGCTAATATTTAACTTTCTAATTATCCCTCGGTGCTTTTTGGTAAAATTTCTGAATAGTCTGTTGAAGTCCTACCAATCATAAATGATTTCATTTCTCAATTTATCAGTCTTTCTTATTTATTTTTTTTAAACTGTAATTGAAGTTCAATTTTGGTTTGGTTTTGGTTTTCATTTTCATTTTTGTTGTTGTTGTTGTTGTTTTAAATTTTAATTAGCAGTTTTGGTGTGGGGGTGTTGTGGGTTTTTTTTTATTTATTCAGAAGCCCCTAGGTGCCATTCAACATCCTTCTTATTCTCCTGACATTCGTTGCCATGCATTTAAGTTTTGATCTTCATTGTACTCCTGCCTGCTTTCCAGATAATCTCTGAATGGTGGAGGATTTCATAAATCACTGGGTTAGGAGTACCAGACTTCTTTTCAAATTTCCCATCATTTTGTGTGGCAGAAGTCTAGGACTACAGTTGTGGCATCCTCACATCTATAGCTGCCTTGGATAAAACGATGCATGTCATACCATACAGATCTAGTACCAAATCATCTTCTTGCCTAAGGAGAATGGGTCATATTGCCAATGGAAATAAAAAAAAATTGCGAAACATGAAGTGGAAAGGGAGCCTAGACCTACGAATGGTGACTGACATATCTCTAGACAGAGGTAGGCCTGGCATATTCATCTAACTTTGACAGACAAGCAAAGGCATTCAGACACTCATTCATTGATTGATTTGCTGTTTGGAAGAAGATTCAAGCTAACACCCCTGGTTCACTAGCAAAATGTCTTAAAATGTCTTCTCTGCTTTCCTCTCTATAATGAAGTTGTGGGTTGTTTTTTTTTTTGTTATCTAGAAGTAAGAGTGAACTGAGGCAAGGAGAAAATATGTTAGGCTGCTGTAAACAACATTCTGTGTAATATTAAAACAGTCAAATACGAAACATATATGTAACACATCCCTTGAGCTACTGTGAGATGGTTAAGCAGGTGCTTTGTATTAATTATTTTAATTCCACAGATCTTCAAAAATTCATTGGAGACAATAAAGCTGTTTTTAAACGATTAATATTTCCAAGCAAAAATATAGAAATGTAGGATTTCCTTTGAATATTATGAGGAACTATTAAATTTAAGAACCTTAAGAATGTAGATGTGCATTTATTATGATTGCTAACAAAAAAGTATAGAAGAAGAATACAAAAGTGATAATATGAGACTAGAAGGATTTCAACCACTAGTGTTACAGGTAATTTTGCCACTGAGTCCAGAATTTTGTTCTGTGCGTATTTTGTAGAGTAATCCAGTAAAATAATTTTTTATAAGATGAAAATGTTTGGAAGGTTTTTGTCATATTCTGATCATATCTGTGCTTCCGCATCCTTATCTTTGATGCTTTTTACACCTTTATCTTTAAATGGAGATGTGTCTTTAACAGATCACCTGTAAATTATGTTAAATTAAACACCCTCTTGAAGTCTTTCAGCAAATGACAGCAACAGTAGTAGTGCAGCCTTCTGCAAGAAAACTACCATCACCAGTTTATCGTTATGTTTCGTTCAGGTTATCTACTCTGCTGTTATTTTTGCTAACAATAGATACGACAGTTAGGGCTCAGAACTAACAACGATTTGTAGCTTAGACTGTGCCTGATAAAGAGTTTCCATTGTGGGCTATCAGACAGCCATCATGCTATGCTATATTTACTAGGGGAAGATAAAAATGGTAGGGAATGTTTGCATTTCTTTGCCCAATTATACTAATAAAGCAAACGAGCTAGATTTATAGCATATAAGGGGTCTTGTAAAACAGAACAGTCCAAATAATATTTCCTTGCAGCTCTGTGGGTACAACTCAGACTGGTGTCATATCTTGTGTTTTCTTTCTCTGTTTAAATTTCTAACTGCTAGGAAGGATTTTCATCCTGGAGCAAGGCTTGAATATAAAGCATTCTCATATAAAAATAAATTTATACAAGGTCGTAATGTCTCCCCAAGCATAGCCTATATTTCTGATATGTGTTCTGTAGAGATTTGCTAGAGCTGAGTATGAACCCTAAATCAAGAGTAGTGGAAGAGTGATAACAATAACCACAGCGTTCTGCAGTCTTCTCTTTCCTAGGAAGGACCACTACATCTGCCATTAAGAATCCAATATAGATTACTAACACTAAACATGAAAGTGCAAATAAACCTTAAAGAACTGTCATTTTGTACTGTCACTATACATTTTTGGGTGTTTGTGCCCTGAATCATTGAAACAAAGAAGTTTTGTTGTTTTGTTGTTTGTCATTAGCACTCTCTAATAAGAGTACTATACAGGACTTGGGACGTGGCTTTCCCTGAAGCCTGTTGTATGTCTCCATTTTTTGTCTTAAAACAATTACTTTGGGCAAGTAATTTCTCTCTGCCTTTCTTCCCGAAACCTGTGTCGGGGATTACATTTCCCCCTGTCCAGTATGTGTCTGAATGCTGAGGTGGTAAATGCCACAAAAGATCCTGCATAGAACAAAAAATTTGAGCGCATTTCTACGCTCAATTTTGATTTCTACGTCCTTTGCATCCTTTAGAAGAAACATTTGCACTCTTGAATATAGATTTGGGGAAGCCCATAGCACATGATACTCCCTCCGATACTCTTGATGTCCTCAAATAGAATAGATTTTCAAAAACAATGGGACAAATACAGCTGAAGAAGGTAAATCTTTCTGCTTTCTCTCTCAAAAGTAATTGGTATTAAGTGACTTGTAAATTTTTGTCTCTGTCTTTTTCAGCTGTTGACTTGCTCATAGGAAATAATTTCCTGATTTACTTTTGGTATATACTTTTGCAAATAGGAGAAGGAAACTGTATTTGTATGCAGGATAATGAAGAATGTCTATATAATAACAATACACTCTTGGTCTCCAGACTATTAGTTTTTAATACTTCAACATTTAAAACATATTACATCTACTCTTGTTTTCCTTGGTAACTTTTAAAGAAATACTTCTAATGCTAAACTAAATAATGAAAAGAGCTTCACAGAAGGACATTTACTATGGGATACAGTAAGATATGACATTTCACTTAAGTTTTTCATTATGGAGGAAGGGACTGAATAAGGAAGAAAGGAATTCAACCCATACACTTCCTCCCCACTTCCCACTCTCAAGTTTAATAAACCAAAGGTAAACTTCCTAAATATTTAATCACCTATGGCTTTTACAGAGTAAACGGAAAGATGTTCTTGTACAGAAAGGCACATCATCTATCTTAGACACGTGTCTTAGAATGATATAAGTTTCAGGGATAACTTTCTCTGTTGACTATAGAAAGCCTAGGGTGTCATTTTGGACAGGACAGTACATGGTAACATAAATGAATGATGACCTGGATATATAATGGTGAAATTACATTTCTCTTTAAAACAAACTGCTGTGGAGGGACAGCCTGTACTTCATGTCATAATGTATTCCTTTGAGACCTTGTGGAACATGAAACTACTGTGTTCAACCAAAATTTGTGGAGTAGGCTCTCCACTGCAGCAGTTGAAGAACGGCTTTTCTCAGATGTCGTTTTCACAGAGAGCTTCATAACGCTGCTAAATAAAAAAGCATCTCTTGATTCTGTAGGAAATTTATTAGGAACTATGCAAAGCTCTGAGTGTTGGAGGATGATGAATCATATGTAAGGTTTGGAAGTGTCTTTTACAGAAAAAGCAGCAATACCTGTTTCTCCATACTTTAATTTATCTAATATGTCATTTAGAGAAAAGGTAAAATTGGAAAACTGAGAAAAACATAGGACTTTGAATAGCTGTTCTCTGGAAGATTTATTTTTTAGGTGATATTTTGAAAGTTTTTTAGCAAATACATGTTCTACAATATCATTAAGAAAAATTGCTTTGCAGAATAGAGATGCTTCATCAAAGCCTAGAAATAAAATATGCTTCTATTCTAAGAGTATCATACCCACCTCCAAAAAAAAAATCTAGATTATATTACGATCTAGCATGGAATCTTACATTGAAAGACATCATCAAGGTTAGTAGGTCATGTAATTAGAAGATTAATCATAAACTTTAGTTCTTTGTGAGAGTTGCATTCACTTCTCCAGCTGGAATCAGATTCTCATACCTTCCCTACTACAGGTTTTGTTGTTTTATTCACTTGGATTTCAGATTCTGAAAATATACAAATTAAAGAAGGAATTTTTTTACAACAGAATGCCAAATCTCCTTTTCTCGCCACAAACTGCTCAAGATTAGGACACCATGGAAAAAATAACAGGCAACCATGAAATTAAACTTCAAGACATACCATACAGACCTCAGATCAAACAGCTAAGCAGTCTATGAACACTGTTGATAGTGCACTGATATTTATAGCTGGTGCTGAGACATCAAGGACTTTTCAGCTTCCTATTTTTTAACCAGTGTGCAGAAGCAGAACAGGCTGGGGGGAGCATGGCCAGGACAAAGAGTCCACAACTCCCCTTATGATTTCAACTTAGATTTTGGATTGAGGGTCAAATTGGCTAATTAAGTATTCCATACTATGCAGAGTCATTTGCAGTATAAAGATGAGAGTTGACCAGAAAGAGGTGTTCTTGCTCTTCCAAGTGCTCTTCCTCAGATTTTTGTCTCATGGAGAGCCATTTCTCTCTCTCTTCTGACCTCTCACTCATCCTCACTACTCATCGTGGTGTCAGGACTTACCCATTTTGGAATCCTTTGCCAGCTGCCAGTATTTTGTTATGTGAAATATTCTGCATTTTTTTCTCCATACATCTGCTAATAATGAAACATTTTAGTTGCTTTGTATTTTGTTTTTAAAGATTTCTCAGGCAGCCACGGAATCTGAACGACAGTTAAATAGTTTGAATTATGTGGAGTCGAAATAAATGAAAATTTATTCTTATACTGGAAAATGTCTCTCAGTTTCAGTGACAAAGGATGCTATTTGTATTACTGAAGAGATGAAGGAATATTAAGGGGTAAAAGAAAACCTGAAAGATCTAGTATTTTATCTTTTTTTAGTTTAAAAGTATATAACTGAGAAATACAATATGATTTTTTTTTTCCCATTGACCCAGTTTAGAATTAGTTGCACGACTGGTGCCAGCAATGTAACATATAGCAGCATCTGTGCTTAGGACTATTTGTAGGAGGCAAATCTGAGTGTTAACCAAATTTCCTCATAACTTAGTATGGTATCCTTGGAATTTCTCGTAAAGAAGAAAAAATCCTAAACTCTTTGCTAATATTATTGAGAGACTCAACTGAAATAAATGCAAAATCTAATATAAAGCTCATGGATGCAAATACCCTCGTTGTTTTATCAAGCATTTAATCTATGCAGTTATACAGACCTTTTCCAGTTAAGTAACTCTGTATGCTAATAGAAAAACAGATCCCATTTGCATCTGAATGTTTAAAGGAGTATTAAGGTATGTGTGCTAAAAACTTTTAAATACTCTTCAATCCAGGAAATAAGTGTGAGATGCTGATATTTTTTGACTCATTAGACCTAAGCAACTCATTCTGAATTTGTAATATCAATGGCAGGTTGGGCTTTGTGATAAACTCCATGCTGCTATACAAGAAAAATGGGGCAAAGAAATTTAAGTCATGATGAAAATACATACATTTGAGGGCCATTAATAGCTTTAAAAGACAAGGACGAGAGTTCTAACTTAGTTGAACTGTGGAAGGACTGTAAGGAGACTTGAGTAACTACAAAGCATTTCCCTGTGCTTCTGCCCTAGTCCTAGGAAGGGAGATGAAGGCAGAATTGAAGATAGCTCAAAATTAAGAGATTAATTGAGCATCAGACTTCTGGTCACAGGCTCAGAAATCTTTCTTTTACTGCCAGGGAGGGTCATCAGGTCCTGGTAAGGAAGAGAGTGAATAAGCAAATATCTTCTCTCTTTTTGAGTATGTTGTGACTAATATTCTAAGAAAGCTTGCTGTTATAATTTAAGGGAAAAAAAAAATGGAAAAAAAAAAAGTGAAAAGGGAAAAAAAAGGAAAAAGGGAAAATGAGAGTGGAAGAAAGAGAGGAGAGGAGAGGAGAGGAGAGGAGAGGAGAGGAGAGGAGAGGAGAGGAGAGGAGAGGAGAGGAGAGGAGAGGAGAATGATCTCAGCAAAATTAATGTTCTCCAACACTGTAAAACGCAGTGGTGGACATTTTGTATTTTGATCACTGTTAACTCAGTATACTCAGCTTAAATAGAAAGCAAACTCACAAGAGACCTGCAATTTATGTTGTCACTTGTTGAATGAACAAATGTTTGCTTTATGAGAACTTTTGAGGAACGAGAAATCATGCATTAAAATGTCCAAATACAATCAAAAATTTTGTAAGTTCATCAAGATTCAATGGAAAAAAAACAGGGTAAAACATGATAACTGCTAGAGCGGAACTTGGGACTCAATAGAAAGAAGTTTCAAGGTGCTATTTCTTTGAAAAGAAACCCTTTGTGCGAGAGGTGAGGTAGCATAATAGGACACTATGCATTTGATTTGGAATTTTCATTGGTTCAATGTAAGAAATGAAGATTTTTTTTCTTTAAGCACATGAATAATTTATTTTTGTATTCAATCTGTTTCTGAAAATAGCCTGTGATCAACTTATTTTAATGAAGCGTTTCACTGAACCTGGTGATATTACTCTTCTGAGTAAATTCAGCTATGAGCATTTCGATAACCAAATCCTAGTTGAAAGTAGTGTAGATAAGGAGTTGCATTATTGAATCTTTACGGTAGAATTGCAGACAGCATTATTTGGTAACATTAAAAAGTATGCATGTTTCAGACATGCCCTTTCTAAGTTTTTCTGTCAGTTGTGTGTACTATACAGTATGAATAGGCTTAAAATGGACAGGAATGATGACTAGAGGTCCAAAAGAAGAGGCCATACTGTAGACCTGAAGATGTGGAGGGAGTTGACTAAAAATTAAAACTAGAGGGGGAAAAAAAAGAAAACCCACAAAAATAAAACAGAGCATGACTATAGGGGAAATGAGCAAAAGAAAAAAAAGGTACTTGTATTTGCTGATTCTTTCTTATAAAGCAAAACCTTACAAACTTTATTTTAAAATCAGTTGATTCCATTTCTATCATTGAAGGACTGCATCAGCAGCAACTGAAGTTTTACCTAGAGAAAATAAAGGCAAAGGATGATTAAAGGTCTTGAATAGCAGAAGTAGCAATCTTCAGAAAACTGTAGGGGCAGTATTATGCACCCAAGCATCTATTATGGCTTTCAGTTAAATCATTTTAGTTTTACACAATGTTCACTTCTTGAAAAATTACAACACAGAACTTTCTACAAAATGCTCGCTTTGATTCTGTTAGGGAAATATAGTAATCTTTTCATCTTTCTCACTTCTTCAGTAAAACTTTTGCTGGTGACCTAAGTTTTTCCCTCCGGTTTTTAATATGTGATTTCAGTGTTCTTTTTTAAAATGTTCATTTTCTTTGCCATTATTTCTTTTCTTCTTGTTCCTCCTACAGATTTCATTTCCTTACCATTTGACTGTTCACGGTGTTCCTGTTCCCCTGATCATCTGTTATTTTCTTTGGTCATTACACATTTCTAAAGAAGAGTTCAGCTGTACAGAGACACAGTGCCACAAATGTGTATAGGCCAGGAACTAGACTCAGCTTTTGCTTTCTCTTGATCTCTTGTGCACACAGAAATATTCTTATTGCTTCACTAGACCCAAAAACTTTCCATATTTTGTGTGTACATCTTACTTTTCTGAAGTCTAAAAAATTAAATTTGGTGCTTGAACAGCTGTGCTTCATTTCTGGCTGAGGAAATAAGTATGTAAGTATGGCCAGAAATGCAGTTCAGTGAAAAATAAGCAATGCTTTGGCTCAGTCACAAACATACAGCAAATGGTGTCCACTATTCCGACTTATATCCAGACTTGTTCACTGAGATGTAAGCAGTCTCTCCCTGCTCAACTGTCATTGAAAATACTTATTCATGGGGGTACTATGCAGGCTCCACTACCGTTGGACAGTTTTTTGTCTGTTTTCAGTTTTGCCAGATATCCCCTGACCTAACACAGATATTCCAAATTTCATGAGATTACTCAGGTGCTTTGAAATGTTTTTTTCTCAATTGCTTCAAGCAGACAGAAAAATTAACTAAATGAGTAAGCCTAGGCAATATCAGAATCCTGTCTCTGTGTCTGTCTAGCATAATGCAGTTTCAGGGTCCTTAGCTCTTTACTGCTGTGGTAGAAGTTTCCCTGTTAAAGGTGAAGATGTTACAAACTCTCTTCTCCTTGTTCTTCAGATATTACTTGCGTGTTTGTGACAGCAGAGTCTGTCCTTGCTTTCTCTGTCTCCTGGCTAAGCTCTGAACTGGGCTGCACATGAGCCCTTAGGAAAGCATTGACAACAATGTGCTGTTTACTAGTGTGTACCAGTTGAGCTGGCCACAGTTATCAGTTTCCTTAATCAGAGAGAGATTTTTCATTCTGGATTTTCTAGGGTTAAGTTGCTGTGGCAGATGTGGCAAAGATATTTGTTGAGCACACCATGTATACTGAATATTCCCGAAAGCAGTGTATGGTCAAATACTAATAAAGATGTTAATTTTCATGACCATCCTAGAAGAGTAAGGATCCTGGCTTCAGCTTCCACTCTCTGGGAGGAAAACCAAATGAAAACAATCGAAAAACATTCTAATTTCAAATATACAGTCACCTTGCATTGCTGTTCTAAGACTTGTTTTATGGGCACAAAGTAATTTTGGGACAGAAGTTTCAGAGTGCTTCATAAAAATCAACAGTTTTTATTTTGGACAAAAAAAAGACACAAAACAGCCTGAAGACTGTTTAGGTTTTCTGACTTCACTGCCTGGAATCAGTCCTGCCTGAAAAGAAAAAACACACAATTTTTTTGTCCTTCTCACACTTCATCTAGGCAGGATTCAGTGGCAGAATATCACATAGTTCCTTTACAAAATAAGAGAAAATATTATCTGCTATCTCCTGGATATATAATACCTTACATTTTATTTCCAGATTGATCTTGCCTCTATACTGTGTTATCAGGACCTGCTTCATGCCTGGCCATACGTGATAAAAACTCCTCTGATGAAAGCAAGGGACACAACTTCAGCATTGAGGCTTCAATGAAGAGCTACATATCTGAAGGGAACAGCAGAATATAAGTGATGGTAAAAATGGGATTGTAACTATCCTGTTTGTGGTATCTGCTCAACAATGGAGAAGGTGTCAGCACAGTAGACAAGGAGGATGCTTTGGAATATACAGTCTGCATTTCATATTTTAGCATAGCGTGCCCATGTTAGACATGCTATGGTGCACCTGTAACTCCCACAGAAATCCATTAAAGTTTAGGATGGATGAGAACTATAAGATTGTGTTATTTTTTATTAGTTAGATGAGGATAAAATCAGAGATTCCTTTGGTTAAAACAAATCAGGAACTGAAGAAATCTGAACTTAGAGAAAATTTAAATATTATGTGAGATTTTTCTCAAATATTTGCATTATTAGCTGTAAGGAGACAAACAGCAGGACAACTTTTGTAAAGCTTTTCCGCTTTCTCAAGTTGTGAATGTAAGCTGAAAATAGAGATAGGGCATTTTCCTCTTTTAAATTTTGAGTTAATCAGCATGGGTATTGGAATCAAGATTTATTTTTGTAGTAATGCATTTTCGAGATGATTATTGAGACATAAAAATAGTTTAGTACTCACTAGTTAATAAAAGTTTTTGCAGGGAAAATGAAGTGTATAGCTCCCTTTACATTTGTATATCCAGATATGGGAAACTGAGCCTAGAAACTGAAAAGAAAAGTTAAATTACTAATCCAATAAATAAGGCAGTTCTGTCTTATCTGTGTGGTCAAAGTATTCAAGTGATGGATATGGCTGACTTTCACATGCTTGGATAGTAACAGTTTGGTTGTTTTTTTTTTTGTTTTTTTTTTTGTTTTTTTTTTTTTTTTTTTAAAGCAGTCATTAAACACTGCATTAAACATATTTATAAAGAAAAAGCTAGAAAGAGGTGCAATATTTCTTATGTTGGGGACCCTAGAGCTGAATGCACTACTTCCTGTGGGAACTCACGAGAGCGAAGTAGAGAGGCAGAATCACCTCCTTTGACCTGCTGGCCATGCTTCTTTGGATGCAGCTCAGAATATGGTTGGCTTTCTGGACTCATTGCTGCCTCATGTTGCTCTTATCCTCAATCAACTCTCTCAAGTTCTTCTCCTCAGGGCACATGAAGCAGAAATTAAGAAAGCGTTATATGTGTATTCTTACTCAAAGATAACATATTTTTATGAACATACATTTATGTATGACTGAGTAGGAGACTCATAAAATTATTATGAAAGTAAAAATAATTATTTTCAGGCACTTAAGCATGAAGTCATGATGAACCTCGGTGTTCTGTTTATGTTTTACACAGAGATGAGAAATGCAACACACATGGAGGGAAATGTGTGTACCTGTTCCACTGGAGTGTGCACTGATATCCTGTTGTCCTGGTTTTAGCTGGGACAGTTAGGTCTTCTTTTTAGCAGCTAGAAGAGCTCCGTGTTTTGGTTTTACTCAGAGGCTCGCTCTGAGAAGAATGTTGATAGCAAGCTGATGTTTGTAGTTGGCCAAGGACTTTTCAGTGTGCCATGTCCTGGCCGGAGTGCAGAAGCACGGCGAGATAAGGGGGGAGCATAGCCGGGACAAGGTGGCGACGATTCCCCTTATGATTTGTGGTGGAACTTAAGATTGAGGGCCAAACTGGCCAATTAGTATTCCATATCATGCAGCGTCATGCTCAGTATAAAAGTGAGAGTCAGCCGGAAAGAAGGGCTTTTTGCGCTTTGGCTCTTTCGTCCCTTTTGCCTTTTTGCGCTTCTGCGCTTTCGCTCTATTGCGTTTTTTTCCCCCCTCTCTTCCAGTACTCCCACTCTCGGAGTAATCTCTCTCTCTCTCTCTGCCCCTCTCTATTTCGGGGCCTCGCGTTCGTCTGGGATTGCAGCTTCGGGACGAGACGGGCTGCGGATAAGAGGGGGTGGTGAGCATCTATGCTGTGTAGTAAATCATCTGTATTAAATTGTTCTTATATCAACCCATGGGTTTCCTGTGTATCCTTTAATTCTCTCCCTCATCCCTGGGACTGGGGGAGGGTGAGTGAACGACTGGGGGGGGGGGGGGGGGTTTGGTTGCCGGAGCGGCCTAACCCACAATACCTGTGTCGTGGTTTTTGGACTGAGGGTCGAGACAAGAACCGAAAGGGTGCACCCACCAACCATGGTCTCGGGCAAAACATGACTCAGGCTTTCTTAATAAAACAAAACAATTTATTAAGTTACTTAACAAAAGACAAAAGGGGACGAAACCGGTTACTTGAGAGGAGAAAAGAGAAAACAAGGCCCGATCTTAAAATAACACCTCCCCACCCCCTATTTTCCTTTCGTTCCTGGCTCTGCCTTCCCCCCAGCGGCGCAGGGAGACAGGGAATGGGGGAGTACAGGTCAGTTCATCCATGTTGTTCACTGCCGCTCCTTTCTCAAAGGAGGAGGAGTCTTTACACCATTTTTCCCTTGCTTCGGTGGATCCCCTACTCACAAAGAAAAAGTCCCCAAACTTTTCCAAAGTAAGTCCTGCCCACAGGATTGCAATCCTCCCCATGGATCGCACCAGTTTGGGCTTTACCAGTCTCGGCCTCTTAGGGAGCTGCTGCCACTCGCGTCGGCGTGGGTCGTCCCACGGTCTCCAGATGCCTCCACGACCTCGTCGTGCATTCCATGCCCCATTATCAACAGTACCTGGTCACGCATCCCCTGCTCCACGACCTCTCCTGGGCTCAGGCATCTCCTTCCCGACGTGGGTTTCTCCACAGGCCACGAGTGGGTCGCTGCTCCGCCGAGTACACCCTGGCTGCAGGGGGGCCGCCTGCCATCTCACACCGATTTGCAAGGGAAGCCTCAGCTCCAGTACACCTCCTCCTGCTCCATCTTTGCTGACCCGGTCGTTGTGGTTGTCTTCTCTTAGATATTAATCCTCTCTAGGGGAGCTCGGCCCGGCAGGCACCCCGGGAGCGGGGTGCTTCCCGAGTCCCCCATGCGGCTCCCCCGGCGCCATCTTGAGCACATGGCGCCGGCCCGGGCCCGGGCAGCCGCCCGGCCGGGAGCCGGGAGCGAGGGCAGCGCCCTCCTGCTCTCTCCTCGCTCCTGAGCAAAAAGCCCTTTCCCGCCCCTTTGTCTCGACTTAAATAGGGCAATTCGCAGAGGCGCCAATTTGGCTCAGCCTCCCCCGGGGGGGATGGGACTCAGATCTGGTGGCACAGGGAGCAAATCCCCTCCCCTGCCACCAGAACACCCCCCCACACATCAAACCATCACAACCTGTACATGTATATTGATTGGCTCAGATTGTTTTTTTTTCTGGTTGCTTTCTCTCCTCATAGCAATAAAAGAGTTAGGAGGATTAATAAAGTAATCAGTAGGTAGAACTTGTGTGAATATTTTTTCACTTATATTTATTGTATCCTTCCATGTATGGACCTATGCAAAAATGACTCATGGAATTGCATAGATCATCTCTAATCCAAATCTAGTATCCATTCCATGTGAGTTAAATTAATTCAAATTTCAAATGTCTATTGATTCCAGTGGGGCAGATGTTCATCTTTTCAGCAAAAGAATAGTTTATTCTGTCAATGAAGTCAAAATGAATGAATGACATTCATTAAAGAGATGTGTCATGTACAGCAGAGTTTTATTTTATAGTTGCAAAATGTCATACAAGCTTGGGGAAAAGAGGTGGGTGGAGGTCTTCATTGTTTGTTTTTGTCAATAACAAGGACAAGAAATCATACACAGTGATAGGAAATTGTAAAATATTATTATTAAACTGATTATTATCTATGTTACTTACAAAAAGCAAGTATGACAATGCTGCTGTCATTATTGCAGAGGAGTGGTTTCATCACCAAAGAATATGATTGTTTTTACTGGATATTTACCTCTAAATACATTCTGTGAAAGATTGGATTCTAGAAAAATATGCAACTCTTCAAATCAGTTTCATATGCTTGACTCAGCAAGGTAAAAAATCAATGGCTAATGTACAATTTGAAGATACTCATAAACTTATTAATTGTTACCATATTCCCAAAGTGTGTATTATTTTGCAATGCAAGCTACCATAAAATATCCATATTTTTTAACTTAAACTTTGAAATCTGGAGATAGTCTTCCATTTCTAAAGTGTAATCTAACTTTACACTAATGATTTTACACTTCCTGTATGTCAGGATCCCAAAGCAGAAATAAGTGTGGCAAAAGCACACACCTGTGCCAGATAAGCAAAACATTAGAACTGCCGCATCCGTCAACAGTATTAATAATATTATTTTTGTGATCTCTATGACAAGCTAAAGATGAACTACAAATGGAATAAAAAACATACAGTGAGTATTTCTGAGAAAGATTATGGAGAATGAAAGATAGCTATCTTCAAATTCTATTTCAGGAAAATACTGCAAGCTGTGATAGATTCCCTGATTAAGGAATATGATCAGAGAATTTGGTTGGGGGAGAGGAAAAAATGGAGAAAAAGAAGTAAACAGGGAAAAATAAAGTCAAGTTGGTACAGACATATTTGATGAGAAAGTTGTTTTTCAGATATGAATTCTTTTTACAAAACCAAGACATACAGAATACTGATAAAGAAAAGACAAGTGAGAGACAAGAAGGAGAATTCTGAAAGCCAGCAGTACAAGATAACCGAGACAACTCCACAGCGTGGACTAGATTTGAAGGAGAGGGCTGACTTGCCAAAAGAGGAGCTCCATCTTTGTGTACTAGAGTAGTCGGTTTTTAATTTCTTTCTTTTGTTAAAAAATTACCAAAGCAAATGATAAGACTGACATAGGGACTTCTTCTAAATTCACCTGATTTAAACTCAATTCAAAGCAATATGACAAACTTGAAAAAGTTTAGTGGAAATAGTTTATCCACATAATGATGAAGACAAATTCACTGCCATCTGTGTCCCAAGGGAAGTTTGGCAGTCTTCATTGCTAGAATTTGTTTCTGAAAATACAGAAAGAAAAATAAAAACTGGAAAAAGCAATGGCTTGCTAGTTATTCCCTAGAACCTTCATTCCAAAGTAGAAGACCTCATTGGTCATGGGCAATTTCCGGTCTCCTCTGTGAAGAGGAAAGCAATATAGAGACAAGCTGAATATTACAAAATACTGTTAGTTCTTCCTTATGTTTCAGTGACTTAGTTGTGTTTCTTAATGTGGGAGATTTTCAGACCACTTCACAAATTGGAGAAATATTGTAAGACATGTAAAGGCCCATGGTGTCTATTAATCAGAAAGGCTAAAGGAATCAGTTCAGCATTGTGACAGAGATGAAAAAACTTTTGTCACATTCTGTCTCTAGCACACATATACACACGAAGAAAAACACACAGAAAAAAAAGGCCTTATGATGCTCGATGGGTTGGTGTGTATGGCTTCTTTTCCCAGGTTATCTTTGCTCTGAGCTTCTGTTCTATTTCCGTTAATCACACAACTTTTCGTTAATTGGAGAGCTTTTTATCTCATTAATGCTAATAATTTCTACAGATTAAGCCTCATCCATAAATAAAAAGTAACGCAGTGAAATTATATTAATATTTTTAAAGTCACTTCTTATTAAAACAGTAGTCTCCATGAGTCAGGCTGCTGGCCAAAGACATTTTGTGTGTATTGTCTTGCACACAAAATATAAATCTTTATACTTACTGAAGTCAAAGCATATACAGTACAGAAATGTCAAAACTAAGTATTTTTTTCTGAATGATCCTGAGTTAAACCAGGATTTTTAAAGTATCTTTTTAAGAAACATTACTTCCAAAAATTCAAGAATGCTGAATAAGAACTGGCACAGTCCATGACAACTGGCTTTAGAAGCACTTCAGACTTCATAGCTAGTAGGTCTTTCATTCTGTTGCTGATGAAATTGTTTAGTTATTTTAAGCCAGTGTCTGGAAATTAACCTTTGCATTTACTTAAGAAAACTTTCTTCTTTCTTTTTTGTTCATATTGCTAATCTATCAGCACTCTATTGCTTCACTGCTACTTTTTCTACAGAGCTACCATGTTTATAAGGGGCTGGACTTACATAAAAAATGAGGAGGTATACTGTGTAGCCATGAAATTTATTCCTAACTATGTTAAATCATTCTAAGTTTATTTCCCAACCAAATTTACCAAATCAGAGGAGTTACATATACAACTCATTCTGCGTGGATTTGGAGGCTTTGGTATGTGCTTCTCTTTTGTGAAATGAATCAGGATCTTTTTTCTTCTATTTGGGTCTGGGTGACATACTCCTGAGCTTCAAGCCCATTCAAATTCTAAATTCAGAGTAATTGTTCAATGGTTCATATTATTGAACACCATCAAAATGGAAAATATTCATTTTGAATAATGAATTCTGGATGGATTCACAAGTTCTTTGCAAATGGCATTAGATTAATACATAGATGAAATCCTGACTTATAGAATCATAGAATCATAGAATGGTTAGGGTTGGAAGGGACCTCAAAGATCATCTAGTTTCAACCCCCCTGCCATGGGCAGGGAAACCTTCCACTACACCACGTTGCCCAAAGCCTCATCCAATCTGGCCTTGAACACTTCCAGGGATGGGGCAGCCACAACCTCTCTGGCCAACCTGTTCCAGTACCTCAGCACCCTCTGAGTGAAAAATTTCTTCCTTATATCCAGTCTAAATCTGCCCTCTTTTAATTTAAAGCCATTTCCCCTTGTCCTATCTCTACATGTCCTTTTAAAAAGTCCCACCACAGCTTTCCTGTAGGCCCCCTTTAAGTACTGGAAGGCTGCTGTAAGATCACCCCGGAGCCTTCTCTTCTCCAGGCTGAACAGCCCCAACTCTCTCAGCCTGTCTTCATAGCAGAGGTGCTCCAGCCCTCGGATCATCTTCGTGGCCCTCCTCTGGACTCGCACCAGCAGCTCCATGTCTTTCTTGTGTTGCGGACTCCAAAGCTGAATGCAGCATTCCAGGTGGAGTCTCATGAGAGCAGAGTAGAGGGGCAGAATCACCTCCCTTGACCTGCTGGCCACGCTTCTTTGGATGCAGCCCAGGATACGGTTGGCTTTCTGGGCTGCCAGTGCACATTGCCGGCTCATGTTGAGCTTCTCATCTACCAGCACTCCCAAGTGCTTTTTCTCAGGGCTGCTCTCAATCCTTCACCGCCCAGCCTGTACTTGTGCTTGGGATTGCCCCGACTCGTGTGCAGGACCTTGCACTTGGTTTTGTTGAACTTCATGAGGTTCTCACAGGCCCACCTCTCCAGCCTGATGAGGTCTTTGCACATATTGGATTCTGTGACTCATATTGCCATTAGCTTTAATCACTAGAAAACGCATTTTGATTGTGGTCATGTGTATTGTGAATCAGTAAAGCAAGTATTAGTTCCTTGATTAGTCTACAAAAGACTAGTGCTTTACATATAATTGCTTATGTTTTTCTATTTGAAAATACCAAAATAAAAACTGATAATATTTTAAATGAAGAGAAATATCTAGCATGCTAGCTAGGCTACATATTTGCAATGCATCACAAAAGCTGCATCCTCTGTCAGAGGAAACAAATATTGTTGTGCTGTAATTTAATGGTTTTTCTACCAGAGAGAGCAGGAAGCTTTGAAAACCATGTTTTGTTTTTGTCTCAAAGGCCAAATTTATTCTGTCAAAGCATTTAACTTCATCAAAACTTTCTACTGAATTCCATATTAATATGCACAGGGAGTTCCACAAGAGTTATGGCCTGTCATATTTTCAACAATATCCTACATAATGGCTTCAATATGCCTGTCATAAACTTATCTTGTCTTGGCAATGTCTACAATAATGCAGAACTCAGCCTTTTTAAATAATTAGATAAATGTGTATTTTTGACAGGAGCTGCTGGTTCTAAGTTTCAGAAGTAACTAACACATAGTCTCTAGTGACTGTCTTCTACACACATACATCTTGCTCCCCTTTCTATATACTTTCATTATTAATCATAATATGATATATTTGTCCTAGGTAACATGCTAAGCAAAGCTATATATTTTGTTATATGATATATGCATTGTATACTTCTGGAGAACCCCAAAAGTCTTCCTGCAGAAATTTATGACATCGTTCCTCTTGATTTCATCAGAAACTGAAGGAGGTAATTGTTTAGCAGGCTTCTGTAGATGTGTGCTATGAGATACAGCAAGATGTGGTGCTATTCTGAAAAAGTACGATTAACACGTAACGCTACAGTTATATCAGCCTGGCATTCTGCTAACATGCTGAGTTGACTTTTCTAGAGTAGGTTTTACCCCAGGTAGAACTCAAAATTTGTTGGGTCCTAAGGAGATTCCGGTGTCCAGCTGACCTTATCCACAGCTAGCTCAACTGCCATCATGAAGTACAAATAGAGGCCAGATTTATTAGGAAGTAACCATCCTTATTAGCACTGCCTGGTGTGATGTACATGCTTGAATCTTGCAAGTTAATAATGTGGATTTAATTTTATAACATTGAGCCACACTATAAGTTCATTTCCCTTATAAGCACACAGGTATAATGACTGTAATGATATTGACATGAAATTAAAGATTTTTATTCTTTCTATTCTTCTCAAGTATAGAGGGAGGATATTTATGAATGCCACTATGGAAAAAATGTCTAGCAAAATTTTTCCAAATACTTTGGATAGGTACTAGCTGTCTAAAGAGAATGCATTGCTTGAATAAACATGCAGATATTAATCTCAGTATAGTAGCTGAGTTCCAGCCTTTCATGAACAAGTAGACCCACACATTTGAATTGTTCACACTGAGTGCCATATAGATTTTGGAGTGGGATTTATTTCATCAAACTTCAGATGTTAGCATATGAGCTAGTCATTTAGTCTCCCTTTAAAATCACAGGAGTTACTTAAAAGATGTGATACATCTCATTCTGAAGTAGGTATCTGAGACAGGTCAGATGATTAATTTATCTCTATTGATTTTAAAAGGAAGACTAGTCAGCTGATTCAGGCACAGATGGCATTGTTGGAAACGTTACAAGTTAGGTGATATGTCACTCCAAGGGTCTTTTAGTGTGGACAGCTTGAAAAGACTGAAAGCTTTTATAGGGTAAAATAGATATTCTTTTTAAAACCAACACCAGTGCCCTATCTTTAAGCAAGTATATCCAATGACTTAGCTCTGTCTCTTGTCATTTGTCTTTCATCTGTTTCTAGATTCCAAATGGCTTTATTTCTTTAACAAAAATACTGTAGTACTATGAAGGTTTGAACCTTTCTTATAGTTCTGCCCAATCTGCGCAATCTGTACAATCTTCCATGCAGTGAAAAAAAGTTCAAGATTTTTTTAACTATTGCATTCCTTATAACATTTTAAATGCTTGTAATAACTAAGTAATCATTGTGAAACACCTTCATTGAATTATAATACAAATCTCTCTGATTTTTGTATATTTGTTCAACAAAATATCCAATATAGTGGAGACCACAGCTATTGAGAATAACAACTATGTAGGATTTCTGCTTTTGTAGAAGGACAGGGAAGAAGATAGTAGATTAGTATGATTTGGAGGAATAGGAATTTTACCAAGAATTTTATGGAGCTATAAAGAAGCAGAGAAATTCTGCTTTGCCATTTGAAAATCCAAGAATGGAATACTTGAGCAATTTATTTAATATGTAGCTACCTTTCCTTATAAATATCAGCGATTCTTTCTCTGCTACTTCTTTTTTCCTTTTCACTCTCTGACATCAAATATGATAGTATTAAAAGAAAATTAGCTTGCTGAGATTTTATGCTTCCATACCACATCAATAAGCAAGTTCAGTAGGCAGGTTGGTAATTTGCCTGTGGTAGTCATCTAAAAAAAAGTATTTTTTCCTCCAAAAATGTTTGTTATAGCTTTCTGCAAATCCCTCAACTGGCAAATTCAGTGTATTCAGAATCTGTCATGAATATGAGAAGATGTTTGGCTAATAGTGATGATAACTACAGACAAACTCTGAAGAGATTTATTTAGTCTTCATGCTTGTGATGAGAAAATAGGGATGTGTAAATCACAAGGGTACTAATTTCTTCAGCTTCTAAGTTACAAATTAATGGCAATGTAAAACATGAAAATTTCAATTAAACAAGGATAAAGATAAATCATAGCTACCCTGGAGCCTTTTCTGAAAAGACTCTTGCAGTGAAAGGAAAATGATTTGATTCTCTGTACTTGTTGAATCCTTGTTTACACTCCTGTTGTGATAATGTTTTCTGATCAAGCACAGAAAGAAGACATTTTTGATGCAGTCTTTGAAAATATACAAATACAATACTTTAATGGGTAATGAAGGAAAAGAGAAGGCTGCATGAATATCTGTAGATGTTGGACTGGCTAGATTTTCGGGTATTTTGAATTTTTCAAATTTCAGACTTCAAAGGGAAATCATTGAAGGGAACCTACAGGAAGGCTGGGGAGGGACTTTTTACAAGAGTGTCCACTGATAGGACAAGGGGAAATGGGTTTAAGTTGATGGAGAACAGATTTAGATTAGATCTTAGGAAGAAATTCTTCAGTACGAGGGTGGTAAGAGTTTGGAATAAATTGCCCAGAGAAGTTGTGGATGCCCCCTCCCTGGAGGTGTTCAAGGCCAGGTTGGACGGAGCCTTGAGTAGCCTGGTCTAGTTGAGAGGCGGCCCTGCCCATGACAGGGAGGTTGGATTAGATGATCTCTAAAGTCCCTTCCAGCCTATGCCATTCTATGATTGTGCTAATTTTTGAGTGTGAAAAATAAAACATATAGGCATTTTTTTTGGAACTTGTTATCAGTTATCTGAATGATTGAAAAGGAGCTCTGAAAACAGAACAGGAGATCTTTTAAAAAACAAAGTTAAAGCTGAGCTGGGAATATGAGACTCTCTTTGCAAGACTGAGAAAATATTGCAATTTTAATACCAAAGAAGCAACATCTTGTCGACTAGTCTATTTTCTGTAGACTCAGATTAACCATGGTCTTGTGTATGTGCATTTCTATGCTTGTGCAGGTTTGAGAAAGAGGCACATACAATTGGAGGTACAATTGGTTTGTAGAATATTTCCAGAATTATTAAAAATAAGTAGAAAAAGAGACACAAAGCATAATGACGTGAGCAAAAAAGCAAGGAAAATATGAAAGGAACTAAAGCAAGATAGGATATATGTAGTTACTAGAAGTGTGAGACTAATGAGAGCAGCAAAAGAGATTACAGTAGGACATCATCTTTCTAGAACTGTTTGTAAAGAGGAAACTTATGGAAAAGAAAAATAACTGTCAAAGAGCCAGCATTATCTCTGTTACCCAACAGATCCTTGAACTTTTTGGAGTACTTTTTTTCCCACGTCTCACAGAGCACATCATGCAAATGTATAACGAGATTCAGGGCACCTAAAGAGCCCAACTAGGGCAGGTTCATCCTAGACATGATCTATCAGATTCTTCCCAGGCCTTGAGTCCCTGCAAAGGATCCTAGGACTTGGAATAGAGATCAGTCATTTCACTGAATTGTGTCTAGATATCATTAGTAGGGATCATCATTAGGGTTACAGACTATGTTGAAAGCTCAGAAACTGAGACTAAAAATAATGTGGCTTTTCTCTCTGCTCTCAGAACTCTTCTGTGTCTATGGGTGGAGTAAAAAGCCTTTGTTTCCCTCTGAGAAGGGAGTATTTGCACAGTCTAACATTTGAAAGCAGAAAGATACCTTTTTCTCAACATGGCATAAAAAATCTGAGATTCACACTTCTAGAGGTTACATGGTTATCTGTTCTTCAGTAACACCTATGTACCTTCTGCAGAAACTACCTAATAACTAAAAACCTTCTCACTTTTTATTGAGAAAGACTTGCTGAGACGTTGGCCTTAGTAGCTCCCACTGGGAGGTGGGAGGGCCAGATAAAAGGAGTGTTGTTATTTCTGTTACTGCAGTGTTTATGAGTGTATGTAAATGGATCCAAACATATTCCTTTCCTCTGTCTCAGGTTTGTTCTGTCTCAGAATCAGCTGTGGAAGCTCCCAATAACCATTAGACTCCTGATTAGCAAAGTCAGCTTTTGCGTTGTTTGCTGTTAGATGCAAAGTCTTGTTAGTTAATTACATTGTGATTTTAATAACTCTAAACAATTTCAGCAGACAGGAAAAAAGCCTCTGGGTGTTAGGAATTTGGACGTAAAAAACAAGTCACAAATCCGAGGACACCTTTCTCTTCCTGTACAGAAGCCTACATGTGAAGTACTGATTTAAAGTTTCCTGTTTTCCTATCTAAACATTTAATTGTATAGGGAGCCACGGAGAAAACAAGTTGGTTAGTTGATGAGGGAGTCAAGTTTCATATTCTGTAATATTTCTCCAGATAGACAATATGTTTTTTTTCAAGATGTGCATTTCTTTCAGTGTAACTCTACATATAGATTTTAGAAAAGTAATCAAAACTTTATTATCTATGCGAAGCTGACCTTTTTCGTAACTGAACTGCTTGATCTCCCAGAATGATTTGTCCCTGTACTTTAATTATTTATCCTTAATATTTTTGGGACCCTAAGGTTGAAATAGAAAATCAATATCCCTCTTGTATATTAAAACTAAAGCCCAGAAGTAGTTGATTCCTGAAATACTCTAAAAAGTTGTATCTAACATTTTGCAGTATATTTACTGTCTTGAACTTTCCCATCTTTCCTAGTAAAAGAGTCATTAAAACTTCGATCAAGAAAGGAAAGGCATTAGTCACTGGGTGGTGAGTAGTTACACCATACATCACTTATTTGTATATAATATTAATATATTATAATATATATATAATCATTATAAACATATATTCATATATTATTATTTTATCATTATTACTTTTAATTTTATATTATTATTATTAAATTCTTCTTATTTCAACCCATGAGTCTCCTTCCCTTTTCTCCTTTAATTCTCTTCTCCATTCTCCAGAGGTGGGGAAGAGTGAGTAAGTGGCTGTGTGGCATTTAGTTGCTGGCTGAGTTAAACCACAACATTCCTGCAAGAAATTTGTCCTGTCATAACTTCATTATACAGGTGACTTGTGTTCAGGTTGATTCATTTCAACTTTCACATATTTTTTTTCCTTGATTTGATCAATTAATTTCTGTTCCCTATTTGTACAAAGATGTTTCTCATGAACGTAAACCATGTGGACCATCAGAGGCCCAGGCATTGACTCCAGGCTTGCTGAGTTTAATGCAGAGACATGGAGTGATTATGTCCCTCAACTCGAAAGAAGCAGATGTGAGAGCAGTGAGCAAGCACTGTCTACTTGCTTGCTTTTGCATGTCATGCACTTGATTCTTGCAGAGAAGCATGAGATGTAACATGCATCTATCTGTGCCGTAATCCTCTGTGCCACAGGATTTGAATCAATTGCACTCATATGGTGATTCAATCATAAAGCATAAATGAATCTCAGATTTTTTCATTTAAAGACTTTAACTGAAAGGAATTTCTCTTATTTGGTTATGACTTGACATGTAACCTAGCTTTTTTATTACTGAGTTTGATTCTTGTACGAGATTATCTCTCCAAATCAATAAAATAATTTAAACTCTTGTTCCAACCTCTAATGTACTTATAAACTCTATCAATTTTGTCAGCTGCAAATTCAGTGAGAATACTCTCTTTTTCTTATTTGAGACTGCTCGATCAGTAGGCTCAGACATAGAGGAGACTCTGCGAAGCCACCAAAGATACTTCCCATATTTGTACATGGAGTTCTAGTCATTGTTGACTCATGCCATAGTATTTAATCTATTTAATGTAACCTAGACTCTCCTGTGAAAAAACAAAAAAAAAAGAAAAAAGAAATAAACAAAAAAGAAAAAAAAATCTCTTCACAAATACTATATGAATTTAAATTTTCTGAGAGTTTATAGAGTTTTACTCCTACTTTTCTATCTGTCTCCCAACTTGTGAAAAGATAAGAAGTTATGTTTAGTAATTTCTATATTTTTTGAACAAAAAAAAGAAAGAAAAGGAATAGTACTTTGCATGCTAGTCAGTATTCTTGTACACCTGAAGTTATTACTCTACTTAGTGTGCAAACTGAAAGTTAAAAGCAAATTGCATTGGCATAACTTTACTGTAATAGTTATTCAAGAGGAACCAATCTTCAGTCTTCAAGCAATTAATCGTGATGTATATTCTACATAATTACATCAGACTGATACACACAGAATTTACAGTTCACATTTTCAATTGGAACATTATGTCCTTTCCGCACAATTGTTATATTCCATTAGATCAATACCTATTTAATACTTCACAGTAAGGAAAACAGAGAAATTCCAACTATGTCAACAGCATTCATATGTATGTGCATATATAAATAAACATATCAAATACATGTATACATGTAAATGTCCATGTATATGTGTGCGCATGTATGCAAATATGTAAGTATATAAAGAATAACTTCTGTTTCAGACTGAACTTGTAATGCAAATTCTTCATAATATCAGGATTGCCTGTGACAAAACGAGAGCACTCGAGGAGCAGCGGAAAGGAATTCCAGCCAGTAAGCCAGCTTATTTGGGGGCCAAATTTAAATTCCTCTAAGCAAATGCATGTAACATGAGAAATAAAGAAGAACAGTTAGAGATGTGTGCATGTCTGCAGGGCTATGATTTTATTAGTCTCACAGACACACAGTGGGATGAATCCTATGACTGAAGTGTTAGAATGGAAGGATATAGGCTCTTTAAGAAGGACAGGCAGGGGAGACAGGGAGGAGGTGTCACCCCCTGTGTCAGTGATCATGCATGGAGCTCCACCTGGGGATGGATGAAGAGGTGACCAAGAATTTATTGGTCAGGATTAAAGAGAGGGCAGGGACGGGTGACATTATAGTGGGGGCCCGCTATATGCCACCTGACCAGCAACACAGAGATTGAGAGCCTCTAGAGACACATAAAAGCAGATTCACAGGGGACTTCAACCACTCCTATATCTATTGGAGAGACAGCAAGACATAAGTAATCCAGGACATTTCTGAAATGTATTGATGATAACTTCCTTCTCCAAGTGATAAAACAATCAACAAGAAGAAGTGCTCTGCAGGACTGTGTTCTCACCAACAAGGAAGAGCTGGTCAGGAATGGGAAGCTTAAGGGCATCCTTGGCTGAAGTAACCATGAAATGGTGGTGTTCAAGATCCTTAGGTTGATGAGGAGGGAAGCACAGCAAGCTCACTACTTTGGACTTCAGGAGAGCGGACTTTGGCCTCTTCAGGTATCTGCTTGGTAGAGTACTATGGGAGAGAGTCCTGGAGGGAACAGAGGCCCAAGAAAGCTGATTAATGTACAAGGATCATTTCCTCCAAGCTCAGCAGTGAACTTGAAGGTACACAAATCCATGGGACCTGATGAGATGCATCCACAGGTCCTGAGGGAACTGGCAGGTGAAGTTGCTAAGACACTATCCATAATATTTGAGAAATTGTAGCAGTCTGGTGAAATTCCCATAGACTGGAAAAGTGGAAACATAACCCTCATTTTTAAAAAGGGGGAAAAAGGAAGACCCAGGGAACTACAGGCCAGTCAGTCTCATCTCTATGCCTGACAAGATCATGGAGTAGATTCTTCTGCAACTATGCAAAAGCACATGGCTTCACTAAGAGCAAATGGCGCCTGGCAGCCACCATGTTGGTGGATAAGGGAAGTGCAACTGACCCCATTTGCCTGGACTTGTGCAAAACATTTGACTTTATCCCACATTATATCCTTGTCACTAAATTGGAGAAACATGGATTTGACAGATGGATGTCTCAGTAGATAAGGACTATATTGGATGGTTGCACTCTGAGAGTTGCAGTCAATGGCTCAATGTCTGAGTGGATACCAGTGATGAGTGACATTCCTCAGAGGTTGGTGTTGGGGCCCGTTATGTTTAACGTCTTTGTTAATGACATGGACAGTGTGATTGAGCGCATCCTCTACAAGTCTGCTGACGACGCCAAACTGTGTGGTGTGGTCAACATACTGGAGGGAAGGGATACCATCCAGAGGGGCCTTAACAGGCTTGAGAGGTGCGCCTGTGTGAACCTCACAAAGTTCAATAAGGCCAAGTGCAAGGTTCTGCACACAGGTCGGGGCAATCCCAAGCACAAGTACAGGCTGGGCAGAGAATGGATAAAGAACAACCCTGCGGAGAAGGAATCAGAGGTGTTGGTTGATGAGAAGCTCGACATGAGCCGGTAATGTGCACTTGCAGCCCAGAAAGTCAACCGTATCCTGGGCTGCATCCAAAGAAGCATGGCCAGCATGTCGAGGGAGGAGGTATTTCTCCCCCTTTATCCTGCTCTTGTGAGACTCTACCTGGATTACTGCATTTAGCCCTGGGCCCTTCAACATAAAAAGGACATGGACCTGTTGGAGTGAGTCTAGAAAAGAGCCACAAAGATTATCCAAAGGCTGGAGCACCTCTGCTATGAAGACTGGCTGAGACAGTTGGGGTTGTTTGGCCTGCAGAAGAGAAGGCTCTGGGGAGACCTTCTATCAGCCTTACAAGGCTTGAAAAGGGCCTACAAAAAAGCTGGAGAAGGATTTTTTGCAAGGGCATGCAATGATAGGACAATGGACAGTAGCTTTAAACTGAAAGAGGGTAGATTTAGACTAGATATGAGGAAGAAATTCTTCGCTCTGAGGATTGTGAGGCATTGGAACAGGTTGCCCAGAGAAGTTGCTGCTGTCCCATCCCTGGAAGTGCTGAAGGCAGATATCTGCACTGCAGCTCATGGAGAGGACTCCATGATGGAGAGGGCTGATGTTTTCTGAAGGACTTCAGCCCATGGAGGACATAAGGTAAGGTAGGAGAAACGAGTGAGGAGGAACGAGTGGCAGAGAAGAACTTACCACAATCTCTCTACTCCCCATCCATCTGCTCCACTTGCTGGGAAAGCAAGTCAGGAATGAAGGAGTCGAGCCAGGGAATAAGATGTGGTAGGGGGAAGGTCCTTTTAGCTTTCACTTTAGTTTCTAACCATCCCACTCTATTTTCAATTGGCCACAAATTAAATGAATCTTCCCCAAATCGAGTCTGTTTTGCCTGTAATGGTAGTTGGTAACTGATTCCCTGTCTTTATCTCAACCTATGACCTTTTCCATCACATTTTTTCCTTCTGTCCCGAAAGCAGCTGGGTGAGTGCCTGGCAGCCTATCGGGGTCAACCCACCACAATATTTTCAGCTACTGATTAATAAAAGGAAGCACGGTTAATAATCAGTATTCTGAACTAGTAATTTCAGCCAGATTGAAATCTGTCCTTCTGATATCACTACAAGTTTTTCAACTGAGTGTAGTTGGTGCAGAACTGCAGATTATTAAGTATGTGTGTCTCTTTATCAAATTTTTATACATAATACTGTAGCTGCGATTTATCCTAAATCTTATTTCTTTAAGGCTAATTATTGACCTTTTTATAATGTTTTATATGATTAATAGCTAATAGCTGTTTGAATTATAAGCTGTTGACTGAAAAATTCTAGAAATGAAAAGAAAATTTGATAAGTTAATCGTATTTCCTTTTTCCTTAATTCAATAAGCCTAGTCATTTAAGTCCTGTTTTCTGGCATAAATATCTGGAATTACAATATGGAAGTTGATCTTCCTTAACAACAAATGTTAAAAGATAGTAAAATTTATTATTATTTTGTGTGTGATAGTCGGCAATATTTTGTGAGGCTTTTTAGAGGTATATAATAAATTGCATTCTCTACTTCAAAATGAATATTCAGTATTCTGCTAAAATTGTGTTTTCAGGGATTCCATTCATAAACGTTTATTTTAGGTTTCCGTAGAGTAAATAGAATAACAAAAAAGGACCATTCTTCATATTTCTGGCACACTTTCTTTAGAAATATTACAACATGAAGTCTTTTGATTCATTAAGGCCTGGTTTAGAATAAAAGCCAAAATGATTAGCAGATTCAGTTATATGAGGTATGGAAATAGTCAGCAATTGATCAAATCAAAGGAAATTAAATCAAGTGTTCCATAATCTTTCGTAAGATGTAAGAGCTAGAGAACTAAAGCTTTCTATTTTCTTCCTATTTATCATTATCTACACAAATCTAGCCAGCAAGAACCTCTATTTTAAGTATTATCATATAACTTTTGTGCTCTTAGAGTATTGCTATGATCCCTTTCACTTTTGAAATGTAATTTCCTCTGTATATTAGACTTCTATTGATGTTTTTTTGTGCTCATTAAGTTGAAAACTGTATGTATTCAAGCTGCAAGCAGTAATAATACACATTTCCAAAACTCCAGTAATAACCACTTGCATTATTTAATTATACTGTTTCCCACTAGTTGTTAGCTAATGTGTCTTGCTAAACATGATAATGTTCTAGCTATTTTCTTATTTGCTTTAGACTTCTCCCCAACCCAAATACGCAGTGTTTTTCGATAAACATGACACATTTCCATGCAATGAAGATATTGTAATTTATTATCTGTAAAAAATGAAATTAAAAGTATGATTCCTTCAGTAATTTTTTATGTCATTACAATTCACTATCATAACTATTTGTACAAAATGAGAAAGACAAACATACAAAAACGAGGCGAGAAGAGGTTAATAATGGAAGCTACAAAATGCCTTATTTTTCATGAAGATTTTTTTGTTTTTTTGCAAGTGAGATGTACACAAATGGTGTAACCTATGCAGACAGATTAATGCAGCAGGGATAAGCCAGACCAGTGATTCAGAAAGCTCAGTAAGAAGAGCCAGGAAACTATCTCAGATTTGAGCATGAAACAGTACTGTCTTTCTCCCTACCATGTCAGGGATAGGGAGAGGTGAAGCAGGAGTCAAGCCTTCTCTCTTCAAGGAAAAGACATCACTAGCCCAGTTAAAGTGCTTCTACACCAATGCATGCAGCATGGGCAACAAACAGGAAGAGCTGGAAGCCATTGTGCAAAAGGAAAACTATGATATAATTGCCATCACAGAGACATGGTGGGATGATACACACAACTGGAGTGCTGTGTTGGATGGCTACAAGCTCTTCAGGAGAGATAGGCCAGGCATGGGAGGAGGGGGAGTGGTGTTGTATGTTAGGGAGGGTTTTGAGTATCTCGAGATCAACAATGATGATGGAAGGGTAGAATGCTTGTGGATCAAAATAAGGGGGAAGGCCAATAGGGCTGACATCACAGTGGGAGTCTGCTATAGACCACCCAACCAGGAAGAAGATGTAGATGAAATATTCTACAAACAATTAGGGGAAGTCTCAAGATCACAGCCACTAGTTCTTGTGGGTGACTTCAATCTACCAGATATTTGCTGGAATTTGAATACAGCAGTGAGGAAACAGTCCAGGAGGTTTCTAGAGTGTCTGGAAGACAACTTCCTGATACAGCTGGTGAGGGAACCAACCAGGGAAGGCTCCTTGCTGAACCTGCTGTTTACCAACAGAGAAGGACTCATTGACGGTGTCAAGGTTGGAGGCTGTCTTGGACATAGTGACCATGAAATAATAGAATTTTCAGTCATAGAAGCAGTATGGAGAGGAGTCAGTAGAACCACCGCCTTGGACTTCCAGAGGACAGACTTCAACCTTCTTAGGAGACTGGTTGGAAGGGTCCCTTGAAAGTTGGTCCTGAAAGGCAAAGGGGTCAAGGAAGCCTGGACAATTCTCAAGAGGGAAATCTTCAGAGCCCAGGAGCAGGCTGTCCCAGTGAACCGCAAGATGAGACAGAAGGGCAGAAGACCAGTCTGGCTGAACAGAGAGCTCTGGCTAGAGCTCAAGAAGAAAAAGAAAGACTATGACCTATGGAAGAAGGGGCTAGTCACTCACAAAAACTACAAGGATTCTGTCAGATGATGCAGGGAGAAAATTAGAAAGGCAAAAGCCCAGCTGGAGCTTAATCTGACAGCTAACATAAAAGACAATAAGAAAAGTTTCTACAAATACCTTAACAGTAAAAGGAGGGTTAGGGAGAATCTCCACCCCTTGCTAAATGCAGTGGGAGAAATAGTGATTGGGGATGAAGAAAAGGCTGAGGTACTCAATGCCTTCTTTGCTTCAGTCTTTAATGGTGAGACCAACTCAATGGGTGATATGCCTCTAGAACCAAATGGTGGAGATGGAGAACATTATCACTTACCTTTCAAGAGGAAATGGTAAGTGAACTGCTGCACAGCATAAATGTGCAGAAGTCTATGGGGCCGGATAAGATCCACCCAAGAGTTCTGAGGGAGCTGACGGAAGGGCTCACCAAGCCGCTTTCCATCATTTACCAACAATCCTGGCTAACAGGGGAGGTACCAGCTGACTGGAGGTTGGCAAATGTGACACCTATCTACAAGAAAGGTAAGAGGGAAGACCCAAGGAACTACAGGCCTGTCAGTCTGACCTCAGTGCCAGGTAAACTCATGGAGCAGATCATCCTTAGTGTTATCATACATGTGCAGGACAGTCAGATGATGAGGTCCAGTCAAAATGGATTTACAAAGGGCAGGTCTTGTTTGACCAACCTGATCTCCTTCTATGATAAAATGACCCGTTTAGTGGATGAACGAAGAACTGTGGATGTTGTTTATCTCAATTTTGGCAAAGCCTTTGACACTGTTTCCCATAACATTCTTCTGCAGAAGCTGGCTGCATATGGCTTGGACGGGTGTACGCTTCGCTGGATCACAAACTGGCTGGATGGCTGGGTCCAGAGTGTGGTGGTGAATGGAGTTAAATCTAGCTGGCAGCTGGTCACCAGTGATGTTCCACAGGGCTCAGTGTTGGGGCCTGTTCTCTTTAACATCTTTATCAATGATCTGGATGAGGGGATCGAGTGCACCCGCAGCAAGTTTGCAAATGACACTAAATTGGGAGGTAGTGTTGATCTGCCTGAGGGTCAGGAGGCTCTACAGAGGGACCTGGACAGACTGGATTGATGGGCGGAGGCCAGCTGTATGAAATTCAACAAGACCAAGTGCCAGGTCCTGCACTTGGGCCACAACAACCCCCTGCAGTGTTACAGGCTTGGGGAAGTGTGGCTGGAAAGCTGCACAGCAGAGAAGGACCCTGGGGGTGCTGGTCAACAGCCGATTGAACATAAGCCAGCAGTGTGCCCAAGCAGTCAAGAAAGCCAACAGAATCCTGGCATGTATCAGAAATGGTGTGGCCAGCAGGAGCAGGGAAGTGATTGTCCCCCTATACTCAGCACTGGTGAGACCACACCTTGAGTACTGTGTCCAGTTTTGGGCCCCTCACTTCAAGAAGGACGTTGAGGTGCTGGAGCGGGTTCAGAGAAGAGCAATGAAACTAGTGAAGGTTTTAGAGAACTTGTCCTATGAGGAGCAGCTGAGGGAGCTGGGACTGTTTAGTCTGGAGAAGAGGAGGCTTGGGGGGGACCTTATCGCTCTTTACAATTACCTGAAAGGAAGTTGTAGGGAGATGGGAGTTGGTCTCTTCTCCCATGTTATGAATGACAGAATGTGAGGGAATGGCCTCAAATTACGCCAGGGGAAATTTAGGTTAGATATCAGGAAGAATTTCTTTACAGAGAGGGTTGTGAAGTATTGGAACAGGTTGCCCAGGGAGGTGGTAGAGTCCCCATCCCTGGAGGTGTTTAAAAACCATGTGGATTTGGTGTTGAAGAACATGGTTTAGGGACCCTGACAGTGCAGGGTGAATGGTTGGACTAGATGATCTTGAAGGTCTCTTCCAACCAGATGATGATTCTATGATTCTATTCTATGTCATTTGACCCAGAGCTGCTTAGAGGAGTTCTAACATTAGACCTCAAGAAAAAAAAAAGAAAAAACTAGCCTGCTATCAGATATGATATCTGTGATTTTTTTTCTAACGACAAGTGGGACCACATGCTTCCTCAGATGTTCAACTTTCTCTCTCTGTCCCTTCATTTTAATTTCCTTCTACACTTTCCATGTTCATTCTCAGCATTTCTTCCCCTACTATTTTTATTTCATTTTAGCTTGTCTTCTCCAAATCCAGAGAAACCATAGCAACAAAACTAGTTGTGGAGCTTATATGGATTTTTCTTCCACCACCTTTTATTGTCACTCTATTATCACATGTGTCTGTTGCTCACTTGCACCACCCTTTCTACAACCTTTATATTCTTTATTCTGTGAGCCGTAGATAACAAACCAAGGTCTTCACATTCTTCCATAATAAATGTGCAGTAATAGTTATAACAACTATATAATTTGTTGATAGTAACAGCATATAAAATGTATAAATCTGATAAGTAGATTGCAGAAATAATTTAATTTTATCATAACTTGTTCATTGACTCAGCTCAAAGCAGGACAGAGAGGGAGGTATGATATCTGGCTTTTTATTTTACTGCATTGTCTGCCATCTTATATGAAAATTATTTGAACAGCCTTATTAACAGTAAGTCCCCACAGATGATAAGATGTGTAGTTCAACCAAAAAGGTCTGAATCTAAAACTCTTAAGTGAAATATATTCTGTCAATTAGCTTTTCTGATGTTGCCATACATATTTTAAGAGCACTGATCCAAGAGAAATACAGTAAAAATATTATTCCTAAATTAAACAAACCCATGTTCTTGCTTCAGTGAGATTTGGATTTGATCCTGACAACATCAGAGAAATAGAAATAGATCTGAACAGTAGTAAGACATTAAGTTGGCCTTTTATCTAATCAACTAATAGTCATTGTAATGTTATTAAGTAACGGATTTTTAATGTATCAAAATATCTAAAACTATAGATATCTGCTTGATTCTGCCTAGTACAAGTTATCTGAATCTAGCAGACTTCTTAGTCTTTCCTTGCTCATCATTCTGGAAAGATCAGCAATGATTTTGTGACTGAGACACTAAGAGCTTAACTTAGTAACAGTGTAGGAATCAGTGACTCAATGCAGAGATGCTATTCTAATTAGGTTCATACACACACACACTCATTTATTGTGATAGTTATTTTTACCATGAAAGATTAGTCGAATTTGTGTTCCTTCTTCTATAGGAATAAAAATTGTCAGTGATAGATAAATATATGAGTTTTCCACACCAGAGGCTCATCAAGCTCAGCTGAACTTTGTTGGTGAGTGCAAGTAGTTGCCTGGAGAAGAGCATAAGAAAACAGTAAGCTTTCGTGGCACTTCCCAGGAAACTCATGATCACCCTAGGTACTTGTTTAATGTCCAAAACAAATGCTTTCAAGATATTCTATGACTGAACTACGCACTAGATGAGGTACTTTGGTTTGTTTTGAGCTGAGCCCTGATAGGTGTGGTTTTTTTTTTTATCCTCTAGTTCTAGTATTAGAAAATCTACTAACATCCATTTTCTATTTACTCTTTTCCTATTAATCATGTTTTTATATGCTATTATTTCACATCTCTTCTACAGCTTCAGAAGTTTTAGTCCATTTAGTTGTTAGCTGAACAGAAGTTTACACTGTCTGTACATTCCTTACACATATGGTGCAACCTGCTTTACCATCTTTGATGCCCTTCTCCGGCTTTTCCAAGTTACACTGTATCTTTTTGTGATAAGTGAGGTATCTACACACAACATTCAAAATGTAAGTTCATGTTATAATTTTTTTTTTCCTCCTTTTGCTTTCCTAGTGCTTTCTTTTTTCTTGACCATCGAGCTCTGTCCTATTGTTTTCATAGATCTATTTATTCTTCAGTGCTAGAGGGCAGTTCAAATATCATTACTGTTTATATAAAATAAGATAATTTTTTGCCTATGCATCCTGTATCTGTATGGAATTCCACTTATTGATATTATTCGGTCAGACCATTCACCTTCATTATCTATCTTTTAATCAATTACCAATGAGTTTATATCTTTACTGCAACTTATTGTCTTTAAGGATATTTTTAGAAACCTAAGTAGACTCTACTATGTTATTCTTCTCCAGAGACTTCTTAATTAGTCCATTAGTTTTGTGGGAAATAATTTTCTTAATGTTGACTATTCCTCAGTAAAGCATATTCATTCATGTGCCCAGCAATTCTATTTTCAGTACCGTTTCTACAGAACACCAATAAAGAGATGAGACTTTCAGGTCCTCGGTTCTGTGGATCTTTCCCCAAACCCGTTTTATAAACCCGCATCACATTGCCATAATCTAGTCATCTGGGTCTAGTAGTTGAAAAAAAACCCCAAACACCTGTATGCTACACTTAGTAGTTTAGCATCATCATCAGTCTTCTCTTCTGAACACCATGTCATTCTTCATTTGTCAGGTTATCCTATAATCTTTCTCATGACAAATCGAGTTCGGACGGAATCTCCAATAAGTCTATAAAGCAGCATTTGGTTGCTGGAACTTCCTGAAACTCATCCTTGGTGCATGTGGCTGCAAGGAATACGCTTGGTGTTGGTGCTGCTGTCTTATTGACCTTGAATGTTCCTTCTATACCATTGAGCCTATCACAACCTTCCCACTAGTGATGCACTTGCAGAAAGATTCATTGGTTGAAAATGTGCAAGTTGTATCTCCAAGTCTTCCAAGTGTGTTTGCTAAAATTCTGGATATTTTTACAATTTTTTTTTAATTTGTCTAACATCGGCAGTCCTTCCGTGACTATGTATGATACTTTCTCTCCACTTTCTTTTCCGTTTCCTCAATCTTTGTTATCAGTGATGGGTTGACCATGAATGGAAGCCAGGTACCTACCAAAGCCACTCTGTCGCTCTCCCTCCTAAGCTGGACAGGAGACAGAGAATATAACGAAAGGCTTGTGGGTTGAGATAAGGACAGAGAGAGATCACTCCGCAATTACTGTCATGCACAAAACAGACTTGACTTGGGGAAAATTAATTTAATTTATTGCCAATCAAATCAGAGTAAGGTAATGAGAACATAAAAACCTAAATCTTAAAACACTTTCTCCCTGCCCCTCCCTTCTTCCCAGACGCAGCTTCACTCCTGATTTTCTCTACCTCCTCCCCTCCAGCAGCATAGTTGGTCAGGGAACGGGAATTGCAGTCAGTTCATCACACATTGTTTCTGCCACTTTTTCCTCCTCAGGAGGAGGACTCCTCACACTCTTCCCATGCCCCAGTGTGGAGCCCATCCAACTTCTCCAATACGGGTCATTCCTACAGGCTGCAGTTCTTTATGAACTTCTCCAGCATTGGCCCCTTCCACAGAGTGCAGTCCTTCAGGAACAGACTGTTTCAGTGTGGATCTCCCATGGGGTCACAAGTCCTGCCAGCAAACGTGCTTCAGTGTGGACTCTTTTCTCCACTGGTCCACAGGTCCTGCCAGGAACCTGCTATAGCATGGGCTTCCCATGGAGTCACATCCTTGTTCGAGTGCATCCACCTGCTCTGATGTTGGGTCTTGCATGGGCTGCAGGTGGACATCTGCTCCACTGTGGACCTCCATAGGCTGCAGTGGGACAGCCTGCTTTACCATGGTCTTCACCATGAGCTTCAGGAGAATCTCTACTCTGGTACCTGGAGCACCTTCTCCTCCTTCTTCACTGACCTTGGTATCTGCAGAATTGTTTCTCTCACATATTGTCACTCCTCTTTCTGGCTGCAATTGCTGTTGTACAGTTGTTTTTTTTTCTCCTTCTTAAATATGTTATCACAGAGGCATTACCACTGTTGCTGATTGGCTTGGCCTTGGCCAGCAGTGGGTCCGTCTTGGAGCCAGCTGGCATTGGTTCTATCAGACATAGGGGAAGGTTCTGGCAGCTTCTTACAAAACCCTCTCCGATAATCCCTCCACTCACTACCAAAACCTTGCCACACACCCCCAATACACTATTTCTCTGACAAATGACTAGATAATCAGAGTAGAGATGATTCAGTATCCAGGGCTCTGTGTTCTGAAGCCATCACATGTGAATCCTCCTGATTTCCAACTTCTGTTAAAACTTTGCCATGTACTTGTACATTGAATGCTTTTCCTAATAACAGCTAGTTGGTTAGTTGGTGGAGTTTATTTATCTTTTGTAACTTTCTTTAGGGGAGCTACATTATTTACTGAAAACAGATTTTAACCAGATTCTAACAAGGTGAAAAAAGACATTCTTTCCTTCAGTCAGAAATAGAAATGCTATACAATGTTTGAACTCTGGTAGATCAGAATTAAATAAGGTATAATCCTGTGGCAGGCCAGGTGGCTTAGCAGCTGTTCAGAGTGTTGTGGAACGCAAAGATTGGTTTGAAAGCAATCTCATCTATCTTTCTTTCAGCCATTCACTTGGCTGAGAAATCTCAGCCATGCTGATATTGTGAAGGTGATGCAGTTATGTGGCCTGACCTTGGCTCCTCTGCATGATGAGGGGTGTAAGCAGAGGAGCAGGGGAAGTGCTGATAAAGTAACATAGAAGATACTTGCCTGCTGATTTTCTTGCTGCGTTTATTTTTCATAGTGACTGCAACATATACACAATGATTTGCTCCCACTGCAATCCAATGACATGTGTATATTAGCAGACACAGACAAATCTGAGCTTGCACTGCCCATGTTATGCCAGCAGTGAAAATGAGGGATGGAAAGACCTGAACGTTTTTGCTGTTAGATGAAATATAGTTTTATTATATGTAATCACATATTTTAAACACTACAGACTCTACCTTCTAACTTTTCTTGTAAAAGAACATATGAAGTCTTTTTTTTTTTATTCCTCACTCATTTATGCCTTTAATTTACAGTCACACAGATCACTTTGTAGTTAAAAATAGTCTAGTGCTGGAAGTCCATACAAGGAAAAAGTTTTGTAGGCAGGTTATAAAGAGAAATAAGAGTCAGTTTATGAGCAAATGATTGAATTTGTACCTAGTGTATAGAGAAGGAAAGAGGAAGAACTGAGGTTTGTGTGAGCACAATATTAGTCCTTCCTGAGATTGACCCAAGATAAGTCAACAATCCACTCTGCTGACCTCCTTTCTGGAGGCAGTAATGACCTCAGTCATCTCCCTTTGCAATATGGAGATATAAATAGCTGCAATTTAACGATATAAGAATGACCATGCTTTCTGAGAGTATGCAGTGAATTTGGTTGGCTGTTGCCGCATTGCTGTTCATGCACATGTGAAGACCCACAGCACAACCAGTATGTGTCAGATTCGGTGACTCCAACATTGTGTCTAATTTATAAATAAGAACAAATTTTTAAGGCAGCCTTACAAGTTCAGATAAAATTTGGAAATGAAGATGCGATTTCTTTTCCGTCATTAGATCAGAATCTAGTTGATAATATTGTCAATGAATAACATGTGCTTCTGTGTTATTTCATTGCTAACCAGAAATATTCTTTTCAAGTAAGAAGAGCACACTGTATTTAAAATACTATTTTACCAGTTACATGAAAACTATATCATAAAGATTTAGTCCACACATGTTGCTGTATGTCGCTGTTGAGACGGACACGACATACACAGGTTCAAGCAGTATTGATTTATTATATAATTAATTAAACCCCTCCTTGCAAGTTCCAGCACGCCTTTATACTAATTCTAGCAGCGCACGCGACATAAGCAATTAGGTGGTTGGTTCACTACAGCTGTTCACGCGCCTTAGCCTAATACATGATTGGCGATCATGCACTCTACATAACTTAAGCCAAATTCATTACATCACACAATTAGTGCAAAAACACAGTCCAGTCTCTTATCATACAGTTCCTCCTTATCTTACGGCTCCCTGGCTCTCCCAGGCACCTGCAAGTTGTTTTCCACTTCTGTTCAGGGAGTTTTCAGATCTGCAGGGGTACACAGCAATTTCTCCAAGGCCAGTTTCTTCATCTTCTGTCCTGGGATCCGCGGACCAGCCGTAGTTCCCACACACACATATCCGCAACATTAGGGCACTGGTCCAGAAAGTCCAAATTTCTCAAACATTGAAATCAGTACATTATGTTTTTCCACAGGACTCTCATCCATTCTCAGTTTTGCTTCAGAAAAACTGCACCTATGGAACTCCTGCCCGTAGAGATGTTTTCTCAATTAAGCATTTCACCTGGTATTGCTGCACATCTTTGAGGATAACTCGTGTTCAGACACCTTGAACTGAAAGTTTTAGGGTGGGTATGTTCTCACTGTAGGCTGTTTCTTGGTGATTTTGGCTATTCAGTACAGTGTTCTGTGCCCGTATTTCACTATTCGTCTACTGTGGAATGACCTCCTTGCAGAATGCTGAGATCTAAGACAGAGAGTAAGAAGTGAGAAGAGCAAGAATGCTTTTCAGATGAAGTAAGTAATTTTAAATAGAAAAACATTAAAAAAAAAAAAAGAAAAATAGAATTTCAAAAGCAATATTCATATAGAATTACAGAATAGCTTGCATTGGAAAGGACTTTCAAAGACCATTTTGTTCAACTCCTCTGCCATAAGGCAGTGACATCTTTCACTAGATCAGGTTGCTCAAAGCCCTATCCAGCCTGACTTTGAACACTTCCAGTCATGGAGCATCCATAACTTCTCTGGGCACCCTGTCCCAGTGTCTCACTACCTTCATCATAAAATGTTTCTTCCTTAGGTCCAATTTAAATTTACACTCTTTCAGTTCAAAACTATTGCCCCTTGTCCTGTCACTGTAGACCCTGGTAAAAAGTCTCTCTTTGTCTTTCTTATAAGCTCCCTTTATATAGTGAAAGACCACAATCAAGTCTCCCGGGAGTCTTCTCCAAGCTGAACAACCTCAACTGTCTCAGCCTTTCTCATAGAAGAGGCATTCCAACCCTCTGATCATTCTCATGGCCCTCTTCTGGACCAACTCTAACAGATCCATGTCTTTGTTTTGCTGGGGGCCCCAGAGCTGAATGCAGTGCTCCAGGTGGGATCTCATGAGAGCAGAGGAAAGGGACAAAATCACCTCCACTGTCCTCCTGGCCACGTTTCTTTTGATGCATTCCAGGATACAACTGGCTTTCTGGGCTGAGAGTGTACATTGCCAGCTCATGTCCAGTTTTTCATCCACCAGGATGTCCAAGTCCTTCTCCACAGGGCTGCTCGCAATCCTTTCATCCCCCAATCTGTATTGATACTGAGGATTGCCCTGACCCATGTGCAGGACCTTGTACTTGGCCTTGTTGAACTTCATGAGATTCACATGGGCCCACCCCTGAAGCCTGTCAAGGTCTGGGTGGTTTCCCTTCCCTCTGGCATTGTGAGCTTCACCACTCAGCTTGATGTCACCTGCAAACTTGCTGCAGATACATTCAATTCCACTGTCTATGTCACATTCAATCCCACTGACTGTGTCACAGATTAAGATATTAAATAATACTTGTCACAGTAGAGACTCTTGAGGGACACCATGCATCACAGGTTGAGTCGTTGACTGTAACTCTTTGGACACACCCATCCAGCCAATTCCTCATCCACCTAACAGTTCATCCATTAAACTCATATCTCTCCAATATAATGACAAGAATATTGTGGGGGACCATATCTAAAGCCTTATAGAAGTCCAGGTAGACAAAATCTATAGCACTTCCCTTGTCCACTGGTGTAGTCATTCCATTATAGAAGGCCACTAGATTAGTCAGGCCCTTGGTGAAGCCATGTTAGCTGTCTCTAATCACCTCCCTATCTTCCATACATTTCAACGTATCTTCCAGGAAGAACTGTTCCAAGATCTTATAAGGCACAGAAGTGAGGCTGACTGGATGGTAGTTCCCAGGGTCAATGAGCATGAATAATGACTGTGAATAATAGACTTTCAAACCATAGTACCCTGCCATGCTGCTATGTACTTCTTTCAAGGCATCATGGCTGACACAAAACATGGTGAGTCACACACACATACACTCTAATTACAAATATATGATACTTAAGACATACAAGTACATGTAGGGTAGATTTGCTTTCACTGTAGGAACCTCTGCCTTCTCTAAGAAGACCTAGCACAGGGGGTTCATAATTAACAAATGACTTATCAGCAAGTTCTATTACTAAGGTAGTTCATGCTCTGTGTTTCAGAAAATGTTCATTATTTCAAAGCTGAAAAGAGGAAAACTTTAGAAAAGTTAGTGTGAATAGATCAGACAGCCACATCTGCCAGGAGGGGTATAAGGATCAGAAGAGAAATATCGCTCTGGAGAAATTTCAGAAAGATTGTATATTTAAAAAAAAAAATCGCTCTCCTACAATCTGTTAGTTTTAAACAAAAAAAGAGAAAGATAATGCTAATGTAGCAACTGTCAGCACTATAGTGTTAATGTTTATTTTGTAGCCTCCCTTTATACCTCTTTTGGTGTCTCAGTACTGCATAGAATCATAGAATCATAGAACGGTTAGGGTTGGAAGGGACCTCAAAGATCATCTAGTTCCAACCTCCCTGCCATGGGCAGGGAAACCTTCCACTACACCAGGTTGCCCAAAGCCTCATCCAGCCTGGCCTTGAACGCTTCCAGGGATGGGGCACCTACAACTTCTCTGGGCAACCTGTTCCAGTGGAACTTCTATTTTGTTCAAAATTTTTCAGTGTGTTTACTGTTATAACATATCTTTTCATTATAGATGTCAATAAATTTAGTTTTTCTTACTCTTTTGAATCATGGGAAAACTTCATTTATTTTCAAAGAATTAGCGGAATGAGAAGGAAAGAAAGCAGAAAGAGAGAGAAGAACAAAAAAGATAGCCATTACTGGAGATCTCTTGCTTTACCACTTATTCAGTACCAATTTCATTTCTCTGAAAACTTTATTCCCAGCCCTTCTAAAAGCATCTTTGTGTATTTCTTGTGGCTGATGAAGAAACAAAACCCTTTTATAGAGTTTTAACTTCTTCATGACCTAAATTTTAATGAGACTAGGCCACATTAGTGCAAAGCATGTAGAGACGGCTTCAATTCTAACACTAGATCATCTTCACTCAGTCAAACAAAAGTGTCCTAATACAGTACCTAGAAAAAAATGTGGCATTGAGAAAATGTCTAATCTATCATGCTCTAACTCAATATAGAGGTCAAAACTTCACTAATATTTAAGAGTATGTACTGCCTAATCGCTTGGATAGTTGTCATATTAGTAAAAAATGAATTACAGTCCAGAATCTCTTTGCAGTTGTGTAGATAAACAAGTTGAGTGTAGGTCATATAAAGAACCACGGCTGAAGAATCTGTAGCATGCAGTGGCTGTAGAGTAGATCACAATAGATATTGTGTAATCTGCCATGTCAGAGCATGAAAAATACAAAAAAAAAACACTTCAGAAAAAGCTTTCAGGTGGTTTTTTTTTTATAAAGGTTTATGCTTTTAATCATAATTTGTCTGTCATTTTATAGGCAGTACTTTTTTGTTTTAGTCTCCTCTTTATCTGCAATGGTTCCTAAGATAAAGAAAAATAAATCATTACTTAACACTTTACTATTCCATGTTTGCTTGTCAGTTTTCAGTCTGAAATTTCTGAATTTGAAACTATTTTCTGGCTTCAAGAAAATTACCATAACAGAGCAGAACTATTTATTGTATCACTGTCAGTGTCCACCAGGCCCCAGGGTTTCATTTTGTAAATTGAGTCTGGCTTACTGTAGTAATTCTCGGAAAGCAAATTAGAATTTATTCTTAACACAAGGAAAATAAAATAAAAGAAACCTTTACTGTTATGAGAATAAGGCATATTATTTAAATATTCTAATATAATGCAGCACTGTAGCAAAATTTGATGATAACAATCTTTCAAAAATGGAAAGATGTAATATGTTTGTTATTTTTACTTCTGAAAGTTTGTGCTAGGCAAATGTTTCATCTCAATATCAAATCATGACTTGAACTGATGCCTAAGGTGTTATACTTTAGAAAAATTTGGAAAAAATAATAACCATACTAGAAAGAATTGTATAAGAGAAATTCAGATACTTTTTATTTTTTACATTGAAAGGCTTTATATTCTGAAAAGTGAGCTGATACAGTTGAAAAGTTAAATTTATGACATTTAGATGACCCTCAAAAAAGCAAAATGCACATGTTGATTATAGTGCAATGACTGAGGTTGTGTTTTAAGAATCAAACTGAACTCAAGAAGAAAAACGAGATTCAAAAAGAGAATTGGACATACCTATCAATGACAGCAATGTCACTGTTGCATTCTGGATTGGAGAAAATGAGACAATAGCCATTAGAACTAATATCCACCTTTGTGTACTAAGCGATACAAACTTAGACTGAAACAATATTGCTATTATTAGATAGATTTTGGCAATGCAGTTATATCTCAGTGATAGTTTTAATTTTAGTAAACTATAATATTGTAGTTTAGATCTAGTTTTAAAGCTTTAATCTACTGTACATTTTACTGACACAGCTGCAAATCCCTTATCAGCTATATCATCTTCACAGTTCCCATTTATAATGTATGTCCAGTTATAAAAGTAGTGATAGCAACAGGATTATTGCCTGTTTTGACCAAATATTAAATACAGACACAGGGAATAAAATTTCTAAGACATCAGTTTTGAAGTTCATAGACAAGATATAGAAAGGTAATGGCAGAAAGTTGTGTTTAGTGCCTGAAATGGATCTTACTACAGTTTCTTTCAGACAGATCTGTGGACCTTCCTGTCTGGAGTAGCCCATACTGAGTTAATCTGGCCGCCTTAGGGCATGAGAATCTGAGAATTTTTGTACAGCTCTCTCGAACTGTCAGCTAGCCTCTTTCCTACATCTGCTCTTTCTAAGTTTGAAACTGTCTTTCTCACATTATCAATCTTTTTTTACTCCTGCTGAACAAGGTTGCATTTTTTTCCCCCAGCGTAAATGTCCTGATAGCATAGAAACATTTCCTTTTGGTTTTTTTTTCAACACTTGCTCATACACTATTAATAAAATAGATGTAAACTTTGTTTTGACTTTCACTGGTACGACTGTAGAGTGCTTGAGCTGTTCAGACAAGCTATATTCTGATCCCTGTGAGGAAGGATGGCCAATCTCTTCATTGCTCTCTTCAAGCTCAAAAAGGAATATCAAAACCACTACAGAAGCCTTTTGTGTTGGTCTTTCACAAACTCCGAGTAGCCATTCTATCACAGCTTGTTCCACGATAGGCTTCAGACATGTCTGTTCCTGTGAAAATTCATAAAAGACTAAGAGTTTGGTTGTATCTGGAAAGCATCCTTTAGCAAAGAGCTGTCTTATTACAGCTCTGCAATACTAAACTCTAACCTAGTTCTGCAGTTGCAGAATTCAGGGTTTCCAGGTGACAGTGACATCAACAGGCATTGCAAAAACACTGAATGGTCAGTTGTGACTGATTTGATCAGTAATTATGCAGTTAAAGTGATATGCATTCTTTATTGGTAAAAGGATAGAATATTTTGCATCAGAAGTTTAGGGGTAAGTAAAGCAATAGCTTTACAATGTATGTCATATGGTCAAAATGGGATGAAGCCCTGGAGAGAATAGGGGCCCAATAAAGCTGGTTAATATACAAGGATCACCTTCTCCAAGCTCAGGACCGGTGCATCCCAACAAAGAGGAAGTCAGGAAAAAACGCCAGGAGATCTGCATGGATGAACAAGGAGTTCCTGGACTAACTCAAATACAAAAAGGAAGACTACAGTGTGTGGAAGCAAGGACAGGTAACCAGGGAAGAATAAGGAGAAACTGTCCAAGCAACCAGGGACCATGTTAGGAAAGCTAAAGCCCTGAGAGAATGAAATCTGATCAGGGACATAGGGGCAACAAGAAAAGCTTCTACAGGTATGTCAGTGATAAAAGGAAGTCTAGGGAAAATGTGGGCCCTCTCCGGAAAGAAATAGGAGAACCGATTACCATGGATTTGGAGAAGGCTAAGGTACTCAACAACTTTTTCACCTCAATCTTCACTGGCAAGTGATCTATCCGCACTGCCCAAGTCACAGAAGGCAAAGGCAGGGACTGGGAGAATGAAGAATCACCCACTGTAGGAGAAGATTTGAGACCTTCTAAGGAACCTGAAGGTGCACAAGCCCATGGGATCTAGTGAGATGCATCCACTGTTCATAACAGAACACTGAAGTTGTTAAACCCTTATCCATCATATTTGAGAAATAGTGGCAGTCTGGTGAAGTCCCCACTGATTGGAAAAGGGAAAACATATATCCCCCATTTTTAAGAAGGGGGAAAAAAAGAAGACCTGGGGAACTACAGGCCAGTCAGTTTCACCTCTGTGCCTGGTAAGATCATGGAGCAGATCCTGCTGGAGACTACGCTAAGGCACATGGAAAAGAAGCAGATGATTGTTGACAACGAACATGGTTTCACTGAGGGCAAATCATGGCTGACGAATTTGGCAGCCTTCTATGATGTGGTTATAGCGCTGGTGGATAAGGAAAGAGCAACTGACATCACCTACCAGGACTTGTGCAAAGCATTTGATACTGTCCCACACGACATCCTTCTCTCTAAATTGGAGAGACATGGATTTGATGGATGGACCACTCAGGGGATAAGGAATTGGCTGGATGGTCGCACTCAAAAGAGTTTTGGTCACACATGGGTCCTACACATGGCTCGGGGTAATCCCAAGCATAAGTACAAGCTGGGCAGAGAATGTATTGAGAGCAGCCCTGCAGAGGAAGACTTCTTGGTGTTGGTTGATGAGAAGCAAAACATGAGTTTGCAATGCGTGCTGGCAGCCCCCAAACCCCACTGTCTCCTGGGCTGCATCAAAACAAAAATGGCCAGCAGGTTGAGGGAAGTGATTCTGCTCCTCTACTCTGCTCTCTTGAGACCCCACCTGGAATACTGTGTTCAGCTCTGGAGTCCTCAACACAAGAAGAACATGGAGCTGTTGGAATGTGTCCAGAGGAGGGCCACAAAGATGATCCAAGGGCTGGAGTACCTCACCTATGAAGACAGGCTGAGGGAGTTGGAGTTGCTCAACCTGGAGAAGTGAAGGCTCCGGGAAAACCTTCTAGCAGCCTTCCAAAGCCTAAAGGAGGACTACAAGAAAGCTGGAGAGGGGCTTTTTAGAACAGCATGTAGTGATAGGACAAGGGGTAATGGCTTTAAATTGAAAGAGGGTAGATTCGGATTAGCTATAAGGCAGAACTTCTTCTCCCTGAGGGTGGTGAGGCAGTGGAACAGGTTTCCCAGAGAAGCTGTGGATGTCTCATCCCTGAAATGTTCAAGGCCAGATGGGCTGAGGCCTTGAGCGACCTGATCTAGCGGAAGGTGCCCCTGCCCATGGCAGGGGGTTGGAACTAGGTGATGTTTAATGTTCCTTCCAATCCAAACCATTCTATGATTTTATGATTCTATGATTCTGTACGATATTTCCAAACATGTATTAGATAACACAGCTAATACTGAGAGTGCAATATTATTTTAGTCAGTTTAATAGCTTTTTATTCTGTTATTTCCGGTAAACTTTATCTCACTCAACTTTATTGACTCTTCCATCATCTTTTGAGTGTAATCCAGCCTGTACTCTTTATAAAATGTTACCTGAGAACCACTGAAATATTTTCTTGTTGCTCTCTTGATACAAGTAGTGTAGGCAGGTCTTAGTCAGGCCTTCTGCTATAAGTCTTAGTCAGGCCTTCTGCTATAAAATTGCATGGGAAACTTTTTATCTGTAACATTGCTGACATAATAAGACTGTCATAACATCAGAGTAGTCCTCTTTATTTTCATAAACACCAACTCCTTTTAAGGAAGACACAGCAAAGAACTCAGATTTTTAATGTATTTGGGAATCTAAATGCAACTAACCTTCTAAATCACATGGATACCAAAGTAAAATTGGTAATTAAGTAATTTCAAAACTCTCAGTGGTGTTTATACAGCTTGGTATTTAATCATGCTTGGCATGTATCATTCTTATATATAAATAAGTATTGTTTGTTGTTGATTGCCTCCAGAAATGAAATGTGCAAAAATATATGCAATGTATTTTGAAGATAAAAATATTTCAATTTTAAGGTGAACCTGAAGTTTCACTGATGACCCAGAGAAAAAAATCACAAATTGCTTAGTCTCTTACTCTCACTGGGTGACAATCTTAGCTTGGATTGATGTAGATCTTTCAGTTTTTTCCGGGGAAACAATTGTTTCGTCGTTTTTAAGAGAACAGGGTAAATAAACAACCTTACGTGATACAAAAATGACAGGCATCTGGATGAGAAAAAGATTTCCAAAAATGTCAGGATTATATAAAGAGGTTCATTTGGCTTGTTTCACAGAAGTAACATGAAACTGCAGCAGCATGAGCAGAGACACCAGGAACTTCAAAGACTGGAGAAGTTAACAGCGAAACATCTTTTCATCAAATCAGACAGTAAGTGTGATATGTAGAGAAACAGATAGAGTAACAAAACTGGATGCCTGGGACTGAGGTGATAAGTGTAATGGTAACTATATTCAGAAGTGTGGGTTACAACATTAAGAAGTAGTCTATTGCAGTAACTTAAGGTGTAAATGGTGGAAAAGATCACTGACTTTGACTTTAAATAAATGGATCAACCAAAAGAGTAAAACACTAATAACAACAGCAACAAGAGCTAAGTGTGCACTAACCTGAAGTGAAAACTAGGCTCTTCTGATTTTTTTTTCAAGACTATAAGAAAAATCTATCAAAACAGAGAATGCAGTTCAGTAAAATAGGACATTACACTAAATATAAGGTTGATCACAACATGAGGAAGAATTTTAACTGATTCCTTGCTATGACAATGAAGAAAAGCTATTGTTATTAATTAATGGAAGCTGTTGTAAATAAAGGCAAATATCCTCTACGACAGTCATCCAGGGTGTTACCATTTGCAGCATTTCTCCTCTCCCTAACCCATTTTCAATAAGGATATATTGTGTTCCAGTTACTAGATCTATGTTCTGTCTTTCTTCACTGTTTCTTACAGTCTTAGCATAAACTTAGTTTGAAAAAAATACACTTTCTGATTACTCTTACACCAGTTTTTTACTTCCTTGTTGAAATAATGCTTTATCAAGTGAAAAACACTAAATTAAGAAAGCCGAAAGTGGGTAAAGTAAGGAGACTCTTTTAACTCTTTGAGTTTAATGTGCACACAATTTAGTACCAGTTTCATTCCACCCATCTTCAAGCACTTTGGCTTGAAGTACTTTAAATACTTTGAAGTATTGACTTCAAAGTCAATACCTTCAAATACGGATATATGAAAAGTTATGTTTTATCAATAATTAATACCGATTGAACAATCTGATCATTATTTTTAGACACAAGCAATTTAAACTTTATAAGTGTAAAGCTGGAGGTGTTGTGTTTCCATCTGTCTTCAAGTGTAGCACAGTTACTTTGATGTTCTTTTTACATTTGACATTGTTTTCAATTTACATATCTTGCAGGGCATCCCAGAAAATCAGTCAGATGACTGATATATCCACATCTAAAGCAATAGCATGGCTTTTATATTTTAGCCCAAAGTAGGCTTTTATTTCTTTCACATTATTTCGATTTACTGCACTGATGTTAACACTCTCTGAGCTCTAAGGTAGATAATTGCACAATATTTTTCATTGTTTCTGAGAAACTCAGAAGTCTTACAAAGGGTTAAATTTTTCTCATGTAGCATTAATTTTAAACTTATTTTTTCTTTTCAGTTGCTAGATCACAGATCAGTTTGTCAGCTAGACCACAACCACTGTTTGAGATGTAAATATGAAATCATGTAAAAAAGCTGCAAATCACTCAGTCCTTGGGTTTTTTGCTCTCCTGCAAAAATAACATCTCCCACAACATTTAAGGACCAAAGTGCTTACTGCCTGTGAGAATTGCTTTATCCTACTTTGTTATGGCAGGTAAGCTGTAAAATATCCAATGTCCTCAAGTCCTAAGTAGTGAAGAAAAAAGCTTTCTTTTTTATATTAAAAAAAAAAAAGTTTATGATGGTTTACAAGGAATGGAGGAAGTGCAAACGTTTCTTTTTCTGGTGGCTATCACAGTAGTGGTCAAGCAGGTGGACATGAGAGTGTGTCATGTCAGTACAGATAATGTCTTGCTGTAATGACTTTCTTCCAGAAAGGCTGGAGATTCATTGCAGATTCAATAATTTAGTGAACACCTGTAAGAATGAACTATTATTACTCCTATTCTTACTTTATAACTCCCTTTAGTATTTCCATGTACACAGAGTATCTATTTACTTCTGCTCTGTTCACTTAACATGAGAAACATGCCATCATTTCTACTTCTACAAAAACTTCCTACTTCTTGGCTTTATTAAAAAAAAAACCAAAACATAAAGCCCCTGAAAGATAGCTGTTGCTGGCTATTGTGTACAATACCCAAATATTCAAAACCCCCACACACTGCAGATTTAGCTACAGTAATGAGTATATTTTAAGGGTGATGTAATTCCTGATCCAGGACTGGCTCTGTAGGGGTAAAATATAAAAGAAAATTTGCCCTAAGAAAGAATTCACATGAATAAAAACCATCTGCTTACACTAGATTATTTCTTCTCTAATGAAATAACAATATATGTCTTCCCTATTTTCCCCTTACAAGTGCATATATGTTTCTACGGAAGTGTAACTATCCAGGTACTAAATCTTCTGGAGACAGTACTTGCTGAGAATCTTTAAGAGTCTCTGTTGGGAACCAGTGGCAGTTTTCAGTTAATAAATAGTTAGCTATCTATCTAACTATCTAAGTTACTCTGAGAGTTTCTTCAGGCAATTGGTGAGTTCCAGTCTGACCTTTTATCAAGAAAACTGAATGTGACAGTCTGTCTCTGATAGTCTATGTAACTGAAAGAGACTAAAGGGACTTTAGAAAGTAATGTTTTGTTTGCTAATATTATTATTTATTTAAGATGTGCAGCCAAATAGCTGTCACCAGCATTCTATGATCTTAAACAATAATTTTTTTTTCAAATAAGATTTTAAAATTATTTTATTTTATTTTATTTTATTTTGTTTTATTTTATTCTCCAAACAGTTGTTTTCCTGGGTTACAGGGAACCTGAGCTACGAAGAAGCTGGAGCGTCTATGCCAGACATAGTCCTTCCTCTCAGATAGGGAGAAAAAGGAAAGGTGCACAGCATCAGGGTCTGTGAATAACAGTAGGTCCTCTGAAACTGGAAAACTATTATCAGTTCTGTTGCATACATGGACCACAGACTGGTATAATTAGGAAGAGTAACTATACTGAACTGTAAGACCAGACAGCAAAAGAAAAGGCTGAGAATTAAAGGTCGTAGGCAGTCTTTTATAATATGGTAGATCCTTGGAAAACAGATATATAAGACTAGGAAATGGTAGACAAATAGGCCAGGGTTTCATTATGGTTCTGAATTTGGGCATTTTATTAAAGAGATTAGCTCTGGGTTTCTTGAAGAATCCTACCTATCAAAATGATACAGTGATACTTAAAAGCACAATGAGAACAGACAACTGGGAAGGTGAGACCCTGGGACCATTGGAGGTGAAGAAATATAAAGACTCTTGGAGTCTGAGAAAGCAGAGCTTGAGAAGGAAGTCTAAAACTATGAGACTTGTAACTTGTGTAAATCTGGATAGTTAAGATATTTCAGCCATGAAACTCTTCTGAGCGTGAAACATAATAGAAGTAATGCAAAGGTTTGGTGGTGGTTTGATCTGAGACTGAGTATGACATGAGCAAGAAACTGTCAGTGAGTTTTACCTCATTGTAGGAAGTTGATGCAGAAACCTATGCAACATCAATTGTCATGAGATTGCAAAAGGAGTGCTTTCTGAATCTGAATCTGAATTTGGAGGTAGGTAGTTGAACAGCAGCAGAAATAGGTATTGGGGTTGGGCACTCCAATAAAATTTCTATATATTTTAAGTCTAAGCAGGCCAATGAGCCTGAATAAATCCAAATAAATTAACAAGTTTCCTGAATGAATATGATTAAATCTGCATTAGTTCAAGCCTGTTACATTTGTACAGTACTTGGTAGGATGGATACTTGGCTTCTGAGAACATCCACTGCAATTAATAAAAATTAACAAGCTAAATGTGTCACGGGTATTAATTGCCTTTTCCATATGGGAAAACCATCTGCTATTTCTGTTAGCCAATTGAAGTGTTTGAATTTAATTGTATAGTTAAAATTATGCAAAGATTAAAGGAAGTTGATATAGTAATTGTAATGTACACATCTATTAAATAGATTGTTTTTAGCTAAAACATAAATAAAATGCACAGTTCTTGTAAAAAAATAAATACTGTGATAAGTGCAAAACCCTGAAGGTTGTGGTCCTCACTGTTCAGTTTTGGATCAGTAAGTATTACAAAACATAAGAAATTTCTCCCTTGTATTGTCACTAACATGACCTGAGACTGGGTATGGCACTGTTTCAAGTATCTGTCTTGCTGTCCCTGTCAGCAAGAACGTCTGACTGTGCTCTGACGTTACCTGGCTTTCTTTTTTTTTTTATTTTAATATCACAGAGTGTTGAGGAAACTTGAGCTGGTGAGATAACAGTACCAGCTCAAGAGTCTTATGGTAATATTTGAAAACTGTGGAGAAACAAGAAAGTTACAATGATAGCCAAAGCTGCCAAAACAGTCTATGAAGGAAGGATAACAAAACTACCTATGTCACAGTGAGCATGTTCAGAGTTAACTGAGATGTTCATCCCTATAGATGAATTTCCTGCAATATCGAACTAACTTAAACTGACAAGTGAAGTTTAGAAAGTCTTTTGAAGATGAAATATGTCTCTCAAGTTCTCAATGGGTAAGAATGAATGTTATAAGTATTGTCTGAAATTAACAGAATGAGTATTTTATAGTTTTCCTACATGCAAACTGCTCTGACTTGAAGGTAGAAATCACAGTTACTTAGCAAAGACCAAAAGAAAATGGGCCAGAATTGCAGACTCTTTGAGTGTATTAACATTGTATTTCTCATTTTGATCAAGAGGTGTCTTTTTGAACCAAAACTCTCAATTGTCTGCCTGCTTTGTTTTATACTGTAGATCTGTTTGGATTGCACAAACCGTTTTCCTTCTAGATGAAACCAGACTAGAAGACATGGTGCAGAACCACACTCACCGAGGCCACTTGTAGGCACTCAGTTGACGGGACCACTCTAGATCCTATTTGACATTAAGCCTCCTACAACTCTCACAGTGTGGATATACTTACTGTTCAGCAAATATCCACTATTTTACTGTACAAACGTGTTCCCAGTGGGTCTCATTGTTTGCTAATGGAGGCAAAGCCCTAACTTCCATGAAGACAAGACCAGCAATTCATATTAGTCACAGCTAGAAGAAAAAAGATGTGGGTCTAAAGCTCATCTGTCCTGTGGGTATTGAATAAGAAGGTGGCACTATTGTTTAGGTGTTCAGACAGCCAGAATGCAACTGGGATTATACAATCACCCATCTAAGCACACAAATAGGCCAAAGAAGAGGAATGTCTAAAAAGTTCCAACTGGGGAATTTTATAGCCCTTAAAGCAAGTTCCTTATTAAATATAAATATGGGGTCTACAAAATGTTTTATGATTTTTTAAATTTTATTTTTATTTCATACTCCTCCCTTACCAAGCATCTAAAGAACTTAGGGTATCTTCTGATCTTCCCCTGGAAGGCGGTGTGTTTCCACACCATTCTTTCTGTTGGGAGTAGCTACATGCCATCACATTGCCCACAGTATATGAGATAGTCTAGGTTTCTGACACATTGGAGAAATGGGCAGCTTGGAAGTCCATGTACTGATGTGTAGAAATCTGGTAATGTCAAGATTTTTTATATATTCATCAAGGGAAAATTGAAATGCTGAATTATCCTTTTCTATTTTTAATACTTTAAAAATCAAGAAAATGTTGCATTGTGATACATGGTACTGTAAAAGGAAACATCAACTTGTCAGGAGGAGAAAATCTTGTTAATATAAAATGAGAAAAATTATGCTGTATCTAAATCAACTACCTACATAATATATTAACTTCTGCCATAAAATCTTGATAAACAGTAAAGGTAGATATGTTTCCAGTTAAAAGCTTTATCAAAAGCCCTAGGGCGTGTTGTGAAAACAAAATCCCAAACCAATTGCATTAAACTTTTGCTACAGAATAAAATACAGTACGAATGCATAAATCACTTTGTTAGTCCAAACTGAAGTTTTAAGTACTGGAAGAAACCCCTTCAGGTCTGAATAAATAATACAATTTCTGAAAGATAGTTTTTATTTTTGACATTTCAAAGCCACAGTAAAACAGTTATTTCTAAAAAAAAAAAAATCTCTTAAGATATGGAAAAAGCTACTCCTAATTTAGATGTACAAAAGTGTTTATTAGAATATCTTTTCAGTTTTATGTTCCTGCAGAATAACATGAATATAGGTAGAAAATCTATTTAATTTTATGGACATACTGTTAATACACTAAGAAATTATAACAATGTATGTGAAATAATTACGACCTTAGTTTGCTTTGAAGTGGATAGATTTCTTTTCTTTCATTCTCACTGTTACATATAGGCAAATGAATGGTTTTAAAATAGGAGAAAATATGAAATCAAGTATCATTGTAAACTGGAACGCAAATATCTTCAAATTATGGATGAGAAGCTGGTTTACAGGGTCAAACCTCAGTTCCAGAGTCTGGTCCTTCTCCTGCCTTATTGACAACCTTACTATTATTTCCCTGAGGAGGACATATGTGTTTATTAATAGAGTTGGTAGATGCTTTTAATCATAAATTGCAAGTCAACCTATAACTGAATTTTGTGCCTCAAACCCATGCCAGTTGCAAAGGTTAAATTGCATGTTTTCATATGAATATGCACTTACCCTAAGCATATACATTCTTTCATCTTCAATTCACTTGTTTTACAGGCATTAATGCAGTCGGTGAAATCTTTGTACTTAGGTTCTGCACTGATAGAAATAATAGACTAATAACCCCTCTTAACATTAGTCATTTCTATGAACTAATGATCCCTCTCCTTGGAGGAAATCATCTTTTACAAAGATCTTTCATGGTCTTGAATGACTGCAACTTCAGACCAGGCTGTTAAACACTAATGGATTTACCAATTGCTACACTAATTTTTTTTGAAATTGCTTCTATAACCGTTCTGCCTTCCTTTCATCCTGGATATGCCTGACAAGCTGTTGGAGGAAGGTGGGTAATTTTTAAAACACGTGTCACAGTTTCACCCCAGGCGGTAACTAAGCACCATGCAGCCATTCACTCACTCCTCCCTGCCCACGCAGTGGGATGGAGAGAAGAAAATATAATAGGCTTGAGGGTCGAGATAAGAACAGGGAGACATCACTCACCAATCATGGCCACGGGCAAAACAGAGTTGACTTGGAAACAAATCAATTTAATTCTTTATCAATCATATCCAGAGAGGATAATCAGAAACAAAGCCAGATCTCAAAAATACCTTCTCCCATCCCTCCCTTTTTCCTGGCTCTACCTCTTCCCTGCTAGAAGCACAGGGGAATGGGGAATGGGGGTTGCAAGTCAATCACATACTGTTTCTGCTGCTCCTTCTTCTTTACACTCTTCGCCTCCTCCAGTGTGGGATCCCTTCCCACAGGAGACAACTGTCCACAAAGTTCTTCAAAATGAGTCCTTCCCACAGAATCCAGTCCTTACCCACCAGACTGTTCCAATAGGGGGTTTCCCACAGAGTCACAGCGTGGGGTCCTCCATGGACTGTAGATGCATCTCTGCTTCACTGTCGGTCTCTAGCAGTGTGAGGTCATTTCCCATGGGAGATGGTCCTCTATGAACTCCTTGGGGCACAGCCACCCACTCCAGCATGGAGTTCTCAATGGGCTTCGGGTAGAAGTCTGCTCATTGTTAACCTCCATGGGCTGCGGGGGCATAGCCTGCAGTCTCACCATGGGCTGCAGGGGAATCTCAGATCCAGCACACTTCCTTCTCCTCCATCTTCACTGATCGTGGTGTCTGCATGGCTGTTTCTCTCACTGTTCTCTCCATTGCAGCCATGCCAGGCTCGGACAGCCAGATGAACCCTGGCGGTCCTGGCAGGATGAACTCTGCCCAGTGGGTGCCCCGGGTGCGGGGCACTTTGGAGCTCTCCAGTTGGTGCTTGCCACAACCATCTCCAGCCAATTAGCAGCCCAGCACAGGCAACCACCTGGGGCCAGGCCTCCCACCTCCCCCCTCTCTTCCCTCCTGGTCCTGCATGGCACAGATTTCTTTGTCCCTTCCTAAACATATTTATTCACAGAGGTGCTGATTGGCTCAGCCGTGGCCAGAAGTGAGTCCTATTTGGAGCCAGGGAAGCTTTTGCTCCTTACAAGGGCTGTCCCTGTAGCCCCTCCCTTGCTACCAAAACCCCATCTCATAAACCTAGCACAACGTATCAGTGAACAGTGGAACAGCAACATTTTCTGTTTGCAATATAACCCTTCAGGATGCTTCTGTCTCCAGTCTAGTTAAGTTACCACAGTTAAATTACAGAATAATGGAACAGTGTTCATTTCCTTTGTCAGTAGGGTATTGGTTTGCCTCCTTTCATTTTGTTTTGTTTTGTTTTGTTTTGTTTTACTTTTCTGTTCTGAATGTGGTAAAGACTTTCCAGAAAGGAAAACTAACATGCCTACTTATCATTTGTGTCAAGGATCTGATTCTAAAACCTGAAAATTCATGCACTTTAGGGATAATAATATCTGGCATCAGTTGAAATACATGGAATTTAAGTTAGTTCCAAGTCACTGCACTGCTTTCTTACTTAATAGTCTAAATCTGGGACAAGATACCAGCCTTACTACTGACTTTACAGGGATTTTTCAGGAAAATGTTTTTTTCTCTCTTTCTGCATGCACATATTTGTCTGTTTGCATATATATTTGAGTAGTTTCCATTGTTATAGTTGAAATGGAGGGAGACATAAATACAGACAGAAAACGAAGAGAAGAAAAGAACAAAAAATCTTGGGAAGCTTCATGTTAGGTTCTTTGCTTGTTGGTTTAAGCCATAATCATTACACAAATACAGGTAGCTGAAACTTAAGCACAACCCTGGGATGTTTGTTAGTTTTTGTGGTAAAATACAGTCAGAACATCTTTCTTAGGTACTCTGTGCTGGCTCTTGACCTATCTTGGAAATTAAGTCTTCCCAAGACTTCCCAAGAGTGAGGTTTATCTGTTGTATTTTTACAGGATACAGGCTCCTTTTTTTCCTACTGCTCAGCTTGGTTCTTTGTCTTCACTAGTCTTTCCATGTTGTGGGCACTTTCCTGATCTTTTATTTTCACCCTGATGGGACTCTCTAGAGGGAGGTATGCTCAAACATTACATATGCTTGTTATATTTGAACTGCTTAGCGTTATCGACATGCTTTAAACCAGGCAATATAGACACTGAGTAGTGTATGTGTAGAGGGATCATTTCATGGAAGATTGCATTGCCTTTAATGCAGTGTTGAATGTCTTTAGCAATGCTCATCACAAGATTTCAGCTAAGTCTGAATGGACCTCCAGAGTCTCAGATTGTCTGAGGTTTTATGCTACAGATCTAATATTAGACTTGAGTTTACTGTGGCTTTTGCTGGAATTCAGATTTTCTTTTTTTTAAAAAAACAACAAATAAAAAACCTAACACAATTTAAAAAACCCAACACAAAAGCAAACACTATAGATTTTCAATGTTGTAAAGAAAATATAAATCTGTGCAAAAACATCCATAGTGGATAATGCATATTGATCAGAGTAAATAAAAAACCACCACTTATCTTTTTTCCTTACCATTAGACAGATGGAATTCTGAACAATCATAAAATCCGAAAGCTGAGCATAAACACTCCAGTGTGATAGCTCACACCATTTTGTGTGAGATATAAAACTGATCTTTTGGAGTATTTGCATGCATAGACAATGAATCAGTTCTATTACACTAAAACATCACCTTTTTATTCTTTTACTGCGTTCACTGCAGCATATAGAACAAAAAAGGTAACTCCCTCCCATCTTATAAAATTTCTCAACACAGGTACAAGCCAACACATTAGTTATAGACTTATAAAATTGTTTTTTTTTTTTTTTCTGATATAGATTCTCTTTTTTTATTGCCACAAGTTGCCATAAATTGCTCATTAAACTTCAAGCAATGCAATGTAATGCTTGCTACCATTTATAGACAGTGCTCTCCAAAGTATAATTAGAGGGAGTATTATGACACAGAACAATGGAGACAATTATTTCTGAAGTTTATTAATGCTAATTAGCATATGGCATCTAAGACAGCTGCTGATACTTCATTGCTAAATACTGAGGGACTAATTAGTGTTTGATGTTAATTAGCTTCTTCTGCATGTGCGTTGTCCTTAGATGCATATGCACTGTCACCACTGGGCTATTAAAAATCTGGCCTAAGCCTTCTTGCAGTGGCAGGATATGGCATTTAGGAGATTTTGCAGACTGTACAATACAGCTCTCTAATGTGCTCTTAATAGCCACTATATGAGTTTTAAGAAGCCAAATCACAAATTCTCATTAAAATACATCACAAAATTTATTATAAAAGTAGCTCAATAGTGTATAAATTGTTTAAAAATTACAGTTTCTTGTATTTTTACTGATAGAGATAACAGCCTCCGAGAATAAAAAATCACATATAATGAACTGAAGAAGAGAGAAACACAACAGACTTTCACAGGCTTACATAATGTTACCTGCTATTTAATCTCTTTCATTCTGAGTATAGATAATCAGCTTTTTTTTTTTGTCTTTTTTTTTTTTACTACAAAGATCTCTGTTTCTTGTGTGTTATCAAATATGTTTGTCTTACAAAACATTTTTTGAAGTTGGAATATTATTTTAAAAAAAGAAAACAATAAAATTTGTCTTATCTCTAGCTAGGAAGAAGAAAATCAGCATATCTTCTTTCTTTGTTAACAGATTACTGTTGTTTTACACATGAGGTTATTATTTAAGATCAGATTTTTTCCAGGACATACTAGCATTCCAGTGAGAATTCCCTGTGTCAATCATAAAACATTTTTTTTCTAGTAGTTAATAAGAATTTGCTTTAATGGAGTTATATTATTATATAACTAAAAAAAATACTTATTTCCTTAAACAGTAGGAAAAAGGCATAAAAGATTAGACCACAGAGGCCAAGAACAAGCCAAGAAAAGCAGAGTCTCCTAGTTAAGTCTTTTGTGTGGGTCAGGGTTGCCCTTTATGTCATCGTGACAGCAAGCGTCTTGATTGAAACCTGAAACAGAGAAGTGACAAAGTACAGGAGCTAGGAAATTGTGTACCTACCACATAAGATGCTAAAAAAGAAGATAAAAGGATAAGAAAAAAAAAAAGGATGATAACATAGGACCTCAGCTAAAATGTGAGAAAGGTGAGGGGAACTCTTGTTGGTGAGCAGTGGAGAGTTTGAAAACGATGAAGATTGAAGCTTATTGCCGTCCTTGACTTGGTTTTGAGCTAGGCTCACTTCCTCACTCAGTTTCTAGCCCTAAATAAAGAATACCTTTGATTAAATCATTTTAACACTCCTGCTGCCTTGTCAGATATAAAATGCATCTTTAAATGGTTTAACCTCGTAGGCAGCAGTTCTGCAAAACAGCAGCAAGCTCCTTGGTTATGCAGGGATAGTTAATATTAGTTCATTACACAGAAAGGATCTCTTTCAAACAGGTTGAATCTAAAGGGATACTTAAAAGTTTTCGAATAAAGAAGTCTAGTTAAGAAAATGTGTATTAAATATGGATGAGGCCTGTGCTTTGTGTAAAATTCAAAGACTCTGAGATTTGTTGAATTTACAGGATTAAAAAAAAAGGTAAAATTGTAGGAGCTTTATGATCTATGACTGAAAAATCTGTTTTGCTATTCCAGCTGGATAACTGTGTCTTTGACAAAAGATGAGTATTTGACTGAAATTCAAAAGAAATAAAAATAGTGTCCAAGTGGTAGCTTAGTGAGGATGGATGACTGTTGACATGATTGGAAAAAGAAAATATCAATAACAAAAAAAAAGGGATCTTTCCCCAAAAGACTAGTGAAATTCAAAGTGAAAATCTAGCAAAAATAACACAGCGAGTAAATTTAATGGAATGACAATAACAAACAAAGATAATGTGAATGGGAAAGATATAAGAAATGCAATAGATCAGCTCTGCACTACACAGTACAGATGAAAAGGACTTAGTAGTAGTATTTGGCTTTTCATGTATTCTCATACTAGTTCCTCCCAGGAAATATTGGCAAAGTTGTAGCATAAGAGAAATGGTCTGTTAGTCTAAAGCAAAAGTAGCATATTTGTTTTCAGCCAGACTCTGGTATATACAATGATATGTTACCAGAAACAGTAATAACTATTCTGAAAACATTAAAGGGATAACATTTGGAAAGTTTTATGGGATAAGTGTATCTCCACAGAAAAACTGTATCTAGGCAGATAAATAGCAAACTGCAAAGGATAAAATTCATAATAGTCCCAAGGAAAAGAGCCCTGCTTATTAGATAATCATATCTTACCTTAAGGCTAACAAAAAGTTTGACTTACTATACAAGTAGAAGACTAGACTAACACAGACATATCCTCCACAGAGTGGAGAAACGCTCTATGGACATTGGAACAGAGCTGCAGTATTCATACTGTTCCAGTTCAAGTCCTTAGGAAAGTTTTCCTAAGATAATTTTTAGTTGAGAAGGCAATTTGCTCCTTGATTCATTCACCAGATGGATAAAACCATCAGGAAAACAATCATTGATTACAGAAGCAGGAAGATGGTAATCCTTACTTATGTATAATTTAAAGAGAGTTAAAGAAAAAGGGAATATTTTCTTATAGCTGGTGTGATGCTGCAAAAGTTCTAACTGGAAAAGTCCCATCTGTTCTTATCACAATTCTTTATGGAAAAGGAGGAAAGTCAGGCCTATGCTCCTCTAAAATATTGCTTGAGCAATTAGGGTACAGGAGCCTGTCTTCTGCCTGTACTGTTGTTGCCATGCCTCATCTGTTGGTGCCAGAGGCTAGGTGCACACAGATTTCCTAATTCATTTCTCTGAACATGCTTGTGGGATTAGGCCCTGAACAAAACTGGTGTAGGGAAGGGTTTTGCCTACTTCTTTTAACCAGAACCTAACACCAGTGACGTTTCTATCTGCTGTGTGTGCTACCAGATCAGAAGGGTGCACAGGACGGATGATCTCTCCCATTGCCTGAGTCTCGTTTTTCTGTGATCGTCTTAATTCACAGAGGCAGCAAATAGGGAGAGGGAATTAGAGTGTACCTCTGTCATGAAGTGATAAGGATATTCTGAAAAAGAGAGAGATACTGTTTTCTCTCCCTGCTCCAATAACTATGTTTACATATATTTATAAAACAAGATGAAAATCTTGCAACTCTCTTGTTCACTGAGGAAAAATTGTCAACGTAATCTCTAAGGGTCCCGAAAGAGTCAGAAAGCATAAGGCACCTATAAAAAGCCAAATACTTATCACTTGTTTTCCTAAATTTTCAAGTCAGTCTCCTGATTTTTTTGAGGACCTTACAGATGTCTTCTAATAGCTTTGGTTTCTTTCAGCCTAGAAGAAAGATGACTGAGGAAGGACATGACGGAAATGATATGACAAAATCATTAAAACAGTGGAGAAGGGGAACAGGGATCAACTACTCACTGCCCTTTTTGGCACAAAAGGTGGCTAGTGAATGAAGCTGGAGGGAGACAAGATTGAGTTCTTTACGCAAAATGTGAATGCGTAAATTAGATAACATGGATCATGCAAAGTAATACAAAGGAATCGTCTACTGCTTTCCCCAGAATGATACCGTTGTTGCCATGTTGTTCTATCAAGCCAAAGTGCTTGTGAACACGGGATAACAATTTAAAAATTACAAGTAATGCTTTGCTTTGTGAGAATCTTTATTTTGTTTTATAGTTGCAACTAGTCAGCCAAATATATTCACTTTTATAATTACATTATTGCTAGTGTTTAGAATCACACTTCACAAGAGTGTCAAGTATTTGAAAAAAATTATTTTTGTTAATCTACTGTAATTGATCTCATTTTGAGTAAAACAAACCAACCAACAAAATCAGCCTCCCCTCAAAACTATTAGAAAGTCTCTGATTTTGTGTATGTAAGTATTCATTTATCCATTGCCTTGTTCTCAGGTTTCAAGTGTTTGCCGGAAATTAATCCTAACACCCTAAAATTAGTCGTGAAGTGTATAACTTATTTCTGTACTCTGTAGACAGCTTCATATAATAACCAGTGATGTTTTTTCACAATCTGGAGGCTACAGTGAATGACTGGTGAACAACTGGGAGATTGTAGCTCCACAATTGATTTACATGCCATTTTTAATCATTTAACTTTTGAAAATTATGCCTATCTCTTTTAGAGGAAATATGGTACATTTATACCTGTGTTAAATGAAAGGTAATTTCTTACATAAATCTTCTACAGATATTAAAAGGAAAATAGATTGTTATGTGCTGCTGGATCTACCAAAGCATTTAAAACATATTTTTAAGACTCTGAGTATCTCTTATTATGGTCTAACACATTTTTCAGGCCATTTTTCCCTAGAAAAGAAATATGAAAGCCAGGTTATCACTCAGTTTTTAAATCAGAGTTGACAGAAACTGTCCCAGTGAATTATAAAACACTATGAAAACATGGCCTAAAAAAGGCTGTCCTAGTGATAATTTAATTCAGTGGAACTGGCTGTTAAAATCATAGCCCATTCCTAAACTGCTCTGACTGCAGCTAGAATCAGTATTTCAGAGACTGGGGACCCAAGGGAGAGTAAATGATCCACTTAGGATTAGATCCACAAGACATTCCTGTGTGAACCTCATTTTGTTCCTGGATTTATTTTACCAATAATCTCATAGCACATTCTGGATTTAGAAAGCTCTGCATGACTCTGAAATGTCAAAGTAAGAAAACATTCAACTTCGACATTCCATTTTGCTTTTTTTATGTGAACACTGTCACCTGGGTCCACATTCATTACGCAGTCATTAAACCAAATCTAAATGTATTGTTAGGTATGGTAATTGACATCTTCCTAGAACAATAAATGCACAAAATTAGATTTTACTGATATATTTCAGGCAAAAATTACAGAAGCCTAATGATAGCACTTACGTGGTATATACTCTGGTGATTCCATCAACGAACTAGCAAAACTATAAAGGGGAATACCCTGAGCTTGAAGATTACAGCTATTCTAACTATAGTTGAAAACAGAGGGAAGCTTTCACTTCCAGGGAAAGAAAGAATATTGGCAGCTATGAACTAGTTCTGCAGATTGCTTTATTGGCAGCTTATCATATATCCTTGCAGCTGGAAATAACTACAAAACGGAAAAAGATGCATAAGCCAAGATTTGAGGGATGTTAAAATGTACAAGAAAATATCATTTATAGGCAAAGAGCTTGTAAAGGAAGGCATTTAAACTTTAAGGTCAACTTCTAAAATGTGCATTTTACAGCCGTATATTGTAGTTTTGGTTTTAATGGGGAAGATGTGGTGGTGGATTGACCATGGCTGGAAGCCAAGTGCCCACCAAAGTCGTTCTATCACTCCTGCTCCTAAGCTGGACAGGAGAGAGAAAATATAATGAAAGGCTTGTGGGTTGAGATAAGGACAGAGAGAGATCACTCTCTGAGTGATCAATTATCTTTATGCACAAAACAGACATGACCAGGGGAAAATGAATTTAATTGCCAATCAAATCAGAGTAAGGTAATGAGAAAATAAAAACTAAATCTTAGAACACTTTTCCCCCACCTCTCCCTTCTTCCCAGACTCAACTTCACTCCCAATTTTCTCTACCTCTCCTCCCTGCAGCAGCAGAGGGGGATGGGGAACAGAGACTGAAGTCCGTTCATCATACGTTTCTGCTGCTCCTTCCTCCTCATGGGGAGGACTACTCACACTCTTGCCCTGCTCCAGCATGGGATTCTTCTCATGGGAGACAGTTCTTCATGAATTTCTCCAATATGAGTCCTTCCCACAGGCTACAGTTCTTTATGAACTGCTGCAGCGTTGACTCCTTCCACAGGGTGCAGACATTCAGGAATAGACTGCTCCATTGTGGATCTCCCATGGGGCCATAAGTCCTGCCAGCAAATGAGCTCCAGCCTGGACTCCTCTCTCCACAAGTCCACAAGTCTTGCCAGGAGCTTGCTTCAGCATGGGCTTCCCACGAGGTCACAGCCTCCTTTGGGCACATCCACCTGCTCTGGCATAGGGTCCTCCATGGTCTGCAGGTGGATCTCTGCACCACTGTGGACCTCCATGGGCTGCAGGGGAATGGCCTGCCTCACTATGGTCTTCACCATGAGCTGCAGGGGAATCTCTGCTCTGTCACCTGAAACACCTCCTCCTTCTTCTTCACTGACTTTGGCATCTGCAAAGTTGGTTTTGTCACATATTCTTACTCTTCTCTCCGTCTGCAGTTGCTGCGGGACATAGTTTGGGGTTTTTTTTTCCCCTTTTTAACTATGTTATCACAGAGGTGCTACCACCGTTCCTAATTGGCTTGTCTTTGGTCAGCAGTGGGTCCATCTTGGAGCCTGCTGGCATTGTCTCTATCAGATATAAGGGAAGCTTTCAGTGGCTTCTCACAAAAGCCACCCCTGTAGACCCCTATCCCTCTACCAAAACCTTTGCGAAACAAAACCAATAAAGATGCTTTTCTTCATTTCATGGGTCTAGTAAAAGAATATTTTTGTTGAAAACTAAAACATGGTTTTAAAAGACTGAGGGAAGAAATAATCTTCTGGTTTTTAGTAAATAAATCTTATTTCTCTACCTTATTGTTTGATTAAATTTGCTGTCGTATATATGGAGAAAAAGAGGTGACATCCATATGGTAAGTGACAGTGGAAAACAGACAAGGAAATATCAGACCCCTTTGCCAACAAACGTTCAATAACCATTAACTCACTTTCCCCAGGATTTACTTAGCAGCTTCAAGTCTTAATTTTATTTTTTTTTAAAAAAAGAAAAAAACTGTCACCATTTATAGGGAGAAAAAACTGCTAAAGAAAACCAATGTACAGGATGGTAAAGTATTTTTCATAAACAAGAAAGTCAGTGTTTCTAAGCTTTTTGCTTTCTAACTCTCTGATTATATTAGACTTTTTAATCAGAGTTTAGAGGAAAGCTGTATATATAATAAGATGAGTTTGTATTCACTTCATTTTTTTTAAACATGTAATACATTTATCGGTGACAATAATTTTGTTTATATTGACATTACAATAAGTAACAGAATGATTGAATTTAGGCTAATCTGTGGATATCTCCTGGTGTCCTGTCTCTACATTTATCCAGATTTTGGACCTAGTCAATGCACGCATCAGCTTCCATCTGCTGAGTTTGCAAGGAGTGGACTAGTATAGTCCTAGGTTTTATGCTATGCTTCATATGATCATGGCCAAAGTGTAAATCAAGAGCAAAGAAGTCCACAGATCACTTGGATTTTTCATTCTTTCCATGTGTATAATCCTATCCACCTGACTGAAACTTCTGCTCTCTATAATACTCAGAAATACTGGCAAATATACAAGATTTCCAAAATAAGGTGTCCTCTGTCATTCAGCTCAATTGCAAATTGCTGCCTCTTCTTTTGTGTCTTCGTTTTATTCCTTTTTCACTGTCTTTTTCTCTACTACTTTTATCTCTGTCAGCTGTCATCCTTGCCACTTTTCTCTGTCCTTTTATCTTCTAATGCTGACTTGGTCTTCCATCTAAAGTGAGAAAACAGAGAACAGAGAGGATTGCTTACAGTAGCTGCAGGTTCTATTAAGTGTAGCACAGCAGTCGGAAGGCCAGTGAAAGCCAAAACTGTGGGAAAGAAGATGGAAGCAAAAAGTTCAGGGAAGAGTAAACTAAAATAAGCACTAAAAGGATGGTAACTTATAGGGGAAGTGAAACAATGTTTTTTATATTAAGTCTCTAACAAAAAACAGTCAGGAATATTTTGCTCATGGGATATCAGCAGGAAAGTAATGGGTTTTAAAGAATGTCTTACCTCTTTCCTATACATATAGCTACAGTTGCGCCTATATGTGTAGGGGAGCATAAAAATGGGACTACCAGACAGCGTTATCAGTACAGGCTGCATTATTACAGTTTTTAGTAGCAACTTCACTGAAGTTCTCTGCATCACAAATGTAAGTTGTAAGTGAAGAATGACAGGCTGGTACTCAGTGTGATCTCAAAACACTCATACACTAACAGGAAAACAATTCTGATTTCAGGATATTTTCGTGATCCAAGAAGGTCACTTTAAGTAAAGAACTGAAAAATGTATTAGATGATAAATTTTAACTTTGAAGTCATTACTACTCCTTTCTTGTCCAGATATCAATGCCACTGGAGGAAAAAGAAGTATCTGGAATAGAGTATTTAATAGAATATAAACTAGAATAGATTTTAGAGCATGGTACATCCCTTGAAAGTCCAATTCGTCCTCATCCCAAAACACATTGTTGGACAAATGCTCATTTCCGAAAGACATTGTTAAACAAATGTTCATAAATTAGCGTTACTTAAAAAGAGGATCCGCATGAGTAAGAAAAGCAGTGGAGTTAACCCATTTACCATTTACAGTACAGAAATACAAATATATACAAAATAACTTGGATATTGCCTAGATAACATTGCATTCCCTATATAGATGCTACATTTTGAATGCAGATGTATTTCACATTTGCAAATACAGGAGTTGTAATTAACTTTTGTGAAACTGCTCTGGTAAGGTAAGTTTAGATCCTCTGTAGTCGTAGATATTAGTGTGACAGGGTCTAGAGAGGGAGGGGAAAACATACTCTGCTCTCAAATTCATCTTTATTCAATAGTAACGAACAGTGAAGAGGAGTTATCTGATTATCTTTTTTCACAAAACAATAGGTAAATTATTCCTATCTTCTCCCAAAATCTAGAGAAGGAAATAAAATTTGTCACTCAAGCATTGAAAGAAACTATTTTTAATCATTATATTTTCTAATAGATCAAAATTCCACATTATAATAACTTTTTTCCCTTGTAGCTTTACTCATATTGTGCCTTACAGCTGTAAATAATGAGTTTCAAATCAACTATCTCAATAACAAATCTAATTACAGAAATACCTAAATTTGCCAAGAGTCATAAATGGCAAGAATGCCTGCAATTGAGCTTAAAAAGTATTTTATGGTCTTTTCATCAATAAAAAGAGGGAAATATTTTAAAGATACAGTGGTCAATTGAATCATTAGCAGCATGAAACGCTTATGGAATGCAACAACATTCAGGTCTTCAAAGTTTTATATTTCCCAGACAGCCAGTAGTCTGCATATTTAAGGCTGTAATTTTTTCTTATCAAAGTTTTTGTTTGTTTGTTTCTGTTGTTGGTGGTGGTTGATTGAGGTTTATTTATTTATTTATTTTGCTTTATTTTTACCTTAGTTTGGAATAGTCAATGAGAAAATAATAAGGCAACAGAGCATGCATTCAGCACAGAAACTTTTCTTGTGCAAGGGCTAATTATTGTACAGTGAGAGTAGGAAACTCTGAGGAGAAGGTTAATTGACTACTAATCAGAAGTCCAAATGAATAATAAGGAAAAATAGTTCTTTGGGGAGAACATGAAATATTTATTTTTCCCAGCATACACATTCTCATCTCGTTCCCGTTTTCATTAACATCATACTGTACCTAACTGAATTTTCTTCCCGAAGGACATTCTGCTGTCATGCTCTTTGATGACCAATATCTGGTGAGCTAGCATTCTCAGGAAGGCTTATTACTGAATAGTGTCTGACACAAAATTATTCATCTTCCCATTTCATAATTGACAGAATTGAGGGTAAATCCTTGTATTTTATTGGTCAGGATTTCTTAGTAAAGGAAAAAAACGGAACAGAGATATTTTCTTCTACCCTGGATAAAGTGGACTTGACTTAAGATGTTTTGGGGCAAAAGGAAAACAGCTATCTTGGAACTGGCTATGTTCTAGTTTTAAGTTCAAAGGGTACTAACTATCCTGTCAGGGATACAGTATAGACTTGCGATTTCTTCCTAAATTACCTTCATTAATCCGAAATTCTTAAAATAAGAGAAATCAAAATTGTGATCACAAATATATTTATAACTTTGTGTAAGTCAATTCATAACATTCTAAACTTAAGAATATCGTATTTGAAAGAAGAAAAAGTGAAAGTTCAGATAATACAGAATCAAAATAATAATGATAATTTCACAGTTTGAGACATTTTATGGACAAGAATATTAATGTAATAACAAGCTCTAAATTGCCTCAAAGAAACAATAAGTAAAGATGGCATTACTAAGATAGTTGAGCATAACACTTGTAACACCTTTTGGAACATAAAAGGATAAAGAATGTAATAATCTACGAAAGGAGTTACAGATATACCTTCATTTCAAAACACAGAGTCATTTTTCTCTTTCTTGAAAATTAAAACTATTTTGCCATGATATTGACAGAAAAAAAAGTTAGGTCTTCAGAGAGTAAATACAAATAATTGGAAATGTCATTTGCTTTGCACTGAGAAGCTAGTAAGAATGTATGAAGAGAGACTGAGAGAGCTGGGGCTGTTCAGCCTGGAGAAGGGAAGGTTCAGGGTGATAGGAGGTGACAAAACCAGATACTTCTCAGTAGTGCCCGGTGGCAGGCCAAGAGGCAGTGGATACATACCAAAACACACAAAATTCCACCTGAACACAAGAAAACTTTTTTTTACTGTGAGGATAGTTAAACAATGGAGTAAGTTTTTGATTCTATGATTTCACTTATTTACTTTTCAAAGCCAAGTATCCACAGATGTAATAGGCTTTACTGCAATTCCAGAGGAGCTTAGAGAAGAAAACGGAAGAGGCAGAGTCAATAATTGAAGAAAATACTCTCCTCATTAAAAAAGGGAAAATTGTATTAATTTACAATCCAAAAACTGGTTGGCAGTTCTTGAAAAATTCTCATCATTTGACCAGTTGATCAATTGATCAATATTCCTGTGCACGTCATAATTTACTTACTGCTTACCCATGCTACATTAAAGTCATATAATTTTTATAGAGGAGGGAAGAAGTTTACTTATGAGAAGTCTATTTATGTCAACAGATCTGTAGAAAATTATGAGCATTCTGCTCCTTGTATAGTTTTGTTTCTTGTGATTAAATTTTTGTACTTCAATTTCCTCTTTTGTTAATGTAGGCAAATATAATTGTGGGGTAATATTCTCCATGTGTGAATTAGTGATTAATAACTGTGTTTACACTTTAGTATCCTTGAAAGTATACATAACTGTTTACAATATTTATTATTAAGTAGTTTAATAGTGTATTTCTGCATCTCAAATAAATGCAAAAATACCTTTTTTTTTTCTGCCTCAGGAAAAGGAAATTCAGAAATACATACTAAAAGCAAAACTTGTCAAACAAGGTGTTCAGCTTAATTTTCATGAAAAATCAATAAAAAGTAATGTATCCACAATAAGAATGGTAGTACCATGTTTATGTGTGAAGATGACTTATAAAAATCTTCCAAAAGAGCCACCCAGGAAGAAAATTATTTTTATCACTCTACTAAAATGATGCTATTTTTTTTTAAAGTGGTTACATATTTTTTCAAGGCCTTAGAGCAATAAGGAAAAAGCATGCAGTAAGTAAAAAGCATGCAGAAAACATGACATATCAGCATCTGATTCAATTTACGAATTCAGAGTGCTCAGTGTTGAGAGAGATTGATACAAAACCAGTGAAATTTGTACTTGTTACAAATAACTTCGTGCTTACAAAAGGTATAACTGAGTCAACAGCATGACATTCCTTTCTGTTTGTGATAAAGAATGGTCACTCAGATGCAGAGTTTAATCCAGATGTCAGATCTAGTCTGGAAGTACAAGAGCGTCACTTAGTGCATGGAGATGCTGGTCCCCAACGGGCCATATTCAGGCACTTGCATGAGCAGCTGGGGCTTCCTCCCAGTCCAGGCACTACAGTCCTCTTCCTGCTTGGCTCCCCATACAGGGAGAAGGGTGAAGCCCATCTCACCAGCCCAGTGTGCACCCGTGGAGCACCCAAAGGTAAATGCTGATGAAAGCAGCAGTGCTCCAAAGTGTGGTTTAGATGCAGTTGTTTTGCTCATGTGTGGTTTTTCTTTTATTTTCTGTTGTTTACTCCTTTAGCTGTCTTGTGTAAGTTGAGTGGAAGCCTCTCTTCCTGTGCATTTAAACCATGGTATACAAATGTTCACTGTCTAAAATAAATCAGAAGGGACGCTTTTGTGTTAGTTTGTAAGCAAACAGATTTTCCAAGTTGTTCAGTATGCGACACAAAAAAACTGGTAAAACTTTTGTTGTTTTTTTGTAACTGAAGTGGCTGAGGCGTCACTGAGTGGTTATCATAGTGGAGGAAAGTAAATTAGCAATTGATTGTGTCTGAGACAGTTTCAGGAACTAGGTGTGAAAATTTAAATGTGTGTTAGTGATGTTGTGCAAAAATCTGCAGTATTCCCTAAGGAATACATTACTTCCATATTCACTTGTAAATGTTTCCTATGCATGTAGTTTGCACTCTCTAAATACAAAGTTTGTTTGAGTGTGGGGCAACTAAATTGCTATTGGGGGAGTTTTAGTTGAACTCCCAGTTCAGTTCCTAATAAACAGAATATTTTTTAAAAAATAATAGCACAAGCCTGACTCTGTGATCCTGACATTCTGAGTTATTTCATAGCATAAACTAATTACAGGAAAAGTATTACCTTCTAAGACTAGGAATCATTTTCTCTAGGAATTTTTCTTAGTACCAGTCCTGCTTTAAATTCAGGTAGGGTACGGTGTAGATAAAAATCTGAACAAAGTTTTAAAATTCCCTGATGAGATACATCCATGAGTCCTGAGGGAACTGGCAGATGAAGTTGTCAAGCCACTATCCATCATATTTGAAAACTTGTGCAAGTTTGGTGAAGTTCCCACCAACTGGAAAATAGGAAACATAACCCCCAATTCTAAAAAAGAAAAAAAGGAAGACCCAGGGAACTACAGGCCAACATGGTTTCATTAAAGGCAAATTGTTCCTGACAAATTTAGTGATCTTCTATGATGGGGTTACAGCATTGATAGACAAAGGAAGAACATCTGATGTCATCTACCTGGACTTGTGTAAAGCATTGGACACTGTTCCGCACAACATCCTTGTCTCCAAATTGAAGAGACAAGGATTTGATGGATGGACCACTTGGTGGATAAGGAATTAGCTAGATGGTTGCACTCAAAGAGTTGTGGTCAAGGGCTCAATGTCCAAGTGAAGACCAGTGATGAGAGGCATTCTTTCGGGGTCAGTATTGGGACAGGCATTGTTGAACATCTTTGTGAGTGACATAGACAGCAGGATAGAGTGCACCCTCAGCAAGTTCGCCAACAACATCAAGCTGTGTGGTGCGGTCAACATGCTGGAGGGAAGGGATGCCTTTTTCCCGTTAAGCAGAGCATTAACTCTTTACAAAACACTTAAATTCTGGAAATATTAATTATTTTGATTTTTTTAATTATTATTTTTCCCCCCAATCTAATGTAATGCACATTTCATCTCCATAATCAATTTCTATGTCCTACTGTATTTTAGGAATTTTTCTTACTGTATAATTTTTGAAAAATAAATACTGAGGCTTCTCACCTGATATTCCCTCCCACGGTCAGTACCTGTGTTGCTGTTTCTGTTCTTGCTCATAGGTAACTTTGACCTCACGCCTGAGTATTTTTTTATATGCTCTGTCATTTTATCTCCTCATCCTGTGTATTGACAGGATTATAAAATTCTTTGGCAGATGGAGCTTTTTTTCTCAAATTCAGAGTAAGTTATCAGGTATGTTATATCTACTTGTTTGTACTGTCTTCATTCAAATCATGGTGGAAGAAAAATCAATCATTTTTTTGTTGCTATAATTTATTTTAAAGAAGAAAATAAATTAATATATTAATACACTAGTTGTAAATAATTTCATTTGTAAAGCACTCTTTCAAATTTCCTTATGAGTAAACTATTCAGGTTACTTTGTCACTTCTGTCTTTATGTATTTTTTGCCTATTTGAGAGCTTTGTATATTTAGGCTAACACTAACATCAGTGAAACTGCTGCTGTCATATTATTTAAAAAAAAAGTCTGTATGTCTCTTATTTGATTTTGTACTGTAAATAAAAGGCACACATGCACAATTTAAAGATGTGGTGGTTGTCTTTATTGATTCATTAAAGATAGCTTGCTTGAAAAACAAATATCACTCATGTTCATTCACTCCACCTTTTCCTTTTTTCTCCTATATTATTTACTGAAAATTACTAACCAGCCCATTTATTCCTGAATCCAATGTTTTCAGTATTTTTTATAAAGAAAAATTAAAATACAATTTTTATGTGATTCAGCTTAGTCAGAAATTAACATCAGAGTTCGATGTAGGAATAAATGATCATAATGGTTACTTCTGAACTCGCAATCCTTAAACAATGAGAGAATAATCATCATTTCAGACATATATTATTTGTATTTTGCTTTCTAATTTAAATATTAGAAGACTTACTATCTCATCCTCTTTTTCTAACAAGTTTTACTTTTTAATGGCATAGAACAATGGGATTTTATTTCCATTTTAATGTTTTTTTCTTCTGTTCTTTTTCTAAGTTACAGAACAGACCATATGCCACTGCTATCCCTTCTTTATCTAATAATTTTAAAGTCCTGTCTCTTGATGCAATCAAACTTCTAAGAAGGCTACAGATTCCTGTCTCTCCAGTGCTATTACAAATTATTTTTGTCCCTAGGGGACAAATGTCTAGCTTTCAAACTGTTCTAGATACTTTAAATATAAAAATCTCAGTATCTCTACTCTGCATCCACAATAAAATAATCTGTATTTTATATCCAGTTTCCTGGATTTGATCTTCACTTTAATATCAGTGCTTAATGTCTTGGGATGCTTGCATGCTCTCTTCTAATTCATTTGGTTAGCTTTCTCTGCTACCTTGCTTGCTAGCTTTAAATTCCTTCAGTTCTTCAATTACAGTTCTTCATTTGAGACTAGTCCCAGGGTGATTTCTTTCTGTATATGTACGAAAATATTATGTTCGGTTTTGCACCCTAGAGTGTTTTTGGCTGCATCTAATATCACTTATTCTAGACCTTTAAGAGCCCAATTGCATTCACATATTAAGGACGCACACTTCCAATTTCACAGCTGGTAATTGAGAGGACAAAACATTACCTGCAGTTCAAGGATAAAAAAAAAAAAAGAAGGATATCTTAAAAAACTGCCCCAGGGATCTTGTTATGCAAAACAGTCCATAGGTGGTGTCTGTAGAATCTTCATTCTGGTCTGACTTTGATGATTGAAGACACATCTAAAGCACTGTCTAATCTAAATTAGACAGTAAGAAAGGTTATCTAGAAGTTTAGAGAAAAATCTGAGCTGCTATAATGGACTTGTGAGGATCTTCTTGCAGAGTATGTGTCTGATTAAATCTGTGCTGCAAAGCCTGAGTAAAGGCAGAAGCATTGCTACCCTCCCCTTTAACCCCCTGGTAAGGAGCACTTGGTGCGGAAGGAGAAAGATCAAAACACCCAGGAGAGGCTTGATAAGACTGGGGCAGGAACCTGAAAGGGAAAGATAACACATGGAACTGAAAGGTGATGAAAGCATTGAGTATTAAACTACGGCCAAAGACTTTAGTGAGAACATGTGACTCAGTGATGGTCAAAACGACATTTCCTCCGCTTCCTAGGAAGCGGACACCTAGGAAGATGTAAAGAAAGATAATGTAAGACAGAGGAGAGAAGTAGTTTCAGCAATCTTTTCTTGTGAATCCGGTTATCCCAGATAGAAGAACAGGCAAACAGCAGCAATTTTATGATCTTTCTTCTCCTTTCATATAGTCAACATTCCTGTTTGGTGTACATTATATGTAACTTGAAGATAAACATGTATATATAACTGAAAAATAAGTATGACATCACAGCTGTATGGCAACATATGTAAATAAATAATCATGCTGTGAATTCTTCTCAGTATAGCATTCATTAATTGACCACTCAAAAGTATCTAGTTTCCATGGTTCCTAAGCTCTGTTATACAAGAAAGTTCCTCCAAATATGACAGTGTGGTTCTATTCCTCATAACAATAATTTCCAAAAGGATGAGAGCTTACTTTACATATGCCAACTGAACTGTCAGTGCTGACAATTTGTTTCAGACTACTCCTTCCCATTGGATTCTTTGGCAGTGCAGACACATACAGCTTGTCAAAGCATCATGTGAAACTCATAAAAGAGAGGTTCCAGACCAGCTAGCATCCCTTCACAGACAACACTCCCAGGAGGGACAGGATAAGATCCCATCTGTGTTTTTTGGGGGGATTTGTGGTTGGTTTTTTTTTCATGTTCATTTTTAGTACATTAAGCATGGAGAGTGATGTATATTTGTGATGAGCACCCAAAGGTGATGTGGCAAAACCGAAAAGAGTATATGAAGAATTGCTCTCTAGGTTGGAAAGATATTCCTTTTGCTACACAGAGAAATGCAGATCATCAATGAATGACAAGATTATTTGTTCAGTTCTTTTATTGCCAAGTGGCAAAAATCAGCAATGCAATTTTTCACTTTGATGAAAAAGCAGGAGATTTTGTAAGTTGTGCTTGGCTGCCTACATTGTACCAAAACCTTCATTGTTGATGTGGAGATAACAATAAGCCTTTGTTGACTTCTTTAGCCATCTATTCTTATCCTATTTAGCATGTGTGTATGTTTTATCCTCACCTAAAATGCAAGAAGTTAATTTATTTTTTTATAAAGAAAACAGAAGAAAGGAACAAAGGGGGAAGGAGAAGTAATGGGTCCACACAAAACTCAAAGCACAACTGTCTAAATGTCAAGATTAGATTCTGAACTATTAAAAGGACATAGCGTTTCTTCAAATTGTGCTAAATAATGACTTCATTATCAGAACAATCATAAGACAAATGGGGGAATGATTTTCTTAGTAAGTAGTTTCTTTACCTATGTCTTGTTTTGATAACTGATACTGTAGATATAGTTCATGGTATAAAGCCAATAATCACATCAATTTCAATTTTATTTTTTCATAGCATAATTTACGTCTAATTATACCATATCTTTTTCATCTCATGATAGTATACAGTTTTGTATATTTGCTTTTAAATCTATGAATATAAATACTATACAGTTTATTAGTTTCATTTTTATGCATACACCTTGGATGAGACAAATGTCTACCTAATCAGAGAGCCTAACTGCTAGGCAGCCGTGCAGAAGAGTTAGAATTGACATTCAGTATTTCATGACTAGTTAAAAAAAAGGGAATTACTAAAGTGAGAGAAGATATTTTCTTGAAGTGTTAACTTCAGTGTTAAGGTAGGAAATAAGAGGAACAAAGCCAGAAGTTTATTGTCCTTTTCAGAGGACATGATCCGCTGATTGTGTTTAAGAGTCTGCCAACTCTAATGAGTTGTTGATTTGTTGCTGTCATTTTTGTTTCGGGGGTTTTGGTAAGAGTTTTTGTGGGGTTTTCTGGTTGTGGTTTTTTTTTATGACGTGTTTGTTCTTAATGGTAGATAACTATATTTGGACAGTATTCAACATGATGTTTTCATTGATGACAAAGAATTGGTTATATCAGATAATTTTTACCATGACATTGCTTTCAAAACATTTAAGATTACGTTTTGGGCAAAAAATGTAGTGTGTTATAAATATTTCTATCATCTCTGTTCATTAGGGAAATTTGTCTACTTCACATTCTTGTACTTTGGCCTGGGAAAGAGTTCATTGCGAAATATTCTGCACCGTTAAATTAATATCTGCTCTTACAAACACTTTGCTTGGGACTGAAGCAGCTCTTGTGGTCTATAAAAGGTATTCAAATACCTATTAAAAAAGATTATTCTGGCCATGATAAAAACCTGGAAGCACTTTCATCTTTCCTTAAAGAAGTTCTTATGAATTGTCTTGAATATACTGACTGTATGGGATTTGTATCCTGAACTACTTAAATTAAAAATGAAAAAGAAAAAGAGGGAGGGAAAACCAACAAAAAAAAGGAGGCATACAATCTACTGCATACGAAGTGTTCCATAATTGCTAAGCTTTCTCACAATGATGGGAAGGCAAGCACACTAAGGAGAATGTTGTGTTACTCAATATATAAGCAGTTTCCTTGATTTTAGCTGTGTGGATTCTGCTTAGTTTTCTTTTACTCTTCATAAAGTACACTTCTTTTTTAAACTTCCTCTACTGTTGTGAGCCATTTTGATTGTCCCTGCAAGAACCGCTTTAAACTGGCTATGCCTTCAAAAAATGAGTCCTGACAGGGAATTGAAAAACTTGATAGCAGAGCTTTCTTTAGTTTATATGGTACTTGTAAGTTATTTTATCCTAAGAAACTTGACCATACATTTTTCTTATTACCCTATACAGCATTTATATTTTTTTTAGAAATCAATGTGTTTTTCATATCTGAAAAATGTACTTACAGTCAGTATTAACAACATCATGGTTTAAAAGTATGCCACTATCTAACTGTGGAAAGCTCCCTCAATAAGATATGTTAAAACACTGAGAGTCACTATTAGTACCAAGTCCATCCCTTGTTCACAGTATAACTACTACAATCATTTGAAGGTCAAACTGATAAAAATCTTGATAAGGACACTTTGGAAAGAGAATGCATCTTCTTCCAGGGAGGCAAAAATTAAAGTTTCTGAAACTGAATAAAGCATGAAAGCTGCAAGAATTTCAGACTTTACAAATAAACAGCAATGAATATACATTTAACTCTGAATAGTTCTAGATAAAACCTGAATCACAGAGGAAATTGTTTTCCTCTGCTATTCTCCAAGTAGAATTTTACTCTTAGTAAAACATAGGGAAAAGTTTCTTTGGCAAGTTTGATATTAATTTGATTGTAATCAATACCATTTGCTTTCATGCTATCTACAAATATCTATGGATACATCAAATAGGATCCCTTAAAAACTTTCTTAGAGTGAGAATTTTGGACTTCACTATCAGTGAGACACTTTGATCCCTCTGGAATTAGTACTAACTACTATTCCCTTAGTGTCTCTCCAAAGAAAGGCTCATCAGAATACGTTACTGAATTTAGCAACGCTGGCTTTGTATGTGGGAACTCTACTGATATTTGAAGTCATCTCCAAAAGCAGGGCTAAAATTCACTGATCTTGCCATTTGATTTGTCACATAAAAGCGACAACTAACCTTCAATAGTCTCATGTCACGTTATGGTACAAGGTCAGACCAATAGAGGTCAGGGAGCAATTTGATCTGTCTACCAGCTTGTACCCGACCCGCCTGCCCCAGCTGGGCAGCCCGCTAAGTCGGAGGGTGTTCGCCTAACCTATTCAGCAACCCCATGGGCAGTGCAATGGGCCAAATCCCTTATGCTCTCTGTATCACTCATGAAGTTTCCGGAAACTTATATTTATATATATATATGACAAACTTTATTACATATGCTTGCAACAGGATACAGATTCGAAGATAGACGGTGATAGGGACTGACTTCAAAAACAGATTTGATTTGGAACAATATAAACTGGAACTGCAATAAAAAATAACTGCAAGATGTTAATAACTAAACACGCATAACACACAGCTCTTACCCAATAGGTGTCCCTATGGGGGGGAGAAGAGAGGTCCAGCCCGTCAACTGATCCCAGACATTCAGATGGAGGTCTTTGCCAACATCCCCTTCCTCTTAAACCATTTTTATACTTTTAGATGAGGCTTGAGTGACTCTAGTCAAGCGTATCTTTGTCAGTATTGGTGCAAATTTTCCTCACTTCGATTTAAAGGAATAGACAAGAAGAAATTCAGGATGCATGCTCAGTGGGGGGTGGTTGCTACCTGGAGGTGGGTAGCTTTTGGGATGGAGGTGTGTTTTGGTATTATAATGATATTATAATGAGCAAAGTTCACCCAAAAGACCAGCTATTTGGCAACTTGTTAAATATCAACGTGCTCAAATGGCCTAGGTGAATGTTTGGCTAGGTACTCTATCCATCAACGCTGTTGAGGCCAGGGTTGCGATCCGTCTTTCTTGACAGCTGTGCGGTTACCGTTGCCAACCATTCTTCTGTCCCTGAGAACAGGGATGAGCCATGGTACTTTCGTAACACTCTGCTCCCCATTTCAAGGACATTGTAAGTTCTGTTCGGCCAGGGCAGACCTTGTCCATGCCAATTGCATTGTGTTCTCGGGAGCAGCAGCCGCGCCTTGCCTCAGAGCTACCTTTAATATTACAACTTTTGAGTTGAACTTTGCGAAGCAGTGTTTCTCCATTTCCCCAATTTTGGTTATTTTCCCACACCTCAGATGCAAACAAGACTAAACACCTTTGAAAATTATGTGGGCTAAAGAATCATTACTTATAAATATCTCTAAGACCTTACTGTCAGTCAGTCTAATTAAAGTAATGGTAATCTGATAAAAGAATTACCTTAGTTAAATTATAATAATGCTAATATTTATAGTTAAATGCCCAAATATTGTCAGCACTCAGTAAAAACACAATGAAACCTGATATTCACAAGCTTTCTAATATTTACCGTTTTGCTGAGTCTTATATTCATCCTTCTTATAAAATGCATCTGGAAAAACTGATTATTTGGTTTCAAATAATTTTTACTCCCACTTTTGAAAAAAAAAACCATATACTTTTACTCTTTTTTAAAGCATTTTCTTCACTAAAAGATAAATTTGTTTAGTAGTTATATTATTTTTCTTCTTGATTCTTTCCTGATTGACTTGGCTTACCATAAAGATTTAAATGCTACATATATAAATTATTAAAGAAACCAAGTCTCTCTTCTGAAATAAGAACAAATATACATATGGGGGTATCTCTGGGCACTTGATGCTCAGATCTGAATGAGATCATAAAAGTAATTATTGGAATACCTATTATGGAGGAAAGACTGAAACAAAGAAATAAGTTGTTCACAAACTGTTCACTACTCTTAGATCCCTCAGCAATTTCTTTTCTTTTGATTATGTAAGTTTAAAAGGCAACCTGCAAGCTGTGAAAGAGCATTTTGACTTTTCAGCAAGATCATTTCTCATCTGACAGACATGATTGCAAATGTGTAATTATTTTCCTTTTTTAATTTCTTTCTCAATCTTTCTTGCTCTAGAAAAACGTTGTGTTGTCAGAATGTTCATTACTGGGTAAGAGCTCTCCAGGAAGATTTTATAAATGAGTTTATTTTAAGCATATTTCAGGAAAAAGGAAAATTGTAATTTCAGTTCCATTTCCACAGAACAAATAGCCCTTTGGATATGGGCAACAGTACTTTAAGTTGGACAACAAGTTCTTATCATCATGATTTTGAAAAAGAAGAGTTACAGTGATAATCATATCTTATTCCTATTATCTAGTAGGATTTGACTTTTTGTGAGATGGGATATATATCTCATTCGCTCTATATCTCCATAGTATTAGACTACTTTTGTCTTTTTCTTTTCTTTGTTGAAAGTGAAAAAACTTGAAGAAAGTGAATAAAATTTACAATAATATTATTACATCAGAATGGATAAGGAATTGACTGGTTGCACTCAAAGAGATGCCGTTAATGGCTCAATGTCCAAGTGGAGATCAGTGATGAGTGACATTCTTCAGGGGTTGGTATTGAGAAGAGTGCTGTTTAACATATTTGTCAGCAACATGGACAATGTGATTGACTGCACCCTCAGCAAGTTCACTGAAGACAACAAGCTGTGTGGTGTGGTTGACATGGTAGAGGGAAGGGATGCCATCCAGAGGAAACTTGAAAGGGTTTGGAGGTGGACCTTTGAGAACCTCATGAATTTCAACAATGCTCAATTGCACAATCCTGCTCATGGCTTGAGGCAATTCCAAGAACAAATACAGACAGGGCAGAGATGAATTGAGAGCAACCCTGAGGAGAAGGGCTTACAGGTGTTGGTTCATAAGAAGCTCAACACGAGCCAGCAATGTGTGCTAGGAGCCCTCAAAACCCACTGTCTCCTGGGCTGCATCAAAACAAGTGTGGCCAGTAGGTCAAGGGAGGTCATTCTGCCCCTCTACTCTGCTCTTGTGAGGCTCCACCTGGAATACTGCATTCAGCTCTGGAGTCCCCAACACAAGAAGGACATGGAGCTGCTGGAGCGAGTCCAGAGGACGGCCATGAAGATGATCCAAGGGCTGGAGCACCTCTGCTATGAAGAGAGGCTCAGACAGTTGGGATTATTCAGCCTGGAGAAGAGAAGGCTCTGGGAACACCTTCTGGCAGCTTTACAGTTCTCAAAGAAGGACTACAAGAAAGCTGGAGAGGGACTTTTGACAAGGGCATGTAGTGATAGGACAAGGAGTAATGGCTTTAAACTGAGACAGGATAGATTCAGAGTAGATATAAGGCAGAACTTCTTCAATCTAAGGGTGGTGAGGCACTGGAACAGGTTTCCCAGAGAAGTTGTGGATGCCCCATCCCTGGAAGTGTTCAAGGCCAGGTTGGATGACGCTTTGAGCAACCTGGTCTAGTGGAAGGTGTTGCTGCCCACGGCAGGGGCCTTGGAACTAGATGATCTTTAAGGTTCCTTCCAACTCAAAGAATTCTATGATTCCATGATTATTTTCCTAGCATTTTCAGAAAATGGAAGAATGATAAAGTAAATAGTTGATTTAAATGTCTTCTAATTGGCTTATCTGACTTTATAAGAGTCTTTATCAGTTATTATCTGCGTTTACTATGTAAAAATTATCATCAAACAGGTATTATAGCCTCTCATATGAAATGTACCTGGAATCATAACATAATTAATGTCATTTGTGTAGAACAGTTTGGTGCTCCAACAAAGATATTAATCATAGAGAAATAGTATCTTATTTGATTGAAGTCAAATTTAACATACTGCATCAAACAGAAATCTATCAAGAAGAAAAGCTAACTTGTAAAGAACATTTCTAAAACTCACTTCTAAAACTCAAGTTACATATGCTTATATTGTATTTACTATAAGCATATGTAGCTCTGCTGTGAAGGATTTACCTGTTCATGACTGTTATGTTGATGCATTCTTTATTCTAACTTAATAGGAAAATAAGGAACGATAGTCTGATGGAAGTTTACTGGAAACAGGACAGTAGCTCCCCTAATTTAAAAATAAGGAATTATTTTTCAAGAATTCAGAACAGCACAAGATATTATTTTATCAACCTGAGATGTGTCTTGCGTGGAGGAGTGAAGATATTATTTGGTTAGCTGGAGAGAGCTAGGAGCTTAAAAAAATAATTTTAAAAGCAATGTAGACACAGACAGATAGTCTCAGGATAGAAAAGAACATTATGATTGTTTTCTCTTATGGATAAAGAACCTCCTAGTCACAATTCTATTTGCCATGTATATCAGTCACCATGTTACTTCTTGATTTTCCCTTGATTGACTGAATAGACTGAATGTATTAGTCTCAGATGGCGGGATTGTATTTCCAGCAACAGAATAACTTGAGGACTCCTTCAATTCTTTTTTTTTTATTCATACAAACTTTTTGAAGCTTGAACAGAAGACTCTGATAAAATATTTGAGAATCAGTATAGTCAGTGCTGTGCATGGAAGCAAGGTCAGATCACTGTTTTTGTTCTGCAACTCCTTTTTGTATATCCACGGATCATATCAGCCTTGCTAGCCACAGGATTGATCTTTGAGTTCATGTTGACTATGATTTTCTGTCTCATCGCCTTTCAAGACAAAATATTCTCTGTAGTAGGTGTAGCCTGTATTCTTTGTTTCCAATGCCCAATTTGATTAGACTAGATTGCATTAAAACACTTTTTTTTTAATATTTTGACTTTTGACATGTGAGTTGATAAGAAGTAGAGTGTGGAAAAAAAAAAAACCAACATCGGTAAGCTAAACCACAAAAGATTACAGAAAATGTATAATACTTGAAGTACTTGTGGCACAAACCCCACTATTTTTAAAAAGTTTTAAAATCTAAGGTTCATAACATGCACAGTAAAGATTATGGATTTTGAGAAAACGAGAAAGGGAAAAGACAGGAGACAATGTTACAGAAGTATTATATTCTGTATTTTCTTTCTTTGTTTACATATATGGAAGACAGATACACATGAAGGAGAGGGAAAAATGTTTATTTAACTAGCTGGCAGTTGCAAGGAAACTTTGTAGTTCTATTTATAGAAGCTCACTGTTGTCAATGTTGGTTTAATCACTCATTTCATACATTTATCCTGAAAGATAATGCTATTAGTAATACTGAAATTATTCTGTCTGTCCCTTATCTATGTTCTTCACCTTACTAACCAAATCTCCAATCCATCTCCCTTTGTTTCATGTGTAAAAGGATCCTTCCCACATAGTTGCTTACTTTGATCCCTCAAGACCTTTTTTTTTTAATCAGACCCTCTGATCTCTTTTTTTTTTTTTTAATCGTCTTATGAGGAGGGAAATAGTAGTGCTTAAACTGTAGTTTGAGACTGTCTTCATTCTGCGTGAAGCTATTTGATTCTCTCTGAGGCTATGTAATGAAAAAAATAAAATGTTTAAACGTTCCCTGTCACATAGCGTGAAGAACATTATAGTTTGAGAATAAAATACTAGTCTATTCTAGTCTTCATTTGTTTGTTATATTTACAAAGCTCTCAGTGCTGCTCACACAATATTTCATTTGTAACAACAGTGATGTTCCTTGTCCCTTTAATCAGTAAAAGTATATATTCATTGTCTTCAATTTTTCCATGCACTTACTTGCAGTACTCCATAGTCTGCATTCTAAATTTTGAACTGGAATTGAATTCTCAAAAGCATTTAAGCAAAGGAGGATGGATCTCAAAATCATAGGAAACAAGTGCTGTCATTATGCATTTTTATTATTGTGGGTTGTTTGCCTATTTAAATGCAATGAGATTTCTTCTTCCTTAGTGGAAAACTGTGACATTTTACAGAGGTAAAATATCACATTATAAATAGTGAAAAAGAAACAATTGATTTCTAAAAAAATATCTGATGAAAGAATGGGTTTTGAAATTTTTTGATGAAGTTTTCAGGAATATCTCCAGGAAAAAACAAGTACTCACTAAAATATCTGTAAACCACAAACTAATACATTTCTTTAGTAATAACATGACTGCTTTCATAACTAATTCTGTGACATTGGAAAGCTGACTTACTCTTTTAGCAAAATAAGTCAACTCTGCCGTGCTCATTTTATTATGGAAATTATGGCCAAAATAAGTAGTGGAGCACATTAAAAAAAATTTTATAGATTTAATAAATTTTACTTTTGCGAATGTTGCTAGGAAAAAGCAACTATGTAAAACCATTCCATATCATTTTCTGTCTAATGCGTCACCAGCACTTAATTCATAGAATCATAGAATCATAGAATGGTTAGGGCTGGAAGGGACCTTCAAAGGTCATCTAGTCCAACCCCCCTGCAAGGAACAGGGATATCTCCAACTAGATCAGGTTGCTCAGGGCCTTGTCCAACCTGGCCTTGAACGTCTCCAGGGATGGAGCATCCACCACCTCTCTGGGCAACCTGTTCCAGTGTTCTACCACTCTCATAGTAAAAAATTTTTTCTTAATATCCAACCTGAACCTACCTCCCTCTATTTTAAAACCATTACCCCTTGTCCTATCATAACTGGCCCTCCTGAACAGCCTCTCCCCATCTTTCCTGTAAGCCCCCTTGAGGTACTGGAAGACCGCTATAAGGTCACCCCGGAGCCTCCTCTTCTCCAGGCTGAACAGCCCCAACTCTTTCAGCCTGTTGTCCGGTAACCTTTGATTGCAAGAATATTAAACAAAATTGTAGCTTGTTTTTCAGCTCTTCGGTCAAACCTGCAGGGCTAAGAATAATAGAAATCATCCTTTGACTTACAAAGAAAATAGATCCATTATGGCAGGCTTTGAGAGAAGGATAAATATGGGACCCCATGTAGTCGTTATCACTGACTCCTTTTTCAATGTATAGCAGTGCTATACTCAGCAGTACATGTCCATGGAAGAAGAGGATGCCCATCATTTTGCAGGTAGTCTAGATAACTACAGTATTTTACTTTCATTGTCAGATACATTTTATTCTTATTTTCTGGTAAGAAATACTTGTGAGAGCTAACTCTGTCCCCGCTGAAACCAGGACAATTTTTTTTATTATTTTATTATGATATTCAGTACATTTTTCTCTTAAGTGGCAGGAAATAATAATCATAATTATTAATTCCTGGCAAATCTAAATGTAAATCTGAATGTAAATCAAGTATTATCAAACTGATATATCGATACCTTTTTTTCTATGTGTAACATGTCAATTTGTTTTCTACATGCTCCTGCATGTTTTCGACATGCTTCTGCATAAAAATAATCTATGAATTTCTCAAATTCTAATGATCTGAATAATGTTTTTATATTAGTGACATATATAAAACTATAGAGCCTATCTATTGTTATTTGAAGTGACATTTTGTTGCTATCTCTAAACAAAGATTTATGTTGCAGTTCTACACCCATCAGTAAATAGTATCCACTTGTTTCATCATCTTAGAACTAATAATGGAAGATACCTTATTGTTATTGGAAGAAACACCATACAAGTCTTGAAAAAGATGACATACATAAAAAGGAATGCAGTGAATCATTTTGATAATCAACTTACTACTTTTTCTGTCAGACCAAGGATTTTAGTGTATTTCCTAAATTGTATATCAGGCATTTTCCGAGAAAATGCTTTAATTTGCCAATATTTGTTGTATAGAGGTACCTCAGACACCGCTGTTTTGAACTGTGCTTTCCTGGACATTGGCAGACAGACAGATGGCAGATGGGCAAGCATCTGCTTATTTTAGCTCTTTAGTTAAACAGGCAAATCAGTACCATTTTTGAAATACATTGGTTTAAACTCAATGTTTTAGCCAGTGAAAAGCCTTGAAAATTGTTGCTCACCAGCCTGGGCTGCAGCACCAAGGACGCTGTTGCATCTTCTGCAGCCAGGAGGAAATGGCCTGCCTCTTACAGGCAGGGTCGGTACCTTGAGTTAATTAGTTTCATTATCTTCAACTCAGTCCAGCTGGCTAATAATGATTGGATGCCATAGAAAATAGACAAGTTAAGATACTCCTTATTGCCATACCTTTCTTTTGCAAGGTTTTGAATTCTTTTTGTTTTCCCAATCGTCCTAGTTTCTATGATATTCTATTTTAAGGCTATTTATTATGACCCATTGCACTAAGTAGGACAAAATATTTTATCAAGAGCTTTTTGCAAACAGCTCATAATTCTTAGAGATAATCTTTCAGAAATATATTCTAAATCAATTTTACATTTTATTCTGCTTGAAGTCTTGGTCTTGAAACCAGGGAGAACTATAACAACTTCCTGGGGATTTTGAATCAAAATTGTTTTAAAGGTAAAAGTAGACAAAAATCAGCATTGCCTGATTGACACTATTCATATAAACTTTTCAGCAAATGATGTTAAACTGTTGTGGAATGAATGAAAAACAGCTCTTATTTGTGTCTGGGCTTTATTCCACATCTGTCACTGGTACTGCTTGAAAAACATCGTCATTGGCTTAAGAATAATCAAAATTTAAGTAACATCATTCTGGAATACTCTGCAGCTTGGTGTTTGGTCGTTTTCTAGAGAAATTGAGACACTAAATATCTTCAGGTAGAGCAGGGAACTGGACATAGCTTTCTGTCTTCACAGATGAGTGTTCTAGTACAAGATATTCCACCCTAAAAAATTGAAAGAGTTCATCTGATCTACTTAAGACTCTGCTTCAGTGTCATGCAGCTCTATTAACCCTCTCAGGATATGAATAATCTTGCCTACTTTTACTTTTTGTTGTGATTTTTGCATAGCAGAGCAATATCAAGAACATGAGAATGAACATTGACATTAGACCACGTGAAGTAGAAAGAAGCAAGACAAAGGTGTGAGGACAACGAAATGGGAAAACTGTGGACTTCTGTGTAGCAGCAATAAGAATTTGAATCAAGGTTTGATTTTTGTTCTTCACTTGAGCAATAGAGGGGTTTCCACATTGAAGAAAGTTGTATGTCCCAATCCTAAACCAAAATATAACCCAAGGATTCTTTGAGACATCATTTCCCAGGAGATTCAGAGAAATGTAAAGCAGATCATGAATAAAATTTAAAAAATAGAAATGACAGGCATACACTGACTCTACTTTTGATCAGAGCTGAACGGCCCATAAGTGTTTAGATTCACAGGATCAGAAAATATCTCAAGTTGGAAGTGATCTATAAGGATCATCAAGTCCAATTCCCTGCTCCTCACAGGACCAGTTAAAACCAAATCATATGACTAAGACTGTCATCCAGAAGCTCCTTGAACTCTGACAGGCTTGGTGCTATGACCACTTCCCTGGGGAGCCTGTTCCAGTGACCAACCACCCTCTCAGTGAAGAAATTGTGAGATCCAAATTCTGTCTAGTGGTGGCCTGACTGAAAAAGGAGACCTTTGTCTCCTCTTGATGAGCATATCAAACTGAGGTACTAGATATTGGTAAGAGTATGAGGTTGAAGAATGATCTGAAACCGTAACACAGCAATTGGAGAGAGCATGAATCAGGCAGAGAGGTTACAGGATGAGACAAAGAATATTTGAAAGGCAGCTTGTTTCCTTTTGGTGACATCCGTCTAAATCCTCTTCAATGTAAAGGAAGTTCTTTTGTTTAGCAGAAGGTGACAGTAACATGCACAGAAAAGCTCAGACTACAGTGGCTGGAAACACCTCCACATTTAGACAGTTTACTGGAAAAATAGAAAAATAGAAACAATTTTTAAAAAGTCATAATCAGGTTAAAAGAAAAAAAATATGTCTCAGGGAGTTATAACTCCTTTTCTTGATCTTTGTGTCATAGATTGCATTTTCTCCCTAATTTAACCAAAAGCCTAAATTTAAAGTGATCACAGAATCATAGAATCATAGAATGGTTTGGGTTGCAAGGGACCTTAAAGATCATTTAGTTCCAATCCTCCTGCCATGGGCAGGGACATCATCCACTAGATCATGTTGTTCAAAGCCTCATCCAACCTGGCCTTGAACACTTACAGGGATGGGGCATCTACAACTTCTCTGGGAAATCTATTCCAGTACCTCACCACACTTACAGTGAAAAAGTTCTTCCTTAGATCCAATCTACATCTACCTTGTCTAGTTCAAAGCCATTACCCCTTGTCCTATCACTACATGCCCTTGTCAAAAGTCCTTCTCCAGCTTTCTTGTAGGCCCCCTTTAGGAATCAGAATGCTGCTAGAAGGTCTCCCTGGAGTCTTCTCTTCTCCAGACTGAACAATCCTAACTCTCTTAAGCCTCTCTTCATAGGAGAGGTGCTCCAGTCCTCGGATCATCCTCATGGCCTTTCTCTGGACCAGCTCACAAGAGCAGAGTAGAGGGGCAGAATGTCCTCCCTTGACCTACTGGCCACACTTCATTGGCTGCAGCCCAGAAGATGGTTGGCTTTGAGGGCTGCCAGCACACATTGCTCTCTCTCTGATCTCTAATTTGAGACTAACAGGAAGTTTTAAGACTATACCCTTTCCTTTCATTCTTTCTGTCAATATTTCAGTATTTTTAAGAGTTCTCCAAGCACAGTATATCACTTCTGTGAAGACTGTTGATCATATTTATTGCCTAGTGATTCTTTCTGAGGCTTTTAGTGAAAAAAAAATACCCATGACTGAATATTGGTGAACTTTCTAAATATCATATCTGCATTCATGGAGTATATGTGATTTGGCGTACTTAAAACCCATCTGCATTTCTTTTGGTTTTTAGTTTTCCATGTGCTATTGCTCAATGTGAAAGGAAGGCCTCACTACTGTAAGCCTCAGCGAACCAGAAGTGATAGATCTAATACTGGAGGACTCAAGTGTAAGTAGGAAATGGCCTCTCGAGTATAACATGTATTTAAGTGATTTTTGTTCCTATTTAAGTTTACAATTTTGTCTTATTTTTATAGAAGTGGTGTCAATAAAATCTATGTTAAACGTGAATATTTTACCAGGCCAACATAACTTTTATTTTAATAATTCCATGGCCTGTTTTTACTTTAATTATTCTCAGGACATGAATTGATGTTAAGTTTAGAAGCACTTAAAATTATTTAATTGGACCATGGGGTGTGAAATGTTGCTCTAAATCTGTACTGCTCATCGGAGGGCTAACCAATTATTTCAATGTACATTTGCATAGTTTTTTTAAAGATATACTAAGCAATGCATTTTTCTCATTTCCAGAAACTTCCCCTGAGGAGCATATAAGGGCTAGTATGTCAGCTCTTTACCTGCTAGTGAAAGGCTAAAATAGATTTTTTGCTATACGTAAGCTAGCTCTGTGCTTGTTCTTGACTGATTCTGTTTGTTTAACACAACACTCGGCATAAACACTTCAAGCAAAAAAACAAAAAAGAAAAAAACCCCTGTAGTCCAGTCAGCCAAGGAACAACACATGACTAACTACATGACTGCATGTCAAAAGGCAGAGATGATTTAAGGTCTTCCTTTGACCATCTGTATTCTTAATTGTTTCTCTAGGTTTTTTTATGAATTTGACTGTGGTTCTGGGCATGTTTTTTTTGTTTCTTTTTCCTCAAAACAGGATACAAATATTTCAGCAATATATTTTCTGTATATGATCACAGTACTTTTATTTGTTTGTTTATTTATTTATTTATTTATTTATTTGAAATTAGTTTACTAATAGTATCTGGCCTGGAGTACCACATAAATAACTTTTTAATCATGTATAGAAATACTCAAATTGCTTTTATCAAATATAATTCAAGTGTTAGCACTAAGCAACTCAGATGGTTAACTATGATGCTACTTGTTAAGTCTGTAAAACCTAGATCAAGAATGTATTCAAGATATTTTAAAAAGAGAAACATTGACTATTCTATTCAGAAAGACTTTACATTTAAACTATTTGGATTGAACCAGATCACTCTTATCTACAATCAAATATATAAAGTTGGCAGAAAAAAAATAGGACATTATAAATAGATGATAATGCAATGTGAACTGCCAGTAAACAGTTTTGAAAAACTGAATCTGAATCTGTTGATGATCACAGAAGGAAAGAAATTTAAAATGTCAAACAATAAGCAATTCTATAAGAAAACAATACTGATAATGTGTGCCAGTTCTTTCCTGCTTCACTACAATTAATGTTTTTATATAAAATTCACCACAGAGAGAAGCAAATCCCAGTAGCTCTAATTTCAGGAAGCAGAAACTTGTCTCTATAGTTGAGGCAAAGTAATGCAAAGTAATTATATCTTGAAGCGTGGGCTTTTACCACAAACACACTCACACACAAAAGACAACAAAAGAGAAAACACAACCAAAACACCCCTCCCTCAAACAGCCACCTTGAAGACTACAGTCTTAGAGAAGAAATCAGGTGTTCTATGCTAAATTCCTTTCTTCTGAAACATTTTTTTTATCATGCATTTTTTCCACTGAAGAGACTTATTTTTGTAAAATACATGATTTTTAATATCTTGATATATTTATAAATGTAGACAGATACCGCACACTTAAACTTCCTTCTAATTTGATCACATGAGCTGTTAGTTTTGTCTTCACGCAAAGCTATTTTAAAATATTTCCTGGAAACCTAAAATGTCAGTCTAGATATTTTCTAATTTAGATCAGTTTATTTGTCAGTTAAAATGTGTAAAGTGTCTAGTTATCTTCCAGTTATCCATGGGCAGTTTTACTTCAACTGTTTCAAAATTTTCATCTAAAATGTAGTTTATCTTCCATTTACAAGTCAATTCTTAGTGTTTAAAAAAGGATAGTATACAATGTTTTTCCTTTTTCTTGGATCTTACAATTGCTCTTTAATTTAAAAAACCTTTAAGAGCATTCAGTATGAATTATTTATCTAATAGCTTAATAAAATTAGTTTCCAGTTTGTTGTGAGATACTGTTTGGTAGGGGCTTTTTATGGGAACACTGGAGGAAATCTATATATATATATACGCATGATGGACTAGATTAAGTGTAAGAAATGCCTGACGAGAAAGGAGATTCTGTCTGGATATAGAAAATACTGTAAGAGGGTGCTTTTGGAGATGTTATGTACTCTAATACCTACCAGTGGACTGAGAGAGAGTCATACATTTTTTTCCTCAATAAGGAAAAATTTATCACCTTCTCTTCTCAAGGAATAGATGACTCATACTTATTCCAGATAAGAGAAAGGTAATTCTCCTGGGGAAAGATAGGTCTTTACAAGAAGATCCAGGAAATTTTATGTCTTCTCATCATTTCATAGATTTCATAGATTTCTAGGTTGGAAAAGACCTTAGAGATCATTGAGTCCAACCATCCCTAATCCCCATTAAACCATATCCTCAAGTAGATCATCCACCCTATTCTTAAACACATCCAGGGATGGGGACTCAACCACCTCCCTGGGCAGCCTATTCCAGTGGCTGACAACCCTTTCAGAGAAGAAATACTTCCTAACATCCAACCTGAATCTCCCCTGACTAAGCTTATACCCATTTCCTCTTGTTCTATCACCCAACACTAATGTAAAGAGCCCTTCCCCCACCTCCCCACCATCTTTTCTCAAGTATTTATAGGCCGTAATCAGGTCTCCCCTCAGCCTCCTCTTCTCCAGGCTAAACAGCCCCAACTCCCTCAGCCGCTCCTCATAAGTTTTATTTTCCAGCCCCTTGATCAGTTTAGTCGCCCTTCTTTGGACTCGCTCCAGGAGCTCAATATCTCTCTTAAAGCGAGGGGCCCAAAACTGGACACAATATTCCAGGTGTGGCCTCAATCATCTCTGCAGCATGCTGCTAGTTTTCAATTTAGATTTTCATCACTGACATCTCAGATAAAATAAAGATTTAATCTAAAAAGTGAAAGCAATTCTGCAGTGATATTTGCAAATAATGGCATACATTGAAAATAATAGGATGATAAAAGAGCTACTGCATCCATAGGACAGCTTGCAAATGTTGACTGTTGAACGCTGATCCTCACAGCCAGAAAACTTACCTTTGGTTTGAAACAGATCTGTGCATGTCCACAACATCCCTGACATATCACCAAATAAGGTGATTCTGAAGAGAGAAATGGAGGACAAAAGTTCCTCACTTAGCTTTGCATGACTAGAGCTACTGTATATCCCTATAACTGCCTTGACACATGTTCTTTTCTATCCAGGTCTCCTCTTGGAATACAGAGACTACTATATATGGACAGGTTTGTGGTGTAAAATATTTATTCAAAGCTTATACTTTTCAGATACAGTAGTAGTCATATTGCCCACACTTTGGCACAGACTAGGTTCAAAGTTTGGAATCACATATGCTTATTTCTGTCCAGTAAATCTAATAGGAAAAGACAAGAGGTCTGTATATGAGATGATACTGGAAGACATCAATAATTATTCATCAGTTTACATTATAAGAATTCATATTTGAAGTACCAGGCAGGTGAGAAAATTAGCAGAAGCTCTTTTTTTCAAAGTTTTTTTGAAGTGCTTAAGCCTTTCTCATCCTGTCCAGAATCTGAAAGTTCAGGACTTCATATCTCTATTGAAAGATAGACAAGAGGGATAGACATTATTCAGATTAGAAGAAAAGGTTGAAGTATTAGTGAAAGTAGAGTGGCAGACATTTATAATGCTCAGGTTGTTTATCATTCTGGCTAATATTTGCACACCAGGAAGAAGAGACTTTTTATTCTTTGTGAAGTATGTCTTTCATAAACATAAATGAGGAGTCAGGCAAATTGTCAGCATTCCTTCATAAGCAAATTAATATTCTCATATTGCATTAAACAGAAGGGAGGATATGAAGTTAATTACTGATCAGCAGGTGATCAATAAAACATTTAAGTTTTTCTTTGCCAAATTATACATTGTAATGTCCTACAGAGCAGAAAAAGCGATCCAGATTTTCAGTGGAAGGCTTAGAAATCTTCATCTGAAATAAGCTGCATGGATTTACTAACTCATTCTATTTCAAAATGAAAGGTCATACAAGTAACAAAACTAATAAACAAGAAAAGCTTACCTACTGAATTTTTAAAAGGGCTTTGCTACTCATTCAAATTCCCTTCTGAAACAATCTTCAGATATTAAGACTTTTCTTTTATAACAGATTCTGCCCTGTCAGAGTTTTTATGTCCATGTCCTCATATCCCAGATACTGGGAGATCTGGAGATCCGTATGGGAAACTGGAGTCTGACTCTACAGTGTCATTTGTAGACTGGGGGTCTTGGACTAGAAAAAAACACACAAAACAAAACAAAAAAGCCTGAGTCTGTGCATTCTGAAAGATTTACAGTAAAAAAAAAAAAAAAAAGATGATAAATTTTACAAAAACTGAATGTGATCTCTAACTGTGCAGGATGTTTTCCCACAAATCCCACCACTTTTTGAAAAATAACATGAATATATTTTTTAATACTGTAGAAGCATGTGACAATGTGTAGACAATACCACAGAAAGTGGTAAAAAAACAATAAATTAATTAAAAAAATAAAAAGCAGAAAGGTCAGGAAGATTGTCAATATCAAAAACAATAAGCTTTATTGAGTCGTAGCACATAAGCAATAAACTGATTTTTCTCTTTCTCTTACTCTCTTTTTTAAAAAAATGATTTGTAGCTGTTAAAGAAATGAGTGGGAATTTTCTTAGTATTGAAGATATTGGAACTTCAGTTCAATAGTTTAATGAGCACTTTTATTCCTAATCTCAAACTGTAATATTAAAAATAAATGGTAGGGCAAGTGAACAGTTCTATGCTACAACTTGGCATAATTTCCTTTTCTCTTTGTCTAGCACATTGGAGCACAAGAGTGTCATCAAAACTGGGAAGTTCATGAAGAAGCAATGTAGTGACCCAAATTTGGTGGGTCTTGGAATACAGATTCATTCATTAATTCCTTGCACTCATCAAGATACGCCAGTTTTTAGGGTTGACTAAGCCTGTAAAGTTGTGTGCACTTTAGGAGTTCAATGTTCTAATAGGCTTTTTTGTTTCATGAAGGCATAAAATCTAAGTAAATCATGCTTGTTTGCTTCTGAAAGGAATATCAAACATCTCATTCAACAAAGGGCTAGAAAATTTACACATAACTACATGAAGGAGAGTTACTGAGGAAGGGATATCTGACTGGCTGATGTATTTAATGGCTATGTTACACTGACTGTAAGCTATGATAAGTCTTTCTCACTCTATGGAAGTCTAAGTAGATCCTTTGACTTGCTAAGCCATGGTTTTATGGGCTCTTTCCTCATGTTTGGAGATGTTGGACTCAGACGGCAATGGAATACTAAATTTTTGATAATAAAATACACAAAATTAAGGCACATTTAACCCTTAGTGCAATATGGAAACTGACTAGAAGAAAACACAATCACCTTCATTATGTGTTGTCACTAGCTAGACCAGGAGTTGTGGCATAAAAATTTCTGATCATGGGATAACTGGTGGGAAGGGACATCAACGGGTCTCTAGTTGAACCTCTTGCTCAGGGCCATGGTGTCCACACTTATATCGAGTAGTATCCATGAATTATCTCTGATACTGCTTTGTAACCATATCAGGTTGCATGAGTCGACTGCAACAGTTAAATACTGTTAAATTACAGTAATTACAGTTAAATACTATCACAAAATCTTCTGCCTTTCACTGCACTTAATAGATGGACTTCCACAAAAGTCCCCTGATAATCCCTCTTCTACAGAGTTAAGTTGTTTTTCAGGTCAATTGAAGAGGAAATATTTTATTTAACATGCAGCTACTTTACACTAAGATTGAAATGAGCTGAATCACCTTTGTCTTTCCCTTTATTCTCATCCCTTGCAATTAAAATTTTAAATTGTTTGCATTCTTGTAAGTAAGAGTAAATTGGAAATCCACAGGATTTAGGAAAATAAAGAAAAAAAGGAAAAAAGTATAAAATTCAAGTAATAGTGAGTGCAGGTAAGCATAATGCAAAACAACTGAGAGCTACTTTGGACATTTTTTAAAACAAACTGTAAAAGTAGGATAATGTAGAAACATCATTTGCAGTTTTTACACATAATCATGTCTGAGTTTATTCTGGCTTCTCACCATAAATTCAATTTTCAAGTTGTCTTGAAAGTAAACTTATTGTCAAATGTGGGAAGGAAAAGATTCTAAAAGAAAACTCTTTTGAAGTTACTTTGCAACCAATTCACATGAAGATCAAATGTTTAAAAAAAGAGAACATAAAACTGATAATGATAGGGATGGCATTAAAGAAAACCATTGTAATAAAGGCCTGACTTGAGGACTTTGAAGCCAACAAAAGTATTTATAGTGGGAATTTTGGAAAGATGGATGTTTAATGGATAGTTGCCGTAAATTAAACACACCAACATTCCTAGTTATGACTGTATTCTAGAGAGGAAGGCAATAGATAGAACTATTTCTGCTATCTTTTCAGAAAAAAAAGCAAACAAAAAAGAACAAACCATAGCTATAGAGAATTTGTTTCTTCTCTCAAGTTTCTCTTATTTTGTTGTAATAGTTAACTAGAACCTAAATCAATCAATTCCATATCTGTTCTCTCATAATGACAAAATGAGCTCAAAGAAACCACCTAAGACACACATTTCAAGTTTCTTTGAATTAAGAAATGTTCCCTCTTTCTCATGAAGATGAAGACAGTTATAGAAAATATTCCAAAGGAAGTTATGGAGAGGGTTAGCTTTCTCCTCTGCTTGAAATGACTTCATGTGCAAGATCCAGTTTGGTACTTCTGCAATAAAATAATCTGAGAGGGTAAAGCACTTAACAAAGTGGAAAAAGATTTTCTTGACAGTTTACGGATTAGAGTGCAGACACACTTAGAAAAATATATAGCCTCCTTAAAGGACTGTGACTAATCAGGACAAATGAGACTCACTTCTACAACACATAGATTATGTGATAAGAAAAATGGTGTATATTTGTTGGTTATAATTAAGGCATAATTTACCAAGTGCAAACAGAACAATAAAAATCTAGGCTCTAACAATCAGAGAAACACATGTACTTTTCTATCAAAACATTTTTAGGAAGACTTTGTAAAGTTCATGGTTTAAAAACTGAAAAAAAAAACCCACAAAAGCGAGAAATTATCAGTTTCAGCTGGTCACTAATTATCATTATTTCTGAGTAAATAGTCACATTTTTTTTAATGCTTAAAAGTGCACTGGAAACAAGCTGCTGCTGCAGTCTACAAGGAAGTCTAAATATAAAATTGCGATGCTATCACTTTGCTAATGGACATCACTGAATAATTCATCTCTAATAATAATAATTTATCTTATATGACTAGAGTTTTGCCCTGAATTTCTACATTACATACAGGAGTAAAAATTTACTTCTAGCATCTAAGGTAAGCTCTCTTCCTTCCTCCTTCTTAAGAAGATAAAGAGAAGAAAAAATCTGTAATTTGACAACATTCCTTATGACTGAAGAGAAGAAAGGTCAGGTGCAATGCCAGAAAAGGAATTAGACCAGTAAGTTTGTTGATGGTTCAGTATCTTCTGTCATCCGATATCTGGAGAGATTTCCCAACTTAGAATGACCACAGTGTACACTGGACTGGGACTTTAAACATAGGTGGCTAAATATGAAAAAGAGAAGCAAAGATTGTTAAATAGATAACATTATAAAACAAAAATAAATGTTTTGATTGCTTTTTTCCCCCCATTATTTTCCCCTAGCTATCTGATACCTACTTATTTATACATGTGTAAATTTAAACTGTCTTCTGGCTTTTGGAAGATTTCTTTCCTTTTTTTCGTTTTTATTTCTTTTCTTCTTCTTTTTTTTTTTCCTTCTTTTTTCCCTAGCTATAAGTTAGCAACCTGTCATTTAAGATACATTACAAGGAAAAGTTTTCATAGACTATGCAGGCACACCCTGGTATATATGTTAACACTGATTGTTTAGATAATATCCTCATTTCTCATTTCTTAGTTGAGTATAGAGGTAGTACTAAATAGGCAATATTTTAAAAACATTGTCTTTTATTCCTCTATTAATGACTCTTTATTATCTAAAAACAATATCTCTGGATCTACAGATATATAACTATTTTCTGAATTTTAATATAGTGAATTAAGTGTAAGGGTTTTTTTAAGATTTGTTTACTGATACAGAAAACTCACTTTAAAGTTGCACTTTAAAACTACTTTAAAGTAGCATTAAGAAGAGAATTATCGGTCTCCGTTATATGAGGAAAAGTATACACCATATATTTCAGTATTCATTCCTTTAAATTAAACTATGAAGATTATATTCTTTCACCAATAAATGCTGTAAGAAAGAAATTCTACATAACAGATGTTACTTTTGCAGTTTCATTTTAAATTGATATATGCTTGGACAATTTACTGGTCTGATATAAGAACCTAAATAGAACAGAATAAGCTTGAGTTATCTTAAAACTTGGATTTAAACATATGTCCTGTCAAATTTAATTAAGAAAAAAAAGTGTGCTTGTTACACAGGAAAGTAAAATAATTTTTTGTCTTTCAAAAATAATGACAATGAGTTAAATACATAACAGGAAACATGGCTGATTAGACCATGGATAATTCTGCAGAAAAGTAAATAATTTCTCATTCTTTGAATAAAAGTTTAGCAATACAAAACAGGACAGTAGAAGCAGGGGAAAACCAGAGTAAAAAACACAGTGAAAAACGATCCATCAAACTTATTATTTTTAAACCAATTAACTTAAATGTTTAAACACAGTATGAAATTTTGTCACTAAACTTCCAAGAGAAAGAAGAAATACCTGCATCTTCCCCAAGTTCAGGCAGCTATAAATTTCTCTGACTTCAGATTAGCTCAATGATTCACTGAAACCTGATAGGAATTAAGAGGATGAGTGCAAAGCAAGCCAGCTTCCTGTCTTCTACTTCTGCTATTTTTCTATTAAAATTAACTTGATTGAAACTTCATAAGACATGAGGCATAGTTAATTAAAAGGGAGTGTAATAGCAGCCAGCTGTTATCAACACCTCAGTTACTCCATGTTATAAGAAACTGTGTGTTCATGAGAACACCGATAGGACTGGCATTGCCTTTTCAGCTGACATGGGCCAGAGACCTGAAGTTAAAATATTAAAAACAATTTTGGCTACAGTAAATTTTAAACATTTACAGAGAAGGCTCACTTGCTCTTCAACTGAAATATCCATCAAGGAGACCTGAGAAAATAAAGGATATAGAGTATGTATGTATAATCATAATATTCTTGCTTCCCATATCTGGGGGGATGAGGCTACAAATTAATATTTTATTATTTTTATTAAATTAATAAAAGAGTTTGAATTTAGTAAGGCCTAGTGAGTTTTGGTGTGTTAGCAGCTTTTGTAATTGACATAAACAGAAAGATGTGTGGATGATTTACTACAGATTTAGGAGGTGACTGCATTGTCAATACAGTATTAAACTTCGCAATGTAAAAAATTGGTAACTTAGGCCAGGTTAATAAAGTTGTTTTGACACTTACTTTTGATAAAATGCTTTATAAACGTAAGTAATTTTGACTTTAAAATATCTCATGTGTGTTTGTAAGGCTATGTTATCTTTAAATCCATTGTGACACTATGATGTAAATACAAATGGGGTTAAGCTGAATCAATGAAAGATTGTTCTTTAGATTTGTTTTCCAACAAATATTTTAACTGACATGTTAATGCCCAATGTCTGTCATGTTTGTCATGCAGGAAACACAAACATGACAGAACTTATTTGTTCTATTGTTCATCATGACTTTGAATTTTAGCAGTAAAGATAGTTGACTTACGTTTTCCTTTTAGTTTATATAAATTTTATTTAACCCTTTGCAGGGATGAACTAGAGAATTAATTAAAAACTAGCTCTGTTCACTGAGACTTGAAAGGGAACCTAATTTCTCAATTTGGTTTTATAATAACTTTTTTTGCTGAAAATAAATAACTGTATCTAAGTTAACAGGTTTTTGCACACTTTTTCAGTTCCAGAAGCTTCCACTTAGATACAGTTATTTATTTTCAGCAAAAACACTACTTTTTCACCTAAAAAAAGTACATTAGTAAGGCAGCAAAAGACATGTAGAGTGGGCTACTTAACTGAAAAAAGCTATCAACAGCACTACTGACAAAGTAATGTTAATAAAATGTAGTCAGGATTCAAATTATTAATGTGTGTATTGAACTCCCTTTTCTACACTTTTGCTATTAGTAGCTTTTATGTTTCTTCATTATAATTACCCACTAAACTTAATCTATTCCTCTGTCCCAACCAATTTTTTACTGATTAAAGAATTCCATAACTTGATCTGTGACCCAGAGGAAAACTAACTTGAATTTTGGAGAATAGTGGGCTCAGCTCTACAAATCTGAAGTTAGAGTATGTGGAGGAAGATATAAACTAAGAAAATGAGGCATTAGACTTGTTTGTTAGAGACTCAAGAGTACCACAGCATGGCTAAAGCTACTAAAACAACAATAACAAAGGAAATAAGCTAGCAAACATCTTTATTTTCCTCCTAGTTCCATAGTTTTTCTCCAGATTATTTCTTCTTCCAGTAGTTTTTTTCAGAAAACTGAAGGACACAGAATCTGAATTAGCTGATAAATTCTATAAAAAGTCCCTCCACGTTAGCCATACCTTTTTAGCTTTTAAACTCAAGTGTACATTGCTCTCAATCTGCAAATGCCACATATGTGCTCCCCACCTTTCTTCTCTTACATACATTTTCAGAACTTGATTAAAATTATTTGCATCTTTTCTAGTCTTAATGTGTTCTCTTTTCTGCTGAAAGGAAATTTGATACATCCCATCATGGTGGAAGATTGAAAGAATGGGCTGATAGTACTCCTTGTGATGGGGTATTTTTTTTTTTCTTTCTACACTTTTGTTTTTTCAAAATCACCTGATAAATGAAGAGGTCTGAGTTGACTGTGAAGGCCACACCTCTCCTAGGAGCAGGACTAGCTTTTCTTCTCATTCATCTTCCAGCTGTAGAAAAGATCCAGGACAATGGGATACATAGTCTTTACTTGGAAAAAAAAACAATAGGAAGAGCTGTCACCTAGTGGGCAAATTGTGGCAAAGAAGAAAAAAAAAAAGATCAAAGGTAGATGAGTAAATTAATGTCCTTGAGACACAGATGGGATAGCGAGAAAGGCAACAGTGTGAAATGTACAGCTTGGGTGATAAAAGAGAAAATGACAACTCTCAATTACATATGGTATAGTAAAAAATACTAAAAAAAAAAGATAAGCAGTTCTGGTTTCCTCCAGATGGTCTCTCTACTCTGCCATTTATATTTAATAGTATTATATGGGTGGGAGAAAGAAAAATTCCATGCTTGTTTTGTCTCTTCTTCATTTAACTGATTTTCTGTTTCCCTCCTGACAGTGTGATAGACAGGGTCTTAGACTTGCCATATGCCTCATCTCTCACACAACAGAATATGTTAGCTCTTTCGAGTCAGTCTCCACTTGGAGTTTGCCAGGAAGGCTGAGTTTAATCTTTTGCCCCTAAGCTCATTGTTGTCTCTCCTTAGACAAGAGACTAGTCTAGCCATTTACTTACTTAGTGAAAAGGTTATTTGACTTTTGAAGCTATGTAAATATTTCTGTAACACTAAGAATTATCTCCACATACTTGTCTAGCAAAGATCTCCTGACTGTAAAGTGTAAAGCTCCTGCCCATACAGTTTTGGTGACTACATAACATTCTTCCATGCATAATGCTGTCTTCCACTGGGCCTTACGTAGCAGATGGGGTTAATTAAAGTCTCAAGACTGTGACCAATCATGACAGTTAATGACTCCTTTGAAGTGACAGTTAATAACTCTTTTGAAGTGACTAAAAATCAATTTCTTCCTTATGACAACTCTGTGGTTCCTGGTAGTTGACTAGCTTGAAAAAGTCATGTTTTAATAATAGTAACTATTTAATATTTTTTAAATGTTCATATTGTAATGTTCTTGTCAGGCAGATGTGGCATTTTTCTACAAAAGGAAGAAAGGCATGACAATATTTAGATAATGACATCATCAAGAGTGTCAGAAATGTTTTTTTTGAGCTGACAGTTTCATATGAGGACTTCAATAACTTCTTATATTAGCCAAAGGATATGCAACTCGGAGGAAAAAAAAAAAAAAAAGGAGGAGAAGAAAAGAAAGGGAAGGGAAGGAAAAAGACAATACTAACAATTTGCTAACTAAATGAGCACTAACATGTTTAGGGCACCTCTCTGAGAGGATAAAAGAGGATTGTCATTGAATCATAGCCTGTTTGGGTTGGAAGGCACATTTAAGGATCATTTAATCCAATCCCCCTACCACAAGCAGGTACATCTTCCACTAGATCAGGTTACTCACAGCCTCATACAACCTGACTTTGAACACTTCCAGGGTTGGGGTATCCACGACTTCTCTGGGTAATTTGTTCCAGTGTCTCATCACCCTCACCATAAAATATTTCTTCCTTAGATCTAACCTAAATCTACCCTCTTTCTATTTAAACCATTACCTCTCCTTCTGTCACTACAGACCTTGGTAAAAACTCTTTCTCAATCTTTCTTGTAAGTGTCCTTTAAATATTGAAATGCTGTTCTCAGGTCTTCTGGGAGTCTTCACTTCTCCAGGCTGAAAAAACTTCACTGAGTCTACACAGAAAAGCAATTTTTTCAATCAGATTGAGGACTGAGCTCATCAGAAGAAGAAATAGAGTCTTCATCAATCTTGATTTAATATCAAAACTTGATTTTGATTTAATATTAAAGTGGCAAATAAGCTGTTCCTGAAATGCTTTATTATGCATCAATACACCAATAAAACTTATCCATTTTTCCAGTAGTGATTTATGCTTTACTATTGTTAATGTCTGCTGTACTAATTATTAAAATATTTGTAATTCATGAAAGTGTTGTAATTCATTATATTGTGGCACAAATGGCCTATTTGTGTAGACTTTACTTTCTCAGTTGATCAATTCCAATCTGTTTAAATAACACCATTTTTTATACACAATATGTAAGGCAAGGCAGATGTTGCTAGAATTTTGTCAATGAGTCATGCTTTCTCATACACCCAGGTCCTTAGCAAAAGCACTGGCAATATGGTATACAGCAAGGCAATCTACAATGAGTTAAGATATTGGCTCCATCACTAGCTCTCAGAAAGCTTCTTCTGCTTGACTGAAAATGAATACCATTAGATTCAAGCCTCAGCATCTTGTTCCAGGCAGCATGGACAGCTGGTACTTACATTGATTAAGAATCTTCTGACCCGTGGTTAGGACAAGTTGGAAAAACATCTTTAGTTTGGCTACTCGATTTCATTATCAGTGAATGCCTTCAACTGATACTTTACTTAGTAACAAAGATAACTCCTTTCAACAATGGTATCAATCATCCTAATTTATCTAACATATCTACTACTACGCTGGTGTTCAATGTAAGTAACTAAAGATAAATTACTTCTGTTGGAAAACAAAATTATATTTAGCCATCTACTTATTCACTATGTATGGGTTAAGTGGGGAGAAAAATAGCTTCAAGAAACAGATTTGCAATGCAATCAGAGCAGAAAGAAATAAAAGCTAAAAAGAGTGGTCTAACGCTTTCTAACTGTTAAGGACTCCTTTTATGGAATAAAATACATGCTACTAACGTTGTTGCTGTTACTACTATAAGTTCCAAAAGCTCTAACCAGGTGTTCTGTAGCAGTTTCAAACATTTAATCATGCCAGTCAGTTCTGTTCATAAGAGAATAAACATATCTCCATCAGCAGTGCTGATGATTAAAATTTGTAACAATCCTGTTCTCCAGAACTTCTGATAGAACATAAAATCCATCTTGACATATTCTCAGTGTACTGAGTACTTTGACTTAGCTCTTCATTTTTAACAATACAAAATTATTATTAACTGTGATGTAGTACTTCAGTTGCTTTGCCATTTTAACGGAAGTAAAAACTCAGTCGGAGCTAGTCATATGATGACTTGATGAAGTGTGTCTAATGACAGTGTAAAAGGTGTTTGACACTGTATAAGAAAATGTGTTAAGTTGCTTAGACTTTTGTCAAATATTATTTATATTTAAATGATGTTAGATGCTTCTCTCAGACAAATCTTTTTGTCATGCATAGTATTTGATCTTTATCAGTAGACCAGCCCTATGTGGAAGAAAAGTTGAGAAATTATGCCTTTTGCCAGTATTATAAGCTTCCAGAAACTTTCACTGGGTTGTGTTAACATCTATGCTCTTTGGGGCATGAAACTATCCTTTGTGACAGATTTGTTTTGTTGACATCTATGGAAACATCTGGCCATATGGTGCTAGGTTCTACCTTTTGAACAATTTCACTCTGCATACTTCAGCAGCAGGTTCTTAGTCTCTTATATTCCCTTAAGACCCTGCCCACACCTCATGTGCTCCAGTTCTCAAACTGAGCTGATTCCAGCTACCAGAGGAAATATTGTTTCTTTATTTGATACCAAGCATTATTGAAAGAGAAAGCTATCAGAGCAAAATTTAGGGAGTACTGGAGCTGGGGATGTTGTTTCTTGACTAATACAGACCAGAAACAATGAAATAAAGAACTTCCAATCAGAGAGTTTGAAAATGAAATGGCATGTGACTAACTTGTCCCTGCACAGTGAAAGGTGTTCAAAAGAACATTTGGAATTTTCTGGGAAAAAGAAAAGTAGATAAGGAAGCGTATTTGAGCGTGCAAAACATGGGAAGAGTTATTTACTAACTGGGCCAGAAGTACAGGGAATGTGTAGCAGAAGGTTATGAACGAACCAGAAATCATTTGTCAAGAAAGCATAAAGTGCATCCAACACTCATTTTTTTTCTCTCTTTTTTGCCCTTATTGCTCTTATGCCCTGGTTTTCTCCTGGTCATATTGCATGAATGCATACTAGTTGCTCACTTCTCAAGTAAATTCACCAGTTCCTTCCCAGACATAAAGGGAGTATCTTTGTCCTGGAATCTACTCGGACATTCTATGTCAGAATGATCCTGAGACAAGACTAGTCTTTCAACATAATCCCAGCTTGCTCTGCACCCTAAAATGCATCCATGTACCCTCAGGTTATGCCTGAGAACATGAAAAAAATACCTGGAGCCATGCTAAAAAGGAACTCTGGCAGGCAGCATCATAGCTGCGTTGCTATTTCAGGTCCTCCAAATTGAAAATCCACAAACATTTTTAAAATACAAGACCATACAGGCAGCACATAAGACAGTGTCTGACTGTATCTAAGCAGCAGAGTGATATCTACAGTGAAAGCTCTAGGCAGCCCAAGTTGTTCTAAACCTGAATCAGTCTGCAATGACTGAAATGAACAGTCAGTCTGCGGTGCAGTCCTCAGATGTATAGTGTAAGATTCAGCTGAAGAACTGGATTACGGAGAAAGCAAGGAAAATGTCTGGATTTGAGCAACAATGAAAAGCAAATGATCCAGAACTTAAAGGAATTCTCCAGAATACTAGGTTTCATTTTTTTCTTATCAGCAGGTGTTTATACTAAACTTCTTTTACCTTCCTCACTTACAAGTCCTTTGGGGCCTGACTGGTTGCACCTACAAGTGCTGTGAGAGCTGGCTAATGTCACTGCATGGCCATTCACAAATATCTTTGAAAGATTAAGGTGACTGGGAGAGGTTCCTGAAGACTGAAAGAGAGCAATTGGCAGTGTTATCTTCAAGAAGGGTAAGAAGGAAGATCCAAGGAACTACAAGCCAGTCAGCTTCACATGTATTCCTAGGAAGCTGATGGACAAAATCCTCCTGGAAACCATTTCCAAAGATGTGCGGGAAAAGAAAGTGATTGGGAGTAGTAGTCAGCATGGATTTATTAAAGGGAAATGATATTTGACCAACCTGATAGCCTTCTGTAATCAGGTGATCGCCTTGGAGGAAGAGGGGAAAACAGCGGACAGAGTTTACCTCTACTTTAGTTAGATTTTTGACACTGTCTCTCATAACATCCTTGTGGACAAGCTGCCAAAGTAGAGTTTAGGTAACCGAACAGTGAGATGAGTTGAAAACTGGCTGAAGAGCTGACCCTAGAGGGCTGTAATAAGTGGCATAAAACCTAGTTTGAGGCCAGTCACTAGTGGTGTACTCCAGGGCTTGATACTGTCACCAGTGCTGTTTAACCTCTGGACACTGAAACAAATTGCATCCTCAGCAAGTTCACAGATGATACAAAACTGGAAGGAGTGCCTGACACACCAGAGGGTTGTGCTGCCATCCACAGGGACCTCATAAGTCGGGAGAATTGGTCTGAGATGAATCTCATGAAGCTCAACAAAGCAAAGTTGTGATGGGTTGATGTAAAGGGGTTCTGGTGGCAGGAGAGGGGATTTGCTCCCTGTGACTTCCCTGGTTTTGGAACCAGGTCAGACCTGATTCTGGCCACCAGATTGGACTCCCATCCCCCTTGAGGCTGAGCCAATTGGCACCTCTGCAAATTCCCCTATTTAAGTTGGGGACAAAAGAACCAGAAAAAAAGGTGTTTTGCCTGGGAGTGAGGAGAGAAGGGAGGAGGCCACTGCCCCCGCTCCCCGGCTCCCGGCTGGGTGGCTACCCACACCAGCCTGGCGCCACCCGCTGAGGATGACAGCGGAAGAGCCGCTTGGGGAACTCAGGGAGTGCCTCATTCCCATGGTGCCCATCGGGCCGAGTTCACCCAGAGAGGACTAAGATCTGAGAGAAACGGCCACACAGACACCAGGTCAGTGAAGATGGAACGGGACGAGTTGTGCTGGAGCTGAGTTTCCCCTGCAACCAGTGGCGAGATGGCAGGTGGCCCCCCTGCAGCCATGACAGACTCGGTGGAGCAGAGACCTGCCCGCAGCTCGTGAAGAAGCTTACATTGGAGAAGAGATGCCTGAGTTTGAAGACGGTCATGGAGAATGGGACACATGACAAGGTAGAGATGCATCCAGAGTCCGTGTGATGACCCACGCCGGAGCGAGTGGCAACAACTCCCTAAGAATCCGTGACTGTGGTAAAAGCCCACACTGGAGCAATCCGATGGGAAAGGATTGCATCCTGCAGGTAGGACTCACTCTGGAGAAGTTTGTGGATTTTCCGTGTGAGTAGGGGATCCACTGGAGCAAGGGAAAAAGGGTGTAAGGACTCCTCCTCCTTTAAGAAAAGAAGCGGCAGTAACAGCATGGAATGAACTGACCTGCACTCCCCCAGTCCCTGTCCCGCTGCGCTGCTGGGGGAGGAGGTAGAGACAGGAAGAAAAGGAAAGAGGGGGGAGGTGTTGTTTTTAAGATCTGGCTTTGTTTCTTTTTATCCTTTCAAGTAATCAGTTTTGTTTCTCTTTATCCTTCCAAGTAACTGTTAATAAATTGTTTTGCTTTATTCCCAAGCCAAGTCTGTTTTGCCCAGGACCATGGTCGGTGGGTGCTCCCTCTGTTGTTGTCTCGACCCTCAGTCCTTTTATTATATTTTTCTCCTCTCCACTTCACTGAGAGGAGGAGTGAGAGAGCGGCTGTGTGGAGTTTAGTTGCCGTATCGGCCTAAACCATGACAGAAGCGCTAGGTCCTGCAGCTGGGGAGGAACCACCTCAGGCACCAGTATGTGCTGGAGGCCAAACAACTGTAAAACATCTTTGCAGAAAAGGACCTTTGAATTCTGGTGGACAATGAGACAGCAATTAACTCTCAGGGCAAAGAAGGCCAACAGCATCCTGCATTAGGATGCTGCAAACTAATGCAGCATGCTGCATTAGGAGGGACACTGCCAGCAGGTCAAGGGAGTGATTCTTCACTCTGCTCAGACTGGTTAAGGTCAGATCTGGAGTGCTGTGTCCAGTTCTGGGCTACTCAGTACAAGAAGGAAATAGTCTTACTAGAATGAGTATAGCACAGGGTCACAAAGGTGATTAAAGGAACTGAAACATCTTCACATCTTAATGTGAGAAAAGGCTGAGATGTTTTAGAGTGTTCAGCTTCAAAAATAGAAGGCTCAGGAAACCCTTAGGAAACCCTTACGAATATATGAGAAAGAAAGAAGTATGGGACAACCAGACTCTTCCCAGTAGTGCTCACTGGCAGGATAAATGGTAATGAGTGCAAATTAAATCACATGAAGTACCATTAGAACACAAGATTTTTTTTTTTTTTTTTTTTTTTTTTTTTTTAAGGGTGTTCAAATAATGAAGCAGCTTGCTTAGAGAGTTTGTGGAGGATCCATCTGCAGAGATATTTGAAACCCGACTGGACATGGTCCTGAGCAACCTACTTTAGCTGACCCTGTTTGAGCAAGAGATTTGGATTAGGTGACCTCAGGAGATCCCTTCTGAACTCAACAATTCTGTGATTCTGTGAGTCCTCAATCCATCTTTGCACCCTACTTTATGCCAACTGTCATAGCAAAGCTTTCCAATCTCAGAAAGTGTTGGATTTGAGATATTTCCACAACAATTTAGCTTCTTGTACATGTACTTTAGTTTGTAATCCTGAATCTCCTACCACATATACATATTCAGTACAAAGAATAGACATACTCTAGATATGAACAAAGACTATGTAATGAAACTGCTGATTGTAGAAATTCTGCTCTACTTTTTCAGAAAGTTGTAACCAGAATGAGGAAAGATAGAGATGGAAGAAAGAAAGAACAGTCTTGCAGCCGTTTAAAAGGTGCTGTGTGGAAATACACTGTCCTTCTTTATAACACTGAATGCTATGGTTCTGGGAAGGTCTGAGTCACGAAAACTATCCATCCTTCACTTTCTGAGAGTCTTAGGATTTGATTTGTCAAAACTCTGGACAGTAAGGACCAAATGTAATCAGAACTTTTTCTTTTTTTTTTTTTATTAAATAAATTGCCATATAATGTCGCATGATATAAGAATTCATGCCACAATAGGAACTCTGGATTAATAGGTTCATCCTACCTTCTCTGCGTTCTCTTTGCATGTGTATGTAAAGGAAAATAACATTTTATTTTCTAATGGTACTGTAAAAGTCAAGTAGGTTTTTGGTTTTTGATTTTTTTTTTGTGCCACAGTGTAATATCAGCAATATATGCTGTAGAAAAGTCTACAATCAAATTAGTTCTGCCTTCAAGGCAGAGTTTGAATAAAATTTGGCAAACAAAGTATATGGCCACACACTGAATAATGAAGATAAAGATGTTGTGTAGGAACAGTACCGAAAATGAAAGATACTCTGAAAAGGATACTCAGAAAATTGTATGAAAGTACAGCATAATTACACAATGTATATGTACAAAGGGGCTAAACTAAGACAAAAGCAGTACTATTTCTGGTAACTTCTGACTTTTGAGTTTGCTTTTACACTGTATCATTCTTCGTGTAAATTTGTGAATGTTACATATGTAGAGTTTAATGTTGCTAAATTTTGAACACTAGCTGCTGTTCGTATCCAACATTAAAACTACAATGTATCTGACACTGTACCTTTGCTCCTCGGGCTGCTCACACATGCTGCTGATTGCCTTCAGGATAAGGCTCGTAATGAGGTGACTCCCAGCAGAGGAGGTCACTCTCTCGTGTCCTGTTTTTGAGGACATAGACGGGCATAATGGTTACATGCATGTATGCTGACACACTGATCCTCTTTCGAGAACTGTGGAGCACCAAAATAAATTAAAATTGAGACTCAGCAGTACAGGATTGGATCCACAGCAGTCTTTATCTACTTGCAAAATGACAGCAGTCAGGTAGTCACCATTTCTTCATTCACAGCCACACTGAGCTAAAATCACTATAAAAGCTAATACCTGTTTAAACTCTGGCAGCAGAGTGACTTTTTTCAATTGCTTACAGCCCTCACATTATATTGAAGAGAACCAGATCTAAGCAGTGTGCCAGAATGAAAAAAGGCAGTTCAAATGGCAAAAAAGTGAATCTGCAGTTACAGCCAATTATTTCAGCATGCTGTCTCAGTGGCAATTAAGACACAGCTCTCATGGGCTTGCTGTCAAAATTGGCAATGGCATCCTGGTTCTCATATACATTCTTTAATCTTTATAATATACCTCTTTCCCATTAGTGTTTCATTACAGCTTTTTAGTTTTTCATTTGGGAAATATACTGTTCATTTATTTAACAATTTGTCTATTGAATCATACTTTTCACTAATACTTCCATGAAAACATGAAAGAGGCTATACTGGATCAGGAAAAGATCCGTATAGTGGGTCTTTTGTCTCCATCAAACCCACACGGCTAGGAAATACTACAAAAGCAAACACACAGTGATTCGGCTCTAGAAGAGTCTTGCACCCGTCACCACCTCTGAGCTCCCCAGAGTCACAGAGGGTCTGCAGATGGGGGAAGGGGAAAAGAAGGGGTGTTGTGGGTGGGTGTAATAGTCCATTATATAATTTTCTTTTATAAATTTCACCTCATCTGGTGAGTTTTACCTCGGAGCTGAAGGTGCTTTGGGTAGGAGTTTGGACTAGAGACCTCCTGAGCTCCCTTCCAGTCTGAACAGTCCTATGAGCGTGTGAACCTGCAGCAAGTAATTTTGCAGCTTCATAACACTCGGTGAATACAAAAACTTCTTTTATTTCAAGCCTGCCACCTCCTAGCTTTACTTACTGTATTAGAGAAGAGAGTGAATAATCATTTGCCATTCAATTTCTATATGTCTCATTTATTTTATAGATATCTATCATTATCTGTTCAGTCATTTCCTTTTCAGGCTGAAGAATCTACTCTGTTTAATCATTCTTCATGTGAAACTCTTCTACAGGTGCAATTGTCCTTTTCCAATTTTACAACATGCTACTTTGAGATGGGACAGATCTGGGACAAATCTACTGATAGTATTCAAAATGTCACTGCACCTTAGATTTATTAAGTGGCAGAATGATGCTTCCTGTAATGCTCCCTTATTTTGATTCTTTCTAATAATTTTAAAAATTCTTTTTCCTTTCTTGAAAAATATGCGTGTCTTCATGTTGAATTTAATTCACCCTTTAATCACTCAGTATTGTGATGGTCTTCTGCAGTACTTCACAGCTAGCCCTTGTCTTTACTAACCTGAGAAGTTTGGCATCAAATGGGACCATCATTATTTAACTGTCTCACTCTGATCGTTTTGCAATATATTACTTCTAGCTGGTTCCGCTACAGTCCCTGTGATACTCTTCTGATTATATCCACGTTACCTGCAACCTAGTAATTCATTTTTACTCTCTGTATTCTTTCTTCATAATTTCTTAACCCATTTTAATGAATATTAATTAAATTAATATTAATTAAAATTAATTAAAAGAATATCCCTTTTCTAGAAGTTTTTTCTTTAAAAGCATTTGATGAGAGATTTTGTTGCACACTTTTCATAACTATATCAACAGAATCCTACCTGTCTATGTGCTTTGATTTCTGTGAAGTGTTACTTGGAGGGGAAAACAAACAAATAAAATAATATATATACTGCATTTTAAGGTTGGAAAAACTCTAAGTTGGATTTGTTACGTGTTTGGCTAGCTAGAAAATAGTTGAAGAACACAACTGATAATTACAAATGTCACGAATTTTATTTCTTCTCATTTAAAATTTTAAATTCTGATATGAGATTACCTTTCTGATATTTAGGACGACAACTGGACATGTTTTTTGACTCAAGACCCGTTACTACAGGGAAATAGTAGTTATTTGTCATGGTCAAAACTTCAGTGATTGTCTCCTTACAGAGAATGAACTGAAGCTGCAATTCTGGTAACTTAATGATGCAGTTATGTGCTGTTTGATTACCTCAGGCTTAGATGCAATTCATAACATTGTTTTACATTAAAATGAGAAATACGTATCTGTAATATGAACTTAAAGAACTATTTAACGAATTCTATGAACCTTTAAGAGATTCTTCCTTTTATTTTACTTCTGTTTTCATGCTGCCTCGTACTTCATCAGAGTAGTTAAAACAGTGAAGCTGCGTCATTTAGTTACTCTTATTTCACCCTTCATATACGGCATTTTTCCTCCAAAGATATTGCATGATTTGCATTTGTGTTGGGATCTTCTTAATATTTGATCAAAAACTTAAAATTTGGAACTAAACAAGTTGTTTACAGATATTTTCTACTTAATTTGTTACTTCTTCAGGAATAAGTTAGAATAACATTTTTATACAGACACGTTAAACCTTTACAGTTCCTTGATTGTGATTTCTGAGTATCTATTATAAAATCATAATTTAATGTTAGTGTTTGGAAACTTATGCAAGGTGTGCTTAATACATGAAGATCAAAGCATATACAAGGAAGCAAATTATGAGTCATATCTAAACGCATACATTGCGGTTACGTAGCAAGGTGCTGGCAGCGGGGAGCTGTAGGGGCCTCTGTAAGGCAAGGCCAGGGCTGCCCCAACCTGGACACGGTTAGTTTCAGCTGGCTTCAACCCCTTAGCCAAGATGGTAGCACCATGGGGGAAGCCTGTTGAAGAAAAGATAAAAAACACTGTGCACAAGCTGTGAGAGAAAAGAGTGAGAAAAATGTGAGAAAAACAGCATTGCAGACACCAAAAACAGAGGAGAAGGAGGAAAAGGAGGTGTTCCAGGCATCAGAGTAGATATTTGTCTGTGGCCCATAGTGAAGACAGTAGTGAAGGAGATTGTCCCCCTGCAGCCCATGGAGGACCATAGTGGAGCAGATAGTCACACTGCAGTCTGTGAAGGAACCCATGCCACAGCAGGTGGACATGCCCTGAAGGAAGCAGCAGCCCATGAGAGCCCACACAGGAGCAGGCTCCTGGCAGGAACTGTGGCCATGGACAGGAGATCACACAAGAGCAGTTTTTCTGCTAGGAGCTGTGGCCTGTGGGGGACCTACAACTAGAGAAGTCTATGCCTTATTGACTGTACCTTGTGGAGAGAACTCACTTTGCAGCAGTTTTTGAAAAACTACAGCCCATGGGAAAAACCCAAGCAGTAGCAGTTCATGAAGGACTATATCCTGTGGGAAGGAAGCCACGCTGGAGCAAGAGAATAGCATAAGAAGAACAGACTGGCAGAGAATAGGACTGAATAGGACCCCCATATCCCATCTCTCTGTGCTGCTTGAGGCGGAGAGAAGGTATAAGAGTCAGGAATGAAGGAATGAAGTTGAGCCTCGGAAAAAGGCAGGAGTGGGAGAAAAGCTTTTATCTTTGTTTCTCACCATCCAAATCATTTTCATTAGGAACAAATTAAATTAATTTTCCCCAAGTTGCGTTTCCCCAAGTTGAGCTTGTTTTAGCTGTGATGGTACTTGCTAAGTGATCTCCCTGTCTTTATATTATATTCACACACATTTTTATCTTGTTTTCTCCCCTTTTCTTGCTGAGGAAGGGAGTGAGAGAGAGGCTAGGTGGGCACCTAGAAGCCAGCCAAGGTCAACCCACCATAACACAGTATACCTAGGTAAATATATTTTAGACACTGAATGCATTTGTGTCCAAAAAAACCAACTTCTATTTAATCGCTCTACTTAAGCTTGTAAAACTATCATATGGTATTCAAAGAAGGATGTCTTTGTTATTCATATTATAATGATAAGGCAGATATGTTTAAATTTTGATTTGACTTAGTTTTTATCTTTTAGAAGTGGCAGTATGGTCATTGTTCAACATACTCTAATAGCATGCAGTCTTGACAGTCTTGGATTTGGGGTTCCTTTGATCATTTTTTGGAAGGGTTAAAAATCAGTTTGACTAAAGAAAAAGTCCCACTCAGCTCTATTTCAAGAATTGTTAGTGTATAACTTAAATTTCAAAGAGCAAGGTTAAATGTTTATTAAAACATACTTACAAAAAGTCAAATGCAAAAAATTGCCACCAGAATATTTAAGTCACTTTCACTAAAGAAAGGCCCAACAGATTTTCTTAGAGATATCACAGACCTAGATTTCAGTCCTACGATTAACTGTATTTAAAAACTCATTGAAGTTATGGAATGTCATGAAGAAGCAGGAATTTGTTTTTACTTTGTGTCCTCAGAAAAAAAAAAAAAAAAGAAAAAAAAAGAAACAAAAAAGGAAAAAAAGGGGGAAAAAAGAGAGGAAACAAAAGTGGCAGAAAATGCAACATAAACAATGAGAAAAAAAATCATGTTCTTATTGAAAAGTCACGCCTTGGTTGAATTTTATGACTTTAAAAAGGAGGTAGTCTGATCCAAAAGACTATATTTGACTTTTTAAGTGAGTGAAATTGTATTGAGACATGTTTGACTAAGGCTGTATCAGGAATATCAAGCCATGAAAAATAACTAAAGACAAATGTAGACATTCCATCATAACACCTTTAATGCCTGGTTAATTTGCAGATCTGACTCAGCTGTGAAGTAAATTCCGTTACTCTAAAATCATTTAACTGGTTGACTGAAATGTACTGAAAGGAAATAGATAATCTGTTATTGCAGCTCAGCTAACCAACAGTAACTCATCGACCATGACAGCTTTGGTCTGTTCACATGCTGAATCATCAGCTCTCTGGTTAGCAAGAGCATTCAAAGATTTCTATTCTAAATATTTACTCTGATTTAAATATGATGCTTTATGAATAAAAATATGAATTTATTTATTCTAACTTATTCACATCATTATGGATTTGGGGTCTGTGTCAGACAAATGATACTATATGTATGGACTACAGAAGTTGATGCTGATGACTAAAATCTGTGTTCATTATTATAGGATGAAGTTACTCACCTGGTGCAAACGAAAATATTGATGACTTAAAAACAAAAATGGTAGCTGGAACCCTAATTATTATTGAAACCAAGTACTTCTGGTATACTCAAAAATATATCAAATATGATTACATTTCAAAGTGGTCAGTTTCCTCTTCATTGCTGTCAGCCATTTCTTTCTATTGCTCATTTATTTCCAAATTTGGAAGCACATCCTAGATGAGCTAATTATGACAAATACAGTTAACACCAGTGCACAAATGCTTCTGATTACACTTAGTCTGACCTATTTTTACAAACAGAACTGAGCCAGAAGGTTAACGGTAGTACATAGTGAATCTGTCATCATATTTCTGAATGTTGATTATTCCTGAGATTGATAAAAGATACCCTTCATAAGGCATAAGCTATTACAGATAGATATTATAAGACGTTCTTTAAATAGTCTTGGAAGAAGGAAGTATTACCTGGCTAGTTGCATATGATTCACCACCCTTAGTCTGCCATACTCAGACTTATAAACCTGGGGTGATTTGTGACTTCTCTATAGGGAAGACTCCATCTCAAGCCTAAGTCTTAAGAACTAATGAACATTTGTGTCACTCACTGATGACAGGATACTGTCAGGAAAGGAAGCTTAAAATTGTTATGGTTATTCCTCTGTTAGCATAGATCAGTAGAAGCATTACATTTAAAACAGAATACAACTTTGCACAGAACATCACAGCAATGTTGAGTCAGAGGTGAATAACTAACTCTAATATCTACCTGTAGGAAGTTATTGTGATAGCAGATTAAACAAAAGTATGAATGGTATGCATGGACTGAAACTATTCCAGATGTAGTCAAGCATGAAAGAAGCACACATGCTGGCTAACGTTAGCAGTGATGGAAACAGTTCTGCCTGGCACTGTCAGTAGAGGACTGAGACACAGGAAAATCTGGAATCTATTGCCTCTTTCTTTCAAGCAGGGTGGGAACAGATCATGTGCTGGTATCTTAAATGAAAGTAATCTATCCATCATCCAGTCTTGTGTCATCTCTTTGGGAAACTAAACCGAGGAAACAGTAGACTGCTGCCTATCAGATAAATATAAATCTAGTCCTATATTTGTAAGTGCTATTTGAGCTTAGTACTTGGCCTTTTAACATCTTTGAATAGCACAAACTATTTCAGTTGGAAGAGATCTACAAAGATCATCTAGCTGCCTGATCAATTCAGGGCTGACTAAGCATGTCATTATGGACGTTGTCCAAATGCCTCTTAAACACTGACAGGCTTGGGGCATCAACCAGCTCTCTAGGAAGCCTATTGCAGTGTTTGATCACCTTCTCAGTAAAGAAATGCTTCCTAATGTCCAGTCTAAACCTCCTTTGGCACAGCTTTGAACCATTCCCATGTGTTCTATCACTGGATAACAGGGAGCCAGAGATCAGCACCTCCCTCTCCGCTTTTCCTCCTCAGAAAGCTGTAGAGAGCAATGAGGTCGCCACTCAGCCTCCTCTTCTCCAAACTAGACAAGCCTAAAGTCCTTAGATCCGACTCACAGGACGTTCCTCCCAGTCTTTTCACCAGCTTTATTGCCCTCCTCTGGAAACATTCAAGGACCTTCACATCTTTCTTAAATGGTAGGACCCAGACCTGCACACAGTACTCAAGATGAGGCCACACCAGTGCTAAATATAGTTGGATAGTCACCTCTTTTGACCAGTTGATTATGCTGTGTTTGATGCACCCTAGGATGTGTTTTGCCCTCTGGGCTGCCAGGGCACACTGCTGACTCGTATTGAGCACCAGGTCCCTTTCTGCAGGGCTGCTCTCCAGCCACCCCTCTCCCAATTTATACTCTGTCCTAGGTGCAGAATCCAACATTTCAAACATATGGTTTCTATTTGTGAAGTCATTCTTGTCTGCTCTTTCCATCAGTGTTGTGCATTGTGCGTATATGCCAAGGAACAGTGCATATATGCACATTTTCAGGGAGTCATACTCATGTTAATTTTTTCACCATGATAGAAATGAGGACATTTAGCTTCATCAAGAGCAGGATGATATGCTACATTATGAACTTCATCTAACATTTACTCTGTATGAACTGCACCCTTACATTTAATCATTCATTTATTCATCAACTATCAGCAGATAAGAACCTTAGTCTCTGCTTCAATTAAAATAAAAAAGTGACCATATAATATATGTCCTAGAAAACTGAAGACAAATTACTATTCTTCAGAAAGTAACTTTAGAGGGCAATGGAGATTGCAGAGTTGTACAATTGTGTTTAGAGGATGTACTAGGTCTCAGAAACTCTGCATACTTTCAGAAATGGATTTAATAGAATCTTTCATTGTTGCAATTTATTAGTGGGCTGACACTGCAAAATGGTATCTCCTCTATTATTTGTGCTCAACTTGGCCAGAATCCCATCGTGCAATTACACAGGGAGAGAAAGCATTCCCTTCTCATTCCCTTCTGACGTTCTGCCTCCACCAGGTATTACCTTCGAATGTGTGTGGTTAAAGCAGTCTAGACAGGTATGTAAGTTGATTGGCTGGGTGAATCTAAATTAGAAGATGATATAAAAATAATAGGATAAGGTCAGAGAAAGAGACAATGCTATAGTGTATAGAGACAGCTATATATGAAAATACCATAAGTCTATTAAATTCTTTTTGATGATGACTACAATAAGCTGCAGCAGCCAATCTCACAAAAATTCTTTCTACCTGCAGCACTCTTCCAGAAATGTGCTTTTTCTTTCACACTTTGAAAGATGATATGCAAAGATAGCAATTGCAGCAACAGAAATTGAAGGTCAGGTTGCAAAACATGAAGCCATGTTTTACTTGGTTTCTATCTTCAGCATATGTTCATAAACCAAGAAATAAAAAATTATTTAAAATTCCACTTATTGTGGAATTTACTGTTTTCATAAAGATCTATAAAAGGTGTGCTTATTCGAGCTGCTTTATTAGGTGGCAAATACCACCTTAATAAGGATTATTTATCAACGTTTGCCTTCTACTGAGATAGGAAGTGTTCAGTGGAATATTTCAGGATGTTTTGAATGCATGGATTGTAGAGACTGCTCCTAGAGAAAGTTCTGCACTATATGACGTATTACTCTTATTTTTTCTTGGGTTTTTTCTCCTATAAGCCCTGTAAAAAGTGAACCCATTGTCCTCCTGTTCAGATAAATGGCAGCAAAGAAAAAGAGGGACGGAAATTACTGGTTTAAGTGTTCTTTCACAGGAAAAGGCTGTGGCAGAGGACATGCCAAAGTACCTTACTTGGACACAGCAAAAGGGGTCCTGTGCTACCTCTGAACAGAGCAGTTAGAGTATTTGAGGCAGCTTTGGCATAACTGATGACAGACAAGGAACGTGGCACGTTGAGAGAACGAATCCTGAACACTTGGGATGGGGTTCCCAACCAGCCAAGTCTTTAGATGATCTGGGAGATGGTGTTGCAGCACAGAGCTGCAGTCAGTGTGAGAGGAGAGAGCCTGTCTGAGAGCTGTCCAGAGCTCCTGAGATCCCAGGTGGCCTTAGGACAATTGGGACCTCATGAAGGAAAGTAAGTATATCTATAAAGAAAGAAAAGTTTAAGTAGGAAAGGGGAATCTATTGTGAATCTTGCCATCCACTGAATCATACAGCCAATTGAGATATAGTTGAGCTGTTTTCTCTACTCTGATGTCTTTGTGTATTGAATTTTTCACTGTAAGATATTTTCTTTGTAGCCACTCCCAGATACAAAAGATGTTTCTGTGAACAAAGCCTCTTCTGTTTTTTAAAAGCCTTGCTGTTCTCTTTCAGCATTAGACATTGTAATCCTTTTTTCTGCTCCACAGTGCGTTGATACGGAAATGAAATTATGACAGTATTACAGTGTAGACTAGAGCTGAAAAGTTAGCCTTCCTTTTCCATGTCAGCTGTTATCTTACCATACAATCTTAGGCAACTCATTTAAGTTCATCATACCCCAATTCGCTAGAGATATATTGACAATACTACACAGATCAAACTGATTTTAAATGCAGTTACATCATATCCTCTCTCTCCTAATTTCCTAAAATGGATATGTTTCTAAAACAAACCATAACGATATCTCCTACAAAAATATGACATTTTTCTGTACGATGTCTAAACTCTGCCCCAAAACACAGACCTAAGATGTTCTGAATCCATTATTAAAGCTCATGCCATTGGCCTCAGCCCAACGATCCAGTCTGTTCAAATATCAGTCTGTTTTGTTCACTATCTTCTTTCTATTTGGTTTGTGTTTTCATTAGACAATAAATTATTTGGAGGATAAGTACATTGTGTTGCCTAGCACAGTAAAAATACTAATTTCTGATTTTCACATACAATTATATATATTCATAAGCCTGGTGAGCTCTCAAGTAGGTGGAGGGAGAACATGCACTCTTCATTGATATTTCTTGAAATAATTTTTGGAATTACTGTCTGAGGATATGGGTTATCTATGTAGTTATTTCCAAGAAGTAGTAATATTAAAGGCATGCAGGATTTGAAGTAGGTAGATTATGTTTATGAAGAAAATTACTGAGATCTTGAGTTGAAAGGTCATCTAACAGCTTGGTAAAACTATATGTTACGAGTAATATTCTGTCTGTAAACAGTTCTTAAAACAACTTCTACACAATTTCTTTTCCTAGTAATTAAGTTTTTTTAAAAAATAGCATAAAAGTAGAATAGCTTTCTCCAAATGGAATAATTTAGAGTCTTCCATGAGATTATCCTTCTTTTGAAGGATTGGGAAACATGTAGTATTTAAGCAGAATAAAATGACATGCACATATGGTTAAGTGGATTTATCTAGGCACAACTGTGTAGTCTTATTTTGTAAAAGTAAATGTGCACATTTAGACCAGAATGATGTCTCTTTTATTGCACTGGGAGTATTCCAAAAGGGATTCTGTTCCCCACTTAATGCTGCTGCACAGGAGGCAGCCAACACTCTACAAATCCAATAACAGTATTGCAACCACTCATACTGCTCTACTGGAGAGTGATCCAGAAGGTTTTAATACTTAGGTTGATTGTGTTCATGTCTTTTATCTCCTTCTGTTGGTAAGCCACCATTTAAAGCAGAAGTCTCTCAAAATTGTGCCTTTCACATCTGCACTATCTAATATCTAAGTTTGAGTCTCAAACTTGCAAATTCTCCTTTGTCAACTGGAACAAAATAACTTTGGAGCCTCAGACAGTTGGAAAAAAAAATATATTCTAAGTTTTAATCAGATGATGCAGTCAGATAATGCAGTTTACAAGAGATACAAGTAACAGCTAATCGTTCCGCTCTACATATGTAACAGATCTCATCATCACTGGATCTCCACTAATCTAGGTTTGCTGAAAATACAACCTCATTTTTCGATATTAAATTATATTTATAATGCATTAGCTATGACTCTAGAAGGTTAGTTTAAATTAGGAAACATGTTTTGCATTTGTCCGGGAAGATAGAAAGGGAAAACATTTTTTCAATTTTAATTGGAGATTTTTATAATCGGCAATCAACAGGAAGTCTGATTTTCAGTGATGGTTTTTAATTTCCGTATGTTGCCATTAAAAAGCAGAATTCTCTTATCTTTTTTCCTGGTTTTGCTCCTTTTTTGTTGTTGTTTTATTTGATTTTGGGGGTTTTCTTTTCAGTGTGTGTATGTGAATGTTATTATCATGTATAATCTCAAAGATATTTAAGTTAATACTGAAAACAATTCTCTTCCAAGCAATCTATTCAGAGCATTAATTATCTTTTTTTCTTTTTCCATGAGGTTTTACTGGCTTTATTCTAAATTATTTTTATGAATGGCAATTCCAAAATATACACAGGAAGTATGAACTAAGAACTGTTACTTTAAATTTTCAATTTATATGGTCATACTAGTGTGATCATTGTGCCATAATTATGCTTCATTGTACAGTGAATTTCAAAGCAAACCTTATAATTTAAAAAAGCTTTACTAGAGATACAAATGTAGATATTTATTATACATACATGAATTTTATTTCAATTGTCTTATTTATGCTATCCTAAGATTATTAAATAAAGATTTGATAGATGAACTATGATCATGTCACTTCCGTAGTTCTTATCTCACTCAACTCTCCTTCTTAACTTTCTGGGGAGAGGTGAGTAGATTCACTAGTCACCCTGACAAACCCTTTGTAGAACTAAATTATTTTGCTAATGTTTTTGTGTGCAAACATGTAGCATTGATGTGATTGAAAATGTGGTCCTGTACACTTACAGAAAGGCACAGGATTTGTTTAGTTATATAAAATAAACTGGTTTTCAGAACAGATTTCTTTGAGAAACAATTCTACAACTATGCTATTTACACTCTTCTTTATTCTGATTTGTTTGCATTACTGTCAGTGAGCTTTTTTCCATTGATACTATTTGCTTAATTCATGGAGCTACTACAGAGCTTGTGCTTAAGAGTTGCAAACATAAAGTACTGCATAATGGTGCTTATATTTTATGTCTGTTATAAACCTTTAAACTCACAAATGGATACAAAAAGCTCTACTGGACAGCTTTGGTGCATGTCCAATATGTTTTAATGCTATATTAAAAATCTCCTGTCAAAGTTTTTCAGTTATTTTTCTCCTACATTTCTCAGTTGGGTCAAATTATAATAATATATTTTCATATTTTCACATGATCCTTTCTACTTCAGAGCTGAGATCTAGATCTGTTATTCTTAAACCTTTTGGTAATATTTATGGTCTTTTAGCAAATATTTACAGCTACTACCTTTGAAACACATGCCACTGCTGCCAGCTCTTATGTATGATAAATGAATATTGTAATGTTAAGCACTTAAAAGCTTTAGACCTAGGGCCAATATACTTGGCTTTCATTAAAAGCATCATAACTAGACTTCTCAGTTTAAAATATCCACCTTATAGTTACTGTGGTTTCAAAGGGAGGGAAACTGAAATTTCAAATATGACAAAAAAATCCAGGAAATTATCATTGTAAATGTGTCAATGATTACAGCTATATTGTTAGTAGTAGTGAGAAGAAACGAGAAAAACAAAAATGGAGGAGTGGAACAGAAGAGTGACTTGGAGTAAAAATCAGAGTAATTCAGATAAACCTTGATCATAAAACAATTAGTGACTTAGCCAGCTCTATGGGAAAATGTTGTTTATTTTAATGATATGAATATTAATTGAAAAGGAAGTTAAAACCTACAATGACCATGTGTTTCATTTCATTATTCAGGGTTGTTTGGTTGGTTTGGTTGGTTTCGGGAAGCCAAATCCCTGTAAATAAACACTAGAAGCTAATCTTGTCTATATTGACAATACATAGAGTAAAACATATTATGTAGAAAATATGATGAATTTCATCTTCCTTCTCCCAACCACTCTATATCTGGTAGATTTAAAAGTAGATATTTTTTGGCCTTATTGTACATTGCTCTGAACATAAGACTTTAGTACAGTAAAATAGGAAATCTAAATAATTGTATCTAGGTAGGAATTGAATTTATTTTTCTTGTCAGTTCTTCCCCAGTGTTCAGAGGCATCATTCCTACTTGAGACCAGTGAGCAAAGACCATGAGGGCTGATGGTGTCTCCAAACAAAGTATTTTTAGTGATTTGACACACTGAAAAATGAGGTACACAGATCTGTTACAAGTCTTTTGGAGTCAGATTTCTTTTTCGTTATTACAGGGTTTTAAGACACAGAATGATTAGTTGATTTGCAAGATTTTAAACTCAAGATTTTCCATGTATGTGCAGTACTTTCCACTTAAGAATCTGGTTATGAGTGGGATTTGTAAACACTATTCCAGATCATACAATTGTCACAATAAGTGGTTTAGACATCGCAGAATGAGCAATTTAAAACAATTAGGGCTTTTTCTCCAAATTTTGACTGCAGCCAACTGTTTGAAAAAGGAAAATTCAGTTAATGTTCAAATAAAGGATTACTAGTGAAAGTATGCTGCCGATTGAAAAGCAGAGGTAACATCTAGATGTGTGCGTCTTTCCAAAATGGGTCTAAACATTTAATCTTACATTTACAAATCCTAATTAATAGGATATAAATTTTTGAATTGTAAATAGATATTTTTACATAGGAAATTTTATAAAACACTTTTAAGATAAAGATGCCTGCTACTATAAAAATTTACATTACTGTAAAAATCTTTTTCCAGACTATGGCCAGACAAATAAAAGAGTTGTTATCCTTCTCTAAATAATCTCAAGAATTTTCTTACTATAACTGAGTAGAAAAAGATTCTTCTAAATCTATGACATTTCAAAATTAAATAAAAAAGAGAGAAAGTCATTGCCTCCTTGACTGAAATAAAAGAAAGATATTAATCCATATACAGTACTGTAAAGAATCTAGTGACAGGACCACATCATGGATTTAAGTCCCTGGCCATTTTTTTTTTTTTTGTTTTATTTATTTTTCCCCAAAACCCAGCAGCTTAATTAAGCAGAGGTATAACATGCTTAATTAGTTATTTTGGAGAGGTCCAGTCTTATTTATGAGGAATTACATACAGAATCATTACATACTAATTAAAGCTTTGTCGACATTGAAATAGTTCTGTAAAAAAGTTACAATGAATAAATCTGTTTTGACAAAAATCTTTCATTGAAGAATTCCCGATTTGTGCTAGTTGATGTTGGTTAGTATCATGCAATGAGAAACAAAACCGTGAGGCATTGCTTTCAAAAGCAGTTTAAGTTACACAACAGAACCCGTAGATCTGGAAGTAAAAGAGATTTGAGTAGCCTGTCACTGTAGGAACTCACCCAGAGTGAGTTTGGGCTGAATCTGTTTAAGTGTCCTAGTGTTCACACTTGGTACTCTTAGCCACTGTAGTATCTTAAAGTATCTCATATTAAACCAGCTTTTGCCAGTACAGACAGCGGCTAGATTGTCAGTGTCTAGCAGCCAGAGATCATCCATATGGCATATCTGTTAGATTCCTGGGAAGTAGAATGACGCATTTGGGTTTGTTGTTTTTTTTTTTTGAGGGGGAAGGGCTGCTCATATAAAAGAAGGATATGATTTATAATCGCATCATGCTGTTTTGGCTGATGCAATTCCTTTGTGCTGATTTGGATCCTACTTGAATATTTAAAAACCCAACTGCCATTGCAATGTGAATTGCCATTTACCTGACTCCGTCAATTTCAGGACTACACACCATATGGAAAGCAAAGATTTTAGAAGTTGGGAGGAATTAGAAAATTACAGCTCAGCCTGGGGACTTGATAAATTCATAGAAGCTGCATAATTGCAAATTTAGGACAGAAAGTCAGCACATTTCCCAAACAAAGAAAATATCTTTACAGCTTTAAAAAGTTTTATCAAGGAAAGAAAAACAGAAGAAAAGAAAGCAGAATAGGAAAAAGAATGGAAAAGAATCAATGTATTTATTGTTATTATTATTATTGTCATTATCATTATCATTATAGTAATTTAAATATAAATTATATTTAAGACTTAGTTTTTATTAAAAGTTTGGTTCAATGCAAACTTTTTACACAGCAGTATCTGCTGGTAATGTATTAAGTTTGCATAATTTGGATAATCATCCATGCTGAACTGCTATATCAGTCCTGTGTGAGTAAGATATCATCAGGATATGCACAGGTGCTTTGATTTGTCTACTAACTAAAGGTATGATCAAAAGCCTTCTGGAGTAAAGCTGTTCCTGTAATCATGGATTGCCTTTCTGTTAATTAAATATCTGAAACTAGTACAAGTGAGTACCGCCTGTGTTCATTTAGTAGGTAAAATAAAAAGAAATCTGACATTTTAAAAACAACTTTTAAACATTTTAGAAAAAAATATTGTTGAATGTATCCTTTTTCTTATTAAATCTTCTTGAGATGCGTGTTTTGCTTTGACTTTGTTAAGCGATTTTTAAGGAAATGTAAGCATAGGTAACTCTCTTAGAGGGATTTTCCGAATCAAATTACGTGATAGGAAAACATTTCACTCTACAACAGTAGATTTCCTGTTTGTTGCTCTTTCTTTCTAATCAAACATCAGCAAGTTCTTCAACCCTCGTATGCCTTTGGGAATTAACTATGGATCTTACAGATTTTGTCATTGGACTTTTGGGAAAAATGACTTGCAAGATTAGCAGGACTTGAAAAAAGAACATCTGTTGGCAAAATGAACAGCTGCCTGGATGAGTTCCGTGATGAGTAATCTGCTACTAAGCATTTTCCTCACAAGTAGGTTTCGTTGCAATTAATATATTTTATTATTTATTGTTCTTTAGAGAATTATGAATTTTAAATATAATTTTTTAAATAAAAAAAAACCAGACTAAACACAACAAAACACAGGGATGTCCTTTTCACTATCTGAGTCCTGTATTACAGTGTTTCATTGTGAAAATCAAATGTATCTTTGTGCACTGCTTATTTAACATTATTGATATTCTGTCTATTTTCAGGAATTTCATTCATTCATTCTTCCTCCCATGAATGCAGCAAATAGGTTTGCTTATTTCATGTATGCTTCTAAAACTTCCAGTGCAAGAAAGGATGTTCTTCTCCTTCAGGCTAACAAAATAATGAATGACATTTGAGTAAGACAAACATTTATCTTTAGGTGAACTCTGAAGCTATATGTCAACCTCTGAATTCCCCCAGCAAGAGAAGTTATTCTTTCATCATCTTTCTGTAGCCTGTGGTGAAGAGGGCATCTTGCTGTGAAAAGGAAGAGCTGATATGCTACAGAATTATTATCATTTTTAAAGTTAGAACAGCTTGAAGTTAAGACCGGAGTCAAGGAACATATCCATAAACCACTTGCAGTGGTTTATTAAAAATTAGCTAGTTACTCCAAAATTTCAAGAAAAATGTTGGTATATTTCTTGTCACGCCCATATACTCGATATGCTCATAATTGTGAGGGGATGAAAGGATGGCCAATGACGTTTATGTATATGAAAAAGAATTCTGTGGACCCATATACCATGCCAGAAAGTGATAGCTTGGACTGCAGACTGGACTTGAAATGTTACTTTGAGGAAAGAGAGCAAAGCTTCTGCAAGATGTTTTGCGATCAGCACCAGGCTTGATTGTCAGCCAACACAAGGACATCTGGTGTTATTTCTCACACTGAAGGAAATCGTATCTAGTCTCCAGTCACCTGCCCAGACTGGGTCCCCTTCAGACTTTGTGTCTCCCTTGCCAGCTATGGAAAGATATGTTGCACGCTGTAGGACACCTTAAATGTCAGCAAAGGCCTCTCATCAGACAACAGACTCCTGTCCATGGTAACAAATTAAACAGAAATGTGTACTTATCGGTCTGGTTTTAGTTTTCATCAATATGGTATAAAGCTAAAGATCACATAAAGTAAATTGGTTATATGCTCTTGTGTCATGGTTTAGCCCGGCCGGCAACTAAATACTACATGGCCACTCACTCACCCTGCTTTCTCTTCTTCTTCATCCTTTACTAAACGTGATGACTTTCATGTACATTTCCTCTTCCATATGGGGGCAACCGATAACTTGATAGTAAATTTGTTGGGCTTTTTCTCCTAAACAGCAAATTGCATATGGCTACTGATTTACTTTCTAGTGATCCTGAAGCTGTGTACAAGTTTATTTATGCAGTTAGTCCCCTGTTTTGTTATATTTTGGCATTCATAACACTCATTTCACCTTTTGTTGTCAGTGCTCTTGTAATCCGTTATCCAAAGCATTTAGTACTGATATCATGATAACTTTACATTTTAATTGTAACAGAATATGGATTTCCATATTTTTATGACTGTTTTAAAACAAACAAACGAACAAACGAACAAACAAACAAAAGAACCTCAACAAAAACAACAACTGAAAAAAAGACACAAAAAAACAACCACAGAAACCCTCTAAGCAATATCAACAAATAAAGCCCCAAGGTATTCTTTGCAGAGCATTCAAGCATTATGCATCTTGGTTTTGATTGAGTGATTATTATTGAGATCAAAGGAGACGTATATTGACAATAACATTTCATGAAGTGGAAGTCAAAGGATGTTAGAGCAACTAAACTGATTGAATATCTTTATAGTGCCACTGCTTGTACTACTCTTCCTTTTCTTCATCTTTTATACTTAAGTACCTCTTCCTCTTCTACAGTATTACTAGTTTTACTTTCATTCTTCTTCTCAATTTCTTTTCAGGATTTCTGCAAATTCCCTAGTTTCTTTCTCATAGTAATGTGTATAGAAAACACTGCTTTACTACATGAATTTGAAAGCCTTGTCATCTCAGACATACTGACAAAATATTGATTCTATGTTACATATAAAGGCTATAGAAGACTAGATGGGACACTGAACAGTTCTATTGAGAAGACTCTGCTCAGTTATGTGATTAGCATCATTATCTAAATATGCTAAAGTATACCACAAAGAGTAAAGTAAAACAGAAAAAGACTGCAGCACAAAATGTAGAACTGGCTTCACAGCTGCTTGTAAATGATGCTATTTTGGTGTAGAGACAAACATTTCCATTTTGCAAGAGAAGGAATTGACTGTGTCACCTCTAAGTGCTCAGACATATGCATTTTGAAATGTTGTTGGAAACTCTCAAAATATTCTGATTTCTCTTACAAACACAAATGAAGATGATGTTACAGCTGTAAATCCTTGTGGGAAGACATGAAGGAAAAAAAAGGCAAAAGAAGCAAGAAGACTTCTGTTTTGGAAAAAAGACTAAAAATGATCCAGAAGTTTTAGAGAATTAGACTTCACTATGCAAGTCAGACACTTCATTTCCCTAAAAACTGAGCATTAATCTTTATTTAGACTCATGAATTTTCAAGACAATTGGCTTCTTTAACACTACTAAAGCAAATTTTCCAAAATTCCCACTTGTTTAAAGTAGAATAGATCAGATGGCTCTGAAAAGGATTTTAAGGAATTTTTCAAGTACTCTCATAAAAGATTGTGATATTTGTAGTACTTTGCTGCCTAATCTGTCTGAAATGTAAAAGAGTTCATTTCTTAACCAACAGTGTAAAATTTTGGAACTATTTATTTTGGTTATGTTTAATTTCTATGGATATTCTTTGCTTGTTTGTTTATGGACTCTTTTGGTAAAAATGAGTTGAACATAAACCCAGGCACAAAAAATTATATTGAGAATAAGATATTTGTTCCAGAATCTCAACAAAACAAAAATGGGTACTGTTAGTGAATTTGAGGAACAGATCATTTAAATATTTTCTTTAAAATGTATATAAAATGTTACATCTTCTTTCAGCTCCCAGCTGCTGACATCAGCTCTTCTTGTGGTTTTTTTTGTACTCCTTGACCAAATTTGTTATGTATTAAAAGAATACTTACAGTACTCTATTTTGGCAGAGGAGAACAAACTATTTAAGACATAGTTGGGTTTCCATCTTTCTCTTTTATTCAGTGTGTAGTAGAGAATAACTTCTCTTTTGCTGTGCATGGCATTGCCTAAGATATTTATTTGCTTTCTGACCTAAAGCAGAATTTGTCATTTGCAGCTGTTTTTCATGGAAACTTACACTGCATAATTAACAGTTTCACATGCCTTTAATCATCAAGGTGCTAAATTATTTGGAACTGTGTGCTTCGACTTTATCCTCTGTTTGCTGGCATTTGCTAATCTCGGCTTGAATGCATAAAGCTTTATTCTCAAGAAACTATGAACATAACTGAGTGCAATAATAGTGACCAAAAAAGAGTCTACTCCTTGAAACTGTTCTAATGATTTAGTTTGTAAAGCTGAAAATATTCATGTAATGTTTCCTAAGGCAAAGTTTACTGTTTATTTTCATGCTGCGGAAAGTGGATGCCCAATAAGTGGGATACAAGAATATATTCGGACCAAAATATGCATGTCAGATGGTAGGGCCCTGAGGCTGTCTAGCAACCTGTGTAACTCTCTGGAAGAATTGACATCTGTTTCAAGTACTATTGCTTAAGTTGAAGAAGGTCAGCCCAAGAGATTTTGAGACCATCCAGATAGGGAATTGTTAAGTCAAAATATTACTGCAGAGTTTAGGGCATACTTGAACATTAACAGTTAAGGTACATTATTCCATTCCATCTTTATTCCTAAAAAGATTAATTCAGTCCTTATTTAATTTCTTTCTCCACTGTTCTTGAGTTATTGAGAACTTTTATCAAACTGAGTATTTTTTTTAAGTACTAACATGGTCACTTTTCTCATGACTGGATAGTGTGTTTTCAGGATGGGTTTAAAAAAATTTACTTCCTTGGTTTCAATTCTACAGAAATTCACATCTTGTGTGATCAATTATACATCTTTAAGTATGTCAATACAAAACAAAATCTCCTTTCTTTCTCATTTGTTGTGATGAGAGAAGAAAGTATGAGATAATAGGGAATTAAACTTTGTATTTTTTCTTTACCACATGAAAAGTAAGAAATCTCTGCAGGAATTATTTTTATGGATGATAAGCAGTAGATATTGCCCTATTCTGAAAGGCAGAGAAGCTTATTCAGCTAATAGGAACGTTACTTTGTAATGAATTCTAAACAGCAAGTGACAATAGCAAATATCAACTTCTCATTAAAAATTGCAGTCTTAAATCACTGCCAGGAAGAGAATACATGAAGTTAATAAAAAAAAAAAAAAAAAGAAAACCCACACCAAGAAAAACTGATCATAAAACTTGAAGAACTCAGCAATTAAATGTCTTGGCTGAGAAACTTGTTCTGAATTTTTAAAATTTTGTGAAAACCTGTTTTACCATTACAAAATTCCACATTAGAAAAAAAAAAAAATTTACTTGAGAATAATCTTCAGATTTTTACAGAAAGTGAATAAAATATTTGAATTAGAATAGCATTAAGGCCTAATAGTAAGGTAATTGTGAGATGATGTTGATTCTTATTGAGTGCTGACAATAGAATCACTTCTGTGAATCCTACACAATTTCTCTTTAGTTCCCTAAGAAGACCTGGGTGTTGAGAGAAGTGGTTACCTTCAAAAACTGAGTGAAGGGTCAGGGTAAAAAGGTTCATGTTACAAAGAATTCATTTTTTTGAACACAAGACAGAAAGTTGAATCTGATATGTTGATTTGCAAGTCTTGAACTGCAATTCAGTATAGTCATTCTTTGAACATATTGAGAGTATACAAGGACTGGTTCCTTGTATGGAAACTCATAAGACAACTTCTTCATGTAATGTAGCCTGGATATAAACCAACATGTTTGTGATTTTGTTTTGCAATACTTTGCCCGTGGACAATCTGTAGACAAGTTTGATGTCTCCACATCCTAGCTAATACCGTCCTTCACCTCGTCCTTCGCCCTCATTGCTTATTTTGCAGTTCTCAGAGGAGGGAGAGGCAGCTCAAATGTTTCTGTTGCGAAGTCTAGACATGCCTATTCCTTATGGTGTATGCTTATACTGCTTGTACTAATTACAGTAGTTTTAATAGACATTTTACATAATATCCTTATTTTGATTGAAGCATTATCTCTGTGTAATGTTATTATGAGTCTATGAAATTATAGCTTCTCTCCTGAAGGAGTTAAAATTATTACATTTCCTATCTATCTGACTTCAGAGATAATCGGAAATTCTTCCTCAGGACAGCTGATTTACTTTTGATTTTTTTATGAAAGTGAATCAACAAGAAATGGAATCTCATCATTTCACTTATCCATCAGAATGCAATCAGTGCATTTCTGACATTACTAGAAATTCTTTTACTCTTTTATCTTTTTTGTTTGTTTCATTTTATGTTCTTCTGCTGATGCCTACTTGACAGTGACATGTCATAAAACACTAACAGAAATGAAAATGAAATGGAATGAGAACTTAATAAAAAGGAATCCAAACTGAATACACAGGATCAGTATCACTACATCAAACTTGTGGTGATTCACCTGAAATCTTACTCCTCACACTTTATAGGAATTTACACAACCATAAGTCTCTTCGTTACTGTAATTTGTTTAAAAGAATATTTCTGATACCTCACAGAATATTTTGCAATACATCCACAACAGTTCCAGAATTAGTGATAGATAAATTTATAGTACATTTACAATCAAACAAACTAATCTTCAGTAGGAAGAAAAAAAGAAGAATGATGTGAGGTGTTCTTTAAAAAAGAATATCATCATAGCAATGTAGTGCACCCCATATTTTAAAAGAAATGTCGTGTTTCACTGCAGAGTGAAAATAGGAGTAAAATTTTCAATAGATCCATAAAGAAATTCAAACAAAAGGTATGTCAAACTATCCACCTTAAAATTAAATTATTTTAAAATTAGCTCATTATATGCAAGAAAAGAGTTTCCCAAAGTGATTCAAATAAACTTTTTAGAATCAAAATACTTTTTTACCAAAATTATTTCCCACTACAAGCTTCGTTTGCATTGAAAAGCCTTTTACTCATACTCAAAATCTAGTCTGTGTAGATTAAGTTTCTGAATTACTTAAGGTATCTTTGAGAGGTTTTAAAATATGTTATTTAAGTCTCTATAACAATACTTAGCAAACTTACTTTTTTAGGAAAGAAAAAATGAATTCACTAATTCATAACAAAGAAGAAAACTCTGAAGCATGATCAATTACATTTTCCAAAACATGAAGTGATAACTAAGATTTTTATTCCCAGCAGGTCAGTTGCTAAAGCAGAGGAAGTGATATTAATGAAGTATCCTTTTGTAAAGCAGGTGAGTGTCATGGTTGCAATAGTTTTCTTCCACTTTATTAAAGGTACATGGCCACAGATAAATGTTTGTTTGAGCTCGTATAAGCATTGGTCTCCAGAAAAGATATACTACTATTCTACTGACATTTTTTACTGTAGTTACATATCTCACTTCTGATTTAGCAAAGCTCTGTGAAAAAGCCCTTTCACCTTTGAGATGACCACTTTCAGGCCATAGTCTGATTTGTATTTGCAGCTCTGTCAGGATGCTGTACAGTCCAGGCAAAAGGGAAAAGATTCAACATAAAGACTTTGTGTAAAAATTCTGAAAGCATATTTGATTTTGTAAAACCATTCTTAGTCTGAGTATGATATTGCTTCATTATTTATGTGTATTCATTAAGTGGTTGTGCAAACTCACTTGAATATACGAATTCTTTAAATATTGTGGAACATTTATGAATTTGTTTTGCTCCTATATAAGTTTGTGCTAAGAAATCCACCAAAAGCACTGTACATGTCTGCTTCTTTGTCTCAGTGCCTCTGATTTCTACCTGAATGCCATGACCGGGCTTACTTCCAGTTTCTATTTTGGAAGTAAACGGATTTCACTAGCTTTTTTTTTTCCTCTTACTATCATTTTGTCCTACTAAGGAAAAAATTCAGGAATAGAAATTTCAGATACTTTATAAGTTATTTTCCATTCCTTCTTCTTTGATTCTGCCATCATCCAATAATGGAACACAGACCTTACCCTTCCTGTCCTGGTTTCAACTGTTCAAAAGAGTTAGTTTTTCTTTTTAGCAGCCATAAGAGCTCTGTGTTTTGGACTTAGTCTGGGATTTGTTATAAGAAGAATGTTGATAGCTCACTGATGTTTATAGGTGATGCTGAGACATCAAGGACTTTTTAGTTTCCCCTGTTTTGCCCATGTGCAGGAGCACAACAGGCTGGGGGGGAGCATGGCCGGGACAAAGGGTCCACAACTTCCCTTATGATTTGAACTTAAACTTAGGATTGAGGGCTAAATTGGCCAATGGAGTATTCCATGTCATGCAACATCATTCCCAGTACATAGGTGAAGGTTTTCTGGGAAGAAGCTCTTGCTCTTCCAGGGGCTATTCTGAGGACTCTTTCTCAGACTCTCAGTCTCTCGGAGTTCTGTGTCTCTCTCACTCTCTTTTCAGGCCTCTCACTCATCCAGGGTTGCAGTGTCACAACTTGTCTGTTTTGGAATCACTTACTGAGACAAGACAGGCATTGGTGGTGAGCAATAACATTGTGCATCACTTGTTTGTATATATTATTTCAATTTTATATATTCATATAAATATTATTTTATCATTATTACTTTTTATATTTTTATTATTAAATTGCAGTTATCTCAACCCATAAGTCTCCTTCCCTTGTTCCCCTTTAATTCTCTTCCCCATTCCCTGAGGGCAGGGGAGAGAGAGCAAGCCACTGTGTGGCGTTTAGTTGCCAGCTTGGCTAAACTGCAACACTTCCTTACCCATCTTTTGCTGAAACTATTTCTTCTGTATTTTCCTCGTGTTATAACACACTAACTGAAAGGTGGTCAAATAAAATAAATAAAGGACAAGGGTCTAAGGACAGACCTCTAACCATTGTTACCCTCTGAGGATAACAACTGTTCGTGGCACTCTTCAAGGATGTGGGACAGAACTCATCATTTATCTTCAGTACTACATCAACTATAACCATAAGAACAATAACCTTATTCTAGGCGTTGATTTCTCTGTTGCATTGTTCTCCCCCATGAGAATTTTTTTTTTCCTTCTTTCCTTTAGATATTTAGATAACTTCTGCTGTAATGCAATCCTAATGAAATCAACATTTTTTTCCCATGGAAAAATTTGACCAAAAGCCTGAATTCTGAATTTAACATCTCTCCCTTGAATTATTTTTTCACTGACCCTGCTAGAAAGCTTATTTTTAATATCAAACACAAAGAGCACAGCAGAAAACAGAATTACTGCATTGAGGTGAAGTGCATGCATGAGAAAGAATTCAACATTTTCTTTTCATTTCTACTTCTTTATATCTTCAAGTTCATCTGCATGAATGTCAAAGCTCTTATCTTTTGTAAAATGGTTGAGCTGCGTTTAATTGTACAATAGATATTTGACTAATCATAAATTGATTATCCTTGCCAAATACCATTTCTTTTACTAGAAAGAAGGCGAATATTTATATCATTTTCTAAGTCACTTTTTCCATCCCATCAAATGAATCGTATATCTACTGAAGCAATGAAGAGAAGAACAAATGAGAGTTAAAATGTTCTTCATCTTCCATTTCATATATATCCCAATCTTTCATACTCATATATGTACTACTGTTGTACAGGCTTCATTATGGTGAGACAGATATTTCATTAATAATTTACTAATACTTCAGATGACATTATTTTATTAAAAACTGAGAAGCAGAATACTACATGAGTTATCTCTCTAAGATTTTTCTGATGTTCAGTTTTGTTATATATTTTTCTTTTTTTTTATTTTTACATGTTTCTTTAGTTTTTTTGTTGTTGTTGTTTTCTCCTTTTTAAGGGATTATTGTAGTAGCATCTGTTTTCTCACAGTATTCCTGAGGCAAATATAATGCTGCCTGTGGGTTTATTTTAAGGCTACGCTACAACAGACTATGGTATTCTTTCTAGATGTCATTTTACCATAGTCATCTCTGAGTATACACCTGTGAAATTGGTTTTTATGTAGTTCCAAAAGGTACGTTCTCAAGCTTATTTTTTTTCTTACATAAATAAAATTTATGGATTTCTCCTATGCAAAAACTGGTCTCATCTTCTGAAAAAGGAAAGTGAAAGGAAAGTGCGAAGTTATTTTAAAAATGAAATTCCATTAATTTCTTCAGAAAGTGAAATATCTATATAAAGTGCCCTATATAATTCACTAAATGAGTTCTACTGAATTTAAAATACTTCTCTCTCTGTTTAAGACCTGGCAGGGAAAAGTATGCAATTTGAGTATTATGAAAAAAAATGCTATTTGAAAGATACTATTTTTCCTTTGCTTTTCCTGTTTCCTTCAGTTTATGTAAGCTAATGGCATTGGGAGAATCACCAGTTTTCTAGTAGATACATCCTCTGCTAGCTTTAGAAATCTATGAAAATTCCTTTGATGGGATCTGTAAAGATTCTAAAGTGTAGAAAGCTAAAGGATGAGGAAAAAAAATCAGTGAAAGAAAAATATCTTGAATATTAGGATATTTGCCTGTTTTTTGCACAGGCATGCCTGTTGCTATGGAGAAAAGGGAGTGAACAGTAAAAAAAAATATGAAAGCTTTTGAATTTGAAGAATGAGACACTTAATATCAAGGAGACAAAGTTCTTCGAGTTGCAAAAGCCAGAGAGCTGTGGCTAATGAACTGAAACACTAAGAATATATCCAGAATCTTCCTACAGTAAAAGCGAATTCACTCCATGCTGTAAAAACCCAAGTATTTTATTAAAGATTTGTGTAAACATCCTCATTTAAGAACGCGCCATCTTTTTCTCTCAGTTATGTCATAGGCTTCTATGAATTGCAGCTTTTGAGCTAAAAAGTCCTAATTTCTCCCAGCATTTGGCAATCAGAACTTAGTTGGTCACTTAACAAGCTAATGCATTCTTAGGAAAACAAAATCAGGGATCCCATATCACTCCCAGATTAAACCTCAGTGTAAATGAATTCATAATACAACTGCTGTATTTAAAACCACCAACTGTCACATTTAGCTACTTCTTTCGATAGTATCTCAACATATGAATTACTTCACTGTAATGCAGATTTGTGAACAGAAATTAGAGCTCCAAAGCTGTTGGCACATAGGTGGCTCCATAAGAGAAGCTTGTGATAAGGCTGATATGTGACTACAGGGCAGGAAGGCATCTTTTGGAAAAGAGTGTAGAAAATATTCCAAGGTTTACAGCTTTGGGCTCTGAATGTAGTTGCATTGAAATATACTTCAAATCATAAAAATTAGATCTTACTTTAACGTTACAAAGCTCTGAGCAGCTTTGAACAACCATCAATCTATTTTATTTGGTTTTCTTTGTATTTCAGGCAACTCTCAGCTTCCAAGAAATAAATCGTTAATAACCGCATAAAACTTGTCTATGTTTCAGGATACACATCTAAACAAATGCAAGGATATGAGATATCAAAAACAGGAAACAGAAAAAGCTTATTTTCAAAAGAATGTGCATTATTCACCTCTAGCAGAGAAATGTAGAAGGTCAGAGCATTTACATTTTGGTATCTTTCATATGCTAGAAATTGTTGTTCATATGTTTTTGTTCTCATGTATTTTTCCTTTTTATCCTCATGGAATGGACAGTTTTAGAGGCATAGATTACAAAAAAAAATTAGTGCCTGCAAAAAGTCTCTGAACCTGTCTTTAAAAGTCGCTGTTTTCTCTAGAGTAAGATAAGAAGATCAATTACAGTGATTTGATTTGAAATGGAGCATTAGTTGAGATTTCCAAATGAGTTTAAAAGACTTAGGAGCCCATTTATTTTGAAATTATTTTGTCAGTTCCAGAATTTTGTCAACTGATTCCCTTTTCACACTCAAACCAATAATGTTTTTTTTCTTAGATTTGTAAATTTTGGTCTTAAACCAACTGTTATGGCCATCTAGTCTGACTTTGTCCATAATATGGGCCATAAAATTTCATTCAGTAATTTTATATCTCTCCGTATTATATTTTGATGGTTATTTAAAACTGTGCATGCTACAGGTAGCCTTAATAGCCTTATCAGATGTTCTCATGCCTCTTTTAAGACTAAATACAATGTGACATATAGATATACAAGCACCAATTACTGAATGTATGTAGACTAGATCCGTTGATCTTTTAGTTCCTCTCTTTCTTATTCATGGTGCTAATGTTGTCGTAAGGAGGTGCTACCTTGTGCTGATGCTGTTTAAGTTTAGTATGAGATCTGATGATGGCATTTTCTGCAAATAATGTACCTCTTTTTTTCAGATTAGAATAATAGAGATATATCATTTTTTTTCCCCCTTTTCTTTCTCATCCCACCCCCCTTCACTGCATAGCATGGAATAATATATAAATAGCTATGAGCTATCTGATTACTGCTTAACAATCTAAGTGTCTCTATTATGATATCCATTTTTCTCCACAGTTAAGTAACTACTACTTTATGAAAACTTTTATAAATCTTGAAATAAAATACAAAACTGTAGAACACATAAGAAAAAAAAATAAAAATCAGAATCAGAAGAACAAAGGGATAGCAACTGTGGAAATCTGCTGTAAAAGCATGGATTGGAATTGTGCTAGAAAAAATGAAAGCTTGGCAGCCTGGATAGTGGAACAGAGTTAAAGTCACATCTTATGACAGGTAGAATAGGGAAGGAATAGATTACTGAGAGATCAGTTAAAGGACACAATAGGTGAAAACCATGTTTCTGGTTGGAAAGAATAGTATCCCAAGAGCATAGTTTTAAAAAATTAAAATATGAAGAAGCCTTTACCGTATACTGAATTTTATGCAAAATGCAATTAAAATTCCAGAACTATGGGTTTGGTTTTTGGGGTTTTTTTTTCTTTTTTTTTTTGGGGGGGGAGGGGGAGGGTCCAGAGAAAACAAGAGAAAGGAGACTCTGTAAAGATACTGTCTTTGATATTTTATATAAAACATCTCTGGTAGGTAGAAAATGCTAGAAGACCTTTCTCCTTGCTCTGCTTTCCTGATAACAAGGAAGAGAAAACATTTTCCTTTTTGAAGAATCTTTCTGTTTTGGGTTACATCCTCAGACAATGAGCTCTCTCACCTAAAAAGCCCTGCAGCAAAAGTGTACTTGGTGTGCTGACAGTTATCTTGACAATACTTGTGGGTCTGTATTGTACTGCATCTTTCCAAGTAAGGAATTATTTTGTGACAAACCATGTCTTAGTAATTTGTATTCTTAGTTTATTTTTCTCATTTGCTTGTGCCAACCATTGTACTGAACTGTGATAAATGTGTCTGTTTTAGGAAAACAATTTGTTTTTCACTGAATGGAAAAGTGATAATCACAGAAATCAGGGATTAAATCAACAGGAAGCCAAGTGGCTTGGGAAAGGATGAGAGTAAAACTTTTGTAGCACCAGCTGTGTTATTCTATTTGGGGAAATAATGCATTTGCAATAAGAAAGCAGGTGCATAAAATGAAATCCAAGTGATTAACTTCAAATGGTCAGCAAAGGGCTTAAAAGCATCACATGAGGAGGCAACAGCATGCTGAAAGTTTGCTTAGAGTACTGAAAATAATAGTTAGTATAGAAAGTCTATTCCTACAGCAATTGGGGAAGAGCCAGTGAAAGCTAAGTACATTCATATAGCTAGAGAGGAAGTATGCCTTTACCCTTTGGCATCCTTCTGGCCTCTTCCTCATCTTTCTGCACCACCAGATTTTTTCCAGACATAACCTTTGCCCTGCTGTATGGGGGGGTTAGAAGGGTGCCATGAATCCGGCTGGAGAATATGAACATAGGGAGGTTGTGAATGGAAAGAAAAGAGAACATCTTCATTGACCTCTTGGTGATTTTACTTCCAATGTTTCACTTTCTTATTGATAGACCTTAGAGACAGAACTTTGAGATAAGCAGAGCTATCTGATTAAATGCTTTTAACATCTATAAAGATCAGTGATGTGGATCCCCATAGTGCAGACTACAGAATTCTGGTGTGATTTCTACCTTTGATGTCTGGCTATCAATAGATGATTTTTTTCATGCAACTTTTCCAGGGCTTTTTCTTATTTAAAAGTTTTATTCTTAATATCATTAAACGTGTTATATTACCAGTGCCAGCAAGCACTATATGTATGAACATCCATTCTGTCACTAAAAAAATGTATTTATTACTTGATAGTTAGCTATATGGAAAAAGAAATTTTTCCCTATTCTGGTGGTAGTGTGAATCTATTATCAAAGAAATAATATGCTAGAAAATAGCAGTGAAGATTCCCAAACCAGGAATAATTCCCAAGGGATTTGCAGAAGTTATATTATTTGATCCATTTTAAACATGGTGAACACTGACTCCCAACCATCTTAGAGAGAAAGTGATCTTCATATAAAAAAGACTTTCATTGTTTGACCTTCTAATACTGTAATAAAGGACAAAGACAACTGAAGCTAATGACGGTATAGAGTACTTAAATGCTTTTGTCTCCTTAGAGAACTGGAAAAGTAACGTATGGAAAACATTTTTAATTTCAACAGAGGTTATTGATATTTTTATGTCCCAAATACCTCTGATTTATTCTTTAATTAAAAACATAGCTTTATGAGGATGTGGGTAAAAATTGATTTTTAATCTAGCAGTTATATTGGCAGATGGTTATTTAGAGAAGAAATCTATAAAATTCCATGTCTCAGGTAAAGGGCATCCCAGTTTGATGTTTACTTATTTAGTAAAGCAAAATTTTAAAAAGATTAATCAGAATTTTTAAAGAATTTTTTTTCTTATTTTGTTTTTGCAACCCCTTTGTTGAGGGAAAGGATTTAACATCTATCTGTTTAATCTTATCTATAACTATGCCTTTTTTGACAGTAATTCTTTTACCTTTTTTTAATTAAAGGGATTGTTATGTTCACAACAACAATTGGGAATTTTACTTTGTAATTAGTTGGCATATAGATAAAATATTCTGATTTTAATACCTTTATTTTGAAATAAGATTATCAAAACAAGATCTTTCTTTGAAAGAAAGGGGAAACTAAAACGCCATTTCATCTGTCTATTTTTGCAAGTAATTCTCAAGAGACTTTTACTGTTTGAAAAGACTTAGTGCTGTTTGGAAGTTTTTAAGGTTTGATAAAATGCATAATTGTCATAAATAACAGCTGATGCAAAACAGTGTAGTTCACACAGAGTGTTTCTGACATGATACGTTCTTGATGCTGGTGGCCCCAAAACAACTTTCATTATAAAGTTAGTTCTAGAACTAGTCCTAGATTATAATTAGTAAAAAAATAACGTCGGCTGTTAAGTCCAACAGGTAACACGACGTGCTTGAAATATTCAAGTCCTTCTATAGCCTATGCAATAAATAACTTACACTGCAGCTTCTTTTCTTCTGTTCTTTACAAACAATGGTATATTTAAACACTTTCAATAGACGCTTCTATAGTGTAAAGTGCTTGGGCTTGACATAGCACACTATTGTTTTGTTCCAGATTATTCCAAATTACTTTCTGAATCAATACCTACTTTGGTTTCTTCCCATTTTCCAGGGATCCTGACAATATTATAATGCATTAAAACCACTTTTCAATATTAGCACAGTGCCATTATTCTGGGAAACACTTATTGGAATATTTGTATTTTCTTCCTTCATCTCAGGTACAGTAACATGTAAAGCACCCACACCTACTGCAGAGGATACATCTACTATTTGCACTTATCTAGTTTTCTTTTTAGAGTGCAATTGATCCGCATCAATTTGAAAGAAAAATATATATATATATATTAGTAAAATGCCACTTTTATGAACTTATTCAGCTACCAGTGATTCAGGAGCTGGTTGTGAAGCTGTAGGTCACACAGAAAGTTATGAAATGATGACACTATATAGCAATTGAAGCAAAAATAGACTACATTATTTCATTAAAATCTTTATTGTATTAGATTTTGATTTATTTAGGCATAAACCAATCTGTACTAATGTTTTCTTTTTTATGAAAGTTTATTTGTAAAAGTCTACCTCAAAATTTATGAACAATCTGTCTGACAATGGTGATTCTTGCAAACAGAAAATTAAAATAAAACATAAATACACTTTTTCTTAATTTTTTTTTTTTTTTGGCCGAGGCAGAAAGTCAGATTAGTGTGTCACAAGGGCCAAATAGATAATATTATCTCTGTTTATTATATAATATCTATATAAAGAACTATGATTTGGTATCGGTGGCAATCCTACCCTAATTTTCGAACATACTTCACCACTTAACTTTCAGTTTTCTAAAGTTTGATTCTACCTTATCCCCATGCCCACAAACTTTCCGTTTCAGACCATGTCTCTGTGATGCCAATAAGATCATAACTCTGCAGGCATGTGCACATCTCTAACTCCTCTTCTTTATTCCCCATGCTACATTCATTTGCATAGAGGCATTTAAGTTGGGCCTTTGATGAATCTGACTTCCCAGCTGGAGTGTCTAGAATTCCTTTTTACTGCTCTTCAGGTGTTCTCAGCTTGTCTTGATAAAGCCTGATACTATCTTCCTTCCCCTTCAGCTCTAGTTTAAAGCCATGTCAATGAGCCTCACTCACTCATGAGCAAAGACCCCCTGGCCCCTTTGAGAAAGATGAATCCTACCTGGCTCCAGCAAGTTTGATGTCCTGTTGGCCATGCCATTATCTTTAGGGTATACGCTCAGGTTTCCTGAAAGTGTTCAGGGCTAGGTTGGATGAGACTTTGAGCAACCTGGTCTAGTGGAAAGTGTCCTTGTCCATGGCAGAGGGGGTTAGAACTAGATGATCTTTAAGTTCCCTTCCAATTCAAAACTTTCTATGATTCCAATCTGATTTTCTACCTCTATCAAGTTTCTACTTGAGTTCTATCAGTAAACATCTTATTTGACAATGGACACTGTGCAGTAAACAAACAAACTAATCAACCAACCAACTACTCTGATACAGTCTATTGGCTCCCTGGACTGAAGGCTGCAGGTACCAACATGGTCTTTCCAGAATAGCTCTGCTTCTCTTTAAATTATCCTACTATACCAGAGGTTACGTAGTGAGTTGAAATGTCTTTCAGCTACTGGAGATAAAGATGAAGTGTAGTTTACCCTAGACATGACAATACTGAGCTGTTACAATCATGCTGATCTTCAGAAAAGGTGAGACAATCTTGTTAGCCAAAGATAGAAGGTACTACTTCTCTTTGAATGTCTGTGGTCAGAAAGGTAGTGTTCACTCTCAAAAATTACTTTATTTGAACACTTGAAAAGAAGATAGATAACCTCAGCACAAATTGAGGACTCCATGATAGGCAGCCTTCATTATTTCTTTCTCCTGCTTTGACAGGTTTGCCCTGTTCAGTTTAACCAACTCTACTCTGTAATCAATGGTCTCTTCATTTAGAGAAGCATCCGAGGAAAATTTGTTTGAAATTATTGGACAGCTATGCAGGGTTTTGAGTCATTGGCTACTCTTGATGCAGCACATGAGAACTCAAAATCGTTGCTCACAATGTTGAATAAATCTCAGTTAATCACTGGCTAATTAACCAAGTGACATCCCTACCAAGTAAAGACATTTATACATAATTTATCAAATAACTAACAAACCGTCCTGATCATTGAAACAGACCTTGTAATAGCAGAGCACTATTATTTCCGCATTTTTAGTGGAAAGTAACAGCCATAAAATGTAAAAACAGAAATTTACAATTCCTTTGTCAAGCTTCTTACCCTTCTTATTTCCTATAATCATACAACATAGTGTGGCTGTCTCATTTTTCCAAATTAATATTTCGGGATCTTTTACATACCATGATCTCTGCTAGGTAGGAAAGACTGGAAGATTCCTGAATTTCTTGTGTTGAGAAAGCGAAAGTTAGAATACTTCAATAATATACAGGTAACCCTTGTTCAGGACCTTCTAATCTGGTAGTGCTGATATACAGAGCATCTTTTATCTAACAGAAATTTGCTTCTGATTTCAAGGTAGCATTCTTGAGCCACCTCATTCAGTAAAAGCTCAAGCAAATAAAGCTCCCAGTTTCATTAAGACTCTCCTTTTATTCACTGTGAGTACTTTAAAAAGGATTTAGATTTAATCAGGAAGCCCTATATAACAGTATACAGTAATGGATATTCTCATTCTTAAAACATGGAGTGCAATGTGCTTTTTATATAAAGTTTCAGTGGCATAATCTGTAGCAGTGCAGTTATCACAATAGTATAATCACATGTGGTAATTTTCAGTGCATATTAGACTACCAGTTTTGGCCTGACTTTGACAAGAATACTGAATTTTAAAATGCCAAACCTTAAATGTCTGTTAGCACTATTAATGCTCTCCTGTGTGGGGGTTAACCCTGGCTGGCAGCTAAGCCTCCACCCAGCTGCTTGCTCATTCCCTTCTCAGCAGGATGGTGGAGAGAATTGGAATAGCAAAAGCTGAAAACTTGCGGATCTAGATAAAGGCAGATTAATAAGTGAAATAAAGCTGGACACACAAGAAAAGCAAAATGAGGAATTTATTCACTACTTTCCATAAGCAGGCAATTCTGTCCCCATACCCATAGACTTTAGAGAAGTTTGAGCCAAGGTCTAGATGCAAGCTTTGAAATATATTTTCAAAAATCAATATATACACTGCTGTTAATGAACTTCTGAAAAATTGATACTTCCAGGGAAGCAGGTCCTCAGCACATATAAAGGTTACTTGGGAAGACAAATACCGTAACCACAAATGCCTCTCCTTCCTCATCCTTTCCCTGAGTTTTTACTGCTAAGCCTGACATCATACGGTATGGGATATCTCATTGGCCAGTTCATATCAGCTGTCCCGGCTATGTCCTCTCCCAACTCCTTGTGCACCCCTGCGGAGAAGGGATTTGGAGAAGTACTGAGACGACTCAATATGAGTTAGCTGCAGGAAGTCTCGTTTATTGCGCAGTTCTTATTGCTTATATAGACAACTTTTGTCAGTCATCTTGAGACCACACCTTTTCTACAGCATTATTGGATGATACATATGCTTGTCGTGTTTAACAGGCTATTTCAAAAAACACCCGCCTAGCGAAGCTCTGCTCTAAGCAAACACTACTCCCTTATCATACTGCATAGTTTTCTTATCCTCTACTTCAAGGGCATTCCACCCCTGAGGCCTAACTTCCCAGCTCCCGTCTTTATTCACACAGGGTTTTCTTTGTGCAGTCTCTTCAGAGAGCCACACTCCAACACACCCCCAGCCTACCAGCTCCAGGGTAGAGTGGCAGATGGTTATTTTAGCAAAGGATCAGACAAAGGTGGTGCAACCCAATGATTAGTAGCAATAGCAACTAGAATTCAAGTGAGGAATTAATGTTCAGCCAACAGGGTGAAGCAGAACTTCCTTAAATACAATTGGTGCAGAATAGGATAGTGTTGTCTTATGTACCTGTCACTGCTGTCTGCTATATTCTGGTAAATATTGTAGATTATATAAAGCATATATACAGATAGTGATATTCTAATTATCTACGGATGTATTTATTGAAATAAAAAATTATCATATAATTATTACTGTGCACTTCTAATCAGCACAACAGATGCAGCATGATAAAAGAAGAACAAACATATTCTTACATAAGAAAAGAAAAGTTAGTCAGGAAAACAAAATAAAATGAGCTTACTTTTCTATTTTTACTTTTTTCTTAACAAGGACTTATGACAATACAGGAAAACTAAAACTACTTCAAACTTGTTTAACATCGAAGCCCTTCTGAAAATTGTTAATGTGGTTTCCAAGCATTCAGGAACATTAGGAATTACAGAATTAGGTTGTATGTCCTTGAGGAAGGAAATTAACGGACATAAAAGATTTTCTATCTTAATCTATATATTTATAATATGTACATAGTTCTTGTCATTGCTTTAAGCATTAATGAATATTAAACAGCAGCGAAATTACAATTTGCAGAACCAGCCTTCTGGGACTTTATTTAGTAGTCATGAATAAAGCCAAGGCCTTCTTTCTCTGTCAGGAGCTCTAAGCTACATCTTCAACTGGTGATGTACTGCTATAGGTCATATGGTACTGCAGCTGCACACTGGCTCAGGGTCTGCCCCTCCGAAGTCAGTACCTTAAGTCAGTTCGAAAACCCTGCTAGAGGATATGAAGATCACTTTAAAGTGTCAGATTCACTCGTCGTGGAAGGGTACATGCACATAATAGTGTGTAGACTGTGGTAGTACACAACAGGAGCAGCAGGTTTTCTGTAGCCACTGGAGTATAACTGTCAGTGGTTCTCACGTATAGCTGTAATTTTCTCACCACTGCACCAGAGTGGTCACATCCTCTCGATAACTGCTTTTGCAGGTCGGCCCCTTGCCAGTCACATGAAAACACATCCAATATTAATTAAGTAGGCATAGCTGGGAGAAAGCACCTTTGCCTGTGTGACCTACGTCAGACTCCAGAAAAAGGGTACCAGACACTTGCGTAGCTGCATTTGAGGGTGTTGTCGTGGTTTAGGCTAGCTGGTAACTCACCCACCCCCACTCCCAGGGTATGGGGAAGACAAAGGGAAAAAGGCAAGGAGACCTGCGGATTCAGATAGGAATAATATAAAAATAATAATATTATATGAATATATAGATGTATAATGATAACAATGTATGCGAACACGTGATGCACAGTGTGATTGCTCACCAGCCGGTGACCAGTGCTTATACTGTCCCAGTAAATGATCCTGAAACAGGTAAGCGCTGATACTGCAGTCCAAGATGAACAAGAGGCCTGAAAAGAGAGAGAGCCTGAGAGTGAGAGCCACCGGAAGCATAAAAGCCCTTCTTTCCAGTCAACCCTCATCTTTGTACTGGGCATGGTGTTGTATGATATGGAATACTTCATTGGCCAATTTAGCCCTCAGTTTTAAGTCTAAGTTCAAATCATAAGGAGAGTTGTGGGTCCTTTGTCCTGGCTATACTCCAACCCCAGCCTGTTGTGCTCCTGCACATGGGCAAGAACACAGGAAGCTGAAAAGTCCTTGAGGTCTCAGTGCCAACTATAAACATCAGAACACTGTCAACATTCTTCTCTTTACAAAACCCAGACTAAAACCAAAACACAGAGCTCTTCTAGCTGCTAAAAAAAAACCCAACTAGCTCTGTCCCACGTGGAAATCGGGCTGTGACGATGGTGGCACTGGGTGGAAGGTGGTGGCTTCTCCCGTGCATCACCCTGGATCAGTTAGTGATTCCCAGCGTCCTGAGAGCAGCAGGACTAGCAACCTCAGCACTCTGGCCAGTCCCTCCCTGCCACATCCCTACTACATTTTCACCCTTCCTCAAAGTCTGGTAAGCGTCAGGATTTTATGAATAACAAAACAAAACAATCAAACAAAAAAATAAACCCACCCCAACTAATTTTGATAAGCTTTATATTTTGTTAATTTTCTGTCTCATTTGGATTCAGCTGTTTCCCTTACCCTACTACACAAAATGTGAAAGACTTCCAAGTGCTAAAAATTGTGGCATCATCATAGCAAACAGATTTTAGCGGGCTGCCTTCCCTCTGGCTTGGACAAATGATTGCTGGAAATTGTAGTAAATTCAGTGTATAAGGTGATACAGAGAATGCTGACCTGTGTAACATCACACAGGCATTATCAACCTTATGTGACCCTGACCACCTCTGGCAACTGAAACTGAGAAATATTTCAGTGTTTCTTTTTTTCCTGGATACTTTTCTAACGTACAGGAATCACCCCTATGCTTTTTACAAATCATGTGATTTCTGTGGTATGTTTACACTTGCATTTTCTCTGCAGGCATTTTTAATTACTTGCCCTTCATTTCTTCACTGCAGGTTATCACTTTCATTTGGAAAGTGCTGTTCACCAACACTGCAAATATTCCCTTTGCAACACTTCGCTTTGCAAAGTTACGTTTATTTTCTTGTTGACATAGTTGTCAGTTATACCACACAAACCATCTGATCTTCGATTAGTCCACCTGTTAAATGCTCAAATTCATAACACTTAGTTTTATTATATTAATAAACTGATCTAGCCAGCCAGTCAGGTTCCTCTAAAGAGGAGATGTTATAGCTAATAGCCTTCTTCCATTCATTGAAATATTCTTGACTTTTCTGAAAGATAATATAGCAATTTATTTTATGGTTTTGTACTCCCACTGAAATATAATGCAGATGTCCTGTGGCTATGGATCTGCCAAAATATACAGGACTTCATCAATTCAAGTACCTCAACAGCTCCAGACTTTAAAGAAAATTTGAAAATGTTTTAACTACCTCCTTCACAACTCTGCCTATTTTCTTTCAGAAATAAGGAATCTCCTTGCTCAGTAATACATAATTTAAGCTCATGTTTTTAACCTCAATTTCACTCAATATTTAGGTTAAATGGTTTATATCCATGAGTTCGGCATGAGTCACATTATCAGTTTTTATGGTGTAGCATGATTACTGCTTCTGGAGATGTAGGATCAAAAGAAAACATGCATCTTTGCTTATAAAAATTGTCTTCTTCTGTTCACAGTTGCAGAAAAAAAAAATAAAATTTGCGCTCTAGAACTCCAGTGAAAGAAGACAATAAACCCTGAACTGTTACTTGTAAATGTATTCACTCTTTCTTCTATCAGTAATTATTTGGAGGTAGACACTTATTGCAGTGAGTAATGAGCAATACACATTTCTCAAAACATGTACTATTTCTTTATGTGAACTTGATGTATTTAAGCAGAAGAAAGATGTGGCTTATCTGATTAATTATCTTTTCACATTAGAAAAATAAACGATCTAACTAAATCTAACTCAATTACCTTAGAAAAATCAGAGTCACAAAAGACTGATGACACCAGTGTGTTGTTATGGTTAGTGTTCTCTGTCTCCTCTTAAATGCTAAATTACATCCAAATGGTAGGCAGTGAAAGGACCCACCACAGACTTAATGTCATTTGAAATAATTAACTATATAGATTTAAAAATAAATTTCCAGTTATTTATCCTTTTAGTCATTTATATCTAGATCTATTTATGATCTAGATCTGTTTAAATATTTCTAGATCTATTTTTGTCTATAGATATCCTATGTATCCTATCTATAGACAAATAGACATATAAAAATATAAATAAGTATTTATACATAAACAAAAAGGCCACTACCTTATTATCAGATTCAAAACAGAGTACACAGGCATATTTCTCAGCCAGGCTACTTCATTGATATTCATTGGTTCACAATTTCAGAAATACTGTTTTAAAAGAAAATTAGATCTTTAAAGCAATGTGTGAGTTAACATATTTTGAGAAATTGTTCCATGTTGTTATATGGCATGCTTTAGTTTTGTAGTGAGGTGAGTTCTCAGATTTCCTGGCAACTATCTGAAGTAAATATACTATTGAAATGTAGTTATTAAATGTATTTAAACTTAACTTATACCACTGCCTGTTATTATACATGCATATTCTGGTTTCTGTAAATGAAGTATAGTTTTCTACTGCTGCTAATAGCTCTCATTTAGTGACTGACAACACAAAACCACTACTGAAGGTAGAAAAAATGCAATAAGTGATGTTGTCAGTGCCCTAAAGGTAAATGAATTCTGCCTTTTCCAAGGTTTGACCTTTAGGCTGATTATGGATATGGTTATCTTTGCCAGGAGCACACAAGATAGATTAAACCAAGCAGCCTTTTTAATACTGATTAATCCTGATGGAAGTAGGTTGGTTTAGTCCTAGGGAATGCAGCAAAGATTGTGCTTCTCATCTCAGCAATTTTTAAAGTTATCTTTGATGTGAGCTAGGAGGTGCTTGTGGTTTGTCAGGTCACAATGTGAGAAATGCCACTTTATGTTAATATTTAAAATTGGCTCTTGTTTTCATGTTCGTACTTAATCTATGTGATGTAGGTTTTGAATGATACATCCAGAGCATTTAAAAAATATAGCGTGGGAGGACTAAATAATATCTTTTTTTTTTTTTTTAAAAAAAAAAGGGACTCTGACTGCCAGGCTTGCTTGTCTTTAATCAAAGTTATTCCTTATTCCTGTAATTAAAGGCGGGTTGAAGAGGACTGGCAGTTTCACAAAATACAGCAAAACTGATTCTATGCCAAGCGGTCCTGAACAATGTATTAAAAAAACCCACGGCCCTCATCTTTCTTATGTCTGTGACTGAACGATGAAATTGCTGAGGTTAGGAAATGATTGAACTGGGAGAGACACATTGCCTCTTAAGCAGATGTAAATAAACAATTTGGGAGCCAGCCTACAGAAGACTAAACCTGTTTCATATGAATCCTGCACTCACAGATGTAACAGTTCGTAGAGGGACAAACAGCATGAATGGAATACAGCTAAAGGGAATAAGTCACGGGAGGACAGGAAGAGGCAGCTGGAGCTGCTGGTGAAGCAGCACAAACTCTAAGGAGGGCCAGAAAAGACCAGTCATCACCAGGAAGAGTAGTAGCATAAGTAGCACGAGTAGTATGTCAGCAGCAGCTGGGAGGTTGGGCCAGGGATGACAGATTTGAATGGCAGGGGACTAGTGCTGTCAGGTGGATGGACAAGAGGATGCAATCACAAGTTGCCTGCCACCGAGACTGATCGAAGGCAGCACTGTGATGAAATGCAAGCCATATGGCCAAACTGTATTCTTATTTTGTCAGTAGTTGCACACATACAGTTCTGCTGACAGGTGCCATATGAAAGTAATGAAGCAGGGTGTTGCTGGCCCCACGTACCTCCCATCAACATGATTAGTAGTGCTCTTTGGGATTACATTGTTGTACAGAATTATCTATTCTATAGTAGATGCGTTCTTGTTTCCTAGGTTCTTTCTCTATTTCCCCCTTCTTTGTTGAAATTCTGTGGCAATTTTTCAGTCCCATGTAGCTGAATCTTGGCTTCCTCTCCCCTCTTCTCTACCCATTTACTCTTTCTTTTTCTGCCCTATACTATCTTGATATTTTCAGTTCTTCATCAGACAATTAACTCTTTCTCCTGTTTTGATTTAACCTCTGATGTCTTCATAAGACATAACCTTTTCTTTTCATACACACTTGCTGTCTTACTGTGGGTGTATGAGAGGAATCAAATACTGCAGTTAAGTTTTCCGGTGCAAACTGGCCTGCTCAACCACCTTCATTTAACACACTATGTAGTATTAAAAAACTTCTTCAGTTTGTCTTTCTGTCACCCAGGAACTGACACATGCATGTATCTAAGAAAATAATCCTTCCATACTTAGGAGAGTGACTAAGTGGAGACTGCTCCAGACACTAAGGGGGGGATAAGTAAATTGAGAGTCTCTGTAGACCTAAATATGTTTGCAGCACGTGATCAACTATATCTAAAGAAGATAGATTTGGACTAAGTGAAAGAGGGGAGACTTTTTTTAATCCTAGAGAAGGCAAAAAGCCAGGCCTCCTGTTTCTTTTTCTCTGTGCCAGTTAGAATTGGCGGACCCTGAGCCAGGAGAAGAAAACTCACTATTTCTGGGACACCAGCTTGAAAGCAAGCCAGGAAACAGCTGCCTAAATATTAGGTGGCCAAATCAAGATCACCACTGTGAATAACAGTTCTGAGAGGAATGGAGTATGAAATTCAGGGAAAGTTGTGTTTTTTTTAATTCAACAGTATTTGTACAGAAAACTAGATTGCATGAGTCATTCATAAACCTGTCATGTATGTACACTCAAAACATCTGAAATTTCAAGGACTAAATATTTGCATAAACTTGAGACATGAAAAAATGATGGCCAAGAAGTATTGACAAAATAGATTGCTGAATAAAAAATAAATACAGAGAAGCTGCAGTCTGTTTTACAAATCATTTATGAGAGAAAAAAATGGCAACATCTTTCTAATGTGAATTGTTTCCTAGAATCCAACTAGAGTGGCTTATGAAGCTTAATGATTATTTAAAAGGCTTTAATTAAAAGTTAACAGTGCTATAGAGGGTAGGATTTTCATAAGTACAGTAGCTTATGTCCCAAAAGCTCTAAAACACACCTTTGCGTATAACCTTCAGAGCTTCCCATTCAAAAAGTGATGCCGTATGCAGCCAAATTGTTTTCAACAGAGCTAGAGAGTTCAACAAAGTGAATTATACTGATGGAGTACTTTCTTCCTGGTGCTGCATATGTCAGCTGCTGTGCGTAGTTTGCACGTGACATAGGTACAGTGCAGGTGGCTAGATGAGCATTCATACTGGTAAGAACTAGTCTTCTGATTATTATGAATAACAACTTTTCTCAGCAAGATACGGACAAAAGTGACCTAAGTTCATATTATATAGCACCTTAAAAAAGGTAAGGGGAAAGTGAAGATGAAGTTGAAACAATTTACAGACCTGGAGAGAAAGGAGAAGCCTATCGAAAGCATGGGCTCCAACATTCTTTTCCTTTCTTTTAGACAGTGACAATAACATGAATTAGGAATTTGAAGTAAAAGCATCTTTTCCTCATCCTTATTTAAGTTATAAGATTTAGTAAAAAATACTGCTGCCTTCTGTTCCATGCTGTTCTTTTCTTTAAGTCCAACAGGCATTCAAGAATAACTGCAATTTTGTGGGAGAATCTGAAAAGTTACATGTTACGAGAACAGTTTCTTTAAAAAGAGAATTTGTTTTCTGTTCTGTTTGTTGCTGCTGGTTTATTTTTGTTTTGTTTTGTTTTTTTCTCTAGTGCTCACAGCTGACCCATCCTTGGGCATTCATCTGAGCATCTTGGCTACAGAGATGACTTTTTTTCCCCTTTGTTGCTTTTCTGTCATTCTCAGCCCTGAAGAAAATAGAAAGATCAGGAAAATCACTAACAGAACTTCAACTTCAGCAAATAAGCAAAAGAATGACAAATGTCTTATGACAACTAAGATCTTCCACTTTTTAAGAACACATAAGTAGCTATATACTTCAGGCATGAAAACTTGGCATGAAATTCAACGTTTGGAAACTCACTGAAGACAGGGTATTTTTTTTGTTTCAAAAATTAATTTAAGAAAAATAGAAAAAAGATTTTTTGTTTACACAAAGATTTTAAGGGCTTGCTTGATTCTTTTTGTCATCCATAGCATATAAAGGAAAAAGAAAAAAAAAAACCCCAGCTTAAAAAATTAAGAAAATTAAGAAAAAATAACTAGCTTAAAACCTACTTAAAATACTGCATTTTTAAACTTATGATGAAAAGGTTTCTCACTGACACCTACCAAATTGTTTATCCGAATCATTATTTACAGAATGTGGACTGTGGTGGCTCTGTAAGGTGTTAGGATGTGACAGTCACAGGTGCTGTCAGATGACAAGTAAGCAAAACATCCTTAAGAGTAAAGCTTTCAAAATGATGTCATTATTTCTAGTACCTGAATTCTGGAGACAAAGAAATATTTTTTTAACCATGTATGTGGTTGGAAACATACATGCATGCATTCACAAGCAGGCTGACTTTGAAGACTCATTATATGAAGAATAATAAACCTGACATTTATCTTGATGTGTATGTGATTGTACAGCTGATTTCAAGCTTCATTTTATAATGGCAATAACACATATGGGAGTCACACATTCCTCCAAGAGCATTACTAATTAATTAAAAGTTTTTCTGTAATAGCACATTATCTGAACAAGAGTGGAATGTAGGAAAAAGAAAGATAATTCCATTCTACCGAGCTGCATGATCCAACTTTCTCAGCATTTCAGTTATTCAGGTTAGGCATATAAAAATCAGCTATTTGTGTTAATATAGCAATCACAATTAAAGAATAAAGGTCATTGTCAGATATATGCTGTGTATGTAGTTGGAAAATGTGAAGAAAATCAAGACTCAACACATACTCTGATGGTTTATGAATACGTTTTAGGAGCATAAGGGTGACTGTATGCAGACAGTTCTTTCAGCACACAGAGTTGTTGTGAAATGGAATAAGTGACCAAATTGTCTTCTCTAGCAGTGTTAGGTTGCTCCAAATTAGAGAAAAAATAGGAAAGATTGCTAAACCCAGTACCTTAACAGTTCTACAGCTCTCCTCATGAGAAAGTTGGACTGAATATGTATACACAAAAAAAAAAAAGAAAAAAATGTAAACTGAGCAACAATTACAATATTTTTTAAGGCCAGACTTTTAAGCCAAGTGAGCACTCTGAAAATGCTATCTGAATTAATATCCCACACATTAAGTATAATTAAGTATAACAAGACTCTTTTTAACGTTGTCTACCTGTATTTTCTGCTGCACTTTATTTCATCACAGGAAGTGGTTAAAGGCTGACTGAAAGTACAGTCTGTTTGCAGCAGAAGTTACCAATTTGGTTCATGATATAGAAATGGCTCTTATTTTTCCCCTGCACTGTTTAGGTGGCAGAACACTGAGAAAAAATTGCTGCTAAAAAGTAGCAGAACCTTCGCGGACGGCAGCATTGCTGACCCAACTCTGAACCACAAATCTAAGAGAAAAGTTATAATGCTAGCAGCTACTTAGAGAATTTCAGTTTAGTTCTGTATGAATCACTGAATCTAACAGCAGACTCAGAAAGAACCTTCATGCTTTTTACTTATGGATGTAAATGTATCCCTTCTGTACCAAAAAAATTCCACGATATTTTAACTATTGGAGAAACTAAACAGGTGAAATGGACAAGTATATGAATTGCATATCTCTTTTTAACATAATATGAAAAAATAGCAAGTTTATCAAGCACATTTGATAACTATTACAAAGTTTGAGCATAGTTAAAGCTCATAATAAAGTATACCATCATAGACAATTTTTTACATAGAGTGAGTTGGTGCAATGTGCGAGTGTGTGAGAGAAGGATTTGTGTGAAAATTTAGTAAACTGCAGTGTAATTTGAGGGATTAGTAGGGAAGACATTTAAAGTGGACTAAATAAAACTCATTTCACCACTTATTAAGATATATTTGTACATTTACCAAAAAAACCCACCACCAACAACAAAACACAACCAAGCAAACAAAAAACTCTAGCATTTTGTATTATTTATAATAATATATTTGAATCATATGATTTCTTGTGGATGGGATTTTGCTAAAACCTTGAGTGATCTCAGGTTGAAAAAGACAAATGTATGGTCCATGCTACAGAAAGGTTACATTCTGATAAATGCAGCTAGGAAAAAAATGAAAGCAGAAACCACAGTTCAAATACTGTATCAAATATTATGCAAGTGTTATATATAACTATATATATGTATAGCTTAAAAATAATTTGTATATTTTAATGACTGTCCTCTCCAGGTGCATTTTATCTTTATAGAACATTGTAAAGTCTTTTTAAAAGACTATTTTATCAGAACAGACTTTTAAAAAGAAGCCAAGATACTTCATAACAAAAGGCTGGTAGGCAATTATGTGAAGGTTGTTATACTCTTAGTCAATTAGGCTAATTTGTGTGAAATTTATCTGATTGGTTTCTAGGAACAATGAGAGTCCCCAAGGAATCTTAGTGACAGAAATTTTAGTATTAGAGTATTTAGAAAGTAGATAGAGAAAAAAGGAAACGATCCAAAGGAAGCTTTCAAAAAAGTCAGGAAACAGAGATATAAAGAGAAGGAGAGTGTTGTGGTTTACCTCAAGCCGGCAACTAATCCCCGTGCAGCCGCTCATTCGCTCCTCCCCTCAGAGGGATGGGGAGGTGAAAAAATAACAAAAGGCCCAAGGGTTGAGACAAGGGCAGGGAGGGATCACTCACCAGTTATGGTTAAGGGCAAAACAGATTTGACCTGGGGAAATAAAATCTATTTAATTTGTTACCAATCTAATCACAAAAGGATAATAAGAAAAAAGGCTAGATCTTAAAATCACCTTCCCCCATCCCCTCCCTTGTCCTGGGCTCAACTTTGCTCCATATTTCTCTACCTCTTCCCTCTGAGCAGCTCAGGGGGATGGGGCATGGGGATTGTAATCAGTTCATCACACGTCATTTCTGCCATTCCTTCCTCATCGGGGGAGGACTCCTCACACTCTTCCTCTGCTGCAGCGTGGGGTCCCTTCCTACAGGAGGCAGTTCTCCAGGAACTTCTTGGACATGTGTCCTTTCCCACTAGCTGCAGTTCTGAAACAAACTGCTTCAGCATGAGTCCCTCCGACGGGGTGCAGTCCTTCAGTAACAGTCTGTTCCAGCATGGGCTTCCCACAAAGTTACAGCCTCCTTCAGGTGCAGCCACCAGCTCTGGTGTGAGGTCCTCCACAGGCTGCGGGTGGATCTCTGCTTCACTAGTTCTCTCATGGGCTGCAGAGGGGCCGCTGCCGTCTCACCACGAGCTGCAGGGGAATCCCAGCTCCAGCACACCTTCTCCCACTCCAGCTTTACTGACCTGGTGTCTGCATGGCCATTTCTCTCAGATCTCAGCCCTCTCTCTGCTGCAGCCATGCCAGCTCTGACCAGCCCAATGAACCTTGGCGGCAGTCATGTCAGGACGAACACCGTCCAGCGAGCACCCTGGGAGAGGGGCACTTCAGAGCTCTCCAAGCTGCACTGCTGCAGCCACTGCCCACAGCCACCCACACCGTCCCCCCCGTCTCTGCATCAGGTCTGGCATGGCACAGGTTTTTTTTCCCTTCTTAACTATGTTATTCACATAGGTTCTCAATGGCTCAGCCCTGGCCAGAGACATGTCTGACTTGGAGCCAGGGAAGCTTCTGGCAGATTCTTACAGAGGCCATCCCTGTAGCCCCTTCTCTACTACTGAAATCCCACCACATAAACCCAACATAGAGAGTTATCAACTATACAAGGTGATTCTTGTGTATTAGCCATGCTTACTGGTTTATCGATGCTTAACTCAAAGTAACCGAGAAAACTAAAAAAAAAGATATGTTTATGACTGCCTGAGTTCTTATGGATAATATAAAAACGGCAGTGATCAATGATGTTTAACAGGAAATTAGTAACTCCAGGAAGCAAATAAAGACTATTTAAAGTTTCTTAGATTCAACAGAAAAGTTGCGCCTGACCTCAGTGGACTTTGTCTAGATTAGCGGCAGCTTCAACTGTAGCTTCTACGTGGTAAGGCTACTTTCAGAAACAGAATAAAATGTCTATCAGCAGCATCAACACTCACCAGCCATGGGATATTGGCAGAGCTGGAGTGAATCTTAAAATAATTCAGAAAGCTTTTGTTGTGCAGACTAAAATAAATAAGTTTCTGACTGTCTGCCTCACTTACCTGCCACTAAGGAAAACTGCCAAACAATACTCCTACAGTAGGCAGATTGAATAGAAAGAAGTGTAAACCAACAAAAGTTTAAAAACATTATAATCCTAATTCCATTATTATTGTTATTATCAATTATTGCTATTATAAATTATTATTATGTTGAAGGTTTTATTTCATTTTCACATTTGTGGAGGCTGAGATAGTGAAATGAAACAGGAAGATCACTAGGTAACCAAAGCAAAAAAATGAAGAGACAGTATACAGAAGGAAAGTTTAAGTATTCCTGAGGCAATGACTAAACAAAGTATTAAATCTGTTAAAAATATGAATATCATGGGGAATATTGTGATTTGAGGTCTTCAACAGCTTAAATGAGAAAACACTGAACTGAATCTTAAATGGAATGATAGAGACTGATGACAGTAATAGTCTTTGTCTTTTATATCTGAATTCTGTCAAAGTATATTTTCCCTTTGCTGATCCTTCATAGTACAAGCTGATAAATCTTTCTCAGTGCTATTATCCCATCTTTTCCTGAACCAGTGAAAGGAATAGTGGAGATGATCTACCAAGAGGTACTTGGTTTCTCTCTCTTCCTTTCCTCGTTAGATTTACTTTATGTGCCATTTTCCCTTATTGCCTGAAGTCTGTTTTAATACTTAATTTTTAAGAAACCCTTGTTGAAAAACATTAAAGCAGAAAAACAGTTGTCACTGCTCTTGAGGTTATGAGACCACACAGACTTTATATGATATCAAGGTCATACAGTTCCCAGAAAGAGGAAGAGAAGTAGTGCTCATGAAAAATGTGCTTCAGAGTACCCATTTTGAGGCTCATCATTCACCTCAGGGAGAATATTTTTCATTTATCATCTCCTTGAAGTCAAATTCTTTGAACACGTCCATCTGCCTACTTTATACAATAAAAAACCAAACAAACTGAAAGGGTTTTTGGGAGGAGTGTAGGAGAAAGCAAATAATTTTAATATTCTCATTACTTCATAACAATTTCAAAATAATTTAATAACTTATACTTGTGCCTATCTATTTGGTTTATTCTCTACCAGACTCCTTTGCTAATTTTGAAGTCTTAAGAACCTAGATGTTTGTGATCGAGTTACTTCATGCATTGTGGACTGCATATTTCCCTCACTTATTTTATTCATACAGTCAGCAGCATTGCCCTGATAAGAAAATCTTGGTGGAAGTAAGATGAATTTATGTGGCATAGGTGTCTCAATACCTTGAAAAGAGAAAATAGAGATTGAGAATCATATTCGTAGGAATAAATTGGCATCTGTTGCTGCAGAGCTGGTAGATATCTCCCCTTTATTTCTGACACTTGACTAGACCTTGAAATAAAAAATAATGAGCACCTTTTCAGTTAAATGATGGAAGGAGAATTTAAAGAGGAAGCAAAACCTGTGAATGTGAGACTGACTGGAACAACCAAATGGAAAGGCAAAGAAACCCCTCAAATCCAAAACAGGGAGAAAAATAGAATATAGGAGGGATGATAATATTTCTATATAAGCACCATGCATACACTTTGTGCTCCCTTACAGCAAAAAAAATTGGAATATTTTCCAGTGACAGAACAAAGAGAAGGTAATGACAGCTGAAGAATAAGAAAAGAAAACCGTATTAGGAGACAAAAACATTCCCTCCCAGACTGGCTCACAGCAGTGGCAATGCATTTGGGCTCAGCAGAAGGTGTTAGTGAAACCTGAAAGCTACTTGTGATAGAAGTTTAGACAAAACAGTTCCCTGTTACTTGAGTTCGATATACAACTACTAATTAGTTAATCTTCATGATTGTCCTCTTGCAAAAGGTATAAATGCATGGATCTTTCATGTATTAATAAAGTTGTATATTTTACCACGTGATACTGTGGATTCTACCAAAAGGACTTGGTTGGGGTCCAAAATATTCTTGTGTATGATTCAGTGGGGTTTTTTTGTGTGTAAAGGTTATTGCTTTAGATGTGAACTTTAAGCATAGGCAGAAAGAGCATTTAGGAGTTAGTATCTGTCAATATCACCCAAGTGTGCTTGCATGATGTTTACCAAAGTAGCTCGCTGGAAATAGATTGGTAAACCATGCTCTGTACTTGGGCATGGATAACACATCCATTGCTGATTCCTGTATGTGAATGGTTTCAGTTGAACATCTCTAATACTTTCTGTTATATGAAAATAAATATTGATTTTACCGTTATCTGACCAAGTGTGAGGTAGTGCAATGTTCTGGCATTCTGCACATCACACGTGCTAAATAAGATTCTTAAAAGGAACTAGTTTGGGAACAGGCCTGAATATACCACACCACCTTTATTAATGACTACGAATTTACTGATTTCATCTCATGGACTGTACTTTCCTGTTCTCTTAACATCAGAAATATTTCTGTATAGAGATACTCACTTTTTTTAACCCACTTTTTGCTCTATAACGTTGATTATTTCAGTACTAGTATTGCTAGTCATCAGGCTATCTTTCTGCTTTACATTAGTCATCTGAAGTCTCTTTTTATTGTTTTTTTATAAACAATCATAGTTTGTTTCTACATGTGAACACGTCTTTAATATGCTGAAGAACTGTAGGAAATGTCATTTGGTTTATAAAAATCTGTCTCTTAATTTTTCTTCAGTTTACTCAGTGTTCCCTGCTGTCTTTGGCAAAAGCTGTTAACTATTCCCAGAGCTGCACTGACACTGTCAATGATGCTAGCATGAAACACCAACAAGGAAATAAAAGTAACGTGATTCACCCTGTGTTTTAATTCAGCTGGAAATCGGGGAGATAGTAGCAGGGTAGGAAATCAATGAATACCAAATGGAAGAAGACAATGTGTCTCAGGGGAAAAATATCTTGCAATTTAATTGTAGGCATTAGGATTAGAAGAGATTAGAACTGTTAGGTACTGAAGAACTGAAATCGGTGGGAGTTAAGGGCAATCAGCGTCTTCCTGAAATATTCACCACCTCTTAAAATCAGACCACAAAACAGGGCTGATGCTTTAGGCTGATCTGTCATGCTCCAGGAGAAGGCAGCTCTACCGATACTGCATCATAAATTGAAGTAACTGTACTTGCACTCTCAACACTTCCTAAAGCAATCATTCATTTTACAGAGGAGTACACTACTAATAACTTATACTTCTCAGTAGTAGAAGCTGAATTTTTCTCTTGTTGCTTTCTGTGACATTTTCATTTCAGAAGTGCATCATGTTTCTTCTTTAATCTCTTTGGTCATCAGTAATTTATATTTATGTAAAATCTCTCTTGAACAGAGAAAAAGCTAAAGATGGATGACAACCAACGTACAAATCTAAAATGTTATTTCATACAAATATTTAGAGAAATCATTTGACTCACCCTTTTTCTAATCGAACAGTACATAATACTCATTACTTTTATAAATTTTATCTTTTCAAGTTCTTAAAACTGAATTATGAAGTTTTAAATTACAACAAAATTGAGACCAATTCAGACAACCTTGAGCATACTATCAGTCTTTCAGCCAAACCTGTGCTTCTACAGTCTCTGTAAAGATTCATTTTATCTGTCTTATCATTAAATATAGTATAAAGATGGAAAATCATGACTTTGGGGGCGGGGTTTGTGGGGGGGTTTTGGTAGGTTTGTTTTCATAGATTCATAGATTCATAGATTTCTAGGTTGGAAAAGACCTTAGAGATCATCGAGTCCAACCATCCCTAATCCCCATTAAACCATATCCTCAAGTAGCTCATCCACCCTATTCTTAAACACATCCAGGGATGGGGACTCAACCACTTCCCTGGGCAGCCTATTCCAGTGGCTGACAACCCTTTCAGAGAAGAAATACTTCCTAACATCCAACCTGAATCTCCCCTGACTAAGCTTATGCCCATTTCCTCTTGTTCTATCTCCCATCACTAATGTAAAGAGCCCTTCCCCTAACTCCCCACCATCTTTTCTCAAGTATTTATAGGCCGTAATCAGGTCTCCCCTCAGCCTCCTCTTCTCCAGGCTAAACAGCCCCAACTCCCTCAGCCGCTCCTCATAAGTTTTATTTTCCAGCCCCTTGACCAGTTTAGTTGCCCTTCTTTGGACTCGCTCCAGGAGCTCAATATCTCTCTTAAAGCGAGGGGCCCAAAACTGGACACAATATTCCAGGTGCGGCCTCACCAGTGCCGAGTACAGGGGCAGGATCACCTCCCTGCTCCTGCTGGTCACACTATTCTTGATACATGCCAGTATCCCATTGGCCTTTTTGGCCACCTGGGCACACTGCTGGCTCATATCAAGCCGGTAGTCAACCAACACCCCCAGGTCCTTTTCCGCCAGGCAGCTCTCCAGCCACTCCTCCCCAAGCCTATAGCGATGCTTGGGGTTTTTATACCCCAAGTGAAGGACTCTGCACTTGGCCTTATTAAAGCTCATGCCATTGGCCTCAGCCCAACGATCCAGTCTGTTCAAATCCCTCTGAAGGGCCTCCCTACCCTCAAGCAGATCGACACAGCCTCCCAGCTTGGTGTCGTCCGCAAATTTACTGAGGGTACATTCAATCCCCTCATCCAGGTCATTGATAAAGATGTTAAACAGAACTGGACCCAGCACTGAGCCCTGGGGAACCCCACTGGTGACCGGCCTCCAGCCGGATTTAGCCCCATTTACCACCACTCTTTGGGCCCGGCCATCCAGCCAGTTTTTAACCCAAAGGAGGGTGTGCCTATCCAGGCCAGCAGTTACCAGTTTCTCCACCAGAACACTATGAGAAACTGTATCAAAGGCTTTACTGAGGTCCAGGAAAACTACATCCACAGCCCTTCCCTCGTCAACCAGGCGGGTCACCCTGTCATATAAGGTGATCAGGTTTGATTGGCAAGACCTGCCTTTCATAAACCCATGTTGACTGGGCCTGATCACCCGGTTAACCTGTATGTGCTCATTAATAGCACTCAAGATAACCTGTTCCATGACTTTGCCCGTCACCGAGGTCAGACTGACAGGCCTGTAGTTCCCCGGATCCTCCTTCCGCCCTTTTGTCCTAGTTTTAGCTGGGACAGAGTTTTTTTTTTTAACAGCTAGAAGAGCTCCGTGTTTTGGTTTTACTCAGAGGCTCACTCTGAGAAGAATGCTGATAGCAAGCTGCCAAGGACTTTTCAGTGTGTCGGAGTGCAAAAACACGGCAGGATAAGGGGGGAGCATAGTTGGGACAAGGGGAACACGATTCCCCTTGTGATTTGTGTGGAACTTAAGACTGAGGGCCAAACTGGCCAATTAGTATTCCATATCATGCAGCGTCATGCCCAGTATAAAAGCGAGGGGCAGCTGGGAAGAAGGGCTTTTGCGCTTTGGCTCTTTTGCACTTTTGCTCTTTTGCGCTTGCTGCGCTGTTGCTCTGCTGTTTTTTTCTTTCTTTTCTCTCTCTCTCTCTCTGCTCCTCTCTATTTTGGGGCCTCGCGTTCATCTGGGATTTGCAGTTTTCGGGACGAGACGGGCTTCGCATACGAGGGGGTGGTGAGCATCTATACTGTATTAAATGATCTGTATTAAATCATTCTTATCTCAACCCACGGGTTTCCCGTTTATCCCTTAATTCTCTCCCTCATTCCTGGGGGTGGGGGAGGGGGAGTGACCGGCTGTGTGTGTGTGGGGGGAGGAAGTTTTCAACCTAACCCACAACAGTTTTGTTTTGTTTTGTTTTTCTTTTTGTTTTAACAGGGACTTAAAAATCATCCCAACTTTTCAGAAGACTTGTTCAAGATCACGAATTTCTCCAGCTCCTTTCCACCAAACACAATAGGCATCTAAATAAATAAATAAATAAATGATACATGTTCTGCTAAAGGTTTTACTAAAAAAGAAATAAAGTATAAATTATGGATATGTACTGGCTCAGAAGAGTTCACCAGAGATGATTGTAGTTACCCCTCCCAGTTTTCTCCAAGGAATGCCTGAGGCACAACTGCTGCCTATTTTTCTAGGTCCCTACAGAAAGCCCAGATACGTTTTTGCTCTGTTTACTGCAAAGTGTTCAAGAATAATGAAACAGTAGAAAGTAACCTGAAAAAACTGAGCATTGCAGCCCATTTAAATTACTTTTCTTGATGGACAGAGATTGATGTTGTACTGGTAACATCTAAAGGAAAGAACAAAAAAAACATTAAAAAAAAAAAAAGATGAGATCTTTTACAGTTAGTTATAGTTGAAAGACAAGACCTTCTTTGCCATAGAAAGAACAGCTATCTTTATATTCCTTTCTTAAGTAAAATAGATTATTTTAAGATGGAAAAACAAAATTTCATATATAGATCCTGATTGTCATTACAGTGTAAAGGGGACTAACAGACCTCTGGTGCATATAGCATTGAGTACCTACTAATAATGCCTTTAATTTTTACAAAATCAAGGGAATTTGCTGCATCTAATTGGACTGAGTTACTCTAATATAGTCTTCCTGAGAGATTTTTGACTAAATTTTAGAATGGAGAAATCCCAGCCAGGATCTGCATACTTGCAGCTTTTGAAAAGCTGGACCTATTTTTCAAACTGAAAATTTGCTATGGCGTTTTCTGTGTATTGGATTCCCATCTTCTTTCTTCTTTTGTCTACTTAGACTACATGATTTTTGGGTCTCAAAATGCCTTATAACATGTAGTAATTACTGAAATGTAAATGATAAGAGTTTTTTATTATTTTATTATTTGACTTTTTTCTTTCTGAATGCTGGATATCTTAAGAAGTTAAAATTAAATCATTAATAAATTTGACATTTAACAATTAATTTAATTTGACAATAACCACGCTTGTTGGTTATTAAAGTTTCTTGAAAAAAAATCTCCTTTTTTTTAGTAATAAAATATAGTGTTCCAAATATTTTCTAAGGCATAGATACTACACTAGTCAGTATAATTTTTAAAGTATAACAGTACACTGATGGAAGCATTTCTGCTTTAACATGGGAAAAGAAGTATCTGTGATACAGAAGGAATTCTTCCACATTACTTTTTTTTTTTTTTTTTTTCACAAGTGCCCTCTTACGTGTGTTTTTAGTGTTCTTTCTTTAGTCACAGTACATGTTGCCTGCAGGCTGTACAGAAATGCACCTAATGGAGGTATCAACCTGCAGAATGAATATGGACTGACCATATCCGCTTTACAGCAACACTAAGAGACTGAGAGACAGAAAAATCAAGACAAAGGAACACCAGAAGAAGCAACTGAGCTTTTATCCCTGAATTTGACAGAGTTTCATGGAGCGTTGTCCATATTTCAGCTTCTTTGAATAAAAGGTAAAAGAAATAATTGACCAATAATGTATTATTACAAGACTATATGTAATGTACTAGTATTGTGCAATGAATTGGATAATAAATGTTAAAATGTTTGAAAGATGTTGGAAATGCCGATACATCCAAATATACAAGTGGTCATTTTGGTCATCAAATTCAGTCCATGATGACATACAGTGATGTAACACACAGTTTGCAAGTCAGTATTTTATGTATTCCGTAAAACAGTAAATATTCTCATACATTCTGTGACAAGCAACTCTTATATGCATATAAAACAGAAAAAAAACCCCAACCAACAACAACAACTATAACACACTTCAGGATGAGAATAAGGATTCTGATGTATTCACGAGCTGTGATCATCCTAGGAATCAACTGTGTGCATAATCCTACAGGGAAATGCAAAATCTGATAATTCATTTGAGGGAGTCTCTAGTTTTATTTGTAAATAAATAACTATTTAGTAATCTTTAGTATGTGAGAACTTCACATAGTTAAGCAGATAAAAGATCTCCCACAAAACTATGACAATTCCAACAGGAATTATTCTAACTAGTAGCTCTCTGTGGTCAGTCTCTGGGGCTAAATAACAGGATGTAATAGTAATTATCTCATAAACAAATATCTATAGATACCAAAAACTGGATTAATTATATCTGTCACTCCTGAAACTCTGACTTTATGAGGCTATCAAGATTTTAACATGTTTCAAGTGATAGCGGTTCCAGTGATCTATTTAACCTTTTTTTACTGTTAGTTTAGACTTTTTTTCCTGAAGGTAATCCAGCTCTCCCTTGTTGTCAGTTAATGTCACTATTTCTTCTCCTTCACAGCACCTTTTATATACTCAAAGACCATCATCATGTTTCTAATCTTTATAAACCTATATTCTTCAACTTTATCCATAGTTGTGTTTCCAGGATCAATTTTCACACTTGTTACTATTTCATGGACTATCATCAATTCAATTAAACTAAGATGCTTAAAGCTGGTAATAGTATTCCAGCTGAAATATTACTGAAAGAGAAAATTGTGACTTCAGATTTTTTCCAAGGTAATAGTCCAGTTATTATCTCATTAAGTTAAATGAGTTTTCATTATTAATGTGATATTGTTGATTAACGTGTGCTGTGACTGTAACCCTATTCACCACTCTTTTAGTAATTTCTGCAGTGCTGCTGCCTAAACAGGTTTTCCACACCCTGTGGCTGTGCACCTACTTATGTCTACTTGTGTGTAAAATTTTGTGGTTTTCCTTACTAGGTTATATCTCATTATCCCTACACAGTTTCTTGTATTTGCCAAGATTATTTAGATATACACTTCTGCCCTTCGATATTTTTGCAGTTTGTCAAAATTTAGTTTGATTTCTGATTTTAATTATGAAGGTCCTTATTCTTTCCCTCCAGTTATCCAGTGGTACCAGACTTACAGAACCCTATTTGATATACTCTAGTTCAAGAGTGTGCTACTCTCTGGAAAACACTCTTGCCACTTAGGTGTTCACCTGATAACAGTATCATTTTCCTAGCTTTCTTGTGAGAATTCCATGTAAGAGTGGCAAAGCTTGCTACAATGAAGATATGTGATATCTAACACTTCCTTTCTATTCACAAAGTCTATTACCCTGTCATAGAGGAAATTAGTTTTGTTTGATATGATCTATTCTTGACAAATTCATGTTGGCTGTTACTCTTCCTTTTATCTACCAGGTAGATAAATTTGCAAATTTGTTTTGAACTCTATGTTTTACTATTTATCCAGGACTGAAGTTAACCTGATAGGGTCATACTTTTCTGATTCCTAATCTTTCTTATTTTTAAAGACAAATTGTCTATGTGTTTTTCCAATTCTTCAGAATTTCTTCAGTACCTAAAGATACTTACTGACAGTTTTGAGATTTCATTAACAACGTATCTTAGCATAAATACTTCATCAGCTCCCTCTAATTTAAAGAGAAAGTAACATAGGTAAATATGATGTCTAATGTTTCTATTCCCTGTTGTAACATGAGTTCATATTCCACTATTAAAGGAGTCAGTGACTTTTTTAATGAAGATCAAATTGGAAAAGATATCAAATTGCTTCCCTTCCCAAAGTCATTGATTGATACTTCATACTTCCCTTTGCCCTCTGCCCAGGAGGTTTTCCATGGTTTTCCTCTTATATTAAGATTTGGAAATGATTGCTTGGTTTATTCATTTGCAAATGTTAAATGTGTCACTGATTAGCAGTAACCAATAGTGTTGGATTTGCGAAACTGCAGTGCACTTCATTATATTTTTCTGATATAAAAGTAACTTCAGAAGAAAAAGAAATGTAAAATGCCATTTGAAAATCAAGCTGACTTGTTGAGTGATTCCTTTATCTGTAGGTTCCAATGGCATCAGAATACCTATATGAACCTTCAAAGAATGTTTAGGACAGTGGCAAAGGAGAATGTCTTATTCCTCAACACCCTGTGCATGGAGAGGCCTCTCAGAAAGCCTGCAGATCACTCAAACCCGGATGTCTGCTGATGTGCCAGAACATTTAATGCTATAGTATTGATACACTTCCACTGCCTGGCACCTGTGGCCAAACATGTTCTTGAAAGTTGTCCCTAGCTGGACCTTGCACCACGCTTACATATTCACTGCCTATACTGACAGGAAATCCAGTTCTGAAGTTAGCTTTGAAACATCACTACAGAGAATGTAGAGGTGTGCTTGTGAGTGTGCATGTGAAAACTAATATAGTGTGCATCGATTGATTAATATAGATTTATTTTACTTCTTTAAAAAGAATTACAGACAAAGGAGAGCAGCAGAGATGGTGTGCAGCCTGGCATGAAACTGAAATTAAATGTTCTTGTTGCAGGAATTATTTGTCTAGTGCGAGGTGACCACCAACAACTGGTATTGCTGTTGCTAGGAGCTATCAAAAGAAATGTCACTCTTCACAGCAAGTGATGAAATTTGACATATGGCATCAAAGCATCATTAAAACTACACCTGCTGCAGAGAAGGTTGTGTCTTTCAGAAAACTTTCTAGCAGAAAAGGTTATTCTGAAAATGCAAAAGGGTATGCCTGATTTTCTTTATTTTTTAGTAGGTAATTAAGAAGCAGGAAAAAGAAAAAGAAATGAAGAAATATCTAGACTTCTTGTTTCTCAACGTCTTATGGAGATAAAAACCCAAGAAATTAACAACAGCATTTCCTTATAAAGTCTACAGTAATAAATACAGTTGATCATAAATAATTAATTCACATAGCTGGAACTGTTACCCCATCATTTCTCAAAGGTTCTGTACTGTATTCTTCAGCTATTACTTTAATGAAGCTTCCCCATTAGTTCTGCTAGCATTTTTAAGTATGAGTATTGCAGATTTTGGTCACAAGCCCCAAATAATTTGATTTTCAGTTTGTTGATACACACATTGACCTATGCATAAGAAAATTACTGTTGATTTCAGTAGAAATCAGCATTTCACTTTCTGAGTTGTCACTGAATTTACGCTTTACAAGAACACTATTTCAAGGTAATTAAGATTTCTGTTTTAATTATATATGTGATTTTATTCCTAATTTTGAATGGAATTTTCATATTTTCTATGTTTCAGCTCATACAGCTCTTACTCCTGTTTCAGATAAATAAATAAACATATAAAGCCTTGTTTATTGCCTGTGCAGCTTTCTTGGAATTTATTGCTAGAAAATAATATATATAAAAAGAGGATTCAAATAAGAATTTGAATCTATAAATTTGAATTTGCTATAGAAAGGATGTTTATAAATTTGCAATGTGCCCTTACTGCGAAGACTGAAAACCAAAACAGGTTAAAAAAAAAAAAAAAAAGGAAAAGAACAAGAAATAATGATTCTGCATATTAAGTAATGACACAGAAAAAAAGCTATCAAGTATTACTAATTATGTTGCTTCACTAAAATGGATATAATCACGATATCATTCACATTTTTACCTCTTCTCCTCCATAGTTCTCCATGGATTAGCTGTCTAGAGACTTCCAAACTATGTTTTATTACTAGCTCTGTCATAACCTCCTAGGTAACTGTGGTCAGATCATTGCTCCTGAGTTTCATTTTGCCAGTCTGCAGAATAGTGGTAGTGTTACTGAAAAAGTGCAAGGTATTAATATTGGTGCTTCAATTTCATTCCTTTAAGCTCATGTATTTTGAACCTTTCCATAGAGAATGAATGTTGCATATGTTGACTTCTGTTAATAAATACAAGCTGCAGTTACTGAAGGAAAATTCCTGTCCACAGTCCCACAAGTTAGTAATGTTGAAGCCAATAAGAAGACAGTTGATTTGCACAATTCTGCTTTCTCACAAAGAAAACAAATTTTTATTTTTCTATGAATCTGTCTCAAATGTTGGGTTTTAGAGAGTGATACTAAAAAACGGGAAAGGGAGGCCTAGATCCTAGAACTGATTCAGAGTCAGAGTTTGCAAAGTCAATCTTTGGCTAGAATAGACAAGATTTTCTCCACCAGTCTTTCTACTGTGCAGTTAAATTTTAGTTTTGCGCTACAGAGTTGCAGGAAACTGACCTTTCATATTGTATGCATCCTTTCACGAAAACTCTCCTCCTTACAATAAAAAAAGTCTCTCAATGCTAGATTATGTGTAGGATTGCTCTCTTATAACTCAAGTTTAATGAACACTAACCTAAAAAAAAGAAAGAAAAGATAAAAGACTCTGTTAACATGTCCTGAAGTGGCTACTTGCTTTCTCAATGTATGTACTATGCACACAGGAGTAGCTCTATTCAAGTTTCTGTCTTAATTTCCTAATATTTAAGATACTGTCTTGAACAATTCATCTAGTTCTTCAAAAGAAAAATATTTTGTTCTTTTCTTCAGAAGACTAGAGAATAAGAAACAATTTATTATTTTTTTTTAATCTGAACAAGCTTATCAAAAAGCCAATATGATAGATATAAATCCAAAGGGAACACAGATGATTTTGTTACAGTGGTAATAAAGGGAAGTTTTACCTTGATCTTTCTCTTTTGTAAGAGGCAAATATATAGCTACAGAAAGTGATTTGTTAATCATACTCTTGAGCTAATTTACAATGAAGTTGTGAACTTAACAAGCATTTCAATTATACGACTAAAATAGGAATGATACAGCTGGCAAAAGACCACAAAAATTTTTTCAAATGGCTTGAGAGAATGTGTTGTCTGGGTTTAAATCCAGACATTAGGAGAGTAGTATGTTAAAAGAATACATAAAACTCGAAGTGCTACATGTATTTTATGGTATTTCTTTCAGATGGCATTATTTCAAGGTCAGAATCAGCTACAGCCCAATAAATAAATAATCTTGAGCAATTATGTTATGATTAATAAAGGCTTTGGGAACACTTATTACTTTCAGGTTTAACTAAATCAAGGACAGACCAAGAAATCAGTGACCAAATTTGGAAGTATGCAGCTACAGATACTATACCACTCAGGTAAAGGAGGAAGACTTTTAACTTCTGCTGCCCAGCAGTGCAAAGGGTTCCACATCAGTAAGGTCTATTTGTCTGTTTATTGTCATTTTAAAATGAGCCACCCTGAGAAAGCGGGTTGCAAATATGGTTGGGGTTGGTTGTTTTTTTTTTCCAAATTTGCCATGATGAAAAAGGTAAAAGAATGTAGAACCAGTCCAGACTTTGTCACCACTCTGTCTTGATTTTCCAATACATCACTAGAATTTGTAAGGATTTGCTAATGAATGTCAATTCACCAGTTTGAATATCAGCAACTTCTTTGAGATTAACATCTTTATAGATGAAAACCTCATTCTTACACTTTTAGAGATCATAGAATCATAGAATGGTTAGGGCTGGAAGGGAACTTCAAAGGTCATCTAGTCCAACCTCCCTGCAAGGAACAGGGATATCTCCAACTAGATCAGGTTGCTCAGGGCCTCGTCCAACCTGGCCTTGAACGTCTCCAGGGATGGAGCATCCACCACCTCTCTGGGCAACCTGTTCCAGTGTTCTACAACTCTCATTTGAAGAAGAAGGAAGAAGAGATCTTCTTCCTGCATTCAAATAAACCCTTATTCTGAGTTAAAATTCTTAAAATTACTTTCTCAGCTCCTAACATCTATTACAATTGAGCCATATTTATTAGTGAACAAACTCTATGTATGTTTTCATATCATACCTTAATTTGAGCATTCTCTGACCTTCTTTTCTGTCCTTCTATCATGGCATTACTGATGGGACCTACAGTTAGTGCTACATATCATGGATTTACCCTAATTCTGAATGTGACCCCCAGAACTTTTTCTGTTTAATTTTATAAACCCAGCCCTATTCTATCATTCATTTCTGAGGCTCTTTCCTGAGATAGTGCTGTGATTTAGAAGTACTTCCCAGATCCTAAGTTTAGATGTCAATATCCTAGTGCACCCCTAGCTTATGTTGGCATATAATATCTTTTTTCCTTCATCTACCCTCTGTTTTGTGGAAAGAAAATAAAGGTGCCCAGATTGAAAAGGAACATCGAAACCAGGGACAAAGACATCCAGGCTACTTTGCAGGAGGGTAACTGATGTGCATCTTAACGTAGCTTACAAGACAATTCTCTTAGTTTGGTAAGGGAAATAAAAAATGTGAAAATAGGTTAAGTTGTTTCATTAATATTTCCTTCTCTGTGGGTCACAAACTGTTCACAGGATTGGTTTTCCATTGTTTTCCTATTTCTATTTGTTGAAATAGGATGCCTTAACTTTATCCAGACCTTAAGTTTTAGTGAAGTTTTGAGTTTTGTAATGACTCTCTTTTATGGGATATATTTTGATGAATCTACTGGTAATGAAATGTTTCAGACTGATAATGCAAGAAAACTGTATTCTACAAATATCTTCCATTTAATTTTTTTTTTCACTTTGCTTCACAAATATTCCTGACTGTGATTCAAGAAGAAGTAATTGAGGGATCAACAGTGAAACCTAGATTTATGCATTCATAAATCTATTAAGCCTGCCAGGAAGAAAGCTAATTCTGAAAACTATTTGTTTACTGGAAGTTCAGTAAGTTTACTGGAAGTGAACCCATTTAGTCTCTTTGAGGAAGTAATGAAATCGTAATAAATTTTTTATTAATAGTAATCAAGTCCAAGTTTAAAATTACACTAGTTGAGAGCTGAAAAAATTCAAAGCCTTTAGCTGTCTTATGAGCCACTCAGTATCACCAAATGCGTTTTTGTTCTTTCATTTTTTTTACTTGCTTTGAATAGTTAGTTCGTCTTATGCATATTCTTTTTGTTGATAGTCTACATTTCACTCAACCACATGATAATGCTTGTGTGTATGTGTGTTTTATGGAAATATTTTCATTCAATTGAGTCCCAGCATTTGCAAAGGCAGTGAGTCGTTATTCTACATTCTGAAGGACATAGCATGTCAGTAACAAGAATATGTATTTGTGGCTTTTTCACATAAAATTTCGCAGAGATCTCTTTTTCAGTGTAGTTGTGATCAGTAGAGACAAAGTACTTAGAAACAATAGCTATTAGTTTCTGTGATTTATATGTGGAATTTAAATAATTAACACCACCTTCAAGTTTTCACTAAAGGAAGAAAAAATTACTCTGAACTACTAAATTCAATTTTTATTGTAAGTAACTACAAAGGGAGAAACAGATTTTAAACGTAAAACACCAGTCTAATTTTCTTACCAGTATGAGCTTAGATATTCACTTGTTTTTTGGCTGGGAGGTTGTTTTAAACCTAGTTTAGACTGACACTATCATTTTCAAGCTGCTAGTTTCAATTGCATCTGGAAGTCATTTGCTGTTGTCCAGGAGGGATAAATGCAGGAAATGGTGTGTAAAATTCTGAGTTGTGTAGTAGCCTTTTATTCCACACACATAGGCATTGATGTCTGCAATGGAAGTTCTTCAGTAACTTGTCTCCAGCAGTAAATTACGTATACTTCTCTGACATACAATAAATTGCATTTCTTACATTATGGCTATAATCATGGCACTGGAGTTCAGTTCTTTTCATCACGAGTTTTGTTTCTCAGTGGTTGATAAGCTGGTGGGCCTCATCAAGCTTAGATTGCACCCACCTGTATTATAATGCCTTCACCTCTTCTCAGCAAATGTCTACAATGAAGTCACAGGAAAAAAAAAAAAATCTGTAATACAGAGTTTGCTATTATGGATAGACTGATACATCCATCAAACTATTAACTTTACATGTTTATGTCTGTTTATCCCATAGAGCTCATAGTCTTTCATGATTAATCTGCACTAAAAGTAGGAAAGGAAAACAGCAGTCAGTAAAGTATAATACTCTGTTGATCTCAGTGTGCACAGGGTTTAGTGTCCTGAGTCTAGTTCAGAGACAGAAATAATGAAAAAGGTTAATCTCCTTTGTGCTGAAGACAAGTCCATTTTGTCTTGATGCAAAGAAAGAAAGAAAGAATCCCAGGATCTGAAGATTGAAGACTATATTTATTTTGGCAAATCTCGTTTTCCATTGGATAGTGAACATCCATTTTCCTTTGCGTTTCTCTTCTAATATCTTTACAGGATCTGTTTTTTGTCACCACTTCTGTGTCTTGCTTGCTGTTTGCAGACTAGTTTCAGTTGTGTTTTCTGAACAATCACTTGAAAAGTGCTCAGAAACAGCATGAATAAGAATGATACGAGAGAACTTGGCATCTCATAGGCATTGCATATGTGTCAGGAGAAAACTTTAGCTTCTTTTGCCTAGGGTTTCCAAAGACAGTAAGTTAATGGTCTAGAAGCATACTTTCATTGTTCTCATTTGTAGCATTTGGTTACAGGTTCATATTAAATATCATGTCTTCTCTGACTATAGTGTTACTATGGAGTCTTCATAACAGTTTTTGAATCTCGGTTATTATGTCCCATTACTTCCTCATTACACTAGTAAATACTTGCCTATATAGTCTTGAAAAAATATATAATGAAAATTCAGGTGCCTGACTATACATGTATTAGTGATACATGTGAAAATTAAAGGAACTAAAGCCTCAAACTTACAATATGTGTTGTGAACTACCAGTAATAGTGTATCCCTGGATTATTTACACACAGTGGTTTACTTATATTAAAATAGCTTTTAAATTTCAGGAAATCTTTCAACCATTGCATTATTTCATTTGGACTACATGCTTTCTAGTAACCTTTTCAGATTCTTAAAAAAAAAAAAAAAAAAAAGGATTATTAGTGAGCGTTCCTACACCTACTCAACGAAAGCAGCAAAATTCATTTTATACAGCTTTTACAACAGAATCCCAAACTACAGTGTTTCATTAGGATATTAGTGCATGCCGCAAACATGAACCCTGTCCTTTATTGCCATTTGTAGGAGATGACCTAGAAATCCGGTTTCAAATTAGTATGATACCAGACAAATTGATTGATACATGTCAGTGATGACTGCAGTTCCTATATTTCAGAATATCTAACATGGTTATTTCAAAAGCATAAATAAATTACGTTTTTAACTTTATCTACTTTAAAACAACTTCTCCATCTGGCTACAACTTCATTGCGTGTTTCAGATATGGCAGTAAATTTTAATATGTTAGCATGGAATGTAAGTGATGCCACATCTGGTAACCACAAATTCGTATAGTTTGGCTATTTAATTTTCATCATGCTAAATAGCTTAGTGCTTTAAAACAGCCTATTTTAGAAACAAAAAAGAATAATGTTTCAACTGTAATGTGAATTTTTTTTAAAATAATCATTCAAAACTGCATTCAGTGTGAGTGCAGTGACAGTTGCTACTAACTTTGTGCCGAACTCATGCCTCAACAGTGCTGAAGTCATGCCTCAACATTTCTCTAGCCTTTCTCATGAAACCTATTCCATCGGAAAATTTCCTAAGAAAGCAAAGAAACTGATATTTGAAGAAAATGAGCTGAGCTGTTTTGAAATTATAGAAAAATAGTGAGTTTCTAGCAGTTGGTATGTCTCTGTATCATCAATAATTCCTTCTCCCATTCTCCCTTTCCACAATTCAAATTACGAATATAACTTTAATTTCCACCTGCACCCATTTTGCTGGACTTTGAATTGTAATATGTGCTATTACTGACCAACTGAACACTGTTTTGGTTTCAAAATGTTAATTACTTTACATTTTTGTTAATGATTCCTTACAGCTTGGCATAGCTATTGTTTAGTGTTATAAAATGTTAAAATAAATGTGACAACGACATGTTGATAACCTACTATCACTACTTTAACCAGTGTAAGGCAAACAGTGGAAATTACATAGTAATTCTGCATAGTCTCCCAATGATTTCATGTTTCAGGTTTCATGATTCAGATGTTATGTATTTCTGCCTCTTTCAACCACCCTCCCACCTCTCAGCACTACAAATCAGAGGACGGTTGGCTGTATTCAGAAAACAAGGAACATTTGCTTTTTTTTTTTCCTTCCCCACACAGGTATTGGAAAAGAATCATTCTGTCAGGATAGGTCCAGAACAAGAGTCTGAGACAAGAAATCTGAAGCCTCTAGGAGGTTGTGCTGTTTCTTAGCCAGTTTTATGAGCTCTCCTGCTACCACATCCAGAGCAACGTTAGGCATACTTATGAAACATCACCTCCATTGAATGGATAGCCATGTAATGCTGGCACTGTTTTTTAGTTACTTAATTACTGAGTAGAACACTATTAAGACTATAGGATTCCCTTTCTGAATATTCTTAGTTAGGAAACTGAGGTTTAAATAATTTCTGCTGAAGGAGGATTGAAGTCCACTCTGAATTCTGCAAGGATGTTCCAAAGCCTCCAGGTTATGGATGCAATATTCCTACCATGATCAAAACCATGACAAGGGAATGAGTTGTAAAAAATATTTTTATAGATAAAAGTGTTTGATAACTTTATTCTCTAATTCATGAAAGATATTGTAAAGAAAGAAGCTACAAGCTCTTTTACTGTAATTATTTCAAGAATATAATGAAATTATAAACTTGTCTAATCTCTGTTCAACAGTTTATGTAATCTTTTTTTGAAACTACTGGAAAAGAAATCCTTGTAACTTTGAAGAAATTGCAACAGTACTTCCATCCTCAAATGGAAAGCAAAGAAATACTTTCCATGTACTGTCATCTTCCATGAAATATATTCCCTTCAGGCAGAATTATTCTAGGTTTTCTTTATTGATACATCATCATCATCTGTAGATAACATTGTGTTATTTAATTTTTCCCAACTGTATTCTTACAATTGGAAGCCACGACACTGTCCCCAGCACTATTATACTTAGTGCTTCTGTTACGTATTTTCTTACGATTTTGAAATGACCTTTTCCTTTCTTTGAGATCTAAACCTTACAGTTCATTGTCAAATAACTGTGAGTCATAGAATCATAGAATCATAGAATCATAGAATCATAGAATTATAGAATCATATAATGGATTGGGTTGGAAGGGACCCTAAAGATCATCTAGTTCCCACCCCCCTGCCATGGGCAGGGAAACCCTCCACTACACCAGGTTGCTCTAAGCCTCATCCAACCTGGCCTTGAAAACTTCCAGGGATGGGGCATCCACAACTTCTCTGGGCAACCTGTTCCAGTGCCTCACCAACCCCTGAGTGAAAAATTTCTTCCTTATATCTAATCAAAATCTGCCCTCTTTCAGTTTAAAGCCATTGCCCCTTGTTCTATGACTACACGCCTTTGTAAAAAGTCCCTCTCCAGCTTTCCTGTAGGCCCCCTTTAGGTACTGGAAAGCTGCAATAAGATCACCCCAGAGCCTTCTCTTCTCCAGACTGAACAGCCCCAACTCTCTCAGCCTGTCCATAGGAGAGGTGTTCCAGCCCTCGGATCGTCTTCGTGGCCCTCCTCTGGACTCGCTCCAGAAGCTCCATGTCCTCCTTGTGCTGGGGACTCCAGAGCTGAATGCAGTATTCCAGGTGGAGTCTCATGAGAGCAGAGGAGAGGGACAGAATCACCTCCCTCGACCTGCTGGCCATGCTTCTTTGGTTGCAGCCCAGGAAAGTGGTACTATTGTAAGTTCTTGCTGTCTGTTGATATTTTATCATTATCACTGGAAACTTTAATAGGACTGAGTAATACCGGTGTTCCTGAGACTAATGCCAGTTGAATTTTGGTATGTCTCTGATTTAATTTGTTTCATTGAAAGATCCAATATCTTCATGTATTATAGGAAGCAATCCTAGGCAAATGGCTTATTTTGGCATCCTTCTGAGCTATTCAAGATTTGAAGCCTTAGTTAAATTAACTTTGTTTCTGAGTGTGACTCTGCTACAATATTTTCCCCATCACTGTTAAATCATCAGTTATCTCAGTCTTTTAATAATCTAGAAAACTTGATTCTTTAAATATTTGAGGCGTTACTATGTATAACCTTGCTCTGTGCACACTTTGATGTATGCATTTTGTGCCTTAGTGTAGTAGCACAGGAAAGCTTGGCAAGGTGGCCGCTGTCAAGCAAAGCTGAGGAAAGAAAAACTGTTCCTTGGGCTACTTCATTTGGTTTCTGATAACAAGAAAGAGGAAGTGACTTTTTCCACAGACAGAGGAAGCAAAACTTCCACTGAGTTAGGAATAATTCAAGAGTATTTCTCATGGTTTGTTTGTTTGTTTGTTTGTTTGTTTTTTAAAGAGCTTTTAGTTTTGAGCCAGCACTCATCCTAGCTAAGACTGTTTTGTCATAGGCTGTCACCAAAGCACATTTTAATTTATATGTAAAGGCAAGACAGACTTGATGTTCAATCTGATTCTACATACTATGGATAAAAAATAAATTTTCATGAACTAGAGGCATTTATTTATGTACTGAAAAGATAAAATGAGAACAATTACCTCAGAGTGTGGAATAGTTATTCTTACTTCAGTAGAATTGATAATCCTAAATTAAACCAATGGCTTAGTTGTGCTACTCTCTGTAGCATCATAAAGAAGTTTCTACCTATTAGCTAAGACATTATTGTACAACACCTTTAAAAACAATTTCATACACTTTCTAATGTATTGTAATTTTTTTTAAATATTAATTTCTATAAGAAAACTTCTGAAGTACTGTTGCAATTAAGATGAAGAGATCTTAAAAAAAAAAAATAACAACAACCCACCAAAAACATGCCAGGCTCCTCAATATCAAAATAAAACCATCCAGCTGTTCATACTGCATTCATAGAAAACTGCAAGATTCTTCTATAGGTCTATAAAGCAGTATGAGTATACATACCACTTTTATGATGTTTATGCTTTTCTCTGAGACACCACAAAGGGGCTTGCTGCCCAACATTTTTAGCTGTCAAGTACTGCCATGGTTGAATGAATGTTAACTTTATTCAAGTAGTATTATGGTTACTTTGCTATTCTGATTTTATCTGAGAGATGAGTATCCATTTTTGCCTTTAAAAGATTTTTCTTTTTCTTTTTGAAAACCGAAATTCATTAAAGTAAAAAGACTATGCAGTAACCTACACTGGTTGACCAATAAGTATACTACAGTAAACAAAACACATGCTTTTAAATTTATAAGTACTTTGGTTTTCATGTTTTACTAAAGGTTTCAAATGAGGAAAAGAAATTCAAAATACAACAAGAAAGAGGCGGGGTTTTTTTTGTTTTGTTATTGGTTTGTTTTGGGTTTTGTTTTATTTTTGATGTATAACATCTTCCTCATAGGACTGGGGAAAAACAGCGCAGAATTGTATAGAAAGTTTTCATAGTGTGGCAAGCACAACAGCTGATGGTGTCCCAGTTGTCTGGAAAAAGCTGAAAAAGATATTTCTAGATCAAATTGGAAATTTCAGGTGTCCTTGAATAATTTCTGGTTTTCCTTCATTCAAAACTCCTGTTAAAATGAATGGAAATATTGTATTTCTAGAATTGAACAGGAGATAGTTGGCAGCACAACAACCGAAGGCAGAACTGTTTAATCAAGAAATTGCAGCAACTGAGAACACTGTAAAACTGAGTCTTATGAGCTGTGAAAAAAAAATCTTTCTAATTCAAAATCAATAGAATAAATTTCCAAGATTAAAAGAAAGTATATAGGGCTGGGAGAAAATTTCATAATTAGGTGTTACAAATATATCTCAGTTAGTCCTTCTTCATGGAGAGATATAAAAGCACAACAAGAAAGCAGTAGGTGAAGAAGTAGTTCCAGTAGCTACTACAAGTGACTTTAGTTTCAAGATAGGTTGACTTGTCTAATTTTGCCTGCTTTTTATAAAGCCAAAGTGAGAGCTTTCTCAATAGTGGAAATTTCTTCCCACTAAAGACTGTCTGAAATATTATGAAACCTGCCACGGGAAAAAAAAATATATAAATCCCCTCAAAATCTGAAATAGAATTCTTTGAGCTGTTGGTTTCTTATTTGGAAGGTTTCTTTCAGTTTTGCTTTACCCTGAAAAAACAAGTAGGCATCAGGTAGATGAATGCTGAAGTATTCAGCTGTTCACCACCTGTTCCACTAGTCGTAGATGAAAGAGATGAGTGCCTCAGTTCTCTGTATTCCTTAGGGTTCAGAGTCAGGGTGGAGCTACGTACTGAAGGATCCAAGGAGCTACTACATGACTTGACCTCCAGCCTTTGCCTTCATATGTCTCATATGGAAATTGATCTCCAGAAAACAAACATGAAATGATGGTTTCAATTTTCTAGCTGGAAAATATGACTTCTACAAAAGAGCTGTTCTCTACTGGAAATAGTTCCACCTGAAACATCTTACACAGCTACAGCCGCCACTTCTTCCAGACTCAGTTTATCTGTCCACAAAAGAAGTAAAATGTATGTACCTTTAATAAGAACTTCTCAACAAGTAAGTCAACTCTGTGTTTCTCTGTCAGTCCAGCCTCTCCATAATTCTTGCAGAAAATATTTTGCGTGTAGAAGGGAAAGTTCAGAAAGTTCTCCTAGTGCAACACATAAAAGGTACCATGTAAAGTGAAAATATTATTAAAAAGTCAGTGAGGTCAGAACTCCATTAGGTGAAAAAAAACCTGAAATGAGATCTTTCAGGGAGACTGAATCTGAAGCAATGGCTTTGCCAAGCTGCAGCCAATTTGTATTTATATCCAGTAGATTCAATACATATAAACAAACTATGACTGAACTCAGAACTGAAGTTGACTCCCCGCCTCCCACCATTACAAATAGAATATTAGCTATTTGGAGGAAAAAAAAAAAACAGCTAGGAAGGATAATATAGTGTTTCTTTCTAGAGGCAGGAACTCATATCATATTGTTGATTAAAACAGGACTATTTATAAATAAGCCTGCTTCAAAGTGAAGGTCAGAGATAGCCTAAGCAAAAAAATGAATAGCCCAGATTAAAATGTTAATGTTCTATCTAAAATGCACAAAACCAAATGCAATCTCATTTAGTGACATTTCCAGAATTACAGCAGAGTTTACTACATTAATCTGTTAGTTATACATTTTCATCAATCTGAAACAGAAACAAATCTCTAGGGAACAGGAATTGAAGATTCTGAACACTTGAATATCTGCAATCTTGAGCAAGTTCATCTGGGCTTTTTAAAGAATATTTGTGACTCATTTCTTTCAGGTAAATAGACCAAGACAGGAAGAACAGTCGAATATTGGTAATAGTTTCCTGGCATCACTGAAAACTAAGACTAATTATTGAGATTGAAATTGTGGAAATTACTTCTGGGCGTTTAAAAGCCATATTATGACGGATGCACCATATGCTATAATAATAACAACTCTAAGCTCATCTTGGTTTTTGTATTTGGGGTCAAGTTCAGACAACTTCTGTTTTCTGAACTTGAGGTAGCAGTAGATGTAACACAGGATGTAGTTTCGCCTATAAATGCTAACACCTCCGTCAATGATTGTGCCTGGACATTTGTTTTACATTTCCTATGCATGTCCAATACTGCAGACAAGGAAATAGAAATGAAAATGTTTTTGTGCTCCTAATATCCTTGACTGTGTGTTTAGTAGCCTGTCTGTGTGTTTTACATGTGCACAATATGTATTAATAGTATTGACAAAGTGTGGTGTACATCTGCTTTCCACTTGGCTCAACTCTTTTCAACCCATCTTTGAAGCGTTCTCCTTTCTCTGGGACTGCAACTCAGTTAATATGAGTTACTATATTAGTTGGGGGCTCTACAATTCACTTGAGGTGCTCCACAGTATTTGGACAGTAAAAAGGATCTTTTGCAATTTGTATGATTTGGGGAAGAAGTCCCTGAGAAACCAGGAGGTGAGGCTTAAAAGATACTTACAGCCTCAGACAGAAAATCTATCCAATGTCAGTTTCTACAACTGTGTAGCAGAAGATTTGTAGGTTTTAATAAGGTTTTTTTTTGAAACCTTGGGTTTCTTCTAGTTCAAATCTGAAAACGAAGCCTGGGGAGCAAGACTGTGTAAAATGAAACATCAAGGATGGATGAAGGAGACTGCTGTAGGCAAAACAAAAATAATGTCGAATGCCTTCCACCAAAGGGTTTGATGAAGTTTCATGTCAAATGTCTATCAAATTGCATCTATCCTATTCTCCAGAACTACCTTTTCTGGTGGTCTTTTAGTATCTCTAACGTGTTGTTTATTTCTCATGATTTTACCATGTTGCACAAACAACATGTATGTGCTCCCCCCTGACATGGCCCTGAGGCACCGCCAGCCCTGCCTGTCCCTTACCACCCCCCAGGACTCCCCCCACTCTGCCCATAGCCCGAGATCCCACTGCAGCCCCTCAGGCTGTCAGCTCCTGCCCCAGCAACATCCCAGATGGTCCAGTCTCCAGTTCCCCACAGCCCTGCCCTGCCCAGCCAGGGGCTCACCCGCAGACCCATATCCCAGCCTGGCCGTGGTCCATCCCAGCCTGGCCGTGGTCCATCCCAATCCCCAGGGAGTCACCCAGTGCCTGGGGTGGGGGCTGTCCCTGGTGCCCCCGGCTGCCTGCACCTTACAGATGCGTTGGGAGCTCCCGCTGCTCCTGGTGCCCTGGTCCCCAGGAAGCCACCCTGCTCTTGCTGCTCCCTACCACCCATCTCATTCTCTCTAGTGAAAGATCGTGGAGTCATCCTTTGCAGGAAAACCAAACCACTGCTAAAGCTCCCTTGCAATGCACTGTTGATGTTGTGCTGAGATACACATGGGGATACTTAGAGATAAAAACAGAAGTTAAGTATGCAGCTCACATAAACATATATTTGCTAAGCTGCACAACTTAACCTCTGTCTTGTACTGAAACAGGTTCCTAATAGCCCAGTCATTTTTGTGGCTCCATGTAGAGCCAAAGGGCATTTCCATGGCTTTACCTTTGCATTCAGTACCTTTCACAGAGTCCTAAACAGCTTTGTCGGGCAACTTCTGCTGGCAGGGGGCTCTGTCCACTGCTATGCCATCTTTAAGGATAGATGCTGCAATCTATTTCCATATTCATCAGCATTAACCAATATATCATCTACTACCGATTTTATTTACTGTATTCAAGAGGCTCAAGATACCATTCTTTTCAAAGAAAACAAACAACCATCTCTTAAGTAAACCCATGGAGGCTGTGACTTTCTATTATCCAAAGCAAATACACTCTGAAAAAAGACACGATATGGCAAAAAAATACAGGAAACAAAAGATGCAGATTTCTAAACAAAGTAACTTAACTCAACAAACCAACCTAACTAAACCGATGCATAATACATAAACTAAAATTAATATAATAAATATGAGAAGAGTGTCTCAGCTTGCCTGTTCTCATTATTCACTTCTATGCTAGTTTGAAGATTTGTGAAAGCAAAAGGAAAATGTGAAAGCTTCATTGTTCCGGAGACAATAATGGTATTGATTTTTCATTAAGATGCACCTTTCTTGATAAGGTCACAATCCTCTCCTTGGCTTAGTGCTTCAAGTTTTCTTCCTTCCTGTCCCTGGTGGATTTCTGATAACAATTAAAAGAAATTCTGAAATCTTGACATGAATTTTTTTATTTTTCTCACAGCTCTTGGAATCTCATTTTGCTCTATTCTTTGAAACTGCTATCTCCATCATTGTTAGTTGCATATAAGAGGGCTAAGTCACAAAATATTTATGTCTTAATAAACACAAAACAGAGCATTTGCATTCAGCAATGAATGATATTGCACATGTAGGTATTTTTTTCAAAATAAATATCTTTATTTCTAGGTAATTACTTTCTTTCTAGGTAAGTCTTTCATAATATAACAAAAAGAGCCTGAAAGCTGGCTTACCCTGCTCTATATCCTGTGTTCTAGCCCTCCACTTAGAACCTCTTTGGAAATTAAGAATGATTTCTGATCCTTACACAAATCCTACTCCACATTGCACGCAATTTCTGGGTCGCAGTCTACAGAACAAAAGAAAAAAAAAAAGAAAATGTGTTGCTACTGTGTTTCTATTTGATTTTTTAATGAGTTGATTTCTTGGAGTTCTATGGGGGCTTGTCTCTTGAAATTTTATTAGCAATAACTCACTATGCTGTGAGCAGAGACATGAGAAAATTCTGGTTTCTTCATATTTTTGTTTCTCTCAGTCTTCTCATCTATGTAACACGAAGGAAACGGAGCTTACTTTCCCAGTCCATTATCTTTCTAGTTTGCATAAAGTTAAAAGGCCACCTCATCTTTGCTTAATTCTTCCTCAGCCTGCAGCAACAAGGACACTTTAGTCCAAAATACTGTTGATACTGAATTTTGTGCTCAATGAGACTCTTAGGAATAATTAGCGTTCCGATAGGTCCACTACTTTATTACTGTTACATTTAACATAGAGTTACTGCTACTGCATATGGGACTCACACAGCTTCAGGAACATATTCAGTGAGACATCAACTTGAAGTGAGACATAATTAATTGCAAATTAATTAAGTTATTTAAGGCCCTGCTGTGCAATACTGATGCCAGACTGAGCTGTCTGTTCTGTCACGTTTGAAAGAAAAAAATAAAGGCCTTGTAAAACACAGAATTTTATGACAAATTAAAAAAAAGAAATTCTAAACAGAGAATGTTAAAGTGACATTTTAAAGTGATACTTTTGGATTATACTTTAGTTTGAACGCAGTTTTACACAAGATCTAGTTTAAAACTTAATTCCAGTGAAAGCGTGTGCTGTTATAGAGCAGTACTCTTAGGGCATATCTCAAACTAACTTTTGGCATATTTGTCCGGCATCACTCATGGCTTTGGTTCACATGAAACTGTTCTTCAGCCTAGTGCAAGGTCACCTAGGTATTCCTGTTTGTTAAGGGATTTACACAAATTTTATGGCATCGACTAGAACTTTAGAATAATAATGTACTTAGACCTTTTTAGTGTCTTGAGTATTGCTATAAGTAAATGGAGTTTATTTAAAACCTAATTGGAAAAGGCTTTCCTGGAAAAATTGGGGGGGGGGGGAGGGATACAGTTGAGCAAGCTCCAGAAGATGAACATTCTCTTAATTATGAGAGACTTCTATTACAAAAGAAAAACACCAGGCTCAGTTAGCCATAAGCTTATACAATAGAGACTCATCTAGAATCTCCATGAGTCTTCCACTAATTTGAAATACTGTAGAGTAGTCTATTAATTTAGGTAGGAACAGAATCAGATCCAAACCCACAGTTAGATTTCTATGGGAGACTGGACTCATACATAAATTTTTTCCTTTGTTGTAAGCAAATATCCTGTGAGTCAGTCTCATCATTGTAATCAGTTCTGACAGTAAAAGAGGGAAATTAAATATGCCAATAATTAATTTATTCAGCTGAAATTAATTGCACGCCCTTTAAAATATTTAATAATTGCTTTTTTTAGTTTTGTTTTGAAAATATTTTTTCTTCTGGGACAGGTATTTTTAGTAAATGATTATTAGTTCTAAACTACTTTTATAACAACTCTTCTTGTGAAAGGAACATGAGTAGAGCTCTCTTTGAGCAATTCAGCTGAATCATGGGATACTATCAATGAGGGAATAATTGCTCCAAGGAAATCAGTGAAAGATTTGTCAGTAATTGGAGTGGGTCCAGGATTTCACTTTTATAAATTTTTTGACATCTAAATCTGTAAGTATAAAATCAAAACTAGATTTTTGTCAGATGAAAATAAATTCCAGTGGTTTATTGGAGAATATTTTAAAATTTCAGAAAATTAAAATCTATATTATTTGTAATGTTATACAAACGTAGGTCTGACTACTGAGTTTTCTAAACATATTATAAAACATTTGACATATTAAATTTGAAACATTTGCAAAGCTAAGAGAGGCAGAAATATATGTTTGATTTTAAAGGTAGTAGCTCAAAGGAAAAATGAAAACAAGATTTATAGCCATTTTGATAATAATTTCTATTGATACACAAGAGATACTTGGAAAATGTTAGTCTGCTTTTGGTTTTGTTTTGTTTTGGTCGTGCGTTTCTATTTATTTTTTCCTCTCTTACAAATGGATGATGCTGTATTTCACCTTTTCTGATTTCACTGTTATATTTGTAACTTGAAAATGCATAGTCACGCATTCTGGCAATTAAATTAACCAAATACTAACAAAGAACCTCAACATACTAAAAAAAACTTTTAAATTTCTGTGTTTTCATTTTCTTGTCAATTGTTAACGTTATGCTTCCGTTACTTTTTCAGTTCCCCATTGATACAAGCCATGTATTATCTAGAAGGAAAAAAATAAAAAAATAGAAAACAAAACTATAAAAGGATTAAAGCGGAAACAGGCAAAGAAATAGAACTTTCAAACTTCTTTGTTTTTCATGCCATTGAGATGCAATTCCACCCTTCATTTGTCTGTCTCTGTTTGAATCACCTTTAATATCACTGTCTTCTTACGGTATAGCTTTGAAAAGTATCTCTTTAAGAAAAAAATCTACTTGTAATCACACTACATATTGACTGCATTTCATTTTCATTATTCTGTATTACAAAAGGTATTTGTATGAAAACCCAATTTCTTTGTTTCTGAAAAATTAATATGCTTTATCTGCTTTCTCTCACCTGAAATAATCCTTCCTTTGTGACATCACTCTTCATTGTTGTGCTGTGATTGATGCCACAATCTGAGATTCTGACTTCAGGTGGGAATAAACAGGAGGAACAGAAGAAATAATACAAAACAAAAAGACTTTGTGTTTTCAGCATCTTAGAATATTGTCAATAAAAATATGTAGACATGAGATTTTGAGTTGAACCAGGATAACCTTAGAAATTACAGGAAATCTTTAAATGTGTCTTTAGTGTACATCTGTAATGTAAATCTGTAAAGTAATTCAATCACTGCTCAAGATGCCACTAAGCGTTATCAATTTCATGAAATAATGCCCCAAATCTAATATTCCTTATGCTACTTTAGCTATTTAATATCTGTTACTTTAGACATCCTATAGAAAATTAAGTGCAAAGGAACACTTCTGGAGCAACTTGTAACCTCCAGGATAATACACAGTAAACTAATACAGAGATAATGCTCACTGTCTTCCCAAAATTAATCACTAAAAGCATCATCATTTACTATAGTCAGATCTGAGATCTTACCTCTACACTGCTGTTAGATCAATAGGACATAAAATACAATGACTCATTCAGGCACATGCAGTAGAGTAGTGTGAAGGAAGGGATGAGAAGAAATCATTCAGTTGTAGGAAATTATCCAGAAAAATAAGATGGACCAAAATTGGACCTTCACTAACCTCAAGTGTCATTTTATGATGTTTGCTTTGTGTGCTTCAGCTTAATTTGATTATTTAAAGGAGATAAAAATTTTGAAACTTCTATGCTTTAAGTATTAACAAGTATACATATGTATATGTGTAACTCCTCTTGATAATTTACGTATATATTTATATTTTTTAAATTCATATTTTTTATAAAAATATATGTGGTACACTTTAATTGTATATACATAATTGTCTAAATATATATGCATAAAAACTATCTTGACATACTGAGTTCTTGGTTGTTCATATAATTTTCTTCAAATATGAACTTTCTTCATGGCATGCTAGAATAGTTCAGTTATGATTAGTCCCTTAAGAATGAGAGTCTTTCCACTAAATAGTCTTTGGTTCTTCAAGAACAGGCATGATCTGAAAAATATTCTTCTATCTAACTTTATAAATGCACTAGAAGCTTAATATAAGGAAAGCTTGAATAGGTAAAATGTGAATCGTGAGAACAATAGGAGAAAATTGGAAACTCTCAGAGAATAGCTGATATGAGCTTATATTTCCCTCTGGAAAGACTTGTTTAAACTCTACAGAAGGATTGATTCATTTTGAAAAGAAAACCAGAAAATCAAAATATGTGAATACGATACATCTATGAAAGATAGAAATTATTTTATTACCATGAATGGAAGTAGATCGTAAAGCCTCCTTTCTAAATGACATAGTCCCCAAACTGTTAATGGTCAGTGAACAATAAATATATTAACAGCGAAGGGCAATCTTATTTATTTCACACAGACATGTTTTTGTAGGAAGGATGTATTCAAGAATCAGCAGTTGGAGCAGTAAAGATCAGAGACAATAAAAGATCAGAGACAATAAAGCAAAGCAGAAGGTCTTCCTAAAGCCATGTGATCATTGAACCAATGTGTTTTCACATGCAAACAGAAATCTTACAGAATTACAGTGCAATGAGACAGATCTTTTTAGTTTATAAGGATTCCCTGTCTCATTTGTTTCTTTTCTCTTTGTCAGCTGTCCTGTAAGGGGAAAAAAATCTTAATTGCTAGGAAGTAAATACTAAAGAAACAAGAGCATTGCAGACATTCACATCTCATTGAGACTCTGAATTACTTTGCCAGCAGTAAATACTGTGTGTCTCCTTCAAGTATGGTGAGATGGAAGGAGATTGCATTAAAAGAAAAAAAAATCAAGTAATTATTTAAAATAGTCACATAATTAAAAACAAGCATGTGGTAGTGTCATGGTTTGATGTGGGGGGGGGGGGTGGGGGTTCTGGTGGCAGGAGAGGGGCTTTTCTCCCTGCAACCTCCCTGGATTTGGAACCAGGTTAGACTTGGTTCTGGCCACCAGATCGGACTGCCATCCCCCTCGGGGTTGAGCCAATTGGCACCTCTGCGAATTGCCCTATTTAAGTCAGGACAAAGGAAGCGGAAAAGGTGCTTTGCCCAGGAGCGAGGAGAGAAGGGAAGAGGGCACTGCCCCTGCTCCCTGGCTCCCGGCCAGGCAGCAGCCTGCGTCGGGTCGGCGCCGCCCACAGAGAATGGCAGTGGCGGAGCCGGCTGGGGAACTTGGGGAGCACCCCACTCCCGGGGTGCCCACTGGGCTGAGTTCACCGGAGAGGACTGAGATCTGAGAGAAACAGCCGCATCGACAGCAGGTCAGTGAGGATGGAGCGGGAGGAGATGTGCTGGAGCCGAGTTTCCCCTGCAGCTGGTAGCGAGACGGCAGGCGGTCCCCCTGCAACCAGGACGGCCTTGGTGGAGCAGAGACCCACTCGCAGCCCGTGGAGAGAAGATGCCTGAGCCTGAGGATGGTCGTGTTGGGACGCACGACAAGGCAGAGAGGCATCTGGAGTCTGTGTGACCACCCACGCCGGAGCAAATGGCTACAACTCCCTAAGAATCCGAGACTGTGGTAAAGCCCACACTGGGGCAATCCGATGGGGAAGGATTGCTTCCTGTGGGCTGGACTCACGCTGGAGAAGTTTGTGGATTTTTCCTCGTGAGTAGGGGATCCACTGGAGCAGGGGAAAAGGGTGTAAGGACTCCTCCTCCTTTAAGAAAGAAGCAGCAGTAATAACAGCACAGAATGAACTGACCTGCACTCCCCCAGTCCCTGCCCCCTGCGCCCCTGGGGGGAGGAGGTAGAGCTGGGAGAAAAAGGAAAGTGGGGGGAGGGGGGAAAGGAAGGTGTCAGTTTTAAGATCTGGCTTTGTTTCTTTTTATCCTCTCAAGTAACTGGTTTTGTTTCCCTTTGTCCTTTTAAGTAACCGTCAATAAATTGTTTCGCTTTTAAGAAAGCCGAGTCTGTTTTGCCCGGTACCGTGGTTGGTGGGTGCTCCCTCTGTTCTTGTCTCAACCCTCAGTCCCTTTATTATATTTTTCTCCTCTCCACTTTACTGGAGAAGGAGAGACTGTGTGAGTTTTAGTTGCTGAATCGGCCTAAAACCACAACAGGTAGGTTTTCTCAAACTTCTTTTTCTCCCTAGGAAAGAAAAATAAATAAATAAATAAATAAAGAAGCTTTTATATTTTCAGCTTTTACCTTTCTTATTGCTCTGTATGGTTTGCTTTTAAACAAGGCACAAGTCAGTACTAAAATTAAGCTGCATTCAAAACTAAGATCATATGTATCTGAAAAAGTAGGTATTGTTATTTTCCAGGACATAGTTATACAACAAATTCAGGTGATAACTGCTGTGTTTTGTTGACAGTGTGTGGATGCTTTTTGCGAAGGTATCACCAATGATGGTGAAAATTTACTCTATGATCTTCTGTGGAGAACTAAAATAATAGTAATATCTTTCGAATACATTTCCATTAAACTAGGGAAAAGAAAAATCTGAATTTCTCAGAAATTATTATTCTCTATTCTGCAAGCTGTCCGAAAAAAAATAAAATCCTTTGCACCTTATGGCCTTTTAACAAGGAGGGCATTAACTACACTGTTATACATACGCAGATCTTGGTGGTTTATTTCTATTATAGAAACGATAATTGAAATGCTTCCTCAACTTTAAACTGAAGTTGGAAACAAATCATATTTCATCATGGAACAATGAAAAGTTCTTTGTTGTTTTATTCTAGCAGCCCAAGGCTGCTTGGGCTGTTCACTGCATGTCTAAACTACTGGGACAGCTTTTTAGCATGTCTCATGGTACCACAGATCAGTAATAAAGGTGGAAAGTGGTGGCACTAGCACTGATTGAAAATAAAGCAGATAATGGCAGCTGAACAGCTCGAAAGGGGTTTCTGGAAATAGAACCTTGGAAGTGAAGAAAAGGCCAAACCTATTTTGGCCAAATGTTTAGGCTTGTTTTAAACAGGTCACTACTATATTGTAAGCTAGTTAAGTGTGACATGACATGTAATCGGGTTGAGGCTTACAGTGGGAGCTGTCTATTTAAAGTGTCGGTGTGCGAGTTCTCTATACGCTGACTTACAGGTTAAATTTCTGATAATGGCTACCACCTCACATTCTCTGCTGTGTGGAAAGTAAACCCACTGCATACCCTGAATTCATAGTTTCTGATAAAATCCCAAGAAAAATAAGTCCCAGTTTTGCAATAATATATAGAGTTTTATTGAATTTATCAGGAAATTGTCATATATGCGTATTATAACACAGAATTCTGGACTGAAGTGGAGCAGAGAAGTCGTTTTTCTAGAAGATAACAGAACGCAGTTTCTATTCCCACTCTCTATGAAAAGAGGGACTTTCGTAATGAGAAAGGCATTACTAAAACAGTAGATCAGTACAGCTTTTTTCTCTTGCTCTTTTGGGAACTATACAGCTGAAATTCCAGTCCTGTGAATCTCTCTCTGCTTCATGGCAAAGGGAATTAAACCCTCTGTTATTATAGTAGAAAACAATGAATGCGGAGAGCCCAGAAAAATATTCTTTAACTCAAAATGGGTGTTGAGAGGAGAGGAAATTGTTATTTTATTTTTGTAAGGAATTTAACCTGTCTTTTCCATGTACTCACCTCTTAAGTAAACTACTGTCCATTACTCTTTTTTTTCTATTTTTTGTTTCTGTGGTGTTGGAGAGACCATAATATGGTCCTCCACCTACGACCTCTCTGAAAAAATAATCTTAAACAGAAACTCACAGATATCAAATTTTATTTGAAGCCCTGGCTCCATCCTAAGAGACTATTTATTCCTGTTTACAGTTTATCCTTTGATGCTGACCTGATATTAAATGAGAGATTCAAACTTCAAGAAACATTTAACATTCAAATCCCAGGATTTCTCCTTCATTACCTCCTGTGCAACCCCACCTCCTCCTGGTAACCACATAAAAAATAATCAAATATGTAAGATCAAAGTAAATAATAAAGTACTACTCTCCGTGTAAACACTGCAGTGTACAAAGAATGCTATGTCAGCAACATGGTACCACTGTTTTCTATAGTATTGCTGAGAAAAAAAATATTTTTCTGTAGTTGAATTAACTGATGACCAGGTTGCAGGAAGGTGTGCACAGCCACAGTGTATGCTTTAATAACAATTGACGGGTCAGAGAATAATCTATCCAGTTAACTCCTGGATCAAGTCTAATTCCTTGGGACTTTGGGCAGTCTCATTTATAATGCTCTCACAGATCAGCTGTTACATTTACTTTCATTCATATTAGAGCAAAAAACTCAAATGAAACCTGAATTGTAGAGTGGTAAAACATATACTATTTACTCTAAAGAACTGGAATTATAAAATTTCCTGATGTTCTGGGTAAAATTCTAATAGTCAGTTTTCACAATGTATTTAAATAACACGCAGAAGATCATTGGGTACTTTGGCCTTTTTTATAACATGGAGTAACCAGCTTTTTAAAAAAAGCTTAGTATTGTAACTAGTATGTTAGAACTTACCTGAAGAAGTCATAGAAATAAATCCTTCAAATGATCAAATTTTTGATAATTATCTAAAATGCAAATGACTCACTCATTATAAGAAGGGTCTTTTTTTCAGTACGTTCTGCCTCCTACTGTCTCATTTCCTACATTAGTGTTTGCTTCCATTTACCAGATGTTCAATCCAATTGTATGATGGTTTCATTCTGAATTTTCACCATGAATTAATGGTGGAACCTTCTGCTATTTGAATTTGTTGTGTGATACTGACTGTCACATTATTTCTCTAATGTGCATTCAGAACCCCGCCAGATTGTATAGGGGTGTAAATGGCTGAAAGGATTGGCCTAGGAGAAATTCGTTTTTGGAACTCAAAAATTGTATCTATTATTGGTATATAGTTGTTGTCCTTCAGAAAAGAATTGTTGCTTACTCTAAATTTTGGGTTGTATATGCTCGTTCAAAAAGAGATCTTTTTTCATATCACATTTTCTCTTTGGTTCTCTTATTAGTATTACCTGGGACTGAGTGAGAATGGAGAATGAGATATCTTGGACAATTTATAGTACTACTGTTAAATCAGAGTTAATGTATTAATTATGTATATGTATGTGTGTGTCTAAGCTTCTCAGAATCACAAACTGCTGCTTAAACACTGAGGAACTAAATATCCCCTTTATAGATATAACAGTGCCTTATTTTATTATTAAACCTCTTATTTAGATCTTGCCTGATAATCAGTTCTGATCTTATAGCAACTTCACTGATGTCATTGGCTTTTTTTCAGTCACACTTATGACACTAAGTTTACCTTCCATCATATGAGAGTTTTATTAAGGAGGAGCAAAGCAGGACTGTATTCTGTTCTCCAACAGAATTAGAGAAACTCTATTGATAAAGAAAGGATAATAAAATCATTTGAGCATGAAGCACTTATTCAAAGCTGGTTTTATTCATAAAAGGGTAGTAATAATTTTTATTCAAAATCATTCATTTACACAGAAGAAATAAGATGGACAGGCTACTAAGTTAGCTAATTTAATGATTACACAATAAAAGACAAAAGGAAGCTATTTGAAAACAGCAATCTAATTTTATTTCATTGATTGATTCAGGTTTATAGACTTCAAGTCCTTGTAGACATGACATAGTTTTCATTTTTGCAGGTACAGCTTGAGATAAAAAGAAAAGGAAAAAACGCACAACACAGGAAATTTAACACTAGAGCCTAGCCAACTGGTTTCATACATGCAACTGTCGAGGAACTTTAGCAATGCAGTTAGGTAACACTGTAGTGTTAATCAGGCTTGGAAACCATCTATTGGAACCTTTAGAACCTTTCAGTTTTGCCGAATTTTTTTCAGAGTTTTTGCAAAATTATTTGTTGCATTTGTTGGAATTCACCGAACTGTATTTGTGTCTATAACCTTTTTTTTTGTTGCAGCAGTTTATATGTTCTCATGACAGAATAATCTTGTTTTCTTCTTTTCTTTTTTCTGTAATGTGTAATCTACTTAAAATGCAAGTAATATCCTGATCTACTCAGCTCATTTGTTAGTCAGCTGTGACTTCATGTACTCAGTAGATCTTGGCATAAAAGCAGGAAAATATAACTAGTTCCAACAGTTTTTTACTATCATCATCATTGGTTTAGACAATTATGTTGGACTAAGCTATGTAATATGTCATTAGAAAAGATAAACCACATGGAACCAAAACCTTTTTTTAGATATATCTAGACACGTTTACTACATTCAGTGAAGATCAACTACTTTATTAAAGATTAGCCAAAAAAAAATGGGTACTATCCAATTTCACTACTTTCTAAAGGTCTATGAATGAACTCTTTTTCATCCATATTCCTTTCTGTCTTCTATTTCCTTTTATCCTCTCTCTTCACCTCCTTTGTATCCTATTTCAATGTCTTTTTGCTTTCTTTCGTTCTTCCCATTTAGATGCATCTGCTTGCATATATCTTCCTGCCTTTCATCTCCAAAATTAATTATTTTTTTTAAAGTCTCTAAAATATTTCAAACCTAACATTGGCATAATTAATCTCAACTATGTCTTCTGTTTCTCTTCTTGAAAGCGATTCTTTTTATCTCTCTTCCTTTCTCTTCAGATCCTAAACTTTTTGGAACAGCTCCCATCTTTTACACAGTAAGAGATTACACAGTGGTGTATTGATCTCAGCTGGAGTCTTTAGACACTAAAGAAATACAAATAATTACAAAGCATTGCCATATGCCTGATCTCCAGCAGCTGGGAGCTCTCTGAAAAGACCGTGATGTTCCTGCTCTCCTGGTTGCCATCTCTCCAGTCCTGCAGGCCACTGTGCAGTAGGGTATAACATCTCTGGACTCTGCTCTTCCTCCAATGTTAGCAGTAGCTGTCAGGCGGTTTCCACAAGCTTAGAACCATAGCTGGGCAAGGACTGCAGTACTACACATCCAGTGAGTCTGCAGGATTCCCAAGCACAGTTCATCTGTGCATGGTTGTTGAATATAATTAGGAAAGTGATTTTTGTTAGCCTTATCAGTCTATGAGACATTGACAGTCATCTTATCTGATTTTGAAATGAAATGTAGCTTAGGCAAGATTAAATTTTTGGCTCTTCAGCTGCAGTTGTTGAAATCTTAATTACTGGTAAAGTATACACTACACCATAACCTTGACTCTTTCCTTCAAAACGTTGAAGACGTTTAATCTTTTATTTCTTAGGTTTCGGGAGTCTTACCCTTAAAAGCATTTTAACACATCATTTGAGGTTAATAATTTAACCCCTAAATAAAGGCTAACTCAGTAATCTACGGACAGCGAATCAGAACTGAAGAACTGAAATAATGTTTTTGTCTGGAGAGTTAAACAGTAAATCTTCTGTAATGGTAGTAGTAGAAATTGTTGTATTAGGAGCATTGTGGACTATAGCATTTGTCTTTGTATATAAAAGTACTAGAATAAAAACCAACACTATACTTAAAAACAATACATCTTTCCAAATGCGTGTTTCATTTTCTCTGATACAGACAAGTGTTTAACATGTATATCTAATATGTTTGAGGTGTATCCCAATACAAATACAAAAGAAAAATGAATGCACAAGAGAAAACGGCTATACAAAAATAAATGTATTTCTGTGGAAAGTTTAGGCACTATGTTCCTAGTGAAACTATTTAAATTATATTTCTAATATTTATCTATGGTGGCAATAAAATTGGATCATTATTTATAAATGGAAGTATAACCCATGATAATGAACAAATAAATTACATATTCATGAAGTATAATTTAACCTGATTAATATTATTTGACAGGCAAAGTTTTTGAAAAATATCCTAGATCTAGACTACAATTGCACAGCCCTAGGAGCAAAGACTCAGCTTAGATTTTGCACTTTCTTTCATGAATTTTGTTTCCAGTGTATGCTGTTCATACACTAACAACTGTTTTTTATTGGAAAAAAATAAAAAGGAGGGGGGAAAAAAAAGGCAAAAATAAGACTCTGAAATGAATATACAGGTCTATACTTTATTGGATACTGGATGCACCAGGTAGATTGCTCTTTTCCCAGCAGCGCTTCAGATTACACTAGGGAGCTATTCTTAGCAATAGAGCCCTTGAGGTTTGAACTCAGGTATTAAAAATCAGTAGTCTTTTATAGAAATGTTAACCAAGAATCTTCAAAACCTCAGCATCTTATCTGAACAATAAAAGTTACTCTCTTTTCCCACAGTTTTAAACTTTTTCCACAAAATCATGCTTCCCTTTTCCTACAGTCATCTGTCAATTTTTATTTATTCTTTCAATGAGAGATTGACTTTCCTTATTTTAACTTTGAGTGTCTAAGTTATGTAATATATTATGATGTTATACATTAAAATAAAATACTACTTAGAAAAATGCATCTTAAGGAAAATTCAAGAGAGATAATTACAAGTCTTGATAACCAAGGTCTTACAGCATGTTTATCATACTAATTCATTGTATTTGTTGGGAAGTCTGAAAGATTTTTATTCTTAGCTCTATGTTATTGGGACACACTTAAAGTAAGTTTCAGTTTAACTAAGTTTAGAAATCTAAAAGTGGTGCGTTAGCTAAAGCTAGCTCTAGGCTGTCTTTGGAGAGTAGGATGTAGGTCTTACCATGGGGTCATTCCCTCCATCCCTTCAGGACTATTGGTCCTTGAGACAGGATAAGACAATCTAACAACACCAACACTAGAAGAGAGGTGTCTCGGACACTCTCATCCAGTTTATTCATTTTCTTCATTCAGCTTATGCTATCAAACATTCTTGTGAGTTGTTGCAATGAACTAATCCAGTAGAAAATATATACAGAAAAAGTGATCAGATAATTTTGGTTTGGGTTTATTTGCAATTATTTTGAAACCCCTGAATTACATAGTTATTGAGATGATTTATATATATATATATATCTCCATATCCATGTACTTACATATGATTAGTAAGAAGTTATTCAATAAACAAAGGCGAAAGAGAAACAATTACTCTATGTCTTTTCCTAGAAAATGCCTCAGAATGTTATTTGCCAGAAAGAAATACCTAAAGAATTCAGATAAGCAAAATAGTTTGAAGAGTTTTCTAAAATTATCTTTGAAAAATTGTATGAAGAGGTGGAAAATCTCTATAGATTGTTATTGAGTAAAATAATAAGTTGGTTGTATAGTCATGTATCATTCTTTTTAATGTCCTTTTTCTAGTTTTTAAAATGTTAAAATATGGCATACCTATATACTTGTCTCTGTAGACTACTTGTAATAGAATCCTGAAGGCAAAAACCAAGCTGAGTTTGCTGTGATCTACAGTGTCAGGATAATTATGACATAAGATAAAACAATAATAATAGCTTCAGAGCTCTCAGGGTCAGCATTCCTACTAGATTTCTACCTCATTCCTGGGCCATTCTTTTGTATTCCCCTTCCTTGTACCCTTTTAACTATGATTCTTGCTTTGATCTCTTTTACAGCAGTGTAGATGACTTCTCTGGGATGTGTCACTGGTACTGTTATAGGCATTCCTCTTTCATTACACTCTCCCTGTAGGAACCTTAGCATGTTTTAGCTCCAACTAGATCCTTCTTTGCTCAAGCAATAAGTACACATTCTTAAAAACTGAAGTTCCTAAGCTTTACACCATCCTATATATTGTATATCTTATTACATCCTATTTCCTGAAACCCATTTTCAATGAATTATCAGCTTTGTTAGGAAACCCACCATGAACTACTCAGACAAACCAATAATACAGCACAGGAATAAAACTCCTTTGTGGACCTTTCCCCAAAACTAGCTTTCTTAACTCCCTCTCTCCATCACTGCTATGATCAGTTTTAGGGGTATAAATGTAGTTTTCAAAATTTACCTATATCTGTTTTATGTAACTATAGTCCAAATACCTGGGAGGGCAAAAGGACCTAAAGAGTAGGCATTATGGAATAGAAACTAGCCCAGAACAAATAGTCAAAAGGATTGAGAAATTTTTGAAAACATATAACACGTTTCTTAGATGTTTCATAACCTAACAGAAATATCTATCTCTCTCTCTCTGCATACATGCATAAAATATAGGTATAATTTACAAAATGAAAGTTAAAATTTATTTTATTTTTTATAAATAATTTTCTTTACATAATCTATCAAAGCAACAGAACAACAACTGTAAAATTAATTTCTCTTGCCAGCAGCTGGCCTGTTATTAGTGTGTGTACATCATCAAACCAAAATGGCTCTTAAGATGTATTAACACAGCATATCCAGTATATCATCGAAATGATATTGCTCAGAAGATATATTTCTCAGCTATAAGGCCAACTGGCAGTAAAGAATATATTCAGATATTTATTTTTTTCTGGATGTTTTAGTTATCTGAAGTATTTAAATATGCAGTTGTTGAGAATTCTGCTAGATCTTCACAGAAGTGTATTAATGTGTTTCAATACATGACTATTAATTTTTCGATGTGTTGTTCTCATTATTAATCTTTTTTTTTTTCATTCTGCACTTCAAGAGTGTTTAGAGAGATGTTGAATCAATTGGATCATATTCTTTCTCATACATGACAAATGTGATTTGGAGTTAACAGTGTCAAATATTAACTATGTTCCAAAAGCAAACCTTTGTTCAGCCAACTATTCATGAAGTTTCACATTGTACTACATTATTACAAGACATTACTTTTAGTAATAGTGACATCTGTCAAAGTGAATCCACCACAAAATGCATTATTGATTATGGTTTAGTGAATAATTTGCAACAATGGATTTATTCAACAAATTTAGGCTATTGTTTGCATGTGAAATAGCTTCCAACAAAGAAATAAATGAGCAAACCAGAACATCATTGAATATATTTGAAAACATTCAAATGATCTATTTTCAGGCTTTGCTTTTTATTTTGTTTGATTCGTATGGTTCTCTGCAGCTTGCATGTTCATGGACCATTCGTTACGAGCATCTAAAACACTAACTTACTGGTTATTTATTTCTAAAGTGTCATCTGCATCGCTTTTCTTTTTCTTTTTTTCCTTACATGAATGCAGAAAAAATTTTCTAGGACTGGTAAAGCTTTTGCAACTATTTGTCTAAAACCCTGGCTTTGCAAATATTCACTTGCATCTTTGAAATTTACTTTCCTCTAATGCTCTTGCCAGTAAAACTCAATCCTTTAAACATTCTTGCAGAAAGATCACCAAAGGGTTGCCCGTATTGTCAAAGCAAATTCAATCAAATGTTGGTTGAAAATCTTGCACTGTATTTACTCAGCTGTGTTAAAAGAACAACTCATTCAAGTTGTTGCCAAGGCATCCCCTAAGAAAATCTAAGATTGCAGGAGTGTTTTTATATCTGAAGATTGTATATTTGTGTATTTCTGATTTATCACAAAGATTTATAAATATGTGTTTCAAAGTTACTTTTTTAAAAGCTAAACCATGTCATAGATCTCTGATGTTATCTCTTTAAAATATTATTTGGTTAATAGCCCTAAGAATAATTTCATGACAGACAAAGCATTATCTGGGATATTCTGAAGCTCCTTTTTTTTTCTAGTGGAAATGAAAGAACGTCTAGCCTTTCGATATTTGTTGTCTAGCTTGCCAGTCCTTTCTTCTTAGTGGTCTTTTATTGATACACTGCACTTCTGCATGTCTCATTCTGTGGCTAAGCCACAGCGTATAAAATCTTGGCTCCGCTAAAACAGTAAGACTGCAGTGAAACTACAATAACTTACACCAAACACCTCATCCTGTGTATTCCCCGAGTGACTTTAAGATGAACATTAGTGTGATGATATTAGGTAGAAACCAGTAGTCTAGCAAACTCCATCACTTTTCACAAAGTGAAAATTTTAACTTATATGTATCATAATTTTAATTCATAAGTGCCATAGCCCATTTAACATCTAATGATGAGAGGAAAGGCAGAAACTTTAGCATACAGCTAAGCTTATATCAAAACTTCTAATTCAAATCATATATGCTGTGCTAAATTTATTCTAAAATAGTAGGAATACTGAAGTCCTCCCTTAGTACAAATCAGTCTTTCTTTTATTGTTCTGCTTGTCTAAATGTGAAATATTCTGAATTAGATTCAGACGATATGTAAAAATAAATACAAAAATTGAAATATGGATTGTTTTTGTGTTCCCAGAGTTTAAAAATTGTTTTGTCAAGAAATATATTTAATGAAATTGGGACAAGAGAGTGTTCCATCCCACTCAGTGGGTTCACGGAGGTGAGCTTTTTAATTCTTTGCATGGTATCCAAGAGTCATGACAATGACTCAAGAGGTTCATCTAAAAATAAAGCTTTACTTGACATGCAGCAAAATTGCAAAAGACGGTAACTCTGAACGACGTTGCTTTAATGCAGCAGGGTTACAACAGATGTTAACTTGGTAAAACTTACAATGATATAATGTCTGATTGCTAAATTACAAAACATAGCAGATTGACAACCTTATAACAATGTTACCCTCATGTGCCTATAAATTAAGTCAAAGATAGAGAAGGAGATATATGAAAACAAAGGGAGAGATAAGAGAAGACAGAAAAGATACCACCACCCTTGGATCCAGGGGTGGTCTCTGCTGGTAGTCAAGGTCCCCAGGTGGTGGGCACATGCCTAGAGGCTTACTCATTCTCCTTTTGTCTTTGGGTGCCTGTCCTCCCTCCTCAGGGGAGGAGTACTGTCCTGCATGCACAGTTGTTTTCACAACTTCATCAATGTTCTCAAAATGGGTCTGGGGGATGTAGGGAGTCCTGGTGGTCGACTGACCCCCCCTTTATCGCCACAACCATGGTACAGCCTTCTCAGGCACACATGCAGTTGTTCCTCTTAAAACTTTTGTGAAAGTTCTTGAAATGATTCTAGGGGATGCAGGGGGTTCTGGTGGTTGGACCCCTTTATCGCTGTCACTGCAATGTGACCTCTCTGGGTGCATGCACTCTTAGCCTTAGGTCAAGGTCGGCGAGTTAATGTAGAAGGTGACACTGCCTTTCCTGAACAAGACTTGCCATTGTCTGCCACTCCCCCACTTCTGTGGGCCTGCAAAAACAGTTTGTTTAAGGCATCCTCCACAGATTCTTTTTCAAGTGAGGAAAGCACAAAGTGTTCGAGCATCTCTGTCTCTGTTTCTCAAGATGGATGTTTGTGACTCACTCCAACTGGGGGTTTTACAGAGAGTTCATGAAAGACTTACACCTCTCCAAAGTAGAATGGCTCAGTTGCTTAGTTGTATTAATGATTTTGAGGAGTGTTTATTCCATTAACAAGAACATTTTACCATTTTCGTTTTTTTTGAACAGAACAAAAAATATTATAAATATAAAATAACATCAATTTATTGCATAACATTATGTTTTAAAAAGAGTGATAACTTAAAATTAGTATTTCTTTTTATCTTTTTAGGATAACTTGACAAGACACAAATATTTTCCTCTGATAATGTGTACCTGCAGTAGGTGCTATAGAAATTGTTAGGGATTCCTACTCTAGGCATTTTGTGCCACAGCCTTAACATTATTCAAATGTTGAGTTTCTTGAATGTTAATAAGGAGAGATATGTGACAATGTTTTTTGCCTTCTTAAGCATGTGGAAGTAGTTAGTATTGAAGCAGTAAACTCACATTGTTTATCTAAAGTCTGAAAGATTCAGAGGACATGCTAACAAAGGCTGAATAGTGAAATATCATGACAGGAAAATTCTCCAGAATTTCATAAACTGCAGGATCTTGAAGAGTTGGATAAATATTTATAAAGTACAAAGTTGAAAACTGCAGTCACTGAAATTCAGCAGAAATTTCCTGTCACTGTTTTTCATGATAAACCTTTATATATTCAGAGTGCTTCCCACACCTGAGATCTAAACAATAAAAGATCTTTTCTTCCCTCCACAAAGAGTTTTTTCTCACCACCTTAAAGGAAGAACCAGCAGTTAAAATATTTCAGAATATCAATTTTAGCTTCAATATCTATCAACTTCTATAGCTATAATCCTTTGTAATTTGCATGTTTCTATTATTGCACGATAAAAATTTTCATGTCCACGATGATATATAGAAAATATTAGAAGGGACTTAAGATTTATTTAAAGCAAAAATGCTTGAAAATAATTCAGAGAAAAAATGTAGTGATTCTGAATGTAATATTGTTGATCTCCATGTATGAGTCTCAGTGATTTCCAGACTAAATCCTAACCTACAAGAAAATTGACTCTTTTTTAATTCCCAAAAATTCTATCTGGGAAATGAATCCAGGCTGAAGTCATTCCTTCTAATACTTACTAATGTAATCATTCCATCACAATGTTTTGCATTAAAGAAATGGATATTTAAGAATTTCTGTGTGTTTCTGTGACCATTAAGTTCTGATTTCTGGTCAAAAAGGTCTATATATGGTAAAAAAAATCCAGGAAACTAGGTATTTTTGCTACATTTATTTTGTGAGAGGAAAGGTGATAAAAGAGGAAAAAACTCCACCCTCCAATCTGAGCTGGTATCAGGAACAGATATGTTTAACTGCTGGTTAATATTCAAACATCACTTTCTTCAAGCTCAAGACTGGAGTATCCCAGTATGCAGGAAGTCAGGCAAAAGTGCCAGGAGGCCTGTGTGGATGAACAAGGAGCTCCTAGCCAAACTCAAAGACAAAAAGGACACCTGCAGAAGGTGGAATAGTTAACAGAAGGGACAGGTAATCTGGGAGAAAAGTATCCAGGAGAGAAAGCATCCAGGGAGAAAGTTAGCATCCAGGGAGAAAGTTAGAAAACCTAAAGCCCAACTTGAATTGAGTTTGGCAAGGAATCTCAAAGGCAAAAAAAAGGGCCTATAAATACAAAGGTGACAAGAGGAACACTAGGTAAAAGGTGGCCTGCTGCTGAATAAAGCAGGAGCTCTCATGACACAGGACATGGAAAAACCTCAGGTCTTCAATGCCTTCTTAGCCTCAGACTTTGCTAGCAAGATCTGCCTTCAGGAATCCCAGCCCATGGAGACGAGGGGGAAAATCTGTATCAAAGGAAAGTTAACCCTTGGTGGAAGAGGATCATGTTAGTGAACGCTTTGAAAACTGGAATACGTAAGTCCTTGAGTCCCAATGGGATACACCCACAAGTGCTAAGGCAGCTGGCTGTTGTCGTTGTGAGGTCATTCTCAGTTACCTTTGAACAGTCCTGATGACTGAGAGGTTCCTGGGCATTGGAAGAGAGTAAATGTCACTCCTGTCTTCAAGAAGGGCAAGAAGGAGGACGCATGCAACTACAGGCCAGTCGACCTGACTTCAGTCCCTAAAGAGGCAATCGAGTAGCTAATCGTGGAAATCATTTCCAGGCACATGAAGGACAAGGTCATCAGAAGTAGTCAGCATGACTTCTCCAAGGGGAAGTCATACTTGAACAACCTGATAACCTCTACAATGAAATGATTGGCCTGGAAATGAGGGAAGAACAGTGAATATTGTCTACCTGGACTTCAGTAATGCTTTCAATACTGTCTCCCATAAGATCCTCATAGATAAGTTGATGAGGTCCAGAGAAGGGTCACTTAGAAAGTTAAGGGACTGGAGCATCTCTCATATGACAAAAGGCTGGGAGAGCTGAGATTCTAGAGAAGAAAGGGCTCAAGGTGGAAATCTCATCAGCATGTACAAATATCTGACAGGTGGGTATAACAATGACAAAGCCAGGCTCTTTTTACTTGTGCCCAGTGGTGAGACAAGAGGAAATGGACACAAACTAAAACACAGGAAGTTCCCCCTGAATATCAGGAAACATTTTTTCACTGTGATGTTGACAGAGCACTGGCACGGGTTGCCCAGAGAGTTTGTGGAATCTTCCTCCTTGGAGATACTCAAAAGCTGTCTGCACATGGTCTTGCACAAGTGGCTCTAGGTGGCCCTGCTAGAGCCACAAGGGTTGACCAGATGACCTCCAGAGGTTCCTTCCAACCTCAACCATTCTGTGATTTTGTGATTCTGTGATTCTGTGATTCTGTGACACTTCAGAGTGTCCAGGTACTTTCTAGAGCACACTTGTAGTACCTATCTGTTAATAACATTTTTTTTTCACAACATACTGCTGTTAAAGCATGTTCATGGTCCGTAAAGCACCAATTAAGTCCTTGCTGCTGCTGAAAATAGCTCATGCCTTGATAACTTACCATCTACAAGAAAATAAAAAAAAAAATACAAAGACAAGACCCCTGAAAGAGATCCAATGGTCCTGACAAACTTATTAAACTAATGCTTAAACTTTTCTATTCATTATGGCTTAGCGTTTTAAGTTTTACAGGAGAAAAATCTGTATTATATCATTTCAGGATGACGTGAAATGCTAGCTGCTAGTTCTTAATCTGTAATAGAAATATGCATAGTATAGCAAAGAAGAGGTGAAGACAAAGATGTCTTTCAGAAATCTTCATGATCTCTTTATAATATTAGGGCTACTACAGTCTCTGGTGAAGTTTAGCACAGCCTCAAGGATGCTCTAAAATCTGCTGGCCTGTAAACACCTCCAGGGGCCATTATGCTAAAGTGCACAACGGTCATGCCTTTGGCACTTGAAGGAAGGAAGGAGGAAAGGGTAAGATGAAACTAAAGATCAAAAAGATAACACAAGCACCAAATAAGAAATTCTTAATCTATATCAGAAGGGGGAGTACTGAGAGAACGTTAACAGGTCTGCCAGAGAACTACTGGGAGAAAGGAAGAAAGGAAACAATTAAGGAAGAACACAATATCAATAAGAAGCTAAATTTGCTAGTTAATCTTTACCACATACTGTGTTTAAGGAGTTACTTACCCTGGACTTCTTTTCTAATAATAAAGAGGACTATCAAAGAATTAAAATAAAAGGCGTTGATACAGGTTGATAAATGTATCATCAAGTCTTGGTAACATTTTGTTGGTTTTTTGTTTGGTTGGTTTTTTCCATTTAGTTTCTATATAAGCTGAGGGAAGAGGTTATTCAGCTGCTAAAAATATTCAACTTCATATTAAAATCAGCTAATATCCTAAAGGAGTGAAGTAAGTGCTGTAACTCTGTTTTAAAATGTTGTTAAGGATGATCCAGGCAGCTACAGATCATTAAACCCTACTTATACACCTGGTGAAATTGTTTGAAATTATCTGTGTTAAAAGTAATATTATAAGAAAATACATAAAGTCATTATACTGATACCTGTTGTTCTCTGCTTCGCAAGAGGAAAATTGTGCTTCAATAATCTGTTATCATTCTTTGAATGCTAGAAAGCTACTTTTCTAGGATTGACCCTATTTAACAATGTGACTCTGTTATTTAGATTTTGCACAGTCAAGAACCTTTTAATAAAAAGAAAAAAAAAAAAGAGATCTGAAGGAAAATGAAAGACAAGAAGGGTAAGTGGAAATACTGAAATACCTCTTCAGTTAGACCTTTCACACAGGATATGGCAGACTAAGGTTGCAGGAGGGATTTGAATGCACAATTCACAAGTCTGGTGCAAATGCCCAAACTACTAAAGCAAGAAAAGATTGCCACTTAATTTATGTTTCAGCAAGCAGTTTTGTGTTTTACATAAAGCTGAACTTTCACAGGAAGGTTTGAGGGAGACTCACTTCTGAAAACCTGATTCTTCTTGGAAGAAGGCTTCTTTTGTTTAAACTTCAGGCAGGCTGAGTCATTTGGGAAGTCATAAAATATAGACATCAAAAAAATGGACATCTAACGCAAAAGGAATGCAAGCATCCCACAACACACTGGATAAAATTGGCTATTGCCACTGACATTACTTATGAAAATTCATCATTTTTCTCACCCCTCTAGGCCTCAGGATATCCATCCAAAATGATACACTAAAGTTTATTCTTTCTTTTAGGAAGATGAAAATGTTACATTTGTCTAAAAATATCTTTTCAAGATCTATTTGTGAGACTGCGAGACAGCCTCATGTGATTCCTGTAGAAAAATATGACTTTATTCTCCTGTTACGATAAATACAATGGGAGGTTAGATATTATTTGTTAATTTCTGCTCTTGTTTAGTTATAATTTTCTTTTCTTTAGACATCACTGTTATTTTACTTTTAATCTAAATTAAAATTATTTTATTAAATTATTTTATAATAATAATTTTCTACTCTATTGACTTCAGTTTCTCATCTACTTCCTGTACTCAGAAACCACAGATTTGATCGTACTCTGTAATCTGTCTCTGGCCAGAGCTGCTATTTTCATAAAAGAAGGTGGTGATTGCCTTTATCTGCCAGATTAAACCAGACACACTTAGAATGTATTTCTTAACAGTTATTGCTTTGATTTTTTTAAATTTTTGATCAGTTATGCTGAAGTGTGCTGGGTTTATGTGGTGGGGTTTTGGTAGTGGGGGAGTGGCTGCAGGGACAGCCCCTGTAAGGAGATGTGAGAAGTTTCCCGGGCCCCAAAACCAGTTGGACTTGCCTCTGGCCAGGTTGGATCTGCTTCTGGCCAGGGTCAAGCCAATCAGCACCTCTGAATGCCATATTTAAGAATGGGACAAAGAAACCTGTGTCATGTAGGACCTGCAGTGATGAGAAGGGGAAGGCAGAGTGGGGCCTGGCCGCCAGCTCCAACTTGGGCAACTGCCTGCACTGGGTGATGGCCACTCAGCTGTAGATGGCTGCAGCAGCGTGGCTTGGGGAGCTCCAAAGCATCCCACTCCCGTGGCGCCTGCTGGGTGGATTTCATCCTGCCAGGACTGCTGAGGTTCGTTGGGCTGGTTGGGCCTGAAGGAGTTCATAGAGGACTGTCTCCTGTGGGAAAGGATCCCCTCGCTGCTGGACCCTGAATGTGGAGCAGAGATGCATCTGCAGTCCGTGGGAAGGGACTCCACACCAGAGATGGTGACTGCACTCTAAGAAGTCGTGACTCCATGGGGAAAGCCCACACTGGAGCAATCTGATGGGGAAGGATTGCATCCTGCAGGAAGGAGTCATGTTAGACAGGTTCATGGAGAACTGTCTCCTGTGAGAAGGGACCCCACGCTGAGGCAGGGGAAGAGTGTAGGGAGTCCTCCTCCTTGAGGAAGAAGAAACAGAAACAGTGTGTGATGAACTGATCTGCAAATCTCATTCCCCATCCCCCTGTGTCAATGGGGAGAGGAAGTAGAACAGGGAAGAAGGGAGGGATGGGGGGGAAGGTGTTTTTAAGATCTGACTTTATTTTCTCATCATCCTTTCTGAAGTAACTGGTAAGTAATTAAATTAATTTGTCCCCAAGCTGAGTGCGTTTTGCCCATGGCCATTGTTGCTGGGTGATCCCTCCATGTTCTTACCTTGACCCTCAGACCTTTTGTTACATTTTTTTCCTTTCCGCAGAGGGAGAGGAGTGAGTGAGCAGTCATGTGGTAGCTTAACTGACAGCTGGGCTAAACCACAACATAAAGTTATTGCAAAAAAAAAAAAATAATTGTACCCTTAAGCAGAAAGTAGGAGGCAGAATTAATATTTGCTATTGCTAACATCACATGAATTGCTCCTCTAACCTGAATTAATAAAGATAAAGACTAGAAGAAATATATCCCAGAGGAAGAGCTGTCTTCAATGTGTCTTTTAGTCTATTTCTTCTAATCTATATTTACCTAATATCTGCTAGCAATATTGGCTATTACATTAGAGTGTAATTCTCTTTGACCAGAGAAATCACTTTTGACAAATTTAAATAATATTTATCACATTAACACACTTTTATTATTGTTATTGCCACTTAACCCAGAACTGCACTACTAACCAATATCAGTTCTATCAAAGAATTCAAACATTCTGGTTAACAAAAATATTATGTCTTTAACTTTCTTTTAATCAGCAAAAACTGATATCAACACTTGTCCTGAAAGATTAATTACCACCAAACACACCATTTTTCTACCTTTTTCTGCACATTAACTAACAGTTTTGGGACCTAAAGATTAGCTTTTGTTTAAGGGGTAGTAACCATCCTTCATTTTGATCTTCTTCTTTTGTCCAACCAGTTCACCTTATCTAATGCAAATATTGATCTAGCACTATCGCTCAGTAACAAATTTAAAGTTTTGGGGCAAAATCTTCTTTACTTCTGACTGGGTCATTTATTTTTTGAAAAAGTATCTACAAAAGATACAGCACAGTCAGTAGCTGAAAGGAAAGGAGAGAACTTAAAACTTTTAATGGGAATCCAAACCTTCTATTGAGAGGTTGGACAGGTCATCTCCCTTAACAAGACAGATAGGAAGTATTCATTTCTTTTAAACTGACATTGGCAAGGACAAAATCTGAAATAGTTTTATTAAAAAAAAGGACTTGAACTCCCACAAAAAGAGTCATTAAAAACAAGATTGTGATACAAGGATAGTAGTTAATGCAGTGCAATTGGCATTATAATTCATAGCAGTAGTCCACTGATGATAGATATATGATGTCATTTCCTATAATTGAATTACAAGAGTCTTCTGGTAAATATTATGCTTATAGTATCTTGCTCCATTGTGCCTGACTGCTCTAATGGTATTTACAAGAAATATCTTCAAAGATCTAAAAGAGGCTTTGGATCTTATAAGTTAAATAATAGACATTTTTAATCCATCTAAAGGTTTCCAAAAAATTACTTAAAGTTTCTGTAATAGTTGTCAGCATCCCAAGTTGTGAGATATTTCTTGACCTATTTCACAGGTCTTCAGTGGAATCCCTCTAGAAGAGAATCAGAGAAGATCTAGGAATACTGTTCATTTGTTCCAAAGGATCTCAACCATTTCACAAAGTTGCAGCTTTTCCATCGTTCTTGAATAAACATGTAAAGATTCTGATGTAAATAGCGAGATAACTTTGGGCTTTAGTTTAGGAGATAATGCAGTTCTATATCCTGGCTTCATCAGATCCAAATGTCTATTAGTTTTACAGGTATATTATGAAAGGCAACTACTAGATTAAGGACAACATACTAATATTCTTTCCAGATAATAATCAGGTGCATTTACATTCCCTGTCCTCTAAAATTTCACTGAAGCAATTTCTTGTTCTGCTTCTTTCAAGTGTTTGTCTTGAATCCTGTGTAGCATTGTTATCCAAAAGAACTATCTTTAGGGTAGAACTGTTCCTTTGGGCACTTCAATACATTTCACCTAGAGTTACTCATATGTCACTCAGAAATAACAAATGCTGACAAACATATGTGAACTCACAGATTACAAAGATCCTCTATTATTATATTGCCTATCCTCTATTATTATATTGCCTATCCTCTATTATTATATCGCCTTTTGTCTTCATGACGTTCACATCAGTTCCCTTCTAATTTTTGGGAGAAAAAAAAAATTCAGTCATCATGAGGGGACAGTGGAAAAAATATATGAAGCAGAGGGCACACTGGAATGCATAGCAGGAATTCAGATAAACAGAAAACTCTTCAAGGAGAAAAGTCCAGATTTTTTCTTTAAAACTCACTCAAATATTGATGGACTACTTCGAAGAATGAATTTAACCTAAAAAAAAATAAGCCAATGGCTGCCATGGCAACAGCAAACTCTAAAATTGTCATCTTCCATAAAACTGACCCACTATTTTAGTATTTCCTTGTTTTCTCCTATCAATGAAAATAAGATTTTAGCCTTGAATTGCCTGGGGAACTACCTTAAAACAATGCAGATATCAGAGTAAAATACATCTGTATTTATCTCTCAGTTTTCTTTTCTTCCTTCACGCCAGCTAATACCATGGAAATCTGTCAGAGCAAGGACTCAGGCAGGCAGTAGAGATTTCTAGGTTGAGAAGCCTTGTATTCATGCTGAAGTGAGCTTCAAAGGATCTGAATAGCTCCAAAGCCATAGCAAAACATTTTAATAAATTCATATTGCAGACATATAAGTTAGCTATTTAACTCATTTTTGGTGCTCAGTGTACTGAAAGTTGACCATGTACCCATTACTAGCAACTCCGATGTCTCCATCCATTAAAGAGTATAGTAAAACCAAAATGAAATAGAAAGGCAGGGGAATGATCAAAGCTAGAAGTGCTTCTATAGAAGGGGATATTAGATTAGGAATCTTTAGCTTAGAGAAAAAGTACCCAAAGGGATATGTTCTTGATGTATAAAATTATAAAAGCCATGAATAAGGAGGCTAGGGAGCAATTAGGCACTATTTTTGTAAAACAAGAACAAGGGGCACTAAATGAAATTATCATCCAGAAAATTTTCAACAAACAAAAGGAAGTGCTTTCTCACACAGTGCATAATTAAATTGAAGGACTCATTGCCACAGGATGTTGTGGAGGCCAAAGATATAAATGGATTCAAAAAGTGATTAGAAATATGAAAGAAGGTCCATCAAAGATCAAAAAATATAAATAGATGCTACTCTATGTGAGGCAGAAAATACTTCCACACTGCAGTGCCAGAAGCTATCACTCTGTATCACTCTGTTCATATACTCTGCTTTTCCCAGATATCTGCTACTGACATCTGTCAAGGAGAAGGGGAAGAAGTAATCAGTTTTTCCTGAATGAGTAGGTTTTTCTGGACATACCTGCCTGGAAATACTTGGGTAGAGGAAGCAGCAAGTGTCAGGTCACCACTGATGTAAAACATGCCTTCTTACCTCTTTGGAGGCCCACACCAGAGAATCCACCAGGTCTCTGTCAGATGTGAGAATTTGGCATACAGTGTTGGTCTCATGCAGTATGGCTGCTCTGCTAGATCAGAATAAGCTAAACAGATACTACCTACCCAGGCTTTTGGCCAGATTTTCTTATCAACACTGACTGTACTCAAGACAGTTACAGCCACAGTGTTAATATGAATGAGCAGTACAAATCTTGTTCATTGTGTCTGAATCATCAGCAGCCTCTGAAGATAATCAAAAGTTTATCTAAACACTCAAAACTTTTCTGAAAGTTTTTTTCAACAGTAAGAAAGAAGCGTGGGACTTAACTGAGTATTTAACCACAAGTCAGCTCTTTGAAGTACTCTTATTTGAACCAAAACTCATTGTAGTGCATCGGAGTCTTCCAGTCTCCTTCGTTAGACTATGAGTCAAACCAGCAGCACTGATGAGCATTGCTACAGCTTAAACAGCCAGTTCATAATCAGAGCTGCTTTTGTCATCTGTAAAAAATGCATTTCTTTGCAGATTAGCTTTCGGTACTAGCACAATTCCTCTTTTAATTTATGTGTTTTAAGATACACCATAAAATCTAGAATAAAAGCTGTTTAAACCTTAAAAAAAATAAAAAAATGAAAAAATGACAGAGCAAAACTATGTTTGTTATGTTTGTTCCTAAAAAAAAACCCTTCTGCACTTTACATTAACCAAGGATTCTACTTAAACAAGCTGATAGATCAACAAAACCTAAAGCTGTTTCAGTAAATTCTTAAGATTTTTTATCCTGAACCTCAGTCCTCATCGGCTTGAGTAGACATATGTGGAGCTCTCTCACATGACTGTTTTCTCCTGTCTAGCACTTTGTTACTCCAAATAGCACTTCTGACTCTGGTATCAAAGCAGATGACTTGTGTATCAAAGAATTTCTCGACAATTCTCATCTTCAAAATTATCTATTACTTGACCTCTCTCTTTGTTACTGGGCTCTCAAACCAGCAAAGCAGATTTTATAAGAAATACCAGAGGAGGCAACCATAATTCGTCTTTTATGAACATAAGCTAAAGCCCATAGATGAGAGGTTAGATACTGGTTAATTTAATCTAATGAAATGCAAGGGAGACAGTTGTATAGCTATAGCAGCTGAGAAGTGTCTGAAATGGGGTTGTTCAATTTTAGCTTGTAAGGTTAAGCTGTTATCAAAGATATCCGTTAAAGAAAAAGATCTGAAATTATTCAGAATTATGATTATTTCTGCTGGTAGATTTTGTGTGAACCTGCTTTACTGAGTAAGTATTGTTACATAAATTTAGCAATTGAAAACAAAGCCATGAATTAGACTACTCTTGAAGAATGCAGATCAGGTTCATCTCTCCTCAGCTGATCGCTTTGTGCAGAGTCATTTGACATTTACTCTCTTCCTCATAAGACATTTTTATCTGTGTTAAATAAGGATCTGTTCGAAATACAGTGAGTAGCTTCGTGGATAAGAGCTGGACTTTGACAAAGACATCCTTTGTAATCTGTACCTTACAATTTCTCCACTCTTTTCCTGAGGAAGGTTCAGGACAAGTAAGCTATGCAGAATAAACTTGCAGGAGATCCTACAACATAAGAGGACTGGAAAAGTGTAAATATATATCTGCTTCATCTAAATATTTTTTTGTCTGAACTAAGGCTGTGAATCAGTGGACTTCCTGAACATTGCCAAACAACAGATAAGGTTTTAAAAACTATGTCTGTATTTTTATGCGTAAGAATTTGTATCTGCGAATGCATAGTGTTGTTTGGTGGTTTAAATGTGTATAAATACACAGAAGTGCAGATTCTCACAAATACAATTATGATATCCCATAGAATCAAAAGATACATAAACATATCTGAAAAGCTTAAGTTCCCATAAATTTTCATGAGAGTTTGGAACTAGACCACATGAACCTTGCACTTATAGTGAAATCCATCCTCACTGCTGCTAGATTTTGTGTCTCTGAACTTGGTTAGTTATATTGGCACCAACACGAAATTTTTTTCAACAAGGATCAAAAACATGTTACATTATATTAAAACAATATATGCTGCTTCTGTTGAACATCAGGAAGCTCACAAACTCTGGTTAATCTTGTCTTGTGTTTTCATGGTTGTCATAAGGTTTGCAGCCTTTTAAAACTGTCCTCACAAAGCCATGAGGTAATGCAACTTCACATTCAGAAAAGACTGAAGGTAAGGCTCCCAAAGAGTATTCAGCACACTCATGAGTTGTGAATTTCAGAACAACCAGAGTTTATTTTACTATTTCCTTTCTTACATATACTGCACATGCTTGCTAGCTGCTTGAATGTTTTGACTCTATTCTTATTTTGTTGTTGCTTTTCTTTTTAGAATCATAGAATCATAGAATGGTCAGGGCTGGAAGGGACCTTCAAAGGTCATCTAGTCCAACCCCCCTGCAAGAAACAGGGATATCTCCAACTAGATCAGGTTGCTCAGGGCCTCATCCAACCTGGCCTTGAACGTCTCCAGGGATGGAGCATCCACCGCCTCTCTGGACAACCTGTTCCAGTGTTCTACAACTCTCATGGTAAAAAATTTTTTCCTAATATCCAACCTGAATCTACCTCCCTCTATTTTAAAACCATTACCCCTTGTCCTATCACAACAGGTCCTCCTGAACAGCCTCTCCCCATCTTTCTTGTAGGTCCCCTTGAGGTACTGGAAGACCGCTATAAGGTCACCCCGGAGCCTCCTCTTCTCCAGGCTGAAGAGCCCCAACTCTTTCAGCCTGTCCTCATAGGAAAGGTGCTCCAGCCCTCTTATCATCTTCGTGGCCCTCCTCTGGACCCTCTCTAACTGGTCCATGTAAAATATTTTTATATTTTACATGGACCATTATTTTATATTTTTATATTTATATTATTTTAAATATATTGTTGTTAGAATACTTCTATTTATATATATATATATATAAAGGTACATGTGATGATATTTAAAAGGATGAGCAATTATGATGTTTTTGTTATTTCCACAAGTAGCAAAACATGGGTAACCAATTTAGGTGAATGATGCATGAAGCATGCTGGATAGGGTATTTCATGTTGCCCTGTATCAGTGGCTTCTCTGAAAGGTAGACGGCAGAACACAGTGATGAATCCTTTTCTTTCCCTATTTAGAATCATTATTTCAAGTATCACTAGAATTTAATGTTTATGTTCCCTACATCTACCTCTCATTTTTCTCCTTCTTTTGAGGAAACAGAAAAATTAATTTGACATATAAGGAATCAGCATGTCTAAATACAACACTGTTTTAATTTGTGTGTCATAAAACTCAATCTATAAGCAGATGAAATAATATGAAGCTCGGGGACACGTGTTTGGGAGACAAAATGAAATCATAACAGATGTACAGGAGGTAGTTATTCAGAAAGAATATCATTTCCACTATGATGCAAGTAGATATTGAGAAAGGATAGAGTTATAGAAGAAAAGAAAACGTTACACAAAAACTCCTGAAGAGCCAAAAGCATGATACCATCACAATACTTGTTATCATATCTCAGTCAATTAGGAAAAACTTGCCTCAGTGCTTCTCTTTCTACACTGAAGACAATATAAAGAGCAGCCCTATAAACCTAATCTTAAATATCCAACACACTTACCAACAAAGGCTTTCTGATGTGTGAATAAGCACAAAAACATGTACAAGACTCAGAAGGTCTTCCTGAGGATATGGAAAAAAAGTTAGCGGATTGCAGTAAACAATCATTAAATGGATTGTCATCTGAAACAAATACTACTGGCTCTGAATAATTAATCAAAGTAATTTTATTATATAACCAAACATAAATGCAGATTGTAATAAGCCCTTTAAGGAAATGTGCTTACATTGCCTTTAAGGGAAAGTATTTATATTGCCACAGAAAAATGTTAGAGAGAACATGTAGGAGTATAAAATTCCACGGAGAAATTATAGGGCTTTTAACATAACACTATTTAGTTAAGCAATAGGAAAAGAAACGTAGGAAAAACATAAAAACTACGTAGATGTTGGAGACTGAGAAAAGGATTTTTAATTAGAAGTTGAATAAACAAAATGAAGGAATTGAAAATGTAGGTTGAAAAAAGTATTATCTTTTATTTGGTTGTCTGTATTACTCCGTCATACTAATGTTCAATTTTCAGAGTTAATCTTCGCAAGAAGGAGGTATAAATGGGACACAACCATCATCATGAGTGCATATCAATAGGCAAAAACTAAAGTACAGGAGTTTCCAATGGAAAGATGCACATGTGTCTGTTTACACGTTTAGATAAACACATGTAAGTTTTAATTTAAAATTCAAGACTACATTTTAGAGTACATTTTTATTTCCTTTAATAAGTAGGCCTTGTGGAGAGAGCCTTTCCCATGGCCTGGAGAAAGAACTTTCTCTCCCACAGCCTGGACAGCCACTGTATTTTCTCAGCTTCCCCCAGCTTTCCGCTTTAAAATACCATAAAGAACATCGGTGCTCTGTGCATCGTTTGCTAGACAAATCACTTTACACAACTTGCCTCTTTCTCTACTCTCTTGTTTCGCTGCTTGAAAGAAAGCACTGAACCTTCAAGCCAATATATTTGATTAGATTAGCTGATTCCTTTTTTAGGGTTTGAACTATTATCCACAAAATTAATGTGGGCATATCATAAACTCTTTCTTCACTTCAAGTTTCCACCCTATCCCTTGCCCAAAATCATCACATGATAGGGAAACTTCAGTCATATAAATGACAGCTAAATAATTGAGGAAAATAAATAAGGAGTAGGATGGTAAGTAGACTTTCTTTAACTGTAGTTGCTAAAAGGCCACTTTTTTCCCTGTTTATCAAGTTTAACAAATATTTCCAGCAATAATTATTTTACGAGTGCTTTTTATGATGTCTCAAGCAAGCTGTCCAGTAAATAAATTGCAGGAGCATCACTAACTGCTTCAATGTTTTGGCTGTCAGCATATGCTCTATCAGGTAAAGACAGATGATCTACTATGTACCACCATCCTTGCATTTGCTACATTCGTGCTGCCTCTCACAGGTCACAAGCTCTTCATAATATTTAATAAAGACATGGTTGAGTATGCATTTGCCTCCATGCATCATCCAGCTTCTCTAAAAAAAATTATTAATGAATATGTCAATCTATTCAAAGTACTAAATGTAGATTCACCTGTCCAGGCTCATGCTCTACTCAAGAATGGTTATTCTTTTAGGAGGAAAGAAAAGATAGATATGAAGAAGGAAAGACTTTATCTCAAAGCCTGTTATGCCAGCCATCCTTTTCTATCTAAAACATCATAATTCACCTTCTTGAGTTCTTCAAGCAACCTACACTGCCAGTATGTAGATGAATCATACAGCAATCTAAACTACACACAGGCTACATATTGGGGGAAAATATTTTATTCTCTGTCTTGTTTCACAGCCAAAGAGAAAAATCTGATCTACCAGTGCTGGGTTGTTGGGGTTTTTTTTTCAGATTTCCTAAGAGGGAAATATGAGTAAGATCTTTGAGAGATAGTATTTTATGCTGATCATGTTCAGGCCCTGAAAACACTGTTTGAAATGACACTAGGGATCACGAAGGTAAGGATGATAGGTTTATAAATAATGTCTACATGTTTAAATAAACCCAAGATATACCTAAGCACTGAGGTCTCAAGTCAGGAGCCATCATCATGTATGCTGTGAATCTATTGTATTTTATTTTTTAAGTAAGGGAAGAAAAAACATTTTCTAGTCCAACCTATAGACTTTAAAATAACTATTTTTAATCATTTATTTGTTTCCCTCTGAAGCTTTTTTATTGTTATTTGTGGTTAGGTTTGGTTGCTTTTAAAGTTCAGCTAGGCATTCAGCTGTCTTTGTAACTAATAGTTGATTGAATGGTCTTAGAGCTGTGGCATTGTTATAGACTTTAACAAAGGAAACATTTGACTGTCACAGTGTTCAGTTTCTTTTAAGAATGAAGGTAGTTTTTCTGACACTAAAATGCAGTAAATAGTAGCTTGCAGATGGATAAGAAAAATGTCTTAAAATATAATTTTCAATTTGTTTCAGAATAAATGGTACAAAAAGACATGTATTGAATTATGTATGTATGTAATTAATGTGATATTGCATACTTTAAGAAGATTTCCTGTTACATCTGTTTTTAAAATTACTTTTAGATAATATATCTGCAAAAAGACATTGCCATATGAAATGTAAACTGCTATAGTTTTTAGTCTCCTTATGCTGATAATGTGAAAAAATATATTTAAAATATACATGAGTAATACACAGCATACATTTATAATGTTCATATAAGCAAATTTGTAAAAAGGCAGATATTCATGCTATTGTACTGTTCTCTTGTACATACTCTTCTTCAGATGTCTGCAGGTATATATTTAGAGTTTGTAAAAGATTTTAGATAGGTTTTTATCAACATCTAAAGGCATACGTAAAATGCCCTAGAAGACAAGAAGTTCCCAAGAGAGATAAAGGTGTTTCAATTCATACATCCATTCATGTCCCTGAATTGTCAGCAGTTATAAAAAGTTTTCAGTAACTGCTGATTTGGGATAAATTTATTTATCAAATAAGTCTCATCACTCATATCATTGTTAGTGACCATATTTTGGCTGATTTCATCCTAGATAAACAAAATGGCATTGCAAAAACTCATGAGTAATATAAAATAAATGTTCATGAAAAGTTTTTTCATCGTATCGTCTATTGTTTCTTAACCACATGAAAGGAAAACTGTTGATGGCCTGTAGAGATATGTCTTGTGCTGTACCAGATGTCCCACTGCATCCCGCTTGCCAGATACTAATCTGTAAAGATGAACTTCCCAGAGGCCTTTTGCATTGTTGGTCAGCTGCCTGGTAACAGATAGGTAAATCTAAAATATTCTTGGACACTTCTGAGCATTATATATTGTGCTGGAAACCTATGTTTAGGAGTCTGAAACAATCTGATAGTGACAAAATAAGAATTATAGTTTGATAATTAGTTACATGTTTTCTTCACAGTATATATGTGGAGAGAGTCTGGGAGTCTTGAGGGGAAAAGGTTTTCAAAAAGTAGATTTCAAAGGTGTCCACTTGAAATTAGTGAATGCCTTATTTTATCCATTATCCAAGAGTAGAAGAAATGTTGCACGCTTTCCCCTAACCAATTTCTGACTTAAGAGCAGCTTATCTCCTTTTTTCTTTTAGTTGGTTGATTGAGTGGGGGTTTCTATGTTTGGGGCGGGGGGCGGGGGGGGAGGGGGGGAGGGCAGGGAGAGAGAGAGAAGAGAGAAAAACAGTCTCTTCTAAGGCTGTCATTATGATATATGGAAAAAGTTTTCTGATACTTGCCTTGAGATCACCAGTGCCATAGAGAGCATCATACACAAAGACCAAATACTTTTTAAATGCACTGTAGAAAATTAAACAGTATTTTTAGCAATGTATGTACATAACTGTCTCTATAGGATCACAAACTCTTTCCGAATATAAAAAATAATACAAAATTTTGGGGTTTGTTTGAAGAATGAGAGCACCTTTTCTGCATAAACTCCTGGAGCATATTTTCTGGAGTGAGCATTTTGATCTAGTAAGGCTGGTGCACTAACTCTAGTATGGAGAAAATTGCATGTGTTCTTCAAAAACTCTTCTCTGCAGATGAGAGGGAGATGTGAAATAGCCAGAGTGTTGTAAGTCAAGAATGAGGTATGTGTGCACAACACAATCCTCGGGTGACTAGTAGAAGTGGTAAAATGTATCAGTGAAATGAGAAAAAAAAATGTAGTGTTCCTTTTTGCATATAATCTATTTCTTAACACCCCTCAGACTTTTTTTTTTTTTTTAAACAAGGAAGGAAATGTAGGCTTTCTTTTTTCTTGTTTAAAAAAGATGAAAAATATGTTCAAATACATTCTGCCATAGTATAACTGATGAATTTATTGATGTACATTTACCACCAAATGCCTATGCTGGAATTCATTCAGCCAGATCATTAGAAGGAGAGTCTAAAATATGTAATATGAACCGTTATTACTGAGCAACTCATAGAGTGAACTAGTCACAGACACTGTTGTGTGAAAAAGTCAGTGATGCTGCTGGAATGAGATTATAAACTGAAGCTGTAAATGGGTGAAGATAAACACAGATAAATTTTTTCTACACTGTTTTAAAATGTCCTTGTAAACACATAACACCTCTGATAGCTAAATTCTCGTTTAATTCGGGTTTAGTAAATTGATCTAAGAATTATTCTTGACATCATAATACTGTATTCTGTAGGTTGGAGATAAGACAGAGAACTGGAATGTTCACATCTGGTGTCTGCAAAAAGGGTGGCACGTCATCAGGGCCCTTTCCTTCGTCTCATCGAGCAATTGTATCTTTAGTTGACATACAAGATCGTTAAAATTAACATTATGTTTCAAATGACTGACAGGGATTTAATGAGTATATTCCTTCTCTTTACTAAGATTTTTGTCTTACTTAGTATTGTCTTATAATCTGTCTAATAACAAATTCTGTCATATGAGGATTTTGGTGGCGGTAGAAAATATTGAAATCCCAGAAAAGGAAAGAATGGGAAACAAACCAGCATATTTGATTGATTTGTATTTGTGACGTATATTCTTGAGGTTAAGAAATTTACTTCTCAGTTGAACAGGAGTTACATCAGGTCCTTGATGAATTCCTCAGGTACACCAATTTTTCAGGTCCACCTTCTTTAACATTTATTTCAAAACTGCATTACAAAAGCATCAGCTATAAAACTAGCAAACCTGGAAACAATTCAGAGTTTGTGAGGTCTTAGAGACCAATTGCACTTTTGATATCTCTCCAGACATTCCTGTAAGCTCTTTCTTGAGGAAAAAAAGAAAATTTTCTTCAAAGTTTGAAGTCACATTTTCAGAATCAAATTTGGTTCCTCATGCTTTTCTATTTGGCTCACCACATGACATCTCTGTCTTCATCTGGGATAGAGTTAGTTTTTCTTTAGGTAGATAGAAGAGCTCTGTGTTTTGGACACAGTATAGGATTTTTTATGAGAAAGATATTAATAGCACACTGATGTTTATAGTTGTTTCTGAGACATTAAGCACTTTTCAGCTTCCCATGTTTTGCCACTGTGCAGGAGCACAGCAGGCTGGGGGGGAGAATGGCTGGGACAAAGGGTCCACAACTCCCCTTACAATTTGAACTTAGACCCAGGATTGAGGGTCAAATTATCCAATGGAGTATTCCATATCATGCAACATCATGCCCAGTATATAGATGAAGGTTGACTGGGAAGTTGGGAATTCTCTCTCTTCTCAGATTCTCAGATTTTCAGAGTTCTTTCTCCTGCTCTCTTTTTGACCCTCTCTCTCTTCCAGGATTGCAGTTTCGGAACTTACCTGTTTGGGGATCGCTTGCTGGCACGGGATAGGCGTTGGTCACCATATGGTGAGCAATTACACTGTATATCACTTGATTGTATGTATTATCATTATTTTGTATATTATAAGATATTATCGTTATTTTAATCATTATTACTTTAAATTTTATTTTATTTCAATTATCAAATTGTTCTTATCTCAACCCATGAGTCTTTTTCCCTTGTCCCCTTTAATTCTCTTCCCCATTCCTCAGGGAATGGGGGAGGGAGAGGCTGTGTGGCGTTTAGTCACCAGTTGATTTAAACCATGACAACGTTCCTCTACCATGCTGATCTATTCTCAGGACAAGTAAACCTGTTGAAATGATATTTTACCATCCTGAGTTGATCATAGCTCTGTTATTTGCAAAATGGCTGGTCTCATTCCTGGCTTGGTCTCATTGTTCAGTTCCTGGGGGAAATTCTCACCCTCTCTGAAGTATTTAAGTGATAAAAAGGACAAGGAATGCCAGGTAAAGGTCTAGAATCAGGTTTAAATGACATTATAGATTACATTTACAATAGAGTTTTTTGCTTTGTATTCATTTTTTCTATTATTAAACATTTATAATGTGGTGGTGCCTAGAGTCCAACAGACTTTGGCAAATGTGTAAAAATGGCATTCCTTTAATCAAAGAGATTACAGTCTCAAAAAAGTGTGTGAAACAAGTGGATGTAAACGAGCATATAGAGCAAGGACACAGCTGCTGAGGCATTATGAAGAAGAGGGAGGTGCACAGTTCTGAGCTAGTTGCAATTTTGCCCCATCATGTTATCTGCACGTTCACTGTACTCCTGTTAAATTTCACTATATGCAACTTATGTATGCATCAGTGTGTGCCTGTCTGAAGTGACTGTACACTAATGCAGGCAGTATGGGGAATAAACGTGATGAGTTAGAGATCTGTGTGCAGTTGCAGGGCTACAAGCTTGTTGGGATCATGGAGACGTGATGGGATGGCTCCCACACTTAGAGTGTTGCAATAGAGGGATATAGACGCTTCAGGAAGTACAGGAAGGAAAAATGAGGAGGAGGAGTTGTCCTTTATCTGAGAGAGCACCTCGAGTGCATGGACCTCTGCCTGGGGATGGATGAGGAACCAACTGAGAGCTTATGTGTTAGAAACTAAAAAAAAAGACAGGTAAAGGTGACATTAAAGCAGATGTCTGCTATTGGTCGCCTGAGGAGGGAAGCACAAGTGGATCAGGCCCTCTACAGACAGATAGGAGTAGCCTTACTTTCACAAGCACTAGTCCTTATTGGGGACTTCAGCCACCCCTATATCTGTTGGAGAAACAGCATAGCAAGACACAAGCAATCCTGAAGGTTCCTGGAGTCCATCAATGATAACTTCATCCCCCAAGTGATAGAGAAGCCAATGAAGAGAGATCTTGTGCTAGACCTCATGTTCACCAACAAGGAGATGATCGTTCAGGATGTGAAGATCAAAGGCAACCTTGCCTATAGTGACCATGAGCTGATGGAGTTCAGGATCCCGACACCAGGGCAAAGAGCAAATTCATAACACTGGACTTTGGCTTCTTCAAAGATCTGCTGGGAAGGAGTCCATGGAACAAGGTCTTGGAGAAAAAAGGGGGCTAAGAACATAGTTCCATTCCAACAAATACAAAGTCAGGCAAAAATACCTGGAGGCCTGCATGAATGAACAAGGAGCTCCTAGCCAAACTCAAAGACAAAAAGCAAACATACACAGGTTGAAGCAAGGATGGATAACCTGGGAGGAATACAGAATCATTTTCTGAGCACCCAGCGGCAAAGCTAGGAAAAGCTAAAACCCAAATGCAAATGAGTTTGCAAGACATGTCAGAGGCAAATGTATACAGAAGGGTTTCTATAAATATAAAGGTGACAAGAGGAACACCAGGTAAAAGGTGGCCTGCTGCTGAATAAAGCAGGAGCTCTCATGACACAGGACATGGAAAAACCTCAGGTCTTCAATGCCTTCTTAGCCTCAGACTTTGCTAGCAAGATCTGCCTTCAGGAATCCCAGCCCATGGAGACGAGGGGGAAAATCTGGATCAAAGGAAAGTTAACCCTTGGTGGAAGAGGATCATGTTAGTGAACACTTTGAAAACTGGAATACGTAAGTCCTTGAGTCCCAATGGGATACACCCACAAGTGCTAAGGCAGCTGGCTGTTGTCGTTGTGAGGTCATTCTCAGTTATCTTTGAACAGTCCTGATGACTGAGAGAGGTTCCTGGGCATTGGAAGAGAGTAAATGTCACTCCTGTCTTCAAGAAGGGCAAGAAGGAGGACGCATGCAACTACAGGCCAGTTGACCTGACTTCAGTCCCTAGGGTGGTGATTGAGCAGCTGATCGTGGAAATCATTTCCAGGCACAAGAAGGACAAGAAGTTAATCGGGAGTAGTCAGCATGGCTTCTCCAAGGGGAAGTCATGTTTGACCAACCTGACAACCTCTACAATGAAATGATTGGCCTGGAAATGAGGGAAAAGCAGTGAATATTGTCTTCCTGGACTTCAGTAATGCTTTCAATACTGTCTGCCATAAGATCCTCATAGATAAATTGATGAGGTCCAGAGAAGGGTTACTTAGAAAGTCATGCTTGACCAACTTGGTAAGCTCCTACTATAATAAACTCGATAATTTTCTACTGGCCTGGTAGATGAAGGGAGAGAAGTGGATATTGTCTACCTGGACTTCAGCAAGGCCTTTGACACTGTCTTCTATAACGTCCTTATAAAGAAGCTGTTGATTTTTGGGCTGGATATTCAGATAGTGAGATGAGCTGAAAACAGACTGAATGACCTGGCCCAGAGGGTGATGATCAGTGGCACAAAATCTTATTGGAGGCCAGTAACTAGTGCTATACCCAGGGGTCAATACTGGATTCAATCCTGTTCAATCTCTTCATTAATGATCTGATCAATGGGGCAGAGTGTACCCTCAGCAAGTAACACAAAACTGGGAGGAGTTGCTGATAAGCCAGCGGGCTGTACTACTATCCAGAGAGACCTCAACAGACTTGTGAAATGGGCTGACAGGAACCTCATGTAGTTGAACAAGGGGAAGTGTAAAGTCCTGCACCTGGGGAGAAAAATCCTTATGCACCAATATCTGCTGAGGATGGACCATTTGGAAAGTAGCTTGGCAGAAAAAGACCTGTGAGTACTGATAAACACCAACTTGATCATTAGCCAGCAACATTCCTTTGCTGTAAAAAAAGCTAATGATATCCTGGACTGCATTAGGCAAACTATTGCTTGCAGGTGAAGGGAAGTGGTCCTTCCCCTCTACTCAGCACTGATGAGATCATAACTGGAGTACTAAATGGCTCCTCAATATGAGAGATATGGACATGTCGGAGAGAGTCCAATGAAGGGCCACAAAGATGATTAAGGGACCAGAACATTTTTCTTGTGAACAAGGACTGGGAGAGCTGGAACTGTTTAGCCTGGAGAAGAGAAGATTTGGGGAAGGAGGATCTTATCAATGTGCACAAATACCCAAAGGAAGGGTGCAAAAAGGATTGAACCAGGATCTTTTCAGCAGTACTCAATGGCGAGACAAAAGTCAATGGACACAAACTGAAACACAGCAGTTTCCCTCTGAACATGTGAAAACTTTGAGGGTGACTGAACACTGGCATAGGTTGCCCAGAAAGGTTGTGGAGTCTCCATCATTGGAGATATTCAGGAGTTGTTTGAACATGTTCCAGGACAAGCGGCTCTAGGTGACCTGCTCAAGCAGGGGGATTGGCCTTCCAGACATCTTTTTCAACCTTAACCATTCTATGATTCTGTGGTTTTGCTTTACACCAAAAGTAAGTTTTGAGAGAGAATGGTGTTGTAGCAGTGTATTTAAAGAGGGCTTACAAATCCGTATGCCTCTGGAAAAATGTCGAGAGCTCAAAGATTTGCTTCTCATAGATTGTGGTTAACCTGCTTTACTTTATTGTTAATACTATGCCAAATGCAGAAACCAGTATGTATTTTCATCTTCTGATTCACCTCGTTAAATTGTATATAACAGAAAATAAATTTCATGTACCTAAACAGACTTTTCAAGGGCAAATATAATATATTAGCACAGTATCCAAGGAACAGAAAAAATGAATCTTAATAAAAACCATAGTTCATTACAAAAAGGTGATATGGAGTTTTGCTTAGATTGTACTGACATTTTACCAGTGTGGAACCTTAAATAGGTCCCTATTAGACAAAATTATTTTTGCTTTTTCTTGTAAAAGATCAGAGCAAAAAATAGCATGTCACTCCAATAAAAACTATTAGTTTGTTGGGAAAATTCCAGGCCAAGGCTGCTTTACCTTTGCTGCAGCAGAAGCTTCACGCTGAGACTAGAGGTGTCTGATTGACCCATCATCCCTGCTGGAAGCCTCTACTCCTCTGCTAGCCTTGACTTGTACGACCTCAGAATAAGTGCTGATATTTTACAATTCATGACACAAAGGAAAAGAAAAAATGAAAATGGAATATATGATTAGGAATATAATTTTCAGTCACCACTGTCTCTTGAATGCTTTGACTCCTTGTACCAGCAGTCTGAAACTATCTAAATAATATGCTGGAATCTTTCTTGCTGTTAAAATAGACTAATGAGAACCTGGATTTAAGCCATTTTTTCCTCCTTAAATGGCATGCAAAATGAAAATAAATTAAAAAATCTGAGTGTCAAGTATGAGTACTTGTCCTCCATCAGCCAATAGAGAATTTAATTAATATATTGCAAAGATCTTTTTCAGGTGTAACATAGCTCCATTATCACTACTGGAATGTTAGTGGATTTATATCAGTTTGCTACAGCTGAATATCGGGTTGCATTTGAATAAGCATGTGTGCAAAACACAGAAGATGTTTGCATGAAGCGCTGCCATTTTACTCCGTTTTAGAGTTAGGAAGATGCAAAGCCATTTAAAATCTGTAGTGAAATAAACCAATTAGTGGATCATACATACTTTTCACTAATTCTCGCAAAAAAAAAAAAACCTATAATTTAAGAATTAGTTTATAAAGTCTACATAATGTTTGACTAGTTTGTGGTACTGAGATATTTCTTTAGAAAAAATAATGCTAAGAATGTTACTCTTTCAGACAGACCAGTGGGTTCTCCATCACCAGCATATAGGCAGACATTTGAAATTACTTCTCTGAAATAGCTGCTTTTGAGTGACCGGTTGTCTCCATCAGTATTCAGATTCAGTCTCTTCTCACTGCTCTACCATTGCCAAAGGAGTTTGCCTGACTAATGCTGGCTACCAGGAAATTTCTTTTCTGCTTAGGCTGCTGTGTTACCAATATCTAATTCCCCTCTTACCATTCTGTGGAGTGTACCCATTGATTTTTTAGGTAACCTGTTTAGAAGATGTGTTGGGACACTGAAACGGCAAGAGCGTTCCTGTAAAGGTAAAGATAGCCCAGCTATACAGTTTTAAGATAGCCATCCCATAGGTATGGATGACTATGTACTTAAAAAAAAACCAAATTCATAGTTACCCACTGAATGCTGGCCATTTGCCTTGAAATCTTCCTGGACTCATACCAAAAGTTTTGTAAAACATGAGAATACAAAACAAAATTTAAATTATGCCTCTGTCTTTATTCTATTTTGTTGAGTTTCAAATTTTTCTCTTTCTGTTCAGAGTTATCCTGACAGCGTAAGAGATTCAGAGCTCAGGATCCAGTTCACAAGTGACATTACAGTCTGTCTTACAGCTGCAGATCAGGATTTGGCATGCCTTTTTCCTGTGAGTACTCAAAACCCAGCTGAGGCATTACTGAAATTAGGGGTTTTCTTTCATCTTTTTTGTTTCTTCCTTTTCTCTTTATTTTTAATATTTCCACCTGGCTTGATGCTAAACAGGAAGACTTCTTGGGTCTTTATCAGAATGCAAAATAAATTAATAACCTATATTGAGGTGCTATACACTGAGACTGTTGAAATCCCAGAGTGAAATTTTCTTCTATATAAACATGTTATTTATATTTTATACAATTACATAACTCAGATCAATGTGCATCTGCATTACTAGCGCTCTTTGGAAAACAAAAATTATATATATATTTTATATATATCAGTACTTATTTTTTTAGTGCTAATAAATTTGAAGAAGGATGATTATCAACCCTATTGCGAAGGATAGGGTTCTGTCCTGTTCTTCTATTTTTTTCCCTTTTCATGGATATTTCCCTTTTCAAAGGGGAAAAAAACAAAAACAACCTAAATATTTTCCTTTGTTGCTGTACCTGTTGTTCTGAATAAACTATTATTACAGAGACTAACAGATATGTTGGTTCTAAATATAACTGTGCTAAAGGATTTTAATACTGGAGTGAAATACTAGTCTGGAGCAGGAATCAGAAACCAATATACATTTTCCTGTGTGGAGGTACTTCAGATGCATTTAATGAATTCCATCAAAGTTCAGGATTCTTTCATTATTTAGTTTACTTTACCTTAATGCACCAATCTGAATTTAGATTTTTTCAAGCTACAAGTGGCTGTCTGGACTTCAACCTATTTTAGCTTAAAAATTTTATTTTTCTCTGCTGCAAAATTTAATTAAAAATTGTTTATCCTTTCAGCCTTCGTTACTAACCATACTTACAAAGTGAATTCTTTAATTACTGGTTATTTCCGTCACTACAGATAAAATTTGAGACCACATCTCCCTATTTCTGAAGAGCTGATTATTGCTTGAAGGAGCTGATATTCTTTTAAAGTATGCTTCAGACACAGTTTTATATATCATAAAATATTGTGATAAAAGATCTATTAATCACTGTTATTACCTAAATTATTCTGGACCAATAGGTTTAGCACATGTTATTACAACACACAAAAAAAAGCATTTTACTTTATGTCTACCAGTTCAATCCTGAATTAAACGATGTTGCCATTGTTGTCTTAGCGCTATTAGACAACCCTTTGCCTATTTATATGCTCTGATTAATTTTTTTCCTGCTGTAAGGGATTCCTTACTGTCTCACAGTTTCCAGAGGTCATTTAAGTCCCACTTACGTTCAGCTTTGCAACTTCCTTGTCCCTGGTGTCACACTCTCAACCTCCTGACATCTCAGAAAATATTAAACTTTAATGTATGATATAATGGTCATTCCTGGGGCCATGCTCTGTATCTTGGTTAGGTTGACTAGGCAAAGCAATACCCAGAGCAGCAAACTACCAGGGGCAGTAGTTTTCTCTGGGTACACACTAGACCGACTGATGCTGGCAGGCAAGAATGAATGGTTTGAAGCATCATCCAGTGACAGCAGCAATAGCCCATCCTAGAGACATCACTTATTACCATCTTGCCCAAAGGAGCAAGATGCCTTTTTTGAGTTCTCAGCTTACCTCCTGCTCCCCAGGGTAATCTCATTTCTCTGAATTTATGTCCATTCCCATAGGAGTAACAGCCTGGGTCTGGGACTCACACCTGAGTACTCAGTGACTCTCCAAACTGCATTTTGCGTTAACATCCTGTAAGCCTTGGGTTCTGTATGATTGTCCTCAGGTTATGGCTAATAGATCATGTCATAACAATCTGTGCAAACTAACCCTCCACATCTTTGGACAATTGTTAATATTTCTTTTGTCTTAAAATAACGGAGCTCATTTTTCTATCAGGCACACAGTCTTCACTGAGTTTAGCCTTGCATCAAATATTCTTCATTCCATGCACATCGCCATGCTCATATGTTGTGATATTCTGTTTCTACTAGTACAGAAAGTAGTAGACATAATGTTAAAAGGAAAAAAAGAAAAAAAAATTTCCCTTTGTGGGTTTGGCATCTGTAAAAATCAGTCATTATTAATTTCACTGGTCTTTTTAATTATAATATTTTGCTTTACTCCTTTCTTTGATTTGGGTTTCTCTGCCTCCAGGTCTCGTTTCTCAAAATACAGATTTGAGGATTAAGTGTTGACTGTTTACTATGACCATGTGTAACAGAAAGTGCCAAAACTGATGTGACAAAACTATCTCTCCAAACCCCACTGTAGCATCTAAATATTTTATACACCCTGTGCAGGCAACACACAGCAATGTAAAGTACTTTCATTTGATGGTTGTGAATTATGAAACAGCTCCCAGTTTTCCTGAAACTCTAGGTGAAATCTAAGAACGCTTGCCAAGATGTGTCTTGTAAATAAATTGGCTCTATCTATTTGAGGAGAACAATTTAGACAGATGGCCATTTAGAATTCACTGTTTCACTAGGGAGGACGAAGACAAGAAAATGGAGAAAAGTCCATATTAGGGAAAATCTTATGACAGAATAGGTAATTTTGCTTTTTTTAATGCACTATGAATTGAAAGTGCTAACTAACTGAAAGGGGAAGATAGACATTCATAGCTACAATATTAAAAATTATGATCATAATTAAGGTGACATTTGATGTATTCATAGTAGAAAGATGATAAATAAGCATTGTTGGATTCTTTGTAACAAAGCCAGCTCATATGCAGAAGTGCACTCCAGATGATACTATAAAATCTTTCAGAAGACTGGCAATTGAGTTACAGCAGCTGCTTGTCTACCCATATTGGATGAAGTCTTACATACTCTACTTACTTAAGAGCTAGGATATATAAAGCTTATATTCCTTGACAGACCTGAGCAAAAATGACTTCTCATTTCCTTACCAGATATTCTCAGGAATGCAAAGGCTGCTGACTGATTTAAGAGCTCCACATTAAAAAAGATTTTTGGAAAAATCTTTTTTTCCAAAAATCATGGAATGATTGCATTTAAATTCCCAAGTCATCCAGATAACTGGAAAAGGAATGAAAACAATTGATTTACAGTAGGTATATTTAAAGGAAAGCACTCAAACTCCTGGATATTTTTATCCAGGTTTCCTTATGAGATGTGGTATATATGGTAAAACTGTTCCAGTTCTTCATACAAAATATACTATAAAAATTATTATTTACTAAGTCATATCTTATCAGGCTGCCTTCCGACATCATTTTTTCAGGAGGTTATTGGTTTTCCCTGCAGTCTCTTTACAGTTGGTAGCTCAACTGAAAGCCAATAATCGAGTCCAGAGGGCTTTTTTCTTCACTGAAATTGCACTAAGATAATTTTTGCCTATATCTGCGTGGCTTGGTTTATTATTAGAATTCATGGTTCTCTGTATTCTCACAGCATGTGTCTGTTTCCAAAATTTTCCCAAGGACCAGAACATTCTTTAGTAGATGTATTTGGAAAAGAATTCCAGAAAATTCTAGGACATTTGAACTCACAAGTGTACTTATTGAATATATCCTGTGTTCCCAAGTTGATTGATTAAACCTGAAAGCCCTACTGTTTTCACAGTTTTGGCTTGTACTGCTCAGATCATAGTATTTCCATCAACTTCTCTTCTTTCATAAAATCAGAATCATTCATTCTTATTTACTGACCAATATTCTTCCTGCCTCATGAAAATCTGTAACAAAATACACACAGGGTCTGAATTACTTCCCTTCAATCGATTTGGTTCCCTGCAATAGCATCACATCACTGGAGTTATTTCTGAGAAATATAACGACCATTTAATCAGTGGAAGTAGTATAAAAAATTAGAATAAAATTAATATAAAATGCACAGACTGCATTTTCTAACCTCTCTTTAGAAATAGGCAAGGAAGTCACAGGAAAATTATGTAGAAAAAGAAGGAGAATAAACTTAAGAATGAAAAAACCTCCTAATAAAGTCACTAAGTCACTTCCAAGAATCACAAATGAAACTGTGGAAATGTACTTTTATGGACTAGCCATAACTCTATAGGACTTACATTTTATCTAGATGCTACACAAGGTTAATATTTCTTTTAGAGATCATTACAAAGAATTTATTATTACTATTATTTCTTTTTCTGTGTTTCACACATATCTTTATTTCTTTGTTATTAAAAGTGATTGTTTCTTGTGAACTCTTTCGTCTCTCATAGAGAGATATTATGTAGACATACATAACATATCTATTGTACAGCTTATAATCAGTCCTGTTAAATATTTAGAGCCAGAGATTTACTAGAGACCTGTGGCCCACCTTGACTAGGGCTTTCTTGATTTATGCTGGAATTCTACGTTTTTCTCTTCATTTCCTCTCTGCCTTCTTACTTCTGATGAAAAAATATGAGACAGAAAAACATCTCCCAAGCTTGTAACGTCCATATCTAGTTTTTGTTGTTTTTCTCCATCCATGTACACATACATATACATACATATATACACAAATACATATACATACATCTATATATGAGAATAATTTTTTTTTTTCATTACGGTAAATACTACACTAAATATACAGGACTTTTCTGGATCTCCATAATTAAATATTTCCATTTTTACACTCTATGAAATATTATGACATCAGATAAGTAACTTGAAAGTAATTAACAGCAGATATCGATATAGAATCATTAACGTAGTAATTAGTACAGGATATGAATGTTTAGTTCTAAAGTATTTAAATATGAAATTAAAATTTCCCAAGCAGCTCACTTTATGTACAAATAGGCATGTCATCATCTCCTTTGTGTGGTTACATCCTTCTCCCTAATGAAACAATAAGTTCTGAAGAAAAAAGACATTGTTTATGACAAAGCTGTCTTTAATGTACCAAACAGTCTAAGTCTTTCTGAAACAGTGTACTAATGATGTAATATCATGTCCCAAAGCCCACCTTCTATCACATCAGTGTTTCCATCCTACAGAGTGAATGAAGTATTACAAAACAAAAGAAGTCTCTCACTTTTTAAGGGACAGATGAATGTCATGTCTCTTGATGGCACTTTGAAAGAGAGCTGAGAGCAGCAGCCACCCTTAGTTATGTAAATTCTAAATCATCCTTTTATCCATCTGACTGATACATGCAGCGAAGTGTTATAAGGTATGTTGGCTCCATTTCAAACTGTAGCCCAAAACGTGGTTGGATGTTGGTCAGACACCATGTATCCCGAGGCTACTCACTGTTCATGTATACAATTTATTACCACCATCCCAATTAAAAAGCAAAACAAAACTAAAAAAAACACACAAAAGAAAAACTTCATAGAAAAAAATAACTAGAGAGATAGTTAAAGTAATAAACAAAGACCCCCTCAAAATATTTTTTTTTCCTTAGGATTAGATTGGTTTACAGAGAATGTCTCCAAACCCTGGGATGACAAAAAATAATCTGCATGTAACAAAAGGCTTCCAACCTTGGTTTTCTGTTCATCAGATTTCCTGTTTATCTTCAAATTAGAAAGACTTTGAAATACCGCGTTTTCTTATTTGTAACTTGTAAACTTTAGTCCTGTCATAGTGCTCAATTATTTATTACAATAAAATCCTGTTAATTACAGTATCCTAGTAAGCACTCATTATCATTCTTAAGTAAGAGTCCATCATCAAAACAGCTTGAAAAAATAAAAATGAAATAAAATATTATAATGAGTTAAGATTACATTCACTGCATTTCATTTTTATTTCTTTAATTTTTTTATAATCTCATATATATTTTATTTTCTCTTTTTAGCTAAACTTTGATTATGATTTGAAAACCTCCTTGAATTATCTCTGCACTCTTTACTTGTCTATGCTTTGCAACATTTCCCTTCTGTGCATTTGCCATTTTTCTCACCTGCATTAAAATATGTAACATCTTTGTCAGAATCCTAGCTAGTTACATTTAAGATTATTTCTTTCTAAGCATCTCCTCATTTATGTTTCTATCTACACTTATGATCTTGCTTTCTATTATTTCCCTTTTCATTTCAATATTAATGGCAGACTTCATAACTACTAACATATGTCAAGAAATGCTATCTTCACTCCCAGCTAGTCAAAAATGTTCTTATCGCCATCTTTGGCTCTTCTACTCTCTCTCAACTGTTTCTCTTTATCTGTATTTAAAATTTCAAACCTTTTGGAAACAATATTTTCTTTACTACTGTAATCATAGATACTTGGAACTTTGATAGTAATTAATGACATTCAAAATTATAACTGTTTGTCAAAGCAGGGGTTTTTCCGCTTATTTTTTTCTTTTTCTTACGTAAGCAAATGAAAATACAAATAACAACGCACTGTGCACAAAACACTGCAGTTCTCAACTCTTTTAGGACAAACTGCTGGTTTTGTTCATCTCTTCATATTTGAAAGGCCGTTTCCATCGTGCAAAAAATTTTTAATCCTAGCTATGTAGATTAATATTTCCATTAAACGGCATAAAATTCTAAATTAAAATACAATTACATTTCATCTACTAAATTAATTTCATCTAATGATTTCATATTTTCTATATATACATGTATTAGCATTACACTCTCTTTCTCTAGTAATCAAGTCTGATTAGAAAAAATTTTAGTCTATAGAGTTTCCTAAAATGTGTTCTTTACGTTTATGTTTCTCTTCAATTTCTTTATTGATTTTATAATCTTTTTGTATTTTTAGTAGTTAAAAGTTGAATTTTAATTTTTAAAATATTAAGTTGGTAATATGAAGTTGGTAATATTGAGAACTTCTTCCACTTGCCTTTGTTATTGGCTTTTCCTTTTGTGAAAACTGCTTTTTCCTACATCTTTGGTAGCTTTTCAGCTTTTAGTGGTATTCTAAACTAATTTAGAAGCAAAGTCAACAAAAATTGTATTATGGTGTCTATTTATTGGTGATGGATATCCAATAACTATGTAACTTTTTTTTATTTCGTAAAAGTTATATCACACAGATTCCCACTGCTATTAGACAGTGTGACTGTAAGTAGATATCTCTGATACCAGAGCATTTTGTAGCTGTTGTGGCTAACAGCAGGAATGAACATGTGGTGGCACACAACTTTACTGCACATGAGTACTTAGGATTCATAGTATAACCCAAACTGATGTTATGCTGCTGCCTTACATCTGCTTTTCTCCGTCCTACTCTCACCACTATTGTCATCGGCAGTAGAGAGATTAAAGCTGATGCATCTTTAAGTCATACTTTTGGTTGTAATTATAGATATGTCCTTCTTCTGATGATGAAACTGTACATCTACAAAGTGCTGTAGAGGTACTTCAGCTCCTCATATTCCTATGCTGATAGAGAGACTCAAGGAAGAGATAGTCAGTTGTACATATACATAAGTTAAAATTTAAACAAGTTGTTCAATTTATCACTGTACTTGTATGGTATAAAGTTATCATGCAGAATGTGTTGAAAAAGAAAGAAAATTTCTTTGAACTCTGGATCTCCCCAGTGTAATCCATTTTTTACATTACATATTCAATTATTTCCTGAAATTTATCACATGCCATTTTTAGCAATTCTGTTTTTTCTTCCCTATCTCATCTTTGTGTTGTCACAATGTCTTTCATTGAGTTGTACAGATAGAGTTACAAAGGAACTGAGTAAATAATTCTGAATCTGTAAAGCATCTAAACTAATTACTGCAGAAGATGTGCAACTTGTTCTTGTTTTTATTCATACCAGAATTATATTTTCTAGTGGAATGCAGTTAGCATGCAAGATTTGAGTGCATTTTATTGATGTTAGGAAAAAAAAGACTTCTATATTGAAATATGAAAATTGTGGTTTGTTTTGCATTTTGCAAAAACTGTATGAATGTTGAAATATAAAATTATTAAAAAACAAATTTGCTCTTTAGTAAAATGCTATGTTTATTGTATTATGCTAGCAAGGAGTCATTGAGATAGGTACAAGCATTTTCAACCCATTTAAATTCAGGCAATCAGTCACCTAAGCTAGAAATGTTGTCACTAGGTTTCTGCTGTAGGTAATGGAAACGGCCAGACCTCTATGGGGGACAGTTCAGCCTACTGAAGATTTGAACCATCCTTCTTAAGGCACCCGTATCTCTGCCTTAATTAAAATAAGTAGAGAGGGAATCTCAAGTCATAGCACTCCCACTTTAGTTACCGCTGGGCTAGGTCAAAGTTCAGTGGAATTAATGTATGTAAAAACAAATAAAGTGCACAGCATATTAAGATTTTTATGTCCCACCTCATCTTTTTTTAACACATGTATCTGATGAAGAATTTCTAGCTTGCTGGTATGGAAGCACATGGAGAGAGAAAATCTAATGTGCCATTTCTTCATCAACTTTTGTATTGGGAAAAGAGGCACAAGCAAAAAACAGTTCCTGTAGAGGATGTCAAAATACAGAACCTGGACATTTCTATCAAAATTTGAGTAGAAGACTGATTTCATGATGCAGAGCCCATCTGGACCTGAATCTAGATTTTCTGCCAAATGAGCACTTTGGCAAGCAAATGAGTTGTTAATTTTATGGTATCACATGTTTATTAAATATTGAGCATGTAGCACTGTGAATTTATGTCGTGCTTTACAAATGGGTAATAAAATATATTGCTCCCTCCCCCCCTCTTCCCACCCCCTTCTGTGAGGACATTGTAAAGGGCAAAACAGGACATGGGACATTGTTTCAGCAATGAAAGAAATGAGGCGATAATGAAGAAAGGAAAGGTGGAAAAGGATAGGACTTTTTTTTCTATAAACTCTATTTGAAGAGAAGAAAGTGTCAACCTTGGCAAGGAAAAGAATCAGACTTTCCAAACTGCATCATGAGAGCAAGCATGAAAATTAATTTTGGAGAAAAAAAAAAAATCAGGTGCACAGAGAAGAGAACAGGGAAAGAGAATGTATTTAAAACATCTGTCTCTCTATCTCCTGATCAATTAATATAATGAGATCTTTCTAGAACTCCTTCATTAGGAGGCTTTGGGCAACCTGGTGTAGTGGAGGATTTCCCTGCCCATGGCAGGGGGGTTGGAACTAGATGATCTTTGAGGTCCCTTCCAACCCTAGCCATTCTATGATTCTATGATTAGCTTCAATTTGGGTTATTGTAAATAATGTTGATTCACTTAAGAAGTCAGTTTGCTAATAATTAGTGGGTTTTATATATTTACAAATGTGTTGAACAACGTATGGTTGAAGTCAGATCATCATCACTGACTTCTCTCCTTCATTTCCTACTTCTTATTATTTATTAATCAATTAAAATATCTTCTGTTTTCTCCTTGACAGCTCGAATTTAATAATATGACTTGAAAAAGCAAAATAAGTTAGCTGGATTGTGCTTCTCAACATACTCAGACATTTTTGTAACTGAAAGAATCTGGAATTAGTAGGAAAACATGAGTTTATTCCATGGTAATATTTTCTGTCTGCTCTTCCAAGTAGATAAGGATTTTGGAGAAACAAAAAGAAAACCTAGAGATTTTCACCTTAATTTTCATTAAATGAAATTGAAAAAATTAGGCGTACAAAGATATGGTCCGTGTATGACTGTACAGAAAAGTCATTTAAAGTCATTTAAGTCATTTAAGAGTGTAAATATTGTACTTTGAATTGAAGCATATCTGACAAGCAAATTTTAAAATATCTATGTATGGCAAGCTTTTTTGTCACTTCCAATTAAATATACTTAAAAAGAAGTAATAATATGCATGATGATCCTTTTTCCTCAATAAAACTGCTTCATTCATAGTACAAACCTGTATGGTTACCAATATCTGCTAAGTTTTTTTTTGTTTATTTGTTTGTCTTTAAAATTCAAAATTCTTAGTGGTTTCTCTGTTTGTGTATACTTATTACGAGGAAAATATAGCTCCTAATGAAGTAGGACTGAAGCTCGACTCAGTGCTTTATTGACTGTAATATTCAAACAGATGCACTCATATAAAAGCAACTGTTTAACTGGGGCATAACAATCTATAACAGCATAACTACTCTGTTTCTTTATATTAAATCCACTTAAGATGAGATGGTACTTCATTTTTCACTATTTTTGTCCATTATCTTCAATATATGAGTCAGCACTGAACTGAAACACTTTTCTATATACTGTGTTCTGTAAGGTGTGATGGATAAGGTATCTAGCATGTGCTAATATAAATCCTGATATTCATTTGTAAACATTGTCATGTCTGTGTGTTGTGTTTTCTTATAGGCAAGATCACCTAAATACCTAGTGCCAAGTCAAAGATTTTTCTGACTAGGACAGGTTTTTATGTAACTTCTGAAGATAACTCTTAAACTGCCCCATCATAAAAAAAAAAAAAAAAAAAAGACAAATATTGCTCTCTACAGGATGAAATAATTGAATGCTTACAGGATTTTTTAAGAGCCTAACAATACAGAAGAGATAATTAAACTAATTTGTTTTTATTAGAATAGAACCATAGAATCATTTAGGTTGCAAAATACTCTTAAGATAATCAAATCCAACTGTAAACCTAAAACTGCGAAGCCCACCACTATACCATGTTCCTAAATGCCATGTCTACACATCTTTTAAATACCTCCAGGATTCGTGACTCAACCACTCCCCTGGGTAGCCCGTTCCAATGCTTGAAAACCCTTATGGTGAAGAAATATTTCCTAATATCCAATCTAAACCTTCCCTGGCACAACTTGAAGCCATTTCCTTTCTCCCTGTCACTTGTTGCTTTGGAGAAGAGATTGACATCCCCCTTGCTACAACCTCCTTTCAGGTACTCGTAGACAGTGATAAGGTCTCTCCTCAGACTCCTTTTCTTCAGGCTAAACAACCCCAGTTCCCTCAGCTGCTCCTCCCTCTAGACTAGTTCTCTAGATCCTTCATCAGCTTTGTTGCTTTGTTTGGATGTGCTCCAGCAGAAGCTTCTGTTATTACAATATCAACAAATGTCACTTTTGTGAATGTCATTGACTTCAAAGTCTTCAGAAAACTGTTTTTTTTTTTTCTCTTAATGTTGTTTAGGAGATCAGATATTTGAATACTGATAGATAGCTGATGAAGCGGTTAGATGAAAAAATTTTAATATACATATATTATTTTTTTCCTACGCACTAATCCATATTTTAGCAAAGTTACTACATACAAATTCAATGAGTTTAAGAAACTTAATAAGTGATCTTTCAGTCAGATATAAATATTTGACAGTGGTATTAGATATAAGTCCTTTTTCTTCTACTACATTTAACCTTTTTGTGTAGCTTATGTTGCTTAGAGCAAAAACAATGGGCTACTGAAGGCTAAACAAACATACCTCAGGGAATGTAATGACATTCCGTGTGTAAAGTGAAAGGTGCCAGATAGGCAGCTTATGAAAGCAAAAGTCTCAGAATGAAACTCTCTGTAGGAGAAACCACACATAAATAGGCACAGGGCAAGTTTTTCAACATCGCACAATCGTCACTTTTCCACTCTGACCTTTAGGAACTCTTCCTACTGTTGAAAGAATAAGACAGTCTTAACACATAATTCCTTGGCTTTTATGCTAAAACTGCATTTAGTAGCAATTGGACTGAGACTGTAAATTTTTATAAATGGCACACCAGCACACAGCCATTGTGAATAATGTAAGGTGCCTAATTGCCTAAGCTGAACTTATTTCAATGTCCTATGAGGCAGGGAAAGGTTCTGTATTTCTTTGCCAACACTTGAAATGTCTAATCTTTCTCCCACTGCATGTATTGGGCATGCCAAGGATATGCGTGTGTATTTTTTGTTGTTGTTGATTCCCTCACAAATACTGTATTCCAAAGGGGTTTTCTAATGTTAAGTCAAGCAGTCTGAAAGTTAGTGTGACAAAGGCAGTTTAATTTGAGTCAGAGTTCATCACTGAAATGAACTTCATTGTTTATATGAACTTCATCCTTCAATTCATAGGATCTAAGATGAGGTCTGTAAAATAAACAGACAATGAGGACGATAATAAAACAACTACATTTCAGAGAAGTAAAGTCACTAAACAGATCAGTCCCAATATGTAATTCTCTGCTTATTGCATTCTGTATATTTTAAATTAATGATTATTTACTTTTTAGAAACACTTGTTGCTCTCTGATACCTGTTGAAGTAACCTGAGCAGAGAGCTGCCAAATGTTGCAAAGATACTTCAGAGCAAAACTCTTTCAGAAATGATTTCACTTTTCCACATAGAAAGCCAATAACATAATTCAAACAACTGAAAAATGAAAATTAGAAAGGAAAACTCACTGAGTTGAGATCTGAAAGAAACTGGATGGGCTGATCTTTCTTAGGGTTCTAAGGGGTTACTGTGTGTTGCATTCATACTTAATGACAAAATTAATAGAAATATCAATAGTTGCACAGGGAGAAGGATAAGATTAACTTCATCTGTTTAACTGCCTAAGATGATTACTTCGATCCCTTCCACCATCAAAGGAAAGGTACCGGCATCTCCAAAGGAATTCTTGCCATCTGATTAGGACAGGGTGGCTCAAGCTTTGCAGTGTCTCTCCAATCCCTGCAGGGGAAACCAGAATTGTTTGCTTACGTTAGGCATTTATTTTAATCCATTCATAGTTACTGTGGAAGTTATTGTCTTTCCTACTTGGTATCAAACTGAAGAGGTTCATGAGGTGTTTAGTCTAACTACACAAGGCTTTCAGGAAGCAATATTCACATACAGAACAGATTTGTACCAGTAAGAAATGGAGAAGACATTTCTTGTGTACTGGTTTTGGTTGAGACAATTTTCTTGATAGTAGTTTGGATTTGTGACCAAACCAGAGATTGTTTGTGCTATCGACAAGCACAGAGATGTTTTCGTATTGCTGAGCAGCGCTTACACAGCCTCAAGGCCTTTTATGTTTCTCACACTGCACCACCAGTGAGTAGGCTGGGGGTGCACAGGGATAGAGCCAGGACAGCCAGCCTTAACTAAGCAGAGAGATATTTCATATCACAGGATGTCACACTCAACAATAAAAAAATGAGGGAGGAAGGAGGAGAGGTGGAACGTTCAGTGTTATGGCATTTCTCTTCCCAAGTAACCATTACAAGGGATGGAACCTTGCTTTCCTGGAGATGGCTAAACATGTCTGCTGATAGTAAGTAGTGAACAAATTCCTTGTTTTACTTTACTTGTGCATGCAGCTTTTACTTTACCTGTTAAACTGTTCTTATAGCAACACACAAGTTTTCTCACTTTTACACTTCTGATTCTCTTCCCATCTCACTGCAGGGGGAGTGAACGAGCGGTTGTGTGGGGCTGAGCTGCCTACTGGGGTTAAGACATGATGTCTTGGAACATAAATTAGGAACATTACAAAGAGGTCCGACGTCTTTAGTGCTTGTCTTCTAAACACCTGGGATTACTTGTAAAATTAGGCTTTACGAGTGCATTAGAAAAATGATAGAAAAGAAGAGGTTTACTAGCAGCTGCTGGTGGATAGATAGACATTTAAGACATGGGAGAAAGACAATACAATCATTAGCTACTATATAGAAATCACTGGCTAATAGTTACTTACACGAAGTTGTTTTCTTGCTGTGCTGAGGCCAAATCCAGATTGAAAAAAATGAATGATAATGGTGTGTGGGAGGTGGTTGAAGGCTAGAGCAAAGCTACTTTCTCAAATACTTTTATGTGAAATTGAAAGGTTGTGGAAAAGGTCAAAATCAGATTTAAAATGAGGTTTTGTAAGAAGGTAGCAGGAAATTGGTTGGCATGTTTTAGAAAGCCGAGAATGTAACTTGGGAACAAATAGAGAGGAAATATTAGTGGTAACTAAATTTCTAATGAAAAGGATTAACAGAAAGATTAAACATCCCTGACATGCTTAACAAATGTTATAAACAAAATTTGATGGGCTCATTTAAGTAACCTATTTAAGCTCTAAAATACTAGTAATTATAACAATAATAAAAGGTATGCCATGTATTTTCATGAACCTGCTCTATTTCTAAATTATTCCACTGAAGAAGTACTTATTACTTTCTGCAATAAATGCATCCACATACAAATGTAAATAGATAGATAAATGATAAATAGATTGATCGATCTTGGACAAATTAAAAGCCACCTGCTTACAATGTTTCTCTTAAGAAGAAAAATATACTTTACTCTCTTTGGAACTGCTAGAAGAAATGTTTCACTCACAACTTTTATGTTCACTTCACACCTCAGTGCTGATCTGGGACTTTCCATTAAAAAAGGATTTTCCAGCAGATGAAAGACAACCTTGATGTAGGCAACAAATATCCATATTAACTTCTAATAGAACAATATTCACCTATCATCATGCAGGCTGCTACTAAACAAAGTATTTCTCTATTTTATGCATGTCAGATTTCCTATGCATGGTGTCTTTCTGTATATTTCAAGCTTAATCTAATGTCACTTCAGTGTCCCTGGTCTTTGCAGTTCTTGGCACTCTGACTCAGTCTGGCAACCAGTACAAAGAGTGATGCTGAGCTCTTACAAGAATTGAATTGTAGCCCACTAAATCTTTCTGAGTTAGGAGTCGCTATTATCCATTGGATCTTAGGTGTATTCATTCTCTACTGAATAAAACCAGACTCTTGTGGATGATCAAGAGGCAAAAGACTCATAAGATTATAAAACTCTCCAATGCTTTCCAAGTAAATGGTGTCACGAGATACAGAGTTTGCATTTTTTCCAAATCAAAAATGTAGATTTTTGCAGCATTTCAGTTATTTCTTTTGTGCCTACAAACATCATCCAAGAGCAGCTCTTAATCCTCTGCAATCGACACCTGTGCGTATAATAATAGGATATACAATAGAGTACCGATTGGATCACTTTCTAATTGTACCATGAGGATGAAATTGGGATAATAAATAGAATGATGTCACTATGTTAATTGTACTCCACGGAGTATTAAAAAGTATTGTTGAGCAAAAAGGATTAGGTTTGCCTTTTAAGTATGCCTTTTGAGTATGTGGACAACCATAGATTTCTAGATATGTCTGAGGGGGTTGGAGTCACCACTGTAAACCCATCTGTTCACCACTACCTGTTTGTCTGTTGCTCCCAACAACCTATGAACAGTGACCATCAAGTTCTAATTCATTTTAATCAAAGTGATCTTGATTAACTTAAACAGTTTTGAAAATTGAAAGTTTTGCTGACATGACTCCATTTAACTGCAAATGGTTACAGAACAGTCATAGCAGCAGTTTCAAAGGCATACAGAGGTATAGAGGGAAGGGATGGCGTTCTGTAAATGGGCAGTTTCTGTCAACCCAAAACAGATCATTGTTCCTTGGTGCAATTGCAGGGTTCATATATGCCTGCAGGTGTTCTGGTTTGCCAATGTCTATAAATCCTGAACCGTATCAGTAGGTGCTCAGCAAACATAACTCAGTTGATGTTGATTTCTGATTGTTTCTTTGTCATTACTTTTTTGCTATTTGTGTTCTTCTTCCTTCCTGCGTATATTTCCCAACCACACTTGCAATGCAGAAGAAAACCTGATACTTTTCTTAGGCCTCTACATGTAATTGATTTTTAAGTAGAGTTTCTATACATTCTGACAAAATATGAAATAAAAATATTTTTAAAGCTCCTCAAAGCAGAGCAGTATATTAAAAATTTTTATTCAATTCTTTGCATAACTTAAAAAAAATCGCAGTGAGCTTTAGTTTTTTATTTTTAATATGGTTTTAATTCTTTCAAGCAATCATGTTTACTGTATCATTTGGTAAATCAGAGATTTATGTTTACTTTCATCACCACATAAAAGATAGATCTATAAAGGTAATAAATCTTTAAATGCTTCATAACCTTACATAGTCTTTATAGGTTGAAAGATAATCAATAATCATGACAGAAAAACTGCATATGATTCATCTTTCAAATCACCTTGCCTCTTTATGACACAATGCCAATAGATAAGAATGTAAATGCCATGATCAATTTTCCTTATAAAAACACCTGTACTTGAAAGGCTATTCATAAGAATTACTTTCCTAGGCACAATTAACACTAGATGGATATTCCTTGTTCACTATGCTTCACATGCTGTCAGATTGCCCTACCCAATTACACAGTCTTTTTTGTTTAGTGCAAAGTACTTTTGACTGCAAATTTAGCTGCATTTATATCTTTATTCTGACAGAGTTTTCTGTTTCTAATTCATTAATGTGAGTGTTAGTGAGGGTTTCTCTATCCAGTGTAATCAATTATTGTTGAATAATTCAATAAGTTGACTTTTATTTTAAATGAGCAGTTCTTAGTTTCCGAAATTACTATATCCTAATGTGTCAGGCTGTTCTTGCTGAATCAGTGTGCTCAAAGCTCAGACAGCCTCCAAGATGTTTGTTGTCCTGGTGACATCCTTTGCGGTATCACTTCAAGAAATGTGAAGTGTCAAGCAGTCAGGAATTTAAATTTACCTATACAAGTATAATTTCAGACAGGACTCTCTGAATCAAGATTTTTATTTTCATTAGCATTTTTTTTACTGTTGTTCATTCTGGCCTGTAAATACAAACAAAATGTAATGGAAATGGTGTTGAAAATTATTTCTGTTTTTTTGGGGGTTTTTTTTGCTTTTTTATCCCCCTTGAAATTACAGAGAACTATACTGACAGCACTACATGAAAAGTCACTCTCTAGTTCTCACTTGGGAGAAAGAATTTGCTCTAGCTGCTCAAAACTCTCATTGCCTGAAGGTATTGCAGTTTTGGCCTGATACTGCTACTCCATCTAATGTAAAAATTCTGCCACCATGATTAATAAGATGTTGAACAGCTAAATTGTGACTTAATTTTAAACTGAAAAATGGTCAGTCCCATTGGATATAAGCACAGTTATTAATTGTGTCTAAACCAGTAAAAGGAAAACTGACATAGAGTCCTGATTTGCAAAATCAAAATTTGGTTCCAAATGAGACTGTCAAGTGCACAGATTACAGAATAATTATGTTCTGCCCATGATATTCTATATTGAACAGTTTAAAATACCATTTAATTATCTTTTAAAATATTTCTGTTCTGTTTTTTCTTTAATAGAGCATATAAGAAGACAAACAGTTTGCCATTCCAAGTTTTGAAGCCCAGAGCATTAAACTAGTTAGGAATGTTGCATTAAATTAAAATATTGTTTAGCTTCATGTGCAATGAAATATATATTTAATACACTTCCTGTTTTTATCGTTTCTCACTCTAGAGTTCATACTATGTGTACAATAAATTACACAGAGAGTGAAATACAGCAAAACATTATGTTAAAAGATGCAGCTAATTTCAGATATTAATTTAATATGTATTTGTTCAGGGTTTAATAATGCATGCTATGTACCTCAGAGATTGGATTGGAGCATGTAAATAGACATTGTCATGGGATTATATATTCTGGCATACACTATTTTATTATTAATTTATTATAGATTATTAGTGCATTTAGGAAAGGAGAAAAAAAAGCAAATCAAAACAATATATGAAAAATATTCTGATGAATAGAAGTTTATTTGAGAGTGTGGTCAAATACCAATATTTGTATCAGCTGATCTCAATTCCAATAAATATCATTGTGTTTTATACTATGTGACATCTATAAATAAGTAACTCTATGGTGGACACTAGACTGAAGCTTTTTGAAACATATCTTTTTTTCCAATTTAAGATATACGTAGCACTTATATGGCTATCCAAAATGAAAATTAATGTAAGACTATTCAGAAACTTGAACTCTCTGGCCAGAGTGTGTTCAAGTAGTTCTTACTGGAAAGGATGTTATTGTTAGCAAACAGAAGGAGACATAAACTCATACAACCTCATCAATCTTCCTACAAGGACATGAGAGATGAGGGGTTTTGAAATAAATTGCTGTCTTTAATTAAGGTAGGCAGAAAGCACCCAGAAATGAAAATCTATGTACATTTTTGTAAATAAAGAGAATTTTATAAATTATGCTAGATACAGTATCATTTGTTCTTCCTAACTGGAATACAAAAAAATGTCCCAGATTCGGTTTACCTCCCATGGAAAAAGGGGAAAGCTGTTACAAACTTTGAGGCTGGTATTTTCAGTCTGCATTTAGTTGCATCTGTTGGTACATAATGTGCTTCTCAGACACCTCCTTCCAATTACCGAAACTGGTACCTACTCAAAACACATGACAATGACCACTTTCTTGGAAACAGAGGCATGGGTGTTGATGGATAAGGAGAGGAAGAGGACTAGTCCACCTTTGAGTCTTTTTGTGATGTAAGGCTAAGTCATCTGAGGTTTGGCCCATATGGTACCAGATATGGTACCCTGGGAATGAGCTGTGCGAAGTAGCACAAATGCAACCAGATAAGATAGTGGGAGGCGGATTTCCTCTGAAAATTGCATTCCTTCTGAACTCATTTTTGTCAGCTCTTCCCAAGTTAAGATCTATCCTATAATGAAAATAATACAGTACATGTATTAATACCACAGTATAAAGCATAAATGTAGAAATTACCTTGTGACAGATAGGTAATATAACTCAATACAGTCCAGAAGCAAGATGATTTAATATAGATATTACAAATATCTGGAGATTGTAATTCTTCATTAGAAATTTACAATAATTTTGAGCAATGTTCACACAAAAATCCTCTGTTAAAATGTGTACACAAAACCAAAGTATTTAATCTCATTTAGAGATTTCATCGACTATGAAATATTCGTTGAATTTCATAATATATCATTGCTAGGTATCAGGACAAATATGTTTCATTCAGTGCATTACAAGATGGACACAACGTCCCACCCTATACAATAAACCAATGTTTATATAATAAAGAAGTCTCTCACATTCAAATAATTAATATATGTTGACATTTTATTAAGTTTAGTAAAAGATTTCCCTACTGATACAACTTCTTAAGACTGTTGATAAAGCACTTGTATTAATACCACAGTATAAAGCCATCTTGTAATGCAAAGCTGGACTATACAATAGTTCAAGTTAACTAGTAAAGCACCGTATAAAATCAAATTCGCAGAGTACCAGGAATTTAGTACGCCAAAATATAAAGTCATATAGAGAAGAAATTTATTAATCCTGCATAAAACTCAGTGGATTATTTAGTGACCTTATTTATGGCATTTTACACCATGAGATATGCCATAGTGTGAAATTTGTTGCACATTCATGGAAGACTTACACTCATGCTTAACTCTGTGCAGATGCAGTCCCACTGAGCTGAGTCCAAAATCACAGTAGGTTTTAATTTTACTATCTAAACAGATAAATATCATATTCAAGGGATTTGAAAATCTCTACGCTGTCTGTGCCATTCAGAGCATAAAATAATATGAAATATTATTTGCCACATTATTATTATTTAGTTCTTACAATGAAATAAAACAAAAAGCAGATGAACATAGTGGCTTCTTCCCTAGGTATCTGGTTTAGGTTGTTTTGAAATATTTTTTGAGTTAAATGGAATGACTGAAAAGAAAATAGGATGATTCATTTACTTGTATGTGAAAGGGTTTAAAGAATCATGTTAAAACTTAGAATAGCAGTATCTGTTGAAGTACTTAGTATTTAGCTTTTGAGGGTTGCTACTCATCCAAATAACAGTCAGTCACTTTCTACTTCAACACATGAATTTAAATAGTATCATAGATTGTATTGGGATGAGAGATGGTTGCTTGACAGTTTTTTACATTGAAGTACTTTAAAATCATTGTATGTTTTAAAATCTTAATTCTTCATGTTAAAAGTAGGAACTACTGCTATAAATCAACACAAAAAATTTCCCCATGGCGGTGAACTAGCCAAGTATTCTCTGATCACACTGAATAAAATATGAGGTAGTGGTGTAAAGTTTAATCGTCCTGTTTCCTCAATTTCCTTCTTTCCTTTCAGCAGCAGCCACTGGGGGAACAATTCACTTTTCTGCTTTGTGGAAAGCTCAGGCTAAGGATTTTCTGAGCTCTTTTAATTACTGAGTTTAAGCTAGAGCTGCCAAAGGACTCACTGAGCAACAATAAGGGATAATGACTTATGCATGGAATATTGAAAAGTGTTCATCTTGGTAGAACAAAGTAGAACAAAACAGAACAAATGGCGAATAAAATTGAAAACACAGAAGAAAAGAAGGTGAGCTATATAGATTTGAAAAGCAATCTACAACTGCAAATAAGAAACTATGCATTAAATCCATTTTTAGCTCTTTTGAGGCATCAAAGTCACAAGAGTAGTTCAGAGTACTATACATACTTAATAGATTATTGATTTTCAAAGAAAAGATGGTAGGACATCTTTCACGTAGAACTGAGGTATCAAATTCACTTATCTGGTACTTTACATTACTTTTTTTTTTCTTTTCTTTTTTGCTTAATCAACTATTACTGTACTTTGGTTTAGTATTAAGGCAATAAATTTATGATTGCTTTCGGGACATATTGTCTCACAAAGACATATTGTTCAAAAATCTAACTAAAATCTTCAGTAAAACTTTTGTAATCTTGGGAAAAGACTTTGAAGAGCAGTAGGACCTTCCTGTAGCTGGAGAATTATTTGAGAATATGAAGGATAATTCGGATTTTTGGTCTTCTTTCTTTGCTACCTCAGTCTCCCTGTGAAACCTGGAACAAATCTCCCTTGACTTCAGTTTGCCATCCGTGGTAGCAAGGGTAATAATGGAGGGAAGAGTGGGTGTTTGAAATTCGTGATGTAGTAATGGCATCATTAAACTATGACAATAGCCAATTCTGAACTAGTTTCAGGGTGGGGGGAGTGCAGAGCAGGGCAAGGAAAATAAGAAACCCTCAATTTGATATTATAAAATACAGGGGCAATGCAAAAACACTATTATCTTTTATGTGGAGTCCTGAAAAGAGAGAAGCACCAAAATTCAGAAGTTCAATGGAACTTTTTTATTAATGTTGTATACAAAGAAATCAAGACTTTTTGAAGGAGCTATTCTAATACTATAATGCAGCAATATTAATGATGAGGGTGGTGAAACACTGGAACAGGTTGCCCAGAGGAGCTGTGAATGTCCCATTCCCTGGAAGTGTTCAAGGCCAGGTTGGATGAGGCTTTAAGCAACCTGGTCTAGCGGAAGGTGTCCCTGCAGGTTGGAACTAGATGATCTTTGATGTCCCTTCCAACTCAAACTATTATATGATTCTATGATATTTCTGTCTATTTGAGATACAAACATTTGAACCTGAAGCAAATGGAAGCTTAGAAGACAATAGGCAAGATAATAGATTAATTTCCATTTAAATCAAATTATTGAAAGATTCATGCCCAAAATGTAGCTTGTGCAACACTGATATTCCTCTAGACACTATGAGTTGCTACTGTGATTCTATATTATGCAGATTATTTTTTACTACAAAATATGACTAAATTCAGAAATGACCTGAAGAAAAGTTTGTTCAGGGCTACTAAATGCAGAAGTGCCTGAGTAACACATTTCTGAATTTTTGAAGATTATTCTGGGGAAGAGTTGTGTCTTGTATTCTGTATTCACTTTCCTGAATATCCATTATTGGCTGCTGTCTTAAATAGAGTGCAAGACTAGAATAACTTTTGATTTGACTCACTCTCTCAGCTTTACTGTTAAAAGAATGATTTTTGTGAAGGCAACTTGAAATCAGTCACTTTTTCTTTTTTCTCTCAGTATGACTCCAAATGACTAATTTCAAACATGCAGAAACATGTTGCAGCTAATAACTTATATTTAACTGTAACATATCTTTCAAAAAAACAATTAGTTTAATTTAAGAAGCCCAACATTTTACTCTGGTTTTACTATGTTTAAATCGGTGGCTAGAGCAGTAGCCTATCAAGAAAATGACGCACGTATCCAGTTTTTAATTAAGTTATAGTACATCAGATACAAGTCAATCTTCAACTGCTCTAACAGCATTTTACTAAAATTTTTCAAAATTTTTTATTTCCTTTTGTCTGGATGTAGCTTCCAGAAATTGGATTTTATTATGACTTTCTTTGCAAGTAGTGTCATTTAGTCACTGTGGTGCTAATGACAAATTTCCTGTTAATCTTGTTTAATAATCCTGTTTGATAAGATGTTTGGCAGCAACATCTTAAATCTGCTGAGGCATGACCTTTTCCACAGTCTCTTTTTTTTTCTTTTTTTTTTTTTCTTTTTTTTTTCCCTTCAAAAAGATTCCATTATGTACAACTACTTCACTGCAATTTTGGACAGATATTGTATTTTGTGTGTGAAATTTGTTATTTTCTGTGCTCAGTGAGTAATCTCAACAGTACAGGCTCACTATTACTATATGAACCTTAGTCCAAAAACTTTATCAGAAATATTTTTTCTTTTATGTGGGCTTTGTCCATATGAAAAAAAACAGCATTACAATTATTCATTTTTTAGAAAACATATGGATTTGCAGTTTTTGCCATCTAACACTGTGCATCATATACCATTCAGGTAATTATTCAGGTAAATCTATGAATCTATGAATCTATGAATCTATAGTATTCTTCCGAGATTCAAAAGTGTTCAAAATATAAATACAATCTAACCATTTGAAATGTCAAAATGATTTTTCCTTGTTAGTTCCTTTTCATTGAATTCAAACCTCCTTCATACCTAAAATAAGATGATAACATTAGTTTCTTGACTGACATTATTATTTGTCACATTTCTGGAGAAACACTTCCGAGTAGTCTTGGGTTTACTCTGTCAAATAGGTGTTCAGATTTGGTTCCAAACAGGTGGTTTGAACAGAAAAGTGATAAAACTAGCATTCCATTTCAAAAGATTTCTCCTTATTTCTTTTACATGAGTTTTTCAGATAGATGTTTTCAGGACATTTTAAACATTCTTTTTTTATTTGTGATGCTTGTTTCTTTATATGATTAATTAAATGGAAATGTCAAACCCAAATAAATTATACTCATGTATATCAATGGTATCCAAACTGTTAGCCAGTAATCTGCTTTCAGTGCTTACAATTTCCTGCAGATAACTGGATTTTCTTATCCTCCAATCTACAAATGAGAACAATGCCTAAGCTACTTAGCTTCTTTTGACTAGGTGTGAACCTCTTCCTGTGGTCTCAGGTAATATATTTTCAGAATCACTGCTTTTGATGATGCTTATTAATTAATTGATCAATTTTGGGCTGGTTGAAGCCAGTCTCGTGGATAACAACAAGGCAAAGTGGATAGGAACAAGGCCAATTGAGCAAAGGTGAAAAGTGCATGGTGAAGAAGACTACAAGCCTTCCTCCAAAAGACCTCAATAGACGACCACCAGATGGCAGTGCGCATGCGATGCAGAGAGGATCAGATGATAATGAGTTCTTGGAATTAATCTCCATAAGCAATGCCTATTCTTAGAATTAATTGTAATAATCCAACCTATACTACCGATTATGTATGCTTATGTGTAATAAATAATTGCCTGTTTCATGGCACAGTGTGCAAGCTTGTGGTGGAGACATCCCCCTTGCACCTGATGCTGCAATACACATACCTGCTTTATAACTCTCCAGGAGCTGTAGTTTGTTTCCACACGTTACTCTAATTAAGAAGGGGACAAAGGAACCCAAACCAAGTGGGACTCACAGTGAAGAGAGGAGGGAGGCGGAGGATAGCTGGCCTCCCTTCCTCCCTGGCCTCTTGGGCGGGTGACTGCCCACACAGGGCCACCACTACTCGACTGGAGATGGCCGCAGCAACGTGGCTTTGGGAGCTCCAAAGTACTCTGCTCCTGGGAGTGTCGTTGGGTGGAGTTCATCCTTTCGGCATTATTGAGGTTTGTTGGGCCGATCGGGCCCGACACGGCTGCAGCAAAGAGAGGACTGAGATCTGAGAGACATGGTTACACAGACACCAAGGTCAGCGAAGATGAAGCGGAAGGAGGTGTCGGAGCTGAGATTCCCCTGCAGCCTATGGTGAGATGGCAGGCGGCCCCCCTGCAGCCCATGAGAGAAATAATGGAGCAGAGATCCATCCACAGCCCGCGGGAGAAGACCCCACACTGGAACAGAGATGCCTGTACCTAAGGGATTTCGTAGAGAATTGCCTTCGTGGGAAAGACCCCATGCTACTGGAAACTGATGGTGTAGCAGAGATGCATCTATGGTCCATGAGAAGGGACTCCACGCTAGAGTGGGTGGTTGCACCTGAAGAAGCTATGTCTCTGTGAGGAAAGCCCACACTGGAGCAATCTGATGGGTAAGAATTTCTGATGCTGGAAGGATTTACATCAGAGAAGTTTGTGGACTATGTTCCATGAGGAGAGACCCCACATTGGAAAAGGTGAATGATGTAAGGAGTCCTCCTCATTTAAGGAAAGAGCAGCAGAAACAGCATATAACGAACTGACCTGCAACCCTCCATTTCCCATCCCCCTGTGCTGCTGGTGGAGGAGGTAGAGCCGAGAAGAAGGGAGGGGTGGGAGAAGGTGTTTTCAAGATCTGATTTTGTTTCTCGTTGTCTTTTCTGAAGTAACTGATAAGGAATTAAATTGGTTTGTCCCCATACTGAGGGGGCCATGGTTGGTGGGCGATCCCTCCCTGTTCTTCTCTTGACCCTAAGGCCTTTTGTTACATTTTTGTCCTCTCCACCCCATGGTGGGTGGGGAGAGGAGTGAGTGAAGGGCCACATGGTGGCTTAGCTGTGAGCTGCGCTAAACCATGACAATCCTGTAATAAACTATAGTCTATACAAAACAAATTGTTTTGAAAATGGTGAGAAAACTGTACTCTATTAGATTAGAGAAATCTAATTAGTTGTACTTTTACACAAGAGAAAAATTTCACAGTTTGAAGTATTGCTTTTTTTTCCCACATGTTCTACATTTTCTACAATCTTAATTTTCACTATACATTTCCCTGGATGGTGGAGTGCTGCGAATCGTATTATTTCTTTCCTTAGAATGAAGAATGTTTCATATATGGCAATGTTTTTCTTTTTTTTTTTTGTCTTTTTTTTCCTATTCTATTTGATTATTATTTGGTGTGTTCCTTTTCTTTTTGTATCTTAGTAAGCACATCTTAAATGTTGCGTCTATCCATATTATTATAAATAGATTAATCAGTCACTATATCAAGCTGCAAGTACACACAAATTAGGAAATTGTGTCTCATCATACAGTGCCAGTGCCCCAAAATATTTAGGGTTTTATGAGGAGACTGGGTAGATCTTTTTGTAAACATATACTAACAGTGCCTTTAAACCCCACAGCTAGTTTTGATTTGAGCAAAAACTAGAACAATAATCTTTTAAAATACAGAAAACTCAAAGTAACCAGAAACTATAAAACAGAAATAAAAGGGTCACCCAGAGACCAGGAACAAGGAGAAGGACAACATATAGATTTTGCTTATTACTTTCCAATACCCAGTCACATTGCTTTAAAAGGAACATAATATACAGTTCATAGTAAACTATAAATAAAATAGATTACATCTGTAACTGTTTATGGCTTGTCACAGAGTTTAGAATTGCATGATAACTGTATCATTTCAACATAGGAATCAGTCATTATCTTTACTTAGTTGGTGCCAATTGGTTGCTAAGATCAGCACAGAGACTAAACCAACCTGTGAAACACTCTCTCGCCCAAAGAGTGAGATAGATATACAGGATCCTGGACTGAAGCACTGTTACTCCACATTTAAATGAAATTTGACATACCACCACCTGCAAAATAGCTGGAGATAAACAGAAGACTTTGCATACCAGTTTGTAAATAGTTCTACAGAATATGAATTCTGTTGATGCCAGAAATTGAAATGTCATCCTTAGAAACACAGAGAACAAATACTCAATATGTTTATTTACTGTGGGCTTGTTTGTTTGTTTGTTTGTTTAACTGCAGTAGTGCCTACAAGCTCCAGTGTATCAACTCGGGTCCACTGGGCTTCACCTTCCATCCACACAAAACAGTAAAATTGTTCCTTCCCTAGTAGAGAGACTGTTTTGAAATAACTGTACTCATAGTCAAATTTTTTTTTCAGTTTCTAACATAACATCCCAGAACAAAAAAAATCTGTATTGTTTCCTAATCTGTTATTGTTAGTCTTTGACTATGAAGAGAATCAAGTAGCATTAAGGGTATCATTATATTTTAATGAAAACCAAAACATCTTTTCCTGAATTTGACTCTTTGTTCTTTAGATCTTTCAGATCTCAAGAGGATACAAGCTAATTAAAATTGCAACTAGTTTTCATAAAAATATATTACACGGAGTAATGTTCCGGAAGAACATTTCATTTCTTTATACATATATAAAATGCATAATATAGATGTAATTTTCTTTCTCATTGTTAAAATTTGTCAGTGTAGATCAGCTCATGGATAAGACTATAGCCTTTGTAGTGTACTTGATAAGTTGTTCCGTTAGATTCTCTGAAGTACAAGACTGTGAAATTAAATCATTTTACGATAAATATACTACAAAAGATTCATTAAGGATTATATCATAAACCTTTCACTCCTTTTGATATAAAGATATTTTAGTTCAATCCCATTAAATCAAATTGTTCTTTTAGAAACACTGGATTATTGTTGTTGCTATCATCATTTGTTTTTAATAACCACAATGATATTCTTTTTTCTAAATAAAAGATAAATGTTAGAATTATTGAAACAAATGTTTTGATTTAAAGGAATTAAAATGTTTCTTATTAGCTGTCCCAGGAAAAGGGTAATCTACCCATGGGGGTATCAAATCCGGGGTGGCAGTAGGTCCCTTTATTCTAATGTTTTCTGAACACATCACTTTTAAAAAGATGGCTAAATATTTAATATCAGAACCATAAGACTATAAGGCCTAGATTATGGAGACATTCTTATTAACTTTCTTTGAATGAATTAAAATGTAAGTAGTCTTATATTTAGATATATAAAATCTCCAATGGAAAAAAAAAGCTATTGCTGTATGCCATATAACCTAGTAATATGTTTTCTGAAAGCTCAGAGAACTCATTTTCTCTCCCCATACCAAATCACAAAAGAAAAAGATATCACTAAGTAAAGGAGTGTCCTAGTAACTTGTGTAAGGACATAAGAATACCACTAGGTCTCTTGTCCTTTTATCTCAGCACTGTGAATGGCATCTGGTTATCCTAAACCATGTAAGTCTCTGTATCAACTTTCTTATGAGAATAAATGAAAAAACAATGAACCTTCTCTTTACCAGAGATGTCAAATGCAGACAGCAGTAAGAACATGCTTCTGGTTATTTTCCTACAAGAACTTTTTACAGTAAAAATGTAGAATGTAAGGGTTCCAGATGGATGACAAAATTGCTTTTATCAAGTAACAGTGGCTAATTCAGACTGGCTTTGAAATGGAGGAAAAATCAATATAACAATCAGAACGAAACAAATGCGGCTATGTTGGGAAAGAAAACTTCTATATAATATTACAGTCCATATAACATCATTTTCTACAGAGAATAGTGTAGTGTGAAGCCTTACAGTCATAACTTCTCTCCAAAACCAGAAGAAAGCATGTAATCAAACACATGTATAATGTGTTTTAAATACTATCATGTGGGTGGCTTTTTATAATGAAGCAGTGTGATTATTTTTATAAACCCATGCATCAATGTTTAGTCCATTTAACTCAACAGTGTCAGTCAAGATTCCTTGATGAAATGCCAGTTTGAATAATCATGTTGTTTATCCTTCATTCTGAAAAGTTGTTGGGTAGCTTTACTGTGGATTTTGTTTTTTTGTTGTGTTGGTTGGTTGGTTTGGTTTGGTTTGGTTTGGTTTGGTTTGGTTTGGTTTGGTTTGGTTTGGTTTGGTTTTTCTTGTTTTTCTTAAGGGTTCCAGGGGGTGTTTTTGAAGGGTCAGTTACCTGCTGCATTGCACCGCTAAAACAATTGCTTTAAGTGTTATGCAGAAAAGGTTTTCTACACAGAATTAAAATACATTTTCAGGATCATTTGAAATTAATTATAGAATCAAAGTATAGTATTATTCATTGGCCATTCTCACAGATCGCATATATTGTATCTCTGTGTTTTGATAATTTGTTGACTTTCCCTTGAAAATATTGGAAAACAAGTGTTTGAAATTATTTTCTTTTTATGTCAGTTCCTGTGTGTCTTCTTGTTTGTAGTTTTCCACTGCTAGGTATATCCGCCTATCAACAGGATCTCTGATGCTTAAGGGTTCATCTGTTCTTTTTTCTTTATCCTCAGCTTGAAGATATAAAGCTACCTTTGTGACATAATAAACATGTCCAAGGAAGCTATTATAATCCTAAAATTTCAAATCGAAGATTATATCTTATGGTGAGAAATAAGCAACAGAAGCAGATGAGCATAGATTTTGTTTATATGCAAATGTTCTTCACAATAAACAAGGGAATAGAATTGCAAAAAATGTGTATGTATATGCTCTAAAGTAACTCTAAATGGAATGATTTTCGAAGTTTTTCATGTGTCATTGGTGGATCTTTAAAATACCTGTTGTTGACAATTAACTGGATTAACAGGATTTCACTGAAAAGAAGACCTCAGACTACGTTTCAAATTGAAAATAATTTCACAAGAATAAAAGAGAGTGAGTCAAATGGATTTTAATGCCAGAGAATAATTACAAGTACAAATTAAAACTGGCAATATTCCGAAGAGACATGCATTGAGCTAAAGAGTTTAAAAAGACATTTCTCCTGCATTTCCAAGGCCATATTGTCATGGCTCGATCAGGAATCAAATTATACTATGTTATTCAGTGAAAGCTGAATACAGCAAAAGCTTTATCTAAGTTCAATCCTAGCTATGTTCCAAGAGGAGAGAGTTACACTCTGCCTTTCAGAGTGTAAGTCACATAACCCTCAAAGAGGGAGATGCTCTCAGAAGAGCTCTTACAGTGACTTTCATGAGATCTACAGCATCCCTTCACATTCTCTACAAGTACAGCTTTTGGAAAACACTTAGAAAATTTACAGCTGCCTTATCACAGCAAAAATCTCTGGAGACAATAGTCAGCAGCAAAGCCACTCGCCCATCTCTAAGTTGAATAGCCCTTAAGGATGCAAGATGCAAAGCTGGTGATAGGGGTAAAATGTATTCATCTTTAAACTAGCTTCATTCTATTTGGCGTACTCTGCCAAAAGGACAATAAGCATATTTCTTAGTGAGAACAAATGAATCTTGTACAAATTTTAATCAAGATGACATAACCAGCTCAGACACTGTAATATGATTTTTTAGAATACCATTTTTATGAAAGCTGTGTGGTTAAGGGACTTGCTTTTAATATTTTCCTGCACTTCTAAGTATCTGCACAGAATTTTAAAGAAGATCTTATCCTTCATGTTCTTTATTTCAAAAAAAGCAAAATTTAAATACTTATAGATGCAAGTGCTTTTAGAGAAAATTAACTCAACTTTGGAAACAATTATATAGAACCTTCAGTGCAGATTCACATAAAAAAGACCCTTGGAGTGTTCAAACAAATTCTTTAATTTTTTTCCCTAAATAGAAGTTAAGCAAAAAAAAAAAAAAAAAAAAAAAAAAAGGCTTGTTTTGTATTCAGTACCCTCCCCAAATTTTTTTAAAAAATATGTTGTTATTGAAGTCCTCCTAAATATTGTCAGAGGGCAGATTCCCAGAGGCTATTGAGTCCCTTCTTTCCAAAATTGTTAAATATCTACAGTCTCATTGAAAAAAGAAAAAAAAAAAAAGATTATGCTAGTACCTTGATATAAAAAATACATTATAAGGTAAAATTATTTCAGTCTTGTCTTTGACATGTCGTGGTCAGTCAGTTAGAACCATTACTCAAATAATTTTGTTCAACCATTTCAAACTGGGAAATACGATTGTGACAGTTCGATGTGGGGGAGGGGGTTCTGGTGGTAGGAGAGGGGATTTGCTCCCTGTGCCACGAGATCGGGCTCCCATCCCCCTCGGGATTGAGCCAATCATCGGCACCTCTGCAAATTGCCCTATTTAAGTTGGGACAAAGGAACAGAAAAGGTGCTTTTGCCCAGGAGCGAGGTGAGAAGGGAGGAGGGCACTGCCCCCACTCCCTGGCCCTCAGCCAGGCGGCTGCCCAAGCCAGGCCGGCGCCACATGCTCAAGATGGCAGCGATGGAGCCGCTTGTGGAACTCGGGGAGCACCCAGCTCCCGGGGTGCCCGCTGGGCTGAGTTCATCCAGGGAGGACTAAGACCTGAGAGAAACAGCCACACAGGCACCGGGTCAGTGAAGATGGAGCGGGAGGAGGTGTGTCAGAGCTGAGTTTTCCCTTGCAACCAGTGGCGAGATGGCAGGCGGCCCCCCTGCAGCCAGGAATGGGATTGGTGGAGCAGAGACCCACTCGCGGCCCGTGGAGAAGCCCACCTCGGGGAAGAGATGCCTGAGCCTAAGAGAGGTTGTGGAGCATGGGATGCACGATGAGTAACTGTTAAAAATGGAGCATGGGATGCACGACGAGGTAATGAGGCATCTAGAGTCTGTGGGATGACCCACGCCGAACCAAGTGGCCACAACTACCTAAGAATCCGAGACTGTGGTAAAGCCCGCATGGAGCAATCCGATGGGGAAGGATTGCATCCTGCGGGTAGGACTCATGCTGGAGAAGTTCGTGGAGTTTTCCTCGTGAGTAGGGGATCCATTGGAGCAAGGGAAAAGGGTGTAAGGACTCCTCCTCCTTTAAGAGAGGAACGACGGTAACAACATGGATGAACGGACCTGCACTCCCTCATTCCCTGTCCCCCTGCTCCGCTGGGGGAGAGGTGGAGCAGGGAACAAAAGGAAAGGGGAGTGGGGAGGTGTTGCTTTTAAGATCTGGCCTTGTTTTCTCTTTATCCTCTCAAGTAACTGGTTTTGTTTCCCTTTTGTCCTTTTTAAGCAACTGTTAATAAATTGTTTTGTTTTAAGAAATCCGAGTCTGTTTTGCCTGGGACCATGGTTGGTGGGTGCTCCCTCTCTGTTCTTGTCTTGACCCTGAGTTCTTTTATTATAAAACCACCACAATGATTCTTGGTGAAATATTGGGAAGGATCAAAATCATATTCTGACTTTAATTATTTTCTAATTTAAAAAAGAAAGACCATTGAAACTACTAACACTAGGACTAGATTTAAAAATAACAATAAATTATGCTGTGATCTAATTGCTAATATGACCCTGAAATATCTACCATTCCTACTAACCTGAAAATGCATAAGGTGAGAGAAGTATTCTCACATCAATTGCTGATATTCAAGGTGTTAACTCCCAATATATGCACTGAGAATCTACACTGAACAGAATTAGGTTAATGATTGCACACAGATCAGGAGATCTAGGCATGAAACAATTTTACTGTGATGTTTTTTTTTACTGTGTGACTGAAATTGTTCTTATTTCTACACACAATAATGATTTTAAAAATCTTCTTATAGTTTTTAAAGCAAGCTAGAATACATTTTTTCCTTCTTTACCTACTGTCAGAATAAAAGAGTGCCTAGAAATGCTACACACAACTCCAAGGGTAAGCTTATCAGTAGGACACCCGGACACAGGTTGTTACTGGCAGTTATGTGGTACTTATGCTAGTCTTTAAGTTCTAACATCATAAATTCAGGGAATATTTATTTCCCTTACCGCTAACTTTCCTATATCTTGTCGCTGACAGAAAATTGACAATGTGAGATTAAAAAGAGCACAAGATTTCTTGTGAAGATAAGTATAGTTCTAGATGGAGGTCTACAGGCTTCAGTGAACTGATATGGCCTGAAATATAAGGTCATTTGCTGCATTACCACTCTACTCACTATACATATTCTTAAATCTAATATCTAAGTATCTGTCAGTAGTCCATTTACTGAAATAGCTGATGTTTTTCAAATTTCCAGTGCATTCTTACTCTGAATCCCTCTCCAAAGGGAGAACAATGCATTATACAAAGTATTTCATTCTGGTAGGAATTTCTTTGCTGTGGTTTTGTTTTTCATCTGCTTTTCAGTGTGCTTTTCAGTGTACTTTTCAGGAAAGTAACCCTGACATAGAATGCAGTGTTGTGATCAAGGCTGTGTCTCCAACTCATACTGTCTCGCAGGAAAGGTATACTTTTCACAAAACTAATTTCTATCTTTTGCTATTTGCTATCCACTAGTTCTTCTCTCTAAATAAACACTCATGGTTAAACTACTTCCCATATGATTTGTTACAATTATCAACTCATAGTCACATGAGATTAAATACTAGCTGCACAAAATCAGTAGGAGAATACTTAATGGAGGAATGGATAATGATAGCAAAGTAATGTTTTGTAAAATAAATGAAAATGACTCTTTAAGAGTTCTCATTTTGAATACTTGATAGTTGCTGATTTGCATAAAATCTAAACCCTCCTGTGTCCTGTTTGAGGCCATTGTCAAAAGTATAAAAATCTATCTATTAAAGTTAATTTTCATAATAGAGACAATATACTATGTGTTTTTAAAAGGTTCCTTTTTCCATTCTTGGAAGTACTAAAATCTCACATTACATATTTTCTTCGTTCAGACAACAGTGGAAAGCATGATCTATAACGAGCCATTTAGTTGGTACATTTGGAAGTTTTTCCTTGTTTACAGTATACATAACTTCTGTGAATTTCTTCACTACACATAACCAGCAAATCATTTTTATTTTTTCTAATGACTCCAAATTGAATAGTAAAACCCTTAATATCAAATAATTGACAAAAATTGATTGACTCAGCAAAGTAATTAAGTATGGTCTTAAATCTTTACAATTTTGAAAGGGTTTAATATTGATGCTGAATGCTGAGAGAATGCCAAATTCTTAGCTGAATAAAATCAATGTGTTTGAAATTCTTGTTGTATTTTCTACATGTAAATATTTATTTATATTGTTATTTCTCAATATTTGGTGTCTGCTACTTTTGATCAGCTGATTGATAAGATGATTTCTTAGTCAGATAACTGTTACAGAATGAAATAAATGTACATTCTCAAGGATATGAACACGTTCAGTTCTAGATACTACAAATGCTGTGTGTGTAATTTTAAAATCTGTTTTTTAAGCAAATTTTTAATCCCGTTGTAAAAAAGAACAATAAATATCAACTATAATTAATAATTTGTACTTTAAGGTAAATAATTGTCTATATTTTATGTAACTATTGTCACTGTGGCCCTAATTTCAGCAGACTGTGTGAATGGAATACTACCTTGCAATATATGAATGCTCCTATTGAAGATGTGTGTTTAAAATTAAGTATACACATTAGTATCAGCTACCTATTCTACTATAGCTTCACAAAGTCCAGAATTGTTTCTGAAATTGCTGTTTAATCACCATAATATGCAAAAGCTCATTCATTACAGTGTTACCAAGAGCCATGAAAAGTAACCTCTCCATCTGCTTGAATAAGCATTGTTTCCCAGCAATATCTCAGCCTTTAGTCTTAAATTTTATCACTGTCACGTGTTTGTCACCATCATACTGCACAAATGGCCTTTGTATCCTTTATGCAAATTCCAAGCTTCACAAATGTTTATTGCTTTCAGATATCGGAGGAAAAATAAATCTACAAAACACAATACTACTTTATAGTGTATGACATGGTGCCTTTATAACCTGAGAAAAGCACATTGCTCTCCCTCTGGATATGAATTAGTCTTCCTGACATCGTTAAAGTACCTCTGTATGATGCTGCCTTCTCATAAGGTGGAAAAAAAAAGAAACATGAAAGAGGACAATGCTAAAAAAAGAAATCTCACTTTTCTTATCTCAGTAATTTCAGTGGGGTTCCTCTTTCAGTAAATAACACCAATACCTCGGTCAGTAGCCAGCGAGTTCAGAAGTACAAGTTCTGCTCACAACACCGCAATTAACCTGCCCAACAACATGAAGAAAATCCCATCAGCTCTCTGTTGCTTATTTCTAAATGAAGACTTTGACATTTATTTTTTTGTAGAATACTTTGATAAATGCAAAGCACTGTAAAAACTAACTGGTAGGATTTTTTTGGGGAACTACATTTGTAGTTGTTCTATCTGTTCATTTTTGGGGAACTACATTTTTTTTTTGTTCTATCTTCAGTAGAACAAATGTGAGAAAATATAGAAATTATGGAATTTTTCATACATAATTGCTGACAACAGTGTGCATCTCATTCATCATACTTAGCTATGACTGCATTCGATTAACTTAATATGGTGTTAATGCAATATGGGAGAAGTAACACTCATTCATCATATTGTATTACAGCAGTAATATAGTAGTATTGTATTAGATTGATGTAATAAAGTTCTTAATAGAAGGCAATAAAGCTATTATCAGAAAACTGTCATTAATACCTGGGATTTTTTAAGGCTATTTCTGTTGTGCTTGTAAATTTTTCACTCGCCAAGATGCAATAAGAAAGATCCTCTGAGACTGCAGAAGCACTTGAGAATGTGACATTATAAATGTGCTATTTTTAGCTTTGCGATGGTGGAGCACATCTCATAGCACCTAATAAATCTATGCTGGGAGTTGAAAAGCATATTTTCTGCTGAACTGTAGGCTCTAATACAATGGAGATATATAAAAGGTCATGCCAATTCTAAATATTTGTTCCTTTGTCTATGGCATCAAGATCAATTCTTTTTGTTCTCTATTAGGAACAAAAGGAGATTTTTTTTTTCCTCTTTAATTATTATTTAATGCATAAGAAGTACTAGATTAAACAAAAATCTTTACATGATCTGTGACTTCATTCCAAAAAGAAACAGCTTATGTTAGAATTTGCACATGCTTTGTGTTTGTTAAATAAACTTGGATTAAAAAAATGAGGTTTATATTTGGGGGACCAAAACTGACTGACTGTTCTCATTATCAAAATACTCTGTAAAGGTGGAATTTCAAATCATTCCTCATTTATCTTCAGAAAGACATAGATTATCCTCATCCTCTTTGTTGTTTTTGTTTGGTTTTCCTGGGTTTTTTCCCCCATGTCTGTTGACAGAGATTTATAGTGCAACATAAGCTTGTGCAGGTAAGATATTTTTGTCATATCATATAGATTTTGTTCAAAAACCTAAATTTCTGGCATGACTGTATTAACCTTACATAACTTAGTCTCACAAGACAGTATGTAATATACAAAATTTATATTGATTTTATCAAGAGTATGAATACTGGTCTAGTACTTTAAGAACATGCAGACCAATACTCAACTATGAATTTCAGTTTCAGTTAGTGCAAAAACAATCACTTTAAAACTACTTGAAATTTAATGTTCGAGATAGAGCAACTGCCTATGCATGGTGTTGAATCAGGGCTGATTGCATGACAATTAAAGAAAATAATATTTTTACAGTGCTGGCCAATTCCTATCTCTGCTTCTCAGTCCAGGTTTTCTTTCCTCACAGTGATCGTACCATAACGCTGCGCTTGCATTTCTCACTAGATCTGTAGGTCTAGACAGCACTGTTATGTCAAGTGATCTTATTTCAATTTCAGTTTGCTAAGGAGCTTCATACAAAGGAAAAGGGGCACTACCTATATTCTGTTACCACTAGCTTGGATTATTGTAACTTTATGTAAAGCTAAATGCCCAGGATCCTTGTGGTACAGACTGCTACACTCTGTGTCCTCCACGGCTCAGCCCTTTTGCTGCCTCTGAATGAATTTCTGTTATATTTTGAGTCTCTGGTTCCAATTTTCCAAGTAAATAATAATTACATCAAATCATGTGAATTGTTCAAATGACAAAAATATGTTATCTAAAAAAAATGCAAATTTCAGAGTGAAAATAAAGATGTGGAAGTTTTCTTTGAGCTATTCCACGCCTTTTCCCTTAACAAAAAAAAAGCCCCAAATAAAACCAACCAACCAACCAACCAAAAACTTTCCAAAGAAATCTGGCAAATCCAGACATTAGGCAAATAAATAAAATTGCACTTCACTTTTTAAGAAACTATTTCTAACATTACATAATGCTCATATTCCATTCATTCTCAATCTTCCTCCCCCCTCCTGCCCCCCCCCCCCAAAATATAACAACATGTATCCCACCTGAATATCATTTCTGGCATAAAAATGCAAATCCTAGAGTTTTCATAAATCTGTCTAAAGGCTAAACTTGTGATATTGAGCTGAAAGTACTGTAGAGAAAAAAATGCATTTACATTGAGACAGAAGATATTTTCTGAATATATTTATAAAAAAAAAATAGACAATTGTATAAATATGCAAGACAACAATGTTTAGCAGAATCCTTTGTCTATTCTCTTCACTGGTTGCTAAAGCTCATCTATCTGGAATACCAAATATGTGCTCATGCTTTCTTATTATGTAAGACGTGTTTATGAAAGCAGTTTTGCATGTTGATTCAGAAATGCCCTAGCTACAAGAAGCAGAGACCAAATTCAATGAATACTGTAGTACATCCTGCTTTCTGCACTGTGAAAGTAAGAGCATCAGTGTTTCCTCTCTTGCCTTTCTATGGAGGAACTCTGGGAAAAAATCTGGAACATTGTGAATAGTCTTTTCATTATCTGTTGAATCTGTTGAGTAAAATAATTTATAAACATAGAAAGATATCTCAAACTATTTCATCTATGAACTTGATTTGAAGGGCTTTAAGGTCAGCAGCATGTGTGTGCATTTGCTTATGTGCGCGCTCACACATACATTTTACATTTTGAGAATTATTGCACTGAAATCTTTCAGAGTGAGGCCAAAGAAAAGGACTTGACAACTTTGGCCTTGATTCAGGAATGCATTTAAGTTCGTATCTATACATGGAGGGGACACAAACATGCACTTAACCTTAAGGAAGTACCTTAGTCTTTCCTAAATAGGTTTGGGATTTGAGTCAAGATTAAATGTTATCTGGAATCAGAGCCAAATATATTAATCTGCAGTACCAGGCCAGTCTGAAACATATCAACTGCATATAAAGAAAGCAGGAAAGAAGGTAAATGTAAAAGCAGAGGAACATAATACACTTTGACAGAAATGAGGTTCCAAGTATATATTGCTTTTTATTTACCATAGTTAAGAGTAAACCAACAGTGGAAAATCTACTGTCATCCCAACCTGTTTGATGGTAGTTTGTTGAGATAGGAGAAAATTAATAATTAAAGAAATAAATAATTCTTTCAAGACATACAAGTTTTGATTTACTTCTGAATATTGCATCATTCAGTGCTGGAAACTACTAACAGTGAGGAAGAATCTTAGGAATTTTTTTTTCCCCTGATAGCTAGAAATAACTGGTAACTTCATAGATACAGAGTATCTATACAAGTACTTTTTTCTTTATAATCCATCTTAAAGTAATTCAAATATTGCCTTCTCACCTGTTTAATTTTTAGGTGGTTGATAAAAACCTAGTTAAATAGACCAAAGACAAACAACTTGATCCAAAAGTACCTTTTACTGTACTGAAAATCAAGATATACTCTAAGCAACTCATTTCTCTTGTAGTCTTCATAATCTTGATAAACTGTTCACAACATCTTAGCTTTTTGTATTCCTATTTATATGTTCTGTATGTTCGCATATTAAAATAACATAACGCTACCACAATATGATGTTCTTGTAAAAGCACAGGCTTCACTGAAAATCATCCTTTTTGTGAAACAAGGCTTATTCACTTAACTCTCTGGTTTATTTCACAATTCACAATTTGTAGCTTCTTTATGTGCATGCATTGTGTCTAGTGATATACTAATGGTAGCTCAGGTGCTATTTTTCTTTTCTTGCATCTTAATTGCACTGTTTTAAACAAAAAGTCTCTCCTCTTCTACATAGCATTCTGTAATAGCTGCAGAAGTACCTTTGTAATTAATCATCCTCTCTTATTTCATTCTATTTGATGCTACTGGAGCTCAAGCCAAAATCTGCTCGGTTTGGGGGAATAGATTTTAATACTTATTATTAATTATTAATTATTGATTATGCTACTATTTCAGGTATTACTGGCTCACAGACTTGTCACTGTTTTCAGAGATACTTTGCAGCTTAGATTATATATTGGTATTTTTCTGAATCTGAATAGCAGAGTATAAATAGAAGAGGAAATTTGCAAATACCCTTCCCTGCCTCAGACTCAGAATATTGTTGATGTAAACAAATCTGGTTTACAATATGAAAAAATTGAGCATTGTTAATTGTTTAAAAATGATTGTGTACAAGAATCACTAAATTCAAACTTATGTTGTATAAACATGAGATAAACCAAATAAATAATCTTGCTATTAGATGGAAATGTCCATCTCCAGTCTAGTTTCTCTCATGTTTGAGCTTCTTAGATCTCTTTATTTGATTTTTTTCCTGAGTCTACCAGCCCTTTCCCTCGGTTGCCCTTTTATTTTTCTCCTTCACAATTTGTTCTCTATCTTGAAAAATATTGCTCTTAAAGACCTTGATTCAGGAATCTTTCCCCACTCAGGGATTGATCAAAAAAAAGCATTGAAGTCAGCTATAATAATCTTTGGACTGACTCCAGGCAGGTAATATAGAACAGGGTTAAAGATTAATACAGATGAACATTTCTGTCCAACCTCCATTACATAAGGCGTATATTGAAAAAAAAACTAAAATACAGCTTTAAGGTTCCCAAATTAGGGTTGAACTGGCAAAGACGTTTTGTCTAAAAACATGGGGCTTATTTATTTTTTTTTTTAGTTGTTTACTCATTTCTGGAAAGTCAAAGCCTTTTTTCTTTATTTTGGAAACAAGATGCAATGACCTTTCCATCAAAACTGAACTCACATTTTTAAGTTGAAACATATTTTAAAAAGGTAGAATAAAGAAGATAAAAGGAACTTTGAAAATTAACAATATGTTTTTCTTGAAATAATTTTTGGGGTTGTTTCCAGCTAAACATTACTGATTTTACGTCTGCAGTCCAAAATACACTGTGGTCCACTGAACAGGGACTAATATAAGGCAAGCTTTGTATATTCTACAAACCTATTTTTCCTTTCCTCCTTACTTGTCTTCACTGGCTATTTCTAATCCTTTCACTGCTCTTCTAATATCCTGCCTTAAAATTTTCTTTGAAATTCTTACTGTTTATAATATATAATTTGTGTGTGTTATGAATTATGCATGCTTGTTCTGTTTTACTTTCTTAAAATGTTTACAAACAAAAGTTTGGATCTCTTTCTATTCCTTAAGATGAACATACCTATGAAAGACTGTCTAGAGAAATATTCTGAATATATTTCTTTATGTAGAATACTATTAACAATTGTTGGAAAAATATTTTATTTATATAAACTCCCTGAATCCTATTCTGCACGCAATCGTAATCACAAGTGTTATTTCTACTCAGTTCTACTCAGCTGAAACAGAGCTTAAGCTTCAGTGGAAATTTTACTTCTCATTTTTTTTGGTAGTCTTAAAACTCTTCCCATAACATTTTTAAACAAAATGGATTGAAGTAGGTTGATTTTTTTTTCTAAACTATTTCAATATTTTACCCATGAAATCAATTAACTGGTCTTCCAGTTGTGGTCTGAGACCATGCAGGCTGTCGACAGTTTCGAGGGGCTGTTCTAGCAATGGAACTCTCTTTTGCGCTTCCTTTTGTGCCCGTGTGTGGATTTTTATCTGTAAGCTCTATATTACCAACTACAGCCTCACATAAAAGACATTCCCCAATCATCAAATACACTGATCTTTCACATGAATGAGTTACATTCTGTGCAACAGAATCTGATGAATGTGGCTACCACAGATGACATTTGAGCAACGACATCTTGAAATACTTGACTGTTTCATGTTCTAGTACTGGATCCATCTGGGTAATTTATAAGTATGTATTTAGGAGTTTGTATGAGCCGTGTATGCATGTAGATTTCTGTTGGAGTGTATATTGAACATTAAGGTGCTGTTGCCAAAAATACTCTACGCAGTTCTGTCTGCTCAAGCTGTATATCATAGAATCATAGAATGGTGTAGGTTGGAAGGAATCTTAAAGATCATCTAGTTCCAACCTCCCTGCCGTGGACACCTTCTGCTACAACAGGTGGCTCAAAGCTTCATCCAACCTGGCCTTGAACACTTCCAGGGATGGGGCAGCCGTAACTTCTCTGGGAAACCTGTTCCAGTGCCTCACCACCCTCCGAGTGAACTTCTTCCTTAGATCTAATCAAAATCTCCCCTCTTTCAGGTTAAAGCCATTGCCCTTTGTCCGATCACTACACGTCCTAGCAAAAAGTCCCTCTCCAACTTTCTTGTAGGCCCCCTTTAGGTACTGGAAGACTGTAATAAGATCACCCCAAAGCCTTCTCTTCTCCAGGCTGAACAGTCCCAACTCTCTCAGCCTGTCTTCATAGAAGTCCTCCAGCCCTCAGATCATCTTCGTGGCCTCCTCTGGACCCACTCCAGCAGCTCCATGTCCTTCTTGTGTTGAGAACCTCAGAGCTGAATGCAGTACTCCAGGTGGGGTCTCACAAGAACAGAGTAGAAGGGCAGAATCACCTCCCTCGACCTGCTGTCCATGCTTCTTTTTTTATTATTATTATTTATTTCTTATTTTCTACAGACATTCGCACAGTTATTTGTCACAGGTCAGAAGTTTTGCCAGGTTATATAGGCAGGTGGGAGCAGAGTTGAGTCTCAGATCCCTGGAGTATGAAAGGGAAAGCCCTGGAGAGGGAAAGGGAAGAGAGAGGTGGGTGCGGTGGCCTCTGTAGTACTATCACACCAATGTGTTCTGTAACAAGTTGGAAAACATTTAGCCTCAGACATCAGCCACTCTTAGACATTATGTTAGACTGTGCACTGGTTTATTCTCTGGCAACCTAGCTGAAGTCTGAGATTATAGAATATATCTATCTATCTATCTTAGCAACAACAAGGTAGAAGAGAATCCTTAAGTATATTATGGTTGATATAAACAAGAATTCTTTAGTCTTCTATTATGAAAAGTCCTCACTGTATTGTTTTGTGTTCCCTCCTAAATTTTATTCTATGAAACCTCATTCCATAGAAATATTACATCACTTACTATATGTATATGTACTTTACATTTTCGATATGCAGCCTCGCTTCCCATCTTAGTCTAGCCTAAGTGCAAGGAAGATTAAAAGGGAGGAAAAGTACCTGCATAACTCTCATTGGTTCTCTCTGCATGTGTATACATATTATTCAAGTTTGTTTTGTTTTGGGATGGGATAGAGTTACTTTTTTTCATAGTTGCTCATATAGTGCTATGTTTTGGATCTGTGACCAAAACTGTTGATAACACAGGGATATTTTTGATATTGCTGAGCAGTGCTTACCCAGAGTCAAGGTCTTTTCTGCTTCTCACACCACCCCACCAGCAAGTAGGCTGGGGCTGCACAAGAAGTTTGGAGGGGATACATCTGGGACAGCTGACCTCGACAGAAAAAAGGGATTTTCGATACCACATGACTTCAAGCTCAGCAATAAAAGCTGTGGGTAAGAAGGAGGAAGGAGGGATGTTCAGAGTTACGGTGTTTGTCTTCCCAAGTATCCGTTACCTGTGATGAAGTGAAGTGAATGAATTTCTTATTTTGCTTTGCTTGTGCATGCAGCTTTTGCTTTACCTATTAAACTGTCTTTATCCCGATGCATAAGTTTTCTCACTTTTACCCTTCTAATTCTCTTTGTCATCCCACTGCAGGGGGAATGAGGAACTGACTGGGTGGGGCTGAGCTGCCTACTGGGCTTAACCCATGACAAAGTTATATCTATGTGTTACCTGTCTTTTCAACAGTTAGTGTAATGATGCTGAAAAAAAAAACAATCTCCTTATAACTTTTTCTTGGTTTTCCAGATCTGCTGGGTTTTATTGAAGGGGCTTGGGCTAGATTACTGTGTGTAATAATGCATTCCGTGACTCTCTTGTGTGCTGTGATAGTGTATTGTAAGTGTATATCTTGCTTTTAAATTGCAATAGTGCATTCCTCCATTGTATCCATAAGAATCTGCAATAGTGGCGTATGGAATCTGCAAGCGCAGTTCAAGTAAATCGTTATCTTGGACCTTACAGTTAAACCTGTAAGTGCAGTGCAAATAACTTGTTTGCTTGGACCTTGTAGTCGAATGAATCTGCAAGTGCAGTTCGAGTAAATTGTTATCTCAGACCTTACAGTTAAACCTGTAAGTGCAGTCTGAATAGACCGTTTGCTTGGACCTTGTAGTCGAGTCTCTTTGCGTCACATTAATCCATGGCAATGAAGTTCTGTTGAGTGATGTTCAAACAAAAAGAAGCAAACATTTGAAATTTATTTGAAATGACAAGTAATGATGGTAGTATATCACAAAGAAATAAAATTTATAACCATTGCACATAGAAGGTGTAAACAATGCACCTCTCTCTCTCTCTGCTACATTTAATTATCATCCTCTATGTATCTATCTATCTATGTATCTATGTATCTGTGTATCTATCCATCCATCCATCTATCTGTCCACTCATCCAAGTCATGTTTATTATTTCAGATCATGTGTCTAGTATTTTGTTTTTTCTTTCCATCAATAGACACAAGTCAACAAATAATTCCTATTAATAATCTCTGTATCTAAGTTTTGGAAGAAGTCTTGTCCAAAGAAAACATAATGGTTTCTTTCCTTTTTGTAAGATTTCACTTTGTTGCTGTTGTTGTTAAGGATTTGTCTTGTTGCTTACACAGACTTTATGTGTTCTTTGGGGATACATGGCCTTTTCAGCTGCATGATATACTTGACAATTTAGAGCCCCTGCAACAGGTAATGGTTTCTAAGCCAACAGAGAGATTTACTTATGAAATAGGCTTTTTTTCCAATGTTTACGTCTGGGTATAAATATCCAAGGTAGTATAGGCATTTTACTAATATACTAGTATAATATCATGTATTTCCTATAGCTTTGAACATTACTATATTTTCATGCAATACTTTATAAATTAAAAACTCCCATGGACTTCACTCTGCTGATATCTTTACAGACAGACCATGAGAAACAGATTTTTTTAAGTGTCTGATAATTATTTATTACAATCAAATTATAATAATTTCTGTAACAGCCCAAACTGAAGCCCTGGATTGGAGGTTTTCCACTGGCATCTAGGAAGAAATTTACCACCTTTAAGTTACTCCTTTCTGCTCCATTTTATGCAAAAGTTACAAAGTCCTAGGTTCTGCTTCCCTCTGAATCACTCTGAGGCAAGGAGACAAGCAGTCCCTGGATCTCTTCTAATTAAAAGAAATGTAAATTAAGTATGGTATGATGTCGTAATTTCTGCTAGCAGAGTACAGACAGTATTTCAGTCACTATTCCATCCTTCAGCTATTTTGAAGTACCACTGATATTACTTCTGATGAAGTGAGATGAAGTAATCGTTGGTACGAAACTTGACAGCATAGCTTAATTATACTTTCCAAAACATTTAACACATCTTTTGTGAGACTCTGCTTTGTGACCAATGTATTCTCCCAAATCAGCCATATGAGGCTTTACGTAAGCCTTCATTAAAAAAATAATAATCCTAAACTGGTCTGAAAATACACAGAAGCAGAATTGTTACAGAAACATCTCTACCCAGGCCAGTGTCATGTCACAATTAATAGCTTTATTTTCATTAACATCCTGCCTCTGAGACCTTAAGACTCTTGGTTTCATGTTGTTTTTTTTTTTCTTATTTAGTTAAGTGATCAAGTGAATGACATTTCATTTGGTGCAGCTGCAAGAAAGTACATAGCCAAGACCCCTGAACAGTTAATGCTACCTTTTATCCTTTATCATTTTCTTTATGAGCTAAGGGATTGTTCATTCAAATTCCTCTAATCCTCATAATATCTTGGCCATTATTACAAATCTTAGCTTTTTGGATAGCATCTAATTTCTTATGAATCTCATGAGTGCTGAAGGAATCTTGTTAAATGAAAATGGAGGCTTCACTTTCTGCCTACGATTTCATTTGTAATTCAGTACTTTCAACACTAAAATATAGAGACGATGAGCTGCAGGTTCAGACTGCATACTCTACTTATAGACTTGCTATTTCTACAGTTATGTGCCATATACTAATGCCCATAAGATGGGACAGGCAGCACGATATTACTTACTAAATAAACCTTTCTTCCTGGCAAAGATAATCATGAAATAACAAATTATATTACAACATAACAGTTAGTATTATAAACAACTTTTTTTATTATTTCCTCATGCTCACAACACAGAACGTTCAGGAATATTTTTTAGTAATTTTAACTTAGCGATGCCATTCCATACTTTTTTTCCCACTAACCCCAGCAGCTGATCTCCTGACATTACCCGAAAGGAAAACCACACTAGATCTACTGCAGACACAATTCTTCACAACCACGTGAGCTATCCATAGGAGTTCTCCCTAATACTAAGATGAAGCTTTCCCTTGCGTATTTGTTTTGCACTACAGAAAGTCAATGGAGATGCTGTGAAATTAAATTTTTTATTTGATTGTCTTTAACAGTAGTTGTATATTTTTGTGTGTGGGTAGGGACTGATTTTCTGAAGACTATTAAGGAAAGAAGTATCATGCAATGGCTAGTGCAATAGCATAGGCCACGAGTTAACCATATTTAATTTTCTGGTTTGAAACTGTCTCTCTGTACCACCATTGCCTCTGCTTAATGTTAATGACTGCAAGACTTTCAGATTTTGTCTACACAGTCTTCGTTGTTGAATCCCATGTCATTCCTTGTGTAAAAACCTTGCCCATCCATGACTGCACTTCTAAACTTGAAGGCATCCAATTAAACTGCCAGGTAAAAGTAAAGGACTGCAATATTTCAAACACCCTAAGGTTATACTCATGTGAAGCAGACAGTCTTGTGGTCCCACACTCAGAGCTCCCCAGTCTGTAAACGGCTATGCAAAACAGCCTCTATCTTTGAATTATTACAGACAGACTTTCCTGCTGTAAAAGAGATAGACATATTGCCCCACCATCTGTAATGGTGCCACGACAGTGAGTCAGTCCTCAGGCACTATAGTTTGATGAAAGGGTAAAGGGGAAGAGGGGGGTGGAGGTGCAGGGGGGTCTGGTACCAATGATTGGACGATCATCTTTGTGATGAGGAAACCAAGTGATCTGGGAGAAAACAGAAAGCACCTAGGTGCTGAGAACAAAATGCTTCTACCCAGGCGATTAATTTTCCTATCTGCCTGTAAATCTCTCCTGTCCCTTCTAGTCATTTTCCAGTCTCACAGATCATTACTAGTGGTCACGCTGAAATCTATGGATGCATCACTAGCTAGGGATCCAAATGGACAGGAGACCAACATGACAAGGTCACAGGCTGTCCAAGCACAGATGTGACAGGCACGGAGAGCTGCTGGCAGTATCATGGGACAGGATAAGTTAAATGCACAAAGACATCACAACATTATACAGAACTGAGGCAAAACAAAGTTGCCATACACCTGCAGTGAGGGAGGAGTGCTTCCATTTGGGGCACCTTCTCTGAGCTGTTTACCATTTTCAGTTGAGGTCTATTCTACAAAAAAAAATCTTTGAGATGAGGAATGATCAAGTACAGCAGCATAAATATGGCCTCAGCAAGAGGATAAAAGTAAAGCAAGGTGAGCAAGAGGATAAAAGCAAAGCAAGGTTAGGTAAGGTGAGGTAAGCTAAGGTGAGGTAACTTCACATATCCTTAGATAGTGTCAGTGTGGGAAAGAAAAGATTGTTTTTTCTAGTTTATACATGAAAATAAAGGGCCAGTATTCCCATTTGAAGTATGATAACTTTTTTTTTAGGTTTAAGCAAAAGCATTATATTTAGTGTATGGTAAGCACATAAATAAATTCTTATTGATTAACACTTCTCTAGGTTCAGTGACTTAATTGTATGTCTCCTCTTTACAAAGCATCTGTTATTGAAATTATTTCAACCCGATGAGAAAAGATAATGTTTTATTCACTTGAAGAACTAGAGAATATCTTGTCTTACATGTGGCAGAAGAGGAGAGAGCACAGCCTGTTTTACAAGAAGATATCAGAGAAACTTGCCTTGTAGAGCAAAACCAAAAGCAAAACTGACACAAACAAACAAACAAAACCAATGAAAAACACAATGACACATCATGAGAAGTAAAAACAGAAAGAGAGTACTTTAAGCTAAAAGACAATGTTCCCATAAGAACAAATGAGCACAAGGTGGCCATTAATAATTTAGGCTGGACTTCAGATGAAAATTTGCAGCCACTTGAGATTTCTGGAACAGACTTCAGCAGAAATAGTGGGACCTATATAGTATAATGATTTAAATAAAGCTTGGAATAAGTTATAGGATCACTTATTTCACCATGAGATGGAACTTGAAAAACCAGCATGTCTGTTTATGCTACTCTAGGATACGATCCTGGGAAGTGTAATTAGATAATGGAATGAGTCTATTGAATGGCATGACATTTTAATAAAGCTTTTTGGGGGGGATAAAACTAACTCTTGGCTTACTGTGTTTTTGTTTGTTGGCCAGGAAATTCTAAAATTTAATTTTTATTTAGCTTTGGGTTGTATTTTACTCAGTTTTTCTTATTAACAAAAAAATTCATAATTTTTAAATTTTTATCAATCCTTATATTTTCCTCCATTGAAAAAATTTTTGAAGAAAAAGATAGCATGAGGATTTTCTCCATGAATTATCTGGATAGCATATTCTATAGACTTACTTACATATCAAATTATTAAGGCAGACAAAACAATATGCTATGTGTTTGAAGCACCTTTATTATATAATGAATTGTGTAACTTAATAACAGAAAAAGAACACAAAAGAAAGCAAAAGAAATTAATTTTAAGATATTCTTATACCATTTCAGGAAATAAACTCTCTAAAGAATTCTACTTCACTCCATACAAAGCTACACATATTTCAGTACATATAAATCTTCACTGAATACCCAATCAGAACTCTATACAATATTGCCAGTGAGAATTTATTTATTACAATTAGTTTATCTGATAACCACCCTACAGTTATGTCTAATTTCCACAATGTATAATAACAATCCCATGAAGGCTAACAAAATCCAGGAGTTTCCCTTCCTCTCTCGTTTACATGAGTCACATTTACACTTACTCTCTCTTGTAAATGAGAACAGTTGAGAAAAGTGATTTTAGGTTGTAATAACATAACCTTAGACTATAATGCAACCTTACAGAATAAATTTTATTCCAGTTCATAATATGAAATGATCCAGTTCCTTGAACATAAGAATCTCGTCCTCTTCTGTAGTTCTATTGCTTACCAAAATCATTACCTATATTTTTACTCAGCAAGCTTCCACTGCTTCTATTCATCACTTCAAATATTAAATACACCAAACCTCTACCCTTGATAGTTTCATAAAAAACATTCCTCCAATCCTATTGTTCTTTCAGTAGAGCAAAGCTTTATCTTCCCTAGAACCACTTTTTCACCTGTTTTGTAAATCTTTATATCTAGATTTACATTATTTTAATTTTTAATACTCCCCCTGTGCAATATTACATCAAATATTAAAATGACATAGAATTACATTTTTCTTCCATAAAGTAATTAATGTTATGAAAGAAAATAACGAGATTGGAGGATTGATTTTTGCATATGTTCCTTCAACTGCCCATTAGATCACTTGTTTTCTTGATCACTACTTCTTCAGAATTCATCCTAAAGATTTGAACATAGCTACCCAAGTTTTTATACAATTAGAAAACAGAAATGATGGGATCTACAGCCTAGGAAATGTGTGATTTCTACCTCTTCTGATTTAATAGACTTATTAAAAATCCTTCCCATTACACTTACAATTTTCTGTGACAGCTGTCTCTCTATGTAGAAATGGAGATTATCCTTCCTTTCTCCACCTCTGTTGCCCTCACCTCCTGACCTGAACACAGTACTGTCCCTGAGCTTTCCTTTTAAGTTAGATGTAATGATTCAATTTCTGCAGACTATTATAAATTATGTCAATCCAGTTTTCAATTTTGCAGGCATACTTTTGTGCCTACAGGTAAATCCAAGAATATTCAGTTGCACAAATCGTAGCATGTAGATATCTATGTACGTAAGTTGCAGGCTTAATTGACTGCCAGTATCAAAACTGCACCTAAAATGATTCTCATAAAAATATGGAATTTAATGACACCTGTGCAAGAGTAAAGAAATAAATCTATTATTTTATAAGAATTACCATTTTCCCTATATACCTAACGTTTCATTGACTTCTTACCCATGACAATCATTTTCTCTGTTTCCATAACAAACAGATGGTGAGTCAGTCAGATGAGGTAGGCAGTTACAAGCAGAAATCCCCACAGATTTATCTGTCAGAACTGTCAGTTATTCTCTGCTGTAACTCCAAAAGCAAAGGTTCATGTAAAATAATCATACTTAAAGCTAGCACACTCCGGTTGCACTAAAGTCTTTCGATGAGCACTCTGGGATTTGTTTTCTGTTACTATAATAGAGACATCTCACCTGTCTTGAAAGGATCTCCTAGAGACAAAAAAAAAAAAAAAAATAAATGTTTTAGAGCAATCCAGTACTAAAGAAATTCTCTATAAGAGTGGAAAGTATAGAAAAGAAGATTCAGTTTTTGCAGATGTTTGTGAACTACCTGTCAAAAATCAAGTAACATGTCAATAAGAAGGAGCCTTCACCAGAATAGAAATTATGCCAAGTTTTCCCATCCTCAGAAATCAACACATCAATTTAAGTGAGGGACTGGAGTTTGTGACAATGTTAATGTCTACAAAGGCAATAGCTGTCTTCTTAAGGCATATATTACTCAGCGGCGCTCATTGTATAAGGATTTATTTCACAGTTCTTTTATACCTAGTTTTATATCTCAGAGTGGGGGGGGGGGGGGAGTAGAAAATTCTTGCAGATTTTAAAATTATCCCTTGTAAATTAAAACTTAGCTGTCATATTGTCTATCTGGGAAGCTGAGTTTTGGCCCGCAGAAGAGATGGCCCGCAGAAGAGATCACCAACACAGAATAAAGTGGAGTAAAAAGATGCTGGTGTGTTCACAACTGGGTAATAATTTGCTTCACATGCACACATTTCACCTATTTGAAACCCTCTATACCCATGACTACCAATGATTTTTTCTGTCTCAAAATGCCTAACAACTTTAAGTATAATTCGGACTTAGTCTTGTCACATGCATGCAAACGCGGAATGTACTATACAAGAAAACATCAGCTTTGAAGCCTGAAGTTTAACTTTATATAACCTCTACCTGAGAATTTCCTTTGTGAGATTACTTTTAGTCACTCCACTAAGCTCTTGAGTACTGAAACGTACTCTCAAGCAAAGTGACAAAAAAATGAAACATCTGCTAGGCATACTTAACTTTCAAGATGGACTGTAAAAACTCATCACAACCATGCCAGTTTTGTCCCGTCGTACATTCTCTTAGCCAGTTCTTGTATCTACTTCCAATTATACCTTGGCTCAGTGCTAGTTCATGGTAGCTTCAAGGAGTATATGCTTGCTTATATTACATTATTGCCATTACGTTTAGGCTAGAATAAACAAAAGTGTCATATTCCTGAGATAAAGATGTTTTACTAAAAAAAAGGTCTTTAATTTAAAAAACATACTATCAAGGAGAATGGTCATCAACAGGCTGGAGATCTTGTTACCCTATGAGGTAGTGTAAAATATGGTATGTGATATATAAGCCTGTCACTATACGTGGGTGGAGTGAACTAGTTTTCTAGTGGGTTTCACAGCTGTCTCCTAAATAACAAAATAATATTCCTGACAAATGGATTTAATTCCTGAAATGCTTGACATATAACCCAAAGTTTCACAGTGGAGCATGGAGTATCTAATTTGAGACAACTGTAGTCCAATTAGCAACATTACCAAGAAGCAACTAAAGCCAATAAAAGAACTGCTGTGAACATATAAAGTACAAATATTATAAAATGTTGAATAATCTGATAAAAGCAAGCATTTCCAGTCTGATTTAAAGCAGTGAATATGCCTACCTATCCAACAAAAATCCTCAGTGCTGTGCCCTCCCTCCGGCACAGGACTATGGCTGTACATTCAACCGAACATATGCATGCAAGTATGAAGATATATGTTAAAAGGACAATGAATACAGTGAGTAGGTCATTGAAGTCGAACTCTTAAGGCACAGTGTTAGTCTCAATTTCTTTTTTTTTTTTCTCTTTAACTCAAAAAGTATTCAGGTGGCAAGCTCTTTGTAGATTCATTATTTAATTTATTCCTACTGCCATAAAAATCGGCAAATAACAAATGTTAATCACTGTGTAAAACCCAGAAGAGACCAAGAGATGCTTGCAATAGTGGGTGTTTGAGGTAAGGTGAGCAATAAGCACGCTTCACAAAAGTAGAGGGCCTTATTACAAAATGTATTCCTTGTTCCAGCTGAAAACTAAAAAATATAGACTAAAACATTATATTTCTTGCAGGAACTTAGTGGGCTGTTGAACTTCACAGTGGAGTGCTCTTACCTGTTGGCATCCTAGTGATAGCAGCAGAAATTAGCTATTTGTCAGAATCAATCACTTTTTTCCCCCACAGTGAACGAGAAGTTTAAAGCATACTACAAGAAAGAAAGAAGGTTCAAGAGCTAGATACACTACTTGCATGTCAGCTGTCTCAGCATTAAATACCAGGTGGTATTCTGCAGACAAGTTAACTGACATAAGTTCTGTCAACACTATGTCAAAGACGGCGGTGTGGCATTCCCCTTTGCCATTGCTGGGCCACTCCTGAATCAGCTCAAATACCGTTCTTCTACACTTCTGTCACAAAATTCAGGTAGGCGAGCACATGACACAGGAAGAGAAGCTTTTTAAAAGCTTGAGACAGAATTTGAGTGATATCTTTTTTCTTCAATAACAACATAACTTCAGTTATAAGAGAAATATTTCACTTTTTCTGAAGGTTTTTTTTTTCATAAATTTTATCCTATTTTCTTTCTTGGTTTTATCTGATAATTTGAAGAATAGGATACATACAAGGTTTAATATCTCAATATAGCTTGCCTACCTATTCTTAGCGTTTCAGTTTAAGCAGATACAGGAAAATGTTTACTTAATGTATTCTAGGTACACCATTCTAGAAATACATTTATGAGCTAATGAGCATTCATGACACATTTCTGCTTGCAAATATTTCTTTTTTTATGCTGCTTAATATTATTACACAGTAAAAACTATCCTTAAAATTATACTTCACACATAACAAATAAATAAAATGAGTGTCTTGTAATGGTAGTGTAGTTATTATAGTTACAATAACTGCTTTATTCATTCGTAGCTCTGCCATTCATAACTTATGTAGCCACTGTAACTTAGAGAATATAGCTTCCTCTATAACTATCAATCTTTTTTTTTTGTCTTCTTTTCCATTTTATGAGATGTTACTCTAGCGATGCTGTAGCTAAATTTCAGAATACATGTGTTTTTTTTTCTGAGATTCTATTTAAGCTCTTTTTTTTTTTTTTTGGTTTTAGATGTGAAGCTCGTCTATCACATGGTGAGCATTTACAAATAACCCAAAAATATTTAATGAGATATCTTTGGGACACTTTTTTTGTTTATGATTTTAACTTCATAAAACATCACACTTTCCACTTACCTTCATTACTCATCCAGATTTCTATAGATTGAATAATCTAGTATGCAGATGAAAAAATACATTTAAATTTAAAAGTTTTTAAAGGTTAATAAATACTTCCTTAGAGAAAAATATAGCTTCTTGGATCACTTTTAGTACTATCTATTGTCACAATTATTCTCCTCCAGTGACCACTCCATGGAAAGAATCAGACACCAACTACTATGTGCTAGCTCTGTGCATTAACAATATTTTTGTTAATATTATTATATGGAGTACAAAATTTTTGTGTTTTGCAACAAAAAAGATTTGATCTCCATGATTTTGATACATAATTGTCTTTTACATCTATCATGGCCAATTGGATTCACAAAGATTAGTTCTCTCATACGCTGGGACCATATTACTGTACTTCAGCAATATGAAAGGATATTAGAGTGAAAATGCTTGATATTCACTGTCTATTTAAGACTCTTTACACTCCAAGATCAATGTCAAGATGGAAGCATAAATTAAAAAAAAACAGTTCTAAAGCCATGATTATAAAAGAAACCCACCATATTCTGTTGTAGTTATTACTTTTCAACAACTACAGAGAGAAAACAAGAAAGGAAACTCCACAGAAATGAAAAGAACAAATCAATAAGAGATTTTCTATTTGAATAAAGAAAGAATTACAAAAAACCTCTCTGTTTCAGTTAGTAAGGCTAAAAGAAATAAGATGACAGATAGAATGAAAGATTTTTGTTTACCTTTAAAAATCTGATAAATTTGATAGGTAAGTATGACATTGTCATAAATGTGAATCATCTGCAGTTAGCACAAAATGATAAGAGCTGAGAGAAATCACTATATGCTTTGGGATATAAGTGATAACAACTGAATCACAGGAGAAAATATCCTTCCTAGCTACAATTCTATGAAGTAAGTGCCATGTGGTTATCTTTATGAGTCACATTTTATCAGCTGCTGGACATCTGTAAGGATACCATTCCATACAGCTACTATTTAGAAAACTAACAAAAATAAATATTTTCAAGACCCAGAACCATAAAAGGTTTTATGATTTTTTTTTTTTTTTTTGCACAGCTTTGACTATACAGTTTATAACTTCTGATCAGAGATACATCAAAATATTGAATGTCCTGGGTGCTCGTCTTTTACAGACATTGAAGTCTTTTACATATGTCTGCTCTGACCTAACAGAAAAAATAACTTATCAGGAATAAGTGCTGTCCAAATTATCTACATTGTTCTGGTCTTCCTATCCTGGTATTACAAGAGATGCAGTCTCCAGATTGGAAAGTATCTTCATTAGATCTTAGATCTTAGTCTTGTGTGAATATTCAAGGGACTGCCTTCAAAGATCTACTAGAAAATATCCATAAAATTCTACTTTTGTTATTTTATTTTTTCATTTCCTTTCACCCTCCCCAACATAGAGAGGGTATTGCTCAGAGCAGTTATTGCATATGCACTCATATGTCTTGCTGCCAGGGAGCAGGATTCTACTCCACAAGAGAATCGAGGCTGTGGCCACAGCCCAGGCAGGGCATTGCCCCACCAAACAGGGACAGCCCCAGAGAACCTGAGCAGAGCCAGGGTGGGGACAGCGCCAGGGGCTGGGGACCCTCACACAAGGTGAGGGAGGGTCAGGTCCAGGGTCAGTTTGGGACATCCAGTCAGCAAGCCAGGACTGTTGGAGACAGGGCTTCCTACCAGACAGCTCAGGATCAACCTAAGTCCCTGGGCCCCTGGGCAGGGAAAATCTGTCGGGAAGCCCGCAGTGAGGCTGGTCAGGGCAATGGAGGGTTGTTGATGCCCTCAAGGCCGGGAGATTTGGCTTAGTGGCCAAATAGATCAAGTATCATAGGACATACATAAGTTTGTCCTTGCTCATTTACCCTTAAGCAGCATTGACATAATATCTTTTGTTTTGGCTGAAGTAAAGGCAGGTTTAGACTGTATTTTTCTTCCAAAATACAAGCTGGTGGGTTAGATACCTACTGTTTCAGCCTCATGTAACTAGGGAATGTGAAATAGGATGCTCTTTCTTTCTGTTCTCCTTTCACAAAAGGTAGTAGTTAGCTGTTGTTTCCTGAGGGATACCAAAACTTCTGCCACCTAAACACCTTTATTGTCAAGTTTCCAAGCAAAGTAACTGCAAATGTTTCAGTGAACCAGTACTGAGAGCATCTAGTGGTTTTTCAGTCTATTGCAGGTTAAAAGACAGTAATCTGGGAGATGTGCTTTAGTTAAAACTCTTAATTTGTTTGGATATCTAAACTGTATAGACATGATTTTGTTGTTAGTTTCATAATTGAGATATTCTCTTGTGCATTTTGCCTGAGTGATTTCTCACTGTACTTCATTTACAACCACACAGCCTCTAGAGTTTGCAGAAATCAGATGTTCATGCTTCTGTTTCATGATGTGTTGCCTGTAATTAACTTTTATTGTCAAAACCTGTCAGACTCATGACCATCTTCTTGAACCAAAAATTAAATTTGACACCTGTAAACCAAAATTAATCCTTAACTCTGGCATAGAGCCAAACCCCCAACAGTTTTAAGTCAGCATAAAGCTGATGACTTCAGTGAAGGGATGACAATTTACATCAGCCAAGAATCAAACCGTGATAGCCTGACAACACTATTTTGAAAGTGCTTGACTGGTTTGAAGCATCCAGACTCTTACGAGATTTTATTTTGCAACATACATGTTACATACATTCTATAATTAAAAGATATGTGCAGTTTCTTTACTACTGGTAATATTTTTTTTCACTGACTAACTTTGAATATCTTGAACAAAAAACAGACTTTGAATTCTGTTATTTACATTAATGTGAAAGTCTGTAGATTTCAGTTTTCTGGCTCCAGAACTCATATTAGTTAACTGTAGCTGTTCATGCTTCTACTGCCTGGTTCAAATTCTCATTCATTGCTCACAAAGTAGTTGTTACACTTGAAAAGCCTGACTGCCCTGAATGAAGGGCTATTCACTGGAGCTCTCTGTGATGGAAAAAGAAAACTGCCCTCGCCTGATGTACAGCTGTGATCATGTCTACCTGTTTTGTATTGTTTGTTTGTTTGTGTATTTTTTTGCTTCTGTGACCTTAAAATATCTCTATGTCCTAGAGAAAAGGAGTAGTAACTTTCCCTGCTTATATTCTGATATCTGGTGCACGAGGGAGAGTGGTAACAAAGTGACCTTTAATTTTTTTTGGGTTTCCACATCAGGGTTTTTTTTGAAGGGCAAGAGTTTTACACCATCTGCCAAAAGTGTTTCCTACCCACTTACACAGTACCAGCAAGTGTTTATGAAATGTACTGTGATCAACCTGTTCTATTTCTTTTAAATTATTAAGTGATAAACCCAATTTTTTTTTCATTAAAAAAGATGTATAAAAATGTCTCTTTTTTATTATTTAATTATTTTATTTTTTATATCCAGGGAATCAGGACAATAATGACATGAAACTTCAGTAATACCTCTTTATCAAAATGGATTGATCAACAATTATAGGGTAGTCACTGCTTTAGAATCTTTTCAAGCGATTTGTGTTAAGTCTGCAGTCGAATTCTCTCCTGCGCTACCAGACTGTGAGGAAACAAGTGTTTAAACACTGATTCTGGATTACAAATAATGAATGTCAGTTATCATGTGCGAGGAGAAGAAAAGATCAATTAGAAAGAGTCAAATGCAAAGGATTACCCATATAGATCAGATCTAGAAGAAAAGGCATGTTTCAAAAGGTTGCTTAATTCAGAAATTCCCTCTCCAATCTTGAATCTAAACTTGTATGCTGAGGGAATTCTCTTGATTTGGGGTTTCTGTTTACTTGTTACACCTTAACAGCTACTTAAAATAGATTTGAGGCTCTTAAAGAGCAAAGAAAACCTTTCCTCTAATGGAGGAGTAAACAGTTAAGGTCAACACAGCATGAAATACTGAGATTTTTGTGGAGAGCATTTATCGAGGCTTACTTCTGTAGCAGATGAACAGTAATGCTATGAAGCAAACTCTTCAAATCATTACTGGTCTACAGAAGTACCAATATGATTTGGTTTTGATATGACATTTAAGAAACATGCTTTTTTTTTTTTTTGGGGGGGGGGTGGCAGGGGCAGGGAGTGTGTTTGTCTTCTCCCAAAGCTAAGATTAAGACAGATTTTTCACCAAATCCTGAATTGGTTTAAATAACGCAGTCCTTACTTAGCAAAGGAAAGCAACTTAAATTTTTCTATTAATGGATTTTTTGTACTATACATTAGAAATCCTGGTTGAAGAACAAAACATATTACAGACAGTAGTCATAGATTTTTAGGTTGGAAAAGACCTTAGAGATCATCGAGTCCAACCGTCCCTAATCCCCATTGTCGTGGGTTAGGCCGATCCGGCAACTAAATCCCATGCAGCTCTCCCACTCCAGTAAAATGGAGAGGAGAAAAATGTAATAAAAGAGCTGAGGGTCGAGACAGGAACAGAGGAGCACCCACCAACCACAGTCGCGGGCAAAAGAGGCTGTTTTCTTAAAGCAAAACTATTAACAGCTACCTACAAAGAGAAAAGCAAACAAAAATGGTTACTTGAGAGGATAACAAGAAAACAAGGCCAGGTCTTAAAAACAACACCACTCCCCCCCTTTTGCCTTCTCTTTCCTGCTCTACCTCCTCCCCCCAGCGGCACAGGGGGGCAGGGAATGGGGGAGTGCAGGTCAGTTCATTCCAAGTTGTTACTGCCGTTTCTCTTAAAGGAAAAGGAGTCCTTACACCATTGTCCCTTGCTCCAGTGGATCCCCTACTCACGGCGAAAGCGTGAATCCTGCCCGCTAGGAGGCAAATCCTTACCCCATCGGATTTGTCCCAAGTGCGGGCTTTACCAGTCCTGGACTTTTAAGGAGCTGTAGCCACTTGCTCTGGCGTGGGTCATCGTACAGACTTTAAATGCGCTCCGGCGTGGGGCGTCATATCGACCTTAAATGCGCCTCTGTACAGACTTAGATGCGTAAATGCATAAAATGCGTAAAATGCGCCTCGACCTGTGCCCATGATTCACAACAGTCTCAGGCTCAGGCATCTCCTTTAACAAAACACCTCCCCATCGGCGGGGGTTATCTCACAGACTCTAGATGCGTACCGTGCTCAGGCTCTGGCATCTCTTCTCGACGTGGATCCTCCACGGGCTGCGAGTGGGTCTCTGCTTGCTCCACCGAGGACTGTTTGCAAAGGGGCCGCTCGCAAGGGGGACTCAGCCGCGGCACACGTTGTTCCGTTCCATCTTCACTGACCTCTTATCTGTGTGGCCGTTTCTCTTAGATCTCAGTCCTTTCTGGGTGAACTCGGCCCGGTGGGCGCCCCGGCAGCGGGGCTCTCCTCGAGTTCCCCAAGCGCCTCCGCAGCCGCCATCCTCGACGGGGCGGGCACCGGCACGGAGCGGGCACGGAGCGGGCACGGGCACAGGCGCCGGCCCGGCCGGGAGCCGGGAGCGGGGGCCGTGCCTCCCTCCCGTCTCCTTGCTCCTGGGCAAAGGCACACACCTTTCTGGTTCCTTTGTCCGACGTAAATAGGGCAATTCGCAGAGGCGCCGATTGGCTCAAGCCCCGAGGGGGATGGGAGTCCGGTGTGATGGGCAGCTTCTGCCACCCGGACCTCCCTCCCCACTTCAAACCATAACACCCATTAGATCATATCGCTAAGTAGATCATCCACCCTATTCTTAAACACATCCAGGGATGGGGACTCAGCCACCTCCCTGGGCAGCCTATTCCAGTGGCTGACAACCCTTTCAGAGAAGAAATACTTCCTAACATCCAACCTGAATCTCCCCTGACTAAGCTTATACCCATTTCCTCTTGTTCTATCACCCAACACTAATGTAAAGAGTCCTTCCCCTACCTCCCCACCATCTTTTCTCAAGTATTTGTAGGCTGTAATCAGGTCTCCCCTCAGCCTCCTCTTCTCCAGGCTAAACAGTCCAAGCTCTTCAATGTAATAAGGTCATTATTATATATGAAGCAGAGAGCTCTTCAAAGTGCGTGGAATTAATGATACTTTTTTTTTTTTTTTTTTAATCCAAACATCTCTCCATAGTAGGCAATGACAGACTTTGAAAGCTTGTTTACTACAGGAATAAATCTGTTAATTAAGCATTTCACTGAGGCACTGATGTTTCGAAATACATAGGATTTCTGTAGGATAGACAATGATCATTTAAACAGAAAAAGATATAAATTAAAAAGTATCTTTTAAGCTTGCTGTTGTTGTGTTGTGGGTTTTTTTTTTTTCCTGATTGATTTGTATTTTAATCCAAAACAGTGAATACAGAGATGAATTCTTCAGGTTGTGCTGGTTTGTTTCCACACTGAAACATGGCTTGCCAGCCATAAGTAAACATCCAGAAAAAAGATATCTCTGAGTAAATAAGCACTAAAAGTGTCATAATGTCATCATTTAGTATGTACATTTCTAGAGAGATTACTTTCCCACAACAACTAGTCCACTCAGAAGCCTTCTGCATTTTTCTGCTTCTGCATTTTCTATGTGTACTTCTACACTTTTTCCAGCTATATCACTGAAGGGTTAACTTATTCTGTACCCTCCCCTTCCTCTGTATTTATCTCACAGCAGCAGCTGTGATAGTTGCAGTCACCCTACAAGTGAAATGGCAGACAGACTCCTCTGAGAATGCATTACCACTCTGTAAGCAGCTGCTAGGGGAACACAAAGACACAGTGCACTCTATATGTCTTTTCCCAGAGTCTCAGAGTATTTTCTGTATGATATCCCCTTTTCCAGCTGGCTTGAGAACTAGAAGTCCCAAGGCAGCTCCAATAACCATGCTTGTGGGCTGATAGACCTATTCATTGGACTATTAACAAAAGTATTAATTTCTTTAACCAAATGTTAGAAATGATAATAAATCTGGCTGAGACTACATCTGAGAGTGATTTGTGAAACCTCTCATTTTGAATATATTAATCTAAACTGCATCTGAAAAAATAAGAAGGAAAGAGAAATAAAACCGTCTTTATTTAAGAAAATGTAAATATCTTACTCTAAATGTTGTCCTGTTTCTAGATAAAAAGTGATTCAAAACACACACACACGTACATAAATAAAATTACATTTCACAAGAACTGACAAAGACTTTAGTCTGTCAGTGTCACTTTAAAAGAGAGAATAATTGCGCATAATAGTGCTAAATAAGTTGTCTTCATTCTGGAAAGATATCTACTCAATTTCTACATCTGAAGCAGAATATCAACTATGGACTCCAGGGGGATGTTGTCTGCTTCTTTTCATCTTCAGCAGATGAATCTTGCCTATGGTGCTTGATTCATGACTCAAGGGAATATAAAATGCTACTATAAAATAAAAGATATCTACAATGAAAATACATTTATAGATTATTGCACAGAACTGTGATGCTCTTCAGAGGGCTTTATAGAATAGAATCTTCAAATTCCATCTTTTTTTCTGCAATGAAAAGCAAACTCATAAGAAGAGTTTTAGTTGACTTATAAAAGAATCAATCATATTTGGAAAGTTTGTGTACGGAGTGTTTTGTCTTTTGTTCCTTTAACTTTATGCTTCTGAAAGACAGATGCTTAGATAATTTTGAATAGTTTAGCTGGGAATGGAAAGACATAAGGCAGAGTTACAAGACGGAAAAATTTGATCAGATTTCAAATTCAGATCTAATTTCCTGTTCCAATGGGGGCTATCAAAAGATGCTTCAGAAGAAGACTAAAGAAGCCTGTAGTAGAGAGCATGAGATAACCTGTCCCTGCCTTTAGTCTCATCCCAGTGTTAAACAAGAGCTTTAAGCCTGAAAATTAACAGAACACAGGAGATTTAAGAAAGACAATCTAGCAATCCTCATCAATTAATGCTACCTGCATTGCAATTAACTCTGTAGACAGTCCTTATTCTTACTATTTTTACAACTTTCTAGTTTACAGTTTCTTTGTTTTGCTCACTTTCTCTGGCAATGGGTCCTGCATTTTTTTGGAAAAGTATGTTTTATTAATTCCCTATTTGCTTTTCAGGTCTATCATGTGGTACTATTGCTTTTATGTCATCAAATGAGAGCAGTCTGTCGGCCTTTCACAGCTTCAGATATTTTTGGATCATCTTCCTTCTTATGCACCTATTTCCTTGGCTAAGTGACTTTAAACTTTTGTTTCCATTTTCATATTAGTGCTTTTTCAATTTCTAGCTAACCTCTATTACTCACCTCTGATGTGGCAATGATTTCTTAATACAGGGCAATTGGTCCTAAAACCCATATTAAAGGTAAAATCTCATTAGCATTTCATTTAGTGTTACTGCAGTCATTTCCCTATTATTGACTACTGTTTTGTACATGCTCATTTCTGCACCACAAGCACTGGGGTTTTTGTTGTCGCTGTTTTTCAGTCAGGCCCTGCTTTTTTATTTGGAGCAGATGAGTGTGTATGCATATTAGCCATACTTCAAATTTATAAATACAAAATTTATTTTGTTTTGTATGTTGTTCTCCTTTTGTTTTGAGATTTGAAGGAAGGCATGAAAGACCATCACTGTGGTCTTGATCAATTCCAGAAGTCCTACTTTGGTCAGCCTTACAGCACAGTAATACTCTGTCTCACAGGAGGGGATGAGCAAAATATATTGTAGATCTTCTGTCCAGACAGTCACTCCCAACAACAGGTAGCATCCAAAGAGACAAGGGCTGGTCAACACAAAGAAAGAACTGCTAAATCTGTGGATTTTGTAGCAAGCCCTAAAGAAAGCTCTATTTAAAAAAAAAAAAAAAAAAAAAGAGCTCTATTTTTTTCCTTAATAACTTTTCATTAGCATGAGAAAAAGAGTGTTGCCATCTAGAAATGTTGGCATCATAGTTTGAATACTAATGACTTGAATTTGGTAAAATTTATATTACTGCTGAAAGCTTTGGCAAAGCCATCCATACTGCTAAAAGTCAGACATTATGAGAGAATAATCATAGAATCGTAAAATGGTTAGGATTGGAAGGGACCTTCAAGATCATCTCATTCCAACCCCCTTGCCATGGGCAGGAAAACCCTCCACTACACCAGGTTGCCCAAAGCCTCATCCAACCTGGCCTTGAACACTTCAGGGATGGGGCAGCCACAACTTCTCTAGGTAACCTGTTCCAGTGCCTCACCACCCTCAGAGTGAAGAATTTTTTCCTTATATCTAATTTAATCTAAATCTGCCCTCTTTCAGTTTAAAGCCATTACCCCTTGTCTTATCACTACATGCCCTTGTAAAAAGTCCCTCTCCAGCTTTCCTGTAGGCCCCCCTTTAAGTACTGGAAGGCTGCTATAAGATCACCCCGGAGCCTTCTCTTCTCCAGGCTGAACAATGCCAAACCTCTCAGCCTGTCTTCATAGCAGAGGTGCTCCAGGCCTTGGGTCTTTTTTGTGGCCTTCCTCTGGACCTGCTCCAACAGCTCCATGTCCTTCTTGTGTTTGGGATCCCAGAGCTGGACTAATTTACTCATAGAGTAAGAATACAACGAGGCCTCCAAAATCCTTTTGCTGTAAGGTTGTACCTACAAAAGAGATGAGCAAGGAATCTTGTGATCCATCCTTTGAAAGGTCCAGGAATCCGAAATCCCTTAAAAACGTCTATTTCAAACAACATTTCTGCTCTTTTTTTTTCCCACAGAGTCTGACCAAAATTTAATTGCTTTGCTTAGTACAGATAAGGTCAGGAGATATACCACTGAAGTGTTACATTTTAGGGTGATATGGTTTTCTACACTGGTCACAATAATCCAGGTCACCTCTGTGGCAAGACAAGAGTGGTAGCAGCCAAAAACCAGCAAGACAAGTTGTTTGCTTACCAACTTTAACCTCCTCACCCCAGCCACTCCGGTTGCTCATCCTGTCTACCAGCTTGATACAGCAGCAACAGCTACAGTGTCCTTCACCAGTACCATGTCAGAATCCCAGATATCATTTAGGTCCATGCACAACATGAGCTGCTGAAACAGCCATTCTCTGACTGACTTAATTTGGAGAGGGGTAAATGAAATTTCCATGCAACCATATGCAGGATTTCTGTAAAGGAGAGGAGGGGAGATGTAAACACACCAGAAACTTGGGACTGAATACCAGGGGGAAGGAAAAGAAAAAAGGCAAAATAAGCATATACATTTACATTTCACTTTAAAACTAAGAACTCAAAGTGAAACTCCAGAAAGGATGACATCTATATTCATGTTTGTATACAAATAAGTAAATATACATACATATATATATTTATAACAAATTAGAAGTTATTTATTATATAATGAGTTTGTTTGCTTAGACAGTGTCCCTAGCATGCTTGAACTCCATAGTTCATTCCACAGAGCTAAGGTTTTTGAGGCAGAATATGCTTTGCTTTTTGTTTCTGCATTGCGTGACATGTACAAAGTGAGTTGACACAATTTTCATTTTATGAATAACAAAAACAATAGCTGTAAGTCCCTGGCAGAGGTTTATTTTTTAAATAAAATTGACTGACAATACATTGACAGCATTAATTATCATCAATAATACTTATTCTTGGAGTATACTGAATAATGGGAGTGATAGTAACTCCTTTTCCTGAAGTGACACCTCAAAGTCAGGACTGATAAAGAGAGTTCTAATTAAAGACAAGTGAATGATGAAGATTTTTAAAACCCCTTTCATACTAATTCAAGACAGTTTTTCAAGCCTAGTCAATCATAATGAAACATGATAACACTGGTAGCCATTATGACAACAGAACATCTATATGATAATTATTGACCTTTTCAAACCTATTAGAATGTAATCAAGAAAATCAAGAAGTAAATCTAGGAAACATAAACCTCCTATTTTCCTAAAGTGTTATTCAGAGATGCATTTATTTAGACAGGCATTATTGAAGTGTCTGTCCTTATGCCAAAAATCATCAAGCTAAGAGGAAGACCCTACAAAAAAAACTCACATAGCCACAGTTACTGTCAGACTGTCACTGAGCAAATAAACCATGGCATTTGAAATATCTACCCCTGCAGCTCAGCCATAGTCTATGGGTTTGGGAGCTTATCTAATGTGCTGATCAGTAGCACTGATAAAGTTCAGTCACATATTCTTATGAAAAAAGACTATATAGACATTTATCATATAGATGTTCTTTGATCTGCACATTACCAAGGCAAATGTAAATCTAATTCTAAAGCCACACTTCTATGTCCTTAGCAAGAAAGACTTTGTCAAAAGTATTGCTATCAGTTGGAGCTCAAGAATTGCTAGATGTATGTTTCATGCCCAGCTGAAAGCCTACCCAAAACTCATAGACTTTGATGTAGTTATAAACTTGTGCAAAAAACACAAGTTCAAACCTTTTAGTTTTAGGATCAATATTGCAAATTTAAAGATCTTAATAATGGCTGTGAAATTACAATTTTGTACCACCATAAATATATACAAATATATATAGATGCTAAAAAAGCTATCATCATCTTTCCTCCACAGCCTTAAACAGTAATTGACATGGTGATTCACAAACCATCAGAAAGTTTAAATATTCTTTGAATTAAAAAATACTTAAGAACCACTGATCTATATAAAGCAATTATTGAAAACTTGACTTTTTTTTTTCCTTTAGCAGAAATAGAATTTTATAATATGTTTGGTTTTCAATATAGTTCACAGAAGAAAAGCGTATTACCTCATGTCATGGTAAAGGATCAGGTGGCTGCATCTTGCAGGTCAGCATATGCTTGCAGAGTTGATGTTGCCGTCAGGGGTTTGACTTTTATGATTAAAGGATTATTTCTAAGAAATGAAGACTGTTGGGGAGAGATTGAATCCGACTGAAAAAAAAACAAAAAAGATGATGACAGCATCTTTGTCAACAGGCTTGCTAAGCCAGCGCTGAGGGTTTTAAACCAGGTTTCTGTAAGGTGGAGACCAAAGCTTCAGAGAAGCTGAGGAGTAGGAATCAAGGAGAAACTTCTCAGAGGACAACATGGTGGAGAAGGCTCTCACACTTGTTCTGGGAAAGCAGCACAACTGGAGGCCCAGCTCTAGTGCCTGCACACAAATAAACTCACACACAACAGGAAAAAAGGAAAAATACTGAACTGTTTATGCACCGTCATAGTGACATGATAATGGATACATGCTAATATGATGGGAACATGATAGTATTTGTGGGACAGCTTGCATGGCTGAAGGGCTGGGATGAACATAAAGTCTTTAAGAGGAAAGAAGATATGTGGGTAACTGAGCTGCTCACTTACCCAGAGCTCCACTATGAAATGGGTGATGAGCTGATCAAGAGTTTACAGTCAGGTTCAGAGGGAAGGCCAATGAGGAAAGTGTAATGGTGGATGTCTTTGGTGGATCCTGAGACAGAAGAGGAAGTGGGCGAATTCTTTATTAAGCAACTGGCTACCAGAGGTGTTCCTCAAGGGTTGGTAATGGAGTTTATACAGAATAACATGTTCATTAATGATTTGGATTGTAGGACAAAATACATCCTCCACAAATTTGTGACAAAAAATTGGAGGGAGTGCTGATATGCATCAGAGTTAGTCTGCCATTCAGATTGAGATCAACAAGGTGGAGAAATTAGATGAACCTTAACAGTAACAAATGTGAAGTCCTGCACCAGAGATTGAATAACCCCATGTGGCAATACAGGCTGGGCACTGCTTGGCTAAGCAGAAGGTGGGCAACAAAGGACAAGGAAGTCCTGGTAGACAGCAAGTAAACCAAAAGCCAACTGTGCCTTTGCAGCAGTGAAGGTTAACTACTTACTGGGCTGCATTAGTAGAACTGAAGCCAGAAGGCTGAGAGAAGGAATTAATCGCCTCTGTTTGGCAGTTATGAGACCACATCTGGAGCCTCATGTTCAGAGTTGCTACTCGTACCACCCAGTATAAGAAAAAGAAGCTGGAGAGAGCACAGTACATGGCCACTAAGATGTTCAGAGCTGGAGAAAATGACATACAAGGAGGGGGTGAGCGAGCTGAGTTTGCTGAGTTTGGAGGGGGGCAGGTTGAGGAGGAACTTTGTGCTGTCTTCTGCTGGCTAATGGGCAGCTACAAAGAGGACAGGCATGTTATTCCCAAGCTGCACAGTGAACGAATGAGAGGCAATAGCTGCCTTTTGCAGCAATGGAAATTCTGACCGCACATTAGGAAAAAATTCTTCACCTGTGAGAGTGGTCAAACTCTGAACAGGTGCGCAGAGCAGCTCTGAAACCTCAATCATAAGGGATACTCAAAACTCAGAGGAACAAGGCCCTTTAGTTAGCCCTGTTTCAAGTAAGTGTTTTGTCCATCTGACCCCATAAAGTCTTTTCCAGTCTAAATTATTCTCCAAACTTATACAATGAAAACAGCTAAACAAAAGACGCAATTTGATGGGGGAGAAAAAGGCCAGTGTTTGTAACTATCATATTTTAAACAAATGACGTAAAATCTTATTTATTCTTTTCTCCCCATAGGATCAAAATTATCTGTAAACAGGCTGTCTGTCACAGGATTTTATTTAACTCACTGTTTATAGTTCATAACTAGTCATCGTCAACTCTTCAAATTTAATTAGTTCCCTTGTTCTAGTCATGAAATGAAATTGCAGTCTTCACAAAATAGTTTTTTTATTATTCTAAACAATATTTTCCTTTATTCTGAAATTCCAGTACATGGAAAGTTTCCATTCTAACAAGTTCCAGCGATAATTGTACAAGAGTAAAGTTTAAATCACCTAACTTTACTCTCACCAGATAATTTTTGACATTTGATCCAAGCAAGACTCTATTTGTAGCCAAAAGACATACTTTAAAAATTAGACACCCATTATAGAGTTGGATTAAATACTCTCAGGGAATCATAGGATCATGGAATCATAGAATGGTTAGGATTGGAAGGGACCTCAAAGATCATCTAGTTCCAACTCCCTGCCATGGGCAGGGACACCTTCCACTACACCAGGTTGCTCAAAGCCTCATCCAACCTGGCCTTGAACACTTCCAGGGATGGGGCATCTACAACTTCTCTAGGTAACCTGTTCCAGTGCCTCGCCACCCTCAGAGTGAAGAATTTCTTCCTTATATCTAATCTAATCTAAATCTCCCCTCTTTCAGTTTAAAGCCATTACCCCTTGTCTTATCACTACATGCTCTTGTAAAATGTCCTTCTCCAGCTTTCCTGTAGGCCCCCTTTAAGTACTGGAAGACTGCAATAAGATCACCCCAGAGCCTTCTCTTCTCCAGGCTGAACAGCCCTAACTCTCTCAGCCTGTCTTCATAGGAGAGGTGCTCCAGCCCTTGGATCATCTTCGTGGCCCTCCTCTGGACTCGCTCCAGCAGCTCCATGTCCTTCTTACGTTGAGGTCCCCGGAGCTGAATGCAGTATTACAGGTGGGTTCTCATGAGAGCAGAGTAGAGGGGCAGAATCACCTCCCTCGACCCGCTGGCCACGCTTCTTTGGATGCAGCCCAGGACACGGTTGGCTTTGTGGCCCCTGTACTGACCCCTGAGGATCACCTCTTGTCACTGGCCTCCACTTGGACATTGAACCATTGACTGTAACTCTTTGAGTGCAACCACCATCCAGCCAATTCCTTATCCACCGAGTGGTCCACCCGTCAAATCCATATCTCTGCAGTTTAGTGACAAGGATGTCATGTGGGACAGTGTCAAATGCTTTGGACAAGTCCAGGTAGACGATGTCCACTGATTGTTACAGAGAGATCATGAATGATTGGCTAATAAATATGGATTTCTACATAGATACAGTTAAATGAAATGATTGTCATGTTTACTCCCTAATTATTTCTTAGTCATGTAGTTGTAATCTTGTGGGCCTAAAGCAATATATACATTGTGTAGTGTCCTTCAATGGTGTATTTAAGTTGGAAACTATGAACCAACTGGCAAGTACTAGATTGCATTAATCATTTGCTTGTGTTTGAAGGATTAGCTTTTCACTTTCATATCTTTAAGGGCCTGTTGTACTATGGAGAGAGCAGATCTGCTGTGGAGGAGCCTGCATGGCCTTCCCTTGAATCCTGAAGTCTGCCAGAGAGACATATGGGTTGTCAGTGACAGCTGCCCCGTGTCACCAGCGTGGGAGCCTTTCCCCAGTCACCAGCCGAGTGAGACAGGAGTTCTGCCACCCACAGTCTCTGGTGGCTGGAAAGGTGCTGGCTAAGCGGTGAAGGGTCAATTAATATGTGACTGTGTGTTATTGGGAGTGTTAGGCTATATACTGTTTGTGTGCAACTAAAGCATTACTAATAAGATTAGAAATTACAGCTGTAATACTGCTTTTACATGGAAAAGGGATAGTAGAAGTCAATGTTCCTCGTGCTGATTCAAACATCCCTTTCTGTGCAAATCGATCCTTTGGCTTCAGAGCTTTAATTGCCCTACGACAAGCAGATATCAAGGGCAAGGAGCTTATCAGATGGTTTAATGAGTCCAGGTAGCAGTGTGCAGCTTGAGTCTCAAAAGCAGTATAAATGCATTAGTTTGGCACAATACAGGAGTGAGGACAGTTTCAGACAGTTCCTCATTCTGAGGCTGTGCTGTTTAACCAGTTCTAAGCCAACTAGCTAGAGCAATTACTGTCAAACTCGAAGTCTGCATGATCATTTTACTAACCTGCAGTGCAAAGACACATCTACAATATTAAAAAAAAATATTTTCAGGACCATTTTCCTCTTCAAAATGGGTACATTTACACCAAATTACACATAATTATTTCCCTCCCTTGTTTTAGAATTTCTTATTCCTAATATATTTTGCTGAGCAAGACAGGTTGCTGCCAAACTCTCATACCGTGGTCACACTGAACAGCAAATTCCTCGGTATAAAGCCAGAACAACTGACTTCAAGTAGATGACTTAGATGAAGCCATTGTAGGAATTTGGCTTATATCCAGGGCAAATCTGAAATACTTCATAACGACTGGCTGGCCTGATTTATTGCTTTTTTCCCAGATTGCTCTTAGTTTTGTTTATGCAAATGACTCCCCTTATTTATACATGAGATTTTATTTCACTGGTTCGGTACACCACTAGCCAGTATGAAAGTGAGGTCCACATGAAGCACTTGGTGAAGAAAGTTTTTTAAGCAGTAAGTCCATTCACATGTTTGGTGAATAGTAGTTACATATCAAAACTCAATGTGCTGACATTCTGTGGTTATGGACATTGCGTAAAATACACATATAGAGTAATAGAACAAGAAAATATGGAAAGAAAAATAAATTATTTGCATATGTCTGGCCAGGAACAGGATTTAAGGCTTTTTCTCATTTAGAAATACAGATATTTTCACATACCAGTTTTTGAACTTATGTGGCAGCCTGGTATATTGACAGTATTTACTATTTGTATATTCCAGTTTTATATGTCTACGAGCACCGGAAAGGAAAGATATTTCTTACTGCACAAGTGCAGAATATGCCTATTGCAATTGACCCAATTTACTACTGAAAACAGATGTTTTGTGTGCTGTGTTCTCTAAACTCACTAGGGCTAGCAATGTCAGAAGAGTGCATATACAAAGAAGGAAGGGGAGCTTTTTAGCATAATACATGATAATGTTTCAAAGAGTAATAATAATCATAAATATCTTGGAAATATTGTCTGGATATTAGCAAAAATGTCTTGGAATAGAATATTCACCTTCAGTAAGTTTTGGAAAACATGTTGCCTGGCAAATTTTAAAAACAGATGAGAGAAGAAAAAGCATCTTGCTAAATGTATTACTGCAGGAAAAAGTTGTTAGCAGGAAGAAATCATTAGGTCCTTTCCATCACTGAATTTCACTTTCCTAAACATGAAGATCTATCAGGATGCTTTCTGCAAATCACAGAAACAATATACTACAAGAAATTAACATTTTTCAGACATACTTTTGACACATGCTTTCCAAGTTGGTGAAAGAAACTGTGGGAGACGGACTGAAACTTGACAGTTGCAGTGTAACTGTCAAGATCTGACCAAAAAACACAGAAGAATACACTAATGGCTGTGAACTGCGCTCTTCAGAGCAGCTTCAGTCAGTTTGAGCTGATAACAGAGCAGGCACCCCTCAGTGATGACACTATGCTTAATTTATTGAGCACCTACCACATGTAATAGGTTACCACCATCACTTGCAATAGTGGAATCAAAACATCTAGCCTTACAGAGACCGATTTGTATCCCCTCCCTTTATAAATAGCAGCCAAAAGAGCTATAAACAGCTGTCAACATGAATCTTATTCATTTGTCCAACAGCTAGCACTTTTCATGCCACTGAATATCTAAATGGGCAGGTTCTGCTCCTATGAAGCATTTAAAAGCATTTAAAAAGGTTGTCATTCTGACACTTTAAATCAGAATACACCTGTTATTTATACTCTGGGTATTAGTGCTTGTATATGTGTGTGAATTTAACTCTATCTAAAGATAAACACAGGCATAATTTTTACCTCACTCAGCTTTCCTTGAGTTTGCTTTTACTGAACAGATTATTAACTGCTCCCTGACTTCCTTTGTGGGCCAGTTTCACTCCCCAGGAAAAATTGATTACTAACTTATAAACCTAAGAAAAATGAGATTTAAGGAAAAAATGCTTACGAACCATTAACTAGTGTCTTCTGCCAGTACCTGCCTCAGTACTAAGGTAGGAGAAAGGTGTTATAGCCTTATTTTAGTCATTCACATTAAAGAAATGGAAAGCAGAGCAAGACCAAGGTCTCCAGTTATCTTTATCAAGGGATCAATTCTGTTTCCAGTGAAATCAATGTCAACAGAAGCAGCAGGATAAAAGAGCCTGAGGACCCATTTCAAATGTGGAAAATTGTATATTTACTTGTAGAAGTTTATTTATTTCCTATAAAATATTAGTATGTTCTTAGCATATAGTATAAGTCTCAGCATATCCGACACCTGATACTTAGTTAAGGATATTGCATTCACAAAAGACATGAAGGTTTCAACAAATGTTTTGTCACAATGTTTTTCATGCAGTGCAAGGATGTCAGTGTGCAACTCTTTCCTCTTCCTTTTCTCCAGATGGTTGATCTGACAGTGAGGATGGGATCAGAGTTGCAATTGCACAACTTTGAACAATCTTGTGCTTCTTCCTTCTAATCCTATGTGTCTTGGATATCAGGCTGCAGAAGGAAGTGTAGCAAAAACTCTTCTTTCTTCTCTGAGGAATCTCTGATGGTAGCACTCCCCTTTTTCTGGCAGTTCTCTAATGCTCATACACTGTAGTCCATCTTCAATACTCAGATGGACCACTGAAGAAACCAAAAAATATTTTTAAGTAAAAGTGCAATTTTGAACTCAATGAGTTTATTATTAAATATATGTTTGAACTGAACCCCATTCAAGCATGTGCAGATGTGTGTGCACAGACTGCCTATGTTGAGCAAACAGCTAAATCAGGAATGTGACACTAAGATTTAGATAACACCTTTGAATGCACTTTGATGAAGGCAAGGAGGATCTTTTTGCCTATGTGCTGCAAAGATGTATAAAATGAAGGTTAGAGATGCAAGGGAAGCTATTTTAATTTCAAAGTGTGGTTGAGAGGTTTGCAGGGTATGAAAAAATGCTGAAAATTGTGCTTTATTGTTTCTGCAAAAGAGTGGTATATCCAATTACTGAAAATATTATAAAACTACATTTAAGTATATGTTATGGGACAAAATAAAATAAGTAGAGTTTCAGAGAGGAAGAGTAAGGGGAAATCAACAAAGCAGTGATATATTCTTCAGGCAAGAATTTTTGCTAGTGCCATGACTATAAAATCAGGCTTTGGTGTGAATGCTTAGAATCCTTTTAATGAGGCTACAAGAGTGTTCTCTTCCAAACTGTAGAGTGACAGTGCAATTGTGTAACCTTGTCAACACAACGAGATCCAAACAAATGCAACCTTGAAACAAAGGGTGACCTTGAAACATAGGTTCTATGCAACGTTAATCAAACCTGATTTTAAAACATAATCCATTACAAACACTTAAAGGCAGGCAAGTGTGATGGATGGGTTCTTTGATTCACATGAAGCATGTTACTGGAGTTGTTGGATAACTGTAACAAAAATTACATCACAATATTTACCTGCTGTCATAGCCAGAAAGTAATATCCTTACATACAGTATTGTCAATACAGGAATATTTGTGTGCCTGTATGTGCATGGCTAAATGATTTTATGCTTTTTCTTGCTTTGAAAAATGAAATATACTATGTTATTTCATATTGTACAAATATTTAATTACCAGGCATGGAACTGCATTAGTTTTTCAGTAAATTTAACTGAATTTTTTCTTCATGGTGGTGCTAACATTTTAAAAGGATCTTTAAGATAAGTTGCAGTCAACTCTGGTTCAGCTGATTTTAGAGCTCCACTGATATTAGTGTGCTAGGGACCAACAGTTAAACACTAGACTCTAAGTAGCTGCATGTCATAGGAACTCTGTGTAGATGGAGGATGCAGGAACGATCTCGTTCCCTCTGATAACATGAAGAAAAGCCTGACAATTAAATGCCTCTAACCTTTTCTTGCAGAATGTTTTTCCCAGGCTACTGAAAAGAGAACAGTAGTCACTTATAGTTGTTATTATAGCATAAAAATTAATGTCAAGTTCAAAGAGTATTTAAACATTTTATAGTGTCATTAGTCATCGTTTGAATGTAGTGCAGCTAATCATTTGCTTAAAGGTAGGCACATGCCTTAAATACCTTGATACAATGGGAAATTAATTAAAATTAATTCAAAGATTATTGGTAAAATAAATTGAACAAGATTACTTACAAAAATGTTGGTGGCAGTAACAGGAGGACTGGTCAGCTCTGTCCTATTCCACCAAATGAGACTCTGGCAGTAACCTGTGTGCTGTGAATAGGGACAAGACATAGATGCGCACACTGTCATGAAAGTGAACACTCCACTTACTCCTACAATATTTCTTCCCCTTTTCTGTACAGGTCTCCATATGGAGGACTGAGTCTTTGAATACAGAGAAGGTCCACAGACTCTCTACTGCTCTTGACAGCAGATCATAAATCAGCCAACTACATCTCATGTATGAAACCTAGGAGCAGAGAAGAGACCTTGTTGTTTGCCACTTGTTACTGTATGCATATTTTCAGCATAGAGGAGAAACTGTAGGGGCATATATATGATACAGGTGTCAAACGAGTGTGGCTAATGCCCAGAGCACAAGAGTTGACAGTTTTGAAGAGAGGTGATATGATCTGGGAGTGAGTGTGATAAAACAACCAGATGATAGCAAAGACACAAGATGTCTTCACTGGAAATGAGAAGAGATACTAAGTGACCAGTGACTTGTGAAGAGATTTTCAGATAGAATAAAAATCTGAGTGTGATGTAAAAAAGAATATCAGCAACCCCTAAGAAACTGTAAAATGTTACTCTTATTATTCCAGATGACTACAAATGTAAATATTTTACTTCACTTCCTTTAATCTTTCCCCATTGGAAATTATTTTAAGTCTGAAGGGAACACAAAAGAGAATAAAATTTTCCTAGAAACTATGAAATCCATGTTCTACTAACTTCACAGTTATCTTCTGCCAGATGGATTTCTCACTGTTACTGCACACATTGACAAGTGAGAATGTTGTCATTTTCGAAAACACTGATGTGATCCCTCCTACTTAGCCTGCAACTTGTGTGTGAAGTTGCTTTTCCTGCATCTTTCAAATTGATTTCTTGCCTACCACAGGAGTGAAAAAGGCAGCATATACGAAATGTACACTACAGTAAAGATAGTGCTTAGCATTCCTATGGAAATGTTCTCAATGTCCATGTTTTTCTCAGTCAATATTAGAGTGAAATAATGGACTGTCATTTCTTTTTAGAGTGAGAAAGCTCTCAATCTTGGAATGGCAATTAAGCCACTTAGCAAGGTGGTATTCAAGGCATTCAGTGGGTGTGTGAGAGTCCCCAGTTCAGCTTGTTTGCTCTGCAGCCATCTGAATAAGGCAGGACGAGGTACTATACATATATCCTTCACTTCCCAGATAAAATCCTAAAATATTATTCTGTGGACCAATAAAAGTAGTGTCAAAAAGTGGCATATCTCCAATAAGGATCGTTAAGCGAGGCCATCAAAACTCTTAGAGACTACGATATGACCTGAACCGGGCAGAGCAGTGACCTGTACCTTCAGCCTGTTGTCTAGCAAGTACCTTGCAAATTGTTCCACAGTCCAAAATGTACTTCATAAAGAAACGTTTTTCATTAAAATGTTCCTTACTTGATCCCGCATTTAGTACTGACAACAGCTGTGTTTCGGCTGTGTTTTTAAAAATCTACTAACAATTATGTCAGTTATATTTCTGAGATGATTGCAGAGGTTTGGAGAGATATTTTAAACACAATATTGTATATCCACTACTAGCTGCACAAGCTGAAACCAGAATAGTTCACAGTACAGTAAATTTTGGGTAAAAATTGTGCATTTCTGTAACTCAGTCAGATAATCCCAAATTATTTCAATTTGTCAATAAAATATCTATAATATAATTTGACAGTAAATAATTCAGATGGCTTAGCAGTAGATGAATGAGCTTCATGGAATATTATGCAGGATGTTGCTTGCCTTAGAATTTGATGTACAACATTTCATTGATATTGCACAGCAAACAAAATCCTTTTATATATATATATATATATATTTGTGTGTGTGTGTGTGTGTGTGTGTGTGTGTGTGTGTGTGTGAAACCTATCTATGTGCGAAGGGCCGAGTAAATGGGAATAAAAATTATCTAGAAAGAAGCACAGATGTTCCGCTTTCCAGTCTTGACTCTCTCCCACAGGTTGTGGTCCATCACTTCTGACTGCCTGCTCCAAATACCCATCTCTACTACAAGCTCTCTGTCAGGTTTGTCTCCATATTCCCATCCTCCTTTTCTAGTCTAGCCTTTTCTTTGCTTCTTGCTGGAGGACCACCTCTCACTGTTTTCATCTCTAACCAATAGCTTTTTACAGTAACTATGATCAGAGCCAAATCATACACAGCCACTCAGGTAAAAATATTTTTGAGTGTGTTTTTCAACATAAGACAAACCATAAAGGAAGTAAAAAATTGACATTTATAGAAAGTATTTTGTGTAAACTGACTTCTGATCTTCCGTTTCTAAGTTCTGGTGAACTTAATTTGCAACCTGTTTTACAGTTATGCGTATATTTTATCATTTACATTGGAACTTTATTGTGTTAGATTCAAGGAATACCATTCAAGATCTAGAAGATTATTTTCTCAACGCTGATTATTTTTTTTATTTTGAGATGTCCATCCACTCAAAGATAGTATCAAAAATGACAAGGCACATCAGAACACATTTATGTGGTGCAAAAATGTTTATGAACAACTATATTTTTATTTTATTAAGTGAGATTAAACTATTTGTTTTTCTTCCAACTCAACCCAACAGTGCTTTCTGAATTCACGCCTAAGGAAAACTAAGAGGTGGAATACAGTAAGTGACTGGTACTGCATATAGACTAAAAGTCTCATTCACCTAATTTCTGATTCAATTTCACATCAGTTGAAACTACGTTAAATTCAGCCTGACTGTTGTGATGCAAAAAGTTCCAGCTCTGTTTTGGCCTTGAGGATTCAGGATGATTTTATGCAGTTTGCACCTCATGCTTTGGGACAGTTGGAAAGCAGTAGCCCCTGTAGATGTGTGATGTATTTCCATCTTAGGTTGTCTTTTCCTTTAGATTTCTCCTTCTTTTTTAGATCACAAGACTAAAATGTAGTAAACACCACTTGTGAAACTATCAGCAGTTTTGGTAGCCTTCTAATTTAAAGGTGTGGAGATTTAAAGAGGTTTAATCTATATAACATTAACTAGAAGTGATTTACCTATGTCATACTTTAACTTGCATCTCCTCTGTCCTCACCATCTAGGAAACACAGTTTGTTGTACCCTGGGTGAAGAACAAGAGCTGATCAAGCTCTCCATGGCAGAGATCTCAGTGTTGCCTCTGCTGCAGTGTGACAAGGAAAAGTTCAGGGCTGGAACTAACCTACCACTGCTTCTCCCCTTGGGTTTAAATCTGACTCTCTCCTGTGGTGTCAGAAGAAACTAAAGAAGGGCAAGAGAAAAGATTTCATGCTCCTATCTTTCCCTCTTCTTTGTATGTCTTCTATGCATGTCTTCTGTGTCATTAAGACGTATATGGTTCCCTGTGAGCCACTTTTCCAGTCAGTCATACCTGTGCATTCCTACAGGTGCTGTATGGCCTCCTGGCTGTTGATTAGTAGCGCTCCTGCCACAGCAGATACTTAAGCTCCATTTTTACCACAATATCAGATATAGTTATTCTCTTTTCAAACTAACTCCAGAGATAAAGAGCTACTGACCTCTCTGACGGCTGTTGGCATTTCTTAGAAATCCATTCCATTTTAATACTTCATGTTTTCCTCAGGCATTTGCTTCAAAAGACATTTTGACATCTTGTGGTTTTGGTGGATTTCCAACTTTCAAATTCATATGCTGAGACAGAAATAGTACTAGAGCTGAGATTGACAGGAATTGGGTGCATTACGAGAATCCCACTTAGGAATCTTTCAGCATTGTTAGGTTTCTAAACCAAAGTTTAGATACCCTGCCTTTCAAGGCTGACCTGAATCAGTATAAAATGATGGAAGTCATGTACTGGAACACCTTAATTCTAACAAGTTTTTATCAAGGACTGATATTTCAAACTATGAAATGCCTTCGAACACTCAACTACTGTCTCACAAGCCTTCTTTGAGAATTGACAATGCTCATAGGAAAAAAGTCATTAGAATGGCACTGGAGCATGTACAACCTGTCTCATTGCCAGCATGTATTACATAAAGGTTAAAAAATATCATTGTCAAAATTTAAAAGGAGAGTATAAATTAATTAAGGCAAAAATTTCTGTATATGAAGACTGATGGACCTGATAATAACGACCAGCGTGTATTTAATTGATAACCAGGCAAATAGGTTGTTTTGTCAATATGTAAGTTCTAATTTACATTATTAACTTTTTAATAATGTAGGGTGTGATTTACATTGCTAGCTTTTTAATAAGATTTTACCTAATCCTTCTAAAGCATAGTGGATTAAATATTTCATATCTGGTTCTTATAAGCAGTTATCTGCTTGTCAGTATCAAGGGGCAGAAATCTAAAATGGAATCTGTATTTGATTTTGGGTGAGAAGTGATCAGTAACCACTCTGATGAGCAGCAGTGTCAAAATTTAAGAAAAATGAAACAATAAGGGCAGTTAAGACATTGCCACATTTGTCTGACAGCCTTCTCTCCTCCGAATGCATATTGAAATACTTCATCCAAGGAATAGAAACTTAAATGAACCAAAAGAGACCTTAGCTATATTCAGCATTCAGTGAAAGTATCTGACTGCAAAAAAGATGTTGAGTTCTCAATTTAATAAATACCTTACCCTTGATTTATCTTGACAATTTTCATATTCATTATTCCATAAACATTTCATATCCACTCTATCAGTCACTCCTGTGCATGCAGGAATGCTGGCTAAAAGCGTAAGTGGCAATGGGAAGAGAATCTGAACAAACTTCTCCTATGATCGTGAAACTGAGATGTTACAGAATTCCAGTGATTCAATTTATATTCAGTATATGGGTATCACTGAAATTATGTCTAATGAGCATCTTCTCAAAATTACCTAACCAGAAACTGAATAATCCTTACTGTCTACGAGTTATTGACATTCTATACAAAAAAAGAAACTTTTTTTGAATCCCTGTAGCATGTTTATAGCATCAATATATTTTTAAAAAATATCTCCTACCTTTGCGCATTGTATTTGTTAAAACAGAAAGAGACATTAGTGGGAAAAACAATGTCTCAATACTGGCATTTCAAACTTCAAATATTATTTAAAAGCAAATACCATTTACACAAATTGTAAACACTTCTTTTGTAACTACCTTTGAAAACTAAGGCAACCTTATAGTCTCCTTTGCCAATAAACTTACCGTTTTTCCTTTCTGCTTGTGATGACAGAACACAATTACTAAGTCTTCTGATAGCAAACACTGCATGCCAAAGTTGGTTGTTTTGGTTTGGTTTAGTTTTTTTTTTTTGAAGGACGATCTATTCCTACAAAAATATGACACCATTTATTATAGAAAGGTTTACAGTCAGTAACAAACCCACCACACTGAAATTAACACTTGCTGTGAAAATTTGAAAAAGTGTCTGACTTTATTTATTTGCTTGCTTCGTAAAATCATGTAACACCATAACATTTCAAATTCAGTTCAATGTTGATATTGGTTTTCCAAAAAGGGTGGTCAAAACTAGTTTTTAAATGCAGAAAGTTTAAAAGGACAGATAAATTATTATTACCTACAAATATGATGAGACATGAGTGAACTGTGCAGAAAAAAAAAATAGAAAATACGAAGTCCTTGAATTCACCAAATTACCTTCACAATTAAAGCAAAGCTGCTGATACGAATGTGCTAAGAACAATTTATATGAAATGAAGATCTCGAATCAGTCTATTGAAACTCACAAGAGTACCATAGAATCAGGACTTTATCTACAAAATACAAACATTTAAAATGTGCTCACTCAAAGAGAAGATCTTGCTTACCGATTATTTTTGGTTTCGCTACATTTGATTTGTCTTCTCAGGGCCTTGAAAAAAAAGTTCCCTAGAGTTAACTAATACTTGTTTCTTTTAAATGCTTAATCTAGGTTGTGGTGTTTCTTTTTTCTTTGATAAGGGTACACTAACAGTCTTTTTTTTTTTTTTATAAATCAGTTGCTTTCTTCATCAAAGAAATGAAAAAAAAATAGAGGCAAAAAAACTTTGAGAATCTAAAATTTTATCTTAATTAAAATAGATGTTTCTAAATGTCTACAATGAACTCATATTATGTAAACCTGAAATTGAAGCACTGATAAACAAAAAAAAGACTAGCAAAGCCACTGTATCTTCTACTGTCCTTGCACCTATTCTCCTGTGAATTATACCAATTTCAGAACAATCCATGTACATTCTCGGACTTCATTGTTTATTCCTAATTTATCACAGAATCATAGAATGGCTTATGTTAGAAGAGACCGTAAAGATCATCTAGTTCCAACACCCCTGCCATGTAAGAAGAAAATCAGATTCCAGCATCTGCCAATGTAAAGCAGTATACATTTGAAGCAGAAAAAACATGCAGCTATGACTTATATTGCTTGATGTGGCAGAGTAAGTAGAATTTGACCTTTAAATTCAACTATTAAAAGCAAGTAACAATGATTCATTTTTGAACTGTTATCTCTGCAAGGCTCATTTCTAAAGAGTTCTTCTGCTTTTCATTTAAATTCGTGTCCTTGGTCATATCCTATAAACTTCCATACAGAATAAAAGCTCCAGCTGTCATTTATAACTACTTTTGAAACAGTCACAAGTATTTTTAACATTTTTAAGCTTTTATTCAATATAAATGCTGTCAGAAATAGCAGAGGTTATAGATTGTATTACTTTAGATAGTTAATCCTTTACTAAAAAGCACATATGCATAAAATGTGCAATTATATTGAATGATCTTGGAAAAAAAATATTTTAAATTCTTATGGTTGTATGAGTTGTATTTAATTTGGCTATTTGTATGTGGCTTCAAAAGCACAAATACACATGTTAATATGGTGTGGTCTGAAAACCTTTATTTGTTGCTGATATCATAACATATTCAATTTTCTTTTTAGCTATTTTTTATCATCTTTATTAAAATGGTTTTATTATAGCAAAACCAGGAACAATTTGATGTTAAAAAAAACTTTAGCTAGTGCTAACTAAACCATTCTTAATGATTTTTGGTTTATTTTATTTTGCATTACAGTTAGAGTAAGCACTAAATGAGAATAATTACATAGCTCAACATGCAGACATAACATAATTTCTAATGAAAAAAACCCAAAATTCTAGAATCCCGAAACAGAAACTTAACTTTTTTTCCACAGAAAATCTCTTTTGTAGAAGCAACATTCTCACTCATTTTTCTTCCTTAATTGTGGGAAAATAAAAACATAAATTATGACATTTCATTCTTAGGATGATGAGAACAAAGAATGTCTGATAAGGCTGAAATTTAACTAGTCCACAACAACAAATATGGTTCCATAATTACAAGATTTAGCTGATGATATGGAAAATGTCAGAAAATAAATTGTATTCAGCTTTACCGTAGTTGGAAGCACCAAGTGAAAGCATTCCTATACATACAGGAATTATAGTTCACGTAAAACATTGTATATAAAGAACAAAATTTACATATGTTACTATGTCCTACTGTCAGCACTTCTATAAACAGTTCCATAAATAAGCAGAATTCTCCAAGCTGTAATTGTACTACTAAAAAAGAGGAGAAAATGTGAGAAATCAAACACAGGAAGCATAGGAGTTGAAATTAAGAAATGGGGCATTTCTCATTTGCTTAGCTATCACATCAACTTGTTACATCCTTCCGAAATTTTAACTACTAGTTTGAGTACATGGGTTAGCTTTGTTTCACAAATTACTACTTTTTTTTTCGTCATTTTGTCTACTAACTGTGTAATGATGAGCAGAAGGAAGAAGCTTTTTTTCGTAGTTCGATTTACACTAAAGGTGACTAAAAACTAGTTGTCTGCCATTTTCTGTAACTGTGGTCTTGTGTTTTGAAAAAGTGCGTGATAATAAAATGGTTTTGAGAAAAGCATAATATTATCAAAATATAGAGGATGATCAAAAGTGAAAATCGAAAGAAAAAGAAAATTTAGACAGCAAAGCAATTTTATATGAACATTTGACTAGAAAATTTTCCAACTTAGTCTAAGCTTCACCTTGTCTCAGAACTAGTTCACAAACATTTTATTTTGGGTGGCTGATATAGTCTCATTAGTTATGAGTAAAATTCAAACAGTTCAGAATTTGGATGCTTCTGTAATCTAACTAAATCACTTAAGACAGGGACATGCAGGTAGTATTCTCCTGAGTAAAGACTATTTCTTAAGGCTGCCAGAATGCCTGTTTCCTGCCAAAATAACAGACAGATTGCTCATTCTATTTTTCATGGAACGAAGAGAATGTGCTGGATGCAACGGAGTGCTGAAAGAGTGTTACTCAAACCACTGAAACAGAAAAAGGGTGTCAGGTGTCAGCATTTCTATTTTAAAGAAATATTTTTATAAGGGAGAAATATTTTGGGGACAAAAAGACTAGAAAAACAGAAAAGTAAAGAACATTCTAAAATTTTTGCTTTTCTCATCTTGTGTTGACATAATATTCTATTAAACTTCTAGAGGTAAATATTACACTGTTCATACATACAGATTTTATAGAATTTTAGGGATGCAAAAAAAGGTCATGTATAACTTTGATTCAGATAACTTTTACAATTGTTGATCCAGTCAAATTTCTATAGTTCATGCTAAGATATCTATTAAAAATATGGAGACAAAAAAATAAAAAATTCAGAATTCGTTTCATGCAGTGCTTCCCAAGTGGTAGTCCAAAAGTGTTATAGGAAGTCTACAAAATGATTAGAACAAAAGTCCACAACCAAACTCACACGTGTATTCTTCCACATGTGCAATTAACTAACTAACCAACTACAACTGGGAAGAATCAGACTAATAAACAAATATTCAAAGATATGCCTAATTTTTTGGTGGTTCTATACAAAAGCTAGTTCTGTATATGAAGTGGTTTTGAAAACCACAATGTCAATACTATTCCACATGGTAAGATGGTATCCTCTTAAAAAACATATATATACAATCATAGAATTCAAAAGGTTAGAACACATACTGCTCTAATTCCCTCTCCTGACCCTAATATTCCTTTATCTATACTGCCATAACTTACTGGAAGACAGCATCCAGGTCCAAGTTCTGTTGTTTTCAGTTCTTTGCCCTCTTGAATAATAAGGTTATAATGTTTTCTGTCAGCAGTAAAGTGGATTTATACAGAGAAGTACTTCAGAAATTCTTGAGTGAAAATTAAAAAAATAACAACAACAGCAGATCAGTGACCACAAGGGCATTTAAACCAAAATTTAATAGCTAGAATCATTCTGTTCTGTTTCAGTAGCCTAATCTCGTCTATATAGTTCTACAGCAAAATATTTGGGTGCAGTTTAGAAATGAACTTGGATTATTTCTTTTAAGCTGAAATAAGGCTCCGAACTACAGGGATAGTTGGCTGAAACTTCACTTTGGGTATTTTCCTCTGAGTCTGTCACTGAAGAATAACAATAGCTACAAGAATACTGCCACTTATTTAAGACACAATTTTGGGTCAATAAAGGACAGAGAGGGGGACTATCTCGAGCCCTTTTCAATTTGACCAGCCTGCCAGTTTCCCACAAAAGATGAGAACCTTGTACTCAACCCGCCTGTCACACCCTGTTTAAGGAGAAGACCAGAAAACCTCATCTCTAGATGATGAAGACCAAAACTCATCTCTAGTTTGTTTCCTCCTTTTTTTTTGACATTCTAGTTACATTCTAGTTTACCCATCAAGAAACATGAGATCTACATTGGAGAAAGAGTGTTTTGTCTTTTTTTATCCTTTATGATTGCCTCTGCATTTCTTAAACATTGTTTTCCTTGGAGTAAATGTAGCAATCATTTTTCTCAAAATAAGAGACCACATTGAGAAAATAATTTATTTCAGGGAGGGTGTTCTTTCCAGTCATAGACTGGGTTCTGGTCTTAATGCTTGCCTAATTCTGTGGTGATCCTTACGTACCTGTGATATTACAATCTGTATGCTATGTAGCTTTACAGATCCTTATTCTTTGGTGGCCAGATGTGTCTTTTAAGGAAAGTGCAATGTTTCTCATGATAAGAATTTGATGCGGTGAATATATCAAGAGGCAAGTGGTTGGTTGGTTCAGTTCAAGTTGTTATATGGCTATGTATTTACCATAGGGCCACCCATTGAAAACCCTGATTTAGAAAGTGTTACCTGAGTATATAAAGATAAAAATAGGTTCCTATAAAACAAATGTTCTTTTGTTTTTCTCATAAAACTATACTGCTTTTCTCTTTATTGTGTCTGTATAATTCATTTTTGCTTGCTATTTCTGTATAAATTTTTACCCAATCCAGTTTGGAAACCAGGGACTTTCTGTGGATTTCCTTTCTTCTCCTTAATAAGCACATTTATTCCTTCACCATTTTAGATCTTATTCATGCAAATATTGAGTTTAAGATATTCAAATGACCTTGACGGAGTTGCTGGAAACAGATAAGCTTTTCTTTTATTAAATTTAAGCAGGCTTTCCCCATCTCAAATAATCTCTCCATCTACACTGCAATGAAAATTTCAGTTATTTCTGGCTTGAACATATTTGGTCATGTATGTTGACGGTCATCGCTATAAGCACATATCCTTTACCGACCCACTGATATAATACAGTGATATGAACAATTCATTTCTTTGCAAATCCAAATTCATCAAGTAGATTCATCATTTTATTACAATACAATCACTTTTCTATGACTACAAGTTTCCTCAAGAAGTAGAAAATGTACTGATTTTTTCTAAAGGTTAAGATTCAGATGGCGCATTTTTAAGGGTTAAGCAATTTTACATAGCTTCTTAAATAGAAACCCGTTTTCACTGAGCATAAATGAATTGACTTCCACTCAAATGAGCTGCTTCCAATGGAAAGCCAAGAAATGTTATTCTAAGCACACTGGTGAGTCTATTACATTCTACTGACAACGAAAGTAATGATAACAAAATCCACTTGACGAATGTGGTATTTATTCAGATGTCACAGAGTTCTACCACACATTGTAGTTTGTGGTATAAACATTTATCACAGATATATTTATTTCTCTTTATCTATCCATGGGCGTATCTTCTGCCTAGTGCAAACCAGTGCAAACCAGTAACAGATAATATCATCTGAAAGTTTCATAGAGCTGACAAAAACTGTCAGTTTACCACAATATTGACATGTATCGTGCCGTATTCAGACGGACAATGAACAGGATCTGTGGGAACTGCAACAAGAAATGCTACTGTCTCTCCCCTCCTGGTCCTCGTGAGTGTGGTCCCAGAGAAAAGCAGAGATGTGATCCTTGAGTCCTGCAAGCTAGGCAATGCAAGATGAGGGTTTTAAGACCTTTTTTTGTACTTACTTGAGATCTGTGGCTCCCTTTTCTTCAGTAGTCCTTCTCCATGAAATCCCTGACTTCATGTACTGTCTTCTCTGCTTGGACACCTGGTAGCTCTGTCCTGCCGGTCACAGGGAAGGCCAGAAGAGTGCAAGCAAACTCCAGCACCTTACTATCAACACTGTTAGTGTCTCCATGCCAGGTAGTCTCCACATTGCTGGTCTGCAGAGATTGCTTTCATAGCAATATACATCCACTATTGACAATGTACCTAGCTTTTGAAACAGGAACGGGAAAGGAAACAGGAACAAGAAGAGATCACTTTCAAAGAGACAGTGGGGCTGGGCTGGTCCATATGGACAAGAGTTGTACTAACACATAGGAAAACACCAAGTTTGAGATTTGGGATATTACAGTAGCCCTGGCACCCAACAAATATGACACTGTTTGATGCTGCACATATTTGGGATGTCAATAAAGTATGGTAGCAGCACTGCCAGCATGCCAGCAAATATTGGCAAGCGGTTAAAGCTACTTCATTTGAACTAAATAGTAAATAAATTTACTTTGGCATTCCTTGCCAATGTTTTGATTTTCTTTGCACATTTTATTTATGAATTGGTACTACAAAACTGCATGAGGTGTTTAAACTTTAAAACATACTATGCTAATCTTTCAAAAAGATTTCATTATCTTGCATACTGTAAATTAATAATTTCATAGAGTTCAAAATACTGCAATGAAATGGTCTTTCAGCACATGATGTAGTGTCCTGCAGTGTCAGGAGTAGGAAATGTATCCTTAATGGCATGTACATTAAATTTATAGGATTACAGTATTTGCCTTGAGAATTTAGTCTCTCTGTCTGTTTGCCAGCCTTTCAACAAGAGCAATGTAATTTCTACAAGTGATTGCTCTTTGTCTTGGTTTAGAAAGACAAGAACAATTCAGATTTAGATTTTCAGTATTTCAGTGAGGCTAGGTTTCTATTTCATTTAGGGACTGTAACATCAGTTGGTAAGTATCTATTTTGTGTGTCATTATAAAATCTACTTTATCCTAACATTTTACTATACATTTAATTGCCATTTCATTTAAAGTAATTTCTTAGAGAAAAGGGCTATAAAATTTAACAGGCAATGATATCTTTCTTAGTTTGAGTTAACCAAGACATGAAATTTGAATTTGATTCCTGTTATATAATTAATTGTCCTTGAAACTGGAGAAAGGCAAGACCGGGAACAAGATTTTAAGGTAGTATGACTTCATTGTATTTAACATCTGAGAAACATCAGATAAGAAGCCAGTCAGTGTAGGTCATTCCTCCTTTATGGCTTTACCCAAGTCAGGTGTCTGCTACCAGATGGCCTCTTTCATCCTTCATCTCACTAAACACAACAGCTGTAGCTGAACACCTATTTCTCTCATACTGTGTAAGGTTGACAGAGGAAGGAATAGGTTATGGCTTTTTGCTAAGTACTAACAATTTCTCCCACTTTTGGAAGGTGCTTTATCTGTCTTCTACGAATAATGCTTTTCTGTTATCTTAAAACCATTAATTCATATGCCTCATAATTGAGTTATTGGTCATTGTACTTTTCATTGTATCTTTCCAAGACATTTGAGGAAGTCAAGACTTTTCAGGAGACCAGCTTAGCTAAACAGGGGCGTCATGACCCAGCTTCACTGTAAAAAGCCGTCTACAGGTGGTGAAAGCAGGGACAGGATACAAAAGAGGAATTTAAAAGCGTTGCCCAGGTCATGCAGGGATGCTGTTAGAAAGCCAATGCTCAGCTGGAATTGAGACTTGCAAGGGACACTGAGGACAACAAGAAGACCTACCACTGCATTAGTTCAAAAGTCTGAGTAAGGAAAGTAGAGGCCCATTGCCCAGTGAAGACAGTGATTTAGTGACAGTGGGCACAGACAAGGATGAGGTACTGAGTGCCTTCCTTGCTTGAGCTTTTGCTGACAAGGTCTCACAGATGTCTGTGATTAGACATAGGATTCAAGGAGGAGAATGACCAGCTGTGAATGAGAATTGAATCAGGGATTACTGGAGAGATTTCAATCTATGCAAGACCCTCATGGTTGATTCCAAGGATGGCCAATGCGCTTACAAGATCTCTATCATCCTTGAAAGAATGTGGAGATTGGAGAGGCTGCTGACAACTGCAGAAAAGCAAATGCTGCACTTATCTTCAAAAAAAGACAACAGGATGATCCAGGAAACAAGAGGCTACTCAGCCTCATTTTAATCCCTGGAAAACCATGGAGAGCGTGCGTGTGTGCACGTGATTGAAGGATACTTCAGACATCATTCCTGTCCTTCAGAGAATAACAAAGTATCTTAGGAGAGTTGTTTTTAATGAATAGTTGTAATAGCAGTAAAAATTTGTTTGGCTTCCACGTAAATAACTGATAGCTTTCCCATAGCTGTCATTGGCACACTAAGGAGGAGATTCCAAAGTAAAATTACTTAGTCGTTTTACAGATAAACCTGAAAGATATTTTTGCTTTTTGGTGCCATGGGTATCTTCCTAGTCACCTATTTCACTAAAGAGCTGCAGATGGATTCACATCCTGCTCTTAAAATAACCACAAAAACTTTTTGAGGAATTTTTCACTTCAAATATTTCTGATGGAAGTTGTTCAAAACAACGTTACTCAATTACTCAGATACAAACAGACCACTTTGATTAGTTTTTTAACTCAAATATAATACAAAGACTTTGAGATTATGCAAATGAATAAAATGATGGATTTCTCTACTTTCTTAAAATGAATAAAATATAATTTTGTGGGGTTTTTTTTCACAATACCCTGAATTTAGTGCACAACAAATAGGAAAAATAAAGTCTGAAAGTCTGATTTAGTCAATTGGGTTTTTTTTCCAACTGAAGTTTTTTTGCTTGTATGTTTGTTTTTATTGACTGTCTGAAAAAATGGAATTTTTTACATTATTATTTTTCTTATAAGAAGTTTTGATTCTGTCAATGTTCCAATGTTTGGTAAAACTTTGAACAGTTTTTTTAAAATGCGTCTTACAGTTTAAGTTTAATCCTCCCTAACTTTTCTTTTAATGAACTACAGCATTCTTTCTGATCAGATTAAACAAAAAAATAAAGGTGTTATACTAAACAGCTATAATAAAATAAAATAAGAAGTGTTTACTTTAAAAAAAGTGTGAAAAATATATGAAAAATACAAGTAAGAAAGACTTTTTGATCAGTTCTTATTTGTCAATGTCCTTGAAGAGTTTAGTCCATTCATTGGCTTTACACTTGATCAATGTATCAAAACTAAACATCATTAATGTACCATGACAGTTAATTCCAGACCCGTTTGTTTTTCTTCCATTGACCTTACCAAAGCCACTGGCTTCCGCCCTGATGTTCAGACACGTATCAGTGGATAAGAGAATAGACGATGTTTCCTGAAGACACTATAGCTATCACACTTGCAGCTCAGAAATTACACTATTTTCCTACTCTCTCTCTGTATTTCTACTTGATTCATTAATGATGGTGAACAGTTGAGACATTCTCTGTAAAATAGCTTCCACATGGACAGAACAATAGAGCTTTAACAACCGATAAATAACTGCAGAGATTAAACCAAGCTGCAAGCAGTATAAGCCCATTAAACAAGTCCATAGCACCAATATAATAAGATTTTGTGTAATGGTTATAGGTCAGAGAATGACAGTCATGAGAAAAATTTTAAAACCATGAGAGTTGCTGTAATAGGTTTTTTGGATGGGGGAAATAATTTGGTGTTTTATAAGACAGTAACAGCATTTTAACACAGATTTACAAGTACTTGACGTGTCCTACATATTTTCCAAATTAATTGAATTCATAATGTCAGATTACAGCTATGAATTTAATATAAAAGTGTTATAAGAACAGACACAGAGCTAAGAAATTGTTAAGCACGTGAGCAAGGTCAGATTTTTAACAATGGGCTGAGTCCCTCAGAGTTAAGATATCTATAATTCATCAGTGACAAAACCAAGTGGGAAGATAGGTACCAGCTGCCTTCTGATTAGAGAGAAAAAAACTACTTCACTAGCAGAGCTGTGGTAAGCAACTTGCTCTTCAGATTTGAGAGCTGTGACAACGAAAAGCTCTCCAAGCGTGAGAGCTCACTGCTATTAAGCTGGTAGGCCTGGAACAAGGAGCAATTCAAGTTAGCAACCTATGAAAAATGTCAAGCTGCTCCAGTCAGGGGAGGCAAATCAGTTGGAATGACAACACAGATATGATGTTTTGAATGATGTTACATTATTTAATTTTATGTCTGTGACTGTATGTGAGTCAAGTGGAAAAGAAAATGAGTGAAGGCTGAGAAGCATGGAGTAAACATCTAAAGAGCACACCTAAGTTATCACCTTCCTGTGGACGCCAAAAAGGGTTACAGCTGAGTGAAAAGTCTTACAAAACGGAAATGTCTGACATTTTTCTGTGTGTATTTTTCATTAGCTGATAGAGTGGGCATTCGGCGAAGTGTAAAAAGGGGGCGGGGGTGAAAAATCCTTGGAATTAGTAGAATTCCAATGCTATTATCTAATGATTTCTGTGTCACTTTCAACTAAAAATAAGTTTAAGACAAGTAGATTGCAGGATATTCTCCTCTGTTTTGTTCCTCCTGTTCCCCCTCCACTGCCTCCAAATGATATGGAGCACCTTTGTGCATATCACTCAAGAGAATATGTCTTTCCTCTTAAGAGAGTCAATCTCCACAATTCATCTGGATTAAGAAAAAAAAATGTTTTTCACAGTCAGAAAAATTTTTATTTCATTTCTTGTGGAAACTGGAGGCTTTATGTGAAAGGACTGCCTTATAGAAGAATGTAATTCTGAAGGAATAGATTATCTGCCACGAGATTACTCTGTGATGTAAGACAACTCATGTAAAATGTTTTCACAGATGGCTGCTATTTAATTTGAGGTTCCTGGGGTATAACTTACAGAAATGCAGTGTCCTCTTATCTTTGATGCTGGTCACTGAAAACTCTGCTCTGAACAGAAAGTACTGTATAATGCTGCTATGGACCTTTTGTGTTCAAAATCATTATAAACTTTTAACAATTTGAGCTTTAATCTCTCTTTTATTTAATTAGTCTGTTACAGAAAATGGGGATAATAATTCTTCACCTTACATGGGTGTTCTGAAGATAGGTTTTGGAAAGGAATAGAACATTAAAGTTGAAGCATCTGGGAGAGCCATAAAAATCCAAAACCGAACAAAACAAAACAAGCACCACAGAAAATCAAATCCACAGTTATTTTGTATTTTATAGTGACTTATATGAAACCAAGTAGGTTATACATAGGAAAGACATTAAGACAATGAGAAAAATAGTTATTCTGTGAATGATGCAGTGTGAAACACACTATGAAATTGGATCATTAAAAATGCATCACTATTGTGAAAATATACGCAATCAGATACATTAAATTATGTTGAAATTTCCCTGACTTTTGAGATCTTTATCGTCAGCATTTAAAAAATTTGAATTATTTTATTTTATTTTTTGGAAATCTATATTAGAAGGTACCTAAAGATATGTAGCAAAGTACTGTGTAAATATTTTGAGGCTATTGTTTTAATAAGTGGTATATCCTTTCAAGCAATTCATAATAGGTGTTGCTGTTGTTCAATATTTTGTATAACTTTGCGCAAGACTGCAATCAAAACCAGAGTTCATTTATAAAATAGAAATACACAGATAATCCTTAGATCAAACCACCCATTACAAGCACTAAGCTTATTTTTACATGCTTAGTTATTCAGGTACCCAAAGGATAGTTTAATGCTTGTTCAGGAATAATTTATTCAGTTAGGCATAAACTTAATAAGCAGTGAGTTAAAATTGTTGTACAGACTGTTAATAGCCATTTGAGGGAGAGGAATAAAGCAATGAAGCAAGCCAAAGTGATAATCTGTGACAAGTCCCTTAAAATGACAAAAAAGACAAAGTGGTTTGAACAAAGTATTTGAAATACTACATCTGTCATCGGTACGACTAATGCTACAAAAAGCCAGAAGTAGTCTCTATAAATAGATTCTAAATCTAGTTGTTACTCCTAAGTACAGGTATAAGTGATTTATCACAGAATAACAGAATGGTTGAGGTTGGAAGAAACCACTGGAAGTCATATGGTCCAACACCCCTGCTCAAGAAAGCCACCTACAATCAGTTGCCCAGGACCATTTCCAGGTGGCTTTTGAATATCTCTAAGTTGGGATATTCTACAACCTCCCAGGGCAACAGATTCCAGTGCTTGGTCACCCTTACAATAAAAAAGTGCTTCCAGACAGACAGATCCTCCTGTGTTTCAGTTTGTGCCCCTTGCTTCTTGTCCTGTCAATGGATGCCACTGAAAAGAGTCTGGCTCCATCCTCTTTGCACCCCCTTTCAGGTATTTGTACACACTGATAAGATCCTCCTGTGCCTTCTCTTCTCCAGGTTGAACAGTCTTAACTCTCTCAGCCTTTCCTCATACAAGTGATGCTCCAGGTCTTTAATCATCCTTATGGCCCTTTGCTGGACACAGCACTCCCGGTGCAGCCTTACCGGTGCTGGGCAGAGGGGAAGGATCACCTCCTTCGGCCTGCTGGCAACGCTTCTAATGCAGTTTAGGATACTACTTTACCCTCTTTGCCAGAAGGGCACGTTTCTGGCTTATGTTCAACTTGGAGTCTACCAGGAACCCCAGGTCCTTTTCTGTAAAGCTGCTTTCCACCTTATTAGGTGTTTGAAACATTTATCAAAGTACTGTAATGAAGAGGACCATTCAACCCAAAAAGAGTGATTTAATAAATAATTAAAATGACAGTAGATCTAAACTTAAACAAGCTCAAGAAAGGAGAAAAGACCCTACTTCTTGAATGGTAGTGTAAACAAATCAAATTACAAATAAAACCACTTGTGTGAAAACAGAAATGCCATCATAAAATTAATCATGCTTAATTTTTTAGCTCCAGAGTTTGGAGGAAGTTTATATTAAATATGACCTAGAATTACACATGCTTGGTTTGTATTTCCCTCAGTTTTCAACTTAGTCATTATGACATTAACAATGGTTTTTTAGAATGAAGGTGGGTTATTTTCACCAAAAGGATGTTTTCTGCCATTCAGAGAAAATTTAGGAGAAAATGGAAAATATCAAATGAAATATTTTTGCATCTCTGGAAATATAAAGCTAAATTTAAAGTTGTGAGTATGTGTTTTAAAGCAAAAACTCAGGAAGCCTGAAAGCCAGTATAGTTCAAGCACCAAATTCGGATTATCCTAGTTAACTATCTACCTTCAAGCATTAAATTCTATTTATCCTACCTAACCATTGCTCTATTACTCCCTGTTCTGAATCTGCTTTATATAAACATTGCTGAGCATAATACTTCATAAAAGTTCATCTGAGCTTTTATAGTCACGTTAATTAAGCCTTTTTCTGCTGAAATGCTTCATTCAGCACATCTTAGAATTGCTTGTTTGCTAGTTTAGGCAGACTATTCACAGATCACAGTCACCCTGCCATCAGCTAACATTCTCTGGAACAGTCTCAAGTCAGTACCTAGGTGGTGTAACGTTTTTGGTTTTCCCATTAGTTCCTGTCCAAGACTTATTTTGTGCTATTTCATTTTGTTTAACTTCTACTCCTCTAATCTTCAACATCATCTGCATCTCAAATGTTATTACACCTAATTTCCACATGTCTAAGAAGTTCTAAAGGCATCGCATTACTCTTAAAAGAAGCTGTTAGTGAGATGAAAATGCTAACAAAACCACTTTGTGTGAAGGACATGCAAATGTTCTTGTGTACCTAATATAAAGTCTTGGGGACAACTGCTCTAAAGAAAGGAATAGCTTGGTGAAGTTTGATAGCTGAGATACGCACTGAATCAACAGACTGTGTGAGTGATTCTTCTGGTGATAATTCTGGCCTTATCTCTGTAAGTGCTGCATCTCGTTGTGTACCCCATCCAGTTCTGAGCCCCCCAGCACAACAAAGACATGGACCTGTTAGAGCAGGTCCTGAGAAGACCATGAAAGTTATCAGAGGGACAGAACATCTCTTCTATGAAAAAATGCTGAGAGAGTTGGGGTTGTTCATCCTGGAGAAGAGAAAGCTCTGGGGAAATCTGATTGTGGCCTTTCAATACTTAAAGGGGGCTTATATGAAAGACGGAGTGAGACTTTTTATTAGGGCGTGAAGTGACGGGAAAAGGGGTAATGGTTTTAAACTAGAAGAGTGTAGATTTAGATTAGCTAAAAGGAATAAATTATTTACTATGAGGTAGTCAGACACTGGAACAAGTTGCCCAGAGAAGTTGTGGATGCCCTGTCCCTGGAAATGTTCAACGCCAGGTTGGACAGGGCTTTGATCAACCTGATCTAGTGAAAGATGTCCCTGCCCACAGCAGGGAGGTTGGACCAGATGACCTTTAAAGGTCCCTTCCAACCCAAACCATTCTGTGATTCTCTGATTCTTTGAAAACCTGTGAAGCTATGAAAACTGGAAATGTGACAAGGAGACAGATCTACAATTTGTAAATGTGTGATATTTATAAGTGAACATCCCACTCCATGCCCCAAAATATTGTTACACTGAAAGTTAATATAAACAATATTCTCAAACATAAAATCAGAAGAAAAAACAGTGTAGATATATAATAAATTAACATATTTTATCTTTTTTTAACATATACATATGTGAAATTATAAACAAAATTATATAAGCTCAACAGTATAGCCTGTACCATAGTGATTATATGGCCCAGTTTTTTATGTGAACATGAAGAAATCAGAGAAATTAAATACTAAAAGGTGTGGAATAAGAATAAGAAAACAGACCATACTGAGGAAAAGTGGCTGTCCTATTTTAATAGAAGAGGATGTTTTAAACAGAAAATGGCTGAAGTAATCTTATGAGTCTATGAAACTTTAAAAAGCAGTTATAAATCAAGCTATACTGAGGAACACACAGGTTAAATATCAGGCGAAAGAGCCTCTATGACTGTTGCGACACTTAAGTAGTGGAACAAGCTGCCATGGGAGGATGTGACATCATCTTTGCAGGGGATAGGAAAAGCTAAATGACATCCACATATCCCGGATATTGCTGAAAGATGCAACATGAGTTTTTCCAAGATAAAAGATGAGACAGTGACCACTTAAAGATTTTTAATACAAAATTATTCTTTGTATTCTACATGACACCTTCAAAAAAGACAACCATACAAATGAGTCTCTTCATTTCCAACTGACTCACACTTTAAAGGAGTCTATCTTTTCAAGCTTTCACTAATACTGCACCAGAATTTGCAGCACATCTTTTGTGTTTATATCAGACAAGCTGGCAGACTGAGATGCAAAATGTGGCCCTTTTTTCCTGAAATTAGGTTGACCACAGTTTTATACTAGAAACTAAGAAGTAAAAAAACAGAGACAATTTGAATATATCATCATTTTTAGTAGATAGGTAATTCTGTTATATGCATTTTGAAATATTTTTAATTAAGAACTAAACCAAAACCTTTACTCACATGTTATTTTTAAAATTAAGCTATAATACAAAATAAACAGAATTCTTTTTCATTATTAATGATTTCTTTTTCAGCCAGTAAACTGTAAGAATGCTGAAAAAAATGACTACTCACCTTCCCTTGTGCATTGTAGACAGTTTTGCGTTAGCTTTAATTTCACAACTTCTGCACTATTTAACATAGTGAGTAATATTTGTACAACAATTTCCTTTAAGTCTGTAATTTCTCTATTTCTCTTTCCCTACTATCATGAAATCTCAGAAATTTTCTGTAAATCAGGTTTTCTAAAAAATGTTACTTACAAGTAAACACTATCGTACCTTCTTCTTCAGAAACAGCAAGTTAGGCAGTGTCTAAGAAACTGTTCTGTTTAGGGTTTTTTGTTTGCTTTGGTATTGTTTTTGTCTATTCTTTTCAAATTCCATAATTTCTTGATAGGCGTAGCTCCTTAGTGGTAGGTGGGTGTTTTAGAGCACTCACACTTGATATTTCCCTTCTTTCAGATAAGATAGATTGTTAAACAGACATTGCAATCTGTGCAACCTGATTCATAGTGCCTTGTTTTTGATGACTTTCCTCTGTTTCCAAGGAACACAATGACCTTGTCAGCTTCTTCCACTGAAAATAGGAACAAGAGTAAAGTGGTTAGTCTTAACAGTGTACCACACCACTGAAAAATGGATAGTAGTATGATTTACCATCATTACTTTAAATAGAATCACACTTGGAGAATTTATGTTCAAATTGTCTTAACATGAAACATATTTCTGTGGTTTTTCTTTCTGTCTTCTCAAAAACGTCACTGTTTGCAATACTTATACTCCAGCACTGTCATGGTTTAACTCCACTGGCAACTAAACATTCACACTCCCCCACCCCCTGGGGAATGGGGAAGAGAACTAAAGGGAAAAAGGGAAGGACACTCAAGAGTTGAGATAAGAACAATTTAGTAATAATAATAATTACAATGATAATAAATTTAAAGTAATAATGATAAAATAATAATATTATATGAATATATATAATGATAATAATATATACAAAAAAGTGATGCACAGTATAATTGCACGCCACCTGATGACAAATTCCTGTCCCATCCAAGCAAACAATCCCAAAACAGATAAGTCCGAAACCATAATCCCAGACAAGTGAAAGGACCAAAACGAGAGTAAGAAAGAGATAGAACTCTGAGAGTCTGAGAGAGAGCCTTCAGAAGAGAATCCTCAACCATCTACATACTGCGTGATTATGTTGCATGATATGGGATATTTCATTGGAAAATTTGGCCCTCAGTCCTAAATCCAAATTCAAATCATAAGGGGAGTTGTGGACCCTTTGTCCTGGCCATGCTCCCCCCCAGCCTGTTGTGCTCCTGCACGCTGGCAAAAAAAAGGGAAGCTGAAAGATCTTTGATGTCTCAGCACAAATAATAAACATCAAGGTTCTATCAACATTCTTCTCATAACAAATCCCAGACTAAATCCAAAACACAGAGCTCTTCTAGCTGCTAAAAAGGAAAACTAACTCTGTTCCAGCTGAAACCAGAACGAGAACGAACAACGAACGGTTCTGTGAATAGTGAAAATGCATTGTTTGCATGCAGGTTTTTTACTCAATGGCATTTGACTATTTTTTGTTTTTCTCTTTTCTGAGGTTTCCATTCTAACTTTATTCACTTCTACTCACAGAGTAAAACTGCTGTCTTCTCAGAACAAAATGACTTTCCTAACCTTTCCTTGTTTTCATATCTTGTACTGAAATATGTCTTTCTTTCCCTCCTCTCAAGTACATCACACTTCCTTATTGATCAAACTACATTTCTGAAACCATGCAAAAAAATATAAGAGAAATTAAGGAAGAGACAAAGTGCAAAGAACTGTATTAACATAACTGGCATAGAGAAGCTGGAGAAAAGAGATAAAGAAAAAACAAAATGAGAAAAATATTTGAGAGCAATACAAGGCACACAGAAAGTAAGAATTAAGATGTATTAAGGAACAGAGAAGTCGGAAATACGGCAGCTGGAAAAGGTCGTAGGAGCTCTGGGTAGTTTAAACACTCTTAACATTCTAAATGGAGTGAGGGCACTCCAAGGTGGTGGAGTTGCAATCTGAAACAAACAACTGCTGCGTAATTTGATCCTTCCAGGTAATTATCCAAAAGTTATTAGTCGCCATTCCTGGGGATCCTGTAAACCTGCCCAATAGAATGTAAGGAAAACATAAAACAAATGCTTCACAGTGACTCTTTTTAACTTGGAAGCTATTTTTTTTCCTTGTTACGTCCTTTATCACTTCACAATCTGATTCCTTCAACAGAGTGTGTAGTGTGAGAAAGTTTTGGGAACAAGGAAGGAGGATTTGGGTTATCGCTTTATTAATGATCAAAAGTAAAGAATTAGTGAAGCTTCATTATATACTAGATTAAAAATTTAATGATAAAACATGCCCCAATAGTATTCTAGGAAGAAGAAAGCAGTTAGTCAAATCATAATATAAAAACAATTACAAAAATAAAAAGAGTTGTGGAATTCATTCTGGAAACCTTAAAACTTAAGGTGATTTAGACATTCAACACACCTCAGCAGGAGGTGTGCACTGGTCTATAAGACTTTCCATAAAGTCTGTTTATTACTTCATATCAACAGACTTCCAGCTTTAGCTCAGCATAGTGTACACACTCAGAAATTACCGGTTAGAGTTAGTGATACAAATGTTTGACTGAATTGACTGCACAGTTAAATGATTTGTTGAAATTTAATATTAATTTAAAAAATAAATGGCATACTTGTGTGCATCAATACCTGTAGAGTGCTACAATTCAACACTCAAAGTCTTTACTGTCCTGAAGATGTAATGCCTCTGAAAATAGTCCTGTATTATGAACCTTTTGGAGGGTGTGTGGCTTGAGCCAAATTACTAAAGGTATTTTGGTGCTTAAAGATCTATGTGAGCACTACAGCTGGGTAACAATTCCTTTGTTTGTTTGTTTGTTTGTTTGTTTGTTTGTTTTTTAAATGGATCATAAGGATGCTACAGAAAATCTCTAATTTGAGTTGAATTCAGTAAAAGTTTCTTGTCCCCCATCTCCAAGAAAACCAACCCAAAAGTAATTTTCAAGTTTTATGGTAGTGTTTTTCAGAAGAAAATTTTGTTTAGGAATTTTTTTAAATATTAATTTCAAACATTAAAAAATGAAATCTTTAGACTTCTCATATCAAAATGGCTTGAAACCGATTATTTTATTTTACTTTGAAGAACATTTTAACTGACCTAAGCCACTTTTGATTTTGACAAAAAAAACAATCTATATTCGTATCCACACATATATGTATGGGTACACAAGTATATCATATGTATATCAATTATATAACTGTTTTTCATCAACTCTCTTATTTTAGCCACTGTATATCTTAAAAGCTAATAAATTTTTATTTTATTCGGTAACATTAAAATGATTTATGAAGCATCCCAAGGAACTAATATGAATGAGGTCAGCAGATTTTAGGTGTCTAACCTACTTAGATGCACATCTGAACAACACATTAAAGAACTATCTTTGGTTTTAGACACATAGCGCTATTTTAAATCTGATGCATAAAGCAGAACATAATACACATCAATGTCTTCAGAAATAGCTAATGAGCAGAAGAATAATACTATGAGTCGTTATGCTCTAACAACATTGTCTTGAGATAACAAAGTACAGAAAAATAAAATATGAAATTGCTGGGGGGATAACAAGAGGACAAACAAGGAGATCTAAGCTCCTTAGACAAAAGGCTTGAGTAATATATTTTGTGGGATATTTTTCAGCTGAGAAGCATGACAGTAAAACACTCTGATTGTCTCATTTCTTTGAGCACATGAGAAACACTAATACATAAACAGAAAATAAGCTTTAAGATCTCCCTGTCTGTTTTGAGCAATCCCCTCATTAAAAGCCCAATAGGAGTTTTGATCTGTTGACACAATATGAATAGAAGCTATAAAGATCACAGCTATTTCCGTCATTTATTTTACCAGTAACAAAAGGAGTTGGATATAGAGAACGCAGATACGAAGAACAGATGGATTACTCAGGGGTAATAAATTAACATGCATATTAAGAGTGGCAATGGCAAGATATTCCACCCTGAAAAAAGAAAAGAAGAATCATTTTTATTTTCATGTTTTCAGCCTGAAATCAACATTGAAGCTGCCAATTTAAAGGTTAGGTTAGTGTTTTTCACCTTTCAAAGTTCTTTTTGGCAGTTCAAATCCCCACAAAACACACGTGCATCCAAATCAAACTTGCCATGAGAGGTCAAAACATTTTTAACTTCTCATTAAAACAAAGAAAAATGTGGTTTTAGTTCAGAAAACAACGTTACACAAATTCGTAGAGGCAAAAGCTTTATGAATAAAATTCCATTGTTAAATAAACAATTCCTTCTTTCCTATTTTCAGGAAATAGTATTCTTCAACTAAATGGCCAGCCTGCTCTTCTTAATGCTCTTTGAGCAAGATCTGTTCAAGAACCTACTAAATTAATGAAAAAGGTATTCTTTATTAGTGATGTCTAAAAGGTTCTTGGTGAAATCTGAGACAATCTAGAACTTATGTAACTTCTCTACAAGCTTATTCAGGTTTACTAAAAGAGATGTAGCTCAGTGGAGCAAAGCAAACTTCTGCCTGTATCTTGTTGATTTTTGAGTTTAGCGTTGGGCTCGTACAATTTCCTTGTGAATCAAGTACATCAAAGTGCCAATGACTTTGATGGAATTTCTTTTAAATCTCAGAATAAATTTTAACCACTGTCTCCATTAACACTGAAAATAAAACACTAGCAGGATTTGTAGCCTGAGATTTGATAAATCAGATTATCAGATCATAATGGCCTTTATGGCCTTGAAGACATAATGGCCTTTACCTTTCAGATCCTTGAAAGTAGTGCATTCCAGTAGAATCTGGCTGAAGAGCTTCAGTTTCATATTCATAAAAGAAAAGGCAAGATTTTTGCTTATGAATGGTCCATTTTGTTCAGATCATAAAAGATAAGCAAAGAACAGAAGTGCACAGAGATATATGGCTTTTGTTCTACTGAGATTTTCCGTTAGTGAAGTTTTGACTTTGAAAAGACCAAGGGTAATCCTTTTGTCTTCCACACAGCTAGCTCCTCAAAGCTATCACCATTCAGATGAAGAGCCTGGATAAATGACAGTGCCTATCTCAAGCAGATTTTTTCTTTATTCTCCAGGACAACATCCCTGTTGAAAATTCTATATAGTCTCTGTTCATTTCCTCTGGAACTTGGCCTCCATATCATAATTTCACGTGCTTCTTTTCAACAACTGGTTAATTAATGGTGTTAAATAGTCCTTTAATGAGAGGAACTGTGAAGGACGGCATTCACTGCAATGCTCTGTTGAGAATATTTTAATCACTTTTTTATGACTTTATATGTTTTTCAGATGGACAGGTCATGGCTACTTCAGGGAAATAAATTTTCTTTGGCATCTTTCTTCTTTTTTTTTGTTTATTTTTTATTTTAAGCTAAATTAATTAAACCGAAATATGAACCTAAACCTAATCCTGGCCATCCCCCCCAAAAAAACTACCTTGAGAATACTAAAATTTCCAGTGGAATAAAGAAACATCTTTTAAAATGAGGGAAAGAGGGGGTGGAGGGGGAGAGAGAGAGAGAGAGAGAGAGGGGGGGGGGAGGAGGGAGAGAGAGAGAGACTCATCTGGACATATTTTCAATTGATGTAATTTGATTATGTCCCTGTGAAAACCTGATCTATTTAGAATAAAAGCATGAATACAATACATTATGATATTCTTCTTCCTCTATAAGTAATAGCAGTCTGCAAATAAGGTGCTAAAGCTGACTGCTTTGTGAAGTGGCTGGGATTTTAAAAGTCTGTGTTCTAGATATCATGCTATTAGGAATCAGTAATAATTACAACTACTCAGCTGAATTTTTGAAGGTGAGCAGATAACAATTTTTCTAACAATGGTATTGAAAACTTATTTTTTAATCCTGTTCTAATATTATTGTTCAAAATTGGCTCGGGCTGCAAATTTTCCATAGTTCTGAGAATTAGCCAGATACAGCATAACAACCTTTGGGGTGCCAAAATTACTTTCAAGGTTTTGATTTTCTAAAGCTGACTTTAATAACTGTTATTAGTGATATTTGTACCAAAGAAAGGAGAGAAAAATCACTGGGTCATTAAAAGCTGTGGTATATGAAACTAACCTAGATTTTTCTTTGAGAGTAGTTTTATTGAAGACAGATTTGGTTGGAACAAGTATAGTTTAACAATCTTCACCTGCAGGCTTTATGGCTTTGCTCCTCAAAGTCTATGGTTTTGATTCTAATTTAAAGAGTTGTAAAAAGGTCTAAGACATTATCGTTAATATTTTTGTAGCCATGTTACTGAAACTGAGTAGCTGCAAAGGTTGTTTTATTTTTCTTCTTTATTTTTGGTTCTTGAATGGAAGACTGAACATGACGGTTTACAAACTGAAGGGACCAACTTGTTAGCGATGGCAATATGAGCTCAGATTAAATTGAGACCTTCAACAACAGGCATGATAAATTGTCAGACATTGTAAAATATTCCATGCCATTTCTTAGTAAACAAAGCATGTTTCTGTGTTGAACATAAGAAGTGAGTTCAATCTTGTTTTCTGTAAAATCAGTGCTAACAGGAGTGAAAATCATCATGCTGCAGCAAAGAAGGGTTAGTGGCTTATTTACTCTTCAGCAATATAGTTTATCCAAATAACAATATGATATTGCCATTGACAATACAATATTGCCAATAACCTGCAAAGCAAGGTGCTTCCTTCAACTCTTATGTTGCTTAACTACTCAAAATGATACAAGTAGGAAAATCATTAGCACAAAAATCTGTTGCCACCACATTTTAAATTACCCAACAGGAAACATTTTAATGTGGAAATTTAATGTAGAAACCCAATCTAAAATTAAAAAAAAAAAAAAAAAGAAACAAAATAAGAAAATAGAAAGTAGGGGAGTAAAATAGGAGAATGAAGATCTCTTTAAGATAATGATATTACAGAAGAAAAAACAAGACTCGTTACTATTACAAGTCACTACAATGTACTGGTGATTGAGCTCCATATCATCTCCAAGAGTCTACTTCTGTGTAATATAAAATTATGACAAAGTGAGGCAATCTTCTACTTAATTTGTGACTGTTTTGAGTTTTTGTTTTGAGCCAGGGCAGCTACAGGAGTGGCTTCTGTAAGAAGATGCCAGAAGCTTCCCCTATGTCTGACAGAGCCACTGCTAGCCTGCTCCAGGATGGACCAGCTGCTGGCCAAGACCAAGCCCATCAGCAACAGTGGTAACACCTCTGTGATAACATAGCCAAGAACGGGAAGAAATGGCTGCACAACAGCTGCCGGAGGGGAGGAGTGAGAATATGTGAGAGAAACAATTATGCGGACACCAAGATAAGAGAGAAGGAAAGGGAGGAGATGTTCCAGGTGCCATAGCAGAGATTCCCCTGCATCCCTTGATGAAGACTATGGTGAAGTAAGTTGTCCCCTTGCAGCCCATGGAGGCCAATGGTGGAACAGATATCCACTCTTCAGCTTGCGGAGGACCCCCACACCAGAGCAGATGGATACTCCTGAAGAATGCTGTGACCCTCTGGAGACCCTGCTCTGGAGCAGGCTCCTGGCAGGATCTGTGACCCCGTGGAGAAGAGCCTATGCTGGAGCAGGTTTTCTGGCAGGACACGTAGCCCTGTGGGAGACCCACACTGGAAGGCCCATTCCTGAAGGACTGCACCCAATGGTAAGGACTCATGCTAGAGTCGTTCATGAAGAATTGCAGCCCATGGGAAGGACCCATGTTGGATTAGTTCATGGAGGACTGTGTCCCATGAATTGCAGCCCATGGGAAGGAGCCACATTGGAGAAGTTCATGAAGGACCGACTCCTGTGGATGGGACCTTGTGCTGGAGCAGGGGAAGAGTGTGAGGAGGAAGGAGTGGCAGAGCTAACGTGATTAACTGACCGCAACCTTCACTCCTCATTCTCCTGTTCCTCACGGGGGAAGGAGGTAGAGAAAATGGGGAGAAACTATGAGCTTGGGAAGAAGAGAGGATTGAGAAGGAGATGTTTTAAGATTCATTTTTGTTTACCATTATCCTACTCTAGCTTTTGATTGGCAATAAATTAAATTAATTTCTCCGAGTTGAGTCTGTTTTGCCTGTGACAGTAACTGATGAGTGATCTCCCTGTCCTTATCTCGACCCATGAGCTTTTCATCATATTTTCCTTACCCTGTCTCATTAAGGAAAGGGGATGATAGAGCAGCCTGGTGGGCACCTGGTATCCAGTCAAAGTCAACCCATCACAGGGTCTCAGATCTTTCGATAGGCTATGTGGTGGTTTAGTCCATCTGGCAGTAAGCTACCATGCAGCTGCTCACTCACACCTTCCCCACCCCAGTGGGGTAGAGAGGAGAAAAATGTGACAAAAGGTCTGAGGGTTGAGATAAGTACAGGGAGAGATCACCCATGGCCATGGGCAAAACAGACTTGGCTTGAGGAAAAATCGACTTAATTTGTTAACACTTCATTCAGAGAGAATAACAAGAAACAAAAACAGATCTTAAAAACACCTTCACCCCACTCCTCCCTTCTTCCCAGTGGTGCAGGGAGACAGGGACTGGCAGCGGGGTGGAAACACATTTCTGCCACTCCTTTCTCCTTATGAGGAGGACTTCTTACACTCTTCCTCTGCTCCAACGTGGGGCCCCTCCTCATGGAAAAATAGTGCATGAACTTCTCCATTGTGAGTCCTTTCCACAGGATGCAATCTTTACCCATCAGATTGCTCCGGCACAGGCTTCCTCATGGAGTCACAGCTTCATAGGGCGCAGCCACCTGCTCTGGTGTGAAGTACCTTCCCACAAACTGCAGATGCACCTGTGCTCCACCATCAGTCTCCAGCCGTGTGGGGGGGTCCTTCCCATGGAGACAGTCCTGTATGAATTCCTTTAGGCACTGGCATCTGTGCTCCAGCGTGGGATTCTCCACAGTCTGTGAGTGGGAATCTCAGCTCTGGTACACCTCCTCCTGTTCCATCTTCACTGACCTGGTGTCTGCGTGGCCGTTTCTCTCAAGTCTCAGGCCTCTCTCCGCTGCAGCCATGCTGGGCCCGACGATCCTCGGCAGTCCTGGCAGGATAAACTCCGTTCAGTGGACGCCCTGCCCACCTCCAGGCGAGTGGATGTGGCCCAGTGTGGGCAGTCGCCCACATGGGAGGCCAAGGGCGACTCTTCAGTGTAATTCCAGCCTGGTTCGGGTTCCTTTGTCCCCTTCTTAAATATGTCATTAGAGAAGCGTTGATCAGCTTGGCCCTAGCCAGAGGGGAGGGGGGTCCAACTTGGCCAGAGACTGGTCAGACTGCTTTTGGAGCCCGGGAAGCTTCTCGCATCTCCTTACAGGGGCCATCTCTGCAGCCTCTCCCCTGGTACTGAAACTCTAGCACATAAACTTGGCACAGGAGACAAAACATCTTCTTAACCTCTGACATCTGAGTTTGAAAATGTTTAAAGACAAGTGATCAGATTGTCTGACCATCCTTACACATAAATATAGAAGCATATGTTCTACCTACTTACTGCATACCCTATATTGTATGCCTTTGCAATTGCCATTTTCTTGACAATTGCCTTATTATTGCAGAAATGCAAGATTTGTGCAGAAATAATGCGCAGGCAATAAAATATTGGTCCTTAAGAGATGAGTGGCCTACTGCAATCTAGAGACAGTCACAGAGCAGCAGAGACATGACCTCTCCATGCAAGACTCCATTACCTATTTTAGTCTTGACATTCCAAAACCCAATGTCTGACTTAGAATAATACTCACTAGAAAACATCTATCAAAGGTACACATGCGATACATTATGATAATAGAAGTCACTAAATGCATCTTCAGATTAATTTTTACAAAGAATTTGAAAGCACTGTAAAAAGATGAGGACACACAGAATATCACTAGAACATTTTTATTTTCTCTTACTAATATGATTGCATCTTTTTAGGAATCTCTTGCTGAGATTTTGTTTTTTAAAGATCTATATTTAAACAAAAAAGAAACAATGCATTGATATTTCAGAAGATATGGAGTTTCATATCTTTTCCTTCTTTTGAGAGAGAATATTAACTCCCGAGGGAAAAGTTAGCATCAATGAAGTCAAAAGAGGGAAAGCTTTGGAGGTTAGGTAACATGCTCTCCCCAGATGTACACTAAAAATGGCTGTTAACGCCAGGAGTTGTGTGTGTTTGTGTGTATGTATGTGTGTTTTATCTGTCTCACAGAAAAGGACAAGCTTTGTAGATGTTGCAAAAGCTGTTTCATTGAAATGTTTTTTTCCATTTGTCCAATATTTTTATTGCATAGTACAGCAATGCATACCCTGACATACGAAGCTTAGGTAATTAAGATAATTATGGTAATGTTCTACAGGCAAAAGATCTTAGCCTCCAGAAACATCGGTTCAGAATGTTTAAGCTTGCACTGAAGTTAGAAATAATTTTGATGTCTTTATTGCTGTTTTTTTTCTCAAAGATGCTCAGACAATGTGATACAGGTGGAAAACCTTCACTACACACCAGCATCATGGACAATAAGGACGCTGAACACCAGCACAGAGACGCTTTACCAGAGCTGTAACTTTACAGTTACATCCATGTCTTGCATATGCCTTGACTGTGCTATTAATCCTTTTCTTTCAAGAATAAAAGGCTTCTGAATAACGTAAAAGGAAAAGAGATAAAGGAAAAGAAAAAGAAGAAAAAAGAGATAAAGAAAGGAGAAGAAAAAGAAAAAAATTATAGAGTCAACGTTGGTTTTATATAAAACCTTTCATATGAAAAGCAGTAGGAAACATTTCATAAAATCAAGGGGTAATTCTGCTCCTGCTGAATAAAATTATTCAATGGTAACACCGCAAAGTCTACGTACGTAAGCCATGAAACAGCTAATATCTAACCATGGATATTAAAATGTGTTTCCTTTGGCGATTAGACTTGGATATGAAAGTAATCACCTGTCAGCATTTTACTAGGCAGGGTATTTTTAAAAGAAAAAAAAATAAAGAAGAGGAAAAAAAAGAAAAAAAGACAGACATTTTTTTTCTCTGAAGGCAAATAACTCAGCCTTTGCTTTGCCATTTCTGTCATCCCACCTCTATCTCTGTCCTACATAAAACCTGGGATTCATTGGGCCCTCTTCTCTTCCAAAACCATCTTTCAACTTGTGCTATATCTACCCTTCCTATGGATTTCCTTTCTCCATGTGTTTCCTCATCTGTCTCAGATTTTTCTAAGGGGCATTCTGTAACTCACTATACACTTTAGAGAAGCTAACTGTTACTAACAAGCACAAGTCTTTGGGCTAAATTGCCACAGATTACTTGGACTCCGAGGACTAGCTCTACCCTCTTTTGAACACTAACAAACCAAAACAAGCCATAGTGTTGCTTTTGACAGGAATCAGTAATAGGGCTAAATAAAAGTGCAGTTTGCCTTTCTCAAATAACTTTGTAAGCCCCTCAGGACAAAGCCACTGTTTGCACTTAAGCTCCAGACAGTATAGCTGCAATCAGATAAACAAGTGTATGCCTATGGTTGATAACAGTCATGAGGGACACCGCCTACGTTTTCATCAGCAACAAAACCATAAGGTTTTATTTCCAGTTGGCCTAAATGATGTGCAGTCACACCAGTGTGAGAGTTTTATAGCTGAGATGGAGGTTAAAAGAGACTTATATGTCAACACCACATCATGTCTCAGAATGGCTTAGGGAGGAACAGTCCCAAAATGGTTGAAAGATGTACAAAATATGGGATAGCTATTTTTGCTTATCAGTGCCAATGGGACTTAATGCATTGTGGAAAGTTAGTTAGAGTAACTTTTAGATACTTCAAAATATGAGGACTCAAAAGCAGTAGTAGACATCTCTATACATTCTTAAATATAGGAATAGAGAAGGCAACAATTGGACTGTTATATTAAATACGTGAGCTATGAAAGCAGAAAAAGATTATGCTTAATTTGAGTGCCAGAGCAGCTAAAGTACAATTTTTGCATATATTCATTTTGCTTCTGAACAAAAGTAAAACCAAAACAATTCATAGCACACAAAAAATCACATGAAATTCTGATTGTGCTCCAACTCTTGTTTTAATGTAGCTGCAACTCCTCCCATGACTAGAAAACAGTATGGATAATATAGAAAGTAGAACTATAGTACAAATATATCTGTGAAGAAAGATTTTTTTTACTTTCTAAATGTCTGCAAAAATCAATATATTGTTTTTATGATTCTTCTATTTAAAAACTGAAGTCATGTCATGCTGTGTTTAATTGAAGTTCTCTGTATTTTCACCTGGCATGCAAGAGAGAATTGAGGTATATGTTCCATTCTACTTAATCTGGAGGGTTGTTTTATTTCTGTTTGTTTAGTTTTTCTATTTCCAGCCAGCAAAAGCCCCATCAATTTCCAGCTATGTCACTGATGGCTCCTGAGGCTTGGTCACACCAGCTGGTTGGGAACTTTCATATTATAGTATAAATAAATAAGCATTAGATGTTGTGTTCATACTGTGAATGTCTCTTACACTGTGACTTTTCTGTAAGTTCAGCAGATCCACTGGATATTTTGTGATTTCACTCTACAAAGCACTATGTGTGGCACATGCAGACTGGTAGCAACTTTATTCCTACCAGAGCTATCTATGAGTCTGTTTAGTCATTAACAAAAAGTTTACGATTCTGAATTTAGTAACAGTAACAAAAACTCATTTCTTGGAGAATATATGGTGAAACATTATTTGTTCTTCATTAACCTTTTTTTCCCCTGTAGCCCAGAAAGACTCATAGATCTTAATAAAATACCCAATCCAACATTCAAGGTTAGAGCCTAAAGTTATTCTGTATTTAGATGTCTAAATCTCTGTGACTGATGCTCAGAGGTATCAATCACGTATATCACCCAAGCTGCAGATACTACTGAACTGATACAAATCATGTTTGAATGAGGAACATTTTAGAGCTTGTGTAGGTATCTTCCATCCTCACATATGCACCACTAGTATTCTTAGTTTTACAGGATTTTTGAAATACTAAAACATTGAATCCTTCTCCATGCGCACATTCTTATTCTTCTGTGCTTTCATACCAGATGTCATTTACTTCTTCATTTTTTCTATATTCAGAGGAGGATGAGGAGGAGTGGAGTAACAGAACAAGTGAAGTGCTTATATTGGTCTGTGTTTATCTTGGAGAAGACAGATCAAAGGAAAGCACCTTGTACTTCATGTTTTGCAGTGGACTTGCTGTCTAGGAGCAACTGTTCCATGGTTTCAGACAAGCCCCCAAGAAAGCCCCATCTCACACATAATGGATCTTATCTTTATTGTAAGAAGATCCATACTGCCTGAGGTTTGGTCACTATGCCCAGAGAATGTGCTATGTTAGGTAATTGAGGTTTAAGACTGTTAGCTCCTTGAACTTTACAAGGCTTTGAGCTTTACAGAGAACTACCCTCTATTGTACTTAGAATATATCACATTGCTACATATGCATTTTTTACAACTGAACTTTGAGAAAACAGGATTTGACCTTTAAATATTTTTCACAAGTTGTCTTGACTCACCATGTTACTGCAGTATCAATCTTAAATTGTTACAAACACACCTTTGGGATACTCAGGGTTTTAAGTTACTTCAATGCACGTATTTCTTTAGAAGACATTGCAATCAAAGTCAAGGATATTTTCCTGTTGTTTAGCCAGCCTTAATTTATTTCGCATTATTCCAGTGAAATGTGTATTTTACTGTGTACATAAAATGCTTTCAGGTTTCCAATCTACTGTTTGGATCATATTGACTACTTATTCAAAGAAAAGGCGGCTGAGACTAGGAGATGTTAAATAAATGATGAAAAATGCTTAAGCAAAGCAGCGAAATCAAGTTTGGGCTGAGAAATTACTGTGAACAGCAAGCACTATTTTCCCTGGAATAGGGCTCTGAGGAATACCAACAGCCAGGTTTCAGTCTGGTTGGTGAATAGGTCATTTATTTCTTTACAGAGATTATCATTCCTCCTACTGTTGTTTGTCCTTTCTACAGTCTTTGTACCTAATAATCAAATATCTCACACAGATCCCTGATGTATTCAAATCTCAGTAGAATGATTCTTTATTTTTTCTTTCCTTCAGAAATGATTCTTCTACGAGACGTATTTCCTTTACCTCATTACTCTTTCCTGTTTAGACTAGCATTTGTCTCTTGCCAAATTAAAATTGTCACTGCATTTGCATAATAATTTTATACTCTTGCCATCCATGACCACTTTTTCTAATTGTACCTCATGCTCCCTCATAGAACCGCACTGGGTTTGGTATTTTAGTGGGTCTAAATAGGACAATATTCAGAAGCATGCGAAGACCAATTGTATTCAGTACTGCTTATTAGTACCTCACCTGTTAGTATCTCTTCACTTTTGGAGGAAGTGTAATTAATATTCTTCATTTCCATTAATTTTAAGCATGGGTCAGTAATGACTTGTTTGGATTAACCACCATGTGGAATACTTCAACATGTGAAACCCCGAACCCAACACTCTCAACACTCACCAGTGGAGTCATAATGACAGAAAAATTGATTCTGTAATTGTCATATCTCATCAACTGAGCATGCTGTTACTTAATCTTCTCTGTCAGTAGCTTTGCACTATTGTGTCCAAATCTAATGCAATGTCAATGAAATAATATTTCTAAGTACATGCGATTGTGCTAAAGAAGCACTGCTGCCCTTTCCCTTACATTGTCTATTTCAGATACTGGGTAGAAGTCTGCCAGATGAAAATTACCAAGCAGCACAGAGGTTTGTGTTTGGTGTAAAGGGAAACTTAAATCAATAGAATGTTTTCATAATATAATTCGTTATTTCTCTCTATTTAGATCTAAATCCAAATGGAATCTGAATAAATTCAGATTAAGTTTCCTGAATAGAAAATACTACTTTTATGTGCATTATGCACCTTAATGCAGCCTCTTCCAACTGACAAAAATCCAAATGGTACTTTGCCAAGCATGGACATTTGAGGACTACGAGAGAAATTAGAAGAGTCAGAGAAGTGTAAGTTCTTTTCCTTTTGTGGGCTCATCCTCTCTGTCTCCCAAGCAAACTGGAGACAAGAACGTCGAATGTCATACTTAAAGATACCTTTGGTCTACTTGTAGTGACAACTGGCCTGGTGTGTAGGCTGTTTGAAGGAGGTGTCTATGTTCAGCTACAAATGTTGAGAGAAGGATGATGAAAATATCTTCCTATAACAGAAACTGAATTAAATTGTTCTCAACAGCATTTCAGCAGGCAGTCTGCCCTTAAACAGTCCTCTGGTGACAAAATTCATGAGAGAGAAAGTTGTGAGATCTGACACTAGCATAGCAATTCCAACTGTAGATCATGCTAGGGTTGTACAGGCAGAATTGAGCTGAGAAGCTTGCAGTAACTACAGCAAGACAGTTGAGGGGTTCAATATCTCATCAGCATTGAAGTCCTCCACTGTATTGTGGTATTGAAGAATAGCTCACAAAATTGTGAGCCTTGTGATTCTTGTTCACCTTCTTTTCTGCTTGCTGATGATTACAAACGATTTTGAATATTTCTTCTCAATTGCAAGACTACTTCAAGAATGCATAAACTCAGGCTAGAAAATCACATTAAAAAAATGTTTCTGAGAATATCTTATTATTATTGTGTTTGTTACTTTATAGTGTCTCCCCATTTCTCATAATTTGAAAGAAATTTAGCCTTCCGGCAATATACTAGGATCCTTGTGTTAACTTAGTGCACAAGTAAATAGTCATTAGTAAATTTCTTTTAAATTTTAAAACTACAGTTTAATAGTAATCTATATTGATAACAACGTGTGGATGAAAATTTAAGCTCCTTTAGATTTTTCAGTCTCTCCCTATGCAGCTCTGTTCTGAAAGAGCAGGAGTATAGTAAATTGGCAAATTAATATAGAAAAGCAATAATATTGGCACAAAATTATTTCCCTACTTCCAGCAGATTACCTCATCATTTATTCTTTAAAAAAAAAAAAACAGACTGAGCATATTCTGTTATATACTTAATTGGACTGATTGAATTCAGAAACAAAGTACAGTGTACTTCAATAACTATTTTTCTCTTTCATCTCACTTACTTCTTTTTTCATATGGGTGGCCTGATGAAATTAATACTTTGAATTAAATAAGAAAAACCTTTCATGTTTTCAGGACTTTGTAAACATTATCAAATGTCAGATGCTGAATTGGTAAGATGGACACCAGATTGAAACCAAGCATTGTTCCTCTCCTTGTAGAGAGTAACTGTAAATTCTCACCAACTGCAGTGACATCATGACAATCACCTTCTTCAGTAAAGAGAATAGGGCTGTGTTTGTTGAAAGCTCTGTACAGCTATCATTCATGACGCAATAGAGCATTTATGTATTTATTTGTATTTAAACATGTGACAGGATATTGTAAAGCCAACTAGCCTATTCCCATGCCCAAAGACTTGGTTAGTTTTGTTGCCAAAGCCTGACCTCTAAAACCTTGGAAGTCAATGAAAAGTTTGTGTTACTAGCTTTTGCTGGGGGACTTTTATTTTACGCTTTGAGGTAAATTAAACACATTTGTGCTTAAATATAGAGAGATTTAGTGAACAACACTTTGGATAGCCTCTTATTGCCGTTAAGTGGTTCCACAAGGAGCCTGTAAAGATGTGGCACAAGCCAATTCCTTATATACACTTGCATCCACACCAGCTATACAAGCATAGACATCAGACACCTTAACTGGTGTTCCGTTAATCCCCCAGAGTCAGTGATGCAAACTAAAAGCAGACCCTGAGCTCTGACTCTCCATGGTCCTTATGAGACAATGCTGCAGCTGTTTCTTATCTCATCAGCAAGGGAATCTTCCCTCCCTTACATGGAATCCTTCTGCTTCTGGTGTTCCTGCTTCCAGCCAGTTTAACCACTTCTGCATTTGAGCCTTCTTGCCCTCCATGTCAGATCATTCCTCTGCGACAATTTACAATATGAGTTTCCCTTCACTTTCAATAGTCGTTATAAGAGATCTACCACCAATTAGAAATATTTGTTATTCATAGACATCATATAAACTGCTTCTAAGGTCAAATGATGCTTGGAATAAAACTTAAGGCCTAAATACTTCTTTATGGCTTTTAGAAGAGGCAAGCTAGGAAGTATTCAGAAGAGTAGGAAAGTAGCCATTAGGTTCTCAGCATCTAGAAGACCCAGCTCCTTCTGGATGTTTTCTTAGACACACTGTTCCTGCATCTGCCGTAATTTATGGCAGACATTGGTCCCTTCTTATTCTAGTTTTCTGGCACATAAAGCACTATTATCCCATTTCTAGCTCATACCAAGATGATCAATTCCTTGTCAGTACATCTCATAGCACCATGCAGCACTCTGTATTTCTGTCTCTGTGTTAGTCCACCACTTCAGACTATTCCCCAGCCAACAATGGAGGACACAAGCTAAATCTAGCTCACTGATTTGGCAGATCCACATCTTTTCTTTTGAGTGACATTGGTTTTCGGAGTGAATAAGTCAAATGTCTATCTTCAGTGTGGTGGGTTAACCCTGGCTGGATGCCAGATGCCCACCAAAGCTGCCCTATCACTCCCCTCCTCAGTCGAACAGGGGAGAAAAAAATATGACAAAAGGTTCATGGATCAAGATAAGGACAGGGAGAGATCATTCACCAATTATCATGATGGGCAAAATAGACTCCACTTAGGGAAACTAGTTTAATTTATTATCAATCGAATTGAAGTAGAACAATGAGAAATAAAACGAAATCTGAAACCACCTCTCTCACTCATCCTTTTTCCCAGGCTGTTTTATTCCCAATTTCTCTACCTCCTCCCCCTCCAATGGCGCAGGGGGAGAGGGAATGGGGGTTGCGAGTCAGTTCATAGATTTCATAGATTTCATAGATTTCTAGGTTGGAAAAGACCTTAGAGATCATCCAGTCCAACCGTCCCTAATCTCCCATTAAACCATATCCTCAGGTAGATCATCCACCCTATTCTTAAACACATCCAGGGATGGGGACTCAACCACCTCCCTGGGCAGCCTATTCCAGTGGCTGACAACCCTTTCAGAGAAGAAATACTTTCTAACATCCAACCTGAATCTCCCCTGACTAAGCTTATACCCATTTCCTCTTGTTCTATCACCCATCACTAATGTAAAGAGCCCTTCCCCCACCTCCCCACCATCCCTTCTCAAGTATTTGTAGGCTGTAATCAGGCCTCCACTCAGCCTCCTCTTCTCCAGGCTAAACAGTCCTAACTCCCTTAGCCGCTCCCCATAAGTTTTATTTTCCAGCCCCTTGACCAGTTTAGTCGCCCTTCTTTGGACTTGCTCCAGAAGCTCAATATCTCTCTTAAAGCGAGGGGCCCAAAACTGGACACAATATTCCAGGTGCGGCCTCACCAGTGCTGAGTACAGGGGCAGGATCACTTCCCTGTTCCTGCTGGTCACACTATTCTTGATACATGCCAGTATCCCATTGGCCTTTTTGGCCACCTGGGCACACTGCTGGCTCATATCAAGCCGGTAGTCAACCAACACCCCCAGGTCCTTCTCCGCCAGGCAGCTCTCCAGCCACTCTTCCCCGAGCCTATAGCGATGCTTGGGTTCATCACACATTGTTTCTGCTGCTCCTTCCTCCTTAGAGGGAGGACTCCTCACACTCTTCCTCTGCTCCAGTGTGGGGTCTCTTCCCACAGAAGACAGTTCGTCATGAACTTCTCCAATGTGAATCATCACAGGCTGCAGGGGTGTCGTGGTTTTAGGCTGATCCAGCAACTAAAACTCACACAGTCTCTCCTTCTCCAGTAAAGTAGAGAGGAGAGAAAAAAAAAAAAAAACAAACAAAGGGGCTGAGGGTTGAGACAAGAACAGAGGGAGCACCCACCAATCATGGTCCTGGGCAAAACAGATGGGGCTTTTCTCAAAGCAAAACAGTTTATTAATGATTACTTAGAAGGACAAAGGGAAACAAAAACTGATTACTCGAGAGGACAGAAAGAAACAAAACCAGATCTTAAAACCGTCACCTTCCTCCCCCCCCTTTCCTTTTCCTCCCGGCTCTACCTCCTCCCCCCAGCAGCACAGGGGGCAGGGACTGGGGGAGTGCAGGTCAGTTCATTCCGTGCTGTTACTGCTGCTTCTTTCTTAAAGGAGAAGGAGTCCTTACACCCTTTTCCCCTGCTCCAATGGATCCCCTACCCACGAGGAAAAATCCACAAACTTCTCCAGCGTGAGTCCAGCCCACTGGAAACAATCCTCCCCACAGATTGCTCCGGTGTGGGCTTTACCACAGTCTCGGGTACTTAGGGAGCTGTAGCCACTCGCTCCGGCGTGGGTCATCACGCAGACTCCAGATGCCTCTCTGCCTTGCCGTGCACTCCAACACGACCATCCTCAGGCTCAGGCATCTTCTCCCCACGGGCTGCGAGTGGGTCTCTGCTCCATCGAGGCTGTCCTGGTTGCAGGGGGGCCGCCTGCTATCTCACCATCAGCCGCAGGGGAAACTCGGCTCCGGCACACCTCCTCCCGCTCCATCCTCACTGACCTGCTGTCGATGCGGCTGTTTCTCTCAGATCTCAGTCCTCTCCAGGTGAACTCAGCCCGGTGGGCACCCCGGGAGTGGGGTGCCCCCGAGTTCCCCAGCTGGCTCCGCCGCCGCCATTCTCCATGGGCGGCGCCGGCCCCACGCAGGCAGCTGCCCGGCCGGGAGCCAGGGAGCGGGGGCAGTGCCCTCCTCCCTTCTCTGCTCGATCCTGGGCGAAGCACCTTTTCCGGTCCCTTTGTCCTGACTTAAATAGGGCAATTCGCAGAGGCGCCCTATTGGCTCAATCCCGAGGGGGATGGCAGTCTGCTCTGGTGGCCAGAACTAAGCCTAACCCGGTTCCAAAACCGGGGAGGTCGCAGGGAGCAAAACCCCTCTCCTGCCACCAGAACCACCCCCCCTCCACATCAAACCATGACAAGGGGAATCTCTGCTCTGGCTCCTGAAGCACGCCTGGTGCCTGAAATGCCTCCTCCCCTCCTTCTTCACTGATCTTGTGGTCTGCAGATTTTTTTCTCTCACATATTCACACTCTTCTCTTCAGCTGCAGTTGCAGTTGCATAGTTGTGGAGTTTTCTTCCCCTTCTTAAATATGTTATCATGGAAGTGCTACCACCATTGCTGATGGGCTCAGCCTTGGCCAGCAGCAGGTCCGTCTTGGAGCCGGCTGGCATTGGCTGTATTGGGGAATAGGGGATATAGGGGAAGCTTCTGTTAGCTTCTCACAGAAGCCACTCCTGTAGCCTCTCCGCTATCAAAACCTTGCCTAATACATTCTGTGATTCTGTGATGACCATTATGCCATACTTTCCTACAAAGTCAAGAACACAGCTCAATATTTCCCAGCAGTCAACTTTATGCTTTATTCTAATCTTAAGTTAGACTTATTTGCATCCTCACATGCAGGAGGCAGAATTACTAATAATTATAATATTTACAACATGAAAGAAAAATCATGTGATATGTCCTTTTATTTGGCTCAGCCACAGGAGAGCAATTTAATGTTGAAGGGTCATTGTTCGTTTTGGATACTTTCTGATTTTTGTATACTGAACTTGCGACTCACAGATATAATACTGGAATAAAGAATCAACTATGTAATATATCCACGTAGACAAACTCAGAACAATGATTTTAAAACCCATAAAGCACAAAGCTTTTTTACTACTGAAAACCTACAATCTTGGTGTTATCTTACAGAGACAAACCCATTTCACAGTTGAGTATAGATCATGCAGCTAAATCAATGTTTATATTTTCTCTTATGAATGTCAGATTTCGATGTGATTATTATTTGTAGAAAAAAAGAATGACTTTATGACAAAAGTGTTGACCTGTTATTAGAGTAATTAAAACATAAATCTGACAAAATTGGTATTGCGAAGACAATAAAAGTTTAGTATGTGTGGATGCTGACACTGAAGAGTCTTGAAAGGAAATAATTAAAAACAGGAAAAAAAAGGAATCATAATTCTGTAAATATTTGTAGTCTCTAGATTAAAAAGAAAAATCAATGATGACTGTGTTTTTGCTCCTTCCAAATCCTACTGTAAGACATATTAAAAATAAAATAAAATAAAATAAAATAATCTAGTGCACAAAACCTAAAGCTTCAGCCAATCGATGCTGATTAGATTTACAGTTTAACGGCAGTTTTTATAGTTTTCATCTAAGCATTTTCTCCTAGATTATGTTTCTGGACAGATCTATACAATAGGAATTGCTTTAATCTCGTTTACTGACAGGCTGACTACCACCATGCAATGCAATTTAGCTCTCACAAAGCCCAATATTTCTTCTCTCTCTCATTTATAGCAAAACTCACTTGGTTGCAAGTGAATGACATTGTACAGTAATTCCCTACCTGCAGGCTTCAAGTAGTGAATTTTCTGATCAATTCCTATCTACAAGGATGATCATTTGCATCCTGTTAGGTCTCTCATGCTCCAGTGAACAATAAAGTTATAAAAAATATGCTAACAATTGGCATCTACATGCATCTTTGTTTCACACTGCCCAGAAAAAAAGCCCATTGCTAAACAGGGCTGGGGAAGCATTTCCCATTCTAGTACACTACGTATTAGTCTTGTGGTGTTATCTGACAAAAAGGCAAGTGATACATGCAATTTATTGACATCTCACATCACTTACACCTGAGGGTCACAAAATGCTGAAAGACTGCAATTAGCTGCAATTTATAACCAGGTGAATCTTGTGGAAATTATATAGTGCTTCTTGCTGAACTACAAACTGCTCTTAGCCAGGCATCAAAATTCTGCTATGCCTGTCCTTGCAGGTGAGACAAAAAAATCTTTGCTCCCTTACAGAATTTTTTCCTTTCAGGATTGCATTTAAAAAAATATAAAAATACCCTGTCTGCATTCAAAATAATCTTACTGCAGGGCTCTGAAATTGTGATGTACCTTTAAAAATTGCTATTAAATTGTCTCTCAGAATTTCATACTCAACATGATACTTGAGTTTATTGTAAAGATCTGTCAAATCATGCCCTAATAAAGAAGAAAAAGTCATGAAATACAAAATATACCTGTGACTGAAAGAAGATCAGGTCTGAAAAGATATTTGTTAAGAAATTAAGTTACTTAATATTCACTAAGTTTATGCACTTGCAGTTAATATATTGATTTCTTAATTAAGATTAGAAAAATTGCCTGGCAGCAACCAGGGTTTAATCTAGTCCTTCTCAGCTGCTTCTAAGCCATCCTCTGCTTGTGAAATACGTGGCAACATACCTCTAAATGTGTGTTTAATTACTACTAGCTATCATAATTAGCTTATTTCTTCCTGTTTAATTTTTAATTATTTGAATTATTAAAATGGAAGTCACATAACCCTAAATGATGGGGAGGCCAGTAACTCCAACACACCTCTCTCATTGCTGTTCCACCATGCTCTCACTGTCCAAGCTACAGCCGCTACTTCTGGTCCTTGATACATCTGCAACCTATAGGCAACCCAACCTTTCACAACAGCTCTATCACATCCTTGTCATCACGCAAAGCCTGTCCCTTAAGAGCTCTGTGTGTGCTGAAGCCATACTGCTGTATGAATGCAGGTCTGTGCCTAAAGTGGTGAAGCGAACCTTGCATCTCCTCCTACAGATAGTTTCAGCCACGCAAAAGTAGGTGCAGTGTAGTAACAGACAAATTTTCCAAATAGAGAGTCAAAATCCAGTGATGTCTAAATTACTTTTCATACGCTATAGGGATCCCTTACACAGGGGAAGAAAATTAATTAAGTCAATCAGAATCTTTCCATTACTGGAAAGAGTGGGTTAAGGATGTAATATATTATCACTATTATATATAAACCCAAAAGACAGTTCAGGTACTTCCTCCTACATTCTTTTGGGTGCTTTTGTAGAACAAATTGTTCAAACAAAATCTATGATTACCAGTGATTCTTCAACCCACTGCCTTAGGATTTAAATTGCATGATTGTTTCCTGCTTAGAAATTTTTCTCTGAACTTTTATTAATTCACTGGTGATTTTCCCAGTCCATATGAAATATGAGAAGACAGGGATAATAACAAAGACAAAATGGTTATAAAAGTCAGCAAATAAGGAGAAACATTGTTTGAAAGGCAAGTAATAATATGAGATACGCTCTTGTCCTCTTTTGCTGTTTACCTGTCTTCCGATCTCTAGCTCCTTAAAGAAACTCTGGGCTAAATCAGCACTGATTTCTTCATGTGCTTATTTTTGCCTCAGTTTTGCTGTCAGGAAAAAAAAAAAAAAAAAGTAGGGTTACTAAGCAAGCATCTCTTTATCATACCTTCTTCTGTGAAAGTCTGAACCCAAATTTTCACCAATAAACCACTGCCTTGATGAGCCAACCTGGTGTAGTGGAGGATGTCCCTGCCCATGGCAGGGGAGTTGGAACTAGATGATCTTTGAGGTCCCTTCCAACCCAAACCATTCTATGATTCTATGATTCTCTTGTTTCTTTTCTTCCCCTACCAAACATGCCCAATCTTTCAAATGATCTAAGATTTGCCATTTTCTTTTAGGGTATTTTCAGTCTTCTGCTTTAGGGGCTGCTGATATTCTAAAAATGAGTTCATCTCATTTTCTGTTGGCCAGAGTCAGTGGGAGAAAGAAATAAACGAGGGAAGGAATGATGGGATCATAGCAACGAAAATGTGATCTAAAGACAGTGACAGTAAAGTTATCTACCAGAAAAATGAAAAATCCATCTGCACACAGGAAGTGTAAACAAATCTATGATGCTTGACCCCTGCCCAAGCAAATCTGATTCCACAGGCCTTGAAAAGACATTATAAAGACTGTTGGTGCAACATTTTGTATGCGTGTCAAGGTTTGATGTGGGGGGCGGTTCTGGTGGCAGGAGAGGAGATTTGCTCCCTGTGACCTCCCTGGTTTTGGAACTGGGTCAGACCCAGTTCTGGCCACCAGATCGGACTGACATCCCCCTCGGGGTTGAACCAATCGGTGCCTCTGTAAATTGCCCTATTTAAGTTGGGACAAAGGAACCAGAAAAGGTTCTTTGCCCAGGAGCGAGGAGAGAAGGGAGCAGGGCACTGCCCCTGCTCCCTGGCTCCCAGCCGGGCAGCTGCCTGCGTCGGGACGGCACCACCCACTGAGGATGGCGGTGGTGGAGCCGACTGGGGAACTTGGGGAGTGCCCCGCTCCTGGGGTGCCCACTGGGCCGAGTTCACCCAGAGAGGACTGAGATCTGAGAACTGAGAGAAATGGCCTCACCGACACCAGGTCAGTGAGGATGGAGTGGGAGGAGGTGTGCCAGAGCTGAGTTTCCCTTTGTCGTGGGTTGGGCTGCTCCAGCAACTGGACCCCCCCACACAGCTGGTCACTCACCCTCCTCCACCCCCAGCAATGAGGGAGAGAATTAAAGGAGAAACGGGAAACCCGTGGGTTGAGATAAGAACAATTTAATACAGATGATTTAATACACAGGGTAGATGCTCACCACCCCCTCGTATGCGAAGCCCATCTTGTCCCAAAACTGCAAATCCCGGACGAACCCAAGGCCCCGAAATAGAGAGGGGCAGAGACAGAGAGTACTCTGAGAGTGGGAGTACTGGAAGAGAGAGAGAGGGGAAAAAAAAAAGGCAATAGAGCAAAAGCACAGCAAGCGCAAAAGAGCAAAAGCGCCGAAAGAGCCAAAGCGCAAAAGCCCTTCTTTCCAGCTGACCCTCACTTTTATACTGGCCCTGACGCTGCATGATATGGAATACTAATTGGCCAGTTTGGCCCTCAATCTTAAGTTCCACCACAAATCACAAGGGGAATCGTGTCCCCCTTGTCCCGGCCATGCTCCCCCCTTATCCCGCTGTGCTTCTGCACTCCAGCACACTGAAAAGTTCTTGGAGTCTCACGTCCAACCACAAACATCAACTTGCTATCAGCATTCTTTTCAGAGCGAGCCTCTGAGTAAAACCAAAACACGGAGCTCTTCTAGCTGCTAAAAAGAAGAGCTAACACTATCCCAGCTAAACTAGGACACCCCTGCAGCCGGTGGTGAGACGGCAGGCGGCCCCCCTGCAGCCAGGACAGCCTCAGTGGAGTAGAGACCCACTCACAGCCCGTGGAGAGGAGATGCCTGAGCCTGAGGACGGTCGTGGACGCAATACTCCAAAGTGAGGTCTCACGAGGGCAGAGTAGAGGGGGAGAATCACCTCCCTCAACCTGCTGGCCACGCTCCTCTTGATGCAGCCCAGGATGCGGTTGGCCTTCTGGGCTGCAAGAGCACATTGCCAGCTCATATTGAGCTTCTCATCCACCAGTACTCCCAAGTCCTTCTCCTCAGGGCTGCTCTCGATCCATTCTCCGTCCAGTCTGTATTTGTGCCTGGGATTGCCACAACCCAGATGTAGGACCTTGCACTTGGCCTGGTTGAACTTCATGAGGTTGGCACGGGCCCACCTCTCCAGCCTGCCGAGGTCCCTCTGGATGGCATTTAGACCGGTAGTTTGTGAGCTCCTCCTGGAAGATGCGCTAGTGTTGCATTTCCATGAAAACCATAATACGAAGCATAGAGCAATAGCAACTTCATGAGCATCCAAGGCTTTCGTGAGACTTACATGGACTTGGGAAGGGAGAAGCAGATGTAGACTCTACTGAACTTAATTTTGCCCTCATCCTATCTGTTAAGCATCCAGCAGTAAAGGAAACTTAAATGGAAAGGAAGGGAACAACTTGCTCAGAGTTATAAAAAGAATATGTAAAAAGATTGTGAATAAAATCAAATCTCTTGGGTTTTAGTCTTGTTTTAACTACAAATCCCCTACTTTTTTTTTTCGTTAATGCCTCTACAGTATTCCAGCTGTTATGTTATTTAGATTCTTATTTCTTCTATAATGTCAATCACAGAAATAAAAGTGCAATCTATCTTTTTTTCATTGATTATGTAACAACAACCAATGAGGAATGAAATAGAAGTGGTGTTAGCTGATCCTCAAATAGTTTTAAACCCTAAAATGCTATTTCACTCGACAGATTTATGCTGATTCAGGGCTCCTGAAGACTGAGTCAGAATATTATTTGGGCATAGACAATATACTTTATATTAAGCAACAGTTGTAACTATCAAATTCATTTACTGTAGGTGACCAGGAAATAAGCACCTGCATCAGAAAAAAAACATTTTTTTCTCTCTTATTAAGAAAGAAAATCCAGTGACTTCTTTCCCTATGCCATTTACCTATCCTTTCTTTCCTAAAAAGAGAAAATCACGAGAAGGATGGGTTTGAGGTTTGAATTTTGTTTGTTTGTTTGCTTTAAGTCTTTAATTTTCTCTGTGCTCATTAGCCATACTGCTTGTGGCTTATTCCCTTGTCCTTGCACCGTTCTGGGCTTTGGCCGGTTGTGGAGTGGAGGAAGAACAAACCTGTCCGGTCAGCTGGAGCTGCTGCCTAGACATCTGCTGAATGCTGTCTTGGGATTGTATTTCTTACTATCCCAAAGCAGAGCCATCTGGTCCTCACATAACTAAAACTGTGAGATGTCTATAATTTCTAAAGGGATTGAAAGTGCAAAAATAGCCTATTATTCCTATGAACAGATTATTTTGTGGCATTGTCTCTGCCCACAGCTTATAGTACAAAACAAATGTGTGCTCTTTAAAGCACAGAAACCTTTAAAAGTGATTAATATAACAATAAAGATATATTTACAATGACATGAAAACTAGATGGCTACATTAGACACCAACCTTTTGGTACTGAGTAATTTATATAGATTTTAAAATGGTGTGTCACAAATTAAGGAAATCATTTATTTTTAGGACATTTCATCCATTGGATGAAATGGAACTTCATAAGAAAAAGTATGACTGAATCATCATGCACTGACCACCCAATCTGAATGATGAGAATGAACTAATAAACAATGTGATGTTTGATCAGGCCCCAGGATTTATTCTCCAAAAAGAAGTTTTTTGAGAAGAAATAAGGATAGACTTTTAGAATGAACTGTAGAGGTAATATTAAAATAAAATATGACTTACTCATCAGGGTGAAAACAAGCTTTGTCCTTGGAAGCTTCACAAAAAGCCTATTTGTACCCAGTTAAGTAATTTTGACGTCTATCAAATAAAAGTTCATTTTCTTTTGAAATGTTTTTATACCGAGATAACTGATTACATGATGGGTATTTATCTTAATCAAATTTTTACAAGCATGGTGACATTTATAATCAGAAATACTGTGTATTAAAAATGACAGTCAGCTTTCTTTAGTCTACTTGATATGAAAAATAACTTACATAGCATTCAAAGATCATTATTACTTTTAATGTTGGTAATTATGAGTGTAGAGTTACAAATTCATATTATCTTACCGAACAGAAAAAACGTAGCATTTCCCATGAGTTACCAAATAAAAAACCTGAATTAGATCTGGCAGTCATAAAGATTTTGCAGACAATGGTATGACCTGTTGTCTTTTGCAAATTGTGTGGACATGTTACCAATCATTCTCCTCCGCTAATTTTAATTGATCAGTTGATATTTACTGCGTGCTGAAACACAGAGGCTCAGTTACCCTGTAAGCTGAGATCTTTGTTCTAGATCTCCATACTCCTGTTTCTCCAGTGCAGGAGGGAAAGAGAAGGAAAAATAAAAACATCCTCCATTCTATATTTTTACATTAACACCATGAACTTAACATCTAAATGCCTTCAAGAAAAAAAAAATGCAAGAAGAAAAACGATTCAGTACTTCATACACTTCTTACATTTATCTTTAAATAACATCTGAGAGTATTCTTGTTGACACAAGGACTGAACTGGGTGAATAAAAAGCAAACTAAAACACCAATAGCATCCTATACACAATGAAAACCTTGATTAACTTTGTCCTGAGCAAGAAAGAAGTCTGACCAGTGGTGGCTGAGTGGCTGGAGCTAGAAAGGAGAGATGATGATGTCATCATTACTGTAATGGAAGCTTACAAAATCAGCCTAGTTTGAACTGGAGTAGTGACAGTGTGTGGAGGAATTCCTTTCCGAGACTGGCCATAATATTCTCTCGGGTATGGACAATCCCTGTTTGGGCCCCAGAGCACAAGGTTACCAACTAGATTACTTTTGTCCTTCAAGTTATCTCAATGGCCTTAAAAGGAAACGTAGACTGATAGCCTGCCAAGATGCACGCCTCCTGGATGCCTCTCCGATGACCGCAATGAGGAGACTGAAGGGATGAGCTTATTACCTGTGTTCTGCTAGCGCTGCCCTATCACTATAGCCCACGAGAGTGTGTTTATGCTAAGCAAGCCAATTGTAGTATGTAGTCGTGTCACGCCACATTCCGCTATATAACCTGTGTGTTGTTTGTAATAAACGGAGCATGATTTTCTAACCATATTGGTGTATGGTCATGACTCTGGGCCGTCCACAGTAGGGCACTGCAACAACAGTGTGCTGCATTTCTACAGAATTTGCTCAGTTACTCCAGATCTCCATCTCTTTATAGACCTATGAGTGTTGCCTGCAATCTCTTACTTGTCTCCTGCAGTCTGGACTGAAGTGACAGAGCAATCAGAATAGCACTGATGCATTTCCTCATGCTTTTCAGGACCCTTGAAATTTCTTAACCTGTCTAACTGTGATTTCACTCAGTGACATTTCACCAGTCACCAGGAACATATTTATGTATAATATCTGAGTGTTTTTTTCTAAAAGATTGACTCAGTTGTTCTTTATGATCAGGCATCTAATTTGAACTAGAATATGATGAATCGATTTATGATTTCGAGTAAATGATAACATGCAATATTTCAAGAAATCTCATCTTTTGGCTACTGAGTCAAAATAATATAGAAAGTTGATAAGGTTTATAGCTAAAATAGATAAGGAGACAATAAATCTAATAATAAATATTCATAAATATTCATAAATATTCATAAATATCCATAGAATAATTGAATCATTGAATCATCGAATCATAGAATCATAGAATGGTTAGGGTTGGAAGGGACCTCAAAGATCATCTAGTTCCAACCCCCCTGCCATGGGCAGGGAAACCCTCCACTGCACCAGGTTGCTCAATACCTCATGCAACCTGGCCTTGAACGCTTCCAGGGATGGGGCAGCCACAACTTCTCTGGACAACCTGTTCCAGTGCCTCATCACCCTCAGAGTAAAGAATTTCTTCCTTATATCTAATCTAAATCTGCCCTCTTTCAGTTTAAACCCACTACCCCTTGTCCTATCACTATATATATGTCCTTGTAAAAAAGCCCCTCTCCAGCTTTCCTGTAAGCCCTCTTTAAGTACTGGAAGGCTGCTAGAAGGTATCCCCAGAGCTTTCTCTTCTCCAGGCTCCATATTAACAAACAGGAGTGAATCAGAAGAAGATATATCTGTTTTAGTGTTCTAAATATACAATAATTTTATCACACACTACAAATTAAAGCAATATGCTAAGTTATTACATGTAATATATCAATCTTATATGATTAATTGTATGGTATAGTATGGTGTATATATATTTAGTATAGTATTTATTTTATAATCTTTCAAGATACTTAATTTAAAAATGTTTTACTACTCTAGTGTTTCCTTCTGAATATACATAAATAGTGTGGAAATCCAGTCACCTTTTCACAGACATTGAAAGTGGCTTCTCTACACACATTAAAAAAGAATATTTGAAAGGCAATCCACCAACTGTTCAACATCACTGCTGTAGTTGTAGTTCCTTGGTTATCATCTCTTTACCTCACTGAGGAAGATACATGCTGCTCTGAATCACCATCATTATGTTGCATAATGGTCCTTAGCCAAAACCTCCCTCAGCCAGAGTCATACCCGAGTCATACTTAGCATACCTAAAGGAAACTGTAGGTAAAGAGAATCCTAGCTATTTTTTTTTTTTCACTCTCTCTTGTCAACACATAAATTTTATTGAAATATGTTCCATTCCCATTTTGGAACTTTTTGTTTTTAAATCATTTTGGGGGGCTTGGTAAGGGACTGAGAGATGTTATGTTTGGTAAACAATCTCTTTAAGATGTTGATTTTTTTTTATAACCATATTGGTCATTCACATTAATTTTATAGTCATGTTCTTAGTTTAATGATTGTTTTAATAGTCATTTTTCAATTTGGACTCCACTAAATATGTTTATCCCTTTAGATTAACTGCTAATTATTTCACTGATAGAATTCCAGTTGTACTGTCTATGGACACACCATATAAATTAAACTACTTATTGCTTTTGAAAAAAAAAACCCCACCCTAACTTATTAATGTGTTCATTTCTGAGTCGTTGTTTATTTCCCTTCATTATAAATGATTTATGTGATTCATTAGATTGTGGTAATTATCATTTTAGACTCATAACTTTGTTATTTATGCAAGCTTTGCTTGTGTTGATGAAGTACACTGCTATTTACAAGTCAGGTTTGATAAGTAGTAAATGCAGGATAATGAAGCCAGTCAAATTATCTTTAAAACACAGTAAAATGTGTTGTACTTTATTCCTAGATACATCTTAGCTTGATATTATAAAACAGTTGCATTGTCTCTTAAGAGGAAAGAGAAGTTCTTGAATTCATTACTGCATTATTTCTAGAAGAAGCAAAATAGTCCTAAAGAAATGTGAACACTTGTATTAACACCACATCGTGATTAGTATAAAGAAGGGATTGCCCAGGTTAGCATAACTGTACTGAAAGATATCAAATGGTGTATTATTGAACTAACCAGCGAGTTGGGGGATCAGCTCTCCACTTTTTCCCCCAACTCATTCCCTACCCTGACTTCTGCTTGGCTGTATAGTTCCAGACAAGGCCACCAGTCCACCTCTGAGCCTACTGTCCAAACCAATTAGTCCACTCCTTTCAGCTGATCTCTCTACTCGATTTCCAAAGATTTCAGCATCCCAGTCTGAAACTGTCATTGCTCTACATCTGTGCTCTACCACCTCTTTTGAATGACAAAGTTAAACCACTTTTTTCTCATCATACCATATAACTCTGTCCTGTATTCCCTAATCAGGGGTTATGATTTGAATTTTCTCCTCTGTCCTTCCTCTGTTTATTCCAAAGCACTGATTATTAGATTTATAGAGATGCACACAAAACATTATTCCATTGCCTGTTTAAATTAGTAAACAACTAATTTCAAACATCAGACAAAAAAAAAGATGACCAGCCAGGAAACAAATGTTGCTATCGTCTATATGTTCAGAAAGGACTAATATAGTCTTAAATGAAGTAAAAGATGTAGCTTAGATTTAGAATCAATGAAGTGGAACTTTTTCTTTGTAACATTTTCTTCCTTTTTAAGCATGAGTTTTGTAGCTAAAACAGGTTTGGAGTAGGAAAAAAAATCTTTGTCTTAAAAATTGCCTTAAGATACCAGAGGGAGATTTTGATGAGACGATTATCAAGTAGAAACATTATTTCTATTGGGATTTCAGAATGATTCATTTATATATTTATTTTTAAAAGCTTCAAACTAAAATAAAATTACAACCACAATGGTTTCATGCTAGGAAAAGGGATATTTTCATAGCTTAGTAAGTTGTAGTGGAGATATTTTTTAAATTAATGTGAGTCAAACTAATCAGTAGGGAAGTTAAATTCCTATAAAGGCAATTTGGCAAAGAGTTTACAGCTCTGGCAGCAGGGGAAACAAAAAGTAATTTTTTGTCTTCCAGTTAATTGTCTTGAGTTACAGTCTGAGTGCAGCTGACATTTATTGTTTTGCAGACTGGAAATGTGCAATATTTATCATTAATGTTTAGATTTAAACCTACAGCTGACACCAAGTACACTACCTGAGAGACCAGGGAAGCAGATAATATAATAAAACATTCAAAGAAGGTATTCATATTAGAGCATGCTAGACGTAATTATGAAAATATTTTTTTAAGATGTCAGTGTAAGACAACATCAAATGTAGGAGACATAGGGCTTTATACAGTGCAGATATACTCTTGTGTCTTACTTCTTAAATTGCTCCCTAATTTTGTCTTACCTTTGTAGAATGCCTGTGATCTGAGAGCCAAGGCGTGCACTGCAGCTCCCACAGTTTCATAAGCCACACCGTGTCAGGCAAACAGCAGCATTTCCCTTCTACCCCATGAGTCGTTCAGCTTCATTTGCAGTGGATGAGGCTGCAAAATCAAACTACCTTACATCCTTGGTGGATCAACGAAGTTGGTTGTATCCTGCTTATGTGTATGAGTCTTAATACATATATCATCATTAATTTGGCTCACAGGGTACAAGAATCCAGCAAAATGTGGGGCTATGAAGAAGGGCAGTGACATCTCTGAGGCTATATGGAGCCCCTCAGACGGTGGGACCTGCCTTGCTCAGAGTACCAAATGGCTGTGAGCCATTCATCTGTAGACCTTTTATTTGGCACTATATTCCTGTGTGTTTCCTTACCACTGCCCTGGGTGTGCACAAGGCAAGTGGTTGCATGGCTGTCAGAGTTTTTGGCACAAATATTAGTATCGATTAACAAAAGGTTTGTAAAACTTCAGCAGATACCACCCCCACCTAGGGGTGGCAAGGTCCAAACAGAAGGAAGAGACACCATTCCCTGTTTGGGATAAGGAGTGCATGGATTGCTTTTATTTTATATTGAGCGAGGGATACCAAGCTGCAGTAGGAGAGCAATAACACACTCTGATTAAGAGATCAATGTACTCTACAATTAAATAGTTACATTTGTCTTTCTGACTTTGATACCTTTTGAATAGTGGAGAGGTAGGTAACAATTACAGCAGGAGATGTTTCACAGACTGGTATGTTTGGATTTCTTCCTCAAGAAGAGTTAGTATACATTCACCCAATTTCTGTATAAGTAAAAACATTAATTTACAATACAAAGCACAGTCAAAAGATTTCATTTTCCACAGCTGTGTAATTGGAGTATGGAATTATTGTTTACTGAGTCTGGCTGGGATGAAGTTAGTTTTGTTTTTCACAGCAGTCTTAACAGTGCTGTCTTTTAGACTGGTGACCAAAACAGTGTTGATAACACACCAGTATTTCAGCTACTGCTGAGCAGCTTACACACATAAGCGTCACGACCTTTTCTGTTACTCTCTGCCCGGCCAGTGAGGAGGCTGGAGGTAAGCAAGAGGCTGGGAGGGGACACAGCCCAGACAGCTGACCCCAACTGATCAAGGGGATAGCCCATATCATACGATGTCACATTCAGCAATAAAAGATGAGAAAAGAAGGAAGAAGGAGGACGTCTGTAGCTGTGACATCTGTCTCCCCAAGTAAATGTAAGTGTGACGAAGCCTTGCTTTTCTGGAAATGTCTAATCATCTGCCTGAAGATGAGAAGTTGTGAATAAACTCTTTATTTTGCTCTGCTTGTATGTATAGATTGGCTTCATTTATTAAACTGTCTTGATCTCGTTCCCTGGGTAGTTTCTTGGCTTTGCTCTTATTCTTATCCTACTGGGAGGAGCGAGTGAGCGACTGGGTGGTCCTTACTTGCCTACCAAGATTAACCCACAACACCTATGAATATATCAGTGTACACATAACTAAATGTATATTGATTAATTGAGTGCTAATTACTTTGATGGTGGCCCATAGATCATCTTCTAAGTCTTCTTTGGTGACTTGGGGGAAAAAAAAGGAACAACAACAGCAAAACTTGTAAAGTGTGATTTACATAATGGAGATCTTTGCTTTTTAATCCTGAAAGCAATCTTCCTGAGGTGAATAAACAAGAAATTACTTGGTTTGAAGAAGCAAAGGTGAGAGGTCAAAATTCCTTTTCATGTTTTATCAGTAATCTTAGAAGGTAAGGCTATAAGGCACGGATGTTTTCATTTGATTAACTAGGTTGTATTTGACTCTTATGAACTTTATTTTTAATTAAACATATTATAACCCTATTGGGAAAGTTGAGCTGTAATCACACATGAAAGTAACTGAAATAAAGTTTGACTTTCATTCTTGATGAATGAAAACCAAAGTTTTTCTGGCATTTGCATATTTTTGCCATTGACCTCCTTGAAAATTACAGCAGAAACACAAGGAAAATCTATTGAGAATGATGCAAATAGGAGAGGTTAAACAACTTCTACTTAAGGAAGACATATTTTAGATTCAACAGGAGTTATGTTAAAAGCTTTCGTTTTGTCATTCTCTGCTGCTCTTATCCAAGGAGACTCTGAGAATCTTGTTAGAAAAGAACAACAATGAACAAGCTTTGCAAATGAGATCACTCACATTTTGAGGGGAAATGAGGATGAAAGCTAATATATCTACAATATACTTTCTTTATTTTCTTGTCAAATGAAATTTTAGCTTTAATTTTGAGGTTAGTTCAAAGTTTAGGGTGGTATGTCTTAGAAAATGCCTAAAGTCTTGATAATATGAGGTATCATTAAGACATGCAGCTCCATAGTTTTACATGAGAAGTTGGGATATAATCTTTTTTTTTTGTGAACAATGATGTTTGTGTACATGCATGGGCACCAAATGTAGATTTCTCATTCTACCATAACTTTAGTACTTTTTTGCTTAAAGCAAAGGGATTATTTAAACAAATAGAATGAGGAAGATCTGGCCCATGTTAATAGCAAAAGAAATACTTTTTATTGCATATTTCTAGAGTAAATGGTTTATTCAAATTTTCACAATGTTTAACCCTTTTTAAACATTAAACATTTGAAACTGTGAAAGATTTATATTTCAAGAAAATATCATGTACTTCAACAGAAAAAATTTAGTCATATTAAGAACAAAGTAAACTGAATGAAAAGGATATGTCTTCCATATTTAGGAAATACTAATATAGGGAGTTTTTAATAGTTTTGGTATGCTTATGCCATGAAATGGAGACTAAAAGAGAAAAGTCTTTTTCATTAGATTAAAAAAACCTCACCTGAATTTACAGACCTTTGAATAATATCAGTTACCACAAGTACAACAGCGATCCACTAGATTTTGGAAATAACGTCTTCAAGGATCTCTGAAATCAGAGCATATTTTACTCTCCATGCTTCTTAAATGGAGACTGGGAAAAATCAGGCACAGATGAAGACCTTAAGGTATACTAAAATAACACAGAGCTGGAGAAGACGTAACTCAGAGAAGACAGATCTCTGCTTGCATTAGTCATTCACCAATTAAAATATTACAAAATATTGTAATAAAAGACAAATTGATAGTGATAAGGAGTTGGCACAGTGACCAGGAGTATGCTGAGACTGGAAAAAGAGTTAGAGGATGAAAACAAGGTTTATACCGCAACAGGAGCAAAAAGCCTGAGGAGCAGGGAACGGACATAAGAGGACAGTAGTGGTATCTGTGAGTAGATCAGTAGACCCACATTTTTGCAGATAGATGCAATTGAGTCCGGCTCATGCTCCAAGATGTGAAAAGTATCTGCCTATACTTTGAAGCACCTGGAAGCCATTCATCTGTATGGCAAAGTGCCTGACTCAGCAGCAGTGCTAAAGGGAAGGAAGTACAAGCTCCGATTCATCAGTGAGCGCTTTCACACTTCTATACTTTTGCATGACTAACCACTGGCCTGGAGCACAGGCAGAATCAACCCAAATTCCTGGAAAAAGCTTTATAAGCATAGTCTTCAAAATTCATTCTGAAAGATACCTTGTTGTTTGCTTCTCATTCACATATTTAGGACATCTATTTGTGATTGATAATTTTGAAAGGCTACAGGAAGTATTACTGTCCTATTGGCATTTGTTACTGTCCCATGACTGAACCTCTCATCTGTCTGCTTCTGTACACAAGTAACTGAAGCTACAATTAAAGCAGATAAAAGCTACTGTGATTGACTTCACATTGATATGAATTCAAATAATGTCACAGAATCGATACATGCAACTCAACTGCAGACACACAAACCCTGGTAGATAGAAGGAACTAATCTGTGGGGACAGCAGTTTCTTCATTTTCTACAGTATTACCCACAAAAACGCAGTTATTTATGCCATCAGGTCAAGCAGCTGAGGCCTTAAATGTATCAACATTACTGAAAAATCACATGATCATAAGTTTATTTTTTTCTGTTTTTTTTCCAAAATCTACAAAAGAATGAATAATTTCTGACAAAATACTTCATTCATACTGTAAAGAAAGAAAGAGCTTGAGTGAAAAAAAAAGCTTCATAACCTGCACAGTCTTTAACCACATAGTCAGAGGCAAAAGAGGATGGAGGAGCTGCACATATAAAGCAGTCCTAAACATGATATCTAGAGTAGTGAAGTTCTAGCAAGTTCAAGCAAATCAATTTCTTCCTAGAGGAATCGAGTCTCATTAAGTTCTCAGAGCAGGAAGATTATTCTATAGCAAGGAGTATTGCTCCCTATAGAATCTCCGGATAATTTTTTTCAAAGGCTGGAAGATATGCACCTAAGAAAAGATGAGGAATTTTCATAAAGTCACTAAATTCTGTTCCAGTAAACTGACCTCCATATTAATTACAGAAATTGTGGATGATGCTGTAGATTTTTAATCTGTTTTTCCTTCTTTGAGTGATGTACTAGATACAGGGGAATAATCTATATTCTTTATTTCCTGATAGAAAATCTATTGAAAAATGAAGGCTGCTATCCTGTTACTCTCCATTCTTGCACTTTCATATCTATAAAAGGCAAAATTCTCATCCTGCATAAACATGCTCTGAATAGAAGTTAATAATGATGATACATTATTATGATAAAAATATGCTATGATAAAACCAAATAAACTAAAATAAAACCAAAACAAAACAGTTCTGTAAAGACTAAGATTACCTCTTGAGCAAGGAGAGAAAAACATGATAATAAATATTCTATGATTATGCGAGTATGTTCTCCATTAACTGATGCATCAAAAGAAGAAGTGCTCAGAAATTAAGTATGACACTACAACCAGAGGCTATACAAGAATACTTTTGTATCTTTTTCTTTTTTTTTTTTTATAAGAACTCCTACAAATAAGCTACTTTGAAATACTCATGGGAACTAGCAAGAGAAAGATGCAAAATGCTGATAATTCATAGTGCATCTATGAACATATAATACTGTCCTGGTTTTAACTGAGACAGAGTTAGTTTCTCTTTTTATCAGCTATAAGAGCTCTATATTTTGGATTTAGTCTGTCTAAACCACAACAGATTAGTAGAGACATTTCAGACATATTCACACAGCTTTGAAATATTGCAGCAGAAATTAAGTATGGAATACTTCAAACCTGCTGAGAAATACTGGTAAAGTGTGTATCAAAGAATGGTCAGGTAAGAGCTTACTTTTTCTGGAGCACTGAGGCCCTAACTGACAAATGATCTTTGCCTCCTTGGAAATTTCAATTGCTTAGACAAACTGAGACATTGATGGCTAATTTTTGACGATGCCTGACTTTGTAAAGCTTGAAGGATTTCACCCTATGTATGGTATTTAACAGAGAGTTTTGCTCTCTTTTCGGGTTTACTCTTCATTCTTACAAACTCCGATTGGAAGTAACCCTGGAACTAACCTTCAATCTCCATTCTAAAATTTTAGTCTTCCTGTTTAATATTCATCTCATATGACCTATAACTTAGAAGTTTTTCACCTTGATAACAAAGTGCTTAGGATAGTCAGGAATTTTTCCTTCACATGGGAGGCTGAGTAGGCTACTCTGCTGTTTATTAAATGTGTGAATCCATTCTGTGGAATTTCTGTTCCTTTACTACAATGAGCTCTTTGCACCTTAATCATTCTGAAATTTCAAATAACCATGATAAGCCAGCAAAGTTTATTTTGAGTGAAATGGTTGTTAGGCATCTATACAACAACCCAGCATGTATGAATTTTATTGCTTTTACTTTTTTACTCTCTTTAGCTTTAGCAGCCTACTGATTGATTGATTTTATGACCTGCAGTCATACAATATAAAATTGGTGAGCTGAATTTAGTCTTTGACCTTGTGCTCTATCTTTCTGTACATTGTAGAACTGTTAACCGCATGACGTGTTTGTTTCTTTGTTTAATAACTTCAGTTATAAAAACAATGGGTAAATATTCTCTAGGTCACTTTTGTCAGGCAAATTTTTCACTTGGTTCTACTCAAGAAACAAAACAAAACAAAACAAAACAAAACAAAACAAAACAAACAATACAACCAAACCAAGACAAATCAAACCCTAAAAAATAAAAAAAGCAACAAAGAGAAGAGATCTGAAGTTCCTACATCCTGTGACTGCCAATGAGGGTGATCAGTGCTTCAAAGTCTGGCATGGAAGCATGTAAAGGCCCTGAATGTGGCTTCAATTTGCATCAATAAATCACAAGAATAAGAAAAACTGGAAGCATTGAATTAGACATCAGAGTTAGAAAAACAGTCTCATCCTCTGTTACTTATTAGACTCTCTTGAAAAGTATTCAACGGAGTGAGACATTTCAAGAATGCATTCTGATATTAAAGACTATTGTTTAATATTGATAAACTCATCTTAAATTAAAGGCCACCATTCAGTTAGAGTTTAGAGTTTTCCATAACTGCTGTATCTTGTAGTAGAAACTATGAGAATTCTGGAGATCTCAATAATTCAGGATAGAAACAAGCTTATTGGGAAATATCTGTGATATTTATTTTGTGTTAAATTATTTATGGGTACTTCTTGTTGAAATATCACAGTTTTTCAGTACCACTCTTTTCCTCTTTAACCAAAACAAAAGAATTTGTAAAAGTACCCACCTTCAAACACACGCACACAGGGAACAATGAGAGGTTAGTTTCCCCTGTACTACAGCCAGCTTACTATGTTTAAATTCAGGATTATTGAACCTGGTTGTTTAGCAAATGAGTTTTAAAAAAAACCCTCTAACTGTAAAAAATCATCATTTTGTATACATCTACAAGCACAGACACATACATATACACGTAACAGAAGTCCGTGCTTCAGAGAAACAGTTCCTTATGATCTTCTTTGGTAACCACATGAAATGACTTTTTTGTTTTCCCAAGCTTTGCTTCATGCTCGAATGAACTCTCATTTTTCTTTCCTTCTTAATCAGGTGCATGACTTTTACCTTGTAAAAATAAAAGATCCTTGGTAAAACCACATGACAAGCTGTAGCCTTTTTTTGATAACCCAGTACGAAGCCAGCAATACAGCTGCTAATTACTTTTTTTTCTCAGTTTTTGCACTCTTTGAGTTCAAAAAAGGAGTTCAAAGATAATTCTATAAACTTGAAGAGCAATCCAGACTGCCTAACTCTCACTAAGTGGGGTAACATTTAGAAATTAATTGTTCTGAAGATCGATTTGGAAGAGTATATCTTGATATTCTGTATCTAGAAGACTTAGGTAACAGCAACAAGCCTGCACCCAAAAGCCAGCACACCTCTAAAACTTAAGGCATTGGGTAAAAGAGGCAAACAAACCAACAAATAAATTTTAAGAAATATGTCTCCTAGTGGACAATTCTAGCCTAAAAAAAAAAAAACAAAAAAAACACACAACATCAAAACAAAAAGGAAGAAATCTGAATATCAGTCTCCAGCAAGATAGAGCTTTGATCTCATAAAACTTGGCATTTCTGAATTGAGTCTCATTGAAATGGAAGAACACATTGGTTTTTAATTTTAGATTTTAAACATATATCACCTTAAAAATTCCTCAGTAGAAACTTGGTAGAATGTGAAGAGAAAAATGTTTCTTTTCTTAGAAACTCTTTACAAAGAATTCATATTCAATTTTGACCTCAACCCTATGTAGTGCTGAATATAACTCATGTTATAAATTCTTAAAATCAAAACTTGCATTGTTGTACTTTATGAACTAAGGAAAGGTGAAAAAGCAGGAAACCATATCTAATTCAGTGACTGGAGAAGTGTGTCATATAGAGAACACACGGTGATACATATATCCACTTCCTCCTTGTACTTAAAAAGAAAGTCGGTCACATTTCCTGCAGACATGAAATGCTGAACCTCAAACTACTGGGCCTCTGCAGAATTGGTGAGCTCTCTATCAGGATGAATATCCCAGTTAGCGGTCAGTTCAGCTGTTTCTATGGTTACAGATTAATTCAGCAGTTAGAGAGCCAACCTTTGGTATATATTTCGCTTGAACCAAGAACACAGGAGAAAGTTGGATTATCTTGAGGGACAACTACGTTTGTAAGCATGAATCGACTATCATGTAACAGATTTTCAAAATCTATAATTTCTGAAGTGATGCTAATAAGCATAGAAAAAACACAAATGATTTTTCAACTAATGTATCTACTTAGGAAAAAAGTTCGTGTAGAGGTAAACATCCCAACTCTTGCAGTTCAGGGATTTTTAAACCAATTCTTATAGCTTGAAGAAAACAAAGATAATGACACGATTGTGGCTTCTACGTGATATACAGCTATATAATGTGTGCTATATGATTAAATCTCAAATGAAGTAGAATTTCAGTAGTATTCCTTATTAAAGTGTATTTCTGGGTAAAGTCATGCTCATTTTAAACTTGGTTTTATGCAAACATAATGTCACTTTTTAATTTTGTTAAATATGTATTAAAGTCAGCTTATCTTTAAGACCAAGATTATGTGGAAATTGTCTGTATCTGTAGAGGCCAAGGTGCTAGACAACAGGAAACAGACTAGGAAACTTGAGTCCTGTACTTCAGGGCAGTTGGTAACTGCTGCATAGTCTGGATTAGTACAACAGAAACTCCTCTCATTCATCCAGTTGGAAGATAAAAGAGGTACAAGAGAGACTGTAAACCAGGAAATTACTGACTATACTTTAAAAAAAAAATATTAAGATATTATATCTTATATGTAAAATATTTCATAAAAAAGGACACGTATGAACAATCATATATGTTTTTAAAATGTACGCTATATCCAGGTTTAACACAAAATGTGATACATGGTAGAGATGTGATATTTTTTGCAACCTTATAAGAAGTGTCTGCCATGACTTGAACTGCTCTTCATATTATATAAGGTAGATCAAAGGAAAGATAGAAGGATGTGACTTGAAAAGGCACTTAGGAGTTACAGTATGATTGCTAGAGTGCATTAACGTAATACTTTGGAGCCAGAGAAGGATTGTGTAAGTGTGAAATAAACAGGTTGTCTCTTATCTCATATAGAAGTGACAGTGACTAATAGTTACCATAAAGAAACAGAATGATGCACTGCATCTTTCCCATGTAACTTCCTGTGGCAAATATATATGTCTTCGTGGGCTTTCTTAGAGAGTAAGATCCAGCCTGCTCAAACCTTGCCTGTACCTGTGTGCCTAACACTTTCCACATCCCAGATGATTAATCCAGCCTGCTCATTTTCCAGATATTCCAGGCTCTGTAGTCAGGTTTAGTACAAGTAATACAAGACAGAAATACGATAAAGTTCATGACTGTGTCAAAGTACGTATCATGAATTGAATTGATCTTAGAATTATGTTGGGCAGACAAAAGGGCGGGAAGAAGAGGATACAGAAAAAGAGAGAGAGAGATGTGAAATGAAAAAGAACTTAGCAGTTATGGCTTGATTGCTAGAGTGCATTCCTGAAATGGTTTAGAAAAAGCAGTCTTATATTCCTGCCTTTACAGCTGCTCATCCTAGAGAAGGAGGGGTGAAAAGTGGCAACATGGCCAGAGCATTCTTCTGAAATGTATTTTAAATTGTAGCACAGCTAGAAACAGAGGAGCTAACATTACTTGCATCCTAATGGAAAAGAGAAACACTCATCTTAAGCAAGGTTGAATAAATTCCCTACAAGACTTCTGTGGCTCTTGCTTGTCTCAATGAAGAAGAAAGAGAATGCACCTAGCCAGGTGACTAAATTTCAGTAAGGCAAAATCTGAATTACATATCAGTGTTAGGCAATCAGGATCCCAGCAGTAACTTACGGCAGCATAAAATTTATATGATTTTATTTGCATTATAACCATAACAAAGTGTTTAATTGATTTTACTGCAGCACACATAGGGACACCAATATATACTCATGTAGTACAATGTATTAAAAAATTTACGTGGACTGTAGCTGTTCAGTCTAACCAGTTCAGGATAAGCCCTAGGAAATTCCTCAGTGAGAAGTTATTGCAACAGAAACTGAACTTCCTAAATACAAAACCCAAACTCCAACACTGTAGTCAGGCCATAGTTCGAGTCTTTAAAAATCAATGAGAAATCTGTGTTACTCTCTTGTAAAGGTAATTGCTCATTTATTCTACTCTAGTCGGAATAGATCTTGGACTACAGTAATATAATGTATAAGTTTTCACAGGCAGAGACCCTAGTGAGCAGAACTGGCATGGCAGAAGCAAATAATATTATTGATTAATTGTTCCAATGACTACTGGTAGTTTGGTTCGGAATAAAGCCCATGAAAAATGTGTTTTCATTGAGAGTGAGTTGCATAATGCAGTTAAGTAATTAGAAGAAATATGCAATTGAAGGTACTTACACCTAGAAGAAGAATGAAGTATAAAAAAAGAAGAAAGGAAAAGACTCTAATAATGTGTTCTTCATTTTCAGTTGTAAGGAGCTAAAATACTCTCAGAGATATGTAAACAGTATCAGGAGTTTTTTTAACTATACAAATTTCAGTGGCACTAAAAGCAAGGATTATTAAGGTTAACGAGCTGCATGAAATAGCAACATGTTGTAAAATTAATTATTTTCACAACTCAAATTTTACCTGGTTGAATAACTAATCACAAATAATAATGCTGTAAACTTATATTAGTTTTTCATGAAATAACTATTCACCAAAAAAGTTATCACTTACTCTGATGACTGTGGTGATTACTATGATTAAAGAACTTAATTTTTTTTTCCTGAAGATCCTAGATATTATTCACAGAATCACAGAATGTTAGGGATTGGAAGGGACCTCAAAGGATCATCTAGTCCAATTCCCCTGCCTGAGCAGGACCACCTAGATTAGATCACACAAGAACACGTCCAGGCGGGTTTGGAACATCTCCAGAGAAGGAGACTCCACAACCTCTCTGGGCAGCCTGTTCCACTGTTCTGCTACCCTTACTGGGAAGAAGTTCTTCCTCATATTTAAGCGGAACCTCCTATGTTCCAGCTTATATCCATTCCCCCTTGTCCTATCATTGGTTGCCAGTGAGAAGAGCCTGGCTCCATCCTCATGGCAGTCGCCCTTTACATATTTATAAACATTACTGAGGTCCCCCCTCAGTATCCTCTTCTCCAAGCTAAAGAGACCCAGCTCCCTCAGCCTTTCCTTATAAGGGAGATGCTCCCCTCCTTTAATCATCTTTGTGGCCCTGCGCTGGACTCTCTCAAGCAGTTCCTTGTCCTTCTTGAAATGAGGGGCCCAGAACTGGACACAATATTCCAGATGCGGCCTCACCAGGGCAGAGTAGAGGGGGAGGAGAACCTCTCTCGACCTACTAACAACAATTATTTCTGCTGGTTTTTAATATTTCTTATCTTCTGTGTGTCAGGAGGATTGCAGGTGAAAAAATAAGTATCTTATTGCAACCAATGTTAAGTTCTGGAAAAAATATTTTCAGACATATAGTTATGACTTATCAAATGCTACCTGAGCAAACTGTAAATTGACAGCTGAAGTAACTTCATTATGGGGTTAGTAACAACATCTTTTGTACTCTAGCCTCTCTATTTCCATCTCCAAAATAGACGTCATTGTTTGGAGGAAAATATTAATTAATTAAGAAAATACATTTCAATTTATGGATTTAAAAATTTATTAACATATTCTCTCTTTTGGCCTTAATATATTCTGCTGGAGGACACCTGCTGGAGCTTAGCAGTCTCCACATAACATTTGGAATAACTAGGGTCCCAAGTAGCGGTATGTTCAAGTTCCAGCAACACTGAATCAACACTTATCAGAGCAGACACATTGAAAAATGAACCACTTTTAAACTATGATACCTATGTTCTTCAAGACACAGGTTTTAGACATATTCCCTTGCAAGTCATTTTTCCAAAAAGAGTGCAATACAATTGTGAGTAATTGTTACAACATGGGCTGAAGAAGGATTACACTATATAACACTCAAGTTTCAATCTCCTCTTCCACCTTGCTTGTAAAGATTTCAGACTATTATACATTGAAGTTCAGGAAAGACTTGTATTGACTTAATAGGAGCGAAGGACTGAAAGTACCTCATATGTCACTGAGTCCAAGGGAAGCATGACAACTTACTTGCCTCTGCCTTTAAAAAAAAAAAAAAAACAACAACAACACCCCAAACCTAATCAAATAAATAAAAAACCCCAACTTTTGCTATGGTGCCACTCTTTAAGATGAGGCAGTGGAGTTATTTAAATTTAGTTTGACCATCTGTGAAAAATTTTACCTTCTCTGTTTAGTGGTAGTATGACACCCAGGCAGGATCTATAGCCACATACACTTTCCTGAAGTTCTTAGGACATTTCTTTCTAAATACGAAGGCTTGATCTACCTTGTAGCCGGAGCCACTCATACTCCTTCGTAGGTCAATAGCAAGATGTGGGATGTTCAGTTCCTCTAACAAAGTAATCTAAGATTCTTCTTTCATGTTATAGGGTGAAACCTCACTAGTCCTTGGAGGATAATTTATTCCTGGTTTCCTTCTCCCAGATAAAGAGGAGGAACAAGAATGACCATCTGAAGTACCTGAAGGTGCACAAGTCCATGGGACCTCATGAGGTACATCCGTGGGTCCTGAGGGAACTGGCGGATGAGGTTGTTAAGACGCTATCCATCATATTTGAGAAGTCATGGCAGTCTAGAGAAGTTCCCACTGACTGGAAAAGGGGAAACATAGCCCCCATCTTTAAAAAGGGAAAAAGAAGACCCAGGGAACTACAGGCCAGTCAGTCTCACCTCTGTGCCCAGCAAGATCATGGAGCAGATCCTCCTGGCGACTATGCTAAGGCACATAGAAAATAAGGAGTTGATTGGTGACAGCCAACATGGCTTCACTAAGGGCAAATCCTGCCTGACTAATTTGGTGGCCTTCTATGATGAGGTTACAGCATTGATGGATAGGGGAAGAGCAACTGACATCGTCTACCTGGACTTATCCAAAGCATTTGATACTGTCCCACACGACATCCTTGTCTCTAAACTGGAGAGACATGGATTTGATGGATGGACCAGTCGGTGGATAAGGAATTGGCTGGATGGTCGCACTCAAAGAGTTGAGGTCAATGGTTCAATGTCCAAGTGGAGGCCAGTGATGAGTGGTGTTCCTCAGGGGTCAGTACTGGGGCCAGTACCATTTAAGATCTTTTTTGGAGACATGGACAGTGGGATCGAGCGCACCCTCAGCAAGTTTGCAGATGACACCAAGTTGTGTGGTGTTGTGGACACGCTGGAGGTAAGGGATGTCATCCAGAGGGACCTTGACAGGCTAGAGAGGTGGGCCTGTGAGAACCTCATGAAGTTCAACAAGGCAAGTGCAAGGTCCTGCACATGGGTCGGGGCAATCCCAAGCATAAGTACAGGCTGAGCGGAGAATGGATGGAGAGCAGCCCTGAGGAAAAGGACTTGGGAGTGCTGGTGGATGAGAAGCTCAACATGAGCTGGCAATGTACACTTGCAGACCACAAAGCCAACGGTATCCTGGGCTGCATCCAAAGAAGTGTGCTCAGCAGGTTGAGGGAGGTGATTCTGCCCCTCTACTCTGCTCTCGTGAGACCCCACTTGGAATACTGCATTCAGCTCTGGAGTCTCCAACACAAGGACATGGAGCCGCTGGAGCAAGTCCAGAGGAGGGCCACGAAGATGATCCAAGGTGTGCAGCACCTCTGCTATGAAGACAGGCTCAGAGAGTTGGGGCTGTTCAGCCTGGAGAAGAGAAGGCTCTGGGGTGATCTTATAGCAGTCTTCCAGTATCTAAAGGGGGCCTACAGGAAAGCTGGAGAGGGACGTATTACTAGGGCATGTAGTGATAGAACAAGGGATAATGGCTTTAAATTGAAAGAGGGGCGATTTAGATTATATACAAGGAAGAAATTCTCACTGTGAGGGTGGTGAGGCACTGGAACAGATTTCCCAGAGAAGATGAGGGTGTCCCATCCCTGGAAGTGTTCAAGGTCAGGTTGGATGAGGCTTTGGGCAACCTGGTGTAGTGGAGGGTGTCCCTGCCCATGGCAGAGGGGTTGGAACTAGATGATCTTTGAGGTCCCTTCCAACCCAAACCATTCTATGATTTTATGATTCTATGATTTCATAAATAATTCTGAGCTTTCTGCTCTTTGTGATTGAATAGGATCCCTATCCATTTCAGAAGTCTCAACCAATGTTTATTTCATACAAAAAGTCATTTATGGGGAGGTGGTAACCCTTTTATCACATTAAAGGCAAATATTTCTTACCATCACATTGTGTACACTACCTTATCTGAGAGTTTACTTTATGGAACTGTTACTTTACCAAGACCTGAAGTCAACATATCAAGCCCAATGATAATGTGGGAAAGATGAGTAATAGGATAGATATTCTAGGAAACCGAGTTCATTCTGGACATGTCTGGAGTCAGTTTTAGGAGCCTGAATATCTTTCATGGGAGTTTTTTTGGACTAAAGCTCCAGATCAAATTCCAGTCTCCTTATTTACTTTAAAGCTTTGATGGACTACTTCATGCAATGTGCTGCACCTTGCAGTCTCTCTGGCAATAGCATCAAGTTAAGGCCATCGATTATCTTTGTTGTATCACTGTAAAAACTGTTGGAACTGATCGCTCTATTAATTTCTTACACAGACTCCCAAAATTCCTTTAGTTTAGTTTGGCTTTGTTTATTATTGACTGTCATTCTCATCTGAGCTTATGGATAACGAATTTATTAGTGATACATTCATTTTAAATTATCTTTCTAAAGAAATAAACATGACAGTGAATTCAATTTGATGGTGAAGAGCTAGCCAATCCATAAACCAGACAAGTCTGTTTTATAGATATGAGGCCCAGAAATACCGATGAGCCCTTTTGTATACTTGTAATTGACTCTTTCCTGAATTGTGCCATCTGTTCTTTTTAGGTGAATGATTGATTAACTGAGCAATATATGATTAGTGGCTTGCCTTGCTAGTGTACTGTACAAGTTGTTCTGGAGTGTGCTCTCGACAGCCACCATCTGTGTGCTTAACAAGTCAAGCAGGGCAACATTCTGCTCCGTGACATCCATGTAACCCTTGGAGCTTCAGTCAGGTTACTGACCTCTTTGGTCTGCGGGGCTGCAGCTGAACAAACCTGGGTAAAATGATTTTCCTTCTGTCTGACTTCAAATTATTATTGTATCCTTCCTTACTCCCTCCCTCCTTTTCTTCCTCTCTTCCTCCTTCTCTCTCTCTCCAAACCAATACTTTTTCCTTTAACCTTGTTCACTGTCATGGTTTGATGTGGGGGAAGGAGGTTCTGGTGGCAGAAGCTGCCCATCAGATCGGACTCCTATACCCCTCAGGGCTTGAACCAATCCACGCCTCTGCGAATTGCCCTATTTACGTTGGGACAAAGGAACCAGAAAGGTGTGTGCCTTTGCCCAGGAGTGAGGAGAGAAGAGGGGAGGGGGGGGCGCAGCCCCCGCTTCCCGGCACCTGGCCGGGTGGTGGCCCGGGCCAGGCCTGTGCCACCCACTGAAGATGGTGGCAGCGGTGCTGCTTGGGGAACTCAGGGAGCGCCCCGTTCCCGGGGCGCCCACCGGGCCAAGTTCAACCAGAGAGGACTGAGATCTGAGAGAAACGGCCACATCGACACCAGGTCAGTGAAGATGGAACGGGACGAGGTGTCTTGGAGCTAAGTTTCCCTTGCAAGCGGTGGCAAGACGGCAAGCAGCCCCCTTGCAGCCAGGCGGTCCCGGGGAAGCAGAGACCCACTCGCAGCCCATGGAAAACTCACATCGAGAAGCAATGCCAGAGCCTGAGTACAGTACACATCTAAAGCCCATGTGACAACCCCCATCGATGGGGAGGTGTTTTGTTTAAAGGAGATGCCTGAGCCTGAGGACTATTGTGAATAATGGGCACAGGTCCAGATGCATTTACGCATTGACACATTTAAAGTCTATATGATGACCCACGCCAGAGCGAGTGGCAACGACTCCCTAATAATCCGAGACTGTGGTAAAGCCTGCACTGGAGCAACCCGATGGGGTAAGGATTGCATTCTGTGGGTAGGACTCACGCTGAAGAAGTTTGTGGATTTTCCTCGTGAGTAGGGGATCACTGGAGCACAGGACAATGATGTGAGGACTCCTTCTCCCTTAAGAGAGGAGCGACAGTAACAGCATGGAATGAACTGACTTGCACTCCCCCATTCTCTGTCCCCCTGCGCCGATGGGGGGAGGAGATCGAGCCGGGAAGAAAGGCAAAGGGGGGTGGAGAGGTGTTGATTTTAAGATCTGGCCTTGTTTTCTTTTTATTCCTTTTAAGTAACTGGTTTTGCTTGTTTTTATTCTTTTAAGTAACTGTTAATAAATAGTTTTGCTTTAAGAGAGCTGAGTCTGTTTTTGCCTGGGACTGGGTTGGTAGGTGCTCCTTCTGTTCTTGTCTCAACCCTCAGTCCTTTTATTATATTTTTCTCCTCTCCACTTTACTGGAGTGAGAGAGCGGCCTGCGTGGAGTTTCGTTGCCGGATTGGCCTAAAACCATGACATACACTAAGATTTTGAGCTGTTCTTTTTTATTATTATCAATTATTTTTTATTTTAGTCCTAATGTCATTACTCAGAAGCAGATAGCCTATCAGAGAGAATTTTACTTGATGCTTGAAGTTTGAAGAGAAATTGAAATTATAATGGGAGATATTAGGAAACTTTATGTCTTCAGAATCACAGAATGGTTGAGGAAGGAATTCCAAAAGACAAGGACATCTAGAGTTCATCTGTCCAACCCCAGTGCTCAGAGTCACCTAGAGCCAGTTGCCCAGGGACCATGTCCAGATGGTTTTTGAATATTTCCGAGGATGGAGATTCCACAACTTCCCTGGGCAAACCTATGCCAGTGCTCAGTCACCCTCACAATAAAGCAGTATTTGCTCATGTTTAGAGGGAACTTCCTGTATTTCAGTGTATGCCCATTGTCTCTTGCCCTGCCACCTGAACACCACTGAACAAACCTGGCTCTGTCCTCTTTGCATTCTCCCGTTCAGGTATTTACAAACCTTCATCAGATTCCCCCCTGAGCCTTCTCTTTTTCCAGGCTAAACAGTCACAAGCTCTCTCAGCCTTTCTCATAGGAGAGACGTCCTTAACCATCTTTTGGCCCTTCGTTGGACTCTCTCCACTATGTTCATATCTCTCATCCACTGGGGAACCCAGATCGAACTAAGCACTCCCCAGTGTGGCTTCACTGATGCTGGATAAAGAATTCTAGAACAAATCTCATCTATTTAAACAGTTCTAGAGCTATGACATGAAAACATGGAGCACTATTCTCACTGTTGTGTTCCTTCTCTTTGAGAAAAGCAGGGTTATAAACACGATCGTAAAATATGGATTCTCATTTTGGCAAAACAAAATACAATTCAAATGCTAACAGATATAAGCAATAAAGTGAAATTTCTAGGAGATTAGATTTGTTAATGATTTGCAAAAGAGCTTGTCCATTAAAGCTCTGCTATTTAGTTATTAAGTATGTGAAAACTAAAACCATGAACATCCACTCTTTAAATTTGCTATTGCCAGTAATGAAAACTTCGTGATATTACCCCAGTCAGTATTTTTGTTAAAAGTTTAGAAAGTTGCAGTTACTGTTTTGTAAGAGAAAAAAATCTGTTCAAGGGGTGTTGTTTTTTTTTTTCTTCTATAACTATGCTTCTTTTTTAAATATATTTGAGAAAAAATAAGAATGTTTCAAATTTCACTAAAATTTAAGCTTTCTCTTTTCTCTTTCTGTTGTTACTTCTTTTTCTGTATAATCAAAAGCCTCTGCTTAATGTAAGACCTATGGACTAGTCAAACTGAAACATATCTGTATTGGGAGAGACTGAAGAATATGTAATTAGATATACTCGTATTGAGACAGAAGGGGAATTATATTACTGGGTCAGATAGTTCCCAAATGTTGTTTGATTACAGCTATAAAACACTATATTTTTATGTTGGCAATGGACCAATTAAAATATGGCCAGTAAAAAGCTATGAGCTAGAAAAGAAACTCTAAAAATAACATCTTGTTAGTTCACATATCTGCTTCCTGTGTAGGTTCTGCTTCAGGGTTTTACTGCTGTCAATACTGCTGACAAAAAGCTGTAAAACCACAAGCTGTACTCTGTTCTGCCTTGTGCATCATCAACAAAATTGACAGTTAACACTGATTTTAAAATCTGTATTGCTGATGGGTAAAAATGTATACCAACGAATATTCAATTGCAAGACAGCCTGCAGTCCTGCCCTAAAAGCAAAAGGGATGGGAAGAAAACAAAAAGGACAACCAAAGAATGAAAAACATTGTTGGATATTGTCTTGAAAATAGAATTAAGCTTTTGCCACTATGAATTTTTTAAAGATCTTCCTGTCTTATAGCTTACAGTTCTGTCTTCCTATAAGCCAGACTGATTAATATAATGAATTGGAGAAACAGGGACCCTGTTTTTCCCTTAACCATGTTTCTTTTCTTAGCATCCTGATGCACCACAACCACTGATACAGCTCAAAGCAGAGCAGTATGACATTAAGTTACATATTGATTCCTCCAGAAGACAGCTGCTAGTTCATGTACGTTCTTTTGCAACTATTTCAAAATTTCTGTCAGAAGTAGGCAGATTATATTCTCTCACAGGCAATTTTGTGTTAAATGTCATTTCATTCGTTCACTTATCACATTGTGTTCACGTTTACCTATATGCTGGACATTTTTTCCAAAAGGATACTGTGAGACACAGTATCAAAAGCTTTGCTAAAATAAAAAAAAGCCCATGTCCACTGCCTTCCCTTCATTCACTAAGCGGGTAACCTTGTCATAAAAGGATATCAAATCAATAGGTATGACTTTCCTTTCATGAATCCATGTTGGCTTGTTCAATCACTGCATGTCTTTCAAGTGCTTTTCAATAACTCCCAGAATAATCTTCTCCATAATTTTGCCAAGTACCTAAATGAGATTGTCAGGCCTATAATTCATAGTGTCCTTTCCTGCCCTTCTTGAAAATTGGAATAACATTTACTAGCTTCCATTAGCTGGACCTCTATAGATTTGCAAGACTTTTGATAAACAACTAAGGTCGGTCTTACAATACCATCAATGAACTCTTTCCCTAACCTGGGGTGGATTCCATTGGGCTCCATAGCCATGTGCATTCAGTAGCAGCAGCAAATGCTGTACCAATTCAAAGTCAGCTCGGAGTTTGTCACTCTCCCAGTCACGATCTTCCAACCCAGGGCTCCATGAGTTCCAGGGGCCCATCATTGTTGTTAAAGATAGAAGTGAAGAGGCATTTAAATGTCTCTGCGTTATCTTCATCCATATTTGTGAGGTGATCAACCTCATCAAGCAACAGGCAAATGTTTCTTAGCCACACTTTTGCTGTCAACATACTTAAACCCTCTCTTTTTTTGTTACCCACCACCATACTGGCCAGCTTCAATTCCAACTGCTTTGGCTGTACAAATACTCTCCTAGAGTCACAGAATCATAGAATGGTTAGTATTGGAAGGGACCTCCAAGATCATCTAGTTCCAATCCCTCTGCCATGGGCAGGGACACCCTCCACTGCACCCAGGTTGCTCAAAGCCTCATCCATGATGATCAGCAACTCTGTAGTCTTCCTATGTAGCCTGATCTTGCTTTCAGATCATACACTTTCTTCTTCCATCTAAGTTCCATATGAGATCCTGTCCAGCCGAGTCAGACTTCTGCCTCTCTTGCCTGACTTCTGACACATTGGAATCACCTACTCCTGCACTCTTAAAGATGGCTCTTAAAAAGTGACCAACATTTGTGGACCCATTACACTCAAAAAAGCCGATTCCCAGGGAAACTTAGAAACTAGTTCCTTGAGTAATCTAATGTCTGATCTCCCAAAATCCAAGGTAGCAGTTCTGTAGCTTTAATATATTTATTTTTTTAAGTCTTGCTAAAGCAGTGTTTATTGAAGTCTAAAGGGATTCAACCCATTGATTCAAAAAATACTGGAACAAGTTCAGGATGAACAAACTTTGTCAATGTAATATAGATATATTATTCCGTCCTAGGATAGTGAGTATAAAGACATCAGCATGCTTTTTGTTTAATGTTTCATAAACACTATCTTGCTTGTGGCTACCACAGGTGTCACACATTAAGTCAAACTGGGGATTGATGGAGTATTTAATAAATATATCTGTGAAATTAGTTTATGATATTTCCCATCCTAGTCAGTTGTTGACTTCCTCAGCATGTCTTGCATAGCTCCCCAAAGCATACCTCTGTTCTCGTAGTTTTCCAATGACAGTTAGCAGTGTGCATTTTCTAAAGCTAGGAATGAACTATTTTATCAATTCTACGTAGTCACAGGGAAAGTACAGATAATTGCATCGTTCTCCTACTGTTTACATTGCACATTAGAAAAGATCTATCTGTAGACTAACTTGAAAAGACTGTGGAAATGGTAAGGGCACAGCAAAGCTAGGGTTATGCTTCAGAAACTGGCATATGCAGCTCTGAAGTTCTTCCACTCAAGATCTTCTAATTTGAAAAAGACAGATAACAAGAAAATATATTTATAACATTTCTGTAGTTCCAAGTCAAATTTTAGACCCCAAAAGGATAACTAAAAGAAAGACTATAGTTGTGAACAAAAGGAGAGGAATACCCATGTTAAAAAATAAAAAGTTTTTCTGCTGCATAAGATCAATCTGACTGATGAGCAGTATTTGAGTCACTGCTGGAATCAGCAATGAATGTCCATGACAATTGGAACGAGGAAATTAAAGAGTGATTGATCCTTTATTTTGATAATATATTAAACACTGCTACCCGAACAAAATACTGTCTACTGTCTTCCAAAGTAGAAAGGAAATAGAGGATATAAATAGAGGATATAGAGGATATAAATCCACCATTATTAAAACATGCTCTGATAACTTTTTAATACCTCTGGCAAATTATGCACCCAAAAAAAGGAGTGGGTGAGAGAGGACAACCTAAATTATTTGCTAGTAGTAAGTGGTTTTTTAAAACTGTGAAACGAACTATAAACTCTGACCAGTTTTTATCTATCACAGATCAAAAAGTTAGGCTTTCAAAGAATAATTAAGAAAAAAAAAGATACAGTAAGTTGTTAAAAGTTTCTTATTGTCATAGTCATGATTTATTCAACTATAGGTTCTGATCTACCATCAACACAGCATAAAAGATTGAAACGGAAAAAACAGATTGAAATTATTCAGTTACTATGAACAAAGGCCACTTCTGAAGCAGCTAGTTCAATTTCTTATGTAAATTCAAGATCTAAGTTAATTTTAAGTTAGTTTTGAAGTCCATAGAATGAGTAAAAAGCATGTAAACTAATCTTGAGCAGTTAGCCAGAATTAAGTTTGTTCTGTCTACATATTTTATTGTTCAACTTTTGCAAATGTTGGGATAATCTACATTTTATTTGTATATTACTATGCATACAGAGACAAGATTAACAGGCACAAGTGTATCCCACTTACAGTAGAAGTTGCAATGCAGAAGCAATATGGTTACCACATAGTACAAAACCTTGCAAGTAACTGCAGAGTAATATGTTCTGATAAACAAAACTTTTGCCACAAGAAACTTACATATGTTCCATGTTACAACTATTATTAGTACAGATTTTATACAATAAAGTGAGACTAACAGTGAAAGCTACAATCAGAATGTTATCATTGACTGCAAAAAAAATGCATGATATCAAGTTAAGAGGAAGATGTCTCATATGTTCAATGTGGACCAAAGCTTAATTAAGTCAAGTACACTACTGTCAGCTATATTGTTCCTAGATGTTACAGATGTTAAAAGCATTATTTTCCTGTATTTGTCAGAGAACACACAAAAGTCAGTAAACCAGAAGAGATCCATTTCCTCTGCTTAACAGATCTCTCTATTCTAATGAACTGGAGGTCTGAGTCTTCAATTTTCTGGGTTAGGATCACTGTGTCTAAAATTAGAGAAATATTTGAATCATAAAAAATTGTTGAGCACTAATTGTAAAACATATCACTAGTTTACTTGAAAACAAAAGACTTCCTTATCTTCAATTAAGAAGAAATAGATGTAACACTTTTAGTAGATGTGGATTGGACAAGATATCATCATGATGACCGTAAAAGTCTCTTCTTATTTTAAAGGATTATTTCACTGCTTCTTATTACATACAGTGTAATGCTGCAAAGACTACAGAAATGGCCACTAAAGTCAGCAGGGCTCCAAAAGGTACGCAGAGGTTTCTGCAATACTGATAAGTGTGGCATAAGCCATTATTTCTGAATCCCGCTTTCTTCTCTTACATACAGGTTCGGACACTCCTTTTAAATGGTGCTTCTCAGAGCTCATCACAAAAAACATTCAAAGTGCTAAACATGGGGAAAAAAAAAGGTATTAAGTTTTAAAAACTTTCAAAGACATCCTAGATATTGTCACTATACTTTCTGAAGGAAACGAGCCTCCTACCTCCTACCATGCTTTTGCCTAATTGTTCCTATTTCTATAGATTTCTGTCAATCTATTTGTATAGATTACTGTGTTTTGCAAATTGAGACTCCCCACAGCACCTGCAACATTGGGTCCCACAAATACAACAATATTTTGTTCAGGTGATCTTTGACATGCCCTACAGAGTATATACTTAATTTTTCCAATTTGAAGAAGGGAAAGAATGTTGCTGCATCACAAGTGTCTCAGAATTTTTTTCCATATGAATAAAACCAATAAGCTACCTAGATGGTGTTAATTTTAGCACATTCTAAGAGAGTTCAGTAACATGTTCTGGCAGACAGTAGCTGAATTACCTATTGGGCAATTCTTAGAAGAGATTTATTTAGATAGAAAGGGGTTTAATAATGGGTAAGTTGGTTATGTCTTGTATGATGCAAAGCAGTGCAAATTTGGTCACTTTCCATCATACAGTGCAAGAAAATGCTCTCAACTCCTCTATAGGTGCTTTAGGTCAAATACTACAATTACAATATTTGAGAAAGATAACAATATCCAATGAACAAATATCAACTCTGACAGCCTCCGTTTATGCAAAGTGATTGTATATGTGGTGATAACAAAATGATAGAGAAAATAATCTCTTTATTGCAAACATTGGTTATAGTATCGGTCATTAAGAATCAGGAAAAGGGCAGATATAGAGTGGCTATCTTTCAAAAGATGGGAAAGGAGGAGAATGACAAAGAATTATCTAGCAGTTAGTCTGTAACAAGATAGAAAATGGGAACCAAACATCAATATTCATTTCAAAGTATAGAGAGAATAGTAGGGAAGATTTAAAACCAAAACAAAATGAAACAAACAAAAAAACCAAATAAACAAAAAACCTGAAAACCCTAGCGAAATTCAGTTTACTCCTTTCATAGGGTAGATAGAGTAGTGTTATAAGAAAACAGACAGCAGAAATGAAAATGCCATATAAAGGTTTTGACACTCCATCCTTCCACAGAAACATTAAAAACACCCTCTGTTCACATTCAGTCACTAAAAAATAAATGTAAAATAAGTTAAAACATTTCTACAGAAGCAGCTGCTATAATTTATATTCCAAGAGGACTTGCAGATCAATCCTTTGAAACATTTTTGTAATCTGAATGATGAACTAAATGCAGCCCTTAGACCATTCACATATGGAAAACAGATAGGTAGAGTTGCAAACACTCTTCAGGACAGGATGAAAATCATTTTAATAGAGTGGAAAAAGGTCTGAGATCAACAAGATATTATCCAATGAAAACAAGTGCAAAGTATTATACTTCAGAAGTGAACAAATACAAAATTAAGAGTATCTACCAGACACCGGAAGAAAATGATGTCATGGTCTAGAGCAGACCTGCAGGCTTGATAGGAGTCAACAGCTTGATGCTTTACAAACGAGACAATATTCTAGTGCTAGTAAGACTGTCAGATGAAAAATACAGGATATAATAGTTCTACTAACTGTGATTATAGTTCAAGAAAGATTTAATAAACTTGGGTTGAGGAGAAGGAAGATGGTAGCTTTAAACTATCTCAAAAGGAATATTGTTTGGGCAAGGAACTTTATCTAGAACAAAAGAGTGTGGGACAGAAGGTCAATAGTATGATGTTAAAAGGTTTGTTATAAAAGTACCATTGATACATTATTTTCCTGAATGCACCAAGGCCAAGGCAAACAGTAATTAGTAGTCTTCATTGAAGCAAAACTTACATTCAAGATTGAGAAAAGCTTTATAACGATGAGAATGGGAACGTTGCAGCAGTATGTCTGAAGAGATGTAGTCTCTACTAGATTTCAACGGCTACAGATAGCCAAGGTGTATATATAGCCTCAACCTTTAGCAAAAGGACAGAATAGTTGAGCTATATTTCAAGTTCTGATTTATTAAATACTTCCTTGTTACTATATACAGCATTAAAAGAAAGAAAAAATTTTCTTCACTTATATGATTTCATAGAATCAAAATATAAATCTTATGTTAAATATCCACAAGATCATGAATTAATAGTATGTTATTTGGGCATACACTAAGTTATACAACCCACATGCACGCAGAAACAGATGTTTAAGCAAAAGATTACAAAGGAATCGCTGTATTTTTCGAAAGATATTGTTTTATACAGTTTGATACACCACACAGTTGAGAACAGTAATGTCATAATCAAATAGAGATTGTAAAAATTTTTATATATATTTAAAAGTACATTTCCCTTTCCCTAATTCTAAAATACTGACTTTCGTTACTCAACATGTTTTCTTAAGAAATCAGTATTAAATAGAATCATAGAATCATGGAAAGGGTTGGGTTGGGTTGGAAGGGACCTCAAAGATCATCTAGTTCCAACCGCCCTGCCATTCCACTAGATCAGGCTGTTAAAGCCTTATCTATCCTGGCCTTGGACACCAGGGGCATCCACAACTTCTCTGGACAACCTGTTCCAGTGCTTCACCACCCTCAGAGTGAAGAATTTCTTCCTTCTATCTAATCTAAATTTCCCCTCTTTCAGTTTAAAGCCATTACCCCTTGTCTTATCACTACATGCCCTTGTAAAAAGTCCCTCTTATCTTTGTTGTAGGCGCCCTTTAGGTACTGGGAAGGCTGCTAGAATATCTCTCCAGATCCTTCTCTTTTCCAGGCTGAACAACCCCAACTCCACTCAGCCTCTCTTCATAGGAGAGGTGCTCTAGCCCTTGCATCATCTTCATGGCCCTCCTCTAGACAGCTCCATGTCCTCCTTATGTTGGGGACACCAGAGCTGAACGCAGTACTACAGGTGGGATCTCACGAGAGCAAAGTAGAGGGGCAGAATCACCTCCCTTGACCTTCTGGACACACTTCTTTGGATGCAGCCCAAGATATGATTGGCTTGTGGGCTGCAAGCGCACATTGCCGGCTCATGTGGAGCTTCTCATCAATCAGCACCCTCAAGTCCTTCCCCTCAGGGCTACTCTCAATCCATTCTCCACCCAGCCTGTATTTGTTCTTGGGATTGCCCTGACCCACATGCAGGACCTTGCACTTGGCCTTGTTGAACTTCATTAGATTCTCACAGGCCCACCTCTAAAGCCTGACAAGGTCCCTCTGGATGGCATCCCTTCCCTCCAGCGTGTCCAGAACACCACACAACTTGGTATCATCTGCAAACTTGCTGAGGGTGCAGTCAATCCCACTCTCCATGTCACTGACAAAGATGTTAAACAGTGCTGGTCCCAATACCAACCCCTGAGGAACACCACTTGTCACTGGTCTCCACTTGGACATCAAGCACTGACCGCAACTCTTTGAGTGTGACCATGCAGCCAAATAAATCAATAATACTTTGAAACTTATTTAATATTCACTGTCATTTGCTTTTATGTGTTATAAGGCACAGAGATGAAAAATTCATGATAACATATCATACTAGAAAATTGGATTTCAAATTGAGACAAATGATATGCAAATAAGTGATCAAAATTCAAACAAAAAGAGCAATTATTAATTTAGTAAAATTAAAAAATAAAAGCAGAGGGGACAAAAAAAGATAATAGAACAACTGTTTGATGGATGGTAAAAATGGATTAGTCTTTAAAGCATCAAACCTCTTGCAGAAACAACATTATTAGTTCTACCTTTTAATATTAATAGATCAGGCTGTAATATCTACAACTATGATTTTTAGAAACAAGTTAATTTGCAATCAACATTGACTGTGATTATAACTAGTGTCTGTTATAAAGTGCCAAAGGCATAATTCGACCTAGGAAAGTTAATCATTGCTAGTACTGCAAGAGGGAGGGGGAAACCCTAGGCGTATGCATAATTAAAGAAAACATGTGCAGATTAATATAGAATGCATCAGGTATAACAAGTTTTTAAGTTCCACAGAATAGCTGTGTACCTGCCTGCTCTTCTCTAGAACTTCTTTTTTATGATAAGAAATATTAGAAGACAGAGCAAATGCTTTAAGAGTTGCAAGCTAGTTTCCCCATTCAAGACTTTTAAGAAAGTCAATGATTGATCTTTATTATCCACACATCCCTAGAAGCTGTAGTAAAAGCATATCCCAGGTCTACAGGAAATATAAGCATAAAGCTTTTCCCATATCTCTTCTTGCACACAAACTTTGCTGTTGGGTAGAACCTGTACAAAAGGGAACATCCCAGCAGAAGGAAAGGTCAGTACTAAGCATATTTTAGAACAGTATTTCCATGTGCTCCAGAAGTGGGAATATGCAAAGGAATATTGTATTGCTCGTGTATGCATTTACTGTGAATGTGGTTTTGGTTTGGTTTTGTTTGGGTTTTTTAATATAAATTTGATGTGAACAGTCAAATTAGAAATGCTGCACATTGGGGCATAACATAAATACACATCTGACCAAAAGGATGTCTGGAAACTATGGATGGAAGGGTAGTTCATTTAACTATGAACTTCCATTAAAGTGAGAAAATACTTTAGAGAAAAATAGAATAATCTAGTTACGCTGTCTGATGCATAATAATTCACATTGTACATTTAAATTTATTGCAAGAGAACCTATCTTTAAAAAGACAAATGGTCCTTTGAGTTTATACGGAATACTAAAATGAAGCTTGTAGTGATGATGAGGGTAGTTTATTTGATTCAATGCCTAAAACTCTAATAGATTTTTATGACAATGAAGGGTAATATGCAAGAATGTTTTTATATTTTTTTCTGAGACTTTTTCTTGTACCATATGTAAACTCACCTGCAACAGGGTATTTAGTTAATAAGCTACAGTTTATATCTTAAATAAAGTAAGCATTATTTAGTGTTCTCAGTGAGTCACAAAGTAGGTGAGAACTCTTGATGTTTTTATAGGAACGCCATTAAAGAAAAACGATTCAATGACCTAAGCAAAATAACTCAGTGCTCATAGCTTCAATTACTTTAAAATGTTACAAATTTTCACTATGTTAAAATTATTGTATGAGTTATGGTCATATCAATCACAGAAAAACATTTTTTAAAAGGATTGAAAGATGTTAAAATAGTAAACCTTTGACACTGAGAGACTGGAGAGAACAAGAGCTAAGTGATGTTCACTCTGAGTAAAGATCTGATGCAAAAGTTACAGGAGTCCTGATAATGTTAGAAGAAGTGTAAGCTGTCTCAAATGCTGCAGATGTTCACAGAAGACTTTGCAGCAGTTTTAATGTACACCTTTTTTCCACTTTAAAGTTTAATCTTTTCTTAAAAAGGATGAAATTATTCAAAGTGTATAATGTATTGCAACTGTTTTGGTAAGTTGTGAATCCATTTTATTCTGTCAGCACTCCTGAAAATAACAAGTTCAGTATTGTAAAGTACATTCCATATAGCTGTATAGTGCTTCATATGTGATGTTTTCTACTCAAAAAAGAGTTTGATTTAATTGGTAAAATAATGCTTTACATTCACTTAGACTCAGTTTTTCTTCTGTTTGATCCAGGAGAAGTACAAAGCAATAAAGCTGACAGTTGTTCATCTGCAATATGTTAGAAATTCTTCAAAAATTTACTATCAGAGAATACAAAAGATTCACAAAAGTGGAAAACAAAACTATCAGTGGTTTGCATAGAAATGTGGACCTTTTTAAAAAATACCTATATATATATATGACTCCATTTTGTTGTTTCTTTTTTTTAATTTAGAACTTTTATGTTAAAGAAACCTAAGGTTTGGTACTTCAATATAGACTACCCATTATTTATTTAAATTTATTTAAATTAATATGATAATATTCAATAGTATTCATTGCAAACTTCATCAGTATTTTGGAGTAAAATTTATTTGGAAATTATAGATACATCTCATGAAAGTATTACTACAAGACAGTAATAAAATATTGTAGTGTAAAGATGAAATAAAATAACCTTAAACAGAATTGGTGTCATTCAAAAGAACATACCAAAACAAAAACATTTAAGACTCAGATAGAAGAACTGCTAGAAAGTCTATCATGACTAAAATTTTACAGAATTATTGAGACTATTTCTGATAAGAAACGTGGCATTTATTTTGTAGGAAAAGTATGGCAAACCTTGGTTGCATGCTTTAATGTGTTCTCTTACATGTAACTGAGACATTAAGAACATAGGAACTGAAACCTGATGCATTGTGCCAGGCAAGGAAGTGCAGAGAAGCTGTTAGGTCTGAGTCTAAAGAATGGTCTTTGGAATAGTATCCAGATCCTTACTTGTTTTTCTTCTCTGCATTCGGAAAATAAATAAATGAAAAATAAATAAATAAATTTGCCATCTGTTGTCAGTGATGAGATCTACCGATAGAAAACAGTGTTTCATTACCTCTGACAAACTCTTTCATTAGCTGCTGTTACCAAAGTTTAGGTAGTGACCTAGCCAAATGTCGAAGATGGGTCATCAAACAGAAATACCCTGTGGGAAAAAAACAGACAAACAAGACTCATTAATAAGCAAGTAGCTTCTCATAGAGCACAAACTTAATGACAGGTTAATGATCTTATCAAAACTAGTTTCTTTTATACAAAAACATACACCGAGAGAGAGAGAGAGAGAGAGAAATATTACTATAAAAAAGCCTTGAATAAGTGAGGTCAAGTATCAACACGACACTAGACTGGAAGAGCGACTACCCTTTTTCCCCATTTCCAGGGCTTCTCAATGTGAACTGCTTTAAGGTGGATCGCATAATCATCATTTTCTAAAGACCAGGGCCTACTAACTTGAGGGAGGTTAAGATTCCCAAATGAACATGAAAGCTAAAAAAATTAAAGGTAGTAAGAATCTTCAGTTTCACTCACCTTTTCAGTTAATTCCTGGCAATTTTACTAAAGCAAGAGTCTAGAATATTCAATAATGTATTTTTACAGTAATAAAAGACTTCAAAGTAATGTTTGCAGGACTAATAAAAATAAAAGGATTTAAAAATGTGTAGGTTTTGGGGTTTTTTTCCCAAACCATATTAACTGTTCTCAAAGTTTGAGCTCCTTCCAAAATACATGGAAGTCTCTGCATGCGTCGCTATGGTCATTGGCACTTTTGGGCTGATCTGGCAAGAAATTTTTTGTTCTGAGTATAAAAAAAATGTGCCAAATATTTGGTTATAAAATAGTCATTATAGATAAGTATAGGGCTATACCTTTCCTATTTAATCTAAGATGGTCAAGGTAAAATACCTACGCGAATATTGGAGGAAAAATAGTGTGTTAGATCCATAACACTCATTAACAATGCAGCTAGAAAACATTAAATTTTTATTTAAAAATCTGAGAAAAAGACCCCACATAGTAGACTATCAGGGAAATTAGAAAAATATGTTTATTGTCAGCATATTTTATTTTCTCTGGGTTAGTAAAATCTATATAGGAAATTTTTCTAGAAACATTTAATTTCACAAATAGAGTATGACATCAGAAATTGCAGCTTTCATTTTTTTATTTTATTTTTTAAAGAAAATTTGATATCACTTCAAATAAATCCTGGTTTATCAATAGAAAGCTGCCTACATTTAATATATTACAACAAATGTAAATTTATATGGAATTTTTCCCTCTTTTGAAATCAAACATATTAGTGTTACTTTGTATTCAAATAAATATTAAACAGCTGTGGGTTCGTGTGTTTTTGTTGCGTTTTTTTTAATTATTATTTTTAATTCAATATAAAAGAAGAGGAATTAGTTTAATATGAGAGTATTACATTTATTTTAGTCATTTTAAATCATGATTTTTTAACCTGTTTACGGAAACTGCCTTATGGCTCCCTTAATGGTATGTCTTCCTGTGCAGAAAACAGAAAGAGATAAAAAAGGCTTTAAAACATAGGGACTAAAATGAAAACAAGTTTCATTTACAAAATCCAAATCAGCATACTGACCTAGATTATTTTTCTTTAAGAGAGCTTGTAAGGAGAAAATCCCACTTCCAATCCACCAAATCCACCTTCCTTTGGTGTTACCAAACAAAACACCATTGATTTTACTATTAGAGAAAAATAGAAAAAAAAAACAACAACCCACTCTTTTACCACATCGTGATAGATCAGAAAGACAGATTTGGAAACAGTTATTTGCCTCTAGGACAAATTTGAAAATAAGCGATTTAATGATTTCACTGCTACTTTAAGGAAGCTGAACTTTGGAAACAAAACTTACGTCATTTGGAAACCTTCTTAGTATTTAGGATTCCTTCTTAACATGTCCCTAGAGATCTTTAAATCTTTTGAAAAAATACCATCTCCCACATACAATCCGATTTTGAAGAAAAGCATATGTTATGTTTTAAAAGTTAAACAGATAGGCAGCCCATTGGGACACTAGCAGTCATCATCTTCTGTACACCTAGGACAGCTGCAGATACACTGTCTGTCACGGCTGGCTAATAAATGTTCTGTAACTGGTCCTAATATGCTGCCTGGGGAAGAAAGAACAGTGCACTAGCGAAAGCCTCAGGGTTTGAGAGCATCCTCCCTCCATAGCATCACTATAATTTAATAATAGCAGTGTGGTGTGACCCCTAACAAGATCAAGTGAAAAGAGATAAGCAGAAGAAAAGAAATTCTCGCTTAAAACTCGTGAATTCATTAGATAAAAACGAAGCTTCACTGCTATGTCTCCACAAGTTAATGCCATGTGAGCTTAAGAATTTGAAAGGCTGTTATAAAAAAAAAAGGTCCAAAAGGGCAGTTAAGAGAATTAAAACCTTACATGGATCGTGGAGACTTCTTAAGAAAGCACTATTAGAAGCGTAGGACAAATCTATACCACTCATAAAGTCCTGAGAAAAGAAGCAAGCATGATTAAAAGGAAGGGGCAAGGGGAGTTATTTGAAAGCAGTCTTCAAAAAACTGGGATCATGTCCATGAAGACAACAGAAGAAAAGTAGTATCTGGAAAGTTAAACAACTCCATAAAGCTGAGTGAAAGAAGAGCTTGAAGTACAACTAGCAAAATACATAAGAATTAGTAAATCTTTCTTTAAATACATCGAGAGCAAGAAGCAAGACTTCAAATCCCATAGATTACCAGGGCATAAAGGAGTCTCAGGAAAAATAAGTTCACAGCAGAAAGCTGAACAAGCACTTTGTGGCTTGTTTGCCGTGGAAGAACACACAGATTTTTCTGACAAGAACACCCCACCTACCTTTCTTCTTTTTTTCTTTTTTAATTTTTCTTTTTCCTTTTCTTTTTCTTTTTATTTTATTTTTTCTTTTCTTTTTCTTTTATTTTATTTTTATTTTTTTTTAATTTTTATTTTTTCTTTTTTCTTTTTTTCTTTTTCTTATTCTTTTTTCTTTTTTCCTTTTCTTTTTTTTTTCTTCTTTTCTTTTTCTTTTTTTTTCTTTCTTTTCTTTTTCTGTTTTTTTTTTCTTTTTCTTAGAGAAGGATTCAGAAGATATGTTTCAACTTGAAGCTCCCCTAGGAGATGTTACAGACAAAACAGACAGTAATGAAGAGGCCAGGAAGAGATATAAGTTTCATCCAAGGCCTTAGAGATCTGATGGCAAACAGATGAACCAGAAGATGTGACGCACAATCTCTCTCTAAAACCTATGAGGTACCTGAGGAGTGGAAAGGAAGTGCAAGAAGATATTTAGCCACAAGTGCGTGAAGGCTGGCAGAGTACTCAAAGTACTATTCATGTTTTCCTTAGGCACCTGCTTTTGATGATAGGACCGGATGAGAAGGATGTTTGATTCCATTCCACTGATAGGACAAGGGGAAATAGGTTTAAGTTGAAGAAAAGTTTTAGATTAGATCTTAGGAAGAAATTGTTCAGTACAAGAGTGGTGAGACTTTGAAATAGATTGCCCAGAGAAGTTGTGGATGTCCCCTCCCTGGAGGTGTGCAAGGCCACGTTGGACAGAGCCTTGAGTAGCCTGCTCTAGTTGAGAGGCGTCCCTGCCCATGACAGGGAGGTTGGATTAGATGATCTCTAAGGTCCCTTCCAGCCTATGCCATTCTATGATTCTGTGATTCTATCATTCTATGATTTCAGAACTGCTTCTCTCTTGTTCTTGGATATGATGGGAATGACTGTTTAAGTATTATCAAAAGTTGTGAAAAACATGTTAAATGCCATGCTAAGCTAGCCATTACACTAGCCACAAGAGCAAATAAATGTAGTTTGGCATCCTACATATTAGAAACTGTAGTTCAAATACCAGGTTTTGTTAAGCAGTTTGCTTTAATCTAAGCAAACACCAGAAGTTTCTGAGGTCTGGGGCAATAAACTTCCTACCTTCGTCTAAGCCATGTACAGAGTTCACATGTAGTAATGATGCTTTCTATCAAGCTACAGAACTTACACACAAAGTAACCCTCCAAAGACATGCAAATATATTGTCTTAGAGAATCTCTAGCTTCTATAGGTCAATTAAAACTAGGCAGTCATCTTTAAGCCCCATGGAGGCTTAATCAATAGGGTTACCTTAATCGATAATAATTTATTCCCAGAAACAACAATGGAATATAGGACACATCTTTGATGTTTGATCCCATACCTACTGAAAGGGAAGACATTCATTGACTTTAATATACTGTTTAAGTCTCTGTTTCACTATCAACACTGCTCTAACACTACTACAAATGTCGCTTAACAGATATCACTCAACATGATAATCATTACAGAGCTGTCTTTTGAATGATGCAATTGAAAATGGAGAAAACTACAGATTTATGTCAAGAGGTGGGTGGTAAATATTGTTGAATTCCTGTAAGTTTGTCTGAAACTCTGGGTTTTAAATCCTCACAATCTTGATCTGGCTACAAATGTGAACCGGTTTCATTGGAGTGTCTTCACAGTTATGCTTATGCATAAACCAGAGAACTACAGAAGTGCAGATGAAAAAATAAGGCAATGGAAACACCTTATTACTTCTAAACTTGAGAATGTTCTGATATTAAATTTTGCAGAGATTCAGCTTGTGGTTTTCTGAGGGACTAACATTACACTGCTTATTTCAATCCTAGGATCTTTATAGGTCAGTTGTTCCCTATTAGGTTGGGAGTAGAAATCTCTTCAATTAGCTGCGAAGACTAATGGGCTGATTCCTCATACCAGACAGATTCTATGAGATGGTTGTCTCAAACTGTTTTCAAAATAGCATTTCCAAGGAATTGCTCTTTAAAAAAGAGGAGGTTCTCTACTTGAATAAAAGGGATTGTACATTTTCATTTCATAGCAGTATTTTTAGGATTACAAGAAGTAAAGCTGGCATTAAAAAATATAATTTGAATAATTGTCATTCAACTCTGAAACAATAATACTTAAGATACCAGTTGAAAATGGACAGAGTAACCTCACAGCTACCTAAATCCAGGATCTGACTCTCTGAGCTTCCTTTTAACTATTTTCTAATCCTGAAGGCATTAGAATTCTGCAAGCACTTAAATCATCCAGATCTCAGAACCTAGTTGCAAGTTCCAAAATGCACCAAATTTAAAAATGAATAATGTGGATCTTTACGTTTAGCAGCATCTACAGCCTAGGTCATTTCCTAAATCCCTATGTCCCAGAAGCACTTGATATGGTGGGAACATTCAAAGTGTAAACTTACCACCAATAACTTTCACTCATGAACATATAGTGTTAGCAGGCAAAATTGCATAAGCAGCATGGGGCAAAGATGAGAAGAAGACCTACAGAACTGCATTTGTTGGATGAAAAGTCCTTACATACATGATGTAAATACTCTGTATTTTAGTTAAAACAACTCTTAAGAGGTAGATTATGTGGTTTTGAATATATTAAGCAGAAGACATCTGAAACAAAGATTCTCATATCTTAGATGAATGCAATGAGATCCAAATGACTGCATAAAAGAACAGTTTTGGTACTCAGAGTTAAGTGGAAGAGAGTTTAAAAAGCACCCTCTCTCCACCACTTTGTTTTGCTGAACATCAGTAACTGTCTGCCTGATAATTGTGAGGTGTCTACATTCTTGCCACTCTGCAGAGTTCTCTCTTAGGCAAGAACAACTTCCAAACAACATAAGGATCACAAATATGTGATATATATGGTATATACCTATATGTATATTATATGTATATAAGTTTCCACTGGACAGGCTAGAAAGAAATGTAATAAAATCTACTGAGAGTCTGGAACCTGAAAAGAGAAGGATATATACTTAAAAATTAAGCAGTACAATCGAAGTATCTCACACATTTGTTTAATTTCCTTTTACAATATTTGTACTTTGTGTATTTTAGAAACACAGGAACTCATCCTGACCCCTTTATACAGCATAAAGTTCAACATAGTCTGAAAGCTGACTGTGGACTTTGATGATTTGTATGACACTAATAAAAAAAAAGTAACTACAGTTTTGGCAATATATATGTTATAAAATTCACTCTAGGCTAATTTTTATATATATATACATACACACACACATATATACACACAGAAAGTTATTTCCAACTTCAGTTTGTTGCGACTACAACAGCTCAACTCCTTTTCAAGACACAGCATTGTCATTGTCACTTTCTTTTTCCTTTTTTTACTCTTTGTTAATTTACCGTAGAAATATTTTAGCAGTCATTTAGATTGCCTCACAATGACGAACACTACTATTAATTGATCAATCACTTGGATTTAAAAATAAATGATGCTTTAAGACTCTCTTAATCCTAAAAAAAATAAATGCAAATCATTGGCAGTCATCTGATAATAATCCTTTCCAGGTAACCCAGAGAAATATAGAAAGTAGAGCTCAACAGCAACCTTGATAGCTGATACAGTGTTTGCTTTTTCTGTTTGTTGAGAGGTATGTTTGAAAATAGTCCAGATTTCTAGAGAGCTTAAAATATGAGCATCTAATACAGACAGATCCTGTATACCTCACTATAAATTTCATAATTACAGTGGGATTATTATTTTTGTCCTGAGAAAGAAAATGCTTACATAGTATACTGTGACAGATACTATGTCCATTTTCTGAGCATCTGATAGGATGCATGTCCGCCTTGATCCAAGAACTATGTGACCATATTAATGCATGTCAAATCTGAGCTAAAATACCCTGTTTCTCAGTGTGGTTTATCTTCATAGACTCTATGCCCAAGATCCTAATGCAGTCATGACTTTTTTTTTTCAGCTCTATATGTGGTTAGAATGAGCTTACAAATACCTGTGGAATACCATGTAGATAAAGCCAGGTGAGTTTCTTTAACAAACTGTCGTGGGTTAGGCTGATCCGGCAACTAAACACCACGCAGCTCTCCCACCCCAGTAAAATGGAGAGGAGAAAAATGTAGCAAAAGAGCTGAGGATCGAGACAGGAACAGAGGAGCACCCACCAACCACGGTCCCAGGCAAAAGAGGCTTTTTCTTAATGCAAAACTATTTATTAACAGCTACCTACAAAGAGAAAAGCAAACAAAAATGGTTACTTAAGAGAATAACAAGAAAACAAGGCCAGGTCTTAAAAACAACACCACTCCCCCCCTTTGCCGTCTCTTCCCGGCTCTACCGCCTCCCCCCAGCAGCACAGGGGGCAGGGAATGGGGGAGTGCAGGTCAGTTCATTCCAAGTTGTTACTGCCACTTCTCTTAAAGGAAAAGGAGTCCTTACACCATTGTCCCTTGATCCAGCGGATCCCCTACTCATGGCGAAAGCGTGAATCCTACCCGCTGGGGGGCAAATCCTTACCCCATCGGATTTGCCCCAAGTGTGGGCTTTACCAGTCCCGGACCTTTAAGGAGCTGTAGCCACTCGCTCTGGCGTGGGTCATCATAGAGACTTTAAATGCGCTCCGGCGTGGGTCGTGTCGTCGTATCGACCTTAAATGCGCCTCCGTACAGACTTAGATGCGTAAATGCAAAATGCGTAAATGCGCCTCGACCTGTGCCCATGATTCACAATAGTCTCAGGCTCAAGCATCTCCTTTAACAAAGCACCTCCCCATCGGCGGGGGTCATCCCACGGACTCTAGATGCGTACCGTACTCAGGCTCTGGCATCTCTTCTCGACGTGGGTCCTCCACGAGCTGCGAGTGGGTCTCTGCTTGCTCCACCGAGGACTGTTTGCAAAGGGGCCGCGTGCAAGGGGGACTCAGCCGCGGCACACGTTGTTCTGTTCCATCTTCACTGACCTCTTATCTGTGTGGCTGTTTCTCTTAGATTTCAGTCCTTTCTGGGTGAACTCGGCCCGGTGGGCGCCGCGGGAGTGGGCCTCTCCCCGAGTTCCCCAAGCGCCTCCGCCGCCGCCATCCTCGACGGGGTGGGCACCGGCACGGGGCAGGCACCGGCACGGCCCGGCCCAGGCCGCCGGCCCGGCTGGGAGCCGGGAGCGGGGCAGTACCCCTCTCTCCCTTCTCCTTGCTCCTGGGCAAAGGCACACCTTTCCGGTTCCTTTCTCCCGACATAAATAGGGCAATTCGCAGAGGCGCCAATTGGCTCAAGCCCCGAGGGGGACGGGAGTCCGGTGTGATGGGCAGCTTCTGCCACCCGGACCTCCCCCCCCCACTTCAAACCATAACACAAAATTTCTGAAATATAGATGTATAGTAGGGAATACACTGGGACATAGCTTGGTTCAGTCAAATAACGAGCAATTGCAGCCACTGGACTTTTTTTTATTTTTTTACAGATATTTATTGATTGTTATGTGAGTGCATCTCCCTTCTCTCTTCCTCCTTTTTTCTTCCCACTCACAGAGATTTTAGTACAAGAAAGGAGAAGACTGTGTAGGAAAGATTTGGGGAAAGACCTTGAAATTCAGTTTGTTTCACAAAAAAGTTTCAAGAACATGAATACCCAGGTAAATTTTTCTCTGTGTGTTACCCTGTCAGTGGAACACATTATACCAAAAGGCAGTCTTACGTCTGCAAATCCAGATTGTTTATGTTCCTGGAGAATCGTCCTTAGCCTGTTCGTTTCAATATACTCTTGAGGGTCTTGCTTCTAGGATGAGACCTGGGTCTATGCATCTTGGAGGTAATACAGAGAGGTTGTGAAGTCTCCATCCTTAGAGACATTCAAAAATCCTCTGGACATTGTCCTGGACAGATGGCTCTAGGTGGCCCTGTTTGAGCAGGGTGATTGGATCAGATGACCTCGAGATGTCCCCTTCAGCTGCAGCTATCCCACAATTCTGTCATCATTAGCCTTGCCAGAAGTCTTATATTCTGATCCAGTTCAATGCTTTTTAAGAAAAATTGAGGGCATATAAAGTACAGTGGTATTTATTTTTCATTTGCAGTGATGTGTGTGGTAACAGCATGAGTAGCAGCAGGAAATAAACACCTCCGACTACTTAATAAATTAGTGGTAACCATATTTATTTGTCTGTACTGGGCTTATGTGGTGGGCTTTTGGTAGGAGGGGAGGGGCTGTCCCTGTAAGGAGATGAGACAAAATTCCTCCGCTCCAAAACTGGTCGGACCCACCTCTGGACAGGGCTGAGCCAACCAGCACCTCTGCGAATACCATATTTAAGAAGGGGACAAAGGGACCCACAACAGGCAGGACCTGCATTGCGGAGAAGGGGGAGGCGGAGTGGGGCTGGCTCCCCCACAGCCCCCGCTTCCCACATGGGCAGCTGCTCGTGTCGGGCTGCCACCATGGGACTGGAGATGGCCGTGGTGGCGCGGCTGGGAGAGCTGTGCAGCACCCCGCTCCCATGGTTTGTTCATCAGGCCAGTTGGGCCCAGTGTGGCTGAGGTGGAGAGAGGATGGAGATCTGAAAGAAATGGCCACGCAGACCCCAGGTCAGTGAAGATGGAGCAGGGGGAGGTGCTGGAGCTGGGATTCCCCTGCAGCCCACGGTGAGATGGCAGCAGCCCCTCTGCAGCCATGAGAGAAACAGGGGAGCAGAGATCCACCCACAGCCCGTGGAGAAGCCCACACTGGAGCAGAGATGTCTGCACCTAAAGAAGCTCACAGAGAATTGTTTCTGTGGGAAGGACCACCCACACTGCTGGAGACTGACAGTGCAGTAGAGATGCATCTGCAGACCATGAGAAAGGACTCCATGCTGGAGCAGGTAGCTGTACCCTAAGTAGCTGTGACTCTGTGAGAAAAGCCCACGCTGGAGCAATCTGATGGGTACAGATTGCATCCTGTGGGAAGGACTCACGCTGGAGAAGTTTGTGGAGAACTGTTTCCCATGAAGAGGGGCCCCACCCTGGAGCAAAGGAAGAGTGTAAGGAGTCTTCTCCCTGAAGAGGAAGGAGTGGCAGAAACAACGCGTGACAAACTGACTTGCAACCCCCATTCCCCATTCCCCTGTACTGCTGAAGGGAGGATGTAGAGCTGTGAAGAAGGAAGGGGTGGAGGGAAAGTGTTTTTAAGATCTGGTTTTGTTTCTTGTTATCCTCTCTGAATGGATGAAATGGAATTGATCTGCCCCCTAGTCAAGTCCATTTTGCCCAGGGCCATGGTTGGTGGGTGATATCTCCTTGTTCTTATCTGGACCCTCAGGCCCTTGGTTACATTTTTCTCTTCTGCGTCCCACTGAAGGAGGAGTGAGCAAGTGGCTGCTTCATAGCTTAGCTGCTGCTGGGTTAAATCACAACATTGTCTCAGTCAGTTTGTTGATTTCACCTGTGATACTGTTTTATAAGTGTTCTTTTCTGCTCCCAACTTACTTATTACTCCTTACAAATACATTGCATTGCAATACTTTCACATGCTTCTAAGCCTATGCTATAGTGTCAGAACTCTCCTTCTCTTTGAGAATCTTTTTAGTCTGGTTCATTTGTGTATGAGTTTTTGTGCTGCAGAGAGATTCCAGTCAAAATTACATTAGTAATTGTATTAGAAATTGTAATGTGTCATGCTTCATGATTACTCTTCATTTTCATCATTAAAAAGAAACAGATAATCATAATGAAGTTTTTATTCAGTTAGAGTGCAGGCCAGTGTCAGAGCTAAGCAGAAAGAAAGGAAGGACAAGATCTCATTACAAGTCCCACTGCGGTTGGAATATGGCCCCAACTCTGGATCGTGAGTGGGTCAGTATTAATACATCTGACCTGTATCTTGGATAAATTACAAGAGCTGCAGGCACTAAAAGCAAAGCAAGCTGTAGCACTGCACACTAACCTCCCTTTCCTGGAATCTCTCTTCAGTAATAATAAATATCTTAAAGACAGAAAGTGGCTTTATTCACTAAGTAAAGACTTCAGTGTTAACGTGGCATAACAGGTTCAAATCTCTATTGTGGAAAAGTAAAACAAAGAACTCAAAAGGAACGTCCTGATCAGATAAACTCTCAGAGTGAAGACTTGAGATAGAAAAAATAGGCCTCCTTGCTGTAATACACAGCTCTTTATTATTTAAGCCTCTGCTGAGCATTCTCCACTTCTCTGATTCCCTGATGAATGCAACAGTGAGAGCATCAGATGAAAGTCGTTTCTCTGACAGAGACAGCTTGTATCTAAAAATATTTTGCTTCTTGAGTATGATTGACAGAATGAACAAAGAGATGACTTGAAAATTGTTTATCGATATTTCTCTAACAGAGACAGTTTGTATTTATAAATATTTAACATCTTAGCTGAAATATAAGCATGAATGGAAAACAAGTTAAGAGTTGGGCATGCAGTATCTGGCAATAAACTAATTACCATTATAATCAATTATATGACTGAAATACTCTGCATTTTCAATAGAACATTAGCTAAATGAGCTTTGAGAAGTGATTTGCTGAATTTGTTAATCGAAAGTGTTTAGTTTATTATTTTAATCTGGACAAATGTAACAGCAGCTTTTTTCCTACTTTGATTCCCTCACATCTTGAAATGCTTCAGTTCCTTTCAAAATGCAGACATATGCATACTTAGATGAAAGAAATGCTAAGAAAGTTAACTGGGAATTTACAGGATTAATGTAAAAGAAACCGGAGACAAGTTTTCTAGAAGGATTGTTTCCTCCAGGTGCAGAAATATGCACAGTCCTTGCAGCCATTTTGTCCATTTGAACTTTAATGTACAACGACTTAGGCTGTCATCCCAACACGGAAAATTGGTCCTGCTTCCAGCCATGATGTTTCCAGTAAGAAGATACTTGGCTGACAAGAAAGCAGCAAATTCTAAAATAGGGTCTTCTGCAGGACAGGTTCCATGCAGGTAAAGGGAAGGACTCCGTGTTTTGGAACTGCTGGGAGTCCACCCCCATGAGACAACTGTTGTACAAAACTTGCTATTGAACAGGCTGATGTGTAGCACAGATTCCTTAACACAAAATATCTGCTCTCTTCAGAAATGGATTTTTGACTTTTTTTTTTCTTTAAAAAAGAAATGTAAGAGGTTCTGGTTTTGTATACAAACGAAAAATTGATGTACACCAGATGTTTGGGAATCTTGGTTGACATTCTGTGACTGAGCTTACAATAAGTGGTCTTTCCCAGTTTTAAATAAATCTTCCAATGATCAGAGTAGCAGCAGCATTCTACAAATGTTCAGTTGTGCTCTGTATGATGCACGGAAGAAGAGCTGACAAGTCACTAAGTGAGCTCATATGGCACAACTTTATGCAGACCTATGAGGTAAGGCCCAGATGGACTACAAATATTGAGTAGGGCATTTTGTTACTGGACCCAACAATACTGCTTTCAAATCCACACTGACTTCTCATCTTGGTTATTTGTTGGCTTTTACAGGGTTCAGGATAGTTCACAGACACTATGAGGATGTTGCTTGAATATCAAACCATTTGGGACGCTGAATTCCATTAACCATGATTGAGACACTATAGGTGTTGCCACAGCTAGTCCATCATCTCTACGGATTTCAGAATAATCTATGAAGGGCTCTGTGTGTAGTGATACACAGATACAACTTCAAATTGGAATTTACAAAACCAGATTAGGTGCCTAAATTCCCTCACAAGTTGTATAAAGAGAGTTAAGTGCTTACCATTAAAATTTAGTTTCCTGATTGGATACATTATAGCAGAAGGGATTTTTATACCTTGTCTGCACCTAGAGTACTTGCTGAAGCCGAAAGCAAAATGCTTGTGTGAGTGTGCAAAACACAGTACAAAATCTCTTCCTAGAATAAAAACCTGCCTCTTTTCCTCTGAGCACAGATGGCTGCTCATTTTCAGTGCAATTCAACGGATCTCTTTTGTGTGAAATCACTCAGCTCCAACTGGAAGAAGAATCCATCACCTCTGCACAGCCCAGAGACAGGTAAGCAGAGTACTCTTGGAAATGAATGTTGGGCTGGAGGTGGGTAGGAGGGGGAGTGGATTCATACAGGAATCCTATAGAAGTTCATGGGTGAATGAAACGCCTCTTCCTTTTCTCCTCTGAATTTCAGTGAAAGCTTCTTTTCAAAATAGAACAAAAAGAGAAGGAAACATAAGACTTGCTCAAAACATTTCTCAAAGTAGCAGAAAACTCTCACCTTTTCTTCCATCACAGGACACACCATGCTTGAATCAACAGGGAAAAGACTGATTTGCGGAGAAAAGGTAATCTCAAAATTCTTCTTGTGTTCTCTCAGACTTGGAGAGAGCCTTATTCTTTTAAACCATTAGCTATTTAAAGCATTGATTATTTAGTACTTACTGATCCTAAAACAGAGCAGATCCTATAGTACAGCCCACAAATGGAAGTTGGAGTCAAAGCCTATGTCGACAAAAACTTAATATATAACAGCAATGTATGTAGTACAAGGCCTGGATTCTATTTCATCCATCTGTGAAGCATGCAGATCTGAAAATACTCTTTTCCTAATACATTTCACACAGAGAAACAGCTTCCATGGAAGAATTGAGGAAGATTTATCTAGTTGGCATTTGGATCATTCACCTGGAACACAGGAGATACATATTCTATCCTATGCTATCCTATTTGATTAGATCAAACTGAAATATTTGAGTAAGTCAACTGCACTTCCTTTCCCTTTTTCTGTTTACCCCCAAGGCCTTTGCTGAAGCTGGTCTAGTAGCTAAACTCTGAGGCCAGGATCAAGCAATACAAACAATAGTCATCCTAAGAAGTATGATGAGATCAACGCATAGCTGCACAAGACTTAAAGAATTTAAGAATTTCTTGTGTTCAAGAAGAGTCCTTCAGGCAGCAAGAAAAAAATCACTGATGATAATGGATAAATTTGAAACAACTTCAGATGGGAACTGAATACAGGAAATAAATATGTAAAGTTTAGGGCAAAGCAGTTATCGTGTGGCATCCACAACTCGCATGTCAGTCTGTGGATCCAGTCGTGCAACCCAGGCAAAAACTTTTAATGAAGTCCACTATGTCTTCCACACAGTTCATTATGAAGTAATGTAGATCTGATGGTGTCGTGGTTTTAGGCCGATCCGACAATTCGTGGTTTTAGGCTGATCCACGCAGCTGCTGTCCCACTCCAGTAAAGTGGAGAGGATTAAAATATGATAAAAGGACTGAGGGTCGAGACAAGAACAGAGGCAACACCCACCAACCATGGTCCTGGGCGAAACAGACTCAGCTTTCTGAAAGCAAAACAATTTATTAACAGTTACTTAAAGGATAAAGACAAGCAAAACCAGTTACTTAAAAGGATAAAAAGAAAACAAGGTCAGATCTTAAAATCAACACCTCTCCACCCCCCTTGCCTTTTCTTCCCAGCTCTACCTCCTCCCCCCAGCGGCGCAGGGGGCAGGGAATGGAGGAGTGCAGGTCAGTTCATTCCATGCTGTTACTGCCGCTCCTCTCTTAAAGGAAGAGGAGTCCTTACACCCTTTTTCCCTTGTTCCAGCGGATCACCTACTCACAGGGAAAAAATCCACAAACTTCTCCAGTGTGAGTCCTACCCGCAGGATGCAATCCTTACCCCATCGGGTTGCTCCAGTGCAGGCTTTACCACAGTCTCGGATTCTTAGGGAGCTGTTGCCACTCGCTCTGGCGTGGGTCGTCTATATGACTTTAAATGCGTCTCCATACAGACTTCAAATGCGTAAATGCGTAAATGCATCTTGACCTGTGCCCATTATTCAAAATAGTCCTCAGGCTCAGGCATCTCCTCTGAACAAAACACCTCCCCATCGACGGGGCATCTCTTCTCGACGTGGGTTTTTCCACGGGCTACAAGTGGGTCTCTGCTCCCCCAGAACCGCCTGGCTGCAAGGGAGCCACTTGCTGTCTCCCCACCGGTTGCAGGGGAAACTCAGGTCTGGCACACCTCGTCCCGTTCCATCTTCACTGACCTGGTGTCTGCATGGCCATTTCTCTCAGATCTCAGTCCTCTCTGGGTGAACTCGGCCCAGTGGGCACCCTGGGAACGGGGCGCTCCCCAGGTTTCCCAAGCGGCTCCGCTGCTGCCATCCTCAGCGGGTGGCACTGGCCCCGCACTACAAGAAAATTTGAATACAGGTACAATTTTAAGAATAATACTCAATTTCTTATTTATATTACATATGAAGCAATCAACTACGAATAATCAAGAGCTTGATCCTATATATTATGGCTGGGTCAAAATTACCTATTTATACATCTATTATTGAAGTGAAGGTGGGGGCAAGAGGGAGAAAATCAGAACCTAAATATTCTCCATAACATGCATTATTATAAAAACCTTCGAACAGCTTAACACAACATAATTTAATTGATTTAAGACAACATAATTCTATTTGCATCAGAGAAATTAATTCAGTAGAAGGGGGGGCGGCGGGGAAGCATCAAGATTTTAGGAGCACAACAACCACGACTATTTTCATTTGTGGTGTAAATGAGGCCGGGGGAAGTGAGAATCAAGACAATCACAGAAGTTACTCCCCTAAAAAATTAAAACTAAAGGAATACTATCGACACTTAATATTTGCATCTCCTTCATATGAAACTTTCTGTAAGTCTTACACAGATATCTCCTTTAAAAAGACTCTGTTTTGTATTATTTTGTATTATTTTGTATTATTTGTACTACTCAAGAGTTGAACTGGAAGTAGCAATGATATCTCCATCACTGTAGACAGAGACAACTGAGGGGGATCTTGCTGGCCTTGAATGATACTGGCACTTTAAAAATCATATAATAACGCAGACTTTGGCTTTAGGTCATTGTAAGAACTGGGTGAAGAATCCAGTAATTCTTTTCTTCCATAATCACATAATGTGTTTAACACAAACTTAAAAACTAATTCAAAGTCAACGTATTTATTGCATTGAAGTATAGAATAGAATTTAGCCTGACTGCTTAATTGATAGTGTAGAACTCTACAGAGTAGCTAAATACTGGTTTTGGACTTTTTTTTCCCTTCTATACTTACTGGCTGCAGAAATTCTGACCTTACCCTTTGTATGCCTCTGTGCTCCTCACTATTTTAAACATATATTTTAAAACTGTACCTCTAAGCAGTGCCAATACACAGGAAGACCTGAAGACTGAAAGGTAAGAGCAAATGTAGACTACAAGCTCAGCAGTTATTGATAGTTATAAAACTGATGATTACTGTCAGGTAGTGTCTCTAGGGTCAGAAGTTCCACATTGAAACATTTGGCCCAGCAATTCCTTCCTTCATAATACTCTAGCATATAAAGGTATGTACATAACTTGTTCTTTCACTGCAGTCCTGGATGTACGGTCTGGGAATGTATAAAACAGGAGGAAAATTGTTTTTTCCTGAGCACAGTAAATGCACAGAAGATGTGATCACAAACAAAAATCTTGTAAACATTATGACCCGCGTTGACAACCTGGGTATATCCCACACCCAGGTTGTCACAATAAAGGCAGTAAGCATTCTTCCACTCTCTTAACTTCTGATTTTCTCTTTCCTTGCAATACTTTGTCAGAGAAACAGTTGCAGATCCAGTGTACCCTGCCACATTACTACCACGCTTACAGAAAAGATGTTCTACCTCAACAGTCAAGATTTGATCTGGCAGTAAAAGTGGAGTGAATCACAGTGAGAATTGTAATTAAGAACTTCCTGGTATATGGGGCAAAAATCGACCTATATGACCTAGATACCTAGCACCACAGAATTATTGAAGTCTAGTAAATTGTTTCTAATCATGTTCCGAAGCTAATATAGTGCCACTGCATTAAAGGAATTTGTTTTCCATTTGCAATTGTATTCGAACGGAATCTGGTCCAGAACATTCATCAGAATACATCCTAAAAAGACAATAGACATAAATACCTCTTCAAAATTAAAATGTGATAGGGTTTATGTTTCTATCTTCCATTTTGTATTTCTTCAGCTGATACAAACTGATGAACACCACTAAGTCCAGTGGGGTCACACTGACTTTCATCATTAAAGCCGCATTAAGAATTTTTGGTTTACTACTTTCCCCTCCCAGTAAATAACGTTAGAACATCACTTGTTATCACAGATTATTACATTTATGTAAAAAAAAAAAACTGCTTTAGAAAAGGTAAAGGGGGGAGCGTTTAGGAATATTTTTTTCTGGAATAACTAGACCTCCTTAGACCATGAATTTTTGATCCTTCTTGCACTGTGTATTTCTCCCACGGTGCAGCTTTACTTAGTATTATCTACTTTATCAGTCATTTTGCTATGTTGAAACTCTGAATATAAAAGTTTTACATCCTTTTAAAAGGGAATAATTGTGACTTCAAACAACAGAAGGGTTACTGCAGAGCTAGCCCTAACATAATCTTTTTTTTCTGCTGGCCATTTATTAAATGTCTGGAAATAACATTGTTCTCGTATTTAAACGTAGCCAAAATACTTTTTTTTTTCTTTTTTCAACTGAAGAAAACTGAAATTAAGGTCAAGATCCAATCTATTCATTCCAGACTACAATAAGCAAGTGCTACAGTCTTTTTCTTCATGAGCAGAGGTCACAGGAGTTTCATCTTTCCCTTTATTCTGTCACAATTCTCTTCTGTAATTCCAGGGGCTACCTGCCCTTAGCACAGCTCATTACACAGCTGCTGGATCCCTGCCAGCCATTAGCAGGCCAAGAAAGGCTGTCGCAGGAGGCTGCTTTGGAGGTGGTGAGCATAGATGCTTTGACAGTCTCTACTGTCTTTCATCTAAAGATCTTAGAATGCTTTGGGAACATAAAAAAAAAAAAAGCCCTTCAAATTGTCCAAAACTATGTGAGAGAGAAAATGATCTGCCGCCTTTCGAAATGTGGTAAAGAACTGTTTAATAGTCATTATCCTGCAGCCATTCATATACATGCATGGTCCCAGTGAAATAATTAATTTGAACTGGACTATTAATAAGCATAAAATTACACATTGACAGGACTGAAAAAGCCGCCACTGCTAGTCTTGTGGTACACTTGTCCAACCTCTGGATGACATGGAAATGTGTAAAACAGGAGCATAATGAAAACAAAACACACCAAAAAAAAAACAAACTAAAAACCAAACAAAACCCCAACCAAAACCAAATAAAAACCCCACAAACAAGCAAACAAAATCCCCTACCTCCAAATCAACAACAAAAAAAAAAAAAAACTAAAGATCTCTATTAAACCAGCACAGCTTTGTGAGCTATTACATTTCTCTCCAGTACCATAGTTACAGCTATGAATACCTAAAATGTATGCCAACTGGTAATATACTGCAGAAAAGATTAATTTATTTAACAGGATTTAATTAAACAAAATACAATTAAAGCTGAAATTGCTGATTCAGATAGCTTGAAATGTTTAATTCAATATACTTTGAGATCAATGAACTGCTGGCAGTCCTGGCTGGGACTTGGTGCAAACAGAGCAGATCTTGACAACAGCGAGTTCCTGCCTCTCAGGGAAACACTTCGACTAGTCACCTTCAGAGCAACCAGCCACCTATTTACCTCTGAGCACACACAGGATCCCTTTGCCTGACAAATCCCATTTGGAGTCAGAGCATAACCAGACTGTCCCAGCTCTTCTCCTCAAAGCCACAGCCCCAACCGTTGGGTGGGGCACAAAATACAGTTTAGCTCCAAAGGAGGGTACAACAAAATCCTAAAGCCACAAACTGACTGGAGTCCGGATTGCAATAGCTTCTGACTTTGAAGAGTTATCAGTGAGTCTGTGTCTACACTACTTAGTAAGCCAGACAAGCCCAGTCACAGCCATCTGTCTGTCCCACTCCAATGGTCTCATGCTTCCTGGCACTGTTTTGCACCAAAGCGACACCAGACCACTGGAATAGCGCATACAACAGACTGTTCCCAGCACACAGATGGATGAAACTCCATGATATATTTGTGTGTGTGTGTACACGTGCATGACAGAAAGGGAGCTTGCATGCATTATTACAGGACTAATAGTTCCAAACAGCCTACTAAAGACCCAGGCCCAGGTACCATGCATTTTGAAAGGTCCAGATCACACCATGTGACCCTAGGATCAAAGAACAGACCTTGTTCTTGCTTTATTGAAAAGTACAGGTGCAGCGTCAAACATAGTTCTTCAGCACAGAAGCATCTATCACAGCAGGGCTACCTGTACTCTTCTGGAACCAGTAAAATTCATAATCCATATGGAATTCACTGATGGTACCTATGGGTTGTTGTGAAACAGATACAGAATCCAATGTCATTAACCGATACATTAAATGGGAGCTATTTTGTTCAGAAAAACACCAGTTAGCCCCAAGATGACATTCACTGAGAAGAGCCACAGGCTGGTCCTGAGGGGGTCTGTGCCTATAAGAAAAGTACTCCCAGAAATTTCTCTTAAAAGGAATTTGCTGTTCTGAATTTGTTCGTTCTGTTTGTTCTATTGTTCTGAAAACTGTTCTGAATTTATTCTGAAGAAACACACTGGACACCAGACTAGGCACACGTACAGACAGTACCTATCATGATTCCAGGTGGGAGTAGTAATTTTTCCCTACAAACCTTTCAAGACAAACCATTTAAAACAGATGAAAGGAGAGGACAAAGCCTGCAGTGGGAGATGAGAGTCAGAGAGGAAATATTTGCATTTAAAAGAAGCAGGCAGTGTAGTCTTTCACAATTGTCGGCTAAAACAGGTATATGTTAGACAGTCCTGAGTTTCAGTAATGATCCTAGTTCAGTGATGGGGTAATACAAAAACTGAGTCACCATCTCTTCGAGGTTATCTAGGTCCTCAGAAACTAGCCTTCAGACTGAGAGGCACGCTAGAGCAGCCAAGAAATCAGTTTAAGAATAGTCCTGGCACAATTTACATTTTAGTTTCTTCAGCAAGCTTTCTGTTCCAAGTCATCCAGCAAGTACTTATATTTAGCACTTTCAGTTTTCAGAAGCTTAATGTTTGCTTTATTCAATTGTTTAGCCTGTTCAGGATGACTGAATCAACATGAAACTAGCAAACAAAAGGTCTACTGGCTCCATCAAGATCTCAGGTTAAAATAAAACAAGGCTCTCAAGCAGCTCAGCAAGTCTTGCATTCTGCAATAGGCTTAGAGGAATCCAGCAGCAGGGAATGGATCTTGCCAGGCTGCAAAGGGTCAGCAAAGAAATTAATAAAAATACTTTCCGGCAAAATCCCCTGTCACAATTCAGCCCGGGCGTCCACTCAGCCACCACTCAGCCGCTCGCTCACTCCTGCCCTCAGTGCCGTGTAGAGGAGAAAAAACATAACAAAGGACTGAGGGTCGAGACGAGAACAGGGAGGGAACACCCACCGACCATGGCCACGGGCAAAACGGACTCGGCTTGGGGACAGATCAATTCAATTTATTAACAGTTACTTGGAGGATAACAAGAAACGAAGCCACATCTTAAAAACAACACCCCACACCATCCCACTTTTCCTCTCTTCCCGGCCCTACCTCCTCCCCCAGCGGCGCAGGGAACAGGGAATGGGGGGTTGCAGATCAGTTCATCACACGTTGTTTCTGCCGCTCCTTTCTTAAAGAGGAGGACTCCTTACACGCTTTCTCCTGCTCCAGTGGATCGCCTCCTCACGGGATAGTCCTCAGACTTCTCCACTGTGAATCCTTCCCACAGGATGCAATCCGTACCCATCAGATTGCTCTGGCGCGGGCTTCTTCCCCACAGTCACAGCTTCTTAGGGAGCTGCCACCCGCTCTGGCATGGGGTTCTCCACAGGCTTCAGATGCCTCTCTGCCTCGTCGTCAGCCTCCAGTATCTCATGGAGACCATTCTCTACAACTTCCTTCAGGCACAGGCATCTCTGCTCCAGCATGGGGTTCTCCAAGAGCTGCGGGTGAATCTCTGCTCCACCGTTAATCTCAACGGGTGGCAGAGGGGCCACTGCCATCTCACCACAGGCTGAGGAGTATGCAGGGGAATCCCAGCTGCATAACATCTCCTCCTGCTCCATCTCCACTGTCCTTAGTGTCTGCATGGCTGTTTCTTTCAGATCTCAGGCCTCTTGGCAAACCTCAGCAATTCCGGCAAGACGAACTCCTCCCAGCCAGTGCCCTGGGAGCAGGGCACTTTGGAGCTCTCCAAGCTGCACCGCTGCAGCCATCTCCAGCCAAGTGGTGACAGCCCAGCGTGGGCAGCCACCTGCCCAGGAGGTTGGGGGGACCAGTCTCCCACCTCCCCTCTCTCTTCAGCGAAGGTCCAGCCTGAGTTCGGGCTCCTTTGTCCCCGTCTTAAGTAGGGCATTGGCAGAGGCGCTGATCAGCTCAGCCCTGGTCTGAGGGGAAGAGGGGTCCAACCTGCCCAGAGGTCAGTCCCACTGGTTTTGGAGCCTGGGAAGCTTTTCACAGCTACTTACAGAGGCCATTTCCGCAGCCCCTCCTGTAAACCGAGCATATCCCCTTGTCCCCTAAAGACATCTTATTTTCCATTTTCAAATCGATAATAATTTTCCCCCAGGAACAAGAGGTTCCTGAAAATTTCAGCTCAGTGAAAATCTGAAAACTGCTGGATTTGGTTCATTTCAAATCCAAATCAGATTTCTACTAAAAAAAATAAAATCCTGACAAATTTGAATTCCCACTTTTAGTTAGATGAAACTGAAACAACAGCACAGAACCACAGAAATGTAGAAACTGGGAAACAGCATTGTACTGCAACAGTTTATGGATATCTGAATAACATTGTGTAACTAAGACCTCTTCAGACAATATTTTCCGTATATATACAGGATTTCATTTATTCCATATTTATTCTGATGTGAATAACATTGCTTTGCTCATCCAACCAAATTTATGGTGGTACAGGAGCCTGCATCATGTAATCATCATATACCTCCACAATAACTTTGCTCACCATGTTTTTCTCTTTTCTCTAAATGACTCTTTCCCTAGTCAGTGGCAAATAAAAGTATAATTAAGCCTTGTTTAAAAGTTAATTATCATGTAAGGAAAAGGGTATGAACAACTCATTATTATCAGTGCAGAAAGCTCATAAACAGAAAATTAAGCCCAACGTTAAAAAAATTGAAAAGTTTCAGCTCTTCAGAACTGAAAAAAAAACAACCCGCCAACCCCAAAAAACCTCACATCAAGATATCTACAAGAGATGGAGTACTGTGATTAACTCTATTTGTTTCAATAAATGGAGATTATACAGTGACCTTTACTTCAGCTGCCTTGGTTTCTCCATTTTTAATCATTATGCAAGATTTGGTAGGATTTGTTGCTGACACTCTGCTCCTCAGGGGGCAATTAACAGAGAAGTAGATTCACTAGAAAGTCAGCAGATCTTTTCACTTTACTACCTAAAATGACAGGAAAGAGCCCAACTTTGTTGAACTGTCATAATACTTATCTATGGCTGGATCTGACAGAACCCAGACAATCCAATGCACTGCACAATTAAATAAACCAGCCTAAATCAAACATCGGAGTTAAGGAATGCTAATGATATAAAATGTGTTCTGCGGTCCAGCAATTAAAAGTTTCACTGCACAATAAAGTAATAACTTTACTGTTTTCATTCTGAAGGGTTCATCCAATAGTGAGTTCTCTTCACCTTGCCCTGAAACTTAATGTCTTTTTCTTTACTTGAAGTACTACTAATATTGAGAGTTTGCACACAGGGATATGTTAAGGATTTTTGTGGGTTTGAGCTTTACATTTAATTCCTGCCATTTTATCTCATGAAGGCAAACACATTCACCTTCACGTCTATTACAAAGATCTCTGACTGATACGTCTTGTATATTATGTTAACTTTATATATATTGTTTTACAACTTGTTAGAAGGGCAACCCTAAATTTCTGGTGCATGTGTACCTAACAGTGTTCTTACAGTATATAGTCATCATTTCACTTCCGTTAACATTATTCTATTTCTATCACCTTCTATTACTTAATATGTACTTCGTGTCTTCTACAGGCTAAGATGTGGTAAAATTAACAAAAACTCAGGTAGTTTAGTATCCCCAAAGATAATAAGAGGCGTATCAGTAATATGCTATTCAGTAGAAAACATCAAGAAATCTGCTGTAAAACTTATTCCTCTCAGGGCTTTAAACACTTTCCTGTACTTGAGATTAGCAATCTCAGGAAATCTTTGGGAAGAAGATAACTAAGCTTTCCTTCCACGATGATCCACTCCTGCCAAGAACCAAGCATGTCTCTGGGATTCTGTTAGAACTATGAATATTAGAAGAATATTTGATCAAGAAGAAGAGACAGATTGCACAGGGTGACCCAAAGAGTTATGAAAACAAGTGTGATGTCCAAAAAAAACCCCACAAACTCACAGGGAAGTGAAAGCACACGCTGCCATGGAGAAATGTATAAAACCAGTTCCCCAAAAATTTGAGAGTACTTAATCACTGCAGTGATTCAGACATACTTGTTATTTGCAGTAGAAGATAAAAAGGAGAATAAACTTGTAACCTTCCCCATTTTCCTCTCAAAAGGCAAAAGAAGGTCTGGGAATTAGAGCTTCTGAGGTATTTTGGGGCAAATTTGTGTGAAAACTCAATTTGACTATGAAGCCATGTGGAAACAGATGACTCAGAATAAGACAAAAGATTTCTAAAGATCCTAAATAAATGCATTTTAAGGTAAAAAGATAGGGTTAAAATTAAATGAAGTTTATGTAAACATAGGTCAGTATAGCTATAAGAAAGAGAAAGTCTTTTTAAAAAGCAAAAATTGTAAGAAAATATTTGCACTCTTTCTCTATTTAAAATGCACAAATACTTTAGTAAGAAAACATGAAAAAGTCTTTCTTTTAGAATGATCTATTTTCTTTTTCTTTTTTTTAATATACTATTTCTTAGTGCTTTCGTTGTTGACCAAACAAAAAAAAATCTGAGGAGGCAAATTTGCTTTTATTTCTTCTTCTGGATACCTGGTAGCTTTCTATAGTATCAAATAACAGACATACTAGATCTGAAAGAGAAATATATTTAAACAACTAGGTTTTCAATCAAAGTAGGATTTCATGAAACAGATCTGTTACATGACTTTTTTTTCTTTAAAAATTATTTATTACTATCAGAATAAGTAACCCTGCTTTGTCATGGTTTATTTCATTACTGGACTTACTTAAAGTTTTTATTATGAAGCTGTGTGTGTGAGGGTTTAAGTGATGCCATAAAAGTATTAATGCTGAGTCTGAACTAAGGAAATAATAATTTAAAAAAAAAAAAAATGGAAACTGGGTGTCATGCTTTTTGGACTGAGGGTCGAGACAAGAACCGAGAGGGAGCACCCACCAACCATGGTCCCAGGCAAAACATGACTCAGGCTTTCTTCTTAAAACAAAACAACTTATTAACAGTTACTTAACAAGAGAGAAAAGGGAACGAAACCAGTTACATGAGAGGAGAAAGACAAAACAAGGCCAGATCTTAAACACAACAACCTCCCCACCCCCCTTTCATTGTGTTCCTGGCTCTACCTCTCCCCCAGAGGCACAGGGGGACAGGGAATGGGGGAGTGCAGGTCAGTTCATCCATGTTGTTAACTGCCGCTCCTTTCTCAAAGGAGGAGTCCTTAACACCATTTTTCCCTTGATTCAGTGGATCCCCTACTCACGAGGAAAAAATCCCCAAACTTTTCCAGCATAAGTCCTGCGTGCAAGATTGCAGTCCTTCCCCATGGATTGTACCAGTTCGGGCTTTAGCAGTCTCGGCCTCTTAGGGAGCTGCTGCCACTCGCGTCGGCGTGGGTCGTCCCACGGACTCCAGATGCCTCCACGACCTCGTCGTGCGTTTCCATGGCCATTATTAACAGCACCTCGTCGTGCATCCCCATGATCCACGACCTCTCCTGGGCTCAGGCATCTCTTCCCCGATGTGGGTTTCTCTGTGGGCCGCGAGTGGGTCTCTGCTCCGCTGAGTACACCCTGGCTGCAGGGGGCCGCCTGCCATCTTCACACCGATTTGCAAGGGAAAACTTCAGCTCCAGTACACCTCCTCCTGCTCCATCTTGACTGACCTGGTCATGGTGGTTGTTTTCTCTTAGATCTTAATCCTCTCTGGGGGAGCTCGGCCCGGCGGGCACCCCGGGAGCGGGGCGCTTCCCGAGCCCTCCCCCCCATGCGGCTCCCCCGGCGCCATCTTGAGCACGTGGCGCCGGCCCAGGCCCGGGCAGCCGCCCGGCCGGGAGCCGGGAGCGAGGGCAGCGCCCTCCTGCTCTCTCCTCGCTCCTGAGCAAAAGACCGCAAAACGACCGCACCTTTGTCCCAACTTAAATAGGGCAATTCGCAGAGGCGCCAATTTGGCTCAACCCCCCCGAGGGGGATGGGACTCAGATCTGGTGGCACAGGGAGCAAATCCCCTCTCCTGCCACCAGAACACCCCCCCCCACATCAAACTATCACACTGGGAAATGCTCATCTACATTCATATTTCTTACTAACTCTGTGTTTACCCCTAGAGAGATATGAGACTTTAGTTTCTCCTACCAATCAGATTTTACTTGTGAAAACATATATTTGCTTTAGCCATTTTTGACATGCAAGTTAACATGAAAATTTTCATATGTTTAGTGAGCGCTGCTGTTGTAAAACAGTATCCTGTACTTGCAATTACAATATATGTTAAAAAGCACTGCCACATAATGAGATACTGTGCACAGTAGTTGCAAAGACAGTATGTTTTCATAGCCTCTAGCTGTACAAATCAAGAAATGTCTTAAAATAGACTTTGAGATTTAGTCCTGTTTTTTAGGACTACAGGAACCCATTTATAAATTAGTTGAAGATAAAGGAGAGTCTCATAAAATAAATGATAATTGGATTGGTAAATATGATCTACCAAAATATACTCCTTGACAAGCATCTTATACTTGCACAGACTACCTGAACACTATGCAGACTTTTAACACCCATCTAGTATGCATTCTAATGTAACTAAAGAGCAATTTATGTTCTGCAACATAACAGTTTTTATACTAGCATCCACAGGAATATTCACCAGTGAGGACTCAATATTTTTCCATCTAATAATCAAACTAGAAGAATAACATATGGCTGCTAAATGTTGCAGGAATACACATTCCTGATTAAACAGTTGCAAATCCAGAACGGTCATAAATATCTCAGTCTTGAGATATCTCAACATGAACAGTTTTTGGGAAGGAGGTCTGATCATCTGCCTCCCTGCACTGTATAATTGAGATCCCAGTACAGTTAAGTACAGGTCTTTACTATCTGATCAGTAATTAGTTATTGTTTTCCCTACACGATTCCAAAGCCTCAAGATGCATTCTGCTTCTACTGCCCACTGCTGTCAAAATTCACAAGTCTGATTTCTTTGTTGTTTTAATTATACATTAAAATAGCAATCACATTTTCCATCCTCAGCATGGCTGCATCTAGTTGAGTAAGAAGTCTATTGCTCTATAAATTCATCAGAAGAAAACAGCCAAATATTAGCACTTTATTTCGATAACACCACTGATATCTTCCACAGTACATTTATCAGGCCAAGTTCAGTTCAAAGAAAAGTGAATTATACATAGTGAAAATAACAACCAATTGTTTCAATAATGACAAAAAAGAGTCTGTGATCAAGAACTAACTCAATGGATTAATCAAGGTCCTACTGTAAAATGATTTTGTGCAGAGTGCACGTGCAATGTGTTAAGATCAGAAACAGTCTCTTCAACATCAAACATCAAACTACAAACCTTTCCATCAACCTTCCATCTTAAGGCAACCTACATTTACAACTATTTAAAGTTCTGCACTGACCAATTTAATTTATAAAATCTTTTTTTTTATTTCCAGTCTAATTCATCATTTTGATGATAACAATTGTATTTTTTTCGTAAATCACAATAAATTAAAACACCTTTTACAAGGCATAGTTCTCACCAGGATGCAAACATATCATTACACACAAACTTTAGATCAGCAAAGGTATTCCAGTGTGAAGAATAATCTCTAGAAAATGTACTGTGTACATGACACAGTACCTATCCTACAATTTGAATGAATCAATTCGACCATTCAAACTTAATTTGGCTGAGCACAACAACATTTTCCACATATATATTTTAGTAAACATTTCACATTGGACTTTGTTAAATAATATATGCAATTTATAATCCATTGAGAGAGTGCTAACTTAAGGTAAGTTTACACAGAAATACATTTAATACTTTGCGTATGAAATTAACAAGCAGGTGTCATATGATGCAGATGCAATTGCGTAATTTAGAACATATCTGCATTTAAACAGTGACACAATTTGTTCTTATTTTATTGCATAATAATTTGATTCATATCAAATGTCAGCAACTCCATATTAGTCATACAAAGTATTTTGTCCAGACAGATGTGTGCAAGAGTATGGGAGAATTGTTTGCTTTCTATATATGTAACATTATTCTCCCTTTTAAAAATATAATGACTCAAAAGTTTTTAAGGAAAGTTAGAGTTTTTTGTTGACGTAATATATATTGATCATTACTTTGAAGACTGATTTATAATGTTAAAAATAATTGTTCATTACACATGGTTCGAAGATGTTGGAAGTCATCTTGAAAAAGAAAGAAATTGTATTACAAAGTCACAAAACAGAGAAATAAACTGAATATTCTAGCTGTTAAAACTAGATAAATAATAATGCATATATGTTATCAAATTAATCTCTGTCTACATTGTTTTGATAGTTTTCCTTGAAATACCACTGTTTTGTTGAATGTAGACATTATCTAAATCTATTCAGAGGTCTGTGATTTCTTGTGATCTACAGCGTAGCCATGGCATTCTGTCACAAACATATGACAGCTGAAATTTGAAAGTCAGCAGAGTCTGAACAGGACGAACAGGCCACATAGTTTTTTGATAAGAGGAATCTATTGCTTAGAATCATTATTTAGTTTCTATGTTTTCCATTTTTACTCTAGCTTAAATATTTATTTCATGTTGCTGGAATTGCTTTTTTGTGGGAAATTCTAGATTCTGAACAACTCTGGCATAAGTTTGTGAAATTCTTCTGCCTTCCTACCCTGTTTTTTCCATTTATCTTTTTGCTATTTTGTTTTTCTGAATCCCTTCCAAACTGAGGATGTGGCCCAGCACTCAGCACTGTTCCAATTTTTTTTCTACCCTTGAAGGAATTCATCATAGAATCATAGAATGGCATAGGCTGGAAGGGACCTTAGAGATCATCTAATCCAACCTCCCTGTCATGGGCAGGAACGCCTCTCAACTAGAGCAGGCCGCTCAAGGCTCTGTCCAACTTAGCCTTGCACACCTCCAGGGAGGGGGCATCCACAACTTCTCTGGGCAATATATTCCAAAGTCTTACCACCCTTGTACTGAAGAATTTCTTCTTAAGATCTAATCTAAATCTGTTCTCCTTCAACTTAAATCCATTTCCCCTTGTCCCATCAGTGGACACTCTTGTAAAAAGTCCCTTCCCAGCCTTCCTGTAGGGTCCCTTCAAGTACTGGAAGGCAGCTATTAGGTCCCCCCGAAATCTTCTCTTTTCAAGGCTGAACAATCCCATCTCCCGCAACCTGTCCTCATAGCAGAAGTGCTCCAGCCCCTGGATCATCTTTGTGGCCCTCCTCTGAACACGCTCCAACAGATTTATGTCTCTCTTATGGTGGGGAAACCAGAACTGGACACAGTATTCGAGGTGGGGTCTCACAAGAGCAGAGTAAAGGGGGAGAATCACCTCTCTTGACCTGCTGACCACGCTTCTCTTGATACATCCCAGGATGCGGTTGGCCTTCTGGGCCGCATGAGTGCACTGCCGGCTCATGTTGAGCTTCTCATCTATAAACACCCCCAAATCCTTCTCTTCAGGGCTACTCTCAACCCACTCTGTGCCCAGTTTTTATTTGTGCCTAGGATTGGCCCGACCCAGGTGAACGACCTTGCATTTTGACTTGTTGAAGCTCATGCAGTTTGCACTGGCCCATTTCTCAAGCCTATCAAGGTCCCTCTGGATGGCATCTCTTCCCTCAAGTGAGTCCACGGCACCACACAGCTTTGTGTCGTCGGCAGACTTACTGAGGGTGCACTCAATGCCGTCATCCATGTTGCTGACAAAGATGTTGAACAGCACTGGACTCAGAACAGACCCCTGAGGGACACCGCTTGACACTGGTCTCCGTGTAGACATTGCGCCATTGACCACAACCCTTTGAGTGCAACCATCCAGCCAGTTCTTTATCCACCGAGTGGTCCATCTGTCAAATCCATGTTCTCTTCATTTTAGAGACAAGGATGTCATGTGGGACGGTGTCAAATGCCTTGCACAAGTCCAGGAAAATGACATCTGTTTCTTTACCCATGTCAACCAGGGCTGTAGCTTTGTCGTAGAAGGCCACTAAATTAGTCAGGCACAACTTGCCCCTAGTGAAGCCATGTTGGCTGTCGCCAACCACTTGGTTATTTTTTATGCGCCTTAGTACAGCTACCAGGAGAATCTGTTCCATGATTTCACCTGGCACAGAGGTAAGGCTGACTGGTCTGTAGTTTCCCGGGTTGTCCTTGGTCCCTTTTTTAAAGATGGGGGTTATGTTCGCCCTTTTCCAATCTGTAGGAACCTCACCAGACTGCCAGGACCTCTCAAATATGACGGCTAGTGGCCTAGCAACTTCAGCCGCCAGTTCCTTCAGGACCCATGGATGTATCTCATCAGGTCCCATGGACTTGTGCACCTTCAGGTTCTTTAGGTGTTCCTGGACCTGATCTGCTCCTACCCTGGGTGGTTCTTCACTCTCCCAGACCCAGCCAACATCCTCTGTGATTTGGGTGGTGTGGTTCAAGTGGTTGCCAGTGAAGACTGAGGTAAAAAAGTTGTTGAATATTTCAGCCTTCTCCATGTCCTCAGTAACCAGGTCACCTGTATCCTTCCGGAGAGGCCCCACATTCTCTCTCATTTTTCTTTTTTTCTCTCACATACCTATAAAATCCTTTTCTGTTATTTCTAATATTGCTGGTCAGATTTGACTCTGTCAGGGCCTTAGCTTTTCTAACCTGGTCTCTGAGTACACGAGCAACTTCCTTGTAATCATCCCAGGTTGTCAGTTCCTGCTTCCATGCTTTGTGTATTCCCCTTTTGTATTTGATTTTAGCCAGGAGTTCTTTGTTTATCCATATAGGTCTCCTGGTGGTTTTGCCTGATTTCTTCCTTTTAGGGATGCAATGCCTTTGAACTTGGAGGAGATGATCCTTGAAAGTCAACCAGCAATCTTGGGCTCCCAGTCCCTCCAGGGCTTTATCCCATGGCACACTACCAAGAAGGTTCCTGAAGCAGCGAAAGTCAGCTCTTCTGAAATTGAGGGTTTCAAGCTTGCTGAGCTTCCCCCTCTTAGCTGCCCTTAGAATTTCGAACTCCACCATCTCATGGTCACTGCAGCCAAGGCTACCCACGAGTTCAGCGTTGCCTACCAGCCCTTCCCTATTGATGAGAATGAGGTCTAACATGGCACCTCTCCTCGTTGGTTCCTCTATCACTTGGATAAGGAAGTTATCGTTAATGCATTCCAGGAATCCCCTGGATTGCTTGTTCCTCGCCGTGTTGTTTTTCCAACTAATGCCAGGGTGGTTAAAATCCCCCATGAGGACCAGGGCTTGTGAACGAGCAGCAACTCCTATCTGCCTATGTAGGGCCTCATCCACTTGGTCCTCCTGATTGGGTGGTCTGTAGCACACACCCACTGTAAAGTCTCCAACCCTTCCTTTCACCCTGGCCCACAGGCACTCGGTTCTTTCGTCATCACTTGCCAGGTGGAGCTCCATGCATTCTAACCATTCATTGACATAGAGGGCAACACCCCTCCTCATCTCCCCTGCCTGTCCTTGCTGAACAGTTTATACCCCTCTAGTCCAGCACACCAATCGCAGGAGTCGTTCCACCATGTCTCTGTGATGCCGATCAGGTCATAGCGCTGCATGACCTGATTAATGCATTAATGGCTTATAGTACCCAACTTGTTACTGAAAAAAACCATACAAGAACTAGCCATTATTAATAGTATTGTACTTCTTTAAAGTGCTTATTAAAACATAAATTTAAAATAATTTTAAAGTATTTGATCCAAAGTATTTGAACCATCTATCATCAGTCCCACCCAGTTGCTTTTCCAGTACTCATTCCCTCTCTGTTTCTCTGCAGACAAAGATCATCTTTGGTTCCCCAAATTTTTCTGTCAAGGACTAATTTATGACACAACTCCGTTTCGATGACCTCTTTTCTTCCCACCTTATGCCAGACATCCAAATGCAGGAGAGAAAAGGGGGTAGAGGTGTCACAGTGCAGATACCAAAGAAAGAGTAGGGCCTTCTGATTCAGCAATCTCTCTTTCTCTGCCTGCAGCCCAAATTCAGTTCAGGCAAAGAGCCCCTGCTCACCCAAGACAGAACTTTAACTGCTGAAGATATAGTCCCACACTAATCTTCTTTATGACTGCTGGCTGGATGATCCATTTACCTTCCTTCCCTTTTCTTGTCAACACCAACTAGGGCTCGTCTAACTCCCTATTCTCTCTCCTCACACTGATTAAATAAAATCCACCAACACTGCCATTATCTCCTTTATCTTCTCACTCACACAACTGTGACTTCTCTTTCAGCCCACTCTCTCTTTCATACCAGACAATTTTAGTGCGCAGGTTCAAGTTATATATCATTATCATGGTTAAATTAAATCGGGAATGAAGCTGTTAGTAATGAGATGAATCTTTCTGCATTGCATGTATCCTTCAGCTAAGCATATTTACTTGGAATCAGCACAGTAGGAAAGACTAGGGCAAACTATAGCAAGGCATCTATAGTATGCAATCGATCTCAGTAATTGTCTTACATAGCTGTGAATTATGCTCCAAATTATTTTCCTCGAGCAGAAAAGCATCGTAACTTATTTTTCACTGATGCCTGAAATTTTTGAGGAAGTGTGGTATGTCTGGAAAACTTTCATTCTAAAATAAATAAATGGTTCCTCCCCTTTTATATATATATATATATATATATATATATATTATGCTGTTTCTTTTTTGTTGTTTTTCTGACTCATGGCAGCCAGCATTCTGGGCAGGGAACTGCCTGGTGCCAACCTTTCTGCAGTCTAGAGGCATCTCACCTAACAGTAGGCATTCGCAATATAAATAACTACTTCTAAACTCCTTACCTGGATTTCTGTATAGTCAGTGCAGTGAATCAGGCATTTCTAGAACACAGTTTGTCAGACTTAATTATCCATCTTAGGAAAAGATAAACTGTGCTCTATGGGGACCTGTCTTTTTCCACGGACTGTAGAGCATCAGCTAACGTAAACATCTATCCTCAGTTCACTCCTGCTCCATATTTGTATATGTAGCCAATGAGACATACACAGTATACAGGAAAAAGAAAACACACAGGAAAAAAGAAACTGAGATCTTTCCACTCAAATATCTTCCACTCAAATATATTATCTCAAATATATTATACTCTGCCCATGGCAGGGGGGTTGGAACTAGATGATCTTTAAGGTCCCTTCCAACCCTAAGCATTCTATGATTCTATGATTCTATGATCTCAAAGAGATAATTTTAGCTATTAGGGATCACGCTTTTTTTTTCTTTTTTTCTTTTTTTTTTTTCCCCTTCTTTTTTTTTTTATCCTCCTAAGCATATCCTCTCTTTTATTCAGAGATCTACACTGTGGTCAAGATGCTGCAGATATCGAACAGCTGGAGCGCTCTTTTCGGAGAGGAAGCACTGCTCTAGCCACAAATGTCACTTCCTTGAGAGAACTCTGCTCTTATTAAAGGAAAAAGATATTTTAGGTTTCCTGGACTAGAGAGAAATCATGAGAAGAAACTCATTAGGGATGAAAAATCCTGGATTCTAGTCCCTGATTAAAATATTATTTGCATATTAGGTGTAGTTTATTACTGTTTAATGAGAAGGAACTTTAAGATAAAAAATAACAAGCTGTGCCTATGGCCCTCAAATGACTATTGTCAGCATCCGAAAAGGATCAAACAATTTGAATGGAAAAGCTTAATTTCCATATTTTTAATTCATAGATTCATAGATTTCTAGGTTGGAAAAGACCTTAGAGATCATGGAGTCCAACCATCCCTAATCCCCATTAAACCATATTCTCAAGTAGATCATCCACCCTATTCTTAAACACATCCAGGGATGGGGACTCAACCACCTCCCTGGGCAGCCTATTCCAGTGGCTGACAACCCTTTCAGAGAAGAAATACCTCCTAACATCCAACCTGAATCTCCCCTGACTAAGCTTATGCCCATTTCCTCTTGTTCTATCACCCATCACTAATGTAAAGAGCCCTTCCCCCACCTCCCCACCATTTTTTCTCAAGTATTTGTAGGCTGTAATCAGGTCTCCCCTCAGCCTCCTCTTCTCCAGGCTAAACAGCCTCAACTCCCTTAGCTGCTCCTCATAAGTTTTATTTTCCAGCCCCTTGACCAGTTTAGTCGCCCTTCTCTGGACCCAAATACAATTCAGAATTGTATCTTCTGAATTAGATACATAAACTATATCTTATATCACTTCATACTGAAAGATTAGAATTGAAACAGATTCCTCTCACCGTCAGAATGCAAAATATGCACAGAGGAAATCGCAGCATGGTATTGGACTCCATGTCACAAAGGACATGTGTATGAGGAAACAAATCATTTCTCTCATTTTTTGACTGAAACCTTTCAACAGAAAACAGCATTTACTCTTGAAAGCAGATGAAAATATCGAAACAAAAGTCAATGTTTTGTCAGTTGTCATCTCATCTGTTACAGCCTCTCCTTACTCAAGGAGACTCCAATTCGAAGTCCCACTTTTGCTGTGAACTGATCGGGTGCAGCAGCAGAGCTCAAACATCCATCACAACTTTAGTCCCAAAGCCATTCTTGCTTGTCCCCAATAACCTTTCATGGTCATCTGCAAAAAAATATGGACTACTTCACGGGAACGAAGAGATCCCTTCTGACACAGTGGATTCTGTAGGTCAGTCATCCAAGGCAGATCAGATCTGAAATCATTACTGCCCAATGTTACAGTTAGAGGGAACTGAAAGAAATTGAGGTTTCTAGACACTGTAAAACCTTTTAGCTTAGAATTTAATCTTATTACTGCTTCAGCACATTAGCTTCTAAGGTCGATGCTGCTACCCTGTGGGTTTTCACTACAACAAGAGAAAACCATCAGCCTGCTCAATGCCTTCTTGAGTATATACACAGTGAAGAGAGCTGCATTTGTTTGAAAGTCGACCTCCTCACACTGTTATCTGTTATCTATAGGTTAACATTTGCTTACACTGAGAAACTACCACATTTGGAAGCCTATTCTAGGCCCACAGAATCTTTTTGTTAGCTTAAACAGATTAAAAAGAACTCAAATTACAATGATCTACAAACCAGATTTGGCTATAGTTTGTTGTCGATCAGTTCCTCATTGAAGGTCCAAGATACGTATCAGAATAAATAATGCTTTCTTTATCCTATTAATCAGATGATATTTTAGCTTTCTAATTAATTACAGCTTTAATTTCTAGCTTTGGTAGCTCATCAAATCTTAGATCTTAAAATCATGACATGCAAATTTATCTGAATGTAGTTGTCGTGGTTTTAACCCAGCTGACAGTCAAACACCACACAGCCGCTCACTCATTCTCCCCAGGGGAGAGAACTGGAGGGGTAAAGGCAAGAAGACTTGTAGATTGAGATAAGAACAATTTAACAATTGAAATAAAATAAAATAAAATAAAATAATTATAGCAATTAATATATTAGAATATAGAAACGAGTGATGCACAGTGCAATTTCTCACCACTCACTGGCCAATGCTCATCCCATCCCCAGCTAGCGATCCTGGAGGAGAGTAATCCTGAAACCGCCATCTCAAAAGAGAGAGTGAACCTCCCAGCCAATCCTCATTTATATATTGAGCAGGATGTCCCTTTGGCTGATTTGGATCAGTTGCTCTGGCTATGTCTGGCCCAGCTTCTTGTGCACCTGTACACTAGCAAAGCATGGGAAGTTTAAAAGCCCTTGATTTCTTAGCACCAACTAAAAACATCAGTATATTATCAACATTCTTTGCATACCAAATCCCATATTAAATCCAAAGCACAGTGTTATTTTAGCTACTAAGAAGAAAACTAACTCTCTCCCAGTCAAAACCAGGACAGTAGTTTTAGCTCCTTTTTAATAGATTTATAAATGCTATGCACACTCAAATAAATATGAATCTGTTTGCTCCATAAATTCATAAAAAATAGTGTTTGTAAAATATTTACAATGAAGTTAGTGGGTTATTTTTTAAAAAATATAAAAAGCTTTGATACATAACTCTGGAGCAGAAAGAAAAAAAAAAGTAATCAGCCATTTATAAACTACCTTATAAAATGTACTCATAAGGAAGACATCAGGACTAGGAACAATTTACTAATGGGAATATTAAAATATATGTGATATTTTAAAAAGTAAACTTCTTTTCTCATCATTTCCTCAAATGTGTGAGAGAATTTCTAGTGTACTTGCTGAAGTAAGTAGCCTGAAACACTGACTGAAAGAAATATATGAGTATGCACATAGACTAAGCTCATTGAATCTTAGAAGACCCATCATAGAAAAAGTAGCTCATTAGGGTCATTTCAATAGCTTGAGTTCATTGAAGGGGTTAGGAATAAGTAATAAGAAACAACTCAGAGAAAGAAATGCAGGAGAATTATGCAAATATCAGAAAGGAAAACATGGAAAAGTGATAAGGGAGAAGCAAAAACAGGCCCACAAAACCCTGTATATTCAAAATGAGCAAAAGTGATAAATAATTCATAGAGTAAGTAATAATCATCTACATATTTAGTTGCTATATAAAGGTTGCATCTTCTTTTTTGATTTCTCTGCAAGTCTACCAACATTCCACTGAGCACAGTGAAATACCCTATTGTATGCACTGCTATTGCAAATAAAATCAGTCTTCTCCTCTGTACTGGGTCTAGCTGGGGTGGAGTTAATTTTCTTCACAGCATCCCATACGATGCTGTGTTTTGGATTTGTGACTAAAACTATGTTGATAATGTACCGGTGTTTTGACTATTGCTGAGCAGTGCTTACACAGTATCAAGGTTTTATCTTTTCCCACTCTGCCCCTGAAGCAAGCACGTTGAGGATGTGTAAGTTGGGAGGGGACACAACCAAGACAGCCAACCCAAACTGACCAAAGGAATATTCCATGCCATATAACATCATGATCAACAATAAACCTGAGGGATCGGGGCAATTTGGTTAGATAGCCATTGCTTAGAGACTGGCTGGCATTGGTCTGCTTGTGGGACGTGGTGAGGGATTGACTTTGCATCACTTGTTCTGTTTTCGTCCTTCTTTTTTCTTTTGCTTATTAAACTATCCTTAACTCATGAGTTTCCTTGGTTTTCGTCTTCATATTCTCTCTTCCCGTCCTGCTGGGTGGGCGGGCAGAATGAATGCCTGGCAGTGTGGTGCTTAGTTGACAGCCAGAGTTAACCCACAACATCCTCTACATGCCTGCTGTTTAAGACTTCCTTGACATTTAGCCATCATCAACACCATCAGGAGTCCAGCATAACTTGACTGAAGTAATTGTAATCAGCCTACTTCAGAAAAGTACTTGCAGTGTAACTTACCCTGTTAGATTGACAAAATCAGGTCCATTGACCTACTAGTAATGAAGGCCCATCTGTGACTGATTGGCTAAATATACAGTTCATCAGTAGGGTGTAATGAAATGTCCATTTTGCTCATTTAGTGAAACAAGCTATAGAAAAGAGAAAAAATGTAGCGGTGTTACTCCTGGAATACCCTACAGACACACTTAACTGAATGCTACTTGCTGTCGTTACTACATCTTACAATTCTGTTAAGGTATCTGAGCACACGGGTATCCACAGAATGCAAGGTTAGTAAAGGAATAGTATTAGGTTGCAGAAGTTTACAAGGCGGCTTGCAATAGATCATCTTACTTATTAGGTAGAATTGTGGTTATGTGAAAACCGTACTTTAATAGTTTAAAGGTCTGTAAAATCAGTTACCTGCATCAAGTTTGGCAAAACAGGAACTATGAAACTACGAAGTTAAGTGTAATATTAAATACAAGGAATAATAAAGCAAATGCATAAACATCTGAGAAAAAGGCAACTGTGCCAGGCTTTAATTGCTCTTTTACAATACCAGCCACATGCAGCTGCTGTAATGTGAAAACCGATAATTTGTATATCCTTCCTTATTGTTTGAAAAAACCCTGCTTCCAAGTGAAGACAGATGTACTGCTTGTGTGAAGAAGCACACTTCAGTTGGGGAACAACACTGCCTGCACAGGCTAGGTGACTAGCACTAAATTGTTACATATAGTCTTACATACACTCAGAGATGTGTCCCATCGCCTTCCTAGGTAATGCTGTCTCAAAAGTACTCTGAATTACATAAATAGAACTAAACATATCCTTTTTTCTACTGTTGAAACTAATGGTCTTTTGATGAATAATGGTTCATTAATTTTCACATATGGAAAATATCCTGAGAGACATTGAGCTCCTGTAATTCCTTTCACTTTATTGAGATTGCCTGGTTTTGCTACCATTAATAATGGAGTTTATCAACACTGAATCTGTGTTCTAGTCTTATAGCACATAAATAGAGTGATCATGCAAAAGACTTTCATTTTTCTTTTATTCTCCTTAATAATAGCTATGAATCAATTCCTTTGAAACTTCGCCAGCTCTAGAGATGTGCCCTCGTCCCAAGACCAATTATTCGCTATCTGCTTCATTTTGAAAGTAGAAGGAAAAATTGCTCATTTGTGAGCAACCAGTGTTCATCATTAGGCAGAAACAGGAAGAAAAACAAGATACTCAAATCTGTTTGTTATAGGTGGCAGCCATCCTTTTGCATTTATATATCTTTAAAGGGAGATTGCCTCCTTTAACGACTTCCTGACTTAACTTAGAAGGTGATTAATTACATTGAGCAGTGTCACATTAAATCACGTTAATAAACTGAGGCATTACATGATATCAAGTCAGAATAGAGGCTTTGGTACTTTTTCAATATTTTACATATAAGTAAAGCTAACATGTTTGTTAATTCACAAATCCTTCCTCAGACGTGTATGCTATACATCTTCCCTCACCCCAAAAATCTTCCTAAATTTCACAGCTGAAGCTCAGTTTATTTCTTAGGATTATTTTATTCATTTTAGCAATTAAATGGATATTTCTAAAGGCAAAAAAAAATTTAAAAAAACTATCCCTATTCACACTTATCGACAATAGGTTCTCCACATATTTCTTTGTGAAACTGTTTATATTGGAGAAATAAATGTCTGTCACTTTGGAGATAATGCGAACAGAAGCTGATGGAATAAGTAACAGTTGTTAAAAAACCAAAAAGTTCTCTTCACAGTGGCCTACACATAGTAGCTAGAAAGCAGATGGGCCTGAAAAGAGCAGTGTGTAGCAAAATTGCCGTTATTCATACTTGTGACATAGACTCACGCTTTCAAGAGCAAATTTTGTGAATTATCGTATCCGATAAAAACATGTTAGTTTCTGTATAAACTGAACTCCTCATCTCTCTCCAGACGATTATAAAAGAACTACTGACTTCAAAGGACTCTTGCAATATATATTGAAGATCCCTGTGGCATTTTCTATTTACATGTTTTTCCTTCTCCCCATCTTAATGTGATGGATTTGGCTCAAGGTGGCAAACTCTGGTGGGGATTAGGCTCAATGCATCAGGCTAGAATGAACAGTGTTCTGGACAGAGAATCATTTTACCTGGTTTTGGGGTCTGGCTTTTTTTTTCCCCCCATGAATCTGCCACTGATTCATTATATAAGCTTGAATAAATGGCTTAATGCTTTTTTTTTTCTTTAATATCCCATGTCTAAAATGGAGGCAATATCACCTCAAAAAATGTGGTTTGGGTCAGAAACAAAAAATGTTATGTTAACATAATCAAACTAGAAATAAAATTTAAGGACAAAATATGAAAAAGATACTCATCAAGTTACCAGCAATGGTATAAAAGGCTTAAGTTACCATTGTTGCTATTTTCTGTTGGTATGCAGGTGATAACAATAAAAATATTTTGAAAAATATATCATCTTATCAGTATAGGCAGGCTGAATAATGTCTAGGTGCTGCATTTGCTTTATATAACACTCAACACAGGAGATCTTTTACGTTGCTATTCCTGTTAAAGTATTTGTTTTGAGGACCTTGCCATTCAGCTACCATTGTCCTTTTCCCTTAGTCTGATTCATTCTCTGAGGCTTTTCTTTCTTAAAAGACCATACATTGTTATAGCGAGTTAATGTTATAAGCCATACTGAAACATTCTTCTTTAGTATCATGAGGCTCAAGGAACCCTAAAAGGCTTAAAATTTTAAAACCAATTGACATCCTAAAGAAGTCAAATAGCAATGTTAAAAGAAATATTTAGTTGAAGCACAAGCAGGGAATTGCAGGAAGACTGAACTTTTTAGTTTCAGCACTCTCTGACTCAAAGGTGTTTGTTTAGTCCTAATTATTTTTTCTCTGAACAGCTACATCTTGCTTATGTAACTGTGAAGAGCACCAACAACAGTATGGCAAAACTCCAGATCCTGTTCCATTCAAACAGTTACAGTTATGGAGCACACAGCATGTCAGAGAGGCTGCCTGACATCAATTTAAGAAGTTGACACAAAGACTAAAGGTTCTGCAGCAATTGCTTTCTGTCCCATGATCAACCATGCACCACCTTCTTTAACACCAGCAGTCTAAGAAAACTGCATTACAGATGCTCTGCCTTGCAGAAAGCAAGGATGAGAAATGTTCAATAGGGCAACACACTATAGCTATATAGGCAGTATTTTGCCTTATACTGACATTTTTTTCTTTCATTAAAACAACTTGCAGCATAACAAGACTACTGAGCCTTAACTGCGGGTGCTGTTTTGCCAGAATACACACAGCATTTTAACAATGAGCAGTACATAGTGAGGGGAAACAGTGTGCCATGGAGAGTTATTTGGTGGACTAGAGAGAGAGGGCACTGATAAATATCTTCATTACAACAACAAAGATGAATGTAAAGATCATCTGAGATCAATAAGATCAAAGCAGTCCATTTTTCAGACTTTAACCGTACAGGACTAGACCTAATACAAATGGTTTCAGAACAGCTAATTGAGCATATCCTTTTCTCTCACATTGTCATAGCACCAGAACAAATGGCAATTAGTCTTTAAAAAAATATCCCGAGATGGTGAAACATAGGTCAAATCACAGACTATCAGAAGTGTGGTTATTTTAATGACTACTTATGAATTACTCATATTTTCTATGAGGAAGAAAATCACCTAACACCAGTGTCACAGCTTCCTAAGTACAGGGCATGTTCCACACAGTTTAGTCTACAAACTATTCTACAAACTCTCTTATCTTCAACATTTGAATGCCCATCTAAAAGTTACTTCCTTGTCAGCAATGAGAATATGACCTCAGAATGGTAGACAGTCATCTTTTGATTATTACAGAAAACTTCCAACTTAATTAAAAAGATTCTCTACTCGGCACAGGGAGAAAACTTCATTAAGTGTTACTATTTCAATACTCAGACAACTATCTCAGATCACTCTAGATGAGCTCTATTTTTGTTCTTAATTTACTTTATTAGAGAAGAGCAAATCCTTCCAGCTATAGTAAGGTTAAATAAATGCTACAAGTAAAGAGCATTTTACAGTCAAACCTAATGAGAGTAAATTACAAGAAATTAAGAGTAGAATAAACTTTTTGAATATACATTTGCTTACACTTTCTGACAACTCATTTGAAATCTTTGGTGAGTTGCTTTCTATTCAGGAAACAGCACTGGTAAACTTTTCTGTCCTTCTTCAGAAAGTATTAACAAAGCCGTTGAAAATATCTTCAACTGAAACATAGTTATGATTGTTTTTTTCTTGCTAAAAGTATTGACAAAGTGTGAAGATATAATATTGACCTTTTTGGAATCTGAGCCATTTTCTGACTGTTGATTTATTCATTTTTCAAATGTATGGGTAAGTTCCTAGCTTGCTTATGCTTAGATGCATTTTTCATTCATTTTCTGTCTTAAAGAAAGATCTGAAAGTGTCAGATATGAAACACAAACATCCCATCATTATGCAGATGACTATTTTGACCCTTTTACATTACACCACAAATTTTTATTCCACTAATACTGATTTTGTCTTAACTGTGCTGAGATATCCTTTGAAGAAGATGCAGTGCCACAAACACAACATTTTCCATCAGTCACAACTTCCAGAAGTGACATCAACTGTTAAGATTTTAACAGCAGGTACTTCGCATTACAGAGACCACAATAAACTTCTTCAGTCTAAAGTTTCAGGTTAACTTTTGGGTTAAAGTTTTCAAATTTATTCTAGTTTCAACAGTAAGGATATAATGTTCAGGGCTGAGTGTTTCAACAGAACACAGGGTGTGAGTACTATTATGAATGAGGGTCAAAAGAGAAATGTAAAACATCCAAACACCTGTCCTAAAGGAAAAGGGGGAAAAAAAACATATTGCAAGATAGTGTGAGGATCTCCAGACCAGATCTGAATTAGCCTGGCCAAGGACAGAGGAGTGTCATATGGGTGTGATAGCTGAAAGAGAAAAACAAAACTAAAGACTTGCATCCCAGAAGAGAGAGAAATAAAATAAAAAGTGCGGAGTGAAATATAATGGAAAAGTGCCAGTAAAAAGGCAGTGATGTAACGCATTCATTAAAATTACTTTGAAGCATGAAGTGGCTAAAAATAATATTTCTGCTTTCCTGAGTTCTGAAAATACGATAAGTTAGGGTTTTTTTAAAAAGGAAAAAAAAAAAAAACACAACAGAATTTGAATTATATTTTACAATTTTTATAGGAATTGCAAACTTTGACCAACTTTAACCTTAACATTATCAGGATTCTGAGGACTCTAGCAGCAATAGTTTTTGAGACACCACAAAAAGAGGGAAATTGGTCTTAAGGGATCATCCTTAGCACAGTATATTTCCATTATTATATGATGTAGCATCTCATATTAGCAAAAGAATTTACAGTCCTCAAGAACTCTTCCAGTCTCAGGGAGAGCTGGGCAAATTAAGTAGTTCTTGGGTCTCTAGAAATTCCAGTCAAACCCAATATACATGAGCAAACACACACAAGAATGAAAAGAAAAGAACTACTAGGGAAAAAGGAGAACAGAGAAGAAAAAGAAATAATTGCAAGCAATTGACTGTAGAAAGTTGTAATTAGTGTGTCCCACACACATGTTCATGTCAAGATTTGAAGATGTTTAAGGAATTTATATTTTTTTTAATGAAGAAAAATGTTATTTTCTGTATAAAATAAATAGAAATTATAAAAATTCAAGATGTGATTTTCAGAGTTGCTTTCTGAAATGAATTAATGAATTATTTTTTTCTTGAGAAAAAATATTTCAGTGTCTTCAAATTAGTATTTCCCTCACAAAAAAAAATAATAAATCTCTTAGGAAAACTGGACCCTGAATTCTTAGCGTACTCTGTTTGGAGAAACTTAGGCTTTGAATAGAACACTTACTGGTTAGAAATATGCAAAGGAAATGGATATGTTTCTGTGAGATTCCAAAATAAGATAAATACAAACACTTTTTCCAACAACCTAGAGTGCAGGACTAACAAACATTTCAGCACGAGGATTCCATCTGGTGCATTGCAGGTACAGCTACAGAACGGTATTATCATAGGAAGTACTTACATCTCACATGATCAAAGCCTAAGTGAAGAAAGAAACAGTACGGTACTGAAGTAAACACTTCCCATCAGAAATAAAAGGAAGGATGTGTCCAAGTGCACAAAACCAGAACAAAATAACCCAAGGGAAGATAGAAATAAGGATTATCTCTTCAAGAAGAGGGGAAAATTTTTGACCGTTAGGAAGAGTACAGATCTCAGTGTCATACCTCAGCTGCACTCTCATTTCACTTAGGTCAGCCTAAATCTTCAACAGGTCTAAGTGAAACACAGCCCATGGGCTGTTTAGATAAAGCAACATGAGTGTAGGCAGGTGAGCAGGGCAAAATACACCAGTACAAGTAAGGCATCTAAACTGCTTTTTTCTTACTGCCAGATCCAGTAAAACAGGGTGTTCTGGTTTTAGCTGGGACAGTGTTAGCTCTTCTTTTTAGCAGCTAGAAGAGCTCCATGTTTTGGTTTTACTCAGAGGCTCGCTCTGAGAAGAATGCTGATAGCAAGTTGATGTTTGAGACTCCAAGGACTTTTCAGTGTGCCGGAGTGCAGAAGCACGGAAGGATAAGGGGGGAGCATAGCTGGGACAAGGGGGATACGATTCCCCTTGTGATTTGTGGTAGAACGTAAGACTGAGGGCCAAACTGGCCAATTAGTATTTCATATCATGCAGCGTCATGCCCAGTATAAAAGTGAGGGTCAGCCGGACAGAAGGGCTTTTGCGCTTTGGCTCTTTCGCCACTTTTGCTCTTTTGTGCTTGCTGCGCTTTTGCTCTATTGCCTTTTTTTTTTCTTTTCCTCTCTCTCCCAGTACTCCCACTCTTGGAGTACTATCTCTCTCTCTCTGCCCCTCTCTATTTTGGGGCCTCGCGTTCGTCCGGGATTTGCAGTTTTGGGACGAGACGGGCTTCGCATACGAGGGGGTGGTGAGCATCTACCCTGTGTATTAAATCATCTGTATTAAATTGTTCTTATCTCAACCCACGGGTTTCCCGTTTCTCCTTTAATTCTCTCCCTCATCCCTGGGGGTGGGGGAGGGTGAGTGACCGGCTGTGTGTGGGGGTCGGCCTAACCCGCGACACAGGGTTTAGTGACTTCCTAGATCTCTTAGACAGTGAAATCTCAATTGATAATGAACACGGTCAGTTAAAATAAAACCAACCAACCAAAAACCACCCACGCATACAAGACATAGATCAAATACTATTCACGTATCTCATTCAAGACAGCAGCAGAACAATTTTGTGAAAAAGGCTTTGATCCACATAGATTTGTTTTGTTGACTTATAATAGCGATCTGGACAGAATTCATCTAAAAATATCCTCTGATTTCCTGCTGTGAATATACACCTTTATCTGTAGTTCCTTGGACAGTTTAAACCGAACATCCACTTTTTCTGCTGATTTCAGAACTTGAGTTAAAGAAAAAAATGAAGTAAAAAAAGAAATAAATATTCTTCTATAGTGTGAAATTCAATATACCAATACAGAAAAAAAATATTCACAATGGGAAAATAAGTGATTTCTTATATCTACTATGTGATGATCTTGCAATAGCAGGTGATAAACTACACAACATTTCCAACAAATATAGCTGAAAGCCCTGTAACTGGAGAAAGAGGCAGTTCACTGAAGTGTCCTGATGTGTGGATGCTGAGAATATTTTGCATAAATATTATGAGAAACTGATTTCTATGCTTACAGGAAATACATAAACACAGGCTCATTACAAACACAATTGCCTGGACAAATGAATCATGATGAATCAAGTTAGCATGCTGAAAATTATTGTAAAGTTCATAGGACCATAGAAAACATTTCTAAAGTTTAAAAATGAGAAACAAAAGCTTTTATCTGCTCATGTGAAACTTAAAGATGCCTATCACTCACTATGCAACAATTTATCTATATTAACAGTGAAAATGAGAGGTTTTACAAACCATATGCCAGGTCTCTGAATTCAATTCAAGAAACACCTTGTGTTTGTCCGCTTGACTCACTACTGGCAAACAAAAAGGATCAACGATATCAAATGGTTTGAGAACACATTTGTTTCAAGTTCAAACTCCTTGCCAAGCACCCAGCATAGTTTGAGGGTACATCAGTAGGGAGGAGGGAAAAACCCAAAGGTATTTCAGCTGCAAAGCCTGCTCTTGTCCTCTTTCTCCAGCATCCGTAGCTATGGCTTTTTGTAGCTCTTAGTATGACAAAGAAGTTGCCAGGGAATGTATGAAGTGGGTTGGAATCTAAGCAGAGATCAGTAGTTTCTTAAAGATGTAAAAGAACAGAGGGTTTTGGTGTTTGTTTTTTTGTTGTTGGTTTGGTTTGGTTTATACAAGAAAGATTTCCACTAAAACACATATTTTAAATAGTATACTTTGACACCACGTCATGTCGTGCCATTACATGCATACAGCAGAATAAAAACATAATGGAGTCTTACTCGAGTGACCTGGACACAAGGACAGCCTTAAACTATAAATGTTTAAAAATAAAATAAAATCATAAACAAAAATATAAGCTTGTTCATTCATTCATGAGAGACAGACAAAGCAGAAAATTTTGTGCCTTCCTCAGGCACTAGAATGTTACAAAGAGTGTCTAAAAATGAAGTGTAATATACACTTTCATTAAATACTTCCAGTGGAAGACATATGACCATACGGAAGAAGATATATTTTACTTTCCCTAGCAACTGTGTTCCGTAGGTTCCTACTTGCACAGTCCTACAGACATGGTAGATTATTACAGAGTCTTATGGCCTGCAGTTTTTGACCTGGGTTTGGAGAAATACTTGAGGAATAAATGTCCACTAAAGTCATCATCATCTTTATAGCCAGATTAAATTAAGTCAGTAAAAACAGTCACAATGACTACTATGAGCATTCTAACATGAAGGAAGAGTTTTAACTCTATTCTTGTTGGGAGCAAGTGTTTGCATTGACTAAGACGTAAATTCTATAAGACATTTTCTATTTCCATTACATTCTATTCATTGCTATGAAAACTCATCAATTGAGCTGTGTTTGGAACAGGTTTGATACGCAAATAAAAAACAAGCTTTGCAGATAAGACAAAAAAAAAGTTTCACATTCATCTGAACTTTATCAGAACTTCACTAAAGTTTAAACTACTCTGCTCTCTGAATGTAGATCAGAACAGACTTAACTGAAAAAAAAACCACACAGAACATACAGATAGCTGCAGTAGTACAAATAACACACAAAGACCTACATAAGGATTTTTTTCTTTTTAAAATCTGTTGGATTTTCTAAAAAAAAAAAAAAAAGTAATATTTGAAGAAAGTAGACTTTTGATGCAGAAAAACATACATTTTTCTTCTACAGTTTTGAGACTATTGCAGTACAGATAGCACATTTTTAAAAAAATACTTCCTCTAGAGTATTTGCAGTATCCTCAGAGAAAGACCAAGTAGGAGAAATGTGTTGTTTATATCCAATGCTGTGACAAATTAAATATTTGTTGTTCTGCATCCCAGAGCATGCACCACTGGAATTCAAACTATAAAGGGTCCCTGAAGAAAGGCAGCCACAGATGCCAGATTACCTCAGCCTAAGAAGGAAGGAATATATTCTCTTGAATATATTTACTCTTAGGTTCATGTTTTGTCTCAGTTCATACCACACAGGATCAGATTTATCTCCTCCAGTATTCATCCAATAAACACTACTTTTTCTACCATGTCTAACACACCTGAACATCTTTTAACACTGGCTTTCAAGGCATAGTCTACAATCAGGTCAAGAACTACAAAATCATTGAGGGCTAAAAAAAAACCCCAAAATACAACAAAAAAGTACATCATTTTAAAGTTGAATGTCAAAGCACCAGAGCAATATTTAATAGCACTGATTCCCCTGAATGGGAGAAGATTGACTAAAAGGCCAGGAAATAGTATAGCTCTCTTGCAGCCAGGGACTAAGATGCTTTTCGGAGTGAGCAATTCCAACTCAAAAGCAAAGGGAAAGAGAAGAGAAACAGTTATCAAAGTAAACTACACTGGCCTCTAAAAATCAAATGCAAGACGTTCTCCTTCTCTAGGCTCACAATTTGTTGGAGAGTCACTGTAAAACAAAATCCTTCAGGTAAAAAAAGAAGCATGAAGAGTCTATGCTATTGTCTTCCATTTCATTTTACAGAGACCTGCATTACAGGCTTCTTTAAACTGTTCAGTTATTTATAGTTTAATAGAGCACACAAGTTCAGCAACTCATTTGCTAGATTCTGCATGACTATGCATGACTATATGCTTCTTTGGAAGCATATAACTTCATGGTAGGAAACTGTATTGGGTTTGTGTGGGAAGATTTTGGGAGAAGGGCGGCTACAGGAGTGTCTTCTGTGAGAAGCTCCTAGAAGCTTTCCCTATGTCCAACAGAGCCAATGCCAGTTGGCTCCAAGATGGACCTGTCGCTGGCCAAGGTTGAGCCCATCAGTGACAGTGGTAACACCTCTGTGATAACATAGTTAAGAAGGAGAAAAAAAAAACCTGCTCAATTGCAACTGGAGAAAACAGTGAGAATATGTGATAGAAACAACTCTATAGATGCCAAGGTCAGTGAAGAAGGAGCACAAATTCCCCTGCAGCCTGTGGTGAAGACCTTGGTGAGGCAGGCTGCCCTACTGCAGCCCACTGAGGTCCACGGTGGAGCAGAGATCCACCTAGATTCCATGGAGGACCTCACACCAGAGCAGGTGGATAAGTCAAAGGATGCTGTGACCCTCTGAGAAACTCACACTAGAGTAAGCTCCTGGCAGGACTCGTGGACCTGTGAAGAGAGGAGTCCACGCTGGAGTAGGTTTGCTGGCAGGACTTGTGACCCTGTGAGGGACCCACACTGGAGCAATCTGTTCCTGAAGGACTGCATGTTATAGGAGGACGCATGCTGGAGCAGTTCATAAAGAACTGTAGCCTGCGGGAAAGACTCACATTGGGGATCAGAAAGAACTGTCTCCTGTGGGAGGGACCCCACACTGGAGGAGGGGAAGATGTAGAGAAAATCAGGAGCGAAGTTGAGTCTGGGATGAAGGGAGGGATGAGAGGAAGGTACTTTAAGATGCGGGTTTATTTCCCATTATCCTACTTTGATTTCATTGGTAATAAACTAATTTCCCCAAGTCAAGCCTGTTTTACCCATGATGGTAATTGAGTGATCCCTCCCTGTCCTTATCTCGACCCAGGACCCTTTCATTATATTTTATCTCCCCTGTCCATCTGAGGAGGGGAGTGATAGAGCCGCTTTGCTGGACACCTGGATTCCAGCCAGGGTTAACTCACCACAGAAACATACAGTTTCATATTATAGAAAGAAAGGAGAGCAGAATATAATGCTTCAACAGCCTTCCTAGTAGAATTTGTGCAATGTCTAACAGCAGATTAATGCCAGGATGATGGTCTCAAAGGTTTGAGCAACAGGAAAACATTGATTTGTTTTCCTGAAAACTTCAAATGTTGACAAAATTGATGTAATGTCCTTTCCTCCAGTACCAGCTAATATTGAAACAAGACTGTTAATGAGACAGAGTTTGTAATTTCTTTAACTTGCCATTATGTAACTGAGAACATAATGACACAACATTTCATAAGGGCTGTTTGATTAATGTTTATTTTATGGCTGTGCAATGAACATTTCTAACATTGTGAGGATATAGCACTTAAAAACCAGAACAAAACAAAACAGGCAACCATAAAGATCATGAAGATACAGACACAAACAACAGTAACAATGCTGCAAAGACTTGATCATTCTCTAATCTTATATCATTACTACGTGTTTCATTGTATTATGACACATCTTATCTGTGCTACCACTACAGAAGGTAAATAGTAGACAAGGGCCTTTAAAGAAAAGACTGTTAGCCCTTTATTCCCAGCAATTCTGTGGTTTCTACAGGGTCATGATAGATCTCTCCTACAACAAACTAAAAATAAAGTTAATATCTTCCTTACCCAAAGGCTTTAGGTGCCAATAACCTTCAAACACTCTCCTTATCCTTTTTTCCTGTGGGCTATTTATCTATGTATTTATTTATTTAAAATACTTTAGGCATGATCATACTTTACTCTTAGACATTATTTGCAGGGTAGAGGGTAAAAACATAAATATTGTCTACTGTTAGTGTCTACTGTTAAGAGGCTCCAAAATGCAGTTCTTCTATTGCATGTAAAAATTTCTGTCTATGCACAAAGCTGCAGAACTAATGATACAGGGAGTTTTGAATGAGTTTCTGTAGTTTAAGACAAATATCACTGGTTAAACTCTGCTTCAGCAAATGTGACCATTTTAATTTCATGACAAAAACTAAGAGTCTGTATTTATCTGTGATGGAGGCAAACATGACAAAAAGAAAGATTGAGAGGTTCTGCATGTTGTGAGGGAGTGGGTGGTTAAAAAAATAAGTAAATATTGACTACAAACCTATTATTAAACAGACTTTAAAAGAAAGCAAACTTTGATGCTGCTCAGATAATATTAACATTCATAAATATATATATTAAACATGTTTTAAGAAAATTTCTACTACATGTCAAGTTTTACCCTAAATTATAAAATTTTAATTTGAGTAATGACAACTATATTTAAAAGTTATTAAGACAGCATTATATTTAAAAATATCTGTCCTGCTCTCCATATTTCTCCCATATTTCTTTATTTTTTTTCAAAGTCATCAAAAAACATGCATTGGTCTGCAAAAGCAGATTATGCTAATTTGGGGATTTCTGTGTTCAGCTGAATGGTGTTTCTTGACCACACACTCTCAGACTCTTGAGTATGAATTTGAAGCCTGTTTGTATAGTGAAACTTCATTTGAATTCCCAGTTTGAATTTTCCTACATTTTTTAAACACAGTGGTTTTCCAAGGCAGGTTACTTTCCCCACAAACCGTTCCTACATTTTCACAATGACTCAGCAAACTCCCTGACTTTGTTTTTAAGTTTTAAAATGAATTTGAAGCTCTTTGCAGTTCCTTTTTTCATGATCATTTCTGCTACTCAATATGCTTCTAATTAATAAATGTTTCCAACACCAATAAAAAGTAGAAAAAATCATAATTAAAAACACTCATTTTGTAAAAACCAAGAGATCAACATAAATTCAGAAATACTAAAGCAATATTGAACAACAAAATAACAAGCTAGTGAATCTGTTCAGTAGAGGCATTTTAGTCTTTTAATCCCATTTGTTTCAAGTTTTTTAGGAAAATTTTATCTGCATATATTTATGCTGAAGTTCCGTTAAGTGTTTAGAGTACTGGATACCAAGACAATCAGATCAAAATTGGTCATATAATGAAATTTATTTGGACAGAGGATTTGAGGGTATTCTCTGGTGGAATAATAAGGGACAGAAGGAAAAGTGGTTTCCCTGATGGCAGCTGGGAAGTGGAGGAAGATGGATGACATAAAAATTGTTAGAAAGCCAAGCTTCATTAGCGCCACTGTTGATTTGAATTTAAGTACGAAGAACAAAAGCTGTAATATCGTGACTTTCGAATTCTAATAAATTCGATGAGCATTGTAAAATTAAGCATGATTTCTAATAGGAATTGACTTTGCATAGGAACATTTCCATGTAGTCAAATGGGAACCATGTTCCCACCAGCCATCCCAATGGCTAAATGCCAGTGCTTTCCCTGGTCAGAGTCCAGCTGCTCCCCTCACATTAGAGACCAGGGTCATCAGGACTAACCAACATCAGAGTAATGCTCTGCCACACATACATGAGATCCTAATCTAAAAGTGATTTCATCCAGAACTGATTTAGAGAATTAGAAGTACCTTTAAACTCCACCACTGTATGAGCCTGTGATAAATTTGACATTTTTGACAAGGGAAAGAGATGTTATAGTGTGCTTCCACAGGTCTCATTTACACTCGATTTTGAAATAAACCTCAATTCTGTTACTCATCATCTACTGAAATTCTTGGGGTCTGTAGGAAACAAAAAGGTGTGAAAGGTGGTAATAAAGCTTCAGGAAAAGAAGCATATCAAAGGACCATTTTTAACTAGTCAAGTTTTAAAACTCAGTTATTTTTAATCAAGCTAAGAGGAAGTTGATATATTGTCTGAGTAACCAGAGCTTTGTAACTGTCTCATTAATTATCAGACAGAGTTGACTCCAACTGTCCAAAGGGATATCGCATATGATATGATGTCACGCTCAGCAATAAAACAAGGGGCAGATGGTAGTGTTTGGTAGGTGCTGCCACTGCCCAGGACTGGCTGTGTGGTGCTTAGCTGCCTACTGCGGTTAAACCACGACAGCTGGAAACAATATGTGTTCATAACAAGGCATACATGGTGTCATCACCAAAAAAAAATCCATATCTGGGAATGTTCTTGATGGCTAGTTGTTGCAGCGGTCATTCGGTAATTCAGTACCAGATCTTTGTGGTGACCAATAAATAAATAAATAAATAGAAATTAATCTGCAAGCAATAAAAGAACAAGTTATGGTAGTAATAAAGCTCGCCTGTTTTGAAGTTCTATTAGAGGTGAAGTTTCATTGTGTCAAATGTAGTTACTTCTAGTATCATCAAATTTGCTCTTAGAATGTTATTCCCTTTACCTGGGTTTGTGTAAATCCCAGATCCTTGGAGAAGTTTTCTGATACAATATTTAAAATTGTATGTATCTCTTATGAAAGCTCTAACACACTTCTTCAGGTCTTTTGAAATCAGCCAGTGCACCTATGCATAATAAACAGTTGTTGATTCCTATGCCCCCAACTCATGGACCTCAGTGGAAGAAGAGGAAAGCCGGCTCCACAGTCCTGTGAGGTCTTACAAGAATCAGAAATTCTGCACACAATGCATCTAAGAGGAAGTGAAACACTTCTACAAAAGGGATCTGCTTTCCACCAAATAATAAAATCTGTATCTCATAATTCTATAAGTGTCAGATCAATAAAGACTTCTATCAAGGAGATAGTATTTCTGCTGCAAACACCAAAGTACATGTCCAACATGGCTTTCTTCTAGAAAGATTCTTCGTCATTGCATTTTGTTAAAAAAAAAAAGAAAAAAGACAAAAAAAAAAAGAAAGCTTTTCCTCTAATGACTCCTGTATATTAAATTTGATAAACTTCAGCTAGTTCTCCAATAGCTTTAAGTGAATGCTTGCATTCTCTCCTGAGCAAAGTATTCAAGCAGATGTTGGTCTTCAAATCAATCTTGTGAAAAGATAAGAAATCCTTGTAGCATAAAGAAGATACATTAATGAAGAAAGACCTTGCAGTAGCACAAATTTCACTTGTGTACATTTGTTTCAAAGAAGTAATTACTTTAGAAATGTTACAAAAACCTTGTAACTACTAAAGCTGTGTCTATCTTCAATTATAATTAGACCTCTAGCAAATAAAGCAAACCCACAAATAGATCTTCTAATCTTGGTTTACCTGTCTCTGTCAGTCTTAATCTCTGATAATTGGTTACTTGGGCTTTTATTTGTTAGCTATTAAAAAGCAGTTATTCTGAGCAAGGTTTCTTACTCAGGAAAGGAATGGTGGGGAAAAAAAGAACAAAAATATCACTTCTAATACTTTATTACAGAGGTATTCTCAAGAAAGTTGAACCTTAAACGTGAGTCTAAAGACAACCACCACAATGCTTTTTAATGTCTTGCTGGTTAGGCTCTAGACACGTTTCAGTAAAATATAGATACATATCAAAAAGGAGATGCAGATATTTTGATCCCAAGTGAAACATAAGTACAAATGATTATGCAAAGGATGAAAAATCAGTTTTCCCTTCCTTTGAACTTATTTGAACTTTCCCAGGAAAAAAAAAATATTCCTAAATCTATGAAAAAAGATCTTAAGACACGTACATTGTAATTTTCTGGTGAAGTGGTGAAGAAGAATTGTGACTATCTAGCACACTAGGTATTATGAAATTTTAATTTGCTAACTAGACGTCTGCTTTTCTCCTTATGCCATAGAAGTCTGTTTACCACAGGCCATTTTCTCAGGCGCATAATTATTTTGACTTTAAATATAGTAGTAGTCATTTATTATGAGGCAAAGAAGCTGTTTAGAGATGTGACAGCTGTGGCATCATATTACATTTTTCTAAATCACTTAAGTCTGCTGTTATACAACAAGATACTTTACCTTTATTGCAAATATAAATTATCTTCAAAATAGGGTATCTGTCTATAAATCTGAAAAATTCTGCATGCAAGTACAATGTGTATAAGGTATGACAATCTAATGGCCAGTAACACATCTCTCAAAAACTTTAGTCAGGAAAAAAAAAAAGAAAAAAAAACAAGGGCATAAAGGAGGTTTTACTTAGAACCAACCATAGGTTCTATAAAACATGACAAAAATCACCTGCTCACACACTTGATAAGTACTGTGTTTGGCATGCTTTAGTGCTGCAAAATAAACCCTGTGGATCTCTGTTGAAAGTGGAGAAAAAAATACACAAATATTGTACAAATTTTACACTGCTGACCATCTACATCAGAAAGTAATTCTTCAACAACTTAAATGTTACATACAGTCTCCCTCTTTTTATGTTAAAAGCACACATACAGCAGGTTTCTGATTTTTTTTAAAAAGCTTATTCGTAGAATAGTAGTTTTTGTCAGAGTAGAAAACGGCTATTTAAAGCTTTCATTTTGCTGTACCAGTAACAGGAGGATCACGTACAATAGTAGTGCATTTTATAGCAAACAAAAGTGCTTTGCTTTGTTTCAAGAAGGACTTTTATTCAAAAAGAGCACAAATTAAATAGGATATCAAGCATTTGCTGAGGAGTATCCATGACTACAGGAAATGAAACCCTCTTTAAAAAAAGGATTTCCAAATTGTATGAATATCCCAAGTTACAAAATTCTTTAATTTTAATAGAAAGGTGTTAAAGCTTTCTACAACAGCTAGAAAATGGACATAGAAGATAAAAAATTACCGTCTTGAAATCCTAGGACAGAAGTGTAAGAAGCAGAAGAATCTTTGGACAGATATCGAAACTTGGCTGGCATTTCCTTGGGAAAGTGTAGGTATTGAGTAGCAGCACTTTTTAAACAAATCCCTGAGATACATGTGTTCTAGATTACTTCATCAGGATGGAGAATACCTTGCTTTTAGTGTCATTTATGGTCAAGAAAACAAGTATTTAAAGAAGTCATCTGTTTAATAGGCTATGTGGTTGCTCCTACCTTTATTTGGACTTTAGTTTACTGACCTAAAGGCATAGGTTCAGTACTCTTAGTAGGGGTGTGCTAACAGACTGCGGAATTCCAGATTAGGTTTTTTATTACTCAGGGCTTCTGTGACTACTGAGAATTGTTGCATGTATGATGCATTTACACTGACCATTAAGGACACAGCAGAGAGATTTCATAAGACTGATATGGAGCAAATAACTCAATTGTCTTAGAATCATTATTTAAAAAAAAAAAAAAAAAAAGAAGAAAAAAAAAGCCCCACCACCTGAAAGGAATCATAAGTGCTGACTCCATTATTTTGCCCAGAGATAGAATCATCCATAATTTTTAACCTACATTTGTTACAGACCATATTACAATGAGACCTCTGATTGCATCAGTATGGACTATATGACACTCATGCACAAGACCAGGTTTACAGAGGATTAAAGTAGGTGTCTTCTTCTGCAAAACTTTGTTTCCAAGAAAGTCATTTCACAAAGTGAAGTCCTCATCATTTGTCAGAAACAAATGCCTATTGCTAAAATTAGCAGAAATGTTTAATTTAATTCCTCTGCTATTTTACTGCAAAGCTGGGAAATTAAACAGAGAGGCATCAAAAGTTTCCCAAGAAAACAGGCTAAAGCTGCTGCTGTAATACACAATTGCATCATACAAATTAGAAGCATGTATTCAGGTGTCTTTGTAAGGATTATTCTGCAGGCTGGAGCACAGTGAACTAAATTAGAAACCCCCAAAGTTTACAGCATAGATGGCTGTAAGTGGAACAAAACCTGAACAAAAAGAGGTAAAGCAGTGTGCTGAGGTCATATTCTTTGTGGAACCTCATAGATGAGACATATAAACCACTTATCCATGTCATGAAAGCACAAGGACATGTATTTGTGACAACCAATTATATTGTCAGTTCTCGCGGAGGAACAGGTAAAATATTCAAAAATTAGAAGGTTCTTCTGTTTTCTTCTTAATCCTTCTCAATCTGTGCACTATTTCCCACATCATTTCAAGCTTCCTTTTTACCTATGTGCCTCCTAAAATCATAGCCAAAATGAAATTTAATTTGACTAGCTCTTCTATATCTTTTGTTTATGACCATTCATCTATTTTAATGGATAATTGTGTAAGCTGAAAGCATTCTTCTCTCATCTAGTTCTTCATAGCATGTTTGATACTAGATCAGTTTCATTTCTCTAGAAAGCATGAATCCATTGAATAACAAATGAAAAACTTACTTAAAAGCTTTAAGACTTTACTAATTTAAGTTTCCCTACGAGACAAGATATTCTGCTGGTTTTAATAAGTACATTTCTAATCACAGGACAAACATATCTATGTTCTTGTTTTGTCATTCTTTAATTTTCTGTGGAAGGACTTTCAATTCATTTTGAAGATACTTAAACTATAGAAATCAAGTTTTTTAAAGCATTTTTGTAGACATCAGCATGTAGATATAAGACTAGAATTGATTAGTAAATCTGTAACACAAGCAAGAAAATAGCAAGAAGATATTCTTTTTTGGTGCTCAGTAGCACTTGTTTTGCAAGAGATACATTTATTTTCTTATTTTCATTATAAAACTAATTTCCTCAAGCACATATGCAGAAGTAGTTATAAATAAATGAATAAATATAATCTCCTGGCACATCAATCATCAGGTCAGGTCATCAAACTAATTTTATTCCATGGTGTGGGCAAGTAGACTGAAAAGACTCGGCCTCTCTGTGGAAAAGGCAAAAAATTCCCAAGTCCTGACAGTACAAGGATAAGCATTACCAGCTTAGGTATCTCATTAGATTTTTAGTGTTTAATGTAAAGCTGAAAAGGTAAACAATGTCAGGCCATGTCTACAGAAGAAATGTTTACAGGTACATTAGTATTAAATTATCAATGAAGCTAAACTGATATGTAATAACTTTGTATAGGCATTGTTTTTCTTGAGAGTGACTTTTGTACATCACATAAACCTTTTGAAAACAGACAAAACTGGGAAATGAGTATTTTGAAAAGATAACATTGGAGTCAACAATATCTGCAACAAATTTTCTCTCTTCTTTCCCCAAAATCTGCTTCCTAGTCCTGGGGTGACAAGCATGTTCATTACTGAAGTTCCAAATAATACTACTTTAAAAGCATATTTGACTTTTTAATAAGATTTCTTAACACACCACCAGCTAAAAAAGATGTACAGCATGAATTTATCTGACCCTGTGCCATCAAGCAGAAACATAAATGCTGCAGTTAAACATAAGAAGAGGAATAATAGCAGCAATATCCCATAGAGGACACTTAAAAGTAGATTGATTTTTTTTTTTGACAAATGGATTGAAAACTAATGTACTTAGGTTCACAGAATCACATTCTAGATTTGTATGGAGATGTTTAGAAAGAACATTTTAAAACATATTTTTTAAGGACTTTCCTGTTTAACTTCCCCTCCATTCCAGGAGAGTTACTGACATTAAGCCAAGTATTTTGACATACTTGCTTCAGTCAGCCAACCTCTTGGTAAAACCATGGTGATACTTGATAAAGTCATGGATGAATGGAGCAATAACTTCAAAAAATGTCTGAGTTGTTGGCAAAATCAGACTCAACTCATCAAGACCTCGAAGTGTCCTGTGTATTTAAAGCTTTTTGGAGCCTGCTTTAGCTAACAATCGTTTACCTAACATTGTTACCTAGCTAACAATTAGGAATTTGAGTCTGAACCAGAGGCACTGTGAAAAAAGAGAGCCTATTCAATAAAAAGTGTTTTCTAAAATTTGAATTTGACAGTTTGTAGTCACTTGTGAAATGGTCCTCTTTTTTTATATTTCAGTTCTTCCTAAAACACAGAAATTATAGAGAAGCTCAATGATGGGAAAAAGAGAGGTACTTTCAGTTAGAATACGTGAGAAAAGAAAAACATCTTGCTTTTAAAATTGCCTAGAGTTTGGCTTTCTATTTTTCCAGTCTCTTGATTGGTGTTTTATAAAGCAGATATTCAAGTAGTGCAATGCTATTTAATTGCACATGTATAATAGAAATTTTAAACAGGCAGTAGGAAATTTCACTTTAATTACCTTTATTTATTGAACTTTCATGCCCAAGATATAACAATAAGTGTTTTCTACTCCTGTGCTCATTAGCAGTTTCTCTGCAGGATGGCAAAGAAACTCAAAATAGGACATTCAACACTGAGAGATAAGAGAAGTGGACAATAACCATAAAGTCATTTGTACAAGACAAAATTTCCTCAAGAAATGGCCAAAAACTGGTGAGTGACATGTCATGGAAATCAAAGACAACCATTACTTCCAGTAGCAAGTTCAAAATGCATATATGTTGATCTTACTCTCCCTAGAATAGACAAATAGTATTATCCACGTCTTTAAATAAGAGAAAATGAACAGTAGGAACATAGCACATTTCAATGCAAAATTTCAGCATCTTCCTGAGAAAGAACAGTATGAGAAAGCTGTTGACCATGTCACCTTATGTACCACAAGACAGTGCTTGAAAGATACAGTACAAAGTGTATTTTAAGAACTCTTTGCTATTGGGGAAAAGGACTTAGAGTGGGAATCAGTGATTCCTGCTCCTAGTCTGCCACTCTTCATTATGCTGCCACAAGAGAATTTTACCATCTCTATCTATTCTTTAATTTTATTTTTTAAATTAATTTAATAACCATATTGTTTATCCTCAAAGGAATTTTGTGATGCTTATTTACTTCATATTTGTGAATGGGAGTTAAAATTAACAGGTTTTAGAACAGAGCTGGAAAAAATAAAAAACACCTGGTTTCAAAGTCAGCAACCCATGACTATATAGGAACTGACTATATAGGAAAATCCTCAATTTATTTATAATTGAGCAACTTAAACTTTTTTTATCTAGAAAGCTCAGCATTAAATCCTACCAAAAAGATAGCACAAAATAGTGGATTAATCCACAGTCATTCCGATTTTTCAAATTGTGCATTTAGGCAAATAAGATACGGTTTTAACATGAGACTACTACTTCCCTAGGATACAAACTGTTCTAGGAATGTACTGGAGTTTAAAAGGTAAGAAAATGTGGAAACAATGAAGGCTTTTATTAATCGTTAAGAAAGGAGGCCCCTGACAGTTGATCTTAATGCAATGGGAAAGGTTAAGTGATTAAAAATTCTGCTGGAAATCTCATCAGACCTTCTGATAGCAGGCTAGTAAATTTAACTGTGTGGTACCAACTACCACAGCAATCCTTTAGGACCTATCAAGAGTAGTGAAGACTTTTTAAATGCTTTATTACTAACAATTTATTGTCCCTGAGGCCACATCAACTTTTCCCAGCGTCGATGACACAGATGAGATTGTTAGTTCTAGACCTTCTGCCTAGAGCAGATAACAGTTGCAGGGTTCGCTATACCAATATAACATATGTCCCTCATCAGCACAGATCCAGTGAGCTGACTATGTGCTGTCCTGCTCCTTTTCTAGCTCTTTCTTTTATCACAAGCAAACAGGAGATGGGAGTAAAGGCGCGCATTTTAGATGTCTGTGAAAAACTCGATTGCATCTTGTTAGTGCAGTGTAAAACATCTGTTCTGGTGGTACAGTGTGACAGGATTTGAATGGCTCTGCAATTTGCTCTGTAGCACTTTCCATAATAAGCAAATGAAACAAACATCGTCCAGGTATTCGCTGTTCCTTGGAAAATCGAGTGAAAAACTGAAGTCATACTTTACTCAACTAGAACAAAAGAGCCAGAGTGCAGATATAACCTCATTAAATAAGACAGCAAATCTAAGTGGCATACAAAGCTATTAAACAAACTAGATTGGTCCATAATAATAAGAAACATATTTTACGTCTGTTGAACAGTTTAGAGCTTTTAACAAGTAATAGGCATACTATGCAGGAAAATAGTTGCTATTCTCCATCAGTATATCATTGTCAATGGCTGTGCTGTCTCAAAAGAAGCACTTATCTCATACACTTTATTGCTTGATAGCTTGCTGATTGCTTTTACAAAGCAATAAATTGATGGCCTGATTCAGCAGTGACATTAGGTTATGTTCATTTTCTGTGATTGATGCTTTGAATTAGAACTCTTACATTCTCATCTGTTTGGAAATATGAAATTACAAACAGGCAAACCTGGTGTCACAAATAAAATGACACAATGGATGTCAGATGAGTGAGATTTATACATTTAAATATCTAACTAGCTTTCCTCTTTATTAAAGTTTTCATAATTTATTGTTGAAAGGATTGTCTTACAGTTAAAATAATCCAACCAAATAAGGAGAGAGGAAAAAAATTTAAAAGATGAGAGTAGAATTTTCACATTATAAATTGCTGCAGTAATAGAAATGCATGTAAAGGTGAACAACAAGAACATGTTAATTATTTAGCTCTCAATTAAATAAATTGAATTATTTAAACATTCTCCTGCAAGTTTTAAGGTAAAAAGGAATTTTATTATTTTTCATTGGCTAAAAAATTCATCTATCAATCATAGTAGCCTTTTCATTATGCATAATTTTGAAATCATATTTAAAGTAATAAGGCAGAAGAAAAAAAGCTGAAAGAAGGAAAGGTGACTGCTGACTGTCTTTCGTCATTTCTTCAAGATAAATAAATTAAATAGGAAGCAGTGTGTTAAACTAATCCTAAAGATGGGACTAAAATTCTCCAAGAAGCTAAGAAGCTGTCTGATTTTACATTTAACATACTATCCTGCCTCCTAGGGCTTGTCAGCTTAAAAAATACAGACAAAAAAAGCAAGAAACAGAAAACAAACAAAGAAAAAAACCCAAACAAACGAACAAAAGCTCCAATCTACCGACCATCACTGCTGTTTGGAAGCAGTTCTCCCCTCCAGATGCTAAACTTCAGAAAAAGAGCTGTCATGTGGGGAGCAATTCCCGAATAGCTGTGGTTTTGCATACACATCACCCAACTCACTTTGTGACAGATGCAGCTCCTTGACACCGTGCATAAAATGCATCCCTGACTGCAATGCAACCCAACAGCTGAAACAGGAGAAAGATGAAAACTCTACTCTGTCAAATCTGATGGTATTTTTATATGTGCATTGAGTCTGCTGGATAAATATATATAAATTAACAGCTTTAGTCCCTGTGGGTTCCTTGAATCTGACTGTGGTTTGAGCAAGGTTGTAACATCTCAGTTTCCAGATCTGTAAATTGAGGATGATATTATTTACTAACCTTCTTGATGCTGAAGCTGTGCACATTCATTTGCAGCCTTTTACACTGGCCTTTTAAATTATACAGGCAACATTTAAGTGATAAATATTTATAGCAAAAGGCAAAGCATGATGGGCATCTGCTCACAGACTGATGTTCTTACCCCTGAAAGGGCTATGAAATACAGTAGCTTTCACTTTTAGGTACAACATAATTCTTAGGCCATTCTTTTCTGTAGGCTTCATGCCAAAAGTGCAGTGGATAAGAACTACAAATGAGCTGTACTTTCCTGCAGTACCACGTTTTTTTAAAAACTTTTTTTTTATTGTCCCTCCTCTCCTGTAAATCCTAATACAAATGGAAAAAAATGTTGCCATTTTGACTTTGTGAAACTTCAGTTATACATCAAAACAATTCATAAGAGTATCAACCTGTTCTGCTATACCTCAGCCTCTCATTAACATTGTTACACCCTAGCCTCTAGGCGTTTCGAAATACACATACATTTTCCAATTATTGCCAGTGAGCTTTAACTCACCACAAAAAAAAAAGCAGTATTGCAAAGTTCCCTCTAATTATACTATTTTTTGTGGTGTTTTTTTTTTAATTTCTTTCCATCAAAACTTTGAAAATATACGAAGACTTTGAATACCCACTTTCATGACTTTTTACTATCCTTCTCACGAGGAAAAAAAAATAGACCCTATGCATTCTCATGAGGTCTATTAGGTCTCTTTTTACACAACCACACCAAAACACAGCGGAAGAGGCCCGCGTTAGGTACAGCGTTTATCGTGGCTCTCAGGGTGCAGCCACCCTGCAGGACAGGGAGCAGTGCCACGTGCCCCAAACATCCAGCGCAAACCCCTGCTGCAGCCCCACAGCAGACGAGCGTCTCCTCAGCAGCAATGGGGACACAAGCCCAGGTGTTTTCTCCTTGCCCTGACTTTAAAATGCTTTTATAGAACTGGGCCAAATCACTCCTTTTTTTTTTTCCTTCCTCATTTCTTCCCACTGCCCTGGCGCAGTCTGTAACCTTGCTGCCTTTCTCCACACACTTACGTGTGCAAAGTCTCCGGAGCAGTGGATTGTGTTCCAAGTGCCGTTTATATCAGCTCGAGGGGACAATTTCACATTAGATGAGCACCATTCTTCAGCATCAGCATTAGGAAATCCATACTGATGCCCTTCCCAGAGAGGTCAGCCCTAGGGCGATTAGCAGAAAAACTCCAAGCTTAAATCTAGAAATGGTTTCCATGTTTTAAACTTTCCTTGTTGGCTGATTTTTGCTACTAATTAGCATGCTTTTCCTCTAACAGATTTTGTTATTTAACTGTTAACATCATTATTTCCATTAGGTATGCTTCCAGTAGATTTAACAGCAGGAAGTAACAGAAACTTTGCATTTCAGCAATCAGACTCAACAGTCATACAGTCATACAGGAGGAAGCTGCAAAAATCGCTATGTGGCTTGGGACTGAGGAGAAAAAAGCAACAACAGGTTGCAGCATTTTTTGATTAATTGCTACAGAAAATAATAAAACTTTCCTCTAAACTCCGCATGGATATTATATATCAGAACTTACAGAGTAAATTTGGTTTGGGGATTAATTGTGAGATCATCTAATGATCAAAGGCTAAGAACAGACTGTTTCAAATGAAAAATTAATCATTTAGAGTAATTGATTAATCAAAATTAGTTCCTAATATCTAACAGTGGCATTGAGATTTCTTCATAAGAATGAAATGAACATTCTAGGACGGAATAAAAAAAAGAAAAAGGAAAAAAAAGAAACTGTATAATAATAATAAGAAAAAAAACCCAAAACATAAAACAAGACCCACTTGCCCAAGTATAGGAGAAAAGAGTCTGTTGGGTTAACAGACATATGAACAAGAATGTGTTGTAGAAGCGTTCAGTAATTATGATTACATATGCAAATGAATTTTTGTTTATTCACTTTTAATGACTATGCTAAGCTAAGCAACAAATATGATGTCTTCATATTCACTACTTTAGAAAAACAAGACAACAGCATGAAAAAACTTTTTGCAAAGCCCTGTTAAGCATTTTGGGTGACATATATCCCCACAAAGCCACAGTAAACAGAACAATGTTGGCAAAACCAGACAGGATGGGATATTTTCTGGTAACTCACTCAGGCAGTGATGAAGAAAGACTGGATCATTCGTATGAGACAAAAAATATTAAAGACACCAGGGGAAAACATTATTTAATACACACACATGTGCACACACAGACATAAAATGCTGAAGGAGAACAGCTAGTGGAAGATATGAATTTGCTGATGATGTTTTTTTGGACCTTAGAACTAGCTAAATTGACAGGTTTCCTCATTTAACCCTATATCCTGACTACCATAACTGTGTGGATCACAGGTAAAGACATATTGACGTAAAACCCCTGCAAAGAAAATAGCTCTGAATAAGAAAGATTATAAATGAGACAAGGACTATGTCCTGTTCTCAACAGGACACAAAAGTCAAAAGCAGTCTAAGTCTGTCATTGAGAACTGGAAAATAAGACCTCCAATTGATGTGCTGCAACAGGAGAAGGAAAATTTCATTACATTTCCATTCTTCTTACCAGCATGGGCATTACTAACTAGGAAATTATAATCAACATGTAGTCTGTTAATTCTTGGGTTATAGTATTTTCCTGAGCCACAAAGGACAGTAGAGTAATTATGGCCTCAAAGCAACAAAACCCTGTGCCAGCATGTCAAATGCTGCTTGACTTTGAATGAGAAGAACCCAGGTCTACATTGAAAGCTAGTACACGACTTTGCACATATTTGTTGTGCATGGAAAAATAAACCTTTGAGAAGCTGTTAAAGGTCTTTTTGTTGTTCTACATGTCAGGAACTCATTTAAAACTTATATCCCTTCTCTTTCTTAGGTGAGGCTTAAAAAAGCATTAACCCTGCTTGCTCGGAAACAAGCCTGTCTCAGCTACATAGATAAGAATATTCCACAAATGGCCACATCTTATATGCAACTGCATAATGAATATAATTTGACTGAAAAATATCCATGTATTTTAGTACTTTTTTTGAGTTACTACTTTTTCTGATGAGTTTAGCAGAAAGAGGGAGGTATAGTACAACATCACAGTGAAGTCTAGATAACAAGATTCTAAAAACCTTTGACATGATACAAGATTTGTATCTTTATTTATGTACCATTAAAGGAGGTTTTTTGGTTTTCTTCTGAACTATTCTGGTCATTGAGAAGGAAGATTGACTAAAATACAACTGATTTACCTCTCTTCCCACTTTATCCATCCCCCTGCAACCCTGAGGAGAAAGGGAGCAGGGAGAAATAAAACAAAATAGATCCTTTTTCTGCACAGAGTGTAAAACGAAAATTAATCAGTGAAATCTACTTAAGATGTGGAAAATAACACATCACCTATAAAACCTCTAAACCCCAGTTGTGTTTAAGACAACAATAATGATGTACTTGTTTGTCAAGAAAGCTCTGAAATGAAGTAAAAGGCTCTCCCCAAAAAAATGGTTCTTTCATCTTACAAAGAAACGCTCGGTAAATAAAATTCATGATAGAATAAACCTGTCTTTATTTAGCAGTAAAGTTTACCATGTAAAGCAATAATGCATTTGTAAGATACAAAGCCCTACCTCAGATACAGCTCTTGATGATGGATGTGTCCCTTGTTCCAACTCTATATCCTGTTTTTCAGTAAGTGTAATAGCTCTGACTCCACGGATCTAAATGTTCTCAACTGATTAGATTAGTTAAATGCCAACTCTCACTTTGGGATCTCAAGGCTGCAGTAGTAGCTATTAAGCTATTGATTGGAAAGTTGGGCTAAAATATCAAGGTTCACAAGCACTGAGAGTCTCTCCTCTCTCTCCCTCTTTTTTTTTTTTTTTTTTTGTAAATCTTGAGAAATTCAAGGTATGGAGATTTTCTGCATCTGACATTCTGACCATTAAAGTTACACACAAAGAGAAGTCAATTGAATAAATAAGCTAGATGAGGGGTCTCACCTAATTATGCAGAACCATATATTTAACCCTGCTGCAAGTGGAAAACCATGCGGAACATGAAAATTTCTTTCAGATTTGACTGTAGAGTTAACTTAACAGGTATCTTTTTGAAAGCTGTCATTTTGGACTTAATTAGACAGGGAAAGGTAAATCAAATAGAGTTTCTGGATTATTTGATATACTGAAACAGATATCAGTATTATTGCTTTGTTTTTAACATTCTAAAACTATTCTTAAACCTTACTCTTCTGCGACATGCCAGAATAAAATTGATCTTTCTAGTAACAAACATAAATTGTGTGCCCCGCCCCCTCCCCCCACCTGCTAGTTGGGAAAAGCGACAGATTTTCTATTCTCTCCAGGTTCTTACACCAATGACAGCATCTGAGCCCTTTCCAGAATTAAACATTTTTCTCCTCATTTAAATTCCGATCTAATGTGGATTCTTAACATTCCTCACACACTCTGAGCAGAAAGAAAATACAAATTTTAAGGTTCTTAGTGGCATTTTTTGTTTTATTTAAATGAGCTGTCAAGCTATATGTCCCTCTTACAGGAAAGAAAGTTGAAACATGCTTCATGTTTAGACTTGATATGAGTGATCTTAACAATTCACTGAAAACAAAACCTCAACAGATAAAGTACAGCTAATTTTGCCGCATAGGAAAGGCAAGGATTCCAAGAAGTTTAAAGTGTAATGTTTCCTGAAAGATCGTGACCACAGATGACCCTCGCAGTCATAATGCAGAGAAAAAAGTTAAGCTTAATTGGAAAAAGTTAGTTTACATAAAACACCTGAAAGTGGCTGATGTTAACGTTTCTCTGTAGGACACGTAAGAATTGCTAATGTCAGATATAAACTTTTATACATTATGCTGCCATTGTTTCCTAAGTCTGACCTGGGGAGACACCTAGGGGTGAGAGGCTTGTTCTGTACTCGGTGTCCCTGCTGAGTTGGGCAGCTGGGGAGCCAGCAGCTCTTGTTAGCCTGATACCCACTTTTCTTCCCTCTCTGCCCCAAGGCCTCAGAACTGCACACGTCTTCCAGTGAATCTTTTATTGACAAACCATCTTGCTTGGTCTGTAATCAAGAAGTAATTCCTACACAAGGAAATATTACAGGTTCCATAAAATAGTGTATAAAGCTGTGGTGTAGTTATTGTTTATCTGTAATTGCAGTTTATTTTAAAAGTTTGAAACTTTCCCGGTTTTATGTTTTTCATTCATAGTGGATTTTTGAATGAATTCCTATTTCACATACCAGGAACCTCAACACATTGCAAACATTGCAACTCATAGCACATTCAAAAAACTTAATTTTCAGTTATTCAATCTCTATGTCCAGAATCAGTAGACTAAAGACAGCTCAAACTACTTCAGTTTTGCAGTATCTAAGTTCATGTTATATTAGCCCATGTCCAACAAGAAATTCAGGTAATAAATTATCTTTAGTTGTTTTATTTTATTCATTCGGCATTTAACTTTTGAAAGGCTGAGGAAATATCTGAGTTGTAAAACTACACCTTGATATGTTGGGTTTTTTTAAATTGGTGGAGTATCCAATTATTTTTAAAACACATGTAGAACAACACTACCCAGTAGCTTCCTCATGTTGTACTCCTCCAACAGATAGTAGACACAGAACCTGCAGGTCATCAGGGAGAGTGGAGCACGGAGTGAGCCCAGGCTCTCTCATATTCGTTCCTTTCTCATAACCAAGAATTTTGATAATGAATCATGTGTCTAATGCATTGGCCAAAGTCCTCTTTTCATATTCTGTGTTCTCTTTACAGCAAGGAGAGAGTGAAAGAATTAAATAATTGTATATATTCAGAAATGCCAACTCTGACTCCCTGATGGGTCAGGGACCTGTTGTTCCTTAGCCTGATATATATTTATCAGTCTATGCAGGATGAAGCTATCACGTCGTTTTGTTGCACACTAAATTAAGACTTCAAAAATCTGGGAGAGAGGTGTAATTAAAAAGCAGCATGTGTATATGTCTTTGTGTATATAACACATAAAATATACTATGTTTATGTCACATCATCATTTTAAACCTTCTGCTGTTCTGCATTCAGATTTAAGTTGTTTAGGATTAGTTTTAAACACAGCAAAATCAGGCAGTTGCTAGGAGAGCTATCATTCCTCTTTCTGCTTTGCCTATATCATGGTGTTAAAAAAGAAAAAGAAAAAAAAAAAAAGGCTCCCACTGCTTGCCCTCACATAGTGTGGGTAGGGAAAGGCAGTGAAATGTAAGGCTCTCCCTTACAACCCAACCTCTCCCTTCTCTTCTCCACAAGAAAGAGACAAAGCCTGCTCTGCAGGGTCCTCCCAAAAGGTTTTGATCCTAATCCTGTCCCTTTTCGCTACCTTTCTTACTCCTTTCTGTGACAGGAATAAACTAGCCCCAGCCCTTATTCTTGAGACAGAAAAAATTTAATTCTGTCTGTGCCTCTGAGAGGCTTTGAGTTAGGTCCTCTGAACAGTCCCCTCTTTGAGAAACAACAAACAGTCCCCCGCCCCACAAACAAAAACCCCCTATTCCCACACCAATGAAGGCACATAAATGAAAGACTACTTTTGTTTCTGTATTCTTCCATTTCAATTATACCTCCCTCTACAGACTGCACACAGTGGTCAGGAGCCCATTATGACTGATAAACAATCAATTCCCAGGCAGATCTTGCCCCAACCAACGTACTCATTGAGTAGATTAAAGGTCTGCAACAGGCTCTACCAGTGCGGATGAATCTGCAAGACCCTCAGTTACTTTGCCATTGAAGTTACACAGCCTCACCAAGTGAATGATTTCACCAGCAAAGGTATTCCTCTAAAATGATAGACTACAATAATACTGGACTTTTTGAAATCTCAGGCTTCTTGGGGGTTAAAGAAATAGAAAACAACAAACATGCTGGACAATGCTTATGTCTGAAATAGCTAGGCCAGCAATAAGACCCAAGTGAAGTTTCTCTCCTGAAATAACTTCATCATATATAACATAAAATGTTTATTCTCACTCTACCTATTGCCTCCAGCCTCATGTGCCACTCTAGGCAGTTCACTTTGCCTTTTAATACCTCCTTCTTTCATCCTCATCTTGAAAATCTGCATGCAATGTTTTTTGATTCGTTTATGTGATGCCAAAAGTCTCAACTACTATCTTCATGCACAAAAGATATGATATGAGTACTATCTTGTGAAGTCATGGAGGCTACAAAGCCAAGCCTTCAAAAGTCAAGGAAAAACCACTACCACTACAGTTGTCCAATGCCTTTAGTTTATGATCTTATAAACACATTTTGTTACAACACGTGATTCTTTTCCAGAAGAGGCAATCTCTACCAAAACACAGATTGACTAGCTTATAAAAGAATTTTTTTCTTAATTGAATAAAAAAAATGGTCTGTAATGTAAAAAGATCTGTAATGTTTGCAGAATGAATACTTAACAAATATGTTCTACATACACTCACTTTGCACTGCCTGATATGATACATCCACTCCAAGACATGTGTAGCTCCAGCAGTTTCTCTGTGCACCTACATCCAATCCTGCTTACAAGAAGCAGGAGAAGCTTAGTGCTGTTAGTGTTGGCTGATTCAAGAGTCAAGATGAAGCAATAAACTCCATGAAAGCTTCTATGACCATGGGATGTATAGTGTGCATGATGGGCTTGATTACAGTTTGCTCTTTTGTTTTAAAAAACACTCATCATCAGCAAGGAAAGCTGTCTGCTCCCTGTTTTGTTCTAGAGCAGTGGAAACTGCAAAACTGCATGAAGGAAAGATGATGCTGTCCCTAGAAGCCACTGAGCATCATCAACTGGGGGAAACCTTTCGAACTGCAGGAGAGGGAGCCTACTGACGAACAGAGGTGTAAAGTCTCCCTAAAACAGTGAGGTGCAACAACATAATCATCTGCATGGCACAGAAAAACAAATGAGTCATTTGAAATTGATAGATTGAAATCAGCACTGAGGAAAGTCTAGAAAAATACAAGAAGCAGGGTTTGGGGAAATTTTTTTTTTTTGTCAGACCTTCGAATGTCTCATCCAGTAAATCTGACTTCTCTCTATTTAAAAAGTTTTCTTATTCCTTGTGCCGCAATAGGACAGAGCTTTAGTAATTGGAAAGCCTTTAGTGGTTTTCGGCACTCTCAGTTTAAGGAAAACTTGCGGACAGTTCCGCTTCAAGGATCTGGCCAAATTGGGGTCTTGTCAAAACTCGTTAATAAAAAAGTCAATGTCTTAGTGTGTGATGGCTGTGCTGAAAGTGTTGCTTAGAAATGAGGAGTATTATCTCTCTGTGTTACTTGTACAGCTTGTATATTACTACCTGAGCAGTTCACCATCTTTAATATATTATCTACAACTTCTTGAAGCGAGGTGGAGAATCACTATGATCTACTTCCTATTTCAACAGCTAGGAAAATGAGAAATCCAAATTATGCACAGTCTGTAGTACATAAACCATGTATCAGGTTACTTCTGTAAAGCCTGGATTTTCTCTTAGGTAGAGGTCAACAAATACTGAGAGGAATATAGCTTTGCTGTTTTATGTTAACTAATCAGGACAAGGCGAAGGAAGATATTAGTGACCTCCAAATCAACAAATGTGGCTGCAGAGTGGAGTCCTGCTTCCTAAAATTATCCCTGGCATATTTACTAACATAGGTGATATAACTATACAGTGGCAATTAGTACCACTGCATTTTCTTTCCTTTCTAAAGATCTAATCCGCTGCCTACTCGAATGTGTATCATCTTCCTATAGCATAGCTCATTTCTATGACTGCAGTTTGCTGGCAGGTTTGCCAAATTTTTGCTGAATGTTCTTGTTTAGAAACTGTTATACTGTATTTTACCCTTCATGAAAAAGCATTGTAAAATTATTGACAAGCACTATGGACAATCATCTATCAAGAAATTCCAAAAAATATATATATTTTAATATAGATCCAATGTTAAATGTTTCCCTCGACAGTGATATTCCACTAACATTATTAATTGTACTTTCAGACTAAACACCTATTGACAGGCATTACAAGGGCTGAACAACAGGTTTTGCCACAGAGGTAGTGTCACTTCTCAGTAAATTAAAAAGTTATTTCCATGATCCAAAATTCTGACCATGCCTGGGAAGAAAAGAAAATTTCTGTGTTACTTTCTCCCCATATCCTTCTCATAACTTGAGAGCATGACATCAATCTCAATTTCAGATATAGTCAGAACATACTCAGATTTAGAGTCTTCAGGTGGTTTATCTTAGTTAATATTTAGATACCCATATAGTTTATTAGGTCACACTGCAACTAAGGACGTAGCAAAATAACTTTGAATAAAACTAGGACCTACTATGTGAGGACCTTAAATCATTTTATTATTTAATAATGCTTCATGTTTGAAACTTCATTTCAACCTTTGTATTTTTTTATTTCACAGAAAAAGCTATGCAAGCTCCCAAAACAAGACAGAAAACGCTATGAGAGCTGAGTTCCCGTCATGGGTAGCCAACAGCAAAAGTCACTAAAAAGATTAATGAAAACAAGGCATGTTATCCTAGAAGATGCTGTGGTCATTCAAATTCTCTTCAGAGAGTGAAGATCTCAATATGGTTCCATGGTAATTGCAGGTAAATGTCAACTTGGCATATTAACTGCAGTTAAACATTGTCAGGGAAAAAAAAAACACAGCTGTGTATTAGGCTTTGGCAGAACAGTCATTATAGCTAATTGTCACACACTTCAGGAATCTCATTTTACAGTGAGGTGGCAGAGAGATTCCCTGGTTTTTGAGGGTTTCCTCAAACTTTTAGAATTTGTGCTTAAAAGATTTCACCTAGCCAGGGTGATCAGTTGACTTGATTTGTTTCTCAGATACATGTTTTATTAACCACTTCAAGTGGTAGGGGAGCTCCAATTAATCCTTTGAGAGCAGGAAGGGTAGCCCAATTGAGACACATACTGAAGTAATGTGCTTGTCCTACCAAGAAATTCTTGTAACCATCAAAGAGGCCAACTTAAAAAAATAGAATGGCAATGTCATCCTTGTCTTGGTTTGAAAAGACAGGGCTCTGCTAAGGAAGGCAGGAGCCTCCCTTGAAATGGAAAATGTAAACCGCCCTCCCTCCGAATTACTAGAATTTTTAAATTAAGGGGCTATCAGAAAAAGATATGGGAATAGGAATAACAGTTCTTTACTTGGAAAATTAAAGAGAAGGGGAAAAAAAATGCAATAGTACACAAAAAAAAACACTGACAGAGTCAGAATACGACCTGACACCCTGCTGGTCAGGGTGCTGGTAGCAGTCCGATCAAATGGTGGTTGCAGCCCTCCTGGAACGGCAGACGTGGCTCCACTGAAGCAGCGATCCCGCAGAAGGGCGCACCACAGGCAGGAGGAGCCCTAGTAGCAGAATCAGTTTCTCCTTTCAGTGCTGGCCTTTGGGAACTGGCTTCTGATGCTATTGCATGCAGTGACTGACCGATCTCATCTCAGGCTATTCCGAAGTTTAATGATAAGGAATTTTAAAAAAGCATTTTGATAAGTCAGTCATGACATATGGCCTTAGTGTTCCTGAGTCTTGGGATCTCTGTTCAGGTGATTTGATCGCTACTCTAGACAAGCCAGAAAATTACGGATTTTAGAGCTTGGACCTCCACTCTGAGAATGAAGACACCAGAAACTACACAAGAAGTGAAGTGCAGAAGAGAAAGAGAAGCGAGAAGGTACCTCTCACTGTTCTTCCATATAAGAGCTTGAAATCAATCAAGTAGCTGATAGAGTGATGTTTGATCCCACCCTCCTAAGGTATCCAACAGGTGAAATAAAAGCTCAGGTTAGATTCAAAGGTGAAACAGCCTCATCCGACACCCTCTGTGGCCTAAGCGGATTCCCCGTAATACTACAAGCACCCAGCCAGCAGTCATGGCTTTATGTTCTTTGACTACACTGAAATGTTAAGACTTGTTGAGAAACTTGATGTAAAGCAGTCTTTTCGGGGCATGTATTTTAACACTTACTGAGATAAAGGGGCTTATTCTCATTTCTCAGTGCTTTAAAGTCAGTCTGCAGGTATAAGGAGGGATCACTTCACTTGCATTGAGCAAAAGGCTGCCTTCTTCCTCACTCCTGAAAAATAAAACTAATTGTAAAGAGAAGGTACTGATTGCCTCAGACAACTGTGAGGACATAAGGCAGCTCTAGTTAAATCTTGACTCATGGAAATTGCTGACATGATTAAAAAATACTAGCGTTGTGAAAACAAACAGGCTTAACTTGGCCATCAGCTACTGAGAGCATGTCTACTACAGCAAGGCATAAGACACATTTCATCATAGCTTCTGAAATATCCATGTTTAATATCAGCCTTTAGCTTTTAGAATAAGTAGTCGTATCTTTGCCATTATTTATGGTGGAAAACAAATTCTTGTTCTCAGAATTTTGCCATACATGCTCTGAATGATTAAATATAAAATCCTTCATAAGCATACTCATTAATACACTAAAGTGACTTCAGAGATGGATAGTAAGAAACTGCAAAGTTTGCAAGAAGGAGAGAGACAAAAATAGTATTTCCAGTGCTTTAGCCGCCATTTTTCAGGTATTTGATGGAAGTCAAAAATTTGCTGTCTGACTTTTATCCATACTTTCCCATAATTTCATCTGCTATATTGACTACATGTGCAGAAATCACAAACACAGGCACAAATTGTGGAAATTACAAGAGGACTAATGCAGTAATTTCGTTGTTTATAATTATGTGACCTATTAACTACAGCAAATAATGTACAACTATTGAATATAGTACAAAAATATCTTCAACGTGAAATCAGCTGATATAAGCTCAACAAGGCTGTTCAGAGCCAATTATTTACAGCTGTCATTGACTCAAGGGATGCTACCTGATCTCCTTTTAATGTGCCAGCCTTTCTAAGCAACTTTATGAGCAAGGCAATGCTTCTTCGAACATTTTATGTATATATATATATTTAATAAATATTTAAGAAATATATTTTTAAAAACACATAAATTGGAGTTAAAGTACCTTGGGGCACCAGTTATTAGATATTACTTTACTTCCCAGCTAGAAAGATAAGGTAGCCCTGGATTATTTCCTAATGAGTAGAGCTCTTTTTAAGAAATACTGTTGCAATCTAAAGCAGCATAAACTAAAGCTCTTTTTTTCCACTTTGGAGAATAATAGACCCTAAACCATGGCCTCTGCCAGGTAATTTAGCACAGTACCAGTTGTATTAATATTTCCATTCTATTTATCTAAATCATCTATGCACTGAAATAATTCATAGTGCCATTGTACCAGTTCTTGCTAAACAATAATTACTGAAACTGACACAAAATAGTTGATTTGTATGTGGGCTTAGTTTTTAAATGGATCTTGTTAATGGAAAAGACTCTTGATTCATGAGTGTAGTTTAATGCAAAGCAATTTTATGCCATGGTAAATTACCATCAAAACATAAAAAAGAAATGAAGCCACGTTGTGCCAAAAATTAATCAAAACTATCTTGAAAGCTTCTTGATTTGCAATCTAAAATACAAATTGACAGAAATAAAAACTTAATATAAAACACAAAGCTAAGGCATCTGAATATTTGGCAGGTAAGTACTGATAGAATGTATTTTATGGGGAATTAAAGCTGCAGATAAAAACTAAGGGTATTTAAATATTTTATAAGAGCTCTGGAGTAGTGAAAGTTCCCCTCCACAGACACCAAATTTACCCTTGATTTCTTCATAGTAATTGTACCGGTACTTGAGAAACAGTTTGCAGTTATCAGAAATGTCCGTCAGCTTGCACCACTAGTGATCCCAATGCATTCACCTTCTGCAGAACTGGGAATCCTCACTTCAGTGTGCAGTTGTTTCTCTGCTCCTTTTCACAGCAGATGTTTCAACCACAGCTGAAAGGTCCATTCTTTGAAGTAATATACAGTATCAGTGCCTCTTATCTCATACTTAGACAATAAGAGACATTTTAATGAAGCATGTAGAAATACTGGCACGTAAAATGCTAAAATATCAGTTTAAATTTTCATAGAATTTATTCTGTAAAGGAAATCAGTATCACACCATAGTATTTCTGATTAAAAAAAAAATATATATATATTTTTTTACTTTTTTCACTATCATTTTATGGATTGTCTGAGAATTGTAATTTCCGGAAAAATTCCGTGTACCCGGAGATTTTCAGGGTCAGGTTCATCATTGTGTGCACTTCCAGAGCCAGCAAAATATGGTGAGAAATCTTCAACCTATGTCAACAGGGATCAGGAGCTGGGCACATCCAATCATGCTGAGGTCTAGACCTCCTTTCCACACCTCCTGAATGCCTTGATTTCCAAAGAAAGAAAACCCAAGAGAAAGAGCAGGGCAAGAGCTGAGGAGTATTTCAGCAAACTCCTAGTCTGACTAACCAGGGAGATCCTGGCTTCTGAGGGTGCTATGGTACCTTTCTGAGGGCATCATTGAGGCAGGGATAGCCCCATATTTAATAGAATTTAACTCTGTTAAATTAAATTATTTTGGCTTTGGGAAAAATCCGACAGGACAATTTTCCAGAACATTTTACTAATGCAAATTTTCTTTTGAGGCAAGTTTTTATTTCTTTTTTAATAAATAAATCTATATTCTAAACTAGAATGACAACTATTTTTCAATGTTTTCTTTGGAACATAAAGAAAGTTTCATTCAGTTGTACTCACAGCTGAAACCATGGCGATCAAACTACAGTTTGCATGTACAAAAGTCAGGGTTTGTCACCTTAGTGAACAATTATTAATCTCTTATCTATCTTTTTTTCCAGCACACTCCACTTCTGCAAGGGTAATTATTGACTTTCATGAATCACTTGGATACAACCATGATCAATACAATAGCAAAGACGGTAAGAAAATTAATTCATCCTGATATCAGAACAGGATTTACAGGAAATAAACCACTTGGCCACATTTTCAACCATGATGATAAAATTCTTACAGCTTCCTACCAAGTAAGTATCAGGCACATTTTGTACAATGAATGAGGAAGGACTCCTGTCAGAGGGAGAAGTTTATTATACGATCATACAGTCAAAGTACTAAGACAAGCAGAATCCAAAGACAGTTCTATGCATGACTCGAGCCTCTCTGATCACTTAGTTATTGCTTTGCAAACTTAACATGTTTCTTTTCGTACAGCTTAATCATGAAAGAGTGTTCTAGTTGAAGCCCATCTCTAAACCATTCCAATTAGCCTGAAACTTGAAACTCCCATGTCAAATATTGGTAATCTTTATTCTCACTGGGAAAAAGTTGAGATCTGGACTGAAACTCTATAATTGAATCATAGAATCATAGAATGGTTTGGGTTGGAAGGGACCTCAAAGATCATCTAGTTCCAACCCCCCTGCCATGGGCAGGGAAACCCTCCACTACACCAGGTTGCCCCAATAACCCTCCACTACACCAGGTTGCCTCATCCAACCTGGCCTTGAACACTTCCAGGGATGGGGCATCTACAACTTCTCTGGGCAACCTGTTCCAGTGCCTCACCACCCTCTGAGTGAAAAATTTCTTCCTTGTATCTAATCTAAATATGCCCTCTTTCGATTTAAAGCCATTGCCCCTTGTCCTATCACTACACGCCCTTGTAAAAAGTCACTCTCCAGCTTTCCTTTAGGCCCCTTTAAGTACTGGAAAGCTGCAATAAGATCACCCTGGAGCCTTCTCTTCTCCAGGCTGAACAGCTCCAACTCTCTCAGCCTGTCTTCATAGCAGAGGTGCTCCAGCCCTTGGTTCATCTTCGTGGCCCTCCTCTGGACTCGCTCCAGTAGCTCCATAATTGAGATCTGTTTACTTCTATCTTGTGTGTATGAATAGAGAAATAGATTTTTTTCTTTGTTCCCAGGAAAATTTGAGTAGAAATACTTGATTTAATGTGATTCCCAGCTAATATGTACCATGCTAAGGAAGATTTCGCAATGCGTTTTGCATTCCGTAAACAGGCACAGACTGAATGTAGTGGAGTTCAAAGTGTCATATGAAGCCAAATCCTGACTGAGGAACTAAGTGTAAAAGAGCAGTCTGTTTTAGAATTAATATATTATTGATCTTGTTCTTGTTTCCAGAAAAGACATACTCAATTTTTCTGCTGGTTTATTAACAAAGCAAAAATGGTGTCTCTCCATTTAGTGATTAGTCATTTAGTGATAGCTCATGAGCAGATGTAAAAACCGTCTGTAACATTGGGGGAGAAGGAAGACCTCTAGGCTATGATCTTGACTGATTTATACTATAGGCTGTTTCACCTGGTGCTACAAAATTGGCTTTCAAGTAACTACTGACATATCCAGAAAATTAAACTACTTCACTGAAAAGAAAATTTCATCTTCACTTGTGATCATTTACAGTAGAAACAATCACATTAGAAGTCACACATGACATCGAAGGACCCACTGCCTTTGAAGAGAGAACACTAAAGCCAGTAAATACTTTTAACGTATCACTTATGCAGTACTTTAATTTCAAAGTACTGTACAAATGCTTCTAACAAATGAGCACAGCTTCATGTGTGTGTGCAGTCTTCTGGCTAGCTTAAAGCAAACTGTATATTTGACCTTTACTTCAAAGAAAAGTTAAAGGGCTGCATAGAAATGCTGCTCCCAGAAGATTTAAGCAAGATACCAGCAGCTGTCTTCCAGTTAGTTTCATTCAAAGTATAGCCTCTGTTGTTTTAGTGTTAAAACTTGCAACGTTAACTTTATGGATCACAAATATGCAAGTTAAAAGAGTGCTTCATCTCAATTAAGCCCTCAGCTTTTACAGTGTGCCTGGAGTAACATACACTACTTGGGTGGGGTGTGACTGCAACAGCCCAGAGCTCCCCTCTGCAGCGGCTGCTGGAGAGTCCGGCTGCTGCCGCTGCCCCCTGCGAGCCTGAGCTGCCACCAGCTCCTGGCAGGAAGAGACTAGTTTAAAACTAACTTGCATATGCAGTTACTGCATATTGAGGATTTGCAGGCTTATATCTATATGTCTACATGTATGAATACTTCTAATGTTGCTGTCTGGATGCTTTAGCTGAGTAGCACTTGATATGCCCTGCAGAAACTTCCAGCTGGGGATAATGGAACTCCAGGCAATAAAGATAGGGACAGGGACAGGGATAGGGAAAGGGAGAAGGTGGGAAGGACCATACTTCTGTAAGGACAGATCCAGTTGAAAGAAAAGGTATTACTCCACACTAGCTCTTTGTTGGTTGTCTTTCACATTAGAAATTATGGAATACAGTAAGAAAAACTAAATCCTTAGACAAGATAGATGTATATTTACCACACAACTGGATGGTACGATCAACATTTAAAATGCTAATATTTAATATATGAAAAATGTTACTTTTAGGGAACCAGAGGTAGTAGGACCAATTTAGCAAAACATAATTTATGGTTATGCTTTGCTATATTTGCTTGTTGGCAATCTAACAACTCTTTTTGGTGTTGCATAGAAGAAAGAAATAAAAAGCAGATAGTTCAATAGTGCAACATCCCAAAGTCTGCACATTTTTACTCCAACCACCGAGAAATAAAAGAGACATTCTGCTATCTCCATCCAATATTTTCAACAACTGTGATCTCTCCTCATACCATACATATGGGCACAAACACATAATTAGGTACGAGTGAATTTGATACAATATTGATTCTAAAAGTCAATGTAATTCCTGTAATCAGTGGTAAAAAAGTGATATCGGAAAACCATCAATGTCTCCCTCTGTTGTAGAACTCTGCATCAACAGATATTTAGTGAAGGGAGTTATATCATCAACAACAGCTTTCCTGAAAAAGCATCTGTAGATGGCAGGTAGCCATGCAAATCCCTGCTTTGCAAGTGAAATGTGGCATTCATACACAGTGATAGTGTTCACTTTTCACTCACTTTTCCATTAAAAGAATGAATGCTGTAACTACTCCTTCAGAAGACTGAAACCTAAGTATTCAGACATGTCTGTCAATCACATACCACCTATATAAGAAATACAGCAAAAAGGTGAACGCAAATGCACACTTGAGCATACAAATTATTCTGTAAATGCTTAACTACTCACAGAAAACGTTTCACAAGAGATTCGTGGGCATGGAAATGAAGGCTTAGTTAAACTGACAAAACTTTCACTGTTGCAGAACAATGCAATTTAAGAACTCCAGTATCTTGCCAAAGAAAATTCACCTTTCCAAATTCAGTCTATACTAAAAGACATCTTGTAAAACAAAGGCTTTGGACTACTGAAGACAGTAGGTCAGACTATCAGATACAATAGGCCAAATTTTATCTCCAGTGTCATTCTATCTGAGTTACACTTGAGATTAATTTACTCTGTTGTCTATGTAGGTCAGCACTGGAGTGAATAAGTCAACTCTTTAAACCTGCAGTGTCACTTTTGTGCCATATTTGCTCCCTAGGTGCTGTGGCTTGCTTAAATCAAAAGTGATGGGTTAAGTTTACAGGTGAGTATTTTAAGCGACAGTCACTTGACAAAGAATTTGTTACACAGGAATAATTTACTTTCTTAATGGTAGTATTTTGAGAACAGCAGCAGCTTTGCTTGCATATATCTGGACCTGTGTATATAAGCACTGCTATATCTCCCAAGACAGCAAAGAACTTAAAGATCAATAATGTGATGGTACCTTGATACGTCTTCTGTCTGCTTACAGTAACACACAGTCACACAAAAGGTTAAAACAGAGGTTTTAGCAAGGGTTAAAACATATTTCAATCACATGGTCAAAGATCAAAAGAAGTTACGGATTCTTTCCTCTTGCATCAGATGGATTCAGAATTTACCTGCTGAGGTCCATGGGCTGACTTGAGAAATGGTACATGATGTTTTGAAATGAGATTAAAAGCTATTCCTCCATGATACATTAGTATTACCCACAACGTTGATATTAAACAAGTAACATAGTTCCATCCTTTATTGAACTCTCTCTCTCATGACTGTTATTGCCATCTACTAAAACCCAGCTAAGCTCAAATATGTATATGTTAAACATATATTTATGTTTTTCTGCAGTGCAAAAGATGTCTGTTAGTATATGGATTCCATGGTGTTCATGAATACTCAGCACTATCAAGGAGTTAAAAACTGAAACTGTATTTGTCAAATCAAGGCATAATTGTCTCTCTCCTATCTCAACTGGAACAGATATAGTCCGGATCTGTAGAGAAATGTTATTACTCTTTTTTTTTTTTTTAATTAAAAACTTGAGAAAAACAAACGTTTTTCCTCACACTAAGATCTAGAGGATGTCTCAAGAGAACTTTAAAAATATTTTATGATGATTTGAAGGGGAAGAAAGGCTGTTTATTTCTGAGCTACATATTAGTTTTCCCTTGGTCTAGTCAAAATAAAATTAGTGTTCAAAAACAAAACCACGTTGCTCTCAGAAGTCTCTCAAAGTGTTACTGACATGCTCTACACAAATAAAAGTCTACAATCTCGAAAAAATATTAAAGAATGTTTCAACTTTAGTAGAGTCTAAAAAAGAGTGTTTTGGTGAGTAGCAAGGGATTTTAGCAGGTGTTTATGGAAGTAAAGCAAGTCAAGTATCCTTATGCTTTAAGGAAACTGTAAGTGAAGACACTTTAGTGAATTTGTTAAATATTTCCTGATGTATAAAAATTACTGTTATGCCATAACTCCCTATTTAATCCTCTCGTTAATGTTCAGTAGTCATAGTCATCATGTCAAGTTTAATGTGCTGATTACAAGCATTAAGAAATTAGACAGCTTATAAGTCCTGCTCCAAAATTAAGAGACAAAATCTGTGGCCGTGTTAGTAAGAATGTAATTATTATTATTAAGCCAAAATATAGCAGATTTATTGGCTTAAATCAAAATATTGTGAAAGAGCAAAGTTAAACAAAGCAACGAGGAAAAACGTCTCTGAGAAAACCATAGTGAGCATGTTCTTCACAGGACATTAAGACCGAAGGAGTTCAAAAGGAGCTTACTTCACACAGTGGCTGAGTTTCACCCAGCATTGTTTACTGTAAATTTCCTTCCACAAAAAAGAGATTTCAGTTGCATCTTGCGAGTGCTTCTTAAAAGTGCTCACTTAAATATCCACTTATTCCAATAAAAAATTACAGTTATCTTTAATAACAGCATAACACATTTTAAATATAAGTAAACAACTTAATAAACAATGTTCACTTCAGCTGTTTCAAGGTCACAAAGAGCTCCAATTTGATGATGCTGGTGTAAGAGGATTGCACTGAGGTACTCCACAGCACTGTCCGTGGCTATGTGGTTTGGAAATCATGATTATTGTGCTTCTGAACAGGGGTATTTACAACAAAATCTTTGAGTTTTTCCACACTTTACATTAAAATCTGTGTCCTATATGCATTGGTGACATTCACTCCAAATACATGAGGAATACAACCTTCTGCATCCCTCTTCAAGAATCCCTGTGTCATAGAAACCTACAAATCTATAGGTTTTGCTCTATCAGCCACAGGCTAGAATGATGCTCATCAGCTGAGTCAGTACCAAGAACCTCACCGAGCCCCTGTATCTCAGTACAGCCTTTCGTACAAAGAGTGGCCTACATGTTTTTGTTCACTGAGATGTGGTTTTGCTTAGCAATTGTAAGTTTTAATTGCTTGCTTGTGGTCCTCTTTCCAAATAAATAGATCAGATTAATTACATTTACATCTTTTACATACTTTCTACTTTTTTATCAGCTCAGCATAACTAATAAGAACATTTTATAGTACAATGTCAGAAAGCTCTATCTGCACAATCTCAATAAAAATGCACTGTCTTAATATCTCATTAACAATTTTGGTTTATGACCTGTCAGTCAGCCAGCTTTTAATCCACTGATTATGTGCCAGGTTGATTTGGAATCAATCAGCTTCCTTAAACAAAATACATTGTAGGACAAGGTCAATTGCTCGTATAAATCTAAGACTAATACATCAATATTACTTTTGTCAAGCAGAATAACTGTCTAAAAAAACAGATCAAGGTATTTTGACAGACTATATTTTTCATAAATCCTTGATGGTTGGTATTCATAACACCGACCTCCTTAGTATCTAATTTAGCATCCAATGCTATTTTCATTTGTATTACTGTGAAAGAATTGTAAGTACCAAGATTATGGAGATTATCTTTAGGAAATACTGGTTACCACCTTGCTGCATATTATTTGAGCTTGCATGATAGAACACATCTATCTTAAGTATTAACTACTAAACTCCTTTCAGAAGTAATTTTAAAGTTTGAAGTGTTTCCTCATCATACGATTACGTAGCCTTCTTTTTATCCAAATAAAGTGAATTTTTTTTTGAAACTTCTGCTTTTTGACATGATTAATAGAGATTTCATCATTTTTATATCATAATGAGCATTACTCTTTTTAAGGCTCCTTTCATCCCACTAACTTAAGCTAATAAAAACTCATGTATGTTAAAAATGGTAAAATAAAATTGAAAGTTTACTCTAGATATTCAGGTGAAAGCTCAGCTCTATGGATTATTGAAAGTTACTAAATTTCTAATGGTGATAATCTGACTCAAATCTCATGTGTCTAATGCCTCTCCATCAGTAAGTCCATAAATAATTCCAGTAGGATGATATGTGATTCATTTGTCCTCTGATCCCAAAAAAACACAATTAAGACATTAAACAAATAATCCTACCCTAGATTTTAATCAAAATACATTATGTCCTTCACATAAATGCAAAAAAGATTCAGTTACTTGGCTTACTAATCTTGGAAATATTTGAGATATGGTTTTCTTTTCTGCAATTCTTGGACACCAATCTTAACCAGATATTTCACAGTAAGGAATTTTTTTTTTAAGCAAGCAGACATCTAAACCTCTCAGTTAACTTCTGTGAAGAAAGACAGAGAATTGTGCACACATTGTGTTATTTCAGTGTTATTTCAGCTTTCAGAACTCAGCGATAGATCACTGAAAAATAGATGCCAAAGCTATTTTTATTTTTCATCCAATTTCCCCAGCCCTGAAATGTGCTTAGATTGCAAGTCTTCTGGGACATGAATCATATTTTCAATCTTGTGAATGCCCAGTGCCGTTGTGCATAGGAGGCGCAATTATTAGTAGCACCCAATATTCTGAACATTTGAGTCAATTAATTTGTCAATAACCACTAGTTTACTCTGACAGGTTCTTTAAGATGGCAGACATTGATAAGGACTCTTAAAATTATGTTTCAAGTTCAATTCATACTTTTTAAAATATAAAAGACATTTTCATGTCCTTTATAATAGCTATTATGTTATTAATACTGTATTAATTTCTAAAAACATAAAGATCAGACTTAGCAACCTCTATTTATGGGAACATTGCCAAAGAGTTTTATGAGATAGCATGGAGCACTACACTTGTTTCTTGTGTCAGTCAGGTCCACCACAATAAGGCAAGCTTTATAGACCTAATCACCAGATTTATCTTTCTTCTATTTTATATTGCAAACATTGTTCCTGTGCTTATGTTTTCAAATTTTGTTTTTGGAAGGAGCACTCACATACAGCATCCTTTAGAGTACTTTTAAAGACTAGTCTAGCATGAGTCACTTATTGGCATGAAAACAACAGTTTAATTCCTTCGAATCCTTTAATTTACCATCTAATTCTACAGTCCAAATAGATGTTATTGCTGAGCAGCAACATACCTTAAGCAGCAGAAAGATATTGTAAGATATAGTTTCCTGCAAATCTTCTTTTATTGAAATAACCTAAGATGTTTATTACGAGCCTTATTTTTAATAGTTAATGGGTTTTGTGGACACTGGGCATAATGCCTGCTATAAAACTAAGCCTAGATTTGCATACACAATAGTATAATAAAATCTGGACCTGCTAGACCATAGTGATTTTCTAGGGATAATAATTTCAGCATTAACAATTTTAACTGCACAGAAAAAATTACACGGTATCAAACAATGCCTCCAAAGTATTCACGGAGCAGGTGTAATGAGGTCCATTTACAGGAAAAACGTCAGTGATTTCTTTTTTCTTTTCTCAGAAAAACAACTGTGCTTTAATAGACAAGTGCATTTTCTGAGAAGAAAATTACTTTTAAAAATTAAACTGAGAAGAACAGTGAAAAGAGGAATATTTGAAAAAAGGGGAAAAAAAAAAAAAAAAAGGATGGTCCGGAAAGTCTTTTATATATGGGGTAATAATGCCCTCGAGATAAGTATTCTTTCTAGGTGTTGATATGGGTGAAGTCAAGTGACAAGATTAATAAAAGCAACCTAAAACATTATTATGACAAGCTTAAAGGAAAAATGTTCACCCTCAACAAAGTTTGCTTCAAATTGTTATTGCTTAAGCTAGTGAGCATCATGCCAATAACTTAAACAAACAAATTAAAAACCCAGCAAGATCTCTGCAACTTTATCCACAAGCCGAAGTAAAGTCACTTGAGGTCCTTGGCCTGGTCCTGTAATTCATCAGAGAACAGACTAGCTAGGGCTATCTTCTTCCACACTGCAGTGCAGCAGATAGGTGAATCTATGCATTGCAGAGGAGTATAAATGTTTCAAAGTATATACTAAAACAAATAAACAAACAATACCACTCTGCACTTAAAAAAAAAAAAAAAAAAAAACAAACAACCAAAACCCACAAAACAAACCAAAAAGCCAAAAGATTTTCAATAGTATTCAATACCTAATTTTTGCACTGTAAGTATCTTCTCCTTCTGGCCTCTGTCAAAGATTGAGAAGTACCAAACCACTTACAGCAATAAATTTTGCCAGCATGGCAAGCCTCAGGATCCAATCTCTCTTAATTTTTCCGATGACATAAACACAGTGAGAATAACAATGAATAATAATAAAGTGCAGAACTGGTAGTTTAACACAATAATTTCCTGACTTTTCTCTTGAAATTAAACAATTATTTTCATACATAAAACAGCAAAATGATAAATGTAAGAAAGGAATGATGTGCAACCTTGTGTAATGCAAGTGTATTGGTAAATATTCTTTAAAAGCTGTTTCCATAAGTAGTTAGGTTATTTTTATTAAAAACCTACTATCTAATCTTTTGCACAGAAATCACTGCTGTTTCAAAGCCATTTGGCATGCTTTTATTATGTAAATTAAATGAGGGTGATAATTGTCAACAACATGTAATGCCAGATTACAACATCCATATTGCCTTGTATTATACTAAAATACAATGCATTTTCCAGTCTTGTGTATTGCCCCAAGAAGCATGCCAACCATTCATTAAATTACAGACTGCAATCTTCGGGGAGAGACCATAGCTTTATTAAGGACAGGATTTAGCGAAACAGAGTAATTTACATATCAAACTCATTGTCATTATACTGCATAATCTAAATCTCTTGTAGGACTACTTGATGGTTCCACAATTAAAAGCTTGTTAGTCACATCATTCCCCTCCTGGTTTTAATCATAGCTCACGTGGTGTGGTACAAGCTACCTCAGACGTTTGACAAGGTTGGGGAGTACAAAACTGAAGGGAGGAAGAAGAAGAGAGGTTGACTCTGCCTGTCGGGAAACAATCCCCGCTATAAGCAGCACAGCACTGATCATATGGTGTTGGACAGGCAGCAGCCTTATGAAACAGAAATAGCACACGTCTAGTCTCTCACCTACACATCTCTCCTCCACTAAAATGGCAGGATAATAATATCTTGTGTTTGCACATGTTTTTTGCAGCTACCGGCTTAGATGTGCAGGAGATATGATGTGCAGATGTTCATGCTTTGTTCACACACCAGTAACAACCCCCACTCCAAACCCAGTATGTTTACCACACCTGACAAAACCAGAAAAGGTGTAGTAGGCAGACACAGAGAAACATAGGCTAGAGAAAACAGTTTTCGTTATAGCACAGCACACTTCTGGAATCATCTTATTTAATTTACTTTACCTTAGACAGTTTCTATGTATTGCCACATGTGGTCCCTGCTACAGGGAGCAATTCTCATCTCAAATAGTATCGTAAGTGTGAAATAATCCCATTAACATCAGCTCTGTATTTCTGCCTCTGGATTGCTTCAATTAAGTAAATTACTTTAGACTAGCCTATAATCAGATGGTAGGATTTGTCCTTTGAAAGACAAGTTATCAGGAGGAAGCGCACATCCCTTAGAGCAGACTAAGATTGCAGGATAGATCAGGTAAGACAGGAAGCATGAGGCTTTTTTTTTCCTCTCTTCCTATCCCTTCATTTGGACACTATTAAAATCCTGCTGGCAATCCCTCTGCAACATTTTCCAAATCCACTCATTCTACTCTCTTCCTAAAGACAAAGAGAAACTTTTGACCTGGACCTTCATTTCTGAAAGTCTGCCTTTCAAATATAAAACTGATCAACTTACCTAGTGTGTCACTTTGTCCATGTGGCCAACCTGAAGCCATCATTAAAACTCTTTTCTATAGTTTATCAACACTAGATTGAGGAGGTTTCATTTTCCAAGTTGGGTGCTGTACTCTGTATCTTGGAGAAAATCCAGACCAGCCTTCCACTCTCAGGGAAATCACTAGAAGAATAGGCTACTGGCAGGTAAAAAAAAAAAAAAAAAAAGGTTTTTTTATATCTATATATGTATATGAAACCATTCAGAACAGCATGTAGCACTTTTCCCCGATAAACATATTATTATCATACTCATTGTCCGCTGTGGGCGCAACATTCAGCAGCAGGTGATGTGACTTCAGGTAATGCAAAATTGGATTTTGAGTTATTTCCAATCACAGCAGTAACCTATTACTTCTCCTTCATCCTGCTAGGTTCCTCTGCTTTGCAAGCAGCCCAAACCATCTTGTAGTGCCAGCAAATGCCTCACTCCTCCACTGCCAGGAGAAAGTAAACTCCCTTTCTCTCTCTGCCTACCCCGTTGCTACAGCAGTCGCCCACCTTAGTTTTCTTACGTAACACAGGTTGTGACTTCTCAACGGGATCCCATGGCAAAGAGTTCCACAGGAGCTCACAAAATGTTTAACGCTGTGTTTTGCTTGTTTTAAACTTAATGCTTCGGAGCAAGCCAATAGTTCACTTACTCTGAGAAGCAGTGTCTGTTACTTGTTCCAAGTTTGCTGTGACAGTCATGCTTTTAAAGACCTTCATCACCTTTTTGCAGAATGAAGAGTCCAGAGCTTTGTAACCTCTGCTTTTAAGAAATCCAGTTGTTATTCTGTGATGCCAATTGCTCTCTTTCCTACTTTCCTCTATCTGTTATATCCTTTTGAGAAGGGTGACCTAAACGGTAGTTTCAAGATGTGGAACACCACAGATATACTGACATAATAATTACATTTTGTTCCCAACTCATTCCTTTGAAAATCTAGTATTAGTTTTTTCCTTTCTATGACTTGTGAAACTGAGTACATGTTTTCAGAGGATTTTCCTGGTCACTTCGAGATCTCTTCCCTAAGAAAAAGAGCCTTTTTAGGGTTTGTATTTATGTGTGAAGAGCTGGTATTATTTCCCCACTCATGTACATCATTTTGCATTCTTTTTGGTTAATATATCAGCAGGTGATTCAGGAGTCTGAGCCTTGTCTGGAAGGTTTTGAAGTCAGTTTTAGTACTCTGTTCAGTTACTCTCTGTTTAGTTACTCTCCATATATTTAGTCAGCATCATAGAATTTAGCAACTTTGCCCACTTTCATGGCTATGAATTTAGCAACTTTGCCCACTTTAAGGGCTATGAATCCATTCAGTAGTACAAATTCCTGTATATGTCTCGATATACACTTGCTAAATATAGCTGAAAAACTTCTTGGTAAAGACTATGCGATTAATTCAGGTTGCATTTAAATTTGAAAATAGATAAATTCAGATTTGAAATGAGTTGGAATTTAAAGTAAAAAGCCAATTAACCAAAACTGTGGGAAATTTACCATCAAATAACTTACTAAAGCTACTGCTGGACTCTTTCTGTCACTAAGAATTTTAAAATTAAGAGTGGAAGGTGATTAATTTGGGGGGTGATTTTTTTGTTAGGTACTATATTCTATTCCAAACAACAATAAATTCCAGAGCCTGCATTATTCCAAAAGTCAGTCCATATGCCTCTAGCTTAAAGCCTGTGATTCTATGTCTGCAAAGACAGCTTTCAAGACATTTGTCAAGGCATTGTTAATTCCCGAGCCTACAGATAGCCATTGTAAAAATTACATGGAAAAATATTTGTTAATTACTTATTGCAGCACACCACACAATAACAAAACCACAACTAATAGAGGAAATGCATCATCGATTCTTGCAAGAATAACTTTGAAACCCGTAAAGCGTTCTAGCAATTCTTTTCCTGCAGAGGTCTACTTTGCCTCAACAAGGGATAACGAGCAGGTTGGTGCTAATGTGCTGTGTGAGCAGGCAGAGTTACTAAAGAGGGGAAAGACCCTCTGTCAGGCAGAGAGAGCAGGCACTGGTGCAGCTGCCAGCCCCGCTTTTCGACCCAGCGTTGAGCCCGTCTCTGCTGATGTGGCAGAAACACGCAGGCTTGGTGGAAGCAGCTTGTACACCCGAAGCTCATGCTGGGTACAGGACAAGTCCCAGCAGGACACAGGATCAAACCTTTGCTGCTTTTGAACTGATCTTTCAGCTTCTGTATCAGAGCATGTTCTCCACCCTTTGTTACGTTTGACCAGCGATGTTAGCCATTATTTTAACCTGGGACAGATAGCCCAGAAGAGTTGTGGATGCCCCATCCCTGGAGGTATTCAAGGCCAGTTTGGATGAGACTTTGAGCAACCTGATCTAGTGGAAGATGTCCCTGTCTGTGGCAGGAGGGCTGAACTAGATGATCTTTAAGGTCCCTTCCAACCCAAACCATTCTATGATTTTATGATTCTATGATTTTCATATACTTTCCCTTCATGGCCAACCTTAAATTTTAATACAAAATTTGATTGATACTCATTTAGCCTTTTGTTCCACAAGCTATAAACTTAAATTTCCTTTCCTTCATTTAAAAAGTTGTGAAGAGAAATGCTGGATAACTGAAAAGGGATTAGGGAGAGGAATCTCATTGCACGTAAGACACAAGATCCTCTTTAGCTCAAATAATTTAGAAAATAGCCGAGACAGAAAAAGAATCTGACATTTCTGTAAGGGGGAAAAATGAATTTAGGTATATGATTAAAAGACTTTTTCCTCCTAAGTGGCTTCTAATTTTGTCTTGTGTTTCTGCCCCTGAATATATATATTTCAATAAAACAATTTAACTTTACATCATACTGGCATTATGATTTATTTGATACTCAGACCTGAACCTTTTAAAAAGCCTAAAATAAAAAGATAAACAAAATCAGCTAGTAAACTGGCAAGAAATATATGAAAGATCCACACAACACACACTCCCACAAAAAAAAATTCCTCTATAAAAAAAATGTTCTCCTGAGGGCACTATCCCCTCTTCTTATCTGGCATCCTGTCCTTCCTTTTCACTCATTCACTATCAGGGTCTATATTTATTATCTGTTGCTATCTCACTTAGATTGCAAGCTCCTAAGGGTAAAGACCTTGTCTTCTTACTTGTCCGTAATGTGCCATGAACACCTCTAGCACTAAACAAATAATAAGCTCTGCGGACTCAGTTTGGTATCCATTTCAATTTGTGGTGAAGGCTCACCATGTTTTCAGAGTGTAAGGTTTATTTTTTCCTCTTAATGGCTGATGCTGGACAAGCATAAGTATAAATCCATATTTTTCTGGCTTCTGCTGGAGCAAACTTGCTCATTACAGTTCCTGTTGACAGTGACCCTGGGCCAGTCAAGTCAAATCTAAGTCTTGGCAGTTAACATTCTTGCAGTCAAAATTCACTGCACAGATTTCTTTAGATAGCCCTTTTGGCTCTTTATAGTCATCTGTTACTAACACAGTTTTAAGTTTAAATAACCAGAAGATCTCCTTCCTGCAATCTCTGATAGTCCATAAAGAAGCTAGAAAGAACTGTTGAGATGAGAAAATAAAAACTGTCAGTTTTAGTCACTCTGTTTTCTAGCAATCATTTCCTTATTGAGATAAGAGAAAAAAAAAAAAAAATTCAACTCTCCTGACCATTTAATAAAATGTTTCCTTAGTTAAGCAGGAACTTTCCTGCTTCCAGGAAAATTTTTAGAATAAGTTAAATAACTAGAAAACAACATTGACCTATTTACCTTATTTGGAAAACTGATGTTATGGGATATATTTCTGTTGTTCTGATCAATACATTCTCTTATCCTTTCTCCAAAACTAGAATATCAAGCATGCTGAGCTACTATGATATCTTCAAGTAAAATAACTGCCCTAACTTCTCACTAGAATACCTTGAACCCTTTGATACTTGGGAGTGTGACAGGTTGGTGGCAGGGTGGGAAGAAGGAGGACCTAAGTTTCTCCAGCTAGAATTGGCTGTGCCACATCAGAGTCAATGTAACATGGCAGCCCTTTCAAGCTCCTTGCAAAGAGGCTGCACTCTCTCCATTATCACGATGATGCAGGTAGGATGCTTTTGCCCACAAGATCCAGGCTTACATCAGTTACTGGCATAGCCCACAGATGAGGGTGGGATGATGTGAGGGGATAAAGACTTAGTGAAAACCTCTATTCCAGTCTGCTTGCAATTCTACAGACTGAGTGAAAAGTTGCAATCTTTCCTCAAACAATATTCACAGTGAATATATTGGGATTTCTGAATTATCAAAATAATGAATCCAACATTTATCATCTCTGCCCTCTCTTTCAAACCTGAAAAAGCAGACTTTTAGAAGGCAAGAGAAAGAAGTTAGCCTGTGGCCTGTTGCTGACTGTTGTTACTATTTCCTAGATAATCTTTTAACCAAGAAAAGGGATGTTTAGGCACGTACTCCTCCACATACTGACCTGGCAGAAGCCGTTACTAAGCAGAGTACAAAAGCTTCAAGCATGCGTTGGAAAATCCTTGCCTGTTAAGAATGCAGCCTTGTTCCTTCACACAGGTGAGCTGTCATTGCAATTTTCCTCTAACAGTTTCCACAGGCGTCATCATTACACAACACCAGGTCTTTTTGCAGAGAGCTGAGGTGAGGCTACTTACTGGTATTTAAGAAATGACACAAAGAGCCGTAACAGCAACTGGGTGATGTGATGTTAATATACCCTATAAAATAATAATTTTCTTGCTACATGATTATGGATTTTTGAAGGTTAGGATTATACTGAAAGCCTCTACTGTACAATCAGTAAAGTGAAAAGCATGCACACACTACGCAGAGTGGCCGACTTTAATGAACACACTACCGTCTGTCATTGCTGAGGGATGGGGAAGTAGGAGACTATTTTAAACCCACAGATCTCCTGAGGAAAGAGTGCTCAATAACTTACTAAGATGCAGCAATTCATTATTTTGGAAACTACTTCATAAAATGACAAGATTAAATTATTCTGTCAATGTTGCCAAGTTAGCTTCTGTCATGAACGCACTGATCATATAAAAGCACTCAATGACCTGTTTATCACATTTCTTGCCACTTGATACACGACTGCTGTTGTCACCAGCACGTTTTTTTCCTTTTGCTTTAAGAACATTAATTAATACATAACTGTGATGAATCAACAGCAGTCAACATGTAAAAGTTTGTTGAAAACTTTATTAAACAGACTGGTAGATATTTGGTAATGACACTCTATTGCAACAGCAACAACCACATGGAACTCAGTGAATAGTCAGCTGAGTTCAACACCCTTTTTTCTGAAAATATTTAAAATAGAAAATATTGTTTCCAGATGCTCAAGAATTATGACCTCTCTCTTAGATGGTAGGTAAAGACTATGTGCATTGGCAGAGATGGAGATGTATCTTGGCCACCTCCCACTAGTACTGTGGATAATCCTTATGAAAGTTAACCTATTAACTTGCCAAGCACTGATCATATGGCTTCAGCAGAGCTATGGTGAATCCATAGAAGTTCACTAGCTTGTAAAGAAATGAAATGCACAGAGCTTCTACAGAGGAAATCTTCTCACCTACTGACATTATTACAACCCATGACTGAGTTTCTCAATGAAGCTCAACATTAGAGCTGTTGAGGCCTTGGATTCCCTCCCTCAGTAATTTGTGATTGAAACACATATATATATGTATATACTGAGTTATTTATTTTTAGACCCTTCAAAATACATTAAGGAGTCTGAAAAAAATCCAAACATTTCTACAACTTCTAATTTAAATATACTAACTAAAATCATTAAAAGCTTTTTTTCCATGCAGAAAATGATAAAGAATTATCTTTGTTTCTTTCTATTCCTGTCTTTCTCTACCCTAAAAATAGGCGAAAAAAACTACCTCTTCTAATATCAGAAAATCCCAAAAGAAGCACCCATAAAACTAGGAAATTAAAAGTGAATTTGTTTGTAAGGATTTTCACGCCTTACGGCAGCTTGACCCTCTACCATTGCAGGACATTATGGGAAGTCTCTGGATCCTTCCTGGAGCATACATTGGCACACATCTATGGGGAAGTAAAGAATGGCTAGGAAGACAACATGGGGAGTTTACAGCTCCAATTGCCCAACATTTCAAGAAAGCAACATTTGAAAAAGAAATTAAACTGACCTGCTCTGTATCTTATATCAATCAGCAAAATCATGTCACATTTCCTGTTTTATGCAACTTAAGTTGGATCTGTATCAGTGTCTGTCACTGCATTTCTATCCCAGCAGTATGGTTTCCACAGAGCATACAGGTAATGTCTGCTGTGTGTTCAGATATGAGAACGTGATACTATTACTACATGTCTTTTTGGGTCCAAATTAGGCAAGGTCCCTTCTATTTCAGTCGCCTTCTTCAATAACCAATTACACATCTATCCATGCAAAAGCTTTTGTGAGCTGCCTACTATTAAGCCTAAACTGCCTGTGCTGAAATGGATCTTCTTAAAATGGAAAGTGATATATAGGATATATATGTACAATTCCATATAATTTGCTGAAATCTTTAAGGAGTTGAAAGAGAGTAACCTGTTTTTAAGAAGAAAAATAATAATCTGCTCTCAGACAAGGTTTTGTACTAATATCACAATTACTAGATATGCAAAAAGAATTACGAAATAATGAAATGCTCAAGGCAGAAATGAAATTTCTTTCCTAAAATAAAAAGCTCTTGGAATATGAAGTTATTATATAATCACATTTTTACACATGAAAGATCAAGCCCTAACTACTAACTTTTCTGATACTTACCCGTTTAGTAAGCTGCATGAAAAAATTGTTTAGACCCACACATGCACAGACGAGTACATATATATATATATTCAAGCATTATTATTTTTCTGTGTTGGATGACTTGCAGACAATATAAGAAAATTTTAACATGTTCTATATTTAGTTCCAAAGCATTGGAAGCTCTCAGTCAGAGCAATTTCCCTATGCCATCCTTTCTTTCCTTCCATAATCAAAAATACCTTCCTGTTTAGCCAAGAAGATAAGGTATACAACCATCTTTACACTACCAGAAGAATTGATTTTTTGCCCTTTAATAAATACAAGTACAATGAGAAAGTGAAATATTAAGCCTGGAATGGGAGTTGTGGATTTCTTAGTTCTTATCTTAGAATCAAAGTCTGCATCTTAGCGTCTCCAATTCTTTGTTGTCCCCACACTGTTGTAAAATGGAAAATTTGTCTCTTTTTGTTGACTTTTGTTTATTGTACCACATTTACACTGCACTAACCACAGACTTCAGAGCTTCTGCTTGTTTGTTTACATGGACCAGAATGGAATTTTCATACCCTACAGAACCACTTTTCCTTCAAGCACAATTTGGCTTTTCAGGAGGATGTTTCTTTTCTCTGCAGGAATTGAAACTTACCTCAGTTATGGACAAGATAGTGCTCAGGAAACTCTCAGTAGTACTGTTCTTCCTCCCTAGTTCTTAGCTGGTTGTGCTGGGTTTGTTTGAAGGGGTTCTGGTGGCGGGAAAGGGGATTCTCCCCCTGTACCTTCGCGGGCTTCCAGATGGGGTCAGGCCAGTCTCTGGCCAAGTCGGAACCCCCATCCCCTCAGGCCAGGGTAGAGCCATCAGCGACTCTGCCAATGCCCTAATTAAGTCGGGGACAAAGGAGCCAGAGGTGCTTTGAGCTCTGGACCTGCAGTGAGGAGAAGGGGGAGGCAGGGGCTGCTCCCCCCTAGCTCCCCACCTCCGGGGCAGGGGCTGCCTGTGCTGGGCCGGCACCATCAGCTGGAGATGGCCGCGGTGGCGCTGCTTGGAGAGCTCGGAAGCGCCCCGTGTTGGGGTGCCGCTGAGCTGAGTTCACCCAGAAAGGACTGAGACCTGAGAGAAACGGCCACACAGATACCGGGTCAGTACGGATGGAGCGGGACAAGGTGTGCTGGAGCTTAGTTTCCCCTGCAACTGGTGACGAGACGGCAGGCGGCCCCCGTGCAGCCAGGACAGACTCAGTGGAGCAGAGACCCACTCGCAGCCTGTGGAGAAGCCCGCGTTGGAGAAAAAGATGCTGAGCCTGAGGGAGGTTGTGGAGAATGAGACACACGACAAAAGCAGAGAAGCATCTAGACTTTGTGGAACAACCCACACCGGAGCGAGTGGCAGCTCTCTAAGAATCCGTGACTGTGGTAAAAGCCCTCACTGGAGCAATGCTATGGGGAAGGATTGCATCCTGCGGGTGGGACTCACTCTGGAGAAGTCTGTGGATGGCCTTGTGAGTAGGGGATCCACTGAAGCAAGGGAAAAGGGCATAAGGACTCCTCCTCCTTTAAGAAAAGGAGCGGCAGTAACAACATGGGATGAACTGACCTGCACTCCCTCATTCCCTCTCCCCCTGCGCTGCTGGGGGAGGAGGTAAAGCTGGGAAGAAAGGAAAGGCGGGAAGGGGAGGAAGTGTTTTTTTTAAGATCTGGCCTTGGTTTCTCTCTGTCCTCTCAAGTAACTGTTAATAAATTGAATTGTTCCCAAACCGAGTCTGTTTTGTCCGGGGCGATGGTCAGTAGGTGCTCCTGTGTTCTTGTCTCGACCCTCAGACCTTTTATTACATTTTCCTCCTCTGCACCTCACTGAGGGGAGGAGTGAGAGAGCAGCCTCGTGGTAGCTCAGCCACCAGCTGGGCTAAACCATGACACTGGTGCATCTTGATCACTCATTCAATATTCAAGTGATCATGCAAGTTGTTTTGGAAAAAAAAAAAGAATAATTTAAAAAACATCTCCCTTGGATTAGATTTCTTTTTTTTTTTTTTCCTTAATCTATAGCAAAGAGCATGGTTTCTTTCTAGCATCATACCAAGTAAATTTCTTGGTTTAACAATGCAATGACCTTCATCTTTTCTTTTCCTGTGGCTTATTGTAATTGATGATTTTTCTTCTTTTGAACTATATCTTAATCCCATAATGAAATACTGGGGGCGTTTTGTGGCTTTTGATGCCTGGGCTAAATGGAGAAATGTGCTTTATTTATCTTTATGTACTAAACATCTAATGCACAGATGTTTCTGACTGTGGAACCCACCTCAGGTAGTCAGTGCTGCTTTCCAGTCCCACGTGTTGATAAAGAGTTTAGTTTCACAGCTGCACATACACAGATATCGTTTTATCCAGGGGAAAAAAAACGAAGGAAAAAAAAATATACTAATGGTACTTCATGGGGAACAAAATCTAATAGTTTAAATCCTTAAAAAGTCTATAAATGTTGATCCTCCTTGCTTGAAATACTTTGATCTGACATGACAAATACAAGAGGTGAACGTGATTTCGCTTGCAAGTGGTTTTAGATCATAACAGGTGATTTATCACAGTAAAGAAAATAAGGAACATCTGAAGTATTCAGATTATCCCTTCAGTCGAACTGGAGAGAATATTACAAGGAGCTTCTCCACATCTGAGAGATGGCAACTTGGCATAAAGCAATGATAAAACTGACACAAGCCAAACTTTACTGTCTCAGTGTCAAACAACTTCAATACTCAGAATTTCCTAATACAGATGGATCTAACCAAAATCAAAGCAGCCCCAAACATTTGAGACTGTGCATATCCAGACTCCTTATCTTGAGTCTTAAGAGTAGTTGAATTTATTCTTAAGAGACCATGACTAGCCACAGAAGCAACATTTTCAGCTAATGCATAATATATGCTACAGGAATCCAGAAAGCTATTCTGAGTATAAGAAAATCTAACAAGCACCCAACTTCCCACACAAATAGAAAAGAGCAAAGAGAGAGGATGTATGAATAATTAAAAAGAAAATGCTTGTGGGGTAAGCAGTTTTATTATTTTTTATAATAAAGCTGAAATTTCTAATCATATTAAAATGATTTAAATATGTATAAAACACCTCCATTGAATTACCACTTTATTTCTAACTACTTCTGCTTCCTTTTTTTAGCCAAAATTGCTCCAACACATTAAGTTATGGCTTTCTACATTACTTTATAAGAAAGAAATCAATAAAATGAGAGGTAAAGAGGCAAACTATCCAGCCAGCTATATAAAGCACTACCCTATTTCAGTGATTATTTAAGATGTGGCATAGAAAATTTGGCTCATAAATGTTTTGGTGCATTATTTACATGGAGACAGGTTTCTTCTCAAACAAACTCAAGCATTGGTAATTAAATGCAGGGAGAAACACAGAAGCCTAGAGGAGTTAAAGCACTAAAAAGTATTGAACAAAGAGTACATATTGAATATCATGGATTTAAAACAAAATCAGAATTAAATCATTTTACTTTGGAGTCCCTGCAGTGGTATAGCCTTCTGATGAATGTTTTTATGTGGTGATTCTTAACCCTACAATACAAAGCTCCATTGTAAGGATTCACAGTGACACCTAAACTATTATTACAGGAAGAAAATAAATTCATGCTTGTGTAGGGTTTTTCATAGCTAGAATGCTGCCTAGAAGAACCTTCCAAGGGAAATCCAGCTTGTCTTTGTATTTGGTTACACGCCTGCATTGTCCCTTGATGGCTGTAGACCAAATGGGAAAATATCCGGGACATATGCCTGTCACCTTGAGTTAATTTGCAGGAAATAAACATAATCTTCATGGTTCTACAACTATGACAGAGAATTTTGTAAGAAGGATTGTTAGGTGAAAATATAAATTCACAAATTCACTTAAAGTCAGAGTGAATACTTGCAATTCCAAAATAAATTATTAACCTTTCCCCCAAAGTGTAATTGTGACGAAAAGAGACTCGACAACAAGGTCCAAGCAAACGGTTTATTCGCACTGCGCCTACAGGTTTAACTGTAAGGTCCAAGATAACAATTTTCTCGAACTGCACTTGCAGATTCAATACGCCACTATTGCAGGTTCTTATAGATACAATGGAGGAATGCACTACCGCAATATAAAACCAAAATATACACTATTACAATACACTATCACAGCACACGAGAGTCACGGAATGCACTATTACACACACAAAAGCGAGAGAGCACACAAGCGCACTAGACTTAAAGCATGCTAAAAAGAGAATAAAAAAGAAATCACTTACCCCCTCAGGTAAGGGCTCTCCATCCCAGGGAAGTTACCTTGGCCGGCGTCCCGATCAAGGGGGGGAAAGAATCTCCTCACAGACCAGCTGTGTAGTTGGAGAAGCAACTCCCCATTTCCAACCCAAATCGTAGGGCTTTTATCTCCTGATGTACGTCACTGTGTAGGTACCATGCCTGAGGGGGTCTTTGGGGGTGTGACAGGGAGTTTCCCCTTATCTATTGTACCTGAGGGGGGGAGGGTGGGGGGTGGGTCTTTAAGGGTCTTCAAGGGTGTGACAGGGAGTTTCCCCTTATCGATTGTGCCTGAATACCTTATCTCAGGCAACTGGACAACGGTTGGATTGAGACTCAGGGCATATTCTTTGTTGAGGGATTTCAAGGCTCAAATCAAGTTTCGGTTCTTTGTATAATGCAGCACTGACTCATCAGACAACTCAGGGCTGAGTGATCTCCACAGCTCCCCGTGGGTCGTCTCTGCCTCAATGCAATACAAAGCTGGGTTGCCTCTACAACCCCCCTGTGTCACCTGTGTGCTGGGCATTGCCGAGAAACTTGATTTGGATCTATGAGCCGGATGATCCATACAGTAATACATGCTTGCAAACATCCAGCTCTGTGTTGACCAGTGAAATGACAGTTTACCCAACATCACTAGCATAACACATGGGAAATACGATGTACCCTGGCAGAAATATTCATGTTTTACTGATTTTTTTGTGCCTCCTGTTTAAGTTTGTCCGACTTCTCTTTATCTACAGATTAATATGACTATAAAATTGATACTGATGTCGAGTAAGTAGCTTCTTATTCAAAAGTTTAAGACAGAATCATTATCCCATTGTAGGATTTGCCTATGTACTCAGCGCAACATAAACTTATAACACAGAGTTGATTACAATATAACTGGAAAAGAGATCATAAAAAGAAATTTAACAAAATAAAAAGGCTTAATTATGGATTTGATCCTTTGATTAGTTCAATAGTTTTTTGCAGCGCAGGGTGCCTTAGAGTTCACTTGTACAGCAGAGAACCATTGCTCCATGCATTGATCCAGAGGAGTTTTCTTGAAAAGCTCTATGAACACAGATTACAGATCATGTCACTTTCGACTTTATAAACATATTCTAAAAACTATTATGCTTTAAAATTCTCAGACTGCATGAAATCAAATCAACTTGGAGGCAAAGACAACCCTTAAGACATTATTTGCTTTATTTGTTGGAGATTTGGGAAGTCAAATTTTGTAAAATGAAGGTAATCTTGCAAAATGAAGCAAGAGAACCATCACTAGAGTAGAACCATTAAAAAGTTCCAAAATATAAACAAGTGAGCTATAAACCTGTCACTTTTAATTTTATAGTCGTTGATAGAAACTGCTTAGTGTAGTTTACAGTAGCTAAGAATTATCCTTGAGAATGAATTGTGCGTTTCACACCACCCTTCCCCACCTCTACCATCCCTGTGAAGTGATAATTACTGTTTCAGAAAGAAATCTAAAGAACCTGAAGGTGGACAAGTCCATGGGACCTCATGAGGTGCTTCCGTGGGTACTGAGGGAACTGGCAGATAAAGTTGGAAGTTGCTAAGCCATTATCCATCATATTTCAGAAGTCGTGGCAGTCTGGTGAAGTTCCCAATGACTGGAAAAGGGGAAACATAGCCCCCATCTTTAAAAAGGGAAAAAAAGAAGAACCAGGGAACTACAGGCCGGTCAGTTTCACCTCTGTGCCCGGCAAGATCATGGAGCAGATCCTCCTGGTGACTCTGCTAAGGCACATAGAAAATAAGGAGGTGACTGGTGACAGCCAACATGGCTTCACTAACAGCAAATCCTGCCTGACTAATTTGGTGGCCTTCTATGATGAGGTTACAGCATTGATGGATAAGGGAAGAGCAACTGACATTGTCTACCTGGACTTATCCAAAGCATTTGATACTGTCCCACACGACATCCTTGTCTCTAAACTGGAAAGACATGGATTTGATGGATGGACCACTTGACAGATAAGGAATTGACTGGATGGTCGCACTCAAAGAGTTGCGGTCAACAGTTCAATGTGCAAGTGGAGGCCAGTGATGAGTGGTGTTCCTCAGGGATCAGTACTGAGGCCGGTGCTATTTAACATCTTTGTTGGTGACATGGACAGTGGGATCGAGTGCACCCTCAGCAAGTTTGCAGATGACACCAAGTTGTGTGGTGTTGTGGACACGCTGGAGGTAAGGCATCCACAGGGAAGGGATGACATCCAGATGGACCTTGACAGGCTGGAGAGGTGGGCCTGTGAGAACCTCATGAAGTTCAACAAGGCCAAGTGCAAGGTCCTGCACGTGGGTCGGGGCAATCCCAAGCACAAGTACAGTCTGGGAAAAGAATGGATTGAGAGCAGCCCTGAGGAAAAGGACTTGGGAGTGCTGGTGGATGAGAAGCTTCACATGAGCTGGCAATGTGCGCTGGCAGCCCAGAAAGCCAACTGTATCCTGGACTGCATCCAAAGAAGCATGGCCAGGAGATCAAGGGAGGTGATTCTGCCCCTCTACTCTGCTCTCGTGAGACTCCACCTGGAATACTGTGTTCAGCTCTGGAGTCCCCAACACAAGAAGGACATGGAGCTACTGGAACGAGTCCAGAGGAGGGCCACGAAGATGACCCGAGGGCTGGAACACCTCTGTTATGAAGACAGGCTGAGAGACTTGGGGCTGTTCAGCCTGGAGAAGAGAAGGCTCTGGGGTGATCTTATCGCAGTATTCCAATATCTAAAGGGGGCCTACAGGAAAGCTGGAGAGGGACTTTTTGCAAGGGCATGTAGTGATAAGACAAGGGGTAATGGCTTTAAACTGAAAGAAGGTAGATTTAATTTAGATATAAGTAAGAAATTTTTCACTCTGAGGGTGGTGAGGCACTGGAACAGGTTGCCCAGAGAAGTTGTAGATGCCCCATCCCTGGAAGTGTTCAAAGCCAGGTTGGATGAGGCTTTGGGCAACCTGGTGTAGTGGAGGGTTTCCCTGTCCATGGCAGGGGTTTGGAACCAGATGATCTTTGTGGTCCCTTCCAATCCTAACCATTCTATGATTCTATGATTCTGAAATGGAGAACAGAAAAAAAAAACCTTCAGAACAATAATTATGCTACAGGAGGAAAAACTCAGAAAAGGCAACAAAATACTGGACTAAGAATGAGAATAATAGACTGAATTTCCCAGATTTAAAACCAGCCATCTATGTATGTGACTGTAGCACATTAGGTCACTTCTCTGACTGTTTCTCTTTCATACTCTGTTTTAGACACCTATTTGAGGAGAATGGGCCAAGGAATAACTTTTTTAACACACAAATATGGCTAGGAAATAAGAAAGAAAATGAAAAGATATCTCTCCACTGAGTAAAAAAGGAGAATTATCAATTAAAATGCTCCAGAATACCAATTGTATTAGCACTGTAAAGAATAAAGTAAGACCCTAAAAAGAATTTATATACTACCTTGTTCTGATTTTCAAACTACTAGGATCAAAATATGGTATCAGAACTTTAGTTTCTATCACTCCATCCACCCTCATCCTGGATGACAGTGATTTAGTCTAGCAATCAAATGGAAGAGCAGCTCCATCTATGAAGTGTTGTACACTGTCTGCTGCTCATCATTTCCCTTGGGTTTTCATAGATTCATAGATCCATAGATTCATAGATTTCTAGGTTGGAAAAGACCTTAGAGATCATCGAGTCCAACCATCCCTAATCCCCATTAAACCATATCCTCAAGTAGCTCATCCACCCTATTCTTAAACACATCCAGGGATGGGGACTCAACCACCTCCCTGGGCAGCTTATTCCAGTGGCTGACAACCCTTTCAGAGAAGAAATACTTCCTAACATCCAACCTGAATCTCCCCTGACTAAGCTTATGCCCATTTCCTCTTGTTCTATCACCCATCACTAATGTAAAGAGCCCTTCCCCTACCTCCCCACCATCTTTTCTCAAGTATTTATAGGCCGTAATCAGGTCTCCCCTCAGCCTCCTCTTCTCCAGGCTAAACAGCCCCAACTCCCTCAGCCGCTCCTCATAAGTTTTATTTTCCAGCCCCTTGACCAGTTTAGTTGCCCTTCTTTGGACTCGCTCCAGGAGCTCAATATCTCTCTTAAAGCGAGGGGCCCAAAACTGGACACAATATTCCAGGTGCGGCCTCACCAGTGCCGAGTACAGGGCAGGATCACTTCCCTGCTCCTGCTGGTCACACTATTCTTGATACACGCCAGTATCCCATTGGCCTTTTTGGCCACCTGGGCACACTGCTGGCTCATATCAAGCCGGTAGTCAACCAACACCCCCAGGTCCTTCTCTGCCAGGCAGCTCTCCAGCCACTCTTCCCCGAGCCTATAGCGATGCTTGGGGTTTTTATACCCCAAGTGAAGGACTGCACTTGGCCTTATTAAAGCTCATGCCATTGGCCTCAGCCCAACGATCCAGTCTGTTCAAATCCCTCTGAAGGGCCTCCCTACCCTCGAGCAGATCGACACAGCCTCCCAGCTTGGTGTCGTCCGCAAATTTACTGAGGGTACATTCAATCCCCTCATCCAGGTCATTGATAAAGATGTTAAACAGAACTGGACCCAGCACTGAGCCCTGGGGAACCCCACTGGTGACCGGCCTCCAGCCGGATTTAGCCCCATTTACCACCACTCTTTGGGCCCGGCCATCCAGCCAGTTTTTAACCCAAAGGAGGGTGTACCTATCCAGGCCAGCAGTTACCAGTTTCTCCACCAGAACACTATGAGAAACTCTATCAAAGGCTTTACTGAGGTCAAGGAAAACTACATCCACAGCCCTTCCCTCGTCAACCAGGCGGGTCACCCTGTCATAGAAGGTGATCAGGTTTGATTGGCAAGACCTGCCTTTCATAAACCCATGTTGACTGGGCCTGATCACCCGGTTAACCTGTATGTGCTCATTAATAGCACTCAAGATAACCTGTTCCATGACTTTGCCCGTCACCGAGGTCAGACTGACAGGCCTGTAGTTCCCCGGATCCTCCTTCCGCCCTTTTTTGTAAATGGGGGTAACATCCGCCAGCCTCCAGTCCAGCGGAACTTCCCCAGTGAGCCAAGACTGCCCAAAGATAATGGACAGGGGTTTGGCAATGACATCCGCCAGCTCTCTCAGGACTCTCGGGTGGATACCATCAGGCCCCATAGACTTGTGGGCATCCAGCCGAAGGAGCAGATCCTTGACCCGTTCCTCTTGGATCACAGGAGCTTCGATCTGCTCTCCCTCCCTGCACTCAGACACCGAAGGCCAGCTCACTTGGGAACTGCTGACCTTATTATTAAAGACTGAGGCAAAGAAGGCATTAAGGACCTCAGCCTTGTCTTCATCCCTAGTGACTAACGTACCCCCTGAGTCCAGTAGGGGCTGGAGGTGATCTTTAGCCCTCCTTTTGTTATTAATATATTTATAGAAAGACTTTTTGTTGTCCCTTACGGAGCTGGCTAGTCTAAGTTCCAATTGGGCTTTTGCCTCCCTGATTATCTCCCTACATGCCCTAACTTCCTCCCTGTATTGATTCCTGGATGCCTGCCCATTCTTCCAAGACTTGTAGACATCCCTTTTTCTTTTGAGATGTTCCCAAATCTCCTTTGTTATCCAAGCTGGTTTTCTACCCCGGCGGCTCGACTTCCGGCACACAGGGACAGCTCGCTCCTGTGCCTCCAGAATTTCCTTTTTGAATAGTAACCATCCCTCCTGCGCCCCCTTACCCTTGAGAGCTGTCTCCCATTGGACTTTGTTAACCAGACTTCTAAACAGCCCAAAGTCAGCTCTCCCAAAGTCCAGCTTGGCCGTTTTAGTGTTCCCCCTCCTAACTTCCCCTAGAATTGAGAATTCTATTATCTCGTGGTCACTAAGCCCCAGGCGTCCTCCAACCTTTACATCTCCCACAAGACCTTCTCTGTTCACAAACAGCAGGTCTAGGGGAGCTCCTTCTCTAGTCGGTTCACTAACCAGTTGTGAGAGGAAGTTGTCCTCCACACTCTGCAGGAACCGCCTAGACTGTTTCCTGACTGCCATGTTATACTTCCAACAGACATCAGGCAGGTTAAAGTCACCCATAAGGACAAGGGCTAGTGAGCGCGAGACTTCCCCCAGTTGTTTAAAGAATAGCTCATCAGTCTCACTGTCCTGATAGGGTGGCCTGTAGCAGATACCCACTACAATATCCGCCTTCATAGGCCCCTCTTTGATTTTCACCCACAGACATTCTACTAGGTCATCCCCAACATTTAAACAGTTTAGATCTTCCCTTACATACAGGGCAACCCCACCACCCCTTCTACCTCTCCTATCCCTCCTGAAGAGCTTGTAGCCATCCATGGTAGCACTCCAGTTATACGAGTCATCCCACCATGTTTCAGTGATGGCAACTATGTCGTAGTTTCCCCGGATAGCAAGAGCTTCCAGTTCCTCTTGTTTATTGCCCATACTGCGTGTGTTCGTATAGAAGCACGTAAGTTGGGCTTTCGACCCAACTTTTAATGAAAAAAAATCTTTTAAATGAAAAGATTTGCGGGTGTTTCGGTTTGATTTGGTTTGGTTTTTTGATTTTAAGAAGTACAACCTCAGTGGAGACAGTTAACTGCTGGCAAATTTTGCCTGGATTTTGAGTAAGATCTGGGCACATCATGCATCTTATAGACCTGCAGAATATCCCCTTTATAGAGATAACTATTGCTTTCACCATCCTCCTGTCATTTATAGATGCTGACCTTGGCTTCCTAGCATTGGGAAGCAGCTGTAACATGCTGGCACATTTCCCAGGCATGAGTGCTGCGTGAAGGGCTTGGGAGCAGAGGTCAATGCAGTGCATCTGCTACCTGGTACCAGACCTCGTCTTCCATATTAGGAGTAAGTGAAGAGCCCTGAGCTAGAAATCAAAGAGACTGAGAGGCAAATGCTGCCAAAGAAGACATTTTCACAAATTTGTCTTTTTCATTCCATCCCACATCCTTTCTGTGCTGGTTTGTTTTGAAAAAGTTGTTCCCAAGTGGCTGCAACCATCAGATGACTTCCCAGCTTCAGAGTGTGGAAACACTCTGCATCAGCAGTTCAAGACCTGCTGAAAAACTGATGTCAAGACCAGAGTGGCACCAGCAGGCATTAGTGCTAGCATTAGTGTCATGAGGCTGTGAGGAATGGTGACCTATAATCTGACATTAAAGTGGAGACATATCAAAACTCTGCACAATGGAAGTTTTCATATCCTTGGAACAGTAGCATCTCCAATCTCACTCTTTCAAAACAAGAAATGGAGATCCTTTGAACCAGATTTCTGGTCGTAACCAAAATGCTACAGAGAAAATATAACAAGAAAGGAAATTAATTAAGGATTATTTGCAGCTTGCAAAGCGCAATTATAGGTTGAGCTTGCTTGCCCCAACATCAGAAATCCATTAAAGAGTGGTGAGAATGAAGAACAAACTGATGAAAAGGAAATTGCAGTTGTTTTATATATATATATTTTACTGATGTTAGTTATGACATCTGACTCAATTCACACTCCTTGCAAAATATCGTCTCACGCCATGTTTGCAGGTGCTACATATCAAAAACTTCTAACTGAGCAATTACCTAGCTGACTTTAAGCAAGTTTCCGAGTAGGAAGCTGCATCTAGTTTTCAAGGTTGTCCTTTTCTATTATTTCTTTCTTTAACCAACTTCTTTTAAAATGACCAGCTTCTCTCTAAACAATGACTAAACACAAGGGAAGATACTGTGCAGGGCCAAGACCTTGTTTTTGGAGGATTCAAGATCATCCAGAGTTTTTTGTCAAATTCTATCTCCAGATGGAGCAGCAAAGCCACTTTTTTGTCATAGGCTGTTTAGCTTCCTATTTCACAAGACTTTGAAGACAGCTTTTCCTATGGATTTGTTATACTTAAGTTTTTTCTTCACATTTCTTAAAGGCACCTATTGTGTCAGTCTTAAAAATTGAAGTCATTTTGTTACCTATGAGCAGGACTTTATATCATGCAGATAGAATATATCAACATCTTCGGAAGAACAGAAAATCTTTCCACTGATATAGATATTTCTCAAGCCCCTATGCAATGTAGAAAGATTTACTGAGCATGAGTGTCCCATTAACGAAACACACTAATTAGTGACTTATACATCTGAGAAGTAGAAAAAGAGCTGAAGAAAGAAAACAAAACAAAACAAAGTGCTATGTTCTGAGGACCTTTTTCTTTTCAAATTTGTTTTCATGTTTCATCTCTCTTTGCAATAACACCAAGAGTTTCTTAACTTGGCACTGCTTGGGATAATTAATACCAATTACTGCACTGATTAGTATCATCTAGATAGCAAAATAACTAACAGAGTAGAAATAGCCAGGTACACAATTTTTCAAATGATGTTGCATAAACTCCTTATGGATTTCGTGTTGCTCACCCCCAGCTTGGTCACGAATTGTTTTCTACTCTCAGAATCACTGAAGTATGCAACTAAAAGACTAGTGTTGTTACGATTATGAGAAAGTTATTCTCATGAGATTAAACTCTGATTAAAGGAGTGTCTTTCTGCTTGCTTTGAAAACTCTGCTTTGAAAGCTGTGCAGTTGTTCACTAGTACTATGTCAGATGGCTGATAGCATCATACAAAGAATCACAGAACCATAGAATCATAGAATGGTTTGGGTTGAAGAGACTTTAAAGATCAGCTAGTTCCAACTCCCCTGCTGTGGACAGGGACACTTTCCCCTAGATCAAAGCTTCATCCAACCTGGCCTTGAACACTTCCAGGGATGGGGCATTCACAACTTGTCTGGGCAACCTGTTCCAGTGCCTCACTACTCTTCCTTATATCTAATCTAAATCTACCTTCTTTCAGTTTAAAGCCATTACCCCTTTGCCTATCACTACACGCCCTTGTAAAAAGTTCCTCTCCAGCTTTCCTGTAGGCTCCCTTTAAGTACTGGAAGACTACTAGAAAGTCTCCCTAGAGCCTTCTGTACTCCAGGCTGAACAACCCCAAGTCTCTCAGCCTGTCTTCATAAGAGAGGTACTCCAGCCCTTGGATCATCTTTGTAGCCCTCCTCTGAACCCATTCCAACAGCTCCATTGTTATCCAACAATAAAGGGGTTAAAGTTTTTGTGTAAAAGTTTCATGAATGGTTTAGTCAGCAATAGGTGATTTACGCATACCTAAAAAAACTAACAAGATGTTCATCCTTGAAGCTGACAGGAGTGATTAAAATGGAGACTCTTTATCAAGAACTGTCTGCCCTTGGAGGAAACATCCCAGAAACTGCATAAACTTTGTTATCATGTTTTTCTGAACTGTGAACATGCAGTGACTTGGGGGAAAAGGTAATTCCGGCAGGGGGAGATCGTGACCACCAACTCATGGACCATCTACCCTAAATACACCCAGACCCAAAAGAAAGGGGCGGAGAAGGAAAACTGAGCATGCAAAATAATTTACATGCAAAGCGAGAGAAAATTAACCAATTGTTTCAGAATATGTAAGTATGTTATGAATTGTGCATGATTGTAGCGTATAACTAACTTTCTGTCCAGAAGCTGGGTGTGCACGCTAGGAGGAGAAATCCCCCATGCACCCAGCGCTGTAATAAAGAATACCTGCTTTCTAAAACTCCAAAACGAGTCTTGGAAAGTTCAGTTTCCTTTTCAGGTATCACCATGTCCTTCTTATGTTGGGGACCCCAGAGCTGAATGCGGTGAGGTGGGGTCTCACGAGAGCAGAGCAGAGGGGCAGAATCATCTCCCTCGACCTGCTGGCCACGCTTCTTTTGATGCAGCCCAGGATATGGTTGGCTTTCTGGTCTGCAAGCACACATTGCCAGCTCATGTGAAGCTTCTCATCCACCAGCACTCCCAAGTCCTTTTCCTCAGGGCTGCTCTCAATCCATTCTCTTCCCAGCCATATTTGTGCTTGAGATTGCCCGACTCATGTGCAGGACCTTGCCTTTGGCCTTGTTGAACTTCATGAGATTCTCACAGGCCCACCTCTCCAGCCTGTCAAGGTCCCTCTGGATGTCATCCCTTCCCTCCAGCGTGTCCACAACGCCACATTACTTGGTGTCATCTGCAAACTTGCTGAGGGTGCACTCAATCCTACTCTCCTTGTCACCAACAAAGATGTTAAACAGCACAGGTCCCAGTACTGACCCCTGAGGAATGCCACTAATCACTGGTCTCCACTTGGACATCAAGCCACTGACCATAATTCTTAAAATGCAACCATCGAGCCAATTCCATATCCACTGAGTGGTTCGTCCATCAGATCCATGTCTTTCCAGTTTAGAGACAAGGATGTCATGCAGGACAGTGTCAAATGCTTTGGACAAGTCCAGGTAGATGACGTCAGTTGCTCTTCCCTTATCCATCAATGCTGTAACCCTGTCTGTCATGGTTTAGCCCAGCCAGTAGCCAGGCTGCCATGCAGCTGCTAACTTGTTCCTCCTCCCAAGTGAGGCAGAGAGTAGAAAGTATTAACAAAAAGCTTGATAGTCAAGATAAGAACAGGGAGGGATCACCCACTAACCATGGCTCTGGGCAAACCAAACTCGACTTGGGGACAAATCAATTTAATTTGTTAACAGATACTTGAGAGAGGATAATGAGAAAAAAGTCAGATCTTTAACAAAATAAAACCCTAACCCTAACCCTAACCCTAACCCTTCCCCTACCCTTCTCTTCTTCCTGACTCTAATTCCTCTCCCCGGCAACACAGGGGGATGGGAATGGGGGTTGCAGGTCAGTTCATCACACACGGTTTCTGCTGCTCCTTTCTCCTCATGGGGAGGACTCCTTACATTCTTCCCCTGCTCTAATGTAGGGTCCCTCCTCGCAGGAAATAATCCTCCATGAGCTTCTCTGATGTGTGTCCTCTCAAAGGATGCAATCCTTACCCATCAGATTGTTCCAGCATGGGCTTTCTCCACGGGGTCAAGGCTTCTTAGGGCACAGCCACCTGCTCCAGTGTGGAGTTCTTTCTCACAGACGGCAGTTGTATCTCTGCTTCACCGTCAATCTCCAGCAGCTTGGGGAGTCCTTCCCACAGACACAATCCTCTAAGTACTCCTTTAGGTGCAGGCATGAGGCTTTGAGCAAACCGATCTAGTGGAAGGTGTCTTTGACCATGGCAGGGGAATTGAAATTACATGATCTTTAAGCTCCCTTCCAACCCACACCATTCTATGGTTCTGTGATTCTCCATGGGCTGTGGGTGGATCTCTGCTCCACTGTTTCTCTCAGGGGCGGCAGAGGGGCCACTGCCATCTCATCACGGGCTACAGAGGAATCTCATCTCCAGCACACCTCCTCCCACTCCATCGTGACTGACCATTGCGTCTACATAGCCATTTCTCTCAGATCTCAGTTCTCTCTCTGCTGCAGCCACACCAGGCCCAATCAGCCCAATGAACCTCAATGGTCCCGGCAGGATGAGCTCTGCTCAGCTTGCACCCTGAGAGCGGGGTGCTTTGGAGCTTTCCCAGCTGTGTCACTGTGGCCATCTCCAGCCAAGTGGTGATGGCATAGCGTGAGCAGCCACCTGCCCAGGAGGCCGGGACTGGGAGGCCAGCCCCCCACCTCTCTCCTCTCTTCACTGCAGATCCCACCCAGTTCAGGTACCTTTGTCACCTTCTTAAATAGGATGTTTGCAGAGGAGCTATGAGCTCCTGGCCGGAGGAGAAGAGGGTCTGACCTGGCCAGAGACTGGTCCAACTGGTTTTGGAGCTGGAGATGCTTCTGGCAGCTCCTTACAGGGGCTAGCCCTTCCTCTGCTACCAAAACCCTACCATATAAACCCAGTACAACTTACCATGATATTTCAGTTTTACTGCTCATAATAGTTTCTTTAATGTTACATTTCTGATCATACAATTCCTTTAGCAAGAGAGTTCAAAGACTGGCTGTATTTCTGTCTACTTCCTAGAACTTCACACATGCATAAATCAATAAGATATCTAAAGATATATTTGTTTCTTTCTCCAGTGATCACAAACTACTGAAAATTAACAGTGGTAGCCAAATGTCCTCAGTCAGCAGAGACAGAACAGTCAGCTGAGAACTAATATCTGCAACAAATGCATTGCTATGAAAATTCATTATTATAACATTGCATGGCATGGAGTATTTGAACATACTCTGTTAACAGAAATTAAAGAGACCCTCCAGAGATTTGAAGTGCATGTTTCCAGAAAGGTATAGTATTATGGTAGATTTGACCACACAAAGCACATTCCCTGAAGTACATTACAGTAGCTTTGAACACATAAAGCTTATTCCTTGAAGTATAAACAGTAGTAGCAATAACATTCAGTATATAGCTGTCAAGCTAAGGTTTGTTACAGTTATTAAGTTTTTCAGCTCCATGAAGACCAAGGAAAATACAGTGTACCAATAATAAAGTAATTATTTGACAAAATATTAGGCTTACAATCCTGGGTTCCTATTAACTCATTATAAGACATTGTACACTGTGAATGAAGATATCGTATTCTTCCATTGGAGAAGTATAATTTTTACATTGGACATCAAAAATACAGAAGGGACTCAAAATTACAACACTGTTTTTCAGATTATGAATACTCTTGCAGCATAATTTAATTAAATAATTCATTATATCTTACCAGTTCAAGCTTGACCCTGACATTTATCCTTTGACACAAGTCACTACTTTTACTGACTTTTCCAACTGTACAACGGAATTATAACATCTGCTGCATAAAGCACTAGGATTTACGTCCACATTCAAATGTTAGTCAAAAGCCAAAACCCAATAATTTTTGTTGGTTTTGATTTCATGACATATTCATAATTTAGTTACAGCTTGACAGTCAGGATTTTTACATTTTACTTTTAAATGAAATTGGTTAAAATATGGAAGGAATAGAATAGGAACAGCTGCTTTAGAGCATTTCCAATTCTATGCTAAAACTGTAAATAAAACAGAAGATAGAAATTCAAGAATCTTTTCCATCTACCTGCGCTTGGGTATGGACGGTATGTGGTTTTGGATAAATAAAAATCGTAAATAAATTTGGTAAGAACTATATTAAACTGAATGTATCAAAATATTTTTATTAAAAAAAATAGAAACATATATTGATGAAACTACTACCTTATATTAAGAATTGAAGTTTTTATAACAAATAAAAGGTATTTCAACACCATAATATAGATTCTATGACATTCATTTGTATTTTTTTCATGGACTGGACATATTATTTTAGGGAAGAAAGGAATTCTAATAGCAGAAGATAAAAAAGCAAAATCTTCCTCCCTTTCACCACAGGGAATCTCATGCTAATGGAATATCAAAGTTGAGATCCATCTATTGGACCTGAGGAAATAATTTTCCTGTAAAGATATGCCAAAAGTAAACTTATCTCCAGAGACGGAGAGAAGGAACAGTAATCAGCACAGCAATTCTGAAAGATCATATTAAAGCAAGGAAAAACATACGCAACTGAGAATCTCTTAGATTGTCAATTACTCCTCAGCACTAGTTCATCTATCTGTCTGCTGTTAACTTGGCTTCCATTACCCAAATTCATCATTTTTCAGCTACACTGAGGTCCTCAAAGCATCCCACGCGTCCTGCTCTACTGAGGGAAAACCTGGCGTGAAGATTTGCTCCACTTCACAACTGCAAGCTAAAAAAGGCCACATAAAATTTTCCTAGCCCTCGCAGGACCTCCTGTCTCAGCTTCCTTTGTCCTGGCCTAATCGATCAGGGATAGATTTGTGTGCCTGCAAGCCAGCAGGGGCGTGTATTAAGATTTACTTCTAAGGTGTCTGAAATTCAGGTTATTTCCTTTCTATGAAAGGAAGCTAAAAGGATCGACTCATTGCAGAAAATGAGCTCTCAGTGCTGTCCTGGAAGGATTCGGCCATAAAAGTAAGTTAGTTTGTTTAACAAAGTCATTTTAACTTGGTTTCAGACATTTTTGAAGTGAGTGGTCAGCTCAGGGAGTCTTGTTTGCTAATGAATAATTTCTTTCTGACATTGTCTAAAATTTAAAAAAAAAAAATGTTGTGGTGAAAAAAAGTCTATAAACGGCATAGATTAAAAGTGCATTTATCTTTGATTACACCATCTGCCCTGACATCCCAAGAGTTTGAGTATGCTTAAGAGAAATATAAGGGAGGTACTTACCTCATAGGACTGTGCCTTACGTCTTACTCAGCCTGTTAATTTCTCAGCATTCTTTTGATAATCAGTTCACACAGTTCATGACACCTGGTACTTTCATGTCCTGAGGACCACAAAACCCCTTGACTCAGACACAAAAATGAATGTGGATAATTCTCTTCATGAATTATGCATAGACTGCATACCCTGACTCACTTGTAAAAAAAAAAAATAATAATGAAAGAAGTGTGACTGAAAGTACGTATTTTTGCAAAAAGAGAATTTAGTTTATTATATTTAAGTTTGGAGTGCTCATTGTTTTCACAGACTCCCTCTCACTGCCAGTTTGCCTTTGTTGTATTACTACTTTCTTCTTTTCAAACATTTTCCTATCATCCCACTAAGTCAAGAAGATAAAGCTAGTTTCTTTGAACTAATATTAGTACAGTCCTGGGGAAGTGGCTGACAAGAAATACTCTGACAGAAACAGTCTCTGAAATCCACAAAGTGCCAGAACTTGCTCTCTGTTGCGCACTGTACACAGTCACCATGGGAATGGGAAAGCAAGAACACCCACCATCCGCTAAATCCATTCTAAAAAAGTTGGTTTAGTATTTCATAACTTATCTCTGGAGATCAAAACCAGAGCAAATCTATTTCATCAAAAGTTACAGATGATCTGCGAGCATAGAAAATAAAAATAAATAAATAAAATAAAAGCTCATCTATGCAACAGGGCTAGGGGATTGTAGTCCTGCATTTCCTTATTTCTTGACACCACCTTTTCCCTAGTCAGCAAAACTACCTGCAATGGTAAATGCTCTCCACACAAGTAACAAAGTTTGGTCCAGAATAATTAAACAAGCTTCCCAAAGTATACATACAAAAGATTAAAATCATGTGATATTGCTTTTAGAAAAACGGTAAATAGTAGAACCATTGTGAATGCTTTGAAAATTGTGAATCAGTTGCGTGTAAACGTTTTGTGCATCCAGACAGGAAGAAGTCACAACCAATACCTCTTATTCAAAGTCTTAAGGCACTGACTGTCTAGGTTCTAGATATCCTAAAATTTTCCAAGTATTACCTGTAACATGAGTGAATCAACACAACCTTTCACAATGACAGTTTAAAGATTATAGCAGAAAAACAACAAAAAGCAGTGGATATATATTGGTTTTTATATAACTGAATTGAGCAGTAGACTTAGTGATAAAACAGTAACAAAAAATACCAAAATATGTTTGTCAAGGTAGAATTACGCTATGAGATTTCACTTTAAAAGAGCAAGAAAGCAAAATTTTAAAAATGCAAATGAAGCAGCAGAAATTAGCTTTACCGTTGCACTGTAGGAAGAATATGAAGGTGCAATCTGTGCTATTGGTATGATGATGTAGATCAAAAAGAAAAAGAATCAGCAAAGATTTACAAAACTGTAGCATGGGCTTCTTTTCCTTATAGTCTCGTACAACGTTTCTTCAAACATATGTTTAGTGACGAACATCTAAAAGCTATCAAAAGCAGAATGCACATATTGCATGAAAAGAAAATGGAAAATAATTTTAAGGACATAGCTGCATTTTTAAAGATGCAGACCCAGTTACAGTTGGGAGAGGTTTTCTTGAGTTAAGTTGGTGCTAAATATATAAGGGAATTAGATTAAATTATAAAAGTATTTAACTAAAATAAAATGTAATTAAAATATTTACCTTTGAAGCTTTAAAGTAATCTCAATACAAATTTTGGAATATTAAAGCAGGGCTACATTTGGGAAGATTAGTATGCGTCTACTACCACAGAATATGTAAAGATTAAAAAAAAAAACTTAGAAAGAAATAGGTCCGGATGGGTGTTTTTATGGAACTACAATAATCAAAAGCTAGAGTAGACACTCATTTGATATGTTACGGCTAAAGAGATATCATCAGAAATATGGGGAAAGTTTCTGATCTCAAACTCAAACCATCATTATTTATGCTGTAGACTTTCTGTCTAGTTAGCTCTTTGTAAGATCATAATCACTACCTGTTTCCAGAAGAAAAAGTGAAGGTTTTGAGTGATGATGTGGTACCTCCTTGGAATCAGTTTTAAAAATACTGATTCCTCCAAACAGGATTCTAAGTGCTTGAATAAGCAGCAATAAAAAGTTTTCTTTCTCTCATTTATTGTACCATAACATAGAAATTGTTAAGAACTCATTTAGCAAAGCATGCACACGTGATGGAGAAGCTGGGACACCATTTCTTGTTTATATACTTCGATATCAGAAAGGAGAGGAGCGTAAAGGCACACCCTCACCTTAATTTGAAATCTGCAGCGCCTATAACATAACTGGGAACAAATCTTCAGCAGCAAACAGGTCAAAACAATTCTCTTCCCTGTAGGACTGTATCCTCGGTATCTCATCCTTCTTATCTCTCAGTATAGTGAGTGTGGCAACAGCTATCAGGCTTGAATCAGAAGTATGCAAATCACATTTATTCTTTAGCTAAAACTTTGTAGCTGTGTGTCAGGGCTGGGCTAGTTGGCACACTCAGTGAGTGCACTTAAGTCATTAAGTCCTTGGACAATCTGAGAACTGTACAGATTAAATAATGGACAGCTTTGAGATCAGCTGAAAGCAAGGTGATTGACTGAACCTTTAGTATCAAGTATTTGACTGATTGTTACAGGATCCCTCCAGATGGGAATTTTGTCAGTTCTTGAAATTCCCCAAGGCAGCTCCTTCTCTGTCACATCTGATTTGTGTGGTTAAATGTGTTGACTGACATCTTGGATGAAGTGTCCAAAGTCTTCTCTGGGTGATTCCTGCTGCAGAAATGGTCACTCTATACATAAGATATTTGTAAGTAGTAAAGAGAAACTGTTCCTGTGGAAATGGTAACAAGGGTCAGTTCTTGTACATGGTTAAGATAATCAATAGCAATGAGTTACACATATTGCTGGGGTGGTCACATACAACCGTGGGCAGCTGGAATATAGGAACTGAACAGAACAGCAGCTTGTGAAGTCTGTCCTGATTCAGCTAAAGATGCTGCTGCTACAAGGACTCTTACTATGGAGGCTTCTATCACTACTGAACAGCAATGAACAGTTCGGTTTCCCCATGAAACTGTCACCTTATTCTAATATCCCAATAAATTAACTTCATACATATCTCCGTTTTAAATACTGTGTTATAAGTGTCCATACAACATAAGAACACAGCTAATTACTTTAGCTGAACAACATCTGTATGGCTAGTACTTATTTTCAATATTGCTAGAAACCCACTTAGCAAATCCATTAGAACATCAACAAGGTACCTTTAGCAAGACTAGGTCATCATTCTCATGTTTTCTTTCTAAAACATGTATTTATTAAAAAGAAAAAGGAGGAAGAGCTGCACACAAAATGAGGTTATGGAAGTTTAAAATCCAAAGGAAATCTTTCGTCATTATTATGCAAGACCCAAGTCAGACAAAAATGTAATCACAATAATAAATTCGAGTTTTATGTGAAGAAAAATAATGTTATAAACACAACTTTACCTCATTGAAAATCTGCACATCATTTTTTTTTCTTTTTTTTAATTCAGGTACCACCTTTGGCAAAAAATGACTATGATATTCTGACACAGTTCTTAAATGACAGGAATTAAAATGCTTTGTAGAGCTAGTGAACAAAGTATTGATATTTTCTGTTCTTGATATGATGTTTCTTAGAGTGATTTTTTACTTATCACAAAAATACATACAGCATTACAGGAATAATGTATGTTGACCAAAGAGGTTTTCAAGCTTCACAAGATGGATCCACCTTTCAGATGAAAACAGATACTAAATGCAAACAAAAAGTTTTCATTCTTTCCTGAGAACGTGAAGAGTAGTATAAATCTATCACACTTACTAAAATCTTTACTAACATAAGAAAGGTAAAATTTTAGTAGCAACAAAATGGTGAAAGCTAGGATATATCATCGTCTTGCCTAGTAGGAGAAAATTTAAAAACAAACAAACAAACAAACCAACCCCAAAACCCTGTTCTTTCATTCAGAATAAAACTTCCAACGAAACTTCAATGGGCCAAATATTTGAGATTCAGTGAAAAATACAGTGCAAACATATAAGTCAAAATTTTGTTACACAGATCTGGATTAGCCCTTGAACAAAAGAGCAAAAAGAACCTGTCAAGAGCAAAACTGGGTACTTAAACCTTAGCTTGGCACTGGATCAAGATGTTTTAAATGGGGCTAAAGGACAAGTTCTTCCCTAAGGAACAAAATCAGCTTGAGAAGAGACAACTCATTTGTTACTTCAGTCATCCCAAGTGACAGTGGACAAATGATGACAAATTGAAGGACTGATGTCAACACTTCAGCTATTGCTTATGATATGGGTTCAGTGTTACACATTGATGGCCGAGTAAAGCATCAATATTTCTGAGACGTGTTGGTCAGTGTCTGTAAGTAACCTGTGCTACAGGTACATGGATTACTGGTCTACAAAACAAAGTACTGTATCAAATAATACATCACAGACAAACACAGAACAAATCAATGTTGGCTTTGCAGAATTGGGGAGGCAGAGCAAAAAATTAAAGAAAAAGTTTATGAAAAACCCACGGTGATTACCTCAGGAGTGTTTAAGAGAGAACAGTGGTCCGAATGCACACTGGTTAATACTGAAAAAAAAAATTTGCCTACTGAATTCTTTTACAAATTAAAAGCTAAATGATGTGTCTACAGAATTAGCAATACTACTCAGCTTGGTCATGATGATTATGAGAATATCTAGGCAAGAAATCTTTAAGCTTCTTAATGCTGTACATGAAATAGTAGTATCACTGTTATGCTGACACTACCTCAGTGGTTTTCAAGAAGGTGATAAAATGCTAGCTACAGTTTTTAGGGTTATTCATTGTTCTTTAACTTAAAATTTCCAATATAATGAATTAAATTTACTAGGAAAACATCATCTATGGCATTGAATTAGATATATTCTGCAAGAAATCAATTTAACTTGAGTTGTTTCATAACAAATATCAAGCAATAATGATAAGGGAATTTTAAAGATTAAGTGAAATTAAAAATAGCAGACAGGCACAGAGGAAAGTGAGGGTAAGATTGAAGATATTTGAAAGAAGGGTACAAGATCAAGAAGATGGAAAAACATACTATTCCTGAATGGACTCTGTGGTTCAAGTTTTGCAGAGAAAGCAAAGAGAAAAATAGGAAGAAATTGTTTAAAATGCCTTAGTTCCAGGCCAAAACAAAGAAGTAATCTAACCTGATGAAGAAAGTTTATCACATAGAAATGGCAGTCTGCTCAAGGCAATAAAAACATATCCATTATGCTTTTAAGACTTTTGTTCTTAAGCAGAAAAATTATACATATGTGTATATATACACCTTTGAGCTGATAGCTTCTCTCTCACAAAATTAGGTAGATATTGCTATCCAGAGAATGTAAAATACTTCAGTCAGATTAATGCTTGTTCCATACTGGATCTCAGTGTAGATATGATAGTCAGACTGTTTTTAGCCCTAATTGTGCAAGTACTAAACTACCTGTCAGCTGAGGATCATAGTTTCTGTTCCAGGTAGATGGAACAGAAAAGAAAACATGTAAAGATAATAGCAGCAAGAAACATTACCATGCTGTCACCAGCAAGAAGAGTAATGAATATTTACAAAATGTAGAAACTTCTATGACGTTTTATTGATTACAGTAGCAGTACAGTCTCTCTCTAGCCTGAGTCAATGTCCAACATTAACAGTATGATTTATCCTATATATCTCTGTAGTGTTCAATTTGTTACAATCACACTCATTAACAGATTTCAAAGACAAAGAATTATAATTTAATAAGTACAATACTTGCTTTAAAATGCTCTGTTACTGTTTAAAAGTAGAAACCACAATTTCTAATAAATACAGTGCTGGGTCTTTCTTAAAAATATATCTCAAAAGCTTTTGCTTTCTGTCATCCTGATGTTGCTGATGCGTTTGCCTAAGTAATTCAAAGTTTCTTCAAAAAGCAAAAAAAAAAAATATTATTCACCTAAAGGTGATAGCACAACACAAGGCGGAAAAAAAAAGAAAAAAAAAATTGTGCTCCTGCTTCCATTTAAAGCACAAGGATACAAAGGGAAAGACAATATTTTTTTTTGGCATTTCCCATACTGTTTTGTCTTTCCAAGATAGCTGAGTCCCAATGATTAAATACAATAAGCTTCTGCATACCTCTGGAATTGCAAAGTCTTCTCACTTCGACAGGCACAATTCCAAGATAACACATATTTAATGCTGGGAAGAGACATCTAATATCATGCCAGCAGTATCAAGCACATGGCTTAATAATATAAGCCAAGCAGTTGGTCAAAAATGCCACCATAAAAAAAAAAGTTCTAAGGTCTCAGTTTATCTTATTTTCATTGTTGAAAATCAGCTGTTTTGAATAAGTTCAAGATAACTTTAAATTATCACAAAACAGTGAATGCAAAAAAAAAAATTCATCTTGAACTAGTCAAAAATATGTGTACGATTTCACAACAAAACTCACCAGATGAAGACAATTTTGGAAAGGGAAAAAAAAAATCCAATTTTAATTTATTATTTTGAAACCAAATTTAAAAATGGAAATTTAAAAATGGCAAGAGCCAAGACATTAAAATTTTGGAAATAAAAGTGCATCAAATATTTTTTTTTCTTTCCTAAAGCATTTCATGGAGTCGGTGGAGTGACTTGCTTGCAATATTTTGTTAATATTCTGCTTTCAAATTATCTGCTGGTATATTTACAGATCTACTTATTTGGTTTTAAAAGGATGAATAATTCTGAATATTTTTTTTCTCCCTATGAACAACTAAAGGCAACTTTAGTTGAGAATCACTTCTATAATAATAATATATTCAGTCTGTATAATTAATCTTTGAGCAAATGACTGCACAAAGTGAAAAAGAACTACAAATTTCTGTGATGCTCTATGTTATTTTGTTTGACTGGATGCTTTTGAATATTCATTTGATGACAGACTGTTACCTTCACAAGTAATCTGAAAAAAGAATCATAAATTTTCTATAAAACAAGACAGAAATCCTAGACACTTTAAAAAAAAAAAGTTGAAAAGGAAAATTAAATTACTAGATCCTAATGAATTAAAGTGCAGGTAAGCATCCAGATATCTTTTGAAACATGAGCTTAATATCACTTACTAAAAGCCACAAAGGAAGTTTGTGGCAAAGCAGGAAATTAAGCTGGGGCCCAGTACAGCATCATAGTTGTTTTTATATCATCATATATTCTGTATATGATATGACCTTTATTCACAGGAACCTGCAGATAGCACATCTGATAAACAAATCTGCTATTTCAGAACCAAACTCCTTGACTCCACCACATAGAAATCCACACATGGCAAGCTGTGGAAGGCAGGAAGTCACTTACGTGCTTTTTGTGTCTTCTTTTATGCCGTTGGTCTAGTTTGGCACTAATTCATTCTCGTAGTTCATCAAAGTTATTTTTTAATCACTCACACTACAGTATTGGTCACCTGCTGTGAAGGCCCTTGGTGTATCATGCTTCCATGCACTTTTGTATCTGGGCTGCAGTGACAATATTCATTGCCCACTAATGTTTCAATGAAGACTGATATTCATGCCGAGCAGAGTTGGCTGCCAGGCAAATCATGTTAATCAAAGGTCATTAACCCTAGTGAACGGGATCCTGAGTCAGCTACAACTCTGAGGTAAATCTGTCAAGACCTTTTCCTAATTCTGCATTCAGTAAAGAACACTGGAATGCTTCTAAATTAAAAAAAAAAAAAAAAAAAAAAAAAGGAAAAAAAAAAGAAAGAAAAAAAAAAGCAAAAACACAACCAGAAAAATTAAGACAAAAACACAGAAAAGTTGAAGTTAGCAAGTTTGCCAGAACAGAAATAGAGAAGATTTATACCTGCTCCCCCTGCTCATTGAGTCTTCGCAGGCAGATTCTTGCGTCCAGGTTCGGTTTTGCATACCTGTGGTACTTTCTGAGCTGAACTGAGCTGTGCTGTATCTCCTGTTGTCCCTCAGAGAGCTCTTTCCACCAGCTCTGAGGTTGACTGCTTCCTCCTTCGCACTACTGTCTGTCAGTCCCTCTGCTTGAGCTGCAATTTTGCAGCTCCATGCTGTGAATTTCTTCCTTGCCACATCTCAAAGTTTCTTCAGGCTGCTCGACTGCTCACCAGAGAAGGACAAGTCTTCTCCCTTCACCAAGAAATCCATCTCACCCAGTCAATCCTTCCTTTAGAAGAACAGTGAATAAAGTTAAAAAGAAAGGATGAAGAAAATAAATCTCCAAACACTGTCCCCCAGAACGAGTGTATTTTAGAGATTTCAGTATCATCCATTCATTCATAACAGGAAAAGTATATAACTTGCCAGCAGGAACGAAAAACAGACCTGCAATTCCTACTGTTACATGGGTTGCAAGTACCAGAATTAGTTTGGCAGTAGGGGTGAGTGTTTATCCTGCTATAGCAGTTTTAGGCAATTTACTTCCATTACCAGTTGCTTCTCTATACTTTGCAATATCTAGGTTGCTCTAGAGTAGAACTCCACGCTTCACAAAACAATTTTTTTCTGATTCAGTTATCAATTATTTGACTCACTGTTTTGGTAATTAGTATCTCCTTCTTCCTGGAATCTAAAAATACAGTTTCTTTATTATTTTGAATTGCCTTTTTCCTAAACAACTTTATAGGATGTAATATGGGTTGGTTTTTTATCTATAGTTTTTCACTGACAGCTTTTATTCTGGAGACCATAGGGAACATTCAAGTAATATGTGCTGTACTATTAGGTTCACTCCAAGCTGTGATTATTGAAAACAGTAGCTTACATTGAAGGAGAGTTAAACAGCCCACTTGCCCAAATGATGTATTTTATTCCTTATTGTAAATCATAGCTGAGAGGTGGACAAAAGACCTGTATCTGGACACATTGAATTTGGCTTGTACGCAGCTAAGATGTCTTCCTGTTTGAACAAGTTCATTATTCCTAAAGGTATACAGTATTCTGACACATTTCTTCTGCCTAATAGATCGTAAATTATGATCCTCCATTCAAGGCCTCAAAAATATTCTCACATATATTTTTAAACATGAGGTTTTTTTAGACAGGAACACATAAGAATACAGCACTAAAGCAAGAGCAGAGACTGATTCAATAGAGGATAACGATCTCAGAGCTGTTCCTGTAACATGAAGAGAACAGCTGTTTTTACTCTCGTTTTCAATACCTTGTTTATTTAAGCTCCTTATATACATTGACTTGTTCTGCATAAAATATGGTGATCCTCACAAGGCTGTCTAGAGAATGGCTGGGCTGTATCTGTCATATCTCACTAACACTATTTATCTTAACATGTGTTCATCTTTTAGGATTCTGAGCAATTTGATTAGTCTACAGAGCTTAAGCTGCTTTTCCAGACCATAGTGAGCAGTGCCTGACTCCACAAGGATTGCTGTTGTCCAGTAATCATTTCACTGGACAATTTGCTTACTCAGCATTTCTAACGCTTTTATCCAAAAAATCTTGAATAAAGAGATGTATGCTTTGTGACTTTCTTTGCTGATCTGTTGGTTTTTTTTTTTTTGCTTTCTTTCCACCTCCTCCATGTTCATGTCTCTTTTAGGTACTTCCTAAAATAGCATGGATTGATGTACTTCCCCTTTCCTTCTCCATTACTGTAACAGCCTGTAGCTTCACTTCGCACCCCAAGACATCCTTCTGTCATATGCTCCTGATAGTTAGGCACATGGTCACCTTGCAACCTTAATTCCTAGCAAATTACTCCCCTTGGAGCCTGGCAGTTGGGTCCTCAGACTGGGGTCCTCCCTCATGCCCATCAGGAATTTCAAAAGTTGCCTGATTTGGTTTTGTAACTCTCAGAGAGTAATAAACCTCTTTAGAGAAAGAGACAATAGCAAATGAAAAAGAAGAAAAGTAGACTTAATTGTACTGTAAGTGAGATTCTGTGTGACTGGCTCTGGAGCTCTTTACCTTGGCTCCAGGGAGGTATTTTCATGGAGATATTCTGATCACCACTCAACCATACGTCAATGAGCACACTACGCCCTCCTTTGATCTGTCACTTTGTAACAGAAATAGTATTTCAGACTTTAGGCACATATTCTTAAGCTTGGAAATGCTCAATTCTATTTCATTCATCACCAAAATTTTCAAGGTGTTCTTAATACTGAGGCCTTCTAGATTTGGGTCTTCAACAAATATCACCATAGCCCTCTAACTCGTACATTGAAGTCATTAAGGAAAATATTTCAAAATATCAATACCGAGACATTTTATTTGTGGTGATATTTGATGATAATTTTCTTACTTTATTTTCTCCTCTTGGTGTAGCCAAGTAGTATTTGCCCTTTAACCAGGTTCTTGCCCAATTTGCTTTCTAGTAATAAATTCTTTCATGAAATTCAGATTGAGGAGATTTGCTGTAATCATTTCCTCAAGAAAAATTCCACAGTTTTCCTAGCTGAATTATCTATATTCTCATTTTGAACCCTGTTTTGTAGATCCATCATATTTTGGATCTTGCTTTTTCCTGAAGCAATTCTGAATAAGTATTGAAACATTTTTATTTAGCAAACTTCATTATTTTTTTCTCCATTTGAATCTGAAATTATCCTTTAGTGATAGGATAATTTACTAAGATCTTACGCTTTCACATTATCCTATGTGACCCATCATCAGATAAATAAATAAATAAATAAATAAATAAATAAATAAATAAATAATGAAGAGAGCTGGCACTAGAAAAACTTTGGGAGGATGTGTTGTTAAGAAGCATAAATAAGTTACAGAAGGGAGGAAGAGAGAGGAGTGAAGTTTGCTGACATTCAACTAAACTTTAATCATTCTCTTTCCACAGAGGTAATTACTATTTACGAAAGTTCTAGGTCACGATCCCATCTTGCACCCAACTTAGAAGAAATACATGAACAATACAGCACACCATGAGACCTGGGGCTGTGAACGAGCACATCTTTAGGCTTCCTAAAGTGCACTGCATCATTAAAAATAAATCAAAGCCCGTAAAAGTTGACATATTGTAGCTGTTTTCCTCACCCCACCTGCTTTAATTTGACACATTTTCAGAGGAAAGTCACTATTCATTTCATACCTAAACCTGTCACATCCTTTTCCTTCACTTAATACCAGAGAAGTCAAGTTTATTAGGATGGCTTATTGAAAAGTTGTATAGACCAGACAAGTCATTATATGCAATACTTCAGTGGGAAAAATTAAAGAATATAAGTAAGCATTAAAAAGGTCAAATCAATGTGGAAAAAAAAATTACTGTTCAAAGCATTAAGTTCAATGCTAAATAAGAAATAAAAAGCAATTGATACTTAATGCTCCAAATAGACATCTAACGCTATTGGAGTCAGCAGATGAATGATTCGGAGTTTTGTTTATTTGTTTGGTTGGGTTTTTTTCCTTTTTACACAGCTAGAGTGCAAACTTCTTACTTCTGAATCTGTATTCCTTAGGTACAGTTATGCATAGTTAATAATACTTCATATTTCCTCTAGGTAGGATCATGAGACTTTTTGAAAACTTGTGGTGCCAAAAAATGGCAAATATCTGAAAGTAACTCATAACCTCATTCTGGTTTCCAGTAAACATTCCTGTAATAGATAAAGAAGATTTAAGAAGCATGGGGACAACGTTCTACCACCTGAGGGATAGAGAGTAAATACCTTTGACAGGTAAAGCAGGCCTTCTGTATGTCAGTATGACAACAAGGTACCGGTTATTTAGGAGCAGGATGCCCCTCAGACTTTGATCAGCAATTCCTGCATGAACCTAGTAGAGAGAACTTGTCAGAGGAAACCAAATTAAACATTTTTTTCTTTTTTTAAATTAAAATCTTAAATATTCAGACTAATGTTTCTTAAATATTCAGACTAATGTTTATATGGAAAAGTGCTAGGCAATATTCAATTTATGTGGACATGTCACAACACTGTTGTACCTGGGAAAGAAACCTTGAAGAAAAGCTTGGACAATAAATCAGGTTTTATATTGATCTCAACATCTGTGAAATGTGTTATTACTGAGTGATTTTGACTTTGGTGAAGGTTCAGTCTCAAGCAGAGACAAGTGTCCTCTGTTAGTTGATATTTTCATTGTTTTAATAAATTAAGTTATCACTGAGTCAAAGTTGCAGAGAGGAATGCAGCTACTCAGATAGCAAGGGCAAAATCTCATGGAGCAGTGTGAAACCCATCTGCTCTGCTCAGTGTGCATTCATTGTACAAAACAGTGAACTGGAGCTATATATTCCCATGGATCTCACTGCTTAGGAAAGCTGCAGGTGTCTAAGCATGTTGCAAGTCTCCATTGCTACAACCAAAATCTTCAAATCTACATGCTGTGCATGAGTTGATTGCCATGATTACCTTTGATCTGCAACAATAGCTTTTACAATAGGGAGGACTGATTCATGAAGGACTCCATGGCTTTATCAGACATTTTAGTAGCATGAAATAAGCTCAACTGGAAGAAGGGGAGCTGGTGGCTCGCTCTGTTAAGAAACAGATGCAGCTGGCTTCTTCCTTTGACATCTAGTAGACATAATGGCACAAAACAGCTCTGCCAGGGTTGAGCAACTTACATATGAAGAAACTGACTCTAATAACACATTTCAGGAAGAACAGAGGACGCAGACATGGGAAGTGTAGAGCTGTAACAAGTATTGAGCTGCAAATTTGTTTTGTAGGATCGTGCTAGAATTGAGACCACAGAATATGCAATTATATCAGACACTGGTGGCCACAGTACAGTTTTATTACATGCACTAGAAACATCCTGGTCACAGTGAGTATGGTTAGAACTAAGATCTGCCTGTTTCTAAAACTCATGCCAACAGAGCTCCAAGTAGTGCTTTATTATCTTCTAGCAAAACACTGATATACTGTGTGTACTCTATCCAGTAGTAGACAGCAATAAATATGTATGCTAGATGGAAGATTAAGATATTCTGGCTTTCCCTAAACCTATCACCTGAAATTGCCTGTGAGAAAATTAAAGACTTGACAGGAAAAAATGCAATTAAGCACACTCAGGTGTATTTGTATGTGCTCTGAATGAACTATAGGATACGGTGATAGTGCCAATCACTTCAGATGAAATTACAGAATGGATGACAGAATAATAACATACTCATTAAAAATACATTAAATCTAGGTCTCAATGTTTTGAAAAACAAAGCAAAACATCCCCACTAAAACCACTCCTTTCTGAATTTTAAAACTAAAATATGGGTAAAGAAAAAAAATTAGAAGGAAAGTTTTTTAATATGAGACAATTGATTATGTGAATTTTATGCAAAATACTCAACACTTGCCAAGAATTTTTAAAATAAATTAGGAGTTTAATACAAACGATGAAGAGATTTTTATCCATTCCTATTCAGGAAAGACAATTTTGTCATAACTAATACTAATTTCACATTATTTTAATAGAGAATTTAGACAATTAATCTTCTATGACTGTAAGTGTAATAGTCCAATTAAAGTTAAAAGAAAGGTTAACAATTTATGTGGTTTTTAAATTACTTTTATATTAATTTGATACAAAAGCAGTCATTCTATATTATTTTTTACATTATGCATACTCAACCACAATACTTTCTTAAAAAGTCAAGGGTCATTCCTAAATTCACTGAATTAATATAGCAGCAAACTAACTAGAAATGCCTAATTAAATATTTTAGTCACCTTTAACGTCACAGAGTTAAAGCAATATATTTTGGATTTAAAATATGCTAATGTAGCTGATAATTCAACTCGTTGTACACCTGCAATTTAAGTTTCTCTGTATAAAACATAGCAGTTTCTTGAAAACAAGATGAATTATTCAGAGTTCATAATGAACTCAAAACCACAAATCATGTTTCAGTGCTTTCAAACTCTCAGTATGATGTCTAAGAAGCTTGCTGTAGGTGTTAATTAATGGCTGCATTAATTGTTAATTAGCAAGTGTTAAAATGGTAGCAGAAATGAATGCTGAATACATTCAGACTTTCCTTAAGTATCCACTTTGTAAGAGCGACTGGCATATCTAGACAACTTGATTTTTCAGCTAGTCTGTTGTGCGGACTCAGAGTACAGCCATGGCCACTGGTCTTATTTGGCTTGGTCTGGGCAGGTTTTCTCTTACTCTTCTGCTGGGAATAGAGCAGTAACAGGCAATCCATTTCAATACTCCAGTTCTTGTGATCAGACCATTTTTAAAATTCACAATAGGAAGCAAAGTTATTGCATTGGATTGGGAACATGTAAGGGAAGCCATTCATCCATCCGTGACGTCAAAGGCTTCCTGGTTTTCCTCCTCTTTCAGTCTGAGTTGGAATGGGTGAGGTAGCAGGAATAGGAGTCAGGGAGGGAATTTCCTTATATTAAGACGTCTTTTCATTTCAGATTTTTTGAATTACTCCAGCAGAGAGCACAGGCCACATAGTGAAACAAACACCACTTTATTATTAGAATATCAGTGTGTGAGCTGAACAACTCTAATGCAACGAACTTCAGATAGAATAAAAAAAATTGTGATGGCATGATGTCTTTACCAATAGTAAGCATATAGTTTCATATCATCTAAACAAATCTACAATTTAAAGAGACAAGAATACCTGAAGAGTCATCCCATACAAAATACTCAATTACGATTTCCTAAAAAAGTGATGGCAGGTTATGAAAACAAGAAAGTTCAATAACAAACTTGGTGTTCAGTCAAATACTAAAATTGCATACTTCCACTAACAAGACTAGCATTCATTTCACAGCAATTTAATCCTCCGAAATTCTAAGGATGAACACATTCTACTTTAGAAATAATCACCAACTTTTACTTATGTTTCAGACTTTGAGATTCTAAAATGAATCATAAATATTTCATGCAAGTATTGTTCTATGGTACCCATCTGGAAGAAGAGTATTTTCTCGTTCGTTGATTAAAACTTTATTGACCTTCCTGTCTGTCAGGTTCAGCTAAGGGGATTTTTGCCAAGCAAACTTTTAATATTGTGCTTGCCAAAATGCATCAACAGACTCTGTAAAGGGTAATCGTAAACCATGGGGAACATTTAATATTACAGCTAAGACCATGGCATTTACATTTTAACTTTTGCTTACTTTCAGATTTTCTGCAGTTACAATGGGAAAATGAAATGCAGACAACACAAACACTCTTGCATAAAACAGTGAAATGCCATAGGCTTGATAATTAAGGCATGTCATAGCCTTACTGATAATATTTCCAAAGTTAATTTCCTTAGTTAATAACTAAAAGTTCACAACAAAATTCTTCCTACAAAATCCTCTTTTTTTCCTTTTTTCCTTTCCTTTTTTTCCTTTCCTTTTTTTTCTTTTTTTTTTCTTTTTTTTTTTTTTTTTTTTTTCTTTTTAATGACAAACAAAGAACAATTTTTGGAAAGAGTTATCAGGAAAAGATCTTTGTACAGCCTAAGCTCTGAGCTCTGTGAGATCTTCTCAGAAGGAATCTAAGGACTTTTCCTTGATAGGAAGCACAAAGGAAGGATTGACCACTAGGTTACTCTGCAGGCAAGAGAGAGCAGAGGTTCATGCTTGGCAAAAGCCTGCAGTTTCTCTGTAAGTCCCGAAATCCCTCTAAAGAGAGGACAGCAAAGACAGTTGCAGGAAGTTGTAAGGTGGAATACAGCAGAACACAGGAGAAGACCCTGTTCTAGAGAAAAAAAGGATTTTAGGGACCTTGGACCTTAAGGCTAGACATGAAAAAGCAGTTTTCAGAAATGGTTATTGAATTGTATAGGTGGTGTATATGTGCATAGCATTTGATAAAATAAGTATCTGTGCCTTAATTGAAAAGTCTTGTTTCTTTCTAGCAGAAAGCACTCTGCAAACATTGTCCTCTCTCTGGGGCCGACTTACCAGATGTCTGACCTCTATCACTGCTTTGCCAGTATTCTTCAGTCATATTTGAACAAATTGTTTTTCAGAGAGAAATGAAAATACTCTGTTGATCAAACGGCTAATTGCGAGATACAAAATCTTAATCATCAGTATTTGTGTTGAGGTCTATTAGCATATTACATACACTCTCATTTTCTTTTCCATCCCTTCTAAAGCTCCAGGGCTCTTTTAGGCTATGTAAGTACCATTCAACTCTTCATAAGGTATAATCTGATCCTGTCCATATGTCTAATAATGTTTTTTGTCTGTTCAATTAATCTAAAACCAATAACCTTCACTGCAAGGGTGCCCTGGAAAGACCTGATATTGTCCAGCCTACCGCAGTCATTTGGGATGACTTACCATGGAGTGAAGTGTTGTGGAGAATTTGGAAAACATCTAGTCTGGTGGTGCAACAGAACTCTAACAGAGGCAATGTATAAAAAAAAATCCAATAAAGCCATTTCTTTTGCTTTTATTACATAGAAATCCCACAATTTTCTCTTAAAATAATAGACTTCAGGTGGGAAAAAAAAATAAATTGTTTTTTCTTCCAGATAGAAAATAACCGGTCAAAAAATTCACAAATAAGTGCAAAAGGGAGTGTCACCACAAAAAAGGTCATATGGTTACATTGCTATTTAGATTTTATAGACACATAGAAAGTTCACCAACTGATGTAAACAAGACCAGATATGTTCTTTTTGTAGATTGATAGATTCAACTAGATATAAGTTAAACTGAAGGGGAAAACAAGAAGTCGGCTGAACTGTCCTTCCCAGTTAACTTGAAAGAGCTCTTATTCCCCACCATCATCAATACTACCAACTTCTAGCATTTCATATCTTCAAAGGCTCATTTATCTTCCCTTATACCTCTGTCAGCGATCCTTTTCTACTAAGTGCTATACAAACACAACACCTTAACAACCTCCAGCCACAGGCAGGAGTTAATCACTAGACTGATAGAGGAGGAAACTCAGCTGCACAATGGGGCAACATTACCCAGCATGACAGGGGATCGACGTGTTTCCATGCAGTCACAGCAATGATTACAATATTGCAGAGGCAACCCAGAAGAAGTTCTGATTTAACTCAGCATAAGCCACTTAGCTTTTTGGGTAGTTTCTGCACTGCAGTGATAAAAATGCACAACCCAGGTATTGTAAACACAGTTTGGGCAAATATATACTCTTTATTGCAGGCACAGCAGCAACTGCACTTTACGTGTGAAAGCTACATTCCTGAACTAACAGAAAGAAATAAAAAGTAAACATCTGGCCTACTACATGTCAATTAAAAGATAAAAAAATAAATTTTGAGATAACATTATTTAGTACTCTGTAAGGCAGAATTTCTTTTTCAGCCTGCGCCCTCCATGCTGTATTTACTTACAGCTCTTACATCGACAGTCAGGAGAAGGTTCATCCTTTTTCCCAAACCACTCTGCCTGACAGGCTTGATCAGTGAGGGACTACAGTGAACTGGAGGAGACAATGTGGCAGAGATCATAGTAAAACAACAGGGTATACTTTAGTTTAGTTAGTTTAGCAAGTGCTTTTGTCTTGTGGCAAGCCAAAAATATATCACCCGAAGTTTCCGTTCAAAAAATCACTTGCCCATATGGAGTCTGTTATCACACCTGCTCAGAAAAATAGGTCACAGATAGGTAAATAAGGAAATTAAACCAACAAAAATAATCCACTCCACATCTGTAATTTCTGACCCAAATAAGATTTTGACCTCTAGAGCTGTTAAATCTGGTAGTGAATGGCAAAGATCCAACAGTGGAAAAATTTATATTCGTAGGAACCACCCACAAACAAATTTATGGTGACAAGCAAGCACCACAAAAATATTTACACATACAGATGTGCTGCAACAGCTGGTTTAGGCGACCTGTTTTATTTTGTGCAGCACCCATGATTACCTCCGCTCCTACACTATATTTATACCACTGTTCTTTTTTTCCTTTAACACCACTCCACAGCTATGATGACACAGCATTCACTAGCACACCTGCAGCATGCATGGATATATCCAAAGCCGGAATCATGGCTTTCAATTATAGAGTAGATTCCTGCATCTCTGAGATCAGATCTGAGCCCAGAGATTACAATCCTTATATCAGAAATTTAAGTAACCTTCATAGGCTGTGTGCTGATTCCTCAATATCCACCCTTTGAATTTTCAGAGTCTGCAAGGAAACAGTGGTGTACCTGCAAGATTTAGTATATGAAAGACAAAACTCTGAATTATATTAGATATTTTCTACTGCTTGCTGTAAATTGTTGGGAAGCTTTGCCTGCTCTTTAAAAATTCCTTCAAACAATCTCATACCATAAGCTGAGCTTTACAAAAGGCTCAACTTTAGTGGACTTCAAATTAATACACCTGTAAATATTTGTATCATGATAAAACTTTTTTTCTGCGTTGCACTTTGTCAGCATCCTTTGTGATCCTGTTAATCTAATTCAAACACACAAACTGTTATCGTATCAAGACTTTATTCCAGCTATACTGAAGAGGTCTTGTTTCATTTGCTATTGTTTTTTATTAACAGAACTGCCTAAGATCACTAACACTGGAAAAAGGATCCATGCTTGCTCGGTATGCTATAAATTCGGAGAGTTCGTACTTAAAGGGTAGACAGACAGGAATAAAAGGAAACAGTGACACAATACCGGCAGCATGAAGCAAAAAGCAGCCTAAGCACCACTGTTACTCCAGTCATTTTTTAGATTTTTTGATTGGTTGGGTTTAGTCTTTTTTGGTTTTTTTTTGGTGACAGGGATACTGTTACCAAAGGATACTACCGGAAGAGATAACATACTATAGTAGTCATAGTTTTAGGTATTTCCTGCCATGTGGAAGACGGATAAGCTTGAAATACAAGATTTTAGTCTCCAGGACACAGCACTGATTCACAGAATCACCCAGGTTGGAAGGGCATGAGGAGATCAGAGCAAGGTCAGCTCAAAATTCAGAGCAGGCTACTCAGGGCTTATTTGGTTGGGTATCAAATATCTCCAGAGCTTGATAGTACTAACAGTAGTTTTCTTCTCACTTCCAAATATCCAGTTAGAAGATCTCCTGTTTAATTTTTGACCAATTATCTCTCTCCTGCTGCATACCTCAATAAAGAGCCAAACTCTGGTTTCCCAGGAACCAGCTCTTGCATACCGGAAAGCTACTGCTAGGTGTCCCTAAAGCCATCTCATCTCCAGGCCGAACATGCCCAGTACTTCTGTTCTCACAGCCCAGAGTGCTGTTGGTCACCTTTGCTGCCAGGGTTCATGACTGGCTCATGTTCAGCTTTTTGCTCTCCAGGGCAGAGATGCTCCCCAGTCAGTCAGCCAGTCCCCCTCTGTATTACTGTAGGGGGTTCCTTCCCAAGTGCAGGACTTTGCGTTAGTCCTTGTTGATCTTCATGAAGTTCCTGTTGATCCATTACACTAGCCAGTCTAGAGCCCTCTGAATGGCAGGTCTGCCCTTGAGCATCATCAGTTGGATTCCCTAGTTTTCTGTGACTCAAAACTTGACAGAGGTGTGTTATGTCTCCTCCTCTACACCACTGATATTAAAGAAGATAGGTCCCAGGGTAGACCCTTTGAGGAACTCCATTTTTAAATAACCTTCAGGTACAATATGACTATTAATTACTATATTTTGAACCCAACAGTGCAGACAGTTCTTCACGTCTCTGGTAATCCGCCCAAAAAGAGTGTAGCACTTCAACATTCCAACACAGTGACAGGGATGCTGCAGGAGACCATGCTGAAAATCTTTCTAAAGTCAAGGTAGATGGCAACCATTGCTCTCCTCTCATCCACAAATCTAGTCATTTCATCATATAAGGCAGTCGAGTTGGTCAAGTGTAATTTGCCGTTGATAAGTCCTTTCTGGCTGTTCCCATTCACCTTCTCCTTCAGTGTCCGGAAACAGTTCAAGAGGACTCATCTTGTGACCTTACTGGCAGCTCAGCAGAGGCTGACTGGTCTGTCATGACCACTAAAACTGGGATGAATAGTTCAAAGATGAATTAGGAGAATCTCAGTAGTCTGGACAAATGAGCCGACAGGAACCTCATGAAGCTCACCAAAAACAAAGTCCTGTATCTTCAATGGAATAGGCAGAATAGAGAGGAGCAAGAATCTTCTTAGAGATGCACAGTAGAATTAAAAACAAGAGTAGCTGCAAGCAACCTGATCTAACTTTGAAATTATCCTTGTAATGACAAGTAAATTGGACCAGATCTCCAAAAATCTGTTCCACCATTAATTATTTCATGATTCTATGACAGATAAGTCAGAGCAACTAGAAATTGGCTGAAACAAATCGAGGTAGGAGAAAAATTTCTTTCCCTAGTAACATTATGAATGACACATGCAAGGTAAGAGCACAGGGAAAGTGTTTCATGCTGAAATACCAAGGAGTATAATAATGAAACCCCTCTCATAAGAAAGGACATAATCAAGAATGAATATATTAAGTTGGAAGATGTGTAACTTTATGCAGTTCCTAAGTAAGTGAACCTAATAGTAAAATCTTTAGCTCATATTTATACAGGTTATTTATTATAGAATCTACTTTCTCATAAGAGATGAAGCAACAGTAAACTGTCAAGCATGACAGCTATTTGACTTTGATTCCCCTCTGGCACAAGTGTATCTTGAAGCAGAGGAGACAAAATCGATATAGGATGCATGCTCCTACCATTCAGCTTATGCCTCAACAAGCATTACCTCTCCACTTATTTCCACATTTCTCTCACTCTCAGTGTGTGCTTGTGTTACATAGATATCTGGTTCAGATGAGAAGCTTTTTCCCAGTTCAGATTGTAAGGTGATACAAAGAAAAACAAACAAACAGACAAACACCCTGACCCCTCCCTCCTCCCAAAAAAAACCACCACAACAAAAAAATCCCAAAACAAAACCAAAAGAAATCCCCATACCCTGGACTATCAATCCAACACCATCAATTGAGACCTTTGGAGTAAAATGCCCATTATCTGAATGTATACATTAGCAATTTGAAGTGGTAAGAAATGTTACTTATCTCATTTGTCTTCTTTCCTATTCTAAAACCTGCATAAGGCTCTTAAAATGTTAATGAACACAGGTAAAAAACATAATGTTGCTCTATGATGTACATTTTACTCCTGATTGTCATATGAAAGTATATATGAAAAATGTATGAAGTATGAAATCATGATGATGAAGGATCTAGATTTCTCACTTAGATGGTTTCTAACAAGTCTGTTTCAATTTCTTACAAGTGAATCCTTATCTACCCAATATAACACTCTAACAAATTACACCTGTCCTGCACCTGCTGAAGCTACATTCCCTATGAACTTATGCAAACATCATGGAGATATGCTAGCACAAAGGGCAAAGGAGAAACCTTCTGGACAAGTTAATCAGGTGATATTGAAAAAAGGGAAACTTTACAATTTCCTAGGGAAAACTTATTTTCGCTTGCTATTTGTTCTATAGTAAATTGCAAACAAAACACTTGCAGAAAAATGATAGGCAAAGTTTTCAAGCGTAAGAATTGACTTTTTCCTCCATCTTTTCAAATAAAACTGCACAAAAAAATAAAATTCTGACTAAAGGCAGAATTAAAAAAAGAGTGGTTTTGGCTTCAAGAAGGGAAATAGTTCTTTAAAATTACATTGCAACAATAGATTTAATCCTACTGAAGAATGCTTTTATTTCTGTTAGTCCTAATGACATATTGCTTAAGAGTAGGGAGATGAACAGGAGTATAAGTTCAGTGGATGAAAATTTTGAAGAGATGCAATCCCATCTGCTTAGTGTATTATATTTTAAATTTAACATATTTAACAGTAACTATATATATATATAGTATATTTAACAGTATTAATATAATATTTAACAGTATTACAAATATTTCTTAGCAGAGTTCATGATATATATTTATTAACTTTCATTTCATTTAAATGATTTAAGCTTAGATATGGCGCAGCTTTCAAGTGTTAAATATTGGAAATTAACAAAATGTATTTGGAAAACAAAATTCAACAATATTTAATACCTAATATACCTTAATAGACATTCTCTGCTGATTCCCTGACACAAATGTTAATTTCAACATTTTGAAGTTAACATATTCTGCTGGGGTATGGTTGATTTGCTATCATTTTAAAATAGATCCTGTAAGACTTATGGGAAAGTTTAGAAATCATTCTGAAATGTTATGTTTGAATTTTAATTGCATTTGTTAAATTTACACTTGTAATGCCTAGTAGGGAAGGACATATTTTAATAATAAATATATTTTTGGATAATTTTGTGATATTTTATTGGTTTGCATATGTACTACTAAAAAGAATGAACTTAATGACACTGTAGAAATGTCTAATTTTATTTCAAAATATTTTATGGAAACATCCACCAACAGAGTGTTTGTGCATATTGGCTAAGGGCACTTGAGCGAAGAGAGAAGAATGAAGACTGTATTTACTGGAGGGTTGAGCAGGGATACATTGTGCTTTTCACATGTTCTTGCATCTTTCTATGCCTCTGGCTATGTTTATGTGGACTGCTTAACTTATTTCAACCCCAGAAAAATACCTGATATGCTTTACCTCGCCAAAGTCTCTTGAGCCAAGACCTTCCAAGGACATTGGGAACTCTGTTGGTATGTCACCTTCAGAGTGTGAAGATTTCCTAGCCATGGTGTTTCAATTCCCAGAGAATCATGTATGAAACCATTCTGCTATTGATGTGGGCAGGCTTACCGTGTGGCAAACTATAACTCCAAGTTAAAGTTCAGCCTGTATGAAAACTTACAAGATAGTTAAGAGCTGTGAGATACGTGCATGTAGACAGAGATCCTTCATATTCACAAGAGAGCTCTCTGTATCACACAGAAATAACATGAAGGGTGGGATTCAGGTACCCAAGTCACATACATCTAGCACAACTTCAGGGCACCAGAGGCATCAGATATGACACGGGATGTGTTGCCATAGACCTGAGTCCAGGAGGGACAGCTCGAGGCCATCCAGAGTGCAAGACGACGTCTAAAGTGACTCTATGGTTACATATATAAATAGCTTCTCTGTTTTCACGGAAGAGTCTGGAAAGAAATTTGGAACCCTTCAGTTTTTAAGGACACACCTAAATAAAAGCTTTTGTTTTAGATAAAACTGGTACTGGGATATGAAATGCCCTTCAGCAAAGATTGTACAGATTCAGTGGCTCTGAAGTCTTTCCGAAAATCATGTACTCCTTATTTCTCTCAGTTGATCCAGCTCTTTGCTTTATTCCTAGAGGCCAGTTTCTTCATCTTTGGACTCACAGTGGGAACTTTCTATCTTCTTTCTTCTTTGAAACTGTCATCTGGTCTAAATTGAAAGGAAATTCATTCCTCTTCCCAGTTCTAGCACATGATATGACAGCTGCAAAGAATAAATAAGCACAGCAAAATCACCTCTAACTGTGGTTCCTGAGCTTAGAGAGAAATGTCTGAATATCTTTGGTTAGACCTTTGCCACTTGCAGATATTTTTCGTAACACTACTGTACATACAAAGTTCACTGAACTGCTGAAATAAATATATTAATTTCTCCCTACAACAAGAATTTCTTCTTTACGTTTGGTATTTACAAAACTACTACCAAGTAATCTTTCATGTTTGTTTGCCATTTTTTTGTGTTGGTCAGAAGCTAAAGGAAAATAGGAAAAATATTAAAAAAATAGAAAAAAAAAGAAAAAAAGAGAGGCTGGAGCAGTGCTTAATAGGAAAAGTTTTACTCATGAAAGCACAGCAATGATTTTTACTGCAGACTCACAACCCATTGTAGTCTTAGGACATCATAAAAGTATTTTACCCTTTTTGAGCTCAGTGGTTAGTTTTTGTTAAAAGATTGGGTTACTTCAGGCTGAATTCTGCCCCGAAAACAAGTTTAATCAGTATTTACACTGTCCTGTGTTGTGAGATACGGATTTAGGTGATTAAGCCTTAGGATGAGTACAGCTGTACTGGGTCAGACAAAGGTCTACCTACCAATGTATCCTGTCTCTAAGAGCACATATCTCACGGGGGTGGGGGGGTAGGAGCGGAAAGAAAAGAAAGAAAAGAGCAGACATCCGGTGACACTTTACCCCTATATTTCCTCTGAGATAATAACAATGTGTAACTTCAGGTCTCTGAGTCACAAGTTTTACATTTGTGTCTATCAGCACTTAATGAATATTTCTTCCATAGATTTCAGTAACTGATTTTTAACTCATCTAGACCTTTATCATACGTATTATTCCACAACAATAACTTGTACAATGTAATAACACCTTCTGTGGAAAAAAATATATACCTATTTCTTACTTTTTGACTTAAAACTGCTTCAAATTTCATTTGATTCTGCCTTGTTTCTGTATCATGAGAAAGAATGAATAACCATTCTCCTATTCACTCACTGCTGTGGTGCTCATTATCCATTTCTTATTCAGCCCAAAGCATCCAAATCTGTTTCACTTTTTCTTATGCAGAAACCATTTCACGATATTTATCATACTTGTTGCCCTTTTCTGTACCATTCCATTTCTAATATTTTATTATTATAAAGAGAACTGCAAATAGTATTCAAGATGTGAGGACAACATGGATTTATACAGCGGCATAATGATATTTTCTGCTTTCCTCTCAATTCTTTTCCCAGTTCTCAAAACTCTATTTACTTTTCTGACCACCACTAAACATTGAGCTGATGTTTTCAGGGTGCGATTATATAATGACTCCAAGATCTCTTTCCTGAATAGTAATAACTAATTTAAAGATCTTCACTGTATATGTAGAGATAGATTGTTTTTCCCACCAGCATTACTTTGCATTTGTCAAAAGTGAATCTCGCTTGCCCTTTTATCACCAGTCAGTCAGTTTCACAAAATGCACGCTGTGTTCTTCATTCAAACTCCTTACTTAATATTCTGAATAAATTTAGCATTATCAGCAAATCTTGTCATCTCACTCGCCATTCCCTTTCCCAATCAGTTGTGAACAGCCCGCCCCAGCACAAACCCTATGGAAATCTACGAGTCACTTTCAGCCATTGTAAAAACAGTCTGAAAAGGGTCCTCTTGGTTCAGTTAGCTACCAATGAAAGGATATTCCCTTCTACCAAATGACAGCTGTGTTTACTTTCTTATACGTACTTTTTTCAGTAAATACATGAAGTTGCTTCACTTCCTGATGTCTTGTGCCCCTGCTCCTCTCCAGTCATCCCACTGCAACCATTCCAGTTGGTTCTGAGATCGAAAATAAATAAGCCAGCTTGCTCCTTCTGAAAAGTGAAATTAGACTCGGAAACCAGAAAGGTCTGCTTCAAACTCTATACCCTACTGACAACATGGATTCAATGTACATCTGATTTCAATCAAGACTCTCCCTCAGCAGTGCAGCAAATGTTGGTTCTCACATTCCCTTGACCACTGTCCTGTGAACATGAGCATATCTCTGGTAAAAGCCCACCATTTGGGCAGTCTGCACTCTCTTCAAGTCAAAAGGATGCAAGAATAGAAACAGACTAACTTAGGGGCACAGTAGAAGACAACTCTGGTTTCTCTGCATAAACACCTCAAAGACCAAAAAGATCTTCACTCAACAATTCAAGAAGAGGAATATCAACCTGGTTCTGACAGCTACCAATACAGGACTGAACAGAGTTTGATATACACAATTTCAGAGTATTGATATACACGGTGCAGTGCAATCCAGTATGCCAGTGTTGCTTGTCAGAAATACCTGATCTGTACTGAGGTCCACCGTAAAGGCAAACTACTGTTTTTTCAAAATCTTCAGGTTCTCAGTCTGGGCCTATACCTGAAACTTATGGAAACCAAGAGCCAAGGTTCATCAGAGAAGTGAGGTGAGGGTCTAAGGAAAGAACTCAGCTCTGGAGGAATCATTTTCATCTGTTCGGACACTGTCTCAAGGTGTCAGATGTACCATCCCGTGGAACTGCTTCTCCAGCACAGTAGAGGAAGTTTAGATTGGCCAAGTGTCTTTATTTACTGCATTTGTTTGATGTTAATGAAAGATGAAGGGGGAAAAACACAGCTTGCCCAAACTTGGGAGATATACAGAACAGTCAGTATTTGGCATATAGATAAGAACTAGAAGAATTATAGTGGTATATTAAAAAATATACTACAATTTGTTTAGCAATACAAAAGCAGCAACCTTTCCTCCAATATCATTATAAGCTATGTGAAGCCTATTTCTTGAGTGATTTCACTTCTAGATCCAGAGTGATAAGTAAATGTGATCAAGGACAATAAATGATAGTGTACTTCTTCATTCCACTTCCAATTATTCTCGATTCAACTTCATTGGCATAAGGTAAAGGCCTGGTAGATGTAACAGCTCATCATCAATGTCAGTGCTGAGAAGAGAATGAAGATAATCTCATTCCCATCGTATGCTATAACATTGTACTAAAAATCAGTCACTGATTACTGTGGAGAATTTTTTCCCCAGTGTGCATCCTGCTGTACATCTCACTGACAGTTTGTATTGTCGTCAGTTAGGTGTTCCTGGTTTCCCTCTAGACTGTTCCTAACTTTCATCTCACACTTTAGGTTATTTGTGTAGGAAATTGAACATGTCCTATGATAGCAGAGAGATACTAAAATCGGGGCGGAGCAGGGGATAAATCTCCTTTCGGATATAAAAATATCTTTGTGAAACCTTCCTTAAACCTACACCGTTAATGTTTTCATTTCCATTTGTAAGCAAACTAACAGGTACATTTCAAAGGGTAGCCTCTACTAAGAGCTGTAATGATGTGCTTACTCAGATAACAAGAAACAATCCAAGAGATACCAGGAGGGCAGAGTGCAATTCAAGTTTCTAACTGTTTCTTCCTGCATGCAGAATACAATGAATTTAAGTGACCCTTAGAGCAGCTAATCCATTTCAGAAATAATGCAGTACTGATCTCCTCACAACTGAAACTACTTCAGCCCATAGTCAGAAGTACCAGCTGCTGCTACTCTCCTTCCATGTGTTTTAGACACATCTTCCCTGTTTCCAATACTGCTCTTACAGAGGCCTTTTGTATACTACTTTGAGTACTGAATTTTTTAAATCCAGAAGCTGTGTTAGAGTGGTAAGCATGAGAAGATATTCCAAATAAACTAGTGATGCAGAAGACTTATATATACGTTATCCACACTGTCTAATAAATTCATGTAAATATGTCAGGTTCCTGCAACAAGGTTGTTAGTTCATTATACTTTATGTTACCATTGATCAAAATATTTTGTTTGCAGGCTAGATCTTTGCTTCACACACATGTGCCCACCACACACGTATATCTCTACAGTTAGCAACATGAAAAACACCTGTAATTAGAACACAGCATTGCAAGCTCCCCTCTGTCCCCAAAAAGCAGTTACATAAAAGCAGGAATTTCATTTGCACATCTGCATGAGGCAGCGTTTACACCTAGATAGTGTCACATACTGCACAGGAGAAAAGCACAATACATGTACTAAAAATACATAACCTTTACTTTTCCCCAACAATCAATCCATGGCTCAGTTCGAGCTTTAAAACTTACTTTGGAGACCAAACATGTTCAACAAACTGCGCATTTTACCATCAGCACTCTTTTGATACGCACACAAGTATCTCTGAACAAAATACAGTGGTAGGCTCTACACCTGGAAAAAAATTAGTTTCAGGCAAGTGAAAGTAAGCAAAGGATAAACTGAGTTATTGAAGTCTTCAGTACTCTGCATTCAAATGAATCATCATATATTAGAGACTAATAACTAGCTCACCTGCAAAAATCCTGGTAAGATGCAGTGCCAAAACTCTGCTCAGATGAGGGCGGCCCCACTAAGCTGCTTGCTGCTGGCTTCAGACACTTTGACACTGATTCAAACTATCAGAAACAAACGTCCCTGCCACTCTGGGAAGGTAAAGAAGCCAGAGAGCAACAGGAGCTGCACACACGGCAACTGGGTGCTATCAGAAGCTGTGGGAAATCAGCACGAAAACAGCTGTGTGCAACTCAGGCTATTTTTTTCAGCTTTGCAGGGAAATCTTTGTAGAAAACAAGCAGTGAAACAATCCTGTATTTATTTATTTATTTTTACCAGGAGGAATGCACTAAGAACATAAGGTAGATATGCAGAAGGTTTTCTCTCTTTTATCAAACATCTCATTTAAATTCTAAAGCACAGCAGACCTTCATTAAAATTCAATTGTTACCAGGAGTTTCAGTGACAGAACTGTGACAGTTGAAGATAGGGACACTCTTAGTGAGGTGGTCCAAGCTACACTGAAGATTCTCTCTCTCTCAGAAACACAGCGTTTGATCAGATTTTTTATTTATTTCTTCTCCCCATTGCACTGAACGTTGTGAAAATAGATTTGTGATTAGACTGGACAGCCTTTGAAGCTAGGACTCCCTGCATATTCAGATCACTCGGGAACAAAAGCCACAATAAGCACAAAAAGATCCAGCAGACTACTCAAATAGCGGGAGAGACAAAGGCAATAGCACCGTGGGCACATAGTCGGTAAACAAAGTGGCGAGAAGGACTAAGAAAAGAAAGAATACAAAGAAGGGCGTATAGCAGTACTAAGCCCTGACAGAGCCCTTCCATCTTATTTCTCTTACTACATGGTCTTTACCTGTCTCTTTGTCTGTCTGGTTTCTGTCTCTGTTTTCCCGGGAGTCAGATTCCTGCTACCAATTAGGCTCATTAGGATATCCTGTAAGGCTCTGCCATTGCCCAATTAAACTAGTTGCCTGATTGCAGACAGAAACGCAGGTGACTCTTCCTGTCTGAAGTCTCGGCAAAGATTGCAAAATGATCTCGCTGTATACAGCAGAGAGAGTGTTAACTGCTTAGGTGCTAGGCATGGCACTGGCTCAGAAAACAACCTTCTTTTCAGAAGTAATTGTTTCATGTGTATATGGCTACTCTTAACTGGGGTTATTTATCCCCACCTTTAGCCCCATCTTGAAAAGTAAATCACAAGTTCTTTATAGCACCAACACGTTATGCGAACAAAATAACGAATAAATGAATAAATAAATAAGGAATGAAAGCAGCCATAATCACCACCTTCCCTTGCAATGTAAGTGACCACACCAGACCTTGATTTGTGCACTGCTAATAATCCATATATTATTTGAATCACCTTATGTATTAACTGATGAAAGTCAAACTTCATCCAAAATATAGTTTAGAATGAAATAAATATAAATTATCCCAAATAACAAGCCTCCTACAACTAAAAATCAGGGCTAAGAAAATGTACATTAGAATTGGTATAGTACTTTCTAAAAAAAAAATGTCAAAAGCACTACAAAGTGCATTTAAATGGGCATATATTTTGTCATCCCTGTCAAAATAAAAGTATACTAAAACTGCTGGAGATTATCATTAAAATTTAACGATGAAAATTTCAACACCACAGGTTTCCAATAAAGCTGGAGTTTTTGAATGGAAAAGATTTGAAAAGCCATACTATGAATGACAGCTTTGAGAATCCCTGTTCTGAAACATTTTGCACCTTTGTCATTTTTTTCCTGTTCAGTGCAAAATTCATAACGTCAAAGAGAACGAACATATAAGACATGATTAGACAAAATGACTGTGCTTAAACTGCAGAAATAGACGTGGTTTGAATTCTAATTTCTTCCACTTCTCAAGTAGAATTTTTCTTATTATCTGAAAGCGGAAAAGATTTAGTTAGTTTTAAGTAAATAGAATTCATCAACCCTACAATATTCATGTTTAGACCTGCTTCTAGGCTTTGATGAGATTTATTTTTATTGCTTTTATTCTGTCATTTCATGAAGATCAAATCTATTGGAGAATAAGGAAACAATTGAAAATGTAACTAAAACCTAGAGAAAATGTTTCTAACTCAAAATTGCATGGCAACAGCTATTTCATACCCAGTGAAGCTCTGATCCAGCTCTTACTAAAATCTTGAAAGGTGAGAACCTTAAAGAATATTTAAAGGAATTTCCACATCTTACTTCCTTAAGTATTACCAGCGCTAACTTAATGTTTTATTTGTTTTATTTGATGAGAATTTCATCAAAATTCTAGAATAACTGTAGTGTGGCTAGCTCTGGCTCCAAACTGACAGATCCAACTTTTCCCACAATAGAAGCCAGTCTGCAAAATGTTATTCCAGATTCGCAGTTGATCTTTGTCAAAACTCAAGTTATGACAACAGATTTTAACAAGACATTGTGAATACCATCTCCCATGTCACAAACTAATGATAGAAGATCTTTATAACAAAAAATAGTTGATAATCAGACCAGTAGTTTGATACACAATGAGATGTTATTGGCATGCATATTGCTTAACTTTTAGCACTGAATGGAGAGTGGAAGGAACATAATAGTATTTATCCTAAAATCAGAGCTAACATTTGAAGTAGAGGATATTAATTCATTTTCCATTTTTAGTACAGATGATCTGTGCCCCACAGAAAGAGTCATAACTCTGTCTGGTTTGCTGTTTTGGTTTAGTTTGGTTTTTTGTTGCTTGTGGGGTGTTTTTTTTAATGTAAGCATTTGAGTGTCTATTTATTAGGTATTTCCTACTTCATAGTCCTAGAGAACTGAGTAGGTATCACGTGTTCTCATTGACACCTGTCATGTGTTAACACAAGGTAAGTTTAACAGCTCTTAAAAGCTGATTGAGGCTTCTAGATGACAACATTTAAGTGTATAGCAAAAGTACTTAATTAGTCCTCAACATCCTGGCAGTTTGTATTGTGAATTTCACTTTATGTATTTTAATCCTTTTTTTTCCCAGATATTCCAATATCTTTTTCCTTAGAACATGTTATCTCTGATGTTTATGCATTTTATATTTGTAATTGAACTTAAAAAAACCCACAAACCTAATAGAGAAGAGATATCTCTTATTAAAAAGGAAAACTAAAACTATTCAGAGACTCACATTCTTCATTTCTACTTTCTTTCTGCCCCTTGTTAATTTTGTTTTCCTTTCTAGAAACTATAAAAGATCAAATACAAAGAATGGTTAATGCCACAATAACTAATGTCTTCGGTTTTCTAGATAAGCGTTATAATCAATGTGTAAGTAAAAACAGGAATCAACAATACAGTTCAGTATAATCAACAATACAGACTTCTCCTGTGTCTGTATTTGGAAAAAAAAAAAGTGATCTTTGTTTAATTACCATGAACTGCTAAGCTCAGGAGAGAATCTCAGCATCTGCAGTCAGGTGGCTGAAGGCTCCTGCCCATAGTCCAGACTTGGATGACCAAATTCTGAAGCAGAGTGGGAAATTACATTTAATATTTTCCATTGCCTAAACTGCAGAATTTTGGTGACCTTTGTGAGGTGCATAATTGTCCCTACATCCTGTAGAGAAGACTTAGAGGTATCTAATGCTGGGTTTTAAATTCCAATGGGAGACCAACTGCTTAAAAATTAAGAGCTGTGACATCTTAAATGAAAATAACGGTCTTTCATTGGATTTAACCTTAAGTATGGAAAAAATCTTAAGGTAAAACCATAAAATACACAGTAATTCTCAGGCTATTTTTTCCATAACTAGGAAAGTTATTGTTTTCATCCTATATGCTTTTTTAAAATCTATGTGTCACTAATGTAATTCAATTCCTATAATAGAAGAACAGTAGGGAAGAAATAGAAAATATCCATATATTACTGAAATCATATTTTTTTTACAATATGCCTGGAAATTTCTATATGGCTTCTCTTCTGTTGTAAACAGTGAATTCAAGCCTGAGTCCTCTGAGGACAAGAAGAAATGAAGATAAGGAACATAAAGAAATAGTTCTGATTCTCTTTTCTGGGTTTTGTTGAGGTTTTTTCCTGCTGGAAGTCTTCAAAATGATGCAGTTTTTACGGACTTGTTTTTAACATTTACTCTTTACATTGTATGTATTTATTTATTTCCCAGCGTTCAGTTAGAAGTGTTTTTCTGTCTCCTATACACATATCTTAGGAACAGGACTTCACCAAAACCAAACATCTCTGTCAATATGTTGATGAGAAGAAGTCATAGTATATTCCTGAGGAGTGATTATTAATGCTTTAAGAATATATCAAATCTTTATCAAGTGAACAAATTTACAATATCATAATGTTTCTTGTAATGGAGTAACATAATATTAAGTGAAACAAATATGCTTCTATCATTGAGGATTATTCAAACATGGTCTCTAAGTCTGTCTGTAATGGTAGTACCATTATTGTCATGTTATCTTTTAAATTAATTTGTATTCTTCACACTGTGTTACTAGAAGGATGTACTCTATATGCAGCTATGAGGCAGCACTGAAATGCCTATTGACACAGAGACTGGCTGGAGTGACTGAAACAGACAAACGTGCTTAGATGGTCTTAGGCAAAAAGTATAATAAAGGGATACCTACTGATTTTGGCAGACTTTTTGGCCTAAAGCTCCCCAAAACCATCCTGCTTTTAGCCATCTCTCCACATAAACATATGAAAATTTTATAATAAGCTTCCAGGTTTGGCACTTTTTATGCAATTTGACATGCCAAGGATAATGCCTGTGGAAGCTAAGCCTATATATAAAAGAGGAGGCTTACGGGCATAAGTCCATGTTACAAAACTCTGCTCAAGACCTCAATTAAGTTGAGTAAACAGCTATAACAGAAATTCAAATTAGAACAAACAAGTTCTGTTCACATCAGTCTAAAGCAATCTGATAATTTGGGCTTTTGGCCATACTCTCAGTTCCTGTTAGTTGTTTAGCCTAGGACCTCTGCTCCAACATAAGCACTTTGCAGCCTCTCTGGTAACTTCTTTTTCTGTCATTCGCTCTGGGAAGAATGGCTTACAGAACTAATACGACAGTGCTTGATGCCTGTCACCTTGGCATTTAATATACTGTATGGCTAACTCCACATCCTGGGATATTTGAAAAATATTACAATGTCAGGAGCTTTGAGGACCTTCCTGATGCTGTTTTCAATATGTCAGAAGAAGCAGATGTTAACACTGCCCTATGTTGTGACTTCTATCTGCCAATGTCTTGATGTCAGGTTGTTTCTGCCTGAAATATTCCAGTACGATCTCATTATCTTCTCACAAATAGAGGGCCTGGTTCTGAAAACTGCTGATTGCTTTCAATTTCTCAAGTTCGGTTGCAGTCAAGTTCAGAAAATACTAAACCTTTCTAGGATACCTGGGTTCAGCTAGCCAGGGCAATTCTGTATCCATAACAACATCCATTGACAGATACCATAAATTTGATTAGAAGGTGCTTTCTTGACAGCTTTGTTCAACAGATACGCTGACAATGTACAGAGGATTTTACAGACATACATATTCAAAATACAAGATCCAGTAAACAAATAAAATAGACTATTCAGCTGTACTGAAGTTTATGCAAAAGGCATAAGTAATGTGTTGTGTGCTTGGAAATGAAATAGATGTCTACATTGTGCTTTCAAGAACAATTTATAAACAGTAGAGAGTATACATGAGCATTAGCATGAAATCTCTGATTGTATTCATCCTGAAAAAGACTTCTTTCTACAGTTAGAGATACTGTAATAACTAATAGTTACAGCAGAAGAAAATGGTTTGATTAAAAATTCAAACGCAAAAGCAGACAGAGCCTCACTGAGTTTCATGTTATATTCACCATTAAGACCATGAATGAATTTATCAACATTCTTATGCTTGAACAGCAAATATAGCCATACCAACATCCTCTGTGGGCAAAGAGGTCCTTTAAAAGCCTTTTATTACAATGAATGTAATATTGTGACTCTGCATTTGACCAGCTTACTAAAAATTCTATTGTAAAACAATAGAAGAAATGAATCATAGCCTTTTTTATGTGTTAGGAAACCTAAGTATATCTTGCTCCGTCACTACTTATGTTTCGTATTTTAACAACTTAGATTAAAGCCTAGCTACCTGTTGGTCTAATATTCAGCTAATAACTTCCATTGAAAAAAGAAAAAAGTCAGTATCCGAGCAACCTAAAAAGTATCACATTTCTTGAATAAGAAGGTCCAACTGAACTATAGCAGAATTTAAGGTTTTTAACAAAATATAAAAAACAATAAAACCAAAGGATCTTGTTAATGTCTAACTATAGCTCTAAACTATAGCTTCTTAAACTGTGTCTAGTAGGCGTTAGCCATTTTAAGAACCACAGACTGAATTATCTAAAATAAGGTATACCAACCCATCTATCTTTGGCTCATTAAAAATATCTTAATTCAAACGTCCCAAGCAAAAAGCAATAAATGTCGCTTTTCCAGCTTTTTTTTTATTATTATTATTAGCTCATTTCACCTGCAGGATATCTATAAATGGAGTATTTTTTAATACTGCTATATGATTTCTTTTGCATTCTCCACTGTAGCAGCTGGATCTGACCTTCTCATTCATGAGTGCCTAATTCCACTACTCTCAGTGAGCTGTTTTGGAATACCATGACTTGAAGAGTAAATAATATTCAACATCTACAACTTTGTCAGAAAATGGGATTAAGAAGAGATCTTTTGTCCTGGTTTCAGCTGGGACAGAGTTTTCTTCTTTTTAACTGCTACAAGAGCTCCGTGTTTTGGTTTGAGTCTGAGACTTGCTCTGAGAAGAATGCTGACAGCGCACTGACGTTTACAGTTGGCGCTGAGGTCTCCAGGACTTTTCAGCTGCCGGGTTCTTGCCAGTGTGCAGGAGCACAACAGGATAAGGGGGAGCATGGCTGGGACAAAGGGTACCTTATGATTTGTACTTAGACTTAGGATTGAGGGCCAAATTGGCCAATTAGTATTCCATTTCATGCAGCGTCATGCCCAGTATAAAAGTGAGGGACAGCCGGAAAGAAGGGCTTCTGCTCTTCTGGGACTCTCCCTTTCGGACTCTCAGAGTGCTCTCTCTGTCTCGCTCTCTATTTTCGAGCCTCCCGTTCTTCCGGGATTGCGGTATTGGGACTTATCTGTTTTGGGATCATTAGTTCGGGATGAGATGGGCCTCAGTCAAGGGGTTGTGAGAAATTACACCAGTACATCACTCATTTGTGTATATTTATCATTGTACATATCTGTACAAATATATATTGGTAGCAGTAGTAGTAAATTGTTCTTATCTCAACCCAAGGGTCTCTTTTCCTTTTCTCCTTTAATTCCCTTCCTCCTCCCCGGTGGTTGGGGGAGGGTGAGTGAGCAGCTGCGAGGAGTTTAGTTGCCGGAACGGCCTAAACCACAACAACTTTTTAAAATATAACATCATTATCATGCAAAGATGTTTAATTTTCTTAAATCATGAAAAATTATCTTAATCATGGAATGACTAAACCCTTTATTACAGGCAGAACTTTCTGGATTAAATAGTTACACACATGAACTGCCCTACTATCATGTTTTTGAGATTCAGTCAGAGCTACATATGCTAGAGTATGGTTCACTGTTGACATGAAAGTTTTTCTAGCATCCCAGTGGTAGGATATGGTGAGAAAACAGAAGGGCTTTACCCAAGAGTCTAACATGTCATGTATGGTTCTTCTGTAAGATGAATGCACATAGCAAATCTTCTCCCTTATACTCTGTTCTTGTTAGAAAAAGCAAGTCCCTCAATAAGATTTAAGAGTGTCAGAGAAAACTTAGAGACAAAGATCAACACTGGAGGTTTGATAGAATATTGCCTGTAACATTTAGTTTGCTACACAGAATGAAGACGCAAAAGTTTCCAGTTTCTTCTTCGTTTTGTTCAATTATTCTGTGAATTGACATAAGTAGTTACATTCAGTCTACTGATGTTTAGCTTTACTTTTCCTTTCTGCTTCTATTAACTAATAGGTTATATTTTTCAAAGAATTTAGGTGACATCTTTTTTAAGAAAGACTTCATCATGCATGTTTTGATTTAAATGCAGCTTTAATTATCTGGAAGTTTGGGTAATTTTTTTGGTTAAAATGATAGTGAATAATTCCATATAATATTTTGTTCCCTCCTGTTTGACGTTTTCTTCACAGTCAATTTACTGGAGAGTTCATTGTGTGCAACACAGTAGAACTAAACTATCCATTTTCATTCTGTTCTATTACCCTGCTTGTCCAAAACAGTACAAAAGATGGCTCCCATGACTTGTTTTTCTGCCTACAGAAGAAAACTAGAGAAACATGAAACTCTTCTTAGAACAAGATATATTTTGTAATTTTCCTGAACCAGGGACACAGATTACATTTTTGAAGAAGAAAAGAACTGCTTGTCCTTCTGACGATGAGAATTTTTTTCTTGTCTACAACAGGTAATGGGGATGCAAAGACCAGTGTTCAAAAGAATAATGCCCTGTGCATCCTGATGTGTGCCGCACCTTGAACAGCACAAGATTTTGGCAGCCTGGACACCATCTATGTAGCTGAGAGTCTCAGGAACACATGAGGATAGTTACTCGACAGCTAAGTCACTCCGATCCCAAATACGTAGAAGTTAGTACAGTAGCATGGTGAAATGTGTAATAAAATAGATTTCTGATATGAGAAATTATTGTAGAGACAATAAATGCAAACAATAAGATCCTGTAGAAAAAATGGAATAATAATGTTACCGATTTTCTCTAGTATCGATCTCTTGCTGTGGTCTTCTCTGTAGACTAACTTCATTGGAAATATTTAAGACAGGGAACATTTTATTGAGGTTGAGCACTGACTAGGAAATTACTTTTGCAAATGACTTAGCTATTAATGAAATGCAGGTGAGAATAGAGCTATGCAAATAAGTTTCCCTGCAGCCTTTATCTCCGATATAATCATCAGAAGGGAAAAGTTGATAAAATATGTTGGCACAGATCATCACTAATATTTACACTAGGGGCTGGGCTTGCAAAACCACATCTACCTAAACATTCAGGAGGAGTGGAAAATACAAACAACAGCATTATTATTATTATTGGTGGCTACTAACAAACTATGAACAAGAAAGAGAAAAAAGGTATCAAGAAACCCTTAAAAATCAATATAGGGGGTGATATTTCTTACAGGATTAAAAAGGAAAAGAAAAAAAAATTGTTCAAATTAGTGAGGCTACACATACAAATATAAAAACTCGTAGGCCAAGTACTAATAGGTCTTTTGTTGGAAAGACCTCTGTCTGAAATTTCACTGTTGCTGCTTTTGACAGTTAGTCCCCCCAAATGCCGCCAGTACCACAGGATCAGCACGTGGATCAAGACTACCAGCATGAGAGAGGAGTTGCAGTTAAATGGACACCACTAAAATCGGGTCCATTTTAAGTTTGAGAAATAGAGGCTTATAGATGAGCAGCCAGGTCCAGTTTTACTAATGTGTCCAGTAGGACAGCTGTCAGGCTGTATGCTGGTTTAAACAGTTTGTGATTGTTTCTACCAAAGCTAGTCTAGCATGGCGTTAAGTACAGCTGGTCCAAAAATCCTGATGAAGTTATAATTCTAGACTGTTTTTGCACTGAAGTATTAGCTTCTTATCCTTTTTATAGTTGTCTCCATCACTAATGGAATACATTTTAGTAGTCTGCCACTCTTTGGTCAGATACATCTACCTTGTGATACATCTACCTTGTGCCCGTGTAACCAGAATAGATATAAAGCCCACAGACCATGAAAGGGAGGTCACTCACAAGCTCTCCTTACTTAGCATAATTGGTACCAGCTATTATGGGAGAAAAGTAAAAGGGAACATGAAGCTATTGAAAAGGCCAGAATTAAGGTGGAAAAACTTCAGGTGAAAATAGAAGTTTTCAATCAAAAGATCTTTTTTGAAGAATTATGTAGACTTGGGTTAGCATATTGCATTAATCTGTACATGGAGAATTGTTTCAGAAAAATGCATATATGTGCCAACCTATTTCTCAGTTTTAATGAAACACTTTCAAAGCTTTCCATTTGGAATATTTTAAAAAGAAGATATGTTCCAATTACACTGAAGAAAGTGCAGAAAGAATTCAAAAATGAAATATTTCATTCTACACCCAAATATTTTTGTTCTATTTCTTTCAGTTCATCCACTATATTAAGAAACCAACTATTTACACAGAACTATTCAGGTCACCTCGAACTTTCCCTAGGACTCCTAAAAGAATCAATCCACAGAAATGAACTTTTTCATATGAGAATGTCCAAACTCCTCCTCTCTTATGAATTTGTTCAGATGTTTCTCCTGTTTGTGAAATTTAAATTTGGAGCACCCAGATTTAAAATCCCCCAGGACAATTTACTGAACCAGGAGGCAGTCCTCTCCTCCTCAGGATGGAAAAGACTCAGTAGAGTGACCGGAGACAAAAGCAGGGCTACCAGGGAAAAAACTGTCACCAGGATTGGACCACCCCTTTCAAAAGCAGCTGATCTAGCTCACTGCCACTTCCAACTTGCAACTGAGGAGCCCTTGTGAAAGAAAGCTACCTGCCTGCGTTTTCCTACTCGTGACATCTGACTTCTGTATATGTGGACTCTCAGACAAAGACAAAAGAAATTTAAATATGTGTATATACTCTTCCCAAATGCATTTTACACCCATTTCACTGCTGCAAGTACAGACAACAGTACACGCAGGTGAATATGCCTGCTCACAGGACTGGGAAGGAGCAGCAGGGCTACTTCTGCAAGACTGATATGACTGCTGTAATAGGAAGTTTGGATGTTGTAGCTCACCCACAGCAGGAATCTTCAAAAATGTAAGTATGACTTACATCTCTTTTAGCGGTGAAAATAACATCTGTTAAGGAAAAGATTCCTGTGCACAAAGTTACAGAGAAGAGTGTGCACAAAGCATTGGCTCCAATTTGTCCATGTAATGTACATATCCAGAAATAGGTGACTAATGAGTATATTCACAGAGCGCAAGACTTGTTTACAATGGTGGACTGAGCCAGCCACATAAATTATTTGATGCAGAGCTCTTTGACTCGTTTCACTGCCAACACTCCCTCAGAGGCTTGTCTAGCCTTCTCCGAAGGAAGCAAGCTGCACACTGCTAACGAGGCTCATCAGCATTCTTGCCAACATCGCTGCCTCCAGCCTCACCAATCCTTATTAACAGAGATCTAGGGCAGGTTGGCACCTCAGCTCGATCATGCATGGGGTCACTTCTCCATGCCACAGCACCATAATAAAGTCCCAAATTGGAACAACATCTTTTAAGCGTGCTCTACAGCCTTTATTTAAATGCCTTTTAATGTAAATTCACTGCTCATAAAAGTGAAGGAATGACTGTTCTGGCAGCCTCTGGGCATCATTTGGGAAGATGAAGTGCAGGCTTATCTGCATAACTGCAAATGCACTATCTCTGGCTGTGGCCTTGTAACCCCAGCTCGAGTCTCTTCATCAGAATTATCCCAGCAGTTCAAAATCCTGCAAATGTTTTATGGACATGGGCAAATGTCCATTAGGGTCCAAACTGAGTTTTCCACTTGTGACCTAATTACAGTTGAGATTTACTGTGTGTCCTGTGAGCTGCCACTCGAGGTGATTTCCACTGCCTGGTGAGTCATAACACCGCCGGTGGGAAGAACTAGAGAGAAATGAGGATGTTATGATGACTTAGCACCCAAGAAGTACAAGAATGCTTCAGTCAAACTCCTTATCCATCAATCACCGATGGAGCCTGAAGTTCTTGAGAGAACGCATGGGTGTACTGATGACTCAGTACTTTAATAGCGTGGTCTCTTGTCTGCTAAATGCTGAGTCAGTTTTACACAAAATAAATCTGTCTTTCTTCTTTCCCTATCACTTCAGCTGTGTCCCACTTACTCGTTTCATAGCAATTGAGAGTCAGACTGGGGGCCTATAATCATCAGCAGCCACTGACGAGGGACAAAGAAAGAAAAAGATAAGTTAGAGAGAGAGAGACGGAGGAAGAACCAACAAATCTATAGAGAAGGTAATGTATTTTTCAGCCATGCTTGATTCCTGTACGTCGCTTATTCAGCCTCAGACTCGCTATCAAACACAGCCCTAGTGCTATCTCATAATTTATTACTATGAAGTAACGACACTAAAATTGGCAAGCAGAAAGCAAAACGGTTCACTCATCTGAGATGTCTTTGATGTCACACTAGACTTTAAAAAATATATGATACAGAAGCTGTATTCACATGAGAGAATTTGCCAATTTAGGCGCATTAGTGGGAACCCTCATGAAGACATGGTGGCAGCAGTTCCCACCAGTTTTTGTGACTTGCAAGGCAGAAGTGTCCCACTTGGCAAGCTGTGAATGAGGCCAGCAGTAGGAAGAACTAACAGGAAGTCTTTCCAACAATGAAGGATCAGTATCTCATATCAAAGGTCAGAAGTTGTCACAAAAATAAAAATCTGCATAGATAGACCCAAAAGACAAGGACCACTAAAACTGGCTAATGGAGTAGAGTACTCCTTTAACAGTGAAAACAGCTGAAAGTTGAAAAACTGAGTGATGCCAAAGGGATCCTGCTGGTGAAAACTGAGTCACACCACCTAACCCAATCATTGCATTTCTCATATGGATTAATGCACTGGAGAAACAATAACCAACACTGAAGTTATTGTTAATTAGCTAATAATATTTGCTAATAAAAACAATTAATATTTTTACTTTAAATTCTATATAATTATTTATGTTAATTAATATATAACTATCTATATTAATTATATGTAAGCATTATATAAAAATATAAACTAGTGGTGAAATAGTAACATTTAAAAATAAATAAAAACATCAATGAACAGGTTAGGTTATTAATCAATGAACAAAACAAAGATGTCTCAGAGAAAATATATGCACAAAAATTAGCCTAGAGAGGTACGCCCAATTCCATGCTCATGCACTTGGAGTCCTTGGGGCTTCAAAGGACCCACATTGGCCTCACATGAGGCAGTGCTTGGAGGCTCAAATTTTACCCAGTAGATGAGTCTGGCCATGGGCCTGTGAAAATGCAGTGGAGATACACCCCTAGAGGCTGGGAGGCTCCATGTCTTGTCCCTGCTTTCCACAAAAAGAGATGCCTTCTATGCTAGTGATTAAACCTTGACTTCTGCATAATCAGTCTCATCACACTGAAGAAGATTCAGCTGTTGTTTAATGGAAAAAGCTTTCAAATGATAGATAGCAAGGAATGAAAAACAAGGGCAAGAAGGGTGAAGTACTGCCATTTAATCAACATGTAGATGCTAGCTTCCAGCATTCTTTAAGGCCACCTTGGCTTAATTTTTTTTTTTATTATTTTTTTAAATCAGGTCTCCTCATTATTCCAGTACTACCTAGAACATCCACCTTTAATGTGCCTATTAGGCCAACGTCTAAACCATCTCTATCTCAAGTACATCGGTAATATACCTGAAGGTGTGCATATAATCACATCTTGCACAGGCGTTGCCCCTGGCCAGTGTGTCAGACAACTTAGCAGATCTCAATTTTTCATTTAAAACTAGCATTTTATCTTGTCTTGAAAATGTAGATTAAGCTAAAAAATAATGTGCATTTTCTTCTGTAAACAAAGTTCTGAGGCAGGAAAGAAGGGCTGAATTCTACTGCTCAAGAGACAATGCTGTAATTAATGTAGGTGACTAGAAAGAAAGAAAAGAGAGTGAGTGAGAGAAATTAAATAGTCCAATATTATAAATAACAAAATAATTTCCTCAGTAGTCCCTGCATTATTATTGTTGGCACTAGCAGTAACAGTATAAAATTCCGTTACTTTTATGCTTGCAGTCTGACCTAAAATTGTTAAATTACAAAATACTGCAGCTTTTTATATTTAAGCTCATGCATGCATTATGACATTGTCAGGAAAGGCTGGAGATTTTAACAACTGAGTTGGACATTCTACCTGAGATCCAAGAATGCACTTTAAGTATTCAGATGCACAAACAGTACTACCCAAACAAATGCTGAAAATATTTTTGGAAAAACAAATGGAATCAATGTTACAATGGAAGTAAATGTCTCCACTTGCCTTCGAGAGTGTCTTGACTCTTTGCTAATAAATATGTTCTTGGTCTGAAAAACTTTTCTTTCTCAGATTGATGAGTCTTTTAATGCATACGCCTAGCGTTGAAGCCACTTGCAGATACAGGATCTCTCCTAGCAAGGTTCCTTGGACCGCATTGTGGAGACAGGAAAGCAGCAGACTGCTGAGCAGAGCCTTTCAATCTATGACTTCTTTGCAGAAGAGTCTTCTCTTTCCAGTCCCTGGTGGAGGGAGGTCCATCTGCCACAATGTCTGCTGTGACCAGTCATCAGTCTCAGCAGGCCATCCAATACTTGTTTTTATTGTCAGTGGACTTCTGTGCCTATAAAGATGACTTCAAATTTTTTGTGGCATTGAATTGCAGAGAATGTCAAAGTTTGATAACGATGTCCTGGAAAAAAAATGGTAAGAAAATGCTATTAAAATGAAGAAATTACAAGCACAATGCAAAACAATAATAATACAAAGCTGGGCTATTTGTGATTTTATACTACATGATTCTTTCTGGGTTAATTTTACTCACAGAGCAAAACTATCTCTAACTTAATCTGATATTATCATGGCATTTGTTACTGCTGAAATTCAAAAACACTCGGTAAATTTAGAGCTGTTCTCTTCACATTTTAGTAAGGATAACATAGAATTAATTAAAGATATTCTGCTCTATGATGGTACAATGAAATCCCATATAGGACTAGCTTATGGCTGGTTTTACTCTCCTTTATTTACTTAGGAAGTATACGTCCAAACTTTAAATCTATTTCTTGCTGTTTGTCACTCAGTTTTCTTGCTTCGTTAAGTAGCATCAATTTTCCAGCTCCTCACTGTGAGTCATTGGCTTAGCAAAATTAGAAGACAGGATCCTCCTTATTTCTCATCCTTTGTTCAAAGGCCTGCAAATCACTAGGCCTCTTTGTTTGCTGTTCAGATAAAATCTAGACCCTGGAGTGTGCTATGGGATATAAATGACCCAATGGTCAAAGCAAGGACTGGAGGTCAACAAACTGGTGGATGGTTTCTGCTTAGAATTCTCCTGCTGAAGCTATTAGACTCACTCAGACACTCAAGATCTAAATTCAATGTTGTGCTGTATGAGAATCAGTAATAAGCAAATATAAGTGCACAGGAAACTTATTCCCCCAGTCATTTTTAAAACAACAATGTAAGATGTCCACCAAACATTCAGAAATATTACTGAGCTCATGAATGTATCTGCGAGCACATTAAGAAGACATGGATCTGTTATTGCAACTATGTGATTCAGTCAAGAACATTCATGAACAAAAATGTTTTTCTTCATTTTTGTGCAGGAACAAAATGACTGTGACATTGCCTCTCTTCCCAAAATGCTGGATTTGCACTGGCGCAACGTTTGATCATATTCATTGTTTTCTTCTAACCTCTCCTTTCTCACCAACACAGTGCTCTCCATAGTGAAAGCAGGATTTCTAGTTTTCATTTTAAAATGTGAGACTGCCCTTTTCTGACGAACTCATACGAAATCATGTATTCTTCCCTGAAAAGAGCTTTGACATCTTCCATTAGACAGTACCGTAAAACTAGGAAGCTTGTGTGTGAGGACATGTTCATATATATGTCTATTCATAGTGTATGTGCATGTGAATCAGAACATTCTTTGGAAAGTGGTGATTTTGTGTCTCATGGACTCTGAAAAACATATTTTGCATTCTGTTGGATTATATTTGCCATCTCAAATTTCATTTTGAGTTTGTATTTTAGATGTGAAAATGTTTCACATGTCTTTGACCATTCACATCAAACTTAAAGGAAACCAACCAGAGAGAACCAGAACCTTTTATGCCATTCTAGCACGGAGTAATGAAAGAAACATCAATGCAAGGAGAGGCCAGAAAGAAGAAATAAATTTATAATACCTCTATTCTTCCTCTGTTTCCATCTTTCATTCACAAGATATTGTCCTCCTAACTTACTCTTTTCTGTCATAAGAACACATGACCATTTTCTGATCTTTCTTTTCTGATCACAATGATATTCATTTCTTTATTCCCCTTGTGCACTCAGAGCCCTTCGAGAAATGTTGACTGATTTACTCTTCCAACGTTCCAGCCCTTTGGTCCTCCTGACAAATAAATACCAACTCGAAACTTGTAACAGAGGAAGAATGAGAAGCAGAGAGGAAATATACTTTTTCACTTTTCTTTTTTCTTCTGAAGATAATGCATTGGGATATGGATGGGAACCACAGCTGCTGCTCAATAACTGCTATTGAACAGAACTTTCTTTCTTCATAAGTAATATGTATAAATATACATATATGTAAACAAAGTTTGTGGAGGATGGATGTTTCTTGAAATCACTACTTTTCTTTTTCTATATTCTGTTAAACACATGTTACTTGAATACTTTAAAAAGATGCTGAGTGTATGAACTTGTTACCCTAGGAAGCTGAATGAAAATCTGGATGACAAGAAAGAGAATGACAACAGTTGTACGTGGACAGGTGGACGGATGACAATAACACAAGTAGCAAGCATTCTTCTTTTGCTAAATGGCACGAACAGTAATTTGGCTCAGTATCAGCATGGTATAACAACGTCTATGTAGAAGAGGATGTAAGGCAGACTAAAATTCTCTCTCGTTGGTGTTTTACAGAGAAATTAATGATTTAGTATACATTAATGAGAGATATTTTAGTATTTCACACTACACTCCACAGAAACTAAATATTGAGTAAACCTCCTGTCAGTGTTGAAAAAGTTACTTGAATATTAATGAGCGTTTCAACAAGGATGTTTAAGAGGCATTTAGAAATAAGAATTCTAGTAAGCTAACACTTGTCCTCTAATGTACATCAAGAAGAAAGATTTCAAAAGGGACATTTTATGCCCTGAAAAAAGGAAATATTTTACAAATGTTTGTACTTCTTACCAGTTCTTGAATTTAAACATATTTTTCTCTAAGAAAACAATTAAAAACCCCAAAATGTAAACATATTTATCTCTAAGATATATAGTTCTTCTAAATGACAGCTAAGAAATTGTTAACAGTCACAAGAAAAGTTTTATTCGAAACATTGTTAACAAATAAGCAAATTATAAATAATTGTTTATTTTAATTTGGATCTTAATAAAGCTATTTGATAGAATGTTCTAAGGATGGACATTCAGACTGAATGTAGAGAAAGGTGCTGGAGGGACTATTGCCCACGACACAGACCCATTCATGTGTATTATTTGGTACAGTCATTTGCCTACCTGAAAATGTAAATTTGAGGTCACTATAGCACACAGAGTTCAGAGTAGATTAGAATAGGAATTGAACCCTTAAACAAAACACATAGTAATAAACAGGCTTTCCTGAGTCAAAATCAACTCCTGTGCTCAAGCAAGGTCGCCTAGAGCTTGTTGCTGAGGACCACATCCAGACAGTTTTTGAGTATCTCCAAGGTGGAAGATTCCGCAGCCCTCACAGTAAAAAGTTTTTCCTGATGTTCAGCTGGAGCCCCCTGCATTCCAATGTGTGTCCATTGCCTCTGGTCCTGTCACTGGGCACCACTGAAAAGGGCAGGGTTGTCTTCTTCATATGCTCCCTTCAGGTATCTCTATACATTGAGGAGATTCCCCTTGAGCCCTCTCTTCTCCATCCCAAACAGTCCGAACTCTTTCAGCCTTTCTTCACAGGAAGGTTGCTCCAGTCCCCTCATCATCTTTATGACTTTCCATTGAACTCTGTACAGTATATCCATGTGTCTTTTATACTGAGGAGCCCAGAACTAGACACAGCACTCCAGATGTGGCCTCACTGGTGGTGAGTAGAAGGGAAGGATCATCTCCCGCAGCCTGCTGGCAACACTTTTCCTAATGCAGCCCAGGATATCATTACAATTTTTTGCCACAAGTATGAGATGATAGCTGATGTTCAACTTGTTGTCCACCAGGATTCTCAGGTCCTTTTCTTTAAAGCTGGTGATCTCCAGTATGTATTGGTGCATGTGATTCTTCCTACCCAGATGAAAGACTTTGCACTTCCCCTTGTGGAACTTCTTAAGGTTCCTGTCAGCCCATTTCTCCAGCCTGTTGAGGCACCTCTAGATGGCAGCATGACCCTCTGATGTATCAGTCACTCCTCCCAGTTTTGTGTCACCTCCACAAGTGGTTCATATGAGCAATGACGTTTCAAAACCAAAGTTCACAAATACAAGGAATATGGAGGGCAGTCTAGAGCCTGATGGGGCTGAGCTAAGACTTCTGGACAGCAGAAGCCCTGAAAAGGCTGTTCACACAACTTTTTTAACGAGGGAAGGGCAGAGAGAAGACATAGAGAAAGAATCCTGTGTTATACCCCAGGATACGTGCTTGATAATTTTTGACCTTGATAAGAAGAGAATGTATGATGATTGTCCTGAAATATTTGTTAATGTTAATAAACAAAAAATAAATAAAGTTCAGTCTTATACTTTTTTCATGAGACTTTATACTCTGAATTAATAAAGTCCAGCAGATGCAGAAAAGAGCAATGATAGAAATGAGTTTCCAAAAACCACACATATCTAAAATTAAAATGTTTGTCTAACTGTCTTTATGCCAAAAATATCACAAAGAAATAAAACTCAAAGAAAATAAACCAAACAAAATGCATAAGAAAAAATAGAGAAAAAGAAAAGGAGGTCCCTTTTCTTCTATTTTAATATCAGTTAAAATACTTATTTTCCTGGTAATTTATTCAAATAAAAAAATTTGGGAAAAAAAAGTTTCATCTTGTCAGTCTCTTTTGGAAGATTTTGTTCTGTCTGATGAATAAATATAGCAGAATTCTTTATCTAATGCTTTCACTTAATCAATGTTTTATACAGTAGTTATATATAGTAAAATAAGTGTGTGCTCACGCTGCAGCAAAGTTTGAACTCTGTGTGCTGTTTATATGCAAGTACGAGCAAAATAAGAAGAAAACAAAAGGCTCAAATTAGCAGAGTTACTAGCTTAAGGAAAAAAAATGATTTTGATACCAGTGGTATCTTTATTTAAGCAAAAATGTTATAAATAAGACAAGCACACTGACTGAGAAGGCTTGGTAGGCTAAAGAGCAAATAGTGATGCAAGCATTTTTTACAGATATTAAGTAATTTTAGGAAAAGGGGAAAAAAGATAACTCCAACGAAATTCCAACTAATTAGAAGTACATGGGCTTTTGACACTGAGTTCAGTGAATAAGGATTTCACCTTTTCTATACTTTGAACAAAACATGAACAGAGCGCACTATCAAATGAAATGGGTAAATTAATATGTACAACTAATCATCCACAATCTCAGTAATAAGAAGTTTTCTAAATTACTTTGCTTTTTAAGCTATTAAACATATAGACTACTTAGCCTTAGCCTTAATTGGCAGCTCATAAAGATAACTCCAGATTGCTTTCTCTTATGTTTTCCTGTGAAATAACATGATATTGAAGGCCGTGCAATACTTTCATTGGGTAAGTATTGCTGCAGACCTTGGCAAGGTTTCCTTGCCTTGCAAAGTCAACTAAGTCAAAAACTGTTAAATATTGTATAAGTATTTTTGTGCTTGCGATGAATAAGGTATTGAAACCAAACAAAAATGTGGTTGTTAATTACAAAGCATCTCATTCTTGCATGTTTTCATTTCATTTCTGTAGCTAAGAGAATGTCTTAAAAGGATAACAGAAACATACTTGATTAATTTGTTTACAGTCAAGCAGTGAAGCATACACTAGGAGCAACACTTTGACTAGGTCCACTGTAAAGGACACAGAGCAATCAGACTGACATATTCATTGCTTATGAGTAGCTCAGATGAATAAAACTATTTTTGGTATGTGTGTATTATTTATATTATGTATATATCTAAATAGATTTATATTTGAGGAAAAATAAGTTCAAAATATTCTCTGCCTTCCCTTTACATGGACACTGGTTCATACTATTTTTGTTTGTGTTTTTGTTTGGAGTTGGGTTTTTCTTTTGTCATGAGACTCTAATATGTTTTACAGAAAAAAAAAATATCTTCAGCTACTACTTGTGATTCTCAAAGACTTGCTAGGATGGCAGAGGAATACACATCAAGTTATAGCTTGGAAAAAGTAAGAAAAGCTTTATGTAGACAAGATGTAAGCATAAAAGGATTCCCTCCATAAGTCAGGAAAAATGCCATAGAATCTATTCCTAAAATGAAGAAGAGTGTGAAATGTTTCCAAAGTAAAACAAGAATCAGAAAAGGATGAAACAATAAGACAAAACCAGAAATCAGTCAGGAGTACAACCATGTGGTAAACTCAAAGGCTTCTCTGGACTTGTCAGCATCACTGCCCAGTGAGCTTATGCAGAAACTTGCCTCTGGCTTTGTCAGATACCACCAGCTGGAGGAATATCTTCCACTTTTTGACTTTGAGGTCCTTCAAGTGCCATCTGAAAAAAGTGTTGAGAGGCAGTGGAATAAACTGAATAGTATTCCTACAATTATCTCTAATACATAGGTCCAGAGATTTGTTAAAGTAGAACATCTATTGGAAAAAATGTTTGACGTGAAAAACTATATACTAATATATTTATTGGAAACAGAGTGTTCTTGATATAGTACTCAATTCAGTCAGCAATTATACAAAGTTTACTTTTACACATTTCCAAATAATTAGCCATAACCTGAAATGTTTGCACGTCAGACCTACAAAAGTTTGAAATTATAAACTGGACTATAAAGTATAACATATGAATCCATAATGGATCACAAACTCTATATCTTCTACTGTGAAGGACAAGGATAGGAAAAAAGCTGTACCATCTGGAAGTTTTCCCATAACTTCTGAATTTCGGTTATGTTTTATCAATTCTCTGTCCACACTTGTTACAACACTCATGCTGTAATCTTGATGGTGCCTTTGTTTGTACCTTTAGAGGAGTGGCACCTGAGGTTTACTTGGAATAAAACAATCAATAGTTCAATGGACTTACAAAGTTCAGATTAAAACCATGGAATAACAGGCTGAAGAAAGGATTTAAATGAATCACAAATCAGGCAGTTATATACTAGTGAGCCCTCGTTGCTTTTGTTGACTTAAATGGCGCAGTAGATGAAACGTGAAAGTATACAAAGACTGCTTCTGTTTGAGCTCCCTCTCTGTCAGTGTCCTGGCTTTGACTAGTTTTGATTTTGTTTTTCTTTTATAGCAGCTAGAAGAGCTCTGTGTTTTGGATTTAGTCTGGGATTTGTTATGAGAAGAACGTTGACAGCGCACTGATGTTTATAGGTGGTGCTGAGACATCAAGGACCTTTCAGCTTCCTGTGTTCTTGCCCATGTGCAGGAGCACAACAGGCTGGGGGGGAGCATGGCTGGGACAAAGGGTCCACAACTCCCCTTATGATTTGAATTTAGATTTAGGACTGAGGGCCAAACTGGCCAATGGAGTATTCCATATCATGCAATGTCATGCCCAGTAGAGAGATGAGGGAGGACTGGCAAGTTTGGGACTCTCTTCTGAGGGCTCTCTCGGACTCTCAGTCTCTCAGAGTTTTCTCTCTCACTCTCTTTTTGGGCCTCTCATTTATCCGGGATCGCAGTGTTGGAACTTATTTTTTTCAAGATTGCTTGCCAGCATGGGACAGATGTTGGTCACCAGGTAGTGAGCAATTACACTGTGCATCACTTGTTTGTATATATTATCATATTATATATATATATTTTCATATATTATTATTATTTTGTCATTGATACTTAATTGTTGTTGTTATTATTAAATTTTTCTTATCTCAACCCGCGAGTCTCCTTCCCTTTTCCATTTTAATTTTCTTCCCTCTTCCCCAGGGGCGGAGGAGAGTGAGTGAGCAGCTGCATGGCATTTAGCTGCTGGCTGGTTTAAACCATCACAGTCACCAAGGCAGGAACAGGAGATTGTGTTGAATACTGAATCCAAGAAAGGAGATCTGAATATCTGAATATATGCTGATCAAATAATACATATGTACTTTGACAAAACCGAAATATGCCTCTTGTTTTATATGTAAATATTTTATATGAATCTTTGTATGAAAAATGGAAGTTTTCCAGCCTGGCCCATGTAAAAGATTACATTAGCTTGAATTGTAGGTTCTAGATGACCAATCTTATTTATCTCCAACATTAAGACTCTTCCAAAAACATCCCTAAAGACAGGATAAAGGATCATTAAACCTCAAATAAAATCAAATCATCTACACTGCTTCTGTAGACGGTGCCATACGAAATGTTTTTTTCAACAATAGAAGTGAACTAAAATCTTAGGAACTTTAAGCCTTAAAGCCAGTTGAAGATTTAATTAAGCACAAATCGAACCGTTTGAACAAGAAAATGTTCTTTTGGAGGCACTAGATGACCTAGTATTTTGAACTTCTTTTATATACACAGACATATATTGTATATATATGTAAATGTGCAGATGAAAACCACCGTTTGAGAGAATGGATGACTCTAATATTGAATGGAATGATTGCAAAGTATTCCAGACCATCTCAACAGAGAAATTATCATTTTGCTTTCAGAATCATTTTTTTTCCTAATGGAAATTTAGACTATTCAGGGGAAAAAATGTTCTTGGTTCATTTTTCAGCTAAATTTTAGGCAAAAATTATATTAAAGTTATGGAATTTCTTGACAGCAAAGAAAACCATATTCGTATGACAGCTGCATTGAAATTGTAATACTTAATTTAGAAGTGAAGAAAGGAGAATACTTCCAGTTTGAAGGGACCTTCAACTGCCTGACCAAAAGTTAAAGCATGTTATTACGGGCATTTTCCAAATGTCTCTTCAACACTGCCAGGCTTGGGGCATTGACAACCTCTCTAGGAAGCCTGTTCAGTGTTTGACCACCTTCTCAGTAAACAAATGCTTCCTAATGTCCAGTCTGAATGTCCCCTGGAGCAGCTTTGAGCCATTCCCACGTATCCTGTCATTGGATACCAGACAGAAGAGATCAGCACCTCCCTCTTCACTTCCTCTCCTCTGAAAGCTGTAGAGAACAATGAGGTCACCTATCAGCCTCCTCTTCTCCGAACTAGACAAGCCCAAAGTCCTTAGCCACTCCTCATAGAACATTCCTTCCAGCCCTTTCATCAGCTTTGCTGCCCTCCATTTTCCTTGGGAAAATTCTGAAGGAGAAGAAACTGTTTTTAAATGTACAAGCTTTCTGATGTTTATTGGGTTTTTTTCTGCTTTTCATTTCTTTTTATTTATTTTCCTTTTCCTAATTGGAAAATAAATAATCTTTATGAAGGAATTGTCCAGAGCGTAAATGTTTTTGAGATTTGCCAGCTGCATCTGTAAAAAGGTATGTCAAGAGTGTTCTGTGAAATATCTGTGAAATATATACCAGCTGACCCACATTGCTCTTCTTTCCATGCCCCCAAACAACCTATCCCTCTGTTGTCTCTGGAAAGATCTGTTGGTTCTGGTGGGATTACTGACAGTTTGAGCTGAGCTACCAAGACAAGATCCAGCAGCCAAGCAGCATTGTCTAGTAAACTTGTTGCTTGCCAACCTGGGCTGCAGCTCCAAGGACGCTGTTGCATCTTCCACAGCCAGGAGGAAATGGCCTGCCTCTTGTAGGCAGGGTCTGTACGTTGGGTTAATTAGTTTAATTATATTCAATTCAGTCCAGCTGGGTAATAATGATTGGATGCCATATAAACTTGCTCTGTGACTTTTCCTCAGGACTCTATGAGTAATTTCTTCACTATAAGAAATAGGAATTATACAGTAATAATATTTCCACTGCTTATTGACATAGCTCAGAGGTGCAACTACTATATCAAGAGAGTTTATTAGGTTCGTTATTATCCTAGCTTTTACAGAAGAATTCATTTTCTGAATAAATGCACTGTAAATAATGAATATCTATTAGCTACATTAACAATATTTCTAAAACTTAATTTTTTAATGTTCAGCCATTATACAAACTCCTACACTCAAAATGAGAGCTAGGAACTTACACCTTATTAAATTAGTAAACACTGAAACAGAAACTGTTTTTTCCTTACTCATACCAACTCTCTAAAACAGAAGGAAGTTCCTATCATGGGAGCCATATTCCTGTTATGTATTTAAACTTCTTTTTCATGAACACTCACTAAAAAAACTCAATAGGAAGCCTCACTAGATGTTCTTCTCTATTGTTTTTTGAAGTTGTTTTTATTAAGATATTTTCAGAGGTATAAAGACTTGAAATAAAACAGTACGAAACACAAAATAGAGTTTGTATTTAGTTGTACTATATATTCAGGAAAGGAAAGTATTGTTCAAGTTTCATCTCTAAGTAGGAATTAAATTAATAATAAGAAAGTACCTTAAAATAAATGTCAAGAGATCATAGTCTAAGTCTAATGTAGGAACATATAATTCACAGTGATCAAGAATCTACTGATTTTATCTGTGTTTTTTGTTAAATCTCTGTTTCATTTTTTGTTAATTGGATGGACATCACTAACTTTTAATCACTTGGATTGTAGAAAAGGTCAGGTTTTATAGTCCTCTCAGAGTACAAAAGAAACTTCCAACGTAGAAAATTTTGTATTTTCAAACAATTTCAAGCTATACTACATAATCTAAGATTGCACAAAATGTAGTACTGTAAATTTGTCATTCAGAGGAGGCCAAACCTTAGTGACAATCTCCACAACCGCAGATGCTAAATTGCGTGTGTTTTTGCCATGCAACTCAGTTTACACCATTTTCACAAAATCAAATCTAAATTAAATATTCTGCCTGGGCAATTTACTCAATATTTTGTTGAAAACTGTATCTGTACAGTAACAGTAAAAATAATATTTTGGTCTAAAATTAAATCTTTTTTTTTTTAGACTAATTTAAGGGCAAGATCTTCTGCTGTTATTTTAGTAAGAACACTAGAAAAACTGCTCTGGGTCAGACTAGAGGTCCATTTAGCTCAGTATATCATCTCTGAAAGTTTTCAAAAGCAAATGTCTTGAAAAAAAGAGCAACATGAAGCAGATATATGAGCAGAAGTATTTTTACTCTCTTTAACAAAATAAATTTGTGTCAGTTTAAGTAATTCACTGGAAAGAAAAGTACCACAAACTTCTCTTCATGCCAGCCTACTTCTGAAGGACCTGTGAACTACCTAGTTCAATCTCTCACTAGGAAAAAGGGAAGATGAAGTGATTCAAGGGGCTACCTCCAGCCATCAGCATTCAAGGACAAGGCAGCAGGAGAAAGGACAGCTGCAAATAAGACTTGTATAGCAGCCAGCAAAGAGGGATGATCAGAATCCATCTGGCTCAGCCACGTTTCTTTGGCATTAGTGTTTTTCATTTAAAAAATTGCTGCAAAAGAGTGTAGATCACAGAAAAGACAGACAAGTTACACATAATGCAATGTCCAATCGCCCTTCAGTAAGTAACTTCATTAACAGGCACCATAAAGAAAGGATAGGAATCTAGGCCTTGTCTGTTTGAACAGCATTTAGATTTCTTTTCCTTAATAAATATCACTATGTGTTACACTGGAGAGCTAAACACCATGTTTCACATTCTCAGTCATTATGTCCCAGATTATGGCCTTTGTTGTATCTGTGCCGCTCTGGTGACATTCAAGGTATAAACTAGCCTTATTTATTCAGTGATAATTCCTAGTTAATTGCTTTCTATGGGTAGAGATCACTGCCCTAGCTTGAAATAAGAGTCCAACAGCCCTTGAATATCCACTAGAGTAGAAACTAGGAGAAGGAAAATGTTTTATTTCTGTAGTTTCTCACCTGAATAACAGAGGGTGTCAATTACAACAAAGTTAACAGCTGGTACTATGCGTGCATAGCTTTGTAACATTATAATTACAGTCTCAAGGCTAAGAAATGACTGCATGATAATGAATCTGGAGTTCAGGAAACGTTTTCACACTGCAATGTTTGTGTTTCCAGGATACCTTTCATTTCAAGTGCACCCGCGATATGATATACTAAAAAGTGAAATTAGATCCAAAAAGTCTATTTATAGTCAAAGGATGATCATTAAAAGAGAGTGCTGAACAACAGTAGGAATAAAGTTGTCAATAACAGCATGAGCTAATCGATTTAATGCAGAATTGAGACTTGTAAGTAAAGTTGGTTAAAAAAAAAAAAATAAATCCTCCTTGTGTTCTCCATCACTTCTGAAACACTGGAAAGGTCCTTTTCACTGTTGGACAGCTTGGCATCATGAGATACCTGAGTCTTCTTCACTGTTACAGAAAGCAGATGTTGGTAACAATAAAGAGTTCAATTCAGAAGTTGGAAAGAGAAATAATCCTTGTTTGTACAGCCTCAGTCCTATTTGACTTATTTCTAGCAGATAAGATACTTTTTACAGTATAGAAAAATTTCTAATAGGCTTCAGCTATGAAGACAAGTTCCTTACACCATTCCAGTTATTTAAGGAGACAGAGTAAAAGACAGATACATTTTCAAGAAAGACATGCATTAAATAAAAAGTTAATTCAAGTCTGCAACCAATATACATCCTAGTAATGTTCTTTGGATTTGACCATTCAGTATTTCCCTTTATTAAAGCAATTTCAGTATCTTTTTTAGAACAGAACACTTAGATCCACACACAATGTCAGAAGCCATATATCTTTAGTTTTTTTGGTATTAAGACAGAATTAGCAGTAAGGTTCATACACTGTATAAAGTTAATATCCCCACAGACATTTTAACACAGCTGGCGTATCTGTGATTCAATTGAAAGATATAATGATTGAAAGATAATAGTGTAAAATTAGTCTGCCTTGCCACAAAACTGATGGAAATTTAAAATTCAGTTTATTGCACATATGTCTCTTCTCCGCATTGCAGCACTTTTAAAAACCAAGCAAACAATGATACAGTGATACAGGCGTTTTTAACAGAGACCTTGAAACAGCAAAATAAAAGCTGGAAGATAGGGATGGGGAACAGAACGAAGCCCCCATAATCCAAGAGGAAATGGCTAGCGACCTGCTACACCACTTAGACACACACAAGTCTATGGGGTCGGATGGGATCCACCCAAGGGTACGAGGGAGCTGGCAGAAGTGCTCACCAAGCCACTCTCAAATCATTTATCAGCAGTCCTGGCTAACTGCGGAGGTCCCAGTTGACAGGAACTTAGCAAATGTGACAGCCATCTACAGGAAGGGCTGGAAGGAGGATCCAGGGAACTACAAGCCTGTCAGTCTGATCTCTATTCCAGGGAAGGTTATGGAGGAGATCATCTTGAGCACCATCACGACACATACAGGACAACCAGGTGATCAAGCCCAGTCAGCAAGAGTTTATGAAAGGCAGGTCCTGCTTGACAAAACTTATCTCTTTCTATGATGAGGTGGATGAGGGAAAGGCTGTGGTTGTTGCCTGCCTGGACTTTAGTAAAGCCTTTGACACCATTTCCCATAGCATTCTCCTGCAGAAACTGCCTGCTCATGACTTGAACAGGTGTATGCTGTGACAAGACGAAAGGAAATGGCCTCAAGTTGTGCCAGGGGAGGTTTAGACTGGATATTAGGAAAAATGTCTTCACCAAAAGGGTTTTCAAGCATTAGAACAGGCTGCCCAGGGAAGCAGTTGAGTCACCATCCCTGGAGGTATTTAAAAGATGTGTAGATGTGGCACTTAGGGATATGGTTTAGTGGGATCTGTCAGTGTTAGGTTTATGGTTGGACTTGATGACTTTAAAGGTCTTTTCCAACCTAAATGATTCTATGATTCTATTAATTGAAATTAGAGTCTTTAATACTCCATAATAAACTAGTATAATCCAAAGTACTCTTTACTGTACAACCCTTGGACTGCAACACCATATTTACCTTCATATGCTACTTAACAGTGAAATAAATATATTAGGTGCTAAATAAAACAACGATGTCATTGAAGCATCCTGATTTTTAGTTCTCTTTCTTGTTGCATAATTTGCAGATACTAAGAAAGCTCCTAACTGAGAAATTGTTGTAGCATATGTGGCCTTTTTGTAGCAAAGTTGGAAAATTTTATTTCTTAGATCTTTATGGCAGGCTAATAAACTGCAATGCAAAGTCTACAGACTACAATAGTCTGAAAAGGGATTTATCAAAGTATTTTATTAACTTTCATCTATTCAACAGCACCATAGATAGTATGCTCTTTTAAGAATATATTGATACCATGTTAAATTAATTTCAGAGTTTCATATAACTTGAACAAATTCAAAATGCCCAATGGAAATTGTCCAGATTCCCTAATATTGCACTCTAACTGACCTTTAAACTGGCTCTTGTAGTCAGGATGAATGATAAAATCCTCAGCTGTCTTCTAGAAAAGAATATCAACTGTATAATTAGAGATTACTTCCACTCCCTTTTTTCCACTCCCTGAAAACTTAATGATGATAGGATTACAATAATGTTTAGAAGAGATCTCTGAAAATTGTTTAGTTCAAGCATTAGATCAAAGCAGTATCGTCAATAATGGATTAAGTCAGTCATGGTTTAGCCTTGTAAAGCGAAGAAAACCTCCAACGATGGTCAGCTTGGAATCCACCATGACCCTCAGGCTTGTTCAGCAGAGTGGTCCCCAGCCCATGTGGATGGACAATGCTTCTCATTCCACCTCAAATACAAAACTTTTCACTTTTCCTTTCTGACCTTCATGAAGTTTCTGTCAACTAAATTGTCAAGTTCCTCAAGGGATGAAAGCTTTACCATTCAATATGCCAACAGTTAATCTCCATGAATTTAGCATCATCAATACTAAATGCAATCCATAATGCAATGCTTTTAATATTTTAACTCAACACTACTTATTCAATTAGAATTACCACAGAAAACAAAAACTTTTATAGATTACTAAGTAAAAATACAGATTTAAGTGTCAAGAATCCAATCCTATTAACAAAACACTAATCTAGAGCAGCCGGGAAGGTATTCTACAATTTTTTAATACTCTATTTAAAAAAAAAAAATATTAATTTATACTCTCTATAAAAATAATGTTATTAATTTAGTCTTCATTTTGCTATATAAAACCTGAAGAAGTGTTGCCATTTGTAGGAACTGACGCCAAGATTAGCATTATTTCTGATATTCATTTCTGTAATATTTTTGGTTAAAAAAAAAAAGTAGATACCTAAATGTGTTACTCATCTGTCAAAACTGATTAATAGCGTCTTCTTGCTTTAATAATATGCACTATATAGATGATTTTTTTTTCTCTGTGAGCAATCCATTCTGTTCTATACAAAAAAAATCATGGTAGATATATGAAGAATTGCACACATATTTTAACTTCAGAAGAAACTAAGATATTTTTCAAAGTCGTTCTGCTGAAAGTAATAAAGAAGATTTTGTCAGATACAATATTCAGACATCTTGACCAATTCTATATACTTCAGAATACTTAAATTTAGTTACAGGAATCTAAAGCATGTGGAAGCAAGAATTATTTTTTTGTTGCCCTGAACAATTATCTAACTAAATCTCCATATTAATTTAAATTAAAACATTTGTATAAATCCTCCTATACACACATACACACTTTTTATTGCTACAAAACCACAATACGTGTAAAAGTAAAAAAATAAGACTGCCACTTACGTGATGCTAATTAAAACTACCTGAACTTATTTTTCTTATGAAATCTCACCAAAGAGGTAATTCATTTGCTTCAGCTCTGCTCATGCTTGATTTGTATTTCTAAGAAATTCATTTTTACTGCATATATTGCATATATTTTATAGCACATATTTTATATATTCCACAAATATTCAGTAAAAGGAAGTGACCAAAACAGGAAAATTTTTAATCTTCATTCTATAAGTTCTTTCATAGTCAGTGATCAAATAAAGCATAACTAGCAAAAAATCAGTAACTAACAAGAGATAAATTTGTCTGTATGGTGGTTTTGCTCAGCCAGCAGCTAGCCTACCATGCAGTTGCTCGCTCGCTCCTCCACATTCGTGGGATGGAGAGGAGAAAAATGTAACACAAGGTCTGAGGGTTGAGATAAGAATAGGGAGGGATCACCCACCAACTATGGCCCCAGGGTAAAACAGACTCAGCTTGGGGACAAATCAATTTAACTTATTAACAGTTTATCCAGAGAGGATAACAAGAAACAAAGCCAGATCTTAAAAACGCCTTCCCCCAACCCTCCCTTTTTCCTGGCCCTACCTCCTCCCCCAATCAGCACCAGGGGATGGGGAATGGGGAGAGGGGGTTGATGGTCAGTTCATCACACACTGTTTCTGCTGCTCCTTCTTCTTCATGAGGAGGACTCCTTACACTCTTACTCTGCTCCATTGGGACCCCTCCTCAAGTAAAATAGTCCACAGACTTCTCCAATGTGAGTCCTTCCCACAGGATGCAATCCCATCAGATTGCTCCAGCATGGGCTTTTCCCACAGAGTCACAGCTACTTAGGGCACAGCCACCTGCTCTGGCATGGAGTCCCTTCTCACAGACTGCAGACGCATCTCTGCTCCACTGTCAGTCTCCAGCAGCGTGAAGGGTCCTTCCCACAGACACAATCCTCTACAAACTCCCTTAGGCACCAGCATCTCTGCTCCAGCATGGGGTTCTCCACAGCCTGTGGGTGGGTCTCTGCTCCACCGTTTCTCTCATGGCTGCAGTGGGGCCGCTGCCGACTCACCACGGGCCGCAGGGGAATCCCTGCTCTGGCACCTCCTCCCACTCCATCCGCACTGACCCAGTGTCTGTGTGGCTGTTTCTCTTAGATCTCAGCCCTCTCTGTGCTGCAGCCATGCTGGACCTGACCAACCTCAGCAGTCCCAGAAGGACGAACTCCTCCCAGCTTCAGAACTCTCCAAGCTGCACCACTGCGGCCATCTCCAGTCGAGTGGTGGTGGCCCAGTGTGAGCAGTCACATGACCAGGAGGCTGGGAGATCAGCCCCCCGCCTCCCCACTCTCTTCAGTGTAGGTCCATCGTGTTTCAGGCTCCTTTGTCCTTTGTCTTAAATAGGGCATTTGCAGAGGTACTGATGGCTCAGCCCTGGCCTGCGGGAAGGGAGGTCTGACCTGGCCAGAGACTGGTCTGACTGGTTTTAGAGCAGGGGAAGTTTCTTGCAGCTTCTTACAGGGGCTATACGCTAATATTTGCTTTTTGTCTAAACTCTTCATGGTGCCTTTAACTGTTTCACATTTTATAGAAAAGGAAAAAATACCCAGACTGTTCCTTTTTTTTTTAACTCATTTCACTATTTAGTAAGTCTCAGTAAGACATATCTCAAAGTAATATAAGTATATAAAGTTGAAAAATCTAGTGCAGATAGCAGTCTATTGTATTGACAAATAATGAAATTCTTTTCAAAGCTAGCAAGAAGCTTGATGTGTCCCCTGCTCCCCTCAGCTTATATTTTTCCCATATTTGTCCCTTGTTTCTTTCACTTAAGATTCTAGGGAACTTTCTGGTCTTAGACTTTAATATTAGTAATCTTATTAATCTTTTAAACTTTCACAAGCCTTAAGTGCGAAAACAACATATGGCTGTGCAACAGAGCACCTCTGGAGATTTTATACTCCTTGAGCAGCACATAAAATCTCATGTTGTATTCATTCTTATTCATTGCTTGTCTGTCCATATTTTAACCCTGAAAGTATCAAGGTATCAGTCTAATTCATTATGTTTTATTCGGTACCATCTGCACCTTACGGATTGTATTCATGGAAAATTAAAATCTCCTTTCACAAGGGCAGTGCATAGGTGTTATCACAGTAACAGATCTATTCCTGCAATTAACAGCAAGATATGGGACTACTTTGACCAAGGCAGTCACAACTTTGCCAATCCAATAAGCTGCAATTGATATATAACACTGAGTATTCAGTCAGTGTTATGGTTCCTGATACCTAGGACAAAAAAACGCAATTACAGTCAGAGATATTTTAGAGTCTAATGACCCACTCTTGCAATTTATTAAACAAGGGAGGACCCTTGTTTATATTAGGTGATTAAAGAGTGACACTACTGAATGCAGAATCCCATTTAAAAATTATACTGAGAACATTAAGAATGCATAGTTAAGCATGCATGTCATTAAAAGCTAGTGCTTTATCAATTTTTAATAATAAATGGAAACTGCATAGATGTATATTGCATACAAAAGACTTTAAAAGAACATTAGGGTTGCAAAATCAAACATTTAAAAGTTAGGGAGTGACAGACTTAATTAGCCCTCTTGTACATAAGCATTATCATAGAATCATAGAATCATAGAATGGTTAGGATTGGAAGGGACCACAAAGATCATCTAGTTCCAACCCCCTGCCATGGGCAGGGAAACCTTCCAATACACCAGGTTGCCCAAAGCCTCATCCAACCTGACCTTGAACACTTCCACGGATGGGGCATCCACAACTTCTCTGGGCAACCTGTTCCAGTGCTTCACCACCCTCTGAATGAAAAATTTCTTCCTTATATCCAATCTAAATCTACCCTTTTTGAGTTTAAATCCATTTCCCCTTGTCTTCTCACTACATGCCCTCGTAAAAAGTCCCTCTCCAGCTTTCCTGTAGGCCCCCTTTACGTACTGGAAGGCTGCAATAAGATCACCCTGGAGAGCCTTCTCTTCTCCAGGCTGAACAACCCCAACTCTCTCAGTCTCTCTTCATAGGAGAGGTGCTCCAGCCCTCGGAACATCTTCATGGCCCTCCTCTGGACCTGCTCCAGCAGCTCCATGTCCTTCTTGTGTTGGGGACTCCATCAGAATACAGTAGGTGGGGTCTAACGAGAGCGGAGTAGAGGGGCAGAATCACCTCCCTCGACCTACTGGCCACGTTTCTTTTAATGCAGCCCAGGATACGGTTGGCTTTCTGGACTGCAAGCACACATTGCCAGCTCACGTGGAGCTTCTCATCCACCAGCACTCCCAAGTCCTTTTCCTCTGTGCTGCTCTCAATCCATTCTCTGCCCAGCCTGTACTTGTGCTTGGGATTGCCCTGACCCACATGCAGGACCTTGCACTTGGCCTTGTTGAACTTCATGAGGTTCTCACAGGCCCACCTCTCCAGCCTGTCAAGGTCCCTCTGGATGGCATCCCTTCCCTCCAGCATGTCCACAACACCACACAACTTGGTGTCATCTGCACACTTGCTGAGGGTGCACTCGATCCCACTGTCCATGTCACCAACAAAGATGTTAAATAGCACTGGCCCCAGTACTGACCCCTGAGGAACACCACTCATCACTGGCCTCCACTTGGACATTGAACCGTTGACCTCAATTCTCTTGAGCGTGACCTTCCAGCCAATTTCTTATCCACCAAGTGGTCCATCCATCAAATCCATGTCTTTCCAGTTTAGAGACAAGGATGCTGTGTGGAACAGTATCAACTGCTTTGTATAAGTCCCAGCAGATGATGTCAGTTGCTCTTCCCCTATCCATCAATGCTGTAACCTCATCATAGAAGGCCACCAGATTAGTCAGGCAGGATTTGCCCTTACTGAAGCCATTATGATAGTTTTCTTAACAACACATAGAAAGTCTGTATCCGAGCCAGGAAGAACTACAAAAATCTAGTTTTCCTTGGTTTTGGCGTGCAGGCTGAGCTATCAATGGCTATCTTTTCTTTTTCTACATTCTTCTTATTCCTATTCTCTTCTTCACAATAACTGTGGTCCTCCGAAAAAGTGGCTATGATCAAGTATGGATAAAGACATCCTTTTCAAGAAGAAAGCTACTGTAGCAGCTAGTAAAAGGATAAGCTAGGAAGGATAATATAGAAGGATAATAGAGAATAAGGTATAGGTATATCCCTATGTTAGCTTGTGCCTTCACAAGAATCGTGTCCTTGTCCCAAATCTTATTTGGTCTGTGGAAACCTTCATGACCGACCAGTGTTTGTGCAATCCTGAAGAAATACGATAAATATTTCACAAAAGCACATTGACGGACCATATCCATTCTTGGGAGAGGCCATTAGTCCTTATTAACTAAAACAAAGCAGAACCACATTTTGAATTTAGCTTGTTCATTAAATATGAGATGTTTTCTTCAAAAAGGTCGATGCAGTCCTTAGTCTGTTACGAATTTTCAGTTTGCATCACAAGGGATTATTTCAAATACAGATGAGAGTAATTAGGTAAGGAGAGAGTAAGAGATGGTCATTCATTGCCACAAGAGCACATATGACTTAGAATCATAATAGTAATTGTGATTGTTTATATCAGTCCTTTATACAAGTCTTTTCTGCTTTCTGTTTAGCCACAAACTAAGAACAAAACACAAAAAGTGTACATAGATATCACTCAGTTGCTTATTCTGCTGTATGCTTTGTAAGCATTATTGTTGCTGAGAAAATGTGTCATGTTTTTTATAGGACTACTCTCAGGCTTAATACGATAACCAAGATCTTGGGTTCCTTGACCATACTAAATACATTTGTCCCCATTATGGTGGAGATCATCAAGAAACTACAAACTTCTGCTATGCATGGATTTCTTATGGAGTTAGCAATTAAAACAATTGCAGGGTACTTTTTTTGCTTTGTCTTTATGCTAAGCACATTGGCATCCACCTTGCCAATTACTTCCACTGTAAACACCTAGAGGCATAAAGAGTCCAGTATTGCTCAAACACCATGGAATAGCCATGAAAAGATGTAACTCCAAATTTTTATACAAAAACCAGTTGCAAATGAAATAATATTATTTTAAGGTATCACAAATTGAGTGTATTAGAGTAATCATTCTTCCAAGAGAATTAATATCAAGTCTGAATTCTTTATTTTATGCACTGCATTGTGTAGAGGAATTGACATGAGCTTTGAAACATGGCCTAAGTAGAAATTAAATGAAAATACCAAAATGTTTAATGGATATTTTAATTGCTTTATTTCTTTTGTTGTCATACATTATTCTAAGATCACCCATGTATGGTTTCATTTGCTTTGTATTTCACCTTCTAAATCACAAACTTCATCTAAGATCAAAAGAACGGATAAAACAACAGAAAGCTTGTACCTCTTTTCATAAATAACTGTCACTGGATTTCTAAACAAAGTCACAATTCATCTCATTCCTAGTCATTTCAGCCTTTAGCAGATGTGCACTTTGAACAAATTTATTGGTCTTATGAATAAAGATTAGCACTCTTCTGTTCAACTCTGTTGGAGAGAACATTTTTCTACAGTCAATGGACATGAAATTCAACAGTCAGGATATTTAAAATAAAATTGACCAGCTTCATTGGCTACATTTTCAAAGCACCACATGGGAGGGATTCACACAAATACCGTTAATAAAAAAACTTTACAAATGTGCACCTTTATCTCTGTTTTTAAACTAAAGATAATTTCTAGCTTCTGTGACTGAGGAAATATAAAAGATGGAAATAAAATGAAGTAAAACCTACCAATTAGAGCTTTTAAAGTTAAAAATACTCATCCATGTCCAGTTAGGTTATGAATTTGAAATCTTGCTAGCTAAGTATTGGCACTAGGAGGGAGGCACTCACAATTCAGAAGACTGGCAACAATTTGGCTACATTTCTTAGCTAGTTATAATAAGGAGTTTATAGGTAAACGAGTAAAGGAAGAATAATGAAACAACACAACGTTAAATTTTAGATATTGTTAGATAGCATATAACTTCAGCAAGGGTAGCTGTTGGTAACAATTTATCTGCCAGTTCGCGTGATTTAAGCATTATCTCTGTTATGCCTGGATGAATAGCAGATACCGAAGTAAAACCTATGTACAATTCAACATTAGACGAATATGAAAGCAAAATTATACATATCTAAAGTGACATAGCATATTTTCCAACAACCATACTTGTTTTTAAACCTCAAGGAATTTTATGTTTATCTATATCCATTGGCTACTCAGATTGATCAAAGGTGAAGAAAGTCCTCCTCTGTCAATAGCAGCCTGGAATGTCAAATACAGTTTTGCTGAGTGCTGAATTGGTCAGAAATAAAATACAAACATTTGTGACTTGAAGGCAGTATTGGACTTGTAAATACAGTTGAGGCTTCTAAAAGAGCTAAAAGTTGTTTCAAAGTGAAAGTGCATATAGATTATAGAAAAGGAAAACATGGGAAAATTATCTTGGTTTTCTGGACAATATCATACCTCTATATTAATGCTAGATTATAATCAAGGACTAGGGCTTTATCATCAAAGACCAGGATATTTTGGTCCCAGGCACCTATAGGCTATTGCTATCTCTGTTACACTTTTTTTTTTCCAGAATAATTTATACTGCCAGCCCCAAAGAATAGAAACAGAGGGGTGAAATCCAACAAACCAACAAACCAAAATAATAAAAAAAAAAACCTCCACAAGCTTGATTTTTTCACATCTCATTATAATAGTGAATTTTAATGATTTCAAAACAAAATGTATTTCCCCCTCAAGACTTTTAAATAAATAATAACAGTGGTAGTAAATAGTAATAATATAATAAATTATTGCCGTATGGCTCTCACTCTTGATCAGGGGAATAAATGAGAGAACCACGCATGATCATTTACTATGCTCAGAGAGTCGATAGTCATTTATGATGTTTTTAAATTATATTGTTGATGTGGAGAATGAGAGTAACTGATATTAGTTTTTTAATTAATGTTCATATTACCTGCTGGCTATTATTTTGTTTGACTTTCTGGAGTTAAATCAAAAAGACCTCTAGCATAATTGAATTGTGATTAACAATAACCTACCATCTAGGAAAACATCCTGTGCCCATAGAAGAACAGTGAATTTGCTTGTTTGATAATCACCAAACTCATAAAAGGGTTGGTTATTTTTGACACTGAGGGGATAGAGGAAGGGGAATCTGAGATCAAGGGGTGTGACTGTTCACAGCTACTGCCTGACACACGACTGCCACAGCAGGGCAATCAGTTTCTCCAAGAGACATGAGTGCAAAGGAGTCAAAATTCCTGAGCAGTTAGTTGCTCTATCTGTGCATAACATAAAAAGCTCTCTCAGACACTGTGAAGAATCAAAATCAAAAGATGCAGAACTGCCTGTGGGATTGTTTACCTTGTTTCTATCTGTAAATGACCCCAAGTGAAGCTAAACAGTTCCTAGTACCAAAGCCACAGAAATTTTAAGTAGCTTCCATTCTGCACTGCAGTATGGAGTATAGATGTACCTGGTACAGACACTGAAGAAAAGTATTTTGTCTCCTCCAGACCACAACTCTGCTTAGATGAGCCAAATTGAACACCCTGTTCCTGGAGAAGATAAGGTTTAGGGAAGACTGAGGTGAAAAAACTTAATGGTTTTAACCTTTGTCTCTGCTTACTAACTGAGGCTAATGAATGTTATTTTGTTTTGGAAAAAAGAAAAAAAAAAAGAACAAAAAGAGCTGTTCTGACTTGCATCGTTTTCTACACATAGACTTAACTGAAGTCTTTCACAAGGGATCACAGACCAAGATGTCAGCACTGCTATGTGCCCGTGACCACATCATGTGCATCCACCATTCCTATATCCATCACGTTACCTTTCAACCGTCTAGCTCAGGTTATCTAAATCCACACTTTATTTCCATATATTGTTGTTTGATGTTAAGACTTCTCTTCCGTCCTGACTTTCTCAGGTAGCCTTTTTTCTGGAGATCTGCTTATCTGATCAGAGCAGAGATCTGCTTATCTTATCAGAGCAAAGATCTGCTGGAGCTGAGTCCTCTGACTGATTCAAGTATCTTATGCACAGGACTAGCCATTCAAACATATGCACAAACACCTTGTAGGTATTTCAGTGGTTGTCCTGGATAAGCATGGCAGAATCATGTAAGATATGATGAATTGTTGCCCTATCCCTCTTACACACTAGCCCTTGATCAAGAGAATTGCCTTCATTTAATGGAGATCTTCTAACTACCTTTTGCTGTCTTCAGAAATGTATCTGATATAATAAATGACATCTAGAACATAAGCTTTCTGGGATGTGCTGAGACTGTTACTGGAACAGGGGTGGTCCTTAAAAGAGGTATTGAGCATGCCTACACAAAGGATGCCATCACTTGTTTTTACTGGGCTTAATGTATGGTAAAGACAAGGTGAGGAAGTTAGCAAAGAACAGACGTGAGAAGCTACAGTAAAATGACACAATCCCAGCAAACAGCCAGTGAACAAAAAGAAATGGTCAACTGGATGAACAATCAGCCAGTTTTCCATTTGGGAATTACACTTGACTAACCACTCATCTTTATAACTAGAAAGTTTGCAGTGTCTTTGACTACTACTGAAACTGGGCTGGGAACTGCATGCAGCTCTTCATTCATACACTGCAGAAGTGCAGCTGGGATGTGTCACCATTGCTAGGGAGTCCCCAGATCCAAGAATGCAAGATCACTAAGAAATGCTACATGTGTTTTCATATGTGACACGTCATGTTTGTTTTAAAATATCGATTGTTCTGTACACTCAAAGTAGCTGACCTACCTAAGGTTTCTTGTTTTAATTTTATTTAGTTAGTTATAAGACTGTTAGTTATGGCAAGGTGTATTTTTTTGACCTGGTTAGTTTTATGGATTTTGTTGTGCAAGAGGTGAGTTATTCGCTCAAGCAAGTATCTATTTAAAAGCAACTATCTCTGCTTGCTCCTTTGAGACCATGGCATACCACTTTATTTTACTGTGTCAATTTCTTGCTGTTTTCTTATGCTTGTAAAATATTTTTGGTATAGCTATGATTTCTCATTTCTTTAAAAGAGAGTGGACAGCAAAAAAAGACTTAAACAAAACAAAGCTTTACTAAGCTCATAAATATAGATAGGGAGAAACCTGAGAACAGAAAACTAAGACCTTCCAACTATCAAGGGGAGAAAAAATATGTTATCTAACAATCTGGTAGATTTAATCTGGAAAAAGAGAGAACTGTGAAATCAAAGTTTAAGATAAAAACAGAGGAAAATTTATTGATCTGTCCATATTTTGTCTCATATGTTTGTTGCATAACGACTGAGCGAGAGGGAATTTTTTGCCACCACAATTATCAGAGCTCCGGAAAACTCAAGGAACTCGTGAATATGCCAGTAAAGTGCTGGAGGAAAAGAAGTGGCTAGTTCATAGAATCATAATCATAGAATGGTGTGGTTGGAAGGGACCTTTAAAGATCATCTAGTCCAACCCCCTGCCATGGGCCTGATGGATAATTTGGAAAAGGACTTGGAAGAGTTTTGCAGGAAAGTCATAAGCAGCTGACCTGACAAGGCTTGTCCTTGAAGGGAGGCAGCCACTGGTGTAGGATCATCCATGGAGCCTGCTCTGATTTGGGAGCTGCAGATGGCCAGAGAAGATCAATGTCCTGATCTGGGCAGTCATTGCAAGAATCCCTTTTGGCCTTTTCTTGCTTTTCAAATAGTCTTGCTCTCCATGCTTCTCTGCTCTTATTTTTCTTCAATCTCCAGCAGCTTCCTGAATTCAGCAGGCATTTTTTGCATCTCATCCTGTTTTCTGAAGCAGAGTTCATGGTCTTGAGCTCCAAGGGGGGGAAGATCACCAAGGGTCTGCAAAAGTAAAAGAGTTTATATGTTATTCTTTCAAGAAATGTAAGAAATTAATCTCTTCTTCTGCAGTATGAAACCTTTACCATTTTTGGGATACTAACATTTTTGATTTGTAAGACTGGCTGGTTGGAAATAGCAGGTGGAATAAAAACAAAACTCATGAACACACTGTGGTTATATTTTTAATCCCTCATCTCTCCTCTTAAATAAATAGGAAAATTGCTAACCTATAGCACAGTTGTAATCCTGAGGAGTTGTATTTTCCATTCTCTTTACTAATATGTGTTTCTACTGGGCTATAAATGCAGTTTATATCTTTTTTATGTGTCTTTTGCTTGAGCTCTGTGATATACTAACATCATCGTTGCCCCTACTTGTGAGTGTCCACAAGAACAAGTCACTTCAAAGTAGTAGTATAATTTCTACCGCAATCACAAACTAGATAGTATCTACTCAGGTATAATTCTCTGAACATTGAAAATACAATCTTGAGTTGACAGAAAAGAGGCTAGTTGGCTATTTGAGACCATCTGTTTGGTGCACATCTTCAAAAAATAGGTTGTTAACTGAAGAATAATGAATTAAAATCCAGGTTAAGGTAACTTAAGTTACAGTCGGAAGTAGATGTTGAAGGACATTTAAGTGTTATTATTTGAGTAATACCTGTATTTGAAACTTTAATTCAAAAATTTGCTGTGATGATACAGTAAAATTGTTGCTTGGAATGGTAAACAACAAATACCAAGACCTCCAAGGAAGATTTCTTTCATTTTGGGAAGGAGAATTATCCTCTGTGTAAACAGTAGGACAGTGCAGAGAACACAAAGTCAGAGGTGCCTTACAGTGTAGTCAGTGCTAAGAACTGCTGAACACAAGATCCTGCAGAGAGATGATATACTATCAAAATTATGAAAAAAATGTTTATGGGCTAGGATATAAACATGGATTATTATCAGAAGGTGAAATCTGGCTAAACAGATTGCATTCGACAATGAGAAATTCAGATGTGAACAATACACAGCCAGGTTATTTTATAGAGTTGTTAGTTATCATGAAGATCAAGAACATTCAAAAAGAGAGATTGGAGTACATGGCACTCCATGGATGGGAGATTTTTTCCAAAGACAGTGTTTTTGTTTTTGAAAGGCCAAGAAATTAGCTAAAAGAAAAAAAATCCTAACAAAGCAAATTAAATTTAAACACAATTTCTGCAAATCTGCGCTCCTCCCTTCATCTCTGACTGCCACTTTTAACTCCCTTTAGTCATGTTTGTCAAACTGTACTTCTGGATCATATTCTTGAAAGCAATTTCTGTGAATTATTCAGGTGCTTAATTTATCTTAATTAAAAGTTTTATGACTCTCAAATCAATCTTATGCTAGATTAAGTTTGTCCTCTGCTGTCCCTGTATGATCAATCAGGGTAAACACTTCCAGAGGACAATTCAGCGTATTCTACAAAAACATATTTGAGTCCTCTGATAATGCTCATTTCTCTCTGTTCTTCTTGAATAAGGGACACTAAGCAGCTGATTTAGAGTAGGTTCCTGATTTAGAACTAGATGATAATAATCCCAGACTAAATTTATGATTTAAACACATATTTTAACTAAGTATTTTTACCATAGCTATTTTACGTGGTATTAAAAATCAGTGAAGTAGAAAACAGTCATAGTTAGAACTGCATGAATTAAAGTCTCAGCTGTTCATATGATATGAAAAAGGATTTAAAACAAAGCCTTTATTTATTGTATTTATTAAGAGAGCTTTTGTCAAGCACAGATGCAACACTGACCAGAATATGCCTTCAGAACCTGAAAAGAAGTTAAAAATACCAAAGACTAAAAATCTACTTTTTCTTAAATTGTACGTGTATATATAGTATTGCCACTTCACAAACACACAGCCACTCTTTTTACAGCTTGTATTTGCATCTGTTTTAAAAGGTCACTTAGAGAAAACTAAATTACTAAGATTTTCATAAAGGTTGCAAGTCGTTCATTACTAGAGTTGAGTCCCAGAAATTGCATATGAAGATCTGAAACAACACAAAATAATAACAATAAAAAAATAAACAAATAAAAAATAATCCAAACTATTTCAAACAAAATTTCTGCGCAAAACTGAAGTAAAATAGTGGGGTTTTTTTCCTCTACTGGAAGTCAGTAATTTTAAAAACATTCTTCTTGCAAATGAACAAAGACAGTTGTGAAATCATGAACCCGGTAAATGATTTTTTGAACACTGAACAGTCCCTATCTCTACTCAGAAATGTAGATGACCATAACCTGTTTCCTGCCCTGAGAGTTAGAAGCTCAGAGATGACAGCTGGAAGTATTCCTTGAACACCGAGAACCTCAGAATAAGAAAAAAAAAAAAAAAGGATTAAATTCAAAGACAGAAAATAAATTTTCCATTGTCTTCCCCAATAATTTGTCAGACTCTTTGACTATGACCTTATTCAAGGGAAAAAATAATCACAGAATCACAGCAGGACATGTTGAGATGAGAAGGGACCTTTGGAGGGCATCTGGTCTAAAACTCTGCTTAAGCAGGGTCACCAGGTTGTCCAGGACCATGTTCAGACAGCTTTTGAATGTTTCCAAAAGAGGAGAAGCCACAACCTCTCTGGGCAACCCTTGTCAGTGCTCAGTCACCCTCACAGTTAGAAACTATTTCCTGATGTTCAGACAGAAACTCCTGTGTTTCAGTTTATGTCCATTGCCTACTCTCCCAACATTGGACACCACTGAAAAGAGTCTGACTCCAATTCTTAGCACCCTGCTTTCAGGTATTCGTGCCCATTGATAAGATCCCTCCGTGCTTTCTCTTCTCCAGGATGAACAGTCCCAGTTTCCTCAGCCTTTCCTCATGGAAGAAATGCCCTTAATCATCTTTGTGGCTCTTCAATGGACTCCCTCCACTACGTCCATGTCTCTCTTGTACTTAGGAGTCCAGAACTGGGCCCAGCACTCCAGACGTGGATAACTAGGATGAAATACACCTGAAACTCTGGTATGAAGCTACCGATGTTATTTTTCATATAAAAAGCCTATCCTTCTCCTCACTTATTATCAATTTTTCCATCAAAAAGCTGGTGGTAGTCCAGGACATGCCCTATCAACCATGTGATATTAGCCAGGACAAGTCTGAAACCTTTGGCCACTAAGAAAATAGGTCTCCTGTCCTTTTAAGCATAAGTTAATGGTAGAACCTGGCATTAACCAGACTAGAGATGAAATCTTGACCAGTCTGTAAGATTTTTTTCCTCTTTTTTTCCTATCCAAAATCAAGCACAGGTTTCAATATAGGAAATATCACAGGCCATCCACATATTTATTTTACTTGATCTTGCAGTCGCGCCTAAGGGGACTGCTCAAACGTCTTAAGCAAAATAAAACCTGTATAGGAAATGAGGAATAGAAGAGGAAATGAGGCAAAATTGTCAATGCCAATTAAGGTTATGAGCAAGCAAGCAAGCAAAAAAAAAAATTAAAAAAGTGTCCTAGGCAGAAATTAGGTAATCAAAATTATCCATTTGTAATAAACTTTTAAGAAAGGATTCTTGGAAGCATATACAATTAACATCAGAACTTCTCACTAAACAGTCAGAATCTTAAATCGGTTAGTCAATCATTTCACCAAAGAGTTAGCAATTGTATTTGAAAATCAAGTAAAAATTGACTAATAGAATATCATATTTTACAGTGCTACCACCATGCATACAAATCGTTTGTCACTTTTGATGTTTTTGCATGCAGGTGCTAAATCACATTATCAATGATTGTAAGGCATGCTTTACTGTTAAATTTGTTATCAATCACCTGTAAAGATGTCATTTCTGCAACTTACACCTGAAAGCATATATGGGAGCATGTGATAAAAGAGAAAAAGGAGAATCCTGCACATTTTAGACTTTACCTTATAAACTAAAGAAATAGAAAACCTAAAAATTATAGCAATATAGTGATAAAAGAAATATGTAAATAATAATATGTCTGTTCAAAACAGGATTTTTTTCAATTAGTATCTAAGAATATCCTTTGAAAAGAAAGTTGAGGTTGTACTGTAGTGGGTGTCCAGAGGGGTATTTGACGTAATGCCATAAACTTTCCTAGAGAAAGTAGGGGCAAGGACAACGGTGTCTTCATTGAGCATGAACGTAAACAAGAAACTACAAATGACAAAGAATTCAGCAAGCCATCACAACTGGCAGCAGCAAGCCTGAAGTCATGTCAAATTTCATCTGATGATCCCTAGGACATGCTTGAACAGCACACATAAAGTTTTTGAAAGATGACTGCCTAATTAAAAAGTAACTTCAACACTTAACGGTTAGTTTTATCAATCTACAAATTGGCACCACAGTAGGTAGCTTTTTGGCATTCAGCTCGTGAAACAAAATCAAAACCCAGAACGAGAGTAAAGAAAAAGATGATGCAATGCCTTTATGGTGAAAGAAGGAAGCTCCTACTCTGCCTCTTCCCTCCCCATCAGAGCTTGTGCACAAGGACATTGCATCCACTTCTATGAGGATGCCCAAGACAGAATTCATGCAGGCACTTATGAGTGGTTACTGAACCCAACTCCAGGGTCTTTTCCTGGTAACAAGGGTCAAAGTACAAGTGGTTATGCTCTTGTGAAGTCCAGCCCTCCACTGTGAGCCTGATGTATTCCTGGTGCTGTGTACTCATCTGGATGTGGTGATAAACTCAGGTGAACTACTTTGCCTCTCAGAGAAAAGCAACAGGCACGTAAGTCTGTCAACAAGTCCTGAGGCTTTGGGGGTTGTATTTTATAGATCTGGGTGTGGAAAACTTAATGCAATATTTTTGTGCTTGCTTGCCTTAGGAGATTACACACAAATACAGACAAACAAGGTGTTTTGGAGTAGGCTAGGTTAAAAACTTGCAGCCTATCTCTGCTCCACAGTAACTGCTGTTACTGTGCTGAAAACATCCTGGTTTTCCTCTTTTGGAGAGTTATTCAGCAGAAAGAGGATAGGTGGGGTGAAGAAAAAAGGGGAGAAAACGAGGAAGAAAAGAAGGAAGAAAGGGAAGAGGCCACCAGAAAAAGTTCAAATCTGTGTCTGTAAGCAGCAGTGATGAAGAAGTCTTGAGGTAACAGTGAATAGCAAGTCAGCTATGATATTTCAAACACTATACCAGCAAGAAGAAAAAAACAAAAATAATAACTTTGATATGATTTCAAGTGCAAATAGGGGTGCATCCATCATAGATCAGACACATATTAAGACCTACCTAAATGGCAGAGTTGTGGCTTAGCCCCATAATGCTGAGCTCTAGGCATCTCAGAGTTTATAAAATGAGAATTCAGAAAAGAAAAACCCAAACTAAGATGTTGAACAATCTGGCCTTTGAGTAAGGAACCAAAGAAAGACGAAAATTTTATATATCCTGGCTAATATATGTCAATGAGGGAAATCGTTGAAAAGTGTCAGTATAAAGCAGCAAGAAAAATGACAAACTGATCCAAGGGGGTGTAAATACAATAAAAGGAGGACTACAAGGCAACATGTAATTTCCTAGCCTTGAAACATATGTGGCTATAGAGCAATCTTCTAAAGCAGTGGAAGAAAACTCGTCACTCCAATAGCTTCACTCTACATTCTCTTGTTGCAATATGGTAGAAAATTACTACATCAGAAGTAAAATAAATACTACTATTCAGCAAAAAACATATATGGTATGGACAGGACACCTAAAAATGTTAAAACCTTTAAAAATGCTCTAGAAAAAGTACTAAAAAATACATAGCAGGGAATAATAATTAGCAAAGAGAATAATAATGTGATAGAATGGAATTACTACACTTACAGCCAGCTATGTTCATAATACTGTATTTCACTGAAACACAGTAAGATATTATGAAGACAGATGTGTGACTTCCAAAAACTAATTGGGGCAGAATATTTTTTTTAAAAAATGTTACTTTAAGACCTACAGTGTCAAGGGAGAAAACTCATCAAGTCACCATAGTAACAACAAATATCTAAACATCACACTGAAAAACTATTTGTGCTCTTCAAGGGTGGGGTGAAAGGAAGCTCCCTGGGAAATAGCCATCTATCCTTTTAAATCAATCCAGGCAAGAGATTTCTTACCCACCTAAGAGATAACGTATTACAACCCAAGCAGCTAGAAAAGAAGGAGACGAACAGAAGGTAAACCGCTGTGGAGATATTAAAACAGAGTGGTTGCAGTCAGCAATGCTCCATACATGGCAGGCATGCAAACACAGTCTAATATAATAAAAATGTTTGGTGAAAGAAATAAGTGGGACAGAAGGAGTAAACACACAGTTTTTGAAAAGGCAGTTTCTTTTACCAGCAGTAGCTGATTCTTTTTTTTTTTTTTTTAATTTATCTCATATTAGCATCCAGTGAAGTTTCAAACTGAAATGAACCCTATTCCAAACTATCTCACACAACTACTGATACTTGGTGAACTGTTTTCCTCATTTAACAACAATGGGAAGCAGTAGCCAACACCCCATGGGCCTCTGACCATAAGGGCCCCTGGGGCAAAAATTGCTTCTGCTTTTGAATGTGAATGAGCTGTAGTGGATTATTGACTCAGTTTAAGGATAAGTGAGAAGTTATCAGAACTGGATTTGTGAAAGGAGCTTGAAATTAATTAAGATTATACCACCTTGATCCCTCTATCTGAAAAAAAAAAAAAAGAGGTAATAACAGGCTTTCTTGGATTTAATGGATGTATAACTAACTGCTGCTAATGAATTTGAGTAACATGAAACAGGCTTGAATAGAACAGGTCAAAAAAATTCTTATATGTAGGGAAATACTTTGTGCAACGTGACAAAAAGAGTAGAATATGTTAAAGCACATGGCTGCATAGAAGCAGAAAGAATATTTAAGGACAGAAAATAACATAAAGTAGATTTTAAACAGAAAGCTTATAGTTCCCATTGTTTGCAAAGCTAAAAGAAAACTGGCAAATGTCCAAGTTTTACTGGCCACATTGGCCTTGTGGCAGGTACAGAATAAGAGATTCTGTTTAAGAACTTTCTCAGTAGCTATTTACAAGTAAAAATAGTGCTATATGTTATTTCTTCATTTGGTATCTTTCTTCCTCCTTCATGAACTTACTAACTTCCTCCTTTGTGAATCTGAGCAAGGAACATTGGAGAATGAGGCCCAGAAACTCTACTGGACAGGGAGATGAATTTGCTACAAATAGCAAATCAAACAAACAAACTAGCTTGTTGCAAAAAGGAAGTAGTACAGAAAAATAATTTGTGCATGCCTCCTTCACAACCCACAGTGCAATTTGAGGCAAATGTAATGTAATGTGAACTAAAACATCAATGAATGACAAAGTAGGGATTACACAAACTTGGCTATTTCGTATTTCATAGGAGTATATGTGGATACAAACACGGTGCATTTACACACATAAAATTTGAAAGCAGTGTAGCTCCTTAAAAATGTATGCTTATCGCCTTCACTCACTAGTATGTTTTAATCAGATTGACCTACAGCATACAATAAGATATTTTCCATTAGGAAACATTTAAGATCTTATCCATTTCATCTAAAACCTAAAAAAAGTTCTTCCCATCATTTTAAGCTGATTACTAACAGATTAAGGATGACTTGTCTAATACAATTCCTATCAAAACCGTTCTAGGTCAAGAATCTAATACGAGCTCTGAGAAAACAACCATGACATCTTAAATGTTGACTTTAAAAGAGTTACTTAATTTGACCTTTTTCATGTTCTTATATTCCTCCTAATAATTCAGTGTTGTCATTATTTAAACATTTTTTTAAGGACAACTTTTTATTTTAAATTCATTAGGAAAGGATTACAGTTTTCAGCAATGTTATATAGTATCTTTGCTTCAGTTTAATTTTACAGGTTCTGGACTTGGGCCCATCTGCACATGCACTGATTAATATTCCTGTCCATTTTGACTCTGATTCTTGAAGTAATCTTAGTAATGAACTTAACCTAAATTCCTATTTAATAAGCAAATAATTTCTATTTAATAAACAGATTGAAACATCTAACCTAACAAGAGGACATTTGATTTCTAACGCGGATATCTAAGATGGAAGTAAACAACCCATTAGCAACTGTCTTTCACATCCGTTTGCTGTGCTCACCCATTAACACTGGCTTCAAATTAGAGGCAAAACAGTTTTCAAAAAAATCAAGCAGTAACTCTGCCTATATCATCAACAAACTCTACAATGGTGCACTTAGAGATCCATTCCTCAGCTCACTTTCAGCACTACTCATTGTACATGTAAACATAAAGATATTGTACAAGAGTGAGTAAAACCAAGATGTTTCTATTTTGTGACAGGTAAGTCTAATCTCTTATACAGCCAAAGCCCAGGGTTATGATTCTTTTCCTTTCTTTTTTTTTTTTTTTTAAAAAAAAGATAGAATTCACACAATTCAAAACAAGCATTGAGATTTGGAATGTACTAAAAACTTTTACCAGGCAACAATGATGCTGAGGAACTGTCTATAAAATCAGAACTCATATATCTGAAGTATTCTATTTGCTCGTGCTGCAAAAAATCCAAACCAGTTCCTCCTGAAAAGTCCATTCATGTAATCTTTCTACACTTTACAGCATTTACAACTATCTACACTTTACAGAATTTAAAATTAGGTATTTCTTCTACACTGACATTCATGCAAAATTTCAGTTCATCAAACATGCACATGCAATCAAAAAAGCAAATATTTCATGCCTCTACTCTTGCCTAAATGATACTTTATGATTGATTTCAATTTGAGATTCCTATACCTAATCATGTATTCTGAAAAAACGTAGACACATTATCTCCACTGCTTTGTGATTTAAGAAAAAAGAGCATACTTGAAAACTTACCTGAATAGAAATGCTTCCTTGAACTATATTTATAGATATAAATATTTGCTAACTTTCAGTTAACAATTTTAACATAAGGTATAGAACAAAATTTCCAACTTTATGTCAATACTCAGTTGGTTAACCCTGTCAAAATCAATAAAGTTCATTTGGATTGACTCCAGGAGAGTAGGATTTCCTCTCTGGAGATGTTCAAGGCCAGGTTGGACGGAGCCTTGAGTAGCCTGCTCTAGTTGAGAGGCGTCCCTGCCCATGACAGGGAGGTTGGATTAGATGATCTCTGAGGTCCCTTCCAGCCTATGCCATTCTATGATTCTATGATTCTCAAATTTACCAAATGGATATATTGCCAGTTTTCAGCATAAACTAATCAGAAATTACTATTAATTGTAACATAAGTTTTCGTCTGCAGCAAAATATTTGTGATACTGTAGTGGGAAAAGCTGAAATATGATTTACCTTTTCCTTGGCTCATGAAATAGCACAAAATTGTATTTCAAAAGTTCTAGCTTTAGCAGCTGATGTTTGTGTCTATTGTGTTGGACATATGTAAATATTACTGAGAGCATCAGCTTGCTATGATTTCCTCTGCAAGCTTTCCCAAGTATTACAACTTGAAAAAAAAAAAATCTATTTTCTAGACAAATTTTTTTTCCTCAGCTCTTAATTTTAAATTTTCTTAAAATTAAGCTGATCTCAGATTCTTACATGTGGGTTTTGGTTGTTTCTAATGACAGGTATAGATGTTTAGAAAAGAAACTTGCTTATCAATGTAATTTCTCCCATCTTTCAAAGTATTGTTTTAAGATACTTAAGTTATGAAAAAACAGTAGCAAATGCAGAACTTAATCAAATATGACCAGCCCACAGGGGAGATTAGAAAAAAATTCTGAGTTGCAGAATAAAAAGTGAAAAATTTAAAGTTGTGTATAAAATGCGTTGCTATGCTAATGCTAAATTTTCCCATGTAACAATAGCAGCATAATATTCAAAGTAAAGAATACTATATCTTGTTTCCTTATAAATAATGCTAGGCTTCTTGGAGTCAGCCTCCGTTTTACCTTCTTCAGGTTATTGATAAAGCTTTTTTAGTCTGAATTGGTAACTTGTGAGTACACAAGCTTTCTGTTCCTTAGTAAACTCATTCAATGCATGTATTTCAGAACTGCTCATTCACTGTGTCTCCGATACGAAAAAGGCAGTGTCACCTACATTTTCACATTTGACTGTTCAAGGTGTAAGAACATAAATGAAAATTAGGTCCTTAACTTTCTTCTTCTGTATGTGGATGCTGACCTAAGTGTGATTTTCAATTCAGTTTCCTAAAAATCAATCAGGGAGGAGCTGAGCACATACTGTTACAGCTGAGTTTAGGTAGAAGATCTAGGAAATATGATGGTTTGTTTATGAGACTATCTAGATTTAGGTCCCAAATTTGAGAAAAGAACAAAAATAAATTACCATCAACACGGTTAGCTAGAGTTAGTAGTGAAGAAGCATTGTTTCATGACATAATTGAGTTACTACAAAAACAGGTCTAGTGGGACAGACTTTACCTTTCTCTCTAGCTTTAAACCCACTTTTAAGCCTTGTGCAGCTTTGGTTCTGGCTTTGGCTAGTCAAGAACTGCTGTAACTTATGGCAGAGTGTCACAAAACCTTGCTGAGGTTATGACACTGTTTAAAGAATGTAAAGGACAGGAGCAGCTCTGACTGCTTCCCTCTATTTTATAATTACAGTCAGGACCATCTTTACCATGTTGGTAAAAAGTCATTCTTATCAGTTTTCAAAAACTGTTTAAATAACATTAAAGCCACACAACACTGTTAGTTCATTTAACTAACACAGCTCAAATGAACATTGAAAGGAAAAGATAATCAGATATTAATATATCAGGGTGCATCTTTTTTCAGAACTAAGTCTCAAAAATGAAGGAAATCACAGAAGCAGAAAAAGTTCAGAGAAAGCAGACAAGAATAATCGAATGCATACAACAGCTTTTGCATAAGGATCAGCTAAGGAAATTCTGGCCTAGGAAGTCCTTGAGTCAGAAATTATTGCTAGGCGAGAATTTGAGAAACTATGATCAGATGACTCCTCCAGTGTAAGATCTTTCCCAAGAATCTGAGCTGAATGGACCTGTTCCATCATTCAGTATTCAGTATTCCTACATTCCTATGACCAACGGATGTGACTCAGAAAGAAAAAGTATAGAAGCAAGCAAACAAATAATATTTCACAGTTGTCACCATTACTTATCCATACATTAGACAGACGCTTCCATTTACAGAAAAATTCATTCTTTATTCCTTCCAGTTCTGAGTGTATGTGTGTATGTGCTTGTGTACGTACGCATATGTTGTGTGGGTGTCTATGTGTATGCACACACATATATATCTACGCATATGCTAGCTGGTTTTGACTGTAGTTGCATCACATAAACTTACTCTGGAATAATAGTTTTTATTAATAAAAATAATAATATTGCAATTTATTTTAATTTCCTGTCATTCAAAGAGATTAATATAATCTATTTTCATGACACCTATCTCGATGAATAAAATTTTGATCAATTAGATTTTGATTAGAAAGGGATGACTAGAGGAGCTACCACTAAAAAAGAGAGAACAAAATACCCAGCAACACTGCCCCAGAGAACTGTGAACAAACCGCAAACCGGAGGGCAGCACTGCTTGGTGGTATTTTCAGTGCCTTTGTGATTGTAGCCATAAACACTTGTGAGCTTTTACCATAAACACTGAAGAACTACATCTTTGGTACTTCTGTTCTCTTGCAAGGGCATTCTCTAGCACGTTCTACCCCACAATTTTCTGAAATCCTTGCAAGTGTTAAGTCAGAGTGTATCTTTAGGGTTGCTCTATGTAAGGACTATGAGATAGTTCCCAATAAGTTAAAAATAAGTATGATAAATAAAAGTTCCTGAAAATAACACACAGATCAAACAAAAGAATGAATGTCAGGCAGCAAAACATACATACCTTCCGTACAGTGGAGTGTGAATATATGACATGGTTTTGTCCTGGACATAAATGTGACAAATAAACTGCTGCTGAACCTTAAGTCTGATCATACTTTCATATAAACAGGCCTATACACGAACAGGGGAAAAAAAAAGATCAAGGCTGGTGAGAAAGTGTATATAAAAAGCTCACATTACAATTGAGCAAAGTACAAAGAGGTAGATACTTCAGAGATGTTTCAGACAAGCATCAAAAAAAGAAAATTTTGAGTGCTTACACTGAATCCTGAATCATTTTTGCAGCAGTAATTAATTGGACATCTTAGTTCCCGGGCTTTATGGCAGTTCCTGAGTTATTTCCAAATTGCAGCACATACATCTATGCTTAAATTCCACTGCTTTGAATTTATCTTTTTCAAGTTCTGTTTTAGAAATGTGGCTGACCTGGCAGCTCCTGCCTGCTTGATGTTACTAAGCTTTAATTCTGAATAGCCATTAAAATTCTGCTTGCTCTACAGTCCCTCACCTCACTGCCACAGGCTCACAGAGAATGATTGTGGAGGGAAACTCTGTCTGAACAGCTAAAATCCAGGAACAACCCAGCTGGATTTCAAGTCTCCATTTATATCAGCAAGTGTATTTTCCTACAGTGAGAGTAGCAAATGGCATATGCACACACAAATAAATGCAGTTGAAATTGATGCTACAAAATAACATAATAACATTTTGGACTTACATGATACCTAATCATCAAAGCATTTTATATACAGTATTTAATCCTCAGGTTACTTCTTCTAAAGGTATCATCTTCCACATGTTTCATACACATAGAACCTTCGTGGAGGTTAAGCAATGGATTTTCAAAGAACTACGTTTACATTTGTGCAGCACTTTTAAAAACCAACCTTATCTGGCTTACTAAGGGTCACAATGCAAGAGAGCTTTAAAAACAGAAGATCCTTGGTCTAAATCCAAATCAGTCAAGTAAAAAGTGTGTCTATGAGCATTACATATTGGGCACCTTTTAAGAAACTGATAACAAAAATTACCCAGAACTGAAAGACAGCTCTCTTTGCATAGGCCAATGGAAGCAGCAGTTAAAGCAAAAAAAAAAAAAATCATATTTCTGTAGTGAAACCAAATGTTTGCGTAGTAAAAACGATTAGGTGAAAAAGAAATATAGGCACATTCCACTTAGATAAACTAAAATCAAGAACAGACACTACATTTACTTCTCAAGAAATAAAAAAACAGCCCATTTGCCTCAGTGTTGAACCACCAGAAGAGAGAAAACGGAACAAGTAAGAAGAGGATTACTCCAGTTCCCTCAAGCTAGAAGATCTGGACATCGATGAAATGCCTAATCCCCCTGTCTAACTCTAAGGAATGCTAGCTGGAACACGCTGAAAATATATATAACTAAGAGATCTGCCTGGGTTTTATATTTGGGTGGACTTTCCTCACACATCCATGGTGTTAGAAGAGAAATTAGCATTTGGAAAACCATCAGCCCTTGACTCAAGGGCATCTATCAATAAGCACATAATTGTCTTCATGTCAATTGAGCCTAAAGCAACAAAGGAAGTCTTAATTTATAAAATGACTTGTTAATCAATTCTTTACCAAAGAAGAGAACTGTAAGCTTCTGAAAACTGAATGTTCATTTTGAACTGTCTGTGATCTTGAACTTCTGGACACTCCTGTTTATGAGCTTTGAAAGGGGAGGTTAAAATTATTCTTCTAAATCCTTACACTTTAAAAGGACAAATTAACCCGCACATATGTACCTCCTTGGTCTTCCATGAGCCCCAGTGCTTCCAGGACACACTGCAGAAGTGCTGATGCCTCTGCTCACAGGTGCCCAGCAAAAGAGCAACTTATTGGGTAGACTTTACTTGCGAGAAGTAAACAGAAGACCCAGGCAATGAAAGCTTATTTTATTTCATGGAAAAATCAAAAGATTCTAATTTCTACCCCAAATGAAAAAAGAAGCCCCAGTCAAAGTCTTAAAAACGATTAGATAAAAAATTACATTTTTCCATCCCCTGGCCTTTGTAAGTTTCAGAATTTTATATGAAAACTTTTCCATTTGGAGTTATTGATCTGATGTTCACTGCAAATCAGAGACCTTTTGCAACCTTTTAAAACTTGGGTTTAAAAAGAAGATTTTTATTTGCACACAAATTTACAGTTTATTTACACTTCTATATTCCTCTCACAGGATATTACAGTTATAAATAGTCTAACAGGGAAAGCTGACTTAGCTAGATTGGTTGCTCTGTAAATCATTTTTTTTTAATCATCATTTCAAGAAAACAGAGTACTGTAACTCAGAAAGAGTGTTCAAATGATAACACTAAGGACTTGCAATGGTCAAATGTTACTTTCAACTTTATTTCCACATCTAGTCAAAATTCATCCTCCTTTCCGAACATTTTCCTCATTATTACCATTTTCAAATAAAGAGGATGCTCTGACTTTTCCATACTGTTTGCAAAAGCAATCTGTCTATAGTCAGGACTGAAGTTTACACAAAGACAAAACTCCTTCATGAGGGAGAGGGGGGTGAATGTTATTCTACTGTTATTCTATGTTACTCTACCTTTACTCACTTTTCTGGAATGTTTTGAAGGGTGACCTTGAGATAGTTCAATGATAATCATTGTTTGTTCAGTAGACCAAGCTGGTTACCAAGATCCCCTGTTTTGATTTATGTATTTCAGAACCATAGAGAGTTATTCACATATGGTGGTATGATATATTTAGCACTGTGTTTATGTAATACATTTTTACGCATGTAGGATGCTATATATAATAGGTAATAGCCCACTGCTTCAAAATAGTGTATGAAAACAATCTATGGGAAAGTGCACAACATTAGAAAGCTGTAGTTGGTACCTTTACTACGTGATTAGAGCACATTGAGTCGTCTTATGCATTATGTGCGATTTACTTACTTCATCTCTGATCATAGTCTCAGTCCATGTGACCTCAAGTGATTTATTTGTAGGAACCACTTAAACGACAACTGCTTGTGCTCACATGTTCATTAATATTGGAAGCACAACTGGCTACATGAAATTGAAAGTGTAAAATGGACAACTGTAATTTCTAGGTGAATTTGGTACAATAAATTAACATGCAAAGAATTTGCAGTAAGCTGCTTTTATGAAAAAATCAATAAACACTTGTAATAAAAATGGTAATAAGCATGTTAGTTCAGTAAATAATGAAAAAAGTAAATGTTTTATTGGACTAATTAAGAAAAGCTTTATAGGATCAAATGTTCTCATCAAAATTAAAGAAATTCCTTTTTGAAAGAGTCATGAAAATAATTTCAGTTTTCTTACTCAACTCAGTAAACTACTGGAAACTCATTGAACAGCAGTTCTTCCATAGGCTTTTTACGGTTCTTTTAAATGCAATTTTCATTTGTTTGAGTTGTAAGCTGTAGTGTCTCAAAATAAAAAAAAAAATCCTCACCTAAAATCCCGTATGAGTACAGATATTCTATATTGTGCTTGGTAAATGAGATGTATCCGAAAAGAAATATCTCAGATTTCCAAAAAATCTTTTCTAGCTTAAAGGAGCTTTTCTCCACTAGATAAAAGTTTGTTGCCTAGATCAGTGCCCAGCTATGACTTCAGATATACGTTCAGCATGGAGAAAACACATAAAGGAGCGCAAGTTTGCCTGTTTTATTGAATGGAGTTGGAATTACATCTCTGCTTTCCCTTAAATATGTGCTTAACTTGTTTTGCCGAATCAAGGTAGCAACAGTTATCCTTGGAAGGTGTCTTACCTGCTCCCAATTAGTTTAATAGCAACTGTGAAGAACTCAAAATATTCTGAGAAAACATTTACCCTGTCACTTTTCTAGTTCACATTTAGCTGTTAATGACGAAGTATATTTCAGTACATTCACAGTTTCAAAAGATTCTCTTTTAATTAGCCTTACTCAAAAGAATTTGTGACTGATAGAAATAACCATAGTTTCAACTTCTTTTCATCATGAAGCCTGAACTTTGTGTTTCTTGTCCAGAAGACTGATTGTTTATGACACAGCCTGTCCTAATGCCTTCTAAAAGCATTAAGTTTCTTCTGACATGTAAGAAAACTAAAGTGCTAAACCGGACAACCTGTAAGATGTAGATGTCTTTGAAGAGGTGGAAGTTCTGCTCAGGTGGAAGTTCAGATTACTGCTTCTTACTTACATGAGGAAACAAAACTTTTCGAATTTATATTTTCTCTTTTTAAGTTTTAATTTAATTTTATCAGCTGACTTTTATTTTTATGCTGGAGCAAGGACGAACTTCATTCTTACCTGGATGGGCTAAATAAAAGAGGTAAAGGAGAATGCAGTGGTTTACATGAAGAAGCAAAACCAAATCCCAAACCTTGTTTCTATCACCTTATCACGTACAATTCCCATTCTCCCAAATTCCTGAGCTGTTTTGTGCACTAGGCACATATTAGCTATACATTTAATCCTCTATTTAATACAGCTGCGGGCAATGAGATGCAGTTTTTATGCCTTGATAAAATTTACAACTAATCATAAGCTAGTTTTCCCTCTGAAATGTGGGTGCTTGGCAACATAGCATCTGACTGTAAATCCGTGCAGCTATTAGTTCACCAGTCAAACCAGTGGAAGAAGGAACTGAGAGCATGCAACTGGCTTTAAAGTATCTCATAGCACTTCCTTTTGCTGCTGTAAAAGGAACAATCAAAAAAAGGCATAACTAGAAAATCTAGCTGTAAGACTGACCTTCAGGTATGTTTCTGGTTGCTGTGTAGAGTATCAGCCATATGGGAGACCCCAGTTGCCTAAAGAGGAGGACAGGCCTGTGCAGAGGAACCACAGGGACAGAGAAATGGCTGTACCAGCTTCATGCTAGATATGTACACCGTGCCCTTCCAACAAAACTCAAGATGTGACCACAAGAAAGAACTGCTCTATTAAAGCTAATTAAATCTTGGTTGAAAATGTCAAGTATTGCTAACTTGAGCCTCTTAGGTGGTTTAGCCAAAAGAAAGCAGAACCCACAATAACAACAGAAACCCCTTATATTTTATTTTTATGAAACAGGCATTTTCTACTGCAGCAAATATTCAAGGGGTTGTACAGCCAACAAAGGAGAATGTATTTCAGTGCAGTCTAGTCTGCAAGGAATATAAATTAGGTTTCTATAGCTTTGAGTCTTGAGATCACATATTCAAAATCTGTAACATTTTTTATTTTGCCCAGAGTGTTATTGTCTAATTGTCTACAATGTCCCCCCAAATTAATACCAAAATATCATTATAGTCCTTTGTAATCAACTTTGCTTTCATTTTGATTAGCTTCATTCTGGGCCCAATCCATGGCCATTTAGTTTAATGAGAGTTGGAATGGGCTCATAATTTGCCAGCTGTAATTTTCTAAGTGTTGCTTTTTCCAAAATATTCTGGTTTTCTTCTCATAGGGAAATATATGCTTTTAATCAACACCATGTTTTCTCTAAATCATGTACTAAGTGCCATTATATTTCAGCAATTATGAATCCAAATGGTTTAAAACACTGTCATTCTTTCCACAGACTTGTTTAAAAATAGAAAGAAAAGCATCTCTCCATAGAGTTACATTTTTGCATAGGATAGTTAGCACAATTAAGTATTTTTAAAGAAAGACATAGCAAACATCATTTTTCTTTGCTTCTTGGTAAAACACTGAAAACACACATGCACATTCAGGAGCCACTAGCCATTATAGGACTGTAAAATCTATAAATTCAGTTTACAAAATTTAAAAATATCTTTCTGTTTTTCCCATGTATCATTTTTAAATCACATTCACCTTAATGTTCTAATTATGGCTATATTTAGATGAAGCTGGTAACCACATTACTTAGACTGATACAAGTGCCTCTTCTATTGTTACATAATTTTTATTAATCAGTACATTTCATACTGTATTATTCAATCTGTAGGATGAGCTGGGAGAATTATGACTAGAAAATTATGTGAGACAGTTTACTTCAACGTTTTTTCTTCCCTAATATAGTAGCTTATTAATGTAAAAGGAGTTTAGGTGCTGTTATTAAAAGTTAATCACATCACCTGCTAAGATATTTTTCTTTTTTTTCCCCAAAATACATCAACCTCAGTATTTCATATGTGGACAAGGTAACTTGTCCTTCTTTTAAAAGTGACTTGGTATCTTTTGCAGTCTTAAAGTATTGAATTGTTCACACAAATCTTCACCTTCTTTATTTGTTTAATTTAGTAGATTCACAGATTCTTTTTTGCATAATGCTAGTAGTCAGTGTACTAAATTACTTTCCCACATATTTTTAAATTTTGGCTTAGTTTTAAGCTCTCCAACCTGCTGAAAGAATCTTTATTAACACGGTTGTAACAGATGTAAACACAACAGATTGGAAGTCTGTGGAGAGGATCCCATGCTTGAGTAGGTTTTCTGGCAGGACTTGTGACCTTGTCAGGGACCCATGCTGGAGCAGTTCATTCCTGAAGGACTTGTCCTGTGTGAAATGGACACACGCTGGAGCAGTTCATGAAGAAATGAAGCCTATGGGAAGGATCCATGTTGGACAGAAAGACTCTCCCATGGGTGAGACCCCATACTGGAGGAGGGGAAGAGTGTGAGGAGGAAGGAGTGGCAGAGATGTGTAATGAACTGATCTCAAGCCCCATTCCCCACCCCCTCCCCCTGTGCCACTTGGAGGGGAGAAGACAGAGGAATTGAGAGCAAAGTTGAGCCAGGGAAGAAGGGAGAAGTGAGAGGAAGGTATTTTTAGATTTCTTCTCATTTCTCATTATTCTACTCTGTTTGATTGACAATAAATTAAATTCATTTTCCAAAGTTGGGTCTGTTTTGCCCATGAAGGTAGTTGGTAAGTGATCTTCCTGTCCTTATCTCAACCCACAAGCTTTTCATAGTACTTTCTCTCCCTGTCCTGTTGAGAAGAGGGAGTGAAAGAGTGGCTTGGTGGGCACCTGGTAGCCAGCCAAGGTCAATCCACCACATCCGCTTTGTATTTCTTTGTTTCTTTAAAGGTGATCTAAAGAAATTTAAGGAAATATAGTCATGTCCAAAGACTCTACCCAGAAATACTGAAGACCATAACTGAATATATATATATGTGTATATATATTCCGAAACATGTGTATGTTTGTATATATATCATCCAGAATGCATTTTAGAATGCCTGAAGGTACAGCTATCAGCTGATTTACAAACTGGAGAAATTCCTCCTATTCTTTTTTTAGCTGCACAGGCATATGGGTTTGGGAAGAGGAAAGAAGATTGGTTTCCTTGAACTACAACTAGTCTGGGGAGTATTCCTCTTTGCTATTGAAACATATGTAGCAGTTAACTTCACAAGTACTAGAACATAGAATCATAGAATTCTTTAGGTTGGAAGAAAACTTGAAGATCACAGAGTACAACCATAAACCCAACACTGCCAAGTTCACCACTAAACCATGTCCCTAAGCACCACATCTACACATCTTTTAAATATCTCCAGGGATGGTGACTCAACCACTTCCCTGGGCAACCTGTTGAAAAGCTTGACAACCCTTTCATTGAAGAAATTGTTCTTAATAGCCAGTCTAAATCTCCCCTGGTGCAACTTGAGGCCATTTCCTCTTGTCCTATCACTTGTTACTTGCAGGAAGAGACCAATCCCCACCTTGCTACAATCTCCTTTCAGGTAGTTTTAGAGACTGATAAGGTCTCTCCTGAGCCTCTTTTTGTCCAGGTTAAACAACTTCAGTTCCCTCAGCCACTCCTCATAAGACTTGTGCTCTAGACCCTTCACCAGCTTCATTGGCCTTCTTTGGACACAGATGTTTTGTTTACTAGTTTGTTTTCATTTTATTTTATTTATTTACATTAATTAATAAAGCAAGGAAGAAACCAGTTTGTTGAGAGCTTTCTTCCAACCCTTTCCAATGGTTTGAAGGATTTGTACCCTACATTTCTCTCTAGATCAGCAAGCTGGCAGAAGAAACCATAGCTATAATATAATGCAAATGTCCTCAAAGTTTAGTTTTAGTTTAGTACTAAAACAGGAAGACGTAACCTCATTTCTGCTAGCTGGAATATTCTCCTAATTTGATTTTCGTAGTATGTAGGAGCTTAGTAAGTAGGGGTAGCAAATTGTGTCATAAATTGGGTATTTAACATCCAGAATTCAATGCAATTTTTTCCATCCTTTCCAGCTGAGGAGGAGATACCTTCCCAGTTCTTGGTCCTGATGAATGAAAAGTCTACGACCGGCGCAGCTGACTGGAAGTAAAGGTGAATGCAAACATTTCATTTGCTACCCAGTATACCACTGTCTCCGAGTGACATTGACCTCATGTTATTTCCACTGAGTAGCTAAATTTTTTATTACCACTACCCAGATACACTGGCTCACATTTCTCCAAGATGAATCTTTTTTTTTTTTGATCTTTTCTGCCAGTACCCTAACTGGTCGTCACAGCATTTCTCCATGGGGGACAGCAAGGCAAATTTAACCAGAATTATGTTAATTCTGTTCTAGTTCATCAATAACAGTGTTTGCATTGATCCTTAAAGCACTTGTAAAATGCATTATCTATGCTAGTGAATGTGTAAATATTATAGGCACTTCCAGCTCTCAGTTTCTCAAACATTTTAAAAAATATTTTCTCACTGAAAACAAGCTAGAAAACGCGTTATCTTCTGAGTTACTGGGCTTAAACGTGGGAATGGGGCAAACGTATGCCTAGGAAACACTTAGGAATGGAATGTATCAATAACAGAGCTGCCGCTTCCTGCAGGAATGGACATGCAGCTGGACAGTGGGCTGCTGTTGTACGACTAGCATCAGCTGCTATTGTACTACTAGCATCAGCTTCCAGCTTGTGATAAATAAAATCACCCCTCACAGGCAGGATATGTCAACTTCTTATCACATTAATTTTGTACATTGTACCTACAAAAACTCTATGCAGCCAAGCGAGCTGGGATTATCACCTATCATTGAGTACAAAGACAGACACACAGTAACTGTTTCTTCCTTACTTAAACCTATTGCTTCTCATTATTAGTTCAGTTTTGCCTTTAGATGAGATTTTCACTTTCTTTGACTACCAAGTCATCATACATAGAATTAGGGAAGCTATCTGGCTCATTGTAAGACTGGGATCATTATGCATGGCTGTTACTCACATATGCTTAAAAATCTGAGTTTTTCCACAGTAATCTAACTTCATTTGAACTTCTGAAGGTGGCCTACGATTATTATTCTTCTCTACCCTAGAAAACTTGAGGCACAAATGGCAGCAATTGCTCATTTTCTGTAACGTGTAACCAAAATATTTAACCAATATGCATTTTACCATCAAATGTTAATCTCAAGAGTATTAATCTCCTGTCTTCTTTTTCTCTCTTGTTATTCATGCAAATTGCAACCATCTATATTGGCATTGCAGTTATGAGTATTTCATGAACCTTCAGTTTTAATCATTAGGTCATAGTCACCAGCATTTAGCAGCATTTTAATGATTGCTATAATTAAATACTTCAGGCATCTGTGTATAATCGCTTTAAGAAAATTAGTATTAATATAATAAATTTTGTATTCATTTGAATAACTCAATTTCACTGAAACATGGACCTAGAAGACAAAAACCATTACCATAAACACCACCTTTCTTCAACTCACCTGCATTGTAAGTCTTGTAACAAACATTGCCATTCCAGACATAGGAGCTTAACACTGTGTCTGTATAAATAACTACGAGTTAAGTCAGAAGTCAGTCATCTCTCTTCAAAGAAATCAGTCCGATTTTCAATAAAACACGAATCATCTACAGGTCCTGTTTCTCAACTGCTATACATTTTCTTTCTCTTTAGGTCTGACCACAGCAGTGCGTCATCATGTTCTGCCTGGCATTTATTTTCTTTAAAATTCTTATGGGAATTTATTACCAATACTCAAGAATCAGTATACTGACACTGAAAAACAAAGAACAAATATTTTAAAGATAAAAAACACCTCTTACTTCCATCTATTTGCCATAAAAGATTATGTCAAGTAGAGGAAAGGGGTGGAAACGAAAGGGGCAGAAAGGAGAGGGACAGAAAGGAAAGGGGCGGAAAGGGGCGGAAAGGAAAGGAAAGGGGCGGAAAGGAAAGGAAAGGAAAGGAAAGGAAAGGAAAGGAAAGGAAAGGAAAGGAAAGGAAAGGAAAGGAAAGGAAAGGAAAGGAAAGGAAAGGAAAGGAAAGGAAAGGAAAGGAAAGGAAAGGAAAGGAAAGGAAAGGAAAGGAAAGGAAAGGAAAGGAAAAGATTTTTTTATTTCTTAGTATGTACATTATATATTTGACCTGACAGGAGGTATTGCACTGCACAATACCACATCAGATCAGTCATACCAGGATATGTCTAACAGAAGTAACAGTACTCAAAGAAGTTTGACATGTTTAAAGTGATGTACTACAATGGGCCAGATCATGTGAAAGGTATATACAGCTGTCCTCTAAATCTGCATCGTTAATTATTTTTTTTTCTTCTTTAGTTAAAAAAGATTCTTTTACATGACTAATTAGGAGAGCAAAAAGGAAGATATGTTAAACAATGTTTCACCTGTTAAGTGGTAGATGTCTCTATTTTTAAAGCAGGTCTGGGTTCTAATTTTTAACTAAATTACATAGAGCACACCTCTCTTTCATAACTCTTTTCCCAGACTATTTTAGTGGAAAAGAGTTCTCTTTCTTTTATCTGTAGTGTGAACATTTCAGAGATTATCATAGTCTTATTCTGACTTAGATTAATTCAATTTAATTTAAACACTTGACAAAAACATTTAAGTTTGGAGCTTGGTCACTTTAGGATTCCTCTGTAGTCAAAGAGAAGGAAATGCCTCCACATACGAAGGCTAAAGCTATATGCCATATTGATGCCTAAATAAGATCTCGTTGTAACTTTAAGAATTCCAGATTACTACTTGAAATTACTGTAATATGTTAATATATATTTGGCATTATTGGTGATAATACATAACATCTTCATCAAGCAAAAGTTATAATAAAATATCCTTTTCTACCATAGACAGATACAGGAATATTTGCAAGAAATCATTTTGTAACCAATACACTGGAAAGAAGGAAGGAAGGAAGGAAATGACAAGTACTTTCAAAGAACAAGCTAATAGGAAAAAAAAAAGTTATTAATATTACAGCGGGAGCCTCTTCAGGACATTCCAAAATATTATGCTCAACCATTTAATGTTGAAATTATTATATTTAAGTCAACTTCAAACATCTCCTCTCTTAAAAGAAAATGAGTCATTAACAATGCCAACAGATTCCTACTGTCAGATTCAACTAAATTAAAGTGCTAAGAAGATAGCATACATATTGATGAGAATAGTTTATATGTAGAAGGATGCTATTAATTCCTGATAAAATGAAAGTAGATGTACAAATTTTTTATGACATATTGAATAAAGAGTTAAATTTAAGATAGTGAAAATAGGCAGATAAACAAAAAAAAGAGAAAAAGAAAAAGAAACATAGAAAACATCTTCTTTCCTAAGTCACTTATACAAAAGCCATTCATATCACCTATTTATTACAACCTTCTTCCTTATCAGACACCTGAGACAAACAGCAGTACACTAAGATTCAGAAGACACTGCCAGATAGCAAGATACAACTGTTGTCTTTGTGGATATAGGCTGTAAGCACTAACATACTGATTTTGGTTTTTTCCTTTTATTTTTCCATTCAGCACAGACCAAAGACTTTCCAAAACACTGTGGTGAGAGCATAGCCTTTAATACGCGTGAGACATTTGTTGCTGATGCCTCTCCTGCAGATGGTGTTTTTCATCACACTGTAAAAGCTCCATCCTCTAATCCTATCCTTGTGTAAATGATCCTCTCCTTCCAGGTATTCCCTCAAAGCATGCACATACCTTACCTCAGAAAGTGACTATAAAATAAGTGCAATTAACTAGTAAAATTCAGCAGCCTAAATCGTAAGATTACTGCAATGCAGGTTTGAAGATCCATGTTCAAAAGCAGGATCTGTAATATCTATGTTATTCCTTATGAAATTTTGTCTGCCTTGCCCTGGCTGCATCCCTTAGTGAAGGCACAATAACCTTCCCAACACTCTATTCCAGAATTTCACTATTCTTGTAGGAAGAATACAGAGCAATTGTCCGAGCAACCAGAGATCAGGTTAGGAAAGCTAAAGCCCTGATAGAGTTAAATCTGGCCAGTGACATCAAGGGCAACAAGAAAAACTTCTGTAGATATGTCAGTGATAAAAAGAGATCTAGGGAAAATGGAGGCCCTCTCCAGAAGGAAACGGGGGACCTGGCTACCCGGGATATGGAGAAGGCTGAGCTTCTCAATGACTTCTTTGCATCAGTCTTCACTGGCAAGAGTTCCAGCTGCACAGCCCAAGTCTCAGAAGGCAAAGGCAGGGACTGGGAGAATGAAAAACTGCCCACTGTAGGAGAAGATCAGGTTCAAGACCATCTAAAGAACCTGAAGGTGGAAAAGTCCATGGGACCTGATGAGGTGCATTCACGGGTCCTGAGGGAACTGGCAGATGAAGTTGCTAAGCCACTATCCATCATATTTCAGAAGCTGTGGCAATCTGGTGAAGTTCCCAATGACTGGAAAAGGGGAAACATAGCCCCCATCTTTAAAAAGGGAAAAAAAGAAGACCAGGGAACTACAGGCCAGTCTGTCTGTCCTGGTTTTAGCTGGGACAGAGTTAGCTCTTCTTTTTAGCAGCTAGAAGAGCTCCAAGTTTTGGTTCTACTCAGAGGCTTGCTCTGAGAAGAATGTTAATAGCAAGCTGATGTTTGTAGCTGGCCACGGACTTTTCAGTGTGCCGTGTCCTGGCTGGAGTGCAGAAGCACGGCGGGATAAGGGGGGAGCATAGCCGGGACAAGGAGGCCACAATTCCCCCTGTGATTCGTGGTGGAACTTAAGATTGAGGGCCAAACTGGCCAATTAGTATTCCATATCATGCAGCGTCATGCCCAGTATAAAAGTGAGGGTCAGCCGGACAGAAGGGCTTTTGCGCTTTGACTCTTTCGCCGCTTCTGCTCTTTTGCGCTTCTGCACTTTTGCTCTATTGCCTTTTTTTTTTTTTCCACTCTCTCCCAGTACTCCCACTCTCGGAGTACTATCTCTCTCTCTCTGCCCCTCTCTATTTCGGGGCCTCGTGTTCATCCAGGTTTACAGCTTCAAGATGAGATGGGCTTCGCATACGAGGGGGTGGTGAGCATCTACACTGGGTATTAAATCATCTGTATTAAATTGTTCTTATCTCAACCCACGGGTTTCCCGTTTATCCTTTAATTCTCTCCCTCACCCCTGGAGCTGGGGGAGGGTGAGTGAACGACTGTGTGGGGTTCAGTTGCCGAAGTGTCCTAACCCACAACACAGTCTCACCTCTGTGCCTGGCAAGATCATGGAGCAGATCCTCCTGGCGACTATGCTAAGGCACAAGGAAAATAAGGAGGTGATTGGTGACAGCCAACATGGCTTCACTAAGGGCAAATCCTGTCTGACTAATTTGGTGGCCTTCTATGATGAGGTTACAGCATTGATGGATAAGGGAAGAGCAACTGACATTGTCTACCCGGACTTAGCCAAAGCATTTGATACGGTCCCACATGAGATCCTTGTCTCTAAACTGGAAAGACATGGTTTTGATGGATGGACCACTCAGGGGATAAGGAATTGGCTGGATGGACACACTCAAAGAGTTGTGGTCAACGGTTCAATGTCCAAGTGGAGGCCAGTGATGAGTGGTGTTCCTCAGGGGTCAGTACTGGGGCCAGTGCTATTTAACATCTTTGTTGGAGACATAGACAGTGGGATCGAGTGCACCCTCAACAAGTTTGCAGATGACACCAAGTTGTGTGGTGTTGTGGACATGCTGGAGGGAAGGGATGCCATCCAGAGGGACCTTGACAGGCTGGAGAGGTGGGCCTGTGAGAACCTCATGAAGTTCAACAAGGCCAAGTGCAAGGTCCTGCACGTGGGTCGGGGCAATCCCACGCACAAGTACAGGCTGGGAAGAGAATGGATTGAGAGCAGCCCTGAGGAAAAGGACTTGGGAGTGCTGGTGGATGAGAAGCTCAGCATGAGCCGGCAATGTACACTGGCAGCCCAGAAAGCCAACCTTATCCTGGCCTGCATCAAAAGAAACATGGCCAGCAGGTCGAGGGAGGTGATTCTGCCCCTCTACTCTGCTCTTGTGAGACCCCACTTGGAATACTGCATTCAGCTCTGGAGTCCCCAACACAAGAAGGACATGGAGCTGCTGGAGCAGGTCCAGAGGAGGGCCACGAAGATGATCCGAGGGCTGGAACACCTCTTCTATGAAGAGAGACTGAGAGAGTTGGGGTTGTTCAGCCTGGAGAAGAGAAGGCTCTGGGGTGATATTATTGCAGCCTTCCAGTACTTAAAGGGGACCTACAGGAAAGCTGGAGAGGGACTTTTTACAAGGGCATGTAGTGATAGGACAAGGGCCAATGGATTTAAACTGAAAGGAGATTTGGATTAGATATAAGGAAGAAATTTTTCATTCAGAGGGTGGTGAAGCACTGGAACAGGTTGCCCAGAGAAGTTGTAGATGCCCCATCCCTGGAAGTGTTCAAGGCCAGGTTGGATGAGGCTTTGGGCAACCTGGTGTAGTGGAAGGTTTCCCTGCCCATGGCAGGGGGATTGGAACTAGATGATCTTTGAGGCCCCTTCCAACCCCAACCATTCTATGATTCTATGATTGTATGGTTATGGACACAGAAAATCGACAAGTTCTCTTCTGTTTGCAGCAACCCTTTAGGTAAATTCACATATATTTAGGTACATGACGACTTATTTCCCCTTCGTCCCTTCCGCTAGGGCTTCCCCTTTTTGATCTAAGATGGTCAGTGTTTCTTAATAGGACTTGACTTTTCATCTGCTTATTTTCTTCAGTGTCCTACCCTGGACTAACTCTATTTGAACCACACTCCTCTCAAAGAGCAGTGACAAAAACTGAATAGTATATTGCCCTGAAATCTCATGGGAATGGAGGAGAGGAGGATTACCACAACTGCTTTACAGCATTGCCTTTGTGTTTTGCAACTATATAACTGACTACATTCATCATGATCCTTTAATCCTTTCTACAAAACTAACCAGTTGCTCACAAGCCTGTATTTGCGCACTTCATTATTTCTGAGTAAGTGTTGACCTTATTGGATTTCACCCAAAGATTTAAGATTAATTCCTCTGATTTAAGACCATTTTGAATACCTGTTCTGTCCTCCCAGCATCCTTACAATTCATCCTGACAATTTGATAAGCAGGTTTTCCACTCCATCATCCTTGCTGATAAAAAACTGACCAGAACTGAAGGTAAGACAGATCCCTCTGATATCCTTTCCAGTACCTCCTTCCTTTTTAGCTGTGAACTACAGATAAACATGAATACTCTATCAGAATTGCACTCCTCGAACACATATATGGCACCAATCATTCTTACCCAGCTGGACTGAGTTGAGATAATGAACTACTAATTAACTACTCAACTCAAGGTACCTATCCTGCCTACAAGAGGCAGGCCATTTCCTCCTGGCTGCGGAGGATGCAACAGCGTCCTTGGTGCCGCAGCCCAGGCTGGTGAGCGACAACTGGTGACCCCGATGTGATACATCCGTGAGACCCTGGGAAGCCCCGACTCCCTCGCTGAGCCGAGAGCCCGAGCCAAAGGAGCCCAAGCCAAAAGAGCCGGAGCCGGGAGCTCGAGCGAGAGTCCTTTGGAGAAGAAGGTAAAGCCGCAAGCCCCGACGTGGTATTCGTGGGAGGGAAGTGTGCTGGAGTTGGATGAATGGGCTGGGTCTCTGCTCACCCATAAAGCCTTTGTGAAAACAAAAAATGGTAAAACAAAAAGGAGGAATTATGGCACCAATCATTCTTACCCAGCTGGACTGAGTTGAGATAATGAACTACTAATTAACTACTCAACTCAAGGTACCTATCCTGCCTACAAGAGGCAGGCCATTTCCTCCTGGCTGCGGAGGATGCAACAGCGTCCTTGGTGCCACCGCCCAGGCTGGTGAGCGACACACATACAAATTAGTTTCTTTGTATTTACTCAGAAAGATATCATAGAAGATAATATTGTTAGACTTAATATGAAGACAGTATGACATCTAATGCTTCTCTTATCTAAAAAGTCTGCTACTTTTTTTCAGAAAGAAATATCCATTGTTTGACATCATTTGTTGACATGTCAGATACTACTCATGTCAGCTACTGCTCCATGTCAGCTACTACTCATGTCCTTGTTGTCTTCTAAGTGTCTTGTATCTTATTCGTTGAGGTTCTGTTCTGCAGTTATTCTCTCAATAACCCTCTTAAACTGTAGAAAAGTATTTCCAACCAAATGAGAATTCGCACATTTTACCAGGACAGTTGTATTAGCTTTTTCCAAATAAATTCTAGGAGCAGCTTTCTTCTTTCCAAGGTTTTTTCACTTTTTATTTTCTATTTCAACTTCACAGGGTCTAGATTTAAGATGTACATATTTCTACAGTTCCCCATATCCTCATGCACACACTTCACTCAAGGTCTGGGTTTTTATATATTTCAAAAACTTGGATTTTGCTCTCTTCACCTCAAAAATTTTATGTAACTCTGTCCTCTCTTTCTTCTTATGAATAGCTGATTCACACAAATAATAATTGTAGCAATAATAATACCTTTCTATTTAACAAATAAATAAATATTATTTTTTTTCCTACCGTAGGGTTATTTGGGTGATACCCAAGTTCTTATAAGTCTTCTTTTGTTGCCTATTCTATAGAGGAACAGAATAATGTCAGTTAATACTGGTAAAAATCATATTAAGTCTTATTTCACCCATTTTTACAATACTAGGTTATTGAATTATAACTTTTCAGAGAGTTTTAGAAAGTCAGAAAGCACACCCTTAAAAGCATGGGTTAGTCAAGGCTACCACTGCTACTGCTGCAAAAAGCAGATGAAAGAAGAAAATGTCTGTGCTATCTTTCACTAAACAAAGGAGAACGTTACTAAGGAAGACATACCATTATTCATTATAGAAATATGAGTTTCAGTGTTAGTTAAGGAAGTATTGTTACGCGGAAATCAAATAGCCCACTCCTTTTCCTATGTCCCAGTTTTACTGCTCCTCACACCCTTAACCAAAAATTCTGCTTTGTCTCTGCCCTGGCTCCACGGCTGATGTTCAGTAATTCTGGTGCTGGATGCATCTGACCCATCACAATTGTGCCACAGAAACAGCATTGTTCTGCACATGCATGCACTGGTAGAGTAATGATGCACAGTCCAGTTAATGTCATGAACATGGATATGTACAGTGTATCAGTACAGTCTTTGTATCTGTAAGAAAACACAAAATCCAATGAAGCATATCTTCTAGTCATGAACATGTAATTATTGTTATCTTAAGACTTTAGTGAGACTCATTAGCAATTTATGAGGACACTGGAAATACACTGTTTTTTAATTAATAACAGTGGGATACTGAATATAAAGCTATTTGCAACCTATTACAGAGAACATGTAGTAAAATGGCAAGAAAGACAAACTGTCTGTAGAATTATTTTGCTTCTACCTAGGATCAGGAAATAATGCAAACTACTACATTCAGGCAGGACAAACCAGCTATAATTGCAGATAGTCAACTCACTGTTTGATACACACATGCCATTCTTCAAACTTATATTAATTTATTTGCAAATCAAATGCTATTTCTTCTAAACTCTGAAGCAGACAACATATTTTAAGTATAATTTGAAAGGTTTAAGGGACAGAAGTCCTCATCCTCTTTTGTAATGTGAGTACCATAAACCGGAAATTCGGCAGTAATATTCATGTTGAAATGACTCATGGGCAACTTACACATGGTCTTTATCCTAAATGAGTGTTCAGCTATTCCAAAGAGTTAGCAAACTTGCCCCTACCACTCTGATGTTATCAACTGAATAAATTACTATTATTCTATGATGATGAATAAATGGAAATATATTCCTGCATTAAATAAAATAAAATATCAGGTATTTGAAAAAAGTATTGCTCTTTAAGCACTGCATATAAGAGCTTCACAAGAATGTCTCAAATAACTGTATCTATACAGACTGTCACAGCCATAAACAATATTAAAACATTTAAATAGAGAACATGTATGCTCACAGAGGCAAAAATTCTGCTTTATTTCCACAGCATCATTTCTGCAAATTTTGGGGTTTTTTTTGTTTTGTTTTATTTGGAATACTTTGAATCTCACATCCTAGCTCTCCAAAATGTCATGTTTTATCTCTGAGTTTTCCTAATGATCACATCGTTGTCTGGGGATTTGGTTCCTTGTTAGCCTTTAGTCCTAAACAGCCCTGCTGAGCTCTGTTGCTTTCTAATTATTTTAAGCATATCAATTAAAGCTTCTCCTTAGTGTTTACATCAGAGACTTCTGTGTAAGAATTGCAGAAATCCTCACAGAAAGTCTCCAGCTCAGTTTGAAGACTGGTGACAAAGGTCATTAAAGAAATGACTGGAATAGAAGGGTTTCTTTCTACAGAGTGTTGAAAGGGAAAGAAAACATAATGAGAAAACTACTCCAAAGCTTCACTTTCTCAGTGCTAGCTGTAGCCCTTAAAAATACCTGATTACAAGGAATCTATTCAAAGACCTTTCTTTCAAATGGAAATAAAATAACATAGAAAAATAAAGGGCTTCCCCCCACCCTAAAAAAAAAAAAAGAAAGAAAAAAAAAGAATAGATATATTTACCCCTATTTTGACTTACCAGATGTCTGCTGGAAATACAATACAGCAGAGAGGAAATAGCGTGTGGAAGATGATAACTTCCTGACACAGCTGGTGAGGCAGCCAACTAGGGAAGGTGCCCTGTTGGACCTGTTATTTGTTAACAGAGAAGGACTGTGATGTACAGGGGGACAATCACTTCCCTGCTCCTGCTGGCCACGCTGTTTCTGATAGATGCCAGGATTCCATTGGCTTTCTTGGCTGCTTGGGCACACTGCTGGCTCATGTTCAATTGGCTGTTGACCAGCACCCCCAGGTCCTTCTCTGCTGTGCAGCTTTCCAGCCACACTTTCCCAAGCCTGTAATGCTACAGGGGGTTGTTGTGGCCCAAGTGCAGGATCCAGCACTTGGTCTTGTTGAAGATCCAGTCTGTCCAGGTCCCTCTGTAGAGTCTCCCGACCCTGAGGCAGATCAACACTACCTCTCAATTTAGTGTCATCTGCAAACTTGCTGAGGGTGCACTCAATCCCCTCATCCAGATCATTGATAAAGATGTTAAAGAGAACAGGCCCCAACACTGAGCCCTGCGAACACCACTGGTGACTGGCCACTGGCTGGATTTAACTCCATTCACCACCACTCTCTGGACCCGGCCATCCAGCCAGTTTGTGATCCAGCGAAGCGTACACCTGTCCAAGCCATAGGCAGCCAGCTTCTGCAGAAGAATGTTATGGGAAACAGTGTCAAAGGCTTTGCTAAAATCAAGGTAAATAACATCCATAGTTCTTCCCTCGTCCACTAAACGGGTCATTTTATTATAGAACAAGATCAGGTTGGTCAAACAAGACCTGCCCTTCATAAATCCATGTTGACTGGGCCTCATCATCTGACTGTCCTGTACATGTTGCATGATAACACTAAGGATGATCTGCTCCATGAGTTTACCTGGCACTGAGGTCAGACTGACAGGCCTGTAGTTCCCCGGGTCTTTCCTCTTACCTTTCTTGTAGATCGGCATCACATTTGCCAACCTCCAGTCAGCTGGTACCTCCCCTGTTAGCCAAGATTGTTGGTAAATGATGGAAAATGTAGATGTGGTAGTTAGGGACATGGTTTAGTGGTGAACTTGGCTCAATGGTTGGACTTGATGACCCTAAAAGTCTTTTCCAATATAAATGATTCTATGATTCTAAGATTCTAGAGTCACTGGGTTTGGCCAGAACTGTCACATCTGAGTAGAGAAACTTCACATGAAAAATAGAACAATAACCCTCCTTGGAGTATTTCTGTAACGTGCTTGATGTCTCAATTGGAATGAAGCATGTAGATGTGTGCCACTGTAAAAGAGTTATGACAATTCATTTATTTCATTGTGCTTAAACTTTATTGCAAAGTTTAACTGAATGTTACAGAATTTGAAATCTGATCCAAGGTTCAAGCTAATTATATCTATATTGTGCATAGGATAGGGACATACATAGATCCGGATAAAGTATATTTACCTTTTAATGTCTCTCTTACTTATTTTCCTATGCAACTGCTGCAGGTAGTCCCCTTGTCCTCTCATAGGACTGCCTTGCATATACCTTTTTTTGCATTCACAGCCCTGAATACTTCTCAGGGGTAAGCAGGAGGGATTATGACATGACGATCCATGCCAGGTCAGAATAAAGGTCCATAGTGCCCAGAATCTCACCTCCCATACCGATCAGGACTGGATTTTTGCAGGGGCGTATAGGTAAAGAAAAAGCATAGTTAGGCACTTATCTCAAGGAAGACTCCTTCTGGAAATATGAGGTTTTAGGGTTGTACCCACATTGTTGTATTTAATAGACCTTAATGGGACTTTCTTCCATTAGTTCAGCTAATTGCTTTTTGAACTGATTTATATTTTGGCATCCAAAACATCCTGCAGCAATGAGTTACACAATTTAATTATGTATTATACGAAAGGCAATTTACATTTCTGCCTGATAATTTACTTTGGTGCTCGCTGGCTTTTGTGTTATGAATGGTGAATAACAGCTCCTAAATCACTTTCTCCCTGCCATTCATGACTTCATATATTTCATTTATACCATCCTTATTCATATCTCTTCCAAATTTGAATAACCTTGCTTATAAAATCTCTCCTTGTACAGAAGTCATTCTCTGTGGTTCGTTATCAAAGTTACCCTTGCCAGTACCATTTCTAATTCTGATGCGCATGACTCAGTAGAGCAGTTTTATTCTTCTGTAACTTTATAGTGGAATGACATATAGTAAACAATATGTGCAACACCAGGGACTTCACAACATTCCAATTGTATTTTTTTCTAACATCAGTCTTTCTTTTTCCTCTTTTGGAAAGTAATGATTTCATTAATGTATCATCCCTGTAATCTCATGGCAGCTTATTCTCCCTAACAACCTTGATGAGGGATTCTTTCAACAGATTTTTGCAAATGCAAGCATACTGTACCAACCATATCAAATTTGTCCATCTCCTCAAGTGATTTCTTCATACAACAAACGAATGAGAAATATGGCTCCCCTTTACAAAGGCCATATTTACTGTTCCCCATTGTATCACGTTTATCCCTATATTTATTAATGTGATCATTTGCTAGCATTTCAAAATATTTACTCAATGTGAAAGTGAGAGTTAGTTGTCTGTATTTCTGTGAGTTCCCTTGGATCTCTTTTTAAAGATTATAACTCCCTGTTAGCCAGGTACCAAAGCTAATTAAAATGGTTACCTACAAATCACAGTTAATTGTTCAGCAATGCAATATTTGGGGTTTTTTGGAACTCCTGGTTGAAAACCTTTTGATCCTGCCAATTTACTGTTGTTCATGACTACCTGTCTATAATCTTTTCTACTGTTGTCACAACATGAAACTATAGGATGAGTCCAATGTATTGTTCATTTACTTTGGAGCCTAGGTATTTGAGGAGCAGTTTGACAATTCCTCCTTACTTTTTTGCTCAGTTTCTAGTGTTAGTGGATGTTGAAGCTCTGTTCAGAATTCATTTGTTCTAGAAATTAAGGTCTATTTTCATGTTATGAAAACCTTACTTTTTCTTCAAACACACAAATATCTGCTAAGTTACTATTGACGTGACTTTCCCATAAGCAGATTGAACATCTATAACAATGCATAGGATTGTTTATTCAAAATGAAAGTTGCTGTTTTCATTAATCTCCAGATGTAAGGAAATAAAACATTGTCAATTACACTCAGTTCATACTATGAAAACTTCAAACTTACAGAAAGTATGAAGCTGAAGTATTAATTTGTCATGTTACTCTGAAGTCTTGATCCTTAAAGAGTAGTCTTTATTTCCTACATCCATTATTTTATCTGGTTTTGCTATGAAAAAAAATTGTGTTATTTTTGCTTAGCTACACTTGCTCACCTGCACATATAATGATATTTAGCTGTTTACCATCGGAATATAGTCTTTCATCTAGCATTTCGTAATTACGCTCTGGAAAGATGATGTTGTTTAGGTGAAATTTACCCAAAAAAACACAGTCAAAATTTACTAGAGAGATTAAAAAGCTAATAAAGTTGTAAAATGTAGTTCATCCATATACTTGGCAATTATGTTGTCAGTCTATGATTAGATTTCTATATAAAGCTGTAAGAGAAACTGTAAGAATGTTACCTAGCAAACACTACAGACATTAAAGAAAGCAATAAACACTAGACAAGTATTTGGAAATTAGAAAGTAATGTAACAGTAATTGTTTAAAAATGGCAACTATTAATATTTTTATAAAACAATGTGATTAACACTGAAGTACCTTCAGTGAAAAAGATATTTTTAACAGAAATTAGTTAGAAAAATTATTTTACTGCTTGACAAAATTATAGTTCATTAATATTTCGCTATTCGGTCACAAAATAGTTCTAGAATAAAATAAAAAAAAATATTTATATTGTCAAAGATGGATTTCATTCCTCCATAACCTGACAATTTTAACAGTTACTCAAATATTTAACATATAATGTGCTCTAACAACTATTCATCAGCTGAAGTTCACCAATGTGTTTCATTGCATCCTAAAATGTATCACAACAGTAACTTAATCTTTTTCTCAATCTCAGTTGTTGAATTCCACACCCTGGTATCCCTTTCATGTTTAATTCATTGATAGATTATCTAAATTGCAAATGACCTGCTTTCACTCCAGGATCTCCCCTCTTGGCCCTACTTAAGCTTCAATTCACATCTTAATAGAAAAGAAATTTCATCATTTGCCTACTCAATTTTAGCAGCAGAATTTTCCTTTGATCTCTCTTTTATGTGACACTTAATGCCTCTATATTTCATACAGAACCATCTAACTGTTCATTTTATGTGAGTATCTGTCCACCTTAAATGCTAATATTTTTTCTTGTCCATTCTCTTTCTGTCCCTTTTTTTCTAATCTTGCAGGTCACCATCTCACAGGCCTTAGCATTACACAAGAATTTTGAATTTCAACAGGAACTGTTTGTTTCACTCACAATTAAACCTTTGATAAATCAGAGCAATATTTTAAAGACTGAAGTTTTACCTCTCCTTTTGAGAAAAAAATGGTTAAAATTTTTATTTTTTACTCAGATAGATCATAATTTTATTAAAAAAATGAAGAAATAAAGACATTAAATTTATAAATATGTCAGTATTTTAATGAAGTCAAAATGTGAAGAAAAGGTGTATACATAAACTCTACCTCCATGACTGAACTTTCATAATCCACAAATCGCTGAAGCCCAGAAACACAGAATGTAACAACAAACTGATGTTCATACTTCAGCATAGGCACACCAGAAGGGGCAGGAAGTCATTCTGAGTTCATAACCTTTTCTTTCTTCCAGTCTACTTCTTTTATTCCTCTATACATAGTTATTTTAGTATTTCTGAAAGTACATCTCTTCATATATAGGAAGTCAGTTCTGGATTCACAGTTTTGCACTTCACTCCAGACGCCACATCTGAAACAAAAGCAGCAGCTATGTTAAGAAATGCAAACACTGAGCTCCTGAGATGTACCCAGAGACAGCCAGTGTATTGGACACTAACATTCATACAGTTAATGGCATATACACCAGTTCAAACAGAAAAACCCTGGATTTTCAAACAGAAAAAACCTGGGTAAAGTGGTCCTGTCTCTTCCATGACGTTTGACTTCTCTAAGAGGCTGTTGAACTGTGGCCTGAAGCGAGAGTGTGCACCGTGTGAAATTTGTGGCAAACTGCTTTTCTGGTCACAGGGCTGATAGGGGTTAGATGAGGAGCACCTGCCAGAGGTTATTGCACACCATGCACACCACATAGGTAAGTGGACAGGACTCACTGGAAGATGGGTGATACCAGCCTGGAAAGATTACATGGAAGAAGCCTGTAGCGGGGTGAGGAGGGGGTGAGTTTCTGATTTCAGGCACATACTTAGGCACAAACTTAGTAGGTGGCTGTGGCAGCTCTGTTACAGCCAGTGTAGTGACGGCACAGGCTGCTCCGTAGTGTTTGCGCCCTTTGAAAGCTCCCATGTGTATCTATCTTAATGTTAAGGTCCCAGCATGGCATTGTTGAATATCACCATAATAAAAGTCAGAAGTACCACTAGAGGGCATTAAAAACACCATAAATAACTTAACGTCTAATACCAACAGCAGAGCTTGAAAAGACCCAGATGAGAAAAGCCACAGAGAATGACAAGAAGGACAGGCAGAAAACATATGGGTCCTATACAGTATATGTTCACAGAAATATAATTGAATTTATTGAATTGATCTGAATAGCACTAAAGGTCTGGAGCTAACAATGCCAGACAGCTTCCACAGAGAAGACAAGAGTTAATACTAAATTTTATGTCAGCACTCAGATAATTAGCTAATTTACATATTTCAGCCTGTAGGCCATCTACTTAATGACTAGTTAATGTTATAAAAAGATGACAATAATTACACTGCACACTGCACCTAAAGATCAAATGGTGATCTTTAACTTCATTGAGGGCAATAGTGGGTAGCAAATGCTTTACTCTCACCAGTAGAGGTAAGGAAATCATTGAGAGGTCTGTGCAGGTTGAGCAGAAGGGCAAAGCAAAGGGTGCCTGCAAACATCCAAAAAGCAGAGTTCTCATTTCTATTGTAACAGACATTTTTGCTCCGTATGGGCTCAGCTGTGCAGCAGAACAAAAGACACAAAAGAAGCGGCATCTTGTAGGTAACAAGGTCTGTCAAGTATTGTCACTTAAAGAAACATATGTTAAGTATTCCTGCAGGCTTTCCCCAGCACTGGAGGGTTTTCTTCACTGCATTCTCTGATTTATCTTACAAAAGAAATCCAAAAAGACCTTGGAAATGCTGCCAATGGTGAAGTCACATTTCTTTTTAAAGGCTCAATGTCCCAAACGGTCACATAAACTGAACCTCCCTACCACAGTTTGCTCTGCCTAGAGGGATCATATAAAAGATTTATTTACTGTTTAGAGATATATTCTTTAAGGGAGCAATGTCCCTCTAGATCATTTTATTTTGTTTTTGGTCTGAAAAGGTCTGCATACAAACATGTTATACAGGGTAAAGCCAAAGAGGGCTCAGCCCTTTAGGCCAATAGCTCAAGCAGGATCACGAATACTTCACACAGGAGTGCAGAGATACAAAAAAAAAATAGAAGACAGCCACGGCTGAGAGAAAAATCCAGTATTTCTTGTAATAGGAGAGGTAAACTGAATTAAAGTTGTGAACACAGACTTCCTAAAAGCTCGAGTCAGCTGTGAAATCCCAATTTTGACACACATGATGTATCTATCACTCACTGTCACTAATGAAAGAAAAAAGGCAGAAAGCTTCCTCCATGGAAAGAGGCACAAAACAGACAGGTATCCTCAAGGAACTGTTTTTAAAGGAAGTTTTCCTTGCAGATACTGAAGTATATGAAAAAAAGAATATATCTGAAAAATATGAAAAGTAGAGCCACACTGGTGAATTTAGTTTCAAGTTTTGACATGTCACCTCTTCAGACAGCAATCGTATTTATCATAAATTTTTATCAGCTAATTTTTGCAAAGAAGAGATTTAAATCTGAGGGGAAATTTCTTACGAGATTTGATGATTTTTGCTGTGTTCTTACAAATAAATGACGTCATCTACCACAAGCTCTGTTGCCACATTCATTTTCCTAACATTTCAGACTACAGATACAGGTTTAGCACTTACTTTAGTAGACTGCACAGCTGATCTTACCTGTTTCTGACCCTTCAGAAGTATGAAGTTCAAATGTAGCACCCAGCAGAGCGCTGTGACAGATGAGGGCTTTCAGCTGGTGAGCAAGCTGTCTGAGGGAGATGCAGATCCTTTTCTTCTCCTTACATTACTCAGATTTTTGTTATAAGTTTCAACTCTGGCTTCTTGCTATTCAAAATTCAAAATGTTACAGGAGGTTCAATTTTTTCAATCTGAAGTCTTTGGTACTGGCAGAGAGACCACATTCCCTGCAACAAACAATGTGACAATCACATAAACAGCTTAATTTGTTAAGTAAAATACAAATTGCTATAACGTGCATCTAATTATATTATTGTAATCTGCATTTGTGCCATTCAAGTAGGTTTATTTTATAAATATTAAAATAAAATATTTTGCCTAAGAATAACACGTAATTAATTTAGTGCATTATATGTAATATGGTCATTTATGAAGTCCCTTACAGTGAAATTATTTTCCATTTTAAGCTCCGTCATGATAGTAATGATACGTTTAAAATTAGCACAACTCCATTTACCTTAGGAAAAAATATTAATTTTGCTGCTGTATCTAGATAATCATGAACAGAAAGAATATTAAATATTTTAAGAAATTGATAGAAGTATGATATAATGGACATTAGCCCACAATCTAATATGAAGCTATGAGACTTGTAGACATTATCTTTTGATTCTCTTAGTACAAAATATTGTTCACACAAACATTCCTTATCTAGCTTTTTATCAGGTCTTCAAATATCCAGCAAACCTTATGGTTTTCTATAAAGTCTTTTTGTTTTAAGAGAAAGGGGTCTGCTCTGGCATTATTAATTAGGTTTGTACAAATCAAAACAGGAAGTCACTTTTGGAAACTGCTGTTTACCACTGAGTTGATGATTCTGCCAATTTTTTGTCTTGGTGTGCCTTTAGATGAGCTGTCATTTATGATCAACTAATGACATCCAGTCTTTGTTGTAATTTCTCTTTCAATAAATGCATCACATAAAATTCAGCAAATATAAGACCAGATATATCTAATTTCTAAGACAATATCAAAAAAATCCACAACATTTAGGACACTGTGACAAATAAAAATACTGTTCAGTCACTGAAATACTACTGAAGACACAAAATATATCAATCTACCTTGACGATCCCTAAAGAACTTAAGCAATAACACCCAACTATACAATACTGTTCTAATGTACCTCCTCCCTCTAATTAAAAAAAAAAAAAAAGCTTTTAAATAATGGAAAATATTTCAAGATCCTTCGAACTGTGTAATATGATTATCCTATCATTACCGTTGGTATTGCTGCATACATTCACAAAACAAAATAAATCTGGTAATGTGGAAATTCTTCTGGAGATGAGAAAAAAAGATAGTAACCTTTTATTAACAAAACTTCAAGATCTGTGAAGGATTGTATAGTGTACAAGCTGAGTAATTAGCTAGAATGTGGAGCGTATTCTTTTTTTTCCTGTTAGTTTGTAGATTCAGTGATATTTCCCAGAGTGAAGGTTTATACTATCAGGCACAAAGGTTGATGCATTTCCCCAGTTCAAAAGATGTTATTGCAGTATATTGTTAATATTGTATATATGTATACACATATAATCCAAATGCAAATTTGTTCTTTTCTTAAGGTAATTAAGCATTCAGTTGACTATTACAGTTGTGTAGCAGTCAACAACTATTAGAAATGTTGATATTCCCTTGGAGGCAACAAGCCACAGAAAAGAATATGCCATCTTAACTGAATCTTAAATTGTTTCCTCAAGAGAAACAAAAAAATATTTGAGGTAATGTCAAAAGTTATGTGGGTTTTTTTTCAACCGAGGATCATGTATTTAATGATTACTCAGTCTTAGAAAACAACATTGCCTTGCTCTAGAAGTCACACAGTATCTTTGAAGTGCCATGGTTAACACTCTGCAAGACATTTGTTGTTTCAATGGCTCTTTCTCTGTAATTTTTGATATTTTCCTGGACATTAGCAACAATAGGAGTTTCAAGAAGTTTTTCATGTTGAGAAATTTCACTAGAATTATTTCAAATAATACTCTGTTATTATGCAGACCTAAAATTGCAAACATTTTTTAAGCAATCAAAAACTACTTCTGCAGGTACAACAGTAAGTTTGATTTTAATTAATTCTATCTTTACCATTCCAGGCAAAATTTCATTCCCATTCATCTTGTCAATTGTAAAGTCTTTTCCTCTACTGCATTGCCTCCCTTCCTTGATGAAATGTTTCTGTCACTGTCAGAGTCATGATCTACTTTCCAATCATTTCTAACATTACATTAGTATTAATAATTGTAGATTTGTCCTTAGATGATGATCATTCTGCTTGTTCTATGTTGCTTTGTATCAGATCAATAAAACCTAGATATTGTACCTCATGCAGATAGTACATAACCCCTGGAAAACACATGAAAGAGAATTCTCATTAGAAACCGAAACAATGGATGCATAAGATTATTCAAGTTCATTCTCAATTATTCTGGAAATATATTTAAAATATACTATTTTGCATTTCAGCCATGGCTGAAGCAGTTTCTGCACTGAGTTTGTAAAGAAATTTAAGATTATTTTTTTTTAAATATTCTTTATTGTTATGGAGCAATTATTAGCAAAGATAGCTCAAGATTCAACACTCAGAATCCTTTGAGGAATAAGAAAGTACTTTCCAGTACAGCTACGTCAGCCTGACCAGATTCTTGTCTTCAGGTAGAAGAAGGTAGCATCGGAGGGAATTGAGACTTTGAATTTAATGAAAGTGTTCTCCATCACAGTTTTCCCTTAAAATTCTCATCCATATCTTCTCCAACCTGCAAGGAAACTTTTTTTTTTCTCTTTTCAGTATTGTTGCCAGGCTATGAAACCTTAAAAATACACCAGTACCACAGCAAAGTCTGCTAATGGTTGGACTTTTCCATATGTAAGCAACCAAGTCTTAAGAGAAATTTCTAGAGAAATTGGGAAAATCTGTGCCTCGTCCCTGCTATAGTACTAATTGGACTCAAAGCCCGAGTGTAACAAGCAGGTAGTTGTTACTCAGATAGGAACTGACTCTCATTGATGTTTACCTCCTTGAGTCCCATTTTCTTACAAAATTTACAAACACTAAAATAGCATCTTCGAGAATATCACTCAAAAGTTGGCACAAATAATATAGTATTGGTCAAAGTTTTACTTTTCTTTTGAACGTTGAGGTTAAGTATTTTAAAATGTTAATTTGTTTGCTGGTTCAATTGCTTAGATGTAAAGGTAAGATTTTTATCTGAAAGCTGAATTTGTTTCTTTTTTCCCTTGTTCATTAGGCAGAGCAAGGATAAATGACAGCCATGTAAAACAGGAGATGAGCAGTCACCTTGAAATGGCTAATGGCTGATAGCTGGAAGCCTCCAGTGTAGCAATTTCTGGACTTATGCATAAAATCCTAGAGTTTAACAGTTTTTATTTTTAAAGATAAAAAGAAGGAACACTGGACTGTATTATCCTCTTGCCAGTAGTTGTCTATTATCTGAAAATCAAGCCTTGAATGAATCCGACAGTCTAATCTTGCAAATTTTATGACTTTCCCTGCTAAAGCTGTCTGCTTTCCATATGAACATGGAAGAAAGGTCATAGTGCAAATTCTCTGAATCACTCACCCTTTGTGCCCCAGTGTCAATGAAATTATAGGAGTAACATGCTTAGATAAAACCTCCTTTACACAAAGGTGTGTTTCCTAACCTTTTTACCTGAGGGATTATCCTAACAGTAAAGGGCAATGCGCTCAGGGGCCATAAGCGGGAATTCTCTCTGCTTTTCTGCAGAGAGGAGAAGTGGCATAATCCTTTCTGACATCCTCTGCCATTTTCTCCCTAAATCTAGAAAAACTGTTGCAGTAGTACATTCAAAATATAGGCACTCAACATCTCTGAACACTGCATAAAGATCACACAAAATGCATGTCTGGAAACAAAGCTGGTACTGAAATTACACAGAAGCCTCATTCTTTCTTAGCTTTCTTTAACAAATACTTCAGCTGCAGAAAGACCATGATTTTTCAAGACATTTTCTTCTGGAAGCTCGTTCCTAAGAAAACAAGATTCTCCAAAGAGAAGAAAGAAGCAAACAGCTAGAATGCTTTTCCTTGTCTGTTTTGTAGTCCAAAACAAACATTTCAGCCATAGACTATGCAAACAATAGACTGTTGACAGAATTTCTTCACAGAATGCCATCTGAGCCAGAGATACACTTTTAGCTGTGAACTAGTAGATTTCATTGTTATTAGCTTGATAACTCCTACATAAAAGCAAACTTAACCTCGTTAGGGTTAGTATCCTTTCACAACGACTGCAACATCCTAAACCCAAATTGAGATCAATTACCTCCACGTTGTGAATGTCACTTGTGTACACTTGCACTTTTCTAAAAATGGTACTTAAAGGAAAATAAGACAACTAATTGCCCCCGGTAAATCTGCCACTCATTTTTATTATTGGAGTTATTTGAGCTCTTTTCTATAAGTTCAACTTCAGAAATCTGCAGGGTGCAGTAATTACACCAAGACATGAGAAAGTCCCGCATAGCAATATATTTCGGTCTGAAACCACACCTCCAGAATACTGATGAAGAGGAAAAATAAGAACGAGAAAACAAATATGCCAATATTACATACTGCTGCAGTCCCCTTGGTGGGCTATATGATACTACTTCATGAATAAAGATGGAGTAAACTACATTTGTAGCATAATAAGAAAAGGTAATTAGTGCCATCTATTCACCACAGTTAGAATTTGACTAGAACAATTTGATTACTTTTATCACATTTTAAACTTTGAGTAAGATTTTCAGCTCTGTAATCCAGTTAGTGGTAAAGTGTGGAGAATATAAGTCAGCTTCCCAATATGATTGATGAGTATGTGCTGTGCAGGAAAGGAGCTGGAAAAAAAATACAGAACTCATAATATAGACACTGTCTGCTTGCTTTAAAGCAAATCTCTTCTAAATCAGTTTGAATCCTTCAGCCAGACTAAAATATAAGCTTAGTATCTTCTCTGAACAAACAGGAAATGGAAAACTATTCATAGGAAAGAGAAGCCCTTTTTTTTTTGGTTTGAACCTAACACTCTGATCTTTCTGATATGCATTTCTTATTTATATTTTGTTAACTCCCACATCTTGCTGAGAATTGAGCTCTAGTCATGCTGAGTGTTATACAAACACAGAGGTAATTGCAGTGATAGACTATTTCAAATTCAAATTTAAATTTATTGACAAAAGGTTAAGTGACACACCCTGAGGCAACGACAAGCACACGGATCTAAACACCCAGACCCAGATCTTCATTACCACTGATGTCAAAGCTGCCTTGGTAAAGTGAGGCACAGAGTTTGTATCACGGGTAAATAATATCAGTCTGGGCTAACCAAAACTCCCAGTGCTACTCCTACTCTAAAAGACTCTACATAAGGTTAGAGGTTCATTTGTTGCCCCTTCTCCTCAGAGCTAGAAGACAACTCCATCCAGATCCATGGCTTGATCCCAAGTAGTAATGACAAAAAGCATTTTGCAGAAAGCAGATCATGTCATCCTGATCTGTGCTTATCCTGCTTTCAAACTTCTCTTTTTTATTTCCTGCAAAATTAAGGTTATTTAAGGACTTTATTATTGTGATGATGATAATGTGGGAGCTTTTTTCATTTTTTTTTTTTCATTCTAAGAAAGAAGATTATTCTATTGATGAAAATGTGGAAGCTTTTCCTAGATGATGAGATAACTAGTTATATTGCATCCTGTTATGAATAATCACACTGTTTTCTAATATGATTTTTTTGATAAACATTCATGTGGTGTGTAGTTTTGCTCTGATGATATAGCTTTATGTGTCAGAATACAAATTATATTTCATTATGAAATATTTAAAATCCTGTGGGATTACTCTTTTTATATTTAATTTCCACCCACTGTGTTTTGCGGACTTCTCTATGACAAGATTTTTCTTTTTTATAAATGTTGTGGAATATGAGGACTTATATTTTTCCTGTCATTTTCTCTGGTGTTCTGCAATTTTTCTTTCAAAAAGATAAACCTATAAAAAATTGCAGTAAGGGCAGGGAATTGTCTAGGGTTGCAATCTAGGAAGCAAAATGAGAGGATTTATATCAAATCCTTATTTGGATCACAACGTTGCCTTAACAATACTCCAAACCTGCAGTTTCAGTTTACATGTCTCCAACTGCAGAGAACCTTATTTCCATGACAGGTGCTTTGGTTCATTCTGTCATCTACAGCACAGGGTGTTCAATGCACATTCATTCAGTGGTTTGCTTCCTTTGGAACACCCAGTATATACATATATACTTTGAAGAGATAGTTAAACAAGTAATCTCTTTATTAGTATTATTTTCTCTTTAAGGATTTCAATGCATTGAATTGCAAAAAAGTTTATTACTCTTCTGAACAATGATAATTATTTCCTTTTTAAAATAGAAATACTGAAGCCTTGAATAATTTAATTGACAGGCCTAAAATTCCAGAGGAAATATGAAATACTCCTCATAATAAAATAACAATTCAGAAGTCCAGCCTTTAACCTAAATACCTTAGCTACATTTATGGCTTTTCATTACATTTGAGAATTTCATAATGCTTAATGATTTTATAACATAGTTGCTCTGCAAGGTTAGCAGCAACATTATCTCTGATTAACAGATTACAAAATAACATACAGAGTTAAATGAAATACAGGCACCTGAACTAAAAATTAGATCTTCAAAACTGTTGCACTTTTGCCTCTTATCTCTAGAGGCATCTGATGACATTCATTCACTTTGGCCCTGATCTTAATTTCTCTTCTCTATTAAAAAATATTTATTTTCAACAGGAGAGGATGCAATGACAATTGTCTGATAGAGCTTTCTGGAGAGACATAGAATAGCAGGAAAGTTATTCAGCAAAAAGGGGAATTCCCTCTTTCTGGCTTGAAACATATTTCGCAATAGAAGATTCTGGGTGCGACCTCATGTGGGGAATAATAGCGTTAGACTCCTAAGAAGGACATCTGAGCTCTGAGGAGACAAGTTTTAAACAGTTCCTTTGTCTCTGTATCTCTATGGTCAGACTATCAATAGAAAGATTTTCCCCTCAGTCAAGTATACTGGTTTTCTGCAATTCACCAGTGAGAGTTTTGGAAAAGATTCAAGGGGACAGATAGCCAAAAGTTAGGTGTACAACTGCAGGACAAAACTACAGAAGTGATTCTATAAGTAAAAAGAAATATCTAAAACTGAATTATTGTTTTGACAGGAAATTTAATCTGTTCTAAGCTGCTGGTTCTGCTTTGGCCAGACTTCAAGACTTACAAACTAGTTGACTGAAACACAAACCAGTTCTCATTTTCTTCAGAGAAACAGTACTTGCCAATGAGTATAGGATGGAAACTATTACTGACTCTCTGTGTGACCTCAGAAAAGTCATATTAGCCCAGAGTCTTTCTTCTTTTCATTAATCACATTTTCCACTTCACTCAAATATTAATATGAAAAAAATGAGCAGCCTTTAACGCTGAGTTAAGGTTTCAAATACTCCTGAGCATTAAGGCATTTCTCCTATAGTTTCAAGGTATAGTTACTGTAGAAGATGATAAAATGTCAATTAGCATAATGTAAGTCAATAGAGCATGTGATATGGCAGGAACAAGATTATAAATGAGTAATAATGTAGAGATGCCTCCAGACGGAACGAACCCCAGTAGACAGCATTGCCCCATTCCTTGTCAGACTGGGCCATAGGACTGCAGAGAGAGCCAGCACCAAAACAAACCATGGGAGAACACATTGTGCCCATGCCCATGCTAACTAGGGCAGCTGGCTACAGAGGGATTAACTAGGTAAACCACTCAAGGTTTGTGTGCGTTAGAGATTATATTGTATGATTTTGTGTGAGAAGTGAAATGATGTTACCTCTCCCTGCATCTTCACTGGGATCTGTCTGGAAAAGCTATGTTCCTTTGGGGTCTCCACATACCTCAAATAACAAGGACAATGAGGGACTGTATGGAGAATAGTCATAAAAATTTTCTGAGAGGTAGAAACACTTCTTACAGTCAGAGACTTTAAAATGTCAATCTTTCAACATTCTTTTTTTTATTTCCTCTTTTAACAACAAATTTACACATTATTTGCTGTCGAGTGTATATATGCCTTTGCAGGTAGAAATTAAAATATTTTTAGCAGATAAGGATGCATTGCATAGCAGAATGCAATATAGTGGGCAAGCAATATCATGCATTACTGGACACATGCCCAGATTAGTTAAATCCACGGAGAGATAAGACTGGCTTGGGCAGATTCCCTCACTGAATACACAGAATTTCACACAGAGGTGCATGAAACACACGTCTGATTTCTGTTTATGTACGCTAGTGCAGAGCAGCACAAACACATAACAGTTTGAACTGGAATTGCAGGATAAAAAATACAGAGTATCTGCTGGAGAGAAAAGCTCTATTATTACTTTTTTTTTTTTTTGTGAATTAGCTGTTTCACTGATACATGCCTCAGACTTCCCTTTGATAAGCAGATGTAAGTAAAATGCGTTCTATAGAATCTACTTGAACAAGTTGGACTCGATGATCTCTAAGGTCTTTTCGAACCTAGAAATCTATGAAATCTATGAAATGAAGTTACCAAGAAAAAGTGGTGGAAGTTACGATTTCCTGAGCTTTTCAAATGCAGACTAGCTTCTTCCTCAAAGATACAATTAGTCAGACATAAGTTTTCCAGAGTAGCTACAATGAAACTGGACAGTTTCTGTTAAAGTGAAAGTTGAGATAGGCAGATGACTAAAGGACTTCACTTAAAATATATGACTCTCTGAAGTTACCTTGAGAACCATGAGAGCCCCAGGCTGTATTACAAACTTTATAGGTAGAAAAACAGCCCTTGTACCTCACTCTGTTCAACACATTTGAGCAATGGGCACGAACCATTGTCACTCTTGCCTTTATTACATGTTCATTAACATTATTTTAAGTACAAGGCATTTCCCTCCACCTTGTTTAGGCTATGCATAGCAACAAGGGAAATGTTTTTAACTACCAGAAGTCAGTTTGAAAAGGAAAGGAAAATGCTACATTAGTTCTTGAGAAATAGAATGGCCACATATTTGTAAGAAGATATTTCAGAAATAAAAAAGAAATAATGAGAAAAAGTGGGGATGCATCAATGCAGGAAAAAAAAAAAAAGTACTATTGAGGAGAAAGCTGTCTACCATGAACACAGAGAAAAAGGAAAGCAACTAATACGAGAGGTGAGAAAATCTTTTTGCTCTTTTTCTGGAAGTAGTGAGACAACTTTAAAGATGTATCTGAAAGACAGGAAGGGGTATGGGCTTAGAAAAATCCAGAACAAAAGTAGAAGAAAAGACATGTTCAAGTTGGGAAGCAGAATTAAGAATTATTAGAATTCTTCCTCCTCTTACTAAGATTTTCATCTGTATTCAATATTGTGTAAAGTCTCATCCAGAAGTGTATGTAGACTATCATCTTAGGGTTTTTAATCAGAAAAGGTTAGTATTATATTTTCAGTTCCTATATCGTTTTCTATCATCACTAATATAATATCTTCTCTCTGTTAAGAAACAGTGTTTCTGGTCATTAAACCTCAGAAATACGTCCTTAATTCCTTCAGAAATGAATATTATTAATCTTTGTCCATTGTTTCAGATCTTCATGTCCCTGTCATCTCTGTGTACAGGGAATGTGTGCTATGTAGCAAAAGGTGCAAACTTTAATTAACATTCTTTCATCAGCCCCACTGGGTTTAATATGTTTAGGTTATTAATAAAAATAGAGAAGTTGTGCAACTCATCCTAGGTTGCACAAAACCACTTTTTCTAGGAAGCTGCACCTAAGCCACAATACTTCAGGCTGGAACAAACGATATCATTGCAGATCAAAAGACTTCAACTTGCCTTTGGGATTTACACAGACTACTCATGTAATCCAGATTGAGGTCATGTGTGTGACTGCATATTCATTGGCACAGTAGAAAAATCCTTGCATGCTACATGTTCTTTCTTGTTCTTTTACAGACTCACAGAATGGCTGAGGTTGGAAGGGACCTCTGAAGGTCTTCTGGGCCAACTCTCCTGCTCAAGGGAGGGGTTTATAAAAGCTTTCTGTAAAAGTATAAAGTAGAAAGACTTCTGCAAGATCTAATCAGTAGAAATACGCTATGTTTTGCACAGAAAAAACTATAAATGAGAACCAGATGACGTTCATACATGGGGTACAGACTTCTCTTAAGAACCTGTAGGCCTGCAGCCAATGTGAAACACAGATAAAAGAAGAGCAGTGGCACAGATTTTGGGGCAGATGCTGTATTTGATGCAAACAGTAATGGATAAATAAATTTTAACAAGTTGCAACTTTAAAAGATTACCAAATGTTTCTCCTGCACCGCTGAGACCCTCAACCTGTATTTTACAGAGACATCCATATTGTAACCTCACTTCTAATGGAATAAAAACATAGGTCAAGGTTGTTGCTGAGGTGGGAGCTTCTCACGCTGCTTCTCTCCACCGAAAGCCTGAGGATCCGCCTCTGTAAATGTTCCAGACACACATCTTCACCATGTGGACCAAAACAAGATTACATGGGTCCATTGATTAAAGTAAAAAGATCAGATATTAACTTTTTACATCCCCTTCATAATAAGTTTGAGTATTCAGTGCATTTGTTTAAACACTTTGTATTGTTATACACAAATTGTCCTAAGAAATGGTATTAAGGATTCAAACGTTACTTATATTTTTTATATATTTTGTATGAATAATGCTACTGGCTCAGGCAATGATGCATCTTGTGTAGCATCTCATTTCTGGTAGAGGCCTATGGAAGACAGCAAGGGAAGAGCAAAAGCCCAGGACAAGCAAATGGTGGCATTTTTCCTCCAGTGAGTAACAACTTGCAAGTGTCACGTTTCCTGAGCCAGGTGCTAGGATTGTTCTCATCAGCCTGAGACCTCATCTCTGCTGCAAATCAAGCACATGAGCTTTTGTATTTAGCAAAATAAACTGTGAAGAGTTTAAAGTATTCCACACAATTCATTACAGGAAAAAAAAGTTGCTGTTGATGCAGATTTGGATATGGGAATAAAATTAAATTGGCGTCAAATATGTCTAAAATAGAGGCAATAACACCAAAGAAATTAAAATAGTTATACTTTTTTCTTTCATTATTATTCTTTCTATGCAACATTTAAAAAATTAATTAAGTAGCAGTATTTCATAGATATTTTAAAATAGTTAAATCTTTTTCTTCCCAGTCTTAAAAAACCCCAACACTTTCTCTAGGATAGCAGTGATTAATATGACTAGTCACAGATGTCTCAAGCTATATAGAAGGAGTTACAGATAAAAGATAGGGAGAGAAATTAAGACTCTGCTCTAAAAAATCAAATATGCCATTACCAAACCAGTCTGCAGACATGAGAAATATTAGTGTCTAAATGGTCCAAAAGCTATAAATAAAACAGGCCTTCACTTTTACTCATTTCCTTCATATTTATTTTTTGCATATACTTCTGTGTAATTGTGGAATAGGAGTCATAAATGATGCAACACATAATGTTTGAATAAAGAAAAGCTGTGGTCTTCCATCCTATTAAAAAAAAACAAACACAACAACAACAAACCCTACAGTGCACTCAGCTATACTCATAGATGAAACAAGAATTTCAATTGTATTTTCTTTTTTTTTTTCCTATGAACAGTCATTTTTAAACTATTACTCAGCATAGATAAATCAGCTCAGTGTGACTTTCTAGAACTAGGGCTTTCTTGGCAGCTATATCATCTCATCTCATCTCTATCAGCATTAATGTTGCATATTTGGGTGAAAAAAAAAGATGAAATCATCTATGGTTTTCAAGATTAGTGATGATGGTACTGTCCCGGTGTTGGCTGGGATAGAGATAGTTTTCTTCTTAGTAGCTGATATAGTGCTATGTTTTCGGATTTAATATGAGAACAATACTGATACTAAACTAATGTTTTTAGTTGTTTCTAAGCAGTCTAGGACTTCCAGCTTCCCATGATCCATCAGGTGCACAAGAAGATGGGAGGGAGCGTACCTAGGACAGTTGACCCAAACTGACCAAAGAGATATGCCATACCATAGAACGTCATGCTCAGTATATCAAATGGGGAAGTTGGCCAGGGGTGGCGCGATCACTACTTGGGAATGGGCTGGGCATCGGTGTCAGCAAGTGGTGAGCAATTGCATTGTGCACCACTTGTTTTATATATTCTTTTATTATCATTGTTGTTATTATTATTATTATTGTCTTTTTTCCCTGTCCTACTAAATGTCTTTATCTCAACCTATGAGGGATTTTTTTTCCCAATTCTCCTCCCCATGCCACTGAGGGGAGAGTGAGTGAGTGGCTGTGTGATACTTGTTTTGGCTGGGTTAATCTATAATGGGTATACATACATCTCTGGGTTCAGCAGAACTCAAATGCAAACTTGCAAGTTTTGTAGATTTCCTAAATATATTCTGTCAGTCCAATAAGAAAATGCCTGATCTTATTTTGTCTTGTACTCTCAGAAGTCATTTGACCATTTGACTATGATTCTATGTGAATGAAAATAAAATTTACATTCATTTTGGTCTGGACACATCTCACATGACTGTGAAAGCTGCAAACATGTGAAACAAGATTAACAATCCTGATAATTAATATTTAGATTTCATGGCAGCAATATCTCTAAAATACATCCAATTGAATCTACTGTAGTGCAGATTCTTTCTAGAAAAATAAATACCCCAGGCTTTCTGGGGTTTCATGTAGCAATCTTGGGGGAAGTTACTTTCATTGTTTGTTTTATTTTATGTTTATGACAAACACTGAATTCACTTATTTCAGGCAATACAACTCTTTTTTCTTTATAGTTTTTGTTTTGGTTTGAGTTTTTTTGATACTGTAGCAGCAGTGTACTTAAATGCTAAGGAAACAACTCTAGTGACATATAAGTCTCTAGTCTGTATTGAAAATACATATAACAGTAACTGAGATGTTAACATTTCCTAACTGAGGTATAAAAAAATTCCCAACATCTCCTTTTGCATGGATCACTAAAAATAGCGTATTACTGTATCCACATACTGTTTCTGGTAACAGCTACCACATTTAAATAAATAAATAAATAAATAAACACACAAGAACAGATACACATCAAAAGCTCCAGCAATTTAAGGCCATCTCATTTTAGTATTGATTATTTCAACTAATCATTTCCTTTCAAAAGTATTTCCCTATTTTCTGATTTGTTCATTCAAAAGTATTTAATCAAGCAAATACTGGACTCAAGTAATACCTTGCCTTGTCTATTTAAAATGAAGGATCTTAAAATATTTTCAGAAAAACAGCAACATTACAATCTTTATCAAACCTTTAGATTTAAAATTATAGTTTTAGATGAATGTTGCTAATGATGTCTAAAGAAAATCAAACACTACATACCATTCCTTTCATTTAGTTGAAAGTGGCCTGAAAATTTCTTTGAATTAACCAATACAGAACTAATTTATCTTAAGTTTACACACAAGAGTATAATGAATTGATATTGTTTTTATTCAGCACATTTAATTACTTTTTTTTTTCATTATTTTGGATAGGAGCTGTTACTGTCATATGTTTGTGGAAAATACAGTTCTTGCTTGATTTACAAGGACAAATTACTGCCTTTATTTCTTTGCATCTCAAAAAATGACTTCCTATTTACTGCCTTTCTGTTTGTAAGACAGAGAGCATTAATAATAAGAACATTATTTTATAATATAAACACACAGGGATATATTTCTGATGTGATAATAAAAATTTAATAAGATGAATGTGTTGGAATGGCAAATTAAAATCACAAAAATGTGATCAAATCTTTCTCATCTCTTACCATTCCTGCATCCCAGGTACCAGCTACCTCCAGTAAAAACTGGAATTGTGTAATACAACATAGACATCTTTAATTATACAAGGAAATTAAATAAAAATAAATTCTCAAAGGAAAACTCCAATGTAATCCAAGAGATAATCTAATTACAAAAGAGAGTAAGTTATTAAAAGTGAAGTATGTTGATAATAAAGAATAATTAAGAAGTAAGCAGATAAACATAGCTCTCATCTCTCTGAGGAAGCAGAATTTTATTGATGGAAACAACAGAAAGAGCTTGTCTGTACGCTCATGTAAAAGAGAAGGCTGAAAATAGGCAACTAGATAAAGGAATAGAATAGTTTCAGCTTGTTGACATTTCAGTTTGGTTTTTTTTTAATTGCAAAAAGCATGAAGAATTTGCATGCAAAAATATTTGCTATTGTCCCTCCACCACTGCCTAACAGAGGATTCTTGCACAATTTTTTCTGCACTTAGTGAAGAAACAGATGGTTATTTGAAGTCAGAGGAATCAAGTTAATTTTCACACTTGCTTCATAAAAGTTCATCCCTCCTAATCCTGCCATGTAGCATATAGATTTAAGTCCAAATAAAACACTGTTTCATAGAAGAGTGCTGGTTAGGTAAAGTGGAAAAAACAATCCAAACTCAATTTCCTTGTTTCTCCCAAGGTTGAACTCTTTTCCTACAGTGGCATTTTGTCAACCAGATCCCATCCTTATCTTAGGTGGAAAGAGATGGACTTCGAGCCAGATTAGTACATTTATCACCGCAAATAATTCATCTACCTTATAGTACTGCACAAAGTTACAAGTCCAATGTTTGGTTTAATCTTTAGAACTCATTTTCTAGAATCTGTATATTCTTTTATGATTCTATAATTAATAAGGTTATTTATTGGAAATCTCCTGTTAATGATTTGTTTTGACAATGTAAAGTTAACAGTTTCCTTTCAGGTCTATTTTGTAGTGACAGCAAAGGCCCCACACCTCTTGCTGGTTTGAATAAACATGTAGTAGTAGTTCCAAATGTGAATTCTATAACTTTTGAGAGTCTCCAATCTGATGTTACGTAAACATTTAGTATTTCCTCATCAATTATTTGTGCACACATATAGTTAGATCAAGCACTAGAGATCAGATCTGTCAGAAGATGAACATGAGAGTCATCAGTATACCTTTTACCAACACACGTGAAGGACTTTATTATGTAAATGATGTGACCCACATTATTATACCAATGTAACTGAGCTAGCAGCATTTTCTGTTGCTGTTGTCAAATGATTGTTAATATAACAATTGGACAGCTGCACAACTTCTAGGTCTATAAAACAAGAAAGGAAACAAAAATACTTCCCAGGCTCTGCACTCTTTTAACAACATATATTAACTGCAACTCATATTTTACAGTTTTAATAAAATAACTGACACCTCTGGCTATTAGATTTTCTCAAAAATACTGATTTGCATTAGTTTGGCTTTGAAAGCCTAGTAGACACACTTGTCATTAGAAGATTCAGGGACTGAGACAAAAAAAAAAAAACAAACAAGGAAACCTGTGGCTCTTTTTGCATTTTCTGAGATTCTGGATTAAAAAAACATGCCTTTGTCTAAATCCTTTCTGTCTAATGCCCTGTTCTCGTCACTGATTTACTGCAACACTCTTGGAAGAGTATTATATCCTGCTGTGTTTTAATTTATCCATGTTTTAACTTGATTTTTTAATATGTACTTTCTTTTGTACATCCTATTCTGATGGGTGTTGTGGCCAGCACTAGGTTTACAGTTAGGAAGTGACAGTTCCTTTCCTGTAATGGCTACAAATGTGCTAGAAATCACTTCCCATCTTGTATTCCCACTCAGGAAATAAAGCTTTTAGGTATAGACTATGATACCAAAGACCAAAATCTTTTCCTTTCCTCGATATCTCTTTCCTTTCTAACAACTACATAATGCCCTGCTAATCCATTTCACTTCTGTTTCCATGAGGATGCTCTTTACTAGATCTTTATGACATAAGTGCGTAAAACCAGCTGCATCTGGATAGCATAATGCATATTTCATATGAATTTTGAGCTGTTTGAGAAATTAATATTTATAAAGATCATTGGATGAAATAGTCCATGTGAAAACTGAAATATTAAAACGTTGCTGATTTTGAACTTTCAAGAAATAAAGAGGTGTGAGTAGCATTAAAAAAAAAAAGCTATTTGATTCACAAAACTTTGATCCCTATACTGTTTTACAGATTAATCACATTCTAAAAGTATACAGCAGTAAGACTTCCTCAAAGTGTAAACTGGGGGAAAAGATGAATAGAGCTTAAAAAACAAAGTGTGGTTTCTTCTAATTTCCTGAAGTCCAAACAAACCAAAGAAAAACAGGAGCAAACATTATAAGAAAAAAACACCATAGAAATCAATGAAGAGTCACTGAAGTCAAATTCAACTCAGAAAACATGTTTCTGGTCAAGCATCATAGTGCTTCCAAACCAAAATCTTCTCTGATGTTCTTGTGTCTAACTGCACTATCTGAGATACAACTACTCCTTCAAGCTTCTCAATCTTTTTTGTTGTAAATAACAACCAAATAAATCAAATAATTGACAAGGACTCAATAGCTGGACACCTAGTCTCCTGTCTTTTTCAAGCTAAACAGATGAGAAAAATCTCATAATCTTGAAAATTTCCCTTTTTCTGGGAGATATTAGTTTCTTGCTGGACTTTTGTGGGGTTTTTTTCCCTTCCATAGACATGTATTTGTCTGAAATCCTTCTCTTTTCTTCTCTCATGTATATATCTTCTGTTCTTCAGTTTGATAAGAGCCCTTAATTATCACCATGCAAATATCCTGAGTCATGTTTTTCCTCCCCAGAAGCAATTTTGTGTCAGTCACTACCTCAGAGTCTCAGGAAATTTTGACATTATATCCCTGATACATACAATTATTCAGATCAGCTCTAGTGTTCTACAGAAAACTCATAATCCTCTACTTCTTGCCAGAAATTTTTCCAGAAATTTCACAGAAAGTCAGTTACATTTACAGAATGCATCCAACTTTGACTCAAACTGGGGTCCATGAGTTGAAGTAATGGAATATTTTTCAGAAATGCTATCTATATATGACAAATGTTGTTATCCACACTGCCATAACATAACAAAAGGAGCTGGGCACCCTCTTCAACCCCTCCAAAATGTATAATGACCCTCTTTACATAGGCCACAGATTTCTTGGCCTGAATGAAAGAACTTCAATAACTAAGGACTCCCTGTCTGCAGAGATTGCATAAAATGGGCACCAGAGGGTAACATAAGCTGAGACAAGCAGGACACTCTGCTGAGAACTGCACAACAATAAAACTATGCCCTCTGCTTTCCTGCTATTATAAAGTATTTAGATTCAAAGAATTATTATATAGCAGTAAAGGTGCCAAAAAATCTATGAATGTTTATGGCAATTTTTTTTTTTAAAAAGTCATAATTAAATTATCTCACAATCTAGAGATTTGTACAGTGAAATCTCTAAAGTGAGAACACTTGAATTAATCTCATTATAACCCAAATATATCACTTCAGAGTTTCAAAGTACTGCTGTACTCAGTTCAGGTATTTCAAAATTCACCACACTGAAAGTGCAACAATAAAACCAGTGAAGTCTTGACAAATCTAATTAAGGTAAATGTATAATCCATGTTGCAAAGGGAGAGATAAGGATCCATTTCTTTCTTACTATAGTTATCATGTTTTCAATACCAGTATATATATATAAAATAAAAGATCAAGAGTTCCTCTGGCCATCTGCACCTTTTGAGATGTTGCTTTCTAAAAATAGATGGAGTAACCATTTGTATAAAAACAAACAAACCAACCCCCACCCTACACTGTTTGCCTGCCTGAAGTCAGGTACAAGAGCTAAACTAGCTGACCAGAAAGCAGAGTAACATGAGGGTGGTGGTGAGTTACAGACCATGTGCCTGATGTAGAGTTCTCACTCTCAAGCAGCTACTTTCAGACACATGCTGTATATGATAATTTCAGGGTCTAATTAAAAAAGAGAACTTTGCATGCTAAAAAATGAACAAATAGTCATTTTCCCACCACAGAAAAATCTTAGTTGCACTTAGAAGAAAATTCATATTGAGTTTTTGATGTATCACTTCCTTTAGAAAAACACAGGCCACAAAAAAAAAAAAAAAGATACCATCGAGGTATTTAATTACACTTAGGTAATTGTCTGAACCACTGGAACGGTAGCTGGTATAAACCAGATTAAAGACATCTGTCTAGAAATTCTCCTCTTTCTGAGGAGAATCCTGACTTTCATTGTAAGAGTAGTCAGAATAACCTTGCTAAATAAAACTGGCTGTCAGGTGTCATTACAGACATGATGTTACTCATTGAATTTCTTTTACTGAGACTTTTTGTGTGCTGTTTTCAGAAAATTAAATCTATGATTAGAAAAAAAATCTTTTTAGACCTGTCTTAAAATAAAGGATCTATAATTTTCAAGAGTTGCAGAAGTATTTGCCATAGTATAATTCTTAAAGGAGGAGAAAAGATGAGGTTGTATCATGTGTCATTCATTAAAGAATTTAGAATTATGCTGTAAAGAATTCTTTTAAATTATGATTTTTTTATAATATAGGTTGCCATGAGAGATATTCATTCGGTGACAAAGATCCAAGCCAGATATGGCACCTATAAACAAAAAGCATAAAATTACATGTTAAGCAAAAAAAAATGAATGCCATCTATTGTCATTTCAAGGGCTATATTGGGATCTAAAAGACAATTAAGAAGTAATAATTTAAATTTATAGTCTTTGTACTCTTTAATGTCTTTCTGAAGTAAAATTTTTCAACAAGTTATTTCTCTAGAAAAAACCTCTAACACTTGATTATAATACTCATTTTTAAAACTATCACATTCTGTCTGTAGTTGAATAGATAAATTTGAAAATGATGTTATAGTCTTGTTTAACACATCAATACACCAAACATTCTGCTTATTTTGTTGTTGCTCCAATTGTGAGTACTGAATATTTAAAGAAAAAAAATAAAACCACAAATGAGTTGGGCTATTATTATTATTATTATTATTATTATTATTGTTACTTTTACAATGCATGTCAGCAGGATATACTTCCATTATTTTAAATTCAGGGATTCCTACTGCAAAATAACTACAGATGATTTGCAGTGTTTAGAGAAAAAGCTACAAAACTTGCAAGCATCCCTACATGTGACACCATCCTAAATATTTTTCAATGTTTTCACCTGAAGATGATTTAGTTTGAATTTTAGGCTTACTTCAGTGTTAAGGCTTGCTTTTTCCCAACATTAAAATGTCTCATCTCAAGAACATTATTAAACAGGCCATGTAACATAAATCAAGATGGAAAACATTTTTATATTAAACATATTTATCCTTGTAATTACCTAATTTACCTAATACCACTACACTAGTAAATCACTGCATTAGTAAATAATAATTTAAAAAAAAAAACAAATCAATCAACAAAAAAGGAGATACTGAGGTGACTTAACTGTAACTAAAAATTTCACAGCGATAACTATGCTATCACCAAAATTAACTTCGGAACAGGTTAAAATGATAACCTTATTAGAAGTTCAAGCAGAATTTTGCATTCCCTTCTACTTGAAAAAAGCAAACAGCTTGACTTTATCTATTGTGGAAACAAAGTGAAACATTGTGGGTTTTTTTTTGTTGTTTCTTTTTGTTTGAATATTGTTGGTTTTTTTCCTAAAATATGGAACTAGGAAAAATAAGAGAAGGAGAAAAGAATTTGAGAATCTTGTACATTTTTTGTATACACAGTAAAATTCATATAACTTGATTCTGGCTGGAGGAGGGAGGGGGAAGATGCTGGGTTTTGTTTTGATTTAATTTTTTTTACCTGTTACAGCAAATGTAGAGTTGTTACTGGGAGTCTTAAAGACTTTAACAGCTGTTGGGAATCATATCTTTTCTCAGACAAGGCAAGAAACATATTGTACATATCTAATACCATACACAACAATTACTGCCCTAGAATCTAATGCAAAATTTATTTACTCCTCAGAAGGAGTTCAGCTTTCATTCAAATTTTTTTCAAAGTTTCCTGCAAGTTATTTCATCTTGGAAATTGCTTAACAAACCTTATGGTCAGAACTTTTGTGACAACTGTCAAACGGATAGATGGACATTCATTCTGAATTATGTGTATTTGTAATTCACATAGAAGCACTAAAGAGATTGTTTTGCCTTCTTTTCAAGCAGACTTTCACAGAACTCTATTTCCTTCATTTAGGCTCCTAAAAGGCAGCTGAGTAAAGGCCACAACTCCGACATTTTGTCCATAGACCATTGTGAAGGGAGTGATATGCAAAGATGCAGAACATCATTTGTTCCTTGCATTTGACAGCCATGGCTCTGTCCTGGCTAACCAGTCCTGCAACAGCAAACCGCATCCAACAAAGGTCCCTGAGAACTAGTACCAGGAGGAAGATCATCAAATGTCATGATTTGCCCAAAACGTTTCCAGTCAACAAGATAGTGTCCTAAAATTTTCACTGACCTTTCAAATGTTCTGTCCTCAATTGTTTACTATATGTTAAACTAACACATTAAAAAAAAAAAATCCTATAAGTGCATTTTTTCCCTAGCCATTACTTCCCTGGCTCACTGTTGACCAAATCTTGCACATAGAACAAATAGTTAAATATATAAACTCAGAGCTCAGAGAAGTGTATTTGTTTAACTGCTTCATTCTTTATTGCGTTTATTTCAATGGCTTCCATGAATTATTCAGTATGTTTTAGGGTAGCCTAGAGAAAATGTTTTCCTTTAAGAGGCTTATTTCTCAGACATTCTTTTAAGTGAGTTAGATGGCAACAAAGTTTTAGAAACTATACCTATAAATATGGAATGATTTTTTTTTCAAACTAACTCATTCAAAAGTAAGAAATACTGTACTAATATGAAAAGACAATCAAAATTCTTGACCTAAACTCTTTCTTTTTTTTAATTGTCTCAGCAGAATTCACTTCATCCAAAGACTATTTTCATGTCTAAAACCAATTTCTACTGAGAGACTGAGGGGACTCTGATGGTGAGTACAATACAGCACAATTGCTTCAATTTATGCCAAGCATTATGTTGGCCAAAGAAAATCTATAGCAGTAAACAGCCCATCTAAAAATGCATTGAAATTCACCTTGGCATGCAGCTGATATTTTCATCCCTTTTGTCCATGAAAAGAAAGAGATATCTAAGAATTTCAAGTGTTGCCCGACAACAGCAGTAGTTATCTTCAAATCTTAATTAGGTGTGTTGTACAAACAAAATTAAAAATATTTTAACATACTTCTTAAATGTTTGCATTTTTTCTATCATAAATCATAACCATAGCAAAAATTTATTTTGTTACCTGACAAATATACACTTTATCACTTATAATATTTTGCTTATTATGTATCTGAAGTCCTGTCAATCTAAAGAGATTGAAGCAAGAATTAGAAGCAATTACCTCCATTGATAAAAGTGATACTACGTTTTCATTTTAGAGCTTGCTTCCTGAAAGGCAATTTTGGCAATGATTTGAAAAAGACCTAACCTCAGAAAGTCTCCTTCATGCAAGACACTAGTGTTTCAGGTTATAACTAGTTCCATTATGATCTAGGCTATTTAAAACCCAGAAAGATCTTGAGTTTGAGTCAGGTTTGCCTTATCAAACTTTCTTTGCTTATCTCTTACTCTATTTGAAAACCCACACTTATGAGTCTCTCTGACAAATTACCAAACAGGGCTTTGACATAGTGATTAACAGTCTCCTTCAAACATATAATAGAACTGTGGAAACCACAAAGACATGAAGATGTCTTCATTCTCCCCTTGCCTTTATTTATTCATTTATTTATTAAGAATGGTATGTGTTGAATAGACATTGCTATCTCCTAGAGCTGCTTTCCACAAGCTGTCAGTGTAGATTCATTTTCTTATGTCAAAGTACAGGAAAAATCATATTCAGTAGAAACCAAATGGGTAGGCATTCATTGTTGGCCCAGATCCAGGGGCTGAAGAGCCTCCAGTCCATCCTTGTCTAAACTCAGAAAGAGCCTGGGCTCAGTGCAACATTAGGCAGCAAGGGGAAACTTCTGCAAGGACAAAGTAAATCCTTTGGTAAAGACATGGACAAAATCTCAAACTCCTGACTTGATTCTTACAAATGCAAAGGTCTGTGCATGAAACTGATATATGTTTATGAACTCCTCTGAGGGAGCTGTTTTATTAACTTTGATTTTTTTTTTTTATTTTGCTTGTTTTGTTAAGATGGTGATGAGGAAGTTCATTACAACTGATGCCTATCTCAGTTCTTTACTTTTGATAGTTATCTCAGAAATCCTTCAAAAGTAGCCTGTTTCTAGATATTGTGGCATACTTAGTCTCACCTCAACCTGAATATGAAAAGATCTGCATGAATATGTAAAACTGTAACATATCAACATACCAATAACAGAAAAAAATCATCTCTTGATTAAATGCAGAGTTCTTCATAAACCTTATGCAAGTAACTAAACAGATTATCATATCCTTAGGGCTAATTTTTAAATAGCTGAAGATAGGAATTTGTTTCTTACGGGTTAGCAATAGTTATCAGATAATGATAAATCGTTAATAAGTATTAACATAATCAATACTATTTATGGTGTTTACTTATACCTAAGCCTAAGCCTACACTCAATAGACATGTCTGCCTTAAAACTATCATAGAATCATAGAATGGTTAGGGTTGGAAGGGACCTCAAAGATCATCTAGTTCCAAATCCCCTGCCATGGGCAGGGAAACCCTCCACTACACCAGGTTGCCCAAAGCCTCATCCAACCTGGCCTTGAACACTTCCGGGGATGGGGCATCCACAACTTCCTGGGCAACCTGTTCCAGTACCTCATCACCCTCTGAGTGAAAAATTTCTTCCTTATATCCAATCTAAATCTACCCTCTTTCAGTTTAAAGCCATTTCCCCTTGTCCTATCACTACATGCCTTTGTAAAAAGTCCCTCTCCAGCCTTCCTGTAGGCCCCCTTTAAGTACTGGAAGGCTGCTATAGGATCACCCGGAAGCCTTCTCTTCTCCAGGCCGAACAGCCCCAACTCTCTCAGCCTGTCTGCATAGCAGAGGTGCTCCAGCCCTCGGATCATCATCTGAATTTTTATTAGATACAAGCCCCACACAAACATTTTAACTGCACTGAAACTTCAGCAATAAAAACACCCTCCTCTGATCTAAGATTTTTAGAGCCAAATGCAAAAGGCTAGACTCTGCGGTAATCAGCTAAGTTTTTCTGCTGTCACTACAGTGCATGAAGTCTTTGCACATTAAGGTCACAGTTCTTAAATAAGATTTGCAAGTTGCAAATGTCTAGTTATGAATTCATGAGCTGGAAATGTGCAGTCATAAAATTTACCAGTCCCACAGCTCAACATTTACAATGTGTGAGTCTGAGAAGATTTATGAAGTTGTATGGTAGTCTTGAGCAGATGATATCAACTGCCAACTTCACATTATGTTGGACTTTTTATTTTAAAGCCACAGCTGTTGTGTTGAGTTACTTCAAGAAGGTGTACAATTTGGGGAAGAATATCAGGACAGAAGGATGCGAGAGGTTTTTCAAAGAATTTAAGAGGGAAACGTAAGCTCAGATATATCTTTTTATTATCATGACAAAAACATGACCAAACACTTCAAAGCTGAGTTCTATGTCTCTAATACACAGTCTCAAAAAATCCTACTTCTGGTAAGATTGTTGACTTTAATAATCAGTAAATCTAATAGATCATATAGCTTGTTAGTTGACTAAGTGTTAAGAGTGAAAGGGACTTTCTTTCAGCATAATACTCCCTCAAGCCAGTCAGTCCATCAGATTTTAACACACCATACATACCAACTGATAAAAGTGCACTTCCAATCTTACCTTCTTTTCAGTGCTACTAAAATCATTAAATCCCTATTGTCAAACACTCAATTAATCTTTTTTTAATATTGAACCCCTGACATCACAATAATGTTCCATTTAATGCCTCAAGATGAGAATTTCCAAGACCAGACAAGATAGAGTTCTTCAGAAAACCATGAACTATAGACTTCTCTCTTGGAAAAGTTGAAAAGGACAATATGTGGCAATAAAACTAATTTTGGTTTTGTTTTGCTTTCAAAGTAGCTGGCCATGCAATTGTAAAACTAGTTCAACAGCTTAGGACTTCACTGTAGTCTCTTGTTGCTCACCAGCCTGGGCTGCAGCTCCAAGGATGCTGTTGCATATTCTGCAGCCAGGAGGAAATGGCCCACCTTTTGCAGGCAGGGTCTCAACCTTAGTTAATTAGTTAATTACATTCAGTTTCAATTCAAGCCAGCTGGGTAATAATAATTGGATGCCACAGTCTCTAGTTTTGTGTCTGCATTTTTTTATTTTTTAATTTAGAAGTATATTCTAGGTATTTTAACACTAAAACACAGAAAACTAAAACATTCTATATACTTTGATAAACACTCTGTAAAGAATTTAAATTTCTTAATTTATGCTTATAACTGTAATGCAAAGCAGGAGGTATATTTCGAACAATCTTTAAGTCACTTTTTCCAGTTTCACATACTTCTATTAGTAAATACAGATTTTGTGTAGAAAAAGACATTTTGTATGAATATATGAAGTGCATACACAACAGTGTTTTTCTAGGACTCCATTCAGAAATGATAAAGGATGTGTGTTTTTACTGACACTAGACAATAAAAGTCTTAATGTTTGATAGATTCCTATTTTATGTCCATAAGCACGAAAATATTTTTGAAGTTATAATACATGAAATTCCTGTCAAAACATTTTCCTTACACCAAAATATTTGTGTCTTCCCTTCAAATATGCATCAGTTTTTGTCAGTCTTTCAAGAATACTTGGTCACTGCTGCCACTACAGTGCTCCTCATTACTTGTCAAAGTACTTGTCAATTATGGGTTTTCATACTGGTTGTTCTTAAAAGTCACTAAATAAACCACTTTTTTCTTGATTGCTAATAACACTGGGCAAAATACTCCCATCTCACAGTGTCTCCCACAGATACTTTCTGCAGTTGCAGTTGATATGAATTTGCCTCAGTCTATAGCTTTATTCCACCATTTGAACCTGAGGACTTAAAGCAACGATCATTTGAATGACACAAATTTTCTACTTCTTCACGCCAAAACTATGCAAATTGATGATCTTTTTTATATCTTACTGGGAAACAACTGCTATGTTTACTTTTTCCTTTCCTTCTTTCACTCACGTAACCACTTCCCTTTTTATTAACACTAGTTTATATAGTAAAATGTTGTAATATGGGCATGGTTTTCAATAATAGGTCACGCATATAACAGAAAATTAATACTGATCATAAAAAATATCTGTAAATGAATTCATATAAAGTGCAGAGATTTCAAGAGTTCTAAGGATTTTGATACGGGAGATTTGACAAGCAAGACCTGATATGGAAAACAAGGCAGAAGGTAGTTCTTGGGGCACCCAGAACATAGTGTATCCTTGACATATGGCTCTTCAAGCCACTCTAAAGTAATTAGTTTAGCTTTCCATAATGTCACTGTTCCAAAATGATATGAACTGTATCAACTACAACTGTCATCTTTGTAAACTCTTAAATCTCTGTTCTTGTTGAAGAATTGAATTGTCAGAGGTAGGTTTCAGAAAAAGAAGTTGCTTCCCAGACTTCTTTTTTTCCTTTGTACCATAAAATAAGCATACTACAGGATATATATTTTTTTAACTTTATATCATACCTTATCTAGAGAAGTCACAAATATGTCATTCAACTAAAACTTATCAGATAAGAAAATCAAGATATCATTTCTTAGAGGTCAAATATACAAAAGAACTAACAAAAATGTGAAGCAATAAGATGAGAAAGATGCTCATAAAACAGATTAGAATTTTTTTTTGAACAACAAAAGAATCTGGAAAGTATACGGTTTGACATTCAGCAAAAAAAAGTATAAATACTTTGGACAGCAGCTTAAGCCATATTTCACACAGTATTTCTTAATAAATATTTCTATATAAAGAAATTTTTTTAAAAAAAATATTGTTATATCTTAAAAAATCTCCTATTATTCTGGATAACAAATACATTTTCTTCTCTTTTTGGTCTATCTTTTAAATAAGTACACTTCTTCAATATAACTAAATATTAAATTGTGAGTTACAAAGTTTTCTTTGCATCAACTCTCCTCTGAAACTGTGTGGATTTTTTTCCTTTTACTGTATCTTTCTTTTACTGTAAAATATCCTTTTACTGTATCTTTCTCTGAAGAGTATCCCACAGGTTGGTGACAGAAATAACAAAAAAAAAAAAAAAATCCCTGATTTCTTTGTGACTTGCTTCTCCCTCCCCTCTACTCTCACATTTTCCTTTTCTATTATTTCACAGACACAATCTATCGATCTATGCTTATTTCATTAATCACCCATCAGCCCCTGAAGTCCCATTGCATCCCCTGAATTTCTTTGTACCATCTCTCATCTACTTCAGTATTAATCTGTTTTGCTTTTAAATCTGATGTCCCTTTCTGTTCTCAAAGTGCAAATATGTCTTTGACTCTTTTACCATCCCCTCCTCAAATCTTTAATTCTTCTCAGTATTCCAAACTTTCTTTTTCTTTTAAATTTGCCAGGCACACACTTCTCAGCCACCACTGAAAATCTTCATCCTGAGCTAGCCAAGACCCTCTTCCATTCAGTTTTCAATCTTTGCTTTTCCCACAGGGAACTATTCCTAGCTAACATCTAGCACAGAGAAAAACTGCTTGATGTACATGATTTAAAACAAATCAGGATTGAAGTGATTTATTGATTTATTATTGATATGTAGTTAACCAGCAATCAGTGAGCTATATATACATACAGGATCAGTGTCAGTGATGTTACAGATAAATCACAATTAGAAGACATTTACAGAATGTCTTAACATTTTTAAACTGTAGATGGTTATCAGCGCCCTCTCATGACTAATCCTAAAAAGGTCTGGCCACGCACGCAGTCACATTCGCCATGCAAGGTACAGATGTGCACCCCCTCGCCTGCAGACCCTTCTGTGGTAGGTGCGCTTCTGCAGCTCTACCTGATGGCCATCTTTGCCAGTGATACCACTTCGGGGACAAAGACTCTCTCAGACATGGAGTGTCCCTACTTCCTTCTCGCCCCTTGTTCTCTACGCCGTGTCTTTTTTTTTAAATCAGCCCTTGACATTAGCCTCACTGATCACTTACTTCAAATCCCTGCTTGCTTTCTCATGATGTTCCTGTGACTTAAGAGAAACTCCCTATAAACATCCACTGAGCGACTCACCATCATTTTTTGTATCTTCTCTTAGTAGACTGCTTTCCTATGACAGCTGAGAAAAAGCTAACATAGCTTTCGATGTGCTGAGATCACTCATGCTGATCAATACATTCTCACTATCTCCTTTCACTCCTCTTGTTGATATCCTGTCTGCTACCTTTTATGTTATATTTGTAAGCTTTATGGGAGAAAAAAAATATTTTTGCTGTGTTCATACAATGTCAAAGCAGTATTACTTTGGTCTACATTTTGAGGTTCAAGGCATACAGCAATATAAATTGCAATATTTCATAAAAAAAAACCCCCACACATTCATTGAATGAGTGTTTGTTCAGGGAGTGCTCTACTATATAAGGGAATTGTGTGTTCCCACAAAGCATCCTTCAGAAAAGAATATGACCATTCCAAAAGTCACACAAACAAAGGATCCGAACATGAATAGAACACTAAGCAATTACCACAGAACTGGTGACCTTACTCACAGAAATATGAATCTCAGGTAAAAATGGCATAAAGCTCTCACTTCCTTCTATCAGCATTATGGGTAATAGTAACAGATGTTATACAATTTAAAAAAAAATCTACAAATATTATGCATCTCTCTGATACAGCAGACAAGCATGAAAGGCTCAAGTTTTCTGTGATGTTTTGCATACTGTAAATTTAGTTTTTCTTCATTAATCACTCTTCAGTATCCTGAATCCAGGATTATTTAAATTAGAAAAAATACAGTGTAGAAAAAGGTGACGTGCCAGCTGGACTGCAAAATACCACTATTTTCCTTTAGAGAAACAGTATTTTGTTTTTACGAGGGAATGCTATTACCTTAGTGCCGGAAAGACTAACCAGATAAAATCCAGCCAAACAGAATGACAGCCACTGTGCTCATATAGCCACCATCCAGTTTGAAAAAGGGTCCATACATGATGCTGAATGTGTAATCATAAAACACAGACCTACAATCTCATAACATATTTTGTTGTCTTCCATCCCTTGGGTCTCACTAGATACAAACTCTTCTTACTTCTCCAGACACACGGCAAGCACCACTTGAAGCTGTTAGGGATAGATCCAACTGCATGGATTGGAGGAGTCTTTTTTGCATGTAATCGGAGCCAGAGACATGTGAGTAGAGCTGTAATCTGTTCAGCCCTTTCAAATAGCTCCTCGCATTGTCTTGCAAGTGCTACTTAAAGCTCTAGAATGAATTTCCAAATGTTTTTGTCTGGTTTATGGTGAAGACTCAGAGATAGTTTCAGAAAAGAAATAGTAAAACAACAGCTGTTCACAGATTTTCCACTGTAATTTTAATTGAAAACGTGAGTTCATGTTTACAAAATTTTTTAAAAAGCCTGCATTTTGCTGAAATTTCTCCTTTTTTTTTTCTTTTAAGAAATATACAAAGTCTAATGATGTGAAAACACTGAGATGCTGTGTAAAACCTGTTAGAGCTTCCTCTGATGCTTGCAGGATTATTTGGGACAGTCATGGCAGTGATTTTTCTCAAAACACACACTGAAGTCCAGGTCAAGGACTATTTGGTATATTATTAAAAACTAGCCTTAGGAGTGAGATTGTATCATGGAAAACCAACACAGAAGCTCCTCTTGTTGTTGCAGCAGTCATTAAACACAGAGATGCAATGAGGAAGACACACTTTCCCTAAGAAGAGCACTCACTCATCTAGAAATGAAGGAAAAGTGATCAAAACTGTAGTAATTGTTTTTCTGGAGGGAGGAGATGGGCAAAAATGCAAGCATGCCTATTTTACAGTAAATACAGTTCATTCCCGTAAGCTGCCAAAACTCGCGTTTAACAAAAAGACCAATACAGGAGTTTCACATGCGTGCAGGGAAGCTGAGCAGCTGCTCTGGAGGAGCCTTGGCCCTTCCATTTCCAGGCTGTGAAGCTCAGGGACATAGACCACATCTCTGCAGTGCAGTGGCATGTCGAAGAGCCATTGACATCGAGCTTCTGCTGGAACCAGAAGGCACTGGCTCCTAATCCCTCATTCCCCCTGAGAGGCAGGGCTTTGTTGATTTAATTGCTTTGCTTACAGGTCTCAGCTACCATCAACGTGCTGCCTTTTGTATCCAGAGCTGCTTCTGAGAGGTGAACTTCTCTACTGCATGCTCTAGACGAGCAAAATCACATTTGGATATAAATGTTAATTTATGGAACACTCTCATATCAAACCACAGTTTTCTACAGACAAGCTACCATACGAAAAGCTGCTGGTTTACTTCTTTTTTTTTACAAAGGTATATGGGACCAGATCCCCCTGCACATCTCACTGAATTGTCAGTCAGCCATTAAAAGAGACAACCAGCATTCAGAACAATAAAGTTTCAACAGAAAGGAAAATCTATCTTTGTTTCACTAAGCTGAATAACATTACCTACTTGATACATATAGTACAGTTCCAAATAGGCACTAGATAGGTTAGAAATTTAGGGACTTTGTTCTATCAAGGTTACTCAAAACTTATTATCTTCTTATTTTGTAGACACCTTCTCTGGTACCATTAAAAGCAAGTTTACTTCCCTTTTAAACTTTAAAAAGAAAAACTTTTCTTTTTTTTTTAAAAAAAAAACTTTAAAAGAAAAAAATGCTAGAAACACTTTTGTTTCACTTTGGTTTTGTGTAAAAACTGACTGCCACTACTGGTGCATTGACCAGTGAGCAATCAGAATTGCACTCTGATTTTGCAAGCAACCCTAAGACTACAAAACCTTTTGCATGTTGCTCTCTGTTATCCATGCACATTTGTCATTCCTGCACACAAGACACAATTCCAAAATCCTCCATAAACCTTCCAGATGCTGAGACCTCGGTGTACTTCACAGTATTACCATATGGTTTAGATCATGACATTCAAATTCAGCCTCTAGATTTTGGCCTCTACTGTAGAGCATCAAAAAAGCTTCTGTCAGTGACAATCACTTTACCAGCATACATTTGTAAAATTATTTTTAGATATGTAAACCTTTGGTCCTTGCAGCTATGAGATTTATATTCACAGTTTGGGAGCAATGCTTTCTAATGATAATGTCCTGTTTAATTTGCCTGTTTAAAAAAAAAAACCAAAACCCAGCACATTTCCTAATCAGTTAGGTGATACAGGGTTTCCTGTGTCCAGGCATAAAAGGTACAGGTTTTTACCATCATTAACTAAGAGTTAAATAACCTTGAGATTTGCACAAACTCTATGCAATGCAGACTGACAACATAATTAAAATGTTGTGAAGTGTGATTTGTATAGATTGCACTGAGAGCTGTAACCAGATTAACTACATGACTTGCGCACGCTGCCTGCAATGAGTTATACCACTCTAAATAATTACAAGAATTAAGCTCTAACACAGACTGTCTACAAAATATATTGGCTCTGACCAGATTAAGTACTAGAATGAATAGATTTACACCAACTATACCCACAAAGTGAAAGTCCCTTGCAATATAAAATACAAGAAACGTGAACATACTGTGCATAGTACAACGCAGTCACAGCTCGGTCTCAGTGGGATGATCTGGCATATTCTACCATATTTTAACCTGGTGTAAAATGGCGTAACCTCATTTGTTTAAACAATGGCTGTGTCATACTGCTTAAATATGATTTTGTACAGGCTAGTCTAAACACAGGATGTGCCTAGTCTGCCAAACAACTTAAATTCCCTATTTGCTTCTGGTCGCTCAATGTAAGGGTCTCAAAGAAGACTAAGGGTCAATGACTGTGTATCATGGTTAAGGTTAATCTGCTCTGGGCAGGGTTAGTGTTTACCAGAGTGGATGTTACCTTTCCTTCTCCTTATCCTGGAATCCAGGTACGGTACAGATGTAAAGCAAGGATGAGATTGTGGGGTACTCCTTGGAGTGCCATAAGTATTAAACAATTTCAACTCTAGCTGAAATGATCTTTAGGTTTCAAACCAAGGTATGAGAGTGGGCTAAAACACCAACGGTTTTGCTTTTGCCTCAGGAATGCATGCTGAGTATATACTTAATCTAATTCCTGTGCTAATTCCACACAAGGAAGTTTTTGAAAAACAGATGAACATCCAACAAGAGCTCTGCCTGCCACCCTACATAAAAGGAATGTTAGAAAATGACACTCAGATGGAAAGAAGGCACCACACAAGAAAGACGAAGGGTAAATAAGAACTTTGTGAAAATTAAAGCTGACTTTAAGCTTATAAAAAAATGAAGAGACATGACCTGCATTAGTGCAGATCTCAAAGTATCACAACAGTTTCATGAGAAAACCAAGGAACCTGGTTACAAATTCTTCTCCAAACCTGAAAGCAGACCAGACTTCCTCACACATCTGTTGCAAGTGCTCATGCAAAGTTAGGACCCAAATGTTCCAGCACTCACCTACCACCATACATGTTCTCCTTCGCCATGGTGGTCTATTCAAACACATCATGTAGAGGCTTTCTAGTCTTGCGTAATTTTTAAATTATTACTATTTGTTTTAAAAGATAATTTGATTTAAGTATTTTTCCTGTGAGGAAATTACACATGTACATACAAAACAGAAAATAGAGTAAGTGAATTGAATATGGTAAAATAAGCATTCCGTTTTCTTTTATTCTAATGTTAAGAGTCTGATGAAAGGTGGGAGAAGAGGCTGATGGGCTGAGAGAGAAGGAAATGGACTTGTGCAATGCGTTTGACACTGTCCCACATGACATCCTTGTCTCTAAAATGAAGAGACACGGATTTGACAGATGGACCACTCGGTGGATAAAGAACTGGCTGGATGGTCGCACTCAAAGAGTTGTGGTCAATGGCGCAATGTCTACATGGAGACCAGTGTCAAGCGGTGTCCCTCAGGGGTCTGTTCTGGGTCCAGTGCTGTTCAACATCTTTGTCAGTGACATGGATGACGGCATTGAGTGCACCCTCAGTAAGTCTGCCAACGACACCAAGCTGTGTGGTGCCGTGGACTCACTTGAGGGAAGAGATGCCATCCCGAGGGACCTTAATAGGCTTGAGAAATGGGCCAGTGCAAACTGCATGAGCTTCAACAAGTCAAAATGCAAGGTTGTTCACCTGGGTCGGGCCAATCCTAGGCACAAATAAAAACTGGGTACAGAATGGGTTGAGAGTAGCCCTGAAGAGAAGGATTTGGGGGTGTTTATAGATGAGAAGCTCAACATGAGCCGGCAGTGCGCTCATGCAGCCCAGAAGGCCAACCGCATCCTGGGATGTATCAAGAGAAGTGTGGTCAGCAGGTCAAGAGAGGTGATTCTCCCCTTTTACTCTGCTCTTGTGAGACCCCACCTTGAATACTGCGTCCAGTTCTGGTGTCCCCACCATAAGAGGGACATAAATCTGTTGGAGCATGTTCAGAGGAGGGCCACAAAGATGATCCAGGGGCTGGAGCACCTCTGCTATGAGGACAGGTTGCAGGAGCTGGGATTGTTCAGCCTTGAAAACAGAAGACTTTGGGGGGACCTAATAGCTGCCTTCCAATACCTGAAGGGAACCTACAGGAAGGCTGGGGAGGAGGGACTTTTTACAAGAGTGTCCACTGATAGGACAAGGGGAAATGGGTTTAAGTTGAAGGAGAACAGATTTAGATTAGATCTCAGGAACAAATTCTTCAGTACGAGGGTGGTAAGACTTTGGAATAAATTGCCCAGAGAAGTTGTGGATGCCCTCTCCCTGGAGGTGTTCAAGGCCAAGTTGGACAGAGTCTTGAGTAGCCTGATCTAGTTGAGAGGTGTCCCTGCCCATGACAGGGAGGTTGGATTAGGTGATCTCTAAGGTCTCTTCCAGCCTATGCCATTCTATGATTCTATGATTCTATGAAATATAGTGCTGATGCTGGAGATATTCACTCTGTTATCTACAGAAAGAAATAAAGAAGTCTGGGCAACAAAAAAGAGAAAATAGAATAGGCTTCTAGATATGGAAGCTGTGTGAAACTCATTTAGCCTGTCCCTGTCACCAGCTCCACACCAGGCTGTAATAAAAAGCCTAAAACACAGGTATAAATCACAGAAAGGAAAACTGTCAACTGTGATATTGTTAAGATAAGCATAAACCAAGGCAAAACTGAATTATGCCTAGACACTTAGACTAGAGCTTTTCCATGTGTCAAAGAACAGTCTACATCAGAAAAAGGATGCTTTCAAGATGAGGAGAGAAAAAAGTCAAATTAGATTCAGGAGGATTTCTGAGCTGCATAAAAACTGAGGCTACATACAGAAGATTTTCTTTGGTTTACAATTTTATACCACTGTAATACTTGAGAAGCCTACAATTTACATGCATCCTCATCACAAGGAGCTATCACATTTCTTCCTAAAGGAAGAAAATTTCAGCTTGGTCTACTTCTTCAGTAACCCTTAGTTGTTAGTGTTTTATTTCTTTATTTATATATTACCTTTTACTTTCCTTCTGTTTCTTTCTCCTTTTTCTGGTATATCTGTCCCCCTAGCCATGCAGTTAATTTATCACAGTTAGGTTTCTCATTTGTCTCTACTGATCAGCTTTTTCTTGTTGCCACAAGAAACACAGGATTAGTTACAGAAGCAGAACTATAAAAAGGCTACACTATGGGAGTCACTCTTCCCTAGTAAGAGTTCATCTGAACCACTCTATCTGTGTTTCAGGCAAAACTGATAAGTGGGAAGACTGAAGAATAAGGATATGCTCAAAGCAAACTTTACTACGCCATCAATATTTAGAAACAGGAAAGACTGTGGACCCCATTACTCCAACTAATTTAATTTCCAAAGAGCAATGAAGAGGTGACAGGTATTGTTGTGTATAATGTGGTACCAGTTCTGTTCTTAAGATCTTCACAAATTCCTGAGTTGATTTATGTATCTCCATTTCTTATCTGTTAAGTGAAGATAATAACATTCATGCTACTTCATAGAGGTTTCAAAAGGTTAAATTCAAGAAAGTGCAAGTGTTCAAGGCCAGGTTGGATGAGGCTTTGACTAACTTGATCTAGGGTAAGGTGTCCCTGTCCATGGCAGAGGGGTTGGAACTACATGATTATTAAGGTCCCTTCCAAACCAAACCATTCTATGATCTATGATTTTTGAGTAATATGATAACGCATAAACATAATAAATAATTTTCTAGTAGGAATTCCACCTCTTGCAAGACGAAGAATCAAAACCACTAGTAATAACAAGAAGAAACTTGAAATAAAACCTAAGATCATAATGATCAATGATATAACGAACAACGCTTTTTAGTGGAACTTCAAATTCTTGTTATGTTTTCACTTTTTCTAAGGGATATTTGCTCCCTCTGTTTCACCTATCTCAGGAAAGTTGGTCAATTTCCTGAAGTGAAAGCAATTCTCAGGACTTAGGAGGATCTCAGCCTGAAACCTAGAATTAAGTCAATGTGACCTAAATTTAGAAACCAGAGAAAGCAAGGGAATTATGAGAAAAGATAAGAACTCAGTCAGAATTCAGGCCAGGGTCTAGATGGTACAGAGCTTGCAGACCTACTCTAAGCTGGCCAGACAAGAGCACTTCCTGAATTCAGATCCATCCTAGCAAATCTGTACAAGGTAAATCTAGTCCAGTTATCAAACCAGACCGGAAGGAAGTTAAACAGCTGAGACACGAGCAGAACTTAGAAAAAAATGAAATGAAGAACTATGAAAGTGGGCTGGAGCTTTAACAAATGCTTTAACAAAGTTTTTTTACATATACATATACATTTGTTTGGTGGCTGCTGACAGCCCTGAGACAAGCTCTGAGAGCAGGTTCCCTGTGTACACCTTGTCCTTAGCTACTCTAGCTACAGTAGGCAGCATAGATACAAAAATCCGTGGAAGGTGAGAGAAGCAAAATTCTGAGACCAAAGGACCACACTGTAGTAAAAACTTTGTACTAGAGGATATATAATATCTGCACAAAAATCAGTTTTTCATCATCAATCAAGAGAAAACCAGGAGGAGTAGTGAGGGCTTGACAGTTGACATCTCTTGTCATGTGTTGCACAAAAGTGATCCTACCTACAGCAGCTGGATTTACATGACTTAGTGTTTGTGGATGTGGGAGTATGACTTGACAAAATAAATTTTCCTTGAGATTTTGTATAATAAAATCGCCGTCCTCTTCCATAAGAGCTCATATTGACTTTTTTCACACTAATTTCCTGCACACAAACCCACGTTTCTGAAGACAAGGTTTAAATTTAGATGTACAAGTATTATTTTTCTGGTTCTAAGAACAATGCTCAATTCCTAGAGAGCAGAAGTATGCAATGTGATTTATACCCTGTCAATAGCTGAATGTTGAGGCAGTTATCACTTAATAATTAATTATAAACAAGTGAAAGGTTAGAAATCCTCTGGAGAAATAAATTGGCAAAGGATTTTGACACCTAGCTTTGAATATGTAAGCATAATATAAAATGCGTATGGATAATCTGGGTGTTGTAAAAGGAAAAAACACAGGTCATTGTGAACCACTGAAAAATATTGATAGTGATTTATTATAGTGACAGATATTTCTTAGGATTTTGTTTGACTCACTGTTTTCCTTATGATGTTCTATCTTAAGTAGAAAAGATATCCAATCAAAAGACCTCAAGCTAAATAAATGGGATAAAAATGAGATGTCAAGTGCCCAGGAATTATATTACCAAAAGCTGGTATTGACAACATTGATGTGAGGATTAAAAAAATGAGAAAAATCAGAGGCAATCATAGCTACTATGAAGTACTTCCTGTATCTATTGCCAAATATCTGCCTCTATATGACTGCTAGAAGCAGAAGGTCAAGGACAACAGAAAGGGCTTCTTCAAATACACTGCAGATAAAACTAACACTAGAAGCAATGTAGGCCCACTGGTGAATGAGGAGGGTGCCCTGGTGACAGAGGATAAGAAGAAGGCAGAGTTACTGAATGCCTTCTTTGCCTCAGTCTATACTGCTGGAGGCTACCCTGATGAGCCCTGGAATCCTGAGGCTCCTGAGGAAGTCAGAATAGAGGAGGAGTCTACCATGGTTGATGAGGACTTGGTTAGGGACCACTCAAGCAACCCGGCCATCCATAAATCCATGGGTCCTGATGGGATGCACCCACGGGTGCTGAGGGAGCTGGCAGATGTCACTGTCAGGCCACTCGCCATCATCTTTGTTAAATCGTGGGGAACAGGAGAGATGCCTGAGGACTGGAGGAAAGCAAATGTCACTCTGGTCTTCAAAAAGGGCAAGAAGGAAGACCCAGGTAACTATAGACCAGTCAGCCTCACCTCCATCCCGGGAAAGATAATGGAACAACTTATCCGTGGTGCTGTCTCTAGGCATATCAAGGATAAGAGGGTCATTAGGGGCAGTCAGCATGGCTTCACTAAGGGGAAGTCGTGCTTGACAAACCTGACAGCCTTTTATGAGGACATCACCCAGTGGGTGGATGATGGTAGAGCAGTGGATGTGGTCTATCTTGACTTCAGTAAAGCATTTGACACAGTCTCCCACGGCATCCTCACAGCTAAACTGAGGAAGTGTGGTCTGGATGATCGGATAGTGAGGTGGATTGTGAACTGGCTGAAGGATAGAAGCCAGAGAGTAGTGGTCAATGGGACAGAGTCTAGCTGGAGGCCTGTATCCAGTGGAGTCCCTCAAGGGTCGGTACTGGGACCAGTATTGTTCGACATATTCATCAATGACTTGGATGAGGGAATAGAGTGCATGGTCAGCAAGTTTGCTGATGACACTAAACTGAGAGGAGTGGCCGACACACCTGAGGGCTGTGCTGCCATTCAGAGAGACCTGGACAGGCTGGAGAGTTGGGCGGGGAGAAATTTAATGAAATACAACAAGGGCAAGTGTAGGGTCTTGCATCTGGGTAAGAACAACCCCATGTACCAGTACAAGTTGGGGACAGAACTGTTGGGGAACAGCACAGGAGAAAGGGACCTGGAGGTCCTGGTAGACGGCAGGATGACCATGAGCCAGCAATGTGCCCTTGTGGCCAAGAAGGCCAATGGCATCCTGGGGTGTATTAGAAGGGATGTGGATATTAGATCAAGAAAGGTTCTCCTCCCCCTCTATTCTGCCCTGGTGAGGCTGCATCTGGAATGTTGTGTCCAGTTCTGGGCCCCTCAGTTCAAGAAGGACAAGGAACTACTTGAGAGAGTCCAGCGCAGGGCCACAAAGATGATTAAGGGAGTGGAGCATCTCCCTTATGAGGAAAGGCTGAAGGAGCTGGGTCTCTTTAGCTCGGAGAAGAGGAGACTGAGGGGGGACCTCATTAATGTTTATAAATATGTAAAGGGTGACTGTCATGAGGATGAAACCAGGTTCTTCTCAGTGGCATCCAATGATGGGACAAGGGGAAATGGATATAAGCTGGAACATAGGAGGTTCCGCTTAAACATGAGGAAGAACTTCTTCACAGTAAGGGTAACAGAACAGTGGAACAGGCTGCCCAGAGAGGTTGTGGAGTCTACTTCTCTGGAGGTGTTCAAAACCCATCTGGACACGTTCTTGTGTCATCTAATCTAGGTGGTCCTGCTCTGGCAGGGGGATTGGACTAGATGATCCTTTGAAGTCCCTTCCAATCCCTAACGTTCTGTGATTCTGTGATTCTGTGACTGAAAAAGCACTGCATGAGGTTGCTTCATGAAAGAGGAGCTGCAATAGTGCCCCAGACCTGGGGGCAGGCATATGCTTCCCATCCTACAGCCAACTAAATGCAACCTGTCTCAGCAGAAGCTCTGCAAGATGAACCTCATAGATTTTCAGTGTCTTCTCATACATTTGGCAGTTAATGTAAATGAATAGCCTATTTACCTACTACTAATAATAGAGAGAAAGAAATTGTCTTCAGCTGCAACCATTTTCACAGATTTTTCCCTCAACTCCTTGATGATTGAGGGAAAGATGTCTGAAACTCATTATGGTGGAGCTGGAATACATTTTGGTATTGCAAAACTATTAAAGCAGGTTGCAAGGATTATTCATAAGCATTTAAACAAAAGAGCTATAAACCAACAGAAAAGAAACTAAATCTGCACTAATTAGCAATAGTAATTAATCTGTATGATGCAGCAGAAATAAATGTAAACAGGAAAAATAACAAAGTCTTAGGTTAAATTTGGCAGGGAAAAACAGACTAGTATTATCAGTGTCACAAAACTTAAAAAAAGATAAATATATTACATCTAATTAATGTAGAATCTTTTTCTTTTTGAAAAGTTTTATGAACAGGCAAAACCGTTTGGTTATAAATTATCAAATCACCTGAATGACTGACAACACTAAACCTATTCTGTGCCAAGAAATATATACATTACTTTGTGTCAGCAGAGAGGACAGAAAAGAATAAGTATATTGAAATACAACGTAAGAAGCGTGAAAGGGAAAAAATAAGTAAACTAAGTTTATGGGCAAATACTTTACACTGCTAAATTTGAAATAACTTCATCCTAATACATGTGTGTGTGAGAGCATTTCCTGATTCTGATATAGTAATATACTTACTTTGCAAATGTGAGATCATTTTACAGGACGCAAAAAAGTGAGCAGTCAGTGCTTATAAGTTTTTGTTGGATACATCCTCTGAATGGTACCTGGTTCAAATACCACATAAGAAAGAAAAGAATTTACTGGTAAAACTGATCTCAGGGAAGGAAGATCAGCGAGTTCAAACAGCAGGTCAAAACAGGTTGTTCTCTGTCTGCTCCCAATTGTTCATACTCCTTTCTCCTCCCATTAAATTTCTATCCTCTTTAAGAGACTAGAAGCATATAAATCCTACAAACACCTTTGGAAATAAATATTTGATAGTCTTAAATAATACATTGAAACAAGTTGCAGCACATAATTTTCAATAAACATTTTCCAGGTTAAAAAGTAAATGGACATCCTTCCTCCTCTATCCTGCAAATATACACATATACACATTCTAAACCTGTGAAAGGGGGAGCCTAAATATACCCTTCACTTCTAAGCTAGCAAAGAGATTATCTATTATTTGAAAGGTGAAAGATTTTTGATTTTCTGCAGTGTAGAAGATGGTTCATGACCTTTCATATGAAAAACATAAACTACTCTTATCAAAGACCAGTAAGGGCAGGCTCTATCAACCAAGATTGGGAATGGAATCTGAAAGCCATGACAGCAAAATATGAAATGTAGGTTTAACTTCAATGGTTCCTTCAGAATCTTCATCAGTAATTAATATTTATATGTTAAATGCTTTGATAGGTATTTAAACAATACTGTTCCATTATCTGTGCACTTACAAAAAAAACAGGGTTTTAAGCTCTCACAAACAACTTTTTTTCTTAAAGTGTATAGGAAGATAATTGGCCTGAAAAAGGGTTATTTTCCACAACCCACCTTTACTGTTGAGTAACAGGTATTTGCACCTGCCAGAATACTTGTAAAACAGATGGTCAAAAGCCACAGTCATTAATTTTTCCATTTAGAGACATCCAGGTGGTAAACTTGTGGATAATCTGGTGAATTCTTTTCCAAAGATGATTTATTCAGTGAAGGTAGAAGTTCATTTCTATTTTAAATTTTTTAACCTGGTATAACAGATTAATGACATATCATGTTGCATTACATTGCCTTCCATGCAATCTACTATTGCTACCATGCAAGTCAAGGTAGCTAATAACTTTAGTAGAGTACCATGAGAAAATTTAAACAGCACCAAAACTAAAGCACAGAGTTGATGTCCACTTTCCTTCCTCCTACTCCATCCAAGAGAGAGATACCTTCCAACCTGGGGGACTGTGAAACAGGAATAAGTAAATTGTTATCCTTCTACCCACATTCAGGTGTACCTACAGCTCATGTCTCTCATCTGGAGAGATGATGATTCACTGATGATCGTTTCTTTTCAGCAATGGCTGCTGTGATTTTCTGCTGCAATGGGTTTACAGATTGTGCTTGATTTGTAAATCCAATCATCTCTCAGAAGCATGGAATTCAGCAAACTTCTCGGAGCCTTTCACTTTGTTTCAACATGTATGAGTTTGCATTGTGCACTTTCTTTCTGAGTTTCCACCTTCAATAAATCTAAAATTGTGACGCAGAAAAAACTGCCTCTGCTAATAATGCACAGTAGAGTCTGGCTTATAACTGGTGTAAAAGTCTCAGTTCCTTATGAGCTCAATGATTTCACATTTTGGATATCGTACATAGAATCATAGAATGGTTTTAGTCAGAAGGGACTTTAAAGATCAACCCCCCTGCCACGGACAGGGACACCTGCCATGAGATCAGGTTGCTCAAAGCCCCATACAACCTGGCCTTGAACACTTTCGGGGATGGGGTATCCACACCTTCTCTGGGCAGCCTGTTCCAGTGCCTCACCACCCTCACTGTGAAAAATTTCTTCCTTAGATCTAATGTAAATCTACCCTCTTTCAGTTTAAATCCATTACCCCTTGTCCTACCGCTACATGTCCTCCATGGTTCTGGGTCAAACTACAAATCTATCAGGGCTGAATAATAATTAAACTGATCTCATTTTAAATATGTTACCAGTTATGACTGCTTTTAAAACTGCTTAGGATTATCTTTACATAAATAAAATGACCAACTAAAGGTAGAGATACAGACTAATTTCTCTAACAGAAACTAATAAAACCACATTTTTTTCTTCTATGTAACATTCTTTTTCTTGTGTGTGACAAATGGATGGCAACTCTCCATAGGTACCACGAGACCGCTGTACTCAGAAACCACAGTCCTCTCTACACAAGCAAAGGAATCATTTTAGTCTTGAGCCTAATGAGGTAATAATCACCAAGACAACAGGTATCATTGCTGCCAGCTATTACTATGCTACCCCATTGGAGTGTATGATTCTATTTTGATTGTTCTTTTTTTTGCTTGGCAGATGGCAAATTGTCTTAATCATCCATTCACACTCTGAAACCTCTTTAACCTCAACCAGTTGCCTTCTTGAAGACCATCAAGCAAAAAACCATATTCATCCAGCTAAGCATGATAATAAACTGTGTCTTTCTAATCACGCAGCAGTTTATCACTCAAAGTAATATTTATCCTATTACTATAGTAACAGTAATAGCTGCCAATATTAATACAGGCAATCTTCTGGCAATCCATGCACTACTACATACCATGCTGACAAAAAAAGAAAAATCAACATTGCAAGTCTACACTGCTTTCCTCCATTCAACACACTGCACAATATTTCTGCTTTCTGAACAAAATACAAGCTATCCTCCTTTTTTCGCTCCCATACCAACAGCAATAACTATGAATGCATTCCCCTTGTCCTCATTATATGAGGACCATAGGAAGTTCACAACTGAGAGCTACCATTTCTTCCTCAGACACTGAACTAGTTTTGCAGTTCCAGAAAGGGAAATGCCATGTTTCACTACTCAGAGATTAATGAGTTCAGTGTTTTCTGTGGAATCATTTCCTAATGCAGAGGATGTTTTCAAAAACCACCACCCAAACTCTATTTGTTTTTCTCCCACTTCTTATTTTTTGAGGTGTAATACTGAGGAAAGGCCAATTTAGTTGACAACTAATCATTAATGTCCTGTGAGACTCACAAGCCTACTAGGGTACACATGGAAATGCAATCAAGAAAAAAATTAGCTGACTGGCACTGATCAAAAAGTTCACATTTTCACAAGCATGGGGACTTTTCTGACAGGAGAGGGGACAGCATAACTTGCATACAAAACAACAACAAAACACACAAAAAAACTCAACAGCTACAGAAAATGGCCCCTATTTAGAATTGAGAACTTAATGGTTCAAGGCACTGCAGGTGACTCTTTTTGATACAAATGTAATTTGAACTTTAAGACTACTATTGATTAGAAAATATCCAGTGAAAATTTATTTCATAGTTGTTCAAAAGTTTTTCAGAGATGTAGCATTGTTTTTTCCGAGATCAGGTGGACCTGATCAGGACGGAAGATCAGGTCTGAGACCATGTTAAGAACCTGAAGGTGGACAAGTCCATGGGACCGGATGAGGTGCATTCGCGGGTCCTGAGGGAACTGGCAGATGAAGTTGCTAAGCCACTATCCATCATATTTCAGAAGTCGTGGCAGTCTGGTGAAGTTCCCAATGACTGGAAAAGGGGAAACATAGTCCCCATCTTTAAAAAGGGAAAAAAAGAAGACCCAGGGAACTACAGGCCAGTCAGTTTCACCTCTGTGCCCGGCAAGATCATGGAGCAGATCTTCCTGGTGACTATGCTAAGGCACATAGAAAATAAGGAGGTGATTGGTGACAGCCAACATGGCTTCACTAAGGGCAAATCCTGCCTGACTAATTTGGTGACCTTCTATGATGAGGTTACAGCATTGATGGATAGGGGAAGAGCAACTGACAACGTCTACCTGGACTTATCCAAAGCATTTGATACTGTCCCACACGACATCCTTGTCTCTAAACTGGAAAGACATGGTTTTGATGGATGGACCACTCAGTGGATAAGGAATTGGCTGGATGGTCACACTCAAAGAGTTGTGGTCAGCGGTTCAATGTCCACGTGGAGACCTGTGACGAGTGGTGTTCCTCAGGGGTCAGTACTGAGGCCAGTGCTGTTTAACATCTTTGTTGGTGACATGGACAGTGGGATCGAGTGCACCCTCAGCAAGTTTGCAGATGACACCAAGTTGTGTTGTGTTGTGTTGTGGGCACGCTGGAGGGAAGGGATGCCATCCAGAGGGACCTTGACAGGCTGGAGAGGTGGGTCTGTGCAAAACTCATGAAGTTCAACAAGGCCAAGGGCAAAGTCCTGCACGTGGGTTGGGGCAATCCCAAGCACAAATACAGGCTGGGTGGAGAACGGATTGAGAGCAGCCCTGAGGAAAAGGACTTGGGAGTGTTGGTGGATGAGAAGCTCAACATGAGCCGGCAATGTGCACTGACAGCCCAGGAAGCCAATCGTATCCTGGGCTGTATCAAAAGAAGCGTGGCCAGCAGGTCGAGGGAGGTGATTCTGCCCCTCTACTCTGCTCTCATGAGACCCCACCTGGAATACTGCACTCAGCTCTGGAGTCCTCAACACAAGAAGGACATGGAGCTGCTAGAGCGGGTCCAGAGGAGGGCCATGAAGATGATCCGATTCTATGATTCTATGGAAGTTATTTAAATGTTTGAATAAAACATTACTGTTCAAAGATTTTTTCTATCTGACTAGATATACTAAGTTTCACCTCCTGCCAATATATTTTTTTAGTGTTGATTTTGAAGGCATGGGTTTTGACTATACAGGGCCCACCTTATTGCAAAAAATCCAATGGAGCAAGAAATCCTTTGCCTGCTCCTTGAAAATTTTCACAGTTTCAGGAATGTCAACATTTCACATGAAAATATATAAAAGATGTTTCAAAGAGAGTTTGACATAAAACATGTCACTTACTTTATTAAAACTAGTGTCTTTGGGATTACAGCATTTGTTCCAGATGAGAGAAGCAACTCCATTCAGTTCATACCAGGGTCTTATCACCAGACCCTGACATCTACCTGAGTACCACTACATGACATGATCATTCTCTGGATGAACAAAGGTGGAGAAGCCTATGATAATTTTTCTCAATTGCAGAGAACAGAGAGCTGTTTCAAATGCATCAGACCACTTCCAGCTCCTTGTCTTGTTTTCCCTCATCTGCTACCAAAAACCCACCTGGATGAAGTTGCAAATTTTAATAAAGTAGGTCACATTTTTTTTCAATAAAGTAGGTCACATATTTTTATGTCAAACGCTCTTTGAAAAATCTTTGCCATAGAAGAAAACATTTTTGAAGAACTTCTTCTCAGTTGTATTCTGAGTATCTCCGTGGTGAATTAAATGTAGTGCAACATCAGCTACATTATCTACTGCTAGAAAAGAGAAAAAAAAATACATTTTGTATATTTACTCTACATACGGTATTTCAGGATTCAAGAACACTATTGCCAACTTGATTTCTCTCATTACATTTAGTTCTTCTTTCTGTCTGCTGAGTAAAATAAAAAGCTGTCCCTAATGAATATTTTCCAATGTAAGACACCATCTGCCTCCATACATGTACACTTATTGATATGACAATGAGAAAAATTCCTATGTATAATCTTCTGAGAGAATCATAGAGTCATAGAATGGTTAGGGTTGGAAGAGACCACAAAGATCATCTAGTTCTAACCCCCCTGCCATGGGCAGGGACACCCTCCACTACACCAGGTTGCCCAAAGCCTCATCCAGCCTGGCCTTGAACACTTCCAGGGATGGGGCACCTACAACTTCTCTGGGCAACCTGTTCCACTGCCTCACCACCCTCTGAGTGAAAAATTTCTTCCCTATATCTAATCTAAATCTGCCCTCTTTCAGTTTAAATCCATTGCCCCTTGTCCTATCACTACACGCCCTTGTAAAAAGTCCCTCTCCAGCTTTCCTGTAGGCCCCCTTTAAGTACTGGATATACTGAAATACTCCATTTTACTGCCCAGGTACAGCTCAGAGATCTCCTCCACCCTATTCAATTATGCATTTCTAAAATTTGGCATTAAACTCAGCATGTTTGTTCTGGGATTTTCCACACCGACTTGCATTTACAGTTACAAATGCAGAATGATGACAGTGAAATCAAACATGCTATAGAAAACATGACTACAAATAATTCCCAAAGTGATAAGGAAGGCAAAGGACAAGCAACTAAGTTTTCTTGGTTATGGAAAAAAAAAAAAAAGAGCAGCAACAACAAAAGAAAAAAAAAAAAAAAAACAGAAGGAAGAAACTTTTGTCATGATCTGTCAGATTTTCTCTACCACCAGCAGTTTGGGCAGGTTTCTGTATGGTGCTATTCATTTTTGTTTGACACTGATGAATAAAGTCTACCATGTTCTCCACATGGCTCCTCCTGGTGTTTCTTCAAAACTGTACTCCCAGGCCAATATACTCCTGAAAAAGAAATTGTCTTTCCACCACCTCTTTCAGTGATGCATCAATAAGACATGGGCAGAGAAAGCAAGAAATAAGAGATTTAAGACAAAACAGAAAAATAAAACAGCATGATCCAACCATAAGCCCTTGTCATTTTCCAGTTGCAACAAGGAAGGTTACCAGTTATGAATGCAGAAATCTGATGTATTATTAGTCTATTTTAGGTCACCCAGTATTTTCAAAATATCCTAAAAAGCAATAAAATAGATTTGTTTTAACTGATTAATTTAACTGAACATTAGTCGCAATAAGTAATTTCGAACATCAAAAAAATTTGTTTTTACATTTCCCTTCTCCAGAGTACGCTTTCATCTTTCACTACTCAGCCAGATTATCCTGTAAACATTTCCTACAGAATCGAGAGCGCCTTCCCCTAACATGGCATGCACACAATACCAACGAAGTTAGTCTGCTTTTCCAGGCAATTTCAATTGCTTGTCAACAAGTTTGCATGTAATTCAGTTCAGGTTTTCCCCATCTGTTCTTAGCTACAGACTCTATGTCATATCATTTGGCCTTTATAATTTGATATTGCTTGTTTTAAGAAGGGTAACATGGACAGTGTACCGAAGTCTTGTTATGTTCTCCTTCCTCTTCTTCCTCTCTATTACTTTTCCTCAGCATAAAATATCAAATAGCATCCAGTAAAGAGTATGAAAGCTAGTTTAGGCCCTCCAGCACAAAAGTAACCTCTAGACTTTACTACCCACACACAAATTTAATCATCTGTAACAGAAAAAGAAGTAGGAAGAAAAATTCAAGCATGATGACTGAGACGATTTCTCAGTGAAGCTCACAGATCCTGATGTAGTCCAGGATTAAAAAAACCCAAACAACTAATCAAACAAAAAGACTATCATGGTACATATATTCCATCTTTTTCTTTGGTAGTGAAAAAATAACAAAGCAGATGTGTTATACCAGTCTTCAGTATCCAGGCTACTTCCACTCAGCCACAATCCCTTGCTTCAGAGCACTTTCTCCCATCTGCATTTCATGAGAGATCTGGAAACGGAAAGCAGTCTTACAGCCTGCAAATACTGCATCCTATGAGAAAAAAAATAAAAGCTCATTCACAACTGCAAGCACTGCATCTGCCTCCAGCCTCTTTGCAGTGCCAGCGCCCCCATTTCGCCTCCTCTCCCCACTATCCCTTGCTCTGGCACAAACAGGAGTCTGGGCAAGAGGAACCTATCTTTTAAGGAAGCAATCTTGCAAAGCGCTAAGCAGTGCCTTATAACTTTTTTATGCAATTTAACTCAAAAGCCAGCACGTCAGTTGCCAGCTTAATGGTGTGGAAGGTGTTTTTGTTTTATTGTGTCTAATGTGTTTCAAGGTTTCCCAATACACAGATAGTATATATATAAACATTGGAGACACTGTGGCTGGAACGCCGCCCAAACAATTGCAAAAGTCATTACATCAGTTAACATCAACAGAAAGGCTAGCATACTAACGTGGCATATCCTAACCTCTTTCTCCAATGCTCTGGAATCTGAGCTACTTCTTAAGATAAGTGGCTGTAGCTTCACTCAGATTAAGATTCAAGAACCCGCAAATCAAAAACAGAGGAGAAAAAGAGACCAGGGAGATGATGTGTCTCCAGTGTCAGGTGAGTGAGTACAGGACCTTTCATTTGGAGGTCACCAGCAGAACCTCACACAGTTGTGTGCAACTGAGAGCTGTCACTGCCGTGGCAGCTGTTTGATAGTGCGTGGGATGATGTTCTCAGACTAGTTCCTAGTGGACAGATACCGATCTCGTTAAAAAAAATATAAGCCCTCACAACTGCCACTAATTGGTTCCCTTCTCAGCAGTTTCAGCAGCGAGGCTGCAGACCTCAGAGCCGCTGAGATTAAACTGTTTTCTAATCCCTAGAAGTGTTCAATCCAGATCAGGGAATAAAGTAAAAGCTTCAGTGAAAGGGACCATGCGCTGGTGCTGTCCTTGCTGTCCATCTTCTTGGGATAATTAAGGTCTTCATTTTCTAAGGCTGTCAGTCTGACATCTGCCATCAGCACTAACGTTCACTTGATCTTTGTATTTTATTTTGTTAAGAGGAAAGAAGAAGTAGGAAGGAAAAACAGAAAAAGAAGCCTTGCAGAGTGAAATGAAGCACTTCAGTAGAGTAATTTTATTTACATCTGAAAACTGATTGAACCCCAAACTGTCAAGTGACTTGACAAAAGGCCATACGTTTCTGCTGCTTTTCTGACTCCTGAGTACATGAAGAAGGAATAGCACAGTAAGACTTTACTTTCACATTTAAATACTTGTTCACTGAGTCATCTTTCCAAAGCCAGTTTGGATACAGTTTCAAAATGAGTTATATGAGACACAGAATAGTCATGGCTATTTCTTTTATTACCTGAAATTATGTAATTAAAACTAAAAGACTCTTCTCTGAATGAAGTAATTCCTTTCCCAGTAGTGATATTTCTTCACGTTACTGAGATAGTAAAAGAGAGGTATAATTAATCCACTGTCCCTTTATCAAGACCAATAAACAGAGAGCAATAAAATATAATCTGATTGTGCCATTATCTCAAATGAATATTTTATCATCTGTTAGCAACTAAATCATAAATTATTTTTCAATAGCTTTTTAATAAGATAAAAGATAATCAGGGCCTTCAATGAAGCACTGTAATACTCAATTTGAATAATCACTGTTTTCTGTGAAAAAATGAGACCTTTGTGTGCCACTTTGGAAATGCACAAAATTTTTGAGACCTCTAAGAATTAAAAATAAGGTGATTTGCTCAGGAACATACTCAAAAGTTCTTAAATATTGCTCCCCAAATTTCACCTACATCTTCCCAGTGTCGTGACAAGTCATTCCTCCAATTGCAGACAGGGTCCATATTAACATTAATCTGCAATCAGACATTCATCTCAGTGGTCAGTGTTTGTAATGAGCTTCACATAAGAAGTGAAGGTTAATCACAAACTCAGTGGTTATAAATCTGCATTAATGTAGAGTTCTAGTCAACCACAAATGCTACTAGACCTCTTAGTACTAGAACAACCAATTACATTCACTTGGCGTCTCAACGTTGGTTCATTTTCTCCACTACGCATTAAGCCTGAAGGTGCATATTTTTTATTGCAGTATCTGGAACACTAAGCATACTGAATTAATAGCAAAATAATAATACCACTATTAAACCCATCAATATCAACACAGGATACTACAGAACTGATGCATCTCATTTTCTAGTCTTTCCAGATTTTTTCAATTAGTTTTCTATTTTTAAGAGGCAAAAGACTTTAAAAAGTGGTTCCCAATCTCATCTTTCCTGAAAGAAATCAACAGCTGCTTAATCATTCTGTAACTGGTACTATAAACATGAGATGAAATTAAGCAACAAACAGAAATGTAACATTTTCTGCTTGTAAAGAAGTGTGTATTCAAAGTGCTTAAAATCTAATCCTCATCTGGGATAAACGAGCATAATTTTCTTCACCAGGCCAGTTCATTTCTGCCATAACTAGATAAATACTGTTTTAGTTAGCTGACCAAACGCACATCAAATTTGCATCCTGCTTTTTCCATTCATAGGACTGACTGATTATTGACACATATCTGAGCAATTTGAATGCTAGACCAGTGCACCACTGGTGGACCACCAGGTGGATAAGGAATTGGCTGGATGGTCGCACTCAAAGAGTTGCGGTCAACAGCTTGATGTCCCAATGGAGGCCAGTGACAAGTGGTGTTCCTCAGGGGCTGGTATTGGGGTCAGTGCCATTTAACGTCTTTGTCAGTGACACGGACAAATGAGATCGAGTGCACCCTCAGCAAGGCTGTGGACGACACCAAGCTGTGTGGTGTGGTCCACTCGCTGGAGGGAAGGGATGCCATCCAGAGGGACCTTGACAGGCTGGAGAGGTGGGCCTGTGCCAAACTCATGAAGTTCAACAAGGACAAGTGAAAAGTGCTGCACGTGGGTTGGGGCAATCCCAAGCACAAGTACAGGCTGGGCGGAGAATGGATTGAGAGCAGCCCTGAGGAAAAGGACTTGGGAGTGTTGGTGGATGAGAAGCTCAACATGAGCTGGCAATGTGCACTGGCAGCCCAGAAAGCCAACCGTATCCCGGGCTGCATCCAAAGAAGCGTGGCCAGCAGGTCGAGGGAGGTGATTCCGCCCCTCTACTCTGCTCTCGTGAGACCCCACCTGGAATACTGCATTCAGCTCTGGGGTCCCCAACACAAGAAGGACATGGAGCTACCGGACCGGGTCCAGAGGAGGGCCACGAAGATGATCAGAGGGCTGGAACACCTCTCCTATGAAGACAGGCTGAGAGAGTTGGGGCTGTTCAGTCTGGAGAAGATAAGACTCCGGGGTGATCTTATTGCAGCCTTCCAGTACTTAAAGGGGGCCTACAGGAAAGCTGGAGAGGAACTTTTTACAAGGGCGTGTAGTGATAGAACAAGGCGAAATGGCTTTAAATTGAAAGAGGGCAGATTTAGATTGGATATAAGGAAGAAATTTTTCACTCAGAGGGTGGTGAGGCAGTGGAACAGGTTGCCCAGGAAGTTGTGGATGCCTCATCCCTGCAGGTGTTCAATGCCAGGTTGGATGAGGCTTTGGGCAACCTGGTGTAGTGGAGGGTTTCCCTGCCCATGGCAGGGGATTTGGAACTAGACGATCTTTAAGGTCCCTTCCAACCCAAACCATTCTATGATTCTATGCACACTCCCTTCAGCAAGACTATTGCTTACAAGTGCTGGACTTGGAACTCACATTTACAAACTCTGACCCTATGAACTTCTATAATAAATTAATAGTGTAAGGAACAATAGCAGGTTAGGCACAAATTACTTTTGCAAATAACTAAACTCCAAAATAAACAAAAAATATCTGGTAATTGTAACAACTATTTTTCACAAGTATACTTTCAAATACTGCAAACATTACCCTTACTAACAGATGAGGTTATTAATTTTGCACAGTGCTTGTCATGTTTGAAGCACTCCACAAGAATTAAATAATTAGTCCCTACCACCATTCAAAGAGCTTATAAAGTGCCAAAACTGGAGCTCAGTGATCACAGGTATTTCAGCCTGCCCTGAAACTATTAGCAAATAGTATTACCTAAATGCAACATCTCATTCCAAATAAATGGAAGAGCAGAAATTAAAACAAAAGAAAAAGAGTTCTGTTGAAAAACATTTGAAAGAGACTCTTACACCTCTCATAGCTCTGTGACATCTAGTTTAATCCTTTCTGAGTGGTACAATTTTGGAGAATCACCTCCAACCAAAATTGAATGATTCTTTTTGCACGGTATTCATACCACCACACGTAAGATGAGCATACAAAGGGGGAGTACTTTAGAAAAACTTTTCCTAGTTGGAAAACTGTTGACTTAACTATTCTCTATTCCATCGTCAGAGAGATAAATAAAGGCAGAGAGAAATAATTTTAGCTAATACAAACCTGGTGGCTAGTACCAACAAACAGCTAACACTTCAAAAAATCACTAAGTATCATTTTTTTCTATGGACCACTTAGCATCCTGTTAAATCTCATCACTGCTGAGCACCTTACTAAGCATTTTGCTTAACAGTACTGAAACATTAGGTCTAATAAACAGCTATCAATCAACCCTGTTTTCTAAAACAGCTCTTCAATTGTAAAGTGGGTTTGCACCTTCCTATTTGCCTTGAAATCAGTTGTAACTTCCAGTGCTTTAAATAAAGCCTAAGTATTTTCCTATGTCTGGTGCAATATATCATTTTAGCGGATCCATGGTATCACGACATGAACATGAGATCAACCACAAGAATGCTTATCATTTGTGTGAACTGTAGATTTTGTTTATCTTTTGCAGAGCAGGAAATCACCCAGGAGTTATTCTGGGTTTATTTCCTCTCTCTGTGTCTGTATAAATGTCTAGTTTTCAACCACATGAATATTGGAACATTGAGAAGTTACTCGATGTGATACTCATTACATCAAATGATGCAATCTAATCTAATGATTCGTTACATTTCTTGACATTATACAACAGTGTAGAACTTCATTAGTTCTCATAAAATCAGAGGTGAAAGGTTTCTGTCCACATAACTGTGATGATCTCAAGTGAGACAAATATTTCATGAGAAAGTCTTTAGTTCCTATTGAAAAGGAGGATTCTTTAGGATAGAATCGCTTCTCTGACTGTGCTCATCTATGTATGTTTACCTCTTTCATTAATACATATGTAAAAGGAAATAAATACTTAGCAAAAATATGAAACAAGACTGCTAAATATTACAAGATTCTCTGGCTTTCCATCTTTATACATGTGATCATAACGATAATGTTACAAGAATCCATGTAGGGATATTTTGTAAATAACTGCTCTAACAGGTTTTTTCTACCTGTCATAACTTGTTTGCTCCCTTTTAACAAACACAAACAAACCATAAAATGCACACAATGTAGATGATAAAGTACTAATTGATTCATCTTACAGTTCACACTGTGAAACTTTTGACAGGTCATTCAGAAATTGTAGTAATAAACTTGCTGTAGAACCAGTTTAGAACAGGAAGAAACAAGCTGCCAAATGTAAAATACACATCATTTACATTTAATCCACAGCCGTAATCTCACTTTCATTTCTTTTGTGACACTTCAGGGTGCCAGCATAGAGTAAAACCATGAGATATTAAGAGAAATTCATTACTATGTGGCATTTGGACCAGAAATAATTCACTTTTTCTATTAAGAACTTCATACGCTCAGGAACTCTACAAGTTTATATAAAGGCAGATTCCAAAAACTGATAAATTATGTGTGTTTCTCGTAACAAGCTGCTTGAGGACAGAGCAAGAAAATCCCCATACAGAATATAAATGTTTTGTGAATCAGCATCACTGAGGATATTTTAAAGAAATATCAGTGACATACTTGGTTGTTCTGTTATAAAATCTTGTAGCAAGGTGAAGATATACATACCTCTTCAAAATTCTTCACAAGTTTTTTTATCCCTTCCCTAGGTCCCCCTATAAATAACAGATTTCAACTACATGTTGAAAATATATCTCTGAAAGTGCATGAGTAAGAAGATAACAGCTGTGTGGTTTCACCACAGTTAATTGCTGACCTGCTAATTTTCTGCAGAGCATATGCAGGTTATTCCACGACAAACATGCCTGGTCTGTAGTCAAACTATAGTATTGTCACAACCAGTGAGTCAGCTGGACAACATTAACCTTGTGATGACAATGGGCTTCTAACGTGTCTGAATCATTGTTTTAGCAAGTCTGTCTTCTGCAGAATTAAACGATTGAGAGATGCTAAGATGAGGATAAAAAGAAGGACCAAAGGATACAAAATTTAATTTAGAGGCACTAATAGATTTATACCCTGCACAAAAAAAACCCAAAAACATCAGATAACTGATTAAATGCTGGCTTTAACTGATTCAACAAAAATAGGACTTGCACTCTGTTGGGTAAGGAAGTATTTTTTCAAACATGGATCACTGAACCAGCAGACCATAATGTCTTCTTTAAAAGCCTTTTATGACCAATTTATGTAGCTTTAGAATAATTACAGACAAGTTCTGCCAACATGGCTACTCTCTATGCACAATATATTCTAATGCCGAAAACTCAATGGAGTTCACTAGAAGGAAATAATCACCGTGTGTTTAACAGAATCATTTTTTTCATAGCTAAATCTTGTTTTCCTGTTTTTCATTAATATTGTTAGCATGTGAATAATAAGAACTAAATGTTAACAAAAGGAGAAAAGAAAAGGAAGCAACACGTCATGACCACAATTTTGGGTTTTTTGATAATGAGATGGCCTACACAACATCAGGATTTCTGGCATCAGATGGGATTCACATATCTCAAAGGGGGAAAAGGTCTTGGCTCACGGGCAAGCGAGGCTTATCAACATGGCTTTAAACTAGACTTGAATGGCAAGGGGGAAATATCAGGCCTGCCCACAACAACATGAGAGCATCTGAAGAGTACAAGAAAGGAATTTCAGCCACTCCAGCCACTAAGTCAGCTTCATCAAGGGCTCAACTTAAATGCCTCTATCCAAACGCACATAACGAGGAATAAACAAGAAAAGTGAGAGATGTGCACACGCCTACAGGGATATGATGTTATTGGCATCACAGAGGTGTAGTGGGATGTTTGCTATGACTGGAGTGTTGAAATGGAAGGATACAGGCTCACGTGTCTGGTAAAATCATGGAGCAGATCCTCCTAGACACTATGCTAAGGCATATGGAAAAAAAGGAGGTGATTGGTGACAGCCAACATGCTTTCACTAAGGGCAAATAATCGCTGATAAATTTGATGGGCTTCTACGATGGGGTTACAGTGCTGGTGGATAAGGGGAGAGCAACTGACATGACCTACCAGTACTTAAAGAGAGCCTACAAGAAAGCTGGAGAGGGATTTTTTACAAGGTCATGTAGTGATAGGACAAAGGGCAATGGTTTTAAACTGAAAAAGGGTAGATTTCTATTACATCTAAGGAAGAAATTCTTCACTCTGAGGGTGGTGAGGCACTGGAAGAGGTTGCCCAGTGATTTGTGGATGCCACATCCTTGGAAGTGTTCAAGGCCAGGTTGGATAAGGCTTTGAGCAACCTAGTGGAAGGCATCCCTGCCCATGGCAGAGAGGCTGGAACTAGATGATCTTTAAGGTCCCTTCCAACCCAAATTGTTCTATGATTCTATATTCTTTGATCTCTAGTAAATTAAGATCTCAATTTAACATTCACCCCTCCTCTTCAAGAATTGCAAGCCTCTCAAATGTTCAGAAATGAAATTTAGAAGCCATTTTTCAAACAGCTTTTATTAACCAGAGTATAGACTCTGATAAATACGATTTCCATGATTGTAGAACTATAGAATCATTTAAGTTGGAAAAGGTCATCAAGTCCAACTGCTAACCTAGCACTGCCAAGTCCACCATGGCACAGATAACCATGTCTCTAATCACTACATCTACACGTCTCTTAAACACCTCCAGGGGTGCTGAATCAACCAATTCCCCAGGCAGCCTGTTCCAGTGCCTGACAACCCTTTCGGTGAAGACATTTTTCCTAATAACCAATCTAAACCTCCCCTGATGCAACTTGAGGTCATCTCCTCTTGTCCTATCACTTGTTACTTGCAAGAAGAGACCAATCCCCACCTCACTACAACCTCTTTCAGGTAGCTGGAAAGAGCCTCCTTTTCTCCAGGCTGAACTACCCCAATTCCCTCAGCTGCTCCTCATAAGACTTGTGCTCTGATCCTTCATCAGCTTTGTTGCCCTTCTTTGGACACACTTAAGTATCTCAACTTCTTTCTTGTATTGAGGGGCCCAAAACAGAACGCAGTATTTGAGATGCAGCCTCAACAGTGCCAAGTACAGGAGAATGATCACTTGCCTAGTCCGGCTTGCCGCATTAGTTCTGACAGACCAGGATGCTCTAGGCCTTCTAGGCCACCAGAGCACACTGCTGGCTCATTCAGCTGGCTGCTGACCAATACAGCCAGCTCCTTTTCTACCAGGCAGCTTTCCAGCCACTCTTCCTCAAGCCTGTAGCACTGCATGCGGTTGTTGTAACCCAAGTGCAGGACCTGACACTTAGGCTTGTTGAACCTCATACAGTTGGCCTTGGCCCATTGATCCAGCCTGTCCAGATCTTTCTGTAGAGCCTTCCTACCCTCAAGCAGGTCAACACTCTCACCAAACTTGGTGGCATCTGCAAACTTACTGAGGGTGCACTCAATCCCCTCATCCAGAACATTGACAAAGATATTAACCCAAACTGGCCCCAATACTGAGCCCTGAGGAGCACTTGTGACTGGCCACCAACTGGATTTAATTCTGTTCGCCACAACTCTTCAGGATTGGTGTCATGGTTTAGCCCGGCCGGTAGCTAAGCCATCACGAAGCCGCTCTCTCACTCCTGCCCTCAGTGTGGTGGAGAGGAGAAAATTATAACCAAAGGACTGAGGGTCGAGACAAGAACAGAGGGATATCCACCGACCATGGTCCCAGGCAAAACAGACATGGCTTGGGGACAGATCAATTCAATTTATGAACAGTTACTTGAGAGGATAACAAGAAACAAAGCCACGTCTTAAAAACAACATCTGCCCCCGACCCTTTCCTTTCTTCCCCGCCCTACCTCCTCCTCCAGCACCGCAGGGGACTGGGAATGGGGGGGTCACAGGTCCATAACACGTTCTTTCTGCTGCTCCTTTCTAAAAGGAGGAGGACTCTTTACACTCTTCTTCCCTGCTCCAGTGGATCCCCTCCTCACGGGACAGTCCACAGACTTTCTCCAGCATGAGTCCTTCCCACAGGATGCAATCCTTACCCACCAAATTGCTCCAGCATACGCTTTTTCCATAGTCACAGCTTCTAAGGGAGTTGCCCCCCGCTCCAGCATGGTTTTTTCCATGGACTTCAGATGCAGCTACTTCGCCACCAGCCTCTAAACAGCAAATGGACCATTCTCTATGATCTCCTTCAGGCACCGGCATCTCTGCTCCAGCGTGGACTGCTCCACGGGCTGCGGGCGGGTCTCTGCTCCACCGTTCATCTCCACGGGCGGCAGAGCGGCCGCTGCCGTGTCACCACGGACCGCAGGGCAATTTCCCGCTCCGGCACCGGCACCTCCTCCCGCTCCATCTGCCCTGACCCGGTGTCTGTGTGGCCGGTTCTCTCAGGTCTCAGGCCTCCCTCTGCTGCGGCCGAGCCGGGCCGGCCCAACGAACCTCGGCAGTCCCGGCAGGACGAACTGGGCCCGGCGGCACCCCGGGAGCGGGGCGCTCCGGAGCTCTCCCAGCCGCGCCGCTGCGGCCACCGCCCGTCGGATGGCGCCGGCCCGGCGCGGGCAGCCGCCCGCCGGGGTGGGTGGAGGGGAGCCCCTTCCCCTCTCTACAGCGGGTCCGAACCGCGTTTCGGGCTCCTTTGTCCCCATGTTAATTAGGGCATTCGCAGAGGCGCTGATGGCTCGGCCCCGGCCGGAGGGGATGGGGGTCCGACCCGGCCAGAGAGCGGTCCCACCGGTTTTGGAGTGAAGTTACAGAGGCTGCAGCCCCGCTCCTGCTACCAAAAAACCCATCACATAAATGCAGCACACCTCGCCGTCAATTATCTTGATAAAAGAGCTAAAATAACTGTCATTTGTCTATTTTCACTTCTAAAAGTTACCAGCATTCAAGTGTCACGCCCAGTGCGTGCTTGATGGCGTACAGAATTGGCTCGTTTGCTCCCCCATCAATGCACCCAGAACATACCACAGGCAGAAGCTGTGCACGTCTTTCGATATTTTGCTGGAGTGAAATCAAACCACAAATGCTTAGGCTCATCCTGGTTCATACAGCAAAAAGACCAAGAGGTCACCAGCGGTGGTATATGGATGGATAGTAAATAGAGGTATAATAAAAGCTCTTTACTCTGGCAGAGAGCATAATGAGCTTTTGCATTCAGAAGTTGTATCACGACAAATTCTAAATGGAATAAGGCACAGTTTTCTTGCATTAAGGACCGTTAAGTAACGTTAAGTAAAAAAAAGTTAAGTAAAAAAAAAAAACACTTAAGTGACAGATGTTCCATTTTTGAAGTATTTAGTTTGAAACTATAAGGACCGTTAAGTAAAGTTAAGTAAAAAAAAGTTAAGTAAAAAAAAAACACTTAAGTGACAAATGTTCCATTTTTGAAGTATTTAGTTTGAAACTATCTATAAAAGACATGTATTAGCTGGAATTAACTGGAATTAATAAAGGCCAATTCATAATATTCTCTGGTCTGTCTTACACTGGAGTCAAGCCTGCACAAATGAATAATTATTTTATGCCTGAAAAAAATCTGTAAATCCATTAGCACATGTGTGATGGTAAATGATAAGAAAATCTAAAATATTTTGCTTGAAAATCCAAAACCAGAAAAAAAAAAAAAAACACATAATTTATTTCACAAGTGGTGGACTGTAGAATAGGTGCCCTAAAGAAAAAAAAATAAATTTATCTCTCTTTGCCTAGAGTTTAGAACACACTTTAATTACATAAGGAACAAATTAGTCTTTCAGAGGTGCTTTGATGAAGAGTACAGTATGCATGAAAATCAGCTTTTACCTGAGATATAACTGCTAAGACAATGTGAAAACCTGGAGAATGAATGGGAGGCCAGGTTAAACAACTTTGCTCCTTTTAATCATAGCAGTAGATAAACTTTTCTGCAGCACCTTTTAAAAATACTATTAAATATGTGTTCCAAGTTTTTACCTCAAAACCTCCTTACTGGATACTCAGTATCTCCATAGATAAAAAATGTTTCCCAGGAAATGTTGAAAAGCACATTAGTTCTGTTTCCCTAGTTGAAGACAGACATTTATTGAGAGAAAACCCAGGATAACGTTTTTGTCTTGAAGGGGCTTTTATTGTTCGTTTGTTTTCTGTTGCTATACACTCTTAAAAATTACTTGGAGGGACACAATATAGGTCACCTGAGAAAATACTGGAGTTATGCCAAAGAATCAGTCTGAAAATACCAGAACCTGAAAATTCTAGGAAGAAGAAAGTGTTTATGTATAAAGAATATATGTATCAAGAAGTATGTCGTGCTGACTTTTTTACTAACTTCCTTTCTCATTTTTGTCCAAGGCCTGTCTTAAAATATCCATTTACATTTATTTATGTTGCAGTTTTCTTTAGGAGACTGTGGCTGTTCTAACAAAATATTTTAAGTAATTAGTGGAAAGGGTGTTGCAGCAGAGACAGTTTTGTCTCAGAATGTTAGGAATTTGAGCAGTTCTCAGTCTGACCACAAGAACCAAAAAAGATACCATCTTTGAAGTCAAGTTCAATGTCTTTATTAAACTACATAAAATATTTAGTACATGCTTAACAGCTAGTTTGTGTGCAGATGTACCATAACATTCTGTTACCTTCCTTGAAAATATGTAACACTTTCTGGGACCACTGCAGAGTTCACGAAAATACAGAGCTCATTCACAAGCTGCAGGGCACAGTTATTGGTCATAGTTCATGGTTCTCTACATAGTCTACAAGTGCAATTCTGTACTCATTTTTACTACGATATTACGTCCATTTTTCAGAAGAGTTGGCTCCTCTCCCAGATTTATATTCTCAGATCTGCTGGCATGGAAAATAAGGATTAGAGGCTAGATAATCTCTCTTTCCAACGCTATAAATCCTATTAGTGAAAATTCTTTGAAGAAATGAACTATTCACTGATTTGAACTTAAGCTGAGGAAAATAAGTGATAGCACAGACACTACTATCCTGTGCAATAAAACAGCTGTACTTGCAGGTGGTTCACAAAAGCCACAAGCTAAGCTGCATTTTTGGATCTACCAACTAAAGCTGCTGACCTCAAACTAATAACAAAGATGTGGTATATTTTGCATACAACTATTGTTTCAAAGAATGCTTACAATAAATTATAAACTGTAGCACAATTTTCACTTTGAAACATCACTGAAGTAATGGAATCTGGACTAGTTCCAGAACACCAGCAATATTTTGCTCACTTGCATTTCCCAATTCATTACAGGTTAATTCAGTAGAAAAAAAATTAAACTTCTGTCCTAATTTGTCACAAATTCACCTACCAGCTTCAAAATTTTTGTTTTGAAAGAAGATTGTTTTCTTTAACATGTAATTGAAACATAGCACCTCAAATTAAATTATTGTGGGGTTCAGGGTTTTGTTTTGTATTTTTTTTACCTTCCTGGGATTTAGTAATCCAAGATATTTTAAAATTTGGAGGAAACAAATAAACAAACAACTCCACTCCCCATCTCAGGCATAACAAAGGCTTACATTACGGCAGACAAAGAAATGAAAAGTTTGGAAGTGGAAGCGATCGCTGCTCCAGTTTACCTTCTGAAATATTTATATTGTCAGTTCTATGCATCAATAAATTCCATAAAACTTCAGCAGTACCCGAAGTCATAATTGAAATTGTTTTGAAAGGATTACTTTAAGTGAAAATTTGCAAAGACAAATCACCCAAGGTACAATGAATGAAAGCCAAACACAAATTAAATTCATTTACCATCAGATGAAGAGTGCTTGCAGAGGAGCTAAATATAGTAGCATTTGAATAAAGGGTGTTCCTTCATTTTTTAATGGATGCTTTCATTGTAACAGATGACAACACCAAACAAAATCACACATACAGTTTTGTCCCTGCTGGCCTACCTACACTGCCTACTCCAAATGATGACATTTTTAAAGAGTTTATAGTAACACTTTCAGATATCTCTGCTTTTCTGAATCCTTTATTTGCTTTGGCCTTCTTACCCTCCTAGATTACTACTTTCTCCTTCCTAACCTAGTGCCATTGGACAATAAGAATTACTAACAGTTGATTTGTTAGAGAGTTGCCATTGTGACATATAACTTCCTACAGGCACACATCTGTCTTCATTGCACTCATTCGAAGATGGCTAATGGGATGGGACTATGATCAACACAGCTTCCTCATTCAGAACATGAAATGTAAACTAAAAGTTCTTTCAGCCACCTTCAGAAGAAAGTAAGCATACCTACTCAACATCTTCAAAATTTTACCAATATTTTGAAGGTTCTGATCCATTTCTCCACCTTTACGTATCCCTTTCATTTTATCTGATGTTTCTTAACCTTTATTTCCATCAACAGAGCACTTGTTTTACTATGCAATGAAGAATTACTAGACCCTCATATTTAGATGTTGACCCATGTGTAGCCTGGAAAGAATACAGAGAAATTGTCCAAGCAGCCAGGGAACAGGTTAGGAAAGCTAAAGCCCTGACAGAGTTAAATCTGGCCAGGAATATCAAGGGCAACAATAAAAACTTCTGTAGGTATATCAGTGATGAAACGAAGACTGGGGAAAATGTGGGCCCTCTCCAGAAGGAAAAGGGAAATCTGGTTACCCAGGATATGGAGAAGGCTGAGGTATTCAATGACTTTTTTACCTTGGTCTCCACTGGCAACTGCTCTAGCTGCATGGCCCAAGTCACAGAAGACAAAGGCAGGGACTGGGAGAATGAAGAACCACCCACTGTAGGAGAAGATCAGGTTTGAGACCATCTAAGGAACCTGAAGGTGCACAAGTTCATGAGACCTGCAGAGATGCATCTGTGTCCTGACGGAACTGGCAGATGATTTTGTTAAACCTTTATCCATCATATTTCAGAAGTTGTGGCAGTCTGGTGAAGTTCCCACCGACCGGAAAAAGGGAAATATAACCCCCACTTTTAAAAAGGCAAAAAAGGAAGACCCAGGGAACTACAGGCTGGTCAGTCTCACCTCTGTGCCTGGCAAGATCATGGATCAGATCCTCCTGGCAACTATGCTAAGGCACATTAAAAAAAAAAAAGAGGTGATTGGGGACAGCCAACATGGCTTCACTAAGGGTAAATGTTGCCTGAACAAATTTGGTGGCCTTCTGCGATGGGGTTACAGCATTGGTGGATAAGGGAAGAACATCTGACCTCATCTGCCTGATATTGTGCAAAGCTTTTGACACTGTCCCACACGACATCCTTGTCTCTGAGTTGGAAAGACACGGATTTGATAGATGGACCACTCTGTGGATAAGGAATTGGTTGGATGGTCGCATTCCAAGAGTTGCAGCGTACGGCTTGATGTCCAAGTGGAGACCAGTGATGTGTGGCATTCCTCAGAGGTCAATATTGGGATCAGTGCTGTTTAATATCTTTGTTGTTAACATGGACAGTGGGACTCAGTGCACCTCCAGGCTACGGGGAGACCTTCTAGCAGCCTTCCAGTACTTAAAGGGGGCCTACGAGAAAGCTGGAGAGGGACATTTTGCAAGGGCGTGTAGTGATAGGACAAGGGGCAATGGATTTAAACTGAAAGAGGGCAGATTTCTGTTAGATCTAAGGAAGAAATTCTTCACTCTGAGGATGGTGAGGAACTGGAATAGGCTGCCAAGAAAAGTTGTGAATGCCCCATCCCTAGAAGTGTTCAAGGCCAGATTCGATGGGGCTTTGAGCAGCTTGATTTAGTGGCAGATGTCCCTGCCCATGGCAGGGAAGTTAGAACTAGATGATCTTTAATGTCCCTTCCAATCCAAACCATTCTATGATTCTACAGTTCTTTACGCCACTGCACCCAAAAACTAAGAGTGTAAAGTAATGATTGTTGGATGGATGTCTAGAGATAGGGCAGCTGAAAGGAATATCATAATTAATCAATTCTAGATGGGTATGTTGTCCTGTGTTAGAATCTGTCTGTATTTTTATACTCATTTTAGAGGAAGGCTAGAAGAACCAATCAACCATTTCATTTGGCTTAATCCAGATGTCTCAAGCTGAGTGGTACAAGTAGTTCCTTCACATCTTGAGAGAAGAATAAGAATAATTTGTTATGACATTTCTGAATTTCACAACCCATAGCATTCATAATTTAGTATATAAAGTTTCTAATGCTTCTTTTAGGTTGATGATACTCTTCCATGTGCATTTTTTTATGGTTCTTGCTTCCTATCTTATCAATGTTTAACATGAAAAGAAAACTTAAAGTTCTTCGTAACAGCACCAATTTTATTAGCAGCTCATTAGCAGCTCATATTAATAGCCAATAAAATTGAGTTCAGCTTCAGCTGGATCAAATTAATCAAAATACACTCTTCTAAAAACTAAAATGGTTTGCATTCATGCATCAGTTTTACAGCTTTTCACTAGGAGGATGAAAACATGGAAAAGAGAAGGAAAATTTGAAATGTGGTGACATTCTTTCTTAACATTGCATCCAAAATGTTTTACTGTGGCTCTGACATGGAATTAGATCTAATAGCTTAAACTCACCACCTAGGAAATTACCTTGTCTGGCTAGACTATAGCTTCTATTTTCAATCTAGTGAAGCTGAGTCATTTTACAGTTCCTTGAAGGTTAATAATACTCCAGTGCTCTCCCAGAATTTTCTCTTGTGGAAAGACACAGTCCTTTAAAATTTGTATAAATGCTGAGAATAGAGTCTTGCAGCACTTTAATACAATGAACTTCAGGAAGTGCTTTCAGGAACACGTTTCAGGAGCAGAGACGACACTAAAATATAGAAACAATTGACAATAGGAGAATGCTGATGATAATGATGCTAAATGGATTCTTGTGCTGTATTGTGGTCACTAGACCACTGGTCTGATGTGTGAAACCAACATTCAGAATCACATTTTGCTCAGCTTACTCAATTGACATTCAAAAACTGTTCCCAATGTAGCAAAGACAAGACTTCTGTCAGATCTCCCAAGCCAGATAGACAACTAGCTATGTTTTTCCCAAACTGAAGACTGCAATTTTCAAGAGAGTGGAAATTACCACACAATACCATTTATCATTCCAAGTGCAGAAAAAGAACTCAAAAGCTGCTGTTCAATGAACTATCTCTCTTAACTGATGTGTAGTACCTTTTTAGCTTCTACTTAGCATATCCACTTAAGAACAGTCAAATGTCCTTAAATAACATTACATTGAAGGCACTGACCCATGCTACATCAGTGCTGGGGAAGCGGAGGAAAATCAGAGATGTCCAGAGATGTCCAATAATCATTGGAGTCTTACTTATTTTTTATAAAGTCACCCCTGTTCCCATCATCTACAGTATAGACTTATTACAAAATATTTATACAAGAGCTACTCACAAAAAGAACTCAGTGGTAGCTCCCACACATAGTTCCAAAGAGAAGGTATTAGCCATATAGCCTTAGGCGAAAAAAACTTTAGTATCTCAAAGTCTTAGCAATAGTGGGATTAGAGCAAAGACACCTCAGTATTCCCATGAGCACTGGAAACTTCTCCATATAGCCAGAGTTCAGTAGGTTTTCCAGTAGAGTACAAGACCTATTTACTCAAAAGCTTTTTGATTACTATAACCAGTCTTTTTAAATTAATACTTATTTACTCTGTAACAGGGAAATGAGAGCAAACATGAATCTCTGTATAAATAAATATAAAATAGAAAAAGGTACTTAAGATAATATGCAGAGCAATTCATTTTGATTACTCTAAATAACTTCTTAATGACATATCTTATTTAGTTAACCGGCACATATGGTATTTTCTGAGCTGAAGATTTTTCAGATAGGAATCAGCATTTCCAGCATATATTTTCTAGCATTGTTTAAGCTTCAGATGACTTTTCTGTAACAGTTTGATAGTCAAATAAAGAAAACACGCAGTCAATACACTACATTGTTATGATTAAATAAATTTGAAGACTAGAAGATTTTTAGAACTCAGTGATGATGGGGAAATTTGGAACATATTCAGTTAAGAAAAAGAGTAGGCAAAGTCTAATTCTTAGAGTTGGTTACAAAAACCTTTCTACAGCATGTTGTTCATCAATACAGTCATTCATCTCTTGGTCAGTTTTCGAATCTTAAAAAAAATAACACCAATACAAAGCACAAATAACAATTTCATCTGACAAGTTTTATATGAGGGGCCATATATGCCTAGGCAAGACTTTGCTTATGCATATTCATTTTCTCTAGATGAAACTCTGTTCTTCCACTCTCTCTCTATTGATGTTCAGACAGGCTTTGTTAATTTTATCTCCAGAAATAACAAAATACTCACTTCACAATATACTCAGATAACAGTGGTATAAATAAACCACACTTTACCTGTATTTGTCACTTGAAAGTGAAGAGATTTCCACAATGAGTGAAAGGAGTTTGTGGTTCACCTTGCTTGTTCAACTTACTTCACTTCTATGAAAACCCAGACAACGTTCTCACTAATTGAGTGTTTTCTCAGTGTAAGTTTGCTCAGCATTGATTTTTTTGCTATAATTCACACTAAAATTGTGTGAAAACAGAAAAAATGTCAACAAGCTATTGTACTAGCCAAAGAGGCTGCTTGGATGAAACAGTACACCTTGCATTATGAGCCATCCCTTCCGCTGAACTTATTCGTCTTCTAGACTGTCGACTACTCTACATGCTCTTTTGTTGATATAAACCATATACTTGAAGTCTTCTCAAATATAGCCTAGATTTCATTGTATTCCAGAAGCCAAATCCCCCAAATAAACAATTTTGCAAGCATATAATGCTTGGTTTCCTTTTTCCCCAACTCTGATGGAGATCTTTTTGAAGAAGGTAATTTAAATGTGGACTTAATTTCAAATTTCTTCAAACCATATAAACCATGAAAAATTACTTAGTAAGTTCCCTCACATAGATCAGGATAGCTAAAATATATGCTCTTGAATTCTACTCACATTAAAATTTGTGTTCAGGAGCATGAATCAAAGCACTTCGCTTCTCAGTATCCATTATCTCCAGCCTTCTCCAGCAGAAAACGAAACCTGCCAGACCTTGCTCATAAATAACAAGAAGATAAAGTGATGTTCACAAATTTGTATTTCTTGGTCTTTCTTTGTCAAACACTTCTGACTTCACAAATTCTGTATACTTTACTCAGTTCAAACCTAGGTAGGGCATTATAAAATGTTCAGACATCTCACTATAAGATTTGTTTTATCATTTTCTTCAGTCAAAAAGAGAGAAAGAGATAGATTCCTCAAAAGTATAAAACATAGTTTCTTAACCTTAGAAGGTGTCATATTCAGATTGGAGCCTATCAGGCATATAGTTTGGAAGAGATAAGAACCTTCCATATATAGTCTACTTAGACCAGCTCATGAATGCCTACTCGAGACATTTCTTTCCTTCTTCAATTTTTTAGGCACTAGAGCATTTACAGTCAAAGTATCATGAGGAGAAAGCAGAAATGGAAAATTCTGTTAAAGCCGAAAAAGGAAAGCTATTCTGGATCTAGCCTTTCACCCTCCACAGTAGTTAGCATGCAGAACAGATATCGAACAGTAAAATATACCTGAAAGAACATCATGAAATCCCAACTGAGTTGTCAAACTCCTAGAAAACAGATGTATATACATAGTTGAATTATTATGAGAGCTCCACATTTCTGGAAATACTATATATTTACAGAATACACCACAAACCGTTATGAGACATTTTCGTTCTATAGACCACAAAGTATTATTTACTCAAGGTGAGGCAAGGCCTGCATGAAACTAAAATCAAATAAATAAATAAATAAATAGATAAATAATATATCAACTAGAGTTGCTTGTGGAGAAAATTTAACCAAGGCTGCCTTCTGTTGAAATCAATCCGCATGAAACATTAAATCCAGCAAAATGAAAACTTCGCATTTTGTTTCAAAACTAAGTGTCCTTCTTGAAAATTCAATACAACATTTAATCTTTGGCCCTTCAAGAAATAAAAGAACTTCTCTTGCTTTTCATAAATCGAGAAAAAATTCTTTTTCCTAGAAATATTTGCATTGTAACTGGTGATATTAGCATAGAACAAGGTGGGAGAGCTGTATAGTTACATGAAATAGAATTCCATAAGTCTTCTTTGCTTTTGCTTTTTACTTTTTATTACAAAGTGAAGTAAAATAATACGGAAACACATTAAAATCCTTGAATTGTGGATATCATCATAACTTTTTATGTGTTAACATAGAACTGTGTGTTTACACACGCAATGCATTTCTATGGTGTTAAGTTGAGGTCTCAGGAGTTTTGATATAAAATAGGATTTTTTTGTGTTTTCACATTTCTGGAGATCTTGCAAGAAAGTCTCCAGAAAAGTTGTAAGTGCCAACATAACATCTGACCACAAAGCCATCAGTTCATTTCCTTTTTCTCTCCAGACTTGTCAAAAAAACTCTAGATAATAGCCTCATCTGCAGTGCAAGTCCTGCAATAATTAGTATCCCATGCACAGAATGTAAAAACAACTTTTTACATTACAACCATCCAGACTCGCCTGGCCAAGTATCCACAAGCCAAACAACTAATCAACAAACTACTTGCCAACCTGCCTGCTATAAGAAGCCTCAGGGCCTGGGCAACTCAGCCATCTCTTTCCTCTTCCCGCTGAAGTAGAAGTCACGTTTCAGATGCGTCACGACAGTCTGCATAGAGGCACCAGTCACCACCTGATCTCACATTTGGGCTCTTCCACGTTAAGACACAGATAGATTGAGAGGATCGGTTTCCAATTTGAGGGGAGTTTTCATGCGCAACATGCATGTGAGCGCATATTCATCCTCAAGCATTGAAGTTTTATGTGGTATTTCTCTGCTCATGAATTTTCAGCATGTAAAAACTTCTGGAATATTTGTTATGATACTGCAATTGACTAAGGATGTTGTAATTGGTGGTCCCTTGCTCTCACACTTAAAAATATGAGATAAATAAAACCAGATAAGCTTACATAACATTTATAGACTAATATTAAAAAAAAACCCAGTCATCAGAGGAGCAGTAACTACTGAAAATAGGTCAAGCTATTCAAAGGTCTGATATCAGAAGGAACCAGCAAAATTTTGCCTTTTTGCCGCCTTTGCTTAAAGCTAAGACTATTTGTTTTCCAGCTTAAAAAAATCCTGCTTAAAGTCTATAAAATAATTCAAATGCTAGAAAATATGTTTGCTTAAAGAAATGCAGGGTATCCACCACCAATAGTCACTCGCCAAGGTGATCAGCTCCACTGCAGGCATGTTCTGCAGCAGAGTGGGGGATTGCAGTGTTCAGAGGTGTTTTCTGAGCCAGGGAAACCCCATGGGAGCAGAGAGACCCACCAGGAGCCAGCTGCTCTGGTGTGATCATCTGCACAAGTAAAGGGCACTCATCCTACCTGACCCTCAAAGCAGAATAGTGGGCACTTGTCTGAGAGCAAAGACTGCAGCTCTGGCTAACGGGTTTGCACCACTGTCGTGGTTTAACCCCAGCCAGCAACTAAGCCCCACCCAGCCATTTGCTCACTCCTCCCACCAGTAGGATGTGAGAAAGAATCAGAAGAGTAAAAGTGAGAAAACTCGTGGGTTGAGGGAAAGACAGTTTAATAGGTAAAGCAAAAGCGGCTCACACAAGTAAAGCAAAACAAGGAATTCATTCGCCACTTCCCACGGGCAGGCAGGTGTTCAGCTATCTCCGGGAAAGCAGGGCTCTGTCACACGTAACCGTTACTTGGGAAGACAAGTTCCATCCCTCTGAATGTCCCTCCCTTCCTTCTTCTTTCCCTAGCTTTATATGCTGAGCATGATGTCGTATAGTATGGAATATCCCTTTGGTCAGTTGGGGTCATCTGTCCCAGCTGTGTCCTCTCCCAGTTTCTTGTGCACCCAAAGCCTTCTCACTGGCAGGGCAGTATAAGAAGCTGAAAAGTCCTTGACTTAGTGTAAGCACTGCTTAGCAGTAACTAAAACATCCCTGTATCATCAATACTGTTTTCAGGACAAATCCAACACATAGCCTCGCACTAGCTACTATGAAGAAAATTAACTCTATCCCAGCCAAAATCAGCACAACCACCTACTCCAGTGGCAGCCAAAGCCTCCACACATTTTTGCTGAAGAGGGAAGGTAGAGTGCAGATCTCAGACTGTAGCAAGTGCCTAGACCTTTCTCCTGGGGCAGGGACAGGTGCAAAAAGTATGCACAGGTGGAGGACCTCCTGAGCTGCAGGAGGCAGTGAGAAGGCTGTATAACATCTGAGAGGCTAGGAAGGAGTTAGACAGCTGGTTCCAAGCACAGTCTGCAGTGGATCCACAGCCAAATAGCCAGAAACTCCCCAGCTGGCACACACAGAAAGGAAGGAAGCCAACGATGCAGAAGAATGGAAGCTTGCAATGGTAAGAACCAGTAAAAGGAAGAAACTTTCCCTGAAGCCTGAGATGCCCTTGCAGAACCGCTTTATCGCTCTGCAGACTGGAGAGGAAAGACCCTTCACATTAGGAGAGAGGCTGGAGCTGAGTAAGGAAGATGGGTCTGCTGCCTGTATAACAACCAGCAGAACTAAGAAAAGGTGACAGGTGATAGTAACAGACAACTCTATTCCGAGAGGTATGGAGGCACTCGTTTGTCCACCTGACACACTCTCTAGAGAGGTGTGCTGCTTCCCGCGGACTCATATCAGGGGTGTCAACAAGAGACTACCACGAGCCTTGTACAGTCCAGTGACCATTGTTCACTGCTGTTGTTTCACTTGAGCACAAGTGATACAGCCAGGAGCAGTCTGAGGACTATCAAGAAAGATTACAGAGCCCTGAGAGCAGCAGTAAGGGACTCTGGACCACCGGTAGTTATTTCATCAATCCTCCCAGTGAAAGGGAAGAGGTTTGGAATGGCCAGTTGAAACTGGCAAATCAACAAATGGTTACAGGACTGGTGCAACAGCCAAACAGTCAGCTACTTAGACCATGAGACTTGGTTGGAGAAACCTGGTCTACTGGGAGCTGATGAGGTCTGTCTTTCAGAGAAAGGGAAGAGTATCTTCAGTCATAGGCTTACCACGCTGGTGAAGAGGGCTTTAAACTAAAGTTGCCAGGGGAGGGGAACCTCAATCCATCCCACTCCTATCAGTTTGATGTCAGTGCCAGTAATAGATGACCAGAGCCTGGAGAAGGACTACAGGTCAAGTTGAGAGCACCTGAAGAGCAGCACAAAGGAATTCTAGCCACTCCAGCCAGTAAGTCAGCTTCATCAGGGCCCAACTTAAATGCCTCTATGCAAATACAAGTAGCGTGGGGAATAAACAAGAGCAGTGAGAGATGTGCGCACACCCGCAGGGCTATGTTATTGGCATCACAGAGGTGTAGTGCGATGCCTCCTATGACTGGAGTGTTGCAATGGAAGGATGCAGGCTCTTTAGGAAGAGAAAGCAGGAGAAACAAAGAGGAGGTGTTGCCCTCTATGTCAAGAACCAGCTAGAGTGCATTGAGCTCTGCCTGCAGATGGATGAGGAGTTAACTGAGATCTTATGGGTCAGGATTAAAGGGAGGGCAGGGACTGATGACACTATACTGGCAATCAGAGCAGGAAGACCAAGTGGATGAGGCCCTCTATACAGAGATAGGAGCAGCCTCAGGTTCACAAGTCCTGGTTCTCATGGGAACTTCACCCGCTCCAGATAACTTCCTTCTGCAAGTGATAGAGGAGTCAATGAGGAGAGGTATTATGCTCAACCTTGTTCTAACCAACGAGGAAGGGCTGGTGGGGAATGTGAAGGTCAAAGGCAGCCTTGGCTGTAGTGACCATGAAATGGTGGAATTCAGGATCCTTAGGGTGGCAAGGAGGGCACACAGTAAGCTCACTACCCTGGCTTTCAGGAGAGCAGACTTTGGCCTCTTCAAGAATCTGCTTGGTAGAGTACCATGATGTGGATATTAAAAAGCTAGAAGCAGAGAAATTCTCCAGCTGCTGCAGCATCCTGTGAAAGTTCTTTCTGCATTCAGGCTAGCTGAGAAACACCTGTAGCTTGTTACACTGGGAAAGCTGTTTTGAAACAGGTGTTGTAGCATTCAGCCAATCACTCTGGGAGGTGGATGGTCAAGCGACCAATAGCCTTGACCCATCTGGCAAACCACGTGATATATACGGATTTGTAATTAATTAAGATGGGGTATTTCTTCCTAGAAGGTGGGGTGTTTCCTTGTAAGAAGCAGGGCATTTCCCTCCGGAGTGGTGGAAGTGTATCAACCTGCTTTGGAGCTGAAGCCTTCTTGTGAGTGACACCATGAGAGAAAGCACTGGAGGGAAAGAGGGTGCAGGAAAGCTGATTAATATTCAAGGATTACTTCCTCCAAGCTCAGGAGCAGTGCATCCTGACAAAGAGAAAGTCAGGTAGGAACACCAGGAAGACTGCATGGATGAACCAGGAGCTCCTGGACCAACTTGGACACAAAAAGAAGGCCTATAGGGGGTGGAAGCAAGGACAGGTAGCCTGAGAAGAATACAGAGCAATTGTCCAAGCAACCAGAGATCAGGTTAGGAAAGCTAAATCCCTGACAGAGTTAAATCTGGCCAGGGATATCAAGAGCAACAAGAAAAACTTCTGTAGATATATCAGTGATAAAGAGATATAGGGAAAAAGTAGGCCGTCTCCGGAAGGAAACAGGGGACCTGGCTACCCGGGATATGGAGAAGGCCGAGGTGCTCAATGGCTTTTTTACCTTGGTCTCCACTGGCAACTGCTCTAGCTGCATAGCCCAAGTCACAGAAGGCAAAGGCAGGGACTGGGAGAATGAAGAACCACCCACTGTAGGAAAAGATCAGGTTCGAGACCATCTAAGGAACCTGAAGGTGGACAAGTCCATGGGAGCTGAGGAGATGCATCTGTGTGTCCTGATGGAACTGGCACATGAATTTGTTAAACCATTATCCATCATATTTCAGAAGTTGTGGCAGTCTGGTGAATTTCCCACTGACTGGAAAAAGGGAAATATAACCCCCAATTTTAAAAAGGCAAAAAAGGAAGATCCAGGGAACTACAGGCTGGTCAGTCTCACCTCTGTGCCTGGCAAGATCATGGATCAGATCCTCCTGGCAACTATGCTAAGGCATATTGGAAAAAAAAAAAAGGAAGAGATTGGTGATAGCCAACATGGCTTCACTAAGGGCAAATGCTGCCTGACTAATTTGGTGGCCTTCTGCGATGGGGTTACAGCATTGGTGGATAAGGGAAGAACATCTGACCTCATCTGCCTGATATTGTGCAAAGCTTTTGACACTGTCCCACATGACATCCTTGTCTCTGAGTTGGAAAGACATGGATTTGATGGATGGATCACTCTGTGGATAAGGAATTGGCTGGATGATCACACTAAAAGAGTTGTGGTCAACAGCTTGATGTCCAAGTGGAGACCAGTGATGAGTAGCCTTCCTCAGAAACAGTGCTGTTTAACATCTTTGTCGTTGACATGGGCAAGTGGGATTCAATGCACCCCTCACCAGGTTTTCTGACAACACCAAGCTGTGTGGTGTGGTCAGCATGCTGGAGGGAAGGGATGCCATCCATTGGCAGCCTTGACAGGTGTCATGGTTTGATGTGTGGGGGGATGGGGGTTCTGGTGGCAGGAGAGGGGCTTTGCTCCCTGTGACCTCCCTGGTTTTGAAACCAGGTTAGACTTGGTTCTGGCCACCAGATCGGAACTGTCGTGGTTTTAGGCTGATCCAGCAACTAAAAACTCACACAGCAGGCTTGAGAGGCAGACCTATGCGGACCTCATGAAGTTCAACACGGCCAAGCACAGGGTCCTGCACATGGGTCAGGGCAATCACAAGAACCAATAGAGGCTGAGTGGAGAATGGATTGAGAGCAGCCCTGCAGAGAAGGACTTGGGGGTATTGGTTGATGAGAAGCTCAACATGAGCCAGCAATGTGTATTGGCAGCCAATTGTATCCTGGGCTGAATGCAAAGCAGCATTGCCAGCAGGTCGCAGGGAAAGTGATTCTGCCCCTCTGCTCTCATGAGACCCCACCTGGAGTACTGTGATCAGCTCTGGTGTCTGCAACACAAGAAGGACATGGACCTGTTGGAATAGGTCCAGAGGAGGGCCACAAAGACGATTCAAAGCTGCATCATCTCTCCTATGAAGACAGGCTGAGAGAGTTGGGGTTGTTCAGCCTGGAGAAGAGAAGGCTTCGAGGACACCTTCTAGCAGCCTCCTAGTACTTAATGGGAGCCTGGAAGAAAGCTGGAAAGTGATTTTTCACATGGGCATGTAGTGATAGGACAAAGTATAATGGCTTTAAACTGAAAGAGGGTAGATTTCTATTAGATTTAAGGAAGAAATTCTTCCTCTGAGGGTGCTGAGGCACTGGAACGGGTTGCCCAGAGAAGTTGTGGCTGCCCCATCCCTGAAAGTGTTCAAGGCCAGACTGGATGAGGCTTTGAGCCTAATGGAAGGCGTCCCTGCCCATGGCAGAGAGGCTGGAAGTAGATGATCTTTAATTCTATGAAACAAAATAAAAATGCCACGGAACTAGTAAATTTCAGCTGAACTGTGAAATATGACAGTATTAAAGTTTGAAGACATTTGTCTTTAAACTGTATTTCTCTTTCAAATAACATGTAGCCTAACCTGCCAAAATTAAAGGTTTGTCAGATGTTAGTTCACTTGTTGTAATACAAGAAAAGGTCAGAAAGCAAACTGAAAAAAGAGTCTAGACAGCTTTAACCTCAAGGCTTCACTTTATTCCAAGAGACAGGATTATCAGTCATATTATTTCCTATAAAAATAAAAAGAAGTAATAAACAGAAAAAATCATAGAACTTAGCATTCAAGGATATGACAAGACGTTACTATTCTGATTTTGTAAGCATTTTTAAATCATCTGAAGTAAAATATCATTCACCTTACTTGAACATTCAGATAGTATTTTCCACTTCTAAAATAGCCTGTGATTGTCTAATTGATGGTGAATTTCTGAATTATTTAAACATGCAGAGATAAAATGGGGCAAAACAACAAATAAACCCTCAAAAATTGTTTATACAAAACCTGAAGCATACAAAAATCCTGAGAGTCCACTTCAAGTAGTTTATCTGTTGTAATTTATCCACATTTGATTTGTTTGATTAAACTAGTCATTGTTTTATCTATATTCAGGATAATTCCATAAAGTTATACAGATATTTTCCAGAATAATGATGAAAGAATAACAGCTATGATTGAAATTTTTCAAGTCCTCTTCATAACATAATGAGTAAATGATACTGCTGTTAACACTATTATTACTAGCAGTGAAAATCTGGAAGAACATTTACATTAATAAAAGTAACATTAATTAAAAGTTCCATTTAATTCGAACTTTGATCATTTTGATGAGTAAGAGCATTTTGATTCTAAAATTGACTGTAAAATAGTTTTACCTTTGACACAAAAAACCTTAAAGCCCTAGAAAGGTACAGCTGAATGCTTTCCAGTCATTTTATTTTTAGGAAAAAACCCTCTGTTATTCCTATACTTTAAACTTCACAAACTTCTTATGAACAATAATGAAGCGTCCTAATATCCCTGAGGCAGTGACTTTTCTGTGTATTCAGGCATCTCATATTAACTTTTACTTTTCAAAATGTAATATTGACTGAAATAGCCCTTCAGGTTTTGTGCTACTGCATGTAAAATAAACCAACCGCACAAACAAAACCCCATCTACTTTCTCAATTTTCACCACTCATGTTGAGATTTAAAACAAACAAAAAAATTTTTTTGAAGTGTTTAAATTTTATGAAACACAAATAATCATATTTCTCTTCTGTAAATCTTTGCTAATTTAGAAACTGAACATGAAGGTCACCAGAAGCATCCTATTAACCTGAATTCCACTTTGATACTCTCTCCATGAGTTTATCCATACTGTCTCTCATTTTCATCCAATTCTGTATATACAAAACTGAGATATTCAGTAGAATTGAAACATTTGTCTATTAAAGCATTTTCTTTTAACATTCATTGAGAAACATTTACTTTCCCCTCCCCTGCCCTTTTCTCAAAAATCTTTTCTTTTTTTTTTAACATTAAGTATATTGGCAAACTTGCATTCTGATCTGGAAAGCTATTCCAGAGTATTTTAATTTAATTCTGCTCATTACTATCTTATCTACCTAATACCGTTTAACTTATTTGCCCTCAGATCACTGTTCTGTGGCAAGGAAGAAAAATGGGCCAAGGAGGGAATACATGACTTGTTCATGATGCCGCAAATGTCGTTAAGCAAGTTGAATCGAGGTTTTCTCATACCAGCTCCCAATCTCTTAAATGTGTTATTTGGCTGAATAATTTAAATTCACCATTTCGCATCATGCAGATACTCTCGAACTGAAGAAACCACTCATATTCTATTTCATATTACAATGAAGAAAGTTTTTTCCCAAAGGGAAAAAACAATTAAAAAGCTTCTATGCAATTTATATTTCTTGTTAATATTTTGAATTACCAATTGTGAAACTACCCGGAGAAAACAGTTCAGGAAATGACAAAACATCCCTTTGTACACTTTCACCTTTTCGTAATTCCTGCTTCCTATAAATGTCATCAGTTTCCAGCTCTCTTCTACACAATCAAAGATGTGAAGCTTTTCTGTTGGTAAAAAAGATATCCTTGCATGCCATCTGACACTAGCTTTCAGCTGATTAAATAATTTCTTTATGAATCCTATATAAAAATCAATTATTTAATGGGAAAAAAATGCTGAGAGCTAACTGAATCTTTTGAGACAAAGTGCATCCTACAGGGAAGGGAGCTGCAGCAGTGCAAATTTTAAAAGCAATAGAGAATGAGCCAGCCATAAATCCTCCTGTAGGTATAAGTAAGCAAGTTCTGCAGCAGAAGGCTGCCGTTGGGTAGATTAATGCAATGTATATTCTGTCCCGCAGCTGCCAGTTCCTCCTCCGTTCAGGCTGTTTCCCTTGGGGAAGTCAGTACTATCTGGAACATCGTCTCCAGTCCCCACCTGCATTGTAGCTCCTGCAAGTGACTCTAAAATTGGAGAGAAATAACCAAACCAAAACAAAAAAACACACCAACGAGAAAACACCAACCCTCACAGCAAACTCAAAAACTTATCAGTCACAGCTCACTATAACATATCTCCTGGAACCATGAATATGAGCACCCACACAAGTGATATCCATAGGAGAATATTTTGAATTTTATTTTTCCTTATTACTTTTTTTTATAGAATTAATAACCACATGATAAAATCTGAGGGCTTAGTTTCATATGGAATTGAGAAACAGGACATGACAACCCAGAAAAGCTTACGATCAATTTGTCTGGTTATCCCCAGGGACTGACTTATTGATTTCCTACTGGCCAGGATCTGCTAAGTATTTTGCACTGTGCATTACAACTTAAGGGTTTATCATGACTTAATACAGTAATTACAGGACCATGATCATACCGATTAAACGCAATGTATGAGAAAGTCCAAAAGATAAATATAATTTCAGGATCCATATCCATAAATACACACTAAACTGTGCTTTTACTGAATGCCCTTTGAGAAATGTTTCTTTTTCTCCCTTTTTACAATGAAAAAAAAGTGAGGGGAAAAAAAAGGCTGTCTTTCCTGTATTTAGTATGGCTTACTGTTGCTTTGCATATGTTCTTTCTGTTGTTTCAAGATAGTGTTGGCAGAGTAGCATACCTCAACACTGTTTTTATCACAGTGTGAAAAACACCAGATGTACAAAATTAAAGTTCAAGTTAATCAAAATATTGCTTGACAAAGCAAATAATTGAATTGCACTTTCAATGCACTGTGGTAGACAATAATTAACATGCAGCATCTTCAACATTTGGATACAACTTCCAATTTCCGTTTTAACATCATAGAATGCTGTCTACACATTTTTTAATGGTACCCCTGATAATAATATATTCTGTTTTTAATCATATTCCACGTTGCAGGAAATGAAGCTTGCAATTTTCCCAGGTGCTTACCAAATTACTACTGCAAGCTAATTCTCATCCCCCAAGTTGAGAGTTTCAACATTGTGCACATTAACAGCCTGCTTATGTTCTTCCTGTACAACAGAAGGTAAGTTAATATGTGCTTCAATTATATCCAGTTTGTGCATTTATAGCACCCTGTGGGCAGCACTAAGAAGGCTGTAAATGTACTTATCCTGCTTCTTTAATGCTCTACTGTATTATAAGGGAGAGAGAGAGAAAGAGAAGGAGAGAACTGTACCATTTTATCAAAAGAATCAATAAGGAACTCAACTTCACTGTATTGATTCAAGAGGGCTGCTAAGGTGCAGCGCGCTCTTTACTTGCTACGAAAAAGCTTGCTCGAGCTTGCCTTTTATATAAATTTCCCTCTTCTTCACATATGCGCATGAGCACACACGTTACCAAGCCTGTATTTGTCAGCTTTAATAAAATGCACATGAAGTGCATTTTCATGTATTGTGGACACTACGTCTTAAATTAAAACTGAAGATATATTGCACAATTGCCTCTTCTAACTGCATCTATTGACCTAACTGAACAGTGTCTTAAAAGAAGGCACTCTATTTTTTCCTAGCTTGTTTATTTGATTGCAGGCCAGTCTAAGGTTTCATGAAATAAGTGCACACTTGCACTCATACAATTTTGATTTTTTTTCATTCTGTTTCCAACGCGACATTCACCTACCAGTTGACTAAGTCACTTCACACTCACGTTTTGTATTTTAAGTTTTTGTTTTAACAGTGCTCACTTTCCTTCTTATTTTTTACGGAAATTTTCCAGAAGCTTTGGAGGAAAAAAAATCAAAACCAAAAAACCAGTGTGGGGAAAAATATCAGTTTTAAAAGTGCCACAGCATTTTGGAAAGGAATAGAAACCTCTCCTGCATTAGGGGATGTGACAACCATATTTCCTGTAGATAGAAAAAAAAAATTACTTGAGGAAGCTTATATGCAAATTTTTAAACCGACAAGTTTTGAAAAATATTTCCTCTTGTTGTGGTTTAACCTGGCAGGCAGCTAAACACCACACAGCTGTTCGCTCACCCCCCTCTCAGTGAGATGGGGGAGAGAATCAGAAAAAAAAGGTAAAACTTATGCGTTGAGATAAAGACAGTTTAATAGGACAGAAAAGGAAGGGGAAAAAATAATAATAGAATATACAAAACAAATGATGCACAATGCAATTGCTCATCACCTGCTGACTGATGCCCAGCCAGCTTCCGAGCAGAGGCTGCCGCTTCCCAGCCGACACCCCCCAGCGTGTTATTGTTCAGCATGACGTCATATGGTATGGAATATGGCCAGTTAGGGTCAGCTGTTCTGGCAGTGTCCCCTCCCAGCTTCTTGTGCACCCCCAGCCTCCTCACTGGCAGGGCAGTAAGAGAAACTGAAAAGTCCTTGACTTAGTGTAAGCACTCATCAACAACTAAAACATCAGTGTTATCAATGTTATTCTCATATTAGTTCCAAAACACAGCACTATACCAGCTGCTAGAGAGAAAATTTACTCTGTCCCAGTCAAAACCAGGACACTTCTCAATTTTCATTCAAATAGTTTTTATTATCTATAATTTCAAAGTGAAAAAAATTGATTTCATGATTGTCAGTATTTAGATTTCACTACGCAATTGTTAGATTTAGACAACTTGATACTTCCCTTTATACTTCCAATCTTAGTTTACCATATCAAAAAACCAAACAAAGAACAAAACCAAAACTGTGGTTTGGCAAAAGTGTAATCCACATGTATGTGTCAGATTATACTGGGGCAAGTTTATACCAGTAGTATATTTTTCAAGAAAGGTTATAATTTAAGAGGTGGACTTACTGGGGTACATATCATATATATGATAATATTTATGGTTTCTTCTCTAGTACATTTTCTCCACTTTCAAAAATTACACATACGTAAGGTGCCCATTTTCATTTATCATATTCATTGTTAAACATGTGAGCGATCCTCACGAGCAAGAATCAAGCCAAGACTATTTTCAATTTTCGTGCCTTGGAGAGCGTCCCCTTCACATGAAGTTTGTGTGTGGCATCAAATTTTGACCAAAAGGACATGGAATAGTTTTTGTGTGCTCACTTCTCCTTCGGAAGTTCTCAGGATTGGAGTCTAAATGTCTACAAAAATCTAATATGCATTTTTACTGCATCATCACATAAATTCATTACAGTTATTTTTAAACTAGTTTTCATTTTAACTTTCTAATTTCTTTCTAAAGTTTAGAATATTGATTTTCTTCTCCATGACTACACACATTTTGAAGCAAACATGTAAACATGTCTTGCGACTTTCTGATAGAGCAACCTGATTATGTGCATTTTCATAGTCACCCAGAGGCAAAATAACAGCCTGTCCCACAAGGCTAGGACAAAGGTAGGGAAAGAAAATCTCAAGGCTTTCCTCTGTCATAGAGCCAAGCAGCTCCATTTCATTAGCTTCTGCTGTACCTTATTGACAATTTCCAGTTCATCTTTACAGGAGATACTTTGAAGTACAGTAGAAAAATGTATGGAACAGTAGAGATCAAAAATTACATCTTTTTTCCCCCTTCTGATTCATGCTGTTCATTCTAGCTGTCTTCTAAAGATGAATTTGAAAACAGTCAATGGTTCTTAAAACTAGGTAAGATCAAAACACAGAGTGCTTGTTCTTATACATGCCACTTGAGTCTCATTTTCTCATGTCCTTACTGAATTGTAATACAGAAGGTTTTGTAAAAATTTCCATTAAATTAAAATCAATTAAATAAAACTAAATCAGTTAAAATCAATGAATGTGAAACACCAGTACTGGTATAAATCCTCTTTACCTAAATCAAATTCCAAACTCCAATTCACATATGAGGTCCATTTTGAATCCAAAAAGGGTCAGTAACCCATAATTTGGCAAGTAGGCAGAGCAGAAGAACAATATGTAGTTGAGAACTATGATAGGTAAAAAGAAACTTTTTAAATTAAGAAACATGTTATTTTCCATTCTTTTTTACTTGATTGGGAGTTTCAAAGTAATTTTTAGATATTCAGAAAGAAACATGAGAAATACATCATTTGGTTTTCACTCTTCAATTTTTTTGTACATTTGTCATTCATGTATTCAAGGAACCAGATTTATCCCACAGGATTCATTGCTACAAATGCAACTGTTCAAAATAAACAGTACGGAGGGAAAATGAGAGTGGTATTCTCACATTCTAAGTTCAGACACTTACTACTTTTACTAACTAAACTTAAGTTAGGCTCCTCATTGAATTTTGTAGGACTATACTTACAGTGCCAATGGAGAAAAGTAAGCAACCTGAATCACTGCTCAGAGGATGAAACATAAGTTCTCATTTAGGCTAGCCCTTGAACAACTGTTTTGCTCTATTAATTCTTTACAGAGAAATTAGCTGCACTATTCTTCTTCAAACAAGTTCTAGTCTGTAAATCACCACAGTAACTCCTATATAAGACAGCCTTTCTTTCAAAAGGGAGGAGAAAAAAAAAACAACAAAACAAACAACACACCAAAATATTGTGGTTACTCTGCTGTTGCCTTCTTTGGGGAAGCTTTATGAGTACCAGCCATCAGTCTGGATGATGCAGCCACAGTCAATAGATCACAATGGAAAAGCTGGCAGCCTTTGCCAACTACGTCTGCCTCTATGCCCTGTTTTGGCTTTCTCAACACAAACTGTCCCAAGAGACTCCAATCTGTGGGGATCAAAGACACTAGGTACAGGTCTTAGTAAATCCTATTAGTTCAGGAGAACACAGTTTGGTTTATCAGCTGGAAGAGTTCTTACATTCACCATACTCTGAATTCAAAAATATGGAAATTAATTAAAAAAAAAAAAGGAAAAAAAGTGAAAAGGAAAAACCTTTGATTTTTAATGAATTAGTGAAACATGTTCAATTTTGCTGGAAACTTCTCATCAACAGTTGGAGAAAGCAAGGCTCAGTTCCTGAACAGATCAGTAACAGAGAAGGAGAAAGGAGATATAATTATATGTAAAAGGTTGTTTGACTACCTCTTGTAAGATATTGCATTTCAGTGTTCGCTAACAGGATTAACAAATTCTTATCATTAATCTGTTTATACATGAGAATACAAGTATTATACAACAATACTCTGTAGTTGCTCTTTGGGCAGGTCACTTGTTGACAGCAATGGCAATAAAGCACTTGGAAGGAACATAGAATACATATTACATTATGCACTCTGCATGGGATGGTCAGGAATGCTTCTTGGACATAAACAAACAGCTTATTGTTCCTGTGGTCATCCAGAATGTCAGTTTAAAAAATATGATCTATTTATTAAAGGAGTTCCTCTACGGTAGCTTCTATATACATGCTGTTTTGAATTCTCTTGGAATGTTTTCTTGTACAAAACCCAAAAGACTAGACTATGATTACATACAATTTTTCTTTGCTCAGATAGTGGTGATAGGCACAAGAACTCTTATCTTGATTATGATAAAATGATGTGTACCAGTGGGATACATGTATACAACTACCATAATGAATCTCATTGTGTGTGTATAAATACATATATATATGTATACACACATACACATAGAAATGTTTATGCGTGTAGATAGACTCTGATACCATTACTGATATGTACTTTTTTATACAACAGTATCTCAGTATATCTATCCAAGCAATATGTTTTCAACTTAGGAACTTCATTTATTCCCGTCTCCGAAACCACTTTTTTTTTCTGATTTGTCTTTTTACTACTTAAGAAAACAAAAGCAAGGCAGACAATGGGCTAACATGTTCGGAAACTTATCTTATGCTTGTATTCATCATAAAAAAAAGAATACAGTCCACGCATACCCCTTCACTGTATCATCATTGCATTGCTACATTGTTGGCCTGATGGGTCTCTGAGCCTGCCAAACCATAATGCTTCATTTTTAATTTTTTTCTCATAAGAATGAACCCCAGAAGACTAAGTGAACTAAATGTTTTTGGTTTTCTTGTGGATTTTTTTTTGTTTGGTTGGTTGGTTTGGTTTGGGTTTTTTAATTAGGAAAAACTCAGTATGGGACTTGTCTTCTTGCAAGCTGGTGTCTTTCCTTCAGATCTGCTCAATCCAGGAGGTGTGCAATTTTTTCTTTGGTTGCTGCAAACGTCGCAGTCACCTCTGGGTGTCTAGAAAGATAGGTTTTGCAGTCTGTTGTCTTGAAAGATGGGATACATGACTCTTTCCTGCTCTATCTCTGTTGTGCTGCAGGCTTCTATCTCACCCATGACTCCCCAGTTCCCTGTTCTGCAACGTGCTGTGGAAGCTTTCCCTTCTCAGAGAGCTCTCAGTCTGGAAAGAAACAAATTCCCTTTCCCTCCTTGAAGCTCCACCTAACCCAGAGGACAGCAGCCTGGTTGGATCAAGATAACAGGCCCCTTTTCTGCTGTTACCCAAAGGAGCATAAAACAATGACATAGAACACAGAAAAATAAAGTACCATAGTCTCAGAGAGCAGTTTGTCAAAATTAGCTAGTTAACTTCTGTATCAATACCTATTTCTAACTTAACAGGTGAAGGGCAACGCTCATAGTATTTGAATGCTGCACAGATTATTTTAATGTTCCCTTGAAAAAGGGACATTTGGCACAAAGGTTTACCACTGACAGGTACTTAGGTGTGCGTATGTTAAAGAGTCTTTTGGAATAGCTGGTCTTTAGCGAAACTTGACTTCATTAAAGCACTGCTTAGAGTTTGATCTCACTGTCCTTGTTCATTCTCTGTTTTAATTACCATGGTGATGGTTTTCCTTTTCTCCTAGTTTTTCCTTGTTTATAATGGACTTTTAAAACAAAGTCAGTAAAATGAGCAGCTTAGCATTCAACGTTTCAGCCTCATTTTAAAACATTCCAGTAGGTCTCAACTGGCCCCTGTCAGAAGTGAAGTAATGCCACAAGCCCATTATGTCTTAACAGACTGAAGGACCACAACATAAGCCAGATCCTCTGTGGTGTAGGAGGGACTGAATGCTGCAGGTAGGAGCACTCAAAACCTTTTCTCGCCTGGGGTAGAGGTGGTTAACAAGTTAATCACAGCAGTGGTGTCTTCCTTCTCTGGAAATGATTAGCCAAAATGCTTTTTAGCTATCTTGATTCCACATCTTTTGAAACACCAAGGAGATCTTTCACATCTCCTTAACCGCTATCACTGTGTCTGATGTCACAAGATTTCCATTTTGGACACATAATTCGGTCTTAACCAAATACTGCCTCTCATTCTTCTATATCTTGACTGAATATAAGATAGAGAAGAGAGAAGAGAAACATTTACCCCATTTTTCCATTAAACAGCTTTTACACTTCATCGAGAGAAAAACTGATCTACAACACAGAGAAAGCATTGGCAGAACTTTCACAATAATATAAAATAAAGTTAACTTTTTTACAGATGTGTCAATCTGTTTTCATTTTTCCCTATAATCGTTATGCAATGCGATGACATGAAGAGGGTAGAGGATTTTTGATGCCAATGTGGCTATAATTTTGATGAATAAGTGGAAGACTTATTTTACCAGCATGTCAGTCAAACTTTTGAGAACTGCTAGAATAACCTTCCCTTCTCTGCCTTTTCCTTTGTACTACAGACATTCAAGATAAGGAAAAATTATGCATTTTAATGCTTTATGAAGTACTTTGAAAGAAACAGAAAAAGTGGAATAAAAGATAATTTTTAAATGGTTTGTTAAATTTATACTTCTAGGGTATTATTTTTTTTTTAAGATGAAGATCATTAGCACTTTGTTAAGTTCATCATTTTTCCTTGCAACATTAGGGTTATTAAGTATAACATCATTTTTCACCAGAATATATGATACAATGCCAAATCATAAGCCAAGCCAAATGGAACACACAGGGAGAGAGAAGAGGAGACATACTAACAGAGGTATTTCTTAATAAAGGAAATCTAGCAAAAGAGGCATCAAATTTGTCAGCAGAACTGCAGATATGACTCTATCAATAATCCATGGCACTTTTGTATTTCCCAGCTGAGGCTATTATACAGCTTTGGATGACAGCCTGCTTCAACTTCATCATACAATCCACTGGGACAGAAACTCATAACTGGCTTTCAACATAGATCCTTCATATAAAGGGTAATAACTGCAGCCAGTCAGTGTAGTAAGATTATCAGGGAGCGCAGCAATGAGCTGCAAAATGTGGGAAAGACAGCCTGACAGAAACCTGACAAAATAACCTCAGCAGGATAACTCCTTTAAACATCAGGGGGAGAGGAAAGGTATCAGAAAGATCTCCCACAGAACCTTCCTCAACACTGTTCAGCCGATGCTTTTTAACTAAACTTATCTTGACCTATCTTCAAACATTAGAGAAAATGAATAATTAATCAGAAACTTGAACTACTTCAAGAAAAACAATACACTACAAAAGGTTTTATCTGTACTGATGAACATTATTGATATTCTTGCAAGTCCATTCATTTCCAATAGAAGGTTTCAGTAGGACTGTCACTGTGACATAATATTATGATCTAATAATGTATTATCTAATAACGCTATGATCTAATAATGTATCTAATGTACGTTAAAGAAACTTAATTTGGCCTATTAAATCATCAATGATAAAAGCTTCAAACATTTTGCATGGCATATTTAGGATCTACTGTCCTATTTTCAGAGGTTCAACATAAACATAAGTCAGAGCTGGATAACTTCATCTCCAGTCCTTGAGCTTCTTCAAAATTTACAGGAAACTTTATTCTGCATTTGTTTTGATATAGGCTGGCTTCCACATCAAAGTGGAGACTCAAGGGCCCGAGCTTGTGCAAATTGCCCTACGTGATCAGAGCTATTTAACAGTAAAGTTTTATCGTAGATAGAGAGGTAGATATATTCAACTGGTGGCTGGTCACAAGTGGTGTTCGCCAGGGCTCAGTATTGGGGCCAGCTCTGTTTAACATCTTTATCAATGATCTGGATGAGTGGATTGAGTGCACCCTCAGTAAGGGGAAATATAATGCAAATATCTTGGGATTGGGAATGTTCCTCCGAATTTTCTTTTTGTTCTTTATTTTTCATGCTTAGCTGCTAACAGTGTTAAACAATTGAGTAGCTAGCATGGTTTTGTTACATTTAGAAATAATGGGGTTGTTTTGTAGTGTATTGTGTTTTTTAAAAAGTTATAGGTAAATACAGTAATTTAACTACGGAAAAAAAATCACCAACAAACCAACAACAAAACAACCAACAAATCAGCAGAGTAATAATTAGATATTAATAATGTAAGTTTTAAGAGGAAGGAGTCAGTAAAATTTCATCAGGAGGCTTTATGATTAAATGCCATTATGCTGTTGTAGAATATACACAAGAGGAATCCTGTTCAATCCTTTTCGTACTCTTTTGCAAAGAAACAAGAAAGAACTCATCTAATACTGTTGTGTCATCAGGTAAGAAGTATAGATCCTCAGACTAGCTGCTCTAAATTTTTGTGGCTTTTCTTTAATGGTTTTCTGAGGAAAAATTTTAGTTTTGAGAATACAGGGAAGAAATATTACTTTTGCTGGGAATTTGCTATTTTCCATTGAGAAAAAACAAACAAGATATATTATTTAGAATCATTTTGACACACACCTGATAATTTCCTCTTCTTGAATGGCACAAGTGTGGGTTTTTTCATACCACTTCAATACAACATTAAACTTAATCTTTCTCTTTTTTTCCCCTTTCTTATAGATCCTGAGGTTTTCCTATCAGCTATTTCCTTGAAAGGACCATATAACTTATAACTATTTCTCCCAGTGTGGAAGGATTCTATGACCCAGTGCACCATATAAGTTGTAGTTCAATATGAAAATCTTTGTGGACAGTGGGACATCAGGTTTCCATGTCTTCAGCTGTCCTAAATTAAGACATTACACTGGCCAAAATACAGTTTACCATTAAACCAATCTGAACTCAAGCAGTTTTGTTCATAACAAACAGAATATTCCACAATTCATTAAATTTCTACATAACAAAAAGAGTTTGGTTTTGATTAAAATTTTGAAATTAAGGATGGGATTTATCTCAACCACTTTAGCTGGCTACAATGCATACTACATCAAAGCAAATCAACCCAGACTTCTATAGACAACAGAGAGGAGCAGACATTTCTAGAGAACAACTGAACTCATAAATTTTGTGAATTTGGTTTAGGATTGCACCCTAGAAGTGCCCATTTCTTTCTCTTGACTATAAAAAAAGTTACTAGTGATGACTGCAGTCTTGAGGATCAGCTGAATTCTACTTAAATGTTTTCACATTTTGATAGAAAGCAAGTATTACAAAATTTTCCAACAGGATATTCGCAGTTTCCAGTGTTTGCCCCATCCTGCTACAAAGAATGGAAATGTCAAAACATTCTGCAACACAAAATATCTTTATTTCACTTGTCACTACTTATTAATAACAGAGGAACTTCAGACATCTCTATCTAGTGTCTGAAGTATAAGGTACTATCACCTGAGTTTAAAAACCATAATGAGATTTCTGGATAGAAAATCACTAGAAGTGAGTAACTGCAACTAAAGGACTACATATGTACTATGTTAAATCGCCAGGCATTCCTACTGAAGCCTACTGCAATATATTAACCCTTCTTCATGCTTCAAGCAACAGACAATGAACACAAGGTAGGCATAATTCACATGAAAACTTCAGCTACAGAAAATTATGTAAGATAACTTTTCAGCCCACTACAGCAGTGAAGAAATAGTCCCATTTTGTCTAATAAACCCTCCTGTGCTTTATTCCTTCCTGTTATGACCTTTTCTTAACTGTTCTCTTCATGCCTTACTTAGAACAAAATGCCACATTCACATTTGAGAATGCTGTTTTTGTTTCTAAATAAATCCCTCATATACTAACAACTTGGGGAGCTATTTTGATGCAGCTTTGTGTCAGATCACAAAAAATCTTTTTATATTTTTATAAAGATGTTACAAAAAAAAATTTTTTCTTGGGTTCCAATGTAGTAAATCAACAATCTTGGCATATTCCAGTGCAGTATAATGAGCAGTCTTCAAAAAAAGAGTAACTCACTCCCCTGCAATACCTGAAAATTCATAATTATTTACAGAGAGAATGAGAGAAAAAGCTATACAGTCATGGATTATTACAGAGGTTTCTGATACATATTGCACAACTGTGTTAGCCCTCAGCCTCCACTGGGGTATTAATTCCATTTCATAGACACCTTCAAATTTAGTTCTGATCTAAGCTGGAGTGAAAAACAGGCAAACACTCCAAACACTGAAAAACAGTGAAAATTCTCCATGAGAGGAAAACCTTGGAATCCTTGCACTGAGGTAGGTCCATGGTTTTGCTGAATCCAAAATCTCCATAACTCCTGGAAGCAACCTTCTCCCTGACTATTGATGTTATGGATTCTTGGATGCATTATATCACATAGATTGATCTAGGACAGAAAGAGTTTGGCACTTTTCCAAGCAGATAAGGTGGAAGAAAACCAAATTTGCCCTGTGTCCTGGTTCCGACTGGGACAGAGTTAGTTCTTTTTAGCAGCTAGAAGAGCTCTGTGTTTAGGACTTAGTCTGGGATTTGTTATGAGAAGAACGTTGACAGCGCACTGATGTTTATAGTTGGTGCTGAGATATCAAAAACCTTTCAGCTTCCCATGTTTTGTCACTGTGCAGGAACACAACAGGCTGGGGGGAGCATGGCTGGGACAAAGGGTCCACAACTCCCGTTATGATTTGAAGTTAGACCTAGGACTGAGGGCTTAATTGGCCAATAGGTTATTCCATATCATGCAATGTCATGCCCAGTATATAGATGAGAGTTGACCAGGAAGTTGGGCTCTTCCAAGGGCTCTCCCTTGCTCTCTTTTCAGGCCTCTTGCTCATCCAGGATTGCGGTTTCAGGACTTATCTGTTTTGGGGATCACTTGCTGGGACAGGACAAGCATTGGTCAGCAGGTGGTGAGCAATTACACTGTGCATCACTTGTTTGCATATTATATTATTGTGTTTTATATATTCATATGTTACTATTATGTATTATTATTATTATCGTTAATATTATTGTTATTATTGTTATTATTATTATTGTTATTATTAAATTGTTCTTACCTCAAGCCACAAGTCTCCTTCCTTTTTCCCCTTTAGTTCTTTTCCTCATCCCAGGGGTAGAGGAGGGTGAGAGAGCAACTGTGTGATGTTTAGTTGCCACCCATGTTAAACCATTACAATTTTATTTCCAGAGGAATTTTAGTAAAATATATTTGCTTCGCCTCTTTCTATTTTTTTGACGAATCAAAGAAATTAAATTAAAATTGTACAGCATTCTTCCATCAAGTCTCTCCCGAAAGAAACTCTGTACCATGACCTCAGTCATATACCTGGCATGCTTCATAATATTTTAAATACAGTTTTACATGATTTAAGGAAAAAATACCCATATGAGACATAAGACTTTAAAACTAGCACAAATTAATTCATAAGGCAATTAATCATAAAATCATAGAAATGTGGGCTTCAAGAGATGTAACTTAGTCCAATTTCCCACTCAAAACAGGACTATTCAACACATGATCAATACTAAAAAGATCACTCTTCATTTAAATCCTTTCTCAGTGTTAGAGATGGAAATCATATAGATCATAAAATCTTAATAGGGCAACTATCAGCAAGTTTGCAGATGACACCAAGTTGTGTGGTGTTGTGGGCACGCTGGAAGGAAGGGATGCCATCCAGAGGGACCTTGACAGGCTGGAGAGGTGGGCCTGTGAGAACCTCATGAAATTCAACAAGGCCAAGTGCAAGGTCCTGCACGTGGGTCGGGGCAATCCCAAGCACAAGTACAGGCTGGGAAAAGAATGGATTGAGAGCAGCCCTGAGGAAAGGGACTTGGGAGTGCTGGTGGATGAGAAGCTCAACATGAGCTGGCAATGTACACTGGCAGTCCAGAAAGCCAACCGTATCCTGAGCTGCATCAAAAGAAGTGTGGCCAGCAGGTCGAGGGAGGTGATCCTGCCCCTCTACTCTGCTCTCGTGAGACTCCACCTGGAATACTGCGTTCAGCTCTGGAGTCCCCAACACAAGAAGGACATGGAGCTGCTGGAGCGGGTCCAGAGGAGGGCCACAAAGATGATCAGAGGGCTGGAACACCTCTCCTATGAAGACAGGCTGAGAGAGTTGGGACTGTTCAGCCTGGAGAAGGCTCCAGGTCAATCTTATTGCAGCCTTCCAGTACTTAAAGGGGGCCTACAGGAAAGCTGGAGAGGGACTTTTTACAAGGGCATGTAGTGATAGGACAAGGGGAAATGGATTTAAACTGAAAGAGGGGAGATTTAGATTGGATATAAGGAAGAAATTTTTCACTCTGAGGGTGGTGAGGCAGTGGAACAGGTTGCCCAGGAAGTTGTGGATGCCTCATCCCTGCAGGTTGGATGAGGCTTTGGGCAACCTGGTGTAGTGGAGGGTTTCCCTGCCCGTGGCAGGGGATTTGGAATGAGATGATCTTTGTGGTTCCTTCCTACCCTAACCATTCTACGATTCTATGATTCTAACTATCACAGATGTCAAGCTTTCCATGTATCGTACATCAGCAGCATTCTCAAACCATTGTTTTTCTAGCAATATTCTGTCAGGGACAGCATACAAGGGTCACAGTGGATAGCAAATATTAATTTCTTTCTAAAAATACAAACATTACATAGCTTGCCATTAAAAAAATATGTGAAAGATCATTTAATGTGTGTTTATATGTAGCATAAAATTACTTATTAAAAATAATCCAAGTTATATTAAAGATTTTGTTGTGCTGTATATATGTTTATTGTAAAGGTATTCTGCATTTCAGAAGGTGCAGTGGTTGCCATGGAAACTAATTTTTAGTCTACTGTAGAGTAAATAATTCTATAAATCTCTCTTCATATCCAGTCCATAGGTATGATTTCCCTTCATTACTGGGATGGGAAAGAAGGGGATAATTTTTTTCCTCTCTACATATTTTTTTTCTATGTAGTAGCTTTTCAGTTCGTCTAGTAGTGTCTTCTAGAGAAACAGAAGTAATTAAGAACAGAAGAGAGAAATCTGGATCTTGCAGGAGTCCTTGTCTGAATTACTGAATGCTTCATGAACTTATGGAAAATCATTTATTTCTCAGAACTTCATTTCTTCCACTGGTAGAATACAAATAAAGGACTTGCTAAATGTACTTCTCAATAGGTTGAGAAGTTGAGCTAATTATTTTCTGCAAAATGATTTAAAATACTGCAACTAAAGGTGCTGTATAAGCTCAAAGTACTACTGTTGTTCTGAGCATTACTATCATTTATTACTGTGCTAGGATCAGTGGAGTTCATTTCTGTGCTGGGTTTACAGAAGGGGCTGTGGAAATGGCCCCTGTAAGTAGCTGTGAAAAGCTTCCCCGGCTCTAAAACCAGCTGGACTGGCCTCTGGGCAGATCAGACCCCCATCTCCTCAGCCAGGGCTGAGCCGATCAGTGCCTCTGCGAATGCCCTATTTAAGACGAGGACAAAGGAGCCTGAACCAGGCTGGACCTTCACTGAAGAGAGAGGGGAGGTGGGGGACTGGCCCCAGCCTCTCCCAGCAGCTGCCTACGCTGGGCCACCGCTATCTGACTGGAGATGGCTGCAGCGGCGCAGCTTGGGGAGCTGTGAAACGCCCGCTGCTGGGACACCCTCTGGGAGGAGTTCATCTTGCCAGGACTGCTGAGGTTTGTCAAGAGGCCCGAGACCTGAGAAATGGCCATGCAGACACCAAGGACAGTGAAGATGGAGCGGGAGGAGGTGCCGGAGTGGGAATTCCCCTGCAGCCTGTGGTGAGATGGCAGCGGCCCCTCTGCAGCCCATGGAGATTAACGGTGGAGCAGAGACCCGCCCGCAGCCCATGGAGAAGCCCATCTCTGGAGCAGAGATGCCGGCGCCTGAAGGAAGTTGTAGAGAATGGTCTCCATCAGCTACTGGAGGCTGATGATGAGGCAGAGAGGCATCTGAAGCCCATGGAGAACCCCATACCAGAGCAGGTGGCAGCTCCCTAAGAAGCTGTGACTGTGGGGAAGAAGGCCCATATTGGAGCAATCTGATGGGTACAGATTGCATCCTGTGGGAAGGACTCATGCTGGAGAAAGTCAGTGGACTGTCCCGTGAGGAGGGGATTCATTGGAGCAGGGAAAAGAGTGTAAGGAGTCCTCCTCCTTTAAGAAAGAAGTGGCAGAAAGAGCATGTGATGAACTGACCTGCAGCCCCCCATTCCCAGTCCAGCTGCACTGCTGGGGCAGGAGGTAGAGTCTGGAAGAAGGGTGGGGTGGGGGAGAGGTGTGTTTGAAATCTGGCTTTGTTTCTTGCTATCCTCTCTGAACGAGCCATTAACAAATGTTACTGATTTGTCCCTAAACTAAGTCCATTTTGCCAGGGGCCATGGTTGGTGGGTGACACCTCCCTGTTCTTATCTGGATCCTCAGGCCTTTGGTTACATTCTTCTCCTCTGCACCTCGCTGAGGAGGAGGAGTGAGCGAGCAGTGAGTGGTAGGCTGGGCTAAACCAGGACAATTTCTATAGAGAACATTATCAGGTGACTTTCACACTTCCTAGAATCTGTACATCATATACCACATCTGTGTGTTAATGTTTTAATAGAAAAAGTCTTTCAGCCACAGCTGAATTAGCCACAGCTAATTTTGTACTTAGTAAAAATGCACATGAATGTTTATTCAGCACCCTAAAGTGCTTGTTCAGGAACGTAATTGATGGAATTGCACTAAGAATGCCATCTTTATTGCGTTACACCTTTATATCTTATTGTGTTATTATCTGTGCAACACTCTGTGTTATCCATGAAAGTGTATTTCTTCTGTGCTTTTTTTTTCCCTAGAACCTAGATTTTCACATTACCCTTTGCAGTCTGTCTTCTGCAGCATCCATGCAAAGCTGGAAAGTAGAAATTCCTATTCTGCCGATAGGACTGAAGCACAGTGGTGCTAACAGTTTCATCTAACATAGTGAAGAAAACCTGTGACAGGTCCAGAGAGGAATCACATCTCCAGAGCCTACCTCCACTGTTTAGCTGGTTTTCAGAGCAGGGCGTAATCACCATACTAAGAGAGAGGGAAGCTGTTGGACAATGTCAGCTCTGATTATTGAACATCCAGCATCATAGTCACATCCAGCAATGTTATTTGTAGAGTTCACTTCTGAGCCCATTCAAGACGTCTTGCAGTAGAGGCACATTTGAACAGTACTCAGAGGAAATGTGTTACTGTTGCTGTAAAGAAGTGAAGAGGAGAAGTGAAAGAGATCCTGATACTTGAAAGGGAAGGAAGAAGGGGGCCAGATGGGAAAGTCCCTGGAGGTGAGAAGGTCCTGCTGCATCTGCCAGGAACGTGAGGGATGCAGAGCAGGGAACACTGAGTGGTGCTGCTGAGAATGGATCCTTCATGAGCCCCAGAAGCATCTGTCTGTCTGCATCAAGTCTGCTAGTTTTTCCTAGTGCTCCGACATAACAAAAACAGGCAGCAGGGCCAAGGCCATTTTCCTGTCTCCAGGGTCCTGCTGCCTTGGAGACCTATCTAGCTTGGCCATAATGAGAGCCAGGCCAAGTTTAAAAACAGCAAAACTGCAGCCAAGAAAATTTTATGCAGTTATATCAACATTGTTGTATGCAACATCTTTACTGTAAATTTGATGCAAAGAAGAATTATCAAGCATCTGAATATCAGGAAGGCCTCCATAAGAAACCCTGTGGAGGCATCACTTACCATACAAACAAAAATAGCTAGTGGATGTAAAACTATTTTTGCAAAAGGCTGTGCTGTCCCAGCTCAAATGAGCATAACAATGCCTCTAAATTCATCTTATTACTGACAGAGAGAAGTATTTTCAAGTTTGGATTACATGGTGACTTCTTTATTTTGACTTCTGTTGTACAGCTAGAGCTCTCTCTCTTCTGTCTGTTTCCATTTATTTCCTACTTAGGCAAAATTGCTTTTAATGTCAATGGGAGGTGCAAGTGCTCAGACTTTATGCAGATCATCCATGCACTTGAGTATCACAAGTGGTTTAACTACTTCACTTTAGGCAACCGTTTCAAACAAAAGCAAGGCTAAAATGTCATTTTTGCGGTATTTCCAGTGGCTGCATTGAATCACACTGCTCAGTTCAGTATTTTCAAAGCAATATCGTCTTCCTTATACAGGATTTATGGACTTATTCAGGAATAATGAGGGAAATGAAGATTACCATAATCTTTTTTTCTGGCTTGCTATATATTTATCCGTACACTAATCCTGTAGAAAGCACATTTCCTTTTCTGATGCCAGCAAAGTATTCCTCATGTACTTAATCTGAGAACTCAGGCATTCTGGGAATGTCTTATTTGTTTAGCCCTGAGGTTCTGAACGTTTTGGGTAAATAGCAAAGGAATCCAAACTCAGCATTCAGTTTCAAGGAAATAAAAGTAAGAAAATGTTCACACAAGGAACCTTTATATCTAAGTAATTTCTATTTTTGCAAGTCTTCAGACTGACATAGATGTTTCAGAGCTTGCCAAACATGTGCACCCCTTGAGCAAATTAACTATCACACAACCACAAAGCTGCTACAGCTGACCTCCATTAATAGTCTGCATAGTCTTAAGGTGCCTTCTGTTTCTGGCTGTTTCTTGTCCTACCCCATCTTCTGCAGTCTTCAAGAACAGAAGTGTTTAATGTTTGTCATGTTATAAAGAATGTATGTTTGTGAAGAAAGCATTTGACTTACAAAGGTTTGCATGACTTGATACAGTATAACTTAAACTAAATCACTTAAAAGAATATGAGCTAATTGAAGGGTATATTAAGACTCCATAACTCCCTTCTTAAATTACAGGTCAGACCCAAAAGCATCCAAAATTATGAGATTCAGGGAAAGGTTTCTTTCATGCCCATCTTAAAACCATAAAGTCCAGTAAAAATACTGATTAATTTGGCAGACTAACTAGAAGATAAGGAGATAACTTCAGTTACTCAAACTTCATAAAAAAAAAAGACAAAATAAATGAATTCTTGACATGTACAACAAAGTATAAAGTGTAAAATGAAAAGCAGAATTACAACCAAATGGAGCAAACACTTTTATACCTACCCCTGTAAACTAGTGAAATTTCCTTATGGCATGCACTCAGGCATCCTATATCCTGAAAATGTCTGTATAGTGCATATCAATTTTCACAAAAATGTGTTACTGAGATGGAGGGAGAGATGAAAGTTCTTTTTCCTATCTTTTCCACTATTTAAAGTATACTATTTTATTTAGTTTGCTGAACCAAAAGATCTAACATAATTTACTATTGTATCTGCACTGATTTTGTTGTTTGTTTTTTTGAATTCAACACTTAATATTGCAAAGTAATGCTAATTAATTGCAGTAAAGTTTTCCACTCACTTTTCATACAGTTTATTTATCAATAGTTGAAAAAATGTTCATGAAGGAGTTATATAACAAGAATCTAGTCTATATTAGCAACAGAAAACACAGTAGAACTTGAAATCTAGTCTTTACTGTAGGCAGCAGTTTTGTGGGAAAAGAAACAAAGGGCAAGAAGGCCACAGCTGAAGGAAAGGAAACATTTACTGAAATAGGTGGAATTTACAGCATTTAGAGAGGTTGATTTCCACTGCACTGGAAATGACTGGCTTTGTATATGGTTTTTGTGGGTTTCCCCGAAAGGTCCATAACACAAAATGGTTTAAATTATGGGTCATTATTGTTTAATTTTGCACATAGATAACCTAAATGTCTAAAGCATGTTTGCACTGGTTTTTGCTCAAGAAAATCTGATCAATGACATTGATTTTGAGGACACGATATGTCAGTGTTAAACTACAATCTCCTTCTTAATGCACACTTACAATGCATGTTAAATAAACCCAGAACACAATATCTCGTATAGCTTCATTGTCTCAATTAATCAAACAGCCCAATGTCTCTAATTAACATTAGTGCACTATCTGTTCTTAGGGTAGGGTAATATTCATTATGAGCTGACACACACTGCAGACAGGAGCTCAGACTTAATGCTGATCTCACTAAAAATTAATTATTTCTCTCCAAGAGGAGGGAAGTCATGCCAATCAGATATAGATGTAAAAGCTCCACTTCAACTACAGTTTCAAGTGCCTATATACACACATTACAAAGAAAAAATAATGGGAGAAAAGGTCAAAGACAGACTATCCATCAAACACAATATCCATTATGTCCACATGTTCATAGAATCATAGAATGATTTGGGTTGGAAGGGATCTTAAAGATCATCTAGTTCCAACCCCCTTGCCATGGGCAGAGACAACTTTCACTAGATCAGCTTGCTCAAAGCCTCATCCAATCTGGCCTTGAACACCTCCAGGGATGGGGCAGCCACAGAACTCTGGGCAACCTGTTCCAGTGCTTCACCACTCTCACGGTGAGGAAGCTCTTCCTCATAACTAGTAGAAATCTGCCCTCTTTCAGGTTAAAGCCATTTCGCCTGTCCTATCACTACATGCTTTTGTAAAAAGTCCCTCTCCGGCTTTCCTTTAGATACTGGAAGGCTGCTATGAGATCTTCCCGGAGCCTTCTCTTCTCCAGGCTGAACAACCCCAACAACTCTCTCAGTCTGTCTTCGTAGGACAGATGCTCCAGCTTTGAATCATCTTTGTGGCCCTCCTCTGGATCTCTTCCAACAGGTCCATGTTCTTCTTATGTTGGAGACCCCAGAGCTGAACACAGTACTCCAGGTGGGGTCTCACAAGAGCAGAGTGGAGGGGCAAAATCACTTTCCCCGTGACCTACTGGCTATGCTTCTTTGCATTCAGCCCAGGATACAGTTGGCTTTGTGGGCTGCAAGTGCGCATTGCCGGCTCATGTTGAGCTTCTCATCAACCAACACCCACAAGTCTTCTTCTCAAGACTGCTCTCAATCCATTCTCTTCCCAGCCTGTATTTGTGCTTGAGATTGCCCCAACCCATGTGCAGGCCTTGCATTTGGCATTACACTTTGCCTTTTTGAACTTCATAAGGTTTGCACAGGCCCACCTCTCAAGCCTGTCAAGGTTGCCTCTGGATGGCATCCCTTCCCTCCAGCATGTCGACCACACCACACAGCTTGGTGTCGTCAGCAAACTTGCTGCAAGTGCATTCAATCCCACTGCCCATGTTGTTGACAAAGATGTTAAACAACACTGGCCCCAATATCGACTCCTGAGGAACATCACTTGTCACTGGTCTCCTCTTGTATATCAAGCCATTGACCACAACTCTTCAAGTGTGGCCATGCAGTCAATTCCTTATCCATTGAGTGGTCTATCCATCAAGTCAATGTCTCTCCAATTTAGAGATAAGGATGTCATGCAGGACAGTGTGAAGTGCTTTGCCCAGTATTTGAACATCTACAGGTCTAGGCAGATGATGTCAGCTGCTTTTCCCTTATCCATCAGCACTGTAACCCCCATTGTAGGAGGCCACCAAAGTTTTCAGGCATGATTTGCCCTTAGTGAAGCCATGTTGGTTGTAAACAATCACCTCCTTTTTTCCCATGTGCCTTAGCATAGTTTCCAGGAGCATTTGCTCCATCATCTTGCCAGGCACAGAGGTGAGACTGACTGGCCTGTAGTTCCCTGGATCTTTTTTCCCTTTTTAAAATGAGGGTTGTGTTTCCCCTTTTCCAGTTGGTGGGAACTTCACCAAACTGTCACAACTTCTCAAATGTGATGGACAGTGGCTTGGCAACTTCATCTGTCAGTTCTCTCAGGACCCGTGGATGCATCTCCTCAGGTCCCATGGAATTGTGCACCTTCACTTTCCTTCACTTTTCCTTAGAGGGTCTCAAACCTGATCTTCTCCTACAGTGGGCAGTTCTTCATTCTCCCAGTCTCTACCTTTGCCTTCTGTTAACATGCACAGCTAACATGTAAGAAACTGGGCTCTTCTTTGGAGTTAGAAAGATCTGTAAAGCAGGATAGATCTAATACAAAGTTATTTTCTTCCAGCAGCGGATCAAGCACAGAGTCAGTGACTTTGTGCGCAGCCAAAAATATCCCAAACGCTCAGGGCTCTGCAACATATTTCTGTAAAATCCACTATTGAAATTACAGCTAGTTCCTCAAGAAATCATTAACTGCCTCCAGCAAACTGTGTTTTCCTTCTTCTGTGTGACCTCCCCTTATTCATCTCCCTTCAGAAATGTGAAGCCAGAGTACTCCTCCATATCTACCAAGTCCCATGAAGTCTTAAAACTTTGGCCATCATCTTGAATAGACATCAGCTTTCTTGGACATGTAGGTCATAGTTTTGCCTGCTTCAAGTGTTTCAATATTTCTACATTCTAATACGTCGCCAGAAAAAGCACAAAGATTTCACTACATAGTTTAGTTTGAGGCATGACGGTATTAAGTCTGTTGACTACATTATGAGTCCTATGCTGTTTTGTTTTGTTTAATTTTAATTTATTTTTATTTGTAATTGCGTATTTTTCTTTCTCAACTCAAAAGGTAATTCTTACTCCTGTCCAGTTTTAGTCATCATCTCCCAGGCCCCTGTTCACAGTCCCACACTTTTAAGTCTCATATCTCACTTTCATGCTGTGAGCTGACTGTTGCTAGTTTGGCAGCAAAGAACTGCCATATCGAATACATTTTGGCTGATGAGGGGGAAATAAAAAAGGAATAAAAAATATTTTCCTGAGGAAGCAGCAGTAATACAGTAGTTTGTATGGAATCCGGAATGGATTTGCCCCTAAATACCAGAAACACAAGATCTTGTAATTTATTCTCATCTGTGTGAAGCAAGAGGACACAACATAGAGACGATTTTATAAAACTGTTATATAAAGTCATGGTACTCTAAAAGTAAACTATTACTGTTACTACAAGGAGAAATAAAGTGATTAGTGTTATTCAAAACTGATAATGCAATTTTGTTCCTACTGATAACCACTTTTCTTTCATTTTGAGGTCTTGGTCACAGAGCAGAATATCTTGTTTTGTTAAAAGTTTAATTTTATCTTTTTACTAAAAGATTTGGTTTCCAGTCAAAATTATAAATGCATTAGCAAATAGTCTGGTCAACATTCACCGCATTTTTGATTCAATCTGCTTCCGAAACACCAGCTTGTTTTTTTTTTTTAAACGCTCAACAAGAGTAAGATCTAGAAGCAAATCTTACTGGAAATACTATTATTTTTGTTTGCACTCTGTCTGCAATTCATTCCTGAGACGCGTCCAAGACACAAGAAAAGAAACAGCGTCTCAGAGAAAGATTGAATACGCAAAACTACAAAGACTTCTCTAGGGATGTCGTTCCTCTGGTCTGCTGGTTTATAGACTTGTGTACAAGACTGTCACTCTCCTAACTGAATTGATAGATTTTCCTTTTATGCCTGAACACTGCACAGGGATAAAGAGTCAAGGCAATACATATCTTTATTCCTTCAAATATTCTGCTTTCTCTTAACAAACACATTGGAGAAGCAGAGTTCATCAAACCTCTAGACATAATCGTGCTAAAGCAGACTCACCTGGGAATCCATCTATTTATCATACACCACTTTTGTCACATTTATTTAAAGTGACAAAATTACACACAATATGATACCATTGTGATTTGCATCATTATTTTTTTAAATCCACTACTGATGCACACTTCCAAAAGCTGGCAAAAGGGAGCCACCTTACTTCTAAATTTTAATGTTATTCCTCTATAGCTATAATAGCAGTTTCCCTTTCTGTATACTTTCTTGTTCATGAACAGCTTGTTGTATTCTCCTTCCTTTTTCTTTCATACTGCCCCACATTTGCTAGAGCTTCAGCAATTCTAGTTATTGATTTAGACACCCAACGTACAAAGCCCTAGTACTCAGATGAAAACATGATAACTGAATTCTTCTTTCTGGAAAAGATACATAAACAACATATGTGAAAATAACCCAGATTTGCCTTTAATGCTGCTTTATCTGACTATTTATCTACTTCCAGAAGTCCAACTGTGATGCTTCTATATAGATATCATAAAAACATTTCAATCAAATGACTGTCTGAAACACCAGGTATTTTTCATGACCTCTCTTCCATTTGGTCTGTATTTCCCTCTCATATGTGTGACACTCACTAGGTCTCCAAAATATATGGTCAAGGTAGTTAGTTTATGATGTAAAGCACATTCTGCCCCAGAAAGACTCTGGTAGATTCTTGAGAGAATTTCGATTAATTTATATTCTCCCTTACCTCAGTAATATGGTTCGATGACTTTTGCCTGTATTAGTTGCTATCATATATGCTTATCTCAGTAGCTACAATATTCATAGGAGACAGTACTGAACTGAATTGCAAATACATCAAGATTTAAAAGTACTTGTTGAGTTTTTCTTGGTCTCCTATTAGTCTGACTGGAAATTGTTAGGTGAATGACTAAGCCAGTGTTTTCTACATATTTTTATTTTCCTCCAGCTGAAGATCTTACATTCCTATTCAATTGTCTTAGAACTACATGACTGCTATGAATAAAAGTAAATTTTTCATGTTTGTGACTGTCTTGCAACAGATAATTAAATGATACTACTAGGTTTCATTAGCATGAGTCAAAGGAGTCCTGAGGTCAGAAGAAAGAGTGTATTTGTTAAAGTCATACTAATTTATGGTTCCTTTCCTTAAAGTCCCTGGACAAGCTGCACTACTTGTAGCTAAATAAAGTTATAGTACAATATGTTTTGACTTGACACTTGAAAGCAACTGTAAAAGTCATATTCTGAGCCTTTTCTCATTGTAACCACACGATACTTTCTTTCTTGGAGACAATATAATGGGTCACCAGCTTCTTGGCATGTCTAATGGTGTAATATGTCAGGAAAACCATCATGGTGTAATACGTCAGGAAAAGCACATCTTTGCCTAACAGTTTCCTCAGTAATCCAGAGAAACATTGAGATTATTAGAAACTTTGAAAGACATTTACCAGACAATTCAAGGATTCAAATAGCCTAGTTAATACTGACAAACATTAATGCTAACTGGTTTTTGCCTTGGGAATCTGTTGACAACCTTTACACTAAACAGTGTAAAGCACACTAGTAAGCCCACCAAATGGATACATATCAGACTGTATAACGGAGGCCAACAGACTGTTGAGACTCTGGCCGTCATCTGCCGCAGCCTCTACCACACCTGTGGACATCAGCAAAGATACTGCTTCCCTAATGACCTGATCATATATTTTGATGCTTGTAATGGCAGTTTGAAGCCCAACTAACATTCTCCATTCTCTCTATGTACTGCTGATGTCCAGAAAATTGCAAGGAGGTTGTTCTCCTTATCTAGTCAAAACTGCAAAACCCCTTCCCAGCATCTTATAGTAATAATGTTTGTACTTTTACCAAGAAATATCACGAGACTCTAAATTTGTTTTGTGCTTCAAATACCATATCAAAGGAGCATGCCTGGCTTTTCAATGGTTACCACACTCTTTATTCACTGTAGTGAATAAGTCACAGTCACACAGGAAGGATGACTTCCAATCCGCTCACCTAGATATAATTTCCACGTTCCTCAAAACTTCTACTGATCTGCCTCACCCAACTTCACAGATGACTCAATGTCTCAACTTCAGTTTCAGAAATCTGCTAGTTTGTAGCAACTGCAGTTTGTTTGTTTGTTTTAAATCAGAACTGTTAAAATATTTGCTTCTATTAACAACAAATTATAGGCATTAAAAAAGTTATACATTCTTCAGGCCAGACACTTCAATGGCAGGTAGAAACATTAGCCAAAAGATCTTACTTCACCAATTCACTTGTTTGTTTTTTTTTTTCTTTTGTACACATTTCCCCTTTTGTGATCTAAAGGATGTTCATCTTCCTGGAATAAAAAAATAATTCAGGTTGTAAAAGACAACTGAAGCTCATCTAGTCCAACCACTAGTCATCTAGTCAAAGGAGGGCTGACTTCGTATCCAGATCAGGTTGCTCACAGTCATCTCTAGTTAGTCTTTGAAAACATCCAAGAACAGAGAACTCACAGCTTCTTTAGGAAATCACAGAGCTCACCACTCAGATTAGAAATTCAGTCTAAGAAATTAGTTTGGCAAGAGTATTGAGTGCTTATGCTCCATTTAACTTTCTCAGTCAAAATCCTGTCATGATCCTGGATATATTTCCATAAAGGAATAAATAAAATGTTACCATAGGGTAACAAAGGGCAGATTTGGGATGAGAAAGAAATATCCATGCATCACTGAAAATGAGCTCAATTCAAAGTTATTAAAATGTATTAAATCCACCACAATGTATCCTCTGCCATAGCAGACAACCTAAGCCACATGGGTTAAATGGGGACTAGGAAAGAAATATATTAACAAAATAAGATATCACTTACCTCTGCCTGTAAAGCAACGTTACACTGTAGGGTATGACTGCTTTTAGTTATGCTTGAAAAGTATGTGAAAGTATGAGATTGGAAAGAGAAAAGGGCCATGAAATGTGCAGTGAAGCAGTCAAAATCTACAGGAAATTTATAGGTGGATGCTTAATTATTTAGAGCCATTTTAAAGACCTTTTTATGTAATCATTTTAGGTTAAGATAATAGTATTACTTTCTTCTACATCTTGTGTTGGGACTGAATCTGTCAAAACCACACAACCCTCCATTCTCAAGCCTTCGTCCAGAAATGTTCATGAGGCCAGTGACTATTAAAGCAGTACCCACACCTCTAGAGTCAACGGGATATTCCTTTACATACAAAAATGAGTGATGAATAGAACCAACTGACATTGCACTTACTACTATAGTTTGAAGTGTAAGGAAAGAAAGAAGATGAGGCTTTTTCCATCTTTATACTATTTTTGCATCAGAATCATTCACTAGTGAACTCCGATACAGTGATTCTCATTGTATTATAATGCCAATAAAATATATCAGTTGATTCAGTAGCTGACAGCATACAATTACATTTCTACCTATAAGTAACTTCTGCTTACAATGAAGTTTTAAGAAAAGTAAATGATTTCACCACCACAAGAAAAAAAAATAATCTAATTTTCTCTTCTAATTTCCTGATAGTATTAGAGGAAAGTATTTGTTAAGCAGCAAAATAATTCTGCAGAATTAGAAGCAGAAAAAAGCTATTACAGCTGAACTTTAAGATCATACATCCAGCAAAGCCTCTGCTTGAAAATCGCAAGTGGCATGAACGAAATAACAGATAAGGTACAAATAACTGTAAATTGTTTTCGTAAATCTCTAAACATAACTTGAATAGGTATGTCGTTTCATTCATCAAAGTAAGTAATCAAATACCTTGTTTCCTAAATGGTCTATAAAACAGATTTTTGATCACGGTATCTAAAAAAATAAAAAGCAGTCAGTGACTAGCACAAAGTAGTACTGATTTGAATAGTATTGTTTTATTTAGTTTGTCTTAAGTCATCTGCAAAGGAAACTCATTTTTATGATACGTTTGTCCTGTAACATGGTTTCTTTTTGTAACAGGCATCTCTCTCAGCTCTGGGGAGATAACTGGCTTGTGTTTATGACATGCTACCATGAGGGCAAACCAAGAAATGTGTGACATTTTCTACCTATGACTAGAATTTCTTCCAAAATAATTAGCAGGGAAATATTATCTACAAAGCTTTGCTGGAAATCTTCGTTATGAGTTCTGTTGCATAACCTTCACAGACATCTTGCACAACATACTGAGCTGGGCATTTTAATATTTTTCATTTCCTCTGTCTTATCCAATTTCTGAATTTTGTTCATCTCAACCTCCTGGAAAAGCCACTGACCATTTTCAGTTTATAAAAACATCTACAAAAGAAATCAGAAAAGGTGTAGATACATTTTAATATTCTTAGATGAAGGAGAATACTTCAGAATGATTTTACTGGTTAAGTATTAATAAAGCTACACCACATGCAAAGGACAATGCAATTATCTGCATTACTTACTGCCTGAGTTAGACATCTTGCTGTATGTTTATTTTATTAAAAAGCTAGAAGTATAGAAACAAGGGAATTCACTTTTAAGAACTTGAAATTACAGTGACAAAGAAAAATGAAACATATTTGAAATAACTTGGATTGGGGAAGAAAAATGTGATTGATTTATTACTAGAGAAAATAGCATGCATAAACCTAGGCAATGAAAGTGTTTATGTACTTATGATGTACACAAGAGAAATACTTCTATTACGTAGATTAAGGTTTTATTGGAATTTAGAATACCGTTTGGCTTGACTCTTACAACCATATAGGAGTGGAATTATTTTTATGGTGTTTCTAAGATTTAAATTATTTTATTTTCTTTTTCTCTTTAATGGAAGAAAAACCTTTTAGAAAGGAAAAAAAGTATATGCATTATTTATAATATCGGAGTAAATTGAGGAAGAAACTGCATTTGAAAGAACGATGGAACAGGTTAAACTTTGAGGAATTAAAGGAAAATTTATTTTTGGCCTTTAATTATATTAATAAAGTTTGTAATACTACAAGAAACTTGTGTGGGTAGCCATGTAGAATAAAAGGTACAGTATTTACTGTCTGAATTAGAGAGCCCTATATTTATCAACAAGGAATAAGCTATATAAAGAAGGAACCACAAACAGCCTTACAGTAAATGCAAGACATTCGATTTCGTTTGCTCTGTCATTCACAGAGTGACAAATAAAGAAACCTTTTTTAGACATTGTTTTCTGATTTGCTTCTCTTTCCTGTACCCTTAGTGCTCCTAGATTATTTGGTAATTGTCCCCATCTCATTTCTGAATATCATAAGCAGAAGGACATAGCTTCTGCCTGAAATGGCCGGGCTGGGCTACAGGTATTATTCAATTCCCTGGGACCTCTGCTTCTCTGGTAAGACTCTGATTACTAAGCAATGCTGGTCAGAGTTTACCTGGCACAACGTGGTATCTACTAGAGAAGATGAGTTTAAAGAAGGTCTAAAAGCAGAAAGGTTTCAGGAAGCCTGTCCCATTTTCCTGCCAATATGCCAGCCAGGCTCAAGTAGATCCAAGGCAGGGGAGCCCATTGCAGTCCAGCCCAGGAAAAGAGAGGGCTTCAGAGCTACAAACCCTCACAGATCCGAAGAGCCAAAGCTTGCACCTTCCTTCAATGGTGGCTTGTCCACATGACCATGACAGAAGCAACTTCCCACTCTCCAAAGGGAGAAGAAAGAGAACATCAAACCTTGACAAATTCAGTAACAGATTTAAAGCAAATGCAGATATCATCCAGTGGATTATTCAAAATTTCGTTGCTTATTCTGGAAGATTCCAGTAAGTACTAACTGTATGCGAAAGTGTGTCTGAAAGACAGTCAACTTAAAAAACCTACCCATTGATTCTGACAGCCTTTTCCAGAACTCCAAAATATTACTGCAATATTTCATTGGAAAGAGTTATTCTAAAAGTCAGAAGTTTGAGATAACTTTAATATCTCAACAGTGAGCAAAAGAAGGAGCTCTGAAAGGAGGAGCAAAGAGTGACCAATTCTTTTTCAGTTAGCTTAAACACATCCCTTATTCTTGAGGAGCCAAAGCTCAAAATAATAAAGCTTGTGATGACCTTAACAAAAAGGAAGCTTTTAAGACACCAAAGTTGTAATATAATCATCCCATACTTTTATTTGTAAATTATCCACAATACTGTATAATAAATTTGCTTCGAAATCTACACACAACAAATGTTTCCTGATACTGCGTTTAGCACCTTTTCTCTCATCAACATGTCAGGAATTTATACAGGAGACATCTAGTAACGATAAAAGTTATTCTTTGCATAATATTCCTGTGCTATAAAGAGAGGCCTCTAATATGACCCTCCTCTTCTCCCCCTTCTCCACTGTTTTGTATTCTCTTTTATCTCTTTTCTATTTCTCTCTGTGATCAGCACTTATCTATCTGTCAGATCCCAGTTAGAGGCTGCACAAAAAGTATTTTTTCTGAGTAGCAGACTGAAAATGACCAAGACCTTCCTCAACGGAGCACAGATTTAGATGCTAGAATCTAGTGAATGTTATCCTTGTCAGATTTGCTTGTCAGATATTATCCTTGTCAAATGCAATCTCTCACACAGAACTAATTCTCTATAACTCAAAAAAGAATTTAGTTCATAAAATTTGAACTGATTTCTCTCCTATTTAAAGGAAGAAGGGAAACAAAGAAGAGATTCTCTACTTCTAGCTAATACATTTTAACAATCATCTTTTCCCCCAGTATTTCTGTCTCTTACTCCATCGGTTTTAGAAGAAAAAAAAACAGTTCCTAGATTGCTGATTTCATCCATTTGATTGAGAGAAACATGTATGTTGTGGGAGTGTAATGGGCTTGTCTGGGATAGAGTTAACTTTTTTCATAGTAGCATGTATGGTGCTATTTTAGATTTATGACCAAAATAAATACTGATAACACACATGTCCTAGCTGTTGCTGAACAGTGTTTGCAGAGCACCAAGGCTTTCTCTATTTCAGTCTGTCCCTGCCAGTGAATAAACTGGGGGCTGCACAACAAATGATGAGGGAAGACAACTAGGCAGATGACCCAAACTAACCAGAGATCTTCGATGTCATATAATGTCATGCTCAGCCATGAAAGAGAAAAGAGGAGTGTTTAGGGAGGTTAGCCATCTTTGCTCAGGAACTGGCTGGGCATCAGTCTGCCCATGGGAGGTGGCGAGAGATTGCCTTTGCATCACTCGTTTTGTTTTCTTTATCTCTTCTCACATCTTCTCACATTTATACTTCAGTTACTAACTTAAAAAAAAAAAAAATTCGGCCCCTGTATTTTCTTGCTTTTAATCTTCCTTTTCTCTTCCCCTGTCCCACTGGGGGCGTGGGGGGAAGTGACAGAGCAGCCATGTGGTGCGTTGCTGCACCTGGGTTAATTCACAACAGAGGGGCAGAGGAAAGACGACTGTCTGAGACCTAGTTCTCTCCATTTAAAGGTAAAGAAAAGGAATGCATTCAAATGAAAGAGAAACAGCTAGCGACTATTTCACTAATCCACACATGATTGACAGTTTCCATGTGAGTATAGCCTACAAAGGCACTTATCTTCATCTTGTTGAACTGTGACTACCTGCCAGAAGTGCATTAAGGACTCTATAGTCACGTATACTTTATTCTTTTCTCTTCTATCAATAGAAAATAATATAGCATGCAATGCAAAGGAATAAAAATTAAGCATTTGAATTGCTTAAATTTTGTTTGTTTTGTGTTTTGAAAATTAGACTGTAGAGAAAATGACAGCTACATGGGAATTTATGCCATATCCTGAAGTAATTTTCATAACCAAAAAGTATTTAAAGAGAACTGTGTTATTAATATTTTTATTAATTTAATAAGGTGAATTAGCAGATGATATGCAGTCTTCCTGAGCTGTGTTCTATGAACACGTCAATACAATTTCTGCCATTTCAAATATCCTACTTTAAAAGTGCAAAATTCATTTCTGTAAGCAATCACCAGCATGCACTTGACTTCTGCTCTTCTGGGGAGCTCACCTTCTAGCATCTTTATCTCACACATTAATAATGGAGGCAGAAGTTTCCACAAAAATTCCTCTCTCCTGTGTAGCACAGATAATAAAACAAAAAACTCTTCTAGGAACTGTATTCAGTGGAATCTTTACATCTAAAGGTCCCTATTTACTGAGATTTTTAAAACAGTATTACTCAGTTTCAACACTGTATTTGTACTGGCAATTCTACAAGAAGCTGGAAATAGTAGAGAAGTTCGATTGTTCTCTCTTTTCAACAATGCTTGGTTTCTGGTACGCAGCAGCTACTGACATAATTATTATTCTATTTTCAAGAAGATCTTAAAGTGCGGATTTTTTGAAGTGTTCATTAATCACAATTTTTTTTCCCCCTCACATTCCTGTCCCTATGCATTAATTAATATATGGCTATTAATTTGGATATATCAATAATATAGGGATATTAATATGGATATTAATATTTATTCTGAAAGCTAAACTACAACACAATGTGAATGCAGTTGTCTTCATAAAAAGAAAGAACAGAAAAAGAAAAAAGCTGTGGAAAAAATCAGTGCCTTGACACTGTGATCAGCACTTCCAGGATTAATATTCATTTATAACAGATAGTTTTATAAGAGCTTCAGTAAAAAAAAAAAAAAAAAGAAAAAATAAAGTGATCCAAAAAGACAGCTTACTGACTCTTCAACAGCAGATTTTCGTTCTCTTGAGATAGTGATGATATGGTCATTGCATGTGATAAAAGCACTATGTATATATTTGATAAAATATAAATAAAAGATCACCTAACAGAGTTGCTTTTGAATATAATCAACTATTTATATATGCCATCATTGCCTCCATATCAGAAATATGCCTAGTAAATTACATCTGACTCAGCCTGGTGGGAAAATATTTGATAGACATGTTTTCTAGATTGTAACCTGAGTAAATAAACACCAACAAAACCAGTAACATTCCTGCTACTCCCTGTTTTATTAATTTACCTCAGTTCCTCAGTCAAAAATCAAGATGAGTGAAGATTGCTGCATCTCACACTACTTTATGAGAAAAACTCTTTGGAGTATTTGCAGGAGATTCTTCAAGCACTGCTATAAGACAGTCAGTCAATAACACCCAGATATCTTCTGACAATTTAGTCTTCCTTGTACTCGGCACTTCTCTGTGAAACAAAGAAATTAGTACCATGTATTCTTGTAAGGAGAGGAATAGGATCTGTCTAAACAAATTAAACACTAATGACTAGTCATTTTTCTTTTATGTGTATTCACTTGGCTCAGGATGAGGCTTTTACGTCCTGTTTAGGAGACCCAGAAAACATTCACAAACCAGAGTACTGCTGTAGTCACTTTAACCACTCTTCCAACCCCTGGCTTCCTATGGCTACTCAAACATGTTGCTCTTGTGCCTGTGGCTACCTAGTTTGGACTTAGCTGCTCAGTGCCTCTCTCACTGTGGAGCACCCTGTTACACACTAAATTCCTACACCCTCACTCATCCACATAGACAGTGTCTGGTTTTGCAAATAGTCCAGCGTATTGGGGAGTGGGTCTGCAGAGGAAAACAGGTGGTGCTGAGGAAGTAAAGTTGAGAGTCTGCATGTTTTAGGGTGTACATGATTAGCTCTTGTCTGTGCTGATGGACTGAATGCCCTTTAGCAGTTGGAGCGCATTAGGCGTGCTTCTGAAATGCATATGCCAGATGATTTCATACAGAAGGAGCTTAGTTTTAAGGAAATATAGACCATTCCTTAAAGCAAACCAAAGCATGGATGTTTGGAAATTAGCTTCAAAATTTCAATCCTTATATGAACACTTATGAAGATGCACCCACAGTATAAAGGTTAATTCGCACTTCTGCTCCTCTTCAGAGTGAATTGAATAGACCTCTGGCTAAAAGTGAGCTTTAAATGGATCATAAGACAAAGGTTTCCAGGACTCTGTTGTTCTAATTGTGCCATGAAAATGAGCCCTTTGTCAGGGAAGGAAAAAACAAAACCAAACCTCAAAACAAACAAACAAAAAACCCTCACACAAATAAAACCACAAAACAAACAAATAAAAAAATTCAAAACTCAAGCAAATCCCCTCACTTTTAAGCAAAGCTCCTTTATGCTTTTCTAGCTTTGATATAAGGGACTGGAGCAAAGGACGAAAAGCTGCACTCACTGAGTATCTGTGCTACAGAGAATAACGAGCTGTTTAAAATATTCAGATAACAAGGAAGAGTTTGATTATGCCTTGTGTTGTCCATGTCTCTAGCCATTAGCAATTGATTCATTTTCCACTGTCTTGCTATTTGGAAAGGTGGAAGAGGAGAAAGAAACACTGATATGCTGTTATTACATTTGTTAAATTGTTAATTCACTCATTGCCATAATTTCTGCTCCTACTTCTGAGATAAGGAAAGGATCACAGGATGTCATTGTTAATAATGACTGAATGAAGGACAGAACCTCAATTTTAACACGCTAAGAACAAGGCAGAGGGTACAATTTCTTTATTTTAAAAATTCAAAAACAAAAATAAAAACAAAGGAAAAAAAAACAGAGTCATTTTGAATCATAAATATAGTTAAAATATATTTAATTATAAATATATCAGTATACCACTACAAGTAAACATTGTTAATATATATTTATAACACTGAATATTAGCTCACTCACATGAGTAATCTCATAAATTCAGGAGAATTACTTACTGAAATCAAATTTTGCATATAAGAAAGCATTTAAAAGATCTGGATACCACAGAAGACTTTGGGCTATTATTTCCTCTCCCCTGAACTCCTATTTTCCTTTCCTTTTCTTCTTCTCTTTGAATTGTATTTCATTCTTTCAAACGTGTCAGGACTGTATTTTGTTTAAATGACCTGATTCTCACATTGTTTTATCGTATGGATTCAGACAAAAGACCAACAGTTGCGTATATTGGAAGTGATCTCTAAAGATTACTTTAGAGGAAGAGGAACTTTTATGCTTACACTATACAAAGCAAATTCAGTTAATGAAGATATTGGTAGCCAAAATTTTTCATTCAAACAGTTCAAATGTCCATCATCAGGTCTCATACAGATACAAAACTCCAAAATTTTCATGAAGCATGTTGCCTTCAATGTCTCTAATAAAAAGGTACAATTATTGCAGTTATACACAACCTCTCGTTTTATGGTTTTGTTGCATTTGTATTAATATAGAAAGAGTTTGTTCTCAATAGTCCTTCTTATCAGTTCTGTTCCATATAATAGATGTTTCATCACAAAATTAGCTACAGTCCTCTTTCAGTGAAGTGTCTCAGTTGATCTTTCTGAACATCCTTTGCCTTGAGATTCCTATTGGAGGAAATACCTGCCTTTCATTTCCAAGAGATAGTTCACTAAGAGAAAAGAATTGATATATATTACTCTCCATACTCATCTAAACAGTACATGGACATCAGTATGCAAAAAGGATTAATCTCCTAAACAATGGAATTTGAAGACCTCATCTGGTCACAATTCACACAGTTCATTTTTATCTGCAACCTCAAAGGAAAAGCATCTTTCTTTATTGGGGGCAGGAGGCAAAGGGGGGAAGTAAAACATATGAAGGAACTTTGTTCCTTTGGTTTAATTTTTAAGAACTCGAATAACCACAAGTATTTGAGTGGTTTTATACTGGCTGTGTCCAACTACTCCGGGCTGGGAAAGAAACAGTGCTGCAACAATGCTGATAAAAACAGAGCTATACCGTTTAAGTATAAAGAGTAAAAGAATCCTTGAGTTTGTCTTACTTATATTTCACAAAAATGTTCACCAAAATGTTCTTCGAATGTATTACTTCCAATAAAGTTTTGTCTTCCAATATCAAATGCCTTGCTGAGCAGACAATTTCAGACATTAGGCAGAACTTGATGGCGTGTCGTGTGCATTTACGGAATAATGGATTAGTCACTTAACAATGACCAGCCTCATTCATGTTCATCTGATGTTAAAAGCAAATCTTCCAGATAAGTGGAAGCTGCTACTGCCAGAGCTGAAAATCCTGAAAGCATTGCACACCAAGTGTTAAGAGAGCACTCCCTGCCAAAAACATTCTTAAATAGTGCAATGTTTGTGTTCATTCACATCTGTTAGAAGCTAAAGACCAAGCGCAGCTAATTCTTATTCCCAAGAGAACATTATCTCATCAATTATTTCTAGGAGACTTTCATTTCAGTTATATTTTGTGTCCATCAAGATTTTTAAATTAAAAAGATCCAAATAATCTGTGGACACAGCCAAATTGAGACTAGCTACTCATGAATATATTACTTAATAGCCATCCCTCTCCAACAACTACTTTCTTTTTGTTATGCAGCTTATGCATCTGTACTATAATCTATTGGATAGCAACAGACATTCAGGAATACACTAGTGGATCATTAGAGAATATTAAACACAAGAGTAACCAACCTCAGTAAATGAACTGGCCCAGATTTTTCTTGCATAGCTCAATTTGGATAAGCACTAAAAGTAGTTCAAGGAGAAAGAAGCTGTAGTTTCCACAAAACTTCAGTAGATTAAATTGCTTCAGATGATTGAATATACATGAAAATTGTCAAAAAGGAGAAAATTAGGTGCTGTATGAGACACATTTTTTAATTTCTAAGTACAGTGAAACTTGGTAACCCTGAAAATTTATCATAAAGGGTATTGAGGTCAAAAGTTAGAATATGCAAGTAAGTCATCAGAAAAGAGTTTCACAGATTGTAACTTGTTGTAAGAAGTGTAGTAGCAAAATTTACATATTCTTGCTCAAATGAGCACAACTGTTTTCCTCTGGTTGCTAGAAGAAATGGGCAAACAGGATGTCATGGGGTCCCCCCCAAAAAAATGAAAAGTCCTACATCTGAAATAGAGTAACCCTGAGCAACAGCATAAGCTCTGAGACAGGCAGAAAAGGATCTGGATATCCTGGTCATCATCACATTCTTGAGCAAAGGACAACAGCACACTGGGCTATATCAACAAAACCATAACCTGATTGAGCAGCACTAGTTGCTTGTGAGTAGCTTTGCAAGAAGATTTTCACAGGGGATTTCTTTTAAGCAGCTCTCAGATATCCTACTCTCCCCTGTATTTCCTCTTCACAGTATTTGTCATAGTAAGATGAGGAGCTAGACAATCATCCAGAAGTGAGATTGTCTCTTCCTCCTGGAGCCTTTCATCCAGCACTTGGCTCTGTAATATGGCATTAGTTCAATCCCAGGACAGCAAAGAATCACACTTGTAATTGTTAAGATGGAAGAGAAGAATGCTTCCCTCTAGAGAGCTCAGAGTGGATTGCTCTTACAGACTTGCATTCAGGTTTTGTTTGTTTTTTAAATGACTCTAATGATTCTCATCAGTCATCATATAACGCAACGTCAGGGGACAAAGGAAATTAATTTTCAATGTCAGAAAAATAGACAAATTACAGACAGCTGTGAGATTTATAAGGAGAAAGAGGCTGGCTCACAAAGTATCTATTTATGGAAACCAGAATGCACTGGTCCAACAGCCAGACTGAAGTTACATAGGTGATGCAGAAAAAAAATGAAACTGACTGTGGGGCAAGCTGGCCAGGTAAAAACGCATGGAGTGGTGCAACAGTGTCATATTCACTGCCCTCTGACCTCACAGCAGAGGGTCAACCTCAGAATCAAAGGATCTGTTTGCAGCCTGTCAATAGCTAACAACCCACCAGGGGTGAAGAGGAAAGGGGATCCTTCTATTTCAAAATCCTTAGTCTTCTGTGGTGAGAGCTGTACAACCAGTATGTGCTTGAGAAAGCTGGTATGGATATTTATACAACTACAGAAGTTGTTTCCTTCTTTTCAGTCCTCTTATTTCTGTGTTTCTGTTGTTCTTTTGCCTGCATCAGTCGGTGTATGCTGAGTAACATCAACAGATGCCTGACCAGCTTCATGAAACGCTCTCACCAAAGCATATAGATCATCACAGCTCTATTGCAGGGACCAACATGTGTCCAAGATGTTCTGACACCTCGCTGGCTCATTGAATTTTCCTCATCTGGTGTCGGAGTAGAGCAGACACTTCAGCAAGGAATTGCACCCTTACAGATTTTGTAAACTCTGTGGAAGAGCTATATGTCAAAAGGTCTTAAGGTCACATTAGGCTCTCTTTTCCACCTGTATATGCCCTTCTGACACTGCTCAGTAAAAATGTAAAGGAATCTCTGAAAACAGAGAAAATGTTTGGATACCGAATCCTAGTAGGCTCAAATTTAAGATCACAGATCAACGATACATTCAGAAACCAATAGCACGTTTAGTGGAACAGCTTTCAGTTCTTCAGAGGTTTTCATACCACTTAGCTCAGTGTACACGATACAAGTATTTATGGAAGGAGAACAGTATCTCTTTATAGCTAAGAGAAAAGACGTCTCAAAAGACTAGATTCTTGAGCTGAAGAATTCTCTCAAGGAGCCCGCCTCTCCCCATGACCGGACTTCCTATGTAAACCAAGGAGAAGTCTCTGTTATTTTGCGTCAACTAGAAACCAAGCAATAGATAATTTGTGGGAAAAGAACCATTTTTGCTTTGAAAAATATAGCACTCTGCAGTTTAGCATTTGTTCATTGTTCTCATAACTGTGTAAATTTAGTTCAGCGTCTTGAGTAAAGAGTCTAGAAAAATCACACATTAAAGTGTGAAACCATTATTTTGTATTTATAGAATCATGTAACACACACTCATTAAACTTGCCAGAAATCTGTAAAAAAGCCCACCTCTTCTTAGAAGATTTACATATAAAAGAGTAGATTGCTCATTAAGATCGTAAAATCAGATCATTGTGTTGACAGACACTTATGTATCCAGACTGCGAACCAAAATCTACATCTGACTTGGTTAAAACAGAGTTTCTCCTAGTTTATTCCTGTAGCTGAATACGGCGTCTGACTTCATTCAGCATTTCTCACAGGCTTTGTATGATCTCTAACAACAATATTTCCACAGTATCAGTGACAAAATGCTTGATTTCTCCAGGCAGAATTACATATTGGAATCTCACAATTACCCATAATTTAAATTGATGCCCACAATGCAGATAGGATACTGTAGTAAAACATAGTGCACTATCATCTGAACATTTTCTAAATTATATATAATTACACATGGCTAGTCTTTTAAGAAACATATTATTAATTTGTTGGGTAATTTGGTTAGCTAATCATTGGTAATAAAGACTTGCAATAATATCATATACATATATAATTATGTTAAACTCATCAGAACAATAGTTTTAAAGATAGTTTTATGGACAGTAGTGTGAAAATTGTTATTAAAGACAGCAATAGGATTAGCTTGATAGCAATAGATATGTACTAAGAGAAAACCTCCACAAGACATAGCACAAAGACTGTCAACAAGCTTGTGCCATTTGCTTCTGGGGACTTATCATCAGTGTACCTCACTAATGTCTCAGCCAGCAGAACTGTCACCTCTTTGGGAGGCTGGGATTGCACGATATAAGAACATATTTTGTGTGATGAGAGGATTCTCAGCCTCACAGTTCCTTCTCAGAACTGCACTAAATTTTTTTTGGGGGGGGGAGGGGGAGATTAGAAGTTTCAAACAGGAATGTTCAGGGAAATAGATGCAGTGCCAGCTTTTTGAAACAAAAATAGCTAAAAATATGCTTCTACTATGTGTACAAATACATCAGATTAAGCAACAACTGTAAAGTTCACAAAGTAAGGACTTATCTAAAAAAGAAAACTCAAAAAAATACTTTTGTATCAATTTAGCTATTTATGATCTGTTACTTAGAGTCTATTTCAACATTAGCAAGAAGTAAACCAAAACAATGGCAAGGGTATGGTCAAACTGGTAAGAGAAGTTGAAAGAAGAAAATAGATTAACCCTGTCACTGCCAGTTTTCACTCAGACACCAGCAACATTCTAAACTGCTCTGACCCAGCCGTGTGAAAGCTAGATGAAAATGAAAATGGAAATGAGTTAAACTGGTAAGTTTTTGATATGAGGGGAAGTTAAAAAAAATGTAATACATGCATAGGAAAAAGAGAATTTCAAGTTAGAAATGCATCAGATCCTTTCTTATTTCAGGAGAAGCTATCCTTAGAGAACTACTCAGTACCTTTTTAACCAATAACTCTCAGGTAACTCACCACCCCCAACTTGTGTAACTAATTCACTTTGTCTTAGAGGGGAGAGAATAAACAAATCAAACACAGAAAGTTGACAGTTCTGTCAAGAGCATCCAAAAACCTGTCCATCACCTGAGATGTGCAGCCACAATCCAGTCTTTCTACTGATTTTACTGGCTAACAGATCACACCCTGTACAGAGGAATAAAGGATTGATTCCCCCTCTCACCATCAAACAAAAGCACAGAAATCTGCTTTTAACTGAATTATTCAGTAAGCTTGGCTTTTATTCTTTTTAAAGAAATATGGAAGATTTTAGATTTATTTGGAAATATTCATTTGCAAGTTCTTGTGATTACATTTGAATCCAACTTTCAACATCTAATGTGGAAGTAATAGAGGAAAATATGCCAAAACTTAGCACACAAAAAGGGAAATCTTAGTAGGGTTAGGGAAATAATCAGTTTGTTAATATATATACAAACCCACAGTAGGTTCCTAGTCAAGTTGGAATTTAAAGCAATATTATTTTTTCCTCCTTTTCAGTCAGTTATATTTTCATATTTCTCTAAGATTAAGTTTTCATTTCCTTGTCCCATCCAGCACAAAGTCTGAAGTATCCAGTTGTATTAAATATTTGTATAAAGACAGCTTCTGCCATAAATCTGCATTATAAATCCAGCAGTGGCTGATTAGAGATTTTTTTTTTTGCTAATGTTTCATGAACCTACTAGTCTTGAAGAAATGTGTTATGCAGTATCAGCATTATGGGAAATTGAAGACAATACTGTATTAGATTGAGGCAAGGAGAGAATGGAATTCAATTACGTTTCTCGAAATGGCAGATCCTGAAAGTCCTTTAGGCTTAATACACTGAAAGGTCCTTATAACTGAATTGCTTCAGGTTATAGAATACCCAAATGAAGTGGTTTTTCCTGTTTGTTTGTTTTGCTTTGTTTTTTAAACTGTTTTGCAGATATGCTAGTTAGACTGTCATGCACTAGTAGAGAAATAATTATTTTTCTGAGGTATGTGATTTTATTTTTGACATAATTTCATAGGCTCCTGGTTTCAGTACATAAGTCAGTCCTATAGAAGAAAACATCTTTGGTGGTGGTGGTTTTATTTTTATTTTTTTTTTTTAGTTTAATACATAATGAAAACCTGGCCATTAACTGAATTTTAGGCAGAGACACTTTATTTCTGTCACAGGAGAAAGTGAAGCCCAGGCTCAACACATATTGATCTGCCCATGTAGGGCATCTGACTAGGGAAGAAGAAAAAAAAAAAAAAAAAAAAGAAGAAGAAAAAAAAAAAGGATGCATTTAAGAAATTTTACTAGAATGTGTTTTATTTTGGTTGTAGATAGCTGAAGCAGATAAAAACTATGAACACTATAGGATTTAAGCAATTGCTGCACATGTACCATTTTCTAGCCTTCAAAAAAATATCCGTATAATGTTCAAGCATCCTGATTTTATACTGTTTATTGTACTGGATTTAGAAGAATTCACTAAGACATGGAAAATGAAATTTTACATGCCATCATTACTCCATGATTCTTGTAAGCTAGCTGCAAAGTAGAATTGAAATGGGGTACTACTATGAAATACTGTAGGCATTACGTGAGGGAAGCGCACACACAGTATTTAAGTTACCACTGGTCTTTTCCCTCTCCCTTCTTTTATACAAGGAGGTTTTCAGGAACAGATACATTCTAGCAAATCATCACAGCAAAGTACACTGAATTAGGCAGAGCAAAGAAGACAGAAGATAATTTGCACTTTTCCAAAAACGTTTTATACTTCTATCTCTTCAGCTTTTTTTTTTTTTTTTTAATTTGTTTCTCTGTTTGCTTAGGGTTTTTTAAATTAATTTCTAGCAACCTTCCACTAACATCAAAGTTGCAACAGGTCTTCCATGCAGTTTCAGTAAAGGTTATTTTTATTAGGATTTATTTTATCTGTTTTTGTTGGGTTTCTGTGGGGGAGGTTTTTTGTTTTGGGTTTTGGGGGGTTTTTGTTTTGTTTTGTTTGGGTTTTTTTTTTTTAGAGGGGAAGGAAGCTGTGGGGTGGTATTTCATTTGTTTTCTAAAATGCAAAATTGTTCTTTGACCTTTTGCATCAGTTTCTAAAGCACCAACAGTGTTAAGACACCAGCCTACTGTAAGCTTTAACAAGCTAAGAGCTAGCAGCAACCTCAGGCTTTCATTTAGCAGATCTCTTTCGTAAAACCATTTTGCCTCTGCCTTATCAAAGCTCTGCTCTTTCACTAACATCTTACACAACAGGATAGGCTTATTTAATTTCTATTTATTTCTTTGTTGCTTGTCTTTTCTCTATGCAAATATACTTAATTTCTCTAAATTGATTTTGCAGCACAATAGTAAATTCCATAGCTCTTTTCAAACTAAGTGGTAGTTCAGTGTTTTCTGTCACCCATAGTCTGATTTCTTCCCCCCAACAAAATGAAATAGTCTTTAAAAAAAAAAAAAAAAAAAAAAAAAAAAAAAAAGGAAAGCATCTGCTAACTTTTGCTCTTAATTCCGTTTTAAAAGAAAGCAACAAAGTATCCCACATAGGACCCAGGTTGACAATATTAGCCCAAAAGCATGATGCCTCTGCATAAGATTGGGGTCACAGATACTCCACCAATGGTGGAATTTCCAGTGGTGATTTGTGCTTACAGTTCCCACAGCTGCCAGCTGTCCCTTGAGACTTCCACAGGAAAAGAAGAGTAAAGAGATGATGGCTTGTTTTGGCCTAAACTGTGAAAAGATAGAATGGAATTCTTTCCACATGATAGTCTATAGATGCGAGGACCATACTGTACACTACACAGAGCACGTGGAAGCAACGTAATAGGCATCTTGCAAGGTCTGAGTGTAAGTCATTTATGTCATTCCAGAAATATTAACATGAAAGTATTCCTGAGTTGGAAGTGCTGACAAGCAGGAACACTGCCTGGAGTTGAGATTGCTCTTTCTGAAGGTTGGTGAGAGAAATCCGAGGTCTTTTATGCAAATGCTCAAAGATCTAGCTTCTCATCAGGCATAATCTGCCACATTTCCTCAAAGTAGAGAGTAGTGTTTTTCAAGATACTGAGAGCTGTCTGAAATATCTACAATTCCTTAAGAGTAACTGTTGCACAGTAGATTGACACCCTTTTTGTTACTAGGATTAATTTTATGTCATCTAGAATCACAAGAGGGTTGAGTTTGGAAGAGGCTTCTGAAAAAGTCTAGTCCAATCCCCCTGCACAGAGGTGTAAACTACAACTGTTTGCTCAGACCATGTCCAGTCAGGTTTTGACCATCTCCAAGGATGGAGACACCATAACCACTCTGGAAAACTTATCCAGTGTTTGACCATCCTTACAATTGGGAAAAAAAAAAATAAAAAAAATAAAATCTATCCTGTACTTCAACTGGTGCCCTCTGCCTTTTGTTCTGTCACCAGGAAGAGCTTGGTTTCATTGTCCTTACTTTCTTCCCACTCCCACCCCCGCAGTCATGTACTAAAACACACATAATTCCCCTCTCTCTTTTCCAGGCTGAATAATCCCAGCTCTCAGCCTCTCATCCTGTGCCCGATGCTCTAAGAATCATATTTGTGGTCCTTTATTGGACCTATTCCAGTATGTCCATTTCTTTCATACCATAGAGTGCAGAACTGGACACAGCACTCCAGATGTGGTCTCACCAGTCTAAGCAGAGAGGAAGAATCACCTCCCACAATCTATTGAAAATGTTTTTCCAAATACGGCTTAGGATGCTGTTGGCCTCTTTTGCTGCAAAGGCACATTGCTGTCTCTCTGTCAATGCATTGTCCATGATGACCCTCAGGCCCTTTTCTGCAAAAACTGCTTTCCAGGCGCTTGACCACCAGCCTGTTCTAGTGCATGTGGTGTTCCTCCTCTGGTGCAGGACTTCACATTTCCCTTGGATGAACTTAATGAGATTCCCATTTGCCCATGTCTCCAGACTGTTGAAGTACCTCTGAAGAGGAGCACAATCATCTGGTTTATCAATCGCTCCTCCTAGTTTTGTACCATCTACCTGATACTCATAAAGAACAGTGAAAGACACAGGCAATGAGTAAATAAAAAAATAAAAAAAAAGTAATAGAACATTTGAGAATCTACTTTTTGGATATTTTTTTTTTTTAAGTCGTAAGACTTTCACTGAGTAGAAACTCCTAATTGGAAATGTCAGCTTTACCCAACTTCTTTACCAAAACATTTGCAATAGCCTATAACAAAATTAGCCACCTTATTCAGGGAAGTAAGCACTGTGTGTATGTACATATTGAGAAGAGCTGAACAGGTTCTATTTGCCTTTGGTCAACAGCATCCACATGATTAAACACCAGTACTCGCACACTTTAATCAATTTCAGTCAAGTAGCTAGTCACAAAAGATAAGATCTAAAGTATGCATCTGTGCACAGTTCATCTGATGGAACAATCTTCCTACTTTAGCACTGAAATAGCTTCAAACACTTAAGGTGGTTGAACTGTGATACTGGCTCTGCATTTCTGACCATTGTGTTCCTGTCTAATCCAAAAATGCAGTTTGCTGCCTTTCCACCAAATTGGAAATTCACTTGTTGAGATAAATTAGTGGTCATAAGTTCACTAGAATAGTCATCAAAGAGAATTCTCATTTAACACTGTCCCACACATGGATAAGGTCTGATTGTACAAACTGTATTAAATGTGATTACTGTTTCATTCAAAAACAATAGCAAAATTGCTGCTAAGTTTTCTATTGTCTGAAACACCATTTGGAAACAATCAAGGGAAAAGAAAAGACAAGAGCAGAAAAAATGTTGGAAGGAACAATGACATTTATTAAGCATATACCAGCCACCAATAAGCAACCCTTTTCCGGATAGTATAAATGTTTTACTCTGTGTAATCATGCAAGACTATTACAGAACAACACACATGTTATTGGCAAATAAAACCTGAGTAGTCTGAGAAGATGACATGCTTCTGAAATAAGCTTCTCTTTAGGAAAAAAAAAAAAATAAAAAAAAGAGCATAAAAAGGAATGGTGCCACTTTAAGAACAGAAAATTTTCTATTGCTTGTTTAGCTATCAACAGAAAACATTTTTGGGAAAAAGAACATGAAAACCATGTTTTTATTTAGGTTCAAGCAAACTGAAGAATTCTTTTTCCATTCTGAAATAAAAAGTTTTCTGTTATGAAAAATGAAAGATTTAGTTTTTTTCATATGGAATGCCCCATTTGACCTGAAATACTTCAACATTTAATGAAGCAAAGTTAAATGTTTACCTTACTGGGCAAGGGGCGTGGGGAAGGAATCTTGTCAAAACGTTAGAGGAAAAGGAAGAAGTCAGGTTAGATAAGGACTCAGTTGTAGTGAAGATCATCCAAATGTGAAAAACAAGATTAGAGCAAACTTAACCAAGAGAGCTTTGGATCTCAGCTTCTCACCCGGTGATTGTTTTTCATGTTTATCATACTGCCGAAGAATTTCATCTCTGCTACTGATTTTATCAGTAACATATAAAAGAGTCTCCATCTTCACTAAACACCCTAATCACTACAGGAAAGACTCACTTTACTTATTTTATTGTATAATAAAGAAACATCCCAACAGAAGGAAATGGAAAGACCTGTATTAAAGTAACCAAATTCTTATACAAGATGCAAAATATCTTAGTTAAAATCCTGGAATGAGAAGAGTTTACCTAATTCCAATGGGAAGCTTTAATAATAATCCTGCTCATATCCTCAGCATTTTTTTTTAATGAAATAAATGCCTTGTGTGGGTAATTAATTCTGCTTTCAACCTGTCCCGTTAAATATGCAAATATCTGATTTTTCTGACTAATCTTTAGCTACGTACTTTTCTTTCTGATTTCTCAGAAAAAAAACTGATTATGTAAATTGAGCACAGAGTAGCCAACACAAGTTTATTACTTATTGCAGGCAATAGCTGCAAAATTCAACAACTAATAGCTGCTAGGTAGCTCATAACAGACTTCAGTAAACACTGGTTATCTTGCAGGAACGGAGTTATATGTATATTTGCCAAGACATAAACCCATAGATGTATTTACTCTTTCTGCATGTCTGAATATTATAAATGCTCCCAAAAACATTATAAACGCTCCCAAAAACATTATAAACACTCCTCAAAATAACCAAGAGAGATTTTCTTTCTTATGTCTAACAGGATATCTCATATCATTCAAATCATTGGGTGAAATTAAAGTTGTGTACCATCAAAAATGCCACACTATTTATTATTACTTTACCTGTAAGTTCATGGCTTGTTTAGAACAACAAAAAAACCCCAAACAACACAAAACAAACAAACAACAACAACAACAAAAAAAACCACAAAACCACAGCCTTTGCTAGGATCTTTATAAAATGTGACAAGCAGTGGGATGAAGGCAGGATATGATCTGATCTTTTGAATGTAGTTCAATACTAATGATGTGTTAAGGCCAAGTTCACCTTGATATTCTTTCTTTTTGAAAGTAATTTCATAATTTTATTGTCTCATGTTACTTTAAACAGTGCATGTCTTAAAAAGCATTTTATATTTATATTGTACTACTTGGAATATCACAGATTCAATTCTGCATTTTATCTATCCTACTTGGACATTGACTCTTAAAAATGCATGTTGTGAGCGCATGCATGCCTGCTGCCAATAATTGCAGAATCTCCATGTCTTACCAGCTATAATATCAGGTAGATTCTTTTAGTCTACTTTTCTCTATACCTTTTCTCTTTTCTCCCTTTCCCAAATTGAAGCAACTTCTTTGATAACTTTGAAGAGCGCGTGTTTAATTGCAGTATATAATGATGACAGCAAGATATCGTCATTGACTGAAGTCTACTAGCATTCAGTATTTTCAGCCTCACAAGTCCTTATCAAATAGCAATATTCTAGGACTTCATTAAGATATTGAGAACACAGCCAAGAGAAAGCTTTGGATATCTGGTTTATTATTCATAGTCATTTAGTGAGATGTACTATGTACCTTACTTAATAAGTGATTAGAGAGCTTAGATTTGTTCTCCTATGTTTTACATAATGATAATAATATTACTTAAAGTTTAAATAGTAACTTTTCAGATTTGATGACACCCACTGGGTCAACTATAATTTTAAGTTCACTAGCATCCTATTCTCAGCTTTGTCCTAAACTATAGCATAAACTTGAGAAAGTGATTTAGACAGTTAACCTCAGTTCACTGCAAAAGGACAACACTAATGCCAACCTCTCATCATCATTTTAAGATTATACAGTTCATAAGCAACACAGGAAGAGCTTTTAATGAATGTCATTATAAAAAATTAAATTATTATTCAGATATTCATTTGAATTATCACTGAAGAATAATTTTCTCAGAGAGTCTTCAGTGTTCACTAGGTAATAATCTTGATTACACCAAGATTCAATCATGACCACACAATAATATTGCCTTGTAATAACTGAGCTTTTTCTGAGCTCTGTCTCAAAGAAAGACTCTGTCTCAAAGAAAGATTCCTACAACATAACCAGGAACATAAATAGACAAGGAGAGAGGAAGAAGAAGGAAGAAAAAAAAAAAAAAAAAAAAGGCTTGTTTATTTGGGAGAACAAAATCTTCAAACCATTTTTTCCTCCAAAAACTTCCAGCAAACCTGGAAACTATTTTTTCCATTTTCATCTGTTTCATTTATGCTTAAAAATAAAAACTACCTCAATTAGAAGTGTCCTACTAAGATAAAGGCCAGCATACCTGTGATTTTCCACTGGTGAAGTTCATTAGAAGTGCCTTCCACATGCAGGAGGTCAGAGACAGCAAAAACAAAGACATGGTTTGACATAAGTAGAAACAATTTAGCAGAAGCACAAGTTATTCCTTTGAGATTGTCTAAGAGGAAAGGCCATTCTCTCAAATACTGGAGTTTTAATTTAGACTTTTGAAGTAATCTATTACTTGTTTCTCCTATTTTCAATAGCCTTAAGTCCAAGACTGGCATCTCCTTTTATTCTGGGCTGAAGAATTTGGTTTGATACCAACATACAATGTTTGACACTCACAGCTTTGTGACAGTGCAAAGATGAAGCCTTTCATCTTTGAAGTCTTTGCAGTCACAAACTATATAGTCAGAGTAGGAAGGAAAGGGAACAAAACCAAAAACCAAAACAGACAAACAAACCAAAAAAAAAAAAAAAACCAACCAACCAAACAAAAGGAAAACATGGAAAATAGCAAGGAAAGAGGGAAGAGGAAACAAATGGATTGGCTGGAATAATAAGAGACTGCGGAGGGAAAGTTCAATGCATTAAGGTTGTTAAGAAGACAGAAAAACGTTCCAGTAATGATTGTGGGAACCTGTCAGTCGGAGAGCAGAGTTGTTTGCTATACTAGCAACCAAAGATTATGACTGCAAAATAGCAAGTGTTCAAGCAGAAACTTCAGCACAACAAAAATCTCGAGTGATGCTACATTCAAAACAAACAATAACATATAAAGGTTTGAGAAAGTCTGTAAACGTGAACAGCTAGATTTATGAATAAAGTATATGAAACTTCATTTCACGTAATATATTACTTGAACTACATTTTGAAAATTAATATCTTGTTCTTTAGACCTCCAAGGTTTTATTAAATATCCTGTTGAGTTTACGGTAAGATTTTTCTTTATTTTTTAATTGAAGTATTGAGGTAATAAACCAGATTAATTAAAAAAAGTGAAATGTATAGATAGCATAAATTGTTTTGCCTTTTCTTTTTCCAAGACTTGAGAAATTTCATAACCAGAAATTCAATTTGGTCATACACTCCATCCAGAAAATAAAGGTTTCTGTCCATGCCTAGAAGAAAGTTTTCAAAGACCATTATTTCAATACTTTTGGTTAATTCCACAGTTGCAATCTGAGCAACGTAATACTGGATGTGAGGTTAACTCATGCAAAACTGATTTAGCATCTTCTAACTAATACAGGGTAAACAATATTGAAAGGAATAAACCCTTTGTATATGTAATTCTCCCCACCTCTACCAACCATGCTTTAGAAAAGAAAAAGTAATGTACTCAAAAAAAGAGGGAGATAGACATATATATATATTTATATAAAAATAATCAAAGGTGAGTGAAGGGAATTACACTAAGCGTTTGACACAGACATCAAATGGAAAAGAAGATAGCATGGCTCAAATAGAAACAACAGCCCAGCTGGGACGTGTTTTATCTTGTTTGGGAAACATTTTCAGTTAATCAGTACACCTAAACCATCTGTATAATGAATAGTTGATAATGTATAAATGGAGGTAGATTGGACAGATTGATAAAAATAAGTAAGAACTAGAACATCTATGGCATTTTGACCTTTTTGAAAAGATGACAGTGAAATTGCTTTTGATCAAACTGTAAATATGAATTCCCCTAGAGCTTCCTGGAGAAGGCAAAATAAATTGTTTATGATCCAGTCCATCACCTTGTGTTCGTAAATATCTATCACAAAAATTAGAATGTTAACTGTTAAAAACCATTAATCAGCAGAAGGTTAATACCTTCTTCTCATCAGTATTTCTCAATTTAATTGTAAACTTAAAGTCTTACTAGGTATACCCAGCAGTAAACTCATAATACCAACTAAATACTCAACAGATGTCTCTAACTGGAAACATAAAATTTTAATAGTCAGTTTCTTCAGTATTTAAAGACTATATTGTTATCAACATATTTTTCATAAAGGAAGTCATGCACTTCTGTCAGTTATATTTATTACACTAAGGAACATTTTAATACAATAATGCAGATGTCTTCATTCCATAAACCCCAATGGTACTTAAAGCTAGGATTTTATTACTTGTGCCTGGGGCCAAACAAAGCTATAAACCTGCTACATTCTAATTCAAATACTGCTGGTGGGGTTTGCATTTTTGTGCCATAAATTACAATAAAATGTAATCAAATACGTGCAGAAATGGTAGTCATGGAAATAGCATTTTTGATTCACAAAATTTTTAAGATAAATTAAAAACTGAATTATGAAAAATTATTTTTACTCTGGACTAACATATTTGCCCTCAAAAACTATATATGTTACTATTACTCCAGCAGTATAAGGTATTAAATACCCTTGGATATGAAGTGCCACTCAGAGCTATTCACACTATTTCCCGTTATACCACCTGTTCTGTTCAAACAATGTGCACTGTCAATTGCATCAGCTTTGTGTTTCAAATAGACTAATACTGGCCAAGTGTATCATGCAGTAGTGATATATCAAGACATTAAATGCATCACAATTGATGTCTATCATGACATTGTTTTGTTTAAAATGAAAGCACACATAGCACTTGGAAAGCCTTGCTAATAAAAAGTATCACAAGAACAGGAAGCTCTCAGTACATTATGATACTTGAAGCTATAAAAAAATTTAAAATCATAAACAGAGGAATTCCCAAAGTATTACACTAAAGCACACAAAGTTTTTAAATCTGACAAGACTTTATATTTTTCTTGAGAATTCTGTTTAAGATGTGTGGTATTTGGTAACACACATAAATGAAAAAAATACAGCTTGCTTTACTGACATTGTATTTCTAGAACTATTTTAGCAGTGTTTTTTAAGTAATTTGAACATGCTTTTGAAAAATCTTATTATTTAATATTTATCTTGTTAAAGCACCAGGGAGTCACGAGTAGGTTGGGCTTTCCTGAATTTGGTGTCATACAGACACATAATAAATGGCAGTCTAAGATACATCAGGTTTTTTAAATATAGTACTTGACTGAAGTTATATAGCGTTATCCTGACTTCTTCGTGCTTGTAATGGAGATATCAATTGTTCTTAATGTAAGCCATCAAGATGCCCAGACGGCTTTATAAACCCTCCTACAAGCATTTGCAGTTTCCAAAAGAATAGAAATAGAAAGTGGGGGCGGGAGGACTCCTCTGACCAGTCTTCTGTTACCTAAAGTAACTGTGAACGGATGAAAGAAAGAACAGAGTTCAAGCCCTCTTCACGGTTCTTTCTGAAACCAAGTTCTAATGTAGAAAAAGGCAAACCAGATGTCAAGAGGGGACATAGATCAATGTTTATTTCTGAAGGCAAAAGTAAGTACCTTTGAGCAAAGGATCAGGCTTGCAAGGGCTCTCAATAGGTGAGCACATACTGGTTTCTAGGGTTTTTTTCCAAACCAGGACCATGAAGATGATCCGAGGGCTGGAGCACCTCTGCTAAGAAGACAGGCTAAGAGAGCTGGAGTTGTTCAGCCTGAAGAAGAGAAGGCCCCAGAGATACCTTTCAGTGCTTAAAGGAGGCCTCCAAGAAAGTTAGAGAGGGACTTTTTACAAGGGCATATAGTGATAGGACAAGGGGCAATGGTTTTAAACTAAAAGCAGGTAGATGTAGACTAGATATAAGGAAGAAATTTTCTACAATGAAGGTGGCAAAACACTGGAACAGGTTGCCCAGAGAGGTGGCAGATGCCCCATCCCTGGAAACATTCAAGGTCAGGTCAGATGGGACACTGAGCAATCTGATCTATTTGAAGATGTCCCTGCTTATTGCAGAGGGGGTTGGACTAGATGAATTTTAAAGGTCCATTCCAACTCAGTCCAACCCATGATTCTACGAAATATCCTTCATTCATGTGTTCCAACTTAGTGCTGCTAGAACTCTAAAATGCAGACTGCAATAGAAACAACTGCTATTATTAAGAAACAGCGTATAACTCAAGATTATCCATTTCCAAGCACTGAGCAACTTATTCATCAGTCAAAAAGGAATTTTAGTTAGATTCAGCATATTAAGAGCAAAAAGTATATAACAGAGTATGTGCCACCTGTCTGTCAGAAGTTGAGCCATCCCTCTAAAGAAAATGTGCAGCAATGCTATGCACACAAAAAAAATGCTTAAAGTTACAGCACAAAAGATGAGTCCCAAGAAATACATGCATAAGCAAGAGCAAAACTTCCCTTCTGCAGCTCTCCTAAGTAGTTTCAATGAAGTTCATACAGCACAGCAGAGTCACAGTAAGCAACAACATGGTTTTCCTTAAAGCATATAAGAAGGTATAACATCTTGAATTCAGAATAGATGCTCTTACATAAGGAATTTGATGCGGAGGAGCCACAACACATAACTAACCATTCCTGTGAAGAAAACACTTCCCTCATCACAAAATTGCACTATGAATTCACTGCTCCTCTGAAAGCATTCTAGTAGGTCATGGTAAAAAGATAACACTTAAGTAATGAATTCTCAATTTCTACAGTGGTCTACACTAATCACTGCAATAGAGAAGGACACAAGACATCCTTAACATATGACCTCAGCTGAGCCAAAGACTGCTTTGCCAGTCATTTCATACCACATGGAGAAAAGTGCAAACCTATTCTTCACTGCTCCTGTGCCAAGACTTGGGTGCAAAAATAATGTGTAGCTGCCAAAAGCACCATTCCAGTAGGATAAAGGAAAAAATAAACTAGGGGAGTGGAAATAATACTTGCATGCAGTTACTGATATGATGTTTCCTATGCCACCTCCAGATGTACGAGCCTTTCTTCCTCATTGTTTCCATCTTACAGGAGAGTCACACATTCCCTTCCATCCTCATTCTCTGAATGGTATAGCATCTATACTACTCAGCCCAAGCTCCTTCTTGTAAATCATTGGGGCTGTGTCTAATCTAAATGTAAGAAGAGCATTCCACAGCATATTCTTGAATCCTGATCCCTACTATCAGCCAGATCAAATATTTAGCTGAAGCATAAGCCTCCTCTAGCTCATATGCCCAGGTTTCTTTCTGAGAGAAGCCAGAGCACAGGGATGCAAGGAGTGATCCATGCCTGCCTAGTTTTCACTTCTGCATGGAGCTGGAATTCATCAACTAATACTATTAACTCCAGAGCTGAGGAGTTCAGTCATCAATCCCACAGTTAAGCTAATAAATAAATAAAAAGCTCAACTTAACATTCATCTCTGAATTGTCCTCCAGTTATATGATAGATGCTCAGTGAAGAATGTTACACAGCACCATTTAGGGATGTTCTAACAATGTATGATAAGATAGTAAGGTAAAGATTCATCTTTCTGTGATCTACTCTTCTCCCAGCAAGGCCCAGCAGCTACAATGTTCACCTGGATTTCTATCCCACGTTGGAATGGTTTCTCATGTTAGTAATAGTGAGAAGATTACTAGTAGACCATTACGATTACTCTGCCACTATCGTTCTTCACTTACTATGCATCTCTCTTACACCTCTCTATCTCTTACCACAATCAGTACTGTATATGAGGACACCAAGAATTACTTTTGAAACTGGAGGTAATTAGTCTGAGGCTTAAATTCCCATTTTATTCTTCTTAGCTAGAAGCACAGTAGCTCCATATATTTTTCTGATATAAGCATTATTTTGTTCCATGATTATATCAAGACATTTCCTGAGTAAGGTAAAAATCGTTTTTATGTAATATGACCTCACATGTAATGAGATTTTTATGAATATATACGTAGTTTTAAACACAGCATATGCAGACCAAGGCATAATTCAGGAAGATAAGCCAATGTCCTAAAGGAGAGAAAATAGCTTAAGGAATTAACACTGGCTTACTAGCATAAGAAAACAGTTCTAAATAAGATACTATTCTAAGTATTTTAAAAACATCAGAAGTATTGTTTTGTTTAGAAAACCCCAAACATAAAAGCTAAGAAGAATGACTTGTTCATTAGCTTTTTTTTTTTTTTCTTGATAATTTCTGATTACCTACAGACAATTAGAAAGCACTAGGGAAAAATGAAGTGGGCAGAATGCAGTAAGTCACCTTTCTAATACTTCAATTATCTAAAGAGTAAATTAATCAATAAATTAAGTACTTGCATAAGAATCTATCATTACAAATATCATAACTCTTACCTTCACCTGTTCCAAACTGCGGTATGCGAAACAATTTGGTAGAAAAAAGCCACACAATAATATCATTCTCATAATACTTTTCTAAGACAGCTTCTATTAAAGTCTTTTTTCTAGTGTTTTGTTGGTTTGGGGTTTTTTTGTGTGTTTTTTTTTTATATCATTCTTTCTTCTACTGACTATTAGGGAGTCATTTATTCAGACTTATAACCTTTTATCTGACTTTTACATGGGGCCTTCATCCCATCTTCATTATTTAACTATTCAAGGCTGCAGTCTAGCTAGCTGAGTACGGTATTAACTCATTAGTGGCCAGTAGCTCAGTGTAGGCTCCTGTCTGTTATCACAAACACATATCATCATTTTTGTTGGTGTCTTAGTATATTTAGTAACAAATGCTGGTGGTTTAGTAACAAAACCAGGTATTTTGTATTCCTGTGACTGTACTGTGCATGCCTTTCAGATATGAGAACTGTGCTACTTAAAGTTTATTGATCAAGTGAAAAAAATGCAGCTGCCGACAATATCTTTTTGCTCCATGACCTTTTGGATTTGACAGTAGTACATTTTGATGATCTACTGAACTGCAGCCAACAAGCAGAAAAATACCACTACAAACAAGCTAAAGGATGTAGTCAAATGTAACAAAGATAGAAATTCATGCATATTACCAGATATTTTTATTGTGAACATGTTTTCATTACTTCAGACTACAGTATGTTATTGTTAACTAATGCATAGTATATAAGAGCAGTCATATTAAAACTATATTTATATTGCTTTTTGACAACAGGTGTTAATATCTTATGTTCTTATCATCTGCAGCACTAGGACATGCGCTATCCTTATGTGTACTATCTTCTAACTATTCTTAGGTTTTCCCGTTAAGAAAGGACTATATGTTTCACAGCTGACACACATTTTCACTGTCATCCCGGCATGGAATAAACAGAGCACCAATCTCATCACAGAAATTCAAACTGGCATATTAACTGTTACCCTTTCCTATGTAAAATAGCATGCCCTGTTGTTTTCATATTCAGTTCAAACACTGTGTAGCTCATGCAGCCTCCACAGAGATATGATGCACATTTGAGATAGTGTTGAGATTTGAGTATTTAAGAGACAAAGGAAACAGTATCTGTGTCTTAATTTTGCTTTTTCGTTTAGCCCACATGCCTGCAAAACCAGAGAATCTATAGCAAAACAAATACCCAGCAAAGATTTTCTGAGAAATGTTACTGCTAACATTGAAGAACATTATCTTTCTTAATATTTCATGCAGTATTCCTCATCCTTACGGTACAGAGTATATAAGTTTTACTGAAGTTAAGCAATCAGAAAGTACAATGTCCTCTTTCACTGTGTTAACTATCAGTTTTGGAACTTCCAAGGGCCCTGCATATTTTTCTTGCAGGATTTCCTTTCTAGGATCTTACTGTGACGCTGCATGGTCCAAACTTCAGCTGCCATAGCTTAGCAGGGAGTGAATTACGTTTCTCTTCTGGAATATGTTTTCAGGCACAGTTGAATTTTCAGATGCAAACAAGCACAAAGTAAACAACAAAACAAAACTGGTTCCCTGACCAAAGCCTCATCCACAGACCTTTTTCTTTACATCTGTCTACCCCAAAACATCTTTCAAGACACTACAAAGGAAAGAGTTCCTCTCTTGAAATTTACCTCTAAAGAGGCTCTCTAGAACTCATTTGATCCATGCCAGCTGACTGCCACAAAGAGCAAAGGTGGTAGACCCTCAGCCTCCTGCTCCTAAAAGTACAATCCTTCCTGCTACAGTTTGCTTCATAAAATTATCAGTGTAGGTTATCTATACCATATTCTAAACATCACAAATATTAGACTTAATCAGATCTAAGGAGGTCTATTATGTATTAAACTTCAGGTCTTTTGATTTTATTGAATTATGTCAATAAAATTCGTCAGTGTGCTCCTGTTGTCAAATGTTATCACTCACAAAACAGAGAGCAAATCTGCATGTGTTCTTCCCTTTCCCGTAGTAAAGAGGCCACATTCTTTTTCACTGTGTACTATTAGTTTAAAATGCCACTGGAAAATGAATCTCTCTCTTACCAATATTCCACATATTATCCTAAACATAAGAGTTAATTACAGAAACCACTTCCACCATTACCATCAATCAGCATATCAGGCACAAGAATTAGGCTTGATGAGACAGATTAAATTTTCATCAAGATATATCCAATTTTGTGTTGCTTTGTGTTTTTTTTTTCACCAAAAATCTGTCTAGCAGCAAGAAATAAAAATAATTTAAAAACCCCAAAGCCCTCTGTGACTGTCGTAGATACTACTTTAAAATGGACCATTCCACACAGATGTAATTCATTCATTCAAGATGTTTCAGCAAAGAAAACATGGAGATTATGCATCCCATTTCCCTGACCTTGAGTTGTACTGTACTAACTAGATAACAGGCTTCAGCAGCCTGCAGAATTACTAGCACCACATCACCTGTGTGGATTTACTTCAGAGAACGGCACAGGGTAAAATAGTTTCAGCTGAGATTTCAGCTCCCGGTATACCCCCCAGTCATCCCCAGCCAGCTCAGCAACAATATCATTCTATGATACAGTTATGGTCTTAAAATGATGCAGCTCCTTTAGGCAAGGGATGTATCATAGATTTTGGTTAAAGCGGTTTTGGCATCTGATTTATAAAACTGCACTGAGTAGGCTGAGAGTGATTGAGAGTAAAAACATCCTAAGAGAATAAAATGTTGCCCTTTTGAATATATGAAACCAAACATCAGGAAGAAAAGATCTTAGACATTTTATTATTGTTATTTAGGAAAGTAACTGAGATAAAAATAGACACAAGTACCTGAAGGGTTATTAATTCAATGAACTACCTCCTTCTTTTGGAACATTGTATTAATAGGAAGATAGTAAAGAAGTAAATTTTAAAAGAAAACTTAATCCCAAAGAAGGCAGGGCCTTATGAAAAAGGAAAAAAATTGTTTTGAATCATTCTCATTTCCTTCAAGCCCATGCTCAATTCAAAGATTTTTCTTTTGGTCTCCTTTTGCTGATGCTCTTCTCAGGGTAGAGTAAAGAAAGGGAATAAAACTATGTTTTAAGATTTTCTACACAATTCTGTACCTATTTAGGGAAAAAAGAGACCTTTTTTCAGCAGCTTAATTATTCTTATGTTCTTCTCAGTACAGTTCAAGAGCACATTTCTTTTTTTGTTTTATCAACATAGCATTGCAGAAGTTTTTTTTACCTCAAGAATGGGTTAAAAGTCCTTAGAAATGGAGGTAGGAAAAACAAAGATGCTACATTTTAGGGAAGTACTACTGTCTCTTAAGCTTACATTGTGATTTCTTCCCAAAAGCTCCATTCCTAGATTGCAAAATCTTCCACAGAATTTTGTGGCCAAGGGATGAATATGGTTGGGAAAATCAAAAGATTTCAAAGCAACAACAAAAAATAACACCAAAACTATCTGCTTGACAAATGTGTTCTGACAAAGCATCCTTGTGTTTGCCTTGTTGTCTTTTGTTTTCCTTTTCTTTTTTCAGTTCATAAGTTCTTCAGGTTTGGACCTTATCTTCATACGTGTCTATAAGGCGCCTGCAATACACAGTGACACATAAATAACATATGTTGAGTTACAATTAATAATCACTATCTCCCTTGAAAATCCATGGGGTTATTCTGCTGCTAAATCGATGTTGACAAAATCAGCATTAACATGTGCAGACTCATTCTCCCTGGTTTCAGGAGGCACTTGAGAATGGATTTAGGTAGGATCACTCTGGCCAATGGCTTCTGAGGAAGTGGAGTTGCCATTAGGACAAGGTGCTTAAGGGATGCTGCAGAGAAGCTGTATCTCTACAATGATATCTATGCCTCAAAAGATCTCAGGTCATCCATGAGTTAAGAGGGACATACTCTTGCCAGAAGGCAAATCTTACCCCCTCACTGCACTCACAGTAAAAATTCAAGAGCTTAAAAAGTATCAGGTTTTGCTTCTGACTGCGTATTACTCTACTGGAGCAGTAGGCAGCTGACCTATGTACCAGCAGATCTGAAATCACTACTTATATTGAAGAGAACAAGAATTTATTCCAGCCAATAGAAACTATTTTAGCTACTTTTTTCATTTTACGAATAGAATTTAAAAGGCTATTTTTTTCTTTCGAGAGAATTCTAATATCTCTCAGGTTCAAAGTGACATCTCTTGTCTTAGAAAAAGTTAGTATCTTCTTTGCAAGAGTTCTGTCTTCCATTTCTTTGTGGTTTGTACAGTTCTTTGCAGAATGAGAGCATAAAGTGGATAGTAAATTCTCTTCTTCTCATTATTTTAGTACATCTTCCAATATGCTGAAATGAAGCTCCTTACACTGATTTAGGTATGAGATTACATAGTTCAGGAATCGTTTTCAGAGAGATGAATGATGAACTTTGCATACTATAGTGACTGTAGTCAAGGAAAGCAGTCAAATGTAATGGTACAATTTTCTTCTTCTCTTATTAATTCCACTATTCTGGAAAAGCGATTTCTATGTCTCCATTTACTAATTATAAACAGTAAGTAGCCACACTTACTCATGTTTTTGTGAGGTTTAGTTTCAGCGAAGAAAGTCTCAGCTAAAACAAAACACATTCTGAGTTAGTATAAGCCAATGCAACTACTCCGCACAGTCTGAAACACCCTGACTTAGTTTCATGAGAATGGCTACTGAGTCCTTGCTGTAGTCTGATAAATCTATGGACTTGCAAAATTAGCAGACTCTGCAGTGCTATAGATCTATCATAAACTGGCTTATTGATTCTGGGGACAACTCCTGAGACTGGTCACAAGAAAGGCATCTCTGTAGTATACCCAGGATTCTGGAGCATCTTGGAGGGTCCTAGGTCTTCAAGTCTCTCTGAAACAAAATGGGAGTTTGGAGACCCTTTGTCAATTTAAGTCAACATTTTTAGAACATAGATTTCATTTACTGCTGAATATTCTTTTTCTAAACCTCATTGTGTTTGAACATATTTCCTTTTCCTTTGGAAATGCTTTAACTCCAAGTGAACTTCTCTCAGATTTTGTAATTTTCTACTAAACAGGATTTCTGTAAAACAAACCACTAGAAACATCAAGACTATTTATTATCTCTAAATATAAAATATTTTCAATTTTCTGTCAAAAGAACAAGTTATCTGGCATTTACTCATCTAGGAGAAGTGAATTCTACTTTCTTAATGTCAAAAATGCTAGCAGTTTATGATTTTTTTTCTTTTTCCTCTTGTTATGATGTATAGTATTTTGCTCCATTGGAAAAAATCCATCCAGATCTCCCATAGGCGCATTGCTATTAATGAAAAATACCTAATTCCCCTTCTTTGGGACTGTATTTAAAAATAAAATGCTGTCTCCACAGGTGCTGTCTCTATAGCCTCTCTGAGGTGCTGTGTCAATACAGGTGTCATCAGCATTAAGATAACTGAGAATTCCTAGCTGCTCATAGATTTATTATTATTATTATTACCTTAAGTGTGTGATCTGGAATATATTACCCAGTACTGCTTTCTGTGTAGTTGTGAGATTTCTCTCTAGCCCGCTTTCCCAACAGATAAACAATGATATGCTGCCATCGCACATTTTAATTACCATGATAAACCATCCTTTGTTGTCCACACAGGTACAGGACAACTCTAACCCAAGAGAAGCCTTCATTCTCTCTCAAAGCCCTAATGATATGGGAAATTATTGCTATTTACTCTATACTCCTGAGAAGTTTTCTGTGTGAACTCCCTAAGGTGTGCCATTAAGATGAATGACATTTAAGGAGATTCCTGTCAAACCACCTTTTGAGAAATGATCTTATTTGTAAAAAACTTCATGTTGGGACACAAACCTCTGTTTTAGACCTTATCAGAAATCAGAACTTCCTAACCTGTGTATTACATTCTGTTAGAAAATGTTCGTAATAATTTAAGGAATGGATTATGAAGTCACAAGAACCCAGTAATGGAGTCCTTTATGGTGCCATATATAAAGAAATACTCTATAATGTAAGGATACAACAGTAATTCTGATAAAGTTTAATGAATGTGGAATTAAAACATTTCCACACAGAAGCTATGTATTCAGACTCCACAGCATCTCAGCTAGCAACACCGTTTTACAGAGAGTAATTGAAGTGGATTATGTTATATGCAGTGGAGGAACTATTACTTTTGGAGCTTTATGGTTACATGTTTTCCACAGCTTTGGCTTGTTCATGCGTATCTCTGGAGCAAACTGACTGCCCTTGTGGTATTTGATCTATTTTTCTACACTTTCTGAGTCAGTCAAAATAAATCTTCCTACAGTTTCAGCATTCCAAGTAAACTAGAGCCCCAATTTAAAGATAAGAATGTCCTGAAAAGCCTATTTACACCTAAATCCCAACAGGTGGGAATTTGCATATTAGTCAAGCAACAGTTTTAATCCCAGCACTGCCATCTACTGAAGAGATCATTATAATATGTTTTTTCTGGAAGATGCACTTAATACCTAGACAAATTATTATCTCAGTAACTGGATTACTGGATAAATGGAGTTCTTAACCTGATAAAACCATAAGCTATGTTATATAGCCTGGCAAGATGATCTAATGACCTTAAAATATATATAAATCCAATTATAAGAATGGTGACATTTCAGCAATAGTGAACAGACAAATACCAACTGGTTCTGCCTAGGCCTCCCTTGCTCTGACTGAAGGCAAATAAATCCCAGCTGAACTAAATGAGAATAGAACCAATTACTGTTTCAAGTTAGTAAGACTGGATATTAATCAATTAATTGTTTAAAAAGGCAACCAAAATTAATAAATCAATGTTCCAAACTCTGGAGAGATCAATGCAAATTGTAGAGGAGAAGTACTCCACTGGAAAAAAAAAAAAAAAACAAAACAGAACAACCAACACATTTCCCTAAATGAGAAAATCTAAATAACAACTTAAGAATGAAAAAACTTGATCACCTATGGACAACCTCATCTCTGGAATATCTGCCAGTTCTTCACAGGATGAATATCTTTTAATGACCAGATAATTCACTATATACACCTTGTTTTCTTGCTGAATCAACTTTTGCACGAAGCACCTCTTTATGCTGTTGGGGAACAGATTAAGCCACAAACTATTGATTACATTTATCTAACAGGCTTACTGCACCAGATGGTTTAATGATACCCAACATTTCCAAACTGTCTTCTCGAGGAAGTGAGCTGTGATTTTTGGTGAAAAAGTATGGTAGGCCAAGTGCTGACAACAGAGATGGGAAAGTGGCTTGCTGCTTATTTGGTGTGAGTTGAAACAACCATTATACAAACGACAGATGAGATACTCACCATTTTTCCTTACCCCAAGTGTGTCAGGGCACCAAGGAGGCTGGTGGCTCCCGGGGGCCAGAGCACTCCAAGCCTGGGCATGCCCATGGGTTATCAGGGCAGGACCTGTCCCACCGTCCCAGCCAGGAGCAGCAGCTAAGAGGCTGTAAGAAGCTGGAGAGTGGCCCTTCTGGGGCATCACTGGGGCAGGCGCTGACAGCCCTGGTGGGCTGACATGGGGTCCTGGGCTGTGGGCAGCGTGAGGGGACCCCCTGGGTTGAGCAGGGACAAGCAGGGCTGGCAGTGCCTCGGGGTCATGGCAGTGTGTTAGGATGGCTTCTAGTAAGGGCATTCTTCCTTTGGAAATGTTTATACTTGCTGGGTTTATCTGATCACCGAGCTCACAGACTACAACAACAACAAAAAAAAAGTTAAAACAAACAAAAAAAAGCCATGAAAGGGAAGTTAAGGATATGTTCTTTACATCCCCCCCTCCTCAAAGTGAAAACTGAAATATTCCAACTAAACCTACAGCAGGTTTTTAAAAGGTCAACAAAAGTATAAACTCAAAACATGCATAATTTATTTTTCTATTGTTTTCAATCAGCTTTTGGGAGCCAGAAGGATTGCAGCTAGCCAGACCATTCTCTGCATGTGGCCACATCTGGACAAACTGCATCACAGAACAACCATTTCTCTGGAAGAGCAGCGCTCTTGCAAGGAGCGTGCAGAGTACACCAGAGGGAAATGAGGGGAAAGGGGCAGGCTAGCTGGCCTGAAATAAGTCTAATGACATCTTTTGATGGGTCAAGAAAAGAAACCTGGTTTTAGGAAGCAATGCACCCTTCACTTCCCACTGGCATTGTTAGGAGGGGATTACTCATGATGGCTATATTCTCAACAGTTGGTAGGACTGGTGAGTCATTTGCAGAGGATGAGAGGACCTAGCATAAGTGGAAAGGTTGTCAACAAAAACAAGAGGGTACAAAAGCCCTTGAAATAAATAGAAATAAGAAAAGAAAAATAACAAAGTGCTCAGCATTCTGTCCAGTCGATGCATTTTTGAGACAAACACAAAGCCTTAAATCTTTCACCTTGTTTTGTGAATTGATTTTTTTCTTCTAACTTGGAAATTATCTGTAAAAGCTGTGTCCCTTTTGCCATATTCCTCCACTGTCATATCAGACTGTATTTAACATCTCTATGATGCTCTTGTCTTACCAGGTATTTTTTGCATTTCATGATTTCACAGATTCTTTCACTCTCTTTCCCTATGCCTACTTCTTGCTGCAGTCTGACCAGATGCATTACAGGCCCTGAAACCCCATTTATTTATTCCCTTTTTCACTCTGTTTTGGTTTTTTTTTTCACTTTCTGTGCATTTTGTTACGACTTTTGCCCCAAGCCTCTCATTCTGTAAATCTTTCTTCTCCACTGTTGGAAAAAAATTCTAGTCTCTTGCTCATGTTTTACAACTAATTTCTCTTCCCCCATGGCCCGTCTATCATTACTGTAAATAATTTTCAGTCCTATTAACAGCATGCTCCAAACAGGATCCCTGCTTTCATTCGATTCTGCTCTCTTGCCTTCCATGTTCTTCAATTTGTCATTTCATTTAATTTCTTGTCTCTTTTGGCATATGCTTATTCCTGTTTCTTCATATTGGCCTGACTTTCAGGTGCTAGAAAGACACATGATGGTAAAAATATCAGTGAAGAAAGCACATCATTGTTTCTATTGTCAGATTAGCTGATGCTGAAGCATTGAGATACTGTCAAAATGTCAGAGCATAATCATAAATTTTCCTCTCCTCTCACCAAGCCTCAAAGAATTAGTATTGGGGTTGCCAGCTCAGTATCCTTATCTCTTCACCTATTACCTGTTTCTAAGCAGATTAGGAAAGTATCCTGGATCCACAATTTTGTAGAAATATTGCAGAGGCTCAGCCAGCCCCTAGATTATAAGCCCTTGCTACTCACTCATGTGAGTATCAATGACCAGGGGAAACCAGAGTGTATCATGAGGGTGTGACCCTGAAGAGCTTGAGAGGTTAGCTGGTGTCTCCTCAGTCTTCCCAGGGAAAGAGAAAGGCTCAGCTGGAAGCAGAAGTATACTGTGTGTTAATACCTGCCTGTGTGGCTCATATCTCATGTAGGCTTTTTGTGTCTATGACCACAGGACCCTCTTAGGAATAAGGAATGAGGAATGTTTGTCTCCATCTGACAAAGTAGGGCAAAAACATTTTTGCAAACAAGCTTGCCAACTTACTGGCAAAGTCTTTAAACAAGATTTTTCAGGGATGAAGACCAAAGCCTGAGAGAAATAGAACAATAGGGAGCAAGGAATCTTGCTGACAACACAATAAAGCAGGTTCTCACAAATTCCCTAAGAAAATAGCACAACTGGGGATCTATCTCAAGTGCCTGGACATTATCTCCTCCAGCATGAGAAAAAAATAATAGAGGAATTAGAAATTGTGAACAGTTGCAGGATAACAGAAGCATGGTGGGATAGCTCACATGACTGGAGCACTGCCATGGGTGGATGCAAGCTCTTTAGGAAGCACAGGTTGGGAATGGAAGGAAGAGAGATTATACTTTATGCGGAAGAGCAGCTTGACTGCGTGTAACTGCATGAAATGGTCCACAAGCCAGTTGAGAGTTTATAGGTCAGGACCAAAGGGAGGCTAATGAGGAAGCTGTTGTGACAAGTTTCTGCTACAGGTCTCTAGATCAAGAAACAAAGTAAGATGCAGCCTTCTTTAAATGACTGAAAGAAGTCTTGCAATCAGGAAGAAGATCAAAAGCATTCATTGGGCATGGAATTGGGAAAGCTAAAACTCTGCTGCAATTGAAATTGACTAGGAATGTGAATGGCAAAAATAAAGACCCCTGCCTGATTGCCCTCTCTGATGACTGGCTTGATAGGCAAGAGATGCTATTTACCTTGACTTTATCATGACTTTTGACATGGTCTCCGGTCTCCCATTGTATCTTTGTAGCCAAGCTAAAGAGATAAGAACTCGATGCATAGACTGCAAGAAGAACAGAAAACAGGTTGGATCAGGAGGCTCAAAGGGTAATGAGTAGCAGTTTGAAATCCATTTGCCAGATGATCACTAGAGGCTTGCCTCACAGATGAGTACTGGAGCTGCTACCATTTAATATCTTCATTAGCTACCTGGATGACAGGGCAAAATGCAGCATCAGTAAGTCTGCAGACAAAATCAAATTTAGAGGAGAAATTGATATGCTAAACAACAGGACTGCTGTTCAGTGGGACTTTGACAGATTGGGCTGACAGAAACTCAAGAAGTTCAACAAAAGGCAAGTAGAAAGACCTTAACCTGGGATGAAATATCCACATGCAGCAGTATTGTCTGGACCTGACTGGATAGAAATAAGTTTTGTAGAAAAAAGATGTAGATCCTGGGGTTAGTTGAACATCAGTCAGCAGTGTAGCCTTGCAGCAATAAAGGTTTATTGCATAGTTGGATGAATTAGCAAGAGCATAGCCAGCAGATCAAGGTCCTCTATATTTGGCACTTCTCACCACATCTGGAATATCTTCCCCAGTTTTGGTTTCCCAGCACAGGAAAGGCAGTGACACTGGGGAGTAAGTCCAGCAGAGGAATATTTAGATGGTAAGTTGCTCAAGATCCTATAGAGATTTTTATAGTAGATCATTAAATCTATATTATTTGGCAGTTATATGTAGCTGGGAGCTTCTTTTCCAGTCCAGATTCATTCACCACACATACTGTTTACAGGAAAGCGTACACTGAGTTGCAAACTTTGGTCCAGCACCAGAGTACTCTTGAGATACTGAGTCTGTACTTTGCTATGCCAATTAAATGTTGCCTGAAGTTGTCTTTCACTTCACCTGGCTGCCTTGGGCATGGATAGAGTACAGCAGTACAGCCTATATCCAACAGATGTCCTGAGTCTGACTCTTTCTAAGCATGATGTAGACACGTTAAGCCTTATTTACAGTAAATCTAACAATAAATAGTGTGGTAAGAAAGCCTGCTACTTATGGGTTGAACATGCTAAAGTACACTTGCAAATTAACTTTCTATCATTTAGTTCAGACACAAGGTATGAAACTCCGAAAAACATTAGTGCACAAGTGAAAAGCATGTGACAGGCAAAAGCCTTAGAGAGGATCTGGACACAGAGGTAAATAAGCAAGGCTCTTTTTACTCCCAGTAAAAATTAGTGCTATATAGTGCATCTGGGTTCCATTTTTGTTTTCAGGAGGTAAGCTACTTAACTGAAAGACAGGGAAAAATACCAAAATGTTTATCTCACTTTTTATAACATGTCCAGTCATCTGAAACGTATTAGCTGCACTCTCATCTCTAACTCTCATAGTTCTGCAAAGATGAATTTGTAAGGTTTGCTCAGGAATAGCTTAGATATTTGTTACATAGTGCATCATTCCATGCTTGAGTGGAATACACTGTGTAGTATTTCTGTATTGAGCCACCATCCTTATAAACAGTTCAGTACAATCACTAATTATATGTGCATGTTTAATTCCACTTAAATTGCAGACACATTTTCATGTAATTTTGTTAATTTCATCAAAGTTAGAACTCTGGGAAAGTATTTACGTACAAGTATTTGTCACTTATAGCCAGGCTTCGCACATGTACGTGTGTACATGTACCCATATGCTTTTGAGGTTAGAACGCATGTAAAGAATAGCTAGAGACCTTTCTGTTTGTTAGGAGGGTTTCTTCCCCTCTGATTCTTGCAGACTCTTCTCTCTTTCTCACAAAGTGTTCACGTTAAAAGATCACTCAGGTACCTGAAAATCTGTTTTCTCACTTTTGTCTAATGCCCTAACACCTATATGAGGGGGTCTGTATTTTCTAAACAGTCTGTAAAATAAAAAGGGGTATATTCCTATTATCACTGTTCATAAAAATATTTTAAATGGATTTAAGAAACAGAAAGGTGCCAAGTCACTTGGTTATGCAAATCATACTCTCTGAGAGAACAGACTGAATGAGATCAAAACATTTATCAGAAATCACTGATTCGTATATAGACCAATTTTCCACCTTTTTTTTTTTAAAAAAAAAAGTAAATATTTATTTATCTAAATTTCCATTTTTTCTTATCTGTTAGTTCTGGCTGCAGAACTGAAGGATGAGATAACTTGTGAGCAGCCAACTAAAGCTGTCATCATTTTGAATGAAAAAGGTTTCACACAGTTGTGAAAGAGAAGCTGAATGGAAAAGTATTATTTTAAAAAATTCTCTTAGAAAAATCAACATTAGGAGCCTTTCAAATATGAATGAAAGGGTAAAAGAATGCAAGAGAAGAGAAATGAAAGTGTTTTAGAGAGGCAAGTGCAGTGGGAGTCTCCTTTTCTCTACTGGATAGTTTTAGCACAGTCTATGTAGTATAAGAAAATAACAGAAAACATTGTTAAGAAGAAAAATGGATGCTTTCCCTACCCAGGTGAAGTAGTTAGGGAAGCCTAGTTTTATTAGACAGTCAGGATTAAGGGACAGTTGATCTAAAGAGATTATAAAGTCTAATGAGAACACATAGCTCTCCAGAAAAGTTAGCTGTTAGAGAGTCTAGCTCTATCCGTTTAAACTCCATCCTAAAATATTCCCAATCATCCTATTATGAACAGGGCTGAGAAAATTCTGCTGTTGGTAACAATAAATACTTTAAGGGAACTCGAAAGATTCTTTTTTAAATAATTTCTTACATATTTTCTCTGGCACAAAAGCCTGTAGGAGCAACGTAAGTTCTGTGTTAGGTTATTTTTCCTAGGGAACAAATAGAAAGTTGGAAAACCCTTCATCCACCGAAGTCACTGTATTCTTAGTTCTGATATGTTATGATACAATGCATCTCTATGCAGAAAACAGTTACACAATCAAAATTACGTAAGCATAAAAGGATTATTGTTGCTAACCAACTAAGTATAGGGACATACTTTCTATTTCAGTTATAATATGTATTGCAAGTTTCGTATCAAGTGGCAATAGAAGGGCAAATTGAACCTCCAGCCTGTGATACCTCCCTGTCCAATGTTTTGAAGCAATTCCCACACAGCAGTATAGATTCACTCATCACAAAAGCTTTCAACAGAACTTGAGGCAATGAAAGTCTTTTATTAATAACTGTATGCTTCACTTTACCCTAATATTACCTAAACTGTGGCAGCCCTCAGCACTGAAACGTATACTGCCATTTGCTATTACTCTGTGTGCTTTTGAATGTAAGTGAAAATAAACAGTTTTAGGGTTAGAATGACAATAAATAACAATTAATTTGCTGGGGTAGTGTTTCTGAGAAAGAAAGGCCAAACTATATAAGGAAAAGTCAGCTCTCTGTCCATCCATTCCTAGATAAAAATATATGATTTATGTGAATGTGTACACATATATATGTGTATGCACTTGTATATATATTCACACAGAGAAATAAAAACATTTCAAAGAAGTAGTTTCAATTAATTGAAATATATCAGATGTCATGAGAATGTTACCAATGAACTTACGTTCCTCTTGAGTCATTATATCAATACTCTGAACAAGAGTCTTCTAATACAGTTGATCTCACAAATAATTTAAATTCTTTTTTAGATTTCCATAGTAAAAATAATGTTTCACTATTACAATGGAAGTAGTATCAGTCAGTAACATTAACTTAAAAACTTAACTTTAATATTTCCTGAGTTTTGGAGTATTTGTCAATACAACACGAATTTCTGTTGATGCAGACTTTTTTTTTTTTTAATGCAGAATTCATAATAGTACTCATTATTTGCTTCTCCATGTCTTGCTAGGCCATTATTTGTGTTATCTGTGGTACATGACCTGCAAAGACCCAGCAAGGTAGACACCTTTATTTTGCTCATGAATAGCAGAGGGGATTCATAAAATACTTTAATCACAGAATCACAGAATGTTAGGGATTGGAAGGGACCTCAAAGGATCATCTAGTCCAATCCCCCTGCCGGAGCAGGATCACCTAGATCAGATCGCACAAGAACGCGTCCAGGCGAGTTTTGAACATCTCCAGAGAAGGAGACTCCACAACCTCTCTGGGCAGCCTGTTCCAGTTAATATATATTTCCTGGGAAGAAATGGGGTATGTTAGATATACTTGGTATGAGAAGTGTATTTTCGTTATTACACTCAAATAGTATAAAATACAATTAGCAGTCTTTGGATTTTATTGATAATAGCTAATAAGAAAAAAGATCATGATTATGTTGGATAAGATCGTAAACATTACTGGTTTGAGGATAGATTTAAAACATGCATTTGAATTATATTTGCAGGATTTTGATTACATTATCAGAATTATGATTAGTGTTGAAATACATTTAAACCGAAGAATGATTACTGTGTTAACTAGGTCTTTGCACTGATTAATTTCACTGATTTTTAAAGAAAATGTGATAGTGGATCATGAACAAAATCCAAACCCCTACAATTCAGGCCAAATACTGATGATGTTTTCCATAAGCTCCTCTATAGAGGGACGGCCTTTACTGAAGTAATTAAAACAAGCAGGATTAGCCTCTTCATTGAAATTGCAATATATTTCTTTTACTGCAGAGCACTTGAATTTTGCTGATACTTGATTATATAAGCAGCTGATCAAAAGATTTACCTATCATCGGCCCAGCTTCCTAGTCTGGGTCTAACTACAGTCACAATGGATATCAATCATCCTCAGGAGTTCATAAACTGTTTATGTGGGTCTAGTTAACAGGTGGCCAGGAATCATAAGTTCTGTTGCGAGCATTCTGACAGATGAAGACAAGTTAAATAAAAGAATCCGCTCCACTAAAAAGAAGGTATTTTACAATGAATCATTATTATTTACAACCATGATTAAAAATGAGCATTACTTGCCTCGTCAAACATGATCCTGGAACAATTGTTCAAGAAAGAGTGTGGTTTCAAACCTAGAAACTATGCATTGCCTCAAAGACATTCCTTGGCCTTTCGACAATAAATAAAACCAGGTGAATCAATTGTTTTTCTTTACTTACGTAAAAGTGTTTAACTGGCTTTAGCTTACAAGTCGTTGCTCATGAAAATTTTGAAGTATATTAATGACACTGATTTTTGAATGCTTGTTAGCACTAGAAAGTTATCCTGGATTGAAGCAGACTATTAATTACAACAGCTATTTTTAAACAACTCTACCTGTGATCCTGCCTATTTGAGAAATGAATGTCACATTAAAAGGACATGAAACCACTTTCAGCTACTTCTGAATAACCTCATCAGTAAACAAGCTGTTTTAGCCTATCTTCTACTTTGACAGATCGTCCAAGATACAAATTTTGTCAATAAAAACAAAATGTTCTTTTTAAAAGTTAAAAAAGTCACAGCAAACAAACACAATGTAACTTCTAAACAACTCCCTAGTTTCCTGTCTGTGTCTGTCTCTCTCCTCCTCCCACCCGACATAAACAGATCCAGCTTGCAAGATGCTGACCAGTAATGAGAAAAACTGCACATCTATCACACTCACTGCCTCCGGGGGAGGTAAGAGCGCATAGGTTTTGCAAAACCGTGTTCAAACTATGGGTATAAAACTCAATAACTTAGAGGAAGGCAACAAAATACATGATGAGTATTTATCATTCCTAATACAGGTCCTGGTTTCTACCCTGCCAAAAATATGCAGAAGAAACACTGAAACAGTGGTTCTCAAAAACGCCCAGGTGAAGATTGTTCCTTGGAAGGGAAACAGTCAAACAGACAGTGTTTTCACAGGAATATCTTATTATTGTGTCACACAGCAGCTTATAAGAAAGTTTGAAAGTTGTTGGAAGGAATACTGTGGTTTTACTCCCAGGGGAACCAGAGACATTATTGTGCCATTGGCCTGCTTCACTACCATGTGTGTTTTACACTTACTAACTCTCACTGTGTCCCTCAACATTAAATTTACACCAACTCTGAATGTTACCCAATCAATTTATGTATATAAATTGTTTTAGATAAACCTATTTTTAATATACTGGGAGGCTCTTTTAAGTGGTCTTATACGTTTCTTGTTGCATTCTACAGTGCTGCTGTTGTACATTTTCCCCCTCTAACATAAAATACATCACAATATCCACACTTTATATGTATATCAAAATGTCTACTGTTTCCAATGTCAAGTAGATTGTATCTTCTGTAACTCAGATACAAAATTAAGTAAAAGGGGAAAGGGAATAAATACTGCAAAGAACATTAAAAAAAAAAAAAAGCACCATGATTGTATTTACTGTACAATAAGATTTTACTGCCCATTTTCCATTTAATTTAACTGTTTATGTAACAGTCCTAACTCTATAGCTCAGCATGAGGGACACACGAGTAGAAGAGGGAGAGAGGCAGTATATTAGAGAGCTTCTTTAAATTCAGAAGAAGATTGGTCATCGTACACATATATTTAGATTTCTATAATAAACATGGTCAAAATTACTGAACTTGAATACATGAAGTGGGATAGTCAGATTCTGCAGCTTCAGTGGCTTAAGAAACTTCCAAGAATACATCCAAGGAAAAATCTTGTCATTGGCCTCATTTGGCTGAGGAGAGAGCCAGAACTAAGATGTCATTGCCTTATTCAAGCCAGATGAACAGAGATAAAGGGACAACTGAAAGTGATTATGGTAGGCAGAATTTCAAAATAAGACAGAGGAAACATAATAGAAACTGAAAACTTGGGACCTTGAACCCACCTCAGTGTCTATTTTCTTGAGAGACTTGATCAAGTTTTAAACTCAAAATCTTAGATTTAAAAGTAAGTTTACAATATCTACCATTAAGACAAGTGTTTTTGTACCTATTTTAATGTTTTAATAGAAAAAGGGTGCTGCTGACTCAGGTTTTATTTCATGTGTTTTAACATAGCCCTGTGTGATATTTCACAACTAGAAACATTGCAGTCATGCCAATGCAGGAAGGGGAACTAGAAAATGCAATCCATTAAAAAACAAACCTGAAACTCATTCATTCAGTAACTGGCAAAGTGAAACGCCGACATAAGCAAACAGCATCAATGGTGAAAATACACAAAAATCTTAAATACTAAATTGGCTTAAGTTTTAGTCATCTGAGGTATCATAAGCAACACAGATAAGATTTTTTTAAAGAATATATGACTTTAATTGACTTTGTCCCTTTAATGATAAATTTACAATGAAAATGACATGTCCACCATAATTTTGATATACAACATGGCTACCACCAATTTGCTGCAAATGCCTTTGCATTATATTTGTTTGTGGCAGAGAAGTAGATTTGACGAAAATAAATTCTTATACACATCCACCCTTGTGGGATTAATAGCAAGATGAAATATTTCAAATTAAATAAATTAAGATAAAAAATCATATAAAATAATATGAACATTCCTCCTGCATCTCCTCAAGCAAGTTTTTCCTCAGCACACTAATACACCAACCATCATAAGAAAAAAAGTGAAGAAACAAAATGTGTTTATTGAGAATGAGGCAAAAGGATCCAATTGACATTGGCCTGATTTTTACCTTATAGATTGGGGTAATAACTTTTCCTAACTTCCAATATTGACGTCGGTCCACCCCCAGAACTCTGAGTCCATTTGTATTGGGAAGAGCACACATGGCTAATAGATACATGGCACCCGTGTAACTTCTGGTGCATTTGCTGATCCTCTGAGGCCCCTCTCCCAAAGGCTGTCAAAGATGCTAGTGGCAACTCCTCTGATACTTGCCACGGACAGGTCAAGTGGAGACGGTTTTGTTTAATTTGGAAGAGTTTGCTCTGCCATCTCTCCGTGCTCCCACAATGTGTACTCAAGCATTAGTGGACAAGTACATCAAATAAATATCAGATGAAAGCACCCAAAATAGGCTGGATAACGCAAAGAAAGGATATATTTTAGTGTATGGTCAAAGAAGATATTCAAAGCCTCCATTGTTGCTTCTAGAAATGTCAGGACAATTCAGAAATGTCAGTTCCTTTACCGGTTTCCAGATTGTAATTGAAGGATCATGTAGCTCTCTCGCTCTTTGTCTCTCTTTCTCTTTCTCTAAATAGGTCTATAAAGATCAGCTGGAAAGTGCAGACGGAATTGTTCACTGGTTAGCTTTACTTAGAGCTACAGGGTATATATGTGCTTTGTTTTGTCTTATTGATCAATCTAGCTTACATTTTTAGCACACACAAACAAAAATCAGGAAAAAAGAAAAAGTCGATGAAAAACACGAACAACACAAAACAAATAAGGTTCCAATCGTGCAAATTTTGCTTCACTGGATAAAGCACTTCTTGACACAGTAATGTCCAGAATCCCCCTCCCCCAGAAAAATACAGGACTGAGACTGAAGCCATTCTTTTTTTTTTATCCTTTTTTTTTTTCCTTTTTTTTTCTTTTTTTTTTTTTTTTTTCCTTAAGGCTATACAACACAAAGAAATAAAGCATGGAAAGAACACCTCATTGGGCTGAACACTTCATTCTTCTGGCTCTGGAGTGAGCCTTTGACAAAGCAATTGTGTGGTCCAAGTTACTTGTCTCACTGGGACAACAAGAGAAGAAAAAAAAAAGAGGAAAAAATGAAAGAGAGGAAAAAAATAAAAAAGAATAAGAAAGTCAATGATCCCAACAATAAAATCCAAAATTGACTTTACAATCACAGGTACAAATTGCTCAGGTCGATAATTTCATTTCTCCTAAAGATCACTGTCGTCTAAAACTAATTAGAGGCGCAGGTTCCCGAGGAATTGTCAATATTCAAAGCAAATGTTGGAGTTTAGAAGGTTATCATTCTTCTACCGTGACAGTCTGACGGGGTGACTGGAAATACTGTCATGTGCTGCCAAGTTCAGGGTGTCGTTAACAATTGAATCCTTGCTCCGGCTCATGGATCTGTCTCCTATTTGGCCTTCTTTTATAGCGGAAAGACTAAGAAGCCGGAAAAGGTTGAATATTTCCACCCTCCCATGAGGTTACCCCTTTCCAGTTTGAGATGCACTTTGTCTTCTCTTTCCATGTGGAGCAAGACCCCATTGCTGGCTGCTTCTCTGGTGACGTCCTGATCCCCTGCAAAAGCTGAAATCACTGGGTAGCCGTTTTGCATTAAACTTACCTAAAAAGTGCAAAGAGAGAGAATCTGACTTTTCTCAATACTCTCAATGACTCTTTTCCCTGTGCACATGACTTAACTTTCGTGCAGGTTAGAAACAGGGTTGAATTAAGCTAAGACAATGCGTAATTTCTGTCATGCATACAGATCCTCTTTACTAAAATAACCTACAGTCTCATTCTTCATTTGCTGGTTTTGTAAATGCACTTCAGTGTCTAGAAATGAGCATTTGGGGCACAAAAAAAAAAAAAAAAGGAAAGACAGCATCTTCTTTAGATCACAACCCACCTGGATGGTTTGCCTGTTATAGACCTTGACCACGTGGAAACTGAAACTATATATCCCTTTTCTTGGTGCTACAAATATACTGGAAGCAAGATCAAAATGGTTGCCAATATTAACTAATACCTGGAAAGTAAACAAACAGACAAAACAAAATAAAAACAAAAACGAAAATACAGAGAGAGAGAGAGAGAGAAATCAGACTCCACCTTAGAAAAGTGCCAGTGCAAATCTGACATGAGCTCCATGACCGATACAAAGCCTAGTCGAAATGGCATTTGCAGCACAATTAAAAGTGCATTGCAGGGGAAAGGAGCCAAGTTACAGAGGCATTTAAAAAGCATTACAGTTCATAAAACGATTTAGTTATGCAACAATGATCTCCAAAGCCTGTTAGATGAAGTGCAAATATCCACACTGCACTGTCAATAAAGCAAAGGTGGCAGAGGCGGAGGGGAGGTGGAGGGAAGGAAAGAAGGGAGGGGAAAGAAGTGAGGGGAAAAAAAAACACCGAACTCATCAACTCCCAATGTAAATGTATGTTTTTTAGGCAGAACTACTGAAATCGGACCTGCCCTCACATTTAATAGGGTATAAAATTAAAATCGCACTGCAGAGAGGTATGAAGGAGGAGAGAGGATGCTCAGTAACATCTGCCAGCGCATGCCTCTCTGTCCCTCCGGAGGGCTGTGCCGCCTGGCCCGCACCTTCCTCAGGCGGCCGGGGTGGGCCTGCTCCTCCTCCTGGACAATAATCTTAATTTGTCACATATTTCAGTGTCTTTTGAAAGAAAGAAAAAAGAGAAAGAGTTGAGCTCTCCGGCAGATGTGCAAAGCCTCACTCGGAAGCGGCGGCCGCATCCTGCCCCGGCAGAGGCTGGTGGTGCGGAGCCCGCCGATTCGGCGGGGATCCAGCCCCGGCTCCTCCACTCGCTCCCTTTCCAGACGCCAGCGACGGGCAGCCTGAGTTGGCTCAAAAGACAGGGGTAAGGAGGGGAGAAAAACCCGCTTGTTCTTGGGGATGCCATGCGGCGAGCGAGTGGGTCCGAGACGGCTGCTCCGCCGTGCCTGCTCCCGGGGCGCCCCGGCCACGCTCAGCTTGGCGGGCTACAACCTCTGTTTCAATGATGAAAAACACGAGGAAACAAAAACAAAAACAAACCCCCCCAAATCCCGAGCCTTTCTTCCCAAATAGACAAATCCTATTGTTTCCAAGAAAGGAAAAAAAAAAAAAAGAAAAGAATCCGTTATTGTGGGAGCACCGAGGGACGAACGCCTCCAGACTCTTGAGAACTGAGCATTGCGGGGTAAAGCACCTAAATATGCTATACATGATGCAAGTTTTTTTTGTTTCTTTGTTTGTTTTTTCCTCTACTGATCTGACTTGAGATTTTGTATGCGAGGAATAGTTGTGCAAACTCATTAGGAGGGACAGGTAGACAGATGAATGACAGGCGGACAGACAGATGAAAAAAACCAAACAAAACCAAACCAAAACAAAACAACAGAGAAAACAGTTTGCGTGTGCTAATTGTGGCTGACTGCAATACTACTTCAGGAGTCAGAGGCGGTAAGAAAAAAGTAAATTTCATGACAAAAATCAAGCGAAAGGACGGGGCACGGGCTCCGGGAGGCAAGCCGTGCTGCGGGGAAGGGGCAGGACCACCAGGCCGGGCTGTCCGCTGCTCTGCCCGGCGTATGCCATGCAGGAGAACGCCGCTCCGTTATAACCCACCGGGGACATCGTTCGCCTCGTTTGATAACGCGGGAAACACCCTCTTCTTCCTCAGCCCTCCCTCCCCCTGAAAGATGCTGTAACATTGCCAAACGCGCTCTGAACAGGTAGATCTGGCGACTCCCCACCAGTAAATCTCTGTCCTCCCCTTGCCCTGAAAACGAGCATTACCGCCGGAGCACCGACGGGGCGACGGGCACCCTTCCCCCCGCGTCGTCCCTGATCGCCCGGGGCAATCCTCGGCTGCAAGGCGCCCCCGCAAGCGTCCGAGGCACACAGGTTCTCGGGTTAAAGAACTCTTCGAACTACCGATGGGGCCGGGCAAGAAGTCAACGCCCCCCCTTCCCACCCCACCACCACCCCAGGAAAGCCCCGCAGCCACCTAAAAGAGCTTCCCAAACTCTTTCTGGGGGAGTTGAGCGATAAAATGGCTCTAGAGCGGGTGGGTCAGGATTAAAAGATGGAAGAGGAGCAAGAACGAAAATAAGCGCGTAGTCACGGGGGGACTGGGGGCGGAGAAGCCCGCGCAGGGAGGCGAGGGGTCGGCCGGCGCGGGGGTGGGGGGCAGCGAGGGCAAAGCAGGCGGCGGCTGACCTGGTCGAAGTAGATGGTCATGGTGCGGTTGCTCATCTCGGAGGGCTCGTGGTTGGTGCTGCGGGTGGCCGAGAAGGCCACCTTGGCGCTGCCCGAGCGCACCGAGATCCCCAGGGAGGAGGTGATGGCGCCGTCGGCCGAGGGGCTGGAGTCGCACACCACCAGGCACTTCCCCTCCAGGACGATGGGCTCCGTGTCGTTCTGCGCCCGCACCGGGCACCCGGCGGGCAGCAGCAGCAGCAGCAGCGGCAGCGCCGCCGCCAGGCAGCAGCAGCAGCCTCCCGCCGGCTCCGGCAGCGCCCCCCGCCGCCGCCGCCCCATGCCCAGCGCCGGACCGCCGCCGCTCCGGCTCGCCGCCGCCATGCGGGCGCCCCGCGCCGCCGCCGCCGCCGCCGCGGGCGAGCGGGCGGGCGCGGGGAGGCGGAGGGGGCTGCGCACCTGCTGCCGCCGCGGCGCCCGGCGGCCAGCGCTCTGCGGGACGGCGGCTGGGCAGCGGCGGCTGGGGCCGCGCCTTCCTCCCCTTCTCCTCCGCCGCCGCCTCTTCCTCCTCCTCCTCCTCCTCCTCCGCGCGGGGCGAAGGAGCCTCCTCAAAGGGCGGGCGGCCCCCAGCAGCCTGGCAAGGGCAAAGACGGCGGTGAAGCAGAGTGAGCGGGCAGGCAGGACTCGGGCACCGCGCCGCCCGGCAGCGCCCCACCGGCGCGGGGTGTCCCCTCCCCGCCCCGGGCGCCCCAGCCGGCACAACAGGTCTGGGAGGGACCTCGCTGCCCGGCGTCTCCTCTTTCTCCCGAACCCCGTCAGCGGGGGGTCCCGCAGCTCCAGCCGTACTTCGAGGCGGGAGGAGAGGGCAGAGCGGCAGATTTCGTCCCTGAACCCGCGGTGGAGCGCCCCGTGGGCGCCTCGGTCAGTCCCTTCCCACCCCCACGGGGTCTCCAAAACCCGGCTAGGTCCCACGGCCCCGCTTTCTACTACGTCTGCGAGCCGGGTTTATGTCGGTCTCCTAACGCCCCAGCCACTACGGGAGGAGATTTTCTTCTTACTGTTATTGTCGTTGCTAATGCCCCCTCTTCCCCTCGCTGGAGCTGCCCCGCTATCCCTAGGGCTCGCAGGGGGCCGGGGAGTCCCGGAGCCCCCTTCCCCGCCACTGCGCTGCCCCGGCCGGGCTCTGGGAGCCGCCGCCGCCCTCTTCCTCGCCCGGGGAGCTCGGGCACCGGCTTGTACTTTCCAATCCTTTGTCCCCAGGGCAGGCTACCCCCGCTGTCGCCCATCCCGGCGGCTACCCAGACTCTCGGGAACCCGGCAGCGGCAGGCTCGGATATCCCCCGGCTCCCGCCCCGGAATGCACACACATCGCAGGAGGCAAAAGCTCACCCGGCGTCTCCCTGGGAAGTTGCATCTCAGTTTTCCCCGCTCACCAGAACACACTGAGATCTCGCTGCTGGGAAATCCCCCCTACGCTTCCCCCAAGGCATCTCCCCCGCCGCCCTAACCCCGCGGTTTGTTATCGCTATCATTTAAAATCGCATTTTGCAAAAGAAACAGCCGGCGGGGAGGAGAACGGCCTTTTTACCTGGGAGGTCCATGACGGCAGAGGAGGGCTGGCTAGGTAGCTCGTCCGTGAACTTGTATTGCTTAGAGAAAATGAGCCGAGATTGCGCTGGCAGAAAGAAAAGGAAACAGGAGTCGCCTCTTTCTCTCCCGCCCATTGCCAATAATCTCCCCTCCACCTCCCCCCCCCCCCCGCAGCCGCTACCACCACCCCACTTCCTCCCTCCTCCCCCCTTCTCACACACACACACACACACACACACACACACACACACACTCACTCACTCACTCACTCACTCACTCGCACCCGCCCCGGATTCAGACGTCGCGAGTGGAGTCGAGCGTGGCCCCGGCCCCCCCCCCCCACACCCCAAGCCCTGCCCCGGCCAGGCGCCCCACGCCCCGGTCCCGCACCCCGGCCCCAAACCTTGGAGCGCCGCGGGCAGCCGCGGCCAGGCGCGGGGCTCCCACCGGGACGACCTGTCCGGGGCGCCCCGCCACAGCGTGTCACCGGCGGCTGGGAAAAGCCGTACCCCCGCGTCCCCCCTTCTTCCTGCTCAAACCTGTGGGGCTGAAACATCCCGGTACGGACCCGCCACCGACACGTTAGCGCTTACGGGCCAGCGCTGCGGCCGAACCGCGCAGCATCATGAACTGGACGCTGTTAGGTATTCACAGACTTTAATAGTGATGATAATAAAAATAATAGTATTCATTAAAAAGGACACGTTGTTCGGGGCACTTCACGCCGTAAGGCCGCGCACCGCACCCCGAAAGGGCGTGTTCCCCTGCCAGCACTCCCGCACCCCGGCGCCCAGCCCTCGGCGGGGACGCCTCCTGCAGCGAACGCTTTCTTTCCCGGCCCGGGACCCTCTCCCCCACCCACTCCCGCCCCTCCCGGACCGGGACCCGCACCTCGACCCGCGCCCGGCCCCGCCCGCGGCTCCGCGCCAAGAGCGGGCGCGGGGCGCCACCTGGCGGCGGCGCGGGGCGGCGCCTCCTCGGCTGGGTGGGCCGGGCCGGGCCGGACCGCGGGGCCGCTGGGGACAGGCAGGGAAGGAGGGAGGGTCGCACCGCGTCAAGGGCGGGAGGGAAAATCCCAAAGGGCAGAGCGTCAGGCCGGGGAACTCAGTGGCCGCCCCCTCCCGCCGTCCGCAGAGCCCGGGCGTGCTGCGCTGGCGGGTGCCTCCTGCCTTAGGGAGCGGTAACGATGATGTATGTCACGGTCAAGGTTATCATCAGATAGTACCGGCTGCGAATGTTTCGTGCGTCTCACCTCGTGTAGTTGCTGCTGAGAGCTTAGCAGCGATGCGAGGGAGGGTAAGGCGAAGCTCTGGCAATGAAGTTTTGTGAAAAATATTGCATTTCTCTCCATTGCAAATTGGTTTTCTGGTTGCATTGTTTTCCTAGGGATCCTGGTTCTCATACTTCAGTATCTGAAAGCAACATGTCAGAAAACTGCATATAAATCTAAATGGTTGCTCTTGATATAGAGAAAAAATTGCAGGTGTATCTCAATAGCAAAATTACGATCTCATCTATGAATGAGCACTCCTCTGTTTCAATCTTCTGCTATAAGCACAAGTAAGGAACCCCTGTGGATGTCTGCCTGATGATTTGCACGGAGAAATTAATCATGCCTTGAAATCGCAGCTAAGCAGTGTGCAGGGAATTCCTAACCTATAGCTCCTTATTTCAAATGAGAATTTTATACTAAGCCTGAAATACTTGTGTTTAATGGTCTTTTTCCTGAGTTCAAGCACGGAGGGATGAGAGCAGAAAGCTGAAAAGTGCAGTGCATTAAAAATACCAGAAATCAGAGCAGGAACCAGTCTGTGACTGTAAGGCAGCACCTATTCTGCAAGACAGCGGAAAGGACCACAGAAATTCCTCCAGAAGACACCAACACTCAATCTTGCATGGGTCTGGTATGCTGGGGAGCTGCTATTATTTCTCTTTAGATCAGACTACTCATTGATTATGACTCTCTTGTATAAACAAGGAATGAAAGCAAAGCCAAAAGATTTGTTCCTTGTTTTATATGACTTATAACTATAGGCTCGGTGGTGAGGGAATGATGGCATGTCATCACTTCTGCCTGCTACTTTCAAGAAAGATGAGCATAAGAACTAAAGGGAACTGAAAAGCCTTTAAATCCAATGTGCATCCACAAAAAAAAAAAAAAAAAAAAATTAAATCTTGCCTCTCTTTTAATGCAAGGGATGAATCCCACATGTACAGAAACGGCTTTCTCCTTAGATAGTTAACCAGCAAAAGGACCATCAGTACAAATCAGTATAGCATGAACGGAAAGGAGGAATAATAAAATAAGAAAATTTATTTCTAATAAAATATCTAATTATATGACTTTTACAATGTTTATTAGAAAACAGTTCCATGCATTACTTCTAATTAAATATCGTCTTTAATGAGATAAACCTGCAGCCTTCGTGGAGTTATGTAGCTGGTGGAAGGATATCGGCATCTTTACTTCTTTTGTGAGTGGCAAGATTGAAAATACAGATTTTGAAATTATTAACATAGGGAAATGCAGCTCACTCAGTTATGGATTGACTTCAGAACGTGTAGGTTCTAAAGTAGATGAGCAGATAAGGTATTTGCAGTCCTCTTTCTTGAGCTCCAAGAGTTAGTTGTAGTTGGAAAAGAACTGTGTAATCTAGCTCATCCCATTTTTCATCACTTTGCCAAGACTGTTACGAATACAAACATTTCTTCTAGAGACATGTTGAACTTGATGGTGTGGGAGTTCTACAAGAAACGAAATCACTCATTTCTTTGGAGCCTTCCTTAAGCTAGCACTCACCTTGAACTCATTTAAGCCAACAGCTTCAAGGGGAAAAGCTTTTTGTCTCATCTACTAAATCAAGTTATCAACAGAAGGGTATTTTGATCAGCAGCTTCCAAGTGTTTCCCATATATTATTTACATTAATGCCTAACAAAATGGGACACTTCTTTCAAAAACAAAATACTTGCATATCTGTTCCTGAAATTATTTTACAGATATTTGCCTGTTATCAGGATGTTACATACACGAATACAGAGAAAGAAGAAATGTTGTTTTGATGTGAAACATACTGTTGTCTACCCCTAATATTAGGACAAGTTTGTGGCAGGGACACAAATCCATTTCCATGATCAGCCAAGGTGCAGAAGACGGAGTCCTCATTTATTAAATAGGCTACAATTTAAACCACTAAACATAGTCTCTATGGATTATTTGGCCTTTAAAAAAATTTTTGCTATAAATCAGAAAAAATAGGATTTAATAAATCTGAGTCTTTTTTCTTTACAGGCATACCTTTGAAATACAATTTGGTGATAGAGAAAGTGCAGTCTTCTGTACCTATCCTGTGATGACCTCCATATTAATCACAAGTTGTGGTTAAATTGACCAAGGTATATCCACTCTCTGTGAGAGCAGCCTCTGTTTTAAACTTAACCATCAGTGTGACTAGAAGAATTATACGTAAATTCAAATCAGTATTTCATTCTCTAACCTATCAGGGCATCAGGGCAGATTACCTTGTAGCTACCAGCTATGGCAAAGAACGTATAACTCTCTGTTGATAACATGCACAGCATTCTCAAGTGTACACAACACAGAAAAAAATTGCCTAATAAATAAGAGTTCATTCACAGAGATACTTAAACTTCTTTTCTAGCCCCTGACACTTAGAGGCTCACACATCAACCAAGGCAGTTATATTTTCTTCTGCACAGGAAGATTCATCATAAGATGTTTCGGAGGTGTCAGTTCTCAATTGCAAAGGGCCTCTCCTCATCGGAATATCAGGACTATAGATGGAAGATTTTGCATGACCCATCTTCACACGGAATATCATGTCTGATATAACTTCAGAAATATTTGCATAAGATTTTACACATTGAAAATAAATATGTTTAATTCCCCAAGAACGTTTTATTTGTTCATGTAAAAATATCAGAACAACCCAATACAGCAGTGTGTTTTGGCATGTAAAACTTTATTTTCTTCCATAAGATACCTTTAATTTCAATAATTTATTAAACAAATAGTGAAAGCATGATATAACGAAAAAGAATAATACATTAAAATATTTTTATTGAAATATAATTCATCATAGAGTTCTGATTTAATACCATTTAATATCAAATTGGATCTCTGAATGTCGTCTCTTAACATTCACAGTTACTTTGATAATACTACTTTTTCTGCAGATGTGCAAACTTATTGAACCATTGTCAAAGCTTGTCTTCAATAAAATTTTTGTGTGACTATTATTTTATTGAAATATTCTTAAATACAGCCTTGTACACCCCATAGAGATGAAGCAGACATGAAATACCGAGTAACTTTGTAGCGGTAGCAGAGCTCTTACATATGGTTGTACAGTGATATTTAAATGCACTCTTCTAAGACCAGTTTGCAATGTCGCTACCTTACATACTGTACCAGAAATGTTCGACAAATAGCCCCTGCAGTGAAATGGCTAGCACTTAGCGACATGCCACCATACTCTGTTTAATCCCTCTCGCTTAATGGAATTTCAGCTCCAGGAGGAGAGGGGATTAATAATTTTTAAGATGAAAGTTACTTTGCAGTGTCTTTTTTCTAACATCATGTTCTGACTCTGTTATCAGCCTCTTTGACTAACGCATTTTTAGGCCATTCAGGTTTGCTTGGGAGAATTCAGAAATGAAGATGTTATATCATTAGAAAAAATTAGTGCAGAGAACTTTTTTTTTCTAAACATAAACAGATAAAAAATGTTCAGACAATGTGCACACCTTCACTGGTGTGATCTGTGTGTTCAACACTTATGTCCAGTTTTCAAGATTTAGTGTGTCCTCAGAACAAACTCTATTCTACAACGTTGAGCAGCTCTGCTACTCTCTGAATTCCTTCTTCACAGAGTAACAACTTTTAACTAGATAAATGATGACAGCAACCCAGTGTGCCTTCCAAAGACTGGACACTTTTTATGCAAAAACAGAAGGCACTTGGGAGAAATGTTTACCGCAACATCAACCAGTACATATACTTATTTCTTTTATATGTAACACTCAGCATTGCTTGTGTGCCTTAGATTTGGGTATGCGCTTTCCACTCATACAAGCTTACAACTTGATCTTTTAAATAAGGAAAACATATTTTTAAAATGTAACTCCTGACTAGCTAACAGAATTAAAGGCTTCTTTCATTCTCTTGCACCTGCAAAAATGTATGTGTCCACCTAAAACCATCCCCTCTGAGCCTCCCAACTGAATTTAGAGACTGAAGACTTTAAATGAAATGTCTCATCAAAAAGTTGCTATGCACAGCATGTTTGCAAGTTTCATTAGAGGAGATTCAGGATCATAGCCAATATATATAAAGTTCTTTGAATTTTATATATGTTAGCTATTTTATATATACATAAAAATATATCTTATAATAGCTTACAGATATTGTATATTTCATAATATATGTAGACATTACAGAAATATTACATACTATAGGTATTGCATATTTCATAATATATATACATATTACAGAAATATTGGATACTATAGGTATATATTAGGTACATACAGATATTATGTGTTAGTTCCATGTGGGGAGAACTAGTGTTTTTAAACTGTATTTTTGCCATTGACTTTCTTGCTACTGGTGAGATGTTGCTATGCAATGTCAGGCAAATGTGAAATTTGAAACTAAAATACGGACTATTTTTTTCAGAAGAGAGAATCTTAAAATAGGACTTTGAAATACAACAAAGAGATGCTGCAGCCTTCAGTTGCATTACTTGCCTCCTCTAGTTCATTCAGCTAGATTTCAAAGCAGGCCTTCCAGTTCTAATTGGAAAACAAAGTTATATCGAAGTGAATATTTTTACTGATGCATGATAATTTGTATTAGCAGAGAAGACTCTGACATTTCTGAAAACAATCCACAGAAATAAAAATATATGGAACAGATAGAAGATCACATTATTAATGCTTTCATTTAGTTAGTTCTGAGTTTAGCATTTCAGAACACAAAACCAGGTTTGAAAAGCAATGCTGTAGAAGACTGTCTCTTTAATGGGATACAGGGAAGGAAATCTATAACTCTCTTGTTCATACATTTCTTTACCTCAGTGTTTTGTTCCTTCGTTTTTTGATTCTACTTGAAAGCGCCATACTTTTTTTTTGAGAAAGCAACTGCTCTGTAGACAGACCTCTGTACCTTGTCTCAAGTTGCACGCTCACAAAATAGAAATATAAAAAGCTCTACTTACTTTGGAAATCTTATCCATTATACAGAGCCATAACCATTCTGGTAGGGAGCAAAATCACCTCCGTTCAGTATTTTTAAAATTATTTTTTCTTCTGAAATACATAAATCTGTGATGCAACCAAAAGACTATTTATAGCTTTAGAGTATTAATACTGTGTATGTGTTTGGTCATCTTTACACGCTCATTCCACCTCAGCACACGGCTGCTGAGAACTCTGATGACATATGAGAGACGCAAAAAATGTGAGTCTTAGTTTCCTTCATTATGTAACGAAAAGCATCTCTGGCTGTTGATCACTTAGTTGTGTATTTCGTTTGGTTTTATTTGTGTCATGTTTTTTCACTTTTCATCCACCAGAGTTCGCTATTTCCACCAATAATTAACTAACGTTATCAGCGAGATTTGTTGTCAGACATAGAATGCTGCTGCTCTGCCTGTAGAACTTTATTTGAAATGGAGAAGACTGGAATTCCTCATCCAAAGAACACTAACAATTTGATCCCAACCGACAAAAATGGTATTTCATCCAAGGTCAGCTTAGAGAAAATCCAAGGAGCCATTGGATTGTTGAAATGTTGTCTAGGATGCAGGAAGTTTTACACCCATTCAAGGAGTTCACGTCCTTGATGTGAGTTACGGATGCCTCACTTCAGTCACAGCTCTGTGCTGCTGCAGGTTTCAGCTCCACTACTTATGACAGAATTTCATATCTCTTAAGCTTTTGCAGGTCTGTGAAGATTTCTGCTCTTGCCTCATTAGAAATAGTTCTGAATAGTGATATTTGTCTCCTTTGGAAACACCAGGAAGCATACAGCCAGTCCAGAGCCAGTCATTGTGCACCAACACAGCATTAGGTTGTTTTCTTCCAGAATCTAAAGCTTTTACTAAGTGCAAGTGCAAGGTCCTGCACTTGCTTCTAGGCAATACCCTGTATCAATACAGTCTGGGTGGAGGATGGATTGAGAGCAGCCCTGAGGAGAAGGACTCGGGGGTGCTGGTTGATGAGAAGCTCAACATGAGCTGGCAATGTGCGCTTGCAGACCAGAAAGCCAACCGTATCCTGGGCTGCATCCAAAGAAGCATGGCTGGAAGGTTGAGGGAGGTGATTCTGCCCCTCTACTCCACGCTTCTAAGACCCCACCTCGAGTACTGCGTCCAGCTCTGGAGTTGCCAGCACAGGAAAGACATGGAGCTGCTGGAGCAAGTTCAGAGGATGACCACAAAAATAATCAGAGGGATGGAACACCTCTCCTATGAGGAAAGGCTGAGAAAGTTGGGGTGGTTCTGCCTGAGAAGAGAAGGCTCCAGGGAGAATTTACTGCAGCCTTTCAGTTCTTAAAGGAGGCCTATAAGAAAGACGGGGATAAATTCCTTAGCAGGGCCTGTTGCGATGGGACAAAGGGTAATGTTTTAAACTAAAGGAGGGTAGATTTAGGCTAGATATAAGGAAGACATTTTTTACAATGAGGATGGTGAAATACTGGAACAGGTTGCCCAGAGAGGTGGTAGATGCCACATCCCTGGAAACATTCAAGGTCAGGTGTGAAGAAGCTTTGAGTAACCTGATCTAGTTGAAGACATCCCTGCTCACTGCAGGGAGGTTGGACTAGATGACCTTTAAAAGTCTCTTCCAACTCAAACTATTCTATGATTCTTTGAAAAAAGGTTTTAGCTGTTAGGACTGTAGAGATATCGTCACAAACCATGGTGATAGATGCAATGGCAGATCTCTGCTACTTTTAAACAATTGAATTATGAAGTATGACCTGTCCCATTCATCTTAGTGGCTGCTAAATTGGATGTCCCTGAAAACACTTGTGACATGTCACTTCTTTCAGTCTTCATCAAAGCACGTAGGAAAGGGTGGAACATTACCTATCGAACGCTTGCATAATCCACTGTGAATGAAAGCTCATTTAGGCTGGATGAGGCCCAATTAGGGAGTCAAAACCAGAGTATGGTAAATGTCTGAGATTCTCAAGGGAATGGAAAGGGGAAGCCACTGAGAAGAAGCTGGCATATGCAATGCCAAAGGGGCAGAGAGCCAAGCCCAGGGGCCTGAGGTATATATGCCACTGTGTCTGGAATAGTTATCGGCTTTACTTTTAACAGTTTCATTGGAAAAATAATTTAAAATGAATTTTCTGTCCTGAACTGAACCTTTGGCATATCTTACTGTTTAGTCATTCCTTGCTCTCCTAGGAAGTATTGCTACAGGTGAGAGAGATGTTTTTGCAAAGTAATTTGTTGATCTGTTTTGAAGGATCTTTATATGTGTTTGTACCATACCTCTGGGAAACCACATACACCTCTGATCATATCCTTCGATTTAGGCAGAACTCCCAGAGTAGTAGACTCAGGTGATCTTTCACCGTAGAAGGGCTCACATGGCCTGATCTGTGCCTGTCCCAAACACCGAAGACCCAACATATTCTATTGCATGTGACTGCATAGAAAAATAGTGGCGTCTGAAGGCACAGACCAAAAGAGATGACACAGAAGCAGTCATTCCTGTCACCTTTTGCTTTTCCTTCCAGGGAATTGTCAAAACACTCAGTACAAGAAAACAACTGTAAAATTTCAGACATTTACATCAGGGACTTTGAGGTAGATTTAGCATTTCCAATTCTAATACTGAGGCCTTCACAAAGAATTTCACCTCTGAAGCTTTTTCAATGCATTAGATTGAACGACACAAAATTCAATTACTTTAAATTATAGAAGAACAATGAACCAGAGCTCTGATACGCTTTTGACAAATGCAAGAAGAATATGTTTTTAAAATAAAATAAGTTTCACATTGTAAAGAATTCTTTTAAGTAGCAATTACTATTTATATTTCATATAATATATATGTATTAGGAAAATTAATATACAGATGGCCTGAACTGAAATTTTCAGGCTTACAAAGATTTAGCTTGTGTTTTACTCGAGGCACATGAACAGTCTCACTGTGCTTTGCTCTTTATGTACAGAAACCTTTGTAGATGTGGAGCCACAGCACAGGAGAAAAAAATACCAAAAGCATTTGGTAGCATTTCTTTTCATGACTTTGTGCTTGTGATGCTCTTGAATCAGTATCATTATTACTTTACTATGCTTTGTCATCGTGGTGACAAAAAGCATTTCAGTGCAGCTCTGTAGAAACTGTTGTGCCATGGACATGTCTTTCAGATATCAACTCTGTTCTGTAAAAAGGCAGAAATTGATTCTGCAGATAGGTTTTGCAATGACTGCAAAGCAGCTGGTGTCTCTGTAACTGTCACTTTTCAAGACCAAGCAAAAGTCTTTGATAAATTTTACAGCTCTGCTTAAACATCGCATGTGCCAATGACAGATGTGTTTAAGCTACTTCCACACTTTTATCTGTGTAGAACTTTCCTCCCAAGTAAGGCAAAACAAAATGGCTATTTCTGTTTGGAGGAAGGGAAGGGGAGGCATGACTGAGAACAGCAACACAACCACGCTTGAGGTTATCAGCTTTCAAAGAGAAGACAGAGACCCAGGTCAGGTCATGTGTACAGAGATGTCAGCCCTCAGAAAAGCAACAAGAATGTGTACTCCCTTTCCAGTGTCCTGTGGCATGGGGTCTATGACAAGCCCACACTTTCACAAAATCACAGCGTTCAGCTTCCTCACAGCTACTACTTCCAAACAAAGATTATACTAAAAAAAAATCGAAATAGGGTTATAATGGGCAGGGTTGTTAATGGAAGAGCACGAATAACAATGTATCTAAGGCAGTGTCTCTCTATGTGTACATACAGTACAATTTTTTTTTTTTTTTTTTTTTTTTAAATCTCAGTGGCTTTCTCTTTTTATGTTTGCCAAGAACTTGATGACATTTTATAGTTTACAATATGCAGGACTTGGTGAATACGGAATTTAAGGCTACATCAAAATGGTACTTTTTGGATAGGTCTAAGTCCATGCTTGTATCAAAATCTCTTTCCCATCCACCCTGTCCAGTTGCTAGTATTTCAGGACTTGGCTGCACCCTAGTCCTTAGGCCTAGAAACACACCAGTCAGAGCAAAGCCAGCTGGCTGTGCTGGGCACTGAAAGACAGTGCTGCCAAACTCGTGAGTCACAGCGGTGAGGCAGAGATTTCACCTTTTAAGGTCAATCTTGAGAAAACAAGAACTCCACAAACTACTTATCCCAGAAAGCAATATGTAAACAACTGATTACTATTGTCTGAAACTGTCCAAAAGCAGACTGCAAAATCAGAATAACCAAAAGTGATGAATCTCTGTCAGTCTTTTTAAGGTAATAATTTTTGATGTGTCAAAAATTATGAACTCACTGCAAATAATCACAGTCCAGTTGATGGCTGTCTGCTTATACAATATGATTGTTCATTACTGGCTTTAAGTTTAGTGTAGCTGTCATGGTTTTAGGCCGATTCAGCAACTAAAACTCACACAGTCTCTCCTTCTCCAGTAAAGTGGAGAGGAGAAAAATATAATAAAGGGACTGAGGGATGAGACAAGAACAGAGGGAGCACCCACCAACCACGGTACCGGGCAAAACAGACTGGGCTTTCTTAAAAGCAAAACGATTTATTAACAGTTACTTAAAAGGACAAAGGGAAACAAAACTGGTTACGTGAGAGGATAAAAAGAAACAAAGCCAGATCTTAAAACCGACACCTTCCCCCCCTCTCCGCCCCCTTTTTCTTTTCCTCCCAGCTCTACCTCCTCCCCCCAGCGGCACAGGGAGCAGGGACTGGGGGAGTGCAGGTCAGTTCATTCCGTGCTGCTGCTGCTGCTTCTTTCTTAAAGGAGGAGGAGTCCTTACACCCTTTTCCCCTGCTCCAGTGGATCCCCTACTCACAAAGAAAAATCCACAAACTTCTCAGCATGAGCCCAGCCCACAGGATGCAATCCTTCCCCATGGGTTGCCCCAGTGCGGGCTTTACCACAGTCTCGGATTCTTAGGGAGTTGTAGCCATTTGCTCCGGCGTGGGTTGTCACGCAGACTCCAGATGCCTCTCTACCTTGTTGTGTGTCCCAACACGACCGTCCTCAGACTCAGGCATCTCCTCTCCACGGGCTGCGAGTGGGTCTCTGCTCCACCGAGGCCGTCCTGGTTGCAGGGGGGCCGCCTGCCATCTCACCACCAGCCGCAGGGGAAACTCGGCTCCGGCACACCTCCTCCCGCTCCATCCTCACTGACCTGCTGTCGATGCGGCTGTTTCTCTCAGATCTCAGTCCTCTCCAGGTGAACTCAGCCCAGTGGGCACCCCGGGAGTGGGGTGCTCCCCAAGTTCCCCAGCCAGCTCCGCCGCCGCCATTCTCCATGGGCTGCGCTGGCCCAACACAGGTGGTTGCCCGGCCGGGAGCAGGGGCAGTGCCCTCCTCCCTTCTCTCCTAGCTCCCAGGCAGAGCATCTTTTCCAGTTCCTTTGTCCCGACTTAAATAGGGCAATTCGCAGAGGCACTGATTGGCTCAACGCCGAGGGGGATGGGAGTCTGATCTGGTGGCCAGAACCAAGTCTAACCCGGTTCCAAAACCAGGGATGTCACAGGGAGCAAAGCCCCTCTCCTGCCACCAGAACACGCGCCCCCCCCCCCCCCCCCCCCCCCCATCAAACCATGACAGTAGCTTACTTAAGAACAAGCAGTAAATGCTGCAAATAATATGTAAACATTACTTCCCAGCAATATTTGGGCTGAAGAATAACCCCTCATTGCTTCCTCATTGCTTTTTTTTCCCAAACGGGCTAGAAATTCTATGAAAATTCACCCAAACCAATATTGCTTTTCAAATCTAGACATGTTCGGTCTATTTTTCTCCATTTTACACTGTTTCCACATGAAACACAATTGCTGCCAGTCATATCTCCTCTCTGACTGCTTCATTTTGACAGTTTGTATCGTCCTGCTTGTATAGATTTTCTCCAGCTATAATCAGATGAATTACTTCAGAAAGTCTTAAATATTCTTTACTAGTATCTCATGGTTTCTCTCAAGGAAAAAAAAATCAAAGTAAATTATGTTGTTATGTTGTCATTCTATAAAAGTAAGCAGAGAAATGCACAATTGAATTCTTCTTGAAGCCTAAACAAAGTCTTTTTGACTTATGATGACATCTACACTCTTTAATCAATATTTTCTCAGCAATCAACATAAAATGTAAGCTGGATAACTGCAGTGCCAGTATGCAAGAAGGAGAGAATGGCTGCCTGAAGAGGAAAACCAGACTTGTATTAAAATGCGTGTAAAGATGTAAATAATATGGCCTAAGTTCAAATTCCGTTAATCAGTTCATCACATGCTAAATATTAAACAAGAAAGTCTCAGTGGAATAAAAAAATTTGAAAAGCCAACTGAGTGGAGCAGCGCTGCTTAGGCTTGACTTCTCCAAACACTCTTTAACATGCTTTGGAACTCCTTGGGCTATAGCTTACATCCATCCGTCCATCTGTCCATCCATCCATCCATCCATCCATCCATCCATCCATCCATCCATCCATCCATCCTATAGCTGGCACACCTACAACTCTTAAACCATGAAGACTGAATATTATATTCTGCAATTGATCCCACATAAGATACACCTCCCTTTCTATGTGTGGGTGCACGCACGTGCGCGTGCACACACATCCTGTTCTTGAGTAAACGTAACACGTTCTCCAGTCTCTTTTCACTGCATGACCCTACAAATATGATCATCAGACAACTGGGAAAAATATCTATCAACTGGCGTTGCAGAGTTAGCCTTGGTGTTTGCAGCAGCAGAAACATTTTGAGCACCGTTTGCATGTCACTTTTGTAGTTTGTGAAGAATTTCTAGGAGTGCACTAGGTTTCAACTTTTATACATTTTTAATAGTAAAATGGCCATCTAGTACAATGGGAAATAAAGGATACTTTAAGAGTCACTGGAAGATTTCTTGATTGTTTTTTTCATTGAGTCATCTGTTTTATGCTTTAATTTTTACTGTTTCTCATCCCATTTGTAATGCACCATATATCTAAGCAAAGTGGAAAGTTGATACGCCTGTCTTACAAGAAGCCTGCGACACAGGATAAAACTCATTTTCACGGCTCTCTGAATCTGAATATAGCTAATGATCCACACAGCTAATAGATTAGACCCTCTTTTGGGACCTCCATGCTCCCATGCAGAAAAAAAATCATTAGGCAGATAATTACGACAGCTTCGCAACCCCTGGAAACTTCATCACAAACCCCAGTGGTGTATTACGGAGGCTTAACTATCTCATCAGTGGGATAAAATCCCATAGTATTATACTGATATTTATATTCTGTTGTAAGATAATGAAGATCAAGTTCTGTGCAGAAAAACAAAGCATTAGGCTTTTTATGCAATTTCTTGTAGGTGGTAATATTTACCTTCAGATCCTCCACAAGGCAAAACTTCTTTCAAATTTTTTAGTATGTTTCAATTGGACAGACCATTAAAAGCTGTTTCTTTCAGATTGTCAAGTAGTTTAGATTTCAGAATAGATTGACTGTAGAAGGGCAGAGACTGTTCAGAAGAAAACAGCAAACAGAAAAACAAATCAAATTAGATTTGGGTCATGCACAAGTCTAGAAATAAAAAAAAGGCTTCTGAAAGCTGATTATGCACTGAATCATCATTCACTAGTTCACATTTTTTGTGTTTTCAGAAAGAACATTGACTTATGAGGGCACAGACAATAAAGATGTAACAATTTATACAAATATTAAACGCATCTTTTATATAGTCACGTGAAATTTTCACATGGAAAAAAGGTCAGAGTATCAGAACTTTTAGAGGACTTTTTCCCATGATAACAAGGTTTCCCAAGAGAACACGTGTGGACAAGCTTCTTCTAGGCCAAAGTTTATCAAACTTAACTTTTTCTTTTAGAAAACTGGTCAAATTTGCTGGAGGCAGAAGAAGACTTCACTCCATATAAGCTAGTTTAGGCCTGGATCACACTGAAATCTCTCTCTATGCCTCCTTTGGATCTTGTCAGCTTTGTATACATGATGAAATAAGCTCTGGAACATATAGAAAAGTTAATTTGATAATTCATACCTAAATTGAAGCCTTGCTTAGAGTATTAAAGGCATTCCTCACTATAATAGTAACATTTCTAAATGCAAAACACTTCAGGGGTTTAGAGTTGAAGCATCTTTTCTTTCTAATCTTCAGAAATTTCCCCCAATCACCACACATTGTTACATATCAAATCATTCATTTTAAGAGTCATGATGAGTGTCTAAAAATTAAAGCTAATCAGACTGCAAACACCGATTTGAAATATATAAAGTCTGCACTGGTCCGCTGTGGTTCACTTTAGAATTTCTTTTACAAGTAACAAGTTACAAGTGACATAGACTTTTTCTTGCTTCAGAGCACATGTCCTTAGTATTGCCATTCTCCCAGGACATAATGGATATTTCAGAGAAATGGAGAACTGAATCTATCAAAAGATTGATCATGAAGTTTCAACCAATTCTGAGGATTATTGTTATCTTCAAACCCATAGCTGCCTAGTGTAGAAAGGCGTCATTCTCACTTCTTGATCTCCAATCAGATTGCCTTAAGTAGCATTTAGGCTAGAGTCTGTCATCTTAAAATATCCTTCTCCATCTCTTTCTTATGTGAAGTAGATACCTTTTCTCTCTGCAGAAGTTATTTTCATAAAAACACAGGTGATATGAAGCAGAAAATATGGTCTCTTCTTCCGAGGGAATGGTAATTTACAATAGGGGATTATTACAAAGCATTTACTACATGAACACATTTCTGCAGATAAAATGAGTTAAAGATGAAAGAAAATTATCCCTTAAAATTAGATAAAATTAGATTAATAACCACATTGCAGTGACCTTCATGTTTTCATTCCATTTTCATTCCATTATATAATTTTGTGTGTGCATGCATGTCGTAGACAACAAGTATCTAGAGTAACTGGAGTTCTCAACAACCCAAAGTGAATAAAGAGAAAGAAAAATGATGAATTATGGTGACTACTTGTTACAATTTAAGACCAAATTGATGATGTGGAAACTAAATAAAGTCAGATAAGAAACTATTTATTAAAAGATATATGCAGAGTTTTATAGTACTTAATATTGCAGATTGTCTCTGTATTTGGTTTTGGTTAGTTTGTTCTTGAATAGATGTGACAGGATAGTAGTCCTGCACAAATGTCTATAAACCATGGAATATCATACTTGGGTTTAAATTTTCCCTATGATTTTTGCAGACCAGTAAAATCTGCAACTCACAGGAGTCCTTTATTTCTTTGAGATTCAAACATGACAGCACACTACACTTTGAGGATCAAGCCTTCCAGTGGCCTTCTTCAGCTTATAGAATGACTGTCAAGTCTGGTGAACTCATTTGACTTTGAAATGTATTTCCTGTATAGCGTCTGGTGTTAATGATTCTCTCAGCTTTTGTAAGGGTAACGGAATGGTAATAGAATGGTAACAGATGGTAAGTAAGGAAAGGAAAAGATGATTTTTTCAGATTCTAGGGAAAGTGTGTTTTCTTGCATCGTATTTACTCCTTTTCTTTTATAAAAGATGCAGTCTATCCTCAGTCTATGCTGGCACTGGTATCAAGAGTTGTTGCCTTGTGAAAAAGGGCAGTTTGTAACACTAAATTAATAAGTGAACTAAATGCTTGTGAAAACACCAGTTGACAGTCTTAGGACTGAAAAGATTATTCCTCTGTATGCAATTCTACTAAGATTCAAGTACCAGCAGCATTTCCTGCAAATGTCTTACAGTGAAGTAATTAATCCATTGAAGAGGTCACAACTCCAGGAGTCAAACCTGGTTACTAAGATCCGAATTTGAACACACTGGTCCCAAATAACTGAGGAACTAGGCCACTGAAATTGATAAAGTTAGACAACTGAAATGGAAAGAAAGGTACTTAGAAGTGCCCTAACTATTGCAAACTTGCCATGTGAAAGATCAATGTAATTGTACTGAAGTGGATTAAGCTAAGATGTTTCTCACTAGCTGGGGAACTGGTCAATGAATAGTCAATGAATAAATAACAACTAGATTTACAAGGACAGCATTTTTTATTTGAAGAGCAATTAGAACAATAATCAAACTCAAAATGTGAATTAGCTACATATTTATTGATCAACTTACCTGAAATCAATATCGGCAATAAGCATTATTAGTTGTGCTACAAGAACATAACAAAGATTTCTTATCAAAAAACACAGTTCTGCTTAAGTTATGTGCTGAGGCTTCTCAAAACACAAGGCAATGTGTCTATGAATAATATGACCATTACAAATTTTGTAAAAAATTTAAGTATCAAATTTTTATTTTCCCTGGTCAGATTTAGAATCTTCTGGTCTCCTAGTGAATATTTATTGATTTGAACAATTTGCAATTATTTTGGTCTAAAATAATATAACATTTCTTTCAGATACACAAAATTAATGTTTTAATACTCCCTTTCTCCTAACTGCCGATTACCTAAAAAGCCCCTTGGTAGTCAAGCAAATAGTTTACCTTCATAGTTTGAGGCAAGACTCTTGGAAGACAAGGAGTTGTGGGTTAATTTGGCTTTTTCTTTTCATTCATGGCACTAGATGTTCTGCCAAATCTATCATCTCTGTTACAGCCATCCATGGAAACAACCCGCTGTTCTAGTTTCCTGTTCAGAGCTTTGATATCTTACATTTACTTCAGGCCTCATAAATAGCAAACTCATCTTGGACTTTCGGGGATAAGGTGTCTCAAGTAGTATGCCAAAGTTCAATTTGGGTTCCCTCTGTTGTTTGGTTGTGTTGTTGTGTTTTGTTTTTTTTTTTCCCCCTGGACAGTATGCTTACAAAAATTGAACCCTAGAATACTCACTCAGGCACAAATGCACTTGGCATCTATTTAAAATTTTAATAAAATATGTAGGGATCTTTCCTTTCCTTTCTGAGCCCCTTAAGACCAGTGAGTAACGAGCTGACATTAGCTGGTATCTAGCGAACAGAGTTTTTGAAAGAAATTATGAAGAGCTTATTGAAAATATTAGTAAAATGCTGTGCAACTGACAGCTGTTAACAGTCTAATGTAGAAAGAAGACTAGGCAGTATATTATGTCTTCTGTATGGAAACAGATAATGTCATATGTGTTGTTAAAATTCAGAAGATATTTAGGTTTCTAGTGCAGCTTAAGCAAATTCCTTACTATAATTAAAAAGATAGAAGAAAATTTTCCAGAGACAGATAGTAACATACACAGACTCTTTTGATGATAATTCAGCTTTAAAACATTCTCTTTAAGAATTGTGCAAGTAATAAAGAAGATCCTCAGAAACTTTATTTCTATGGGATGTAATGACACTTGGACTTCCTTGGTCTGGCTTTGGCAACACGCACTCTGTGATAGTCCCCAAGGCTGAATCTTGGGGATTAGCTCATGTTGAAACCTACACAAGAGACTGAGGATGAGGTACTGATTATGAGGTTATGTGTATGAGAAAAAATTGCAAAAACATTGATTGCAATGGAAATTGTACCTGTTCTGATGTAGACAGAGACATATTCTTCTTTCAGTTTCTGCAGCCCTTTAGGCACAGACCTTTGATTTTGTTTCTACACATTCTTTTTTTCTTCTCCCCCTCCCCCAGCAAGCACATAATACCATATGGTTTCAAGGCTGCTATATCAGTATTTTGCAAAGATAGTACAAAGGAAACGTCATGAAAATAGTTTTGTCATTCTCTAAATGGAATGCTTAAATCCTGTTTCTATTGAAAAGGTGGCAACTCCTCTTCTTACACTGTTTTTACTGTTTAAACTTCAAATTCTAGAGACATGACACTTCCTTGTGCATAGAAATAGTTTCATTTATCTGAATTTGAGATTTCTGTTTTCCACTACCTTAACTGGCTTAAGATAACACATTCATGAGCTTAAGAATTTTTTGTTTTGCTTTGAAATGCATTGAGTTATTGAAAGTCAGTGTTAAGTCCTACAAAATGAAGTACGCTTACCCTACAATGAAAACTCTTGGACTATTGATAACGTATTGAAGGACAGCTGACTTCTAATTCTGGAATTCTGTCTTTGAATTTGTGGATAGAGAACTTCTTCATGATGATTTTGAAGATGCTACCATTGTCCAAACTCTCTAAAAGAAGGATATGTAAAAGGCACTCTGACCGAGATGACAATTATTTTTTGCTTGTGGCTTTAATTTTTTCCCACCAATTTGCTTTTCTTTCATTTATAGCTCAATGATGACAGTTCATAAGTGTATTTATTGTGTTTCATTTTTAATTTGGATGTTATTGTAGCATGGCAAAGATATGTGCAATGCTAGAAATCTCAAGAGGCATACAATGATGAGAATTGGCCTACTGTTTATTGTGCTCTAGATTTGTACAATTTAGAAATTTATGGAATAAATTAACTAGTATTCAGTAACTTTAAACATTCCTTCCTTTTGTAGGACTGAATCTTTTGAAGCTAACTGAAGTGTAGTTTGTACATTAAGGAAGTTATTTTGAGGGAGAAAATTTCATTAAATTCCAAATCAGTAAGAATTCAGGGACAGCAGCTCTAGTTTAACAAATATATTTGTCTTTTCTGAGGATAATAGAGCAAAGTGACAAAGGGAGGCAGTTGACATTATTTTGTTTAGACTTCTAAAGCACATTTTACATGACATGACAGATAAAAGCCATTTTGAAAATAAAGTCTCTTGGGGTTATTGGAGGAATAACAAAGTGAATTGGAATGTAGCTAAAGGAAAGAAGCAAAGATCTATGATTTATGCAGTAAATCTGGGCTAAAAGGCAGTCATTTGTGCAGTCTGTTAGACCATATTTGTTAATGTTTTTTGTGCAGCTCCTGAATCTTTTTTTCTAGCAGTAAACTATAGAGTTTGTAAATTATATTAATTTGTTTTTAATCCCTGCAAACAGTATGTAATTATACCTCAGTAACCTAATTCTAGAGTCTAGTGAACTTGGGTAATCAAATTCAGCATATGATAATTAGGTGTTGAGTGTCAATTTATTTGATCTCCTTTACACAAACTTATTTTAATGCACTTCTACAAAAAAACCCATAATATTGTACCTTTTTGCTTCTCGTCTTTACTTGTTGATGTAAAAAAAATTAAAATGATATTAATAATTGTGTAATAGAAGTTGTTAAATCCTTGCCCGCTCTTAGTCACTGGTTAAATTCGAACTGTTGAGTTAAGCTGTACTGTTGAGTTTGCTTGTCTTTATATCAGTATTGAGACAGCGACAAATTTGTGCTTCACAGCTCTAGCAAATGTGTACCTTTCTATAAAAGAGAGGGAAGCTGGAACAGAAGCTGCATAAAAGTCTCTTTTCTGTAATAAAATCGTATTTGTTTAGAGCTCTTACATTGATTTTTAACTATCCGCACATTCTACTTATGCATATTCCTAATTTTGATGTTTTGACAAATTGGTTCTAAGTTATCTTCCTTTAAAGGAAGACTGTGACTGACTCTTTAATTGACTAATTTGAGTACACAGCATTTAAGCCCCAAACCAATACTTTATGGGAATAGAGTGTAGAAGAACGAAAAGGAGATTATATTGGAAGTAACAGTTACAAAGGGAGTCAAAGGTTCAAGCCGGCTGCTTTCTTCCCCATACACAGAATCATAGAATATTTTGAGTTGGAAAAGACCATAATGATCATCAAGTCCATCTCCTGTTTTATTACATCCTGTAATAAATGTGGACTTTCAAATATCTTTTGCAGCTATGATTAGCAAATACAGGGAAGTATTTGGGAAACATTTGTTATTTAAAGAAAAAAAATTGTATATTAAATGACTGTGAAAGTTAGATTTACAGTTTTTACTGAGAACCAAGTGCTTATGATGGATAGTCCAAGGACACTGAGTAAACATCATAAAGCACTTTAACTCAACATCTTTTTTTTTCCTTTTTCATTACTAAGTCTGGATGACTTGGCGCAATACATTTCTACAACAGGAACTTCAGATTTTGGATCTATTAACAGCAAGTAAATTATTTATTAACTTACGGTATATCAAGAGTAATTTGGCAGCAGCTGGCATCAGTGAACCATAGATGAACATAACACCACTGTTGTGTCCAATACCTTCTGAGTAGTCTATTTCAGACTAGAATTTTTTAACAGACACTCTTATTTTTTACTAAGGACATAAAAGACACTCAAGTTGCTTTGCTCACTTCCTATTGCTTTGTCTATAGACATAACACCATGTTTTGTATTGACTGAGAGGCTGAAAACGTTGCCAGTTGTTTCTGAAAGCAACATCACATACAGCTGCTTACCAGAAGAAGAGTTTTTCACTGTATGTGAAAATCAGCAACAAAACCTGGAGAAATTCTGGAACAATTTTGTGATCTTTTTACAATGGGAGAAAAAGTGGCAATGATAACAAGACACGGTTTAGACAGCAACTGCCCATTTCTTCAGAGTGATCTCATCAGGGAGACAGTCTTGTTGAAGAGGAGTGGCTCACTTCCCAAAGAGCTTGTGCTAGGCAAAATTTATAAGGTAAACAATTGTCATTGTGCTAAAAAAAAGATTTTCTAATTCTCCCATTGCTTAAACTTTGCACTTTTAGTCCATATCATGCAACTGTGAACTCAAATAGCATGTTGCCTTCTCTAGTTGCTGCTGCTTCTCCTCTGTAGAGCAACTGAAAGCACTGATGGCCTTTGAGGTTTTTGCTGCTTTCTGAAGTACCTTGAACTTTCTAAGCTACCTGACATTTCAGTATCACCCATACTCTTCCCTCCTGAAATTTTATATTGTCATACTAGATCAAGAGCTTAGAAAAAAACAACAAACCCTAGGCATTTTCCTTTTCAGATGTGTTCCAATGAAAAATAAAGGCTTCAGTAGAAGGGGATTTACCCCCAAATAGGAGCTTTTGAAAATTCCGCTGTAAATTTCAAAATAGGCTCTACTTCTACTTAGGATCCTGAATTGAGCCAAGTGAGAGGAACAGATGAGGATATCAACAAGGAGGTAGTTCTCTTTAGGTGAACTAAAAGTTTTAGAATATTGAGTTACAAATTCTCAATAATGTGTTTTCAGCTGCTTAAAATATTTGTACACTTACATTTTTCCCATGAGAACATTAAAAATACTAATCCCCTATGAATACCAAATTCTGAGTGAGAAGTGATTCTCTTGAACTACTATTGAATTTAGAAGGGAATGCTACATATCACTGAAATTGTTCACATAGAGTTTTCCCAATTAAAATTACAGTTGTAATTAAACCATATTTTTTCAGAGGAAGATGTCTGTTATAGTTAAATATAATTTGGAAATGCCAAAATTATTTTCATTCAAATTAACATTTAAAAAACTAATGTAACAATTTTAATTTAGTATAAAATTTTATCTTAAAAAAACCCAAAACAAATGCCCAAAACCCTCCAACTACCAAAATTAAAGTGATATGGCACACTGAACTTCTCATTAAAATTGAACAAAAAAATTCACAAAAAATTATTAATAGATTTTTTAACCATCTGAACAATTATTGTATCATGAAGCTGCCAAAATACCAAACAAAACATGACTGAAACTTTTTCTGAGTTCTATGAATGAATAAAATTCACATCTATGTTCTATTGTTTCAGCCTGATATAAGAAGATCAATAAAAAGGAAACAAGACTATGCAATATTTCTTAAAAAATAAATAAAACCAGTAATCTGTGATTAATTTTTTCACTATGACTGATAAACTTATGCCACCATTATGTCAGTGTTGACCGATGTATATTCTATTACTTCAATATGTTTGCCTTATGTCATGGAAACATACCTGATTTCTCTGCTCACCTGTAGTTAGAGGAATTTTATTTCTTCCAAACTAAAATAACTACTGTTGAAAAGGTAATGGAGCCAGCTCACTGAGTAATTTTTGTGTATGTTAAGTTACAAAGGCATTAAACTTTTCAAACAAATAATAGAACGGTTATTTAAAATAGTGATTAATTTATTACATTTCTTATTAGTGATACTTTAAAAGGTAAAACAAACAAACAATCCCCCAAATCTTAAAAAAAAAAGGGGAAAAACAGCCCTACCAATATTGGTATACAATCAAGGAGGGATACTCAAATGGTATAGGGTACATTAATAAAAAGGGTAAACCCTGAGAGCTTGTGAGAACAGAAGACAGGTTAGGTTAATTAACCACACAGTGATGGCCACTCCTAGCAGGTAGCGGACATCAATTATATGCTGTGATTTAGCATATAATACACATTTTCTTCTTCATCTACAATGAGAGATAGCAGGTAGGTAGTCATCAGAGACAAGCAGAACCGATTCCAGAAGTACTTATTAACATTCAATGCTCATTAAGAAATCCAGTGATTTTTATAGCATTTGTGTCATTTCATACCACTCCCATTCATGCACTGGCCATACATGGTTTCTGTCACCCATCCCAACACATCAAAATCTTGGTATTTGTGAGATAAGCCGAGTGATCTTTCCAGGTCACAAAAGCCTTTTGATCATTTTCAGAGCAGGACGATTACACCAAAAAAGAGTAATGCTAAAGGGTAAACGGTGACCACCAGTGAATCTGAGTTCAATTACACCCTAAGTATAGCTACAACTTTAGGTTAATATGCTGGAGAAATAACATGGAACTAAAGGCAGCAAGGTAATTCATATGTAGAAATCTGGTTATTTTTAGAGTCCTCTCTCCCCCTTTCTGGAGCATCCTCTTCTTATGCTTCTTATCCTTTATTGTTCTTCCATGTGGGTGGTGATGAAGCTGAAACACGGAGTCCACAGTCGATCAAGAGAGATTTCAGGACCCTGGCACAGCTGGTAAGAGGATCTGGGGCACAGGTAATCTTTTCTTCCATCCTTCCAGTTGAAAGCAGTGATATTGGAAGAAGCAAATGCATCCAGCCGATTAATATGTGGCTCCGTGGCTGGTGTCATTGCCACAATTTTGGCTTTTTTGATAATGGGATCGGCCACATGGCACCAGGCCTACTGACACCAGATGGGATTTGCCTTTCTCAGAGGGGAACCAGGGTCTTAGCGCAACAGCTAGAAGGGCTCATTGACAGGGCTTTAAACTAGATTAGAAGGGGGAGGGGAGTAATATCAAGATTGATAAAGATATGCTGGAAGCACCTGAAGAACAGCAGAAAGGAATTCCAGCTGCTCCAGCCAGGAAGTCAGATTCATCTGGGGCCCAACTTAAATGCCTCTATGCTAATGCACGCAGCATGGGGAATAAGCAAGAGGAGTTAGAAGTGTGTGCGCGCCTGTTGGAGTATGATCTTATTGGCATCATGGAGATGTGGTGGGATGAATCCTATGGCTGGGGTGTCAGAATAGAAGGGTACAGGCTCTTTAGGAAGGATAGGCAGGGGAGAAGAGGAGGAGGGGTTGCCCTCTATGTCAAAGACGCTGGAGTGCATGGAACTGCACCTGGGGACAGATGAGGAGCCAACTGAGAGCTTATGGGTCAGGATTAAAGGGAGAGCAGGGACAGGGGACATAGTAGTAGGGATCTTCTGCAGGCCACCTGACCAGGAGGACCGAGTGGATGAGGCCCTCTACAGAGAGACAGGAGCAGCCTCACGTTCATGAGCTCTGGTCCTCATGGGGGACTTCAACCACCCTGATATCTATTGGAAGGACAACACAGCAGGGCATAGGCAATCCAAGAGGTGCCTGGAATGCATGAATGATAACTTCCTGCTCCAAGTGGTAGAGGAAACAATGAGGAGAAGTGCTTTGCTGGACCTTGTTCTCACCAACAAAGAAGCGCTGGTGGGGAACGTGACGCTCAAAGACAGCCTTGGCTGCAGTGATCATGAAATGGTGGAATTCAAGATTCTTATGGAAGCAAGGAGGATGCACAGCAAACTCACTACCCTGGATTTCAGGAGAGCAGACTTCGGCCTCTTCAGGGATCTCCTCACTAGACTACAATGGGATGAAGCCCTGGAGGGAAGAATGGCCCAAGACAGCTGGTTAATATTCAAGGATCACCTCCTCCAAGCTCAGGAGCCGTGCATCCCAACAAGTAGGATGTTCCAGGTAGGAACACCAGGAGGCCTGCATGGATGAACAAGGAGATCCTGGACCAACTCGGACACAAAAAGAAGGCCTATAGGGGGTGGAAGCAAGCACAGGTAGCCTGAGAAGAATACAGAGCAATTGTCCGAGCAACCAGAGATCAGGTTAGGAAAGCTAAAGCCCTGATAGAGTTAAATCTGGCCAGGGACATCAAGGGCAACAAGAAGAACTTCTATAGATATGTTAGTGATAAAAAGAAATCTAGGGAAAAGGTAGGCCCTCTCCGGAAGGAAACGGGGGACCTGGCTACCCGGGATATGGAGAAGGCTGAAGTTCTCAATGACTTCTTTGCCTCAGTCTTCACTGGCAAGAGCTCCAGCTGCACAGTCCAAGTCATAGAAAGCAAAGGCAGGGACTGGAAGAATTAAGAATTGCCCACTGTAGGAGATCAGGTCCGAGACCATCTAAAGAACCTGAAGGTGGACAAGTCCGTGGGACCTGATGAGATGCATCTGTGGGTCCTGAAGGAACTGGCACATGAAGTTGCTAAGCAGTTATCCATCATATTTCAGAAGTTGTAGCAATCTGGTGAAGTTCCCAATGACTGGAAAAGGGGAAACATAGCCCCCATCTTTAAAAAGGGGAAAAAAGAAGACCAGGGAACTACAGGCCAGTCAGTCTCACCTCTGTGCCCGGCAAGATCATGGAGCAGATCTTCCTGGTGACTATGCTAAGGCACATAGAAAACAAGGAGGTAATTGGTGACAGCCAACATGGCTTCACTAAGGGCAAATCCTGCCTGACTAATTTGGTGGTCTTCTATGATGAGGTTACAGCATTGGTGGATAGGGGAAGAGCAACTGACATTGTCTACCTGGACTTATCCAAAGCATTTGATACTGTCTCACATGACATCCTTGTCTCTAAACTGGAGAGAAATGAATTTGACAGATGGACCACACGACGGATGAGGAATTGGCTGGATGGTTGCACTCAAAGAGTTGTGGTCAACGGTTCAATGTCCAAGCGGAGGCCAGTGACGAGTGGTGTTCCTCAGGGGTCAGTACTGGGGCCAGTGCTATTTAACATCTTTGTTGGAGACATGGACAGTGGGATCGAGTGCACCCTCAGCAAGTTTGCAGATGACACCAAGTTGTGTGGTGTTGTGGACATGCTGGAGGGAAGGGATGCCATCCAGAGGGACCTTGACAGGCTGGAGAGGTGGACTTGTGAGAACCTCATGAAGTTCAACAAGGCCAAGTGCAAGGTCCTGCACGTGGGTCAGGGCAATCCCACGCACAAGTACAGGCTGGGCAGAGAATGGATTGAGAGCAGCCCTGAGGAAAAGGACTTGAGAGTGCTGGTGGATGAGAAGCTCAACATGAGCCAGCAATGCGCACTGGCAGCCCACAAAGTCAACTGTATCCTGGGCTGTATCAAAAGAAGCATGGCCAGCAGGTTGAGGGAAGTGATTCTGCCCCTCTACTCTGCTCTCGTGAGACCCCACCTGGAATACTGTGTTCAGCTCTGGAGTCCCTAACACAAGATGGACATGGTGCTGCTGGAGCGGGTCCAGAGGAGGGCCACGAAGATGCTCTGAGGACAGGAGCACCTCTCCTATGAAGACAGACTGAGAGAGCTGGGGCTGTTCAGCCTGGAGAAGAGAAGGCTCTTATTGCAACCTTCCAGTACTTAAAGGGGGTCTACAAGAAATCTGGAGAGGGACTTTTTACAAGGGCGTGTAGTGATAGGACAAAGGGAAATGGCTTTAAATTGAAAGAGGGCAGATTTCGATTAGATATAAGGAAGAAATTTTTCACTCAGAGGATGGTGAGGCATTGGAACAGGTTGCCCAGAGAAGTTGTAGGAGCGCCATCCCTGGAAATGTTCAAGGCCAGGTTAGATGAGGCTTTGGGCAACCTGGTGTAGTGGAGGGCTTCCTTGCCCATGGCAGGGGGGTTGGAACTAGATGATCTTTGAGGTCCCTTCCAACACTAAACATTCTATGATTCTATGATTCTATGAAAGTTATTTAAATGTTTGCATAAAACATTACTGTTCAAAGATTTTTCCTATCTGACTAGATATACTACGTTTAACCTCCTGCCAATATATTTTTCTAGTGTTGATTTTGAAGGCATGGGTTTTGACTATACATAGCCCACCTTATTGTGAAAAATCCAATGAGCAAGAAATCTAGATGATCTTTGAGGTCCTTCCAATTCAAACCATTCTGATTCTATGGCCCTAGAGAGTACATGACTACTAAGAAGCTGGATATCAGACGAAAATGCACAGCTTCAGGTTGGCAAATTTGTATTTCTAGCTCTACTTGCATGAAAAATCTGTGTTGATTTTAGAGGTGTGGAGGTTTTTTTGTTGGTACTTTCCTATCTTTTGTTGAAGCAAATGATGGGTCTTAAAAGCCCACTGCCAATTTTTAAATCATACTTTTGGTTTGATTTGGGTTTTTTATTTTATTTTATTCCCCACCCCTTGTACCCTACTATTATTTTAAACAGTGTCTCAGATTGTGGTAATACAAAGAGATGAGAAGTGGGAAAAATCCATCTTTGTACTTAAAGAAATATATACTTAGGTAGGCATCATATAAAGTTATTTTCAACCCTTTACACTTATCTGATCTGATTTATTTGCCTTCCACATACAATAGAAGACTCAAAAGATAGAATAACACTTGTAAACAGACATATTGATATTGACATATTGAACGAAAATCCCAGTGTCTGATGTCCCTTAAATTCATGTCTGTATACATGTATACGCATCCTTATCCAAACACACATATCAGATTTGTTTTATCACTGGCTGAAGATATGTTTTTTATATTCAAAAACCAAAAACCAAACCACAAACCAACAAAAAGAACCAGAAAAAAACTTCTGGGCAGGGATATACCAGGAATTTCTGAGTAAAGACGTGGGCAAAAGAATCCCCAGGCAGAAAACAGAATGAAAATGTCCAGGGTGGAGGACCTGAGCTTTGCAAGACAAGAACTGACTGCCGTGCAGAAATAGGGAACAGAGATGGAATGGATGAGACAGAAGAAAAATAACTCATGTTATATTGCATTAGGATAAATCAGAGGAAAAGAAGTTAAGGAAAATGATGTACCTGAACATATAAATGAAGCAAACCACTGAAATTTCAAAGAAGTGAGTCAGGCAATGGTAACAGTAATAAACTTCCATATTGGATAATTTACTTTGCAGCCAGACTGCCTTCAGAAACTGAGTCAGCTTTTGGTATCAGAACTACCTTGTGCACATAACTCGTTGGAGGAAGATCCTTTACAACACTCCTGAAAAAGAGAGAACAAAAGATCAACAGATCTTTTTTTTAATTAAAAATGCTGCTACTTAGGAAAGCTGAATTGTTACTTTGTTACTCAGTGATGGAGTACCTCCAGCTTTTGTAAACAGATATAGCTTTTTTTTCATATTAATACTGTCAGGGAAGTTTTCTGGCTGCTACATGGGCTAAATAGAAAGCACCTGTGCCTCATCAGGACAGGTGCTGTGAGTCACGCTGGTCAACCAGGAACCACGTGACTCATGGATGGTTAAAGGCGAGGCACTCTCAGAAGGGAGTGGGGCAGTTCTGTCCTGGAGATTGGAGAGGTAGGAGCTCCCAGAGAGCAGTGAGTTGAAGCTCTCTGTTGGAAGCCTTCGGAGTGTGATAAAGAGCCTTCTGATATACAAGGGGAATCACAACGGCCTTTTGGGTTGTGATTCCTGAAGACGAGATACCAACGGTCCGTGACATAATATGACATTCTAAACCAGAAATAGAAAGGTGGGAATCTTGATATTTAACCTAACTCAGCTAATATTCAGGTAATGTGTTGAGTATGTACTGCTAATCTCAGAATAGATTAAATTTTCAAATTCAGGTACAAAGTGTGGACATCTATCTTACACTATCTGATATGCAGATACAACACCTCTGAATCATCCACCACCTTTTTCTTGTCCAAACAGACCAGGGTTTTAACTTTGACATGTGGTTGAAACCTGTATCAGCACGATGTTGCATTGCAGAAGGCTGCTACACTTGTATCGTATTCTTTGTTGCTGTCTTTTACATGGCCGAGAGAGAGAATCCTCATCTGTCCAATAAGATTAGAGTGAATGGCTGATCTTGAATATGGAGATCCGAGGGGCAGATGATAATTTCAAAGATGTTTAAAAGGTAACAAACTGTTCCTTAGAAAGAGAATGCCAGCATTTAGCCTGATTAAAATATTAAAACTAGTGATATTTGAGGGATGAAGGAAGAGTGAAAGTCTTTCATTCCTCCAGCAGAGGAGTGGACACAAGGGTTATGTCCACTCCAGCAAGTACCTCAGTACCAGTGGACCTACCAAGTGAAATGAATGTCGCTAAGGATCCAGAGTCCACAATACCTGTTTTTCATGGGGCTTACTTTAGACTTATTTTAGTCTGGTCCAGCGGCTTGATTTCCATTGGGAAATATATTGAGATGTCAGATGGCATTCAATGTGATCCTAGAAAATATCTTTCAGAATAGCTTCATCCGAAAGAAATCTAGCTCTTGCACTCCCAAAGCTGCTCCACTCTGAAAACCAAAGCAGTTTGAAAAGCACAGCTCTCAAAACAACCTAAGCACAGCTAGCTATTCAAGCTAGAATGTTAATGTAGATGCACTCAGCAGAAGTGAGAGACTCAAACTGGCACTGCAGTACCACTTTGAGGAAAAACACAGGATTTTACTTTCTAGCACATGCTTACACACTTATTATCTTCCTATAGCTGAGAATGAAGAGAACTCTGCTACCTCTTAAAGACCCGGAAAGTATAAGGATAATGATTTTCAAGAAAATTTTCTCTTATCATCTTCGTTCATAGACTCCAAGTAGGGCATTTAGCTTGAGCCAGATTGAGGGATGTATTGATTTGACAACCACTATTTATGATAACAAACATTGTTTTCTCTTTCAAGGAGCTGACATCTGCTTTTCTCTGATGGAAATGAAATTACAGAGAAGAGAGAAAAAGGAAGTCACTCATGACTCATTGCATTTTCATGACAACGAATGTTTTTACAGACATCAGATGACAGTTGCTCACCACATACATTTTAATACATTTAAATTATCATGTCCCACTCCTAAAATCTGTGTGTTTATTGTGTTATCCTCTGAAAGACACCAGGGGCCACATCTATAAATAGCTGCCTGGTTTTGTATACAAAGTGTGTGTCCTATAGCAGAATATGCAAACCCTAAACCAAAACTCTGGAAATCTATGTTTGCTCCCTATAAATGTAAATAATAAGCCCTTTTCTGCAGTTTAATTTGCTTTTTTTATTGTAAGCATTCTAACAATTGTCAGGATGTCCGTACTATATTAACTCAACATAAAGGTTGTAGTTTATGACATGAACTGCTCTTTAAAATATTTATATTTTAAGTATATTTATATTTAATTGTCAAGTCGACATATCTGAATCAGCATAATAGTCCGGGAGGATATGACTGCTCTTCTCACCTAGTTTTAACTTTTTATTACAGAAGTTTTGAAATAAAGAAACTTTTATTGAAATATCTATATTGCTCAAACTTTATTTTTTGTCAATGACTTTCTGGAATTCAGTTTGCAGTCCAGTAACTTTATATGAAAGGGCTACAAGGATCAGATTTGATTTGGTTTTGTTGGTTCAAGAATGAAAGTAGTTTGAGGAACATGAAGTTGTGAGACAAGAAGAAGCTGTGCCTCAAATCTATTTTACTAAAACACATGCATGGTACTACCACACCATGAATTCTCTGTATACATGTATACGTATAGACATTTACATTTACACATTCAGACATATTATTTATATATGTGCAAGATGTAATTTATGTATAAATTTAAGAACTTTATAAATACATATGAAAACACAGAAATAATTGCTGAAACCTTTTCTTGTTTCTCATTTTCCGTACTTCGTGAATAATATGAATAGGAAACACATTGGTGTTTAATTACTTCAAGATGTTCAACTGCAATACTTTATACTTTTTTTTTTTAAATCTATTGTATATTTAATGCTCTTCTTTGGAGTTTAATACTTTCTAAGTGTTCAATACTTTCAAAATGTTGCTGCTTATGTTTTTAGTTCAATAATAAAGAAGTATTGTATGGAGAAGTACCATTCTGTATTTATTTCAGTTTTTCTGAATATATTTCCATTTCTGCTCTTCATAAATATCAACAAGTAGTATCAAAGGAAAGTTATGATATGAAACCAGGAAATATTTTATACTTCAATAAACATGTGAAAATTATCCTATGACCACCTGCGCCCTATTTTCCTTCTCTGTTAGACTAAAACAAGCAGAACACAGATAGCATGCCTGAAAGCAGTGTTTTTTCCCTGTGAAAGTGCAAGGAGATGAGATCAGGCTTTTTTCTTTAATGTTTTGAAATGAAATATCATTTGCATAGCTAAAAAATTTCTGCTTAAATACTGTTCTGAAAAACATTTGGTAGTGACATTGAGAAAGTTCTTCAACATTTTACCTCTGGGGATGATATTCTGACTCCACTGAAGTCAAATCTTATATTCACATTATCAAGGCTGAAGAGGAACTATTTTTCGAAAGTTTACTTCAGAAGAGAAATATACATTTCTTATATATATACTAAGGATTTATTTCTAACGCACTCCTGTGATAGTTAAAAGTACTAGATCATATTCTAGACCAAGTATGAATCTTATAGTAACTGAATGATTGCTCTTTATATTGCAAAAGAAAAAAAATAGTTGACCATATTGATCCAAATATAACTTTTCTACAGAAACATATCTCTATAAAAATACTCACAATCTATGTATAATGTTCAGAGGTAATGTAAAAAAAAAAAATAGCAACGGTGTATTGCTTCAAAACATACAATAACAATGTGGAATGGATAACCAGAAAAATCTTTCTTCTACACTCAGTTTGTTCTGCATTCTGCAATAACCTTACAGTTTAGCTGCCACTTTGTATGCCAATCGGTGTGTAAAGTTTGATGCAATTATTGTTCCTGTAAAGGAAAAATTCACCTGGGAACTTTTCACCCACGCTTCATTTTTTATGTCAGAATGCACTCCTTTTTGAACGAGAGGAGGAATTGTTATACAAGTAAAGAGATGAAAAGTCAAGGTAGATTTTTATTGCTAATAGTTCTAACTGGAGGAGTCACATGGTATTGAAGTACAAGAGTAGCCAACAAGACATATAGGTACATGCCATAAAAGTGGTTGAGATGAAATAATTATACCAATGATTACAGTCACACCTGGGGATTCCTACACAATACAATTATTGCAGAATATGAGTCAGACATTCAAGTACAACCAGAGAGTGAGGAATCACATAAAAAAAGAGAAATGCATAATTATGCACCAGTGATTTTAAAAAGCGATCAATAAATTATGTTTACTCTAAATAATTTTCTTATTTGGAATGTGCAGCTATATGCCAGGAAGGCTGAGAACAGCTGGTGTTTTTGGCAAGGAACTGTATAGCTAGAATGGTTTTAGTTCACCTATTTGTTTTCTATTTTTAAACTACATGTAAGTATGCCAGTAAAAAGTAAGAAACTATCAGATTAATCTAACTTTTCCTTATTTTATGGTAGTTTTACAAACATTCTGTCCACACAGATATTGTTTATATCTTAAAATAAGAAAGAAACACCTTAATGTTTCTTTGGTTGGCTTTTTGTGTCACTGAATTCTGAAAGCCTATGGCGTTTTATGAATTCTTTAAAAAGCATCAAATGAACCCAAAAAACAACAAAGAGAAAAAACTTCCTATTGAAAAATAGATTTACACTTCTAGTGTATCGTTATGGAGGTTATTGATGACTTTACATAATCATGTTTTTCATTTCTGAGCATTTACAGACCTTGAAAGAATTTGTCAGTGTTATGTCTAGAATTAATATGAATTTATGGTTTAAAATGAACTTATCATGTAAACAAACACATCCACAGTTTTTTTTTGATTTCCACCTCATGCTATAATTTTGACGCAATGGTAAGTCAGCTATCTGTATGAGGGGCTCTTATACTGTCTTCCAGTGAGAATGTTAACTTTTCCATACGGAAATGTTACAAAATGTCAAGGCTTCTAGTTTCATCTAAATTATAATAATTCCTCTTCAATCAAATCTCAAAATAAATTATGTTTTCTAGCCAGAGAGTTGTGTTAAGAATGTCATGAGACTTTCTTTTTACCTAAAACAGAAAAGGAAAAAACCTCCAAACCTAAAAACTCAACAAATCAAACAAACAAACAAACAAAAAACTCAAACAGACAAGAAAACCTCCAGACAAACCAAAAACACTTTTAGGTAATACGCAGCGCAAGACAGATCACTGCTTAGAGTACACGAAAGCTGGAGCAAGGGCCAGCTCAAACTAACTCTCCGTTTCTTGGGGATGAGTTGAGAAAGCAAGAGTCACAAGTCAGCTGGAGTGTGTGGAAGACAAAAACCCCTAGAGAAACTGGGGGAAGAGGAACTGTATCTTGGTGACCACAAGGAAGATGGAGAATTTCTTTTAATAGAGCTGGTAGAAAAGGAAACATGAACTATGAGCTGAGAAACTGCCTTCTGGTATTTGTCCCTGTTGGGTTCAAAGAAATAGTATGTTCTCTCTGTGTCTTCTGTCTAAATAAACAGATCTGTCCTAGTAAAATACCCAGATTAATATCTTCTAACAAAAGGCTATCTTTATGAGTTTGAATATGGGTGGATGAGCTACTTGAGGATATGGTTTAATGGGGATTAGGGATGGTTGGACTCGATGATCTCTAAGGTCTTTTCCAACCTAGAAATCTATGAATCTATGAATCTATGAATCTATGAATATTAGTTAAGTAGTCACACAGAAAGGGAAAATATGTTTTAGCATATAATCACCAAATAAATTAGGTTGGAGTGACCTCTGGAGGTTATCTGGTTCAACTTTCTTCTCACAGCAGAGACAATTTAGGTCAGGTTGTTACTCACTTGTGTTGTACTATTTCACAGTAAAAGCATTTTCCTAGTGTGTAACTGGAATTATACATGTTACAGATTGTGTTTGTTGCCTCTCATCCTGTCACTGTGCCCTTCCAAGACGAGCCTGAATTTATTTTCAACTTACATCTTTTATTAGGATATGTTTGAAGATAGCAACTGGATCTCTCCTTAGCCTCCTCTTTTTAGGACTGAACAAAGCCAGTTCTCTCAGCCTCTGCTTGCGCTTTGTGTGCTGCAGCCCCTTGACCATCTAGGTGCCTTTCTATTGGATCCACTCCAGTATGTCCATGTCTGTCTTCTTCTGCAGACCCACAAACTGGACGTAGTGCTCCAGATACAGTCTCACAAGAAGAGAATAATTGCTTCTAGCTTGGTGGTTATATTCTTGTTAACACAGCCCAGAATGCATCTGGAAAAGGCATCACCACAAGGACACACTGCTGGCTCATGTTTAACTTGTAGATCACCAGGATGCCCAATATCTTTATTGCAGAACTGCTCTATGCCCCAGCCTGTATGGTGGTATTGGGTTATTCCTTCCCAGGTGTAAGATTTTTAATTTCCTTTTGTTGAACTTCTTGAGATTCTCGTCAGTCCACTTCTCCAGCCTGTTGAGATTCCTCTGAATAGGAACTCTGCACTCCAAGGTATTGACCACTCTACCCTGCTTGTCATCAACTTCCACATGGACTTGGTAGTTTTGATCACAATTTTTCAGTCCAAGGCTCCAGATAGCTTTCTGTCAAGCTTTTTATCCATCTCTTACATGCATATCTCATCAATTTGCCTACAAGTATACTATGAGAGGACATGTTAAAAGTCTTGTGAAAATGAAGGTCAACAACATCCAGGGCTCTCCATTTGTATAGTGCCAATAATCTCACTGCAGAAGACAATCATGTTGATCAGGCACAATTTGCTGTTGGTGAATTTGTGCTGAATTTTCCCAGTCACCCTTGTCCTTCCTGAGCCTGGCCGCAGCTTCAGTAACTGAATACTGCACAAGACCAGAAACTAGTTCTAAATGGTTTCCTTTGAGCACTATGGTATCATCTTAGACCTGAGCTGCTTTTCTTTCTTTTTTCTTACTTTTTTTTCCACATTTTTTAAAAATATAAAATCTGAACATTATTGGGAGTGAAACGCTCACTATCTTGTTAGAGCTTTGTGTTATCAATAATGGCCATAATGTGAAAAAGTTCAGCTCAAACTTTTCTCTGGCCTCAAATGCTCTTAGCATTGTTATTTTAGGAATGATTCTTTTTTTTCTATGAAAGTCATTATTTCTGAGACCCATTTAGCATTTTCTATCTGCAACAAAAGGAAGATGTTCCAGAAAAACCCTACTAGCTTGCACTCTAAATGAATCAGCAAGGTAGGACATATTATGATGAACACGCATCGAGCTTGAAGGGTCCTGAAAAGTGCAACTCAGATTTTCCTTTTTGCTTCCAATTAAATTAACGGATTGAGGGAGTTTTCTGTCTGTCTGACTATAGTGCATATTTTATCTGACAATGTTGTTTTTTTGAGAAAACCACAGGGAAATCCCAGGTTGGAATTTTGATGACTTTTCTTTGTAATGGACTCTGGCTGCTACCCTACTGTATAATTAAGCAAGCTGTCAATATATATTGCAGCCACTAGAGTAGGATACTGTGTCAGTACTTTTCCCAGGTGAAAGGCACACTAGAAGCATTTTCACATGACTGAAAAAGGTGAAAAATGGCAAATAAAAAGTTATCTCAGTGCACCCCTGTCTTGCATGATTACTGACAATTAAAGCTTTTCATTTTTTTCTAAACCTACTTGAGGGTACCTACTTTTGGTACCCTCTCAGAGGCAGATCAATAAATGTGAAGAAAATTGTATTAATTGCTAGATAAAATTCATTCTGAAAAGCATGAATGGCCAGACAATTATAATGGGAAGGGAAAAACTTTTTGTGTAAAGTTTTATCAAAGACTTTGAATTTAGATATTTTTTTTTAACTTCAGAGAAAAGTTAGGAGAAGGCCAGATAAGCTGAAACATGACATTAAGAATGACACTACGTATTTTATAGCTCTTAGCTCAATGACATGAGTTTTTATATGGAATTGACCACCTTAGTAACAATAAAAAAGAACAACATGACTGACTAAATAAACAAACAAAAACAAACAAAAACAAACAAAAACAAACAAAAACAAACAAAAAAGGAACAAAATAGTATAGACAAAATAAGCAAGATGAAAGTGAGTTACTGATCCCTCATAAAAAAATATTGTAGTAAGTGAAGACTGTGCAAGCAAAATAAATCAACATCTGTAGATGTTCTGAAAAAGACAAAGCACAAACGAGGTAGCAAGAAAAGTCCAAGAACCACAGCAGGCTGAACTGATGAGACTAGTTAACACATATTTGCCTGTCTTGATAGTTTAACATTTGGAAATCAACTGAATATTGAAAATTATTCATTCCAATAGAGTCTTTCAACCCAGGCTACAAAAAAAAAAAAAAAAAAGAAAAAAAAAGGGGAAAAAAAAAAGAAGAAAAAAAAGAGGCCTGCTATTTAGCAGTGTTGATGATACAAGTAATTTTTGAAAAAGTACACAGTACACATAACATTGTGTATCACTAGTATGCATAACAAATAGCTGGGACTCAGAGATGCTGCATTAACCTCTCTACCATAGAACTGACTCAAGAATCTACCACTGGGCTGAAAATGACTTTAGATAAGGTAACATAAATAAAACAAAACATTCAATGTTAATACTGCAATATTAATAAGAAAAGATAAAATTGGATTTGTTAGTTCCAGCACTTGACGGGATAATATTGTCTTACCTGTAATATTAACAGAGCCTATATAGACCAAAACATGTAGAATGTGTGCAGTTAGAAATGGAAATATTTCTTTTGCTTTTCTCATAAGTATCAGAAATATCAAAATACTCTCCTTCACACTACTTAAAAATAAAACATCGAAAGTCTTCCCCTTGGTAGGCATTCCAAGACATTGATGTATAATGTATTTAGTCACATTAAGATTAAAAAGCCTTTCAAATAGTGTATAATTTAGCAAGAGCAAAGGAAATTAGAAATAGATTTTTATCTTATGAATCTAAAGAAACCAGTAAGATACTTTAAGTGAATCTTTCTACAGGAACCTTATTGATTACCAGAAAGGCTTTGGCTGCACCATACTAAGAATCAGGGTAGTAATGCTTGAAATGCATTTTCTAGCTTATATAAGAATATCACGAAATTTGCTTAAGAAGACACACAAAAAAAATAAACAAACCTTCCCCCCATGCGTACAAACCCCGGATAAAAGTCTGACTCGCAAGAGATATTTAGACATTTAAAATATGAAAAATAAATTTACTTTAAGTGTAGTTTTACTACATGCACTAAAGTCTCCTCAGATTCACATTTAGCAATTTGAGCATCTCAGCTCATGCACAGAAAAATAAGCATAAAGTCCAGTGTCAGGCAGTAAAAGGGAAAGGAGCCCAGTGAAACCATGGGTACCTTGTATCTGAAGATAAAGCGTTTATAGTACCTTCTTCTGTACATTAATCGTTGCATTTATGTTGAAGAAAGGAGGAAAAGCATCTCCTGTGGAGTTCAGAAAATGAAAAGATGTGACTAGCTTTAGCTAGCTGTTGAAGTAGAATTCGGGCAGAACGCCATTATGGACAATTAGTAGTCATTGTTACTCACTGCCAATTAATGTCATAGTAGATAGTGAGTATGTACTGAATCGAATGAATGAATGATTGACCTACATTTGGGTTTCTCTGTAGAGTTCTTCCGAGTTTATTACATGAGTTTGTGGCGAAAAGAGACTCGGCGACAAGGTTCAAGCAAACGATTAATGGGCACTGCCCTTACAGGTTTAACTGCAGGGTTCAAGCTAACGATTTGCTCGAACTGCACTTGCAGATTCAATACGTCACTATTGCGGGTTTTTATAGACACAATGGAGGAATGCACTATCACAAGTTAAAAACAAAATATACACTATTGCAATACACTATCACAACACATAAGAGAGTCACGGAATGCACTATTGCAGCACACGAGAAAGACAACACACCAGCGCACTAGACTTAAAGCATGCTGAATATTCACTTACCCCTCAGGTAAGGGCTCTCAATCCCAGTGAAGTTACCTTGGCCGGAGTCCCGTCCCGATCGAGGGGGGAAGAATCCTCTCACAGACCAGCTGGGTAGTTGGAGAAGCAACTCCCAGTTCCCAACCCAAATCATGGGCCTTTTAGCCCCTGATTTATGTGACTGTGCAGGTACTATGCCTGAGGGGGTCTTTAGTGGTGTGGCGGGAGTTTCCCCTCATCAATTTTCTGAATACGCAAAGTTGTCTGAGTACACAAAGTTGCTGGCTGAAACGGAAACCTTCTAGTTTCTCATTATCTTATTTCAGGAAACTGGACAACGGTTGGATTGAGACTCAGGGCATATTCTTTGTTGAGGGATTTCCAGGCTCAAATCGAGTTTCGGTTCTTTGAATAATGCAGCACTGCTTTGTTCAGTCTCAGACTCATCAGACAACTCAGGGCTGAGCCATCTACACAGCTCTCCATGGGTCGTCTTTGCTTCGAGGCGATGCCAGGCTGGGTTGCTTCTACAGCACCCTCCCCGCCCCCTCCGAGTGTCACCTGTGCGCTAGACATCGAGTCGCCTGTGTGCTGAACATTGCCGAAACTTGATTAAGATCTATGATCCATACAGAGTTTGGCCCCTAATTTGAGCTTGCTCTACAAAAAGTACTAAAAATTGCATTTTGGTATTGTTTGGACTCAAGTTGTCAAGGAGTGTAAGGTAGGTCACAAGGCAATATAAATAATTCAGAAATAACAGAAATGCACTGTTAGGTCTTAACTTAAACACACTCACTTTAGAGCTAATTTATTTGCTCTCAGTAATTTCTTGCAAAATAAAGATTCCTTATTAAGCTTGTATGTTTTCAAAAAAATAATTTCAACAGCAACACAGCTTAAGATTTACCTCATTCACACTATTTAGAATGCTGTGCTAACTCTTATAAAATACCAACCCACAAGGTTGAGAGAAAATGGGTCAGTGGATGGGTATGTATCACAACAAACCAAGAACGCTGACAAATCATTTTGACTAATAGATGCTCTTATAGACCAGAGGACCAATAAGGCTAGAACAACGTTCCTGCTTATAATCATGGTCATTTTTCAGACTATGGAGCAATGTCTAGCTGCTCTTTGACTTAGAATAAATCTTGTCCTGGTTTTCTATAACCAATATTTAAAGAAAATAAGACTAACAGGACTTGTAAATTTGTAAGAACTTAAAACAGCATCCATTGTGTTCTGTCGTTGTATCTATATAAGGTTTAATTTGTTTGGGGAACGCTAACTCACCAGACTAAAAGAAGTGAATTAAATTGGTGCAACACATTATTTAAAGCACTTCCAAGTGTGTGTATGTAGCCTTGCCTTGAGGATCAAAAGTTGCAATAATATTCTTAAATCATAATCTAAATTCCTCTCCAGTGCAGACTCTAAATGTAAGCCATCATCTGTTCCTTTGAGTTATTTTTACTGTTCCATAAATGACCCAACAAGTATTACTGTATATTAAGTGAAACACATAAATAAAATCAATATATTTTTACATTATTAATTTAAAATACTTATAGAAATAATGGAGAGTCAGTTCTATAAATAACCAGGGCAGAGAGTTCATATTCCTTAACTTATGAATTATAAATCACCATTATAAAGCTTAGAGGAGCAACAGAAAGAGAATGGGCAACACAGCTGTCCTTCATTTCAAGACTAAGCTACTGAGAAAACCCTAGAGGCTGACATCCATGATTCTCTCTAACACATCATTGTAACAATGTCTCAGTTTGTTGAGTTAGCCCTCATGTTTTGTGGATGACAACCAATACTTGACTTGGTGTCTTCAGAAGAGAGATTATGAAGTAGGCAGTAGCTTGCATCTTTCATGACTGAACCCTTCAGTGCTGTTTTCACAGAACGGCCATAACATGGGATAAAGTTGTGCGTTAGAAAAGGCTGACATGGATTAATGCGATGGGTTGCTGTAAAGGGGTTCTGGTGGCAGGAGAAGAGATTTGCTCCCTGTGACTTCCCTGGTTTTGGAACCGGGTCAGACCTGGTTCTGGCCACCAGATCGGACTCCCATCCCCCTCGGGGTTGAGCCAATCGGCGCCTCTGTGAATTGCCCTATTTAAATTGGGACAAAGGAACCAGAAAAGGTGCTTCAGCCGGCAGTGAGGAGAGAAGGGAGGAGGGCACTGCCCCCGCTCCCTGGCTCCCGGCCGGGCAGCTGCCCGCGCCGGGCCGGCGCCGCCCACTGAGGATGGCGACGGCGGAGCCGCTGGAGGAACTCGGGGAGCGCCCCACTCCCGGGGTGCCCACCGGGCCGAGTTCACCCAGAGAGAATTGAGATCTGAGAGAAACGGCCACACAGACACCAGGCCAGCGAAGATGGAACGGGACGAGGTGTACGGGAGCTGAGTTTCCCCTGCAACCGGTGGCTTTGTTTCTTTTTATCCTCTCAAGTAACTGGTTTTGTTTCTCTTTATTCTTTCAAGTAACTGTTAATAAATTGCTTTGTTTTGTTCTCAAGCCGAGTCTGTTTTGCCTGAGACCATGGTCGGTGGATGCTCCTTCTCTATTCTTGTCTCGACCCTCAGTCCTTTTATTACATTTTTCTCCTCTGCACTTCACTGGGGAAGGAGTGAGAGAGCGGCTGTGTTCAGTTGCCGGATCGGCCTAAACCACGACAGTTTGCTCCCATTATCCTTTTGGATACCATCTTTAAAGGTGTGGAAAGCAAGAAAGCAGAACTTTTAGCTTGTAATGCCCCTCCGTCTTCAGTGAAAGTTTATAGATGTAATACTGTGGTGCTCAATGGAAACATGAAGATCAGAAGCACATCGGCGGTTGGCATCATTAGAGTGGTTTTTAAGACGACTCTTCTATATGCTTTCAGAAAGTACTAAGGGCTCACTGGAATGTAAGTAGTAAAACTCCTAATTCTAATGAGTTATATGGATGATTTATTTCCTTTTTTTTCTCTACTCCTATTTCTTATCCTCTAAGCCAAAACATTAAATTTCGATAATGATTATAAATGTTACACCAAGATATTGTGGCTGAAAGAAGCACAAACTTCAAATAATGGCAATCTACATACTAAGTTAGGTAAATGCAACAAAAAAAAAGGTTATAAATTAAAGTCTATGTCATTCTGGTATGAAGATGGAAGGAATCTGAGTCAGCATAATGCTTTATTTTGCCCTGAGGAAAATTAAGGTTAGCACCTCAATGCTCAGTTTCTAAATGCCATATTATATTTGTGGAAGAAAAAATGGCACGTCATAACGAACAGCATTAATCTTAACTATCAACACTTAAAAGCAATTGTGTTAATTAAAGACTGTATTTCTTTCTTTTGGTATATATGGTATTTTATGAAAATTTATTTCTTTTGGTATATATGGTATTAAAACATGTATTTCCCAAACTGACATTGTTAATATGCAATGTCTTTCTATAGCTCTTTCAGAGGTAATTATTTTGATCATGAGAGGAGATGTTTTTAATAATGGCACAAGCGTAATGAGACTTTAGACAGCTCTATGACAAGGCTCATTAACCCTGTACCATACAAATGTTAGCATACTACTAACTGGAAAAAAAAAAAAAGAAGTTAACTGTATAATACAACAAATTAAAGAAAACACAGTCTAGCACATCTAATAAAGTCTGCCAGAGCACAAGCTTTCCAGATATCCCAACTATTACTAGAGTATCGGACCTTGTACAGGTTGACAAAATTCAACTCCTTCCGCTCTCACTTCAATGGCAGACTTTCTTCTTCCTCAAAAAAAAATTGTCTTTAATATTTTTTCCTAATAAATAATACCTATCTCTAAGTTAAAATTGAAATTATATTTTAGAGTAAGCCTGAGCAAAGGAGTGAAACCACCACATTCAGTTTTGGCACACACAGTTTTATTCAGGAATTGTTGAAATCTCTAAGGTCTATTATGTTAAATGGTTATATATGATATCTTCAAATGTCCCGAGTATTCAGACTAGTTAGATACTGATGTCTGAAGGTGCTATCAGATATAAGAGTTTACAGGAAGAAACAAACAAAAGATCATAGGCTCAGTTTCAGTTACTTTTGAAATTTGTCATGCTTCCAATTATTTTTGGTTCCTACAGATTTCATTTTGGGGAACAACAGGAAAAGCGGTAATAACCAGACTGTAATTAAAATGCTGGGAGCACAAAAAATAAGAGCAAAATAAAAGGACAAAAACTTCCCCTTATGAAAAGTTTCATACTGTCAGAGTTGATCTTCAAAGACTTCAAGCCTGAATTCAGGAAAACAGATCTACAAAAGAGACCTACAAAGCTATTGTCATTTGTTTCCGAATGACTGAAATCACAAGGAACGTTTCCTTCGGTCTGCTCAGAGGGAGAGACGAAAGAATGAAAACAAACACAATATTCAGAGTAGGAACAGGGAACAAGAACAGTCGTTGCACAAGACCCTTGTGGAACTGCCAGTGAAATGCTCTGTGCAGTTCTGAGCACACAAGGAGTTCAAGCTGGGACAGGAGTAGGCAGGGAAAGCCACCGCAGGCAACTTAATTTACAAGAGGAGGTTTCATCTCTACCTAAATGGATAGAACCTGCAGATGAGATAATAAACCCTGCTGAGATTTTCTCTTTCCCTTCAGAAACATTTATGGTACTGCAATTCAAATATAAAATGTTAACATTTCAAAATAACAGACCTTTATTTGGATGGCTAATCTTTTAAAAAATTAAACTTTTTCTGCATGGTGCTTCTTGTATTTTAACTAAAATTTCTCATATGTAAGGTAAATTCCTATTCCAATACTGAAACTTTATTATGCAGAAAACATGACTGTAGTGAGTACTGTAGAAAAGCATTCTCTTCAGCACAATTACACAGAGAGCCTCCTGTTTTGCACAGTGGAAACCACAACACATTGAGAATATTGAGTAGAAGGAAACCTTCACATGATGGTAGTAACTTGACCATTAAATGTATTTTAAAGGCCCTCTCCAACATGCACATTGAGCAAAAATAATAACATTGAACAGTATAGCTTTTTCCTGAGACAATTTTGTGAAACAGACTCTTAAAATGAATTAAATCGAGTTTGCATGGTGAACTGAAGAAACTGCATTTTACACTTTTTTAAAAAGTAAGTAAAACCAGAAGTGCTTTTGAAAACAAAAGAAGCTTTTCAGTAGCTCCCAGAGTTCAGACCACAAATGATCCCATGGTTCAGAAAGATCGGAGAACAACTTTGGAGCAATGAGATGGGCCTACAGTGAAACAGAAGGCTATTCCACACAGAAACACAACATTGTCTTGCAAATGCAAAAGTGATGTCATTTTACTGAGGAAAAAAAAGTCATATTCACAAACATAGAAAATATGCATCCTGAGAGTCGAAAACTGAGCATTATCGAGGTTAAGAGGCAAGAATAAACATTTTGTTATGTAGAGCAAAACAGTAACAAGCATATCCAATGGATCAGCAATTATTAAATTCCGTTTTCTTATGGCACACAATGTCATACATTTTAGAAGAGAATGATAATGATTCACTTAAGAAAATATCATCATTTTGCTAAATAAAACTGGAGAAGAGTGAAGACACTTCAACAGAAGACATCTGCTGAAAACTCAAGTGGTACTAAAAGTACCAATTCAAAATTTAAAATATTAATAAAACAAACTTCGACATGTTAGACTAGAAGACATTTCGGGTGTCTATGTTTTCTGGTGATAATAGGGACCTAATGGCACTATGCCCTCACTTTTATAAATGTATTCTCTTCCATCTCAAATCCAGCTAAAATTCACTGTATTTTGCTCAACTTTTACTGGAGGCTGATCTACAATCTCATTGCTCCAGTGATTCTTGAGACCTATTTTATTCATTTTCTTTCATGCCAACATTATTCCTTAGCTCAAAATAAGACCATCAAGTATCATTTCTCCTCTCCACACCACGCTTTTTTTTCGGAACAAGTATATTTTCTTCAGATATTTATGTTGGTACAATCTTTAGGGTATGAAAGACATTATAGCTCACCTCTCTTAGCTTTCATTAATAGCTGGAAAGTGCATTCACAAATCATTTGTTGTGATTCAGCACTGAAACACATTCATATCTCTTAGTCTGAATGATCAGAAATTTGCAGTTCTTCCTTCCCAATAACAAGTAAGTTAAATCAAACAGGATCTGTGCAAAGGGATAAAGGGAAAACACCACATCAAGTTGCAAACCTCAAATATGAGTAGCTAAGAGAACCATCCCCCAATAACCCTGACCTTCGCTTTCCTGTTGTACATGACTGGAGAAGCAGATACCCAGGGCTCCTTCCAACTAGCAAGTTTTTACTGACCTCAACATTTGTTGTCTATACTCTGAGAGCCCAGTTTTGAGAACTTACTATGATTGGCTTCTCCTTGCAGGATGTACAGTCTTCAGGAATTTTACTACCATGCTGAGAGAAGCATGTTAAAAACTCTGTACAGGAGTTTTTAACTCAGATGGTCACTCAGGGTGGTTCACACATGCACAAGATTGCTTCATTCTCTGCTCTGCCATGAGTTATGATCTTATGTTTGAGCTGGGACAAACATCCCTCTGGCTGTTTGTCCCAGTTCAAACACTATATCAGGTTGGTGGTGTGGGTTTTTGTTTGTTTGATTGGTTGGTTTGGTTTGGTTTTAGTTTTGGGTTTGTTTTCCTGTAAGTGTGAAAAAAAAACTCAGTGACATCTAGTAACTTGCACTGCAGCGCATTGGTGTTTTTCTTTTGATCATACATTGGTCACTTACTTTTTGCTCACATCTTAGTCCGGCTTAATAAACTAGAGGCTTTTATTCTACAGCAAAAAAAGACTCCAAATCCACCACAAACCTCCTGCCTCACCCAAATCAAAACAAACAAACAAAACCCACCACTTATTTTAGAATTGGTTGGCGGTTTTGTACTGAGTTTTTTCTTGTTAATTGAGGGTTTGGTCCCCAGCAGTGCTTTCTGTTTCTTGAAGTCCATCTTTTTCTAGGGATGGTAAACCATCTTTTCATTGTGTGACGAAAAGAGACTCAACTACAAGGTCCAAGCAAACGGTTTATTTGCACTGCGCTTACAGGTTTAACTGTAAGGTCCGAGATAACAATTCACTCGAACTGCACTTGCAGATTCAATGCATCACTATTACAGGTTCTTATGGATGCAATGGAAGAATGCACTATTGCAATTTAAAAGCAAGATATACACTATTACAATACACTATCACAACACAAGAGAGTCACGGAACGCACTATTGCAGCACACAAAAGAGACGACACACAAGCGCACAGACTTAAAGCTGCTAAATAATCACTTACCCCTCAGGTAAGGGCTCTCAATCCCAGGGAAGTTACCTTGGCCGGAGTCCCGATCAAGGGGGGAAGAATCTCCTCACAGACCAGCTGTGTAGTTGGAGAAGCAACTCCCAGTTCCCAACCCAAATCATAGGGCTTTTATCCCCTGATTTACGCGACTGTGTAGGTGCCATGCCTGAGGGGGTCTTTAGTGGTGTGGCGGGAGTTTCCTCTCATCAATTTTCTGAATACGCAAAGTTGATGAGTACACAAAGTTGCTGGCTGAAACAGAAACCTTCTAGTTTCTCATTATCTTATTTCAGGAAACTGGGCAACGGTTGGACTGAGACTCAGGGCATATTCTTTGTTGAGGGATTTCCAGGCTCAAATCAAGTTTTGGTTCTTTGTATAATGCGGCACTGACTCATCAGTCAACTCAGGGCTGAGCGATCTCCACAGCTCCCCGTGGGTCGTCTCTGCCTCAATGCAATACAAAGCTGGGTTGCTTCTACAACCCCCCTGTGTCACCTGTGTGCTGGGCATTGCTGAGAAACTTGATTTGGATCTGTGAGCTGGATGATCCATACACATTGGAACATATTTTTTGTATTAAGGAATGAGAAATCTCCTCTTTCCAAAAGAGGAAATTCTCTTTTATACAAGGAAAGACAAGCATCCAGGCATTTGGCTTCCTCTGTTTTGGAGCTATTTTCTCTCCGGAACAATCTGGCACTCCATATCTGTACAATATAGGAAATTTGCAAAACGTGTCACTTTAAAATTTTGGGTGGCCCTGAGATGGGTATACAGACAATAAAACAGCACATCATACTCACCTACAAAGAGTCACTGCATCAGCTAAACTAATTCATGCACCATATTTTCATATAATTTATTTTCATTATTACTACTTCCATTTGGAAAGGCCTTTGACAAACTTAGTTTAATTTACTAAAGGCTATGATTCTTTTTTCCCCTGAAAATGCTAAGCGTAGTAGAGATATCAAAGAGAAAGCTAGAACATTCGCTCTACATGAGGACTTATCGTAATAGTTGTAGACTGCCAAATGGAAACAAATTCAAGAACAGCTATTTACTCAGGATGATCATTCTCTATTCCTTTTTATTTTTTCGTCCCTCAAAAGCTGTTTTCTCCCCACAATGAAAAACAACAGAGAGTAAAAACAAGCAAACAAAATCTACCTACAAGCTAAATCTATATTGCCCATTAATTTAATTCAAACTTCAAAATCTTGTAGCTTACAGTAAAGTCATACAGTTTAAACAAAATTAGATTGGTGTCTAAACACTGAATCATTTATGAGCACATTACATAAATATATTTACATTTTGTGCTAAATTTTTTGCATTTGGCCTAAAATTCAGCACTAGAATTGACACTTTAAGTTATCCTTTCTTGAAATCAAGGCCTTTAGCTAATTAAAGTTACTTTTATGAAAATGAACTCTGTAACCTTTCTAACTAATTTCTAGATGTAACTTTACTTTTTATGGTTTTATTTTATTGCTTTATTTTGAAATAAATGGTAAAATATTTGTCAAACAATAACATTTAAACTTTATATCTATTTTTTCTTCATGCAAACTTTTGATTAAGTACCTTCAGATAGATATAATTATGTAAAATAACATGAATATGTTTTATTCAGAACTACATAAATACCTGGATAGGGATATGAATAAAATATGATAATAGCTATCTACTTGTCATTTGTGACTGAGATCATATGGATTTAAAAATGGAGTTGAAATTTCTGTTAATTCAGGTTCCTGGAAAATTACGCCTGGTTCGCCCAGTAAGATTACTGTAGCTCTTCGAACTTTCCATTTAATATGTATTTTTTGAGAAAGCAATATCTTAAACACAAAGAAGTAAATGTAACTGTATATAGAACATTGTCTTCTTGAGTTTTCAGGCAAGTCACCAAATAATTCAGACACACAAATAAGATTCCACTAAACTGTTTTGTGGTTGGTTTTTTTTTTTCAACTTGCCACAAATTTCAGTTATTAAGTTTCAAGTACTGATGAATAAAAGATGCGAATATCTCACTGTAGCCCACTGGTATCAATGGGATATTGAGCTTGTGAGAGCTCTGAGATGCTCAGGTGTTCAGACCTTCTTCTATAGAGAGCTCCTCATAAGGACCAAGACTTTCAAGTTCTGAAAGCACAATTTTATTAGACTATATACCAAGATAACAAACTTCAACAAAGAAAATTCAAAGTTGCTTGGGCAAGCATGACATGGATAAAAGGGTTCATACTTGACTCACTCATTACATCATATCTCACTCATTAGATCATATGTCTTTGCAAGTTAATCTTGTTTCCAGACTTTCTTTGAGTCACTCAGTAACTTTCTGAGCTGCAGTAAACTCTGCACAGCTTAGAAAAGGAGCTTAGAGAAGCTCTTCCTTCTCCACTAAAAATGGAGTCTCCCTCTGCTCCTTTCCCTTGCAGTCTCGCTGTTTTAACTGCTGACAGCCTTTCCTCTAGTTCTTCCCAACACCCCTTGCAGTTGGTTCTGTCTTCTGTGTTCGAGTAGGACCAGTAGTCACTGAAGGCAAGGAACAATCTCCCTTTCAAGTAGCTCTACCTGACCCAGTATCTAAAGAATGAACATAATGTAATTATGTATAAAGAAAGAAAAGCCCAAGTATCACGTCTCCTGACATCCATCTTCCTATTAAGTTGTACTATTTATAGCAAAAAGGCATCAGAAATAATAAATAAGACAACAAACTATGGTCAGATACTACCATTAACCAATATTTACATTTTCCATGAACACCAAAGGAATTTCATTAACACTGGAGGATGGTATAATTTTCCATGTGTAATCCCACCCACGGCTGAACTGACAATCACTTGAAATCAATCTGCAACGCCTCCATACATTTCAAACACTCTTGTCAGGTCAGAAATCATGAATGATCTATTTAAAATCACTTTCCATCCCCCAAAAGATCTTCATGAATTTCTATATGCCCCACTGACATCAAGGAACATTTGTAGAGTTTCCCTCAGGTCTCTTAGATGGCCTCCTTGCCTCCAAGAGTCTGAAAACAAAGACAAGGCTTTGTGTGATGTGAATGAGCCTGTAGTTAGTGCCTCGGGAATGCCCTGCAAACCTAGACAGGCAATTTCCTGCCAAAATCTCTCTGATCCATTCTGTCACATTCCTAGCAGTCTAAACAAATTTCCATCACATCAAAGACAATAAAGAAAAGTAGAGAATTAGTCGTTTCCATGTGCAGTAGAAGCAGCCTGAAACTGTTAAAAAATAGTCACCATTTCAGTTGCCAAATATGAAGATTTTCTGGAAGGAATCCTGTACCTACTTAACACAAAGATCCGGGACAGGCAGGTATCTCACTGCCTTTGCAGATCTGGTCCCCTATATATTTCCTGATTACATTCCTGATCAAATGAGCTCCAGACCTAATAGGGATTCGTAAGGAGTCAAGGGATTGATCACATTACAAGGTTAGGGTCTGCAACACAAACACTGCAGTGAATGCTGATATATCTCTCCTGAGATCAACTGACTCCTTGACTTCCTCACTAATGGACACTTAGAATGCTTTAAGAGACATAAGAGTTAACATTTCCCCACATATAGACAATTCTAATATGTTTCCTCTGTCTGCTTGGTCAGCTCTGAGCAGAGGCAGCTGCATGGAAACACATGACACCTTTACTAAAGCTGGAGGCAGAGGGGAATGTGGTACATACACATCAGTTATGCAAGCTCTTTCCTATCATAGTTTTGACCTAGGTCCAGCAGAGGACTGTGACTTAACTTTAAGCCTGCAAGAAGTCCTACCAGATTCAATATAGAACAAATTTCACAGTTGAAATAGTGATATCTTAGATGCTTTACTGCAGCAGGCAACTGTGAGCACCTTTCTTGCTGTGTTTTGGTTACAATCAAAACTACTTACCAAAAGTCCCAATAGCCAAGAATGAGATTTCCTACTTATCACTGACCCATTTGGTTACCTGTAGCTCTTAACCTTTCTGAAAATAAATCACCAGACAATTAATTGATTTATCATTGCTGTCCGGGAAGAAACTTCATCGCTGGAAAGTGGAAAAGATGTCAATAATATTACCTTGGGTCAGACAGTGGCTTGGCATGGGATGTGATCGGACACATAAATTAATTCATGTGCTTGTAGGTAAACCACAAAAGTATCTCATGGTGAAACTGTAGAGCTAACTAGTACATTTCTGCAACGATGTGTTGCCATAGGGCATGGAGAAGTCCTGAGTTTTATTCACCTCCATTTTCTTCTTGCCCCATCTTCCTCTTAAATGGATTCTGTTATTTCTTTTGCAAAAATAGTCCCTCAGAGAAAATGAAAAAATGTTGTTATTAATTGTTCTACCTGTAAAGTGTTTTCATTTTCTGGCCATCCCTCTACATTAGAAAACTCTTCCAGCGCTCTGGCTACAGCACAACATGGCTAGTGTCCTGTAGGACCCAGGTGCCCAGATGAACAGCCTGCAGCTCCCTCTTTCAGCCAGAAAACCTCATCCTCTTCATTAACTCCACAGATGCCCCTTCCCTGTCCAGTCTTTTTTTTTTTTTTCCCTCCCTTCATCTTGGTGTTTAAATGCTGTAGTTTTTCCCTGATCCCTTGTATTGGGTGCAGGTGCCCAGGCACTGGGAGGGGGCAGGGGCCTGCAGGGGTGACCTCTGTGAAGAGAGGCTGGAGCTGCCCTGTGCTTGGCACAGTTGGCTCCATCTGACCTGCCTCAGGGTGTAGTTGATCCCCTCAGTCATGGGTGGGGTGCCTCTGAGAAGATATATTTAAGAAAGAGTAAATTATGCTGCACAGCAGTTGAGAGAGTGAGAAAAATGTGTGAGAAACAACCCTTCAGGCACCAAGGTGAGAGAAAGAGGGAGAGAGGGTGCTTCAGGCACCAGAGATTCCCCTGCAACCCCTACAGAGGACCATGGTGAAGCAGATAGCAGCACTGGGGAGGACCCCACACTGGAGCAGGAGGATGTGCCCTGCAGGAAGCTGCAGCCTGTGGGAAGAACCCATGCTGTAGCAGGGGAACACCATGAGGAGGAAGGAGCAGCAGAGAGGACATGTTATGGACTGACACAACCCCCATTCCCTATCACCCTGCACTGCTTGGGGGGCAGGGAAGGAGGTTGAGGAGTCAGGAGTGAAGTGGGGCCTGGGAAGAAGGGAGGGGTAGGAGGAAGGTGTTTTAGTTTCTTTGTTTCTCATTGTCTTGTTCTGTTCTTAACTGATGATAAATTAAACTAATCTTCCCCAAGGTGAGCCTGTTTTGCCTGTGACAGTAACCGGTAAACAGCCTCCCTGTCTTTATGTTAACCCATGAGCTTTTCCATCCTATTTTCCTTTTGAGAAGGTGGAGCGAGAGAGCAGCTAAGTGGGCATCCGTCAGCCAGCCAAGGTCAACTCACCTTAACCCTCACCACCTCCCAAAAAAAGAAATAAAAACACAGTAAGACCACCACTGTATTTTTCCCTCTGCTTATTACATATTCTTTCAGCCCAGAGTACATCAATGTAAACAAACCAAACAAAAATCCAAATCGTTGGAGTACAGACTGCTTTAATACTCTGTAACAGTAGACCTCTAAGAGATTACTATCACTTTAAAATGCTCATAATTCATAAGTTGTTCCTTCAGCACGATTACCCACAAACCTGTCTTCCTTTCTTTATGTTTCCTACTAATGGCTTCTTTGGAGGCTCTGAGAAGCACTAAGGTTGTTTATAACGGGAGCATTTGCAGAAGGAAGCAGCTGCAGTAGCAGAGAGAAAAGGGCAAGGGAAGATCCTTATCAAGTGCAGTGCTCTGTAACAAGGAAACCTCTTGTGCCATTCCACTCTTTTCAATTTCACTATGCAAAGGGCAGCACATGCAAAGATGACCGAACTCTCTACAGATACCACAATTGAAGTGCCACACTGAGAGTTTGCTGCCTGCTCTGCAAGGACACCTCTCCTAACACGTCCCTGTGTCCTCACACCTCGTTACTCACCCTTTTGCCTGCAGCTTTCTCAGCTGTGGAACATCACGTGCTATAAAACAGCTCTTGCAGGCAGTCCCTCGAATCATACACCTGATCCTGTCTCTGTAATTGGGCTCAGAGGCATTTGCCACACTGCCCTTGGTTGCACGGCTGTGTGCTTCATGCTCTGGCTCACATGGCTTTATGCTCATGAGAAGTGTCACCCAGCAGCTTTTAGTGGTCCGTATAATGCCCAGCACAACCTTCTGAACGTTCTCACGCAGTAAATAATGCAGCTTTTACCTGACAAGCTTATTTCAGAGATCTTGCTTACGAAAGTAATTGGCACCCTCTGGTGGTGTGTGGCTCCTACTGTTTGAGAGCTCTCCCCCCAAATGACATACGCAGCGCCGAAAGTGTGGTACCGGTTTCTGACACGATGACAAAATCTCTTACAAGCCCTGGGAAAAATGCCAGAGATGCTCAAATCTGAAAGCAGGCTCTACTACTTTAAAATGCTTAGATTTCAACCCACCATACTCTCCAGAGTCAAAAACAATCAGGAAAAAAAACATTCCTCTTCTCAGTACTTTGACATTTGGATTAAAAAAAAAACACACGAAAAAAATCAGCCTAAATTTTTACTTTTTCTTTGGCTTTAAGATGCTGAAAGTTTATAAAAACACCGTAGAACATTAAAATGAAGTCAAGAAGGAGATAACAGAACTATGAAATTTGCAGTGGCATCCTTATGTCTCTTCAAGATGCAGGAAATATTATGGTAGAATTAAGCTTCGGTTTTTACTTTTTTCTTTTCTTTTTTTTTTTTAAAGGTTTTACAATAGCAAAATTTCAGTGACAGAGCTAATCTAATTCAAATTTCAGATTGGTTTGATTGACACATAGGAAGAAGGAAGCTGGCTTTACTGGTGTCGACCTAGTCATGCAGAAGATTATGTAAGCTCCCCCAAAGCACTTGTTCATAGAAAGGGCAACACACAGAACTGTACACATCGCATGTCAAGTTATGAAGAGCAAAAAGGCAAATATTGCCAGACCTGGGGCTGCATGTGCCCTCATTCTTTTCTTTTTGTCAATGGAGCATTACTGTTGACAATATTGAGAATGTCATGGCCATTACTCTGACAGCACATGAACTAGTGGGGTAGAGATGACCGATTTTGCAAAATCATGTCTTTTGCAGACAGCACTTCGCATTTGTTAAGTACAGGTGGGAGCTGCAGTTTATTCAATGCTGCCCCAACAGCCATCTCAGCTGCCTAGTAATAATTGTGATGAGATATTGAGCAGTTTGCTAAAAAAGAGAAGTAATTTCCCCATATACCAGATAGCTTAGAGGCCATGTTCAATGGAAAGAGTTATCTTAATTACCTTTTCCTTATGAAAAAAAGTATTTCCCCTAGTACCAACCCAATCTTGTCACTGTTTTCATGGAATGCATTAGATCATGTTTTGCCTTTCCACTTAAGAAAAGGAGCAACTGGAGAGATCCAGTAGCAGAGAGATCCACCATATTTTGGACCCAGTTTGCTTATAGAATCATAGAATCAGTAGAGACCTTGAAGATCATTAAGTCCAACTGTTATTGCACAAGTAGACTGGTATTTAATTTTCTCTTAAGTACTTTCATCACCACGCTGTATGATCACCATTATGGAGAAGAGATGACTGCTATCTCTGTGTCACAAATAGCAAAACTGAACTGAAGATTTACAAGGTGACTTGTGCAATGTCACATAGGTTGTCTGCATCAAGTTCTACTGGTAATTTATTTTCCTACAAACACAACCATCCTCCACAAAGTTCTAGAACCTCTTTTGGTAACTAAAGGACTTAGAAACATTAAGAGCAATATTTTCCACCTGGTTTTCTTAAACCCCATATCACAGAAAAAATATAGGTCAGAAAGTGTCTTTGAAAGTCACATAGTCTAATTTCCTATTCAAAGTAGAGCTAACTTCAAAGGTGATTGGGGCCTCTGGTTAATCAAGGTTCATCCAATTCAGCAATGTATTGCAACATATTTGTAAAAGAAATGCAACGATTCATAGAAAAGTGTTCTTTCTCATCATTAAAACTCTTCGCTTTGGACAGTATTTTGTGAGACTCATATCTGAAAATAAGCTATATTTAAGCATCGCTTACCACTTTTTCAGGCCAGGGGAATTCCTCAGTTTCTTCTTCTTCCTCTTTTCCAGTGGTGATATCCAATTAAACACAAAATGAGCTGAAATTGCACGTTCCAACAAAGGAGCAGCTACAAGGTTGCACTTCACCATGAGTTCTGGTGAAGTCTGATGACAGCACTGCTTTCACATGGGTCAGATGCATTTGATAAATGCTTCATGAAGAATTTTTTAATGGCAGGGAAGAAAGGATGTTCTCTTCTTTACTTCATGTTAGACTGTGAATATTCTCATTTTCACTAAACCCTCTCTGTCATCAGTTAAGCTCTCCAAATTTTATTTAAAAAGATTATGTCAGACCCTCTGGTATTTATAAGTACAAAATTTAAGGCTGAGATAGGTTTAATTTTGTTGCCTTCCACCTCAGGACAAGGAAGAATGGGAAAACAGTCTGTTTATCTAGCAAGGTAATAATTCAGCTATTGATTTCAACAGTTTAAGGAAGATCATGCTTTCACCACAATTCTAAAAAAACCTTAATTCTGATTAAAACTAATTAAAAAAAACTAATCAGTCTTTGTTTAAATATCTATGATATAATTTCATCTCTGGCAGCATAAAACATTGTTGCAGTATTAATTTTATATTTACACTCGTGTTCTTTAGTCTGGGAAGCTTTCATGTATTCTGGGCTGCTGCTTACCATAGAGATGGTCTGAAATTGTCTCAGAAAATTAGTTTTAAGGTCTCTGTGCAGTATATGGTCTTTAGAGTCAAGTAAATTGAGGAAGAATTCTGGAAATGTCAGCTATGACTTTCAATGTAGGTAATATTGTTTGCTAATGCCTGTCACTTGTCATCAAGTTGTTTTTTTTGGTTGTTTCCCTAATGAGTATATGTATTTATTTTGCTTAGCTAGTAAGGAAAATTTAATATACTGTTCATCACATTTACTTTTCTTTTCTATTCTATTCTATTCTATTCTATTCTATTCTATTCTATTCTATTCTATTCTATTCTATTCTATTCTATTCTATTCTATTCCATTCCATTCCATTCCATTCCATTCTATTTCACATTTTCTCCATGGATGGATATGCTGCTTATGCTGAATGCAGATCTCAGCTGTAGTTATCATAGTTACTTAGAAATGAAACTCTGTTCTGTCATGTCGGCTATTACGTACTGAAGGTAGTTTTGCGCACACAAAAGTTAAGGATCAAAAATATAACAATCCACACATAAAAGACATACAAGAGAATACATGAAATCTTCTTCAGATTCGTGAAATGTATAATTTCTTTTTGCAGATCTACAAATAAAGTAACCTTTTACCCAGCTGACAGCTCTAGAACAAATAGTGCTAATGCAAATATTTGAACATAGGACATGTATTTCATGCATGACACTTGTTCAGTCTCTTTCCTCTGCAGGTCTCTGGACTTGAGAATCATTTGCTGTGTTTGATGTTTTGTATGTATGTTCTTCTAAGGAACAGAGATGCAAAAGTCATTTCCTGGAAGATCCTCCAGGATTCACAGTCAGTCCACCTGTTTTACCTCCCACAGAAAACCTATCAAAACCTCTCATTTTATCTCCATGGCAAGACAAGATAAGCCTAGTCTTCATCAATTTTGGAGATTTTCAAGGCTAGATCTTAGACCTATGTTAAGTCTGTGGCTAGGGATAAATGTCAGGTTCAGATGAAAAGAAGCCGATAACCCAGATTGTGGCTACACCATGTTGGGTTCAGATGATAAAAAGCCAATAAATTAGGTTATGGCTAGGCCAGAAACAGATGTTTGACTCTGTTTATTTTGAGACTGGTATTTACCATGAAATGCCTAAAATTAGGTCTATGTTCAGCAGAGATTATCAGAGCAGATTTTGGTTCAGATTGCTTAAGGGTGTATTTTCATGCTTTTATGGTCACCACTATAGTACTAATACATATATCAGCAGAGATCTACTTGCTTTGTGTCTCCCTGGAATTGCTAATGACTCACGGGTGTAATTAAAGCTAAGATTAGGGTTAGTAGCATCCTTGGGGCTAGCAAAGAACTGTAAACTAACTTAACGGCTGTGTCTAGAGAGGCTGGCTAGTTAAGAATTAGTGCTACAACCAGCAAAGGTTGGAAAGTGTGGTCCAGAGGTGGTGTCTGAGGCTGCCAAGGGTGGCCAATTTGAATAGACTCCCACAATTGTCACCTTCCTCAATTTATTCTGATTCTGCAAGGATGGCTTGGTTGCTCGGACTGTCAGAGCCTGGTGAGTCACAGCTTTGGCTGCTGCCTCCAAGAGAAATGTAACAGGTTATCGGGAAAACCTGGTTTTGTTTTGTTTTCTGGAATTGGCACTGGGTACAGCAAGACTGTTCCAGAGATCTGATAATTTAGAGCTGTAGCTATTTGTATGGTGAGTACTAGTACAAATTTAGCAAGCATCTGCAGGGCCAGCCAGATTTGTGTTGGTCTCACAGGGGCTGCATGGCTGTGATTAAAGCTAGAGGTGGGGTTAGAATTAGGTCAATAGACGTGACTGGGCTTAGGGGGCTTTACTGCGCACCAAGTCTTGGTCTGAAACCAAGTAATTTTTAGGATTTGCGCAGGCAAGGTTCCCCATTCAAATTTTTATTTGAAACATTTGTTGCCTCTTGGCACAAGTGTTTCCACATGATGACACCATAGGACTTGATGCTCTTTTGTATGAATTAGATACAAAATTTATCTTGACAATCTAGAGGCCTGAAGCTCTTTGCAAGAAGATCATAGAATCATAGAATCATAGAATGGTTAGGGCTGGAAGGGACCTTCAAAGGTCATCTAGTCCAACCCCCCTGCAAGGAACAGGGATATCTCCAACTAGATCAGGTTGCTCAGGGCCTCATCCAACCGGGCCTTGAACGTCTCCAGGGATGGAGCATCCACCACCTCTCTGGGCAACCTGTTCCAGTGTTCTACAACTCTCATGGTAAAAAATTTTTTCCTAATATCCAACTTGAATCTACCTCCCTCTATTTTAAAACCATTACCCCTTGTCCTATCACAACTGGCCCTCCTGAACAGCCTCTCCCCATCTTTCTTGTAGGCCCCCTTGAGGTACTGGAAGATGTTGTAAGGGTGGGGAAACCTCCTGGTCAGACCAAGCACAGACCTTTAGACTGGGATAGATTTGTCTATTGATATGTATTTTCTAAGGAGAGAAGTGTAAAAAGTGCAACAACCCATGAGTTTATCTATTGCCTCTCTATGAATATCTTTTTCAGTAATAAATTCCAAGATAAAAAAAAATCTATTTAAATGACTGTGACATTTAAAAATGGAAACATATGTTCTATGTTAAGCTTTTGTATTTATAAATAAACATTAAATGAAGAGTTCACTTTCACTTCATGTTAGACAAAACCATTTCCTGAGGTTTGTATTTGCTGATACTGAAATTCAAAAGGAGGTAAAATCTTAATAGAGGGCTTAGTATGGATGAACCCATGAAACAGTTAGAAGTACCACTTTTGAATTTTTAATTTCTACATGTTTTTGAGGTATTATGGGATTGAGATCTGTTTGACTTTTACTACTAAGATAGATGGAAAGGGAAATGGGATTATTTATTTTTCTTCAGACTTCCTCCTTTCTCTTTTTATGTGGCTAGGATAGGGTAGGAAACCATAGCTGGACAACACTGAATGTTTTCTAAGCAGAAGATTGTCTATAGATAGCTGATTTAAAAAAAAAAAAAAAAAATTCTGAAGCCTTTTGGAATGAACAATCTTTTAAATACTTCCTTAAATGAGTCACAAAAGCTGGTCATTTTTCAAACCTGTCTAGTAGGCATGAAGTCAGTAGTGTGTTACAGCAATTAATCTAAAAGCAAAGAAATCAGAAGAGAATTATAGCATAACTATGCAGTTTTATGGATGTCTTTGAATATTTTGTAACTGAGGTTGGCACTTTCCATTCAGGCTGTATCATAACCTTACAGTCCACCCTAATTAAGGAATAGTCAGACATTCCCAGGGGCAAAGAGGTGACCACAACAAGAGTCCCACTTTTCTCTTGCTGCTGGCATGAGTACTTTGCAACAACCTGTTTGCTAATTTCTGACCCTTTCCTCTTGTTGATGCTTGAGCATGGAGAAGGAAACCCTCACACTCATCCTTGATCCTTTTATGATTAACAGGAGAAGCAGCTGCAGCTGACCAGGTGTTTTTCTTTTCATGTGCAACCTAGTATATTAAACACATTGACAACTGTCCATGCACTTCTTTCTCTTATAATATGAGAGTTCAGCATGTTTTATGCAAGTCTATAACTCCATGGAATTTTTATAAGTGTTGTAGACTGCTAGTCTTTGCCCATTTCCATTCTATCTATTGTACCCAGGAACCACAACATTTCAACATCTCACCTCCATGTATCACTGCAATTTTGATGAGCTCCCTGTTGATGCCAGCAGAGTAACACTTGCTCAGCAAGGCAGCTATTCCAAATGCACTGAGTTTCAGGTGCTGTTTGTATCTAGTTTATGTATGAATCTGCTGTGCTTTTTTGAATTTGATCTTTACCTGCTAATGACCAGGTGGAACCAGATTTTCAGTTGTCACTTGATTTCCACTTCCACCACAGTTTTAGGAATAAGACAGAGTTCCTTTTCAACTGTTTGCTTTTCTTTTTGAGAAAATCCTCAGAACAAGTTCGTTCATATCTTCCTAACTATTTGGGCTGTTATCAAAAATCCTGTTCAGTGAAGTTAAAGTTTTGATAAAGAATTGTGTTTTGATTCAATGGTCTTTTGAAATAAATAAAATAAAAAATATATTTCTCTCGCAACTAACTAAGCATTTTTGCAGCAACATTTGTACAGAAGTCAAGAAAGAAATTTTAAAATTAAAATTAATGATTTGGAGGCGAGAACTCTGAACCAAAGAAAGGATCAGGTAACAACTATCACCAACTGTTGTCCAGGTGTATAAATTCGTATCCTTTCTGCATCCATCTATGTTACAACTAGACTGGAACATTAAAAGAAAAAATTCCTTTGGATCACATCTCACGTTACCTCCAATTTCCCTGAAAGCAATGTTTTGTCCAGCATTAATATTAAACAAGTTCCCTCTCTTCGCCATTAGGTGTCTCTGTTACCCTTTGTAAAACACCAAACGCTTCTCGGATTTTCCTGCGTTTCCTGACTGTGCTTAGAGGAGTCTCTTTCTCTCCTTGGACTTTATTCAGAAAGGAGAATACGTTTATTAGTTATTTTAAAGATGACGGAATGTATTTCTCCCTACATCTTTAAAGTTTGCACAGGACAACTAACAAGATTTTTCTTGCAACTTTGCAAGAAAAATCTTGCAAAGTTGCATCCCAACATGGAGAAAGGAGTTTCTTAATACTGGTTTGTCAGACTAAGAATTAAATTAAAAGTATCAATAAAAATCATAGAATCATAGAATGGCATAGTCTGGAAGGGACCTTAGAGATCATCTAATCCAACCTCCCTGTCATGGGCAGGGACGCCTCTCAACTAGATCAGGCTACTCAAGGCTCCGTCCAACCTGGCCTTGAACACCTCCAGGGAGGGGGCATCCACAACCTCTCTGGGCAATTTATTCCAAAGTCTTACCACCCTCGTACTGAAGAATTTCTTCCTAAAATCTAATCTAAATCTGTTCTGCTTCAACTTAAACCCATTTCCCCTTGTCCTATCAGTGGACACTCTTATAAAAAGTCCCTCCCCAGCCTTCCTGTAAGTTCTCTTCAGGTATTGGAAGGCAGCTATTAAGTCCCCCCGAAGTCTTCTCTTTTCAAGGCTGAACAATCCCAGCTCCTGCAACCTGTCCTCATAGCAGAGGTGCTCCAGCCCCTGGATCATCATTACGGCCCTCCTCTGAACACGCTCCAACAAATCTATAAATGCACATGAAAAAGTATTTTCCATCAATTCTCTACATGTCTTCCCTCAGCATACCTCCTTCTCAACTAGAAAAAAACAGGAAGATCAGGTTTTACAACAATGAGTTATCCATTGTCTCTTGAATCTCTATGCCCTCACTGCTTCTGTACTGTCATTTAATTATCATAGAATCATAGAACCATAGAATCATAGAATCATAGAATGGTTTGGGTTGGAAGGGACCTTAAAGATCATCTAGTTCCAATTCCACTGCCACGGGCAGGGATACCTTCCCACAGATCAGGTTCCTCAAAGCCTCGTCCAACCTGGCCTTGAACACTTCCAGGGATGAGGAATCTACAATTCCTCAGGGCATCCTCTTCCAGTGCCTCACCACACTCATTGTAAAAAATGTCTTCCTTATATCTAATCTAAATCTACCTCTTTCAGTTTAAAGCCATTGCCCCTTGTTCTATCAGTACAAGCCCTTGTAAAAAGTCCCTCTCCAGCTTTCCTATAGGCTCCCTTTAGGTACTGGAAGGCTGCTATAAGATCTCCCCGGAGCCATCGACTGGTCTTCTAATCAAAACGCACCAACCAACAGCTTACCCAAGTTTTCAAGTTTTTTCTAGAATCTAAAGCATTCGGCTAACTTTATGTCAGATGTCTCCATACCACCATGCTATCAGAGAAAAAGTTAGGAAAATAAATGAAAAACAGAGTGAGCTCTAAGATAACATCTCTCAGCAACTCCTATTACTTTACATGAAGAGATTAATTAAAGTTGCACAATCAAAACAGAAACCTTAGAAAATAGACCTGATGCAGAGACCAATGACAGACCAGAGTTTTTCATAAAAATCTCTATTGTCTGGGTATCAAGGAAAATTCATCTGTCAGATTAGCCAAACACACATGATCTGCCTAAGTATTAGATAACTCTTAAGTGAACATCAGCAGCCCACAGTACTTTCTGAGGACTGACAGAGTGTGACAGCAATTCCAGCTGGTGTGGACTCCATTAAGCTGACAGCAATACTTCAAGAGTTTAGCTGGCTGATCTAAGAGAAGGTTTAGTCATGTTCTTTTTTATGTATTTTTATTTTGGTCTCGCTTTTTTGGTAAGGCTAGTACAGATCTGGGGACTGAGCTAGAATCTGTGCTTGAATATATGACATGAACAAAACTGGTACCTAAAATCTCTTTGCAAAGCCTTCTTCCTTTGTGGATTCTGGTACCATTAAAAATAGCTTTATATTCACAAAGCACTCAAGCTTGCAAGCAGTTGGAAAACACAATTTATAATTTTAAAGAAAATATTATTTCATAAGAACCATTGAGAAAAAAAAATATGGAATCCACAAAGTGTATTTTATGAAAACCACTTTGGAAAGCAGAAATACATTTTAATGTCAACTGAGCGCATGCTTTATGTTGCAGAAAAAACAGCTTAGTGTACCATCTGTTACTTTTAATAGCAAACGAACAACATGAGTTGTAGTTAATACTGTTGATGTAAAATATAAGACGGATGTTATAAAACTGCTCACTAACTGATATAAACATGTTTTGAAATATGAATGAGCTCAAGCAATTCAATATGCAACTTTTACCATCCAGCTGTTCTCAAAAGATAAGGCAACACCAGACTTTTAACAAACCCTGTGCCAGGCAAAAGTAAACTCACTTCACTGGCCCACGAGATGATGGGAGAGGCATTTCCTATCTAAAGCACACATAAGGTGACAGTTTCATTCCATTAAAACCCTCCAATCTTAGAGTAATAATTGCATCTTGTACAGAATTGTCACACGTCTCAGAACCTGACAGGTGATATGAAAATGTCAATGTGAGTATATATATATATCTTTAGGAGAGACTCTTGTGACAAATTAAAGATTTTTCCACAGAAGTGTCCAGAAAAATCCAAATAACATTTCTTGTTTTTCTGCTTGATATATGATACTGCAATGAGATTAGTTATAACATAGGCCTTAGCCCTGTAAATGCTCATGTACTGGGACATGACACATGGATAACAGTCCAGCCATTCTATATTACAGCTCCTTTTGACAAGCTCAGTATTGAATTATGAAAGAATGGGTCTGTATTACTTCTCCCTCATTTTAAAATTTAACATTATATACTCTCTTATAATATGCATTTTCAAATCTTTGGATGATCAAGGCTATGATTTAAGAAGTTTGTTTAGCCTATTGTCATTAATAATTGTCTTATTTTCCTTCTGCTAGGCGGTATTTCATTGCTTTTATTTTCTGTTAAATGTTCTTTTTCATCCTGAATGGTTTAAGAAAACAGACAAAAGTGTTTCTTGACAGAGAAAAAGTTACTGAATTCTCTATTAATGTTTGGCATTTTGGGTGAGGGACATTTGCTAGTTTTGTTGATCCATCTAGAACACACACTAGATGCTTTTTCCATTAACTAATTTGAAATTTAATACCATAAAAAGTAGAACGTTTATTAAAGCCAGCTATTTTTCAAAGGCTCTTCAGATTTCATTAAAAACATGCAAGTTCTGAACCATCACAGGCTTTAATTCAGTGTCCTATTGTATTTCTCATTTATGATGAATGTTTAGAGCTATAGTAACTTCTGGCCTAGTTACTTCTCAGCACCTACAATGAACATTTGTAAATAATAGATGTTTTGTTGAAATATCTGTTCAAGTCAATTTAGATCAAAGTACTATCAAAATTGTCAGAAACTAATGATGAGATTGTCTCACAGAATTTTAGTCATCCAGAATGTGTGTAGTCTAACCTGCTGCCTTTGCCTTTATAATATTTACCTTGATATGTCTGTTCTTGGTTTTTTAAACATGTTTGAAAGTGTGCGTGTAAATTAGTAAACTAGGTCAGTGGTGGTGGTAGTAGATTTATGTGGGACACTTGAATTTGCTTATCTGAGAATAGGATGTTAGGAGGTTTATGAGAGACTAAGTCTACATAAATTTATCTAATTTAATCTACCTTACACATGCCTTCTATTTAGCATGATGAATCTGAACTGTAAATTTGCACATATGAAGTTCTATATCTCAAGAGAACTGTTCCTGAAACTTCAGTTTTGTCTATTTAGTGGGATAAGTGTGCCTTGTCCTTCTTTGACTTATTTTCAGAGAGCTCTGAACTCCCTAAATATTGATCAAATTGACATTTGTTTGAAAGAATTCCAGAGAGTCCTGTAATGTCCTTGGCAGTTCCGTCACTAATACAATTGTTTCTATTTAGGTGACAAGGGCTAACTCAAAATCCTTAGTGGGAGACATAACAAGACAAATAATAAAATTCTTTTCAATAACATAGCTCAGTATTGCGTGTTACAGTTCCATACTCATGAACAAGCAGTCATTGAGACAATAGCTTCAAACGATTAACAACAGGGAGGTATATTGATGTACAAATGTCTCATCATAAATCCTGCCCTCAGTAATGACAGCAACAGTGCCTGTACTCTATTAACTCCTTGCAGTTTTTGATTGCTGTAGCATGACCACATCTTATCAAAAGGAAAACTAATAACTAACCTTATAGGAAACCAGCCTGTCCAGAAATCTATTAATACTATGTGGATTCTGTGTTCAAATTCAGGTATGTGGATTCCTTTCACATGATTTTCTCATCATGTTTCAGATCTAAGGTCATTTCTTTAGCTGGTAACTGCGGATGATTTTTAAATTCCAGTTTGTAGGGTTTGGTTGCTGGAGCGGCCTGACCCGCAACACGGTTTTACACAGATACAATTTATTGAATGCAAGTGAATTAAGAATACTAATTTTGATGTGTTTATTGGGTTCAACAAGCTTTTAAAATTGATACTGAAAAGACTTTCCATAAATTCAGTTACCAGATATGCACAAGCTTTTCGTGGTCTTCTTTCCAGTCCATACCCTGACATGTATCTCACTAAAGCGGTAACTATGACAAAGGTAACAGAGAAATTCTGTAACTAGGCTAGCTTAAATATGTATGCACACACATACATATTAAATTCTGCTGGGAAGTGACTCCTTAAAGCAAGTGAAATCATCCTTCGGCTTTGAAAGAGGCTTTGGATTTAGTGACCAATGCTATAAAGCAAAAAGATTTATTATTTTAATTATGTAAGACAGTAGCAATTGCTTTTGATGCAAAACAAGTCCAGGAGTAAATGGTACTTGAATGAATAAAAGGTTTAGCCTGTGGTCTGCTTGTTGGTTAATTTGCGTACTGCCCATATGCTTTTATACTTCATATAGAGAAAGAGTTCTTCCTAATTATAGAAAAAATGTGGTATTGTTCCACCGGTTAGCAAAAATTGCCTAAATTTAGAAAGAGTTGACTGATGAATAGGAAAAATTATAGTGAAAAAAATGGGTTTGGGTAGGCTGACATAATAAAAGTTAAATTAATATATTCAGCTGATAACACTGCTCTACCAGCTTGATTTAAAATAACAAAATACTTCTAATAGATACATTTTTCTTTTTTTTTTAATTTTAATACACCAGACTGCTTGAGATTAAAGGATTAATGAATGACAGCCATTTTATTAGCAAAGAAATGCAGTAGAATGACATACCAGCCAAATATTTTTTAAAAATATCTAATCTCTAGAGAGTAGGCATGGCAGAAAACTTGCCATTTAGTAAATTTTTCATAGAATCGTACAACCATAGAATGGTTTGAGTTGGAAGGGACCTCAAAGATCATCTAGTTCCAACCCCCTTGCCATGGACAGAGACACCCTCCCACTACATCAGGTTGCTCAATGCCTCATCTAGCCTGGCCTTGAACGTTTCCAGGGATGGCACATCCAAACTGTTTTGGGCAACCTGTTCCAGTGCCTCACTACCCTCAGAGTAAAGGATTTCTTAGATCTAATCTAAATCTATCCTCTTTTAGTTTAAAGCCATTTCCCCTTGTCCTATCACTACATGCCCTTGCAAAAAGTCCCTCTCCAGCTTTCCTGTAGGCCCCCTTTAAGTACTGGAAGACTGCTATAAGATCACCCTGGAGCTTTCTCTTCTCCAGGATGAACAACCTGAACTCTGTCAGCCTCTCTTCATAGAGAGGGTGCTCAGCCCTAGGATCATGTTCACGGCCCTCCTCTGGACTATCTCCAACAGCTCCACACCCTTTTTACGTTGAGGTCCCCGGAGCTGAACGCAGTACTCCAGGTCTCACGAGAGCAGAGTAGAGGGGCAGAATTACTTCTCTTGGTCTGCTGGCCACGCTTCTTTTGATGCAGCCCAGGATACGGTTGGCTTTGTGGGCTGCAAGCGCACATTGCCAGGTCATGTTGAGCTCCTCATCAAATCAACACCCCCTGGGCTGCTCTCAATCCATTCTCCACGCAGCCTGTATTTGTGCTTGGGATTGCCCCGACCTGTGTGCATGTTTTTGCAAATGATTTATGAATCTAGATAACCCAAAGTTCCTTGGTTGCTCTCACAATTTACCCTTGCCTCTTTCTAGGATAGACAATGAAGATTATAAAAACAGAACCGAATTTTCCTGCCCTAAGAGTGAGAAGCTGAGTGAGTAAGGGGCTGAAGAAAAGAGTAGAAAGGGCTCTGTAGATCCAAGCTTGCTGCTCAAAAGACTGTAAGACAAGAGCCAAGAGATACTGCTGTTGCTCTCAAACCCAGTTAACTGCCCAACTCCTGATGTTTCTCTCTTCTTCAACAAAACAGTTGCTTTGCTGTACAGTGCTGCGACCCAGGGTCATAGCTCCAGTAGTCATTTACTTCACTCCTGGATGCAGTATTGTACCAGGGGCATATTTTTTGCCTCCTTGATTGCAATTCATGTCATCTGTAGGTCTTCTATGTCTGGGAAATAGCTTTCTCTATCTATTCCATTTTGCCCAGAGAATCACAAAATTTTTTACATTTAATTCTTCAAGTATAGCTCTCTTGCCCTGCTAGAAGACAAACTCTTGATTCTTTGTTTTCAGGGTATTTACTGGTATATTCTGTGTACACTGACTAAAACATGAGCCTAGCCAAAACCATTTTCAAATACCTTGAATTTAGTCCAGTTTGAGAATTTAGTGATCTAGAATTTAGAACATAGTGACTGTGCCACTTCCTTCCATAGTCATATTCAGGAGTACTGAGTGTACTGCATTTCCTGGATTTAATTTCATATCAATGCCAAGTAGATGCCTTTTTACTGGTGTGATGGGTTTATGTGGTGGTGTTTTGGTAGCAGAGGAGGGGCTGCAGACATAGCCCCTGTAAGGAGCTGTGAGATGTTTCCCCAGCTCCAAAACCAGTCGGACCAGTCTCTGACCAGGTAGGACCTCTTTCCTCTCTGGCCAGGGCCGAGCCCATCAGTGCCTCTGTGAATGCCATATTTAAGAAGGGGACCAAGGAGCCTGCACCATGTGGGACCTGCAGTGAAGAAAGGGGGGAGGCAGAGGGGGGGCTGCTGCTCCTCCCCGAACTCTTATGCAGGTGGCTGCCTGAGCTGAGCCTCTGCCACTCGACTGGAGATGGCTGCTGTGGTGTGACTCAGAGAGCTCCAGAGCACCCTGCTCCCGGGGTGCCTCTGGGCAGAGTTCATCCTGCCGGGATAGCCGAGGTTGGTCGGTCTGGTCGGGCCCAGTGCGGCTGCAGCAGAGAGAGGACTGAGACCTGAGAGAAAAAAGTATGCAGACACCAGGTCAGTGAAGATGGAGTAGGAAGAGGTGTGCTGGAGCTGAGATTCCCCTTCCGTCCGTGATAAGACGGCAGGCTGTCCCTCTGCAGCTCATAAGAGAAATGGTGGAGCAGAGATCCACTCGCATCGATGGGAGAGGATCTCAGGCCACAGCAGGGATGCCCGCACCCTAAGGAGTTTATCTCCACAGGAAAGGACCTCAGTCTGTGGGAAGCAACTCCGTGCTAGAGCAGGAGGCTGCACCCTAAGAAGCCATAACTCTGGGGAAAGCCTGCACTGGAGCAATCTAATGGGTAAGGATTGTATCCTGTGGGAAGGACTCATGTCAGAGAAGTTTGTGGAGAACTCTGTCTTGTGGGAAGGGGCCCACGCTGGAGCAGAGGAAGCATGTAAGGAGTCCTCCCCCTTAAGGAGTGGCAGAAACAGTGCGATGAACCAACCTGAAACCCTCAAGGAGTTAGAGCTGAGAAGGGAGGGGAGTAGGGAAGGTGTTTTGAGATCTGGCTTTGTTTATTGTTATCACCTCTGAAGTAACTGTTAACGAATTAAATTGCTTTGTCCCCAGGCGAATCTGTTTTCCCCGGAGTCATGGTTGGTGGGTGATCCTTCCCTGTTCTTGTCTCCCTGCTCAGGCCTTTGGTTACATTTTTCCTCTCTCTATCCAGCCGGGCAGGGGGCCAGGAGGAGGGAGCAAGCAGCTGCCTGGTAGCTTAGCTTCCGACTGGGCTAAACCACAACAACTGTTCCGATGTGGGACCTGGATCTGGGGCCCACAATTCCCTTCCTTTTCTCTATTTGCTCACCATAACATATTTAATACCTACCAGAATGTCTTCTTTCCCTGGGCAGATAACTTTGCAACAGCAGTAGCACCAGAAACTTTACAGATTCTGACGTTATTTATTCAAGTCAGGATCAATTTCAAATATTTTCTACCACAGCATTGCTACAAAAATATATCTCCCTGAAGGCAGTCATCACAATACTGATTTGAAAATTAGTTTTTTATTAGAACCAAGCGACTCATACCAACGTGTTTGGTAAACAATGTTTTTATGTAGATTCTTAGGGCTGTTCGCTTCCCAGACAGCAGGAAGGGATCATGCCTGCCTTTATATTCCTTCCAGCAATATAGAGCATATGCCTGCCCAGTTTGGCTGGCAGACATCAATGGAGTTTTGCCCTTGATGGCTCCTGTCTGTACAGATGGCTTAAAAAATGGTACTGGAAGAGAAAATAGCCTGCACTGTAGGAAGCGCCTTATATAGGAGTCAAGACTTAACAAGGAAAACTGTTTCCATCTTCCTCTCCTGCTCAGCTTGAAAACTTGAGCACAATTTGTCTGTGGGTCTTGAAACTAAATTTAAACTTAATTTTATCTGTTAACATTTAGTTATGTTGAGATTTCCAACCTGATATTTTGAAGATCTCATTTAGAAGATTCATTAGAGATCTGGATATTTGACTTGCCTATATTAGTCATGTTTTTCATTCTCTTCCAAGTGGACGGAAGGAGATAATTGAAGTGAATCACCCTCTACATATCTCTACACACTTGCCTTTGGATGGAATGAATCACTCTCTAGAGAAAGCTATGCCTTTCTGCTGACTGCAAGGGAAAACTAGCAAAAGAAGATGTAGATAAATTATAGATAAGGCCCATATTTCATTCCAGAATCATACTGAAGTCAGAGAAAAAATTCCCATCGCTGTCAGCTGTTACCAGGCCTCCATCTTTTGTCATGTGAACTGCCAGATGTAGGACTTCTGCCACCAGTTATAGAATAAGCATGTATTTCTTTTAAAGCTGTGAGTGGTGGAAATTCTAGTAGCTGGTTTTCCTGATCCAGAATATCATTCTGATCCAGAATATGATTCATGCTCATTCACTCATTAAAACAATCCTGTCCTGACCGTCTGCATTCATATCTGGCTGATTCCATCCCCCCCAAAACAAACAAAACTATACAGAAAAGCGATCACTTTTACCTTGGTGTACAGTGAATGTAAACACCAGAGGTGAAATCTGGCCTGTTAACCTTAGTGAGCCTTTTGATACTGAATTCAGCAGGACGGAGGTTTTGTCTCAGAAAAGCCCCTCTTTTTGTGGGCTAAAACCCCAAAGTACAAAAAGTTCATAGAGTAATAATACATTACGTACAAACTGTTAACTACCCATTTCGCAACTCCTTTAATGTCAGTACATGCTCACCTCATCAGAGAGTTCACAAAAACTGACTGTAATACATGTCTTTCTGTCAGGTTCAGAACGATGATGGTTTTTGACACTGCAGTTAGCTGTCACTGCCATTGTTCAACAGTAACAATATATAAACCTGCTATGGTAATATAGATAGATACATTGGGCCGTCCCCGAAAGTGAAATTGAAAAGAAAAAGCTTGCAGAAATTAATAGATGTCATTAGCTGGGATAACGGAACTATCAGGAGTTAGTGTTTTTCTCGTCTTTATAAATTCTAATGGTAAAATGAAATACTTTTTAAAATCTTATGGTAAATTTATAAACAAATGAAACTATTGTGTATGGAAAAAATTATAAGTATCTTTGAATTAATATAATGGAGATAGAGCCACATAATCACTTCCTAGACACCCTATCACCTTCATTATATTACAGAAATCAGAAGACAATTATCTCTGACCGTTTGACCTTAGAACAGTCAAATTGAGAAGCATGATCTTTGAAATAATATCCAGTGAAAAGTTTCTGTATGTCAGTGATCACCAGTGTACAAGTGTGGAGATAACACAACTGTTGCTTAAACTTTTAGATATCCATCTTTTTTGTTAGATACATTCTCCAAAGAAAATTTTGCCCACACAGGATTCAGAAGCACACAGCAAAAAGTTGTTGATTTTGAAGCAAAGTGCAGTTTTGTACAATCTATTCTATAAAGTTAATCTGCATTGAATAGGCTTTATTTTTGAACTGCAGTTCAGTCAATTTTAGATTAAATGCAATAATGACTCTGCATTGGCAGTGCTATGATGAAAGCTTTTCATAAACAAATGGATTTTTTGTCATCATTCTAAGTAGAAGGAAGATTTCTGTGCACAGTACCTGTAGTACTTGAAAATAAATCATTTCATTAGGGAAGATCATTTTAGCCCTGGGAAAATTATATGAAAGAGGTGTAACAGGTTGTCAGAATGATGTTTCATGTTAAAGACAGTGGTTTGTTTATTGAGGTTTATCGAGTGTTCTGAAGAATGACGTAAAAGATAACTAGTCATCACTCTAGAGCACAGATATTTACTCTGATCAGAAATCTTCGTTTTCTAGACAGGCAGTAAGCAGGTAACTGCTTCAGTGTAGCTACTGTATAGAACTGCAGTGTACAACTGTGTCCCTACTGACAGCACATTGTGAAGCTATTAGGTACATCTTAGAGCCATTTAAATGCAAATAGGATGTGAGTTTGTCAGTGACTAAAAACAGTCTTCCAGGCAATGGCCTTAGTAATTAGAAACCATCTGGTATTGTGAAAGAACACAGTACTTTCAATATATCCACAGGCCAAAAGGATGCATTTTATCTCCTACAACAAAACACCTATGCTTATATGTTAGAACTCTAACAATTAATATGCAAAATCAGATCCATCTTGCTATTTTTCCTCTGGGTCAGCCCTGGAAAAGAAATAAATGAGAAGCCTAGAAGAGAGAGTGCCATAAACTACAAAAAGGAAATTTAAGAAGAACACGCACAAACAGATGAGTACCTGACAAAATGAAGGAGCCTTGTTGAAAGCTTTACCTCCTCTTTACCTGGTAAGATTACAAAAGGCATAAAGCAAACGATAAGTTTGATAGCTCACCTGTCAGACCCACTTACAAACTTATGTTCTGCACTTTCAGTGTGTGGTATGTAGAAGTGGATTCAAAACAAAATAGTTTATCTAAAACCTCTCTCTTCTCTGGCCTTTAGGATTTTAATGCTGCAGAGACTGAAATGAAAATATTCTAGTTTGTCAGTCAAACCTAAGCTACCCTTCATCTTTGTTTCCAATGTAATGTATCCAGAGAATATATGGGCAAGTTATTCTCTATTTAAAAATTCCCCAGAACATTACACCTTCAGTGCTTGTCTGGGAGATTAAGTGATAGTTGAATACTGACAACAGATAATTTGAAATTTAAATTAGTAGTTGCAGTACTTGTCTTCTTCAACATCATATTCACATGGCAGTTTGTAAGAGTTGACAACAACACAGAATTTCAGCTTCAGAATTTATTAGTGATAACCATTTATTAAGAATATGGAAGAAAATAATATTAAGATATTTCATTTTGAGAGTTACAATAGTTAGAGGAGTAATAGGAGAGGAGCATTGTAGTCGCGCAAAGGATGCAGTTTTTATGCACAATGCAACTGATGAAACGTCTAAGTCTACGTGTCTATCAAAATAAAAATGTGGTGTTCCATTGTAGTTCCAATCAGCTTGCATGGGAAAGATTTAACAGAGTAAACAATGAAGATTTTCAGGCTGAATAAACATCTTCTACAGATCATACTAGCACCTGTACCATCACACTGCTGTGTTTCTGGCACCTTATACAGAAACTGAAGCTATTCCTACACGTTACTTTTACATGTACCAAAATCATATCTATTTGCTGATTCATGTTATTGATGCAAGATCTTCTTTCAAAAACTTCTCTTAAAAATAAAATACACCAAAAATACTGAAGCTGAGTCATCAAAACAGTGAATAGCAAACGTATCAACAGTGTGTGAAGAGAGTGTTTGCGTGTCTGTGTCTGTGTGTAGCACATTTCTACATTTCAGTTAAGGAACAATGTTTTTTCCTTGCTTAGATGAGTATGGCAACTGAGACTTCCTTTTGAGTTCTCAAGACTCAGGATTCCCTATGAACAAGTACTTTGGGATATACAAGCTCTGAACAATGAAACTAATTTCCAATGACATAAATCTATTTATTTCATTGTCTAAAGACATGGTTTTGATGGATGGACCACTCGGTGGATAAGGAATCGTCTGGATGGTTGCACTCAAAGAGTTGTGATCAACGGTTCAATGTCCAAGTGGAGGCCTGTGACAAGTGGTGTTCCTCAGGGGTCAGTACTGGGGCCAGTGCTATTTAACATCTTTGCTGGAGACATGAACAGTGGGATCAAGTGCACCCTCAGCAAGTTTGCAGATGACACCAAGTTGTGTGGTGTTGTGGACACGCTGGAGGGAAGCGATGCCATCCAGAGGGACTTTAACAGGCTGGAGAGGTGGGCCTGTGAGAACCTCATGAAGTTCAACAAGGCCAAGTGCAAGTTCCTGCACGTGGGTTGGGGCAATCCCAAGCACAAGTACAGGCTGGGCAGAGCATGGATTGAGAGCAGCCCTGAAGAAAAGGACTTGGGAGTGCTGGTGGATGAGAAGCTCAACATGAGCCGGCAATGTGCACTGGCAGCCCAGAAAGCAAATCGCATCCTGGGCTGTATCAAAAGAAGTGTGGGCAGCAGGTTGAGGGAAGTGATTCTGCCCCTCTACTCAGCTCTCGTGAGACTCCACCTAGAATACTGTGTTCAGCTCTTGAGTCCCCAACACAAGAAGGACATGGAACTACTGGAGCGAGACCAGAGGAGGGCCACGAAGATGATCCGAGGGCTGGAGCACCTCTACCATGAAAACAGGCTGAGAGAGTTGGGGCTGTTCAGCCTGGAGAAGAGAAGGCTCTGGGGACATATTATAACAGTCTTCCAGTACCTAAAGGGGGCCTACAGGAAAGCTGGAGAGGGACTTTTTACAAGGGTGTGTAGTGATAGGACAAGGGGCAATGGCTTTAAACTGAAAGAGGGTAGATTTTGATTAGATATAAGGAAGAAATTTTTTACATTGAGAGTGGTGAGGCACTGGAACAGGTTGCCCAGAGAAGTTGTGGATGCGCCATCCCTGGAAGAGTTCAAGGCCAGGTTGGATGAGGCTTTGGGCAACCTGGTGTAGTGGAGGATTTCCCTGTCCATGGCAGGGGGGTTGGAACTACATGATCTTTGAGGTCCCTTCCAACCCTAACTGTGATTCTATGATTCTATCATTCTATTTGAGACTATCAACTGTGAGTCAAAACATTTATTCTGCTTTCTGGGTGTAAACTCTCATGTTAAGAGCCCTTGATATTGTTTCTCCTTTGACATACATCGCTTCTGTACAAAATCAACATTATCACTCTCTAATACTCATAAAAGATGTCTCTCCACATGAATGGGTTGCTTCATAGCCTTATTTCGATCATTGCATGCAGATAAAGAAATCAATACTGTCTGCCAATGTTTCATTCAATATCCCTGTGTGTAATAGCTATTTAAGTAATTAACTTTCGTATCAATGTCCTTTTGTATATTAGAGGATGAATTATTTTTCTGTATACTTTTGAATTATTGTCCTAAATAAACTTTAATCAATGAGAAAACAAATGTATACAGACATTCAATTCCCCATAAATTTTGGTTAATTTTCTTTGCCAGCTTGCCCTTCAGAATGGTTTTCTAATGTTCAGCCATTTCACCTCTATTCTTAGCTAATGCACGCGCATTAGAGACAAGAAACTAGCAAGAAGATATTCCTAATATATTTGAACCAGTGATAGTTTCATAGATAGATACATAGCTAACCTCATTTAAAAGATTCTTAAAAATAAGACTGCAGCAACTCTTCAGTGGTCTGTAGATAATATAAAGTTCTAGAAATAACATGTAAAGTTTCTGCAGAACACTGGCTGAGCTGGAACAATATGCAATTGCAACACACCACAGTGGCATACTTGAACGAATTCTTGCATTTCATATTTCTATGTTCTCTTAAAGGAGATGAAAAGGAAAAAAATTATTGACATCCCTGTAATTTGGTTACTTTGAATTATCACACTCTTTAAAACATATGCAGATTCTTTTTCAAGCTGAAGATGTAAATCATCATCCATAATACTAAATACAGTCCTTCTTTTATAGCATCACTCACTCACACAGCTGATCCTCTAAATCCCCATTCATACTTGCACACGTATTTTTCTTGCATGACTTTTCTTGCCAAAGCTGTTGAAAGGTTTATAGTGTATGCTCTTCATAGTTTGTTAGCTCAGCTTTACTGAATTAAAATTTAGTAACTTACATGACAAAAATAACTTACACAGTATAAAAAAAAACAATTCCAAAACTTCTCAGCAGGGTTATCATAGTATTTTTTCAAGAATATAAAGAGGCATGCTACTAACATCCTCTTGCAAGTTATGAAAAGAGATTCCTTACAGCAGGCAATATATTAACACTTTTAATTAGTGTTCTTGCACGAAATCTAAGAACTAGCAACAAGAAAATGACAGTAAAGAAAATATATCAAATAAAAGAACAAGTGAGTGTAACATTTATTAGGATACTATACAGTATAAAAGCAACCTTCAAAAAACAGTAGCCCAAAGTCAACCTCAAGACTGTATTTACAATTTTAGATGTACAGATTTACAGTTTGGTTACATTATAAACTGCAGTCATGTCAATCTGCCCCACAGAATATAATTTTGCAAAACCCAATAGTGCACCTTTGCAGTGTTCAAAGAGATTTTTTGACCTGTACAACATTATAAACTGCACAAAGGAGGTCACATCAATCAAGGGAGATATGAACTACCACAAGAGTCAACTAGTAAGAAATGTAAGTTTTTGTAAGAAAGCAAATTATCAGGTGAAATAATGATCCCAATTACGATACATACTTTGACTATAAAGTTTGATGTAAAATTTGTGTTAACTAACAAGATTAATGCATTCAACTTGTAATGGGAAAAGAAATTTGGGTTAGATATAAAAGCAAGAATTCTTGAGGAGTTTCACTATATCATTCTGTTTTCAAAACAGATTTTTCAAGCAGCTCCATTTCCATTTAAGTCCCATTGCAGTCAGCCAGGGGACCTTGTCTTTATGGAATGATTGTGGAGAATGGAACCACCTCAGAAACACCAAGAACCTGTTCCATATTATTTGTTCAGTAGAAATGATTAGTCTTGTCAAAGATTATGCCAATTAAACACTACAGATAATTCTCTTCAGAGATGCCAGATTGAACAAAAATTTCAAAGGCATTTTATTTCTCTCTATGTATCTCATTATGCCTAGGGAAAAAAGAACTCTGTTAAAAAATGACAGTTTTTGACTGGATTTTCTGTACCATAAAGTAATTGCTTCAGGCTGTTGGCCAGAAATGGAAGATATGAGCACCCTCATATGGAAGGAGGAAAAGGAGAAGAAGGTATCAGAAGTATCTGGACTTGAGATGTCTCTGAGCATCTGGCAGAAATCTTTCAGGCTCCTTCTTCCTCCTTTGGCAAACATTTGTTTTAGAGCTGTGGAAATTGCAATTGGCAGTGTCCAAGTCCTGTCACTGTTACAATAAGGATTGGTGGAAGTCCAAAGGCTTTCTCAGCCATTTCACTCTTGACCCTCTAGTCTTGATTACAAGCTTTTTGTTGGTCCTGGTCACAAGGTTTTAAGGTTCTCAGTTTGTAGCAACTGAGGAGGGAGGCAGAAAAAAATCATGTGCTCAAAAGTATACATCTATTTTTGAGTTGTCATATTTATTCCTTTCCTAATCAATGGAGAGATAGAGGTAGTTCTGGGGCATAGTTCATCAGATCAACTTTAAACAATTGCAAAAGCATTATAAGATTTCTGCTACAGAAGTGCTATCTGTAAGGGAAATCTTAACAAACTAGCTTGAACATAGAGACAGTCCTGCAGATGTCTAAGTCAGACATCAAGTGACTAATTAAGACTATGAAGCCAAAAGCCTTGAAGCCATTGCTCAGTCTATGCTTTCAGATATTATGAATTTCAGACATTTACAGACTTGAAATAGAACATTTTCTTTGGAAAGTACATGAGTCGAAGAGGTAGGGGAGGATTTAAATTTTTTCTACTTGCTCTTCAATTTAGGAAAATTCTTCAAACTTATTCAGGAAAAACAAGAACAAAACAGGAACTTTGTAACCCCCTACTATTTGTTCTTTTTAAGGATATTCTTTAGCTTCCTTCAATTTTGTAGCATATTTAGATCCCTTTTATAGGCACAGAAATTTTGAAAATAATCACTCCTCATAGTAAAATTGATGATTTTATCTTGGTGCTATTAATTTTCATTACAGTCGTTGTGACAGAAAATGAAGTTTCTAGTGATATCATTGCTTTTTATTTCTAAATTTCAAAGATTCACATACTGAAGTTCTGGGAGTTTTAAATTTAAATTCCCCCCTTTCCCTTGGGAACTAAGAAATACTCAGAAATATATCTACATTTTTTCTCATAATTTACAAATTTATTACATGAACATAAATCCCTGCTTTCTAGAGCAAATATTCTTAACGTGATCAGCAATGCTTAGATGTTAAGGATTTTCTCTGTTTTCAAGATAACCTGGATGCTCCCCATCAGCAGTGAGCCATACATACAGCCACACTCATGAGTGAAGTATGTGTATACTATTGTCTTCAGCATCTTCTAAGATCTCAGGAGAGGATGCCACTTGCTTACAGTAGACTTTCTCTGGGAGTCTATTCATTTTAGGAAGTAAAGGCCTGATCCAAACCCCGCTGAAGTCAATGGAAAAAGACTCCCATTGACTACAATGGGCTCTGGATCATGCCCTAAATCCAATCTCTTCATAAGTGCAGGATTAATAATGAGATGCCATTCCAGTAGCCTGGAGTACCTAAGTCCCCAGCAATTTCAGCTGAACAATTTCACTTTAGGTTGCCATCCACTGGAATTTGAAAGGTGAAGCCGAGGTCTTTTTCAGTGACAAGGAAACCTTAACTGGGGGCATTTTCAGTTCTTAGCTATATTCAGTCCCACCAGTCAGTCAAAATCCTTAGACATCCTAATGAGAAAACAGCAAGAACAAGTGAAGTCAAGGAAATATATGTTGTTCAGTGAATGCTTCAGAAACACAGTGTAGGCTCTGCTTTGATCAATGAACAGATGCATTTGATGCTTTTGGAGAGATCAGCAAAGAGCCTGACTACACAGGATAAATTAAAAGATTATAGCACAATTAACTACATAAGGATTTGGTCATATTTCTTTTTAAACAGACAAGGCAAGATATAAGGTTTCTCAAAGTGTTTTCCCAGTTTAAAAAACAAAGCACAATCAGTTTAGAAATAATGAAAAGCGGCAGAAAGATATTAACGTTACGAATACTAATAACATCCTTAAGTTCTTGGAACTTGCGGATGTGAATTCTGAGTTCTATATTAATACAAACTTTGACAGACAGATAGACAGACAGTAAATGGATAGAATTACTATAGTGTTATTAAATCAGATATAAAAATATATCTGTATTATGATCAGCTTTATATAAAATAAAAATCTGAAACTAACACAGTTTGTGCTTTTACTGTTTAAAATTTGTATTTCTGATAAACCACTGGACAGATCAGTTACTCCAAAAGTTCTCTAGTGTTATTCATTGCTCACATTTCATTAAATTGCCATTAGCAGTACTTATTATTTTACCTTGGTTATTCATACTGACAAGAATGGCTCAAAAGTTGAAGCATTATCTTTTTGTAGTCGATTACTAATTGTTCCACTTAAAAGGATCATTCAGGCTGCCATGCATTTTATAATAAAGATCTTTCTAAAGTTATATTCCAGTGCTTTAAAAAAATAAATAAAATAACAACGTAAATTTACCATAATTTCTATAGGATTTACTATGAACAGATCAGGACATTCACTGGTCTGTAAATGCTTGCAGACCTGTACCATCCTTCCACAAAGCCAGAGAAATAGATCAATTTAAGCTAAGTTTTGAGCTGAGGAACCAGTTTTGCCTTCACTTTTACTTCAAATATTTTACCATAGCCAATTCCACTATACTGTTTGACCGCTCAGATTTAGTTTTAAGCAACTCAGAAACTGTTGATAACATTTATACTAATTGATTTTAGAGATAAAAGAAGCAGATCTTAAATCTCTACATCAAAATATGCCAGTTTTCTGGAGTCATAGATTTACTTTGCATGTGTATAAGTGCAAACTTGCTCATCCAAGGACTCTCCCATAATGCAGAAGAACCTCAGGTTTGGATCCATGGTATGAATCACCTCAGACTCATGTATTTCTCTTCAAAACACCTGAATTTTATGAGAAAATGGTGCGTTTTGGATCTCTTCCTTGTTGAATTAAAAAAAAACATTGTCATGTGATTATTGTGCTGTAAAATAAACATATGTAATTTCACAAATCTTACCAGTTTCTGACAAAGGAATATCTGTCTTGCTCTCCTATGCTAAAATTTCATAGCATAGGAGGTCAGCAGGTCAAGAGAGGTGATTCTCCCCATTTACTCTGTTCTTGTGAGACCCCACCTTGAATACTGCGTCCAGTTCTGGTGTCCCCACCATAAGAGAGACATAGATCTGTTGGAGCGTGTTCAGAGGAGGGCCATAAAGATGATCCAGGGGCTGAATCACCTCTGCTATGAGGACAGGTTGCGGGAGCTGGGATTGTTTAGCCTTGAAGAGAAAACTTCGGGGGGACCTAATAGCTGCCTTCCAATACCTGAAGGGAACCTACAGGAAGGTTGGGGAGGGACTTTTTACAAGAGTGTCCACTGATAGGCAAGGGGAAATGGGTTGAAGGTGAAGCAGAACAGATTTAGATTAGATTTAGGAAGAAATTCTTCAGTACGAGGGTGGTAAGACTTTGGAATAAATTGCCCAGAGAAGTTGTGGATGCCCCCTCCCTGGAGGTGTTCAAGGCCAAGTTGTACAGAGCCTTGAGTAGCCTGATCTAGTTGAGAGGCATCCCTGACCATGACAGGGAGGTTGGATTAGATGATCTCTAAGGTCTCTTCCAGCCTATGCCATTCTATGATTCTATGATTCTGCTACATAACTTTATTCACATGTGAAACTCACATAGTCATGAGCAACATCAAGGACTACCTCATTTGAGGTAAACATCTGTGACATTTATTTCTTTTTCTTCTTTATTGATCAAGTTCTGGCCAGATACACTACTGCTAGAGCTTAGAATCTAGTATTTAGTAACACAAAAGCTAATCGAGTTGTAAGCCTGTTGAATATTTCAAATGAAGTACAAGGCCTATTTTCAGTTTGACTCAATATCTTTTTCCATCCCTTCATTTGTGTTTAAATTGATATCTAGTCAGTACTGTTTCATTCAAACTGTAGCCTCTTAAACTTGACGGAGAAAATGAAAGCCTCCCACCACCTGGACCAGGTGAAAAAAAGAATAAAATTTATGCAGTTCATATGTTGTTGGCTGAAGCCGATACAGAAAAATTTTCACATTTGTTTAAATAAAAAGCATTAATATTCTTTGATGTGGTTTTCAATTTATCCAAGGATCTCCATTAATCACTTTCCAGATGAAAGTTATGCTTATAATCAGCAAGATCAGTAGACATCAAAACTCTTTAAGCAAGGTTTAGCAACTCGAGGCATATATAGCTTGGCTACTAAAATTAGCCTGGGTCATTGGATTATAAATAACATCTTGATCTATGGCTTCTATTTCATTTAACTAAATAAACATTAAATTCCTACCCCTAGAGTCTCACAATGACACTGGCCAAAATTCAAACCCTGGAGGCTGTCCAGGATGTACAGGGCATAGAAAATGTTCCCCATTGATTTTCAGACAGAAGGAAAATGTATTAGTCAAGATAAAACAGTTTGCTAGAGAGGATTTCACAGCATGATCCTGTATTGAGAAAAATCCTTTCTTACCCTTGCTACAGCTACAGCAAAGAACTAAAGTGTGCAGGATGACACTCAAACACCCTCATCAGAGGAGATAGTTAATGCCATGATGACATCCAACACATTATTTAAACTAGTTTTAACGTCAACAATTAGGCAAAGGTATTTGTATACTAAATAGACTCTTTTTGGCAGTTCTAAGTCTTTCAATACACACCTAAGACAGAAATTTGAGATCAGTCTGTAATGTTCCCTAGAGACCTAGAGAAATCAATAAACAAGGCCATCATGAATTCACAAGACAGTTTTGTCATTATAAAACCTTGTAAGCAGCCAACAGCTTAAGTCTTACAAAGGACGAGAATTGCTATTGTGCATCTAACATCCTAGACTGTGTAATTTAGGTTTTTAGAATTAAAAAAGTTAATAGACTTAATTACATTGCACGCCATTAGAAATAACTTCTTACTGACTTGACAAGTCAGTAGATTCGATAGGATTTTACTTTCTCTTCTTCTATCCCCCTACAGTTATTAAATCCAAGTAAAATTTTAATTTTTCATTGATTTCAGATGCCCTACAAAGGTCTTCAACTATCATGTACCAATATGCTGTGTGTACCTCCACAGAAGAGAGATAACTAATATCTTCTTGGCCTTGCACGTAAAGCCTAAGTCGGTGACCGTAGTGCAAAATCTTTGCTTAGACCAAACTAATAATTTTCAAATATGCATCCAAAAGGAGGGCAATATACATTCATTCATTAGCCAGGCAGTACTGCAGGTACATGCACTGCAACCCAACGAATACAGTCACTAGAAAAAAACTGAATAAAAATCAAGCCAAAACATTCCCTTTCTCTTTCCTTTCTTCTTTCCACCACTCAGGTAAATAAATTCCTTCTTCATGGAAGAACATACCAGCATTAAAGTATGTTTTTAGAGGTGTTGCTTTGCCCACATCTCATCCTTCATGCTCTTATCTGAATCTGTAGTCCCTAGTATCACATTCTTTTTACCTATGTTGTCAGTCATAGGAACCAATGTCACGAATTCAATAAAAGGACATTATTTTTAGTTATCACTGATGTAAAATAATAAGCACTGATCTGACAGGTTTAAAAATAAGAATGAGTGGATAAGAATGTAATGAGGCTTCAGAAATAAAACCAACTATCAGTAATATTAATCTTATGTTTGCAATGGTAAATAAAAAGGAGGTTTATTTTCACTGAAGAGCCTTGATGAGAACCAGGATTCTTATTAATCCAATGCATTGTTTTTTTCTTTTTTAATTAAAAGAGGAGAGAGAGAGTGCATGCTTGCTCTCATATCCCTTATTTGTCATCTCCTTTCCCAATTCAATCTCAGGCAAGTATATTTGGTAGATTAAACCTCCACTAGAAAAAAAAAAATGTTCATATTCTTTCTTGTTTTAGAAACCATCAAAACTGAAGCATGTCCTGAAAAGTTTTAAAATAAAACAACTCCCCTTTACCTACACACAAAAAAACCTCTTAATTAAAACTTAATGAACGATGGAAGAAAAAGCAGTAACACACTATCAGGGGACAGGCAGATGAGAAGGAAGCATTCACCCTGATATATTTAATATTTTAATTGGTTATTTGGAAGAAATAAGAAACTGAGTGTTATAAGTTTGATCCTAACCTTATTAAAGTCAGTGGCAAAAAGCCCAGTTAAGTTCAGTGGGGCCAAGATGAAGCTCTAATTGAATTAGGAACTGACTTCAGATAAAATATGCTACTTTCTTACCTTCAGCTTCCCATTCTAGCAGAAAGAAATAAAGATTTATTTAAATTTGTCACAGCGGCAGGTAATTGAGTTTGTTTTGACCTGGACTGAAAGAAAAAAGTACTTATGAGGAAAGTAACTTTGGCTATAAATTCATTGAAATAACAATGCTGGACACTAAGCTTTCCAATAGAAACTGATCGCCCTACTGAAGTGTCTAAAACCTGTCCTGCATTAAGGCCTGAGGTGTCTAAACATCTCGCTGATCAGGTAGCTCTGTTTAAACACCATAAATATTGAACCTTTCTCTGAAAAAAAATATACAGAATCAGTTGAGAGAAAAAGTCACATCCACTTCTGCTTACAGTTCCCGCTGCCAGACAGCACTTGCTGTAAGTTCACATAAGGTGTAAGTTCATGTAAGGAGGAGCTGTCTAAAGAAACCTTCACTCTTACTGGATGCAAGATGACTTATCTGTTGTTACTAATGAAAGAGCAGTAATAATAGACTAGGAAGGGACCTCCATCTCCCTTTGCCAACAGCGACCTCATTCCTCTAGCTGCTACTGGTCGCTGTCACCTCTTTGACCTTGGTCATCTGTGAGAGTGACTGAGCTGGGAGGAAAGGAGGCTTGGCTATCATCTAAGGCATATGTTGGGGAGCAGCCTCTCTTCTATAGAAATTTTCTTCCAACCCTCAGAAGAAGGAGCTTCCAAATTGTACTGGAATAGCGGAGAAGAAAGATGGAAAGACATGCAATGTCAAAGCCTCTTTTCAACTGGAAGGTTTCAGATAGTGTTACTTAAAGTTGTGAATTCAAGTAACTTAATGGAAATAATGAATTATTCTAAAACTAATTGCCTGCAAGTGCAACTCTCTAGCTGTTCTTGCATAGTACTCTATTAAATTACTTTCATGAGAGCTATTCCTTTTCTGTTTAAAGACAACTCATTAGACAATTAAATTAGACATTAAAGACAATTCATTAGAATAAGAGGGAAAGTGAAGGCAGAGGAGTGAGGAAGAGTCCCACTCCTTGGCCCAGTGGTCAGAGATCATTTTCTTTCATGCAGTAGACTAAGCTTGAAAGCTCCCAGATCGGTTTCAGAAGGACAGACCAATTTTATTTCATGAAAATTAATACAGATGAGCAATCACTTAGTAATAATTTAAAAGAACATCAGGCAGCTTGAATCTACCTCTCACACTCTTTTTGATGGCAGCAAAAGAAGTACTTTTACAGAGGAGGAACTTGACTTACAGTGCTGTGGTTTCTTGTATACCATAGGGCTAAGGAGTCCAATAAACCTCTAGAAGTTTTTCAGACAAGGCTGTTTCCTTTCCTGCTCTCCCTGTAGTGCCACAGGCTTGCAGAAATGCCAAGTACCCATTCTTCCCTTTGACTCCTGCTGTATTTATCCCAGTGAGGGTACAACCCAGCAAGATTCGATTTTGAGACATCACATGCCTTTCATTAATTATCCATCATACCATTCATTAAGAGTGATTGAAAGATATAAAAAAACAATATCAAAACACAAATAAAGTGTAGTGTTTCTTTAGTCATGATCTGGTAGAACAGATGTTTTCTAAGTATCATGACATTCTAGCTACATCTTTTTTTCCCCCAGAATAAAACACTACCAGCATCTTCACAAAGAGAACTGATAGATATTTTTAATTTGTGTTCATCATCATAGCAATTGAAATGCATTTTGTAATGACAAGCGCGAAATGTTCTGGAGATGGATGAAAGCTTTCCTTCGTATTTCTCTCTCCAATTTCTTTGTGCAGTATCAGTCCAAATACTTGCAGCATTACCTTAGGCACATTTGCAGTTTTCAGCAATCTGATTGTTTATTTACTGTCTGGGAACATGCAAGCTCTTGCGTTCGTAATGGAGTATCCATGTACCTGGGAGATATGCATATTAAGTAATGGAAAGCATGCCGTATTAGAAAATTGATTGCATATGTCAGCATATGTACTACATTTTTACAAATTAGTCTACATTAAACTCCACTATATATATGACTTGGGGAGGAGAGTGATTCATGACTTTTGTTCAAACTTGAGTTTCCTGCGAATTTTTCATTTAGAATGTATTTCCTATTGAAAACAGCAAAGGCAAAATGCTGCAATATTCTCATATCATGTTTATTGGGTTTATGAGTTTTATGAAACTTCAATAACAAACTTGGAGGAGGCTTGCATAAACATCAGCGTTACGTGTTATAATCAAAAACCTGTATCAGCACAGAATTCTCCCCAAACAATATATCACCCAAACAGCAGATGTAGAGGTAAGCATTACTATTATCATGAAAGAAAAAAAATATCTAATTATATTTTTGTTCTCCCTTTCTCCTTCACAATGCTTGCTATCATTTCAGACATCAGCATATGAAAAAGGACAAATTCAAGCTCCTCAGATATAACTCTGCACTGCCTTTTCACTAAAAGGTCCTTTTCCAGGCTTCTATGGACTGAGTCCTTGAATGTGACCTTATATTACATCATTGCATTTTTCCACTTCAAACAATGCACTATGATTAGAGTACTGGCTAGAAGCCATAGCTATGCAATGTTTTGCTAGGCTCAACAGGAATTCCATAGCGTAGTTCCTGTTCCTAAATGATCTATAAAACACATAAAGCAGAGGAAGGTGTTGGAACTGTCTATCTAACAGTTTTCAAAAGTATTTAGGAATGTAGAAAGTTCATCATTCTTAGAACTAGATTAAAAAAAAACCACAAACAAACTAAAATGATAGCAGTGACTGATCCATGTCTAAAAACAAACCTCATAAACTCACTACAGGATTTGCAAACTGTCCAAAAGGAACAGAAGCGGTTCCACTCCATGTTATGCTGTACATTAATTTTATGCACAAGTGTACAATGATTTATTTACTTACCAGTGCTGGGGTTTTGGATGTTTTCTTAGCAGCCTCCTTTGCTTTCCAGATTCTCTTGTGTGTACTTTGAAACTGAGGACAATAAGGACTGTTTTCACATGTCAAAAACACAACTATGACATAAACTTAGCTAGTTGGAACTTCAGGTATTTTCCTCCCCTAACAGTAGAAGGATCCATGTGGCTATGGTACTAAGGTTGTTCTTCACATTGTGAAAATATGCTAGCAATCTTCAGATGCAAAGATTTTCTTCTGACCCAGCTGGTACTCATCACTGACAAAAGACAGCTCTAAACTGAGTAACAGTTCCTGAGAGGCTTGAAGAGCTTTAAAATGTTAATAAATGTCAGGGGGAATTTCTGAAAATCTAGATGTTCAGAACTTCATGCTCAAGCTAAATGTCATTTAAGCCATGGCATTCAACAAGAAATACTTCAGATAGGTGTTTATCAATGAACACGTTTCAAGAATGCTAAAGAAAATCCAAACAGTGACAGAATGTATTTTAAATTAAATTAACTACCCTTTTATTTCTACTTTGATTGCTAATATACAGAGACAGATACCGATGATAAAGATATGCAGTGAAGGCTTAAGTAGACCGAGTTCTCCATCACCCACTAAATTTTGTTATTGCCATCATAGCTGGAGGTGGGATTTGTGGTGCTGACAAAAGTGGTAACAGGTCTGTCATGAAGAGCATCACTTCTGGAATAATCAGCCCATTTAGTGTCATCAGCAACAGAAGGAGGTGAGCCCACCTTCATAGGCTGGATGACAAGATCCTGATTCAGGAACTAGAGAAGAGCCTCAGTAAGAAAAGAAGTTTCCTAGTAACCTTATTGGCTATTACCTACTTGGTATGTTGCAGCTTGAAATCATATGCCTTATTGTAAGGAAACCAAAGGGAGATGTTAAGTTTTGCAGTATTTCAGGGTAGTATTTACTAGGTTCAGAATCACATATCATACTGCTAAACCCTTTTGCTATCATCATCTGCTTCTGTTGCTTCTTAAAGATTGCATTTTCTACCTCTTATTTAAATGTTTTGTTCATCATGATTCACAGATTCTACAGAAAGGAGCTTGTTTGAAGTCTGACTAATTCTAAGATAGAAGAACCACTCATTTACTCAAACCATTTAAAAAGTCCCCTTCCTTTTCTCCATATACTCCAAACAGATGTATGTTTAAAACTTTATGCTATATAAAGTTTATGTCTCTGTTGAGATTTCCATAAAAGTTTATGCCTGTTGGGATTTCTGTCTTTTGATCAAAGCCAGTTGAATAATAAAATCTTAGAGAACTAGAATCATGCAGAGCTTCCAGAATACTTTCCTATTTTTATGCATCTTGGATCTAACAATTTTCCAGCAGCGTGTTAAGTGATTCAGCTAAACTCTAATGATATCTGAGAGCCTTTTTAAAAAATGCTGTACATTTTATGTTATCACAGAAAATATTTTTTCCTTTTGACTCCCCAGCAAGATAAGCTACTGCATTGCAAAAGAGATGTTAATTCAATAAACATATACAGAGTACAAAATTCGCATTCCAAAAGGTGAAGGAGGAGTAAACCGAAGAATTTCAGCTGAATTTAAGGAGGAGAATCACAGACCTGAAAATCTCAGCATATATAATAATAATGTCACATTATCTTTGCTTGCTTCTGCCATGAACTGAAAGTTTTCTGTGTTAATATCACTCTCTTTTTCATTCACCCACGTGATAGCAATAATAACAAATGGAGATGCCATGTTCATGTTATTTCTAATAATTTAAGTTATCAGGAGCTAACTAATGCTCAATATTTGCCTAGATTGATGTAGACTTTCCACCAACACCTTAAAAGTTAATGAGATCCTTTATGTCACTAAAATGAGTCTCAAATGACAGCACAAGTCTTTGGGCCTGGATCTTTGTCATGCAACTTGGTTAACAGTTGAAGAAATTCCTCCTGCAGGCAAAGCTGTAATGTACGGTTTCGTTACTAAAATGGTGCCGGATACGCTCAGAATATCAAACAAACCCACCCCATGGGTATTTTCTACACCAAAACAGTCAGTACAATGTGGGAGTGAAAAAGTTGGAACAGAATTAAAAATTTTTTCCATTTGGCAAGGAAAACTCAGAATGCAGGGACTTGGGTCTGAAAAAAAAAGGACAATATTTCTTTCTGGCCAGTAAAATAAGCTGTATTTAAAATGCCTGTCTCAAAATAAAATATACCAGCTCCTTGTTACAGATTTTTAAATACTAGATTTATAATTTTAAACTGGTATACAAATATAAAATCATTCATATTCCTCAGCTAAAATCCATTTTATGATAATATTAAATTTGTTACAATAATGGGGGTCAGTATTGGGTTTGTATAGTAACCAAGTGTTTAGACGTTAGTCTTGTAGCTGTTAAAAATATTATTGCTGCATTGATCATTACTTTAGACTTATGGCGTTCTCTTTCGTTGTTTCACTTCCTTTTCTAACTTACATGTATCAGTTAAAGCATAGAACATTACATTCACTTTGAATCACTGATTTGTCAAACAAAGAGAAAGAGCAGCTCACCTGTCTTTTCACTAATGTTGACAACTCCTCTAGCACTAAGCAGGAAATGAGGAATCAAGCTCTCCTTCCCCAAGGTAAATTGTATTCTGTGCTTCACTAAAAATGGTGAAAGCCATTCGCTTTTAACAAACTGATTTTTCCTAATTTAAATTTTAACTGAACTCAGAAAAAAAGCAGGATCTAGAGGGAGTTTTATTAGCAAAATCTGAGACGGAAAGTGTCTTCGTTTACTGATGAAGTTGATGCAACTGAATGGTTCATGTAACCAAATACATGTATCTAAGACCTGTGCAAACTCCCCCTCTTTTTTTTTTTTTTTTTTTTACAATAGCTGCAGCAAGTGCAATGGATGTCTTTCACATCCAACTAAACTAAATGCCAAGTAATCACTTCCAAATTAAGCCACCATTTTAGAAATAGTTGAGTGCGTTTACTGTGTCTCTCACTGGAGCTGATGAGGACAGACTGAAGAATGACAAACTTAAAAGGTCTGAGCAAGTAGATATTGCAGAACTGTGCACTGCATGTGGCAGTGCAAAACTGCCTGTATGGCCCCAGTAAGTCCTTGCCTGCCTGCATTTGTACAAGCAGCTGTTAAGTCCTTCCAGAGCCCTGAGCAGAATCGGTACTCACAGTTGTGGTATCCTGCTTCTTGGAACAAAGAAGGATTGCACTTCAGTCTTCCCTTATCTGAGAATGAAGAGATGCAGTGCTGCTGCACGGTGTTGCTCAGGCCTGTTACTTTGGTAATGAAATCTGAGCAATCTTGTTCCTTCTGGTTTTTATCATGGGCTGCTCAGATTGTTTCTCCTAGTTACAGTTTGTTGCTTGAAGGAGCCAGCAGCTTCCCTTTTTTCCTATAGTGACTTTGTTGGGAGATTGCAGATCAGCGTGACTGCTTTTCCTGGGAAAGAAAAGGGAGGGAAGCAGCAACTCCTGCTTCTCCTGGTAGCTGATGTTCTTACCTTGCCAATGATAACTCTGCCACACCACTGGCAAGTGTTTGCCAGGCTATGCAGCTCAAATGTGTTTTAATAGGAATGTGAAGCAGGTTAGGATGGGGATTCATGTTGTGTGGAGGGACATACTAATATAAATACAGCATAGGAGGCAACATAGAAGCGCTCGAAACAAAACTTGGTTTGACAATGGTGCAGGTATCAATGGGAGAAGAAAAGGGGTGGAGATGTGTTTCTCTGTGAGGCACATTGAGGTGTGACTGTAGCAGGAGCAGATACGACAGCCCAGAGACTGATGGCCCAGACAACACTGATGCACAGTCATTAAAATACAAATCCAATATTCCTAATAAGCCTGTACTTCAATTCATCCCAATACATCTTCATAGCTTTTGTTGTGTTGCATAAATTAAAGGCAATTAAGATATGCTGCGATCATGTGTTTTCATTTTGCTGTTCACAGGTAAGGTGAGGTTAAGATGGCTCTGAAGCAATAGATGTGAAAGATCCAGGTGGATGCAAGGGTAACACAAGGTCAGTGAGCTGATAGGATTTCAGCATTTTCCATGAATTTGGAGAGATGGGAACAGAACTAAACTCACTGTGGATAGAAATGAAAGACAGAAAGATGTAAAATGTTCATCAAAGAGTAAAGAGAGATGATGCCAAGGTAATGATGAGGAAAAGCAGTGGAGCCATGAGTCCAGGACTTCACATCAAATGTTGAGGCAGGAGGGAGGAGATGAGAGACTTCCAGATCAGATATAGACTTCTGTGTTAAGAGTTTTGAATGGTGCAGTTTTTGTCCTTTGGTATCACTTAGCTCTCTTCAGCTGTGCTCCCTCAGCTGAAATACCTTTGTGATAGTAGGGAGATAGCACATACAGTAGAAGATGAGAAAACACAAAAGACCAACTTGTTTGCAGGACGGTGTTCTATAAAGCAGAAGTATCATAGCTATCTTTTGGAGTTGGACATAGACAGTACATTTTTATTTGATGGCTAAGGAATTTATCTGTCCTAAATGTGTCTATAAATTTGTGAGTGAGTATGAGCAACAATCTTTCATACTCTTCTAATTAGCATATCTTTCTCTGTGTCTTTTCTTCCTCTGCCTTTTTTTTTTTTTTTCCATGCTAGCAATTTCTTTTGAGAAGGAAATCTTTCTACTTTCTCTTATTCGCTCCCATTGGTTACATCACTTCTAGGTTCAAGAGGATAACTCCAGCATAAAAATGAAGAAAAATAGAAGGATAAGGTACTAACTTTTCTCTTGTTTATAAATTTGGTCACAAAATGGAATTTCTGAGATTTTAAAATGATGCTGTAGAGAAGACTTCACAAACTGAAAAGGCCATATTTCCTGGAGCAGATAAAAATGTTTGGGAGTGGTTGTTCACACTATCATCTAAAAAGAAAAGTGTATACATAACACTACCTCCATGGAAGAAAGAAAGAAAAAAAAAGGCAAAACTATGAACAATATGCAATGCTCTGTGATAACAAAAATCAATCTTTAAAAAATATATAAGAAATAAGCATACTGTCAACATGTCTATACATCACACACATTGCACCAGTCAAACCAAAATGGTCTAGCAACTACCATTCTTAGTTTTAGCCTAAGGCAAAGATGAAGTAAAATGCATGAATCTAAGACTACCAGCTCAGCTAATCCACCGTAATTTACTAAACTATTGTACAGAATACATCGTAGCTGTGTTAGTTTAACAAGCCAAACCTTTTCTTAAAATGGAAAAGGTGTAAAAAAATAGGTCAAATGTCACTTATAGTATGTGGTCAAATACCAGTTTTGAGTATTCTTTTTGTATCTAATTAAACTTGTGTGAAGTTGCGTCAATTAGCTTGTCTGTTTGAACTAGCTTGGTTGAAACACTTTTTTTTTTTAATTTTTTAAAAAAGGTAGCTTCATAATAATAAAAAAACTCATGGGAAAGGCAAACTGTTTACTTTCAGCAACAACCCCTTTTATTTTAATGTTTTGAGTTTTATAGATCACTTTAAGATATCCTACTATTGTGTGATACCAAACAAAAGTTATCTTTATTGTTTGCAGTATAGTGGACTAGGCTATTATTGACACTGACTATACACATAATATAATTACTTAAAATTAAATATTTCAATTATAATATTTTAATTGGTTTCAAATTTATTGTTGTTTATTTTTTTAATAGATAATTTTATAATTCCACCTTATTCTCCCAGTATACATGTTTTGTCACTTACAATGGTGTTTTTGTTTAAGGGTATACTTAGGTAATAGACAAAATGTTTCTAAAGGAGTTTCTGAGATCAAGTAAGCATTACTGTTCTTACTTTGCTTGACCTGTCCTATTTACACGGGGTTTTATGTTTGTCACTCATTTTCTCTGATGTAACTATTTATTTTATTTTTTAAGAAAGCAAGGATGTGCATGTAACGTAATTATTAATACCCATGTCTTCTCCAGTTAAGGTCTCTCAGTCAATGCTTCACTGGAAAAATCATAAAAAGGATTTCATTGTGTGCTTATCTAGGTATGACTAGACCAACTCTATGTTTTAGTGGGATTTAGGCACTTAAATATATAGCAACTTTGAAATCAAAGGCTTCAACATTTTTCTAGGTGGACAATATAATTGATTCAAAGCTAAATTCACATATTTAGATTTCTCCTTATATATTTATTTATACACTACCTCCATCAGCAAATATTTATAAATATACATAAATGTGTGTGCATGTATATGCATTTCTTTCAGCAAGTCTTTCACTCTTCCTTGATTTTATACTGGATGCATGGATGCATCCATTTTTAGCATGGACGTGGTAAATATCATAACATAACATGCTTAAGAAAGGATCATGAGATAGGATTTGGAAAGACCAAGAGAAAAAAAACAGTGATAAAGTATATAAACTTGGAAAGAGATACTGATTTGGAAATTAACTATTAGTGCATGCTAAAAAATTATGTAACTGAGAGATGACTCAATGACCCTTAATGACTGTGGAGGATGGAAAATTGTTTTTTGCAGCTGATATGTGATAACAAACAAATTAATCAAGCTACAATCACAATATGTAAAATACATTGCAAATATAGTTTACAAAAAAGGAGGCAAAATACATGAAACTCTTCTTCTTCTCATGTCATTCCTAAATCACATTTGTAGAAATAATTTTATAGAAATAATTTTATAGAAATCAGATTTCCTATATTTTTAATTATGTAAATTATAGATCACCCTGATTTTTATGTCAGTCTTTCAGATTTTCTCTTCTCCCATATATTTCTACTCTGGGAAGATCCATGGAATTCTTTTCATTTTTTCATAAAGACTAGTAAAATTTTCATACAGAAAAATCTAAAACCCATGAATGACACAATATGTTTAAGAAGGAACTGGGATTTGTTTTGAAACAGAATTTGGAGGACAACACTTCAACTAGATAATGAAACTATGATTTTATGCATGGTTATTGAGTTCTTAAATGAAGGGGTTTTCAACTTTATGTAGTTGTGACTTTTCAACTTAAAATAATTCCTTAATAACTTAACTTCTCAGTTTTGATTTCAGCGTTGGTTACTACTGTTTATAGCTTATTTATAAATATAATTTTATCTTGCATAAGTGGTTTATATCTGTACCTCTTAAATTGGAGCCCAGCCGTAACATTTGTATAACTGATAAAAATCTACTACTCTGCTACACTGAAGCAAACTTCCTAATAATTGCCATGGAAATAAATTAATTAAGAGTAGAGAATTGAACACAAAGGTTATCACAAACTTTTTAACTGAAATTAGGGGATCAACTTTATGTATTATGAATTAATTTAAATCTTAAGAAATTAATGTATTTTGCGTTTCAATAACTGAGGGATGAGAGACAGCCGATACTCTGATGTAGCTGGGTTTCAAGTTCCTAGAAGCTACATTTTGAGCTTAACCTCCTGAATTACATAAGATTTATAAATTTGGTGAAAGAAAACATTGCCATTAAACTCAAGGTAAGAAATTATTATACATTGTTTTATGTATCTTTATATAAAAGTTACAAGTAGCAAGCATATGACACAGAAATGGAACAGTAACAGCAATAATTGTGAATGCATGCTTTTTACAATGTATCTAATAAAGGGATATTTGCCAACTCAAATATTCAGTAACATACATGCAGATTATTTTCTCAATGTCAAATTCAGTCATAGTGCTAGATGCTTATCCAACAAACATTTCTATTGAAGTGATTAGGAATGGCTAAATACCTGATTTCGATAAATTGTTCCTGAAATTGGGAATTTAACTTGCAACGAAAGAAGAGAGAAAAAGAAAAAGAGAAATGACTGATAAGCATAATAACCAAAGTCTTATTGCCTTCTAGTAATTTTACTCAACACTGCTGAATTTTGTCATGATATGAGAATAGCTGGTCAGAGAGTCCATAAAACCTCTAGCTGGTGTATCCAAGGACGATAGTTTCACATTTCATTGTAGCATGTTCAAAATCACCCAGGAGCGCACTATTCTCAAGCAGTCTATATAATAAAAACAATGTACATATAACAAAAGTTCAATGTAAATCTTCTTCCACATATCACACAACAAACAAGTAAATAACAGACATAAAACGTATCAACTGAAATAAAACTAAGATTAGAAAAACAAAAAAGGAGGGGGGGGACACAGTTACAGTTATGAGCTAATTCCTTCTTCAAGTTTGCAGCAAATCTCCAAATGTATTTAAAAACTAAGGTGCACTTGGTGGTCAGCAACCAAATGACAAAAGAAACATATTATTATGCAATGGGAATATCTTGCTAAGGAAGTAAGATATGTCTGTATGTCTTGGGTTTGGGTAACAGCAATGAAATGAAATTAGAAACATGTCCATCCTCTCTTTCAGACAGCTGAAATAATTCACTATAGATTTTTCCATTCAGAGTTTGCATAACTGCAAACTTTTTGTCTGAAAGCAAAACAAAGTTAAACTATGTTCTTTCTCTGAGGAAAAAATACAGACAAATATTTACCTAAACTATCTAGAAGCAAAGAAATTGTTAATGGATTCTTTCCCAGTAAAATTGCTGTATACACATATAAACATGCATATACACATATCTATGTTTATATATATATACACATATACATATACAAATTGACAGACTAGCAGCTATCTGTAACCTCATTATAAACATCTGAGATTCTGTTTATTGAGATTAAATACTGACAGCAAATTATACAAAACGAAAAGCCTAGGAAAAGACTCAAAATAAGGAAGTTTAATTTGCAAACATTAACATTAGTGCTACAGAATCTTTCAGTTTTTAGTACTACCACATACCCTTCCTCCGACACATCACAAGGTTAGATGAATAAAATGAACTGAAAACAGTTCCATATCTTCCTGTCTTGGGTTAGATTGCCAAGTTTTACATCCTGTTTCACATGCTGGGACTCTAAATTTTGTTTTCTTAAAAAAAAAAAAAAAAAAAAAAAAAAAGAAATACCAGAGCCATGCAAAGCATCTGTCTTTATAATGTGTTTGGAATGAAGATTATATTCTAGGAGATGATTATAGTGCTGTCAAGAATAAGAAATTAATAGATTTGGCTTATTTTACTTGCTAAAATGGTCATTCTTTCAGCTTTCTCGGTATTAAAACCAGCTCTCTCCATACAAGGTGACATGTAATTTAAGAACTAACATGCATTTTAGCAACATAACAAATAAAATGGAAAGCAACAGATGGTTCAATTGTTGTATAGGTATGTTTACTTACCTCAAGTTTGTCTCTTAGACCCTAGTTGTGTTGTACTCAGACTCATGTTTGCTTAGAGACCCAATGAGGCAGAACCTGGAATGTTATGGCTATTTCATTCAAAATAATAATGTTTGCATAGAAAAAAAGAAATATATGCATATAGATACTTAATAAACAGTACACCTTGGTAATCTGATCAATATTCAGGAAGTAATTTACATTGGCATGCAATTAGATTAAAATAATCCAATAACTTTTTTTTTAGGAGACAGAAATGCCTTAATGTGCAAAGAAAATATGAAGGGCATGTAAACAGTCACAAGAAGTGCTTAAATAATGCATGCAAGAGAAAACACAAATATATGTAAAAAATGTCTGTGTTCTTTTTCAAATAAATGGTTCATAAATGTTTCTACTTTTCTTTTTCTTTTACTTATAAACATTTAATTATTCATATTTACAGTCATTCAAAGTGCAATATACAGTAAAAATGTCTTTTATTAAAAATAGCATGCTTGACTTTTTCATTGATTAGAAAGATTCCTTTTAACCACATTATATGTAAATATATGAGTATTCTCTATTCACTGTGCCATCTCATGTTTTGATTGAGAGAGATATATATATATGTTAATATGACAAGCCAAGATACTGTGATTAATAATGGAATAGATACAGTAAAGTTTTGCAAATACTGTCATTAATTATATAAAAAATAATGTTTCATCAGAAAAGGAGTTTTCTTACCCCAGGATTGTGTTTCTCATTATTGTGGCATGCATCATAATGCATACATGTGTTTTTTATTTATTGATATATTGATTTAGAGATTTTAGACCAACAGTGGATGATACTCAAGGCCACCTCAGTTACAAGGAAACCACATGTATGTGGCTTTTTCAAAAACTATATTCACACAAAATCTTCTTTGGTTTTGAAAAATTGTACCTGTTTGCTGTTGAACTGTGTGTGTATGCATGTGGATATGTGTAAAATAGTAAAAGAAAAAGAAAGATATAAAGTAGAAAGGTAAAACTGAGATACAGGATCCTTCAGGAAACGGGAGCAGAGATGAGAGAGACAGGAAGAGAAAGATAATATAATGGTATGTGCTATCAGGAAACAGAAGTTTAAACAATAAATAAAGAAGAAAGAAAATATGTCTTTACTGAATAAAGAGTGAATACGTTTGGGCAATCAAGTCCTTACACAATAGTCTTCATCAAAAATCTATTGATACTGACCGCTGAACAGCTTTATCATGTCTGGACAGCCTGTGACTTGTGGTTGGTACCTCTTCAATTTCGTCTATCTCACACGCATCTGCAGCATCTTGTGAGTAGCTATGCTTCATAACAAGGATATTTCTCCTGTTCATGGGCTGAATGAGTGGTTTTACAGGCTGGGGTTGTATTTCTGTCAAGACAGAAGCATCTCTTGTGCTGAGGTTACTACGGCTGCCCTTAATGCTAGACACTTGTGATCCACAGTGATGGTCATGAATGCATTTTGAAGATGATCTCCGCAGTTTATGGTAATTTTCAAAGTCATCTGCAACATCAGCAAGGTCAGCTGTAGGCCCTGTCCCTCTGAGGGTGCATAACTCATAATGAGGAGGCTCAAATACCTCCTGGAATACTGTTTGATCAAAGTCTGTTTTCCTTTGGACAAATTTTTTACGAGGCTGCTTGATCTGCACTATAACAGAGATAACAATGAGGATGATCACAATGCAAGAAGTCACACCAATTATAGTCCCACTGGTATTGGTAAGTTGGTCCAATAGGTTAGCTTTTCTTTTCTCTGTGTGAAAGAAGAAAAAAAAAAGCACAGTGTTAATTGCAATTCAAGAATAAAAAGAACCATGATGAGTTCATAGGTTACTGCAAAGTTGAGCCTAGTCTATGTCTAAGTTCACTTAATTTCACTGACAAAAAGAAAAAAGGAAGAAACCAGATATTTGTGAAATCCAAATAAATAACACACAGGTCCTCTGTGTGTCTATTCCCTTGGAAAGTGATTTGTTCAGGGTGTATTACAAGCTTAACTAGATGAAAGAATTATTTACATTTTTCGTAAAAAGCACCGCTGTAACAAGCAGACGGCTTTAGTGTCACCTCTTAACTGTATTTGCCTGCTAAAGACAACATCCCAAGACTGTTACGGATGTTGTCTTCATTATTTTCTGTCTCTTCCAGTAAATATATGCAACTAGAACAATAGGATTAACAAAAGTGCAGGACTTTACAGGACTTAAAAAGAAATTCTTCTTTTCATTGGGAGCTTTGGTGAAGTCTTAATATTTATAAGCTGACTGTGACTGCTGACAGTATTCAATGGAAAAGTTAAACCAGGGAAAATAGAAAAGTTTTTCAAATTAAAGTTTCTGAAGGGAAAAAAAAATATGTCTGCAAGATAATTTTTTTGTTCCTCACCTATTAATTACCACGACTTTTCTAAACATCCACTAAAATCCAAAGGCCGATCCTACCTACTACCCGTTACTCAGCAGCCTCTAGGTAGTTAGCCAGCAAATTCGACATTGTGAATGAAGAAAAACAGAAAATATGCAGTAAAATAATAAAAAGAAAACCAATTTCACCCTACTGTTGTGTATATTTCTCTGTGATTTGCTTTCAGATGGTTGCAGGCACACGAGATGGTGACTGAGCCTTGTAGAAATCCCAGCTGAAAGCATTAGCATCAGTCTCTCACAGGCATAGCAAGACTTGACAACTGTGATTAAGATTCAACATCCAGTTCAGTGTAATTTTTCCTGGCTACCTAAAACATATCAAAGGACTTAATAAAAATCCTTTGAGACGAAAGTTATTGGCACCAAAATAATAACACCCATCTCTTGATAATCTCCTAGATAACAAAAATGAACTTTTTAGTACTCCCCATTGTGTACTCTTGTAGATTCACCTGAGGTTTCTCTGACTGACGCAGACGCTGGGGAAGCAGCAGAGTTAGAAAAAGCAACACAGAAGCAAACAATCTTTTGCTGGAATCAGCAAATCTTTTTCTAGTCAGAAAAATAAGAGGATAAAGCCACAAGACAGAATAAAAAGATACTTGGCAAACGAAAGATGAAAATAATTCTGGAAATTAAAGAGTGGGGAAGATTTTCTACTTTCCTCTGTGCTGAAGAAGTAGAGAACAGATAATTATTTCCCAATTGTATGTTTAGCTTCTTTGAAGAATATCATTCTATTGCTGTGTTCTTTTGAAGTATGTTTTCATTTGTGTTTTACCCTATTGCACTGCTTGTCAGGGTTTTACAGGCTTCAGCAGACTTAAGGGCTGGATGCTAATCCACCTCATTCTGAATTGTTTCTTGATTGGTTCCTAAATTTGGCATATCCCATGTTTCCAGGAATAAATCTGTGGTAGCAGGGGGGACGGGACGGAAGCAAACTGCCTCCCTAGCCTGTGATGTAGGTTAGTTAAGCTCTTTTCCCTGAAGAAACACAGATGTTGATTATATTTCCCCCCCCCCCCCCCCCCCCCCGAGAAATGCAGAGCAATATTTAGAAATCATTGTCTGCACCTGGTTAGGAACATCAGTCTCTACCTGTGAAATTTCCTATGCTTGTTTCTTGCTCTTCAATTTCACTTGATTATTGATAGATTTTGTTGCTTTCTTACAGTGTTAATTCCACTTCACAGTGTTTTTTTAGCCCACCTGGGCTATAATGGGCATGGCATGCAGCTACAAGACACCTGCTACCCATGTGTTGCTCCACTACAAATGTAACTATGACAAAGGAACCAAAATATGATTTTAATTACATTTTAGATTGTACGAGAAACAGAGATAGAGTGATCAGAAAGCCTGCCAGAAGGACATAACCAACCAGAAGGACATAACCAACACAAATCAACACCAAGCAAAACAAACTTAAACATCGAAAATAAAATCCATCGGTATTTTTACCTCTCATAATTTTCTCTATTGCTTGATATATGCTTTCCTTGAACTACTCTTCCTGAGCTTTGACCCGTCCGGCACATACTTAACAAGAAACTGAAGATAATATGCTACATCCCATGCAGTCTAAATGACTTGACATTTCCAATTCTACACATTACCTTTGCAGTGGTTTTCATCCCAAGGATACACACAATTCTGGAGTCCATTGCAGACCAATGTATTATTAATACACATATTACTGTGGCAAAAGAATGTGTTGGCTTCACAAGGGGCTAAAAACAAGAGAGAAAAAGCTGACATTAAGTAGTAAATCATTCAGCTCTCTGCAGCAAACACATCTAGGAGGGATCATGTCATCTGTAACGTGAGAAAGCTATGCAACACAGGTTCCTTGAGCACATTTAATATTAAACATACAGCACCGAGAGCGCTCAAGTCACTCACTGTTTACTATTCTGTGGCAAGAGATTTTCAGGTCTGTCTAACATGGATTGACTTTCCCATAGTCTGGCTCTCATGGCTGTAGCGGGTTGGCTCCCCATACATTGGTGGAGGGTCATTGATGTGTAATGAGCAGTTTTAGCTACAGATCCAAAACACAGCACCCTATGGGCCACTCTGAAAAAAAGTGCACTGTATCCCAGCCAGATCCAGTGTATGGGAAATTGTTTTAAAGTTTGTTGTTGAAACTCCAGTTTTATAAGAAAACTTGTGTGAATCAAGGAAGATATTTACTTTAATGCCCATATCAATGGTGCCTGAACATTTATACACAAAGAAAATAAAAGTATTTTAACAACCTTTTGATCATAAGAAAGACTGCAGTAAAGAGTACCCCTTTGATTACAAGTGTGAAGATTAAAAAAAGCAACAGTCTTCAGTGTCCCTGAAGCCTGTGATCTAGGAGAATCATGCAGATTAAAGCTGCAGGATGAAGGCTTTATTGAAGGCCATATACTATTACTATGAAGAAGCAGTTTGGAAATCACCAGAAGGAATTGTATGTGCTGCTTAACTGTGCTACTTACTCAAGTGTTGGGAGGTCCTTAGGTGTTGGGGTTGTAAAGATAATACTCCAAAATTATACAACATAGTAAAGATAAATTACTCCTCATATTTCTTTTATTAAACCAAACCAGAAGATCTTCCTCCATTTAGAAAAAGAGCTACAAAATTTTTCAGTGTTAAATCAGTAAAAAATTAACTGTTTATGTATTTTTTTTAGATCAAATAACCCAAAAGCATTGTTAAAATTATTTTTAAGGATAAGTTAAAAAAATAACCTAAGACTCTTAACTAATCAGAAAGGAGTTATGATATCCATATTACTGATACCTAGAATTTGATACTTGATGGCAGTTTTCCTCCTCTGCAACTTTAAAAACAGTTCATGTGACAACATATATGCGTAAGTGCAGAGATTGGCTCAGAGCAGATGACTGCTTCAGTGGTTTGCTGAGGACAGTACAAAGGATTTATACTGTAGAACTTAATGGCTCCATATATCATGTCAAGAAATCCACTTTTAAAGAAGTGCGTAAGTTCAGATATCCATAACTGACTATAATAACTTCTTCAGAGCAGTTATGGCCTGTTAAACAAATAGTAAATGCCATAAAAACTTATACACACCCCCAAATATGCAACCATCCGCCCAGATATAACAGTATACAGACACTATCTCTTATACAATGTAGAAGACTGATCAGCCAGACTGGTTCTGCCCATTGTACAATTTTGTGAAAAATCTGATATACCATCTCCTAAGCTGTAGCGATCCTGGTCAAGTGTTAAGTTTGTTACAGGAAGGATTTTACTTTAAACTGGAGAAAGAGCAGAACAGCACACGTGCATATTAGCAAGACAGGATGTTTTGGACAGTCTTTATCTGCTACTCTCATCTGGGGATGGTGAGGGCTTAGCCTGGAGGATACTGTGTCACATCATGAGGACCCACCAGAGGCACTGTCATCCTTTCACACTCCAGCTGCAATCCCTGTTTCTGGGCAAGGGAAGGATCTTTTGGGACTGTTTCTTTCCAACACACAGAAAGATTCTCACTGCCTGCTTTAAGTAAAAAAGTGACACAAAGAAGGAGGTGATTTATGAAAGGTAAACCTAAGAAGACCTAAGTAGCCATGCATTCAGAATATATGATAATAAGTAGGAAGCACACAAGAAAAGAAGACTCAAATGACAAATGGAAAAAGCACAAGGAGTGACAAGGGAAGAAGGAAAAAATAAAGAAGTGCAGGATTAAGAAAGTTTATGTTAATAAAGCCATAAAAGGAAAAAAAAAAAAAACAAAAACCAAAAACAAAACCAGAAATAACCTTCCAAATCACAAAAAAAAACCCATGCAGAGTGACATGAAAGGCTTTAGAAGTGAAGTGGTGAGGACAGAGTGCGATGTCCGAGCAGGCAGAACCTCCTACATGTCTATGACTTGCTCTTGTTACTATAAAATCAGTCTGATTTAATCTTGAATGCAACAGCAAAGGAAGACTTAATAGCGGAAAAACAACTCCCAAAAAAATAGAGAACAATTTAAGGGAAGGAAGGACAGTTGAGCAAGGAAGAAATAAAAGAGTTTAGAAGTATAGTGACAGTCAGTAGAAAAGGAGGAACTAGAGGAACTGTAAAGGAAGGGAAAAGAAGAGAAAGAAAGAGAAAACTGCACAGCAGAAATAGGTGACACTTAAGGCATTCTGCACTGAAAGGAATGACGAGAAATTTTATATCAAATGAAAAATATTAGGAAATGTTTCAGAAATAAGAAAGAAAAATCAGAGCAGTATAAAAGACATTTTTTACAAATTTAAGAAGAAGGGATAATTATGCAAAGAAATGGCAGAGAGATCTGGAAATGAAAGGCAAGAGAAAGGAAGAAAGAAGAAAATTTTAGTTTCTCTAAATTGTGCTGTTGAACTAGGGAGGAAAGAGGTGGTATGTGAATAAATGTCAAAACTAAACAAAAAGCAAGGCAGAGCAATTTCAGAATAAGTGCAGCAAACTTAGCATGACAGAAACCCAAATGTAAGATTCCTAAACCTAATGACAAACAGCCCCTTCTTGTTCATGTTTATAAAATTAGTATAGTCAAGTCTTCTCTGTGATCCCCTGAACCCACAGTGATTAAGGCTGGGCAAGAAATCAATATATTTTCTGCACTTTAATGAATGCTTTTTGTTGGAATGAATAAAAGCATCAAGGGAAGCTGAAAACTTGTCAGTCCCATCGTACATTGGAGGAATTAGATTTTTTGTTCTTGAAGAGGCACAGTAAAGGAGTCTTGGGATGCTGTATCAAGGACATTCTAGTAATAGTAAAAAGATAAATGAGCTGGTAGTAAACAGGATTCTTTTACAGCAAGATGGATCTGGTTCTGATCTTTCCTGAATCTGTTATAAAACCCAGAATGGGAGTGGAATCAAGCAGACAAGGTATGTCACAGCAACGCTTGATATCTCAACCTAAGTCTTGAACAACGACTATGGCAATGCCTGATACGTAAATGTTTAAATTTGAGGGAAAGTTGTGGATGTTTTCACAAAAGGAAGCTACTGCTATCATCAGCTTCAACTGGATAAAGCAGTACAAACCTCTCCACTTACTCTATCAGTCTACAGTCTTCCCCATGACTATATAAAGGCATTTTATATGAGAGATCAGCAGTAATGCACAGAGCTCTGCCTTGGGTTGGGCAAGGAACCAAGTGAGAGTTTTTGGGTAAGGATTAGTGGGCAGCCCAGTGTTGGCCCACAGATGCCAATATTGTAGTGGGTGTCTGTCTGCTACGGACTACCTGATCAGGGACAAGAAGTAGGTGAAATCTTCTTCAGACAGCTGGAAGAAGCCTCATGTTCACAGGCCTTGGTCCTTATGGAGGATTTTAGCCACCTGATGTCTGTGAATGTCAACACAGCAGGGCACAAGCAATCCAGAAGGTTTCCAGAGTGCATTGATGATAACTTCCTGATACAGGTAACTAAGGAGCTGATGAGGGGAGCTCTGCTGAGCCTCCTAATTTTATAAACAAGGAAGAACCTGATGTGTACATCAGGTGCAGCTCTGGCTTCAGTGGTCATGAGATGATGGAGTTCAGGATGCTGCAAAGAGGGAATAAGGCAAAAAGCAGGATGACAACTCCTGGTCTCAGAATAGAAAAATTTCAGTGTTGAGGGGTCTGCTTGGAAGAATGCCATGGGAGGTGGTCCTGGAAAGATAAGGTTTCCAGGAGAGTCGGTTGAGTCAGTAAGATCACCTCCTTCAAGCTCAATAGTTGTCTACCCGGACAAGCAGAAAATCAAGTGAAGGTGGTAGTTAGCCTGCCCAGATGAACAATGAGCTCCTGACTAAACTCAAACACAAAAAGGACACATACAAGAAGGGGCAGCAGAGTTGGATGACTCCAGCAGAAATATAGGAGCAGTGACAAAATATGCAGTGATACCGTTAGGAAAACTGAAGCTCACCTGGAGCTGAATCTGGTGAGGGCTGTGAAGAGCAACAAGAAGGGCTTCTACAGGTATGTCAGCTGCCAAAGAAAGATTAGGAAAATGTGAGTGTGATGCCGAATGGGACAGGGGACTTGATGATAAAGGACATGTAAAAGGCTGAGGTACCGAATGCCGCCTTCTCCTCTATCTTTTTTTTTTTTTTTTGTTAGGATTTGCCTTTTGGAATTCCAAGCACTTGAGATGAGGCAGAAATCCTGGAGCGAGGAAGACTTTCCCTCAGTGGAAGAGGACCAGGTTAGGGAGCATTTAAACCAACTGGAAAAACATGAGCCCATGGGCCATGATGTTGATGACTCCTCTAGTAGTCTAATGTCATTGAGAGGCCACTCTTACCTCTGAAAGGTCATGGTGATTGGGTGAGGTTTCTGAGAACTGGAAGAAAGCAAATGTTCCCCCATCTTTAAGAAAGGTGAGAAGGAGAATCCTGAGAGCTGCAGGTCAGTCAGCCTCATCTTGATCCCTGGAAAGGTGGCAGAGGAAACAGTTCTGAAAACCATTTCCAAACCCATGAAGGACAAGAAGAGTGCTGTCTACATAGACTTATGAAAAGCGAATACGCTTGACAGACATCACAGCCTTCTACGATTCGATGACTGGCATAGTGAGTGAAGGGAGAGCAGTGGATGCTGTGTTTCTCTTCTTAAGAAGAGTTTTTAACCCTGTTCCCTATAACATCCTCATAGACAACCTGGTGAATAAGGGCTACATAAAGACAATGAGTTGGGCTGAAACTGGCTGAACTGCCAAGCTCAAAAAGTTGTGATCAGTAGCATGAAGTCCAGCTGGAGACCAGTCACTGGTGATGTACCCCAGGGGTCAGTACTGAGGCCAATAGTCTTTAATCTCTTCATTAATGTCCTGGGTGGTGAGACAGAGTATATCTTCAGGAAGTTTGCAGACAGTGCAAAACTGGGAGAACTGATTGATAGATCAAGTGGTTGGGTGGTTGTACAGATGGCCCCCAACAGGTTGGAGAAACAGGAAATTCAGGCAGATCAACAAAAGAAAACACAAAGTCCTGTGCCTAGGGAGGAATAACTTCATGGACCAGTACATGCTGAGGACTGGCCATCTGAAAAGCAAGATTGCAGAAAAGGTGCTGGTGTGCAACAAGCTGACCATGAGCCAGCAATGTGCCCTTGTGACAAAGAAGGCCACCAGTATCTTGGGCTGCATTAGAAAAAACCTTGTCAGTAGGTTGAAAGACTTGATCCTTCTCCTCTACACAGCACTGGTGAGGCCACATGTGCAGTGCCGATCCAGTTCTGGGCTCCTGAGCACAAGAGATCCATGGACATAGTGGAGTGAATCCAGCAAAAGGCCACAAAGACCATTAATGGCTTGGATCATCTGACATATGAGAAGAGGCTGAGAGAGCTGGGGCTGTTGTTTATATTATTATATATATGGAGAAGAGAAGGCTCAGGGAGGGGAAGCTCTCAGCAATGTATACAAATATCTGATGGGAGGGGAGTAAAGAAGACAGAGCCAGGCTCTTCTTAGAGGTGCCCAGTGACATGACAAGAAGCAATGAGCACTAAATGAAATACAGGAAATTCCCCTCAAATGCAAGAACAAACTTTTACTTTGAGGCTGGTCAAATGCTATGCAGGAGCTGGTTTCCCAGAGAGGTTGTGGAGTCTCCATCACTGAAGATATTAAAAATCCAGCTGGACACAGCCCTGAGCAACCTGCTGTAGCTGACCCTGCTTTGAGTAGGAGGATTGGACTAGATCATATCCTGGAGCCCTTTCCAACCTCAATCCTTCTGTAACTCTCTGGAAAGATGTCTTCATAGTAAGAGTAAGTGTAGCAGCTGGGAACACACGGTTATGTTATTTCTCCTGTGTCCCAAAGCTGCCTTGAGTCAAGCTCTGCCAAGGTACTGGCCTAGAAATAAGTGAGATAGAGTATTCAGCATAATGAACAATTCATAATGATTATAACACAAGCGAGCAAATTAGAACTATACATATAACTCAACCTGATCTATTTTAATAACTTTAAGTCCTTGATAAATTGTTGAACTTTTAAAGCATGAAAACACTATCATTTAAATTAAATCATCAATTAAAGAAAAAAATTATTATTAAAGGTTCGTTTTCCAGTCTGGCTTTGAAACAATAATTACTTTTGTGTAAAATTATAGCTTATATAAAATAATATATATAAAACAAAAAACTTTGTACAATTTCATGAGATATTATTTTTAATGACAATATTTTCTTTTTAAAAATTATGTGGTATGTGTGGGGATACCTTGTATCTTAATATATAAACAAATTATTATAGTTATTGAATTAATTATAATGTAATATTTAATGCTTTGCAACAAGTATTTATAGTGAACACAAGATGGTGCACTTCTCCTAGAAGATACATAAGCAAGCACGTTAATGGGAATAGACACAATATCTCAGTCTTTTTCTGGGTTAGAAAACCTATACTTAAAAAAAATCCTATAATAGTAACCCTATTTCTGTTATCTGGAATATAAATATATTTTGTTTCTAGTACAAGTAAGGAGATTGTTATAATGATCATATTTCCAAGTTACCATCACAGTATTCAAAAAAGCCTGAGTTCAGTATTTGAAGGTTGGTGCTTTCAAAATTTATAAAAATTGAGCCAATGGAGTTGTCTGTATTTTCTTAGTGTTGGAAAGTTCTGAGAATGTACATGGAGCCAATAAACTATACTTTTTCATTTATTAATGTAAAATGTTCATAAATTCTTTTAATCCTGAGTAACTCTAAGGCAGAGAAACATGAAAAGCATTAATAGTTCTTCCATAAGCCATGTTTACAAAGTAACATGAAATAAAAGCAGTTATATTTTATATTTAAAATAAATACTGCTTTCACTGAGGCAATAAAATAAATAATGACAAGTAATACATGCACATTTACTCTATAAAATAACAGTATTTATAAAGCTCTAAAGCAATTAAATATTCTGTGTGCTATTAATAATAATTATACTATTGTGATGTTATGACATTAATAATAACATACATTATCCGTGGGTGTTGAACATAATTTTGTTGGGTATTACAGGATGCTTTGTTTGGGTGTAAAATGCAAACACTGCCAGGTCAAAATGTTTTTACAGGATGAAGTCAAAAGCTGACTTGTTACGGGCCTGGTGTGAAGCCTGGCTGTTCCACTTCAATGCTTTCCCCAGTGTATTTGCACTGTTTCTCAGCACCATGCAGAGTTAGTGCAAATCCTTTGCTTCTAGGATGTGAACTGGCTCTGAGCAAGCTAGCTTGAGTGTCTACGTTGTACTTCATTGAACCCTTTGAGCCTGTTTCAAGACAGGGCTTTCAGTCCAGGACTCCTTAATCTTAAACGAATGCCCTACCCTACTTGCTATTTTTAGACTTCTCTCTCTTCCTCCCTTCCCTTCTTGTCATAACATTTTTGAGAGGTCTTACTTTCTCCTAACAGTTAATGGGAAAAATCTGAAATCTTAATAATGGCTAGATGTGAGAAATATTTTGCACTGAACTCATTAGACATTTCACACCTACTCCTCATGTCCTCAAATAGCTCATTGCATCATGCTATGCGCATGAATTCTTGAAGCATAGATCATTTGGATTTTCCCACTGTTCCTTACTGAAAAAAAGAGCTTGCTTTCCTGCACAAGAGGAAGAAAAATTAAATTCTTTAGATGTTCCTTGAACCATCCTTGAAACAGAGGAAGAGGTTTTCTCTCAGCCTCTCCAAGGAATAGTTCATCAGTCATGATGAGAGACTGTTTCACTCACTTTATTAAAATTATAAAATTATTAAGATGGTTTTAGTACTGTACACTACAAGTATATTATCTAGAGTAAAATTACTTATCTTTACATTTGACACTAAAGAAATAAATCATATTAAAATAGCTAATAGAAACTTGAAAATGAAAGGTGCTTTATACTGAATTTTCTTTCTCAGCCACCTTCAGACAGCTCTGTTCAAGACAAATATAACTTTTACAGATAGTTAATATCATATACACATCGATAATCTAGGGTTTAAAAACTGCTTATATGTGGTTTCATGGGGTTTTTTGGAATACAAACTCACCAGAGTATGGCAGCTCAGGAGCATGTGCTCAGAGCTCCAGTCTGTCTTTAGTTCGTACACTTTAGGTGTCACAAATAGTTATTCTGTTCAGGGGCAGAGAGGAATTGGGATGCTTAGCCAGTGAGGGTATTTCACCAGAGATAACTGCAAATAGCGCAGAGGAGCAGAAAATCACAGATAAGCACTCATCAGTAAGGAGGCCATCCCAACGTTTCTTTATATATATATATATATATATATATATATGTTAGAGAGGAAGCAGGAAGCAAAACCAGCAAAGCTACAATCTATTTACACTCACAAGTCCTTGCAAAGGGAAATCACAGGTGTTGCACATATCACTTTTTTGTCATTAATACTGCATACCTGAAGTGCCTTTTCCCCATTAGAGAATTGCCCATGCTAGGGTGATCATCTTCAGGGATTCTGGCTGTAAATAAGGACTTGAGTGCTGTTTCTAAATAAAGCCGTGCACTACTCTTCTAAACATGGCCTTAGATTTCTATCCAAATATGTTTTTTGTTAATAAAAAGAAAGTAAGAATGATAGAACGTGTGCTCCTTTAAGAAAGTCACATCTGTACAGGGATTTAAAAACAGGCTTAGAACTCAAAGGGACAACAAAATAGGAGAAGGAATGACATTTTTTTTTCTGGTCTAGTGTTTTTGATGCAGAGTTATGGATGGAAAAGGAAGCAGTACTACTAAATAGTAGCCAAAGGTAAGAGAGCAAACATCTTGTACATATGCTGAACATATAGAGGATTTTCTCTTATCCCATATGCTCTGGTTCTACAAATCTGCTTTTAGGTTAAAGCATAGGTGTTTGTGCTCAGGTCTTTGAAGAAGCTATAAGTCTGTCATTAATCAGGCTGGAGACCACTCTTGCAGTCATGGGAAATGAAATGAACAGGTAGTCAGTGGGTGAAAACACAAAGACTCATTTTTCAAGTCTTCTTACTAAATGAACTGACACCTTTTGATGGTACTAGCTCTCTAGTTTTCCTTTTTTTGATCCTTAAATTAATTTGTTAGACATCTGAAATCTATTGTAGACAGTGACTACCATACACAAAAATATGATTAGATATATATATGCTTATAAGATATATTCAAGATTAAAAATGTAAGGACAAAAGCAGACAAAACTCATGATGATAGTTGGAATAGCTAATAATGCTGATCACGAAATATCAGATCACTCTAAATTATCAGCTATTAAGAATTAATTAGTTATTAAGTGTTACTTAGAACTCTACTACTAATTTGATGATATGAGAATCATTACTGATTTTCTGTAGGAAATTTAACAACTTTGTGCATTGTATGCCTTTCCTTCAGAAATATTTATAGCACTGCTGCTCTGCAGAGCATCACTGCTAGAGGTTTGGAAACTTGTAAGACCACTTTTTACATGCCAACAAAAAGACATCTATATTTTAAATGTAATTGGAGCACACTGATCAAACCATATGGAAATAATCATGTAAGAAATATCTTTAAGATTTCTCTGTTCTACACAAATGTCAAATCCCCAGGAAACAGCTCTATAACAAGAATTAACACTGAACAGACTAATACAGAAAGAAAGCATTCCTCAGGCTAAGTAGCCGGTTTCTGCAAAAAGACTTCCATTTCACAGAGTCTTATTTTAGGGAAGACTCACGATCTTGTCAACTTAACTCCGCATTAAGGAGAGGAACTTGGGGAGCTACAGATCACACCACCTCCTGGCCATTCCTACAGCAACAGTAAATACAGATATTTTACTGCGTTACTTTTTCCTGTGCACATAGCCACAACATAAATATCATCTTCTGCTTTGTTTCTTTCTCAGCTCTAGGTGAACAAAACAGCTTTTTCCTTCTTTGTCCCCAAGCAGAGACACAGGTGTCTGTTCCCTGATGCTCATCTCCCTGAACGAGGTCTGACATTCCTTCTCTTCCATGCAGATGATCTAATTATTCCCGCACGCTGCCGAAAGACGCTGCAGTTTTGGTGCTATGAGCCGTGTCTCGCGGCGCGCACACCGGACATCTGCTCGCGCTGATTCCTGACAGACAGCACCGGTCTGCGGCGTAGGGCAGCACTTACGGACAACTGACAGGGCCCGGAAAGTGCAATCGGCATCGCCTTTAAATCTCTAAAGTCATCTTCCGGTGTTAAAAAGACAAATGCAGTTTCTTCTAATATTTATGAGCAGGCTCAGTACACATATCTCAAAGCATAACTGAGCCCTTAATAAATTTTCAGCTTTTAGCACACCGTGACTGTTCAGAATAAATTTACAGAAAACATATCATGTTAATATTTTCAGCTTCCCAGTCAGAACACCAGGCAGTATAGACTATCATCTGTTTACAAGAATGGAGTAGCTAGTAAGATGTAGCATGATAGGTAAACATATTAGGAATACTTTAACAGAAAAACCCACATTTTTCCATTTTTTCTGTTAAAATATGAAAGCCTTGGAAACACACACTTATTCAAACCTTCCCTTCAAGTTAGTCATCATAGTGCTTCACTCTCCAGTTCGTTATACGCTGTGAACCTCCAGTGTCTATGCAGTTGTTTCTAAGGTAACAGATCAGGATGCCTTGTGAAAAAAATGAATCAGATCTTGAATATTCAAGACATCTCCACTTGCAGAAATGAGAAAAGAGCAGTATCATCTCAACTGAGGGTTCTCAATATCTCTTAGACCCTGGCCTGATTTACAGACAAGAAAAATATAATCCACCCTAAGGCTGCAGTGTGAGCATCCAGTGGTATATGCAGTTGCAGGCATGCAGACTGTCAGAAATTTTTAATCAGAGCCATAATTAAGGAATTACAGAGGCTGTTCTCAACAGAGTCTCATTGCCTCATTGCAGGGCACACACACAGAGAATACAGATGAAGAATATGTTTGGTAGGATTGCACCTTTATTCCAACCACTGACAGCTGCACAGAAATCTTCCTGTCAGACATGTGATGCATGAACCAAAAAAAATACGTTAAAAATTAACGTGAATCAGCATGCGAAAATAAATGCATATACTCCTTCCTCAAGAGACTGATACGCATCATTTCCACCAAAGAAAACAAGTTGATTTCTTTCACAGGTGATCACCAGGTCAATAATTTTCAGTGAATAGGTTTATTGGGTTTTGCTGAGAGTTTTTTTTGTGGTTGGTTTGTTAATTTGTTTTTTTTTAAACTGAGTAGAACTACCTTTTCTTTCTTTTGAAGATTGTTTTGCTTATTATCTGTGTCCAGAAATTATATAAACGTATGAATGTAGGCAAGGCATATAGACAGAATATTAAACAAAATATCAAGTAAAGCTTTCAGAAAATTTCAGTTAGTACAAAAAATAATAATAGCGAAATTCTTTGCTTAACAGTATCTGATGTATATGTTTATTGATATATGCATTCCGGATTATACAAAAACACACCCACTATCTGTGATAAATGATCGTGTATTGTAAATGTATTATTCAAATGCCCATCATAATGAGATCTAAAAAATCAAATTCAAGAAAAGGATCAGGCTTGATAAAAATCTTCAGAGCTGTGTTATTTCCCACGTTGTGTAAGGGAAAACTGAGACACAGTGGCCTTATAGCTTGTGGATCAGATAAAAGTCATCGTCATTCAACTGGACAGCTCATGGCTAGTTATACTTGTCTTCCTGTCTCTGAATCCTATGCTCTGTCTACTGCATTACAAATTATTGCTCACTATAAATGCTTGGAAGAAAACTGTTCTGAATATTTAGATTGTTTGTTTGGGAACATTCTTCAGCGACTACTCTGCATGAAGAGAACATTAACAGCTTTTGGGACTTGTATCATTTAACAAACAGAAAGGTGGACATATTGATTGGGATCTTACGTTCTTGGAAAGATGTGAAGAGCATCTGGAATCTGCTGTTTCGACTGCCTTCGTCTGCCCACATGCGGATTACACCAAGACCCGTCCGCAGCATTACATCATTAGCAACAGTGCTGCAAAACTTTGCTTTCAAATCCTCCACGGAGCTGCTTCCATCATAGACAGCTACGAAATTCCTTTTACATTCATTGGAATTCTGCATCTCGTAGTCCAAGAATCGCAAATAGATCTATGAAACAAACGAACAACAAAGGCAACACATACAGACATTTGAGACTGACTAAACAAACATTAAACACCTTTGGTCTATCTTGTGGGAGAAAGACTACACAATACCACCATCAAAATGATTTTTCTGGAGCTGATGATCCATAAGCCACTTCTCTGGAAGGATATTAATATGGAAACTGAGCACTGTTTATATTTCCTGGTATTTTGTCTTCCTTCAAAGCAGAATTCAGTGGATGATCTAGATATTTTTGTTGTTCTTTGCAGTAAGGTCTTAATTTCCAAATATATACCTGTTGTTGAGAGGTATGTACAACAGTCCTTCAAGCTGAAGGACAGGCAACCTAGAAATGTCTTTTGCTGGCTGGCACAGCATTGCTTTATTATTTGCCTGACATGGAAAATAATAAGGCAAATAATTGCTGCTCCCTTCCCAGAGTCAATATGTGTCATCTTTGTGATGTGTCTCAGCTACACTGATTCAGGAAGTGAGAATATGGGAGCCAGGCAGAACTCAACCATTAATCTTTTTATGTTTCCTCAAGCAATTTGGCCACCATCTCAGCTTTTCTAAACAAAGCTTTATGGTATAGATCTTCATAATTTAACAGGGTTGAAATCAAGAGTATTTCCTGGAAACTGCTAGAAACTTAGAGTGTTTTTTAAGAAATGTCTCTTGCATACAAGCTAAGTTCTCTAGTAAATATAATAGATGTCTTGCCCTTTGCAAAGAACTCTTTAAATCTACCCAAAAAGAAGCAGAGGCGAGGAGAAAATGCTGTTCTTTGAAATTCAATTACTAATGCAAGCAACATCAATTATTCCAGTAACAGAGAAGCTAAGTAATATTTTAAACAAATACATGATGCATAACCAAATTTTCAAGCATAACCAGGATACTTCAGAATAATACAGAAAGGTGAGGTAGGGTAGAAATAGTGTAAAAAGCCAGTGACCATATTCAGCATCCAGCTATATGCATCTTCACTTGAAAAACTTACCAAAAAGAAACTCCACTGTATTAGACATCAGATATACTTCTTTGTGAATAATGCTATTAACTTCAGGTAGTTTTTTACATGCACAGAGCAGTTGCCTAAAAAGCTTCTCTGGATTTGCATAAAGCACACAAACATAGCATATCCTAGTAGCAACAGGACTCACCACCTCATAAATATATTAAAGCTTTTATGGTTTGAGAATTAGGTGCTATTATCAGTCTGCCGCTGTTTAATAATGGTTGAGATTTTTAAATGAGCCTTTTAAGATAGTGTATTATAGTACAATTTCATTGCTTGTTATGCTTTGCAGCTCATCCCTCTGAAAAGAATATTTGTAAAACTATTTTTACTAGCGTATGAAATTTGGTACACTAAGTTTCATTTTGCTTGCTTAACCTTTTTCTAGTATGTTATTTCTTACAATAATCCTTATTTCTGTTCCAACATTCTTATTCTCCAGAAGAACTCAGAGGAATATGTTTCAATTAAATTGCAGTTAAATGAATTCTACTTTCACCATTTATCTTATTTTTTTAAATATTATAAATTAAGGAAGCTGCTAATATTGATCTTTACAAAATGGAACAGTTAATAGCAATGCACAAAGTAATATTCAAATAGCAATATCTTTTATCAAGGACTACTTTTTACAGCGTTTTGCATTTGATTTACTGGTTCCGCCACCCCTGCAGTTGAATGAAAAATTATTAGAGTTCAGTCACCCAGCATTGCTGAAGTTTTCTCACAGTATCCACTACTTTTTATAAATGTGTTGTCATGAGATGTCTTGCCCTTTCCTCTCCTACTAGGGGACATACAGTTCCCACTCCTGTTAAAACAGGTCACCTCTTTCCTTGACAAAGTCATACATACATCTCTTAAACAAGGAAATTTGTTGAGTGCAGAAATTGCTTTTCTGAAGTTCCTCTGCACTGGCTACATCCCTCTACAAGTCTTTTTCATTCTCTACTCTCTTTCTCCCTTCCGCAGGTGCTCAGGCACCTGACTCTTTACTCCTTCCTGTGCTCCAAATCCTTGTTCTTGGTATTCTCCATCTATTTAGAGCATTTCTGTCTTGCTGATGCCCGACTACTTTAGCCCGTCAGATAAACCTCGTCTTCAGTGTGGCTCCTGCTCTTTTCTATTTATATAGCATCAGCCACTTCCATTGCCACCAGGCAGATGGTTGACCTTTGCTGTCAGCTGCTTCCTAGAAATTGCTACACCTCTGATAGATGGTGAATGAAAATGTGCAGAAATTAACTGGAACCAGGCAAAAACAAGCAGTGAAAGACCACTGAGAGAGCGGCAAACAGTGATTTTGGACCAGTCACTTTAGACTTTGAAGTCACTAATTGAAACCAGCAATGTAGAACTGGGATGGGCAACGTGAGATGAGATCTCAGTCATCACTCCTTTGGTTTGATAAGACTCTTTTGTATTAGTTGCTCCTGGGTTCCAGCTGGCCCAGGCACACTCTTGTCCTGCCAGAGCAAGAGTACATGTGAGGAAGGGACGTATGGGAAGAGGCAGAGCCATGATACCCACACCCAGCAACTGGCCACACACTAGAGAGCTGCTTCCTGTGTCCTAGAGACCAGTCGCTCCTGCTCAAAGAAGAGTGTAACAGGCACTGTGAAACTCTGGCACCTAGACTCCCCTGTGAACCTGCTGAGATAGTCTGTAGTTCATCTCCGCATAATGTTTCACTTAGAACCGGGAATTAAATGCGCACTTTGCTTCTCTTTCCTCCTAACTTAAGCTCCTGGATTCAAATGGGTGCTTCAGTGCTTGCTTTGTCATAGGTAATCCAATAAAAACCTTCTGCAGGTGATTATATGCAATATATATGCATATATTGCATATATGCAATGCTATATATGGATGACTGTTTTCCAGGAAGCAAAACATCTCAGAAAAATGTCTCATAGGAACACGCAGAAGGCTTCCAACATATTATTGTCATGAATAATTATTTTTATGCCTTATATGCCCATCATATGTATATCACATGCATGTTCTAATATACCATGTATAGATATGATAGACCATACAGATATAATGCAATGTACATATATCATATTTTTGTCTTACTACATTCTTCAGAAAAACTCTTACTCCAGAAAAAAATACCTTGGTCTGACTGCAGAATAATAGTAAAGCTATACTGCACCTAATGGGGGAAGGACATCTTATAGTTATTTATTTCTATGCTGATGTCTTAGACATGTATATTTATATGTACGTACGTATATGTGTACGCATATATATATAAGCACACATATATCTTGTATAGGACATGCCATTTCAGTATTGAGATGTAATTTATGTCAGTTTTATTTATGTGCGCTAATCCTCACTGTGGTTATAAAACACCAGCTCTCACAGCAATTTCCAGCATTCATCAATTATTCCTGATCCGTTCAAACAGATTGTTCATATAACAGTATTGTCAAAGTCTTATTTCTATGGGCTTATCATTTGACATTCTCTAGTTTCTGGCGGCATGCTAGCCTTGTAAAATAGTAAAATATTTCTTAAAGTAACAGTTATAAGTGCTGAAAAGGAATCAAGAGAACAATAACTTCGCATTTCTCTTTCATCGAAGAAGCCAACATTTCCAGTTCTTCCCAAGCCTGAGTTCTGCTGTTGGTCATACCAGTTCATTTCTCAGTGTGATAAATTCAACTAAGATCATAACATATATAGACTTAACAGGTACTGGAACCACTGGAAAGAAAGATTTGGCTTTAAAGTCTGCATCCATCCTTCAGAAGAAAGACTGCACCTTCTCCAATAGCATGAAGTTCCATAAGTTAGAAAACCAAATTCCTGGTATTCTGAGGTGAGTTGGAGCTTCATTCTCATAGTTTCCTTTGGACATTACTATTCCCAAAACTTTATATAAAGTAATGAGGACTTGATCCAAAGTTCACTGAAATCAATGGGTATATTTCCATTTACTTGAGTTTATCTGGATCAGACGTAAGAATTAAGACTGTAGTGCATTTTTAAAAACTGGAAACTGATTACACAAACTGACAACCTGATATTGGATCAGATTTTGTTTTAAAGAGCTGAAATAATTTAATTGCATCTGCACACCTCTGCCAATTTTAATGATTATATTACTATATACTTGCCATTGTTCCTGTCACTGGCTGTAAGACCCACATTAGCAGAAGAAAATAACTAAAAAATGGAATTCCTCAGAGAAAGAATAAAACTGATTATATGACAAACTGTTATCTAATGCAAAATGTTCCTGATACATGGTTTTCTGAAATCAATGACAATATTCTCATTACTTTCATGGTATATGGATCTCACTAAAAGAAATTAAGCAGAAAGTGAGAGAAAAATTATCTGTTTATTTAATTTACTGAAATCTTAGTCATTACTTCTACCAGTAGTCGATAAGAAACTCTACTCCTGGAAAGAAAACAAATTAACAAAAAAGAGGTCACAAACTCAAATGCCACCATCTGCCTTCATTAAGCCTTTTTTCATTGGTGCCAATGGGAGCTTTTAGAATGATAACATTTCTATAGGTATTGACACATTATATTAGCATAATCAGGACATTCTTGTTGAAGAGAACATCTTATTTGAAAGAAGCGCCATTACTGCCATATCTTCTTCTTTCATGTTTTTGTTGTAAAGTTTTAATAATATGCTTTACTCAAATCATCAGTTCCACATTACTTGGAAGAATAGGTTGTTAGTGCACAAGTATTAGCTTTTACTGAGCTTCGAGATGTCACTGCAATTGCCAATGCCATTAGCAACAAAACTGATAAAGCCTCACTGCAACTGTGGCATATATAATTTACATTCAATCACATTGCATTTTAAATTATTGTCTTGTTACCCTTAAGGTTTGTATTGTCATCATAAGAATGAAAAAGGAAATGCCGTACAGGTTTTACTATTTTTTTATTTAAATTTGAAAACAACAGAAATCTCTTGATTCCATATATTAGAAAAAAAAAAAAGAAAGAAGGGTTGTAAACTATGAATAATATATCATCTCAGTAAAATGGTCAGATTATAATCTCTTCATAGTGAATCACTTTTGATGAGTTCTGCTTTTTAATCAATCACTGAAGGTTAGGGCTGACAACATGATTGATCGAGCCAGTCAGGAAAAGCTTCAAACCATATCCCAGCATATCAGACTTAATATATGTGTGCACAGACATTCAGTCCTTTATAATGCATCAACACAAACCAAACCAAACCAAACAAAAAAATCATTATTTAACCACCAAAAGTAATTTAGGTATAGAACAAAAATCTCCTCTTCATCAGGGCCTACAGTCCAGATTTTGCATATTCAAAAAAATACTTGTAAGCACAGGCCTGGGTTAAACAGTCTTATGTCTTTCCCCACTGCTCAGAGATCAGTTACAGCGTTTACTTTGTTCTGCATCGTGTTCAGCTCTAGGTGATTAACAAAGGAGTTTCAAGATGATACTGCCAGTATTTAGGTCTGAGAAACTCAGTTTTTTAAAGCAGATTGCGCAACATTAATTAATCTGCTTCAAGGCAAAATGAAATCAAAATTACTTCAGCCTGAAAGCATTAACAGTACCTGTTCTGTTTGAGTTTTTGTTTGGTTGGGTCTTTTTGACAGTTTTGGGGCTGCTGTTACCAGTCCAGGACCACGCTTGCAAATGGAGAACACTGTGCCTCCTATTTTCCTCTCTACTGGGGTTTAGAGAATACTGTCTCTCAAAGGTGACAACCTTATATGGTACTTATTTTAACACCCTGTGAATCACAGCCAGGCTCAGACATCAAAATATCATTTTCCTGGACAAGTGAAACTCTTTCAGATTTCTTTGCTTTGTCCTATTTGTTTCTTCAGAGCTGCAAGTCCCCAACAACTGACATTTATTGTAACTGTCAAGTCATCCTCATTTTTCTCTTGTACAGTGACAAAATGCTCACAAGTGACAACATTTACAGCTCCTTGGTGCTGCTCTGCTTTTTAACACTGAAAACTGTAGATCACATCCTGATTCTGCTGTTCACTTTGGCAGATATTTTACTACTTTCATCAGTAGCTTTTTTTAACTGCATTTCCCAACAATTATTTGGTTTGAGGATGATGAAGTTGGTTATATTTCCATATCTGAATGGAATAGATTCATGCTAATCTTTAAAGGTTTGGGGTTTTTTTTGTCAGCACTACTCTGGCATGAGATTACTATACCTGCTAGGAGAGCTTCCAAATACACAATTCTACACACATGCTTGTCTTGCATCTTCATCTAACAAAACTTTTTCAAAGAAATTATTCAAATAGTTTAAGATAGGTAAACAACATTGTCTACTTGTTTAAATTTAATTTGTTTACCTTGTTCCAGGGATGACGTATAAATATGTTGTGGTTTTTTTTTTTTTTCATTCACAATATTATTTGCATTATCTGTATGTTAGCAAGCTTCAAAACTTCAGAGATGGAGCTCATCCGAAATCTGTAAAAGTGTCTCTGACTATCAGGTTTAGTCTGTAAATTTCATTTTTCTGTAACATTTCAGGAATCACCATTCAAATGCCTCCTATTAAATTTTAGTGTACTACTTAATGCTTCTTTTTAACATTTGAATAAGAAGCCTCCAAAAATTAGAGATATGCTAGTCTGTTAGTGCTGACAGCTTAAACTCTTTTTCTGGGAGCACAAGTTTCTATTTCACATATGAGAACAGAAAACGTTTTGATTTAGTCAGATTGATTTATACAGACTTAAAGCTTTGTGATCTGCTTCACCACATCTTTCTTCCTAATTGTCTAGGAACTCTGTGCACAATGGCTTATTCTCTCTCTAGACCACATTCAAACTGCAAGTCAGGCACCTGGAAGGGAAAGCATCATGTCTCTGATCAGATACGTGAATACAAGGTCCACCATGAAAATAGCGGTAAGTGATTTAGAGCCTCTGCCAGGTAGCAGTACCTATCCTTTGTAAATATGCAAGTGTCTTGGTCCCACTTGGGCTTTTGGCCCGGCCTCGCCTCTCTGTCACCCCACCCCAAGCTATGGCTGGCCTCATGGCCACTAGTGAGCCCAGCCACCGCCGCATCCAGGCTGCCATGGCCGGCACTGCCTGGCTCTCCTCATGCTCGAGTGGGGTGGGAGAATTAGGCATCACTGTCTAACTAGCTTACAACTTCATTTTATTTCTTGTGATGTGTCTAGACTATTTGCCCAGTTTAAATGTACTTCTTGCTAGTTCCTCCTGAATACATAACTTCCACTGGACTGGAATAAAATCGATGCCTCTCTATTTGTAGTTTGGATGCTCTTTCCCAAGCAGACCAGAGCTTCTGATTATAAGCATTGCTTGCTGTTTTTTCCCTGCATGAGAACACCAACTTTGTAAAGGTTTTACTACTTTTACCATGATATTCTGCTCTCTTTTTTTTTTCCCTACAAAACATCTCAAGGAACAAGCTCAATACAATGGCACCTTGCTGGGAAAGTTATCCACCAAAGGGAGCACTACGTGAGCACACAGATGTGTTCTGTCTTCCTGGGACCCTTGTCAAACTCTGTTGACACATGCAAATTAGAAAAACACTTGCAATTGATATTATCCTCTAACATTTCACCCTTAAAAGAAAGTGACAAAATACTATCATTCTTTTCATTTTCTGATTTTCAATTCATAAATAGATCATAGAGAATTCTTTGCTTATCCACTGCTGTAGCCAATGATATCTCTGAAATTTTTCGAATCCCAATTCAATAAGCTTATCTGCTTCCTCCTTTAGGCCTTGTTCTACAGTGAAGAATTTTAGGATGGGGAGGTTCCTCCAGCTCTTTACTGTTCAGGGTAGGTTGGCACATTTGGTCAGCAGCTCCCTTCTTCATTTTCCATTCTGGAAATCATTGAAGTCTGCTTCTATAAGAAGTGCAGAACCTCCAGTATTTCTGAACTCCAGATTCACATCTATCTTATACAGCAGGAACTGACTTTGAATGATTACAAGAAACACACACTTTGCAACCAGTCACTGTCAAATGTAAGGCTCTAGGTCTGTATACAGGTTGAACTTGTGTTTAAACCACCTTCTGCTGTCTTCTACACTTCCAGAAAGTTCCAGTTCTACATGCATTTTCAGCATTTTACTTACTGTTTTATAAGGTAATCAGCAATAGCTTTACTTGAAGAATGTGCAACAAATTTGCTGTTCTCTGTCTCATTCCAGCTTGCTGAGGATAGTAGCAATGTTACACATAGACTATCAGTTTGAAGCTCAGGTTTAGAGATCTCAGGTTCATACTCCCTGACTGATGTCATTGCTCGTATGTTGAGCTCAGAATTGGCTTGAATCTGGAATTGCAAACCAAGGCAAGGACTTGCTTCTTGCTTCTGCAGACAGTTTAGATTGGATGAGCTTAAGCCAAATGAAATTGCAAGCAGCCCACATTCTGGCACAGTTTAATTAAGAAACTAAAGATGTAAAGATCCAACCCAAGCTCTGTCTGAGAAACTCTGGCCTTTTAGGCATAGTTCCCAGTAACAAACTGTGCAGACCAGAGTACAGGAACATGTGGATTTAAAGACATCTGCTAAGTTCTTACTGTTCTTAGCAGGAGAGCCTGTTTTCATAGGTGCAAGATGCCATAAATCAGAATGATGTCACTGAATTATTGTATTGAATACGCCATTAGTTCAAGGTTAGATATGCACAAAGGAAGCTGACTGTAAAATATGGACAACAGAATCCAGTTCAATTGAATCAGGCCTATAAAAAATCCTACCATAAATCTTAGTTCATACAAGGTTTTTTAAAATTTTATTCACTAATTCATTGCTTAATATCTGAAAATTTTTCAACCTGTCCCAGTATGGTGAAACCATAATCATACGTGTGTGTGTATACATACACATATATATTTGCATATGTGTGCATATATATACACATATATATGTGAAAACCACACAAAGAAAGTTCAACTGCTAAATTGGACTTACCTCTCTAAGATGAATCTAAGTTTGAAAACAGTGTGGGGTTTTTTTTTCCCTAGCTTCCTGAAAAAGCTTTCAACTTCACTTGTCAGGAAACACTGATTTATATACTTTTATATTACCCTATCTCTCTACCCAGATAATTCTGTAAGATGGGAGCAGCAAGATTCATCAAGAGATGACCCAGCCCACCCCTCTGCCTAAAGGTAGGATTAGTAATGTTTCTCTCATTTTTCATAGGCTGTTACCTAACCTGCACTTTAAGACTGCTAGCAATACTGGCTGAACAAACTTCCTTAGCCAATTTTTCATAATCCCTCCCTACTGATTGAAATTTTCTTCCCTAGTATCTAACCTGAGTCTTTCAGAGTGCAGGACCATGAGTTATCCTATAGATGTGGACATCACAGCATTCCCTTCTCATTGTAAAACCCTTTTATTTTCTGGTATCACAGTCCTTCACAAAATATTACAGATGACATTAAATAACTTCCAGTCTTTCCTCAGGTTTTCTAGAACTCTCTCATCGCTCTCCCTTCCAGATGGTCTTCAGCTAATACATACTTTTTGAAATGAAACACAACTAAATGCAAGTATAGAAGCTCATGAAGAACTAAACAATCTTTAATCCTCTGCTAACAGTGGCAGTGTGGCATTCTTCTGTTACACGCTGAGCTTATGGTTATGTAGCTACACAATTTGTATTTTACATCAGGACTAAATTGTGCATAAATCTTACAGGTAAGTAAATATGTGATTTTTAGCAGGACTTTGAATCATATAGAACTCTAGATTTAGATTAAATGAGAATATCACAGTGACATTATCTACCAAGCAAGCATAAACTGAAATTAAGATTATAGGTCAATTTTATTATCTTATTTAGTTGTGCTGATTCTAATGAGCACAATCCTAATTTTGTGTTTACTTTTTTTCTAAGTATATAACACATGCAATAATAATTCATGAGTCATTTAATGTCTATAGCTATGTACTGTAGCAAAGTGGGAAGCTCATCTACTTAGTTTAAAAACTCTGTGAATACTGAATTTATATGAAAGTAAAAAAAAAAGAGAATAAAGTATATTCTGGAAATAATTTATCTGTAGTCATTATGAGCCAACTATTCAACTCCTCTACTAAACTTTCACAATAGAAAAATGCTGATACTAATGACTTATTCTCTTCTGGAAACCCTTTCCCTGCTTATTCAACACCAAATGCTGGAACAGTTAGATATAGTCAATACAGTCTCCTCTGAGATTACAGAAAAAACCTTATCTGTTTAAAGATGGCAGAGATTAGTGGATATATAAATTCTACCTTGTAAAACCTTCCCTGCCCAAAAAAAGATGCTAGAAAAAATATAATGTGGCGTTGTCTTTACTATAGTAAATAAAAGTAGGTGGGAGGCACAAAGCTGTTCCAATTGCAAAGAGAGGAGACATGGTATGTAGCCAGCAACAATTAATCCATATAATAACTGATAAGCCATGGATAAAAGAGGAAGTCAAACAGAATCCAAGAAAAGAATTATGAAATTCATTGCAGCCCTCTCCTGTTTGTTACAAAGACATGGCTTGCTGACCGTGGTGGGAGATAAATGAGAACACAATCTCTTTTTGTCTGTGGCTCTAAACCAAAAAGGCTAAAGGTCTTATACAGAGGAACGTGAATTTACCTTGGCTCTATTTTCACAGTTCCCAGATGAGAAACACTAATGACGTTAGGGAGCCAGTAGTGTTCCTTTAGTAGTCTCTATATTAAGTATTTGACATATATTGAAAATTAAAGTGATGATTACTTCCCAATTAAGAAAACACATTGATTCTTTAAAAATATGAGCAAAATTAAAGATGAATTTAAGAAAATTATGTATGGCACAAAAAAACATATTAACACTGCCTACATCATTATTTATAGAGAAAAAAGTTTGTTTTGGCTGAGGTGACTATCCTTCTACTGCAGAAGGAAAAAAAAATTGTTTAGAAGTTCAAGCTGTAAAGTTATTAAACAAGATCTGACTGCACTAAGAAATGCACAACATATTAGAAAAGTCAATTTCTTAAATTAAATGGCAAATCAGCAAGTGGATGAAGGACTGACCTTGGATCGAGGTGGTGCTCGGATGTACCATTTACAGTCTACTGCTTCAGTTTCAGAAGCTTTTCCTTCTTTGACAATTTGTACAGATTCCACAATTCCTTCAGGTCCTCCCATCTCAAACTCACAAACTGAATAACAAAATACCAGAAAAAATGAAACCTGAACAGCAAACAAAAATATTTTCTACAGCAGAGTGTAAAGGCCTCCAAGTTAAAAAAAAAACAACATACCAACCTGGCAATGGTTTCAAAACACCAAGGTCCTTAAAATCTGGATCTTAAAAATTGAGAAAGAGAAAATTAATTTTGTTCAATATATTGGCTATAATACCAATGTGCTAAAATTTGACAATGCACTTCAGTGATACGGTTAGACATATATTTCTTGGAAATGAGAAACGTTTCAAAAATATGGCAATACGCTAATTATTAATGCACAAATTATTGATACTATCATATCAAGTTTCAGGGGTTTTTATTATGAAATTCTTTTCTCTGTCTTTCAGAAAAGTGAGTTCAAAAATATTTCTGCATACACTAGCAAGCAAGAACATCATACAACTAACCAGATGATATTTTAATACATCAGTCCAATGAAAGAGGATATATTTACAAATCTATTCAGAATCCTTTTGCTTATTTTGCATTTTGCAGTATGATTATAACACTCAACTTAACTAGAGAAGTCTAAACTTCACTCTATATTTATAAATACTCTACCATCCCTACTGACAAAGAGGAGACATTTTCTTTATCAGAAGCATCCATTTGGTCTTCCTGGAATAAGTATCTTAAGGATTTACTATGGAATTCATTATGCTAACAAGGTAATAAGTTTAATACATATGCTATTTTTGATCAGAAAAATATGATTATATTATACATTATATAATATATTATGTCTGAGATATTTTGCATCATTCTTTTATAGTCAGGTATAACACATAGATGTAGTGAGTTTGGTCTTAGACCTTCGCTTCAATAAACAGCTGTCCATAGATACATCATAATTTAAGAAAATTTGTCTCAGTTTGAAGATATTATTCAAACCCAGAAGTGTAAAAGTGGCTAAAGTATTTCAAGAGTAGATCTCTTCAGAATAGACAGGTCTTCTTTGGGAGATTTTTATCACTTGCATTACTTTCCTACCTAAAATGAATGTTCAGCACTGTTTTACTCATTTTCAGGAGTGAAAAAAAAGAAAAAAGAAAAAAGAAAGAAATCCACTGGCCTTTATTATTTTTCTGGAAAGTTAAGAGAATCTGGTCTTCTGAAAACAATTGCAAACACTTATATAGAAACACTCTGCATTAAGTTTATCCTGAGCCACATGCATAGTGTTAAGGCCTCAAAAGGATTGCACAAGAGGAAAACCAAGGTGGAGTTTGACCCATGTATTCTACTCATGGAACTGATCTTATTATTTCAATATTGGATTAGTGCAGAAAAAGCCATAAATAAAACAAGGAACAGAAAGTTTAGAAGTAAGAAATGTATCAAATAAAAAAAAAGAAAGAAAACAACCCACCACCAAAACTGTTGTTCCCCTCTAGCCTTAGTCGAGCCAGGACAGTAAGGATCATAACCAAATAATATCCTGGAAAAGTGTAGAGCTTTATAAGCAAGATCAACCATTTCAACCTGAACAGTGAGAATGTGTTGACTTCAAAAATTAAAGTAGTAAAATCACTTTTTAAACTGTCCCTCTCTAACTAGTCTGCTGTTTTTCTTCCCAGTTACGTTTTACAGTTGCACAGTATAAATCGTGAGTAAATACTCATGAACTTAAGGGACTACAAATATAACTGAGTAGGCAACTAACATTAATTGTTATGCAGTTTTATAGATCAGTATATAGATATGATAACCAACAACACTAAATGTAATCGTATATTTCAGTTAATGTACTCAGATGTTGATATCTACTGCTGAAAGCAAGACACTTAAAGCAAACCTACTTTGACTACTGGTTCAAACTAACATCCAAACCATGTCTAGTGTAGCCACTATATTTGTCCCCTTTGGTGAGTTTACAAGGATCGCTCTGATCTGAAAACATTCTACCACATGAGCAAAGCACAGAGGAGGAAAGAAGGAGAAACAGGTCCAGACAGGATTTCTCCCGTATGAAGGAGTTTTCATATAAAGGAGTGCTAGTATCAAAAATCAAGGCTGAAGTGTAATCTAGACCATGTAATCTGACCTAAAAAAATTCTCATTGTTCTCATTTTTTAACAATACAGTTAGAACAAAACCACATAGAAGTGCACAATCCGTTAAAATTCGAGAAATATGGTTGAATCATAGAATCATAGAACGGTTTGAGTTGAAAGGGACCTTAAAGATCATCGAGTTCTAACCCCCTGCCATTGGTAGGGACACCTTCCACTAGATCAGGTTGCTCAAAGCCTCATCCAACCTGGCCTTGAACACTTCCAGGAATGGGGCATCCACAGCTTGTCTGGGCAACCTGTTCCAGTGCCTCACCGCCTTCAGAGTCAAGAATGTCTTCCTTACAGCTAATTGAAATCTACGCTCTTCCGGTATAAAGTCATTACCCTTTGTTCTAGCACTACATGCCCTTGTAAAAAGTCCCTCTCTAGCTTTCTTGAAGGCCCCTTTTACATACTGGAAGACTGCTTTACAGTCTTCCCAGAGCCTTCTCTAGGCAGAACAACCCCAGCTCTTTCAGCCTCTCTTCATAGGAGAGGTGCTCCAGCCCTCAGAGCATAGAATCATAGACCATAGAATGGTTAGGGTTGGAAGGGACCTTAAAGATCATCTAGTTCCAAACCCCCTGCCATGGGCAGAGAAATCCTCCACTACACCAGGCTGCCCAAAGCCTCATCTAACCTGGCCTTGAACACTTCCAGGGATGGGGCATCCACAACTTCTCTGGACAACCTGTTCCACTGCCTCACCACCCTCAATGTAAAAGATTTCTTCCTTATATCTAATCTACATCTCCCCTCTTTCAGTTTAAATCCATTGCCCCTTGTCCTATCACTACACACCCTTGTAAAAAGTCCCTCTCCAGCTTTCCTGTAGGCCTCCTTTAGGTACTGGAAAGCTGCTAGAAGATCACCCTGGAGCCTTCTCTTCTCCAGGCTGAACAGCCCCAACTCTCTCAGCCTGTCTTCATAGCAGAGGTGCTCCAGCCCTCGGATCATCTTCATGGCCCTCCTCTGGACTTGCTCCAGTAGCTCCATGTCCTTCTTATGTTGGGGACTCCAGAGCTGAACACAGTGTTCTAGGTGGGGTCTCATGAGAGCTGAGTAGAGGGGCAGAATCACCTCCCTCTATGTGCTGGCCACGCTTCTTTTGATACAGCCCAGGATGCGATTTGCTTTCTGGGCTGCCAGTGCACATTGCCAGCTCATGTTGAGCTTCTCATCCACCATCCACTCCCAAGTCCTTTTCCTCAGGGCTGCTCTCAATCCGTTCTCTGCTCAGCCTGTACTTGTGCTTGGGATTACCCCGACCCACGTGTAGGACCTTGCACTTGGCCTTGTTGAACTTCATGAGGTTCTCACAGACCCACCTCTCCAGCCTGTCAAGGTCCCTCTGGATGGCATCCCTTCCCTCCAGCGTGTCCACAACACCACACAACTTGGTGTCGTCTGCAAACTTGCTGAGGGTGCACTCGATCCCACTGTCCATGTCTCCAACAAAGATGTTAAATAACACTGGTCCTAGTACTGACCCCTGAGGAACACCACTTGTCACTGGCCTCCACATGGACATTGAACCGTTGACCATAACTCTTTGAGTGTGACCATCCAGCCAATTCCTTATCCACCGAGTGGTCCATCCATCAAAACCACGTCTTTCCAGTTTAGAGATAAGGATGTCGTGTGGGACAGTATCAAATGCTTTGGATAAGTCCAGGTAGATGATGTCAGTTGCTCTTCCCCTATCCATCAATGTTGTAACCTCCTCATAGAAGGCCACCAAATTAGTCAGGCAGGATTTGCCCTTAGTGAAGCCATGTTGGCTGTCACCAATTACCTCCTTTTTTCCTATGTGCCTTAGCATAGTCGCCAGGAGGATCTGCTCCATGATCTTGCCGGGCACAGAAGTGAGACTGACTGGCCTGTAGTTCCCTGGGTCTTCTTTTTTCCCCTTTTTAAAGATGGGAGCTGTGTTTCCCCTTTTCCAGTCATTGGAAACTTCACCAGATTGCCACGACTTCTGAAATATGATGGATGGTGGCTTAGAAACTTCATCTGCCAGTTCCCTCAGGACCCGCGGATGCACCTCATCAGGTCCCATGGACTTGTCCACCTTCAGGTTCTTAAGATGGTGTCAGACCTGATCTTCTCCTACAGTGGGCGGTTCTTCATTCTCACAGTCCCTGCCTTTGCCTTCTGTGACTTGGGCTGTGCCGCTGGAGCTCTTGTCAGTGAAGACTGAGGCAAAGAAGTCATTGAGAACCTCAGCCTTCTCCATATCCTGGGTAGCCAGGTCTCCCGTTTCCTTCCAGAGAGGGCCTACATCTTCCCTAGATCTCTTTTTATCACTGACATATCTATAGAAGTTTTTCTTGTTGCCCTTGATGTCCCTGGCCAGATTTAATTCTCTCAGGGCTTTAGGTTTCCTAACCTGATCCCTGGCTGCTCAGACAACTTCTCGGAATTCCTCACAGGCTACCTGTCCTTGCTTCCACTCTCTTTGTCTTCCCTTTTGTGTTTGAGTTTGTCCAGGAGCTCCTTGTTCATCCATGCGTGCCTCCTGGCGTTTCTTCAAGACTTTCTCTTTGTTGGGATGCACGGCTCCTGAGCTTGGAGGAGGTGATCCTTGAATATTAACCAGCTTTCCTGGGCCTCTCTTCCCTCCAGATAGATCATGCTCAATTTTGAAAAATGGTCTTTTTGCAAGCTTTCAATGTTTCAAGATTGATAATGAAATAAAATCCACAAAACCTGAGGTGATACATGTCATTAAACACTAAAAGTATACCAATATTATTACAATAAAAACAACAATCTGTAAATATGGTAGTATCAGAGATGCTGAATGTTTAAGCATGTTTAGTCAGCATGTGTTTGTTTTTTAAATGGTCTACCATCAAGCAGATTATACTTTAGCAGCTCTTCTGTATGTAATTCAATCAAATTGTTATTATCACTCTGGCTGAGTCAGAACCCTTTTAATGATATTTAAACACTGACTGGCTAGATCTTCAGATAGACAGATAGTCCTGATGAAAATCATGTTCCCATTAGGAAAACCTCCCAAGACAGAAAAATTTAGCTATGAAAAATAAGATTGATCACCTATAATGAAGAGAAAAACAAGAGGCAATAGGCCTTGAGGGGAATGAAATGCATGTAAAATTTTATGGGGATCTTCGTAATGGGGAAATGAAGGAAATCATGAGTTTTCATAAGAAATGTGAAAATGTTTAAAGGTTATGTAGATGGAAGACCTTGCATCCAAAAGAAGCTCTTTCCTGAAGCATTGAATGTCTCTTTTAAAACCAACCAAAACCAATGTAATAAAGAATATCCAGAAATCTCCTTTGGTGGTGTATTCCAACCTGTTCCACAAATGGTAAATTCCTGCAATGTTTCCTATTATAAGTTTTTCTGTAAAGCCTCTGTGAAGCACAGAATTATATTTGTAACTTCTTATAAGATACAAAAATCTGTGTCAGGTTATTTAGAGTTACTACAAACAAGCAGAATGAGAAACTTTAGAGTAACCCAAGGAGAAAATGGTGATAATCTGTAGATTTCTTTAAACAGTAAAAAAAATTGGGTGGATTAGCAAACAGTAAGGTGGGCTGGAAACTGGCTGAACAACCAGGCCCATGATGGTGGTGATCAGCAGCACAAAGTCTAGTCTGAGGCCAGTAGTAACTGCTGTACCCAAGGGGTCAATACTAGGTCAGATCTTATTTAACATCTTCATTAATGATCTGGATGATGAGGCAGGGTGTGCCTTCAGCAAGTTTGCAGATGACATAAAACTGAGAGGAATGGCTGATATGCCAGAGGGTCATGCTGCCATCCAGAGGCTGACAGAAACCTTATGAAGTTCAATAAGGAGATATGCAAATGCCTTCACCTGGGGAGGAACAACCACATGCACCAATATATGCCGGGTCCATGCAGCTGGAAAGCAGCTTTGCAGAAAAGGACCTGGGGGTCCTGGTGGACACCAAGTTAAGCACAAGCCAATAATGTACCCTTGCTGCAAATAAGGCCACCAGTATCCTGGACTGCATTAGGAGGAGTGCTGCCAAGAGGTTGAGGGAGGTGATCCTTCACCTCTACTTGGCACTGGTAAAGCCACACCTGGAGTACTGTATCCGGTTCTGGGCTCTCCAGCAGGAAAGTGATATGGAGCTACTGAAGAGAGTCCAGCAAAGGGTCGTGAAGCTGATTAGTGGAGTGAAGCATCTCTTATATGAGGAAAGCCTGAGAGAGTTGGGATTGTTCAGAGGAGATCCTATCAATATGTACAAATACCTGAATGGAGGATATAAAAAAGATGGAGCCAGGCTCTTTTCAGTGGTATCCAGTGATAGGATCAGAGGCAATGGGCACAAATGAAACACAGGAGGTTCTCAGCAAACATCAGGAAACACTTTTTCACTGTGAGGGTGACCAAACACTGGCACAGGTTGCCCAGAGAGGTTGTGGAGTCTCCATCCTTGGAGATATTTAAAAGCTGCTTAGACATGATCCTGGGAAAGTGGCTCTAGGTGACCCTGCTTGAGTAGGCAGTTGGACAAGATGACTTCCAAAGGTCCCTCCTAGCCTCAGACATTTTGTGATCTTGTGATTCCATAAATAACTAAACATTGAAATTGGTTAATATTGAGATAAGTAATTGAAAGACAAATCTAAGGAAGTAGCAGAGGTTAGACAAATCTCTATCACAACGCAGTTCTGTTTTGGTGGAATTTGCTTTGAGTCATGGGAACTTATATATCTATCCTGGAAAAATCTGTAACACTTAGGACTGGTTTCAAATGGATCCACTAGGTCTTCATGGGAGCCTCTCAAGGTTTTGGGTGCTGGCTCTGGGATGTATTCTGTACCTGGCTCATGGAAACCATTCTACAGTTCTTTTTAGTTTCACTGTTAAGATGCATCAAGTCTGGCTTTTCTAAGCAGAAGCATGGAATATAAATGCAAAAACAAGAGGAAAATTGCAATGAGTTAGAGCACCCAATTGCTCAAAAAGCTTATGAAACAAAGAAAATTGTAAAGTAAAGCGGGATTCTAGGTTAACTGGATTAACTTTTCTGAAAGTACGTAGATCGCTTTGTTCACACATAAACTGCAGCACCTTATGTGGTTGCCCAGCTGCGGCATATCTGCACAGAAACATATTTATCCACCTATGCAGACCTGTATGCTTTCTCTCCCACTCTTACTCAGTTGAACGGATTCTATTACTTGAGTGATTTCTGTGAGAGACAGGTGGATAGTATATAACAGAAACAAGGAAAATGTATAAAGTTCGAACTAATTAATAGCAACAAGATATTCTACTGGTAAGAATTACTACAAATCTATTTTAAAAGATCAAATTTTGAATAAAAAAATCCACAGTTATCAGAACTGTTCAACTTGTCTTCAGAGACAGATTAAGCAAGTCTTTTAAAAGTAATTTTAAATCATAGAGAAAAATTACAGTATTTTCTTTCTTACAAATGCACAAATTTTTGAGTAAACCTATCATATTTTATTCAACAGTTTCTTTAGCTTTTCATATGAAGTTAATCTGGACACTTTCATACACTATCAACATCAAAATTGTTGCTTGTACTGATAGAAATAATAGATAACTCACTCTTGAAAGTCAAATGATTTCAGTCAACAGATGTTTCAATACCTCTTTTAAAAAATGGAAGATTGCGCTCGTATGTTCATTAGTATATGTGGACTACAATATACTTAATTATACAGATTTTTTGTTATCTAAAGTAAAGTATATGCAGTGAAGAATATGAGAATTTATTGTATGGTCAGAAGCCAAGATGAAGGAAATGTGTACTACAAAATCCCGGTGCAGATATGAGGCCTGATTGTGATTAACATTTGAAGTATTTTGCTTTCTTTTCTTCTATAAATGAGAAATGAAGGAATTATTAGATCAAATTATACACTACAAAGGATTGATGTTTGAAATATAAAGGAGTCATTGCTGCTTGTGAATACAAATCCCTCCTTTTTTAATGGATACACAAAGTAGTCACACTATATAGAAATCATATTTCCTAATGATAAATAAGGAAACTGTCCATTTTTACTAATTGAACAGACAACTGCAGATATATCTTTTCATTTTCTTATCTTTGAATGACTAGAAATAGGCATTCAATATCTATCTAACAATATTTAAGAAATTTTAACACATGCGTGTGATTCACTGTCATGAAACTGATTAGAGATCTGATTTTACATGTAAATGTTCTGGAAAAGTAAAGAGAATTGCACTATTCAGCAAGCCACCAGTTATTTATTTTCCAGTTTATGAAGTCAGGCTCTTGTACAATGATTTCTGGGAGCCTAAACCAGTCCTACCGTCTTGAGGGGTGAAATATAATTCTCTCTAAAAGCAGAGCTTGCGGGATCTCAGTACAAATCAGTAGGATTATCCTAAGATATTTTACGTGGTTTCCTCCTAGTATTTGATGACACAGTCAAAATACTGGAAGATGATGACCAAAGGATTTTAAAAGACTAAAAGTCGGCTCAAAGAATCATTAAAGAAATTCTAAAATAGAAAAACATTTCTACAAGCAAACGTTTTTTGCAAGGTGTACAAACCAGGGGACTTACCTATACTGCTGGGGAGATTAGAGGAAAAGTACTAGGTAAAAAAAAAAAAAAAGTGCACAAATACACAAATTATTGCCTTGTTAGCCAAAAATTAAATTTGTTCTGATGAATATTTTCAGCTCTATAGTCATGTTGAAACTTCAATATATATGTCTAAATCTGTATTAAAGATACCAAACGATCTTCAAAGAAAGTTTGTGGCTTGCTAGACGTCTTGAAAAACAGTTCTATAATAATTATAGCTGACAATAGCATGTGTTATATTTGATCTCTTTTTTTCTATATTTTTCCTTTTAAGAACAGTATCGTGAGCAAAGATGGCTATTTCGGAGGCTACATGTTTACAGTCTAAAGCAATGCTGCTCAAATTTTTCACTCCTTAGCACTGTCATGAAAGATCTTAAGGTGGTAACTGCAAATGTAGAAGTGAATATGATTCTTGGTATTTCACCTTGAAGTTCTACCTACTATTAGATCAGCAAGAAGTCATATGAAGACAAATCAAAAAAGATTTGTACTCTGGAGAAGTTTGAGAAACTGTGAGGATGTAGCTCCATAAGGAGACATTACTTTGCCTTGCTTTCGGTGATCTGACTCACAGTGAAGTACACTAAAGCTGCTGTTTGTCTCAGGAAGAAATTTTACAAATGAATGCTGTGAGCAGTAGGTGGAGTAAAATGATATTAAAAAAAATACAGTCAACCTCCTGTAGTTACTTTTACCAGATTTCTTATATTGTTGAAATAACACCAACTGCCACCTAGAAGTTTGATTTTCAAAATATTTAATTTTTTAAAAATTTTTTCTTTGTCATATGGACTAATCTCAGTTCATACTCACAATCAAAGTATCTTAATACTAATTTACAAACAGCACAGCTATGGTAACTTCATTAAAATGAGATATACTGCAAGCGTCAGAAATAGCTGGACACGCGTATACCAAAAGTTAATACCTGTTTCTTTAACACCTGTTTGGAAATGAGAAGGCAGTATCATCAGAAAAAGAAAATCCATGTCTTTGTATAACTTCTTGCTAAGATTGGTCAAACTGAGCAGACAAGAGATGCCTGAATGAACTCCACTGGAACAGACCACATGATTACAGAGGTCTCACTCAAATTTCTTTTTTCACGCACACAATAGCAGGCTGTGAGATCTTACCCTGTTTGCCTCCCTTCTTTACTCTGTAAACGGCTTAGAGTAGGTTCTTTCTCCAGTGTAAGTTTCGTATGGGTGGGAACCATGTCAGAAGGTAAGAGGACTCATGAGAGTCTGAGCCTCATCCTCAAATGGTGTTTGGACTATTTGACATGTGCACCTAAATCCTGAAAGTGAGAAGCACTGCTTGGAACTGATCTAGTGAGAGGAGAGCAAAAAGGGGCAACCAAGTCATACTCAGACTGCTGAGTGGAAAGAGGAATCTTGAGAGCCTTGATGTGTGGGATTATTTGGCAGATCATTTTTACTATGTTAAATATTTACACTGGCAGCTGAGTTCTCCAATTAGACGTTATATTCCCCTTATGCAGCACACTGTGTGTGGAAATACAGGGAAAAACGATCCTGTGACGAATATTTCAGGTGCTGCCTATACCTTTATCTGCCAGTTGCCCAGAAACATGTGAAACAAGCTGGAATGGGAGCCCACTTTATCTGAGTAATGTAGCCTTGCTGTGACAGTGCAGCTGACTCAACCGCCAGGACTGACTGTCAGTCAAGGGCAGTATCTTGCATGCGCCTCCCCAAGATAACATCCCAGCGGTCTCCTGTGATTGACTAACGGTCTCTGAACTTGACTAGGAAGAAAGATGTGCAACATAAAAGTCCTACAGAGCTTTTCCTGAATTATACTGAATACTAAGTATAGCCTAGTCACGCAATTTCAGCATAAAACTACTAAGGCTTGGGGTTTGTCACATTGGTTTGTTACAGACAACTCAGCCTAGCCCAAGGAAATAACACTTTAAGTTCATCACAGAAGTATAGGGAAAAATGATGCAGAGGGTTTATTCACAACTGGTTGCTAGACATTACTTCTTCAGAGTGAATCAATTTACACATGCTTATTTTTTGCTACCATTGAGTGCCAAATCTACATATCCTTTCCACAGAGGTTGTCCATGCTGTATCAGTACATAGAGTGGATTACCCAGGACAGAGTGAATTTATAGGAACAACTTGGTGATGTAAAGTAACCATACTTTCTTATAAGAGAAATACTTTCTCCTAGTTTTAACTTCGTTCATCTTTTACATTCAACAGAATGAACACATTCACTACAATGTTCTGCATTTTGAAGAACTACATCTTTTTCAGCTATTATATTCAACAAAATGTAGTATTTGTGCTACTTCAAATAGTATTGAATAAACAGCAACTGACCATGCATTAAAACACATTTCCAATACAAACAAAAATGTCAGGATAGTGTTTACACCTACTGACATTCCCTTGCTATAGCTGGCCATGCCAGCTATGCCAGGTAGGCTATTGGCATTTTTTTGAAGATAATTGCATCTCACATGAGAAACTCAAATATCTCCTCTAGTTTCTGTCTGTGAACAGTTCACCTTCCGCTTTACCAAGAGATTTCTTGTGCTGTTTCCAAATAGTTTTTCTCTTACAACCCAGCAAAACATCAGGTGGACTTTTGCTAAAATGAATAACCAGAGCACTGAAAGAGACTTGAGTTGTGTTTGTAAAAACAACTGACTGCTTAATCATCTGGCTGTTTAAGATACCAGAAAGAGATGAACCAGACACAATACTCCAGAAAATATGATCCTTAGAGTGGAAAGAAGTGAAATAGCCATAGATAAAAAGACATCAACTAGTTTACTGCGCAACTGCTAGATTTTTGAAAATTATTATATGAATTATATTATAATACCCTCCTATAAAAAAGTCTTTCTATGCTTCCAAAAGCCAATGTCACAAGATGTTTTACAAATGTATTCTATATCCAGAGTAGAAATCTGTTGGTGTTTAACATCAAAGGGAGAATTCTAAGTTTTCGTTCCCACTGGAGCCTGAATGCTCTCTTTTTAAAGGAAAAAACCAAATGAACAAAACCCCAACCAAATCAAAGGAAGATGGAAATTCAGTTGATAAACCAAATTGTCAACTTTAATTGTAGTTATATGTGCCCACCACAGACAACGCAACAGAGCTTAAACATACATTTCAGTGAGCAAGAAGAGGAACTCTAAAAGCTACATAGCTCAATGAATTGCTGAGGAAGACATATAAACACCAAGTCCAAGAAATAATTGCGTGAAAAATAAGTCTTCTGTCCTGTCCTTTCAGCCTCCATAGCAATATAGCTTTCAGTGACACCAGAGTTTTCCTTCTCTTTCCTCTACTTTTAGATTTCCTGCTTAGAAATCATCCTTTCAGGGAGCATTGAGCTGTTGATGTCAGTACTCTTCCCAAATGTACAAACCCCTCTCTACAGGGTGAGAAGATGGGTTTTCATCAGCTTTAGCCACAGAGTATACAGTGAACATGTCTTGGAGATATTCTTGCACTTTCTTTTGCATCTTAATCTTTTTAACAGCATAGGGTAGCAGTTTTCTCTGAGGAAGAGTTTCAGTATAGCCCAGTTGTCAGAAAGAAGATAATTCTGTATGTTAAACTGTGAATTCCTAATTAAATTAGCCACAAACTTATGAATTATACATTTTATTACACAACATAACATTTGGATATTTAGCAGATATAAATAATGTATGGGCAATAACCCTTCCACTCTTTCCAGTATTACGAACTGCAGCTTCTCCTGAGATTATGGGAGGAAAACGTTGTGATAAATTTTTGGTTAAGGCTTTACAGCGAGCTTTTTGGCCTTACAGTTCCTCTGCTTCCTGTTGGTTCACTTCAAGAGAGTGACATTCCCTTTTGTTTAAATAGATGTTTTTTCTCCAATTTCATGCAATTAAAAATGCCAAAGAACAGTCCAAATCACAATTAATTGTTAATACTAACTTAATGTGGACATAGTGTGTTAGAAGCAAGACACTAGGTCAGCTGGAATTTTTATTATTTTGATGAGGAAAGCCCTTCTGTATGTTTTGCTATGTATTTGACTAAACCAAACATAATTCATACCAACCCTAGCCGCAAATGGTTTCCACTTAAAGTAATGAATAAAGATTGTTGCTCATCAGAAGGACTGATTTTGCCATACGCTCACATGAAAAAATCAACAGGATGATAAATTCTAAATCAAAAGGTCTTGTCTTCAGCCTTTTTAACTTTTTCTTTAAACAATAAGATCCTTCTAAAATATTCTCAGTCCTCTCTGAGTATCATTTATGCCACATACTCTGTGTTCACTAACTGATTTTCAAACTAGTTTGTCATGAATATCAGCAAACAAATGCGTCTGCGGATAACTGGACATCTGTAATCTAGAGTTTGAATAGATTTAGATTTGTGTCTATAAAAACTCAGTTACCTCTAACTTTTTAACACCTAGAAACTCCAGATCCAGCTATCCTTAAACAGTGGTTATGTTCAGTATAGATTAGTAAATTTTTAATTTTATTGTCATAACTTGGGAATTTAAATTAAAAAGATATAGTTTCCATGGAATTGAATAGATTTGCAAGTTTCCTCCTCTATTCTAAAAGTACCAGTCTGAAGTAACTATTTGATTTACACTAGATTTATTCACAGTTTTAGTATCAAATCTAACAGAAGCAGGTTTAGGCCTACAGTCTGTCCTCAATTTAGCAATTGATTTATTGAGTGCTACATTGATTGACTGGCTCAGACTCATGCAGAGAATGAAAACTGGTCTTCTGCATCACATTCACCATGAAAAAACTATTGTGATTCATTGAATCGTACTTTGGAAAGAGAGTGTTTGTAAGTCCTTGTCTACTTTATACAATATGCAATATTGCCATTAACTGGTTGAAGAGACTGGGAAAAGAACAGCAAAGTGGGTACTGATTAGAACTGGTTGTCCAGTTCTTCCATTGATGTGGTCATATTTAGAAGAAATGAGGTATCAGGACAATTTTCACTTTCAGCAGCAGCAGCAGATCAAACATGATGGTCAGTCACAGTACTCGGTCAGCTGCTTATCCAACAAGCAAGCAATAATTAAATTTCATTTGACCAGATCAAGTTTTTGACTGCCAAACAGCAGGATTTTTCCTTGCTTGATTTGAAAGAGTTGTTTAAAGCTCTAATGACAAAGGAAAAAATCAAATACAAATAAAATGTTTCATTTAAAAGCACTCGGTAAATTATTGATCTATATATGTGTGTATATATATATGTATGAGTATCACTGATATGCAATATTCTGGAATACAAAAAACTATATCAATGCTGCAAAAATTATTCTCGTGCACATACAATTGCAGAGATGCAAATTACTCAAATCTGATTTTTAAATTACTAAGACAATATACATATTTTATTAAAAAAAAAGAAAGAACAAGATATAAACTGATTTTATATAATTTCAGTATGGGCTTTGTAGTTGGTAGCAGTTAATAACCAACCGTCTAATCCACATAATGAAATCAGCATTGAAAACCACAATATTTTAAACAATATTTTTCTGCATTCTCTTTTAATATTAATTTTCACATATAATTGAGAAATGAGCTACAGGAAGGAAAAGAAAGAAAAAAAAAAAAGAGAAAACAAGAAGTAGTATCATACAATCTTTTATTAACCCACATACTGCAACCAGCAGATTTGATAACATTGTCTCTTGAGCTTCAACTATCAGATAACATCTGGCAAATGATGTTTGTAAGTCCTGTTACACAACATCTTCTGGCTTCTCTGTGTCATCTAGGGGACTGATATGTGACTAGAATAACACATTTCATGCTGCTTGCTTCTGTCATGCTAGTACAAATTTTTAATAATGGATGTGCCACAGACATCAGTTTATTTGAAACTGAGTTCTCAGAAAATATTTGGCAATTCTGTTCTCATCATCTTACTCATGACTCAAGCAGTTCTTAACATAAATTGCTGGATATTAGATGTAGTCTTTTGATATTAAAGTATTCAAATAACCTTTCTGCATCTCTAATGTGTAATGATCTCTGAAGCAATATTTTAAAAATGTTGATCAAAAGCATTCGCTTACTTATTTTCACAATTTTGCAATGAATTTATTCTTTTCAATGGCATTCTCAATTTTGTTAGATCTCATCACCCTAAACATGAAAAAAAAATAATTGAAAGCCCATTTTAGACCATGTATAACAAAACATTTTGTCTCACTGAGGGTAAATTCTCCTCTACTAAGCTATTTGAGGAAACGCTAATGTCAAATATCCATTTACCTAGTAAGTTGCAGACTATGCTGTGATCATGTTAAAAATATGAAGTTGACATAATCAAGAAGGGTCTTCAGAGCAAGAATAATTTGAGAGCACTGGATCTCTCAGTTTCAAAAAATATTTGTGTACTTTAATATTTGTGGCATTTATTATATCATGCATTTTAAATAAGAGACAGAAAATGTCTGTCTTGAGAACTGATGTCTAAGGGTAGAATTAATTTTGCTGACTGTAATGTTACCTGTTTTGATTATGAATGATCAGCATATTTTTAATGAAAGGTTCTCAATTAGACTGTATGTCCATACAATTGCAAAGCACTCTTAAATCAGATTGGAAATATTATGGCAGACCAGAATACAAGACTAAACCCAATCTGTGTGACTGTGCATCCAACTTCATTGGTATGAATAGAAGTCACATTGGTAAATCAGAGAAGGATTTGGTCTGTTTAGCTGAAATATTTTTTTGTATTTTATGAAGTTGTAGATAATGCTTTTATGCATCAGGTTATACTAGTTAAATAAATACTGGACTGCAGCAAAACCACTTTGGAAAAAAAAAAAAAAACCACTTTAGGAAGACAAGAAGTGTTAAAGAATTCTGTAGTCTTCATTCAGCAATTATAAATGTGAGTTTTGAAATTAGTTTTAAATATTTCTTTATAGTAATAAAATAAAAACATCACATTTTTATAATTATAATTTAATTCCTAGCAAACAACCAACTTTCTTTTAGTTAAAGGGGAAAGAAAATGCAGAAAATACAAATATGAAAAATGCAATTGAAAATAACAAAGTGCCAGGTCCACAAAGAAAATAAACTTCTTAAATTTGAATTTTCCTAAATCCAGTTCTTTTGCTTAAATGATTGCTTATTTTAACAGGTGTCTCACCACTTAAATGTCTTTATGCTTGATTCTAAAGGAGTTAAGAAAAGAAACGAACAGAAAATATTTTTAAATGTCTGCAGATTGCTGAATAAATGAATGAGTAAAGAGTAAATAAACTGGTGTTAAAAAGCCATAGCTGCCAACAACATACAGCATGGAAGACAGACGCCATTCTTTGGAAAATCTGCAGCTGAGTTAGCTCAGGCTCAAGAGATCTGAATTTCTTCATTATTGGAAAAGCGTGTGATAAAGACAACTACTCCTCGGTCCTGACTTCTACTGAGTTCCAGAATCAGCTGGAGTGGAGACATGAGACTTTACAGAAAGTGCAAGATACTAGAGAACATCCTGGCTTTTCCTAGGTACCTCTTGGTTGTGAAGATTTTGTCTGGGAGCTTAACATCCAATTTTTGAGAAAAGGACGCATGATAACACAAAAAATCACAGGCCTCTTTTCCTATCAATAATTATTCCTTTCAAAAAATTGTCTATAAGTACTGCCCCATTTTAATTTTAAAAAGCCCATTTGGCAATGGATGCACTACCACAAATTTAAGTAGTGGGAATATAATAAAAATCTACTGGGAAGTTTATTTTATGTTTAAAATTTAAAATCCAAGGAGTGGAACCAGTACTCATTGCAAATGGTTGCAGAACTAGTATCACTTCATTTTATAAGTAGTAAATCCGATTGACAAACTGAGTTGACAAAAAACCTTATCTGAATTAATTCAATTCTAAGCATGGTTGAAGAAAACGATACAATTTTACATACAGAAAATAACTTTATTTCAGATGATACTGAGGCAATTTTTTAGGGACAAGAATATTTAGAGGAAGAATAGCACAGGAAGATAGACAAATCACTAATCATGATCTTCTAACTCCAAAACTCAACTTACTGCAACAGAATATGAAAACAAGTGAAAACTGGGATTTAGTGAGTAAGTTGAGCCTACTTAAGGCTATATTAGTGTGATATTGATCAAATAGACGAACACTGAATTGATAAGTATCTACCGTATTATTTATGTAAAGGTAGAAAACTAGTTTTGAATGCATGAAAAGAGTTGAAGAAATAGTAGTTCAGATCTCCAAAATAAACAAGAATTTCATTTTGACTTAGTTCAATACATGGAAAGGTAAAGGACAGTATTTAAACGTACTTACATTTAAGTAAGTACCCAAGTCTAAGTACCCAAGTACCTAAGTCTACAGATTGTCCAAATTTAGGTACATGCTTAAAGGTAGGCTTTGTGAAGTTATTTGCTGAACTGGAACTAGATTTAGTGGCTTGTCAGTGCAGCATTTGAGTATAGTAAGCTTAAGCACCTGTTCTTTGGAATTATCCTTGGGCATATCAGAAAGTAATTTCAGAGATTTTTGATGGGTTACAGTGTTAAATTACAGTAGCTGTTATTCTTCCTTGGCCTGAAGGCCTTAGTGAAATGAACAGGTTTTGCAGAGCAAAAAAATAAAGACACCTAGCATTTGGACTTGCCTCAATAAAAAGTGTGTGCAAATTGAAAATATCTACACATTGAACATAAATTGAAAAAAAAATCACTTATTTGCTTTCCCAAACAAAATAAAAACATTAGCTGTGCTAGTGGCATTCTGCAGGTAAAGATGATTTCAAAGATTTTCAGGAATGAAAACTATGCAACAATTTTTTTTATTTATTTCAAAGCTAACTAATAAAACACGAGTTACAGTGGAAATTACATTATTTGACATTATAGAAAGAGACCACAGGAAACTAGTAAACACTCATAGTAAGCAGGTGACTTTTGCATGAACCCGTTTTTACCATTATGTACCTCTTCATTATAGATTTTTATATTTTCAAGTTTGTATTCTTTTAAGATTGGACTTAAAAAATTCAACTTCTCATTTCTTCAATTTGTCCTGATACTTTTTATGATAACATACCTACGTTTATTGTATACATAACTTCAGTTAATGTTACTGAGATGAGGTTTGTTCATGACTCCTTAACATATGTAAAAGGTAAAAGTATCTATGGTTAAAAGAGCTTATCAGTAGCTTGAGGTAGGTTATAATTGTACAGAGGGAGAGTGAAAGAGAGAAAGGGAAAAAGCAGATAGGAGTAAGTACAGGTGTTCAGAGGCTTGATTCAGGCTCTTGATTTTCCACCACGTTTAAGTCTAGCAATACGCACATTGGCTAGAATTGGCTGTAGAGACAATATCTACCTCTCAGACAAATCTTTGTATTTCTGTTCCTCATATGGAAAGCACTATGCATGATAGTATTTCTCTACCCCATGAGTGTAGTATGATACTAGAGATTGCAGGGTCTTTCATATCACGTAATAAGAGAGAAAGAGAAGACAAGTCAAAGGCATAGATACTCTAATGGGCCAGCTAAAATTTATTAATGAAAAAGTTAGGACAAAATTTCTATCAAAGTTGAAGGAAGCACTGTATTACTTTTGGACCTGAGAACGAACAAAGCTCAAATGTTATACCTCAAATGAAAGAATTACATAGTCTGCATTTCTAAACAGACAGTAAACAAATAAACATTGGTCATAGCCATAAATATCACAAAATATATATTATGGTGAAAATATACACCTACTAGAACTACAAATATACAAAGCAATATTTAATAACATTCATCTCAGTACTGGTAAGAAAAAAGAGACTCTCTGGATTGACCTCTTCATAAAAAATATAAATACTACCCTAAGAAAATGAACCAATGCTAACCAGTTGATAAGCATACACAACAAAGGCTGAGAGAGGATACCTTTTGAATTTGACTCATTTACTAACCATTTCATACTGCGAAAATATTCAATGCTAGAAACAGAAACATGACTGACTTTCCCAAAGACTACAGTGTGCAGAATCAGAGCTTCTAATTATTGAGCAAGAACCTTTTTTATTAGTTACAGAGGACTGAGAGCTTTCTAGCAAGGGTTTGCGTGCATTTCTTTAAGGACAATTAGCTAGATGCTGTATTCAAAGAGTAAAAAATCTGTTAAGAAAAGCTAAATATGTCAATAAAGGTCCTTACTTATTGCTCTTATAACTGAGAAATACTTAATTAAATGAACAGACAATAACAAGATCAACAATCACAGTTACTTGAACTTATACATATATCAAATTAACAAGTATGGGTGACTGAAAAGAAGTGATATAGACATGGGTTTGTATCTAACATAAAAGCATAATTTTCTATACAGGCAGCCAAAAATCAGACCACTTGCATATCTGTGGCTGGAATAAAAAATAGTTTCTCTGCCTAACAGAAGGGCCACAGTCATGATGATTAGACAAAAGCACGGAGGTCCTTGTCAAGATTTATTGGCTATACACCTCAGAAACCTGTAGATACAATACATAAAGATGAAAATTCAACAGCTTAAGGAATGGATGAGTAAAGAAAAAGAATTGCTACAATGTCAGCAGAATCTCTGAAGACATGCGCATCACCAAGGTCAGTAAAAGAAGCTATTAAAGACAACAGTGCTGCCAGGATGAGGCCACAACATAATCAGCCAGAAGTGCATCCCAGTAAGAGCTATTAGAAAATCTGCCAGATAAGGAAGTCAGATGAACTGGAACAACTTTGAAGAGTATTCAAAAACTCCTTACTCATTACATGTGAGGCATGAAGCTTCTCATTTTCCCCCGAAGAAATATATGTTAAAATATTTGAATGAGAACTACCAAGTAAGATACTTAATGGTGAAAATTCTCATTATAAACAAGTTGTTTCCAAACACTTCTGGAAGATAACCACTCAGGCTTTCTGTTCAGTGCAAATTCCACGTTATCTTCCCTGCTCTGCCATTTCCAAGTGCTTCACAAACATCACAGAGAAATCAAGAAATAATAGAGAAAACATGTCCAGGGCTCACTGGTTATTTCCACATTTTTCAAGTGTTTAAAGCAAAAGGTAATTAATCTATATGACCTAAGGTTAAACTAATCCACCATAGTGTTTGCATAAAGTCAAAAGTGTATCCTTAGGGAAAAGGGCACGAGAAAAGGACCATATTTAAGGAAGATCATTCCATGCCTATAAGATTTAGTTTTAATTTTTCTGTAACAAGTAATAATATAAACTATTTTGAGAATGATGACAATGATGGTGCAAAAATGCAACTTAATCAAAAAATGTTGCTTTTTTTAGTATTATTTTTGAATGCACAGCTAAGCTTGTCAAAGATTCCTCCCAGGTGCTTCCAAAAGACAGACTTTTTCTCAAAGAAATATGGTTCCTCTGTAAATAATATTTAGCAATGCAATACCATCATCACCTTTATTGGTGAGATCACCTACGTATCAAGAGAGGTGTTTTCTGTAGAGGTATAAAAGAATTATTTGTACCTGTACTGCAGTACAATATCCTAGTAAACCTCCTCTAGAAGTCCGTATTCAACTTGTTGTGGAACAGAAACAGAAGAGATTCTTGGAGGGAGGTGGGGGGCTACTGATGGCAGGGGGAACAAAGAGTCTATGGCATAAAAGGGAATACAAGAATTTGGCTTGTGTAGACAAGCAAACTGACATCTTAAAAAAAAGAGATGACTTCCATCTCTAAGCCCATGACGCAGTGGCATACAGTCCTGGTGAGAAAAGAGGTTTCAAAGCTAACAAGTAACATTGGTATAAGAAGGCAAAGACATAAACTGGCTGTGAATAATTTTAGGTAAGAAATTAGAAGAACATTCCTAATAATTTGGATCCTGAAACAATCTTCCATAACATGGCAGAAGTAGAAAATACTCAAATAAAATTAACTATGAAAGCTTTTAAGATCCGTCAATAGAAGGATAGGAATTTACACATTTATGACATGAGTTGGAAACTTGCTGCTTTCAGTTTCAGTGTGTGACAGAACACTGCATGACTTGGAAAGCCTCTTCACTCCCATGTTCATACACAGTCAATACAAATGCAACTCTAAAGTCCCTAGTTAATGCAGCTCTTACCAAATGATGCAGTAGGGTTTTTTCTTTCTTCCAGTGTTAGAATGTAAAAATATATTTTATTTTCTATTGCTCTTATTTTTACAGCACAGCTCAACAGAGCAGTTAAGTGTTCAACTTCTTTCTGCTGGTAATATGTTACTGCCAGCATGCAGGGATTTCTAGAACAGGAAGTTCCATAATTGCCTTTTGGGTATTGTAGAAAGAAGGATAGAAGTACGTGATAACAAGAGATAATATGTAATATGGGACCTGAGAATCCTGTGAAGTCTTTTAGATACTCATTTGCTCCACACAAGCAATTATTTTTCACTTGAAATTTAAAATAAAACTATTATACCATTACATTTTCATATTGTGGCACTGAAATACTCTGGGCCCAGTCCTACAGTTCATGTAAGTAATGAAATCTGTAGAACAGCATAACGCAAATCCAATTCCCTCGAAAGGAAAATATTATGTAGCTGATTATGATTTTCAATGTAACACGCAAATGCAAAATACTACATGTTACAGTGAAATTCATTATTGTTCACAAGATCAGAAGCCCTAGTACATTGTAAACAGCAACGAAATGCCTGACTGTTGCGCGCTTGTATGAACACACTAAAAGTTCGTAACTCAAGGAAGCTGCTTATAACAATTTGAAGTACTGAGAGCTAGAAATCTCAATAAATAAAATAAATTCACACTTTTTATTTTAAACATCAGAAAGTTCTGATTCAAAAGTTTGAAGAAAGAGTTATGATGATTAATTTCTTATATTTTCAAACCAGCTCTGATCCCAAAGGAAAAAGATTGACTCATTCAAAGTTGCATGGCTCTGAGATTGTTTCTCAAAAAACTTAACTGGACTACAAGTTGATTGCCTGACCAACCTAGTGGCCTTCTGTGATGGAGTGACTACATTAGTGGACAAGAGAAGAGCTACGGATGTCATCTATCCAGACTTCTGTAAGGATTTTGACACAGTCCCCAACATCCATCTCTCTGAATTGGAGAGATATGAATTTGATGGGTGGACTGTTTGGTGAATGAGGAATTGGTTGTATGGTCGCATCCAGAGGGTAGTGGTCAACAGCTCAATGTCTGGATGGAGATCAGTGACAAGTGATGTCCCTCAGGGGTCCATATTGGGACAAGTTCTGTTTAATATCTTCATCAATGAAATAGTGAGATCTAGGGCATCCTCAGCAAGTTTGCAGGTGACACTAAGCTGAGTGGTGCAGTTGACATGCCTGAGAGACAGGGTGCCATCCAAGGGGACTTGGACAAGCTCAAAAAGTGGGCCTATGTGAACACCATGAGGTTCAACAAGGTCAACTGCAAGGTCCTGGACCTAGGCCGGGGTGGCTTCTGGTATCAATACAGGCTGAGGGATGAGGGGATTGTGACCTTCTGTGGAGAAGGCCTTGGGGGTACTGGTGAATTAAAAACTGGACATGAGCTGACAGTGTACACTTGCAGCCCAGAAAGTCAATTGTATCCTGGACTGCATCCAAAGAAGCATAGCCAGCAGGTCAAGGGACATGATTCTCCCCCTCCACTCTGCTCTCATAAGACCCCACCTGCAGTACCGCGTCCAGCTCTGGAGTCCTCAGAACAGAAAAGACATGGATCTGTTGGGGTGGGTCCAGAGGAGGGCTATGAAAATGATCAGAGGGATGGAATACCTCGCCTGTGAAGAAGGCTGAGAGAGCTGGGGTCATTCAGCCTGGAGAAGAGAAGGCTTGGGCAAACCTTATTGCAGTCTTTCAGTACTTGAAGGAGGCTTATAAGAAAGATGTTGACAAAGTATTTAGTAGGGCTTGTAGCAATAGGACAAGGGGTAATAGTTTTAAACTAAAAGCATGTAGATGTAGACTAGATATAAGGAAGAAATTTCTTACAATGAGGGTGGTGAAACACTGGAACAGGTTGCCCAGAGAGTTGGTAGATGTCCCATTACTGGCAACATTCAAGGTCAGGTTGGATGGGGCTCTGAGCAACCTGATCTAGTGAAAGATGTCCTTGCTCGTTGCAGAGGAAGTTGGACTAGATGACCTTTAAAGGTCACCCAAACTATTCTAAAATTCTATGATTCTATGACAAGTTGTAGTCACTAGTGATGTTAACTTACAAAAAATTGGACCAAGTTCAGAAGAGAACAGGAAAATAAATAAACAAGTGAATAAAAGCAAGTAAGCAGGGTCTCACAAGTATTCAGCTGTCCCAGATGCCTGGGAAATGCTCCTTCCTTAACTACACACAATGCTGGACATAGACATTAGACGGCAAAACAATTTGACAATATCTTATCTAAGTTATTTAAAGCTTCATTTGAATTTAATAAACTTAAAATAAATTTTTCATCAGGTCTAAAATATGGAAGTTCCCCTATCAGGAAGAATTTGGGTTGTTTTGTTTTTTTTCCTCAAGATAGATGGTGTAATTATTCTATTACTCTGACATTCTACTGCTACTTGTACCACTGCATTGGGGTTGCAAAAGTACTGTTATCCTGATTAGAAGTGTTTTACATTCCACTTTTCAGGACATAAGAATATAAAGATTTTTTTCTTTTTCCATTATCAGGCAATTGAACAGAAAACATTACTGACTAACCTTTATATTAATGAGGCTAAATAAAAACACAAATGGCTTCTACTAAGTGAAGGAACTGAAAGTAATGATATGCTGTCTTAAGCCACTGTCCTGCAAAATCAAGGACCAGGACAAACAGAAATCTGATTATTCTAGCTGAATAAGAAAGCTCAAATAAACATATCCTGTCTCTGTCAGAACCCTTGTCTACACTAAAAAAAAATGACTCATTTTAAAGAATCATTGTCAAGAATAAGTCTCCTTGAAGTAATAATTGAATTTTACTACAAAAACCACCATTTTGGAAAATGCTCTTGAGACATAACTTTTTTGGAAAAACAAGGATACAGACTGAGTCTAAGGACACTGAGATTTGAAATGAAATTTCAGCTGTAGGCCTTTCAGTTTCCCAAAGAATGACAAAACAAGAGCAAGAAAGTATTATGTGACTTCTCATGTGTCTTTCCCTAGCTTATCATAGTTGCATTCAAAATGAATCAGAGCAACCCGAAAATATCGTAGTCTGATATGTTATTTTTTTATACATGAGATTTGCAAAAAAACCAACAAAATGTTTGTATACATTTATGAAGGTTTCATAGGTTCAGATAGTTCCCTTTAGAAATGATCACAGTTAATCAGTATCAAAAAATAAAAAATAAAATTAAAATAGTATATGAAGAGTAAATATGTTTTGTTCTGCTTATAAAATCAAATGTATACTAAATGGTTGAAAAATTACTTTTCATCCAAATTACACCCAGTTATTACTGGTATTTAGCTGCAATAATACAAAATAAAAAGTCAACTTCTTCCCTTAACCCAGAGTTTCGACATTTAAAATAGTCAATCCTTATACCATATATACAGCTTTATTCAATCACATCTTGCTTAACCCTATAATTTATAAAATCATAAGAAGGAAAGCCTAAATAATCCTCTTAATAAGGAACTCTTTTTGCAAATTTTTCAGTAGTTTTACCGCTTACTGGGTGTGTTTATGTTGGTTTTGTGTGTAGTTCTGGATCTGTCATTAAAGTTTTATCTTCTGCTAGATCTCACCTTTTAGAGTGCTGAAAAGTGCTCTGAAAAAAATATCTATTTAAATAAAAGAGGATTTATGGTAAGAAAATTCTGTTTGTTTCAAGATGCCTGAATCCCCAGCCTTTTAAGAGAGTGGAATTACACTGGTCGTTTGCATCGGCAGATGGGATTTCAACCATTTAAATACCAAGGGGTCAAAAATATTAGTAAACAGAAAAGTTCTAGTAATTGCAAAATATTAGTCTATTCCTTAGGATTGTTTTATATAATTTATTTTTTTAGGACTTAGTCCAAACTGGTTCTAAAATGCCTTAGGTGACAGGGCTCTTTCCATTTGCACAAACTAATAGATCTTCGTTGGAACATTCTTCTTGATACTCTAATTGATCTTCTTTTTCAACTTCATCCAGTTAACTGTCTTTATAGACCCTGGAGACATAGTAAATAATCTCTTTCTCTGCTTCTCCAGGTAACATTCAAATAATAAAAAATAGTTGCAGCTTCAATTAGTCAATTTTATTTATTTTTTTTAAATCTTGCCACACACCTACACATTCAACATCACATTTCTTGGTTTTATTGACAAACCTGAGCCTCCATCAAGATATTGAATGTAAGGTGGCAGGTGAGGAACATTTCAGGGGTGGATGAGGACCACACAGGTGGGGAACATCAAAGATTGTTGGTACTAAGGAAATAGCTCTGTTGTACTTGTGGCTGGGATGGAGAAAGTCTCCTATGCAGTTAGGCAGAGTGTGCTGCTGGTGTTCAGTGAGACGGATGCAACAAATTGCATCTCCCCTGAGTGTTCAGCGGCTCTAGACACCAATAGTTTCCAAATGAGTCTTTGCTTTGGATCTTTTTCTTGATGTTCTTTAAAGAGAGGTTAGCTGAAAATTTTCTTTTGATGTCTCCTTTGTTCATAGTTTAATTTCATAAACTGTCACTACCCAAGATGGATCTAGATGGTTTAGGTGATAATTAGAGGCTATTCCTCTCTATGCTATTCTTTTATACACTCTGAAAGCCATCATTCTTTTTCAATGAGTTGACAGTGACCTCTCCCACTGCACACATTTGGACAACAGATCTTAAAATGTCAAGCCTTATCCATGCCTATGTAATAAAGGACTGGTCAAGCAATCATCTGGAATGAGAACTGCATCATGTTACTGGTGATCATGGAGACAGTAGTGCTGTTTTGGAATTGTCACTTTAATCATATTCTTATTTTGGCCAATATTCCTAGAAACCCTCTAGTATTTGCAGAGCTTCCTATTGAAATCTGGGTGGGGAAAAAAAAAAAAAAAAGAAAAGAGAAAAAAAGACATAGCTATTCCATCTGAAGTCTGGAATAATTTATGCTGCCATAGCAATTTACCAGCATTGATCTCTGTGTAGAAATCCACCTTACATCAGTAGAAAAGGAAGAAGGATAAAACATGGTTCATCAGATTGTTTTTCATTTGAGAATTTTTTAGACAGAATAAGCTGCAAATTGTGCTATGAACATCTTTTCAACCATAGTACTTAACCCTTTGAAACAAGAAGGACGTGAAACCTAAAGCAAAGAACTTTTGGAGAAGGTGGGGAGGAAAATGGTAAAAGCTCACAGAGCCATGGCAAATGAGAGATACAAATTTAAATAATTTTTTAGAGACAATTATGTATGGATATGTTAATATTTCATCTAGTGTCTTTGCATTTGCCATAGATAGACATATCTAGCTATCAGGTTATTTGCCACAGAAGATGTGCGTTCCGTTGCTGTCAGAACCTTGTAAATATGTTTACTCTCTGGAAGACAATATCTTTGACTCAAAAGAAAATTGAACTATCCTGGGTAATTCCAGAGTTATTTTCCTTGCATTAGGGGAAGGAAACTGCATAGAGGAACATTCAAGTTTTCCTGCTATCTTCCGTGACGCTACTGGAACAATTAAGCAAGTAGAATTTGGAGCCTATTAATTTTAGCAGATATTCTAAAGAATATTGTTCCACTTAATACAACAATTTAGCTGAAACAATAGTGACATAATTGACAAAATTACTTAATAATTACAGTGCTTTAGAGCGAGCTATATTAAGGTATGACTCATCACTCAATACATAAGAAGGTACAGAACTACGTCAAATCCAGCAGTGCAGTGCAGTATAGTGTAGCTGTAGCCAAAAATGAAATTTAAAATCAGCAATCTTCTGTTAGTAAGTGAGGAGAGGAAGAGAATTAATGCAAAGTATGACTATGAATTTTGTTTTACTTTAATGAATTAAATTTAAAAAGGGGCAAGTAATAATTGAACAATTACAATTAAGATTTACGTCTTTTTTAGAAAAATATTTAGTACATTTTACTATTTGTACCTCACAATTCCTCTGGCAATACTTGTTATAATTTCCTTTATTGAAAAGGGAGGAATATTCCACTCCTCAGTTTGGGAAATGATTGGTGAAATGGAAATTTCTGAGATAATTACATTTTTTTATTAAAATATTTTATCAATGATCATTTTGAATGAAAAACTGTGCAGTGTAACTATCAAACATGAAACACATAACTTCCCATGAAATGTTTTGAATTATTTTCTGTAAAAGATTTCAGCTGAAAACAATTACTTTAAAAAGTGCAGAAGCTGAATATATGCATCTTGGACAAAACTATATTGAAAATTTCTTCATTGAATAAACCTTATTTGTTAAGCAAAAGATGTGTATGTACCTTCTATCATTTTCATGTATCTTAATAATTTCCTTGATAATAAAAATAGTCCCAGTTAAAGATATTATTCAAAAGCACAATTATACATCATTAACAAAGTTATTATGCTAAACTTTTCTATCAAAAAGTGTGATGATTCATACTTACCAGGTGTAAAATTATATCGAGCAGAAAACCCAATAGATTCCAGCTCACCATCAGCAAAAAATTTAATCCATAGGAATCTGCCACTGGATTTTATCGTAGGTGGATTTTGCTGTCCACAGAAACGTCCAATGATTGGGGAAAAGCCAAAAGGTCCATCTCGTACTTCAATATGGTCAAATTTACACTCCCAAGAAGGCTCTATGGAATATTTTTCATCAAAGTGTAGTTCAATGCATTGTCTAGGGGCAGCTAGAGAAGAAAAGAAAATTATCTTATTATTTTCTAAACCGGGACCCTTCAAACCTAAAACAAAATTAAAGTAAATTGAATATATAAATTGTAAAGTTTTACTTCAAAACTTCTTTGAAAATTAGTACATTTGTAGTTTTATAAACTTCACCACCATCAGCTTACATGTCTATTCTTTAAAAAAGTGCTTACGACAGCAGTTCTTAGCAAAACTAAGAGAGCTATCTGTGATGTAAAACAAAATACAATTTAGGAACAATGAGCTCAAACACAAAATCTTTCTAAGAAACTTAACACATCTGGAAAACCAATGTTTTCTTATATTGGGGGAGAGAAATGCTAATCAGAAAACTTTTTCATCTAATGTTCACAAAGGTGAAGAAAAAAATGATCAGAACTGTGCTATAGTAAGAAGGATAAATGCTGCTTTTACATGCATTGCAGTTAATGACAGGCTTGAGTGTAGCTGCTTATACTCAGAATTACTGATCATCTCATTTGAAACATAAGGACAAGCGTAGTCAATTCTCACTTAAGAAACTAGGTAAGGAGGATGCAAAATTAATGTCTAACTATATAGCAAACAATATTCTGCCGAAAGCCTTGAAGAAACTTTATAATGATCACTTAATTAGGCATAAAAATCATCTTTATTTGTAGATACCAAGGCTAGTGACAGATTGATCTCTAAAACAAATATTCCCTCACGCCTCCTGTGTAAAGCAAAACAGTTACTGGTTGAACTATAGTATTTCTTAAAAGGATAAAAAAAAACAACCCATGATTTTGTCTACAAATTTTAACAGTTGTAGCATCCCTGGAGCATGCTCTTCCTATGCTTAATCCAGTCCGTAACAAAAAATGTGTGCCTTCAGTGTGCAGATCGTGGTGCGATACAGCCTTTTGCTGACAAAGCCTTCTGTTAAGACAAGGGCTTGTTGTGTCACTGCATGCTGTGCCTCTCATGGGATCCTGTCCTACACTTTACACATGTTAGAAGAGGTTGAAATTACGAGCTTTGAGTTACCACTTTTTTCACATTAAAACATGCAAGGTCGAACTTCAAGCCAGGTGGAACTTAACATGGAAACTGCTGCCACTCCAGCAGTAGGTATCCTTCCATTTCTTTCCTCAGGAATAATAAAAAAACTATCAGTGTGACCAGATCATAGATCTTATATGTTTTTTGAAATGTTTTAATTGGAGCTTTTGGGATGAGCTCATTACTCACTTAGAAGAGAGACAATTTAAAATTAACTAAATAAGAAGACATTAGGTAAATCTTATAATCTTTACATAAAAGCACACAGATTCCATTTACAACTATTTCACGTAAATAAATACAGCCTCATTTTATGAGAAACATTGAAGAAGTAAGTTAATAACACAGGTTATTTGAGAAGAAAGATTATTTAAATGGCTTTACATTCAATGGTAATATAATTGGGTGATTCATGTTTGTTGAAATATTTATTTTAGCTTACGAAAGAAACCTTACTGTTCTCAATTTGAAGAAATTCACTTTTAGGAAAGTATTTACTATAGGCTTGTTGTTTTTTATACCAATTTATAGGAAATTTGTGATCTTTGTGCCCATACAAATTCAATAGCAAAATCAAAATCTAAAACTTTACATATAATTGCACCAAATTCACAGCCCATGGGAAAGGAACTACTTTAAAAGTGCCAAAAAACCTTTCAAAATTAAAATCAGACAATAAAGCTTATAAAGAAGATCTTATTAATGCTGCCCTTGGTGAGGTTTGAAGACTAAAGTAGATCTTTTAGATTATAGTGAAAGACTGAACAACAGGAAGACATCATTGATTAATTTTATTCAGAAGTTTCTATCCTTGACTTCACATATTTGTAACAAATATTGATTTAAACTTAGCTAAGCAACACTAGGACAGAAGAGAGCAATCAACACCTTTCAATCTGGAATTGTATTTCATATGCTCTTATTCCATTTAAAGAGATTTGTTGAGAACTACTAATCATTCGCTTAGGGACTGCAGAGTCAGGTATCAGAAACTCCATCCTGATAATGCTTTAGGTCGTCTTAAGAATACTTGTTAAGGGTTGAAAGTTTAACATACTCACTATTCAAATATTATGCTATTAACCTACCTAAAGCTTTATGATGATGTTTTAATGTTGCAAACTAGATATGGAGATGAATTATGCTGGTATTGTTAGTGTCAAACAGCATTGTATCACAGTATATGGCTGCTCTGCTTTCCAAGGCAGCAAAGAGATACCTGTTTCAAAAACGGCCTATGAGATTCTTGTGTATACGCCATTAACATAATACATTTGTCCATTATAAACTTCCTGTGTTAGGACTTCACTGCTCCATTTCATACCGAGAGGATGATTACAAGTACTGGCCAATAGTTAAACCCTTAACAGGTCTTTGAATCCAAGACTCGTGTAACACATGACAAAACCAGACACAAGGTCCCCTCTGAGTTATAGCTTGGTCATTTCATATCATTTTGAAAAGGAGCTTTAAAGCCATTTATAGCCTCAGTATAATATAAAAGGAGTCTTTGTGGGTAAAAGAGAATCAGGCCTATAGAGTTATGCATGAGATCTATTGACTTGGTGAAATCACAGTCTGAGAAGACGGCTCAATTTCCAAAACATCCGTGTAGCACTCTAAATATCACATTGCGAACTAGTTTTAGGATAAGAATATTGTTATAATTCACTCTTTGCTCTTCCTAGTGAAGCTCAGTTCTTGCTAGAGGATCAGAGGGAATTACATCATCTCAAGGAGAGCTCAAAGAAGTTTCTGCTTTCCCCCAAAACTCCAGTGTGTAGAGGCTGCCCTACTTTAAAAATGGAGCACTGACTGTTCATTAGCACCATTTCTCCACTGCTAAATAAAACAAGGCTGTGGAATGAGTTTGGAGGCTGGATCACTGACCATTCACGCTCCTTATATGTTGAAATCACCTCCTGGCATCATTTCGGCCATGCCAGTCAGAACTGCTAAAACCTATTCTTAGGCATGATGTGGTGGTTTGCATCAGCCAAGGACCATTCACAGCAAGCAGTTTGTATCTGTACTCTTGACTGGGAAGGTGAAAGAAGATAATCTGTACATGTGTGATTGTAGGTCTATCAGCCTTAAGGGCCAGTGAACATTTCCTGACCTGTTTTAGGTATTAGAATAGGTACTGCCTATGTCCCAGCCTGCTCTGCAAGCTAGTCCAAACAGGACAAAGTCCATTGGCCTAGCTCTCTGGAGTAATACAACTTCTCTGGAGGTTTCTATAACTGTGATGACTGTGGTGATCACAAAAGATTGGGCAAAGGGAGGAAGGAGTGCTATATATGTATCCATGCACCTCTTCGTCATGTACTTTTAAGTGCACCTCCATGCTTCATAATGTACGATATTTAGAATCATAGAATCATAGAATGGCATAGGCTGGAAGGGATCTTAGAGATCGTCTAATCCAACCTCCCTGTCATGGGCAGGGACGCCTCTCAACTAGATTTGGTTACTCAAGGCTCCGTCCAACCTGGCCTTGAACACCTCCAGGGAGGGGGCATCCACAACCTCTCTGGGCAATCTATTCAAAAGTCTCACCACCCTCGTAAAGGTTAATTTGGGTTTTTTTTTACAATAATTTATCTAAGAAACAAAATTATTCAAAGCTTCCTGAAAATGACTATAAAGGATGAAAACACAATTAAAACTCCCTATTTGGACTTCCTTTTAGCAAAAAAGGTTTCATTTCAGACTTATGTTCTGGCTTTAGCAAAGGGTTTCTTTGCCAAAACAAACCAAAACAAGTAGGTATTGTACAAATACACATTTTGTGCAACAAAGTGTTCATAAATTTGGTCACAGTACAACTTATAGAGTGAGAACAAGTCTGGAATAATGACTAATAATAATGTGTGCATAGCTACAGACAAAACAAACAAACAGAAAGCCCAGAGTATGCAAATCTTCCAGACTGGATTGGAATCTGGCCATTGAATCAGAAAAGGATGGATGAAGTGGTCATTTCTGTTATCCTTATTCACAGGTATCCCATTCACATCTTCAGAAATTTTCCTATGGCTACAGTGTCAGGAAAAGTTGTTGTTGAGTCCAAGTGAAACATACTGAAGCTGTCTCATAAAATGATTTTGGTTTAAATCTTAAAAATCTTCCATATTTAGCTTCCAATTATCTTTCTTCAAAAATGTTTAATGCCATGGAAAGACTACTTAATGCTTGCATGTCTTGTCATATTTTTCATCTAATTATCTTACACGAGTGCTGTCTTGAGATTTTACATTCAGTGAAAAAAAAGGCATTCAGTTCCTACTTCCAATAGAAGAACCGGTTATAGCAAAACACACAATTAAGGTTTTAATTCTGATCAGCCTCTAAGTCTGTGTAACTGACAGCTGAAGTTAAGTGAAAAATCTGTTACAATTTATCAGACTGCATGGAAATGAGACATTGAACTCAACACCTAACCCCATCTATCTGAGCTGCTACAGTACTAATAGTTTTCAATAATCCTGATCTTTCTGGTTGTCCAGCTATTATTGATAAGCAAGCCACCTATAGCTTCCTTTTAAAAGAGGATTCTTCCCTTGTTTTGATTAAAACTTTTTGAACACAAAAATGACTGTGAAATACAAAAGGACTTTGAGATTTTTTGTACAGCATTACTTGACCATTTTCTAACACCTGTGAAACATCTAGGCTTAAAGCGTTTAATGGTCTTTAGCGAAAACATGGAACACCTTCAAGAGAGCTAATTCTAAATGTCCAGAAAGATATAAAGTGGAAGATTTATTTCATGTCTCCATAAAACAATTATAGCCCATACCTATATTTATAAATAAGCATTTAATCATTAAAAACTGAAGAATGGATAAAATCTTACAAATATTTCAATTACAAGATTTCCAAAACAATTATTAAGATATATCGTATAAAGTATAACTATTCCACTCCCCAAATATTTTTAACACAAATAAAAGCCTTTGCTCCTACAAAATCTCCTGTGCAAATTTCCCTTTGGAGAGCACATGCCAAATTTTCTGCAGTCTGGCGAAGTCTAATGCTGCCACTGCTGTGGTTGTTGCTGGCAGCTGCGAATTTTACCAGGATAGAGTCATGAATATGAGAAGCAAGGGTCAAATTGGGCCCAATAAGGATTTAATGGGTACACTCATCTATTTCTTATGTTATATATATATATCAAATAAGAGTTAAAGAGAAAAAAAACAAACCAAAAACCAAATTCTCAACGCCTTTTGAAAGCCAGATGGGATTCATCAGAAGCTCCTCTTTAGCATAATAATTTGTGTACTGAGTCCACAACTTCTGGATGGGATGACCTAAAGGATTTATTTTAGAAAAGCATTCATCTGGACTTTAAAATTCCTAGTTGTTCCCATAGTTAATTATTATTGTTACTAGAATAGAAGAAAAGAAAAAAAAAAAGAAAAGATAAAGAAACTTGTAGCTGTTTGATCTGCTTATTCCTTTGACTGCTGAGATAGAAGCCTCTGCAGTCAGAAATCCTCTTCTCTGTTAGAAACTCACAGCCTATGATCATGGCAATTTTTGCCAGCTCCTTTACTTCGCTAAAGTAATTTTGAGATGATAAAAGGCTTGCATACATTTAAAATGAGCTACAATGTGGGGGAAAATATTGTATCATGAGATGAAGTTCAAATTTATTACAACATACTACGTGCTGGAATCCTCACTCAAGTTCACTAAAGTCAGTAGGAATTGTGTTTGAGGGAAGTAATCAGAATTTGCCCTGGATTGTGTTTGATAACACACACAAAAAATGAAGAAACAAAAGCAAGCAGGCAGAAATGAACCTGGTGATTCATATAGTCATTTTAACTCACATCACACATCCTTCAGTATGGTATATACAGTACTGGTATGCTGAACTCTAAGACATACAAAAGGGAGATAGCAATGTGGGAATGCTGTTATGGATCATATCAACAGTCCTCCTAGTTTGGTACTTGGTATTCAATAGCAGCCTGAAGCTATTCAAAGTATGTTGGAATATTAATAATAAATATGTGAATAAGATGTGTATAGAGATGGTTCTGGCTTACTCTAAAATTGAATGAATGTTTATGACCTGGATTAGCAAGGATTATCCACTCCGTAGATTGTTATTCTACCTCAGAGATGTTGTTATTAGTAAAATATTAAACATTTTTTGCAATCCTTTAACCTCAATATCTTATGCCAATGAGTTTCACAGAATGCAAAAGATACGGGGAAAGGTTTTCACTTGCTAACCTTCTTTACCATGTTCTGCCATCCTTATATGTTGTAAAAAGAATAAATACAAGCAAAAAATTCTCTAATTAAAAAATAATTTTTGTTGTCTTTCAGTGTTTCTCCTTTTGCCTTTTTTGAAAGCTACCACATTTTAAAATAGCATTGCTTAAACATCCTACTATATCTCTGTTTATTTTTGTGACATTTTTCAAACATGACTATTCTTGTTCTTTTAAGAAGACAGAAATAGACAGGGGGAGATCAGAACTGAAAATGTCATGTAATATGTATGATTCTTATCAAATTATATACTGATAGAGCTGCTATGATTCTTATCAAATTATATACTGATAGAGCTGCTATAACCATGGGTTTTAAAATACCCTTGTACAATCCGAACTGTTGATTATAGATGGACAGGAAGCAGAAAATATCTTTGTCGTAAGAAATTATGTGCAACTGGTTTTTGCCAAATTGTTTTTTCCCATGAAATATAACAAAATGCTTGTTGAATTCCTTCTACTATTACATTGTTTCAAACTTATCAACATGGAATTTCATCTTCATCACAGAAGCTGTTTGATTAAGTCTTTCCTTCCTAAATTGTTCCTAGACATTTCCAATTTCAGCTATTCTAAATCAGGCTGTTTCAATTACGTCTCTTGCCACTTTTCATCTTATTAACTATATTTTTATAACTAAGTACTTAACTGATATAATGAAGACAAAGGTCTCTAGAATAAAGATCTTTCAGGCACCTTCTTACTAAGATGAGGAACACTTTATGACCTGGGATATTGGACTAGGGTTTACGATAATTGTTACATTTTATTTATTTTTCCACAACCTTTCTCTTTAATGATAAAACACCTCTATGTTTCCTATCCTTAAAAATAAAATAGTCTTACTTCTTCCCAGTCTCATAGGAATCTTAGAAAGATAATTTGGTTAATATATGCAAAAAGATATGGATCTAGCAATGTTAAGTGTGACAAAAATATAACACTAAGTAGTATAGATTAAGTCTATATATTTATCTTTTTTCCCTCATTTTATTTTTATTTTAAATCAATTACCAAACCATGAAAGTACTTAAATGTTTACCATACATCTGCTTAAATTCCAAACTTAAGAGGACAGAGTGGGCAAGCAAAAATTTTCTTTAAAGGGCTTGTTTGACTCCATGATTTACAGATTTGCAATCACCTCTGCTTCTGACTTCGGTAAGGTTGCCTAGCACTAAAATGGAATTCAGAGATCTCAATCTACTCCTGTGATTTTTTTTCCTAAACAATACATACATTGTTTACTGTCCATCATTTCCCTGGAAGATTTTTATGAAACGTATTTCTTTTAGTCACTCAGTACTAGATTTGGAAGGACAGACTGGTTTCTAAAAGTGCCTAGTGGGGGGTTCTAAAGCAGCTAATTCAATTTGAATTAGCTACACACCTTCGAAAATCTCTCTTGTAACTACCTGCGTCTTTAGTAAAATAAATCACAGAATCACAGAATGTTAGGGATTGGAAGGGACCCCAAAGGATCATCTAGTCCAATCCCCCTGCCGGAGCAGGACCACCTAGATTAGATCACACAAGAACACATCCAGGCGGGTTTTGAACTTCTCCAGAGAAGGAGACTCCACAACCTCTCTGGGCAGCCTGTTCCAGTGTTCTGTTACCCTTACTGGGAAGAAGTTCTTCCTCATGTTTAAGCGGAACCTCCTATGTTCCAGCTTATATCCATTTCCCCTTGTCCTATCATTGTATGCCAGTGAGAAGAGCCTGGCTCCATCCTCATGGCAGTCACCCTTTACATATTTATAAACATTACTGAGGTCCTCCCTCAGTCTCCTCTTCTCCAAGCTAAAGAGACCCGGCTCCCTCAGCCTTTCCTCATAAGGGAGATGCTCCACTCCCTTAATCATCTTTGTGGCCCGGTTCCATGATTTGTAGTTACTAGTTCTGTCCAACTAAGCATGGACAGAAAAAGTGTCAATGTTGTATTCTGCACGTACTCACAACTCATGAATGAATCTTCCTGGTTCCAATGACTTACCATTCTGTACCTGATTCATCTTTTCTGCTACTAAGCCCTGACAGTATCTAATTTCTATTACTTTCCACAGATTAATTTTTACAACAATGCCTTCAACATCCATTATACTAAGACCGATGAAAAGAAAGTGTGTAACTTGCTTGTAATACACCTCTAGCCTTTCTTACATAACCTTCATGCCTGCAACTGTCTACCTTTTAAAAACTGTGTCTAAGAGCTGTTTGGTTTTAATGTTTTTTCTTTTCTGGTTTTGTTTTGTTTTGTGTTGTTTTCATTTATTTTCATTTCTCATGAACACTTGGATGGAAAATAATTTTTACACTCACTATATAGACATTTCCTATATGACTTTCTTTACTATATTTTGCCTAGCTATGCTTGTCATTCCTAGTTCAGCTATGGTAAGTTTAAAATACCTATATGAAAGTCAAAAGCATTTTCATATCCTGTGTTCACTATTTTAATGATTTTAAAATATTCTTTCTTGTCATGTTACACTGTTTTAGGTTCTATTAGTTCTCTGAATATCCTGAAATAAATTTTACTGTGTTTACTGCTTATTACCAAGTGACTCATGCATACTTACCACCTGAATTTATGAGTAATGTCAAGAAATAAATCAAGTATTTTCCAGTATTTCCTAGTATGCTCTAAAAAATTTATCATTTTTTTATAAAAAAAAAAAATGGACAGAGATAGAGCTTCTCTAAATCTTGTATCTTGAGAGGATTTATCATGATCATATAGGCTTTACCTACTCTTCACATATAATGAAATAAAACACTTTTTTTTATTTCATACAGTTGATGATAGAATATAAAGATTCTTCAGCTGGTCACCTTCTATAATGTAGACGCACTCTCTGTCAGGAGGATACTTGTTGGGGTAATTGGGAGATGTGAAGATGCCTCCTTCTGCATATTTTGTCCAAGTTCCACACTGCACTGGTTTCTGTCCTTCGGAAGTAGTTTGCTTTTCTGTGAAATGATCACATTAAGCATTAAATAATTAGCTAACAAATTATTATGTCCCTATGACACTTAGAACTCTCTTACAGAACAAAACAGTCCCTTCTGTCAGTGGTCTTAGCTTTTTTCTGTTGAGACTAATAGTATGATACTGACCTGGAGGAAAACGAGACTGTTCTTTAGGGGTAGGAACGTATAATTCTTACTCAAAACATTTTTTCAAAGCATGGAAGAGGGTTGGATGTCTAGGAGAAGGCATATTTATGTTGCTTTTTTAAATAGCAACCTGTAGGGAAAGTACATGCTCAAGAAATGAGAGACATGAGTTTCGCACTTATATATCTCAAAAGGCTCAAGCATGTGCTTTGTCAGCGAGCTATGTGCTATAATACAGGAATACATCAGAGTCGCAAAATCAAGAAAAAAAACATAGAATTATGATAGACTATATGAGTTGTTTTAAATTCACAGCAGCTTGACTCTAAATTCACCAGACAGAGATAGACAGGGGAATTCCTGTATACTGGTTCATAGATTATTTTTATCTTGCTGTTTGCCGTAAAATTAATAAATAGCTCTGAGGCGAGGAATCACAGCCCAGAGCTTTCCTCCTCCTGGGTGAATCATCAGAGAGCAGAGTAAGACCTTCTTGTTTGCTTTCTTCCTAGCCCTGAAACTCTTGGACTCCTTTCTGCACATTGGCAGAGAGCCTGGAGACAAAGGTTTGAGTCTTTTCAGGTTGAAGAAGATGAAGGATCACTCCCGGGCATCACACTTTAACAAGTAGGCTAAAATAAGACTGATTCTTTGGAGGGAAAAATACCTAAGCTTGTATTAAAAGGAAGGATAGGAGCTTCTAGATCTCATGCAGGTTTCTGAAGAGGACTCCTGTGTTTTGCTCAAATGAGGCATCTATATCCAAGGCGTGTGCCATCTAACTTAAGCCTCTGATGCATAGAACCATGTTGTTTGAGGCTTGCTCTTATGACCAGTGGAGGGAGACTGGCACCTTCCAAGGATGATTTTAACCACCTGAGATCTGCCTTACATTCTGCAAGTGTTTCTTTTTCTACCTGGTCTGTATCCAAGCTGAATATCACACAGATCCTAATTTCCTGAAATGAATTCAGGACTGCAGGGACGAAGCATTCAGACGCAAATTCAGGCACACAACTCTCCCTGCTTGGCTTTCACCACGCTTGGCATCCAGGGCTTTTAGGCTCTTTCTACCCCCACCAATTTCAGATTTTGAATTCTACTTCACCAAGCAAAAAGATCTTAAAAGTAGATAGCTCAGTGCCCAAACTGGACATCCCAATTTGAAAGTGAGGGCACTTTACAGTCTTTAGTTAGAGTCAGGTTGGGTCTTTAGTTAGATCTAGCTGTGGTTCAGATCACTAACTTGCTAAAACAAGTGCTACTGGATTTATGTGTGTGTACAGGCACATTAATACTCAAAACAAATGAACAAAGGACTGATGAAAGTAGATGAACTAATAAAAATTTCAAGAACTAAAGTAAAACTCAAATCCATACTTTGAACTCTAATATAATGCCTGAAAAAATGTCTGAAGTTTACATACCTGTTCCTTTTTTGGTTGCCCCAGACAAATGTAGGATGATTAGACTTGCTACAACTGAAAGAGAAATATGCATTAGGCATCACAGTGTGACTGTGCCTGAAAACAAATCAATTGTAAGTATCTATCTTAGAAGAATAAAAATTAAATGGAATTACAGTAAAAAATATGTTTTGGGTTTATTTACATCTTTACATTGCACATTTTGTATAAATAAGTTTCTTTGTGACCTGTTCTTGTAAGTATTTATCTCTGTAAACATATCCAAATAAAGTTGAGATCTTTTGCATTTAAAACAAAATCCCCAGGCACTGATGTTTCCCTCCTATTTTTTTTAATTTTTTTAACATTAGAGAAAAACATTTTACCAGTATTTATTTATATAATCATAGCTTGGGCCAGTAAGAGAAAAGTGACTGCTTCTAACAGAGGGAGACAAAGATCTGCTAAGTTTCAGTGCCACTGGTCTTGCTTATGTCTCGTTCTACGGCATAATAAAATTTGAAAATGAGCACTGGGACTATGAAAGAAGTGAGGGGTTGGGTTCTTCACATCCATCAAAGTGTTTGCAAATCCCCAGTGAAGTAAATTATTGTGTGTGCTTAACAGTCTCATTAATCTGGTTTGTTTGACTTGTCGAGGGGGGATGTTGCTTTGTGCTGCAGTGAATCTGCAGCCCGTTTTAAGAATAGAAATCTCCCATCTCCAACATGGTAAGACAGCTGAGCCTCTTGGGAACAAATGTGGCCTTTCTTAGATGGACCTCAACCTGGAGCTAGTTCCTGAGTTTCTGGGAGTTTCCAAATATAACATTTTAACTAGAAAAGACTAAGCGGCAAACGCTTAGGCCAGTCATAATGAGACTGCTTTGGAAGATCAAAGTGACTAGCTAACCACCTGATGAAGAAATCACACACCAATGATATAATTTACTTGTCATCACCCATCTCTTCTTTGGCTATTGGAGAAAGTGGGACAGGAAGAGCAAAAGAGAACAGATCCATCAGTCCCTGGAGTGCTCGGGGTTTTGACCCCAGCTAGTCTGGCGTTAAGCCCGGACAGAGTGCCCACGCTGCACTAAAGTGGAGATGAAGCTGCGTGTTTATTCTGAGTGTTTTGGATTGATCAGCTGCCATTTGTATTCTTGACTATGATGAGGAATTGATGGACTCGTGGTCTTTAACAAATGTAATTGAATGGCATACTTTCCTCTTCTTATCCCCAAGAGACACCAAAAGACATCGTGGTCTAGTAATTAGTTACCTAAATGATCCTTTCAGAACTGGTGCTTGCATCATTTTCACCTTTTACACTGCAAGCTGTGTGCAATTTTTACCCCAAAGGAAGTCAGTCTTTCCATGTTTCCAGTATCCCGATGACGTTGAGGTATCTGTTTATATACTTGTGACCCGTCCCGTGTGTCAGAGGGTTTGAGGCATGGATGATGGCTACCTTATTAAACAGGGAAAGGCTAAAGTGCTGGGAAAATGAAGACTTAGCAGCATATTCACTATTTCTTGGTCAGACTCACAACCTCTGCGTCCTTTTGAATCCTCCAGCTAACAGAGATGGATGTTGGCAGAGCTGATAGTTAAAAACTCTTCAGTGTCAGGGGCATTCAGTGAGAATATTACATCTTCTGCTCTGATCTGGATGCTACTCAACCATACATGCCCTTACTTTCCGCAGGGATGGATTCTGGAAATACATGCTAGCTGGGACTCTGCCCGCTGGCTCTGTCAGAATCTGAAGGCAATGCAGGATTCACCCATTTACTAAGTTGCTCATTCACTTTAGCTGTGTTTCATGCAGTGAACATACTGCATCTATGCCTGTAACCCTCACCAGTCAAAACCTAATTTCTCAATAGCATAAGGTGGATTGGTGTTAGAAAGTGGAGCCAGCTGCCGGCGTTCTTTCTGCCCACAAATTTATGGAAGCTAGAATAGGAGGCGCAGCAGCTAAACAAACCCCATGTGAGAAATGTTCCTTCTTAGGCAATTAATAACAATTCATATCTGATTCTTACAGGTTAATTGCAAGCACCATTATCTATTAGCTCTCCCCTCCTTTTCTATATGGAAAAAATTGAAGTTCAGAGAAGCGAAGAGACTTGGTCCAAGTCACAGAGATATTATTACAAAGCTGACAGAAAAACCATGGGTCCTTTCAATTCCAGCTGTAACCGCTAGAAAGGATGCTTTCAAGTCGCAGAGCCATGTTATTCCAAAGCGAGGAGCTATACTTACATATCATGTATCATCACGCCAGTATTTATTATTAATAAGGAGTCAAAATAATCTTGATAATAAAATGTAATAGGAAGAGACTAAAAGGTTAAGTTTTTTTTTTCTGAACATATCACCTCTAACATTTGGATAAAGTCAAATATTTCTGTCATGTTTCAAAAAAAAAAAAAGAAAGTCACTTGATTTAGTGACATTAACACTAGCATCACCAAAATATGTATATTGCCAGTAAGTCATTAAATTATGGGCTTTATGGGAACAGATAGCATTATTTTTTTTTACTTAAGCAGTTTAGGCAATCTATTTTATTCTATGACCCTTTGCCTTTTTGTTTCTCAAACCACGGGAAAAGACCAATGCTTCTCACAAGCAAGAAAAAAAAAAAGAAGAAAAAGACCCCAAAGAGACCAACCACACAGTCTTCACTCATTCAAAACTGTCACTCAGGAAGCTTTGACAGTACAGCAACAATATTGTGATTCTCTGGGTTTGGGAATTATTTTAAAGAAGTTTCCACCAAATTTCTTGTTGCGTTCTGTCTATCTTCCTCCTCCCCCTTTCCCTCCTAATCACGGGTGTAATTATAATCACACTTTCTAGTGCCACTCTGATTACGCATCTTTGCATCTTTTTGGATTTGTGCATTTTTCCATTACAAGCTGTACATTGAGAGATTTATCTCTTGGCCGGGCGGCTTTTTGGAGGCTGTGATTTGGCATGGATGTGGCTTAGCCTAGCAAAGAGTTATTGGACAAACAGTACCTGGCCATAGCGCTTCTATTTTACAGGTGTGGGCGTAGAGAGAGGTGCTGGAAGGAAGCGCGGCCAGTCAAGCCTCTTCAGTGGAGTGGACCGACCCCCTGCAAAACCGACGCGGGAGAGGGGGTCCCATCCACGCAGCCTGAGGCCTCTGGGGGGTCTTCCACGAATAATTGTTACATTTCGGTGCCTCCCTGCCGCTCCTGCAGGATTTCTCCCGAGGGGGCCGCCCCCGCCCCGCAGCCCGCCGGGATCCGCGCCCGCTGTGGCCGCCCCCGCCGCGGCGCTCGGCGCTGCCCCGCGCCCCTCGGCCGCCGGTTCGAGCCCCGGCTGGGGCTGCACCGCACAGCCGCGGACGGCGGGGGCCGTTCTCCCCCTCTCTCCCCCTTCACGCCGAAAGCCATCAGAGGCGTCGCGCCCAGGTGAAAACCTCCAGCTCCGCAGGAGCGTGTCTCCCCCCCTCCCCCCCCCCAGCGCTGACAGACAGCGGATCTCCTCCGCTGCATCGCAAGGTGGTGGGGAAGGGGGTGTTGTGTGTGCGTGGGGGGAGTTTAACCCCACGCCGCGGAGGTCTGGGTGTCCCGTTACGCGAGTTGTGGGGGCAGCGGAGGGCAGGAGCCCGTGCTCGGCGGCGGAGCTCAGCCGGGGAGGGATGGGGGGAGCGGGAAGGGGGAGATACTCACTATGAAAGAAGCTGCGCCCATGGGTCATGTCTGTTCCTTACACAAGGGGCTTCGGTCTCCACTAATTCCATTTAGATACGGGAGGACTTCCAGTGGCGGGGAGAGGATGGAAGTAGGAAAAGAAGAAGAAGAAAAAAAAAAATCCAGAAGCCCACACACAGCAGAGCGGAGCAGCCCTTTCCTCTCTCTCGCTCTCCCTCACCGCCTTCAAATAATCACCGCCGGCTCAATCCCATCACACCCGAGCTATCATCAGCACCACCATAAGCGTTGCATCGCGGCGGCGGGCAAGGCGGCGGCGGCGGCGGCGGCCCGCGCATCCAGGTGCCGGCGGGCGGCGGCGGCGGCGGCGGCGGGGCTAGCCGAGCCCCTAGTCACCAGTTTCATACAAAACCAAAAGCAGATCGAAGCATTTCCTGCAGGACTCCGAGCCCAGCGACTTCCAGCCCTTCGGCTTCTTTTGATGCATTGAAGAAGGGATTAATGGGTCCGTCATCAGCTCCCTGTGCTTGCTCCTCTGAAGGGGTGGGGGCGGGCAGGAGGGAACCCAAAGAGGAGGGGTGGGGGGAAGCGAGATTTACCAAATAGGGGATTTAGTCATATTTGTGTGCAATGCGATCCTTATTGGAGAAGAAATCCTTTAAAATCGAGCAAATCCATTTTTGCCAAACCCTCTCCCTGTGCGTAGCGTACCGTAGTATCAAGTGGTGGCAGCGGCAAGAAGCTGAAAACACATTGCACCGTCTGAAATCCTCTCGGGAATGGATGGAGCGAGATAGAGATGGATGAGGATAGAGAGATGTCCCCTCACTTCTCCGGTCCAGGGCGAGAAGCAGAAGAAAACCCTGGAGACTCTTCCATTCATTCAGTGCCGGGGAAGGGGAAAGAGAAGGAGAGGGGAAGGGCAGGAGGGTGTCGGTGATGGGGAAAGAATGATTTCGAAACTGGGAAATGAAGAGTAAGAGCAGAGGGATCCTCTCCCCTTCACTAACCGGTTCATGGATCAGATAAAATGCTCATGAGTTCCTCCTTGAACTGCACCTGCCAAAGGGAAATTGAAAATGTCTTCCACCTTGTGAGGAGACTTCTCCATTTACACCCCCTCCGCCATGCCTGCACACACGCATGTACACACACACACACACGCACGCACAAAAGGGAGCAATAAAAGTTTAGTTACTAATCCTCTGGCCGCAGATACAATGATTGCCTCTTCCAATCAGCCCCGAGACGACAGCAAAATCTCTGCCTTTCGCTCCCCCCTCCCTTTCTCAGGCTTATCTTCCACCCCAGCTACATCCCACCCCAAACACCCATCCCTTTGGCGAGGTTGCGGAAGGCTAGTGGCCAGGGCGGGAAGGGAGGAGGGAGAATAGGGAAAGCATATTAATAATAAGAGTACTGAGAGGACCCGAAATGATCTCAGCGAAAAACAAGAGAGGAGGAGGAGGAGGAGTGGACGGTGAGAAAGGGCAGCGTCCCCTCTTGGCCCCGGGAGCCGGCCCTGCTGCCTCCCGCAGCGCCGCGGCTCCGGCGCCCCCGGACCGGTCAAGGGGAGGGCGGCGGGGAGAGACAGGGGGCGAAGAACACTACGGGAGCGGCGGGGAGGGCCGAAGGGAAAGGAAGATTTGTGCCACACAAGTGCGAGGGGGGCAGGATGGAATCCCCCGGTCCCTCTGCACGGCAGCTGCGGCGGCGAGGCCGGGGCAGATCAGGCGCGGGAAAGCCCTCCCGCTCCCCTCAGGGATGGGGGGCAGACCCGGGGTACCTGGGTCCCGGGGCACAGCCAGCCCCTTCCCCGGGCTCCCCACGCCGCAGCCAGCACCTCGGAGTTCGGGGCGCTCCCGCTCCTCCTTGCCCGCACCTGATGCTCACGCCGTTCGCAACGAGAAAAGTGCGCCTGGAAGCGCGCAGCCGGCGCGGGAGCTGTCGGGGAGGAGGCTGTAAATCAATTAAAAATAAAATACAGTCCGGGATCCACCTTCGTGTGGATGAGGAAAGGCAAAGGGGAGGCGAGCGCGGGTCAGACGGCGCCGATCGCAGTTCGCAGGCGGTCCCCGCGGGCGGGCGCGGAGGGACGGTGCGCACCCGCGGAGCAGGGCTGCCGCCGGTTCGGCTCCCCCAGCCCGGGGTCTGCCGGCTGTCTACTGGGCTGTAATAAGGTAGCCGGGTGACTTGTTGTCTTTAGGGCAGCTTTTTAACGAGGCGGGTGCCTTTGCTCCCTCTGGGACAGCACTGAACAGCACAAGTGCTATTCCCGAAGGCGAACGATGAGGAAGCCTCGATTTTTTTATATATATATACATTTTTTTTTTAGTAAATCGACGTGTTTTAGCTAAGAACCTCAGGGCTTTTTTCAGCCTGTGGATTGTCTGCTCTGTACTCTGAAATCAAGCATATATCTGCCATCAACGCTGATGAACGTGGACAGTCAGCAACAGCGGCATGCAAGCTAGGATAAGTCTGAGGTGATCTTGGCTAGCAGAATTCATCCATTCAACCAGCCAGCCAGCCATCACCCCAGCCAGCCTGACTCTGAGCATTTAAAAATCCTGCTAGGTGAGAAGGTCACAGGATTCAGCTACAGGCATCTGCAGTAAGCTGTTCATAATAAGGAATATAGAAGATATAAGACTCCATGAAAGGATTCACCTATGTTTTGTGTAATCTGTCTTGCTATTAGTAACATCAAATCTGCAGCTGTTAATCTTAATAAACTGTCCTACTCTGCTTTCTAACTCTCTCAGCACTTTCTCTGACCTTCTGAATTCTCTCCCGCCTCAAGTTAAAGAACTTTATTGTGCAGTAATTGAAAGTCACCTGATTTATTCATAGGATAAACTTCCGTAATACAGATGTGCAGTCTGCCTTAGTCAAGCAACAGTAGAGTAACTGAAAAAGGATAGTGTCGAAAACAGTCATAGGAGTGTTTACAGACAGTCAGATGTTTCTTCTGCAGGATGATGCAGACATCCATATGGCTAAGTTTCAAGTTATAGTTACTTAAAAAAAAAAAAAAAAGCTTACAGAACAAGTAGGCACAAAACAGCTGATTTTGCTGTTCTGGGAAAATGTGCTGTGTCACATCATATAATAGTGAGCTTCAATATTTTTCCTTTTCTGAAATAGGGTGTTTTCATCTTTAAAGATCTTCGATCTCTTCTGATTGGCACTCTTAATTTTAAGGACATCATTGCAACAGCATTGAAAAATAGCATGTTTTACATACCATATATATTTAAAATATGACAAAATGTAATCAGTCACCATCACTATGGAGTAAGACATACACAAAATAGCTGAGGAATGGCCACAGTGACCATTACATCTTCTGCTAATGAGACCTTAAGGGGATATCTCAGGATCTACATAGTTGGGTGCTAAAAGGTTGCTCAAATGTGTTTATAGGCAAGCACATGGGGTTTGTAAGTTAGAGACCGATTGAAATAGTTTTCTACCTCGATAGATCTCCCTCCTGTAGAAAGTTTGAAATTTTGAACTTCATAAAACTACTACCGTCCTCACCACCATCTTTTTTTGCTTTAGGTCTCGTTTTGATGCAAAATCTGTTCATGTGAGTTTTAGTAAATACTCTTTCTCAGAAGGTAGTCTCTCACCAGACAGCATGCACCTTTCACTACCTTGGTTTCGTATGAGTAAATATTTATATACTTAGTGTGCATCTTATGCATCCTTAATTAGCCAATAAACATACCCTTACATTTCTACTAGGCAGTAAACTAAAAAAGGGAGAAAAAGATTCTTATTTAATAAAACGTGAGACGTAAAAAAAAAAAAAAAGGAAAAGAATAGTGACCATAAACAATTATCTCAAATGACATCTTAGTATTGTTTGTCATCCTTTGGATTTTACTTGGCAACGGTCTTAATGATTTTTAAATGGATTTAAGTGTTATTTTAAGTTTTTCATTTTCCTTAAAGTAAAAATATTGCCTTATTTTATTACATGGAATGACAGCTACACTTTTAGATTAGAAATTTACTTTTATTAGTTCTTTATTGGATGTCAGCTGAAATCTTATTTTCAGAAAATAAGCAAGACAACCTAACACAATTATGTTCCTTGATTCAATGCATACAATGTTATTCTTTGTAGTTTTAAACCATCTGTTAGATGGTAATCTCTTCATACAGCATATTCCGTCAGCCTCTCTCTTTCGTTTTCACAGCTGAGTTTTTCTATTGATTTTTATGGAAGTTTGTCTGAACCCAGAATATTTTATTCAGCAAGATATGAAATACTTCCTTCTTGTGGTCTAACACCTTCAGGCTAACATGAGACACTGATCAGCCTGAGGATGGTTAGCATGGCAGACAGGAGATGAACCATTTGGAGACCAATTTAAGCACTAGAGAATATTTCCAAATTGAGATTACAAAATGAGAAAAGGCAAACAAATATGAAAATATAGAAATGCTTTTGCATCTCAAATGTGTTAGGCTGGTGTTTCAATCACAAGAAAAGAAAAAAATATAATTCTGCCTTCCTTTTCTCCTTCTCTGGTTAATCTCTGTGTTTGTATGACAAATAGCAGAAATGACTCCTGGGCAACTGCCTGTAGGTGGCCCTGCCTGAGCAGGGTGTTTGGGCCAGATGACCTCCAGAGATGCCTTCCAACCTCAACCATCCCATGACTCTGTGATTCTGTAAGAACTGGAGACAAAGAAGCATGAAAGAGAGGAACAGATTCATTTTTATGGTCAGTAAGAAAAAGAAACTCGTTAATATTCAGGATTGAATTAGCTTGTTTTCATTTGTAACATATAATAGAATTAGACAATGTATCTGAATTATTTTCTTCTTGAATCAGAGGAGGTTATTCAGTTTCAGTTAAAACGCAAAATTGTTCAGTCTCGGTTAAAAATTTCCTGACATGGAGACATTCTAGTTAAATTGTCCTTGTACCTTTCTCTATTAAAATCTTTCTTGTAAAAACTCAATCTGTCCAGCATTTATTCCTTTTTTCGGCCATTTCAGATAGTCTTGTCTTATCCCTGCTCTGCCATTGACTGCTATTCTAACTACTCCCCTTAATAACTAAGTGAATTAATTCCTCTTTCTGTAGATAAAAGACTCAAAGGATTCAAAGTAGCCACATTGCTACTGAAAACCTCCTTGAACTGCAAGAAACAGCAAAGTTATGAAATGGAGGAGACATTTGCTTCCTGTTTTATGGAGAGCGGTCTACCCATCTGAAGGTGGGGAAAAAAAAAAAAAAGAGAGCATGATATTTCACTTCTCTACACTTGCTTTAAAAACAGTGTGAATTCTGTGCTGACGTATGTAATCACAGATGCACTTTTTGCATGAGCTCTTTGTGAATGGTTTTTGTTGCTAGAATGCAGCAAAGCCAAACGACATGCTCAGAATAATACTGCTATACACAGTGTGACATTTGGAAACGTTAAAATGAATCACCAAGTCCATCAGCACAGCTACGTATGTGTTTTAGTTCAGATTAGGAATGCGGTTTTGAAGTAAATCTCCCAATTGCCTCCACTTACTGCATTTTGGATTGCAGATTGGAGCAGTCTTTGAGTGTGTGAGCTGTGTTACTTACGGATGAAACTAAGCTGAGAGATGTGTTCCAGGAGCAGAGCCTGTTTTCCAGCTTCTGAAGGGCACACAGTCTGCAGGAACAGAGTAAAACTAGTGCTAAATAAATACCCCTTAAAACAGATACAGAAAAGGCATGGAGATCTCAGTACCAACTATTTCACTTTTCAGATAAGCTCCTTTTGCACTGAGTTACTCATTGATGTGGACTTATCCAATACTTCTTTCAACTGAAACAGAGTTGAAACAAGAAAAACTGAAATATGCTCCATTTTTTTTTGTGATGAAACACCTACTGAGAGGCACAATATATATATCTCCATTTGATAACAGGATAATGGCACCTTTTGGTCCTTTAAAATAAAATCTGTTCTCTCATTATCCATTTTCTGGTCATTTGCAGACCTCTCTTCTGTCAGTGTGAGGACTCCGGGTCTGCACCATTCCAACAAATACTTCCCTGAACACAACAGGGTTAGAACACCTCTTCTGACAAACTTTTCTTGGAAATTGACATGTGTTTTCCTTTTACAAACCAGTGAGGGTGATAATACTTTAATATGAGAAGAAAGAAGTTTAAAAAAGGAAAGAAGAAAAATCTGATACTTTTTATCTGCAGTTACTCATAGTTAGCCTGGATTTACAAAGTGCAATTTGGATTTACAGGATACCCTATGATTTCAATGAGATAATAGACTTCTTTTTTACAAGATGCTTACTTTTTGATTTTAATTTTTTTTTCTCCTTCCCATTTGATTAGTCTGACTCTGAAAAAGAATGAATTAAAAAGTAGTTGTTGCTAGATTGAGGAATTGGCAAGGTTGGCTACCATACTCAGTTTTCTTTATCTAGAACAGTGATCTCCAAAATGAGAGAAGATTGTACTCTCACAGGGTGCACAATACAACCAATTGGGGTATGGGAAGAAAATTTTTTTTGCATTCTTAATTAAAAAAAAAAGTGTTTATTTCAAATTTATCTCATCCTTTTAAATTTCTATATTTGGGTGTGCTTTATAATATACAAAATACATTAGCATAGTAGTACAAGTATATAATTTATGAATAAATAAATATGCATATATTGGGAGTGCATGCTCAAAAATCTTTTACTGATAGGGGTTTGCGATCAAAAAAAATTTGGAGACCACTGACCTAGAAAAACACTGTCAACTGTCCTCTGGACCAAATGATACTCGAAAAAGTGCTAGCCAGGATTCCAATTTTTAGGCTGAGATATATTTGGCACTTAAATAAAAGTTTTCAAGAACTTTTGTTTTTACCATTTGAAGAGTTAGGGTCATTCTTAATGGAATTTCTTAGTACAGAATATGAGAATGTTGGTAAGTTGGTTTATGAATTAAATGTAAACATACTGCGATCTGAAAGAGCTCAAGACATTCCATGCTTATTATTGGCAAAATCTGAAAGCTGTTAAACAAGGATATTTGAAAATACTTTCTCCTTTCCAATCCATCCAGTAGGAATTCTGTAAACACAAGTCTCTGGCCAAAATAACTAATGCTAAAAAAAAAAAAAGAAAAAAAAAAGGATGAAAAAGAAAAAATAGGCAGTTTCAAAAGAAATAACTGTAAGAGTATATGAATTTCTAAGTAGGTAAACCTTTCCTAAGATTATATTCTGAATCATCAATCACAGGCTAAGAATTTGAAGATAACTGCAAAAGATAAGCCATGAGAATATGCTTAATTGAAAATTAAAAACCAAAATGGTAGATGTTAGAATTAATTTTAAAATAGATAACTTACTCCTTACAAAACTTACCACACAATGAACACTTATTTAAAAATTGCTACTTGTATTTTTTGTAAAGAATAACTTTCAGCTGGTTTCCATACAATGGTCATGTTGAATGAACATCAAAATCTCTTTTACATAGATCAGTATAATCAAAAACACTAATATTACAGTAGGAAAGTTCTACTAAATTTGGGTACCACATAAAATTGACTGGGCCATGTTTGAGATAGAAGACTCAGATCATCATATCACAGTTAAGGGTGACCCTTTAAACCTGATAACCACCATATAATCAATAATTAGCATCATAAATTAAGATCTATTGCAAAATCAAATGCAACACTTTTTTCAGTAGAATGTTATCCTGGGCAAATGCATTAAAAATTAAAACTATCTGATATTTATTATGAAGTAATAAATTACAAATATATCATTATATTAATGCTAAATATTTTAACAGCCCTTCTGTAATTACGTTATTATTAAACCTGCTATTTAATACTAAGAAAGACTATGTTAGATTCAAGAACAATATGATATTAAAGGATTCAAAGAATTTTAAAGAATGGTTCAAAATGCTGATATGCCTACCTATTTTTAAATCTTGAAAGTAATCCCTTGGATGAGAAAATATGCTCCTCTGTGGTTCATATTTGCACAAGCAAAAGTCTGTGAATTTTTCAAACCTGTAAAATATCAAAGCCATCTTTCACTTTTATATCCTAAATTATATTTCACACTTTTAAATCTTCTTAAAATCCAATGCTACATATATGCATAAACACCCCTGTGCAGAATTTTGGAATTAAGTATGCATAATGGCACTGCTTTATTTTGAGTAATAAAGGCTAGAAATCAGCCAACCTGGAGGTTTCTAACTTTGTCTTTTTTGAACTCTGCCAAGTCAAGTCCTGTCAGAGCATTCATTTCCATATTTACTAGAATTAAAAGGAGTCCTTGCAGAGATTTTGCTCAATCTTAAAAAAGGGGAGTAAGGGGGAAAGAATCCTCCTCTTATGATGCCAGCTGTAGAAAATGTTCATCCAAAACCAAAACATCTGATAAAACTGCAAGGCTCCAAAGTGGAGGAGTGAAATGTAAATTGTAGGATGGATTTTTATCACAATGAGATCAAGTGACTGCACACTCCATGTGGAGGATTCCAGTGCTGGTAGATAGCCAACAGAAGCTGCTGATGAACTGCAGGAGCTTTCCGCTCATGCAAGTAAGACAGTTGTAGGCCTTGCTCCTGTTGTCTCTGGAGGAGAACTTTCCCTTTTGAGTCACAGGGGAATGGAAGATTCCTCTTGTATCATCTTTAACTAAGACAAGGGGTAACGGTTTTAAACTGAAAGAGGGCAGATTTAGATTGGATATAAGGAAGAAATTCTTCACTCAGAGGGTGGTGAGGCACTGGAACAGGTTGCCCAGAGATGTTGTGGATGCCCCATTCCTGGAAGTGTTCAAGGCCAGGTTGGATGAGGCTTTGAGCCACCTAGTCTAGTGGCAAGTGTCCCTGCCCATGGCAGGGGGGGTTGGAACTAGACGATCTTTGAGGTCCCTTCCAACCCTAACCATTCTATGATTATGTGCAAATAAGAAAACCAAGCATTCACTTGCCTGTTGGTCTGCTGTGTGTGAATAGAGAATGTCTGGAAATAAGGCAGATAACTATTGTGGTAATAAATATAGCCTAATGATTGATGCTATTGGGACCTCAGCACAATATGCAGATAAAGTAGACTGTATAGCCGTGTTCTGGTGACATTAACTATTAGCTGATTCATTTGCACTTACCTTCGAGACATTCCATTGCAGCTTTCCCTGAGCTCTTTTTCCTATAACTGTATATAGGGTAAATATATTCGAATACCAAATGGAGGTCCTACCTGAAAAATGTATTTAAAAATAATGTGACATATGTAGGGACTGTATGTATTTGTTCTTCATTGCATTTTAAGGCAAAGTTTAATTTACTTATAAAGATACTTGCATGTTTTCCTGAAGCTCATTAAATATTCTCTTTGGCATTGACAAAAGAAATAACCTTGTTATTTAGACAAAACAGCACCGTGTCTCCTACCTAATAGTATGGAAACTTAAAAGAATTAATTGAAAAGTTCAACTAATTTTTATTTCATTAGTGTTCCAGCGGAACACTGTGATTAAATGCATTTTTCCAGGGGATTGTTAATAGGACTCAATTTACACTTTAAGACAAATACTCTTTTTTTACACTAGAGAGGCAGGGTAAGTCATCTTTATTATTTAAATAGAATGTTTGTAATATCATGCTGCGGAAAGAAGAGCATGACTCGTACTCTCTTACCAAACTTTTAGTCCTTATGAGAGAGTAAGAAAGGCAGAGGCAGGTCACACATTTTGGACTCAAATTAATTATTGTTAGATACGATGAAAATATCTTTACCGTGGACCTAGTTCAAAAGGGCACTTATTTATAATCTCTTGGAGAAAAAAAAGTTTGAATGCTGCATGCATTTTGCTAACTGCTAAGTCAGCATCTTTGCTATATCTAGCACACAAGTTATATATGTAGTATATACAGCAAAGCTACAAGTAAATGAATGATGTACTGAAAACTCGATTGAGATTACAGTAAAAGAGGAAGAGTTATACGGGAACACTGAATCAGAAGCAGAAGCATAGCTTGGTCAGCAGGTGTAAATCAACAAAATTTCACTGAAGATGTTGGATACACATTCATCAGTCCAAATGAAGTCTTATTGTAATTACTAGCTTCTAGATTAACACATAGCTTAGACTTTCATTGTGTTGTTCTGTTCTTAATCTTGAGGTGGGGAGAAAAGGGAAGGCTGGCAGGGGATGGAAAGACTACATATATGAAGGCAAGTGTGACATACTCTTAATGGAGATACTTAGACATTAATAGATAACATTACAGACTTAACTCTTCTCAGGTAAAATTAATGCATTACAAATACTTAAAAATCCAGAAATCTCCACTATTAAATATCAGATCAACACCTAGCAGTAGAAACCTAAATACTTCTGAGGACCTGAATGCACATAGCAGAAGTACTTGGAGACAACCTCCACCAGAGTAGGATTCATTCAGGATCATACCACCGAGCTTACACCCTCCAGGAGATGTTTGAGTTCTAAACACAGCAACCATGAATGAAAAGAGAATCACACTGAGCTTCTCAACAGTACAATCAAATTCAAGTGGTAGCGTTCCCAAAATGGGGACAGCTGACCTGGGCAGAACAAGAAAAGCACTCCAAAGAGTCACTACCCCAGTGGCACCTACACAAGTGGGCCTGGCAACTTCTGCTGCAGGGAGTGTTCATTAGCATCCCAAATGTCTGGAAGAGACTGTTGCCTGTATCTCTGTACAGATTTTGAGTGGGATAGAGTTAATTTTCTTTATGACAACTCTTATGGCACTATGTTTTGGATTTGTGCTGAAAGCAGTGTTGATGCACAGGGATGTTTTTGTTACTGCTGAGCAGTGCTTACACAGCATCATGACCTTTTCTGCTTCTCACCCCACCCCACCAGCGAGTAGGCTGGATGTGCACAAGAAGCTGGGAGGGAACACAGCCAGAACAGCTGACCTCAACTGATCAAAGGGATATTCCATACCATATAACATCATGCTTAGCAATAAAAGCTGTGGGGAAGAAGGAAGAGGAAGGTGGGGATGTTCAAATTTATGGCATTTTTCTTCCTGCATAACTGTTACGCATGATGGAGCCCTGCTTTCCTGGAGATGGCTGAACACCTGCCTGCCCATGGGAAGTAGTGAACGAAGTCCCCAACACAAGAAGGACATGGAGCTACTGGAGTGAGTCCAGAGGAGGGCCATGAAGATGATCCCAAGGCTGGAGCACCTCTGCTATGAAGACAGGCTGTTAGGCCGCTCCAGCAACCGAACCCACATAGCCGGTCACTCACCCTCCCACACTCCCAGGAATGAGGGAGAGAATTAAAGGATAAATGGGAAACCCGTGTGTTGAGATAAGAACAATTTAATACAGAGAAGTAATACACAGTGTAGATGCTCACCACCCCCTCTTATCCGCAGCCCGTCTCGTCCCGAAGCTGCAAACCTGGATGAACGCGAGGCCCCGAAATAGGGAGGGGCAGAGAGAGAGAGAGAGAGTACTCCGAGAGTGGAAGTACCGGGAGAGAGAGGAAAAAAGGCAATAGAGCAAAAGCTCAGCAAGCGCAAAAGAGCAAAAGCGGCGAAAGAGCCAAAGCGCAAAAGCCCTTCTGTCTGGCTGACCCTCACTTTTATACTGGGCATGAGGCTGCATGATATGGAATACTAATTGGCCAGTTTGTCCCTCAATCTTAAGTTCCACCACAAATCACAAGGGGAATCGTGTCCCCCTTGTCCCAGCTATGCTCCCCCCTTATCCTGCCGTGCTTCTGCACTCCAGCACACTGAAAAGTCCTTGGAGTTTCACGTCCAACCACAAACACCAACTTGTTATCAACATTCTTCTCAGAACGAGCCTCTGAGTAAAACCAAAACATGGAGCTCTTCTAGCTGCTAAAAAGAAGAGCTAACACTGTCCCAGCTAAAACTAGGACACAGGCTGAGAGAGTTGGGGCTGTTCAGCCTGGAGAAGAGAAGGCTCCAGGGTGATCTTCTAGCAGCTTTCCAGTACCTAAAGGGGGCCTACAGGAAAGCTGGAGAGGGACTTTTTACAAGGGCATGTAGTGATAGGACAAGGGCCAATGGATTTAAACTGAAGGAGGGCAGATTTAGATTAGATCTAAGGAAGAAATTTTTTACATTGAGGGTGGTGAGGCAGTGGAACAGGTTGCCCAGAGAAGTTGTGGATGCCCCATCCCTGGAAGTGTTCAAGGCCAGGTTGGATGAGTCTTTGGGCAACTTGGTGTAGTGAAGGATTTCTCTGCCCATGGCAGGGGGGTTGGAACTAGATGATCTTTAAGGTCCCTTCCAACCCAAACCATTCTATGATTCTATGATTCTATGAATTCCTTATTTTCCTTTGCCTGCATGAGCAGCTTTTGCTTTACCTATTACACTGTCTTTATTTTAAGCCACATTTTCTCACTTTTCCTTTTCTGATTCTCTCCCTTATCCTGCTGAAGGGGAGTGAGCGAGCAGCTGTGTGGGGCTGAGCTGCCTACTGGGGTCAAATCACAACAGTATCACATGTGGTTCACTCAACCAGTCCCTGTCGATGATGACACAGGACACACTAATGCCTTACTTGGGTCTTTCTAACGCTCCCAGAAGTCCATTGCCTTATGTAGGACCCTACTTTACTGATGGCTGAAGCTATCTGGGGTGTTTTTCTTGTTCTGCATACATGAGTTTTTTACTTTTATGACACTGGCATCAAAGTATAGTATTCTAAATAATGCAAAACAATTGTATTACAAGTCTGGACAAAGTGTTAGTAGATATTAAGGTTGTAAATTTTCCAAGAAGATAACTATAAATACAGAGTCCTTCCTTGACTATTATTTACATGAGTAAGCTGTTGTCAGGTGAAAACTTTTCTCAATTTCTGGTTTAAATTGTATGTTCTGTCATTTAAGTCCTATAATGCTTCCTCATATTTAAGAAAAATGTATTAAAACCCAGCATTTTTAGTACACAGTTCCTGTAAAATGCAAAATTTCTTTCCAAGGGCTAGGCTCATGCAAAAATAATCAACTGTCTTTAAAGTCATAGCTAAGGCAAAATTTAGTATTGTCAGGTCAATAGTGTCAAAATTGGCTTTGATTTCTATCTTGTGAATGGCCTTTCATCCACAGTGCACATACGCAAATTTTCACAGAGGTCTTCATGGTTAAACGAATGGTATGCACTTGCACATGACAGTTTTTCAAATTACAATTCAGCTTACTCATTGTATTCTGCATCAGCTTTCTAAAATGAATAGCCTCAAGTTTAGCTATTCTATTTTAAAACTGCCAAACATTATTAGTAAAGCAGAGAAGCAGTTCAAAAAGTAATTAATTCCAGGGCTTAGAGTAAACTGCTATTTTAATTAAAAGAACACTAAATACTAATGTCCTGCTTCTTTGTACTTAGAACACGAAATAAAAAAAGTCTAAATCAGTTACATTTAATACATTTTAAATGTAAGTTGAAATATATTGAAGGCATGTGTCCTGTTCCTGCTATTTATAAACAGAGACAAAAGAAAAAATTAGAAGTTAAAGAGATCATATACCATATTTCTTAGTTATACTGTGCCATTTTTCTTATTGATTCTCTTCCAACTTGTGCTGAGTAGGAAAATCAACTGGTATATAATAGGTCTTTTCACCATATTCATGTTGCACAAGATGTCAGACTTCAGTTGTGCAGTTAAGACAATTGCCACCCATAAATCCACAGAAGATGTAAGGTCTGAAACACTTCTCATTTGAAGCTGTGAAGTAGGCTTTCTACGCCTTGTAAATTTACACCTTCTTCATGTTGTCCAAAATTTAAATTATACACAAAGAAGGCACTCTATATGTGAAGAAACATAAGCTTTAGGCAGTTTGATTTTTGCTACAGTTTTACAGTCTCCCATTTGACGATTCTGTCTCCTCATGGAGCAGTGAAACTCTCAGCAGGTACGTCTGCAGTGTGCCATGGAGCATAGAGTGGCTGCTTCCAAACCTACAAGGTTTACCTCTCTGACCTTGTCTTTAACACACTTTTAAAGAGTTGCACAAGAAAGCTGCATCTGCAATCTCAGAAAACTTGGTTCAAGCATTTTTTTCCCCCAATCCAGACTAGAGATTGAATCTAGAGGTGCTGCATCCTAAGTAATTATCACAATATTAACCATGTTTACTTATTTACTTTTCCTGGAAAATCTGGTGCTGGGCAGAAGAAACTTTTCCTAAAAGATATTTTCTTGAAACTAGCTCATTACCACAACAAGTCTCTTTCCAACAAGTCATTACGTTTTAACAAAAACCAAAGCAACCTTATTCTATCAAACTGCTGCACTTAATTAATCCTAGCCCATCCAAAATATAAGATGTTAGCAAGCTAGAAAAAACAAAGTACAGAATTCCACTGCATATTCAAGATGTCAAATACTCAAATGATGTTTGTCACATTAATTGGTGCAACACAAAAACTGTGTTGGACAGTCCATAAGGCTTCTTCATCTCACTTTCTGGGTAGGATTGACTGCATAATCAGAGAATGAAACTTCAAATATAAAGCATAAATATCTATACCAAGAGTATTATTGAATTTGGCTCCTGAATTTACATTACCATCAGAGATATCCAGAGAGGGATGTTCAATCATTCATTCTCTCCTCAGAGAATGAGTTTAACCATTCAATGAGTTGTTTTTGACGTACTGTGTACTTGAGTAACTATTCTTTGCCTGCCATGGTATTATATGAGACATTTTTTTTTGCAAGCTACACTGTTGTCATGTGACATGTTAATATTGGCCCAGTGTTACTGACATGAGCATATATCCTGGACGGTGTACCAAGGCTTATCTCAAGATTTTCAGCATTTTCAATTTTATGGTCCATTCTCAGGTTCTTATTATTTTCTAAACTTTATCCATTTGTGTAGACTTTTTCTGCCAAGCATCTGATTCTATTTTCACACTTTGGAAAAATGTCAAGAATGGTTCAGCCATTTCTCAGTCTGATGTGAAGGAAAAAATTCTATTAATTAATTCTTGATCTTTATGACAATTATTTCATGGAAAAGTTTTATAGATACTTTATTTTAAATAGAAGGATATGAATTTAAATTAAATTTCTAGTGCCTTATACAAATAATAAAAGTAATAAAAGTTTACCCAAATCTGACCAAATTAGGAGACTAAGCACATTAGGGCCATCTTCCACCCAGTAGGAAGGAAAGAGGAAACAGATATAAAAAGGCTAACACATAACTGAAAGTATACTTCTTCTAGGTGGTGCTGTTGCTTCGTTCTTGTGAAAAAAAACAAACAACAATTTTCCGAAAAAAATAGTTTGTGATAAATTAATTAGGGTTTATACTACTTTTATACAAATGAAGGATATTATTAGATTTCAAATAATCTCACATATAACATACCTAACTTCTGAGTATATATTATATTTATGTTTTCAGGTACTTTTTAAGGTAATTTTCAGTTCTATACATATTGCCATAATTAAATTACATTGCAGTAATTAACACTATTGATTAAATTTTATCTTTAAAATTTATACTAAAATAAGCCTTTGATTTCAGAAAACTTGCCTTTTCCATTCATGATACTAACAGGCTTGAAAGCCAGAAAAGACTCATACAAGCCTCTGAGATCTGCACGTACATATTACTAACTGCACAACAATCAGAATTGAAAGAGGTCTCCAAAGGTCAAAAAGGAAATGGCCTAAATCAGAGAAATGTTCTTTATAGAGGTATTTACATTTGTTAGCATTTATAGCGTACTAATCAATTCTAACTATCAGAATGTGTTCCCTTCTGTTCAGATGTCTAATTTATTTATATGGATTTAAGAATAAAGGTTTCACTGGAAATAAATTGAGGGATTCAGTAGTATAAGTGTTCAGAAAAGCTGTAGTTCAAAATCACTTACCTGGCAAAAGTCCCAGGAAGGCAGCATTGGTGTCATCTGTTCAAAACATTATATGGTTCCATTACTGCAGTCCGTGAGCATCTCAAAGCTTTTATTATATTTATTTTCAAATCTTCATAGAATCATAGAAAAATAAAGCTGAGAGGGACTTTAAGGGGTCACTGAGTTCTCTGGCACAAGGCAAGATGAGCTTATCTTTGTCATTCCTAATACATATGATACGGGGATAGGTATAGGAGTAGGCATAAGACTACATAAGACTATATTAGCTATTATTTCTATGGATAGGGATAAGAATAGGCATAAGACTCTGGGAAATACAGAGCTCTGTGAAATAGCTCTGTGAATTGCTAGAAGTTATCAAATACTAATCCCTGCTTTGAAACACTAACTACCCAAAAAGAAGGCCTGTAAGAGAGACAAAATAAATGATGGCAAGGTTGTAACTCATGACCCATAGGGAGAAAAACAGACAAAGAGGAGAGATAAGGACTAACGAGAACTAACATTTGTCTTCAAGCAATAACAAGTAGGAGACAGCCAGGTGTCCACTCAAGGCCAGGGAAACGGTTTGGCTCTACGGGCCCAGCCAAAACAAGAATTTTAGAGATTTAGGGAAGAAGTGAAAAACACACAGCGAGGAAGACCTACGGCCTTCATCCCAAAGACCCCTGCCCACGACCACCAGGAGGCGTGTCAAGGAGGAGCCTGAGGCGGATCCTGAGGCGGGGGCTATGGAAATGATCTCCAGGGAGAGACTGCCCTTTTCGGGGAGGGGGTGATGAGTGTGTCTGTATAAATACAAGAAAACTGCTACGGCGGGTGTGCACGTTTGTGGTGGAGCGATCCCCCGTGCACCCAGCGCTGCAATAAACATACCTACTTTACAACTTTCCAAGTTGTGGAGTCTGTTTCCGCACATCAGTTTTGGCGAGCCAGGCAGGAGACTCTCTGCTCGACTGTGGAACCGACTGCGGAGCGGACGCCCCTAGGCGCGCCCCGAGAACTTTCCTCGGAGGAGCCTCCTCTCCTCAGCCGATTACCCAGAGGCAGACAAGGACTTCCTGAGCCGCGGACAAACGGTATGTTTGGGTAAGAATGGCCGGAGACGTCTGGCGTATGGGGCTGCTGGTAAATCGCGCGGAGACGTCCGGCGTGCAGCCTTGTCCCCGGGCAGGGCAGGGTGCCCTGCGGTAAGGAGGGCCCTGGGGAGTTTGCTGCCTTAGAGGATCAGAGACTGGTGAGCTGGAATCTGTGCCAGCAAGATCCAGAGACTGAAAACAGAGACTGGTGAGCTGGAATCTGTGCCAGCAAGAACCAGAGACTGAGACCAGGGACTGGTGAGCTGGAATCCAGATCCGGAGACTGGGCCAGCAAGAACCAGGGACTGGCAGGCCGCTAGCGATCTTGCGAGCAGATCGAGCAAACTCAGAGGCTTTCGCTACTTCCCTGAATGGCGAGGCGCCGTTTTGGCATTTCACTTGGGCGCCCGAACACTGAGTCTGACACAGAGGGGTGGGTAAGTAGCGCAACCTCACAGTCATATGGCTTATGGAATATTAGCAGCTGCAGAAGGGGTAATAGCTGGATCGGTAATTGTCTGTTATCTGCTCTGTTATATGTTCTTTTGTTCCTGTCGTTCTGTGTTTTGTGTAAGTAACAAGAGAAGACATTTCGTTCCAGCCGCACCTGGCCCTATACCCTGAAAAGGGTGAGAGGTGTCAGAAAGCAATGGGGACGATTTGAAATCTCTATATACTGTTATCTATTGCAAAATCTGGTACTGTGTATTTCGTAAAGTTTATACCATTCAAAGTTTATATCGTCTAACATCAGCGCATGTAATAAGGCCTTTTAATGTTTGTATAAGTTTGCCAGGCTAGCCCTGAAATGTGTGATTTTGTGATTAATCACTGAGTGAGTGTTTAAGCGAGTGAGACGCAGCCTGGCTGCGGAGCAAGTGTGCCGTTCTGATCCATGGTCCCGTGTTCTCCGTGAGGAGAGCGGCCGGAGACGAGTGAAGCGTGTGATACCGTAAAAGCGTACGTGTGAGTGGGTGAGACGTGTAATTGTGCACAAAGCGAGTGCAGAGTCTGAATCCGCGGTTCAGTTCTCCCATGAGGGAAACAGCCGGAGACGGACAAAGCAAGTGACAAACTAAAAATTGTATTATTATTCACACGAGCATCAGACAGAATATTAAGGTGCAGTTAAAAGGGAGGAATGGAGTAAAGGGAAAGTAAGTGAAATGGGGGGAGGAAAAAGTAAACCTTATGAAAAATCCCCTTTGGGATGTATATTAACACACTGGAAAGATATAGTGGGACAAGGAGGCATGGAGAATACGAAGAAACTAATCAAATATTGTAACCAATGGTGGCTGCTTTATAAGCTAGAAAATGAAGCTAAATGGCCCAGTGAGGGTGGAACACTAAACTATGACACGCTTTTACAATTAATGTGTTGTTCCTAAGAAGGGAAGAAAAATGGGATAAAGTTAAATACGCAGATATGCTCTTTGTTCTCCGAAATAACCCTGAATGACAGAGAGATTGCAGACTAATGCCTCCACGGGATCCCATAGTCCTTGCATTAGAAAAGGAAAACAAGAGGGAAAACAAAAATAAATTAAAAAGCTGCTGCTCAGCCTGCAGCATTGGACAAAGGTGTACTAGAAAAAGTAAAACCCGCCAGGGCACAGAACAAGATCTAACTGATATTTTCAAGCCTCCCCCTCAGTCTCAGGAGCAAAATGAGGACTCAAACGAGACCCCTACTCCTCCAGACAGCCCGATATCCTCCCGCACTAAGAAAAAACGGCCGGCGGCAGCAGAGCAGCCAACAGCAACAATTCTGCAGGCACCCCTCCGGGAAGTAGTAGGACCGGATAGTGGGACAATAAGAATTAAGGTACCATTTTCCTATAATGATTTAAGGGAATGGAAGACAGCTGCTCAGGAATATCGCAGCGATACAGTAAGCACCACCCAAAATCTTAGATTCATAATAAAGCAGCGCAACCCTGATTGGAATGATATGCAATTATTGCTAGAATGTTAACTGAGACAAAGAAACAATTAGTCAGAAAAACTGCCGAGGATCTTGCAAAAGATCACTATGAGGCTAGGGGAGGAACAAAAGGAAATAGAATTTTTACTAGATACGGTGGCAACATACTCCGTTTTAAATCAAGACTTAATGCCTTTAGGAAATTATTACATTGTAGTAAAAGGAGCAACTGGCCAGAGTGAAAAGGCTTACTTTTTGAATTTTTAAAATATAAACTGGGTAAGCAAGTGGGCATTCATAAATTCTTGTATATGCCAAACTCCCCAAAAGCCCTGTTGGGAAGAGATCTATTAGAACAATTGGGAGCCACGATAAAATTCAAGAAAGGTGAAATTACTCTGGAGGTAAATGATCATCAGTATGTACAAATAATGAGCTTGCTTTTAGTTAATATTCCCACAGAAGGAAAAATCGACACGGAAATCACTGACCGGGTGTATCCAGAAGTTTGGGCAACTGATGTACCAGGATGTGCCACAAATGTCCAGCCAGTGGTAAAAGAAATCATAGAAACAAAATAGCAGAGGATCAATACACTGTGGTTGCTAATCCATATACCCTGTTAACCACTCTGACTCCTGATTTGACTTGGTTTACAGTTTTAGATTTAAAAGATGCCTTCTTTTGCCTCCCTCTCCATGAAGCCAGTCAGAAAATCTTTACTTTTGAATGGGAAAATCCCAAGAGTGGTCGAAAGACCCAGCTCACGGTGTTGCCACAAGGTTTTAAGAACAGCCCTACGATTTTCAGAAACCAGCCAGCAAAAGACCTAGAGTCACGGGAACCACCACAAGAAGAAAGAAAAGTATTACAATATGTAGACGACCTCCTTACCGCGACCAAGACCAGAGAATCCTGTGTCATCTGGACTGTAAGTTTACTAAATTTTCTTGGGCTCCAGGGGTACCGGGTTTCTCAGAGAAAGGCACAAACAACATTGCAACAAGTTACATATCTTGGGTATGAAATCAGTGCTGGTCAGCGTTTCCTGGGTCAAGCCCGGAAAGAAGCCATATGCCAGACCCCCCAACCACAGACTGTGAAAGAGCTACGAACTTTCTTAGGAATGATGGGGTGGTGTCGGCTCTGGATATACAACTATGGCTTGCTTGTTAAACCACTGTATTCTTTAGTAACATCCAGCCAAAAATACCTCCAATGGGATACGGAGCATTCCACCAGCTGAAAAAGGCCCTGGTGTCAGCGCCAGCATTGGGACTTCCTGATGTGAGTAAACCATTTTTCTCAGAGAATAGCATTAGGGATACTGGCATGGGACCTGGGACCATGCAGACGAGCTGTGGCGTACTTTTCCAAACAACTGGATGTTGCCGCAAAAGGATGGCCCAGTTGCCTGAGGGCAGTGGCAGCAGTCATCCTGAATATTCAAGAGGCCCGGAAGTTTACCTTAGGCCAGAAAATGACTGTTTTCGTGTCCCACACAGTGTCCACGGTCCTTGAAGCAAAAGGGGGACATTGGCTCTCCCACAGAGGTTCCTGAGGTATCGAGCCATCATGGCCGAACAGGATGATGTTGAAATTATAACTACTAACATTGTTAACCCAGCTTGATTTCTCAGTGGGAACACTGGAGAACGAGTGAATCGTGACTTTCTCGAAACAATTGAGGCAACACACTCCAGCCGCGCTGACTTCAAAGATGCCCCCATGAAGGGGGTAGAACACTGGTTCACAGACGGAAGCAGTTATGAGTGGAATGCGACATTTGGGATACGCCGTCACCACTTCTGAAAAGGTAATAGAATCGGGACCATTACCAACTGACACCTTGGCACAGAAAGCTGAAATCATAACCCTGACTCGAGCTCTAGAAAGAGCTGAAGGAAAAGCTATCAAGCATGCAGAGAGACTTTAAAATTTTTAATGCAGTACAACTTCCTGAAAAAGTTGCAATTATGCACAGCGGCACACCAGAAGGTGAGCACAGAATTGGAAAGAGGGAATGAACTGGTGGATAGAGAGGCAAAACAGGCTGCTAGAAAAGAGATACAGGTAGAAGGGGCACTAATCCCCAATGGATGTATATCTTTAGAAGGTAAGCCAGAATATACAAAAGATGACCGTAAACTCATTACAGATCTAGAAGGATCATATAATGAGGATGGGTGGGCCATGACACCACACAAAAACTTACAGTTCCTTCTTATATGGTTTGGCCATTAGCCCGAGAAGAACACAAGAAAGGCCATTGTGGGGTGGAAGCATTATACAAATATCTTATCAAAAGTATAGTAGCTCAAAATATGTATACCGCTGTCAGACAAGTAACTCAGCAATGTGATCTCTGCCTCCAGACTAGTCCAAAGACCATTGCACAGCCAGAAATAGGCCAAATTGGGAAAGGGAATGCTCCAGGACAACATTGGCAAATTGATTTCTCGGAACTTCCTAGAAAAGGGGGGTATCAATATTTGCTTGTACTAACTGATACCTTTTCAGGCTGGCCAGAAACCTTTCCATGTAGAACAGCTAAAGCTCGATAAATAACCAAAGCATTACTCCAAGAAATAATACCCAGGTTTGGAGTCCCAGCAGTAATATCCTCAGACAGAGGAACCACACTTCATCTCTGAGGTAGTGCAACAAATTAGTCACCATCTAGGAATAGATTGGCAATTACATACTCCATATTGGCCACAATTGAGTGGCCAAGTAGAGAAAATGAATCATTTGATTAAACAACAAATTGTTAAATTGGGACAGGAAACTAATTTGGCTTGGCCCCAATCTATGGGCGGCCTTATGGAGTACAAAAGGGGGTGTCTTCACAAATTGGTGAAGAAATTATGACTTCCTATATGGTGGCATTAAGCAAACAACTCAGAGAAATTGAAAAACATGTATTTGGAACTCGGAGCAGAGGTCTAGATGGACCTGTACATAATATGCAACCTGGAGATTTTGTATATGTCAAGTCTCTTGCAGGAAGAACTTTGGAACCACAATGGGAAGGACCATTCCAAGTACTCCTCACCTCCTACACAGCAATCAAGATCAAGGAGCAGAATGCCTGGATTCATCACACCAGAGTAAAAAGTCCATAGATCTCCATGGAAGGTCACGCAAGTCCAACCAGGGAAATTACTTTTCTCACAGTCATAATTATAATTCAGGGGTGGGAAAGCACTTATAGCCAGAATGATACTGAGTGGCCTTGATAGGTATATTGGATCCATGGAGAAATACTCTGCTCGAGAAGGTTTAAATCTATCTACTGTGGTTATGTATGGAAATCAAGAATATTTAAAACAAGAATGGAGTAAGGATACAAAGGGAATTCACCAACTTCAGGGAAATGTAGAAAAAAAAAAATCAAAGTAGGATGCCAAATTATTAATTGCCCCACCCATAAAAAGGCATCCCAAATTACTAAAATTACTATCTCAATTACTCCCACAAATAATGTGCTTCTAAAGAATTAGATTGTTGGCATAATTTTACACTAGTGCAAAACCACTGAAGTGGCTTGTCTCTGAGCCAATAGTGCTATTGGACTTTCATTTAAATTTAAAATAAGCGCTGGGCCAGTTACAACAATGCCTGCTGCGATAGTTACACATCGTAAAGAGATAAGTCTACCACACGACCTATGCCAGTACCTAAGCTAGAACCCAAAATTTATGAAATTGGTCCATGTGTAATAAGAAACACAGGACAGCAGTAAGTGTTATTCAACCCAGAATAGTCTCTCAAAAGGGTTGAGTTATCTATGCAGATTAATGTATCAGAAATCCAACCATTGTGTTCTCCTTTCTTACAAACCTCTTATGAAGGATGGGCTACTTGGCTAAGAAAGAGGAAAGGTATTTCTCAAAGATGAAAACCAAGAGACCTGACGGGGCTATTAGGAACAGGGTTGGGAGTTCTGAGTACCATAGACTCAGAAGTAATAATGAACAAGCTGGCCGCTGTCACTAGAGATCTGTCAAAACTGCAATGGCCCTTACAATCCTCGTTATTGACTTTAGGAGCTCACCAGTGGTTAGCATCACAAATCTTACCAGATTGGGAACAAACAAACATAAGAGACCACAATATAATTGTGGATGTGATCGACGGGCTACAAGCCAATATCTCACTAGCCCTGAGTTGTGTTCAGGCCCAACTATGAATGCAATCAGATACTATAGTATCGCCTCTATTATAAGAGAAGGAGAAGAAGGGATATTTCCCACTGAAATCGGAAAGGTAGTCTGGGATGGTGCCACAAGTGAAAAAGAGAGCTTCAATCCTGGTGGAATATGGTAAATTTTACTTGTAACCCCACCACGCACACAGTTACAGCCTTTGTACTAACCATTTGTAATGTTCTAATAACTGTGATCCATCCCATTATAGCTTTAGAACCCTGCTTTATCCTTTCGAACATAGAACATGGGCCCAAAGGGTAAGAGACAGATGACAAGCTCTAAAATCCTGCATTGTGTGAGAACAAGGATTTCTAAGTGAAAGTAATACCCTATGAGCACAAGATATCTGTCTTGATACTGATCAAAAGGTGTGTCATTTTGAAATTCGCCCTGATGTTGGCTCAAAGACAATCATAATATATGCAGGGAAAGCTTGTGCATGTCTACGAACAAAATGTAGCTCCATATTTGTAGAAGAAACGGAAGTAGGGACTAAAAATCATTCAAACTTCTGCATCTGTAATTTCACTCAAATCACGGGATGTGACTTCCACTATTCTGCTCCCGTCACATCCCATCACATTCTAAAATCAGACTATACATTGATCTATGAGTTAATACCCACACCTATAGGAACAAATCTAACTTTGATAAAGAAATTGCTACAGCATCCTGGTTTATAGCAAATACTGGGCAAATTAGAAAGAGCGGACAGAAAACTCTGGTGACAGTTCATTATGATGCAAACAAGATAAAGAAAATTGTAAAAAGAGAGTAGAGAAGGATGGAGAACATAAATGGTGGGAAGCACTTTTGGATGGTCAGGATTTTTCAATCATCTAATACATCCTGTTATAATACTGTTAATAGCTACAGCTGCCTTGATGCTGTTACTAACACTGCTGTACGTATGGATTTGGTGTGTGTTTCGAAGGGTCTCTTCAATGCACAAAGCGTTATATCAATCGGGAAACTTAGGCAAGTAAAAGAATTTACTTGATTTAATAGAAAAGGGGGGACTGATACGGGGATAGGTATAGGAGTAGGCATAAGACTACATAAGACTATATTAGCTATTATTTCTATGGATAGGGATAAGAATAGGCATAAGACTCTGGGAAATACAGAGCTCTGTGAAATAGCTCTGTGAATTGCTAGAAGTTATCAAATACTAATCCCTGCTTTGAAACACTAACTACCCAAAAAGAAGGCCTGTAAGAGAGACAAAATAAATGATGGCAAGGTTGTAACTCATGACCCATAGGGAGAAAAACAGACAAAGAGGAGAGATAAGGACTAACGAGAACTAACATTTGTCTTCAAGCAATAACAAGTAGGAGACAGCCAGGTGTCCACTCAAGGCCAGGGAAACGGTTTGGCTCTACGGGCCCAGCCAAAACAAGAATTTTAGAGATTTAGGGAAGAAGTGAAAAACACACAGCGAGGAAGACCTACGGCCTTCATCCCAAAGACCCCTGCCCACGACCACCAGGAGGCGTGTCAAGGAGGAGCCTGAGGCGGATCCTGAGGCGGGGGCTATGGAAATGATCTCCAGGGAGAGACTGCCCTTTTCGGGGAGGGGGTGATGAGTGTGTCTGTATAAATACAAGAAAACTGCTACGGCGGGTGTGCACGTTTGTGGTGGAGCGATCCCCCGTGCACCCAGCGCTGCAATAAACATACCTACTTTACAACTTTCCAAGTTGTGGAGTCTGTTTCCGCACATCAGATATTCGAGTAGCCAGTCCTTAAAAAACTCTAATGAAGGAGATAACGAAGTCTTGATGTGCGATTTCTTTCCATGCTTCAGCCAGCTAAGCTAATATCCAACCTGAGTCTTTCTGGATCTAAATCCACCATGTACTGACAAAATGTCATGGGCCAGCTGGGAGTGTTCAAGCATCATGAGACCCTGAGCTTACACTGCTCTGCTGCTCAGGTGAAGCTTACTCCCCCATTACGGGAACTAGATTTCGTAGAATCATAGAATCATAGAATGATTAGGGTTGGAAGGGACCTCAAAGATCATCTAGTTCCAACCCCCCTACCGTGGGCAGGGACACCCTCCACTACACCAGGTTGCTCAACGCCTCATCCAACCTGGCCTTGAACATTAAACATTATGATCAGTCTAGTATTTGGCTTAAACAGAGATCACAGAAGAAGAGTACAAAAAAGAAATGTCCCAAAACATAAACTGTGGGCTTAATGCTCAGAGTCTCTCTCTCCAAACTACCTGCAGAAGAACTCTTCACCAAAATATTGCCCCTGCAAGCTTATATATGGGATACTTTGAATGATTTCTCACTGGTTTATGGGAAGCATTGCAGTTTTAGTTCAGTTACACCATTTATGCTGTTTGTGGTATAGGATATACTATGACACCACATACCTGAGACATTTGGAGTGCCAAGTATTTCCTCCTTATTTCCCTTCTGGCTGCCTAGTGCTGCACATGAGATGATGTCTCCCGCTATTACTCACCTTGTCTGTTTTGGCTGCTGCTTCTAATCAGAGTGTGGTTCTCATAGCCCACTTCTGCATAAAGCTTTAATAAGCAAGAAAAAAGATAAACTACTGAGTAAGTACAAAGATCTTTATGCTTTATCCACAGCATATATTAAGGTACTATCTAGTACAATGGCCTGTGATCAGAACATGCTTGCTGGAATCTAAGTAATTTCCAGAAAATGCCTAAATTTTCTAACAAATAGGGACAGTCCAATAATGGCATTTGTGAAATTAATAAAGTAATAGTCCTCATAAATAATACCAGTTCACTTTCAAAATATTCAAAAACTTACCTGCCATACAGAAAGGGAGAAATTACAGGTGACAACATTTCTGAGGTCATTCAAACTCAAGAATGCTCTGAGAGTTATAATCTGCTCATTCTATTGTGTGATAATTATGTGTTACAAAATTTCTGCTGTCTTTAACTTTTATTTGAAATGCACTTTAAAAAATGGATCAGAATTCATCACTAAGTTTCATAGATTTCATAGATTTTCTAGGTTGGAAAAGACCTTAGAGATCATCCAGTCCAACAGTCCCTAATCTCCCATTAAACCATATCCCTAAGTAGTTCATCCACCCTTTTCTTAAACACATCCAGGGATGGGGACTCAATCACCTCCCTGGGCAGCCTATTCCAGTGGCTGACAACCCTTTCAGAGAAGAAATTCTTTCTAACATCCAACCTGAATCTCCTCTGACTAAGCTTATACTCATTGTTGTCTTTAGCCTTACAAAATAAATTATTTCCATTTAAAAAAATCCAATTGATCAGATTTAATTTTTACAGTAAATCTGAACCAAATAAACATATCACTCATTTAGTTTAATAAAATTCTATATTTGACAAAAAAGTTATCCACAAGCCACATTCACATTTGGAGTTACATGATAAAAATTTGAATAAGATTAGCATTGGATTTCATACTGCTTTCAGAATCAGAAATACATGATGCAGTGGAAAAGGGAATGGGTTCATTTAGTTTCCACTGCTTGATTGCTTAATGAAAACCTGACAGGACAAATATATAAGGCATATACATAAGGCAGATATAGACAATATACAGAGAACATGCAAGAAAACTAAAGTTCTGTCAGAAAAAAAATAGATAAATTCTATATATTGGATTTCATCACAGAGCAGGTGAGGATGTTCCCTCTCTGGAACTATTCTTTATGGGTGAGTTTAAAGTACTGCTTAAACTGGAATTGCTTCTAGAAGAATAAAAGATGACAGTAGCAATGCCAGCTTGTGAAAGCAAGCTGGATAATGATCCGGATAACTATAGATTGACCTGAACTCACAGTGTGCAAAATGGTAGAAACAAGAGGAAAAGGTGACTTGAGGATAACTACTGCGTGCTACAAAGAATCAACACAGCTTTTATGGAAGAAAGCCGTGTCTGATACATCCACCAGAGTTCTCCAAGAAAGCAATAAACTTGTGAGAAAATAAAAAGATAATTTGATTAATAGACCATTCTTGGCTTTTCAGTGTAATTTACACAGAAGTTTCTAAATAAACTAAGACATCAGAGATACTAGGTAAGATTTTCCCATGATAAGAAATAAAACACAGGAATACATGATTGGTTTTCACAATTACAGGGACTTCTCAGAGAAACCTTTTTGAGTCCCTGTTGTTAAATATGTTCACAAATAAACATGAAAATTACATGAGCAATGATGTGACATAGCTTGCTGAGAATACAAAATCATGCAGAACAGTAAAAGCTGAATGGGAAATATTACAAAAGGACCTTATAATATTTTGATGAAGACTCAAGAAACTGGAAGATAAAGTGGCAGATTAACTCAAGCAAGATAATACAAGGTAATTAATTAAAAAAAAAATCACCCAGTGACATACTCACAATAACAGACTCTATTATGATGAATGAAAGAGCTCTTGATATTTTTATAGGTAGCTTTTTGAAAATATCACATAAAAGTTTCAGCAGGCAAAAAGTTAAAATAAGTGTTAACCATAATCAGGAATAGAAATAAGAACAAAATAAGCAACTTGGTTAGAACGCACATTCTTACATGCTGGCTATTACCTTGTTCATTCCACCTCAAAAAACTTACATTACCATGAAAAAATATTCAGCAAAAATTGAAAGTGTGTTGAGAGAAATGGAGTAGCTTCTACAGGTTTGGCGAGACACTATTGACAAGAGATATGGTGGAGTGTCCACAGAGTTGTTAGTGACATGAAGTGGATGAATTGGGAAAGTTGGAGGATAAATAACTTATTTCTTTTCTTCCTTCAAGAATCTGATCTTATTGATTGTGAGGGACAGGACATTGAACAAGATTTTGGTTTGAAACAATGCATAACTTTAAAAAATATTTTTATTAGCATGTTTTCAGGCTCTGTTACAAAAAAAATACATGTTAAAGTATTATTTGCATGCAGTGGATATGCTAAGTCTAAAAAGAAGAAAATTTTTACCAGGACTTGGTCATATCGCAGGAACTGCTAGTCAAGTACTAGTATGTGCTGGTACAGACTTCCAGTGGGTGCTGCTCGTTCTTTCAAAGCTAGCTGTTTTCCTGTCAGGCCCCTAGTTAAATCAACTGCAAAAGATCTAAATGATTCCTCCTTTTTTCCCTAAGTGTTCTCAAGCAGATCACAAGGACCTGAAGATATTCGGATTCTCAAGCTCCAGGGGAGCCTTGCCAAGCAATCTTCATCTGCCTTGGTGACCACGGAGCTCTTGCAACATATGGGGCTCCCTGAGGTGCTTGGAAACCCCAAGGGCTCTTAGTCTTTTTGTGTCCTTGAACGAGATTAAGTGTTGAGTTTTCAGATTCTTCCCACTCTAGGGGTGAGCAGGAAAGTCTCCTCTTGGCCAAACATCCTTCCTGGGGTTTCTGGAGTCCCTGGTTTAATGCTGAGGAGTTACAGAGTCTGGAAATTCTGGCTTCCAGACTCACTGTCAGTACACCAGCAATGTCTCACAGCCTGTGCTCATTCTGTAATTCGGGTACAAACTGGTAGCCTGTTACACAGCTTTTAGTGCTTGAAATATATACTCGTTTATTTGATCTGATTCATTTACATTCCCAGAGGTAAAATCTCAGTTTAAATTTAATCAATATAGGGATCGGACTGTTAATTCTACAACTCAGGTCTGCTACAGACTGCTGTGAAGAGTGCAGAGAAACCTTACCCAACCAAACAGAACCTCCTAAACGAACAGATCAATATTTGTTTTACAGAACTTTACAGACAAGTTAGAAGTTTGGCTGTAGTAAAAGCTGTGTTTTGAGTCAAATCTTTTCTCCATTTCACAATCATGAATGAAATAGAGCTTGTTTAATTTTTCTCTCTTCTCATAAGATCACATTAAAAGGCCATATTTAAAGGAGAAAGAATGAAATTCACTTGCACTGTATAACTCAAGATGCAAAAGGAAATGCAATTCATTCAGAAGTTTTGCTGTTACGTAGCCCACAAGGTACTCTGAATTTAAGTGTGTTTTGAATGCACTGAATGAGTGATATTCCCAAAATCTTGCTATAACCACGGTATACAATGTAATACTCTTAGCTATATATTAGAAAAAAAGCTGTTTACATTCTTGATTTAAAGCCAGTCTCTCATCCTTAATCACAGTCTGAATTTCCTTTCTTTTCTCAATTTAACAAGGACTCATAATTGATATTCATGTTTTCTCCCATGCTTAATTACAGACTTACTGAATTCTTCTTTTAAACTACTTCAAGTTTGGACAATGCAGTTTGGATGAGAGCAAATGTGTTTTTATGACTGACTAAATGAAGAGAGAACGGAATAGAAACAAAATTAAAAGCATGATGAAGATGCCAGCTAGTAGGTTTATTTTGTTTTGTGCCTTACAGATGTCATAGATGAAAGGGAGAGTTTGCTCCATGGTGAATCTGACATTTTTGAGAATGGCATTAATAAGGTTTGGCCATATTCCAGAATAAGCAGAACACTTTCTGAAACATCTGTCACACCTTTGCTGTTATTATCCTACAGCAAAAGAGGAAGCTTTTCTCTCTTGAAAATCTAACATACCCACCCCATCTTCCCTTCTTGAAGTATAATATGGTTTTGGACCATCTGATATGAATTGCATGGCCAAGCTTGAAGAGTTGTTCTTTCACAGGTAAAATAAATCCTCTTAAAAAAGAATATGTGTTGTAGTTGTATGTCATTAATTACAAGAATAGTGTGAGTGGGTTTTTTTTAATAATTAAATTGTGAAATTTTTACTTGAGCCATAGTCGTGGCTAGATAAATATTGACTGGTGCAAAATGCGACTTGCAGGATGTTTTAAAGAAGAGAATTTTGGCTGGGAAATAACTTACACTGGGCGAAGTTTAAAACAGCTGTGAATGAACAGACATTGCACAGTGCATTAAGAATGATAAACACCTAATCTTCAGCCTTAAGGTAACATTAAGCTATTTCAAAGACATCATAAGAGGAAAGCTTGAATGAGGATGGATAATCATTTAGCACACATGCACATTAAATGTGTAGAAGTACAAGATGGTTTTAGCCTTCAAAATTGCAGGATCCTGACATGGATCAAAAAGATCCAAAACACATGACAAAGCATGTGAGGATAAAAAGACTTCAACAGCAGACTACCCACTTATCAAAATACAGCCAAGATGACTGTGCGATCAACTGACTCCATGAAGAAAATAAATTGTTACACAAAGACTTGATGATGACCAAAGCATTTTGCGTAAACAGGACCAGTATCACAGTCTTTCCCTTGCAGCTGCCCGTACTGATGGTTAAAAGGGGAAAAAATGAAGGGACATTCTGTCCATAAGAAAGCATTGTTGATCACCTTATGTAAGCTACAAAACACCTGTTCCTCTGACCTTGAGGTAGTGGAAGGTGACTAATTAGTCTTCTCTGCTTTGGCACCTAAGGTCCACTGTCCCTGGGGCAAGCAATGTGTGGCAATTTATCTTTGCATTATTTAGTAGTTTGAAAAATTAGATGATAAGACATATCTAGGTTTGTGACTAATGTTCATGTGGTCACAAGAGTGTCTTACATTGTCAGGTATATTAACATAAAGTTAAAGTTTCAAAATCATCAGGGTATTCCATAATGTAAAAACACCTCGCGCAGAAAATGCCTTTCTGTCTGCAAAAGACCCTTGAGCAGTATATTCTGCCATTTCTACAGGATAGCCATTGCAAAAAGAGAATGTAGCTCTTCCAGGAGGTAATGGAAAGTCAGACAAGATTTCATTTAGCAATTATACCTGCAGACACTCATTTTGAAATCTTTCACATGGTGTCAGACGCTGATGGCGTCAAGAATAATAAGACAGTTCTGAATATATTGAAAAATGTCATGCAGGAAAACAGACGTTGTTAATGGTACATAGTCACGTCTGGGGATATGAAAGTTTTGATAGTGATTTGTTTTTGAGGGAAACACATATTATACAAGCTGTTCAAGTACAGCTTTGTGGGTATATATCACTTAGAATGTTCTTAAAGGCAGTCTAATAATGGTGAATGAATGATAAAGTGATATTAATCACTGGTACTTGGACCTTTTTTTGTTACAAGTTGAAAATAAGTGGCCACTTGAATTTCCGGTATCTTATGAACTACGAAGAGACTGCTGTAATCCTCTGTAAAGCTGATATAGATCATTGCCTTAAGCTGCAAGATATGTGAATAGAACACAGCAGAATAAAATAATTGCATTCTTCTTATGATTTATTTTCCTTTTTGATTCAAAATACAATAGAAATCTTTGAATGCTGTAAGTGTGTGCTTTTAAGTGTAAATGTGAAGGCATTCGCTTGGATGATTGGATTCAAAACAGTTTTTGGTCCACACTTAAAAGTCTCACTCAAAACATCTTATATCTTGAGCAATCAGCCTGAGATAACATTTTCACCAACATAGGGAAACAATGCAAACCAAAAAATGTTCTGACATAAGATGAGGTCACAATCACTTCTTTCTGAGCACATTTTTTTGCCTCAGAGTCTCCACTCTGATCTGCTTTTATGAAAACAATTTCAGAAGACCTCTAAAAGTTACAGCCAGTATGTTTTCTGGCAAGTACTTTTTTTCTTTCAAATGTAGTAAAGCAAGAGTTCTCTATCGTATGGTTTAATAGTCCAAAGAGAAACAAGCCTGATCGTATTTACTGTAGGTAGTGGGTTATACTTCCATTCATTTTTGTTTTAGTTAATCAGGACACTGAACTGTAAAGTACTTAACTGAGATTTGTTAGGATCCAAGAAACAGGGCTACATAATCTGCACCTCTTTATAGTCTCAAAATACTTCTGAAACATTTATGATCATATGTGCCTGTGACTAGGAAAGTATCCTGCATGTGCAGATGATGGTACAGAAAATTTGGTCTCAAAAGTTCTCCTCAGGGACTCAAGCTACTAAGCAATATCAACATACCCAGCTTGCATTACACCCATGCATCATAACTTGCATTTCACTGATATGTGAATTATTACCCATGGATGCAGTTTTATTTTGAGACACATTGAGAAATGACAGGTGGAAGTATTAAGAGCTATCTTCTCCCTGATCTTCCAAAGTAGCTTCATGTTTCAGTTGCTTGACTCAGTTTGATGAATCTCTGTAAATTTAAGCTGAGGAATAACTAAGGAGAACATTCTGTATTCGCCAGCTGGATAATTGCAGTCTTAAGGGAAAATCAACATTAAATCAAGGCAGATGAAGATGTTTATCCTATTATAGAAACACATCCATAAATGTTGTTTAAAACTTCATGGCATTTTGCTAGATTCAGAAGGGTACAAGACTGTGCAGGTACTCGTCTTAAGACAGTAATTTAAATTATTGAGCCATCTTACTTTCTCTGTCCAGTGACAGTCTGGAAGAATGATTGGGGATTATGGCCAAGACAATGCCCAGTAATTTTTTGGTGACAATTAAATCAAGTTTCTGAGCTTACCAACAGGTCTTAACAGCACAACTAAAAAGATATGAATGAATGTAGTGCTACAAATAAAAAATACATAAAGATGCACTAACAAAAAAGTCTTCATCTCATTGTCTTAATTTTTACAGCCTGTGTATTGTAAGCATTCTAACTTTTTCCTCAAAATTAAAAATATTTTGTGATCTTACTGTCTCCCAGTTGGAGATGCCTAACTTATCCTTGAAAGGTTTTAGAAAAGCAGAAATAGTATCTTCCCACTAACAAATCCCTGTAGATTGGCCACCTGAAAAATGAGTCACAAACCACCAAATATTACAGAAAGAATAAACCATACATTAAGGTTTTCCAGAAAGCATGCTTAAACAGACAAATCAGATGAGTCAATTTCTTAAATTCGTAGGCAGGCAGAAACTTCTTCACTGGGAAGAGTAATGAGAAAACCTGTCTCAGTGCGCTGTGACACAGGTTTCTAATATCTAGAGAAATCATCTGCCATGCACATTCGAAGTTCAATTACCCAAATATACACTGAATTTAATGATAAGTTTCACTGCATTTTCAATGCATTTAGTTTCAGCAGATTTTCAGACAGTAAAAATTCAGTACCCTATTTTCAGCTGCATTGCAGTAACTGCAATAATCATTTCATTATATTGTACAGGGTGAGGCGAAATACACCAGAACTCCTTTAACTTCTGCTGTTCATGAACTACTATGTAACAGTTTTGCCATCTAAATGTCCTCTTCTTTCCATGAGTAACATAGTGGCTCAGTTCATACTGACAGTAAACCAGGGGTCTGTCTCAAGAATTCTACATCTTTTGGATTTTAAATTATTAGGCTTATTTCAGTGCAAAATGGTATGCTTTTGCTGAAAAGATCTCACCAGATTTTGCCTTAATCTGATTTTAGGAAAAGAAATTATCAAACCAATCAAATATAAAAGAGACATCTTGGTAGACAACGTCATAGCTGTTGTTGATCTTATTCTTCTACAGGCCTTTGGCAATGAATGTAAACTTACAGTGGTGTTTCTGTGCCTTGATTGTCACAGGTAAGTGAAACTAAAATTTAAATATCTCTGGTTTGTATTTATAAAAAATATTTGCTTATATTTATTTTTTTCCAATATTATTTTATTGGTTATCTTGTCAGATGATTGCACATGCCAAAGAAAGATTTCTTGTTAGTATAATCCCATGATACTCAGTATAAATTCTCCACAATATCAGGCAGTAAAATGCTCTTTTTTTAATACATGCTTTTTCCACTTTCATATTTTTCTGCTCCTAGATGAGCTGCAATAACACTTTCCTAGAGCTACAGCAGACATACAGGATATGAGAGATTTGCCTTTTTTCAATCTGATAGAAAAGAAACCCGGAGGCTTTGGAAAAACCAAAAATAAATATAGAAAGGTGAGTGGAAAAGTGTACTTTAAAATATAATCAGTTTATTTTTTAATATTGTTAAGATATTAAGAATTAATGGGTTCTTTTTGATTCATTCCCTCAAGTTGCTATTATTACTTACTATTTTTCTACTTTGCAATCTTTCTTATCATCTTTATCATTTGATCAAGAGATTTCTTAACCTCAGACAACTACTGTTATGTTACACAGCAGATCGCTGGAAACTTCTCTGTTTACAGCAAGGATTTCAGTAGACATACACTGTGACAAATGAAATGATAAAACTGACGGGCTTGATTAAAATCTTGATTACACTTCAATATTAAGAAAAATATGGTTTCACTGTTTACCTTTCTTTCCAATCAACTATTATACAATATATTTTAAAGGTAAATTGTTTAACTTGTCACACAAATCATGTTCATTTATAGTCAATGATGAATTCATAATCATTCTTGCAATCTAGGACGTATGTTTACTATCCATTTATATAAAGGTGAGTGTGTGTGTGTTCATAAATACACAGAGTTTATCACTGACGTCAGAAAATCTGTTTTTCTTTTGCACAGTGAAAATGTTTTTAGACACAAGTAGACATAGACCACTCCTAAGAGGAAAAATTATTTAACTCCAAATGATTTTCTTTGTCTCTTATTGTCTTTCCACATGCAAACTCTATGGTCAACTTCTTCTGAATTGCTGTACTTGCCATGGCAGGGTAGTAAGGAGAAAAAAAATCTTCTCAGGGCACTCTGATAGCACCTGAGGATTAGACAGTGAAGAGAGGAAAGGAGAACAGACTCCTTATATTCGGGCAAAAGGTATAGTGGCCTTGAGGCTTTAAAGAATGTAAGAGCTGGTATTCACACCATAAGTGGTATCACTTCTAATACAAACATCTTGGAATACTAGCAAAAAAAAAAAAAAGAAAAGTTCGAATTCAACAAGAGCAATTAACAAGAAAACTATCTGCAATAAATGTCCTTGCTTTACTATTCAAGAATAATAAGAGATCTCAGTGAAAATATTAAGATCCAACTTTTTCATTATGTAAAGAGTTAGTTAAATATGACCAACCATCCCATTCCCTAAAATAGTAAATGGCTACTCAGGCTTGATGAAAATAGGAAGAGGATTTTGAAAAAATATTTATTTCTTCACTCATTCTGTAAAAATTAATATCCTAAATGAAGTCTCTCATTACATGTATACTAGATTTCATCAAAGCTATAAGGTTTTCACCTCTCTCTGTAATCATCAGTTTGAACCTTCAAAGCCCTTAACGAGATATAGTAGACGTGGTTTCATAGTAGTGAAGAGAGTCCCATCTCTTTTTATTCACAGTCACTGTGTGGTGGAACTGTGAGACAGAAAGCTAGTTCTTAGTTTGTTGTTTTTAGTTTATGCTGTGTAAAGGTACATGCAAATCAAAGTATCATAGAATCCTGGAATGATTTGGGTTGGAAGAAACCTTAAAGATCATCTAGTTCCAACCCCCCTGCCATGGGCAGGGACGCCTTCCACTAGATCAGGTTGCATCAGCCTCATCCAACCTGGCCTTGAACACTTCTGGAGATGGGGTATCCACAACTTCTCTGGGCAACCTGTTCCAGTCCTTCACCACCCTTAGACTGAAGAAAATATTAAAGATTGTAGCATAAAAATTCATGAGGTGGTTGGAAGCACCAGCAAAATTATAAGCATTTCTTTAAAAATGAGACAAGAGCCTCAAAATACTGTGAGTGATGGCTGTTTTCTCAAAGAAGCACAATATGACTTCTCAAGTCTTTTAAGGAACCAAAGCTGAATGTTTCTATTGCTCATGTACCTTCTTCACAAAGAGGTATCTGCTTTGTGACCAATTTCTGTTGGAAATGAGATGAATACACAGTGGTGTGCTCCATAATACCAATGAACTATTCCTCATGTCCTATCTTGCTAGTCTTCCGTAGTGGTATCAAACAACAGTTTTGTTATGATTAGACTTCTCTCATCCTATGGGTCACAGATTGTTCTTGTTCTGAAATGTGAAAAGTAGCAATAGGTGGTTGTGCTTTGACATTTCAGGGAGCAGATGAGATATGGAAATTCAAACGAGCTACTGGTAAGCAAGACCATAGGGCTTTATTACATTTCCCTAGTAAAAGATTTATTGGCAAAAGGAAAAAAAAAATCCAACAAAAATAGGGTAGATTCAGATAAGTGAGTGTTCTTAACAGGGCTAAGGTCTTGCTGTGTTTCAAAATGATGAAGTGCAACACTTAAAGTTTATCATCATAAGAAAAATACACTTTTATGATTTCAGTCAGTCATAAACAGCCAGAATTTAGAAAACAGAAGGACATAGGTGAAGGTGATGGGAGGAAAGATAAGGAATACAAGGGAAGGACAGGAGAGGACAAGACAAGTCTTGAGTCTTACATGTTCCAGGTGAGCTCTCCAGTTGGACTGTAGTTTGCAAGAAAAGCATGTAACCTTTCAAATTTTGGCGAGGGACATACAGAGTTAGTGTTGATCATGCCTTTTGAATCAGGAAACATCTAAATTGTCAAGCTGTGAATGTCACTGGACCCTTAGCGTAAACTAAATATCAAAAAATGTTCAAGTTTAGTCAGATAGAAATATTCCCCATTTCAGAAATGTTGGCTTATAAGGGTCCTTCTGGCATTAAAATTTGGCACTTTGCAAATTCTGGAACCTCTGCAGCTATGAAAAGATTTTAAGGAATCTAAATTTCGATTTAGACATCTAAAATGACAATTATCAGTGAACATCTTTGTCTCAGTAGTCTTAGTCTTATTTTGAGACAACAAAAATAGTTCCAGATAAATAAATTCTAGCACTCTCCTTTAAGGCACTGAGATCTTTGAAAATATTTACATATTTGTTTGAATTGATTTCACCATCTGCTCAGATACGAGTGGCTGCTAAATGATGATCTTCATAATGATACTTAAAGTTTCCTTCACACGTTGGAAGCTTTCATTACAAAATCATCTTTGGCTGTTGACCTACAAACTAGTAGAGTCACTTGCTGAGAAGGGCAGGAAAACTTTTTAAAACTGGTTTTGTAAAGGTCTTTAAAAGTTGTGAAAAACCTGAATACATAATATTGTCAGTCTAGCTTTTATTATGTTGGATGCATTTACATGCAGTGAAATAAAAAACATACTGAATTTAAAAATATATCTTCCTTAATTTGAAATAAAATGTTAATGATTACACAGTTATGTGAGCTATTATAGAAAACATCAACAAGATGTTGATGTCTAGATGAAGTGTAGAAAGAATATAGCAGATCCTGGAATTGTTTCACTTGAAAAAAATTGCCATCTAGAATGTCTTGCATGGCTTTTGTCAACCAATAGCTACAGTAAGTTATTGACCTGTCATATTTTAGAAGGTTTGTCAAGTGGTGACATACAAAGATTGAGGCATGTTGCCCTGGCATTTCACCCAGATATTCTGTGACTGGTGGGTCAAAGTTTGATTTTATAATCCTTCACCTTTTAATATGAAAACGTTAATTTCACATGATTTAATTTAAGGATGAGATGCAAAAGCTAATTCAGGATCCAAGCACCACTAGGCAGTTTTAAGTGATTCAGCTCTGGCTCCATAGTCCTGATATTACATCTAGTCACATACATAACTGATTTCTATTTCAGAGGTTTTGAACTATGCTGAAACTCTGGGGCTTTCATTCTTTCCAATGCATCTTTTCTTTCTTTTTACTTTACCTACGACTTGCTCTAGATTCACAATCAGATTTTGTTAGCAGAGCTATTGTTTCCAACTTCTTAACCCATGAGAAAATATTCTAGTCTTTGGTGATGTGTAGATAGGACAGGCATACATTTCCTACTGAAAATGTTGAGCCCTGCTGTAGTATGTGGACTGCTTTGAAAAGCCTGACAGAGTTTGAAGTGATTGTTGGGAATATAGTGGAAAAAAAAAAAAAGAAAATGTGCCAGGGAGAAGCAACAGGAAGATTTAGCCCAAAATTTTATGAAAATATTAGACAGCACAGGATACCACTGTCTCCATAGAAAGAAGTCTTGCCTTTTCTTCAGCCTAGCAACTCATTTCTGCCTTTGTGTGGTACTGAATCAGATGTAGGAACTGATTGGGCTTTATTTTTTGTTTTTCTTCTTGATTTAGTTCTCCAGTTAACAATCAACACATCGTGAAAGTCTGATGTGGGCAATGACAATCTTCTCAGGAAATGTTTGTTGTTTTGGTTTAGGGAGAAACTTCCAAGATCTAAGTAAAAAACTTGAAAAAAATTCTGAATTGATTTCTGTATCCCAGCAGATACCATTTATGCAAGCAAATGCCTCAAACATGGTGAGGTCTTTATTATTTGTTTATAAGGAGACATTTCTGTGTCACTTTGGAAACATCAGCATGCCAGCAGCCAAGAAAGTTCTGTCTGGATGAAGAGTATAAAAAAATGGTCAATGGGTTATTAAACCCATCACTGACAGAAGCAGAATAGCCTCAGACATACAAGGGTGAAGAATAGTAACAGGAAATCTGTTATTTACAGTGTACACCTTTTGACTCTCTAAAGGTCTTTCATAGAACAAAATATTGACAAGTTTATTGTCTGAGTCTAAGCAAACAAGACATTTAGAAGCCCATGACTGTATTGGACACAACTGTCAGGGTTTTGGTAGTGGGGGGCAGAAAAGGGGGAACCTGTGAAGGAGGGGGCCAGGGACTGCCCTGTACCAGACACAGCCACTTCCAGCAAACTCCACAACAGAGAGCACAGATGCACTGCATGCCAAAACTGAAGCAACATGATGAGCTTATGGTGCGTCTGTGAAGACATTTAAGTATTGATGGCAAGCACCAAGAAAATATTTCCAAAGGAGGGATGCTGGACAATGGAGGAGATACAAGAGACAGCACCAGGACAGGGGCAAGAGAGAAGCAAGAAATATGCCAGGGCAGGAGAGATTATAGAGCAGGAAAAATGTCAAAGCAAAGCTAACTGCCCTGAGCAGGGCAGGAGCAAAAGAAACAGCTGAGCAGGGGCAGAGGAGAGATTCAGGAGGAGGCATGACCACAAAAGCACTGCAGCTGGTGGAGGAACCCACACTGGAGCAGCTGAGTAGGAACCACAATGCACTGACCTTCATCTCCGGTGCCACCAGTCACCTCCCCAAAGGACTGAGTGTAAGCTGCAGTGAGGGGACTGGAGACTGGAAAGGGGGGAGGAGATGTGTCCAGATGGAAGCTGAGATGTTTTTCCTAAGTGTTCATTTGTTTGTGTTATTTAAGTGTAATTTGTTTTTATTTTTAAACACAAGAATCAGTGATGAAAAGTTTGCTAATTGGCAATAAATTAAATTGATTTAATTTCCTTGACTTGAAACTGGATTCGACTAAGGGAGAACTACTAAAAGAGAAAATTCTGTACTTAATTTTTATGCAAAGAGAACAGAAGCTATTAAGAGCTTTCTTTTTACCTTGAGTATCAACTTTGATGAATGCTACTTACCTAATTAAGACGTATATTTCTTTAGTTATTTTAAGATCAAGAATGTAAGACATCATTACTGTAATTCTTAATTTGTGAAATATGTTCAACAACCCTTTGATCTGATTTAATCAAGCAGTCAGAGGGAGAAAGTATTTTCAGAAGGAAAAAAAAGCAATTCTACATTCTCTCTAGTTATTCTAAAATATTGGCCTGGAAAAGGTAAAAGAATGGGGGCTATGTTTTCTTGTGCGTGTATAAATGCTGAAATTGGCTGAGGCTACGTGGGCATGGTCAAAAAGTTAAGTTAACTAAAGGTGTGAGTTTAAAGTAGATTTCTTAACACATCTACTACTCATATGAGCATGTTCATTAAAAATTTAAATGGAATAATTGATTTGGTGCAATTCACTTCAAAATACATTAAACTGAACTGAACTGAACTGAAATCCTGCAATTCTGATTAAGCACAGAGGTTTAATGTAGTTGAATTAATCCACCTGAAATGCTAATCCACAGTAATTTTGGAATGTCTTTGTATACCCTTTGTGAAGACACTGGATGGCTTATGAAGCAGCAACTGTTTGTTATCTTTTTCAAGAACCTGGTTCTAAGTCTATCCAGACTGATTATAAATAGAAGTTGTTCAGTGAAAAGATGTTCAGCAATGTGAGTGTATCACTGATCTATCTAGAGGGTAAATCAAGGCTGAATAAATTATTATCGTAGTTGATATTAAGTCTCTTGTGAGCTCACTAAGTAAAGGTCAACAACGTAGCTAACAGGAGAATAAATTGTTCTTTCACATACTTCTAAGATAGAATTAAGGGAAGCTGACAGGGCAAGACTCAGAAGTGACATATTGCTGATTCATTACACTGAATATATTTGACTGAGAGACATGACTCTTGCCCATTAATTATATTTACACATATTGAAGCAGTGTAGCCTCAAAATGTAGAAATTAGAGCACTTGCTGGAATTTGGGAGAACAGATTTGAAGTTTTGTGTGCAACTTAGGTGGAATGGAAATTTGAGCCTAGGAACACCACAGTGCATCTCTATGTCCTTCTTTGCGGAATAAATAAATAAATAAATATATATATTTTTTTTTTTTTAAAAAAAAGAACTTATGGAAATTTTAGACAAATCTATTTCCTTCTTAGTCACTCCTGTCTGTGTGTCTGCTTGTCTGTTGTAACTAATGAGATTCTTTCTTCATTGTACTTCTTCATGTCCCTTCACAACTGGTGGCTTAAACAATTTGATAAGTGGAAAAGCCTTCTTCTTTGTTTGTGTGCATGTATGTGTGCTGCACTTCCAGAAATCAGTGAAAATGAAACAGTGGTAGTGATTATTCAGATCAATCACTGTAAGTCAACAGAGAGCTGTGATCCACACGTCTTTGTTTTGTTATTCTTTGATTACGGTTTAGTTTGCTGAAAAGCACTTGAGTTAAACTCCGGAAATCAAGGTCATTTGTCTGTAGTTGTATTTGTCATGCGGAACAAAACTGTCAGCACCAAGCTTCCCCTATGAACAGACAGCAGCTGACTGACTTCTGCTTGTATTCAAAGCACAATTTAAATACTCTGTACTTCTCTGATGTTATCCCAAAGGTTTTTCTCTTAATGATCAAATTCAACTCATTATAAAGATTTCAGTTGGGACAATATAGCAGGACACACCAGCTTTTGTCTTGCTCCCTTGACAAGCACTAAATATTGTTGCTTTATTAGAGTATTGCTCTGTTAATAGTGAGTCTTGTGAGGAAACCGAGAAATCACTGGAGATGCAACATCACAAAGCAGACTACACGTTCATAAAATTGTAAATAATTTTACTATATTTCTGTTTACTATATTTGTAATGTAAAAATTCATTGCAGTTCCCATTTTACATATGTTTCTGTTTTGGATCCTCACCACTCCTCATCTAAAAGTCTAAACTATGCAAAACCCAGTCAAAACCAATTAGTGACAAGCGTATTGTCTTAATATCTTCCTTCTATTTCCACTGGGAGAGGCAGATGAAAAACACACAAAGTGGGAAGAAAATACAAGAGAAAAAGAAGTTAAAGATTTCTACTAGTTCACAAATTCCAATGCCATAGAAATCAACCCAAGCAGTTACATTCATACCTAGAGCTGTAAGTATGCAAAACATTGACATTCAGAAAGGTCTGGATATAGGCTTTTAGTTCAGCACTCCGTAAATGTAAAGCTGCCTATATCTCTACTCAGTTATATTTTAGGCCATTACGAACCAACCAACAAAATCCAGCCATAAACAAAACAAAAAATCCCACCAAAAAAACCCCACCAACAAACCATACAAAACTCCAGCTACCATAGATTATAGACAAGATGTTGTAGCAGTGATTTCATTCAGGTTCATTTCTAAAATTGAATACTAATAGCGAGTATGGTAGTAAATGCTTATATACCGCTGTCAATAAGCATGAATCTTTGAATTAACTTTTGTGTACTCAAGAACCAGAATCCTGTTTGAAATCCACATTAATGTAGATTTGTTGCTTTTAATTCTGTGTAACTTCCTTAGTGATTTTCTGCTGCTATCTGAAACCTGAAGGTAGATATATGATTTCAGAAGCTGCCGGTATGCACCTTACGGATTTCCTACATAAATATTTTATAGAAATCAATTGTATGAACGAATAAGAAAATATACAAGGTACTACTAGATTAACATTTTGGAATGGTAGCATTCAAAGAACATCAAAGAAAATTACAAAAATGCAGGGTTCTTTCTTGAGGCTGAAAGAGAAAATAAATCTCTTGGTAATGAGGTTGATGAGATGGTGAATGAACTAACCATCATAAGCATAAGGTTTTTTTTATTTCTTGAAAAATCTAAAAAAAATGTTTTGTCCAAATCTCTTTGTTCAGGTTTCTTGCCTGAAATTATTAGGCCAGAAGTAAAATGAGGATGACATTTTAAATCAAAATTTGCACTTCTATACCTAATGAGGTTCGACCTTGATTCAATAAAGTCCTTCAAGCATGGTCTTAAACAATATGAAGAGCACTCCCTCCCGTTCCATAATACTCCTCATTTATTATCAGGAATCTCTTCATTTTTGGTGACCTGTATCTGCTGTGCTTGCTCTGTCCAGCAGTCTTTCTAGCGCTGGGAGTTCTTTTCATATTTACAAAGAATTTGGGGATATTATCGCTGTCTGGTATTGTGGACAGGTGGGAAAGTAAGAGGTACATCAACTTAAGCCCAACAGTTTCTTCAGATAATACTGGCAATCCAGTAAGGAAACTACTTTCTAAAATCCTCTAAATGTAACAGCCCACAACTAGGTCTCAGAAACAGAGTGTTTCCTTTCAATACTCCCTTTAAAGCCTATATAAAAATTCAGAAACACTGATCTACAGTTAAGGACTCTACAGAGACCGTTAGAGAGAAAGAGCATCCTGGGTATCTGTTCAGGCTCAAAGTGATTCCGATTTTAGCAGCAAATGAATCTCACGACAGCTGTGTTTAAAAGGTTTAAAGAAGGACAGCTTTTCTTTTTTTTTTTTTTTTTTTAATACAAGAATTTGGACTTTGTACTGAATAAAGTTTTCTGAGAAAATGTCTTGGCACCTTTTCAGAGCAAGACATCGAGTCTTCAATTTTTATGGTCCTTTAGAATATACTCCTGAGTAAGGGATTCACTCCAAGTTACTACTTTCCTCTCCTTTTGATGACTGAAAAATGAAAAAGAATATTATTCAGTGTTATACTATACTGGGTAGAAAAAGATATGAACAACTGATGTCCAAAAGTCTGAGTTCTGTCACTCTTAAATCACAAAAGAAGCAAAAGTGAGAAACTTCAGTTAGCTCTGCCCATCCCATATGCATAACGGTATATATATATTGCAGTGTTTTGAACAAGGGTGCGCTCCATATGAGCTGGATATGGGGGTACCTACACAATACACATATGAACACTTTTTTTCTTTTTTTTTTAGATTTTTTGTCCTTGATTGAGAAGACTGGCAGAAAAATATTTAGCAGGAAGACACAGGCTGCTCTGAAGCAAAAGAGTAGATCTGCTGCCACAAATTTGCAAGGAACAGGAAGTTTTTTACAATCACTTCTCATGCTTTACATTTTGTAAGGACTTAGGCACATGACCAAGTCTCTCCAGGAATAACAAACAGTGTAGATCAGCTGATCTCTGCTATAATTAGCATCCTTCACCTCATCATGCTCAGCAAAACTAACAAAGCTGAACAAAGTAATATCTAAATGTCTCCACAGTTCATGTGATTTTGATAAAGATATTATTTAGGAAACAAACAAGTTATATACACATATCATACAAAATTCAGACTCAGAAAGGAATAGCCATCCTAACTGGATTTTTTTCAGGATTTTTTTCAGACTGCTACAAATTGAAGCTATTTCCATTTTGACAGCTGCTGTCTGAAATCATACTTCTCCATAGAGATCACAAATAAATATCACTCTTAAAATAGGACAGATATGAGAAGGTAAATCCTGAGGGAAAAACAAATCCGAGACTGGTAAAAGAAATTAAATAGTTCAAGAAATACATGTACAAACAGTGATGCACTCTCACACTTGTGCTCATTCCTCTTACTCTAGCATGCACTAGTTACTTCTTTCAGGGATGACAAGTGGGAAGGAAAACACTGAATTGTTTGTACAACTTGTTTAAAGCATACACTCCTAAAAACTCATGTCTTTGGTTTACAAGTTAAGTAGGTGAGTTCAGCACCAGCCTGCCAATGAATGCAGTTCTAACCTAGAGGGGCTTCAGCCCAAGGTGAAGAAGGAATATCTGTGTTCTTTGCCCACTTGCTGTGTTTCCCCTAATAAGGGCACTTTCAAAGGAGGGCCAAACTACAGTGAGGGATCATTCTGCCAGATGGCAGATCCATGTCTTTTTCTCTAGTTAACACTTGAAGAGAAATGTGCTAAACGTAGCCTACATGGAAACGGAAGGATTTGAGTTTCATTTTGTCTCTGACTCAAAACCCTCTTGTAAACAAGACACTGAGCTGTGAGTTAAATGTGTAAAAAACCTTCTGAGGAGGTGACAGGTTTCTCATAGACTCACAAGCCTCGATAACAGAAATTACTGAAGTATTGTTGCCCTGGACTTACTCTTTCAAATCTTTTCCCAAGGGAGCTAGCATGCAGGAGCTGGCAAAGGACTGCTTAATGTGCCTGACAGCAGCTGCCGTGTCTGGACTAGGAGTCTAGGCTCCTAAGGTCAGTCATGTCCCAGACCCTTAGGAAAGAGCTTCTCACGTATAGTGAAGGTTTATGAGAGAAGTGGAGATTTATATGTCATCATTTCTGTACCTTAAATAAAACAAGGCATTTCATCCACTGCTTATAAAAGTACACAAAATCGAAAGACGAGTACATATTATATAGACAAGACTAATTTGACTGAAAATATGTAGATGCCTGCAAAAGCTGCTAGTGCAGTCTCCTGTCCTTCTGGTGTGGTCATGTGGTGTGGCTATGTTACTCACTCAGCAATGCTTGCGATGACACATTAATTCAGTTTGTTAAAAAGCCTGAAAAAGAAAAATTTTTAAAGAAAGCAAGACAAAAGCTGAAACTTAACAGGAGTTGGCAATTCTGACAGGAAATTATACAGGTCCAGTTGCACACTGGAAATACTCAAAGAATAAGGTGCATAGGCCATTTTTTTTCTGAAAGAACTGTTTAATTGAGTATTTCTGCTGCATTTCTCTAATCAACGCCAGCGTGACAGGCTAAGAAAAACAATTGGTTTTCCTATGCAGTATTAATACTCATTAGCAGCTGCTGCATCCCAGATTGCATCATATCTGTCATTACTTGAAGGTTATGGTTTAGCACTAAAGCACCTGCAGCATACTAAACACATCTCAAATAGTAAATGTCTTGTACAGTACAGTTGAATACTGCATGAGTAAATTGTGTCAAACGGTTGGAATTATCTAGTCTTCTGTCTGTATCTTGTCTTACATAACGTGCATTAGGCTTGTGAGTTCCGAAAGTCACATTGGCAGCTTGCCAAGCCTCAAGAATTCATTGGGATTTTAAAGCTCCTAATGATCTTAGCTGATATCACTGCCAAATATTTGTACAAGTGACTTTGGTTTGTTACTCTTCAAATGAAAAGATAATCAGATGAGAGATTCTCCCAGGTTTTTAAAAGTGCTTTTTCCTAAAGTTAACTAACAAGTACAACTACCTTACTCTTTTAAACTATTGTTTCTTAAGGAGAACACACTGAAGTCATAAAAAAAGATTTTGGTTTGATATCTGTAAATCTGTAGAAATGAAAGAAATTCTTATCCTTGCTCAACCTTCGTATCCTCAGTACTACATTGGAGAACAGTAGTTCCTCAAATATCTGCTTGAAGTGCTAGAGGCAGCAACTCAGCCACTGTTTCTTATTAGCATAAACAAGATTTCTGACTAACTAGTCTGGTTTACCCCCAGCACTACTGTGGTATATGACAAAAATTCGAGTGGCAAATGAAAGATATCATTCTGCCATTGTCTAATCTGAAGAATAAATTCCAAGATATTTACACATTCTTTTTACACTTTTTAAATAGAAATTAGATAAAAACTTAACATATTTCCATGAAATTACAGTTCAGTTTAGTAATTCTTGCTTATTGCATAATATATAAAGAGTCTGGTATATGTGAAAAAAGACTAGAATAGTATAGCTGAAATATTTTTGACCCTTGCATCTTTTTAGTAACTGGTTGGTTTCACTTCAAGGAGATGGATCATCCCTAAGGAGGTTAAACTACTCGGTAAAGATCCAAGACCTTGCAAAGATTTTCTCTGACTCCTCTACCTCTGTGTGTGTTTTACATATTTAAATAATCACATTTAAATATTTCTATGCTTTTTCAGCTCAGTTTGAGCAACTGCTGCTCAATTTTATATTTAAGCCTTTGTGCACTCTATTCATAGAAATAATTTTTCCTCATCTGTTTGACATCCACTACAAAGAATGGGGCTAGCCATAATTACAAAGGCTGTTTGAGCTGGAATTGCAACATCAGGCCCTCAAAGAGGTTGAATGAGATGAGGTACTAAGGACAGTGTGATCTTATTTGTCTTGTAGTTGTGTATTAGCTACTTTGTACCAAGTAAATAAAAACTTGTGAATCTTGGCAGACTAGCTCAACTGTAGGATATAAATGCAGTTTTCTGATAGCAGCCTCACAGCTTTGTATCTTAATCTTCATTATGGAGACTATACTTGACTTTTTCTGCTCTCATTAAAGTCAGATTCTGATTTCCTGGAGTTAATTTTATTGCATGTTCATAGCCTGGAATTACACCACTTTTTGCAGCATCCTTTCTCATAAGTAACTGAAGGGGAATAGTTTGGTTCCTAAGTAGATCTTTTCACACTTGTGGTGCTCAGACACCAAGTATGAGCTAAAAATTGAAGGGGCACCCACTGTATGGAAAAATAAAGCAGTCGTTATGCTTTCAGCAAAGGCTGGGCAACATCCAAAAACGTACTTATTTTAGTGAAAGGGGATTTTGGCTAGAATCTTGCCGTTACTTGGTGGCCTGATAAGGAAAAAGAACAAATCCAGAAATCAAAATAGATTCTCTCAGGTAGACAGTGAAGAGTATTACTTATAGCACTTTATGGGCATTGACTTTCTATAGTTTTGCCGTTTTTTATATTTCAGGTCCTTAGTTCACTGGAAGTTTTTTATTTTTTTATCAGTTCTTCAGTGCTTTCACTGCTATGAGTTAATGAATTCTTATTTACCAACACAAGCGGTTCCCTGCTCAGTGTTCTACTTCATGTGGTTGCTCCTCTGATATTTGTCACTCTGAATGGACAGTCCTTCATTTACATATTCATATTTTTAGATCTCAGTAATTGTTTGCTATCCCATATATTTTTCAAGGACTGTGTGAATTTGGGGCAGAGAGTGGTTTATGGCTCATTAGTAGAATTAGCTAAATGTGTTCAACATTCTATATGCTTTTCCATTAATATATAACTATTCCTTTTAGTTCAATACACTAGGAAGTTATATTGAAAGCACATAAAGTGCTAGCATTCAGGAACAATGTTAGGATTACAAAGTAAGATTTATTCAAAATATTAATTAGTTTTGAATTTTTAATTTCAGCTACAATAGAGTTCCTATTTCGTTGCAGTCACTCAAACATAGTAAAGCAAGGCGAAACAGTACAGAATAGTACAAAAAGGTTTCTGACATGACCAAGACAGACTATGTGAGTGCTATTGTCTATTACAGTTTAATGGACCTCAATAACTGTAGCTATTAGGTCATATTGTACAAAGGAAAAAAAACATAATTAAATGCTATTTCTATGCCATTGCACCATTCATTTTTTGTTATTAAAATTAAGACAATTTAAAAAGCTTTTTATAACAATAAATTATTAGAGAAAAATAAAGATCAGTTAGATTAAACTTTGGGTTTATACTTCATCATATTATATATCTAAGTGAGTGCCTGCGGCCTATCCTGGAAAAGGAACTCATTAACTCCCTAAGAGAAAAAAGTCACAAGAGCATGCCAAACCATCAATATCCAACATTATCACTTAAATGTCAAAGAGGGTGCTAAAGAGATATAAATGACCTCCATAACAGAAAAACACAGGATGCCTTGCACACATTTTGTAATATACAATAGCCTTTCAGGAAGGGGGTTATACATATAAGAAAGAATAAAGAGGTGTTGAAAGCTAGGTGCAGACTTGATATGCTGTGAGATAAAACTAAATGGCTCCATTTTTTGCCAATGCTAAGCAGCAAACTCTGCCAGGGGAATAATTTTCCATGTGGTCTGAAAAAACTCTTTAAAGTTTAGAGGGTCATCTCAGTGCTTCTGTTTCATTCTTTATTTCCCTTCCCATGGGAGTCTGGGAATCAGAATCATAGAAATTGAAGTTAATAAAAATTGCAGTATCAATCAGAATATGGAGCATATATCATCAGTGACAAAGTTTCCTATGAAACTCAGTAGCATATCACACCAATTACTCATAAACTGGCTGAACAAGAACAAGAACAAGTTTGTAAGTAAATCCTCTATGTTTCTAAGAACATATTTTGAACACTGAGATCTAGTGTTCTAGTGAACTCAAAACATTCACACAGGAAACTTTCAAAGACATTTGGTTCCAGCTCAACATCTAGGCATATACCTTCAAGGACAAGTGAAGACCAGAAAACCGGTGATAGTGAAATCCAAGTTCCTTTAATATTTTTTGTTTCAACCACCTAATTGATCAGATAGTGAAGACAGGAGGAATGATGTCCTCTGCCATCATAGACATTGGCTGGCAGTGAAGGAATGAGTGAATCAAACTGTTCCAAATATTCTTGGGAAAAAATTGTTCTGTCCTATTTATTGATCTACTGTTTTAGTGCAGCTTTCTACAAAAATCTCAGCACTTGAAAGACAGATTCTAGAAAAGGAACCAAGAAGAGACACTCAAGACAAGGCAGACAGCATGTGGGCAGTGCAAAGATGGTGCCACACTTCTTTCCACAGTATTACTGAGAAAACTATTTTGACTCTTACAATAACTTGAATGTAAAAGATAAAGGAATTAGAATATCAAAGCATTTTTCAGCACATGTAAACAAAGAGACAATGAACCAAATTATGCACTGATACCAGAAGAAGAAATGAGCGTTTATAACAACAAATAATGCGGAACAGATGAAACAGAGAACCATATCAAGTCAGTTACAAATGGGAAGATGCATTACAACTAAAGAGAAATGAAATGAGCTACAGTCATTAACTGAAGAGGACACAACGGCATGTACAAATTCTGTGGTCAGACTTGTTTCACATGATGGATATTTGATTATAAAATAGGTAGAAAATAGGCAAACTCCTGCCAAAATAAGTTGGACATGTATTCTTTGAAAGTGATGTTTTCCAGGCTGATAATCAAAAAATTCCACAAAACTTAAAGTGAATATAAGAGGTTAATAATTTCCACAAAGGGAAAAATAGTAATAAACAATTTAACATTTCAAAAGACATTAAAAATTAGAAGATATTCTAAAGGTAGGAGAGGTATTAGAGAGAAATATTGTTCTTCACATCACAGATTTAATGGACTTAGATCTTCATCTCAATATTAGTCTGAAGCTAATGAGTTAGAAGTTTGAGTAACACAGAAACTGTCTCACTGTGACATTACACGGAGTTGTGATTTGCATCCATTATAACTGATTCATAACAACAATTCAGATCTTAGATTAAATATTTTTAATTTTCTAGGTACATAAGGATTTTATTCTAGAGAATTAAATTTCTGCCAAGACAAAATTGCTACACCTTGTAAAACACTGTTAACAAGTGAGAATTTAAATAACAGTAAACGTGTGAAATATATTTCAATCTGTTGTTGAGGTGTCTTCTACTGAACTGCCTTTTATTACTCATCACTTTTATTGCACATAGACTGCCAACAAATGACAATATTTAAACTCAGAAAAAACAATCCTCAGCTGTACTAAAATATCTGCTTTTACTCACTAATATAAAGAAAGTCTACCACAGGAAAAAGAAATGTCACAGAGAGAGTGACATGGAATGACACCTTTGGAATATATTAACTAGATGAATATTGCATTAAAGGTCCAGAAAATTATGCAGAAAGCATGGGAAAATAAAAAGTAAACTTCAGTTAAGCCCTAATACATAGATCACAAATAAAGATAAAGTCAAAGGAGAGTATTAACTACAGTCATGGTCAAGTGTGATCTGTGCCTTCTGGCCAGAACTCAAAACAACTTCACAATAAGGTAAAGAGATCTTGCCCTCCCACCCCACATATTGGTGCTTATCATTACCTAGACACACAAAAATGTAGTGATCTGGCCTTACATAAGCCTTTTAATACAAAAGTGGCTTAATTCCCAGTGGAAGGCAAGCTGTAATATCAATCCTAACCATGTGGCAAATGTCCCTTATGCACTGGTCAAAACAGTATCATAGAATCATAGAATGGTTTGAGTCAGAAGGAACCTTGAAGATAATTAAGTTCTGACTTCCCTGCCATAGGCAGGGACACCTTTCACTACACCAGGTTGCTCAAAGCCCCATCCAACCTGACCTTAAACATTTCCAGGGATGGGGCAGCCACAATTTCTCTGGGCAACCTGTTCCAGTGTTTCACCACCTTCAGAGTGAAGAAGTTCTTCCTTTTATTCAATCTAAACCTTTCTTTCAGTTTAAAGCCATTAACCCTTGTCCTATCACTACATGACCTTGTAAAGAGTCCCTCTCCAGCTTTCCTGTAGGCCCTCTTTAAGTACTGGAAGACTGCTATAATATGTTCCCAGAGTCTTCTCTTCTCCAGACTGAACAGTCCCAACTCTCTCAGTCTGTCTTCATAGGAGGGGTGCTCCAGCCCTCAGATCATCTTCATGGCCCTCTTCTGGACCTGCTCCAAGAGATCCATGTCCTTCTTATGTTGGGGCCCCCAGAGATGAACACAATACTTCAGGTGGGGTCTCACTAGAGCAGAGTGGAGGAGGAGCATCACATCCCTCGACCTACTGGCCACATTTCTTTGGATGCAGCCAAGGATACAGTTGGCTTTCTGATCTGCAAGTGCAGATTGCTGGGTCATGTTGAGCTTTTCATCAACCAACATCCCCAAGTCCTTCTACTCAGGGCTGCTCTCAGTCCATTCTCCATCTAGCTTGTATTTGTGTATATATCGTCTTTCCCACCAAACACCAAACAGCCTTTCTCATTACCTACTTCAGTGTTTGTGCAAACTGTCTCTTTCTGTAGTACTTCCTAAACACTTCCAGAACATGATGCTCAAAAGTGCTATGAGTAAACTCTTGTAAAGCTGCAAACCACTGCAAGGACTGACAGGGAGCAAAAAGCACTCAAGTAGTAACTATAGAATTTCTAAAGCTCCACTGGTAGAGACAAAAAGTTGCTGTTATGAGACTGCAGACCTAAAGAGCTCTATAATCAGAATGATAAGTCATTCTCTGGGCAATCTCAATTAAGGGGCTTCTAGTGTTCAGCAAACTCTTCTTAAATGCGTTTGCCTTCACAGAAATGGACAACCAGCAATGTAACATTGTTTTAACCTTGCAGGAAAATGTCAGGCTTCATTAGTAGTTTTATGAAGATTTACGTCTTTAGTTAATGACACCATCTGCTTAAATATATTTTCCCCAAATCATCATTAAAAAAGCAGTGGTTAAAAGGTTAGGCAGCTAAGGGTGGCTTAAACCGTTTTCATTCTAATTGACTCATGTTTGTCTTTTATTACTTTCATTTTTTGTATAAATGTTTTGACTCAAATGCCAACCTTCTAGAGGAGTATCAGAAAACTTGTTAGATGTATTTATAGAGTAAAAGCAAACTGCCTTTTCAATATTCTTTGCTGTGTGTTACAAATATTGCAGTCCATTTTAAAACTTTCATTTTAAAGCAATATTTTCAGTTCTTAACTTGGGCTTGGAAATATAGATAGGCTATATAGAATTGTTATGTTAGATGAGATTGAAAACAAATTATATAAATCCAAAGAAAATTATCCAAATCTGATGCACATTACAAGTAACTTAAAGTATTACTGAAGTTTGAAGGATTTAGCATTTAATGTCTTGTTTAATTTCATGCTCTGACTGGCTGGTTCTCAGATAATAAAACCACCACTGACGCGGAGAAGGAGAAAGGAAACATTTTTCTCTGCTTTTTCTAGTCCAAGAGCAAGACAGAATCAAATAAACCAGCAGGTAAAAAGAAACTAAAGAAAACATGTCCGTACACTGTGCATGGAGGACTTGTGGAACTCCTTGTCACAAAACTTTTCCAGTGCTAAAGGTTTCAAAAAAGGGTTGGGCAGTTTCACAGGAGAGGATCCATGGCCTTTTATGTACACCATGGAATATTCTGCTTCTGTCACCAGGACCCCCTGGGTTTCAGTTCACTGGTTATTTGGAATGCGTTCAGGGAGTATCACTATGTACTTGCACTAATGTGAATTTTTTCCTGGGGCATTTGCATTGACAGAGGGAATGCTCAGCTGGGGCTTTGGTATAACCCACAGCGGGCATCTTACTTACATCTTATTCTTAGAAAATACATTTGTGTGTTTCTGCAGGTAATAGGTAATACAGTTCTTTCTGCATGGATGGACAGAGGCCTGGTCTAAATTTGTGCAGGTTAACTAGAGTCCGAGTCTTGAACTCTCATTTAGCTGGTTATATTGCAGCCTCATCTATTAACTATCTAGTTGCTTAGAGAAAGTATTCCTGTAACATCCTGTTAAAAGCAATTATGATTTCTAATGAGCATTTTGTACTTAACCAGAAAAGGTGCAGCTTCCTGAAACACACGTAGGTTACATGGCCAGGGACTAAAGTTGAAATTTCAAAATGGAAATAATCTTCACTATAACATGCCTTTGAGTGATCTGCCATAAACTGATGTTTCTGGAGCAGGTTTATACTGGATAGTGGCCATTCAATGTATTCTGCAGCTTTTTGAACGTAGGTATTGTGGCAATTAGGCATGTTGTCATCTAATTCAAGTTAAATGCATTGCTAACCTGACTTCCACTATCCACTGCAACACTCAGGACTCATTTTCAGATTCGACATGGTAACATGGGACTTAGATAATAGGACTTCTCCAAAATACCAGTTCTGTTGTCACATCTCTTTTTTAATTGCTATGAGATCATAGACAAGTTATTCAGAGTCTCTGTGTTCCTCCTTTCCTAGGGATTAATATTTACGGCACTGTTGATTATAATGTCAGTTAGGCATATTTCCTTAATTATTGAGAAGGTACAATCTCAAAATGAGTTATTATCACTACTTGCTCTTTGGAGTTTAAAGTAGCAGCACAGAATCATATTCCAGAAGACAGAATTTCCTCCCCATATTCTAAGCCTTCTGAGGGGAAAGGTCATCTCTGGGCGCATGAACAATTGTAGATTGACACTTTCTTTTGCTGCCAGAAGAAGAATCACAGGCAAGGCACGGAAAAGCAAAATGAAGCTTGTAAGAACTACTGAAAGAACAGCTTGGAGCCTATGGTTTGAATATTTACTATAGCTGGATTGTTCAAGTTTATGTCAGGCAAAAGCTGTCTTACACCATGTCACTCCAGGAAGGAACAGGTAGTGGTGAATGCGATTTTCAGACAAAGCCTAAACAAAGTTTTTGTACTACCTCTTTCAAAATTACCATGCACCATGCATATTGGTGGAGAGTGGCAAGGGAGAATAGAGAAAAATAGTATGATATATTTTTATCTTGCCCTTGTGCAAATCACTACACCCAGACGAGCCTCTTTTAACAGTGATCTACCGAGTTTCAATCTGTCTGCGCTACAACAAAACTACAATTCTGGGAAATGAGCACAACCCATGCACAGAACATCACTACTCATAAAAAGTGAATCCAATACATCCCAAATATATTGAATTATTTCAGGACAAGATGCAAAGACGATGGGTAAATGTGTGATAGATCTAACGTAACTGGAATTTGCTATGACATCTGAGATGAAGGATACACTGGAGATGCTGACCAAGCTGTACAAACCAAACTGTATTTAAAACTGACTCAGCTTACATCAAAACTGTGACTGACTTAGTATCCTCCTGCACATGTGAATGTAGGCTGGATGAAATGCCTAGGGATCAAAAGTTTCACTGTGACTCGATTAAATTATTTTTACTATATATGATAATACTCTGAAAAAGCTGAGCTGTCAGGTTATCTCAGAAAAAAAATGTTAAATATAACAATACCAAGTGGTAGTGAGTACCTTGAATCTGGACATCATTAACATAAACAAGTTATGCAGTAGTTAAATGTCAAGAAAGTGTGAAATGTTTAGAGATGTCTCAATTAAGACTGAAGACTGCGTCCGAAGTATTGCAAGCTTTGGAGAGTATCTAGTTCAATACAGCTTCACATCACAAAAAGTGTAGTTTGTTTAATGTTTCATAGAAGCAATAGAAATAGTTGCACTGAAGCATTTGTTTCTGCTGATAATCCTCTTCTTCTTTTTAGTAACATGGAACAGTTAGCTAGTTCTCAAAAAGACAAAATTTGGTTGAGATTCTGAACCTTAATGAAAGACAATGTGAAGTTGATACCTTCTGCTTTCACTATGTATTTCAAAAGAATACAAAAATTAAAATAGTTTATATGAAAATACAATATATGTAATTTCTTTTCAAGAAAAAATGAAAATTAATTTTCCTAACTTGCTTGTTTTTTTTTTAATTTTTTTGTTTTTTTTTTATAGAAGATATCTTTCCTTGAAAAGGAACAGTTTCTACAAAGCAGTTGCAAGTATAACATAAGGAAACATTACTTGTTCAGAGCTAGAGAAGTCATTGGAAGATCAAAATTCAATTTATGTGGTTGAATATACATAAGGAAATGCCTACCATATGCAATTTTATGTCATTTTCCTCCATACTGTTCTAATCATTATATCACTTTTAGAGCATATATATGGAGGCAGTCTGTGAAATGAAAAAGACACTGGAAATGGAAAATATGCTACGATAAAAAGGTCTTGTAAGCTATTTTCATTGTTACCAATAGGTAAACACATATTTGGAATACAGGAGCTTAATGAGTGTTGAAGAAAATTAAACTCTAGCTATGATTATGCTCCAGAGTATAAATTTTTTTAAAACTTATGGATATATCAGGTTAGTGATCCATGCATATTATCTGTCAATCAATGAGACTGATGTGATAACAGTCAGCTGTAAAAAAGACCAGAGCACACAGGTTTTTTTTTAAGTGTGCTCACATGTCTGTCACAGACTTTCTTAGAATGCAAAGGCAATGCAATTTAAGCACTGTTCCAACAAGCAACAAATATTCCTTAAGACAAATGATCACTACATCTGAAGTCAACAGCTACTGTATATTTTTAAAAATACAACCAATGTCTGTAGAACATTTTCAAGAGAATGCAACCACTATGCTTCTTATTCAGGGAACAGGTAAATTTATCATTCACTATTTTTCATGAGCTCAAATAAATTCTGAGCATCTACTGTCTGCTCCAGGTAGGCCTTGGGGATCCAGATCCAAAAAAGTAATTCTGAGCTTTTAGTACACAGATCTTAGTAGTTGGATCTCAGATTTTGGATATGAAACTAAAAAAATGAAAAAGTATCAAACAAAACCTTGTAAGAAATATGTATGAATTCTACAATATAACAAAATTAAACCAGAAAATATTTGTTTATAATGTGAGATAATTTTGTTATTGTTCTACACAGTGCTGTAGGAAATTAAAGCAAATAAATCCCACCAACTCCCACAGTACAGGTACTTACAGGAGGTAGATATTTTTACTATTCATGATTATTTGCTATTAGATGTTTAGAAGAGCTTAGACACATTGAGCACACAATAGATTTCATTGGTATGAGAGAGAAAGAGCCTGAGAAGAGCTTGAAAGAGAGGAATTGGACACATTTTGTAAAGTATGAATGGCCCAGAGCAGGTGCATTTCTCATCCAGTACTTTACTATTTAAGAAAATTAATTGATTTATTCTAAGAATTCAGTGTCAACGTGATGCAGTAAACAATGCCAACAACAGGAAGCCTTTGTTTATGCTACATGCTCATCAATTATGATGACTGCTATTCCATAGGCAAACAGGGGTGATAAAAAATAGGCAGAAGGAACTGGAAAACTTAGTACTTGCGAAAAAATCAGAAGTGAAGAGAGAGAACCAAAGCAAGAGTGAGAGGAGCATGGAACCAGACACAATGGCAACAAAGGAGAAAAGAGCACGCAAATTATAATGTATAAGAAATAAAAGCAGAGAGCTAGTGCAAGTCCATATGTGAAGGTTAGTCTTCAAATGAGCATCTTAATAATGGATCTGCTTTATCTCTTTCACAATTAAAACCACTTGAAATATGTTATTCATACTAATAATGACCAATATAAATCTTGTATTCTTAAAAGTAGCATTACCTTCTCTTCTCAAAAACCTGATGTGCAAGATGATGGTGAACATGCAAAACAAGGATATTTTCCATTCAAGAACTATAAACTACTGTGGGAGTCATTCTTTTATAGTGCCAATAACTCTCTACAAGCACAGTATATGAATCTTTATTTTCACTGGACAAAAAAAAAATCAACCTTCAAAATAAGTTTACAGTATAATATAAAATCAGAAATCAAAGACAACCTGGAATAGAACAAGGAAAGAGAAAACAGAAATTTCACAGAAAATGTATTCAATTTCTTAATAAGTTTAGAAGAGATGCTGACTTTGCTAAAGCAAGTAGACAAGTGTGATTAAAAGACTTGTAAACTATATATGGAAGCAAATGCACTTAATGTATTACTTTATTCTGTTAAAAAACATGAACAATTTTCCTCATTCTTTCAAAGCTGTTCTGAGAAAGTGTTCATTTGTTCAGTGGAAGCAGAAGGAGGCAAGATGCACATGATTATTTTTAATTCATGACTTGTGATTCCTTTTTAAATTCCAGCCTGGATTTTATTAACAGAATCAGAAGCATTAAAGCCAGACTGAGTCATCAGTTTTATGGGAAAAAGTGTAAATGCTTGGAAGAAGGCCAGAGGACAGACAATCCAAAACTAGAATTTTCTTTTCATTTGTGAAATAGTTTAATTTCCAGATTTGTTTGGAAGAAATAATTGTAGAATCATAGAATGGTTTAGGTTGAAAAGGACCTTAAAGATCATGTGGTTCCAATGCCCCTGCCATGGGCAGAGAATAATGGTTATTTTTACCCATTTGTGTTGGTTAGAAGAAAAGCTATACAATAGCTGTAACACAATGCTGCTTTCATGTCAGATCTTTTCAGAATATATTTCTTTATTAGTTTTTCTTTCATCTCATGGAGAAAGTTGCAATATTTTTCATTTGGACTAGAGTAGTTCTCTATTAGTATTGAAGAAATATAAGAAATGCATCCAAATAAACATTGGTCTGGATACAAACTGTTGTCTCCTTATAACAATACTTTTACAAGAAATATGATGGGTTTCTCAATAGTATGTAAAGCCATAATTTACAAAGATAATCAGTCTGTTTGAAGAATTGGAATCAGTATAGCCATTTAAACGTAAAACAGTTCTTAATTTATTAGCATATGTTATACGGATACCTCTGCCTATTCTTCTATTTCCCTTCCCCTGCCCTGCCCCATCCCCTTTCCCATCGGCTTTTCCTTTTTCCTTTCCTTTTTTTATTTTATTTTCTGAATCCCTTGTCTTCTTATTCCACGTTTTAAACATGTTTTAGGAAGAGATATCAGCCCATACTTTATTCCATAACTCAGAACAATCCACTCACGATGTTGTGATCTGGTTCTGTTCTCACTTATATCCTTGGAAAATTATTTAATCACATAGCAGCAAGACGTTACTGTCTGTTTCTATTTTCGAAGACATAAACTTTCCAAAGGAGAAGTACAAGTTCATTGGACTGAAAAAAATGAGAAAAAGAGCTTCAGAGAATGACCCTGTTTCACTATATGTACTATGTATGTTTCACTATGTACTCACCTGAGAGGAAGAAAATGTAGTTTTTAATCTCTGCTCAAATTGCTTATTATTTTTATTCCAAATTTATTTATTAAACCATTTTCACACTCATGAATTTAGCTGTAATATCTTCCTTCTCTCCAAGATATTAATTGAAGAGGTTAACAGAATTTAAGCAGCACCAGGGTTAGACACTAGATGAAGGAAGAGTTGAGGACCTACATTTTGGATGTGGACTCCCTGAAATTCCATTTAACTGTTCCACCAGACATTGAAGACATTTTGTGGATTAAAGCTTTAGACTTTTAGATCACAAGTCATAAAACAGGGATAAAAAAATTTTCAATATCTCACGCCATTGCTGAAAGGTTTAATTCACTGACACCGACTGGAAACTGCCTGAAAAAAACTTGAATGAATGTAGTTATCTTTGCAAAAGAACTGGGGTCAGGATTTCTCTCAAGTAGGCTTGTCAAGTAAAACTTACTGCTCGCTAGGGTTGTCTTCTTAATAGCTGAATGAAAGAAAGATCTACCTTTTCCCTCATTTTTTCTCCTTTTTTTTTAATGAAAAATTGAAGTGAGCACTCTCTCATTTCACAAAGAGAACATTTTTTTAAAAAAATGAATTCTCTTTAAATTGTTCCTTTTGTTTTTCCCTCATCAAGGCAATGGTTCTTCTCTGGATGAAGGAAGAGTGAAGTTTAGACATAGAATGGTTTAGGTTGGAAGGGACCTTAAAGATCATCTAGTTCCAACTATACTGCCATGGGCAGGGACACTTTCCACTACACCAGGTTGCTCAAAGCCCCATCCAACCTGACCTTAAACATTTCCAGGGATGGGGCAGCCACAATTTCTCTGGGCAACCTGTTCCAGTGTTTCACCACCTTCAGAGTGAAGAAGTTCTTCCTTTTATTCAATCTAAATCTACCTTCTTTCAGTTTAAAGCCATTAACTCTTGTCCTATCACTACACGCCCTTGCAAAGAGTCCCTCTCCAGCTTTCCTGTAGGCCCCCTTTAAGTACTGGAAGGCTGTGATAATATCTCCCCAGAGCCTTCTCTTCTCCAGGCTGAACAACTCCAACTCTCTCAGCCTGTCTTCATAGGAGGGGTGCTCCAGCCCTCAGATCATCTTTATGGCCCTCTTCTGGACCTGCTCCAAGAGATCCATGTCCTTCTTATGTTGGGGCCACCAAAGCTGAACACAATACTCCAGGTGAGATCCCATGAGAGCAGAGTAAAGGGGTAGAATCACCTCCCTCGACCTGCTGGCCACACTTCTTTTGATGCAGCCCAGGATACGGTTAGCTTTGTGGTCTGCAAGTGCAGATTGCTGGGTCATGTTGAGCTTCTCATCAAACCAACATCCCCAAGTCCTTCTCCTTAGGAGAAGTCATCACTTTGCACTCACATTTAGGGAAAAAATACCCAAAACAGAAGCTATGTTCTTCTGAGCATTAATATCCAAATGAAAAGAAACCACTCCCTTATCGCCAAGTTATTTATCCATAAAAACCTGAGTTTATAAACTACACTTAAGTAATATAGGCATAGAATATCTAGGCTACTAGGGAAGTTTATTATTGAAAGCCCACCCAGAAATGTTAATAAAAGAGAAAAACAAAAAGAAAGAAAAGTTCATTTCATGATAGGAATGTGCCTCAAAAAATGACATTATAGGCTTTGTCTGGAAAAGAAATTTGAACTGCCCTGAGGATTAAGGACCAAATGAAACTTTAGATACATTTGAAAATTTGTAAATATGTTCCTAGAGGGACATGGAGCACAATCAATTTTTAGAATCAATAGCTTGATAGCATACCTTATCTGTATGTGGGATGAAATCTCATGCCATCCTGTTGAAAATAAATTTACATTTAAATAAGCAATGAAACTAGCAAAGTCAACTGAGGACATTTATAATTAACTCCTTGTAATCCATATCACAAGTAAAACCATTTGTATCTGCCTTATCTCATGCCTCTTCCCATCTACTTTCCTTAGAGAATGGCATTCTAAAATAATTGAAATATTTTAAAATTTGAAAGAGACAATATCTATCATACAGTGTGACTTATTCAATGTAATTGTATCTTTAGCTTCTTTAATATATATTCTATAATGTACCTTACAGCCTTTGAGAGAATTAATAGCAAAATAAGCTTCTAAGCTTTACTAGCTACAAATCTGTTCATTTAACAGGGAAGATTCTTTCAATAGGTTCAGTTTATTTTTAATATTTTTACAATATCTTATTGTGAAATATTGAGAATGACCAAAACTTTGGATAGGCATTTTATGACCAGGACTGATAAGTCTTTCTTTAGATGGAAAGGTATGGTCCTTTTTAATGGTATGGTACTATATGGTACAGATACAGTATCATGAAGAAATTTCAGATTTCAGGGCATGATAATTATATTGACTCTAAGTGATCACAATTTTAAGGCCGCAACCAGAGTGATGGCTCAAGTTAATTAGCAGGGACTGAAGACAAAAGCAAACAAACATTTCCTCCAAGAGCCTGAGAATAGCATTTTTTCCATAATCTGCTCCACCACCCATTTTCTAAGAGGTGCAGATTTTGTATTAACAAAAGCAGCAGGAGTTGTTTAGTTTCAAAATTGAAAACACACAAGTCTTTTCCATGGGACTTCCTTAAAGATCAATATTTTATTTGTAAATTGAATTTATTGGATGAATAACTCATACATTGCACAGAGTAATGACAGCAAATGAAAAATTACCCCTTTGGCTTTGGCGGAGGGGGGGAATATTCTGCAAATGCAAATTGAAGCTAGAGCATAAGCATGGGCTGGGATATTTAAAACGTCAAGTTGTTCTTATTGAAATAGAATTTTAGTATGTTATGAATTAGGATTTAGTATTGGATTGACTTTACAAATACTTTCTGTTTTATTGTACAACTTGCTGTATTTTATCCAACCTGAGTGTACATGTTAGAGTTTAGCAGTGTAAACCACAGTCTGAGCATATTTGCATATTTTTAAGATTTTAATTTATTTTCATTATTTACTTTAGACTTTATCAACACTTCTAATAAATTTGTTTGAATTACACTAAGTATATTTGAGGAGAAATATACTATTTCTACATTTATGTGCAACGCAGTGGCCTCTGACCAGACTGCTTTCTAGAAATTCACTTCAACTGTGGCAACTGTGGGAAGAAGCAGTTTAGGAAGGAGGCAGGATGTAAAATGAAAAAGTGCATTGAAAAAATCTTTAGGTGGTATATCCCTCATAACATTATTCATTTATCTTTCCTGTATTCCTGAGTAACCAAACATAAAAGATGAACACCTTCAAAGACAAATCTTGTTGTTTATCTTAATATTGGATAGAGAAAGGAGAATCAATGCCTATCTTTAGATGACTCTCAGCCTTTATAAGTATAATTTAAGCAGGAAAACACATGATCACAAATAATACTTGAGATAAATCAGCAATGGAACAATTAATCTTCCCAGAATCTTTATAATTATTAAATCATTGAATTTCTTGTTTAAAATATCACTACAGAGGTAAGAAAAAAAGACTGACCAAAAAGGGCAGAAAAATTATATAACCAGTGTATAAAACTGGATCCAAAATTTTGGTATACTATCCTTTATTTACCAGGTAAACGCAATGGAAAATGAATTTGTGTAACGTATGCATACAGAATATTATACATAGTATTTGAAAGTGAAATATGAGTGATAAAACACCAAAGTATGTTAATTTATGAACATTCAGGGAATGCTTAAAATATTCTGTTGAGATTTAGAAGTTTTTGAAATGTCAAACCTCCTTTTTTTTTTTAAATAAAAGCGATCTTAAAAGGACTAACTCTGAATAAATAAGAAGCTATTAAGTGTAAGTATATCTGATGTATTTATTTGTCTCAACTTGGGTTATTTCAAGAGCATTTAGCAGTTTTAAATATTATCTTTCATTTACAGTAGATCTTCAAGAAAACCAATCTGCTTATTATTTTCTAAGGATAAATGAAATAAGAAAATTACGGAAATTGACACAAATTATCGCAGAAATTTGAAATACCAAACAGCTTATTTAAAATTATTGTTTCTCAACTATAGAGAAGCTGAAAGATAAATGATTCTAGTCTTCATAGAAAAAAAGCAATAAATTGTACCCTGAACATTTTCAGAGTTTTGTGATTGAGTGGGTTGAGTAAGAACAGGCTAATATCAAAAGAATATATTTACTTTGGAAAAAAGTCAGCTTTCTGTGCCCTGCCCTTGAACAGGACAGTAGAAGAATAAAAGTCACTGTTAAAATTAACCTTGACCATGGGCCAAATCTGACCTGCCAATACATGCATTAAAATCAACAGTTGTACAAATGCATCTAAGAGTTTGTTACTGAACGTACTCAAGCCTGAAATCTCTTCTTATATGAGTTTAATAGGTTACGCACATGACCTCAGAGTCATATCCTGTAAGCCAAGGAAATTTTTAAGTTTCTCGAGTATTTAAAAGCAAGATAGGTTGAAAAGATGAGCAACATTATCCTATTCTGTAGTAAAAACCATGAAAGCTATAGAAATGGGGCACGTTTAGTATTTGTATCAGCCCCCTATGGCCTGGGTCCCTGAAGTCAGAAAATACAATTTTCAGTGTAAAGTCCGTTCTCCCACATTTGGACAGTGATTCTTTTCTGACAGTCCTCTCCCAGCTGTAATGCTGCATTGGTTTTCTTTTCTAGAGCGTAGTTTCATAGCTCTTGCTTATTTGAAGCTCTTTTCTTCACATTGGAGACAAGAATGTCCCATAGTCTATGCTGCTAATTATAAGTAAGAATGAGCATTACATTTTAATCACATTACAACAGCTATATTAAACAAAGGGCACTCCTTTAAAGGTCTGTATATATGGTATATTAATAAGATGTCTGAACAGGAGTAATCATAAGATATAGTAAACACAACTTTTCAAAGCCAGAGTTCACATAACTCACAAGCACTTTCTATTCTTTATTTGCACTCGTTCCAGAACTTCATTGGAACTGGAGGTTAGGAAAGAAGACGTGAATGGGAAGTTTACCAAAGGATTTAACAATGACCTTGAAAACTGTTCCTGTTGGTGTGTTTGATATGTATGCATATAATTTAACAACACTCAGAACAGGCTGCCAAGGACTGGCTACTCTGAAAATATTTAACTTATTTAATGCTAGGTTCTAGCAAAGTTTGACCCCTAACTGCTGATGCTGAACATGATTTCCAGTGAGCTATGTTGTCTAACATCTGCCAATCAACATCATGTCTTCTAACTTGTGATCGCAGCACCAGAAATGAACTGAATACAGATTGATCTGTGGAACAAACTTCACTGCAAGATGTGTAAAGCCACAGCAACCCACTCTTTCTAATCTAATCATTGATCTGACAAATGTGGAATGAAAAACAGATTAGCCTCTGACACGGCAATAAAATGGTGTCAACATGCTGAATTTTGCAAGGAAGAACAGCAAAACACTTTAGATGCTGCTCTGCTTGTAAGGAAAGCAGCTTCCTGTGGTGATGATGGTCATGAGATGGGTTCGAAAATGATCTCTCCACATAGTTTTCTGCTTTAAAATATCAAAGATAAAAACTTAAAGTACCATAAAACACCTTCACTTCACCCCTCCTTCTTCCCAGCCTCAAATACATTCCCTCATTTCTGAATTCTCTACCTCCTTCCCACCGAACAGCACAGTGGGATGGCGAATAGGGATTGCGGTCAGTCCATATCAGCTCCTCTCTGCTGCTCCTTCCTCCTCACACTTTTGCTCTGCTCCATGGTGAGTCCTTCCCATGGGCTGCAGTCCATCAAATTTGTTCCAGCGTATATTCCCCATGGGTTGCAATCTCACCCAGAGAATGTCCACCTGCCCTGGCATGGGGTCCTCCACAGGTTGCGGTTTCCTTCAGGGAAATACCTTTTCTGGCTTGAGGTTCTCCATGGGCTGCAGGGGGACAACTTGCTTCACCGTGGTCTTCTCTATGGGCTGCAGATGAATCTCTGCTCCAGCTCCTGGAGCACCTCAACGCCCTCCTTTTGGTCTTGGTGTCTACAGGGTTGCTCTTGACACTCTCTTTTTTGCTCCTTCCCACCCCCTCAACCTTCTGGCATTTTTGCCATTTCTTAAATACATTTCCCAGGGGAGCTTCACTGGTGGCAGGGGGGCTTGGCTTTATCCTGCTGTAGTTCCATTGGAATAGGCTGGAACTGGCTGTGACTGGCATAAAGCAGCCTCCTCACAGAGGCCACCTCAACAGTCCCACCACTGACAACACTCTGCCACTTGCACCTGAAAAACACAATTTATCTTTTCTGCATTAATTTGATAATTTGAACTATGACTACAATGACCCTTTTAAGCATTCTACTTAGGCTGTTAAATCACGAATCAGGCTAACAATATATTTTTAGCTCCAAATATTATGTGTACTCTTTTTCGTCCATGACAAGGTTTTGAGGAGAAAAAAGAAATGTTTACACCTTATGTTACATTTAAAAAGCTCAAATTATGAGGTTCATAACATTCAACTAGTATTATTAGATGGAACCCACAGGTTAAATCAATCAAATGATTTATTAGTTACATTGATAATAGCTTAAAATTAGTATGATATTGAGATACTGAGTATCAGTGTTCTACTAAGGATGTGATGCCTCAGCATGAAATGTACTTTTCTATAGGCAAGTAGTCCTAGTTAGGTCCACAAGCACTTTACGAGTTAGTCATCTTATTTAAGGAAGTGCCTTTGATTAAATACATCTAAGTCAACAACAGCATGATTCCAGATGAGTCTGCTGACATTTGTAAAACTACACGATATTCTTTATCAAGGATTCTTGCTCTTACTCTTGAATTGTCTGATATAAAATGCCAGCTGAAAGCCTGAAGAACTTCCCAACTCTCAAAACTCCATTTTGGCCTTTTCCCTATGAACTTCAATAGCATAGGTAAACCTGTGCTTTATCTGTCAAAAACGCTTAATCAGCAGTTACTTATGCTATATGTGGATAACAAAAGGGGAAGTTTACCAGAGCTATTGCACAATATTTCAAAGGTTCAAATTTATATTGAGTAAGCTATTAACTTTAAAATAGCTCATTCTTTTTAACTGTTCTTCAATTTTTCACTGTTTCAAGAGTCAGTTGTGTTTATGAACTTTCAATGATGTGCAAGACTTTCTATTTGAAAGAATTTCTCTGCCCAGAAAGATTCACACAACTGCCTTCCCTCTACACCAGAGAGAGTGGTGGGGAAGGAAGAGAAACTGAGCAAAAGGTTTGCTACTAGAACCTTTTATGCATGACTAGTAACCTTTTTTTCTGTGGGGAAGATGCTAAAATACTAATGAAGATAGTTGCCACTATTAATATCTGAACTATAAAATTAAAGATTTGAGAATGGACATTTAACATGTTATCTGTCACTTGTAGCTTTATTTAGATATTGTACTTGTGATGTGTCTTAATGACTGTTAAACAGCCCTGGTTTTATACAGGAGTGATCTTTCTTCATCAGATCAGTTCTACATCACTAAGGATAAAAAACTCATGTTTTCTTTTCAAGAAAATACCTGTATGAAAAGCAAATCATCAATCCATTGCAGAATCCAAAGTAATTAACTAAGGGTAAGGAGTTTAATCTGTCTTTAAAATTACAAAACCAATAAACCATAACTTTATTGTGAATTAACACATAAAAGTCTTACTAGAAAGGTGTGATGTTAATATATTATAGCTAATGGATTGCCTCTAAAAGATTCCAGTAGAGTAGATATAATATTCAATAAAAGACATGGGGACCTACAAGTCAGTGCTGCTCTGCCAGCACTTTGTTTGCCAGATCCTTGGACAGGAATGCAAAGTCTAAAATGGTACCTTGACTAGAGGCTTCAGAAAGATAAGCCAGAAAAAACAATGTTGAGCACTGCTCTGCATAATGTTAGAGTTAAATCTGAATTTCTGACTCTCATTACAGTTTAGGCACCCACGTTAGAGATTGAGAAGGACGTCTAAGTTATTTAATACAGAAAGCTAGTGACCTTTTCTTCAGAGTAGATGATTAAAAGATTTATTTTGGAGAACTAACCTGAGTCCACTGTTTCCTTTCTGCTAAAGATTACAGAAGGAGGCTAACTGTGGTGCACAACCACCTGCCCTGCACAGGAAAACCTCATGTCCACAGCACTTCTACAGGAAATGGAGCCAAGTGCCAGTTCGTGTTTGCCTGAATGAGTTCAAATCCCTGCTTCTCACCTCAGAGGGTTGGAGGACTATATGTATAGATACCTTGTTGTCTGAAGCTGTGAAACTGTATCCAGGAGGGATCTGGTCTCTACTTCTAGAGCTTAAGTATTTTATGTTCTGTAGGACTATTTCTACATTCAACACAGAGGACAACTGCACAACCTCAACAGGAGATGTCTTAACTTCTCTCCTGCACTTGAGACTACCTGTTATCTTAACTCACAGTTTGGGTACCCTCTCAGGAGAGGTATGTGAGTCCCCTCCGACTGCAGAGGAAACTGATCTCACACTTCCTTGTCAAAGCTTCCATTAATATTTTATAAAAATATACTGGCACCTTTTCCCTTGGCCTTGTTATTTTAAAAGGAAGCAAGTGTAAATACACAGATGAGGGAACTTGACCATTTTAAGATGTCCTAAAAATCGCTCCAGAGTATTTCTGATGCAGATTAGCAGTGTGCAGGGCAATTCAACTGTCCTTAGGGAACTTGGAAACTGCTTCCAGTGATCAGCAAATGCTGGCAAGGGTTATTTTGGTTCCCAGTTTAAGAGTCAGGTGCACCTTCTCTGTGCACCCTGAATCTCATTCTTTGGAACCCTGTAATTTCAGGGGCATAACTTCTTAATATACTTTCCCTCACTTCTCCAGCTATACTCCTGTACCTTGAGGAGGACTCCCTCTGAGGCACTGCAAGGACAGCGTGCCCTGTGGACTTCTGTGCTGGTCAGTCATCCACGGGTTGCTTTTAACTAAATGCTGGGGAGGAGTATTGATCAGGTATTGATCAATGCAGCTCCAGACACTGTTCAGTTACTTGAAGCTGTCCATGAACCTGCAAAGAGATCAATCAGTAGGGAAGGTGTGCTATAGATCAGCCAAGTAGGATGCACTTTAATTGAGGAAATTTAGGAGAAAGTTAAAGCTTGCTCACAGCCTATAGCAAAGATCACACTCTCTTTTTCTGGTTCATTTGGAGACAAAGGATAACAGCCAGTTCTCAGTACATAAGTATCAACACTTTTGATAGTAGTTTTTTCATACGTCGTCAGTAAGGAATATATCTCAACATAGCCTCAAAGTCAGTTATCACTGAATACTACTATCACAGCGCTTCTGAAACTATGTTCGCTGCTATTCTGGGCTTCCCTTATGTCCAGAAGTTTAAATTGGCTATCTATGCTGAATATAACGAATGCATAGAGAAAGGGGATTACCAATGTATCCCCCAATTTATATTCAAGTTTCCTGAAAATTTAAGTATTTTATCAATATTTCCTCTATTTAAGCAATGATATTTAACATTTAATTGGGCTTATGCAATAACTTAAAGCAGCAACACTGAAAAAGTTGGTACAGTCATCTTTATTATGGAAGAAGGAAAGATAGACATCAAGCCAGTTCTGCTAGTTTAACAATATATGGGCTTTTGTTGTTAATTTCAATGTTGAGATGTTACAAGACACACAGGAGTCAAGACCAAGTGTTAACAACTTTCCAATAATTTGCCTGTGTGATTACAGTTTAGCCTTTTTTGTTAATTTCCTTTGTTGTAGATGTGAATATGAGGATTACTTTGTCAATGCATGTATTGTAATATTATGTCTCTTAAATTAAGGAATATGTATGTTATTTTAACAGTAATGTTGAATAACTTGGAATTCAGAAGCAGTTTTTCTCTTTGATTCATGAAAAATGATTTTGTCTTAGTGCTATATATCAGATCACTTCTGGTCTGAGGTAGTAGAAATATTTATCTACTGAACTGACTTGCTGAGAGTTCCTGTGTCAATATTACGTATCTAGAATTAGTTGCAAAGATATTCAAAAGAAATAAACTGTAGTATTCTCTGCATCTTTAATCCAAAGAGCATTCATGCCCCCCAACTATTTTTAATTGAATGATTCTCAGAATGCAAAGATATTGGTGTAAAATAAGAATCCTTTGACATTCTTATTTTGTGTTTGAACTTATGTTTTTAAAGGTTTTGGAAATAAGCAAAGCTATATGACTAAAATGTTGTGAGAAATAAGTCAGTGTATCAAAGAGGTAAAACAGTAATAAATAATTCTAATAGCTACAGTGAAGCACAGAAGCATACTCTGTAGGATTTTTGAGCTCCATTTGTCATTAATTTCTTGGCATAGCTCTGTAAATACTCCATTATAGAAACAACCTAACCAGCTATCTGTGAAATCCTATATGTCTGCCAATTGGTGATTTTCTTTTGGAACTGTCAGCACTTTTCACTCGACATAAGACAATTTACTGCAAGGGATGACAGAATAAATAAAATCAATAGCTCAACTTTTTTTTTTGTTATTAAAATGCAGGTGGAGCAAATAATCTATTGATGCCGAGAGCACAAGTTAATTGATCACACAAAGACACTGTCATATATTATTCTGGAAACTTAGTGGAGTATAGTATAATACTACTCTAAAGTAACAGTCATATTGTTGTTAATATACATTTCCTTTTGCCGTATATGGAAAAAAAAGTCAAATTAATGATATATTGTAAGAACAAGTCAATAAAACCCCATTTAACATTTTTGTTCATTATGAAACTGTAGTGCACATCTTGCTTTAGATACTTTTATGATGTTTGTTTCTAACATAGTGTTCACGAACACAACCAGAACATGTAGAACAGTTTGACTATTTGATAATATTAAGTCCCTCTCCAGCTTGCCTCCTCTACCTGAGTGAATTGGAAGTCTGTATTGATTTCCAGATCTAGACTACCTCCACTGCTTAGACCAGTGGAGTTGTGTCTATAAAGACTCCTAAATCTCCTTCTCATTGAATAATAGATATTAAAAGAATTAAATTAATAATAATAAAAAAGCTTCCTAACATGATAGAGATCATTTTTTAGAAGAAATAGCTCAACGGCTCTTGTCTTGAAACACAGGCCTGCTCTTCAATTACAGCCTTTTCATCTCTCAGTTTTTCAGCCAAATCCCCATAACTTTGGTCTTCTGCTTAAAACTACTTGCCACAGGGGGTTTGGGCATATCAAACTTGACCTTTACCCTTCTTAGCCCACTTGTGCTTGTCTTCCTTGGCACTCAAATTGATTAAAGTCATTCAGTAAGTGAAGAAGGAAAGAGGGACAAGGAACAACGTAATAATATATAGAAGTTGTTTGTTATGTTGTTTGAAGAAAGGCTAAAACAAATGAGTTACAGTCTCAGAACTAGTCTGGCATCTTTTTTTTTCTGCAAAATACGAAAGAAGGAAACTTGAAACTCTACTAGCTAAAAAGGCATCTGGCTTGGAAAGAATCTTAGCCACTGTAGAGTCAGTTTAGAGAGCTGTGAAGTCCCACACTAGCTCTGGCAAAGGTCAACAGGAGAGGATGTAGCCAGAATTCAGTCATTGTCACTTGGCATGTAGCCCTGCATAACTAGCTGACAAGGTTTCAAGCAACCATCTATGATGTGGCAATGTTTTCAGTCAAGCTAATTAATGTAATTTATCTAGGTTTTTAATATAACGATGAACTTCCAATTTTACAACAAAGTGAAGTTATTTAAATATTTAGTGTATTATAAATATCAATATTTTTGCAATTTCTAGTATATCACAATGCTTGATTCTACATTTTCTTTCTCCAGTAAAAAAAAAAAACAAAACTTTGGCTTTCCTAAGTCCACTATTTCATCATAGATATTTTTTAAAAATAGAGTATGTTCTGTGGCCTGAGTTGTCAGCTTTACCATCATAAACATTATTCACAGCTCTTATAGCAATTGAATCAGATTTAACATGTATTTATCACAAACAGACATACATGAGTCTATATTTATATATGTAAATAAATATAGAAAGAAATACATATATTGGTTATCGGTCTTGCATTTGTGTCTGAAAGGAGTATATGAGCTATACAATTTCAGTTTTCAGTTTTCAGTTTTCAGCAACACAATGGCCAGCTGAACATGTCAGTCTCTTGAATTTCAAACTGAACAATCAGTATCAATAAATCACTGTATCATTAAATGCAGTTCTCACATAGTTTTTCCGTTCTCACATCTCATACTCATCTTGTATCAAGTTGCAACTTTTCCTTTCACTTCTTTTTTAGTATCTTTTACATTCTATAATACTTTTTCTTGCAACTCAAAATCCTCCAGTAGGGCATACTGATTTTTTTCCCGTAAAGTAGGTGTCAACTATAAAAGCAGGTTTATCAAAAACAAAACATGCTTTTTAGACATAGCAACAAATGTTAAACAGGGAAAGTAAAAATGTATCTTTTTTTACTTTACCAAGCATTTGTTTGACTTTAATAATTAAAAATTGTATCAACATTTTCAGGTTTATGCCTTTCTTTTGGGCAGAATGCATATTTAAAACAGAAGAAAATCCACCAAAAAACTATTAAAAATTCTTGGATAATTTGGAACAAAGACTTTGGAATATTGGAACTTCCTGTCTAAAGGAAAATCTTGTTTTGAACAAGTATTATTCATATTTCATTTTACCATCATTTCATCCTTTTGTCTTCTGTTATGTCTACAAGACATATTCTTACTTAAACTCTCATATTGCCTACTACAAATGTCCCTTTTACTTCCTTTGAATTGGTCAGCATGGCTCACCTTATTTATCTATAGCATCTGATTCTACAAAACAGTCCATCTACCGGTGTTTAATCTTGTGGGTAGGTGGAAGACAGAGATTGTGAACTTTGTTATAGTTGATAGACCAAATATGTTACTGTCTCTGAAGCACAGGTAGACATCAGGGGTGTTTCATCAGTTTCATTGTTCTGTGAGCTCTGATCAGCCTTGGTTTATGATCACAAATATGTCCTTTACATAAGTATAATGCAGACGTGCCTATCTCACCTGATGTGTGCCATTCCAGTTGTACAGGGGAATGTGCAAGCTGTAACTTTCCCGTACTTCCGTGTTCCTGTGCATCCCATGCAGTGCTAATGCTCTCTCTCCTGCTTGGGTACTGGGGTCACACAACGGCATTGAGTTATATGATAGCATAGCAGCAAAAGCTTGCAGAGTCCTCAGAAAAGATCATGGCATGGGTACCAGAAAATTTCATATTTTCTGTCTTCAGGAAGTAGTGCAGAGTGGAACATGTCATCAAAGAAATGAGCACCTCTCATGATGCAGATGGAAGACATCAATAGGAATCAGGTGTTCTCAGTTCTGTCATTCTCTAAAAGTTCTTTTCCATGACTTGTTTTTAAAGCAGTAGTAATGATTGTATCACATTGTTGTCTCTTCATTTTTGAAATGCCATGTGTTTGCAGACCTAATTGGGAAAAACACCATTATGCCCATGCTGCTAAACCTGACAGATTCAGACATTTGGCATCAAAAGCTCTTTCTGAGTTTCAGCATGAACTGGGACAGAACGCTTCCCACCTCAGATCTCACATTTCTTTCACTCTGAGTCAATTTTTTCATTATACAAAAGTACAAAGTACTCTCCTCTACAAAAGTAACCAATAAAAGCCCAACAAAAAACGCATTCTAGGTCAGAATCGTCTCCCAAATTAAGGTGTTTTTTTTTTCCACAAAGTAGCCTGTAAGTTTTGATGATTTATTTCTAACTAAAATGTTTTCAAATTGTCTTGAAATGCCACTATAATTGCCTTGAAACTCAACTATAATTTCCACACCCCTTGTTGATGAGTGGAAGAGCAGCAGATAAGGAAGCTAACCATGAGCAGAAGCTGCAACTCACAAGATAAGAATGGTCAACGGCCTGCCTGCTTGAGTGACAGAAAAAGAATCCATGATGAGTGGAATAGCAGCAGTGAAGGATTGGTGCTATTTCCATATCCACACTGACAAGGATTAAAGATAGCTTAGGTGTTTACCCTGTCTCACCTCAGTTTGATCAGGAATTTTCATGACCAGGGGCTGTCAGTCCTTCCTGAGCTATATTGCAGGTGTTCATTTTTCCACTCCTATATCTGGCCTTCCTCCCTGGATTGTCTTTAAAGCTATGTCAGGTAGTTTGTGTCCTGGGTCAATACCTTGTACATACCCTGTCACTTCCTTTCAATCCTGTCTCTGGCACCATCTCCATTTGCTACAGATGAGATACCCTGTGTGGACACTGGACTTGACTTGTGCCATGCCTGGGGCTGCCAGTGGACCCTGTGACCACTCCCAGGCTCTGCCTGCTGTGTTCAGATGCTCTGGGATTTCACCCGTCAATGACGGCATAGCATATGCTGGGTCACCCTCGGGTCTTGGCTTCCCATCCTTTAGGTAGCAGTTGGCCCTTACTGCTCCCTGACAGAAATGGATGACAGTGGCCAGATGTTTAAATGATTATTATTTTTTGAATGGCAGGAAGAAGACTTCTTAGTCAGCCTTCAGCAGTGATGGGCTCTTCAGCATAGGCTATCACTGGATCTGAGGGGCAATAGGTCAGGAGAAGACAAACTGTGGCAGGAACTAGTTCTTACACTTTTAGCAGTGAGGAGCATGAGAAAAAACTCAAGAGTTTTGGCCTTTGTCCCCTTTAGCTGCTACTTCCAAGAAGGCTGGAGACCTGTCAGTACAGTTTTATCTGGAAAATTGTGTAACATTTCCCACAACTGTAGAAACTCACCTTAGTTACAAAGTAAAACCAGCTTCAGTAGGCAGCACCTAATCTACTTGAGACTCAAAGATATTTGAGTTTTTTTCCCTGCAGAGTTTGGAAATTATACGTTACCTGGAGGAATATCTGTAATACTGTAAAGTCTACAGTAAGCTCTGCTAACAGATGTTGCATTTCTACTGAAGATACACTTATAACTGAGACATTTCTACATTCTGATAAGGTGAATATTTTGTTTCTCCTGATTTTTGTCTGATGCCAGTCTTGGCATATTTTGCCTTTGGAGCAACCTTATAATTTCTGCAATTAATTTTTTTTCCCATTAATGTGAAAATTGTTTGAAGTCTGAGCAACTCCTTTCATGAGAAAAAGCTTCATATCTCTGTGGAAACCCTCTTCAAAGCTTCATGTCGCAGTGGGAAGAAAAGCCCTTTATAAAAGCTCACATTGTTTGAAGCAATTATATTAATCTCTTTCCACTGAGTGGATATATCATTTTGAAGATATCTATGTGAGCAAGCAGGGCCTTCCATTCTATTAGACACATTGTTTATTTGAAGTTCTTTCACCACTGTCAGCGTTAGTATATTAAGCAAATGTCTCTCATTAAGCTGAGAAATGTGCATATTGCATAGTTAAAATATTAAGTTCATTTTGCAATACTAAATTTAGGCTTTAGAAAACAGTGCAATGAAAATCAAATATTATTTGGACCATTCTATTAAACACCAAAGGAGCAATGGATAGCAATATAAAATCCAACAGCAAGGAAAAAAAAGTGAGGCCAGCTGTTTTGTGCATATATGAACATATGTGTTGGAAGTATCCGTGCAAGTGATATGTATGGTGACTATCTATTCTACATTAAAATATTGTTAAAAAATAAAGTTTTACTTGCTATCCTAAAGCCATATTTTTGGAGGTGTTTTAGAATTAGTTGTTGAAATATATTATGTTCAGATACAAATCTGAACTATCAGTTCAGCTAAAGCACTTTTGAAATATTTGGTGCAGACTTGCAAAGCTGTAAAGTACTCAGTATAAATAACATCATCTGCAGCTAAAGTAATGGTGGTTTCATGGTTTCCTATAAGCTGAAAATGTTGGGTTTCAGCTACCAATAATGAACATTTTCTACTTAAACAAACTTGAACTTGAAACAACCTATTTTACCACGCCACATAAAATAGTGTAAATCTTTAAGAAGAGAAAACATCTCAGCAAAGTTGTAAATTAGACTAATGAGCACTTCTGTCACAGCAATGTGTAGTGCTTATTATAATTGTTTGTTCACTATCTCACTCTCAAAGAACACTGGACAGTAACTTTCCTGCTGAGGTGGCTGACATTTTTTACTCAGTTTTCAATTTTCAAATGAATTTTCAAGAAGTTCTCAAATTTCTGGAATCTTTAGTTCATATCTGCTTAGCTTTAAAAATAATCTTAGAGACATTTATCTCTAGTGTAACATTATGCTTCAAAGATTGTATCTGTGGTATCACTGAAGAGATTAATACAGCAAATTATGTGCAGGAAGAAAGTACTTCGTAATCCCAAATGTTACTAAAATCACTGGGATTTCCTTGTGTTTCTCTAACTGTCACTAGTAATATTCTCTGTCATTTGCTGACTATTCTTTATCCACTCATTGTCCTTTGATTAGAAATGCAGAGCTAGTGAGAAGTGGTCATTACTCACATCAAGTGACAGGTCACAGGAGAAAAGTGAAGCAGATATTTCAAGAACTGAAGAAGCATTCACAGCTTTTGCCTTGAATAAGGCACAAATAGCTATTCACAAAGCTAAGTTTTGTTTTAGTTGTTTGTTTTATTTTTTAAAATGGTAATGCTTTCATCTATGTCACTTTCTTTTTAGGAGACAATATTTTCTTAATTCTACTTTTCTGGCTTTTCACCTTCAGACTAAATGCAAGCATGTTAAAATGTATATTTCTCTCTCTAACTCCGAAAAAGATGGTTCTAATCTAGCTTTGAATCACTACCTTTATCTAAAGGAAATAATTTCCTATTGTATTATAATCTCAGTATCATAGATATTTTAAATTTTATTGATCTATTGGAGAAATTTAATTCATGCTCAAGCAGTACTGTGATGAGTTGATGAAGGAGCAGTTTTCCCCATTCAAAATCTATTCCACATGGTAACATGCATTTGCATTTTGGTTCCAAATACTGGTGTGTTGAAATAGAAATTAACAATGGAGTTTAATTAGAAATTAAAAATCTCTTCTGAGAAGAAGACATGACAAGATCCTAGTCTTACTCTTATATCATGACATTAAAATCCACCTGAGTGAATTTTTTAGGACTTTTAATACAATAGATTTTATATTTTTGCTTAAGTGTATGAAACTTCTGGTTTTGTTATCAAAAGCAACACTTACTGATAATGGGAATATAGGAAGGTTGTCCTGCCATCATAAGCAGCAATATTACAGTTTTTTTCATAAACTGAGTGAGCTCCATTAAAAAGTTGACAAATGGAATTTTTTTTTACCTGGATTTTGTTACTGTTCCCCTACTCCTTTAGAAAAATACTCAGCTCTTCATTGCACAGGGCTTAAATGCCTGTCATATTCTTAAGGGCTGTCCTAGTGGACCTACAGCTCTGCCACCCGCCTTCCACTCACAGCTCTTTGCCCTCATCTTCTTGTAAAATATGCCAATCCTCTTCAGTGCTGATTTCGTCTCTCAACTTTGCGTCATCTGTACATTTCATTAGCATGATCCTGCTGTTTCACCAGTGTCATTAATAGAAAAAGACTGCCCCTAAGACTAAACCTCAAGGAACTCCATGGACAAACCTATCCAGCAAAATCATTGTCCTCTCAACAAAAGTGTTTCCACACATTAACACTTTTCTTTTAGTAGAATTCGGGCTACCCTAAACTTTTAAATAAAGCAGTGAATCCTCTCATGCTAACTGACACAAATAGTTGTCAATGCTGAGTATTCAAGTTAGTTGAGTATTCAAGTATTCGAAGATGTCCTGAGATATTTTGTGTCATCAGAAATTACTTTTGAAAATTGAAGACCTTTCTTTGATGAAAAGTTCAGAGGTCCTTCTGTTGTACATCATTTTAACCAATCAGACTATTTAGCCTGAATGGTTTGCTCATCATATATCCTTTGTAGAATATATTGATACCGACTTTGGGAGAAATGAATCAATGCATACAAGCACATTTTCACACACACAGGCACATGCATGCTTACCAATTGCACACAAAATAAAGCTGTTATAAACTCACATAAGATTATGTTAGCTGGAAGTTAATAACAGATACCCTCTTCACCAATATTGATAACATCATCCATATTTCCTTGCCAACTACCATATTGACAAAATACTTAGAAGGATCGCAAAAGATTTTCAAAGTACAAGCTTTCATCAAAAAGTGTTTTAAATAGGCATAGGATGGAAATCCATACTTACTTGCACCACTGAGCACTAAAATACAGGCGTTCTTTTTTCTCCTGAGGTAATTTCTAACCATAAGGCATTATGGTCATTCAGAGAAATTGCATCCCTAGCTCCTTAAGGCTAAGCATCTTTCTACTGTAGGAAATGCCATCTAATTACACTGGCAAATAAGCAGCCTTCTCAAATTGAATTCCCTGTGACAGTAGCATGTGATGACATTTAGTGATGTTTATTTCTTTGGTGTTTCTTTGTACTGCAAAAATAGTCTAACCTGTACAGGCGAAATACCTTTCTATACTTACATCTGCTTTCAGATTGCCTGAAAAGAAAGCTGTTTAGGTCTTATGGGAACTATTTGGGTACAGTAGAAGTGTTTATGGGATTTAGGCAAAAATCTCTATATACTGGACTATGAGAGTTAACATATCACTTAAAAAGACAAAAAAAAAACCCCAACCCTTGGCCTCTTTATTTGCAAACCCTTGCAAGTAGTGGCCTAATACCAGAGATAATCTCCCAAATCTAAAAATCAAACATACTTAATTAGAACAGGCCAGAACAGCAGGGGAAAAATCTCTAGAAACTTCTACTTTTACATTGATTGCTACTTAAAACAACCAGATAGACAAATGCTTTATATGTGGTGATATCACAGGCAACTAACTTTATTCTGCCTTTTAAATAAAACAGTGGCTTTGGAGAACTATGCACTAATGCTGATTTTAGTGAATACTGCCTTGCTATAGGTTTGCAATTGCTGAATAAATTTCTAAGGGTGGACAATTATTCCAGCCAGAGAGCTTCAGAGATTTCATGGTTATTGCACTGAAATTTAGCTATCATTACTGCTATAGAGATAGGCTATATCCGTACTTCAGATGACATTGTAGCATACTAGTACCTTAGACAGTTTAAACGATCTAGTTCAGGTACCAGAAGCAGCCTAACAGCAGCTGTACAGAGCTCTTGCAGCTGCACGCATGTGTAGGAATTTACCTTGCTGAGAAGACTTGATAATTCCCTCAGCCTGAGCTCTGCGTTAGCGTGGTTAGCCTGCCCGCTTTTTAAAGTCAGGTTGAGCAACTCCACGGTGCAGGGAGATAGAGCGTAAAAGAAATCACCAAGGCTCGAAAGTTATGAATACAGTCAACCATCTCACTAGGAGGCATGTTTGCTAGCAGTTATAGCTCATCCATCACCGTGGTGGGGTCCAAAGCATATTGTTATATGATATCATATAATCATATACGTGCTCCACATTATTTCTGTCTTAAAAACACACCAGTCTATTTTAGCCGTAGTCTAGATTTAATCTGTTTGACTTAATATTAATGGCAGGAATAGAACTACAGCAGACAGTCTTTCAGGACTCAGCAGAAGTATTATGTTTAATCCCTCTGTTTCCTTCTTATGTTTCGTCTGTAGCAGCGTCTTTGATTTCCTTGATTTTTGCCACTGAAACTGTTTATCTGATTGTCAGTGCCATTTCAACGTTGCTCTCAGGAAGCGCTTTCTCTGTCCAATAACATTTGTGTGACAGATGGTGCAAATGACCACCACATCGATGCTAGAATAGTGTGAAATGATATTGCTTACTGCTTGATGTTTCACCAGCTGGCAACAGGGGATGACTAGCAAGGATAAGTCTGGGATAAAAAAAAATAAAAATATTCTATGTTCAGATTTCTCTGATTTTTGGAACTAAATTTGAAGCATAGCTCCTCTTCTTCCTTTTCTAAATGTCTTATCCTTATATATTCCTTCTTGCCAATGCCCTTGATCTCTAAGGACATTTGCAAATCAAATCTCTTTCCATTGGAGACAGAGCTCACCACCTTAGCCATTCCTTCTCCTTAACCAGTCTATTATTTAAACTCTTCTATTCTTTGAGGTACAGGCAGTTTTCCAGTGAATGTGTGCAGAATATATCATTCCATCCGGACTCCTCCAGGTCTCTCAGCAGGTGCTTGGGTTGCTAGCTGTTTTGGTCCACTGAGCATGTCAAGAATTCACTTGTCTGGAACAACAATGTCTAAATGAAAGAAAATGTAATCTTTATCATTTCTGATCTTCTTCCTAGTATGCACATCCTGACTCTCCCTGTTTTGCATCTCTGAACTAGAATCCAATAAAAAATATGCAGATATCCAGCTTCAAGATGATTGGATTTTTCTTGTCAGGCTAAGCAATCATTTTCCTATTTCTATTTATACTGCATGTCTCGACTTGTTATATCTTCATCAATTGCCATTCTCACATGGTCTACAACCCTGTTTGTTTTGTGCTTTAAGCTCAACAATTCCCGTTTCCTGCTCCATCAAGCCTCAGACTGATGGTCTCTCAGGTCATTTTCTTCCCTAATTTCTACCAGTCTTTTTTCCTAACTGCTAGTGTAAAGACTGACACCAGGTCTTCTCCTGATGCCTGGACTTTTTGCTAAGACTTTTTTTTTTTTTTTTAAGAAAAAGATACTTCTTTTTAAGGCATACAAAATCTACAACACATAAGGTACCATGCTTGTGATAGAACTGGAAAGTTCTTTTTTACTCTGAAAGAAAGACCATGTAATTCAAGAGTATTCCCAATTACTGTCCAATCTGTTGGTGAATATAGCTTTGAGCAGCAGTGTTAAAAGAGGTAGAAACTTATTTTGCAAAACAAACTTTTATGCATAAAGCAACAAACATTCAGCTTCTGTAAGCCTGAAACCCAGATGAAACTTCTGTTTAGTTATCTTGTTTACTGTGTTACAGTGGTCTGAGAATGCTTTGTAATGATTTATGACAACTGCTGATTCTCAAATGTAGCTATGAGCAAAACCATCTAAAACACCTACAAAAATATACAACTGAGCAGCACTGAAAGCTATCATATTTTCAGAATCATTCAGCAAAAGATGTTTAAGACATATTCTCCTTCCCGTCCATACAACTAAAATGCTTTCTCAGCTGTCATTTTATGTTCCATTTAATGCGAAAAGCTTTTCTCTGAACAAGACTCAGATTCTTCTACTGCATCATTCAGAATTTTGTCTGACAGATCAGATCCTTGATTTGTCTCTTTGACCAGATGATTCATATCCCCGAATACTTTTATCACTTTTTTCCTTTTACTGTAATATCAAACTTCTATAACGTCTTCTATTCCACTTCCCTTTTAAACTTTTCCTACAGTAAAGAGAAATAGCAGTTCCACTTCTGACTGCTCCATGGTGACAGCTGTCATTGCCATTTTTTTGTGCTTTTGGTCAGTCTTCTCTCGCTGGCACTCGACATTTGGAAAATCAGCACCACCATATCTTTCTGCAAACCTCGCATTTCTTGAAGCCTACTTAAGGAACAATAATAAAACTGAAAATGTACAGCAATGACTATCTGTCATATCCACCACTCTGTAATTTACTTTGCTCTTTCTTTATGATCACCAATCACCCTGCGCATGTCTATCTCTTGTGACAAAATTCAAGCACAATCTCTCAGGGACTCTTTTTTTGTCTTGCATTTGTACAGTAGCTACAACAGTGGGACTATAATTCAAGATTAACATACTTAAATATTACAGAAATACAAACAATAGTTAATGGAGACAAGTTATTTTGAAAGGAAATATTTCAACTTGGTTTCCGTATTGTATATAACACAAAAGACTCTTGTTGGAACAAATTGAAACAGAAGTGTTACTGTGATTTGGCAGAGTTACAGAAGGCAAACAATATTCTATTACATATTCAGCCTTATATCATGAAACGACATTAACTGCGTGGTAAAAGGCAAATGAAAAGTATTTGTCTAAAGTACACATATAAGGGAAAAGCTATATTATTTAATTTTAATACTTAAGAACAAACAAGTCACCTTCTGAAAGCTTCATTGACTGTAAACTAAGATTTAAATTCATATATTGAGGTCAACTAGATGAAATGTATTGGTCTAGAAAAATATCTTGATAAGGTAGAGTATTGCACATTCATCTCTAAGGAGTTTGCCACATTCCTTCATCACACACTCCATTACGTCCCATTGCTTCAAAAGTACTGACACTCTGTAAAGTTTGCCCTTTAAAAGGATTCTATTATGATGGAAAAATCATATCCTACTGATTTTATACTAGACCAACTATTGGAAGTAGCAAGATTCCATATAAAATGAAGAAAAAATAAATGGAAAAAGCTTTCTAAAAAGAGATTTTACTTTCAAACGTCACTTTTTAAACAATCCGCCTTTTCCTTGTCTTCATCCTAGAGGAACAAAAAAAAAGTATTGGTGAAATACAAAATCTTTAGACTATATTGTATATTTTAAGGACAACAATTACTATAACATAAAATATGGAAATATTTTATCTTTTATTTCCTCAGACTTTAATCCTTCACATTTTATTACTCCTTTAGCAGACAAGACAACAAAAAAAGTTTGATAATCAGGAAAAGTTATGAAATAGTAAACAAGAATCTCCATGAAGTAGGAAATAGAGAAAAATATTTGTGTTCTGTTCCAGAAATAATGATGCTGATGTCCACATATTTGCTTTTCTATTTTGTCTCTGTTTAACCTTCCCTCTCCCAAGAGGAAAGACACTTGCCACTGACAAATTATTCACATTGTGTCAAATGACACTAATCAAGTAATTTATTAGCATAAGTTTTCAACTGTTCCTCAGAACAACAGCATTAAATAGGCAATTAATTCTCAAGTCATGCTGTGGGTATTAATAGCAGTTAATAGCAGAAGGACAGTGTAGCAGGAACAATTCGGTCAATTGGGTAAACAACACATATAACCCCAAGTAACCTGATTTACTATTTATCTAACATTCAGCTTGATATATGCTGTAGAAAAAAAAAAGTTTGGCATGAGGATCAGCAAGGAGATACAGCTCCAGGGAAAAGTGAAATTATAAAGATGTACTATTTGAATAATAAAGAAGAGTTTAGTTTCCTTAGTGCTGCTTCACTTGGTTTCAGACTGATACTAAGTGGCCAGGTTTTCAGAATACTTTCTCATCATTCCCTATCTGCAAATCAGTGCCAACAATTGCACACTGACAGTCAGTCCCCTTCCAAATTTGGCTTTATGCTCTTACCATGCCATTTCTTTTGCAAGCTCTTTGTGCTGTTCACAGTGGTTGACAGCAAACATCCTTGAAAATCGTTCTGTGGGCATGTCTGAAATGAAGATTAAAGCGCTGTGTAGTGTGAGCGAACAAGCTATCACAACCGACACAGAAAAAGGAATCTGCCTACAAAATGCCTAACATGTATTTTTGGCCTGAAAAAGCACAACACATATAATTTTGATCCCATCCATCTTCAGAATTTATGAAAAAGATGATTAACAGTAATCTCGAAAAACCACACTGCTTCTTTAGCCTTGATCTATGTTATTAATTACTGGCATCCCAGTTATACCAGAAGCAAGTCTGTCAATCTCATATTTGAAATTGCATAAAAAATATCGACCACCAAGAGTAAAAAACTTTCTTTCTTCACAGTTCCCTTTTCTCATGTAAACTAATTGCGAGATTAGTTCAAGAGGCATGAGATTCAATATTTGTCACAACTTTCGGAGGGAAAAAAATATTATATGAAATGAGCAATCAAAATTAATGTATCCATAACTGAAATTCAGCATGTTTACCGTGCACTGCTAGTAGTACTTTGATTCAGCACTAGTCAATTAAAAAAAATCATTTTTTATTTCTATGTACATTGTTTTGGACTTAGGTACAGTTCATACTTTGCACAAAATGCCATTCTTTGCAGCTGCCTATGAGCAAAGAACAACAAGAAATCAGACAGGTTTCTCAGAGTTCCTATTAGTTCACCTTCTCTCTGACTCAGCAGGTTAAACTGAGTTTTGGTGATTTAATGATAATGAGATAGTCAGTGAGTACAGCAAATGAATGGATGTTCTGGTAATAAGCAAAACTCTAGTCTTGTCACTCACCCCTGCTTGGCAGAAATCAGGTTGAGAAGAACACTTCCAAGTGCTAAATAAGTTTGATTCTGCCTCATAATCTTCCAGCTAAGTAAAAATAACAAATTTTCAATAAAATTATGATGATACAACAGGAATCTTTACTTAACAGTATGTTGATCATACTGTGCACTATTAAAGTAATTGAACAGTAAGAAAGATCTGGCACTAGTCTGCAAGTACATTGTATTTTTATTAATATTAGTCCTGTTTTACTTTTTCAAAATCCTGCCATACTTCTCTGCATTTGAGAAACACTTACTATTGAAAGTAATGTGTGGGTTTTTTCTTTTGATGAGGACACAAATTGCCTAGCTATCCATAAGAACTCTTGAACTGCAAACATACAGAGTTATACTGAGAACATCACAGAAAATGTTAGGGGCTTCTCTATTAAATTATTTGCTCAGTTAGTTCTTCAGGTTAAGTACAATCATTTTGCTGAAAAAACTCTGGAGTTACTAGGTCTCTGCCAAGCTATGCATTTTAGTAACATTCAGCTGTCTGAATTATGTTTGAAGCTCTGATATCTCTACTCTGACGAATTTACTTTCTGCCATAAATTGAGAACAGCAGTAGTTAAGAAGTTGTGCTGTTCCCTTGTGTAATATCTTCATCTTGGCTGACAACTGTTTCTCTTCTCCTCCTCCCAGGCTAGGAGGAAAATAGATGCTGAGAAAAGGCTGGGTTCATTCTGTTTCCATCAGGCTGAACATGTTACTTCTTCCTTCCCTCTTCGCATTATATCCTCCCACTAACTGCTGTTCTGCTCATTTTCCTGGTTCCACTGATATTATTATTGCCCAGAAGAAATCTGCAAAACCCAGGTGAACAGCAGGCCAGATCTTCATTTATCACCTGTAGAGATGCTGTGCATCTTACTCCTCACTCCCGGCATCCCATTTTAAAACCAAGTACAATTTAATTGTTGTTAATTGAAATTACTTTGAGTATATTTCATACCGACATTTGCCTACTGCTGTGTTGATTGAACAGCTGAGCTATAATTTTCATTGTTGGAGCTGGCTTTGGAAGGACAGCTATATCTGTGTACAGTGAATACCGAGTCTATGTTTTTTTATATGTTTAAAATTCAAACGACATAATAACACTTTACAAACACATCTAACGTGATTACCTGGGGACATGCCATGAAGCTGCAGTCAATTCTCCATCCCATTCAGCATCTTCTTCCTGTCTACCCAGACAGACATATCTGGGTATTTTCAAGATATAATGTCCAATGAATATTTGGACATACTCACAGCTGGTGGGAATTAGCTGATCATTCAAGAATCATTTTTCCTGGAGTCCCAAAATCAAAAAGGACACAAGTCCTTGAAGACTGATCCAGCATGAACCTGCAGGATGTCCACTGCTGCACCTGTCTCATTCCTCTGCATCACTGTAGGAAAAAACAGGCAAGGCAGATGTTACCAAAACATCTGTGGTAACAGGTGTGGTTTGATGGAAAAGAATTTGTGGCATTCCTGCCTCACACAGAGGCAGGAGCTGAGTGGAAGGGTGGATAAGGGCAAGAACTTAAAGTCCTTATACTTTTCTTCTGATACGCTAAAATTATGTACATTTCAATGAAACTGTGGGAAGCTGAAGATGAGGCAGAGTCACAACAAGGAACAATAGGTTGTGTCTTATCCTTGGAAAGGTTCAGAAAGGTTTAGTCTATTTAGGAGTTTCACAGACTCATGAAGATGCACATTATACATCTACAAAGGTAGAAAAAAAAGCACATTAGGGCTCCAGAGACATTTCTTTCAAATAATTCCCTCACATTTTCTTATGTAAACATTCTTTCAGAAACAAAAGAACAAATTTCTGTGTATAGTAACGTCCATTAAAATACTGACATAAATTTCTGGTGCCAAGTATCCGTAACACTAATTGCAGTGGATTCATGTGCCACAAGGTCTCAGGATCTATGAAAGACAGCTCCTTTCTCCCATTTTCAATACCTGCCTAAACATTTTGTTGATTTTTTTAATAGATATTTAGAGGAGAGGACGACGACTTATATTCTCTTAAGGGAAATAAGTAGACATAAAATACTGCGAAGCCTACCACAACAAACTGCATATCACTTTTGCAGACAAGTAGGACACCACTCTTACACAAAAAGGATTTTAAAGTCATCATTGAGAGGCAAATATCAATTGTCAGCTTTAATGCTTACTTATTAAGCAACTTAGTCACAATGCTTCATTATTCAAAAAATCCCCAGATTAATTTCCCTCTTTAACATTGTCTGGTGATCTGGAGACGTCTGCTGGAGGTGGTACTTCAGGCCTTCACAGGCAAGCAAGTAATTTTTAAAAACCTGCAGTTCGTGGAATGTCACAGATTTTAACATCATTCCTCAATTAAAAAATAGAAGGAGCATCACAAAGCTTATATTTTTTAAAAAGTTATGATCTTTTATATACATTCTTGGAGACAGGTTGCAACTTGTGCAGTTAGGAATGACTCAGGCAGGTGAGAACTGTCTCTTTCAGTGCTGACTTGTGAATAAGGCAATGTATAAGTCATTATACTTCTTTCTGGGCTCACCTAGACAGCTCAGCAGACCAGCACGTGGTGCCCTGTGATGTGACTCTGCATCAGCACTTGAAGTACAACTCTTCAGCTTTGTCCACTCCAGGAGAATTATTAAGGGAGCTTTCCCAGTTGCCAGGACTGCAGTTTTGCCTAGCCTTCACATACATAATGAATTGGCGGATTAGTACTCGATTAATCACAGACCTTCACTGTGCGCTAAAATTTCTTTTAATGGAGTAGAATAAAAATATCTAGCAAACAATATTTGGCAGTCCTTTAAAATAAATGGTAAAATTTTCTTCTGCAGCATCCAATGCAATAACATTATTCAAAATAAAATATTCTTATTCAGCTTTTTTAATAAAATATATCTTATTGAGACATTTAACCATCATAAATCTACAAAGGGGATCTCTGCCTTCAATTTTAGAATGTACAGAAGTAATTAGGCGGATATATCCAAAGTGGATATTTGAGAAACTGAGATTGATAATAAAAACCGTGAACAGATTTACTTTTTTGTTTCTTATATCTGCTCAGTGGTAGGATTTATCCATTTTTCGATATCCATAAAGAACTTGCCCAGAGAAGTTGTGGATGCCCCATCCCTGGAAGTGTTCAAGGCCAGGTTGGATGAGGCTTTGGGCAACCTGGTGTAGTGGAGGATTTCTCTGCCCATGGCAGGGGGGTTGGAACTAGATGATCTTTAAGGTCCCTTCCAACTCTAACCATTCTATGATTCTATGATTCTATTAATGTCACAGAAAATCCCTAACGTGTCTAGTTCTCCTCATTCAGTCAAGATGACCAGAGTATATAATCACACTTACAGAATCAACCAACCATATTCTTTCCCTTTCATCCCTTAATTCCTTCTATAAATCTCAAGACAAATGTAGAAACAGTAATTTTTTTTTAAATCAAACTTCCAGACTTCTATTACACATGCAAGCACACAGATATCTAGTTCACTTTCCTTTTTTTCCCCCTCATGTATGTATTTCATTTCCAAAAGTTAGTCTTTGAGCTTCCATGCAAATCCTATGCCTTAAATCAATAATCCAAATCAGCTTCCAAGTTCTAAGAAATAAAAACAAATCCTAGCTAATCCATCTCCTCTTTTCCCAAAGATAGCCAGAACCTACAGAGGCCACTTCATGCCACTGCTGCTTAGGTTTCTCACACTAACAAGGTACACGGGAGTGGGAATCAAAGAAGGAAGCAACAGGACAAGACGTAGCCTCCACTCTCCCTTCTCAGGTGCTGCCATGTGGCACAGATCTGTGCCTGTGTATGTACATGTCTTTCATTCTCTGCTTTCTTCCATGAGAAATCATCCACCATCCATCGTTGCACTGTATTTAGCATGCTGTCAGTACAGTCTGCACCTCTCCAGGGGTTTGCTCTGCTTTGATTATGCAAACCCCAACATCATTGCTTATTTCCTACAGCCCAATATTTTCCCCTGTGCAGTTTAGCTTCATTAAAGCTACTGTACAGCATGCAGAAAAAGATAATTTCTCTTTTAAAGTGTGTCTGCGTAAAACATTACAAATTCAAATTAGGAGTTCACGACTTAACAAGAGATAGCCCCGGCCTTGCTCAGTGTAAGGTCAGCAAAGATCTTCACCTATTGGCAAAAGAAGATTCAGTGAATAAAGATTTCAGAAACAACTTCATTGTTTTAAAAGGGCAATATACATGATTTCAGTATGTGCAGCAACATTCCCTTTAAATCCAAACACCAAATTGAAAAATACTGTTTGCCAACATCAAAAGTGGTGGCTCACCAGGTAATAAGATGAAAGCAGTATGGAAACTCAGGGAGGCATTTTGCAAATTACATGTCTAGAATAATAATGGTAGTAGTAATAATGATATACATCATGCATCTATTAATAGCTCTATATGTATATATAAATATATATCTTCACATTTATGTAGTATATATTTGTATTTTATATATATATGTAAAATTAATCACCCTTGATACGTGGGGTTTGTATATACATTTTTACATATACACTTTATATACATATATGTACATTTATACATGCATACATGCAGGTACATATGTATGTATGCATGAAAGACTAATTACAAATATACATGAGTTATTTATTTGAAACTATATACATTTTAGAGTTTTGTTTTGCAAAATTAAATGATTGGGCAGTGATAGGTGTTGCAAATGGGATAAGCTGGTTACAGTGAAGTGAGGACAGACTGACCTTTTAGAGGAGCCAGCAGTGATTTGCATGTAGTAATCTCTGCTCTGTATTTTTTCCACCTCACTCTTCTCACACCCTCAGCCTTGCTAAATTAGTAAGTCACATTGTGACTGATACAGCTAACAGGACAGGTCATTTAGTGAAGTGTGGGCAGCACATCCTTCTTGAACAGTATGCGATATCTTCAAAATCCCTTTCCTTCCTGCAGGGAAAGCTAAAGCTTCATCAGTTCTGTTGTGCCAAAAGCATTCTTCTCCAAGAGGTACTTCCAAGAAAAACAGTACTGAAAATCTTCACTCATACAAAGAGCATCCCAAGTTGTACCTCGCTGCATCACAGTGGAACCACAGGCACCTGTCTGCACAATGGCCTTCTTCAGGGATCAGTAACGGAGCTACATTAATGTTGAGGACCAAGACGGTGCACTAATTCTGTGAAGTACATCCTGGTAGAAGACATAGGGGAAGGTGAAGGGCAAGGGAAGTTTGGGGTCACTGAATCCATGATTGTTTTGCCCAGGGGCTGGAACCACAAGATCAAAAAAGATGCCAAGCTCCTCTGTGTGAGTGGACAGATATCTGGAGCTGAGCCCTATATCCAGATCTATGAGTGGAACTGTGCCAGTGAAAAATTACTTATCTCCAAAACTGTTCTGGCAAGTTAATGCAACAAATACAATTCCGCATTCACTTCTAGGTAATACAGCAAATAAATCCAGCTTGGTATTTTCAGTCTCCATGTCCCATTTTCGGTATTTTTTTTTCTGCTGATTTTAATGCAATTGTCTACTGTTGCCTTTAAAAGCTAAAACTTAACGAGAAAAAACTTTTAGCTGGATCTCAATCAGACCTCTAGAATTAATCCTTCTTCTGGCAAAAGAAAATGTGATCTTAGTGCATGCAGTGAACTGCAGGGGAAAATATTTGCAGTTAGATGCTTAAGTGCCTAATTTGCTGCTGCTGACACATGGGCAGATAGATAGAGTATCTAATACCTAGCAATTAAATTAGGTTGAAAACGAGTGGGAGTTTGAAACTGAGACAGTCAAGACAAAGAACACTTGAAAAGTTGAATCTTAAAGTACTGGAAGATTGCTCTTAGGGTTTTCTAATATCAATATTTAAAAAATAAAATACAGTAGGGAGTGAGTAATCAGTAAGGTAAGCGCTCTATGGATTTAGTACTCATTCTACAGAAAACTGCAGCATATACACTGCTAGTCAGAATACAATAATAATTCAGTGTCAATAAAAATACTACATTACTCTAAAGAGCGCTTTTTGGTTACAATATTTTATGTGAATCATTAATTCTTATACTTAAAAATGTGTATCGTTGAGCTATAAAAGATATGGTACATCTTCATTCTTTACAATCTGCAAAATAATATCCTGATACCGATCATTTTGAAGCAGATATAAAGAATGACAGCACCAGCTGGTTTTAGCATCATGTAGTGCACTCTTCTATAAAACTCTTTAGTACAAGTTTGCCTCCTATAAAGCAGTTTAATACAAACCTGCCTCATGCTGGTTTCCATTTCCACTGATGTTCTCTACAGTTCATCTGGTTTTAAAAGAACAGGAGCCAGATCTATTTTCAGGATACCCAGGGTAAAACAGGGATGAAATTGCTTTGGCCTATCACGGACCATGCTAGGCTCTAAGTAGTTGCTCAGCTTTAGTTTGTAGGTGGATATTGACCCTCAACACACCCCAATGCCTGTGCTCCAGGGCTGTTTATCAAAGCATAAGCTCCTGTTTCTGCTATTTGTTGTATCCACCAAAACATCCACAGTAATAGCCATAAGCAGAAAAAGGAGGACTTGCAATGAAAGTACAGCTCTCTTTTAAAAAAGTCTGTAGTTTTAATTTGTTTTCCTATATTTTCAAAGCAATCAGAGACCCAAGTTATTAACAGCAAAAAAAATGTGCAATAGATTTTCGAGAAATTGGAGAGGGCTTTTCCGTCTTGAATGACTCCCCATCTTTTTCTGCTTTATCTAACAGTTCTTCAACACAACTGATGGGTTTTTTTTATTTATATCAGCCTCAGATTCATCAGCTGTAAAGGACTTATATTTGCCTGCAAGAGATATGGCTTTTGTTTTCTTTTCTATAGTAGTCTTGTTTCAAGTCTCAAAGAGATCTCCTTGAGTTTCTCTCTTCTTCCTAATACTAAAGGCAACAATGTTGGATGGATTCGGTGACAAATAGTCAGAAGAGAGTGAATATTCAACATCAGAATTGAAATACAGACTCTTCCTCTCTCTCTGGGCAACATTGAAGTTTAGAATTGAAAACGTTCTAGGGGGAGCAGGGTTAATGAGTCTTATTTACAGAAAACAATTCAAGGGTCTATTAAACTTCTACATCATGTGAAGATGAGCCTTGACCTAGTAAGTTAATGAACAGAGGTTTCCACATGCCCAAGATAAATGCCAGGTTATAATTAGCAGCCTTGAAACTCAAAGGAACAAGCAGACATATGTGGATTTCTTTCAGTGGAATTGAACATCAGACAGACTATTGAAACGTCTGAAGAGAGAATCCAGAGGTTTGGATGGCTTTCAAAAGGGCTGGGAGGTGAGTTTAAGGTTTTTTAAAGCGCTCTCAGGAAATTCCTATACTATTCCACTGACATGCTGCATCTGTTACCTCCTAGTTGTACTGAGAAATGTAGTGGGGAGATGGAGGCCTTGAACAGCCTAAAATTCAAGGCTGCTTCCATTTATTTTTCCCTTAATATGTATGTTTTGGGTTTAGTTACAATACTTTGCGACAGCATTTTGAGAACAAAGTAGTCTCCAAATCTTAAAGATTTGGGGCTGATAATATGAAAAATAACATATAAATTATAAGTGCACATCTTTTCATTTACCCACAGTACAAAATATGAAAGTTGGATGTTCTTGCTTGATATCCTGTTCTTGTTCCAGGTTTATAAATTCTCTTAATACAATTAGCAGGTGAAATTTGTGGACCAGATTTTCAAAGGTACTCGGGCATCTAAACATGCAGCTGGGTATATAGAAGGACATTTTTTTCCACTGACTTTAGACATGTAAACGCTGCATAAAGTTTTAAACCCTCATTAACAAGCTTTGAAAATGCAAACCTCTGTGAAGATTAAATAATTTGAACACAGGAACAAAAATTTCCATCTTCTTAATCAATGCTGGAGAGCTGCATTCTGGGATGCACAAGAAAGAGGTAGCAGTAAATGAAGAAAGCAAGCCATTCAGATGAGCTAGCTGAAACGTTCCTGTACAGCTATAGAGATGAATATTTCCCTCAGGGGTCTGTGTTGGGCCCGGCCCTCTTCAACATCTTTGTCGGTGACGTGGACAGTGGCATGGAGTGCACCCTCAGCAAGTTCGCCGATGACACCAAGCTGTGTGGTGCCGTCGACACGCTGGAAGGGAGGGATGCCATCCAGAGGGACCTCGACAGGCTGGAGAGGTGGGCCCGTACCAACCTCATGAAGTTTAACCAGGCCAAGTGCAAGGTCCTACATCTGGGTCGTGGCAATCCCAGGCACAAATACAGACTGGGCGGAGAATGGATCAAGAGCAGCCCTGAGGAGAAGGACTTGGGAGTACTGGTGGACAAGAAGCTCAATATGAGCCGGCAATGTGCTCTTGCGGCCCAGAAGGCCAACCGCGTCCTGGGGTGCATCAAGAGGAACGTGGCCAGCAGGTCGAGGGAGGTGATTCTCCCCCTCTACTCTGCCCTCGTGAGACCTCACTTGGAGTATTGCGTCCAGTTCTGGAGCCCCCAACATAAGAAGGACATGGACCAGTTGGAGAGGGTCCAGAGGAGGGCCATGAAGATGATAAGAGGGCTGGAGCACCTTTCCTATGAGGACAGGCTGAAAGAGTTGGGGCTCTTCAGCCTGGAGAAGAGGAGGCTCCGGGGTGACCTTATAGCGGTCTTCCAGTACCTCAAGGGGGCCTACAAGAAAGATGGGGAGGCTGTTCAGGAGGGCCAGTTGTGATAGGACAAGGGGTAATGGTTTTAAAATAGAGGGAGGTAGATTCAGGTTGGATATTAGGAAAAAGTTTTTTACCACGAGAGTTGTAGAACACTGGAACAGGTTGCCCAGAGAGATCCCTGGAGACGTTCAAGGCCAGGTTGGATGAGGCCCTGAGCAACCTGATCTAGTTGGAGATATCCCTGTTCCTTGCAGGGGGGTTGGACTAGATGACCTTTGAAGGTCCCTTCCAGCCCTAACCATTCTATGATTCTATGATTCTGTGAAATATACTCATTTTTTTGTGCAAAACATGTATATGAAAAATACACATGTACATTCAAACAGAAAAGAAATGGACAGAAAGTATCTGTTATGACAATCTGTCATAAACTAGCTTGTTACAGTTCCAATACATCTATACTGAAATAATTTGTGTGATTTTAAGCAAATAGAAAAGTATAAGAGATAATGCTAGTTATCGCAGTATCAGCCTCCATCTTGTACTGAGTTAATTTACCCTGTTCTTCGGGTCTCTGCAGATAAATCGGCATGTGACCTGAACTAGCTAGTTTGATATCATCTTGTTAGCACCCTTCTATGTTGCACACACTTTTGTGGCTTCCATGAAGGCATACTCTCTCAAGCTTTGTTGTCAAAAGATAAAAATTCAGTTTCATCTCTTCCTACGTGAAGTGTATGCGGTTTCCTGAAGTAAAATCCATGTATCTTTTTGGATCCTCCACTGAAATCTGCGGTTCAAGTCCCATCTTGCATCCAGGCACTATCCTTGAGATAACGGATATTGTTAGCTGCAACTTCTGCTTCATACCAAGGACATGACAGCAATTAACGGCCACTAGCCTTGGAAGTTACAGGTTTGGCAACAACTGCATAAGGCTTCTCAGCAGTGGTGCTTTCCAGTAGTCCATCTCACACATAAACCATAATCACAGACCTCAGAGCTATTAAACATATCACTATAGCCACTGTGATGTGGTTGAAATTTCAGTCAGAGACTTGAGTAACTTTTCCAGTCATAAAAGCTTTGGTGAGACAGACTTGTAACTGCCTGGTTTGGATACTTCTCACAATGAAGTAGTCTCTGCTCCAGTCTCTAGTAAACTCCAGGCTCTGTGACTCTACCCAGGATTATATTTCTTCTACTCCCTGGTACTACTCATAACATTTTCCATAGTACGACAGACCTTAAGTCAAACCTTCTGCCTCTGTCACAGATCAGTAATTAAGAACCCAGCTTTCATCTACTGTCCCCTCAATCCTCAGTCAGATAGTGGCACAGAAACAGGAGTACACCATTTGAGGTAGAATATCCTTTCTGTACACAGCAGGCCGCCTTCTCACAATTCCAACCATGGCATTTTTACCTTAGTTTGCATAAATGTGAATTACATTACAGTTCATTAATTTATCTAGCACTTAAAAACCAAGTCACAGAATTTGTCTCCATAAACCTTCTACAACCTTGAATTTCAAAACACTTGAAAAATATTCTATGGTGAGCGGTACTGTTTTTTTTCTTTACCTTGTATTTATGAGTTATGATTTCATGTTCTTTATGTAATGATAATGGCCAAAATATACTCTTCTTTTAAAAAAGAAAAATATTTCACTCAGTTTCCCTGTTTTCTTCCCCCATGCTTATCATCATCTTAGATGTACACGCACACATGAGCTTTTCTGGACTTCTCTTTTCTCAGGCAAAATACATTAAACAGAAAGAAACATAAAAACAATAATAAGGAGAAATATAAGAGCATACAATAAAAAACATATAATGATATTCTCCCAGCCCCTGGATTTTAGCTGAAGAGACTTCCTGAGCTAGAGGTAGACTTTTCTGACAAGATCATAGATGAAAAGTCCATCCAAACCCACACAAGTCAATCAGTTCTGGAATCTAAATAAATGTTCAAGAAGAAGTTTCTCAGCTATGGACTGTAAGAAATGTCTTCTTTTTTTCTCTCTTTTTTTTTTTAATTCACTAATAATTTATTTCGATGCTCCTTATTTCCTAAATGAGTAAACTTTTGAACAATCATTCCTCATCCAGCTCCCCTATGTCATCAATGATTTTAAACACTTTCTTCATGTCCTCCATATAGCCAGGTTCTCCAGGATGAGCACTCATTTTTTGTCTGTAAGATATTTCACACTTTCACTAAAACTTGTTTGATTTTTCTGCACCTTGTCCACTATAGTACTTTTAAGGCTGGAAAACAAAAGCAGGATCTGAATCTGAAATATTTGGAAACCAGCTGTCATGGTTTAGCCCAGCCAGCAACTAAATGCCATGCAGCCACTTGCTCAACCTGTCTGGGTATAGGATTAAACGGGAAAAGGGAAGGACACTCATGGGTTGAGATAAGTATAATGTCATAATAACAATAATATAAAATTAAAAGTAATAATTATAACAATAATATATGTATATCTATGCATATAATATGATAATAATATATACAAACAAGTGATGCACAGTTAGTGATCACCTGTGACCAATGCCTGTTCCATCCTGGTAAATGATCCCGAAACAGATCAGTCCTGACACTGCAATCCCAGACGAGCAAGAGAAGCAGAGAGAGAGAAAGCGCACATTCCGAGAGACTGAGAGTGAGAGCCCCTGGCTAAAAATCCTTCTTTCTTGGCAACCCTCATCTCTCTACTGGGCATGACATTGCATGATATAGAATACTCCATTGGCCAATTTGGTCCTCAGTCCTAGGTCTAAGTTCAAATTATAAGGGGAGTTGTGGACCCTTTGTCCCGGCCATGCCCCCCCCCAGTCTGTTGTGCTCGTGCACATGGGCAAAACACGGGAAGCTGAAAAGTCCTTGATGTCTTAGCACCAACTATAAACATCAGTGTGCTATTAACATTCTTCTCAGAGCAAATCCCAGACTAATATCAAAACACAGAGCTCTTCTAGCTGCTAAAAAGAGAAACTAACTCTGTCCAAGTCGAAACCAGGACACCAGCAAACATTTGGTGATCTTCTTGTTGTTATTTCCTATTACTTAAAACAACGCCAAGCATCACTGCACATGCTTTGGCTTTCCTGGGATGAACATGCTGCAGTGAATTCATTCATGTGTGTATGTATCACAGCTCTGGCTGAAATAAGAACTAGCGCTCTTGTATTTTGGTGTTCTTTTCAGGCTTTAAAATCAAGGCTTGAGCTTTGCAAGTAGGAAGTCCAGTATGTTTCCCCCCATTTCAACTTCACAGAATGCCAGATGGTCACATTCTGTGACCACAGCAGCGCCGTGCACCCAATCACCCAGCGCCGATAGTACAAGGTGGCAGCTGCTGCACGTGTTATACTGGAGAAACGGTCCTTGCTCATGCAAGCATCTATTGCAAAACACTGGCAGAGGAAACTAAAAGCAAGTTAGTAAATAAAACCAAAGCTTAGAAAATCACCATGGGCCATCTTTAAATTCTCTGTGGCTAAGGCAATTGCAAGCCCATCCGTTAAATATCTGAAAATTACTTTTTAAAAAAAAAATAAATTAGTTTTTATCTGAATAAACAGTAGGCACACACTTAGAAATTAAAGTTAGTAAAATTTGGAATAGTCAGAGACATTGCATGCATTTTTCAGCTACTTCTATTTCTTGAACAGCCCTAAATTGTTTGTTTTATGCCTAGCATTGTATAATTTATTTTTAATTTTTAAATTGATACAAAAAATGAATGCTTGGCTCCGAATTTTTGATGCTAGTTCAAGTGCTAACTACAGAATCACCAAAAATACAAAATGTTTAATGAATTAAAAAGATATCCCAGACTAAGGGGATAAACAACATGCAAATTTGGAGTTTTATTTAAACATTTCTGTTTATTGCAACACTTCTTAATAATCAGAACAAGTTAGTTTGAATAATTATCGAAACAAGAATCAACCATTAGTGTTGATATAAATCATCATAACTCCAATCAAGTCAGTGAATTACAAGGTCATAAAAAGAGAGTGATAAGAGCATGTTTTCTGTTGGAATTAGTTGGAGCTGTATCAGTTTATACCAGAATATTGCTCAGGACTAACTCAGCCATATGTCCGTCAGTATAGAGACTGACTTACAAACTACGACATGTTTCAACACCTAAAGTGACCTGAGAAAAGTCCACAACACAAATAGGTAGCGTCAGCCTTAATCTCCTCTATATTTGCTTTACACACTGAAGTGAGCTGGCGTGGAGACCAAAGTCATACTGAAATGAGTGTAAAATCAGTGAAAGCAGACAAATAACCATGCCCTATTTTTAGCTCTTTGCCCTAACAGCTGCTTCTTTTGCTATGATTTGTTAAAGAGAATCAAAACACTTGTTAAGATAGATTTTAATTTGCTCTTGCCCTGTGCTGCAGAGCATCCTTTTGTTTTCCCTAGCTTAGAAGTGTGCTTCTTCCTCCTCACCCCTCTCACCTCAGCTTGCACTGCAAGCTCATCCCACGCTTGCTTTGACCTCTAATGACAACATTACAGTGTATTAGTGTCTTGTCTATGAGGAAGAGTGGAGCAATACAGCTAGTAGCTGTCTTCATCCTGAAGAACGATACAGTGGAAGGAGGCTCCTGCATTTCATTGCCTAATATCTTAGTGATGTTTTCATAATTAAAGAAAGATTCTTTCGGCTGAAGAAACAGCTAAAATTTCACACTGTGCATTAGAAAGATGAACACAGGGGGCTCATGCTTTCATTCAAAACTATCCTTAGATGGATTTAAAGAAATTATTAAAGCTTCTTCTGTTATCAACAAAACCAAGCATCTGTAACCCACTCTAGCTCCGCAAAGCTCCTGAAAAGAGAACATAGCCAATCCCCTTAGCACAGTCAAAGTCATTAATACTTGCAGCTTAAGTGGCTGATACTGATAACCTGAATTTATACAATCTTTTACTTGTCCATTGCTAAAGTGAATCCATTAAAGAAAAAAAAAATTGCAGAATGAGATTGAGAAGAAAAATTGCAAGAAGCTCAGGAACAGAATAAGTGCCCGTTTTTCAAAACTAAAGCCATTCAAAATCCTGGCATCCCTGATGAGAATGAGATATAAGGTTACAGGATGGCCAGGTCCAACACAATAGAGCACAATAAGATTTTTTTTTTTCTCTGCTCTGTACGTACCATTTTCAAATAAGATATTTTTTGTTAAACTCATAATAGGAATAATGATTTCAGACAATAATGTTCTTAAAACCCTTTACACTGAGGAGATATGCTAGGTATGCCTATCTCCTTCACAATTTACAGTTATGTTCGGGAGTAAACTCTCGATCACTTTTAATCGAATGAGTAATATTCACAATTTCAAATTTCTGGTTCTTTGAATTTTTTTAACGTATTTCATTTTCTTAGAAAGTAGAAAATAATTGAACATATCACATAAATGTGTTTTATTAATAATACAGATGAAGACTTTCTACTAATATTAATAATGGTTTTATATCTGTTTGACTAATGAGTAAAACATACACTAAAAAGCTCAGAAGTTAAAAGCAACTACTTTATGGCTACAGGAACTAATCCAAACTCCCTGAAATGCAAGCAGAACTTTTCAGAGGGCTGACCTACAGTGAATAAGACAGAATTATAATTCAGAAGTCCTCGTCCTGAGTCCACTGAGAGACATGCAATCTGTATACAGTATTTCTGATGCTTGTTTGTATGTCATACTAACTTTGCATGCAGAGAATTCCTTGTGAAGTGAAAAAGGCTTTTCCATCATCTTAAATACCACAGATAAAAATTTGGGCAGAGTTGCAGGAAAGAAATTCTCTTCCATACAACCCAATGTGCTCTCAATGCAAAATTATGCTGTGCACCAAATTAATGAGCACTACATAGAATATTCTTTTTCCTTAACTATTTTAGATTTCACTTCTTCCCACAGGAGATAATTCTATTTAATTTACGTTGATACGTATTTTCTTTCTTTCAACTATTTTATGCTTAAACTCCTTCAAACAAAAGGCCATTTAACTCTTTTTTTCATGTTTATATCTACCAATAAATTTTAAATGTTTCATTCATGAATTAAAGCTCCTTGCTTTGTGGTTTTCCTTTTCAAGCAAATTCATACAGCTGTAAGCTGGTTTTATCACTTTTTTATGATGTCTTTCAGTTTATTTGTGCTAAACTTGTATTGAAGAGCATATAGCAGTCTGTCAATGCAGCATACTGTAATTATACAAAACCTGTACTGATGTTCCTTAGTTTATGGCATCTACCTCCACTGTGCTAACCAGAGCAGAACTCTGCCACTGTATCAGACTATAAACATATTCACAAACTGCACTTCCCTGTATGCTGTTGCACATCCTCATTCTACTCATGCCTGACAACTCTCACTAAATTACTACTTTGCAGAAGTTTAATTCTCTTGAGTAAATCTTTTAAGCTAATTTTCCCTGACTTTTCATTTTTCACTCTGTAATTCCAAATTCAATCTATTTGTACTGCTGTCAACTGCTTATGTGTGTATATATATATGTACTCCAAAATGTGCATGTATTAAGCATATTTGTATCTTTTTTCAAGCCATTAAGATTGGAATACAGTCTGTATCCCCTTAGACATCCTGCTATACCTCATTAGATATCTCTCTACTAACATGTTCACTGTGCATTAGCCTTTTTTAATAATGTTCCTTTAGTATTTCAGATAGTGATTTCAGTCACCAATAGTGCTACAATCCAAGCCAGTTAGTCAAAATCTTTCAGTCGAACTCCTGGAGAAGTAGCAAGGCCTTTTTAAAAATACAAATGCACGTACCAAGTTCCATTATGTCTGCTCATTTTGTAATGCTGTAGAAAAGAGGGATTGATAGGAATTCTCAATGAAGCGTTAGTTGGATCAGTACAATTTAGACCTTTTTTCTTTTGAAATTTGTTAAAACACAGAATCACTCAACTTCTGTATATTCTGTCCTGATAGAAACACAACATTATTTCTTTCAATGCATTTCATAGGATTATTACTGAAATGTGGTGTTCATCAGCTGAAACTAGCCTGATGCTACAAATCCATATTTCTACCACTTACCTACCTTCATCAAAATCAAATAATATTAAAAAGACAATTAAAATTTACTTCTTAAGAACGCACAATTTTTGCTGGAAAATTTTGTATGAAAAGTTTCAGGAAAAACTGTTTACATATGACCACTCAGGCACAAGGAAGAAAGAATTACACCCCAAACCAGAAGGTATACCTTGGATATTAATACATCAGTCATTCATTTATAAATGAAGTCTCTGGGTATTTTAACTGCTTTTTTTATCATTTTAATTTAAAGATATTTCTAAGCAGAGAATGACAAAAATGTAGACTAATCATCATGTTATAACATTTAATCGTAACTTGAGAACAGGTTATAGAAGATTAAGAGCTTTCATATAAAGAAGAGAAGGGTCAAACTTCTCTACTAGATTCAGTGAAGGAACATCTGTGCAGCAGAAATCACCATTTTCCTTGGCCCCAAAACTGTGCTGAGAAAACATAGTCATCTCTGAATCATACTAGTTTCACTCCAAGATACTCCAGGTGAAAACTTCATGAGGAACTAGCCAGAAATCCCAGATGAAAGGAGCAGAAGAAGCCAAAGAAAAGTCACGGGAGATTCAGATTGATGATATTTAGAGCTGAAGCCAATGATTTTTTTAGGAGAGTGACTACCCATAGTCAAATTAAATTTTTTGGTTTTGTGGTGGGTTTTTTTTTTTTGTGCTTTTTTTTTTTTTTCCCCAGTAGAATAATCTGGCTTCAGGGTAAAATGACTTTTTAGTAACAATTTTTGTGTATGCATATGTGCATGCATGTACATTTGTATGGAAATAGCAGTCATCATGTTCTCTAGAGGAATGCTGTCTGACTCTGGATACTGGCAGTTAAGATTACTAGACTACAACAAGATAACTCAAATCAATGTTTGCTGCTCTTTTTAACTTAATTTCATAACAAATAAAAAGCAGAATAACATATAGGGCAATTTGGATGGTTTTAGTACAACAGGACAGAACAAACTTCATAATACGGAAGGAAACTCATTTCACTGAAGTCAAGCCCTAGTTTGCCCCAAGAATTTGACTGCCTTGCACTGGCCGACTGTTGTTTCCAATCCTCCTTTCCTTCAGTTTCACTCGTCTTCTCCGATTACACCTAGCATTATTTCTAGTGCTCCCCTTCACTCTTCCCCTTATTTTTTCTTAGTGCCTTCTTTAACAAAAAAAATAAGGGAAACCTGTGGAACTAAAGGGACATTTACTTAAACTATACTTTTTTTGATAAGAGAGACTATGGGTGAGAAGACTTTACTTTAGTGTTTCTCTTTTCAGGAAATGCTCATGTATAGGTCTATTCCCACATATCAAAAGACACATTTTGGCTGAGATCTCAATCATCCCATAATAACTATTATTAATAAATGGTAATAATATATCTGAAAGACAAAATATATTAAAGGGTCATTAATCTCCCTCCTTTAACTAAACATAAGCATGCACATGTATTATTGGTATCACCTAAATGACCTCTCAACTTGCTCTGAAAATAGATAAGAAACTTAGAAACACTTTAAGCTACTCAATAAAAGTTCTGAAATGCATATTTTACGGACACATAAACTAAACTTAGTTGACAGTGTTCAGAAAGCACTTTTTTATGGGCACAGGTAACATCATTTGAATGACCATATTTATCGTTTTGAATCCTTGGGGAATTTCATAAAGTAGGTCTTAAATTCAATGTTTCAAGATCAATGCTGGTATTTTGGAAAAAGACTATATCCCAAAACTACAACTTCACCCTACAAGTCTTGACTGTAGAAAAAGATTGTTTCATTCTTCATTCCAGACTTAAATGCTGCTCTGCTAAATACCTGGATACAAGTCAGAATTCAAAGATTAAACTTAAGAGTTCAATTCATTTACCAGGTGGTTTACAATGGAAATCTTCCTGAATCCACAGGTAGGTGTAATAATTACAAGTAGAACACATTCATGAGGGCTTATGCTCTGATTTGACAGTGACTTTCCAGTTTATCATTGCTAATGAAGTGTTTTGGAACGCCTTTGTGAGACAACTTTGATATAAAAATCACACTTTTTCAGCAAGAGTTGTATTAGTTCATCAGATAAAAAGATTTTGTATTCTAGCATACATTTACTCTGCAGTGTTTGATCTAAAATAAGTTTGGTTTTGAGATCATTATATTTGAGTAAGAAGATAAGATTTCTGTAATAATTTTTAAAAAAATCAAAATGCAAACTCTCTAGATTTCCTATTTAATTATTGTTTCTTTGACTTCATTACATTTCCTGGAGGTGTAGACTGTTCAGAAATATCTGAAAGAGAGGTTTTATTGATCTATTATGAAAGTCAAATAGTTCCAGATGCCACATCTTACTGAACATTTAATTCCATTAACATTCTGTGAGCAGGGAGATAATTTTGTGGAAAGCAAATAACAGGTCTCAATATATATGCATGTGATTATGAACGCATTACATGACAATAATTCAAAATTATTCATCAATATAGGCAAAGCAAAGAATACAGAGATATGGTACTGTGCAAAAATGAAATTAGGTATGCTTTCTAGTACACATTCCATACTGAAAACAATGTAAGTGGCTTTCTAGTTTCTACAGACAAGAAGTGTTTATGTTTTTGTAGAGTCTCTTCTTATTTCTTACAGGTAGAGCTGATTCTGTTCACTTTCAATTCCCATCTTTGTATGCTGAAAAAGGTCATGTTAATTTTTTGAACTCATATAAACCAAAGAGAATTAAAAAAACCCCAATTTTAGCAAGTGGCTTGTAATTCTGGCTTCTGGTTCAATATTTCACAAACTTGAAATATGCAGAAAAAAATTGTCTCATATTGCATCTAAGATGAAGTATTTAGGCACTTCACATTCTAATTTAATATTTTGAATTTCAAAGAGAACAACATCAAAAACTGTTCTGAGAAATCAAATCTTCGTATATTATATCATTCAAGAAATCCACAAAAATCAAAGGACAGAAGAAGAGATGGATAAAATCATGCATCACAATTCATATATTTATTTCACTGAAATATTATTTTATAGTAACTATCTTATTATGGTGTGTAGAATAACCTCGTATCCATAAAGACAGAATATGAGACCATGTCTTTTAACTCATGTTAGTAAAATGTCTTCCATAATGCAATCTTGGTCCTAAGATTAGAAGGCACTCTTAAAAAGTAGGCTAAGCAGCAATGCCAGCAGAAAATATTATTTTTAAATAGAGTTCTCACAAGCTGGAACCTACAAAAAGGTATACATAACACATTGAATTTACCCATGTGCTTAATCATTTAAAGGATCAGGGTCTATGCTAATGCCAAAACTGATAGGCAAAACATGCAGATGGGTAAGGTCAAGAAAGAGGAAAGAAGCAACAACAATAACAGAAAAATATGTTCCACACAGAATGTGTGAGTTGCTGCCTGCCAAGTGGTTAGCAGTAGGCAGTATTGTGTAGGCATCATGGAAGAAACAAGTCTTTGCTGAAGGATCAGAAAGAGCACGAGCTAGAGGTTTTCTTGGCTTCTCATGTTTGAGCTTCATAAGTCCTACGGGGAGATGTTTGTCCTAATATTTGAGAAGTGAAGAATCATCAAAATCCCACCTACTGATCCCTTGTCTTCTAAATGCTTAATTCAGCTAAGTGATCTAGCAGGATAAATTTACCATTTTCATTTAATCACTTTAGAGACAGAATAGCGGTTCAGAACAAAGAATATATGCAGTTGGAAGCTTCTTGTATTATTTCGCCTGGTATTTTTTGTCAAAATTGGTTTAATTTGAAATGAACTGTTTACTAACAAAATCTACATGGTTGCTTTATGATTCTTGTAGCAGCAACATTTAGTCTTCAATATTTGGAGAAATTCGGAGAGCAGTGAATATTGTTTACCTGGACTTCAGCAATGTGTTTGACACTGTTTCCCATAGCCTTCTCCTGGACAAACTGGTAAGATACAGATCGGATGGATGGTTTGGGTAGGAAATTAGCTAACTGATTACACTCAGAGGGTGGTAATCAACAGTTTTACTCAGTCTGGCAGCCTATCACAAGTAGGATCTCCCAGGGATTGACATGAGGCCCCATGCTGTTGAACATCTTCATAAATGATCTGGATGAGAGGATAGAAAGCACCTTTACTAAGTTTGTTGATGACATCAAAATGGTTGGAGATGTGGACATGTCAGAAGAGACAGCGATCTTACAGAGAGACTTGGAGAGGCTGGAACAGTGGATTAGCAAGAACAAGATGAAGTTTAACAAAGACAAGAGCAAAGTGCTGCGCCTGGGACAGAATAACCAAAGAGCCCAGTAGAGGATAGGATCTGTGTGGCTAGGAAGCAGCCTTGCTTAGAGGGACTTGGAGGTCTTGGTGGACAACAAGCTGAACATGAGTGTGCTGCTGCAGCAGCAAAGGTAAATCAGATCCTAAGTTGCATCCACAGAGGCATTACTAGCAGAGATAGGGACATCATCTTCATACTCTACTCAGCACTTGCCAGGCTGCACTTGGAGTACTATGTCCAGTCCTAGTCCTGGACAATTCAAGAAAGAGATGGACAGGCTAGAGAGGGTCCAAAGGAGGACCACAAAAATGATTGAAGGGCTGGAGGACCTGCCCTATGAGGAAAGACTGAAGGAGTTAGGTCTTTTGTCCCTGGAGAAGAGAAGACTCAGAAGGAACCTCATCATAGTATTCTGAAACAAAGTAAACAGTCCTCTCTTAACTGTCTCCCATTACAAAATGATTCCCTAAAGTCTATTCCTACATCAATTCCGTAAAGACAGTGTTTTTAATTTTTCTTGATGTTGTTTCATCATAGAAAATAACCTGGGCAAAAGAAGGTAATTAATCTTTTTTTTTTTTTTATAAGTCATCTCTTTTAAAGCTTTTATTTTGTAGTGACTTATCTGACCATCAAATTATGAACAGTATTCCTGTCAATTAAGTAACTTCTTAAAAAAAGTCTGCTTCAATAAAAGCTACACTTAACATTGATAAATTTGTTTCTCTAGCTAGGATGAGTCAAAAAATTTGAAATATAATGGTCAACTAACCATCCACACTACTGCTTCCACGATACACCCACACACTTTCCAGATTCTCTTCCTTTCTTTATTAACTGTACACAGCTATTAACCATGCATGGACAAATTTAATTACTGTATGAAATCAGTGTCACTTCATAACTTTGCCTCTAAGCATTCTTAATGTATTTCTATGGCGGCTGTTAGGAAAAGCTGATGATAGTTTAGCTTGCTGGCTTAAAATCTCTTCCTATGAAAGTATGACTCTGTTCATCTGCAGTGTCTTACTTAAGATTGTACTTAGCATCTTGCTTGAATTGCATTAAAACTACTTTTCATTCACATATATGTGCACTATGTGTGAGGTAATAAGCCTAACACATCTAAGCATCTCTGCAATGTAGTATGCACTGAGTTCCAGCTTTGATTATGACATAAAAAGGTTATTGTTGGACCTAGAAAGTGAGTCAAAATTCTTCATTCAGTTGAAAACAGCAGTAGCTGAATTCTGAACAACAGAAAAAGCATCTAAAATAGCTGATTCCTTGAAAAATTAAAAAAAAGGATTTAATGTAAAATTCCATAAAAATCACATATTTTAAATCCAAGAAACTTCTAATTGAAAAGATTGTGAAAAAAAAAGATGGAAAAAAAGGCTTTAATATACTCAAAATACTCATAGTTTGATTCCAAATTTGATGCAATCGAATATGACAATATCAAAACACCCCTGTGAAATGGAAATACTGAGTTTCAAAATGTGAAGAAAAGAGAAAGGTTGTGAGACAATATACTGATTTAAGGCTTCTAGGAAACCTTTGCCAACAGGGTCTCTAAGGATCCCTGTCTTCTTTTTCAGGAACTAATAGAATGGAGAGTACAAATACTTTCTGCCCTTTCTCAAAAGTCTGGCATTCCTATGCTTATGTTGAGAACAGAAGAGTAAACTACTAACTCAGCCAAATAGAATCTTCATCTGCCCAGATCAATAGGAGCTGTGCTACCATGTTTATCTCAGGAAAATTAGGCAACGCTTTTTATATGTATTTTATTCTGATCATTGATCAACTCATTTCCTTTCCCTCTCTTTTTGGACAGTTTTCACCTAGTTCCTTCCTGATGATACAATTCAAGATGAGTTGACACTGTACCTGTTAACTGAATGAGCCTTTGGGCTAAATTAACTCATCACCACCCAACTGCTTTAGATGAACATAATATCATTTCCTTCCAGCATTTCATGTCTATTAATTTCTGTTAATGATACACTCAACACATAAAGGGTTCAAGGCCAAGTTGGACAGAGCCTTGAGTAGCCTGATCTAGTTGAGAGGCGTCCCTGCCCATGACAGGGAGGTTGGATTAGATGAGCTCCAAGGTCCCTTCCAGCCTATGCCATTCCATGATGCTATGATTACTGTCTTGAGAGTTTTCAGCAATGCAGCTAACTCCAATTTCTTGGAAAATAATCTCTCTCGTGCAAATAAGATCACAAAACCCTAGAATGATCTGAGTTAGATGGGACCCTTAAAGATCAGCTAGTCCAACCCCACTGCCATAGACAGGGACATCTTTCACTAGATCAGGTTGCTCAAAGCCTCGTCCAATGTGAACTTAAACACTTACAATGATGGGCCAGCAGGCAGCAACCAGGCAGCAAACATGTTCACGACCAAAGACTTTCTTTTTTTAACATTCTATTGTAAGTGGAACTTTATTAATAACACTTTCAAATATCTAACAATTGCTTATTTTGCTATAAGAATTGTAATAGAATAGTTGTCATTTTAGATAACATTTGTTTACTTCTAGTAATGATTGCAATGAGCCAAATAACTTGGTAAAATTTCGCAGTTCGCAGTAAAAGTCATCCTCTAGACACTCATTTTTAAGAATGAATACACCATTCTCTGTTCGTAAATTATAGAACAGGTTTTAAAAAAAACATAGACTCTGGAGTTAGAGGTTTAGGAGTAGTTTATATACAGAACAAATAGAGCAAAAAGGTCTACATAGCAAGGTCTTTACATCCTCCTACACTAAACTGATAATGGCTACTGGGAGAAAAAAATTTTGTTTTGCTTAAACTTTGGCCTCAGTCTGTAAAAAAAAAGTCATGCTTCATGTCCAGAAATGGTCTGATTGCAACAACGAAAAACATTTATAGTCTATTTCCCTCTTTCTTTTTTAATAATTTAAACTGTAAGCCTAATACTAAACCATATTGTGATCTGTATACTAAATAGTCAAGTTGTATTTTGCTCTAAAATCAGTAAAAGAATCACTCTCAAGCAAGAATATTTCTAGATAAGAGTACAGTAGTCCTTCCAAAACTCACTATTTTCTTTAGATTGCAATTATCTCAATCTTACACAGAAGATTATGCAATCAATCAGCTAAATTCTCCAGCCTTCTCTATGCTGGCTTCCATACTAGTGAGTTTGTCTGCAAGAAAAGCAAGCAGACAGGAATTGTACAGGTTTTAATTTAACTATAAGAACTCTATTACTACAAATGAAAAAAAAATGAGGATCAATGTAAAAAAAGAGCTGATTTGCCTCCAGATAATGTTTGCAGAGATGTATAATAAACATTTAACAAATTAAAAGGGTGAATTTCTTTAGTGAGGTCGTTACAAGTACCACAGCCTGTGTCAATTAACTGCTGTCTGCTGCCTAGTCTACTTTGGTGGCTCGTGATTCCCTTTAGAAGCATCGCCAGCTATGTTGGCACAGACTTGATGAGATAAAGGAAGGGAGCCCAAGCTCTGGGATCAGATTTCTGTCCATGTGTTGAGTTTTCTTCAGATAAGAGACAGCGTTCCAGCATTCGCAATCTCTTTTTACCACTGCAAAATACAGATTTTACAGAAATTTTTCTGCTTTCCCCACAACAAGGGAAAATGAAGCATATTAAAAATAAAAAAGTAAATATATACATTTTAAAAAAAGCTCTCAGAAAATAACCTGCCTGCTATATAATTGCACAGAACAGATTTGGTTGGCTTAAACTGATATTGTTTTCCTGTATTTTCATTTTTTTTTTCCCAATGCTAACTCCAGACTTAAAGGAAGCCCTGGGAGCAGCTGGGACAGAAACAGCTGTGGGAAGACTTGACTCAGTCTTTCACCTTGTGAGACGAAGAATGGGAGCAGAAGCTGAAGCAACTTCTGCCTATTTCATTCACTGGAAAGGAACTCCGCCATTTTAAGTGGAAACTAAGGAAAAAATGTGAAAAATGGTCTGTCACTTGTCCCTGCTGAGATGAAACTCACTTGCCGATGTCTGATCTTATCAAGCCACTCACAGTCAGGATTCCAGTCCTTAAGTTTTGCCAGAAAATATACAGACTTGTGTCAGACTTTTGAATCTGGGTAAACCGTCACACAAATACTACATGTTTGCTGTGACTCCTAAAACCAGAAAAGACTCCTAAAATACAGAAGACCAAAGTATATCTACACAATGAGAACAAAGTATTAACAGAATATATGTAAAGTGACTAGATTAATAACTTTAAAAGAGGAAAATATTAAAGAAGTATTAAAATGAAGTGTTAAAGCACTACTGAGATCAGTTCATTTTTCAAAGAATATTTTCGCTTTCAGTTTTGTGCGAGAAGAACAAATCATGTAAGTTTTTGCTTCCACATGTATGTTTTTTTTTGTTGTTTTATCCATAGAAGTCACCATAAGACCCTCAGACACATGCCAAAGAAGAGCTTTGAGTTTTAAAAATGTCATTCAAAATGCCATAATTAAAAGTCTTTCTGTTTCCCCCACTTGGCCTTAGTCATCTGTACTCTCATGTTCTTTTCTGTCTGCATTTGTAAGTTATCAAAATTACTGCAAATTATATGCTAAAATAAGTGCTTGAAAAGTTCTAACTACACTTTCTCTGGGAATTTAGAAGGAAAAATTATTCATCGTCATAAATCCTTAAAGTCAGGTGTCTTTAAAACTTCAGGGGGGGAGAAGCATGTAATTTTAGTCGGGCCTTAATTATATGTCTAAGTACAGTTAAGTATGTGTATCTCTGATGCTATTGAGTGTTTTACTGTTATTGCACCATATTGACAACAAAGACATCATTTATTAAGCTAATAAACAAGGAAAAGAAAAATTGACTCAAAAAATCCCAAAATACACATACAGAAGAAACCTCTTCTAGAACTGCACTGTCTGAGATTAGACCCACTAGGCAGTATATTTTGAAGATCCTTGTTTCACTTCACTGTGTTGACAATAAGCAATAAATGTGTTACCTGATGTACAAAAAAGAAAAGAAGAAGAAAAATATATTGGGAAGCACTACAGAACTGGCAACTCATATAAGCTATGACCAGAAGTTATCAACAATCAAGTAAAAAAATAAGGAACATAGGGATGTCTGACAACTGCAGTCAGGATTTTTACAGCAGAAATGTTAGAGTTACTCCAGGAAAACTACAAAAGGAAGTAACAAAGGATTTGGACCCATAAGTCTGCTAAACACCACTTTAAAGGCTGAAATTGAAAGCCCAGACTCACTCTTCTGCCTCCTGACAAATGGAACAGTTCATACTTTTTTAACATCAGAGTCCCCTAACCATCAAATATTGCTTCTGGAGGCACTTCTAACACCTCAGTTTCAACAGTGCCTATTTCATCCTAAATCTCATGACAAACTATGCATTTTTTCAGCTCGATGGCTGAGTTTATTGATTTATGTATTAGCAGATGTTTACTTAGTCTTTGAGAATGTTCATTTTGCTTTTTGCCCATCACTCAATGGTACCAGGCAAGGAAAGACTTCTGTTCAGCCACTACATCTGTATCCCTTGATTTTGTCTTCCTAGGAGGCATTCATATTGGTTCATGCTCTTCTATTATGGAATTAAACAGAGGAGGAAATGAGTTTACACATGTAACCAGAAGTGTACCCTCTCCAGGCAGCGTCTCTAGTACCCAGACCAAGTGGTTACGAATGGTTTACATTCACATGTTCAAAGTTGTCAGCATCTAGAAAAGACCAGCTAATTCCATGCTACACTGTACTTATCTTTAGGGCTCTTCTGGCCCCTGTGTAGTGTTCTTATGACTCCAAAAGATACTGTGTATGTGAATGTGTGTGTCTCTGTGAGAGTGTATGAGTGTGTATACAAGGTGCAGGACAAGGGATTCAGTTTTATGTATCTGATATGAATGAGGGCAGTGTTGCACTTCACTAGAGTATTACTTTTATTAGTATGAAATTACAGATGTATGTAGAACATGAGTAGAGGACATTAAGCATACAAACCTTGCCATGATTACACTGAAGGACTACAGCAGAAGGAGAGAGTGTTTTATCAGATATAGTCTTGCCTTTCCCGCATGCTAGGAGTGGGCACTGGAACAAACAATATTCAAATGGATAGCTGGGTTTTATTTTGGAGCCCAAGTTTGCTTAAGCTTGAAGTTCCTATGCCCTAGGAGGGCCAGGTTTTAACATACATCAGTGAAATTAGTGTATCTTCTGACTACTTCATGCAGCTTCCTCTTCAGCCAGTTACCTTGTTGGAGGCACAGCTCTACACAAGCAATGAGGCTTCACTGCCTGTTGCAGGGCTGAGGGTCTTGCTGCAATGGCAAAATATGCAGGGGTTTACTCTAGCTCATTGCTTGCAAGCCATCTATAGAAGCAAGAATTAGATAACTCTTTTCTGTCACAAGCAGTTAAAGAAACAGAGATTAATTGAATCCAACAAGGTATTCCTTTCCCAGTGCCCATACACAGTTCATCCTGTCATAATCAGCCAGGAACAAGAAACTGATAGACCAAAACTACCTACAACTAGCGTTTCTCACCAACCTAATGACAGAATTGTATTTTACACTGAAAGAAAGAATAAAAAACATTTATTATTTTTCTAATAAAGAAGTTATGTACATCCTAGACCACAGAGTAATTAGCCTAGGCAAAATTAAATATGTTTCATGGAATTTTTCATTCATCTAGCTTAAATCATACTCATTTGGACCTTAAGACAAAGTATGCTACTCTATACACAACAACAACATATCAAGATATACGAGATTGCTTTTGACAGAACAAGGCTGGGTGACTATTATAATCTATATTTCCCCCCTTTTTATAATTAGAAAATATGGCTATCATGTCCCATGAAAGTAATTTTCTCCCTAGACTGCTGATTTTTCTTTTTCCTCGAATGTGAATGTTAAGTTTTTAACTGTGGGTCAGAAACTCCTTGGTCTCAAAAAGATAAACATTAAAAGCGCATAGATTTGGCAGGGTTGTTTCTAATATTAACCAATTTTTTTTTTTTTTTTTAAAGCTATGCATTTAAATGAGCTCCTCTAACTTTAAAGTACTCGGGTGTAAGAAGAGGTTATTCCGTGTCTAAGATCAAAGTAGGAGAAGCAGAATTTAAACCTTCAGGAAAGAGAACATTGGCTAAAGTGATCAAGAAGTGTAAGTGATTCATTAAGTATAATTGGGCTGGTGCTACTCCTTAAGGGTTTGTCTTAGCAGCAGATCCAACTTGTCAGGAGTCCACACTAGTACATTTATCTGTAGGACCAGAATACAAATTAGTCTCTCTATGTTAAGATCATCAGCAGCATCACCTGGAGTTTTCAGTGGGTATCCCGCACTCACTGTATTATATTGAGGATGTTATATTCCTTCTGAACAACTGATTGCATTTTTCCTGATGAAAAGATACAAATAAGGTATAAGAAAGCAAGCAAGAGATGATTATTTCATGCTGGCAACTAGAGAAATTTCCAGAGCCATTTACTTCAACAGATTTTCAATCAACTGTTTACAGCCTGTCATTTTGCTTTATATATCTGGATATAGATTTCCATGTTGAGTAACATATGCATACATAAACATATGCGCACACACACACCCCGTGCATGCACACACACTGTTTCCATGTTGCTTAATAAGGATTAATATGGCCTGTTCCACTCCAGAATTTCAACTGACTTCACAAAAATTGACCGATAACATTGACTGATGAAAGCCAGTGGATTCACTAAGATAAACCTTCAGATTTCATTGTTCCTAAATCTGTTTCAGGACACTTTCACTTTATTTTCTATTTCTTTAGATCAGACTGCTGGTCTCTGCTTGAAGAGGGGTCACCTTCATTGTAGAGATGAAGGAAAATCTGTAAGAAGTCTATCGGGATTGCTTTTAGCCAAGAGGAACCATTGCATTAGTTTCACCTCTGAAAGTCTACAGATCTATTTCTGTCACAACAGAACGGTAGCTTTGTCAACAGCAAATCACATTCGGCATAGAAAGTGTTTCCTTCTATTTATGCCAGGGAATATGGCATTTCCAGGCTTCTTTCTAGCCCCAGCAATAACACAAGGGGTCAGTTGCCACCTTTAGAGAAATACATTTTAGGTTAAACAAACACACATTGCTGTCTGCTTGCTCACCTTATTTTTTTAATAGTCTCTAGGAAAGGAAAAAACATATCTAGGCTCTCTGCTTTGCTTTTGTTAAGACACTTAGAGCTCTCCTCTGAAAAAACAAGTAAACATAACTTACAAGGAGGATTTTAAAAAGATTTATCTTTTTCAGCGCCTGTCTTTCCTTCTTACAGTGATTTTGCAATAGTTTTCCTTGTTTGTTGCTCCATTTATTGTTTGCTGAGAGGTTCTTATCTACATGGCCTCATTTAAAGAAAAAAATAAGCATTTAGAGGCACTGTTGGTTTCAAAAATTTCTTTGGAAGGTGGGGCACCTAAGGTCTGTGTCCTTTGTCCAAAACCCCTGAGCTATTCCTTATGACAGAGTGAACCAAAATTCATAAGGAAACATTCGCCTGCCAAAAGCTGCAGCAGTTTGGCCCTATTCATTTTCCTGTCTGCAAAACCAGAGAAGCCCACTGCAAATGAAAAGAAATCTCATTAATATATCTGCTAATTATACTATCCTCATCTATGTGGAAAGCTCAAGTGTTTTTGATAAATAGAAACAGTAGATCACAGACCTTTGAAATGATTTTGAAAGAAAATTTAATGTAGTCAGGGAACAAAAATTAAGAATTAATCTGTAATGGTTTTGTCAGGAGAGAGGTATGACTGGTTTTGAGCAGCATGGTTGAATTCAGTTATTTAGAACAAAACTGCAGTCCATCAGTGTTGGTCAGTTCCCTCTCTGCCTTAAATAAATTAAACAGGTATGAGTAGGAGGCTGTAAAACTTGATCAAGAGTTCCAACAAGAGGTTCAATTTGAGTAATAAACAAGTGAAGAGGAACTGTGCTAGATATGAATAGTATAAATTCTATAGGGGGAAAAAAATATTTTCTTGATAGTTTGTTTCTCTTTGTCTTAGATAACTGAGTTTGGTTTGTTTTTTTTTTTTTTCTTTATTCCATTTGCTTGGGAAGGGTCAGAATGTTATTTTGGGTTAAGTGAATGGGACAAGTTAATCTTTAGGGTTGTGGGTTGTACAGTAAAATAGGATCATTTATTCTTCAATATGACAGAAAACATGATTTATTGCTTTCTGTCCAAACATTTTACAGCATAAATCAGTAAGAACTGAGAGAATGAGACATGATGTCTACAGTCAGTGATGCTGAACATTAACACAAAAGCTAATCACGTAAGAGAAAAAAAATCATTAAACTATTCCATTTACTGTACTGAATCAGTGGAAGAGAAGCTGTCTGCCGTGCAGAGAAGCTACTTTTTAGCTGTTTCTTTTCCTATGAACTGGAGGATTGTGTATTTTTTAATACATTTGAGACTATTAACAGGACAACCAGTGAAGTCTGACATTCTGATGCCAGTCTGGCTATTCCGTGTCATCATTAGTTTTCTGCAAAACAGCAATGTTGTTATTAACGTCCTCGTATTTCCAAAAGGACATATGTAAAAATAATTTCTATTGCAGACTAGAAAACATATCTCTTTCTGTTCTGACTTTAGTCCTGGAGTATATCCTGGGGCTTCTCTGAGCTCTAAACATTTATCCTGATGCTTGACTAACTCGCCCACCCCCCTAGGCTGCTTTTTTTTCTTGAAGAAGGATGAGCTGCATGTACTTAAGTAACACGGACATTTCTGTTACATAGATTTCATTTGGTGGTTTTCTTTAAGATTTCATTTCAAAGGAAAATCCACATCCTAAGAGGATCATGGAATTTCCAAAGATCCCAAGTATATGTATATTTAAAATGAACACTCTGGAATAACTATGCAGCTTGACCAGAAAAAGCCATAGGTTCACATTGCTTCCAACTCTAGCTGGAAAAGAAGAGCACTCCGAGATGAAAAGATTGTGAATAAAAGCCATTAGAAGTCCTCCCTGAGACTGCAGTGGTACAATCAAAGCCTCTGTCTGGGCTCCAGGGGATTTCCCCCTGTGCTATTGCAAAGGTGAAGGACAGACCCTCAAGTCCCAGAACCTTGGTTGTGGAGCAGTTTTCCTGGCTGGTCTGCTCTGGATGCACAGATCCAGAAAGTGCTGGCTTTTTTTAGGATATAGCCCTGAGGAATCTGTCTGCTAAGGTCAGTAAAAGCTTTCCAATCTGCAAAAATCTAACAGCTTCATTATGCTTACTATGCCATAGTCTGTAATATCTTAGAAACTAATTTATGAAGACATTGAGTTGTTTCTGGGCTTGTCTGGCCTTTCTGGACTTCCACTTTCTAATACGGAAGATTTAGGGAATGTCTTTCAGTGGACAATTTTTTCACAAGGCTTTTTCTGTAGTTATTGCTTTTCATACCCTTCTCCATTGATGGTACATGAGTATATACTGCTCCAGAAAAATTGTCTAGTCTCATAATGTAGCACCTAAATATAATAGGACAGCGTGAACTAATTATTTGTGGGAGAATGACACCTTTGTTTTTTATCCAAGTGTAACCTCTATAATGAAAAGATTATTAATCGAGGAGTTAAAAATCCAGGAGGCACTGGAGATAAAAAACAAGTGACTTTATAAATCTCTGGGGATGTGACTGCTGTAATAATCCTCCAGAACTGAACTGAGGTAACTTCTCCATTTAAATGGGCTGGTTTAATGGAATGGGAATTGTTATGGCCAAGACTGCCAAGCTGAAGGAGGCTTGGAGGGCATCCCTCCAGGGCAAGAATAATATTGATGATTAAAATAGATTGTGATAGAAGCTAGAAATTACTTACTAAAAGATAAAGGCCCTTGGGCTAAGAGTAAGTGTGGTATTATTCAGCTATCAGATTAATAACTGAAATATCATATATTTTTGAACTGTATCTTATTTGGCAGGGAGTAAGTAAATGATTAAGTAGATCTTTACCATCTCTGGTCTTATAATTACATATTCAGAAAAAAAGAAGCATGTCCTAGCATGAATGACACAGAGAAAATGTATGAATAAAGAGGAAAGCCTGAAACCAGAGACTGTGAGTTATTTTAGCTTCCTCATTCAGGGCCTGATGGATTTTTGAAGCCAGAATGATCATATAGCCTGACCTCTGTAATATTACAGGCCATAAAATTTCACTTTGTTTCCCCAGCTCTAAGCCAAATTTATCTTACTAAAGAGACTAAGAAGTAGGAGTCATATTTTCAAAGACATTTAGGTATTTAAAAGGTGGAGGTAAAAATATCTGTACAGATTAGGTGCTTCTCATTGATTTCACGATAATTTGATATCCAACAACTTTACACTATTTTTGAAAACCTGAGTAGCTCTCTCTCTGAGGGTTTTAAATGCCATTGAAAGTCTGGTCATACATACATAGTTTTATATAGAAATCTCAGTACTTTGTACTTTTCTAAACATAATTCATGGGACAACATAGAAATGCTCTTATGAAGAGGCAAGTTCATCCCCTTAGGACTTCACTATCTAATAAGAAACTAAAGTTTCTTCGTTGGGCGGATGGGGAATTATTTTCCCAACTCAAACATCTCTGAAATGAATGCTAAAGTTAATATCTAAGAGGGTGAAAGAGTCCACCATTCTAAGCACTAACCCTGAAAAGTGCCTGGATCTCGTAATGTAATATAATTCAAAAGAAGTATTATAAGTGAAGGAAATGTATCACATTTGTGTATAAGAAAACATTTTAAGTACCATTGTTGATTGCATTTTAACAGAGATTAATACAAGCTTCCTATTTATGACCATGAAAAATTCTGTGAATAGTGATTTGGGAAACTGTATGTCATAGAGAAAAGTATAGAGAAAAGTATATTATGTTCTAGAGGATATTAGCTTTCCAGATGTTTTAGGTAAAAGTTTTAAAGGAGTTCAGTAACAATCCACAAATTAAGTTTTACTTTAGCTTTTCTCTTTTTTAAAATTACATAATTGTTCTTTTTAGTGCTGAGTAGGAGTAAAATAACAAAACACTCAGAAATACGTTATTATTTTTGGTGTGGAAAATGTTAGAGAAGGAGTAAGAGTAACACCAGAAAGAAACACAATTAATTCTCCCCTCACTTGAAATTCCTCAATATGTATTTCACTACTACATCCTGCCATCTCATAAAAAAAGCTGAGCTAGATAAATGTTTCATTAAGTACTTAGAAAGTTCTTAGTAAGTTTTCTTCAGCTTACAGGTGAGAATGCAATGGAAACAGAGTACTTCAAACTGTTGTATGCGTTTGAGGGAAATTTGAATTTAAAAATAAGTATATGTAGCTGTACCATGTAATTTATATTCCTCTAATTAGAGAACTGGGATGGGGGAAGCTATCCTTTACTTTCACTTTAGCAAGGTTTTCAACACCATCTCCCACAATATTCATGTATCCAACTTAGCACATTATGATCTGGATGAGCATACAAGGGGTAAAAAACATGGTTGGAAGGTCAGACCCAGAGGGTCATGGTTAATGAGTTGCTGTTCCAGCATGTCAGTAACAACTGGACCACTGTGTGGGCCACCACTGGGACCTCTCCTAGTTCATCTTTATCAATGACCTGTAGGAGATAACAGAGTGCACACTTCTCAAGTATACAGATGATGCCAAATTAGGTGGGGATTAATTGATACTCCTGAGAGTAGGATCCCATCCAGAGGGACCTGAACAGGCTGGAAGAATGGTGAGACAGAAACCTTCTGAAATTAAGCAGGGAAAAGTGGCAAGTGCTGCCCCTGAGACAGAAGAGGGATTGCGATGGCACAGGCTGTGGATGCACAGGCTGGGAGCAGCCCTGCAGGAAAGGCCTCAGCAAGCAAAAGTGGCCGAGAGCTCCCTGGATTGTGTGAACAGGAGCATGGTCAGCTAATACAGGCAGTGATTATCCCCTTCTGCTCAGCATTCATTAGGCCATATCTGCAATACTGTGTCCAGTTTTGGGACCTCATATGCAAGAAAGAAATCAGCAAACTGGAGCAAGTTCAGCAGGATGGAGGAGGCTGGAGCACTCACCCTGTTAGGAGACACTGGGAGACTGCGACTGGTTCAACCCGGATACAAGTGAGCTTTGGGGAACCCTGGCAGTAGCCTCCCAGTGCCTGTAGGGAGGTTATCAGGGAGACAGAGTCAGGCTCTCCACAGTCACACATTGTAAGCGGATGAGATGCAATAGGCATAGAAAAAAAAGAGATGTTCAGGCTGGATACAAGGAAAAACTTCTTGACTCTGAGAACAGCCCAGCAGCAGGACAAGCTGCCCAGAGAGGCTGTGCAGTCTCCATCATTGGAGGTTTTCAAGACCCAACAGGTCAAAGCCCTGAGCAACCGCATCTGAATTCAGAGCTGCCCCTGCTGTGAGCAGGAGGTAGCACTAAGGACCTCCTGAGGTCCTGTTTGAACTTGAGTTGTTTGTGATTCCGTGAAACATTAGACAACAATAGTGATATTTCAGCTGCTCCTCACTCATCAGTAAATGTGTAAAAGAGAGACTAATTCCTTATATACCACAAGTAAACAAAAAGACAATAGGAATTGTTGGATCTCTAATTTCACAATCTATCTTTAACTAGCTATGAAAGCTGAGAAGGTTAATATACAAGCCTTCTGAAGTCCGCCAGCCTGATATCTGCCAGGTTAGAGGGTCTGTCTGAAGACTAAGAAATTCATGTCTTGAAGAAAATCTCCCTTGACGGACGTCTCACAGCATCCGTCTAGTTATTCCTATAGGAAGCAGATATCGGGAAGGTTAATTTTGCTTCTTACCCACTGCAGCAGTTGTTCCCATCTATTGATAATTCAGTCAACCATTTCTTCTCTTTATTAACTTTAATTATGAACTCTTGCCTGACCACAAAACTCCTATTGGAATTATTTCTGAAAATGTTTCACATACACAGGACTGCAAATATCAGTTTGCCCTGGATTCCCTTTGAGATCATTAATTCTCAGATATTTTTTCTCCATCTCATTAAATAAAATTTGTTTCAACTGTAATTAGACTGGTTTAAATTGTATTACTTTTTGTTTTTATAAAATGGATGTAAGTAATCTTTCTGTTTCTGAAGAGCTATATCAAGGGTGTGATTACCCACCTTCCTTTGTTAAGTATCAGATGAACAATAAATCCCGATTCACTCAGAAGATATCTTAACAAGATCCAGAGTAAATAGTGTTATGTACTTAATGTTGTCTATTACTAAAATGGTATTTTAAATAGTCTGGCACTAATTTTTTGGTCTACCTAGCCAACCCAACTCATGTACAGCTGGGAGACCAGTGTCTTTTTTCAAGTACTTACACATGACTTAGTAACTTGTATCTTACATCACCAGTTTAATTTTATTGTCTTTTAAAGCATCATGTATGTAAGCAATTATCTTTGCTTAAGACAATGACTCTAAGAGAAACAGCTACAACAAGCATAAAAAGAACAGGTTATTTTACAGGCCTTATGCCTTATTGCTAATTTAGTTAGCTCCCATTTACCCACAAACACAGCTTGATAGATGTATTATGTTCTTTATTATGTCAATTAGCACCCTCTAACATGGTGCTTGCTAAGATTATCCAATCTGTTGCAGATGACAATGCTCCTCAGTGGTCATATTCAGCAATGTATAAGGCTCACTAGAGCTGGTCCTTGCCACGTCGTCCCAACTTCTGCTTCTCTGAGGTTAAGGATGAGACTGTAATTATTAAAATGACTCTGAAAATTGGTCCAAAATGACCTCTATAGAGGGAGAGGAGAGCTCAAAGTCATCAGTAAACAACTATAAAGGCAGTTCTTCAGCAGTCCTAGTTGTATCTATCAACATTAAAAAAGCTGACATACTAAAATGCATATATTTTCCTTTTGTTTGCAGAGGCATGGGCAAACAGGCACTGGGAAAAAAAGGCCTGTTGGACTTTACTGAAGACAGAAAAGGCATGGCAATCTTCACTGATGTTAGCTTTCACATTCCTATGTTCAGAGAAATCTAGTACCACTAGTATCATCCAGGCGCCATATATTCAAAAATAAAGAAACACTTCCTGATTATTAATAAGAAAAATTACAATCTGACCAGTGGGTATCTAAACCCAAATATTATTACTGTAGCTATGGGTATTCACTTCCAAAAAATAACACAAAAACCACAGCCTCTTATTTATCTCAACTTCTTTTCTGACAGATCCACTTCCTTGCTAAAGGGGAGTGCATTATTCACTGTGTAATTCACATAAACAAACTTCACACTAATATATTTGCTATTTCTTGTGACTACGTGATTTTGTACACTGTAATGGCTGGTGACAAACTGGAGACAATTCCTTATGTAGTGCAATTACTAAAACTTTCAAAAGGAGAGAATAAAGCCTTATACTGCCTTTTCAGTGTGGCTCTCAGTCTTCTACCCAGTTGCACAGAAGAGATCCCTTTTGCCTGTACATAACTCCCTCTGACCACAGCAGGATGTCTACATTCAGAACTAGAGTACAAACTGCAACCCAAAGGCAGCAAGGATGCCACCCTCTTTCACGACACCTTATCTGGGACCATCTGGATTAAGTATTTCTATAACTGACCCAATAAATCCCCTAGTGCTCTTAAAATTTAAATGCTACGAGCCCCTGGACTGCCTCAGAATTGACTTAACACCTTTGTTTGCAGACAGTTTTCCCATCATACAATCTTTTCTGAGCAGAATTCAGTATCTGAATGGAGCATATTCATATGCATTTCACTTAAAAGTGAAATTCATAGCATTTCACTTGAAAATAGACTATTATATGGGTTTGTACAGTATATTATGAAAAGTAATTTAATTTTGAAACAGGAATCCTTAGAAATAAGACTAGAGTTACTTATATTTGATTGGTACATAAAGAAGACTGTTCAACAAGACATATTTGGTGAATTTCCTAGAAAAGCTTTTCTGTAATATTAGGTGTGAACAGAATATATGCAAGAAAGTTCATTACCAGAGATGAAACAAAGACATCATACAACCTGAACTGAGAATTAGTGTTTTCAGGAAATCAAGGGCTTCCTGAACAATTAGCATACAGCTGCTAATCACCCTGTAAATTGTTATTACAACCAGACATAACCCTGCCAATACACTTCACTAGAAATTACTTTAATTGCTTGCTCACTTTCAATTCTCTGTAAAAGAAAGATGATAAAAAGCAGATGCAAAAAAGACAGACCTAAACCAAAAAAACTCTCAGCTTTCTGACTAATATGGGAGCTGAGTTTATTCTCAGGCCTAGAGAAATAATAACTGAACTAATCCAAGAGTTAAGTCCTACAGAACTTAGCCTTTTACCAGATACAGTAAAAGCCTTTTTTTTATTTCTGACATGAGAGGCTTCATTAAATCCTAATCAAAAATAAATGAAATTCTAATACATAGAAAGAATTCCAAAATATACATAAAGATATAAAGTTCAAACATTTAATATTATCACCTTCCTGTTGCTCACCAGCCTGGGCTGCAGCACCAAGGACACTGTTGCATCTTCTGCAGCCAGGAGGAAATGGACTGCCTCTTGTAGGCAGGGTCGGTACCTTGAGTTGATTAGTTCATTAGTAGTTCATTATATTCAACTCAGTCCAGCTGGGTAATAATGATTGGTTGCCATAATTCCCCCTTTTTGTTTTAGCATTTTTTGTTTTCACAAAGGCTTTAAGGTGAGCAGAGACCCAGCCCATTCATCCAACTCCAGCACGCTTCCCTCCCACAAATACCAGGTTGGGGCTTGCAGCTTTACCTTCTTCTCCAAAGGACTCTCACCCGGGCTACCAGCTCCGGCTCTTTTGGCTCGGGCTCTGGCGAGGGAGTCGGGGCTTCTCAGGGTCTCAGATGTATCATGTCAGGGTCACCAGTTGTTGCTCACCAGCCCAGGCTGCAGCACCAAGGACACTGTTGCATCTTCCACAGCCAGGAGGAAATGGTCTGCCTCTTGTAGGCAGGGTCGGTACCTTGAGTTGATTAGTTAATTAGTAGTTCATTATATTCAACTCAGTCCAGCTGGGTAATAATGATTGATTGCCACACCTTCCCCTCCTCTGCTCCCTTATTGTGCTAAGGAAAACTTGTGAATCCACTACTACTTTTAAATTCTAGCTACCACCTGAGAACTTTAGGAAGCAGCTGAGTGTTTTCCATTGAAATTCCTATTAGGAATATTGTCAAAGTGAAATAAGCAGAGAAAATCATTTGGGAGCTCTTGGTGCTATCTTGCGTTGCACTTCTTTGTCATGCTTTGCCTACTAATAGAGTATATTTTTATTCTATGCAACATCTTTTGTCTAAGAGACAAGAAAACAGACAAGAGAGAGGAATTAAACTGTTTATGGGAAAAAAATAACCTTTTTTTTCTATGAAATTTTTTTAAAAAGGAGTGAATTAATGAGGCAGAGAAATATAGCAAGGCTGTCCCAGATGGCAAGTACCATGTAAAAAGCTGTTACATCTGAAGCGGTGTGAGTTTATTAAGGGTCGGAGAGAAGGCTTATCAGCAAACACAGAAATAACATTAGAAAGTGTTAGATGTGGTTCCCCTTGATTATACACTAGTTTTATTCATTTCCCCTTTGTGACAATCAGTGCCATCAGGAATGAGCATTAAAAGCTCATTGGTACTTCAGGGGCTTCTGCTGCAGTGCTGGTTTTACTGTTTTTGGCACTGTGTCCATTAGTAACCAGGCCTGGGGAAACCTATCCAGCAAACATAAGAATCAACAAAACCCTTCATCTAAAATGCAAATGAGCTTGAATGTACCCATTTTAAACTCATTTCAAGACCATGAAAAATAGGTTATTGTACCAAAAGCATTTTGCCTCATTTCTTGACAGTTTTCTTAACTAGAGCATTAATTCGGGTAATATAGGGAAAGAATTTTAAGTGTAATAGCTGTCCTTGAATAAAACTAAATGGCTACACTTCATTTCAGAATAAAAATGCCTTTTTCCTATTTAGTTTAATCCATTTATTAGTCAGATTATCGATTATTTTTCTGAATCAAAACCAGAAAATTTATTTATCTAAATAAATTTAAGATTATTTTAATATAGACGGCAGCATAAGTTTCCTTAGGGCTTGTCTTAAAAATGGAGCTAATCTGTTTTATGCACACAAATGCCTTCCATGTCAAATCTGTCATATTAAACAGATAAGCAAAGCCATAAATTAAATTAGTATATTTTGATATATTTCTTTCTAACATAGTTTCAACGAAACCTGAAATGAAATTTCCATTCCGACCAATTGACTTGATTGTCTGAAACAACTGACGTCATAGGTTTTCCTGAACAAACAATCACCTTGAAACATTTACTTCACATCTGAGGCAGTAACCAAATGATCCATGCAGTAGTAACACTATATGTAAAGATAATACTGGAAAGAAGATGAAATCTCGTCATAATGCACAGGAACTGGAAAGCTTGTTTCTGTACAGCCTTTGATACATTTCACGACAACGAGGATTTAGTATATCTATTTTATATATAGAAAAATCAGACACATAGAACTGTCAAATGAGTAATAGAGAACTAAACAAGAAAACAAGATGCAGAGCAATCACTAGAATTCCCTTAATAGTCATGAAATTTTCCTTTCTGAAACAGAAATGTTGCAATCTGCTGTCTGCCCCAAACTGCCATTAGACTAAGAAAGAGAAGCTTATCCACCAACAATTATTATTTTTTTAATTTTGGGGTTTTGTGTTTTTTTTTTTTTTTCAAATATTTTTCTCATGATTGCTCATAATACAGGAGGAACTGTATTAAGGAAGTGGTTAAAGCAGAGTGGACAAAAAGAAAATATGACTTTAATGACAACTTATTTCTTTTTCAGTTTTCTAGGCAGAAAGGCATTCTCATCTTTGAGAAATCATTGGATGTTTTTGTTCTTAAACTCATAACTCAATAGTGTTAGTTTCTTAATCTTTATTTAAGCAAGGGATTTGAATACCTAAGCACAGTTTCAGTCCCTTATTAATGAAAGTACATTAAGAATGATGAACTTGATCTTCTGGGTAGGGATAGATTTAAGCGCACATTTGAAGTGATTATCAAAAGAGTGTCATCAGGCTGGGACTTGGGCCTGGTTCATCCAGTAACTCAGTTTAGCTTCCCAGTTTAGCCTCTTGCCATTGTAGAAGAACCGCATTCATTCAGGGTCCAGATCATGGAACAATGTCAAGGTAACAGGTTTCTTCACAGTTTTTTTTTTCTATTTTCATCTGTGTTGTCTGTTACATTGCTATATTATCTTCTCCATTGTGACTGAAATGCTGTATTCACAGAAACTCCTTCTACATCAGTACACTATTTGAGTTCAGATATTACTGCATCCCCTTTTCTGATCCCATCACACTTCTTTCCCTCTCCTCATAAGGAGCAGCAAGCCTGTAACACAGCACCTAGCATGACAGATGCCTGAACTAGATATCCCAAATGGCAGACTGCACATCCCAGTCCACATAAATTATGCATGAAGCATCCACATTCTGCTTTATTATTTTAATATCTTTAGTATTTAGGAGTATCTCCTCTCATTTTTTTCTGATGCATATCTTGAGCAAAGCAATATCACTTCTTAAAGAATGTAACATACAAACATCTGGTTTTGCCTTTTTGTAGTACACAGTTGTCGTAAGGGCCCCTTCTGTGCAAGTCTGTGTGAGCAGGTTTTGTAGCTATCTGTAGGTTTGGATGAAAAAATATTTGGAATTTACAACATTTACAACTTAACCTGTCCTTCATTCTCCATGCCGTTTACCTATGATGGCCTTTCCAACAGATACTTTTGTCTTCAGTAAGAAGTATAAAAACCTGTATCTCCTAACTTATAACATATGATAAAGAAACAGCACTGGAACTACAATGCAGGTTGTAATAAAGTATGAAACCAGATGTAACAGATTAGATCAGTATGACATAACTCATCTGTCCTAATGCACTTTTTTTTTTCTATGGTTTATCAGTGACATAATAGAAAATAGTGTAAAACTGAGACTTTTGTGTCTGTAAATTATGTAAAAGGCTAATTAGATTTAAGAGAATATAATGCCAAAAATGAGGGTAGGTCATAAAGTGTTTGAATACAGGTATTTTAATATTTCTATTAGGAGCAGAAAAATCCTAGATCAACCACAGTAGTTCAATGCCTTTCTAAGACTACTACTGGTAGCTAAGAACTTGTGAATTCTACTTAATTTATTGCTGAATGCACTAGAAATAATAGATATATGTAACAAACAAACAAGGTTAAAGCCAGGCTGACATTTCATAGACTTCCCTGTACTTGTTGGAAGATGAAAGTTTTTGTCTAGACATTTGCCCTTTTTGATATCATGGCATGACAAGTACTTGATGACAACAAATATTTAAAGACAAGGTACCAAGGCTAACAGGCCACAAATACAGCTCCTTTTCTTACATACAAGTGTAGAAACTACTACATTCTTCTTAGAAGAGGAATGCTTGTTCCAAAATAAATTTGACTATGTTCTTTTCCTATTTAAAATATGTTTCTCTAAATGCCTACAATTCATTTGTGGGCAAGTAATAGTGATAAACTCATGGCCCCATACAAAACAAGTTAAAACTCATGAAGAAGTAGACTGTAGCCTCTAAGGAATTATTTTATGCTTCCACTTTATATTATAAAAAGTGACACTTAACCACACTCAACATTGCCAGTAACTCTTTTGTCATAAAATCATTTCAAATGTGCAAACAGAAATGGTGAGTTAAAATAAAACTGGCAAGACATAAAAGCTGCTTTCCAGTGTGCTCTGGTAACTGAGAGCAGAGTCTGGCCTAAAGATTTTTGTCTCATGCAGATTGTAGCTTGAGAAGTAATTGCTATCAAAAAGTCCCTTAGTCTTCCTCTTATAAATGCATATATCTGAGAAGCATAGGACTTTTTCAGCTCTGAGGATGCATGTTTGTATCATAAATAAAAATTTGCTAATGAGAAGTTTATAGGACCAAAGCAACACAATTAAATGCCTTATTTAATCAATATATCTGTTTTTTGTTGTTTTATTATCTCTCTACCACGAATATGTGTTTATGAGGGTCAAGGATTCAAGAGAGGAAATAGAAGAGGAAGACATAGTTTTTGAGATTGTTCCTCTGGAAGTCATAGGTCACTGTCATAAAATCACTTTCAGAAATCTTCAGGTATTGTCTGATAACTTGTCATCTGTCTGGTCCCCATTACTACCATGGCAAGACCATTGCAAAATTTCACTTCCAAGGTAGAACTTGGCAAACATTTCCAAAAACAGTCATTGGGGTTTTTTGATTTTCATGTTCGCTGGTTTTCCAAGTTTAAATGGTTTCCTAGTTCTACATATCTCTCTCTTTTTATAAGTAAGGAACTCTGCCAAATCCTGCTGGTTTTGTACAAAATTGCTGAAAATGCATCCTAAAACTTTTCATCCATATACTATTTCTTTCTAGTTGGTTGGTACAGCTAATATTGAGTTCCTTGAGGAGCAAGACATATTTAAGAATAGAGATTTTTTTGTACTAATTTGGATATCATTAAATATACTTTTCTCATTAGAAATGGATGAAACTACAATTTCTTTCAAGGATGAGGGGACCGTTTTTCAGAAGCATATTTTTGCATTTTAGAAAGAACACAGTCCTTGTCCTGAAACAGTGAGCAGCCAAATGAATATCTAGGCAATTTTCTTTAGTGAAGCAATGACGATCATACTGAAAATATTGCAAAGAATACGAATATTGGAAGGCCTCAGAGGTAATGAAATACTCAGTATATTTTACCAGAGGTAATTTGTCAGACTGAATGCCTACATTTGTGTATCCAACATCGAATGCCATGATTTTTGGAAAACATTGTACACAAAAAAAAAAAAAAAGCACTTGTTCTGGCCAGAAACCTTCAAAGAGGCAACAGTCATATTTGAAAATTCTTGCCCTTAATTTTTGCACAGTAAATTCCAAACCTTCTATGATGAAAATTATCCAGAAACAGTCTAAATTTCAATTATGATTTAAAATAAGACCCTTTAAAATGAGGGTGATTTGATGATCTATTTTATTCTCTAATGAGGGCTTTTGGATTTGCTGTCTTTCCTTGAAGCTGCTCTATGTTAGGGAGGTGGTCTCTGCTGAGGATACAAGGAGTATTTCTCCAGGTTTCAGTATGTCAAACCAGGTGCCCATGTGAGGCATGATTATATAGTCCAAACACCTGATTAGAAAATTCCCCTCTCAAGTGGCAGAATGACCCATCTCTAGGTCCTAATAATCAGGAAACGTTGCCTTTCCCCCTAGAAATAATCGGGCAAAACTGACAAACTTTCTTCAGTATGGTGCTTAAGTTCCTGAAAATGAAATAATAAGCCTTAGAGTTTTGAAAGCACTCTGAAATTATTACATTAATGCTCCCTATGATATATTAAACCTTAGATAAGATGTGAAGACTCAGCACAACAGTGTGCTACAGAAGGTAAAAAAGACACACTGCTGACTGCTTGGTACTGCAAGTTTAAATCATACTCCAGCATCTCCTGCACCAGATTTGGGAAAAGTACAAAATATATATTCATTGTTGTTCCTCTCCAGAAACCATTATCGTCCTTCCTCTTTTCCCACTTTGAATTTAGAAGTCTCACTTTCTTCCCTCAAAGCAAAATTAAGCCCTTGGTTGGGCTAAAAATAACTCCTTCTAATTTAGTGTTTCGGCTTCAGAGTAAGTACGTTAAGGAAGGAATGCCTGAGTGGCTTTCAAAATGAGATAGATTGAATTGACTAGCTCTCTTCTGGGGCATGTGTCTATTTCACTAAAAAAATAAAAATGTTTTGCCAACTTTTTTCCTCAGCTGTAACTGAAATTACTGCGGAGTATGTGTTCAGTCAGTTTACGGCAATGCTGCCCAAAAATCCTATTAAGCAATAATAAGATTTGTTTCTCGACTGCCAGTTTCTGTTTTGAAAATACAGCCCCATGTGCTCTGAATTCTCAGACCAAATTTTGATTGATTTGTTTCTCATCTTTCTCCTTTGAAAATAAAGTTCTTGTTCTTTACCATTTTAAAGCATTTTAAGGGACGATTAAACTGCAGCTACTTGACTTGTTTTTCAGATGTATAAAATTTTGCCCACCAGGGGCTTAAATTATATGTCTAACAGCAACCAGAAACTATCCTGTTTGCAGTTCTTGTGCTTAGAAGAAGCATTCACTACAAGTTACTGCAAGAGGTTTATATACATATTTGTAATTTTAGAAATACTTATCCTAGAATAAAATAATCTATGGAAATTTTATTTTTGATATGTTCCATTTATCAAAGAAGATAGAAGGTCTTTGAAAAAGAAAACTACCAGAGTTAAAAGTTTTTGTGTAAGATAAACAAGATAGTGTCTATCCAGTCTAAAACAGACAGGATTTTTGCTTAATAATTTTGAATACTTATTAGGGAACAATTTGAATATGAACACTAAACCAATTGCCTTTCTTAAAGCTGAAAATTTCATACTTTAGCTTTCAAGAGGCTTAGATAGCTATTTCCAAACCATTTCTATAGAAGGAAGTGAATAAAAGAATGTGTTGTATTTCAGCTAGATTTTTTTTTTTTTTTTTAAAAAGGAGGAGGAAAGTGAAAGAAGGAAAGAAAAGTTATTTGGAATGATAAATGTGCATTCTCCCACCAGTGGGCTTGTCAGCCAAAACAAATTTAGTCCACGAGTTGAGACTTATTCTGCAGACGTAGCAGCATGAGTACAACAATCACAGCAGTTATGGAACATCCCTACTTGAAAGGTGTGATTATTTGACAGATTTTCAAAGTATATATTAAAAATATGTGAACTTCACATGTAAATGGAGTCCATACTCCTTATACTAATTATATTTAACTCCTGCACCTTAATTAGAGTTCCTTCATGTGCCTCCTTCAGTCTTTGCCTCTCTGAATTGCTGAGCACTGTCTGTGCCCATGGAGGTCATTACTATCAAAAGTGGATGATGGATATCCTGTGGGACATTGCATTTCTAGACACACTGTTCAGATTTCTCAGTAACTTACTAGTGAATATTTTACGTCAGAGCAGGACATAACGTGTCCCCTCTTTTAGCTCTCTTTATCCTGATCTTTGACCTTCTGATCACTAGCCAGTGGTTTTGTAGCCAATAATGATTTTGATGAGAGTCTCCTTTTGGACTTACATGTTCTGTGGATCGAATTTCTTATATCCTCACTCAAAGCTCTTTTTATTTTGCATCAGAAGGCTCATTTTTTTCTAATCAGTTGTTGTACAGGAGGTATTTCCTATGAAATAATCCTGAATCAGCAGCTGACTACTTACATTAGAAATGATAATAGAACCATCTCAGCCCTGCAGAGGGAGGAACTAAAGAAAATTTGTGGCTCTCTTTGTCTGCTATATCTTCCTCTTTTTATTATGTTTGACATTTCTAAAGCTAAATCTTTTTACAGGCTATTACCTTATGACTGTGAGCTGAGAAGAGTCCTCACAAAAATCAGAGAACACAAACATCTGTAAATGGAGACAGAAATTGTGAACAAGGGAAAGCAAGAAAGCATCTAATGAAATACTAGCACATTTCTAAACTACTAAATAAAAGATGAAATAGCAGGTAAAAGAGGAAAATTAAGTCAGAAACAAACAGGGATCCATCTAATGCACCCTAAATATTTCAACAGTTCTGAACAAAGAGAGGTAAGGGTTATTCTTTCTTATAAACTAAAAGTCAACCTCTTTGCTCTCAGAAAAATACAGAAGTTAGTAATTAGAGACCAATACTAGAATTTTGAAGAAGTACAAAGGGAGTCACTTCATCTCTCTCATTAGCTTTTATTAACAACCTTCTGAGTTTGTGAAATCAGTGTAACAGGCTACAAACGATGCATGAAATTAAAAATTTCTGTTTACCCTATAGAGTCTTCTTCCATGGTTGGCAATGCCCTGCTGCCATATATGCAGTAATAGGTTGCCAAACTTACCCAAAACCTCTCCAAAAATTGTGGTTTCACAGCCTAAAAGGAATTGTTAAAATGTTGTGGGTTTTTTGTTTTATTTTTCGTGTGTTGGTTTTTTTTTTCCACACAAACTATTGTTTTTCCTTTGTACAGGAGCAAGTATCTTAAATTCATTCCAAAAGTTTACCATGCCTCCCAGTGACCTCATGAAATAGGTACAGCTCATAAACCTGCATGCAGATCACAGGTTGAAGGGCACTGGACGGTAGCAGGCATCAGGCTGAGGTTCATATCAGAAAACAAAACAAAACAAAATCTGATATTTGCAACATGCCATCTCACTAGACCACACGTTAATCATGTCCGTAAATCCAGAGCTTAGTAGGCCAACACTCAGCAAAATAGTTTCGTGTCTTCTTGGTGAATGATGGCGATGTTTAAAAGAAAGATTTCCTTTGATACGTTGCACAGAGTTTCTGACAGGAAAAATACTTGTAGATCTTTGAGCAGTACTTTCAGGATAATCGTGCTTTCTAAGAGACACAAGATCTGAGCTCACTATCCCAAATTCAGCTGTACTGTATATAAATGGTTTCTTTCAGTCTTTGCACACGCTTTCAGGCTGGCATCATCACCTGAATTGTGCACAGTACAGGTCTTTCTATAGCCCTATGTTCATGTAGGAGGTTTTAAACCTTCACCCCTCCTCCCCATCTCCTGTTTCTTCTTTCATTAATCTCCCTCTAGGTGTTCCTCATGAACAAAGCATTCTAAATGAAAGATTTTCCATCCAGAAAATGTAAAAAATACATTATTTTATCTTTTCCTTTAAGGCTATTAAGTCACAGCTTCTTTCCAAAGTGCTTCTGTGTTTGGAAACATTTTTATCCATAGCTGAAATTTTGCCTTAGAGTTGCCTTCCTGTTCAATCACTGTTAGAACTGGATAGAATAATGACATCACAAGGCATTATCTAAGTTATGAGGTCTTCAGAGGGCCAAATGATGCATAAAAAATAAGTATCAAGGCACTTAAATTTTCCCCACCATTACTACTATTACAGCTTCTTTCTTGGGTTTTCTAATGCCTGAATTTGATAAAAAAGTGGAGGCTTAGGCAATGGTTTCAGTATTCAGTGCTGGCTCTGATAGCCATTTCCATAACAAGCTGCAGTAGCCTCCTCTCTCTTCTTTGTTTCAGGGTAGCAGTAAATAAACCAATGAATATAAATCCAGTGATGAATAAACATAACTGTTTGGTGTTCAGTGCTGAACAGTGAGAACTGCACATACGAGAAGAACCTGTGCATTTGCCTCACACAAAACTTCTGGTTATCTCGTAATTTATTACATTTAGGCATAGTACTTTGCCTTCATCCTTGTTGAACTGTATCTTGTTAACCTTTAAGAATTTTTTCTGTTCACTATAACTTTCATTAAGATTGTCCAGTGTGTATTAACAATAGTTTTGAAAACTATGTAAAAAAAAGTTATCTGTTTTCCAATCCCAGTGGACAATAGCACAAAGTAACAAAAACTGCAAAAAAATATTTCTGTGTGTATAAGCTGTTGTCAAGGACATACATTTCTTTATTCCTTCCATTTTCCCTCTGCACAAGATATTTTCTTATTGTTTCTTTTTTGTTTTGCTCTCCCATAAATTCTAGTGCTACTCAACAAAATTTCCTTCTGTCGATCGACTCAGTGCATGTATTTAACATGTGCTAAGCACATTATAAAATTGATATTAAATTCTATTTAGTGAATTCTTCTTCCAAAGGAGTGACTCAACAAAATAAAAGACATCAATGGGTTACTGAAAGCATGTTTGAGCTTCAGTTGGTGAAACCTTCAGATTCCAAAACTTACACTTTTAATACATATGTTGTTACTGCCTACTATATTTAATACAAACATCTATAACCTTTCCCAATATATCTGTCGTAACAATGACAGTAAAGTGACATTTTTCCTTAAATTTAGTGGAACATAACTGGTATTTTTATCTTTTACTATGAAAGCGTGCAGCCAAATTGTTAAGGGCAAAGCCTTGATGGATTTCTTTTTTACCGAACTGTTGAATAGCCAAAGTACCTTTTTATTTCGAGTGTTCCTTCACTTCCTTGTCCAAAGGATAGAGTTATTTTTAAAATTACTTTCCTTTATGTGAGAGATGTAGTGCTGTGCAGCCTTTTAGTATTTATTTCTCATTTACAGTACTTGTTATGAGAAAAGAAAGCAAATAACAAAATGCATATAGTTACTCCTGTAGAAAGCAATAACAATATTTCTAGCTGTATTAAATCTTTTATAGGTCTGTAAGTTCTCACGTTCCTGAGGAGAAATAAATTCCAGTGCAATTATGTAAACTCATAAATACTTAGATATACTCAAATAGTAGATAGCTACATGTTCTTCTTTAGGTAGTTTGCTTCTGCTGCTTATGTTTCAAGTAAACTTACGTGATCAAAGCAGAATATGCATTTCAGCAAAAAGCAGATAAACCTTTAATAATAACAGCAGAGCTATATGGGATGTGTCTTGGTGATCAGCATCAATTGCCAGGTATCACTTGAAAAATAAAGTGTTGCAGCCAGTCAATTCACAAAATTCCTCAAGGCTATTAGGAAGGAAGAAGGATAGGCAAGCAATCAGTTAATCTTAAATATATTTGTGATATCTATTACTGCTGTACCTTATTTCATTTAAGAACTCAGGGCTTCCTCAGTCATCCCCTTCTACTGCAGATAATCACATTATTTAAATTATTTAATAAACTTATCAAACTCCATCTTAAAAAAAAGTTAAGTATCCTATGCCTGTTACTTTATTTGCTACTGTTCCAAAACTTCATTCTTATGATTGCCAAAAAATCTCTTGGTTTTTTGATTAAATGTATTTCTGTCCAGTTTAACAACCACTTATAGCAAGGCTAGAACTATCTTTTTGTTTGAACAGCTCTTGTACATCAGATAATGTGTTAGAAGAGAACAATCATGTGCCCCTTATGCCTTCATTTTTCTAGATAAGGCAGTCTTTTGGTATCCTCCTTTAGAAAGGATACATAATTCCCTATATTATTCTAGAAGAAGGTTTTTAGCAATTTTTCCAGCTAGACTATGAGTGAACAGGACTGTATTTAGTATCACAGATGACAAATCACCAGTGCATGACAATTCTTCTCCACACATGCAGATGTATCTTTCTTGATGTATCCAAGAACTGCTGTCACCTTTTAGTAGCTATCTCTCATTGCTGACACCTTGTAATCTTATTATTGCTTCCAAGCCTTCTTCATTTCAGGTTTTGTGTCAATTTTTAGCTAAAGCATATGGTCATACTTTTATATTGAGTTTAATTCTTGCTCTGTTATTCCAGAATTTGAGGCACACAGGATAGGGTTGTACATGAAAGGTCATCCCTCCAATATGATATTTTGATCTTCCTCTGTGCTGACAATGTCTCCCAACATTTTTTTTCATCAAGGTCATAAAAATACTAAGTAAAGTCTCTCTCAAGATCTAACCTTCCAGAATTTTACTAGTAATCCCTTATTTTTTTTTTTTTTACAAAAGTCAATCTCTTCTTCTGCTAGATTTTTCTGCATTTTATCATACTTTCAAAAAGCCTGTCTTCCTCATTTTCACTTAAATTTTTCAACATTGTACTGCATTAAATGCTTCACTTATGCCAAGATAGATGAGATATGCACCATTTCCCTTTACTGTAAAACTCAGTTATCTCATAAAGATGTGAGAGTACTCTGTAGAAACAGTCTTCATAAAGCCAGTTGGGAATTAAAGCATCTGAAACACACATTTAGCAATCCATTCCTCCCTTTCTCCAGTACTGTAAATAGATGCCTATATTCTTTTATTCTTTCTCTACTGAGCCTTAGGGTTCTACAGGCTTAAATTAACTATCCATACATAGTCAGATGTGCTTGCTTGGAAGAGAAAAGCACAGTCTTCCTCAAGTTTTGTTTTGCTTCCTCAAGTCTATTTTGCTGTAGGACAGAATCCCTGGAGAAGATACACATAGCAAGAACTCTGAAGTTTTACTGACGATCTTTTTCATTATAACCTACTGATAAGAGTGCTCATCTATTGAAAATAAGCCTATGTTCAGACTGATAAAGAAGTAACATCTCAGAAAAAAAAAACAACTAAATGGTTCATCTTCTTCTAATGGACAGGCTCTACATTTTCTGAAGTTGAGCCAAGGGGAAGCCAGAAATCAAGGAATTGCAGGTCATACTGCACAAAAAAAAAAACGGCAGTAACGATTTAGCCAACTGTTTAGGGCTGAAAGTGTAACAGAAAGATTCTGGTCTCTGTTGACATAGATTCTATCTTAGCCGGATATCACTACAGGTGAGGGAATATGTATTTCGGATAACCAGCTCTGGAAGCCCACTTTCATTCCTGTGCCTTGACTGTCTCTGAAGTTAGGTAAGAGGTGGATGCCCTCATGTCTTGCTCTCCCCCACATCCTAAGGTCCATGCACTTCAGGAATTCATCAGCCTAACTTCAAGTGATATAGCAGCAGCTGCCCCTACTCAGGTTCCAGGAGGGTATGTTATAGGACATGAGGAAATGGAATGAAGCTGCGTAACAGGAAGTTCAGCTTGGACACTAGGAAAAGGTACTTCACTGAGAGCGTGGTCAGTCACTGGAACAGGCTCCCCAGTGAAGTGGTCATGGCACCAAGCTTGTCAGAGTTTAAAGAGCATCTGGATGACACTCTTAGTCATATGGTTTACTTTTAGGTAGTTCTGTGAGGAGTGGGGAGTCGGAGTCTATGATCCTTATGGGTCTCTTCCAACTTGAGATGTTCTACGATTTTATGACTCTAAGTTAAACAGTGACTGACATTAACATAATCAAGTAACACTTAAATCTACTACAAATGGGAAAAAAAAATGTGCAAGGATGCATCTAACAGCATTTATAGCTAATATTATCAGCACTGATTTCTCCAAACAAAATGAGGCTCCTGAGATTAAATATTTATCAGTATAAGGCATCAATTCTGACTTTTGTAGAACTTCAACAGGACAACAAAACATTAGATAAAGATATTAAATATCAATAAAAACAATAAAAACAGTCTGTCTTATGCTTGGCATCTCAAACTGAAGATGTTTAACCCTAGTTATTACTGTCTCCTCACGGAAACCCGTATTATTTGGTTTATAAATTTGTTATATTTTACTATGAAGTCCTACTTCTCAGAGAGCAACATTTTGACGATGCTTCGAAAGTAAATTCAGTGACTTGTCACATTGGAACATTACCTAAACTTGAATCATGCCATGAATATGAATATAAAGCTCTTCTTTAATACAGAAGCCTGGTTGTATGAGGGTAAACTCTACACACAATGTCCACTCTATTTTACAGTATGGATACCATAAGTCATGCAGTGATCGAATATTTCAGCATTCATACAAATAGAATTCCTATCTTAAGTCCTGAATCTGCTGGGAGGGCTGATAACTTGTGTCAAGGGAGGATACAATACCCCAGTACACTAAGCAAGCATCACGAGCTCTGAGTAACAAATTTTTAACATAGGTAACAAGACAACTAGATGTGCAAGAGGCTTTTCCTTCCACTGCTCTTCCCTTCACCTCCAAACCTCCTCAATCTCTTTTCACTGTTTAATTTTAAATGAATTTAAAAGGAACACCACTAACTTAATAATTTGATCTCTTTAAATTTTTTTCCTATGTTATTATTGCAAATGATATCTTAATAAAAATCAATGTGATCAAATGGATTTCTTCCTATCATGCCAGTTCATGTACTTCACACATTTCACACCATCCTTTTTTTGCATAAGCTGCAGTCACTTTTATAATTTTCCTTGTATAACCAGCACATCCCTATATAGATAATGTGAAAACCTGTTTTTTCTTTCTCCGGCTAAACAATATATGTAGCATGGGAAATGAAAAGTAGGTTCAGAATCTCTAGCTGTCTTTAAAACTACCTGGATGTCAAGAGAGTGCCTTTCAAATACTTACCTAAGACTCAAATCTTTCTAGTCTGCAAAACCTTGAGGAAAAGGAAGTCCTGAATCTTCTCAGAACATCTGGACAGGATCTCAGACTGATTTCTGTTCAGATCTATTCTTCTTTATTTACAGTCTGCTTTAGAAAAAAAAATCCTTTCCTTTCTCTCCCCTCTTACATTCCTCTTCCTTGCCTTTTAATCCTTGATATTAGTTAGAGATGTGCCATCTTTTTTCTCTCCTTTTCATCTCTACAAGTTATCTGTTGCTATTTGATCAGTCTGACATCCACATAATTCCTCAAGTCACGTCATAAATATATTTCTAGCAATGCAAATACAGCCTGAAATGCCACTTCCTTAGGGCTCCATGTGGTGTAAAGCGTCAAGATTTATAAACAGTCCCAGCCTGCAACTCTTACTCTGCATCTAATGTGGTTCTCTCCTTAAAGAATCAGCATAAAAAATTTATAGTCTTAATCTTGGGAACATGACTACTTCAGGGGTGATGAAAAAGTTGTGGTGATGAAAAATAATACTTGGCCAATGGTGGGTCATATCTGACAACATTAATATAGTAAATTAAACCAAAAGCAAAGTGGCACTTCAAGTTATTTTATTTCACATTAGAATTTTAACTGGGTAAAGTTTGTAAAGTGTGCCCATGTCCAGCTATGGGTCATAACAATCAGCGGTCCTCAAAACACTTGGAATCTGAATAGAAAGTTATTTCTGTGGATTATAATTGTTTATTTCTTATCACATTTATAGCATCTGGAAGACTTTTACAGGAAAGATTTCCAAAATTATTGTTTGATTTAAACATTTTAATGAGAAGGAGCCCCCATTTCTTGTCATTGTTGGCATATCATGTCAAGAATGTCAGTAAAGTTACCAGGTAATACTCCCAAGTATCAGTCTGTGCATGGTTTCAAGAAAAAATCCTTTGAAACAGGAGACTCAGTGAGGTATATCATCAGGGATCTTTTGGGGGCTTCTGAAGATTGCTACTGTTTCCACATGCTCTGGGATTTAAAGTCCCTCTGGGTGTTTTAGCTTGTGAGGGTCAGTCAGATGCTCCACTCATCCTTATGCCATGCTCTACAGGCATCACCATTTTCACAGTCTTTGGCTGCTCCTTTACTGAGTGAAGAATTTTGTTCAAGGCTGTCCTAGTTTTGGCTGGGACAGAGTTAGTTTTTCTTTTCAGCAGCTAGAATACTGTTATGTTTTGGATTTAGTATGAGATTTGTTATGAGAAGAATGTTGATAGTGCACTGATGTTTATAGTTGGTGCTGAGACAGAAAGAACTTTTCAGCTTCCCGTGTTTTGCCAGTGTGCAGGAGCACAACAGGTTGTTGAGAAGCATAGCTGGGTCAAAGGCCCCACAACTCCACTTATGATTTGAGTTTAGATTTAGGATTGTGGGCCAAATTGGTCAATGGAGTGTTCTATATCAAGCAACATCATTCCCAGTATATAGATGAGGATTGACCAGGAAGTTAGAATTGTTCTGTCTCTCTTTTGGGAGACTCTCTTCGTCTCCTCTTGGACTCTCCTTCTCTTGGAGTTTTATCTCTATCTTGCTCTCCTTTCAGACCTCTCAGTCGTCTGGGATTGTGGTGTGGGGACTTATCTGTTTTGAGACTGCTTGCTGGGAAGGGATGAGATGGGACGAGCGTCTGTCACCAAGAGGCGGGCAATTACACTGTGCATCACTTGTTTTTATATATTATTACCATTTTTTATATATTCATGTATTATTACTATTATATTATTATTACTTCTAATTTTGTGTTATTATTATTATTATTAACTTGTTCTTATCTCAACTCATGAGTTTCTTTCCCTTTTCCCCTTTAATTCTCTTCCCCATTCTGCAGAGAGTGGAGGAGGGTGAGTGAGCAGCTGTGTGGCATTTAGTTGCCAGCCAGGTTAAAACACAACAAAGGCCTGGCATTATACTTAAATGAGGAAGGAGCCTTTAACAATAAGTTAATTATGGACAAACATGCAGGCACTTCAGAAAATTTTAATGATCTTTTAAGGCATCTTCAGATGCGTTGGCATCAGGAAAAATAATCTCTGAGTCACAAAATCATTAATAAAAAGTCATGGTAACAACTAATGACCTGGAAATCTTTACAATTAAAGTGGATAGGATTCCTATCTAGAAAAAGCAAGACAATACATGCTAAAGCTAGAAAAATTGCCTACTGACACACAGCACACAAATGAAACTCACCTTGGAAGAGTTCACATTCAAAACATTAAACACAACCAGTTTGGCACTGATGTGCATAGGTTACTCACATACAGACCCTTGTAGCACCCAAAGTATAGACACACCACTGCCAGGAATGGTACCTTCTGCTGTCCCTTCAAGGACAGTGCAAGAGATGACCAGCTTTAAATCCACGAGATGCATCATGGATGCCCTGCTGGTAAAATAAGGCAATGCTGTGTCAAAAACCAAGAGAACCACGTAGCATTGCTTCAATAAGCACTGAATCACAGAATAACAGATTCACAGAAGGACTGAGGTGAGAAGGGATCTCTGGAGGTCACCTGATCCAACCCCATGGCTCCAGCAGGGTCATATAGAGCTGGTTGTCCAGGACCATGTTGTACTGACATCATTAGGTGGGGCAACATAGCAGAGGAACTGTTCAAGAAAGGGAAAAGAATAAACCAGATCCTTATGAAAGCTCGTTTTGCCATAAAACAAAGCAAGTTCAAAGGACTTGCTGAGGAGATCCAGTTTTTAGGATAAAACAGCAAGATGGGCAGCATCATCATATTTCAATGAATGTGATCAATAAAAAAAAAATACACTCCCCTGCCCTCTAACAAAAAAGAAATACAAATTTTCTCATGTGTTTTGGGTTACTTGAGAATGTATATTCTAGGTTATAGTAAGATTGTGAGCCCTCTCTATCAAGTTACCTGAAAGAACTGTTTCGAGAGTGGCCCTGAGCAGTGGCAAGCCCTTGAAATAATCATAGATCATGCGATAGCCACTGAGCCAGTCCAGACAGGGCAAGAAATGAGAAATATGATTTACACTGCAGCCAAGGAGCATGGCCTCACCTGAAGCCTCTGCCAGAAGACCATTCTGAGCGTTGACAAGTTTTGCGGCAATGTGGAATCCCAGAAAGAAATGAATCAGACAATGGGACTGATTTCTGAAACAAGGATCACCTCACTCAACCTATTTGCAACACTCGTCCCAATGCAGCCCAGGATATTGTTAGTCTTCTTTGTGTCAAGAGCACATCGTTGACACGTTCAACTTGGTGTCCACCAGGACCCCCATGCCCTTCTCTGCAAAGCTGCTTATCAGCTGGGCAGCTCCCAGCATATACAGAGGCATGGGGTTGTTCCTTCCCAGGTGCAGGACAGTCCATCCATCAAACCCATATCTCTCCATTTTAGCAACAAGAAAGTTGTGGAGGACCATATCAAAGGTCTTACAAAAGTTCAGGTAGATGATATCAATAGGTCTTCTCCTGCCCAGTGATGCAGTCATTTCGTTGCAGAAAGCCACCCCACTAGTCAGGCGCAATTTAGTGAAGTCATATAGGCTGTCTCTAATCACCTTTACTTATAATTTGCATACAACAGGATTTCAAAAATATTAAGTCCAGCAAATTGAAGACAAGTAAAAGACTGTTGGTAAGCAAACTAGCAATGTAATGAGTTGTAATGCAATGTTTTGTTGACCATATGTCAACAGATTTATTTGAATTTTCACATTCACAAAATTTAGAGGTAAAGGCCACAGCTTTTATATGACACTAGTTATCACAGAAGTTTTAGAAATTTAGGGAGAAAATCCATGTTTTTTATTAGGTACACAGTGCTACCCCTTTTTTATTCATACAAGCTATTAAAACACATTCAAAAAGTCTCATCTTTCATTTGTATATCACTTCTTCATGACACTGGTGCTATGTGTAACAGCAGATGAGGTTTTACTCTCACCAAGATTATTAGATAGTAGGAAGCACAGATTACTCCTACATTTAGGAGTATTTACAGACAGTAAACAGTAGATTATCTGCATTAATTGTGCTAACACCTGGCGTTTGAGCCAAAGGATAAAAATCAAATGTTATCTATTGAACTCAGTGAGCTGTTGGTCAGCAGATTTAATTCACCACGTTCAAAAAAGTGAAATTGTATGAGAGACATATTCTATCTTGACTACCACAATACATATTTAGAAGGCATAAAGATAAATAATCCATCCTCCTCTACAGATGTCAGAGAGAGATGGACACTACAGATACGTACACATTGCAGAAGATAGGTTGGAGTCACTGTGGATCTTTCCTTGTATCCCCTTGGAAAAGGGATCTGTAAACTATATTTTTTTGTTGGCCCATCATATGGATGACTTGTATCTCAGACATCAAGAGCAACTGGTAGTTCACTTCAGGTTAAATAAATTAAAACATTCTAAAAGCAGAAGAAGTGCTGTGCAAGGAGGGAGGATTCTGTTATGTAGAGACACCTGTAGTGCATTTATTCTCAATTTATTCCCTATTTACTAGGATTTTATGATTATTTTAGTAATTATCACAATCAATTACTTCCAAGTATCTAAACATCATGAGGGCCATTAAAACTAGATACAAACTAGGGTGTATAATCAACAACAATGCAGGCTTCAAGTAATCCACATTGTACTCATAATTACTGATGATTAATACACATTTTAAAGAATAATTCCTTGTCAATGTTACATTAATATGCTAGGAGTTATTGCTGATCTTTAAATTGCTATCATTAAAATGCCTGAAACTATATGCATATTACATATATTTTTAAATATAGGTTTTTACAAATTAAATTGGAAAGTTACAAAATGCATATAGATCTCTGAAGCGCTCTTAATTTTACAGGTCATATTATAATCCAATATATTTTTCCTTTTGCTTTCAAACACACATTTTTATAAAAGTCTGCACAGTCATTAATCTGCAATTTTCTCCTCTAGTTGATGCTCTGATAAAAATATGTACTTTGTGCTTCAATTCTAAAGGAAACTGCTACTGAAGGAAACAGGTCTAGCAAGCTTCTGTATAGAAACTGCATAGCAACTATATAGAGTATATCCTATAGCAGTAAAACCCAAAGCCTGAAGAACCTGCTGTCCCATGTGCCCTTTATGACAGTTGACTTTGCTTGGGCACTCTCAGAATATTTTTACATTACAGAGAAGAGAGGGCTAACAGGAAAAAATCCTAAAGCAAAAGGCTCGGGAGGTTGTCACCAACATCTCCTTTAGCTTAAAACATTTTCCTGCTGGAAATGAAAATATCACATGTCCATGAGCAGCAAAAAGTCAAGTGCAACAGGAAAAAGAAAACATTCATTTAAGAAAAAAATTGGCATTCAGTTTTTCCCATGTCTAACACAGTGGCAATTTTTTTCTAAAACTGGCGATCCATCCAGAGTTTTGAATAATTATGTTGAGCTTTAGCTATCTACTTAGTGTAATTTAACGTAAAGACATAAATATATTGCATCTCCAACATATACTGAGTTTAAGCAGACACAAATAGGAGATCTGACTTCCTCAGAAATTAAACTACCAGGTCTGCCCTGTAATGTGACTCCTTATCAGGATGTTGATCAAGTTGTAAAGTAATCCTCATCAACGATGAAAGGAAGTGAAAGTCTTCTTGATGTATCCTTAAATTTGCCTGATTTAACGTAACCCCTCTACTCAGACAATACAGGACATTTTACCTGCAACAAAATCCAGAGTGCATTGATCAGTGCGGTAAGACGTAAGCAGAATGATTTCTTAGCAATCTGTTCTCATGGAAACAAATTCTCCGAAATGAACCAACCTAGAAAAATCAAAAGTAATGCAATTGTATGCATTGAGTAATGCATTGTAATGAAATTACAAGTGAAATGCAATGTAATGCATTGTAATGAAAGTAATGCACTGATTTTATTTTGTGTCTATGCAAACATCAGGCAAAAAATTTGAGAAAGATGTTGGGGTAAGTTAAGAAAAAATCAAGATTAAAGTGTGTCAATTTGTCTTCATTTTAACCAAATAAAATTTATTCATTATATTTACTCATTCACAGTCCTCCTTAGATCTCATTGCTGAAATATGTTATTGAAAAAAAACCCAAACAACTAAATATAACAAAGAAGGCTTTTCAGTTACTTATGTGAATGATTACAGTAACAATCTCCAGAATTAATACGTTTGAATGGAACAAAATTTTTATAAAAACTTTTCATAAGTATACTACATCTGTTCAAAACATGGTTCTGAACCCGACCTGGATGCACTGCAGATTACACAAAATCTCAAGGTTTTTATTTGCTTATTTTAAGGTAGTTTTTTTTTAGTGAAGGAGAGGAGAGATTCAAATGAGGCAATTAGTAAAGAAATATCACATCAGTACCTTTACATTTAAGGGAAGAAAAACATCCTTCTAAACAGGGACTTTCAAGAACCATGACCACAGCCCACTTCTATCGTGGAGCTATGGCAAAGTAAAAAGCCATCTCAATGTCCTTCAGCTTTGTACAATTTCTAGTTTTTAACCTTCTAGTCAGACTGCAGAGCATAGCAAGGACGCTAAAACAGCACTTGACCAAAGACCCATGGGAATATCATAGAATGGTTAGGGTTGGATGGGACCTTAAAGAACATCTAGTTCCAACCCCCCTGCCATGGGCAGGGACACCCTCCACTACACCAGGTTGCTCAATATGTATGGTAAACTCTCAGCATCAAACCTCTGTTCTTCTGTGCTCTATTGCTCTTTCACTAGCAATGATGGCACGTACCCTGCAGTGCTAATGTCAGGCTTTCCTACTTACTGATCCACTCAAACTGCTTGAATTTTGTTTTTCACTCTGTTTTTATTCTCCTGTATTAGCCACAGAAAAACAAAAGAAACCACTAAAATACAGCAGTAAATGAAACAGAAGCTTGTCCTTTTCTAGTTTTGGGAGAATAAAAGTTATTTTTTGTTCAAAAATTCCAAATTAAAAACGTGATAATATCTACGTAGACTCAGCCTGGGACATTGTGAGAACCTCTGACTTTCTGAGAGGAGCACATTGTTTTCCTAAGCTCTCCTTACCTGGCCTCTGCAGCAGCAGCACCATCAGCAGTAACTGTATCACAGAGAACAGCCACAGAGAGGACATACACAGAAACAAGGACATATATACATGTGCACTGGAGAGAATTCTTGCTACTTGCAAAGAAAGACATTTGAGTGACATCCATTAATGGTTGGACTTGCAGGAGGTTGGAGGCTTTGTCTGGGACAGGCAGATGTTAGGAAAAGCCCCCCCCCAAAAAAATTTCAGTTGCTTCCTTTCCCCCCTTTTCTCAACCTCATGAGAAACCTCTCAACCTCTCAACTCTCTCATCTATAATGGATGAACAGGACAGTGACACTTATCTATACCAATCATTGAAAGCCAATGTTAAAGCCATTGGTGGCAATAAAAGAAATAACAGTAAAGAAAATATCCTGCATCTGAAAACGAAGCAGAAGCTGAATTTTCTGACTTTGCAATTACTGACACAGAGATAAAAATTACATGTGGAAGTGATCCAAGAAACAGAACTGTTGCACTACAGAGGCATTTCTTTCCTTCTTGTACGGAGTAGTAAACCAAACTACTGCTCAGTTAAGTAGGCACAGCAGAATAGAAGACAATACATGGATTTATATCCATTAAAAATGTACTTCTAAGATTCAAATTTCTTAAGCATGCTTTCACTTCGAATGGTTCTTCAGGCAAAGTTTAGGAGTGATTGGCATCTTTCCCTAAAAACATTAATACATTAACCTTGTGAACTGTTGAACTAGTGAGCAAAACTAATTGAAGTAAAAGGGACGATTCACTTGGGGGGTGTGTGGAAATGGATGCATTGATGCAAGGTCTATGCTCAGAAATTACCTGAATAAGAAACTGACATTTGATAAGTGTGAGTTTAGCCATAATTTGGTGAGCTAAATAAGGACCTCAGCCTTGACTAAGTTACTGTCCCTATTCTGAGTCTAATTTTTCACATTGCTAACCACGAAGAATGAAGCAGCAGAACAAAGTTACAAATCATGTTTAAAGTACTGAATCAATTCGGACATTATTCTGGAAAACCAGAAATATTCATACTTTACTAACCCAATTTACCACTTGCTATACTCGCTTGAAGTAGGAAGTTCTTCCTACTTCATGAATCACAAAAAAGCCCACTAGTCATAGAGTGGTAGATTTAGCCAATGATAAAAAGCACCATCCTGCTTGCTATTCTGTCACCCCAGGTTTGGCATCCTCCCTGCACATCTGGAATGCCTCACTGAGCTTCTTGAACTTGGCTTCCCATCAGCACAATTTGGGTCTTCCAGTCAGAATGTGTTAAAAAAAACCTTCTGTCTGATATTGCCAATATGTACTTACTAAAACAGGATGAGCCATGTGTCTAATTAGAAAAATAATTATTTGATTCACAAGCTAGGAGAAATTAAACAGGGCAAAAATTTTTAAGGGGAATAATTTCCACCGATACTGATGCTGGAGCTGCTGACTGGGAAACCCTTGAAAGATATCTGAGTCCACATAGTACTTCTCTCTGTTGCATGCAAAGAAATTATCAAATATTCTGAAAAGAATTAAGTATGCCTTCTTTATATATACAGAAATGATTTTTGAAAGCAAATATTTATCTTCAGGAAAAAAAGATGAGCTATTTATTTAGGATGTCTCCTTAGCCAATTCTTTCTGATCTGTCTAAAACACAAAGCCTTTCCCCTACAGATGATCAGGGCCTTCCAACCATGCCAAACATAGGTATAGCATCAGCACTTGATGAACATTAGTCTCCTCAAATGTTGGCAAAATGAAGTTCTGGAAATTTAGCAGTAAAAATGTGACAGAACTCTTGTCTTGATCCAACACAATTAGCCTGAGTTAGAAGCAGAAATAAAGCTCTTTGGCAGAGACAATCAATTTTAAGCCAAATATCAAGAAGAGTACAATTGTGAGGAGACTGAAAGTCCCTCTGTGAAATTCTTTGAGCAGCAAGATTTTTTTTTTCAAAACTATATTTGGATTTGTAATATTGAAATTTCAGAATTCTTGCAATGATGAACACACAACTCAAACATTCTCAAATCCCAAGAGACTGTTAATTAAAATTTGTCAAAAGTAAAGGAAGATGCCAGATAACAACATTCTCATGAGATTAATGCATAAAAATAGAACCAAATGCTTAAACAACTGAATACCATATTCTTATGCTACTAGGAATGACCAGGTTGTTAGCTGAAGATCTGATCAATGAATTCTTCATTTACCATGACAGGCGTTACTAATAGATAGACATTAAATCTCCTTACTTTACCATTATGTCTTTATACCTTTAGTAATTTTTGTTACTTATTATTACTTCTGTATTTACTAAAAAGCACTGCTCCTACAAAATCATTGCCATTACCCCTTGTCCTATCACTACATGCCCTTGTAAAAAGTCCCTCTCCAGCTTTCCTGTAGACCCCCTTTAAGTACTGGAAGGCTGCGATAAGATCACCCTGGAGTCTTCTCGTCTCCAGTCTGAACGGCCCCAACTCTCTCAGCCTGTCTTCATAGCAGAGGTGCCCCAGCCCTCGGATCATCTTCGTGGCCCTCCTCTGGACCCACTCCAGCTGCTGGCTCCATGTCCTGTTTGTGATGGGGACGCCAGAGCTGAACGCAGTATTCCAGGTGGGGTCTCACGAGAGCAGAGTAGAGGGGCAGAATCACCTCCCTCGACCTGCTGGCCATGCTTCTTTTGATGCAGCCCAGGATACGGTTGGCTTTCTGGGCTGCCAGCGCACATTGCCGGCTCATGTTGAGCTTCTCATCCACCAGCACTCCCAAGTCCTTTTCCTCAGGGCTGCTCTCAATCCATTCTCTGCCCAGCCTGTACTTGTGTTTGGGATTGCTTTGATCCACGTGCAGGACCTTGCATTTGGCCTTGTTTAACTTCATGAGGTTTGTACAGGCCCACCACTCAAGCCTGTCAAGGTCCCTCTGGATGGCATCCCTTCCCTCCAACGTGTTGACCACACCACACAGCTTGGTGTCGTCAGCAAACTTGCTAAGGATGCACTCAGTCCCACTGTCCATGTCACCAACAAAGATGTTAAACAGTATCAGCCCCTGAGGAACACCACTTGTCACTGGCCTTCACTTGGACATTGAACCATTGACCACAACTCTTTGAGTGCAACCATCCAGTCAATTCCTTATCCACCGAGTGTCTTTCCAGTTTAGAGACAAGGATGTCATGTGGCAAAGTATCAAATGCTTTGGATAAGCCCAGGTAGATGATGTCAGTTGCTCTTCCCCATCCATCAATGCTGTAACCTCATCATAGAAGGCCACCAAATTATTCAAGCAGGATTTGCCCTTAGTGAAGCTGTGTTGGCTGTCACCAATCACCTCCTTATTTTCTATGTGCCTTAGCATAATCGCCAGGAGGATCTGCTCCATGATCTTGCCAGGCACAAAGGTGAGACTGACTGGCCTGTAGTTCCCTGGGTCTTCTTTTTTCCCCTTTTTAAAGATGGGGTCTATGTTTCCCCTTTTCCAGTCAGTGGGATCTTTACTGGACTGCCACGACTTCTGAAATATGATGGATAGTGGCTTAGCAACTTCATCTGCCATTTCCCTCAGGACCCGCGGATGTACCTCGTCTAGTCCCATGGACTTGTCCACCTTCAGGTTCTTTAGATGGTCTCGAACCTGATCTTCTCCTACAGTGGGCAGTTCTTCATTCTCCCAGTCCCTGCCTTTGAAATCATAGAAAATCATCTGTTGTGTCACAGCAGTGGTCAATAATATTCATTAATGTTTAGTGCATTTGTCAATCTGACACAATCAGCAACTTAATATGAAAGTAATCAAATACATAAACCAATATCTTTCCACATTTAATGTGGACACAAATAATGGCATCAGCTAATGTTGAGAGATAGAAAGTCAACAACATCATTAATTTAAAGATTATCCGCAATGAAGGAATAAAATAACAGATAGATTTGCAATGGAATATCAATCTAAAAGTCTAATTACATTGATAATAAAGCAGGGCAATAGTGAGGAAAAATGTATGTTTCTGAGGTTGTATATCATTATGGCAGGCATCTTTTGCAGTGGCACAAATTGTTTTCCACATAGTAAAATATAGCTTTATCTTTAGTGAGAAATACTTGAAGTAATTGCAAACAGTTGAGATGAGGTCACATAAATCTCCTCGTGACTGAGTGAGTGGAGTTCTGAGTACGGGGACCTGATCATTTACATTCAGAAAGGCTTGACAGAGTCTTTCCTCTCATGTCAGTAGAAACAGGGTCAATCCCAAGGTCCACTACACTAGAGTTCTCCAGAAAGTGAAGTTACTGTGCATTGGGCTCAACACTTCGACAATTTCTCATTTTCATTACCTACATTGAATACATAAAAGCTGAATCTTAATTAACATTAATCCTGCATCAAATACCAATAGGGCTTATCAGTAATAAACAGCAATCAGCTATAAATGAGATTACTTTAACTGCACATTCTGTCAGCAATGTGAATTTTAAGTGCATAATGAATGACTTAAAATCTAAATATGGTCCAGGACTCTGCAATTAAACAAATTCTACTGTTATTCTTTTAAATTATTTGCTACAACCTTGTACTTATTATGTTGTGCAGATGCTAAAGTGGAGACTGAGAAATTTGAACTATAAAATAGCATCTCCTTTTCAATATGCATGATTATAGTGATTATTTTTATAAAAGATGAGGGGCTTTTTTCAGCCAACCTACAGCTTTTTCTGTTATTTGGCCTAATTGTTGGTGGTATTATAATCATAGACCTGCAAGCCCTTTTGATTTTTAAAGACCAAGAAAACAAAAGTAAAATACTATCAGCAATGTTATGCAAGGAAAGGCAGAGTTCGCGTACAAGTAAAGTTATATTATATCTCAGAAATGGATAATGATTGTATCTTTTTCAAAATACAGCACTATTATTCCAGGATCTACTAGTCTTGAATCCTCAAAGGAAATCTAATCGAGTCCTCGGCAAATTTTTGAAGAGTTTCCCTCCTGCACTGGTCTGACTCATGCGGATTTTAAAAAAACAATAAAAATATCTTCCACATTTCTCTTAGATTAGCAACACAAGCATCTGCTTTTCTGATTTCCTTTTGTAGTGATTTGAGTGCTTGTAGAACCCATGTTAAAGTTTCTGAATGCTTTTCTCCATGACTGCATGTGTCAGACAAGACACTCAAGAAGATCCATAGCAGAATACATTTTTGCCAGAATATGTGGGTTGACAGATGATGTTACACTGAAAATCTTGTTACAGACAAAAAGAAACACATCATATATATGAAGAATTTATTATAAGTCTAGATTATGTTTTAACCACCCAATCAAGAAAATTATCTAATTAATAAAGAAAAGCTTTTTTTTAATAATTCTATTCAATATAAAGCTATACAAAGCTTTCTCTTCCTAAACATTACACTCATTCTGGATCCTGAGGTTGGCAGTTTCATTCTTCATCAAGAAGAATAGGTAAGGGTTAAAAGGAGTTATTAATATCCTGAGGAATTTGATCAAGGTGATGGTGGTGAGGTACTTTTCTCCTGAGTCTTGGTGATCGTTTGAGTAATTCTTACGTGTTTATTTATCACAGCTTGCTTCCTTCTTGTTAGTTACTAGCTACAGCTCGCACAACACACTCGCCCAGCCTCAATTAGCTGTTGTTTGATACACAGTGACAAACCTAGGTTTGTCAGACCTTTTGAAATACATTGAATTTGCAGAGCTTACACTAAACCAGGCGAGGTTATGGTCACTTGACCATGATGCTATTGTTAAAAAATGCTAAAATCAACTCTGGCCAAAGCAGACCTGTACAAGTCTTGAGATCCTGCTCTCCTAGATCAATACAAATTCTATGGCTTTTTTTTTAGTAATGGCAAAATTATATTAGTTGGGCTACAGTTGTGAATATGTTTCTCCCCAGCACTGACCAGTGGAAAATTATTTATATACTACCTGGAGGCACCTCAGAAGTGCATGAAGACTGATGTTTGAAGAAGGATAGTTTTCTTCCACCTTATATAACACGAAATTAAAATAATTTAGCAGTCCTAAAACTTAGCTTGCAAAGGATATTGCACATACCACACAGTTCAAGACTTCATTACCTCAAAATGTCAGGAAAAGTCATTAATTCTCTCCTGCCTAAAAGATAAAAACTGAAGCTGGTGACATTATGAAAACCTCCCTTGTGAAAATTAGACAACTAAGGGATCTAACCTTCCATTCTCTTCAGACTAGTCGACATCACAGGACAAAATCAGAAGAAAAAAGTGTTTCTGTATATTAATGCCAATCCCAAAAGCGGCTTTCACCTCAACAAAAAAACACAAACAAGGTAGATAACAGATGGTTTATTCTCTCCTTGAAGAAACAGTCAATAGATTTCTAATGTGCTGAAAGTTTTGAGATATAGAGGTCAGTATCACTCGAATAGGTAATATAGAATATTTCATTGAGTGTTCATTATTCTGAGAAAGTGATCTTTATATAAATTTTTCCATTAATGTGAAGCTTGTATTTATTCTTCTAATGTTCCATGGAAAAATACATTAAAGGATAAAACAAACAATTTTTTAATGCATAAAGGATCTATATAATGCTTTCCATAACTTAGGGAAAAATACTTCAAAGTCAGGTTCCCTTTGTTTCTACTGCTATTTACAAAGATAAGCATTTATAGTCTCCATTTTTTTCATAATCTAGCCAGAGGGATAAAATGTCATTAATTTGTTGATTTGGGATGAATGCAAGCATGTGGACTATTTGCTTTCTTGAGAGAGATCCAAAATACAAGAACACAAATAATAAGGAATCAATCATCTTGAAAACTGCTGCAAGTAGTAGTGTACTTGCTACCCTTTGACACAGTTAGCCCTCCTGACTCTTAATTCTTACATCTGGTTAGTCAAACTCATTTATACATTTTACATTTCATTTGCACATCCCCCAAAAAAATAATGCTAAGTAGACAATTAAGTTGCAATATTCAAGAAAGACAAAAATTGCAAACAGCTTGTTTCCTTTCTATTTGATTGCTCAAAGTAGAGATCATTACTATTTTCCTGACTGCATTTCTGCTGTTACTGTCTTTTATGTCAAAGTGAGACAATGAGGCTAATTTCCGCCTCATTATTTTTTCACGCTCACCAAATTGCTGAAATTGTAAAGCATAAACAAATGTATTCACAAAATAAAAAGTATATTCTGAGTTAAACAGCTATTTCTACTTTTTTTACTACTTTTATGCCTACCCCTCCTCAGACAGGCATTTTTAATCAATAAAAATAGACCACGGTTGACTTCTAATTTTCCTGGGAATCTTCCTTTGCTAATGAATCTCTCATATATGTATCATGTCTCTCTTTTGATGAAGAATATATATAGCTTTTGATTAGAATATATATAGCTCTTCAGCTTGTAAAGTTAGAATGCAATTTACACATGGAACTAAACAAGGATTATTCCAAAGAATGGTAGTCCTTAAATTGTCATTCTCACTCAGCTGTAAAACACATAGATTCACCAAGGATCACATGATTATCACATATTCATGAAGATTAAAATAAATTCAAATATATATATCAAAAAACCACAAACAAACCAGCTCTTTGGGAATATAAGATTTTATCTTAGATAAGCTTTCAAAATTCAGACTGAAAGCAGTTAGAAGATCTTTAAAATACTCGAGGACATGGGACAACAATAGCACTACGTCTAGAGGAAATATATATTTCCACAGAGCAGCAGGATTATTCATTGTCAGAAACATTGCTGTAGAAGAAGAGGCTATGAGCATTGAACATCACCCTAAAAAGTCTGAACTGTTACCATTAAAATAAGTCCCCGAACAAATGTTCTGTTGGCTCTACACATAAGTTATGTTCAATATTTGCCCACAACTAGATTTTCAGTGTAACACTACCAACAAGGTAAGACCATTCATTGTAGCTTTTTCTCCTCTTTCTAGAAAATATCTTCATGGTAAAGGAGTTTTCTGATGCTGCAATATGAATCTCTTCTCACCTTATTTAGCAATGTCAGAATTAGTCCCAGTATTGTAAGTCTAGAAGAATGCATATTTTGACAATGGTGTGTCTCAAATGGTTTGAAATGATTGGAGGCAACAGACTGAACCAGAGCAAACTACATCATCAAAATCAGCATGGAGCATATCTTACAGTCACTGCTAAACCTAAGAAGGTAGGAAGAGATGCTGATTAGAAATAGTTTTTATGGAAATAAATTAAGAATAAATTGTATTTTCTTTTATATTCCAAGCAACTCTAGTCGGGAGAGTGGTAAGTTTAGTCAGCATGAAGAAGACCTCAGTAAATTAGGATATGTAAGCAGAAGAAAATTATCTCTGGTCAAAGACAGGGTGGCAGAAAGAGATGGTGTAAATCCTCATATTATAAACCTAATGTATTTCACTAACTTACCTTGTCACTTCTCAAATTCAGATAAATGGGAAAACTCTAACTACATCTTGGGAGCTGAGATCAAAACCATCTTGCTGTCTTCTCCAAAACTTCCAAACCCAGTATGCCTGTGTCACTCAAGTTTCCACTGATTCTGACTTCTCAGCCCTCCTATTTGGTGTGGAGTTACTCATCAAGTGGTTGCAGGCAGCGGAGCTCAGAAAGCCACTATTTTGCATTATGTGTATGGTACCAGCTAGGGTAAAAGAGGAAATCCAAATGGTAACTTAATTTAGAAATTACATAGCAGAAGACCATTTCTGCGTTTTTTCTAGACAACAGTCAAAAAACCAAGACAGATGGTAATAAAAGTAATGATAAATACTGGAATTGTGGGGAAGGAGATGAAAAATTATTATCCCATCACAGATATGTCTTACATTACATTCTATACAGGAAGAAATACAGGATAGAAAGAAAGTATTATCCTGAGCACTGACATTCCTAGTAAGAGAAACTTTAATATTAAAGAAGTGACCGATATGGGAACTTGAAATATAATAAAATAGTCAACTTGCAGTCAAAAAGTTCTTGTCTGGTAAAATGAACGGAGACAGTAAGTCTGAAAAAGTGTGATTTCAAAGATATACAAGGGAATGTGGTGAGCAGAGTTTGAAAAATATTTTTAATAATTTTGGCTTATCATAGGTGAGCTTAAAAAACTGATTCAGCTTTCAGCAGCCGTGTTATTTACCATTTCTTCTACTCATAGCTCATACATAGGAATAGATCTCAAGGACATCATCCTGATTCTTCTCATGTATGTGAGTTTCAGTGCTGCAATTCTAATGCACAGAACACACAGTCCTGATGAAATGGTCCCATTCTCTGAAACAGAATTTCTTCTTATGAAGGATGGATGTGGAAGCAGATGACAACCTAGCTAATTTTTATTCACTGACAAGGTAGATTAGATTTTTAAAGCAGTGTGATTTTATCTTATTTGCTCATGTACCTCTGTGCCCTAAAATGAGGTGCCAGGTGGACATCATATGCCTAAAGTTCTAACCATGCCATTCTATATGAAAGGCCAATATTTGGTGATTTAAGCAATTTCTAATTGCAGCAGAAATACACTGAGGTTGCCTGTATCTGAGGCAGACTCTTTCCTTTTCCAACCTTAGCAAAATGAGTACATTAAAAAATATTGCTAGGAAGCCAGAAGACCAGAAAAGCACCATGGTACACATTGCACACATTCAGCTCTCAGTAACCAGCAAGTCTCAAAGTATAATTAATTCTAGAGTGAAGACTCTTCAGTGAGCAGGTGTGCATCTTAGAGATCCCACAGGGATCAGTTCCTGATTCTACTCTGATTATAAGGTTGTTAGCAACCAAAACACAACGACATCCTTACTGATTATATTTGTAAGTGACACAAAAACAAAGTAGAGAAGAGAACCAGCTAAGGAGCAGTCTTCATTTTTCACTCAGATGACTAACACCAAACCTTGCACGGCATGATGGCAAAGTTTAATGTTAATGTAGGAAGTACATACAGAAGGAAGAACGCTGGTAAGCAGTGGCTCTGAAGAAGAATTAAAACTCATGGTACAGAAAGGTATTACTACCTTTCTATTTGCTTTAAGGGGAAAGTTACTAAAATGCTGCATCCAGCTTTAGTGTTCAAAACTCAAAAATAACTGAAAAATAATCAATGGACTAGAAATGTGAGGTAAAATCATTCTATTATTTTTTTCTGCTGAAAAAAAAAGAATAATTTGTGTTACTTTGCAGTTTATATATCAGTATATGCATGTATATACATATATACGATCCATACTGAATTGATAACACATTGAACTTAGTAGCGAACAGCTGAATATTTTTTAAAATTGTAAGAAACAATCGCGTTGGTAAAAACCAGTTATCTTGTTCCAGTGAATTGATTAGTTAGACACATTCATTTCAACACTTTTTTAAAAAAAAGACAAATTGGTTAATTCACATAATAGCAAAACAAATTGCTTCTGCTCTTTTATTCTATCTATTTGTGTTTACCAATCTAAAGGATTCAAACTAAAATAAATGACTATGAAAATACAGTGTTATGTAGACCTACTGGAATATGTCACTTTGATTTGATCCACAAATAGATAGTGCTACAGCACTTGCCAGTGAGGACTGAAGAAGTGAAGACTGAGGCAAAAAAGTCACTAAGTACCTCAGCCTTCTTCATATCCCAGGTAACCAGGTATCCCATTTCCTTCCAGAGAGGGCCCACATTTTCCCTAGTCCTCCTTTTATCACTGACATACCTATAGAAGTTTTTCTTGTTGCCTTTGATGTCCCTGGCCAGATTTAATTCTCTCAGGGCTTTAGCTTTCCTAACCAGATCCCTGGCTGGTCGGAAAATTTGTCTGTATTCTTCCCAGGCTACCTGTCCTTGCTTCCACCCTCTTAGGCTTCTGTTTTATGTTTGAGTTGGTCCAGGAACTCTTGTTCATCCATGCAGGCCTCCTGGCGTTTCTGCCTGACTTCTTTGTTGGCACACATCACTCCTGAGCTTGGAGGTGGTGATCCTTGAATACTAACCAGCTTTCTTGGGCTCCTCTTCCCTCCAGGGCTTTATCCCGTGGTACTTTACCAAGCAGATCCCTGAAGAGGCCAAAGTCTGTTCTCCTGAAAGTCAGAGTAGTGAGCTTGCTGTGCACCCTCCTCGCCGCCCTAAGGATCTTAAACTCCACCATTTCATGGTCACTCCAGCCAAGGCTACCCTTGGGCTTCACATTCCCCACCAGCCCTTCATTGTTGGTGAGAACAAGGTCCGGCACAGCACCTCTCCTCGTTGATTCCTCTGTCACTTGGAGAAAGAATTTACCGTCAACGCATTCCAGGAACCTCCTGGATTGCCTGTACCCTGCTGTGTTGTCCCTCCAACAGATATCGTGGTGCTTGAAGTCCCCCATGAGGACCAGGCACGTGAACGTGAGTCTGCTCCTGTCTGTCTATAGAGGGCCTCATCTGCTTGGTCTTCCTGATCAGGTGGTCTGTAGCAGACCCCCACTATAATGTCACCTGTCCCTGCCCTCCCTTTAGCCTTGACCCATAAGTTCTCAGTCAACTCCTCATCCATCTGCAGGGGAGCTCCATGCACTCCAGCTGGTTTTTGACATAGGGGGTGACACCTCCTCCTCGTCTCCCTTGTCTGTCCTTCCTTCGATATTGTTTTGAGAATCCCTTCTGCAAAACTGACTTCAGAGTCAAATTTTGTCATCTCTCTTTTCCCTGCACAACAAAACTGAAAGGCTGAACAGATCCTTATTTCTCTGCCTTTTCTTAACACTTGTGGTTTCGCAACCAGTCAGAGAGGAAATGAGCCTTTGCAGAAAATTATCCTTGTGAAACTCCCTTGCTTCTCCTACCAAACTGTTCAAACCTATTTCTGTATCATGCTGTTTTCTTTTGCACTGCCCTTATAGAAAAATATATAGATGCCATAGGATCAAGAAAACACTTTAAACTAGCCATACTATTTATATCTCCCCATCCTCATTTTCAATCACAGCTCATTTCTGTTGTGAAAAAATTCCAAGAATTTCAGCAAACTGTAAGATAAGAGTATGAAAACTTTCAGACAAATGTTTGAAGTTTAACATCAGAAGAAGCTGAAAGACAAGACTTCCAATGAAAACTGCTGGACAACACTATGAGACTTATTTCACTGCCACTATGATAAAACCTGCAATCAAATCATCTTCCAAGTATTTGAAATAAAATATCACAATTTTTCAATGCTTCAATGTTTTAAAACAAAATTAATTGTCATCATTATAGTTTCTACTGTAAGCCTAAATACAACAATCAAAATTTCAGGATTTGAAATTCCTTTCATGTTGTTGTTTTTGTAAGAACTTCTTTCTATCCTTCCTACTGGCTCACTTAAATAGTCAATATTCAGTACTGCAGATCTATAATAAAGACAGACAGTTATCATCACAATCTGAATTACTCTTTCCTTCATCAGTTAATGGTCTTTAGCATCACAAAACATATTACTTATTACTGTTGTGGAAACAGTAATGGATCTAAAACTTTTTATTTGGTCTCAACAATATTTAACTCATATTTTCACACCTTTCTCAAGACAAAGTGACTAAAACAATAGTCATCTCCATGTGTCTAATTGTTTTATTATTGGCAACCATTCTTCAACAGGATCCTACATCACATCCAAAGAACTGCCAATATTCGTGTCCTGTCCACTGAACAGAGGCAGTGCCAGGAGAAAATGAGAAGCACGGATTGAGAGAGAAGTAAGCAGATAATGTCATACAAGAATAACAGCAGCAAAGTTAGATGCCGGGTCCTTAGCCCTTCCATTTTTAAGAAATCATTATAGCAAACTACAAAAGTGGTGAGTCCAACTTTGTCCTTTCAAATGGGAATACCAGTCTTGCACTATGTAGATTCATTTTTCAGATACGACCTCTGAAAGACTTGCATGTGGTGTCCACTCTAATCAGAATTTTGGCTAAGCTAGTTGTTGCTTGCTACTCAGCATGGCACGGTTAATTTTACATATGCAACTTCAGCTTTCTTTGCAGGAGTTTAACACCTGTCCAGCACTAATTTTTACTTATTGGTATTATACTTTTGCCTGCAGTTTCTGTCACAAGCTATGACCCCATTGTAAGTTGCCCTGTAAAAACACAGAACAAGGTGATGCCTATGCAGAACTTTACAAAGTTGTTTACAAGCTGAGTGTAAGATGAGATGTGGCAGATGGATACAGACTGCTGGGGGACTGTATGGAAATAATGAGACAGCAATTATTAGTGTGATGGGGAGCAGTGTTGTAAAATTGATGGGTGCACTATAGGAAAGGTAAATTCAAAAAGAAATTTAAAGGAAGTAGCTTTGAGGGTGCTTCTGGCAAAGTCCTGTAAAAGATAGTAGAGAGAAAAGCTACTAGTTAAACACAATTATCTCTTGGTTGATAGGGCTGAGATTGAGGGCTGATCAGAAGGGAGGTTAATATTTATACAGACACTGAGAATTAAGTAGGAGAATGATAAAGAAAATCTGCCTTCTTAAGTTTCATGCAATAGAATAGAGCCAATGCATTACAGGACAGGAGGGAATGACAAAACTGAAGTAGAAAACAAGATAAAATTTGTCAAGTCCTGAGACATGAAAGTACTAGAAATTAAGACAACAGTTGGTAAGAGTTTTACCTGTAGAATTATCAACTCAAACATTAAAAGTAAAGCAGCCTCATCCCAGGAAATGTATAAGTAAAAGCCTGAGCAATCAGGTAAAGAGTTACTCAATTACATGGAGTCATAAAGTGAAAAATCTCAAAAACAGATTTGCTATCCAAACTCACACCTCCAGCACAGCAAAGAATACTGCCTAACACAGTCCTTTCCTCACAAAAGGCGCTCCCTGCTTTACAAACATCTGATGTCACTTTCATCTAGCAGTTTGTTGGACAGGAAACAACATAAAACTGGTAGACTGTCTCGTCCCCTATCCGCCTTTTGCAGATGATGGGGTCCTTTCTGCTTCATTGATTTCTAAGGTCTATAAGGTACCCCTGGATTGTTCATCAAAGATTATTTCTAGACTATTAAGCAGTCATCCCTTACAACTATTAAGCAATCATCCCTTACAGATCATTGGAATAAAGATCCAAAAGAAATTTTCTACACTTGCTGCCACCTCCCAGGACTCATAAAACTTTCCACGTGTCCATGCCTCTTCCCTCTCCTGCAGCCTCTCAGCTTGACCCAAAGAGAAAGGAAATGCCATTACTGCCTTTAAAAGACAGTAATTTTGTATTATTTCTCTAAATTTTTGGTAAACTGAATTAAACACAGTTTAGACTGAAATACTCAAGGAAAAACAATGTCTTAATTTCTCACAACAGTTGCTTAATTTTTGTATTATATTTGAAGTGGTAATTGATGGTAGTATACAGCCTAGTCTGAGGCTGATAGTTACAACCTGGGTATATAGTGAGTGCAGAGAGTAAATTCCAATGCTAGTTTAGAGCAGGTAACATGAATGGTGTTGATTTGCAGCTGAAGAGTTAAGCACAACTTTGGACTGAAGGTAGTCGCAAAAACCTCACGTTGTGGCAGAAATTATGCATGTCTCTCTGAGGCAGCAAGAGTCACTCCAAACAAAGCAAGCAGCAACGGTTCTAATGAGAAAGCAGTGACAGCTCACCTTTAGCTGGGACACAAAGTTTTGGAGGCTTTGTCAGATATGTGCAAGCACACACACAGACAGACACACAGACTCCTACGGTTCTTAAGTGGACATTGCGACAAACACTGAGTTTGACAACAGTGTCTGCTCAGCAGCAGCATCCACCAGGAAAACAGACCTAGTGAATCTGGACTTTCCGTTTCACTGAACGTGTCTTACTACTGATGACCTTATTTGTAGCATACGTGAGCTTGTTACCAGGAGAGTCATTAAAAAAGAAAAGGTTATAAAGTGCTGACAGGTTGTCTGGACTAACAATGATCCTATTAGTAGGCATAACACTAAACACATAATGTTGTAGCCTATGCTTGTACATAGGAGGTTGTGCAATGCTGTTAATGTGTTTTATACAGCAAATAAGTGAAGGAAAAATAACTTCCACAGTCCTTATAATAAACCACATTTTTATTAATATCTCTCCATTAGTAAGTTATCGAATATTAGTCATCCTCATAAGCAAGTCACACAATTTGCACATTCCAATGGAATTTGTTTACCACGCAATTTTTTTTTTTTTTTTTTTTTTTGTAGTGGGCAACGTAAGTGGTAGTGAATGGACAGGAAAACTGCATCAACAGCAAAATGAAATTGAGGACTTTAGTATGCCTAAATTTATTTGTTTGAGGAACTCTTAGGAAATTAAAAGATAAATTACTGTTATATTCCAAACTTATGCGCATTCGTTTTACAGAAAAGTGATGTCTCTCTACAACTAAAATCTTCAGAACTTGTGCTAAAACTGTTTTTGCTGTTCTTTAGGAAGTAATTTCTGTTACTCATCATCATTAACCACAGCCTGAATGCAATTTTCAGCGGTTAGAGTATTTGGAGTTTTGTTTTTGCAACAGTTTCTATAAGGAAGTTCATCAAAGCCTTGTGACTTTGGTTTGAAAACAACCAATTATCTTTCAGGTTTCTTCGCATCTACCCTTCTGTGAAGGTCTGAATACATACTGACAGTGATATTGGTTAGGCACCAACAGCTGTCACAGGAAAGAGACAAATTTTGCTTTATCTACAGCACTTCACTGCAAGGGGGTGCAAAATTCATAACTGCTGCAGTCAATTATCGGAAATTTGTGGCTTGGAGAACGACAGTGGAGGAAGGTCACTAGCAATTACTGAGAGCATTAGAATTAAAGGAGTTTTACATTGAAGAGTGCGATTACTGGTTGAGTGATGAAAGGAGAATAACTATTAGTGAAAATCTTTCCTCTGCCCTCTGCCATTTTGCCAACCACTTAGAGTAGCAATTCATACTAGTTCATTGGCATTTGGCTTTTTCCTAAGGTTATACTGTCATTCTTTCCTGAATCTGCACAAGCCTGCCAAGAGATCTGTGTTTATAAATATACAGGTTAAAGTCAATACACCCCTGAGATGAAGCTAATACTTCAAGCTCAAGTTATGAGCTTGAAAAACTTGTTTACATATGTGTTCTGGAAGGACTATGAAGAGCTTGGCAGGGAACTAAGATGAAGCTCCAAGCTGTACTGAGGATGTTGCATATGCTTAGAGCTCCTAGACATCAGGAATCTGCATCCCTGCAGAGGGACCCAGTGTGCTGTAATTTAGTGATGAAAGACTGAATATGGCTCTAATGGAAGCACCTGGAAGCGAAACAGTGAACAGGACAGCTGGAGTGGCAAGAGCGATCGGACAGGACTGAGTCAGACAAGACAGGTACAGATAAAACAAGTTGTAGGAAGAGCAATCTACTATAAGAAATGTGCATTGTAAAAAAAAAAAAAAATAAAGGAAGGTATTATGATTTTAACAGTGGAACACACATTTCTGCAGGTCAGAAAGGAAATGATAGCTCTGCATTTTCTGGTTTGTGGTGATCAACTTTGTGCTGTTCATATTCTTTTAACACAGGAATTTAAAATATTAATTGTTTATGCAATATTGGGCCTCATGAAGTTTTGTAGACTCTGATGCCTCTAATAAGTAGCTTGCAGACTGGCTAAGTATTTCTACTCCAGGATTCCTTCTACACTACAGAAATGACTTCAGCAATCTTATCTCAAACTTCTATCTCCCATAATCTTTGCTCAAAACAATCTATTTGCTAATGAAGTTGAATTGCAACCCTTTTAATAGCTGTTACAGCAAAAGTAGTCACAAGGCTTTAGGCTATAGTACTGAAAACAGCATCTTTTGTTCCTGTGACAGCAGTTGAACCAGCTGCAGCATTGGTTCAAGTGCATTAGTTGCCAAGAACCATAACCAGGTGCTTATTAGAGCCTTCCATTCATTAACAACCTTCAATTGAATTGATTCAGAAGCATCCTTCATTCTTATATAACACTACTTACACCATCAGTAAGGTGCTGAAACATCATTTTTGAACAACATCAGTGTTTCATGTTGCATTTTCGTTATACATAATGGCAAAAACATAAGTCTTCAAGAACTAGTGAAATGATAGACAGACCCTTAGATTTTTCACATTCCCAAGTGGCAGAGGTTGAAGTTTTAGGCTACAGATGAAATATACATGATACATTCCTCAGCTAATTATTTGTCAGTATATTAATAAATCACATCAGTCCCTGCAAGGCTATCTAAATTTAGAAGGTTCATGAGATGTAATACATAATTAATACCCTTAGATTGGATGGCTTAAAGGCAAGTGATTTCCTGATCTCATATGAAATAGAGAACATTTGTCATTGTTGTCCAAGTAAGGAATTGCCAGCATGCCTACTTTTGAGGACTGTGTATAAATGTCTCTGTCATTTATTCTGGTTCATGAGTAGAAAACACAAAATACATAACAAGCAGAGCTAGAATTTTTAAGGCCCATGTAATTGTGTTTATACATGTTAAAGGTACAAAATCCAATATATGCACATATGGGTAATAAATTGATAGCTGATGATAATCATTGGAATTTTTACTACTGATATCACAAGATTATTGTCACGTCACAAATATACATATGGAAATACCTGCAAGCAAAATTCTCCAATCATTTCTGCATATGGTTTTATGTTCTCCAATCTCTCTTTTTCTCAAAATATTAATCCATAGCCTTTTTGGAAGATGGTCCTCACATGCCTACCGCACTGCACCTCACTTTCCACTTTGCTCTGTGGCTCTCCAAAGGATCCCTTCTCTGGTCTCATTCTCTCCTTTTGTATGTTTTATTTCTGAGAAGAATCACCAACAAATACTAAGTTCTACAATAATGCTTCTGCCTTGCCCTCTAGACATGAATTGTCCTATCTGAATAAAACATGACCTTAGTAAGAAAACATCCCCTCAATATCAGGCTGCCAAAACCAGAGCTCCCTCCTCTCCTTCAGATCTTTCCTGCTATCTTGCTGACCACTGTGGACAGCATAACCATACAGCCTTTCCCACTGTGGAGAAAAAAAGCAAATCCTTCATTGCTGAGGCTACTTGTCCCCACATCTGTGACCAAGTTTATGCTGTCATTCATGGCATTAGTTACACTATTAACTCCTCAAAGCTCCTTTAAACTCATAGCTTAAAATCTTCTGAAATTCAGTGATCAGAAGAGAGTCTATATTCCTATCTACAACAAGGATGACCATTTTTATACTGTCTCTTAGGTCTCATGTGACTCGCTTCACTCAGAAAAGGTAGAGTACAAGAAGAAAAGGTACTGAGGAGATCAAGGATCAGAGGTATGAAATGAAGTTGTTCAACTTCCTATCATCCCAGGCTCATATAATCAGAAAGGAGAACAAACAACAAATTACAGTTCAAGGAAAAAGAAAAAAAAAAAAGCTGATTGTTCCATAGTTACAAATACTGAAATGTCAACTTTTGAAACAGAATTATCTATCAAATTACTTAATTCCTAGAAATATTTCCAAAAATTTTCCTTTTGCAATTGAACATATCTTTGCAATTGCAATTTAGGCCACACCTTAACTGGGTGAACAAATACACAGTCAGTATTGAATGTAGACACAGTAGCAACAGACCGGAAGCTTATCTAACTAAAATCTTTATTCTGTCAGATATGTAGCTTTAGTGTGGATCTCATCTTTGCCTTGACCTGACTTCAGCAGCTTTTTCCCTAGCTTAAACATACACAGATTTACTCCACAAATATTAATAGATTATATTGATCAGAAGAAATTTGCATCTTGTGATCAAGTCACTTTTATATTTGCCTTTTTTCATTAATTCTCTACTTTCTATCTCATTAAACTCGCGAAAACCTAGTCAAACCTATTTTACCTAGTCAAAAAAAATGTTTTCATGCTATCTCCTTGCTGTCTCTGCTTTGAAGTAGCTTTCACCATATATGTACAAAATGTCATTATTCTTTTTAACACCTCTCTGTCTTCTTCAATACCTATTTGTTTCAGAACATCTCTAGTAAAACTAATGGTGGAGCTCCGTAGGCTTCACCGTTGTCTGTTGCTTCAGAAAATACTGCTTGCTGACTGTAGAGGCAAAGACCAAAGGGGGAAACATTGACATGCTCTGTCAAAGATGCCATCTTCAGTATCTCTACCTAGTATTTTATCTTGCTAGCATCATGGGAGACAAATTTCTCATCTTTCCTCGCTTCCTATATATTTCATATATGTCCTCCTTTTTCTTTTACTCAACTGCTGCTGGAACTGTGAGAGGGTTTTCTGTAATTCAGTGTTGATTTTAACCAGTATTTTCAGAAGGCTCTCCTTCTACAAGCTCAGTGTCTAGCATTGTTACTTTACAAATGTTTTATCCGTTACCTTTATTTAGCATCATAATACCAAATCGATTTATTAATTTACTAGTATATTTATTATCTTTTGTATTAATCTTATTGTAATATAAAGAGATAAATCTGAAAATCTAAGGTAATTTTATTTGAATGGATTAGTTGCTGTTGTTTTAATGGTATACTAAATGGTTATGTGATTTGTACATGCACCATACACCAAATAACATTGAATGTATTGCTATTTGAAATAAATGCCTGTAAAAACTGACCAGTGTAGAAATGAAGGATAACTTCATTAAAAACTTTAGAATTAATTGTACTCTTCTGAAAATAGCCATAACTGTGAAGAAGGCTATAATGTTATCATTTTTTTGAATGCAGAATTTCCTACTGTAAGAGTTACAATAATCAGACAGATCTTGAAACTTTACATATTTCATTATAGCAAAGGGAGAATTTTTCCTTATAGAATTTGTAAGTAGCTTCACAGATATGTTTTATAAAGTTATTTCATTTTTATATTTAAAACCCTTTCAAAATGTCTCTGATCTAACAGGTCAGAAAAGTTTTTCTTACTATTGGAAGATTTTGTATGAACGCTGTATCACTTGCTCCAAATTGTTCTTTAACATATGAGTGCTTGCAGGCTGATAAATTGATGAAATTATTTCTTAACCAGCTAGTACAAACAGTTATCACATTTTTCACAGTATTTAATTATTGTCTCACTTGCTTAAACTATTGTTTAACTCTGTAGATTTTGCTACAGCACTACAGAAATGTGAAGAAAGTAGGTATTCAGTAGTACTTTGAGATGTCTTTAGAGAGATCAGCACCTACACATGGCATGTTTTATAATTATAAAAGTAGCATGCCTGAATGTGATGAATCGAGTTCTTTGATCTCTCCTCCTCTTTCTGGTTGAAGGGTAAGATCAGACTCTTCAAAAGTTTCAGTTTAGAGCCAAGGGAAAAAGAATGCCTGTTGTGTTATGTAGTTGAAAAGAGGAAGATTTATTTTAAGATAGATTGGCGGTTAACACAGTAAGGAAAGGGCGAGAATAATAATATGAGTACTAAAAATAATGTGAAGGAAAGGATAACAGAGATTAAGATATTTTGTTCTGAATTTTTGTGCTGAGGCAAAACATGCCAATCTTTTTAAATTGTTTGTATGCGTCTTGTGTTTTCGTTTTGCCTTACAGAACTGCTTAGGAGCATTCAGATAAGCATTAAAATGCATGTATTGTTTAACAACACTCATGGACTATTTTCCCTGTCCAGAACAGATCTCCAAAACAGGCAAGATGCTCAATCAAGAAGAAGACAATGCATCATGGAAATGCAATCCAGCCAGTGAAAAAGTCTGTAGGAAAAAAATGGGGTCATCTTCCATTCAAGCTCTATAATCTCTGAATAACTATTGCTAATTCTAAAGTACAATTCATTGGACTGTAGCTGCAACAAGCTAAAACAGTTCAAGTAAAAACAAACAAACAAAAAACAAAACAACAAAAAAAATCTCTGAAATTAAATACTCCTATAATTTTTCTCAGCATAAAATTTGAAGAAAAGCTATCCTATTAAAAGTATGCTACCTTGTAAAATCTTGCCCTTTTTGCTGAAAAATCAGTGACACAAAATTATAAAGTAGTCATAAAGTCCTTTTGTAATTAAAAGATACAATTTTCTTTATACACATTGTACTAAAAGTCAGTCACACCATAAGACAGTGTTTCTCCTAAGATACATCACGTCTTATATACGTGCTAGCAGTCCGGTCATGTGACAGCTGCACTCTGAACCAGAGTAGGGCCATACCAGTACAAGTATTCATATTTTGGAGTGCTGATTTTGGCATATGTGAAATGGATATAATTAATTTTGGTGTGAAATCTGGTTATTACACTGGCATCAGCAGCACTCATAAGTTGCAGAACCCTTGCTTCCATTCCTTATAGGAAGAAACTGACAAATATTAGTAACAAAGAATGAAGAATAATTCTATTTTTTGGGGGGGCATAAATAGTATCCTTCTGTCTGATTAACTGCATGGGAAATAAGACTTGCTTGTCATATAAATCCAGTAAAGAAGGAGCTGTGGACAGGGTGACTAACTTCATGAACATTGCAACTTTATGAATGGCAAAGGGAATTCTATGTATTAACCCATGAAGTCAAGCTCAGACAATCTGTCAAAATGCTTCTTGTAAAAACTGAATAAAAAAAAACCCTAACATATTTTAAAGATTTTTAAGAAGATTTTAAAAAATAAACTAAAGTGGAAGGATATAGCAAATAATTTTTTTTTTAAATTTAATGCCTCTTTTCATGTTTCGATTATTTTTTAAAGGATAACAAATCATTCAACAACCTCATCTGAAGACCAGGCTTGGATTTTATGTTCAGGACCATGCAGCATACTCAGAGGCAGAAATTCCTCCACTGACCTGTTCCAGCATCCTGTATATTACCCAATTTCATCCATGACTAATAAAGAATATAGTCATGAGTGTTCACAAAAACAGTGTGTAAGGTATAACTTAAGTTACAGTGGTGATGAAGATGATTATTCACTTTTCTTCAGGTCACGCCATAACTTTCTAATAATGAAATCGTATACTGGATTATACATAGAACAGCTAAGCCACGTAGGGAAATACAATATAACCATCTGTGAATTCAGTAGTTGTAAAATTCTTGCATTTAAGAAAGGAAGTTTTTAAAATTCAATTTATTATTGAGTGTGTGTGTGCTGTCATTTCCTTATTAGTTTTTGTTGTGTTTGATTTATTGTTTCAGACTCATAATCAATACCAAGAACCTGCCTAGAATAAAGTTCCATAATCATTCTCAGAAGTTTTTGGAGGAAGAGAAGACTCTCTCGCATAGATCTTTCATTTAGTCTTGTCTTGCTTTTGCTAATCTGAAATCAATAACCTATTTGGACCTGGAGTCAAAATTAAGAGGTACTCACTAAGAGTGAGACTGGTGTCCCTCATGTGAAATACTTTTTGTGCTGATTCCCTGAAAACCAGGAGAGAAGAGCTCTTACCCACCCAAGAAGCTAATAGGGACCTGTGAGGAAATACCTTTTATCACACCAGTACACAGGCTGCCAGGAAGGCTCCACACATGAGGCTCTCCACACTCGATTCCTGAGGCCAGTGGGGATGGCTGCACTCCCTTGACTACTGCCCGCCATTTCAGTGGGAAAAGAAAAGCTCACATTTTACCAAAAAGCCCCTTTACTTCATCAGACAACTGGGAACTTGTCAGCAGAAGCAAGTCAAAGCACGTGAGCTGCTGCCAGGTGGCCTCATGCCATTGCCAGGCACAAGGAACTTCCCCAAATTCCTAGACTAATAGAGCTGAAAATGATAACCACAATGACTGCTGCTTGACAGCTTTGCTGTAACTAGGCTTTTCTGTATCCACATTTTCATTGTAACTGCTAGGTCAAATACACTAATAAATCGATCTCTAAACACCCTCAAGTGATACAGGGTAGTAGTTTCCTCATTTTGCTGGGAGACAAACAGACACATCAAGCGACTTGTTTCATTTCCTATAAAAGACCAGTAGCATAGCCAGCTCTATAAGTCAGAAGCCTCACTGCCTGTCTGCTGGTCTGAAATGATCACTTGAAAATTTTACATTGTGTTAATGACAACCAACATAGCAGCTTTGCATCCTTATCAGAATGATTCCAGATGAAACCATCCCACAGAAAAAACACTGCTTGCTTAATAAACAAGGAAATGCTGTGTTTGTCTACATTTCCTCTTTTTTTATATTGTTAAAATCTTGTCAGAGATCATATTAATTTTTCTTAAATAAAGACATCAGGGCTAGGCAATGAAGTCTCCCCATTAGTGAAATGCTTTACAAAATATTTTAACAATCACAGTTTAAGAATTGGAAATAATCAAGCTTTTCATTATTGCTGGCTCTAAGCAAAAGCACTGCTCACTCATAGTTTGCTATCCCAAAAAAGCTGCTAATAAAACTGGTGCCTGAGGACATTTCAGAGCTAGCTCCAGCTGGCAAGCAACATAGTCAATTTAATTCAGTACTGAAGCTGAGCTTTCAGCTGGCTTGGAATACAAGCAGATAAACCTTACACCCGATTAGAGCATGGGTCATATCTATATGAAGTGCCATGTAAGTTTGTCTTCCTAGAATACATGATACAGACATATTCTTCCTGAGGTATGTTGTCCATCCTCTTACATCTTTTGTCAGACTTCTAATTCTTCCTAAGCTCTCTAATCTTCCTCCCTGCTAGTTTCTAAATTCCTCCAAGTAAATTCTACAAATAGTAAGTTATTTGTCTCTTATCACAACATAGTTTATTTTATCGACACTTTCTCATCTAGTATTCTTTGCTTCCGGCTGAAATTCCTGTGCCCTTCCTGCCAACTGCAGCCTCTGAAACACGTGACTGCTTGCACATGCCTGTGATGAGGCAGGAGTAAGCTATAAAGAAAAAGGATCGTGTTCAGACACATTCAACAAGTAAGTCAGATATACAGAAGCCAAAATTACACAGGCAAGTATTTCATGGGGCATAAATCTGTGCCCGGACAATAAAAGTTAAGGTTGAGTACCCTTTAAAAATGTATTCAGAATAAATCTGGAAGCTGGAAAACAGTAAGTGAATCCTTAATCTGTCATTAAAAATAAAGACTCTAAAACTTTCAAAAATACATTATTAGGGGCATTCAACATCACCAACTTAACCCATTTAGAACCGTATCTTCATACTGGCCTTCCTTTTAGCACCATCTGTGCTTGCACAAATCTCTCATATAGGATTGCAAAATACACTGCCATTCTGGTAAAGGATAAGTGTCATTAATACTAAGCACACCCAGGTAGTATGTGTGCATAAATCCTAGAAATACATTTTCCCCTCTCATGGGTTACAGAAGTACTGCGTCCAAGCGCTTATGCACACAGAATCAGACACTGATCAGCTTTTAAAGCTGAGTCTTTAAAAGTGATGCAAACTGGTACAGAGTGAGTTAAAAAAGAAAACTTAAGATCACATACTCTCTCTACAGTTTCATCTATTGTCATAAAAGACATTGTCTACATTAACAAATCTGGGCGTTAATGTATGAATTGTAGATACTAATTTTTAACATACATTTTTAACCAGTTGTTAGAAGGACGTGAGCATATATGCAGGCTCTTCTGCTACCAGAGCATGCAGAAACTGAATTTTCTCTATGTTCATATTAAAAAGTTGTGTACTTCTATATGACAAACTCATAATTTGAATAACGAATTTAAGTTGCAGGCATATCTGAACAAGATGTCATCTATGTATTTAGATGAGCTGCTATTTATTGTAGTTCAATTTCCTGTAATGATACTTAATCTAACCCAAGCACTATTATAGTAGCTTTTCAGATAGATACTCAGTAGTAATTAGCAACTGTTTCGTTTAAAAATGAGAATTTTGAGTTGAATATCTGTCACCTGCAGAACATGCATGGATAATTCAGTCCTATCCATAACTCATTCCATGAGCAACTCTCATTTGTAATATGAGAATCATATGCCCTGCTATTATTTAGGTTTTGATACAAAATACCTAATTCCTGGCACAATCAGTCATAACCTCTCTAGAAATTAGATCCTCTTTCCTTTTCTTTCCATGTGACTTCATTTGTGCACGGGAAAAAATATTGATCAGATCAATATTTGCTGAGTAGCATTTCTGTCCTGCTCAGTTCTTATTATGAAGCTAAGCTGTTTACAGAATTTTTGTTGTTGTTAAAAACACATTTCATGATCCTAATGATGTTAATCCATGTGTACAAGAATAGATGGATATAAGTATCTACCTAAGGAGTTCAAAAGCTTTCAATAAGATTAGGTCTACTGACTTTATGCGTGTCAGAGCAGATAACAACACCTGCTGAAGTAAGCAAGACTTCTCAAAGTCCATCACGTAGGTGGAGAATGAAAGACTCCAAGAGACAGGCAGACAACCACTGCTCATGTCAGAAGCCAAGTCACAGCCAGAAAACCAGAACTCAGGTGCCTGAAATTTCCTTTTCATGCTTTTAAGTCTTGTGTCATGGTTTGATGTGGAGGGGGGGGTGGTTCTGGTGGCAGGAGAGGGGTTTTGGTCCCTGTGACCTCCTCGGTTTTGGAACCGGGTTAGGCTTAGTTCTGGCCACCAGATCAGACTGCCATCCCCCTCGGGGTTGAGCCAATAGGGCGCCTCTGCGAATTGCCCTATTTAAGTCAGGACAAAGGAACCGGAAAAGGTGCTTCGCCCAGGATCGAGCAGAGAAGGGAGGAGGGCACTGCCCCCGCTCCCTGGCTCCTGGCCGGGCAGCTGCCTGCGTCGGGCCGGCGCCGCCCACGGAGGATGGCGGCAGCGGAGCCAGCTGGGGAACTCGGGGGCACCCCACTCCCGGGGTGCCCACTGGGCTGAGTTCATCTGGAGAGGACTGAGATCTGAGAGAAACAGCCGCATCGACAGCAGGTCAGTGAGGATGGAGCGGGAGGAGGTGTGCCGGAGCCGAGTTTCCCCTGCGGCTGATGGTGAGATAGCAGGCGGCCCCCCTGCAACCAGGACGGCCTCGGTGGAGCAGAGACCCACTCGCAGCCCGTGGGGAGAAGATGCCTGAGCCTGAGGATGGTCGTGTTGGGGTGCACGGCAAGGCAGAGAGGCATCTGGAGTCTGCGTGACGACCCACGCCGGAGCGAGTGGCTACAGCTCCCTAAGTACCCGAGACTGTGGTAAAGCCCACACCGGAGCAATCTGTGGGGAGGATTGTTTCCAGTGGGCTGGACTCACGCTGGAGAAGTTTGTGGATTTTTCCTCGTGGGTAGGGGATCCATTGGAGCAGGGGAAAAGGATGTAAGGACTCCTCCTCCTTTAAGAAAGAAGCAGCAGTAACAGCACGGAATGAACTGACCTGAACTCCCCCAGTCCCTGCCCCCTGTGCTGCTGGGGGGAGGAGGTAGAGCCGGGAGGAAAAGGAAAGGGGGGGGGAAGGTGTCAGTTTTAAGATCTGGTTCTGTTTCTTTCTGTCCTCTCGAGTAATCGGTTTTTGTTTCCCTTTGTCCTTCTAAGTAATCATTAATAAACTGTTTTGCTTTGAGAAAAGCTCTGCCTGTTTTGCCCAGGACCATGGTTGGTGGGTGCTCCCTCTGTTCTTGTCTCAACCCTCAGTCCCTTTGTTTTTTTTTTTCTCTCCTCTTTACTTTACTGGAGAAGGAGAGACTGTGTGAGTTTTAGTTGCTGGATCAGCCTAAAACCACGACATCTTGATATAATAAAACCAGGGCCATCCTATGAAAATATTATGAGATTGTCATGTATAAATTTAAGCACACATTAAACACTTGTGCGGGAGAGCACAACTCTACCCTTCATACCAATCACATGTATTTCTTCATTGTAGTATATATGTGTAGAGTTGCTATATGCAACTTTTACTTCAAATTCTTATAGTATCTAGTATTTAGCTCAGGAGAGTCTTTTGGATGATATCAGACTCAATTACGTTTTTCTAAAAAAATGCTATATTTTGTTTATTTTGTTTACTATTATTTTATTCTTATTAGAAACCTTCTAGACGATATAGCCGTAAAATTATGTTGTAGAAATATTCATCATAAGTTTCAGATGAAAAACAAATATTTAATGTGAGCACTGTAATCTTTTGTGGCTTCCAACCACTGGTGCTAAAAATGTACATTTACTCCAAAAAGTATGAAAGTTGTTTTCACCTAGAGAAAGCTATATTGTATCAAGAGCTGTTCTAATATATTAAGTCTTTAACTTACTTTTGAAAGAAGATAATGGAGAAGTGCCATTCAAGCTGTGGACAAATATGTATCTCATCAGCTGAAGGCAACTGCAATAACGGCATGGCACCAAGGCTTGATATTTGACATGAAACAAGATGCTTGACATGACATCAGTTGCAGACGATAGGCATTGCAAATATTGTGAAAATAAGCTATTGTATATGCTTTCCTTTACTGGATGGGTGCAACCACACCACTTTTCACTCTTCCTTTTAATTACTTAACATTGCAATCCTTTCACCGTGCTCTTCAGATGAGAAGTTTCATATGATATCTTCACAGTCTCCTCTTTTTAGAGATTATAGGGAAAGTCGTTTAGATTGTGATAGCATTCGAAGTCAGCAAACTAATCAAAATAGAGATAAAAATATTGTATTGATGCCCTCCATAAGAGGACCTCCAAGATGGGGAGGGGGCTGGAGCACTTGATCTGGGAGGAGAGGCCAAAGGACCAGGGGTGGTTCAGCCTGGAGCAGGAATGGCTTCAGGGGCATGTAACAGCAGCCCCTTAGTGTCGGCAGGGAGGTTGTTGAGAAGGCAGTCAGGCTGTTCACAGCAGGGCACGGGAAGGGAATGAGAGATGATGGATATAAGTTGAAACAAGAGACATTCAGGCTGGATATAAGGACAAATTTCTCAGCATGATTAACAGCCAAGGAGTGGGATAGGCTCCCCAGAGAGATTTTGCAGTCTCCATCCTTAGAGGTTTTCAAGATCTAACTGAATAAAGCTCCGAACAACCAGATCTGATCTCAGAGCTAGAGGGAGGCTGGAGACCTCTTGAGCTGCCTTCCAGCTGGAATTACCCTGTGAGTGTATCAGTCAAAACAAAAGTTTGGAGCTTGCAGAAATTACTGGAGGAAATTGCCTAACCTCTTTTATGCTGGACAAGTTCCTGAACCTGAACTTGACAAACCTATGAAACTCAAGACATTAGCACTTTGGTTCAGAGTGTTGCGATTTTGAATTGAATCTCCTGGTCATAGCCACCTTACAATGCACTAGCTCGGGTCACAAGGTGGTTTTAATTTATGCAAATTAGATTCCTTTTGGAGGAAACTGAAGAGAAAACTCCATGCCAGGCATGCACCAAATGCAATCTAGCAAGTAATGGGTCATAAGGGTTTTAATCAGAGCACTTCAGATGACTTCAAACTGTATGTGTAGTGAGGACATTTGAATCAAGGAACCAGATTCAATCTAGTTCAAAATAACTCACAGAACAGTACCCAGGACAGTGGCAGAGGCCTCAGCACCATCTACTTTGATCTGCTGATCTATTTCTCCTGTCAGACTTGCTGATGTAGACATAACCACTACCAGAAAAGTTAAGCTGCCTGGTATTTGTACGGCCAGAAATAACTGCATCAAAAGAAAGAGAAATGAAAGAAATACTAGTCACTTAGCTGAAGGAAACAGCAAATCTCCAAATTATTCACCTGAGTTTAAAACTTAAGTCTTACCAAATTCTAGTATATTAATTAATCTGCATGGTGGGAAAGGGAATTACAGTTCCCTATCTTTCCAAAACTGCAGAACCAGCTACTGAAAGTTTTGCTTTTATTTTTTATGCCCTTTCGCTTTTGCATATTCTGAAACTCCTCTCATATAACTAACATTGAAAGCAAAACAAAATAACTGTTCTCAGTCCTAAGTACCGGACAAAAGTATGCAGACAAACAAAGCAGCAATTATGAATTCAATGCTGCTCTGTTCAGTAGCGTAATAACCATCCATTTGAAGTTCTATGATAAAAAGAAGTGCTTAAGCCAGAATGTGGCCCAAGATTTTTCCCTTACCTCCTATTCATTTCATTTTATATACATGGAGAGTATTTCCAATGAATATCAAAGCGTATAAGCACAGTGTAACATAGATACACATTGCAGCATGTTAAAAAATGTTGCAAAATAGTAGAAGGGGGAGGTTCAAGTAGTTTTTTATGAGCCATAATTCATCCCTGTAAAATTATCTGAAATTACATACATATTATTATTTCAGTTGGTAAAAAGGTGTCACAATCGCTCCCCAGATACTTTATATACCATATAAACATATGATGTATGACATATATTTCTCTAACCTCATACTGTCCAGAAACCAGTAAAACATCAGCAGTGGCTCTGGAGTAGATTCTGTGAAAGAATGCCTTGCACCTCCCTGTAGGTTACAGTTGAACATGAACCTGCATCAAAAAAGAAATCCTGCCCCAACTTTAGTATCAACTCACTTTCAATGATGTCTTGAATAAGCAAAGATGCTGAACAATTTTCTTGACCTTAAACTTTCCAGGTAGCTGAGGTCGGACTTCGTGAGAGGAAATGAATGGATCCTCACCTCCATCCAGTGTCTCAGGCCAACACTGTGCACAGCCCATGGACAATGAAGCAATTTTTGTCAGTAGTCATTCTAACAGTTATTATAGCAGCTTTTATAAAACCAGAATTTTCTTCACTTATCTCAAAGCTAATCAGAGACTAACACACAGCTCAGAAACCTATAGCAAGGTTACAGTTCCCAGAACTTTGTGAAATCTGCAGTCAATGTACCTTTTCTAATTTTACCATTTTCTAAAACATAACAAAAAATCCCCAAACCAATACTTTTAATACTTTTAAAACTGTTTTTAAATATGAATAAAATATTTTCCAGTTCTCTGGGTAGATTAACGCTGCATCTAGTCAACATAAGTAATCTCTGTGTCAGTAAAATGTTTGATCTTCTGCATAGTCTTAAGCAAGTCCACATTAGAGTCAATGAACGACTTTGCATGCTTAAAGTAAAATGTGTTGATCGTGCTTTGTTGAATCGAGACCTTAATGCTTTTTAGGGTTATGGCAGAGAAATAAGACTTCTGGATGCAAACATTAGAAGAGGGAAAATTATGTGCCACCCAGAATGCAGAAACACACATATTAAATAATCAATTAATCAATATCAACTTCACTGATTTGTCATAATAACAATAATGGGAACTGTTTTTATAGACCTAATAGAAGATTATTTTCTTCTGTTCTCATGATTTAAAATTGCTTTTGATTTCTTTCATCTTTCCCCTTCCATCTACTGCTCCTACCATAATGTTGATTATGCGAATCATCATAGTGCTGTTGATTAGTGCCATGACATATTTTTGGTTAAAAGCAGGAGCCACATTAATGTGAGTCATCCCCACTTTCAGCAAGTAAATTAGATTCAGTTTGTTAAAAAGTAAGATTAGCATGCAAAAAATTTCTGAACATGCTAAGATTTGTAGGTCACTCCTTTACCATCCATGTATCTTTCCAAGACAGCCTGTATAACTACCAATAGTTCCTATGGGCTGGTTGAAGCACAGTTACACCATAAACTAAGTGTGTCAGCACTGAGGATAGAGTGAACTTCACAGTCTTAAAGCTAAGTATATTCATCATTTTAAAGTAAAAACTTCTTTCCCCCTCAGTTTAGACTGACTGAAACATTTTTCAAATCTGAAACATTCTGGATGGTAATGTCCACTATACAACTAAGCGGACTTCGGTGGTATTTAAAGAAAAAATATATTTATTTGTTTTTAAAAAAGCATTTTGATATGTTTTCATTAAGGAAAAAATAACCTGAAGTAAAAAGACTTCTCTTGTACTCTATGGTCCTATAGTACTCTACACTCTAAGTACAGATAAGCTCAAAATCTCCATAATGTAGGTTGGGGTCTTACAGAACTGAAAGAACTCATTCACTCCGTAAATAGGAAACAAAAAAGACAACTTCTGTGAAGTATTTCAGCCCTACAGTTTCATCCAATTCCAAAATTAATAAGCCAGTGAAATAATAAGATCTTATTCACTTTTAATTTTTTTGTTAATGGGTTTTTAATATTGGACATCGGAGAAACACCTGCCACAGCCACCCTCTTGCCACCTGCATTTCAGTGTTGATATTGATATGAGAGTATGGTCTACTATTTGGCACAAGTAACTATTAGTGTTTCCTTGCTCAGAACATAGTTGGAGTTCACAACACTAATATCTTCTTTTCATTCACTTTTTTGTTTAGTGACTTAATATAAAAATGCAACTTTTTCCCCCAGATAATCAAACTAGACTGGATTCATGTTTGCAATTCAACATAAGTAAAGGAAAATGAACAAAGTCACCTAAACTTGGGTCTCATCAAGCTTCCTTCTTCCAGTTACAGGGGTTCAGGGCCCCTCAACCGCTGTTTGATGTGGTGGCTGGGATGCCCTACAGTAAAAGGGACACTTCCAGGGAAGTTCCCAGGCAGACCTAATAGCCATCCAGCCAAAGTTTAATACATCCAAAGAAATTCCACCATCTATGAAACTAACGTGTCCTCAGTATAGGCACATTCCCTTTTATTCTTGTTTGTATTAAATTCCCGGAGAGATTCATATAAACTGTTAGCATAAAATATGCGGCTATAAAAAAAACCACTTCATACAAATGAGCATCATTCTCTACACAGATTGACTACTGGAAAGGAAAGAAGTTTGCCTTTTTTGGGTTTTTTTTTGCTTGCACCTTGTCGTAGCAGAACTCCCTGCTGAATCACCACCTTATTAAAATTTATTCCTTTCTTTTTTTTGTCATACTGAAATAGGAGTATTAAATTTTTTACATAAATTATTATTATCCGCAACACTCTCTATCCACCGAAAACAAAGAAAACATTTCTATTGATGATGCGGTACAATGCAGAATGGTTTTGTACAAAATCTTTTGTGCAACCATAAAGATTTTTTTCATGTGATAATTTTTTACATAAGCTCAATATTTTGAATTCAGCTGAGGAATCACTTTGCTATTTATTCAATAGTTTTCTGTTTCCTTTAAGGAACAGAAGGTTTCTCTTTTTTGCATGATTTTATTCTAATAAATTCAACTGCTATTAAGGACAGTATAATCCACAAAGCCCAACGGTGAAAACATTTCCTTTGTGTCCTGAAGACAGCAGTACACTCTCAAAAACAATGTGTATTCCTTAATATCATTTTTACTCTCAGTATAAAAAAGGAGTACTTATTTCATCATGTTGAGATCAGCTTAGAACTTTCTAATTAGATACGCTATCACCACATCCAAATTAATTTTGGAATCTTTCCTGACAAAAGAATTTAAAAAATGAAACCTTAGTGCCTTATGCTGGAAAGCACTGTTTTATAACTATTTCAATGTAAATCAGTGGGAATTAAAACTGCTTATCTCACTGCTCTGTTGTGAACATAACTCAAAGCAAGTAGGGAAGATGAGCAATGTTATGGTCCAAATAGCACCAAGACACACACATAAATTTTTCCATTCCTGCTCTTTGGAGATATTTGAGTTTTGCAAAAGTGCAATAATAGAAATCATACTAGATTTCTACAGCTTTTCTACAGCTTCATAAGGACAGAAGTAGTCCAAATGAAAACATCGTTGTAACATTTCAGCTTTACTATACTACCAGTCCCTATAGTTTTACATTTCTGTAATAGAGGGAAAGAGGGAAGAAGGAAGGAATAAAGTTGTTAAAATCTTAAATATTTCTTCAACTTCAGTTCTGGATAAGATGTTTTTCGAGGAAATGTTTCCAGTAAAATATTCATTCACACCTCCTGTTCACCCACCCCCAAATTTTTGTGTGTATTTTCATTTCATAAGTCCACTATCAAATTTGTGACTGGAACCAGAAAGAGCACTGAACAGCCATTAGCCTGCTGTTCAGGGAACTCACTTGAACAATATAGCAGCTCTTCTAAATGAAGAGTATTGCATTACCACAGTCACTGTCATTTTATCTCAAAAAATTATTCAGTCATAATTTTTGCTTTTAGCCTTTAGTTTACTTAGCTGATTTTTGCTTCGGAAAAGATTCCAAGTCTATTAATGCAATGTCTTATTACGCCATCCATTCTTGAATGTATGCTCTACCAACAATTAAACTTTCATCTCATATTGGTTGAGAGTGGCCTTGGAACCAGAGTTGAAGGCAGCAAGATCAGTGGAGGGAAGGCAATGTTAACACAGCCTGTTTACGCTCTTTTAAAAGCCGTTCTGCGTGTGGAGCTTGTGAAGAAGCAGTCAGTATACCAGCATATTGGTGGACTTATATGTATGACCTAAAGCAAAGGACAATACCACTGTCTCAGTAATCTAGAAAATATGTGGTTTGTTCTGCCACATTAAATGCAAATGAGTAAGCATACAAATACACACATGGATAATTCAGTGAAGCAGATTCACGCATGGGCGAAGCCCACATAAAGGAGCCCGGCAACCGAGTCTCTGGGGAAGAAGAGAATTGTGAGTGATCGAGCATATGGTAGGATGCTCTGTGGAGCTTCTTTGGCCAATGAAGTCCTGTGTCTCGTCTGGCACAAGTCAGCTCTTTAAAAGTGTAACTGACTCATGATCAGGGCTCCCTACACCAAGGAACACCCTTTGAAATTGACATTGAAACTGTATCAAATGCAATTGAGAGAGATATGAGACCACTAATTCAACAGAAATCTGTGCTGTCAAAAACCAAAAAAAAAGCTCTAGGTACAAGACACACTGGTTCAGAATTGAAAAGTATGCCTATAAGGTAAAAAGAAAAATAAACAATTTTAAAATTAAATTATGTAATAACATCTTCATTGGAGAAGAGTCTAAAACACTGAATCAGATTCATTCCCTAAACATTATTAATTCTTTAAGAGAGTAAAATCAGCAAACAGCAGAAAAATATCAGAGACAGAGGAAGGCAGGAAGGAAGAATATTACTTGTGTGTAGGAAAACGACCCAAATTGGGGGAAAATGGAAAAATACTGTTTCGCAAAGTTCAGCTCAAAAGCTGTAATATTAAAGGTAGCTTTGAGGCAAGACGCAGCTGCTGCTCCCAGGAACACAATGCGGTTGGCATGGCCAAGGCCTGCCCTGGCCGAACAGAACTTACAATGTCCTTGAAATGGGGAGCAGAGTGGTACGGAGGTATCATGGCTCATCCCTGTTCTCAAGGATAGAAGAATGGCTGGCAAAGGTAACTGCACAGCTGTCAAGGAAGATGAATCGCGGCCCTCGCCTCAACAATGGTGAACCTAGCCAAGCATTCACCTAGGCCATTTGAGCATGTTAATATGTAACATGCTGCCAGGTGGCTGGCCTTTGGGGCGAACTTTGCTTATTATAATATCATTATAATGATATTATAATATCACACACCTTCATCCCAAAAGCTCACCAATCCTAACAAAGGTATGTATGACTAGAGTTACTCAAGCTCCACCTAAAAGAAATGAAATAGTATAAAATGGCCAAAGACAAAGGGGATGTTAGGGAGAAGACCCCCATCGGAATGTCTGGGATCAGTCGACTGGCTGAACCTCTCTTCTCCCCCCCATAGGGACGCCTATTGGGTAAGAACTTTGTGTTATGCGCATTTACTTACTAACACCTTGCTAGCTATTTAGTTTTATCACTGATCAGTTCTAACCTTATAAATCAAAGTTGGTTTTGTAGTCAGTCACTACCATCGGCTGTTTACCAATCTACATTCTGTCACAAATAAAATTATATATACATGTTTCCAGAAACTTTTTAATTATTATCAGTCTAGGCCATAGTACTACTGCTGTTGACCTACAGGTGGGTGAACACCCTCCGACTAACTGTGGCTGCCAAGGGAGAGCAGGGGGAGTTGGGCTCAAGGGTCTCGTGGCATTTGGGGAGACCAGTATACTAGCCAAAGCTACCTCCTCGTCTATTGGTGGTGAGTCCCACGCTAGTTTGGGGCGCTGGTGGACTGGTCTTTTGACCTCTTAACTTGACATTGTGTTATATTGCTAGTCATTAGTGAGGCTGAAAGAAAAGTTCTGGGTAGAAAAAATTCCTTAAGACATACAAGAGTATATATTAACTACATGATGCTAAGTACCCAAGCACAAATGCTTGTATTCGTACATGTTTGTTCATATTAGATTTCTCATATTAAATGTTAGAGCTGTTTCTAAGAGGCTGTTTTACTGTTTTATTGTTTATGAAATTCATGTTTATCTTGCATATCTACTCTATTGAGCTCTATAGGTTGTTCATTTTCTGTGTATACTTTGTTCAGGGAAATTCCACTATAATACACTAAAGTCTAAGACTTTCAGACTTTCTGAAGTCTTCTGAGACTCTAAAATTTCACATTTTATATATAATAAAGACTTTCCTTTTATTATTAAACTTTGCTTAATTTACTGTACACTCAGATTACCTGAATAGATTTTTTGCAATCTGCAGCCATCCTCATATTTCTTTCTTTCTTTCTTTCTTTCTTTCCATTTCTTCATTTTTTTTCCCCTTTTCTTCTCTTTTCTTCCCTTTTCTTTCCTTTTCTTTCCCTGGTCTGTTTTGTGACACGTCTTATTTTGTAGGTTATATGTAGAGGCAGATGGCATTTGAAACTGAAATGAGCAAAACTGGTCTGTTGAGCTCAAAAATGAGCTGAATTCATGTACAATTTGCACCTGTGAGTAAATATGCGGTAAACTTATTCAAGATGGTCTAGATCAATAAATCATATTTAAGAACCAGCATCTGCTTGCTTTCAACAAATGGCTACATAGACCCTGCTCCTTTATATATGTGAAATCCTTAAAATAGATATTATGTAGGTTCCAGAGATCTAACATGCTTCAATCCCTTTTAAAACAAATATTAAGATCTACTTCTTTACACTGAGCATAGTTCTCTTCAGACAACTCTTTTTTTTTCTTGGATTTGATCTTTGCATTCCACTCTTAAAAAAAAATTGTTTAAAGTCTCAAAGGAACTATCTTAATCTCAGACTCTGCTCTTCATTAGTCTTTATCTGTCAGCTGCCTTCAGCTGGATATGCTCCTGGATTTTGGTTTACAACACCATTCTCTTCTGGTTCTCTTCTTTCTTCTCAGGTTAACATTTTTTTTAACAGATACTTCTTATTTCTCTATCCAGTTTTCTCAGAAGACCTCCTATGATTTTGCCCTATGCTCAGAAAAAAACATACTGAAGAGAGGAGTACATATGGAGAGAAAGGATGGAGAACATCTCATCTAATGAGATGAAATTATTTCTGATTATGATCTAGATACATGAAGAAGAGGGTAAACTGGTTTTTGTGAGGTGCCAGTCTCCTTAAAAGATGCAAAAGATGGAAAAATCATATTACACATAATCTATTTACAGTGTTCAATCACGAAAGACATTTTAGCAATTAATAACAAGATTTTATGTACCACCTATTACACACACTTCTCCATCCTCCAATCCACTTGAAATTTAAATTAGTCCAGGACTACTAGGCCTCATGGTCCTCAATTTAATTAGATGATGACTACATATCATTTATTTCCAGTGACATTTCTTTAGCCATTTTCATTTAGATTAAAGTTTCTACTCATTTTAAAACACTCTGGAGAAAGCAGCAAAGTTTTACCATCACAGGTATTTAAACAGGCAGAATACTAGATTAGACTATGGGTGGAATGGTTTTAACAAAGTGCATTTCCATATCTTCAAAGAAAAAACAGTTAATGTCAAAATCAGTTTCATAAATTACCAAAATGAATAAGGTAAACAAACTCCCATGCATAAAGAACTGCACTTTCTGCTACCTTGAAGTATTTTCTCCACCTTAAGGAGAACAGGAGTATATCAGGGAACAGCAGCAAACGTAACTTCACTATGTCAGTGATGAAATGGCATGTTAGAATTTTACTTTCTTGTTATAAACAATGATGATTATGGAGTCCTTGGATGCATAAAACCAAATAATTTTTTTTTTTAATTAAGAAATACCTGAAAGACAATTGAAAATTACTGTGTGACTTGATCGCAATACATCCAATGTCCAAGAAAACGTAGTTGTTCCTTTACCTGGGGCACAGACATTCATGGACTTTCTGGGTGACACAGGATGAAGCAGTCACTGGGTGGCAGAGCTGAAATTGACAATGTCAAGCAATGCTAGGATGACAGCTGAAATTTATGTAGCTCTCTGACCATCTCCTCCCACTCAAACGCACACACACACAAACAAGTCAAGGTAAATCATAAGCTATTTTATTAAAACCGATAATGCCATATTACTGTAATTAGGGTATAAGTGAAATCATTATCTAAAGATACAAACATACTTTTTTGTTCTATTCCTTCATCTCTGCTTTTCCCTCACTTTCAAACTCCAGTTGCCCCTGAAATCTGTTCTGTATATTTATACCATTAATAAAAAGAAAATATATCCATTTCTGATGAAGAATTAGGTGTGTGGAAACAGGACAATATTCCTTTCTTAGTATCTAAGCAACAGAAATTATACCAAGTCTTTTGTCTGATTCATGCAAACTGACCTACTGAAGTCAACAGAATTAGCTGTGCAAGGAGTGAAAGTAGATTTTATTGATAACATGATTCATCAGAACAGAAACTTAAGAAACAACACATGGTCTCTCAAATTGAGGGGAAAATATTAAATTCATTCAACATACTGAAGATTATTATGGACTAAAAAATACATTACCTGAAGTTAATGGAAATGGTCATGTAAAGTTGTAATAATTTACCTTTCATGTAAAGTTGTAATAATTTTCTGGTACAACTTTCACAGTCACTTGTATCTTTTTACAGCACAAAATAATTGTACTTTCCTTGTGTCCTAATGAGTTACCATTAATGATCCCAGCTAAAAATCCCCACCTACACAGGCTAAAGAATCTGTTTGATTCAGAAATGTATGATTCCCTCATGGCAAATTAGTGGTTTGGACTCTCCTCTAGCTGGTTAGCATGAATGCATAAAGCTAAATAACAGTCATACAGGATTTATAGTTGGTGACTCACTCTTACTTTATTTAGATATGTATAACTGCATTAATATCTGATTATCACACAACCTTTCATGTATTTATTTTCACAACAGTCCTAAAACTGAAAAGTGCTGTTTTCCACTATTTTGCTCCTGGGAGCTAAAGAAGAGAAATACTAAAAGCTAGATCCACAAAGGGTCTCTATCACCAGTCAAAATTCACAGCCTGAAGTTAGACTCATTGCCCCCTATAGAAACACAAGCTTCACAGATGCCAGTGAGCTGGCAGGGAACTACTTGTGCTAGCTAGGAAGGAAATGCCTGCAAGTGTTTAATCTTTGTTTGAGCATCTCAATCATACTCACCCTCTCAAAAAAAAAAAAACAAAACCCAACTATTAATATTAGACCAGAAAAGTCACAGAAATGCAGATACCCACCCCATGAACCAGACAACAGAGCACTCACCTTGGAGATGATCAAGCTGAGTGCCCCCTTCTTGCTTGATGGGAAACAGCATTTGATCTCAGCTTTTTTATATCCCAGGAGAGTACCACAGCAACAAAACTACCAAGCGTTTCTGTTAAGGAATTCCCACTGAACTTGGTTCATGTGTATGAATAAGTGACCCTTATTGCCCAAATTAATCTCTTAAATATAAAGCTCTGCAATCATTTTTTTTGTGGCTTTTTGTCTCTCGTACCCCAGTGAATGATTGTTAATACAAAGTAAAACAGCTTCAATCAGACAGGCTAAGAAAGACTCATTCAATCTCCAGTATCTTAAGAGTTTGTGATTAAGTCAAAATAAAAAGTCTAAATTAGGTCAATGGAGAGCCCTCTAACCAGCTGGTTATTGACTCTCAGAGCTAGTGAAAGGCCAGATGGGATACAAGATACCTCTTAGATTGACTTCTCCAGGTAAGATCCAGTTTGGGGAAAAAAAGTCTTAATGTCAGTATAAGGTAGGGGTTAAAGAAGCTCAGTGGCAGCAGGTTATTCAGCCACTTGCACATTCAGAAATTTAGACGATGAAAACATGGAGTATATTCCCCCATAGTACAGTGCTCGGTGCCACAAACAGCACCACTCTTTCTGCAGGGCAATTCAGCTCAGGCAGAGCAGTGAACAAGCACGGCTTTTCTGTAAGATTCCAGTCAGTTTGCTGGGAACAAGCTCAAATATCTCTGCATAACACCCACATGTACTATTTCTCCTGTATTTATCCTCTGGAAAAGACAGTGAGTCACACTCAAAAGTCAACCTACCCTGGATGCATTTAGCTCAAAATCTTAAGAACCATGCACACCAAAAGAGAACAAGAAGAAGCCGTAGTTCGTTACGAGGCATTAGAAGTGACAACAAAGCACAGTGATTTGTTATGTTGAATCCCTCCTCATCCTTTAGTTTTCATATCACTATGATCATTTAAGGTCATTTTATCTGAAACATGTTAAAAAATTATTTAGTATTCTAACCAACAGATGTATATATAATTTGTGTTTTAATTGGAAACAATGAACACAAAAAAAAGCAGTTTTGCCACTTATCCCCATTAAATCTTTCTTTGATATCACACAAACCAGCAAACACCTTTTTCTCTTTTAATCAAAACTGCAGGTGGCACTAGTAACTATTTTTGTTCTAAGATGCTCAGCGCCAATGATTCAGCCTGCATAATTCCAGTTGGAAAGGAGGATGTACACTTTACAAAGTCTGCACCATGAAAAGATTCCAAATTAGCTGACTCTCTTCCAAACCAGGTAGCCAGTTGAAAAAAAGGAAGCAATGGAAATGTCCCTTTCTTTTGTAACCAAGCACCTGCTGAACAGCTTTTTGTACATAAACCTCCTACCAAGGTTACAATGGGGAGTAGAAAGACTAGGCATCTGCCAATGTATGTTCACACTTTTGGAAATGAATGCATGTAAAAAAAATATTTAGAAATTTAAACATGCTGTTAAAGCAAGTATTTCTGTGATTGACACTCAACCTGGAAAGCATTGTTTCACTTGATTACCATCATTACTTAAACACGGCACCTTTTTTCTCACAATTTCCTCAATGGAAACACCTAATTGAAATTCAGAGAAGTGTTCATTAATAAAATGAAAAGACACTAATCAAGGAATTCAATGATTATATCATGAGGAATAAAGAAACCCCCTCAGCACTTCAAATCCTTTCTGTGATTCACTAGCAGAAAGGGAGTTAAAAACCAGCTCTGTTTAGTCTTAGCAGGCAAGAGTGAAGATGCATGCATATGATTATTGATTTATTAAGGGCTTATTAAAAGCTTCTCCCACAGGGCACAAACACCAAGACAATTTTGACTAAATTCACTAGACGATCCATAAAAATGACACATTTCTTCATTGTGAACTTTAGCTGAAGGGGACTGTCTAAGTCACCACAAACATGAAGAAAGAAGCATGTATACAAATCCTTTGCCTTGGTCCTCTCTGTAGGTGTGTCATTCAAAATCATATAACCCCTCTGAAAAGGAGTAGCTGAAGAATGAATAGCAAGAAATTCCTCTCTGTTAAAATTTATGGGAAATATTTTGATTTCAAAGAGTTCCAGATTTCTTTTCAGCACTCCATATGCAAATATTTCGTAGGAAGGAAAAACTACAATTTTTTAACTTTAGGATAATCCAAAATGATGCTGCCTTCTGAACGAACTCATCTGTTTTGTTTATCTTGACACAGGAAAAAGTATCAGTTGCAAGAGCAGCCTGAAGAATTTATGACTTACTGGGGTATTTTGAGTGTCCAGGTTATTGGTCTAAAGAAGAAAGGACTCCTATGTGAAACAGAATTGGAAAGCAGAGCAGTACACAAAGCACTCATTCCATTTTTAGATCCCAGATTCGAAATACAGAGCGCTTATTCCCCTCCCACGAGTGAAGGCCAATCTAGAACACAGCAGGCACATCCTTTTGAGTAAATGTGCCAGTGCCAGCCACATGTCAGAGATGATTAGTGAGGCAGAGATGCCAGCCACCTTCTCTGACATCAGAGGTCAGAGAAAGGAGAGTGCGACAAAAGCTGAAAAGCGTCAGCCCTCCGATGATGATGTGGCTGATCTGGCATACCTGCTATTCCTGTCACTTCTCAGTATTTCTTTTATTGGCAGTACCTGCTGTGAGAAGAATCTCTCTAGAACTGGCAGCTTGATTTCGGTCCGAGGAAAATAAGCATAATATGGTAGGAGAGAATCAGACTGTCAACTTCTGCCTTTCAAGTGGTGAATTGAGCGCACTGCAAAAAGACAGATAATATTCAGCTCACACCTTTCTCAGATGGAACAAACACTCCAGATGCCATAAACCAGGCAGGTTCAGACTGTTGCACTAAAAGCACATATTTCTTGCCCTTCTTTGTGGGAAATAGTCTGCAAAACAGATAAGAAAAACAGCTGTCATCCTTGGAGGCTAAGAAGAATTCCAGAGAAGGGTTATGATAGGGCTGTTACCAAATACCCTTGCCAACCAATGAGTTTATGTGATTTTAGGCTACAAGAAAGCTGCTTCTCCTTTAAGCTCTTCTCCTACTGTGAAGACCATCTTTTGTACATATGTTGTATAAGTAATGCACACATCATTTATAATATTTTGTCCTAGTAGTCCTTTTCCTGGATATTTTTATGTCCTCTTCCATTACGAATCAATGACACTGATTCTTAGGCATCTCAGAGTGGTGTTTTATCAATCATTGTGGCATATCAGAGATTTTTTTCCTAAGGGGATGATAAGCTGGTGTAGAGTCCTGTAACTAATTCCCTTCAAAAGGTTTGAACACATTGGGCCAAATGTCATTTTTGTGTACAACCCTGAACCGGTTCCTCTGCAGACTCAGGAAGCAGTGATACTGAATAGATATTCCAAAGGGCAGAATTAGAGTTTAACAGACATTTTAAAACTCAGCAATGATTATGAAGGAGAGAAGGAGAAGCTCTTTCCTTCTTGGATTTCTTTATTTGGAAGGTAACATGGTCAGAGCTTTCTGAAATGTCCTTTTCTTCTGACTTTTGAAAACTAAGATTCAAGCAAGGTACCAAAAATGGAGGCACCTCAAGTCTCCCTTTGCTTTTCATATTCTTCAAAATTCACAGCATAAAGGTATATTATTTGTAAACAGAACTCTAAGCAGAGATCATCACTGAAGCGATTGTTGAAATTCTTCATCATTAACACATCATTTTTCTTAACTCCTTATTCATATCAGTTAGCTTCCAGCAGCAGTATAAAGCCATTTAATCAACATGTGTATATAAAGATATTGATTATTTCAACATTATTTTGAATTTAGGGGAGAATAAGATGGAGGGAATTGGCTGGATGTTGCGTATCTATTTTTAATTAACCCACTGCAGTGTTATTTAAACCGAATAAGCCTTTCTTGCTTTATGTTGTTGAGCTCACAGAAACAAGAAGTGCTTTGTGCTCTTTGCTGCCTCTGCAGAATTAGTCCATTAGCAAGCACTATTTCTTCAGATTGTGCCAACCTAGCTGCTGCTGTTGGTCAAGAACGCCCTTTCACCATACCTCTGTGCTGCTGTTTATGAAGGTAAATATTTTCATATCAGCTCCATTCAGATTAAAGAAAAATAGGGTACAAATTAGTATTTCTCAAATGGATAATGTGTTTTCTTATCCACTAATTTATCTGTCTCTGGGTAAACAAAGAATCAATAAAGTTCTAGCTTTCATCTTCGAAGATGCATTAAGTCCTCATAGTCACTCTACATTGTAGCAAAGACAGGATGCATAACTCAATTTTACTTAAAATGTTTATCATACTTTAAATTTGCAGACCTTAGATATGTGCCCTGGATTTTATTCTTCTGACTAAAGTTGCGTTTCACAGCTCACCTCTGGAATTAACTCAAAATGCTGTGCTGGTGATTACCTGTTCATTAGTTCTTGTGTCACTTCCTTTCACAATTTTGCCTTTTATCAGTCTCAAAACTCTCTGAACAGAACACACAGAACACAACTTCCAGCATTAGGAACATTCATAGAACTTCAACAGTGTATTTCAAACATGTAATTGCACTTCTACTTGAAGATACACTTTGAAAACTCAGCTCCATTTTTCCACATACATACTGGCTCAAGTTCTCTAGTGCTGCTGCTGCTGAGACACAGAAGATTTTCTTTGAACGGTAGAAGTGAAACACACTGGCATAGGAAATAAAACTATGCTGATGGCACGTGTTCAGCAAGAGTTCTCATAAGAACTCAGTAAAATTCCTTATATTTGCTTATATATAAGAAAGATGATAATACATAAGATTGCCACAAAATATGTAGTAGGTGACTTTTAAAGGAAATATGATTATACTCTTAAAATATATTATAACAGCAGGTATAATGATGGGTATCTATAAAGATAAGTATCTTACCATGAAACCCCTAATCATCTCTCTCTAATTATATATTTTAAAATCATTTAATTTAGTTGCCTTTTATCTACGATTAAATTAGTTTCAAACAAGATCATACTGACATGATAAAAATAAGAGCACACACAGAGAGAATAAGCATGACCTATCCTGGTTTTATCACTACATGGAAACTGGAGGTTGTTATCTTGGAGGAAATGGCAATTGCTAGGTTGCAGCTTATTTTCCCAGCACCATTTATAAGCATGAGTGTCATTTTATGTTTTTCACTACTATGTATCAGTGGACACTGTTAGCCAGTTAGAAACATTTTTAATGTTTTATTTTTTTCAGCATATATGAATGTGCGATTGTGATCATGCACTAACTATTTTTAATACACTTGCAGATAAAGACTAATAAATGAAAATGGAAAAAGGTTTTAAAAGCAAATAAAGTTAGGAAACAGTCAAAAAGCATGTAAGTCTGCAAAATTCATAACTCAAACAGAATAGAAGTGGTTTTGAAGTCTAGCGGGGGTTTGGTTTTTTGTTTTAGAAATGTCTGGAAAAACATATTCTTCCTTTGATCTTATCCCCTGAAAAAGATGAAGAATTTTGAAGCAGTGAAAGTAATAGAGAAAAGAATAACCAGAGGAAGATGAAGGAACTTGGTTTGGAAAATCTAAATCTAAGCATTAAAGACAGCAAAATTATATGCAATGAAAAAGGAATTTCATGATTATCACCATATATTTATCTAGATTTTGTATCTAACACTAAGTATACCAAGCAGATTCTGATTTTCCTTTGTAAAAGCAATTCTAAATAACCTGAAAGAATTTTCCTATGCAAGAATTTCTTCTAGTATACAGCAACTGACACTTGCAGTAATCACATTGAACTATTTGTTGTCTCTCTTCATCTACAACTTCTCGGGCTGTCCAGAGGAAGTTGTGAATGCCCCATCATTGGGAATTGTTCAAGGTCAGGCGGGACAGGGCTTTGAGAAACCTGTTCTAGTGGAAGGTGTTCCTGCCCATGTCCCTCCCATGGCAGGGAGCATTGGACTAAAGATGATCTTTAAAGTTCCCTTCCAACCAAAACCATTCTATCAGTCTATGCATCTATATTTATCTGTGGCTCTTTTTAGTTATTTGTGGAAAAAAAAAAACAACGGTATTACACTCAAAGAGTTCCTAGCCAACAGAAATTATAAACTTTCTGTTCAGTATTTTCATCTCGTAGCAGTGTCCTAATTCACAACAGGGGATTCTTAGCTGTTATTACAATTTCTGTAAATAACCATGATGTCTGTGGTTGATAAAAACCCTATAACAGTTCGTACAATGAAATGCCGATTGTCTAAACTGCAGCAGCATAAAACTCAGCTTTTCTCTTTCTGCATAATAGAACTGAATTTTGGCACTGGTTTTAAAGTTGAATATTTCATCCTGAATTATGGCCCACTAGTATTTTACAATGTCATTTCTCCTCCTTGCCCAATTCCAAATTTAGTGTTGAACAAATATTATCACTCAGAAAACTATTTGTTATTTGATGTGGCCATGAAGAACTTAAAATCCACAGGAAAAAAAAAAGATTTTGTATGTTATTTTCTTAGCCTTGCTGTCACCTTCATATAATTTTATAATTATGGTGATCCCTCAACAAACCTCATCACTCTTTGTGACAGGTTTGGGTATCTATTTTTAAAGTCAATTCTTGGAGATTTTGTCACAATGAACAATTTTGGCTGTCCACTAGTAACTGAAAGTATTTTACATATCAAACTCCACATTCCTGAATCCATAACACATGCCAGTTTGAGAAGGATATTTTAGTCTGACTACCTTTATTTGTATTACTGAAATGTCCACATCTTAATTACCGGGCATTCCTTGCAAGTTAAAACAAGCAAACAAACAAACAAACAATAAGGAGAACAAAATGAACAGAATTATTTAAGTTTACCTAAAAATTTAAGATAAGGTTCTAAATTTTGGCCAGTATGTCACCTTTATATACAACTCTAGCTTTGTCTATGAGGTGTTATTTTTGACAAAACAGTGAAACACTTCTCCCTATTTACTGTTGTGGAAGAAAGTTCTTTTCTAGTAGATATGTGAGGAGATAAAGTGAAACTCCATCCAGCTTGCTTTGAGAAAAGTTTCCAGAGAACACAACTTACTTTTAAGAAAACTTGAAATATCGAGTGTCAGATAATCAATGCTACACTGGAAAGAGATTCATCAGGGAGATAACATGGCCTAACAAACTGAAGGCTTTATAAATCAATGCAAGAATCCTGCAGTAGACCTGTTAGTGCAAGGGGAATTAACAGTTCACCAAATAATGATGTAAAAGACTCTGCGTGGGATGCACTGAGCCAGAAGTTCGGTACATTGGCTGAACCAGGTCAGCCCAACAGCATTTCCCTGGAGGACAAGGAAATGTCAAGTTCAAGGAGGAAATGCTGTGCCAAGAGCTCAATGGCTTCACATAGAAACAGCAAGCATAGAGCCAGAAGCTTGCACCTCTCCCAGCAAGTGGGAAGATACGGATGTATATCACCATCTGGCCAATGCACTACTCAGATAAATGGGGAAAAGCGGCATCCTCATTGTGGTGGGTTGACCTTGGATGGATGCCAGATGCCCACCAAGTCATTCTATCACTCCTCTCCTCAGCTGGATAGGGGGACAAAAACACAATGAAAGCCTTGTGGCTTGAGATATGGACAGGGAGATCATTCACCAACTACCATCATGGGCAAAACAGATTTGACTTGAGGAAATTAACTTAATTCACTACCAATCAAATCAGAGCTGGATAATGACAAATAAAACCAAATCTCAAAACACCTTCCCCTCACCCTCCCTTCTTCCCGGGTTCAACTTCACTCCTGATTTTCTCTACCTCCTTCCCCCAGCAGCACAGGGGGACAGGGAATGGGGGTTGCGGTCAGTTCATCACACGTCATCTCTGCTGCTCCTTCCTCCTCATTGCCTTCCCCTGCTCCAGCATGGGGTCTCTCGCACAGGGGACAGTCCTCCATTAACTTCTTCAGTGTGGGTCCTTCCCACCAGCTGCAGTTCATGGACTGCTCCAGTGTGAGTCACCCACAAGCTCAAAAGTCTTGCCAGCAAACGTGCTCCCACATTGGCTTCTCTCCACAGGGTCACAGGTCCTGCCAGGAGCCTGCTCCAGTGCAGGTTCTCCACAGGATCACAGCCTTTTTCAGGCTCATCCACCTGCTCCAGTGTGAGCCTGCGCTGGGTTTATGTGGTGGGGTTTTGCTAGTGAGAGAGGCTGCAGAGATGTCCCTGTAAGAGGCAGAGATCTGAGAAGCCTCCCCTTCCCAAAAACCAGTCGGACCCACCTATGGCCAGGGCTGAGCCAGTCAGCGCCTCTGTGAATGCCACATTTAAGAAGGGGACAAAGGAACTCGAGCTGGGATGGAACTGCAGCACAGCAAGGGGGAGGCGGGGGCTGATCCCCCCAGCCTGCCGCATAGGTGACTGCCCACGACGGGCTGCCGCTGCTTGACTGGAGACGGCTGCGGCGGCATGACTGGGAGAGCTCCGAAGTGCCCCGCTCCTGGGGTGCTCGCTGGGCAGAGCTCATCCTGCCGGGACTGCCAAGGCTGGTCGGGCCAGTCGGGCCCAGCACAGTGGCAGCGGAGAGAGGACAGAGACCTGAGAGAAATGGCCACGCAGACACCAAGGTTGGTGAAGATGCAGCGGGAGGAGGTGTCCCGGAGCTGGGATACCCCTGCAGCCTGTGAAGGACTTCTGTCATGTTTTAGCCATCTGGACGTCCACGTGCTGCAGAGGAATGGCTTGCTTCACCCTGGTTCTCAACACAGGCTGCGGTGGAATCTCTGCTATGGTATCTGGAGCGCCTCCTACCCCTCCTTCTTCACTGACCTTGGTGTCTGCATGGCTGTTTGTCTCAGATATTCTCACTCCTCCCTCCCAGCTACTGTTGTGCAGCAGTTTTTTTCCTTCTTAAATATGTTATTACAAAGGCGCTACTACCATTGCTGATGGCCTCAGCCTTGGCTAGTGGCAGGTCCATCTTGGAGCTGGCTGGCATTGGCTCTATTGGACATGGGGGAAACTTCTGGCATCTTCTCACAGAAGACACCCCTGTAGCCCTCCTGCTACCAAAACCTTTCCATGCAAAGCCAATACATTCATTTAGCTTGTCACTCCATCCAAATATTAAAAAAAAAAAAAAAAAAAAGAAATAAACTGGCAAGTGTGAAGAGGAAAAACTTTACTGCTGTTGTTGCAGTCATGTAGTAAGATACGCACTTAAGCTCACATCTAAATCTAAGCTACTCTGGATCAGCTTTTCCATTCTCATAACGGAATTCTATAATAAAAATAAGTAGATAGCTTCTTTAAAAATATTAATTGTTTCCATACAGCTCTTAAGAGCAGTAATTGCCTGACAAAAGATAAAACCCTATGTATCCTATGTATGTAGACAATAAATACCATTCTGCTCTGGTAAGAATTAACACTCCATCCCAGCTAGTTATCTAACTGCTGCTCAGTCAGAAAGTAATACAAAACACCCATTCCATATCTATGCCACCATACAGGACATAAAATAATTTCCCATTACCTGGTAACAAGTTTAAGATCCTTCTTGTGCAAGCTTTTGTTTCCTGTACAAGATATCTTCAAGAGAAACCTTTAGAAAAATGCTCTAAAATGTACTATTGCTCATTCCACAGATAGATAAAAACATATGTGAAGGGGGGGGAGGGGGGAAGAAGAGAGGGGGGGAAAAAAAGACTTTATTAATACATATTTTTAAATTTAAAAGGTGCAACTGTGAAAGGAATGGACAGAGAAAACAGAGAAAACAAACTTGAGAAAACAAATTCTACACTCTCCTCCAACATAGCCTTTCTGTGTCATTTTTGGCAAGTTCCTCCTCTTCTCCATACCTCCAATTCCCAAATGCAGTAACATAACAACTCTTGCAGAATGTTGCTCAGAAGCAGAGGAAAAAGTAGGCATACAAATAAGCCAGATTTGCACAGACGGATAGAGATTTAACCTGAATGAGTTTAATAAAGTGTTGCATTTACAGGTGTTTGCAAATAAAATTAGTCTAAGTTAAATCAGAACCTGTAGGAATTAGAAGAGGTCTGTCATTAATAACTATACTTTTAGCATCTGCCAGAGAGTGTGACCTTTCAGAGACTATGAAACAAAGACAATACATGAAATACCTGAATCTGTCTCCAAATACCATCAGGTGAGATGGAAGAATGAAGAGGAAAAACTCCATAATTTTTAAAATCATAGTTGTAGCTTTATTATAATGTTAATATTTAATAAGGACTTAAAAGACCATTGAGAATATTGAAATGTCTATTTTGTATGCATTTGGAAGAGAGAATTTGGTTTAACAACTGTAATGACTCATGATGAATCTTTCTCCTTCTCCTATCACTATAATTTCTTCAGAGGATTATAATGTACCTATTGGCCTTTTTCTGTGCAACAGAGCTTTTCTGGGGAAACCTATAGTTACAGTGGATTTGTAATATTAAAATAAGCTCTGTTATCTAACCCCTTTGGCCTCATTAAACTATTTAAAGTATCTGGATTGATACTCTAATAAGTTAAAGACTGTGGCATTCTCTGGAATCTGTTCCCTGAGGCAGATTCTTGGCTTTTGCTTACAGTTATTTTCCCCTTCACCGTCCTTTGACCTCAGAGGCCACTTTTTCATCAGATTCAGTTGGGAAACTACTATAAGACATTTGTTCAGTCAATAATCTGTATTGGCACATGATCACAGGTGTAGTTCAACCCTCATGCAAAAGAAGGATTCAAACCTTACACCTTCAGAGCTTGCAACTTTGTCACTATGAAATAAATGATATTTCTAGAAGAGCAAATATTTTATTAAAAGAGAGAAGGAAAGATAACAGGTGTTATATCTAAAATTTTCTTCAACCTACACTCTACCTTCTACTACCAAATATTTTTAAGCTATGGAAAAATTATTTCTTACAGTACTTAAAACCATGAAATATAACTAAATCTACATATAGGACAATATTGACCTCAACAATTAAAATTCCAGTGCAAATGGAGTCACTAATCTCATTTTACATATTAAGATACTCTAAGAACACTGCATAATGACATAAATTAATATGCATCAACTTTTGAACAACTACTTTTATTATTGATTATGTTGTTTGGGTTTTTTTATCCTGTTCTGGAATTATCCAAGAATTCAATTTAAATGAAAGCAAAAAACCCTACTCAATGTATCCAGTCAAAGAATTATATAGATACTCCCTCAGCAAAATGCACGCTTTCAAATCATTGGTTTTAAATGTATGCTTTTATTTTTATGTGCACTAAACTTGGTTTTAGTACATCATAAAAGTACCTGATATATATTTTTGGAGTACTAATTAAATGCATGGATTTTTTTTTATTGAGTCCGGATCTACAGAGAAATTATATAACAGATTAAAAATTATCAACAATATTATAATTATAAATTAAGCTCTGCAGGGATAGCTGCTGGGTTATTCGGTGCATACAGTGTGCAAATACCACCTGGCAGGAACTGAAGCACACATTTTAAATACCTAACACACTTCAGAACTAGTGGCACTGTGTTCCTCTGGGCCTTCTTTCTATAAATTCCATGTTTAGACATAAATTGTCAGGATAGGAGCCTCTGTGTTCAGTAAGATGAAGTTTACTATACTGCAAAACAAGCATATTCACTACTTCCATATTAATACTCTGCTTAAATGTCTCATGGTCATCATGAGGAGCTGTCCTCAGATGAAAGAAATTCTTCCTACCTCAGGGGTATCATGAAGACTGCTACAGCCTACAAGGGTTATAAGCCAGTGGCTCTAAAGAGTAACCTCTCAAGTTCAAACTCATGAACACTGATGTTTCCAGGGTTATCTTCATGACAGCTGATTTTCAGATGCCCCACTCTGTTCCCCTGAGCTACTCTATACATTGTCACCATTCTTTCAAAATGAGACAGATCTTCTGCAATACCCAGGTCAAAGCTTTTTTAGCCATCTTCACTTCATTCTTAACTAGAGCTCAGCTAGTCTCTTCTTTCCCGGTCTACATCTAGGATTCCTTTTTTCACTCTTTGTTTAGGTGCTATTTAACATCTTTGCCAGCAACATGGACAGTGGGATCGGGTGCACCCTCAGCAAATTTGCAGATGACACTAAGCTGTGTGGTGTTGTGGACACACTGGAGGGAAGGGATGCCATCCAAAGGGACCTTGACAGGCTTGAGAGATGGGCCTGTGAGAACCTCATGAAGTTCAACAAGGCCAAGTGCAAGGTCCTGCATGTGGGTCGGGGCAATCCCAAGCACAAGTACAGGCTGGGCAGAGAATGGATTAAGAGCAGCCCTGAGGAGAAGGACTTGGGGGTGCTGGTTGATGAGAAGCTCAACATGAGCCGGCAATGTGCGCTGGCAGCCCAGAAAGCCAACCGTATCCTGGACTGCATCAAAAGAATCGTGGCCAGCAGGTCGAGGGAGGTGATTCTGCCCCTCTACTCTGCTCTTGTGAGACCCCACCTGAAATACTGCGTTCAGCTCTGCAGTTCCCAACACAAGAAGGACATGGAGCTGTTGGAGCGAGTCCAGAGGAGGGCCACGAAGATGATCTGAGGGCTGGAACACCTTTGCTATGAAGACAAGCTCAGAGAGTTGGGGATGTTCAGCCTCGAGAAGAGAAGGCTCCAGGGTAATCTTATAGCAGTCTTCCAGTACCTAAAGGGGGCCTACAGGAAAGCTGGAGAGGGACTTTTTACAAGGGTATGTAGTGATAAGACAAGGGGCAATGTATTTAAAATGAAAGAGGACAGATTTAGATTGGATATAAGGAAGAAATTCTTCACTCAGAGGGTGGTGAGGCACTGGAACAAGTTGCCCAGAGAAGTTATGGATGCCCCATTCCTCGGAGTATTCAAGGCCAGGTTGGATGAGGCTTTGGGCAACCTGATGTAGTGAAGAGTGTCCCCGCCCATGGCAGAGTGGTTGGAACTTGATGACCTTTGAGGTCCCTTCCAACCCTAACCATTCTATGATTCTATGATTCAAATAAAACTCAAGTATTCTGGCGCACACTGCTTACCTCCTCCTGAATCTCTGTGCAGTATTATCTAGTTCAGTTCATCCTGCTTTCAAATGATCTCCTACAATAATGCAGTACAGGGCCTGCTGGAAAAGGCTGAAACATAACTGGCTTTGTCTATAATACATTTTGACGCAAAGAGCCTATAAAGAACATCTGATTCATGAGTAATTACAGGGTATCTATTGATCCCAAGGTGTCAAGCTGAGGAGTAGCATAAATGTTAGCTTTCCAGTTGTCATCACAAAACATCATCATGGACAGATCTTACAGTTTCTAACACTGTGTCAAGGCAGAGAGTACCTTGAGAGCCTGCTTTCCCATTTGCATGTGTGTAGATGTTAATAACATTTCTGGTATTATTACAAGTCCATTTAGTTCCTTCAGGATGGTTCCCCACTTCAATGCTAGGTATGTAAAAAGAACACAATAAAATTTAAAAAAACCCTCTTTACAGAAATGCACCCTGCTAGGGTTACTTCACTGGAGTAATCTATAGCACTGCAAAGAAAATTACAGAAATTGGTAGTTTTCAGGACATAAAAATCAAGAATGGCGTTCCCTTAGGACAGATTAGGAAAATAATCATTCAGTAAGAAACTTAAAGCAACAACAGCAAAAACAACAACAAAAAACCAGAACAAAACCATTTTTGTAGCTATATTAAAAAAAAAAAAAAAAAGGTAGAAAGCTTAATAACCTAATTTTCAGAGTTGGACATCTACATTAGTATTTTAATTCTGTAATGGGAAATGTACTCACAATGGGGCCTTAATTACATGTATCACTTGCTCTTAATTCCCTTTCATTTTACCCTGCACTTTAAAGAGAGTTGAAGGGCATTACAGAATTCCGGGGGACTGGAAATAATTCAACCAATGGTAGTAAAACAGATTTTCACTTTCAAAAAGCTGGGTGTAATTTAGTTTCATAAAAATTACTGTAAGATACTCAACGTGAAGTAAGAAAGTGGTATCTGTCCAGTTTCTCTGCAAAAGTGTTTTTAAAAAGTTAGCAGCCTAGATGACAGACACAGCAGAAATATCAGTGATTTATCTTGCTTATCAGTTGAACAATATCTTCACCATCATGGTTTACATACATAGTGAGCAGAAAGAAGCTTACACTATCCTCATATATGCTGTTTCTACTCTGCAGAATCAGGGAGGCTTCAGCCTCCAGTACTTTCTATTTTCATTTCTAGAAATGCTAAGCTGTTGAAAAAGTGCAGATTGAGAGTGGGAAAGAAAAGAACATGACTCTTCTTTTTCTGCTTCTATTAATATTTATGCCTACAGCCAGAGTGAAGGTCAGCATGCTACCACATGAGAGATTTTGTTTGGGGAGTCCAGACACACTACAATCTGGGAATGAAAACAAATCCAAATGTTAGGGTGACAAAGTGCATGGGGTAAAAGCACTGCATTATTCTCAACAGTACGTTCCATTTACTTCTAAGAAGATACAGCAAAGAATGATCTTTCATTTCTACCTAAAAGAATATAAATCCCAAACTACACAAGCGGTAAAGCAACTGGGGGAAAAAAAAAAAAAAAAGATAATTCCAAACATCAGCACAGCAAATTTTTCTTCATGCAAAATGCTAAATTACCTGCAGGCTTTTTGAGAGCCTGAACACTGAAATTAAAAACATTGCTAGAGATACATCAGCGGTGGTTTTACAATGAATGTACCACAGTTATTCAACAGAAGAAATGTCTGATTACCATAATAGCTTTAGACATTATTACAGATGTGTTTTTTAACTCTACTGCTCCAGTAAAGCAGTATCTGATACTTTCATTGGTACTTAGAGGGAAAACCATTAAACATGGAAAACTAAGGAAGCACTGGAAACTGACTGACATTTTTTCTTCATTGTCTCCTTTCTCCTTTTATGAATAAAACACCTTAAAATCTAGATAGGCTAGAAAAATGAGACTTACCATTTGTCAAAATGAAAGCTCAGTTAGGAGTGGTGCCCCAATTTTCTTTTTAAATTCATATTCAAGTCATTACATTCTGCTTAATTAAGCTCCTGTAGTGGTTTCAGTTAGATAAGCTATTCTTTGTTTTCTGTTCTAAAGCAAATCTCATAGCAATCACCATAGATGAAGCCATACAGAAGCCATTGTTTTGGTGACCTGTAAGTAAAATAGGTGTATTGTTGTCTAATTTGATTGATATAAAAGCAATCAAAAATCTCAGCTAGAACTCTCTTATTTGGTCAGTCATATTAAAAGTTGAAATACATAGAAGATAGTTTACCTTTGGCAGTGGGGGGCTGCAGGAATGTTTGTGGGAGAAGAGGACAGAGATTGTCCTGTGTCAGACATTACTAATTCCACAACAACCCACCGTAGTCCACAGCCAATCCCATTGGTGCAGCTAGCAGCACCTATGGCAAAACACATTTAAGATAAAAAAAAAAAATCATCTGAGAGCAGAGAGAAGAGTGAGAGGAAAAAGAGTGTCAGAAAAAACCCTGAAAAACACCAAGGTTGGGGAAGAAGGGGGAGGAAGTGCCCCAGGCACCAGAGCAGATACTTACCTGGAACTCACGAAGGAGACCATGATAAAGAAGGCATTTCCCAGTAACTGATGGAAAGAACCCATGCTGGAGCAGATATCCACACTGCAGCCCATAGAGAACCCCATGTCAGAGCAGGTGAACATTCCCTGAAGGAACTGTGACCCATGAAGAGTCCACACTGGAGCAGGTTTTTCCTGAAAGTCTGCCGCTTGTGGGAACAACGCAAACTTCAGGCTTATCCTGAGGACTGTGGCCCATGAAAGCCTATGCCAGAGCAGGGGAACAGCATGAGGAGGAAGGAGCAGCAGAGAGGACTTGCTAAAGACTGACCACAACTCACCCATTCCCTGTCTCCTCTGCACAGTTCATCAGTGAGAAGTGGTAGAAGAGTCAGGAATGAAGGAGTAAGTTTGAGCCTGTGAAGAAGTTCGGATGGAGGAAAAGTGTTTTAATTTTTGCCTTGGTTTCTCATCATTTGAATCTATTTTAATTGGCAATAAATTAAGCACATTTTCCCCAAGTTGACTCTGTTTTGCCTATGATATTAATTGGTAGGTTATCTCCTTGTCTTCTTCTTGACCCACCAGCTATTTTGGCTCAATTTCTCCCCTAGTCCTGTTGAGGAGAGGGAGTGAAAGAACGGCTGACTGGACATCTGGCAGCTGGCCAAGGTCAACCCTCCACAACCTTAAAACTTTCTCTGCAAAATTTTTAGTGATTCAAAGACCATCTTTATATTAAATTACACTTTTATTAAGAAACATTTGCATTCAAGTGTATAGAAATCTGCACCCAGAATACCAGTCTTATTCATGGAGCAATATCTGCCAGACTAGGTTTATTTCTATGAACTATTCTGTTTGGAGTTCATATTGTTAGCAATGTCTTTAATTTTATTTTATTTTTTTATTATTTCCATGGTTTTCAGGCCACGATTGTTCTTTCAGTAAGACAAATGCTTCTCACAGATGTTTTTCATTTTAATCTCCAAAATATCTCCTTGTTAGGTAATCAGACACATACTCAAACCCAAAGTGTAAAAGACTAAGGTATCTATTGACTTTAATATGCACAAAAGCGACATAATTTTGCAAACAAATTTATGATAAGTGCGTCCGGAAAATCTTCATACTTTGCAAAAAAATATTATGTGTATATTGATAATTTAGCACAATGTTCAGCAAGTATAACTTAAAATTGCCAGAAATTCAACTAAAAAAACCACCCCACTAAATTAGATTGTTAGAAAGCAGTGTCTTCAAATAACATGAGAGAAGTAACTGTTAATATTGGATGTAGCTCTGCACTATCTGGATTATTTTGATTGATTCAGCTGCAAGTGGTGATCCTGGATGGGTTAGGTGTAATGAGTCAAGGAATTACCTCTGGAATACTTGTTAGAAGTAGGAAATAGTATTACATTTTTACTTGGTGAAAACTCTTTATTTTATGCACTCTGTGTCTATGTTTTTCCAAGTTTTCAGTCATGATTCTTTCTCCAAATACAGTTTTCTTCATTCCTATTCAGTCTAAGGGAAAAATCAGAGAAGTAGTGTTCAGGATATCTGAGTACACAGTTTCTGGGCAGCTTTAAGCTAAGCTATCATGGTTGTTAAGAAGAACCATAAATACATTGCCCTTGGCTCTTGCTGCAAAAAACTATCTACAAGGTTATCAATACCTAAACACTTTATAAAGCACATTCTAGACAAAGTCTGTTTAAATATGTACTTAAAACATCCTGGAAGTCTTGTGCTTTTTGTAGGTAAGGCATTTCTAGAGGTAAATTATTTTTATGAACCCTGGGGATGTCATCTCTATCAAGAATGCTGAAAAGCACACTAAAGGGACTGCAGTCAAAGGCAAGAAAAACTCTTACATTTAATGGAATAATCATTAAAGAAACTCCTGTGGACCATTGCCTGTACATTAGTTGTTCACATTTCCAAATTGCTCAAGCAAAGTAACAAACATCTGGGATATACAAAAATACCAAAAAGGCCTACAAATCTTGAAACTTTAGTTTTCTCCCTACAGTTCTTTGGCTTTGATGAAATTCAGGGATACCCAGAAACCTTCAGAATCAAGCTTCTCTGCCCTATTTCTTTCTGGTTTTTTTCTTTTTTGCCAAAGAGATTTACGGACCTCAAACTGTGCCATTTACACTTTAACAGAAAAAAAAAAATAACCAAACACAAGAAAAAAAAACAAACCAAGAGAAACTCACATGAAGCAGAATCATGAGAAATCTCAGAGAGGAAAAATAAATTACTTCATTGCAATGATAAGCCCCTTTTATATGTAATTTATGAAAAGTCAATTGACATCAAAATTCTTAATTTATAGCGTTCAACAACATGCTACTAACTGAAAAGCATTAATCAACATCACCAACTTAATGTGCTTTGTCAAACTTCTCTGTCTCTTCTGCCAAAGAAGAGCATTTTTGACAAGTAGATTGATTAGTGAGCTAACAATGTTTGACTGAAGGGAGAGTGTGCGACAAGAACCTTAAAAAAAAGATGTTAATAGTAATTCCATTCGCTCCAGCTGTGAGCAATGCCATTGTTCTACAAAACGCACATCAAAAAGACTGGTGAATTATGTGATTATAAGATATTTTGTTTCAAACTTTATCTTAATCTCCTTGTGAAATAATTTATAAAGAGTGAAAATATGCAACTGATCTGAAAGATGTCCATTAGACCTGAATAACAATCAACTACAGAGTGCTTTGCTAGCTCAAGTGGTATAAAAAAGGTAATCTAGACTCTAGCTTTCAAGCTTAAGTAAGTGCGATGAAAAATAATATACTTGCTTCTACTTTGTTAAGTGTAATTGATACTCCACAATTAATATAGAAAACATCTCCTCTTACAATGAAGGATTAACTGGGAATCTCACACTTCCTCAGAAAACAAATCGCTACTATTTCTTGTTTTTCCTAATTTTCAGATAGTCCAACTATTGTCAATGAGACTTTTTTACTGAATGTTGGTGGGAGGAAAGAAAAGGAATTTTAACAAAAGAGGCTTATAAACAAGACCATACATCTGTCCCCTCATGTAATATCAGTGCTGTTTGAAACAAAGATCTGCCCACAAGCAATTTCCAATACTGAGGCATCCCAAGTGGCATTGATTTGATGTAGGAAATTGTGCCAGTGCCAGTCACTTAACACCTGTGCAAGGTAAGAATGGGAGAGTACGGCACTGAAGTGTCTTGTATTCTATTCATCCTGAGCCAAAAGGGCAGCACAAGATAAAGCTATCTTGAATTATTCTATTGAAGTATTCTAAGAATCTTCCAAAAGTCAAAATAATATCAAAAGCACAGTTTTTCTGGATCAGACCTAGGGATTTATCTAGGGATTTATCTATTTTGCCTTTGATATTAGCCATAAGCAGGTTTCTAGGGAAGAGTAAGAGCAGAACAAAACTATGTAATTATTTACCTTATTATACCCTCCTGTCCTCTGACCAGTTTTGGTTCAAATTTCTTGAGTATGTTGCGGTTTGTCTATTTAGTAACTCACAATGATCTTTGATTCCAAGTGTTTGTACACTCACCCCCCTGAGCCCACATAAAGTTTCACATCTCTGTGACATCTTTTAGGAAGATGTTGAACAGGTAAACTATTGTTGCGGGAAGAACCACTTCTTACCACACTTTTCAGGTATCATCCCCTAGTGACAGTGACAAGCAGTCCTTCTCTCTGAAGACAGAATTCTTTCTCTGAGTGTGCATTACACTAAATTTAATGTGCCGTTTTGATGCCCATTCATGCTGTTTCCTAGTGTCCTTCTGCTATTCTTTGGTTTTGGTCTTCATTCCACCTACCTTGAAAAACTTTTTTCATCATCAGATCTTGTCATCTCACTGCTAACCTACTTTTCCAGGTGATCTATGAACGTACGTGTCTTAGCACAGAGCTCTCCCACTGTCAGTGACCTTACTCCAATGCAAAAAAACCCCACTATTTGCTCATAATGTCTGTTCCCCATTTTTCAATTTATTTCTTATCCAAATCATTAATTCCTTCTTATGCCATGACCATTTAATTGCCTTAATGCCTTCACCTTTAGGTGAAGGATTTTGTTAAACGCTTTTGGAAAGCCAAGACTATCAGACCAACTCTTGCCACAAGCTTGTTGGATTTCTGAAAGTACTAACAAAGGCTGTAAAGAAAGATTTCACTTTTCAGAAGTCATTTCCCAACTATGCTATGTTTACCAGAATATTCACTAATTGTCTTCTACTAGAACTTCTAACAGCATGCCTCATACAGACATTAGGCTTACAGACCTGGAGTTCCCAAATTAGTGTCATATTTGCCACCCTCTAGACAATAGCTTCCAAAGAAGACAAGTAAAAGGTTGCACACAGCTATTCATCCCCACCATTAAGATCTGAGAAGGAAATTTGGATGAACTAATTTATATCAAGCTCTACTTACATATGCCATGTAATATAAATCATCCTCCACTGGTTAGCCTCCTGCCTAAACAAGAAGTTTTGCTTCTTTTTTGGTGGCCTGTTTAGAGAAGCGAGTAAATTTTAATGTGTTTTTTTCTATCTTACATAGGATGAACAAAGTGATGCCTTAATGGTCAGTAATGTCAAAAAATACTTAACAGTCTCAATATTTTACAGTTATCAAGTGTTCAATATGTCTTATGAATCACTGACTTGGATTAGAATTTGAAACAGCAATGTTTCACGTTAGCAATACTGTAACTCTTAAAGGTGGAATAAGGCGTCATGCTACTGGCTTCGCTTGCATTCCACTAGCCACACTGCTTGCGTTATACGGTTTTCTGCAATACAGCTACACAGACTAAAAGTTTGTAGACATTTATTTATCTGTCCCTCTACCAGAATGCCATACTAGTTTTCTGTTTGATAAATATTTATTCTTTTTTTGCTTTTCGTTCTTTGACTCATTATTTAAATTCAAATATCAATGCACTTATCGAGAATCTATTTTTGGTATTTAAAATACCTCAACAAATTGATTGCGTTGTTTCTTAGCTCTCATACTCTGCATCTTAAAATGGAAACAATAACATCTTACCACATTTTAACTACAACACCTAGTATGTGTGTCTGCAGTGTCTAAGTGCTAAATATTCAGCACTGAAACACAAGAGACCACTCAAGTCAGCTGGCAGCAGCAGACGTCTCTAACTGGGACAGAGCTGCCACTGGAAAAGTGTAAGAATCACTGGGAGACATGGCTGTCGGGAAAGAGGTCGATGTAGCCAGACCAGCAACAGAGCTCCAGCAACAGAGCTGTTCTTCAACAGAGCAGCTATCAAATATTCCTAACACTGCATATCCTTCTGCAATTTAAATCACAGTGCAAAAACATCCTCAGAGATTTTCTACATCCTCTTTCTGGGAGGAGAATACAAGACTGAAAATCAAACGCAGATAAATTATTTCAAACAGCTGAACGAGTCAGCCATGTGCAATAGTCCATATCAAACTGTTGGCCAGAGCATGGTTTATCCATGCCTGTGCCTTTGGTTTACCTAGTTAGCTTTCCATAAGAAAGCTCATATTATTTTACGTTTGCCCTGGGCTAAGAGCATTCACATGCACAATTACAGTGGGTAAGCTGACTCAGATAACTTTGCTAACCTGTAACGAGTTGTTTATAAGCCTCAGCCCTCAAACAAGCCCAGCAGAACTTCTGGGAAAGAGAGCACAGTCCACCTCTGCCGTCAGCATCTCACTCCACCAAATTACAGAGGTCTGCTCCTAATAATGGAAACCTCAAAGCTACTCGAGAGGAACAGAAACATCTTTCATAAAGGAAAATGTTAGGAAAGTTAAATAAATGGTGATTAGGAGGCTTAGAATAGGGGAAAAAGTGTAAAGGAGACTATTATGGGAAGAAAGAAATGTAGGCATCCTGTTGTCTTTTATGTTCCATTGTTGACAATTACTGCAAGTCTTGCACAATTATGATTTTTTTGAAATCTCCCGTTCTCAAAACCGAGATAATGCCCGAAGACATTCTCAGAAGAGAAGTAAAAAAACCTTAAGTACCTAACAAGTGGAAACCACCAGAAAACAACTCGTTTCCCAAATGTTTAATATCAAGTATTTTTAAGTCAATCATAGAAGGGAAGAATAGTTTGAATTATGATTTATGAAAGCTGTTTTTTTTCTTTTTTAAAAAATTTATGTGCGTTTTTAATCAACAGTCTTTCACAAAAAAATAGGTTGGAATCTCTACTCTCTACCAGCATTTAAACATTTCCTCTTTCAGTGGGAGAAAAATCAAATACATGAAATTCAGCTTTCTGTGGCAACTGCTTCTCAAAACTTACACTTTGTTTAACTGAATGACTCTGTTGCAATGGCAAATATATCTCAATATTTTTCTGAGTAAGAAGTAATGACAGGACCTCAAATACTTGGATATACCAATAAGAGATACTACTTTTCAAAGACAACCATTTGCTTTGCTTCAATACGATAATCATAACAAATTTTGCAATCTAAGAGAGAGAGTTACATGGGTTATGAGGAATCCATGTCTTTCAAACTTTGCTTTTTCTTTGTGTTAATTATGTACAAACATACTGGCAAAATTATGGCAATCACAGGAAATAAAGGAATTGTTATTTTAATGTACAATATTCTACCTGGAAATCTGTCAAAAAACGATTTTAGTGAACCTTTTTGCCTGTATCCCTACTTGTTACTACTCTACACATTTTATATTTCATATAGTACCTTAGGGAACTCACTAGCAATAAAAAGGCACATTATCCTTCAAAAAACAAAAAGTTGTGAAGCATTGAACAGGTACAACTAACCAGTGAGTTCAAAGTAGCAGCAAAGACTTTTCTTCAATCTTATTTTTAAGTAAGGACACCAAGTGGGCAGCAAGGAAGGATCCTGCAATATCTTTAAAAGGGTAGAGTTACGAAAACTTCGTGACTCACAACTCACCAAATTACAGTATAGAAAAAAAGTAACCTTATGATTCAGACTGTAATTAGCAGCTTAGAAAATGCAGAAGAGAAAATTAGTCAAATACCACAGCCACCCAGGGCCCTGAAAATAAGGACAAGAACTTCCAAATCACTGCACAAAATTTACAGGAAGCCTGCAGTGAAGAGATTTTAAAAACCGAGACATTTATAGAAAAGAAATCATACATCAGTCAGAGATGAGAATTTTTACATTGAAAAAACAATCCTCTTCCTAGAAATAATTCAAACAGAAACTTCAGAAAATAAAGTGGCCCTTTCACTGATCAACAGTTTCAATTCGTTTACAGTCAGACAATAAAATCAGATATCAATAAAGTTTTCACAGAATCAGTATTTAAATGCAAACAAATACCATTAGGCTGCACAGAATGAATGATGCAGGAGCTTTATTTTTGAACAAAAATAAATAATTCTTTAATAAGGAGTGTACCTGTCATTAAAAGTCTGCCACAGTAACAAAATAAGGACTGAACGGGAAAGTAGATTATTCAATCTTGCAATTCAAGAGATGTAATCTGTCAGCACTGTAGCTGATACACAGAAAGTTCATTTGAATACTTTTTTTAAATGTTCAGCACTGAGAGGAGAGAGGAAGTCAAGGCGTAATCTGGATGCCTGCCTTTTTTAAGAGTAGCTACACAAATGCTCTTTCATTGCAAGGTAGCACCTCCCTCAAGGCTTTTCACAGCCAGGACCCAGAATAGCCATAAGGATAGAAAGAAGTAGTCAGCAAGCAAACTAATAAAAAAGTGTCCTGCAAGCTATCTCCCACTGCTTTCTAGGGCAAACCTAGATCTTTCTTTATAACTAATCTAAACAGTACACTTTTATGCCTGCAAAACTTTGCTCAGTCTTTCTATACAGTTAATTCATCTGTCCCTGAGGTCAACCGTAGATCTCCAAAGCTCTACTCTCTAAAAAGTTGATTTTAGCAAGCGTGAAAAGCAGTAATCACATCTACTGAACAAGGGGTGATGTTAAGCATATAGACACCTAATACCCTTACAAACTCATACTGGTGTTTCCAGGAGTATGTAGGTGTTTAGAGGATAGGAAAAACATTTACCACCAGGTCCTGACTTCTCTACACTTACTGACTTAGTCTTTCATCTATCTCATGCATTATCTTGCATACTAGAATATGCACATATGCTGCAGCAGGGCTCTCTCTCAGGTTGGCTATGGGCTGCTTACCCTCTGCAACAGATAACAATCATCACCGACTTCAAAAATAAACAAGTAACACAATACACTTTTTTTTTTTCTTAGTAAAAGTTCTCCAAGATATTGTGTGATACGCATTGAGCTCCTAGCTGCTAACAATACTCTTGTGGTGCATTCTGTATAATGGCAGAATTGTGTAATGATTTCCTGAAAGCAGACATTTCTCCAAAATGTTAGTGGGTTTATTGTATGGGTTTTTTCCCTGACATGAGCAGGGGAAATTAAGATGGCGCTCTTATATGAGAACGAAATAAGAAATAGGGTTTTTTAGGGGTACAGCATTAGACCTAACAAATATTTCAAGAAAAGGACACTCAGATATATAAAAAATGCTCAAATTTTCAGTGGGGATTTCAGAAGGGTATACAATACAAGACAAAACTAATTAGCTTCAAGGAAATGACAATGAGACATCAGAGGAGTGAGCAGAATGGTTAAATCTACACGGATTTCAAAAGCTTCTCAGCAGATAGACACAGAAAAAAACTAATGAAGAAAATTAGCAACTGTGATATAGATAGCAAAATTCAAATTGGATTCCAGAATACCATTGTTAGGTTAATGATCTGTTGTATAGTGCATACAGGGAACAAGGCTTTTTGAATAGAAAAGACCTAACATTTAGCTCAAAGCTGTTGTAATCGGATCATATATATATGCTACTTTTCCCCTTCTGCTGTAGTGCAACAGGGGTGTGAATTCATCTGATTTTGGTTCCTGTACCTGCTTTTTAGCTATATGCTAGTAATTATTGAATCAAAACTGGAGCTTGGCAGTTACAAAACTTAAAAGATCCTGAGGAACCTGAAAAACTGAGTTTAAACAGTGATGTGATGGCAATTCTGCAAACTTGTTAGAGGTTAATGGTTATGAACAGATCAGGGGAAAGTGAAAGTTGGAGGACAGTCAATCAGTGAAGACTTCATAGAAAAAAAGAAAGGATATAAAGTGAAGAAAAAATTATACTGCTGCAACTTCTGCCTGAAGTAAAATATCTTATTAAAATAACTTCAAGACTGCTAACCAATAAAAAAGGCAAAAAGGAGATAGTACAAAATTGGCAAAAAAAGTTTGTTTAGCAAACCTTACTTCTTTTTCTTTTTTTTTTTTTAAATCCAGCTGTTTCATTACAAAAGCTATCATGAGACCTGCTCTACAGGTATTTGGGACACGCAGCCATTACTGTAGGTCATGCCATTCAATATACGTCCGTAGCCATGCACCAAAATATCACTGTGGTTTCTGCGTTATAAAAATGCAAAACTTATCTTTCTTTAAAGTTTACAACTCATATGATCTTCAGTTCATGGTAGTTTAGTCCACGTAGTGCTTAGAGAAAATTATTCAGTTGCCTGAATTCGAATGTACACACAAGAGCACCTAGTTTCGAAGTGCTAAATCCTGAAGTAACAGTATGCTAACATCAGCATTAGTCAGCTTAAATATTTTTTATTTTTTCAGTGGCCTGCAAACAATGTTAAATGACATGTATTTTGCATGTTCTGTACCAATCACATGTCCAGCGTTCCAGAAGGTGCTACACATAGAGGCAACGTGAGCTAAGCAAGAGGCAGCACAGCGTTAAAAGGCATAGCAAGGTGGAAGGAAAACAGATCCAAAATCCTACAGGGTGATCCCTACCTTCAGCTCCTGGACAGCTGACAGTCGCAATAAGCCAAACGAATTCTCGGTACCTGAAATCAATCCAACATATTTAATATACCAAGGTAAAAGACAACCTAAAAAAGAAATTATGCCAGATTCTCTTTTATAACCAGATCAGATGCAACCAAACACTTGGAATGAAATTTCCATCCTTCAACAGTGGCATAGAGCAACATTGGAACAGCTTATCCTGGAGAACATCTCATTTTAACACCACAGAAGAGAAAGCAGTTCATCGGATCTACACAGGAGGATGCATCTAATACAGCCTAGCAAATGTAAAACCTCTAGAACTAAAATAAATAAATGTGTAATGACGATCCATAACTGTCCCAGAAGACCAATTTGGGAACAATGAAAGGAATTAAAACCTTCTTTCGGAGTCAGAAACTGTTAATCTTTAATACAGATAGAGAATACGTTTTTCCACCCTATCAAATTAACATTCTCATATAAAGACAGAAAAAGCTGAAACCTCAAATGTATTCTTAATTCAGATGATACAATATTAAATATCAGATACAGAGAATATTGATTCAGTCTATGAACCATGAAATATCCCATAAAGCCATAGCATAATTGTATGGGAGCTCTGTAGAAATGGCAATCAGCTGGATCCTGTGGAAGTTAACAGAAACTCTCTCAAATGTGTTATTAGAAATCTTCAAGCATTAAAAAGCCTCTAAACCACTCAACCTGAAACCTACCATACTTGAAAAATGACAACAAGCACAATAACGGGCGCACAGTCTCTGAGGCTGTTTGGCAAACTACAAGATACTTCAGTATTCTTCTCTCTGAATGATAAATCTCAAGTAATGTATTGTAGGCTAGCTATAGCACACACAAAATGAATCACAATTGAAGGGCCTATGTTTTCCACACAAGTCCATTAACAAAGAACAGATGGAGAAAGAGGTGATGGACTCTTTACCTGGGGAAAAGGCAGTTATCTGAGGAGAAGCAGCAGTATTAAACATTGAATAAGATACAGACAGCTTCTCATTGCCTCATTTTGCATTTTCAGAACACCAGACACCACAAACATAACAATCTTCACAGTTACCTTCTCAAATTTTGGGGGGATTTTCATTTTCACTTTATAAACACAGAACAGATATAATTAGGACAGTATCAGTAGCAAGACTGGAAGTGGGTCTAAAATTAAACATTTTCAAGACATCATGAAGGATTCAGAAACACAAATCTCATTGAAAGTCAGCCCCTTTCACTGACAATCCACAACACTGTGAGGTGTCTAGCTCACAGATATTCTGTTCATGTATTCTGGGCATGTCTATTTGGACTCTAAAAGGTTTACAATAAAAGCAAGTCACTTTACCCTTGTGACTGCATGGTGTATTTCATTTCCAAATACTACATTATTTATAATACTGGCCTTAATAAATCATGTATGTCACAAAATACAACACAACTGATCAGCCATCTTTTACAGCTTCGGTCAGATTTCCTGGGTCATTAACATTGCGAATGAATTTGGAAGTTACTTAAGATCTGCCTACCATGAACGATAAAGCCTCACATCCAATAAACACTGGTTGTGTACATGACTGAAGAGTGCTACAGAAAGATATACAATCAATCTAGATTCTATAGTTCTTCAGTTTATAGTTCATCTTGCCATTATGTCAGCTGCTCTGCAATCACAGAGGTGAATCACAGCTGTCAGTGGAATAGAATTATGAGAAATCCTCTTACATCTGTCTGCACCATTGCTTAAAAGTTATTTATACATTTATACATATGATACTAAGAATAAAACCAGATTGTTAGCCTTTTCAGATATTTCTCATTGCATGAAACTTTACTGTAACCACTTTCCCTCCCAGTCTATCAGTGTATAGTATGCAGTATGAGAAAACTAGCAGCCAGTTGTAGAAACAAGAAAAGAATAAGTTTGCATCACTCTTGTCAATAATGTACTTTGTTCTGTAAATGAAAAAATTAACTTTTCTAGCATGAAATCTGCTCCTTGATAAAGCTTCTTATCATTTCTATTAGCAATTCTTGTAATCTGGAATTGCTGATACAGATTAACTACGTTTTCTGAACAAGCCAGCTGCAGATTCATAACCTTCCATGAAAGAACACCTCATTGTGTATGTCTAACACGACACAACATTGTTGTTAGTTAGTTTTACACATTAGGATCTGAATTCTGATATTTCACCTGCTTTCACTATATTTTTTGTCTCTTTCAAACTGCGGGTTCCACTATTTTAATAAATACCTAGTTGGAAATAATCACATGCTGGATTATGGATTGGCTGCAAGACGTTCTATTTTCTAGTCAACTTATATCACAAAGTTTTCGGGTCTACGGTAGAGCTTGTAAATAAAATTAGCAAAACAGCTATCCAGCCTAGTTAACTGAGTAGTAGTTTGAGACATCTATCACTGAGTGTTTTACAGTATGTTGATTCGTTTGTTATATTTAAATAATTTCTTTTTTATATAAATATTTAGATTATTTGAAGAAAATTTTACATATTAGGCTAGTGGCATGGGGACTCCAGTGAGACGGAAAAGATCCAGCTATAAAACTTTGCTCAGATTAATATGTACACTGTACAAGTCTTACAGGAAGCTAACAGCTGGTTAGCACAACATTTAATGGGAGAGTAACAGATCTCATCCTTACACATGATCTCATTCAGGTAGTACAGGAATGCAGTCTGTATCTCCCATGTTCTATAAAGACTTTGAAATTACTTTATTTCCCCTCAATATGATTAATTGAAAGTGTTTCTTACATAGCTCTATTTGTAGAATAAAAATACCATAAGATATAAATCAATGCATTAACAATTTTAATTGCTATTCCCAAGCAAACATTTGGGCCTAATTTTGCTCATTAAATGTATCAATTTCAGATTAGTTCAAACTCAACATAGTGAAGAATTTAATCTGCTCAAACAAAATTACCATAGTAAAACACTGTGGACTCAATTCTACATTGTTTTCTGGTCTACATGTTCAAGGCTTCTTAAGAAGAATAATCAAATTTCTGTTGACTCTAATGATTTTCAGGCTACCAACCCCAAAATCCTTGTGTTTGATAGCAACACTAACTTTGTATCTAATCCTGTATTCCTAAAACCATTGTCATTAATTACATATTTCAGTTGAAGTTTATCAATACGTTTTTAAACTTAAAAGAGTTTAACATTGCCATTTCACTTGCTCAGATGTTATCCTATACAGTTCTTGCAAGCTTTAATCTAGAACATGAAATGCCATTATTTCCACTAACTCTTAGCAACATAACATTACTGAAGAGTGATGACAAGCAAAGATCGAAGAACAGAGCAACAAGCCTAGAAATATACTTTGCAGAGTTTCAGAATGTGGAAAAAAAATAAAGTTTCCACATCACATAAAAACTCAACTAGGGAGTTTTGCAAATCTAAGCTCACTCCTTTCACACACATTTCGTCAGTTTAGCACATTTCTCCCAAATATTATAATTCATCACAGCTTTCGCAAACACCAAAGTAAGGGATGTATGTCAGTAATGAACTGCATTTTAGACTGACGTGGAAGTTTGCAGACTAAGGAAAGTCTGGCGGGAACCTTTTCTGCTGTATGTGTATTACATATTACACCCTGAAAGTAAAAACATATTTCTATTTCTTCACATCTGTGAAACATTAGTAATAGATAATTAAGAGGCAGCCAATTGCAAAAGAATTTCTGCAGAAAGACAAATAAGTACATTAAATGTAGCTTATGGGAAATTCAGAACGTATACAGATTATCAGTGCTTTTCTCTTCAGATTGCTTTTAGCCAGGTATTAGAAAAAAGAAATGTTATAAAATAAACACAGAGGGCTTAGAACTAAATTTTGGTCTAACATAAGATTTTCTGCACGTGTTTGACAGTCATAATCTTACTTTGAGTAACATTCAAAACACATTCATATTGGCATCATTTGCCTTTGTCTTTACTGATGTTTATCTCAGAAGAATAAAAATTTATTTTCACCATGCACTCTATTACTTTTCTCTTCTACTTCTCTTCTTGTTTTAAAATCTTTATACACAATTTCACTACTTCATAGTCATTTGTCTTTGACATTAAAAATCATCCATTGATATTTTTATTCTTTTTTTATATATACAAGTATTATGTATTTTTAAATTTATTTTTTGTAATACATCCACAAGATTCAGGACTGAGTTATTTCCACAGAAAATTTCTTATACATTTCAAACTGGAAAACATTAATAGTCCACATTTATTATGGCCTTCCAGTAGCTCTCACAGGAGATCATACAGAACTGCATGGCAGCTATGAGATGTTGCTGTATCATTAATGAATAACTTACCATAAAAGTCAAAATCTCTCAGCTTCTAAAGACTGCTTTAGTAATTATGTTACACTTAATCTTAAAACAGTAATATTCTGCCCTTTCCTTCTTCTTTCCTGTACCTCCATTTGGTGGAATATCTCCTACTTAGTAGCAATTTATTATGAATGAGACTACAGAGCTTTAAAATTGTTAATGCAAATCAAGTCATTTGATAGCTTCACAGTGAACAAACACTAATATTTTTTTTCTAATTGCCTAATACATTCTCTTGAATAACTTGCAAACATTTAATACACACTTCTATCATTAGCATAATATAATCATAATGTTCCCATTTAATTACAATTTATTTGAATGAATAATCACCAGTTTCATGTTTTAAAATAATGGGAACATTTTACAAACGGCAATGTACTATCTGCCTATCAATTCATTAGGATAAAGACAAGTTGCAAGACACATAGCTAATACTTTTATTAGGTCATTGTCTTTAAAAAATATATCCTACTGCTTTTGCAACCTCTGTGATAGACTAGCAGAAAGAAAATTTGCTGCATGCTTACGGATGCAAAGAGAACTGTGTCCCAAGAACAATTTATCCAAACTACTGCTTTTTTTTTTTCCAGCTTGTACCACTAATAACCTCAGTTACTGGCATCAATCCAGTAAAAATGAGTCATCTTAAATCTGAAGGATATCAACTGCATTTTTATAGGCATGTTAAAAATAAAGGACTCTATAGTCAAATACAAGGTTATTTCAATTAAATCTTCTCTGCTTTCATTAAGCGAGAGAAGAGCAGAACGTAGAACATCACCTAGGAGAAATCAAGGAAAAATGTCTGGATCAACCCTTCCATACTTATTCCAGCTGTCACTCCTCTCTCCTCTCAGATGTGCGCATCTATGCTTGTTATTGTTCAATAAAGTCTGACTATTTTGTCACATACTCCCCATGCCTCTGCTTCCACATGTAAATAAGAAACCACAGAGCATTGCAGATCAGCACTTCTTCCCCTACACCCCCTTTCTGTGAGGTCCTTCTTTCTTCTATATGCGCATCCTCTCCATCACATCTGTGATGGGGTAGGCACCAAGGAACTGTCAGCAAGTTTCTTGCTAAGAGATAATGCTGTTTGTAGCCTTGTTTTGAAACCCAGACACAAAGTCTATTCACAGCAAAACTTTACCCTGGTGACGAAGGAAAGAAGGGAACACACTTTACTTATTTATCGAAAGACTTCTGCATCTGAGAGAATAAGTTAGCATAATCTAATACAGTGGTGACAAAACTCTCTCTCAATAACAGATTCATGCCCAAATCTAAAACCTTACCCAAGCTAGTTGCTAAAAGTGACTCTCCTTGAACTGAATACAAGCCAGCCTTACTGTTATTCAAGCAGCTTCCAAAACCTTCAGTAAAACAAAGGCATAGATCTCCTAGATGTTTTAAAAATATTTTTTAAGAAACCCATCTGTTAGTTGGTAATAAAAACTCCCCCGATGGTAAATGTGACTTCAATGCTCACTCTTTCAGGTCCTTTTGCTACAAAAATGCCTTTCCTACTAAATATTATTATGAAATTATTAATGGGTGAACAGATGGAAAATTAAAGCAATTTAAGTATTTGAAATATTTAGGTCCTTAATCACTTTATGTTGTTTTATTGTGAATTCTCATTCCCATAACAGAGGCTGAAGTATTACAAAGCAGCTTGTCATAGTGCATTCTCCACGAGTAATCCAAAATATGTCCAGTTGTAGCCATTAATATGAGCTCTTTTAATAAATCTGCCAGTTCCATGTGGCTTCTGTAGGGCAATAACTGTCTCGACTTGAACTTCATCAAAAAGCTCTAATCGACTTCAGAAAGTTCCTATAAATTTATTCCTCTAGGGTCTTCTTATTGAAAGCAAGATTTCTGCCAATACCTTTTTTTCTGGACAAGAAAATTCTTCATAGACAATTTATTTGCTAGGATAACCTTGCTTATTATTCCTGTGTGACATGTAAGGACAAACAGAGCTGCACTATTTTGCTATTGATCTTTCCTCTAATTCATCAACATAATTCGATAGGGTTTTTTTGAATACATATTCATATCCAAGGAAAAGTTACTGTGGACTTCTCACTCACTCTCTCCCTCCCTCCCTCTCTCTTTTGATATGTTATTATTTAAAAGGCAAATTAGTAATAGTTCAGTAAGTTAAAACAATAGCATTGGAATAAATAGCTCCTTTAAATGAATTGAAAGAGTAGCAAGCATCTGTTAGAATATGAGGCTATTCTCTGCTTTCAGATATATAAAAAAAGAAGAAAATGTAAACTAAAGCATGATGGCACATGTCTGCTGTGTTAGAAATCTCAAAAAAAAGCCACACGATTCCTCCAGCTTCTTCAGTCTATTAGCTTCCATTTACGTAGATTCTGTCAAAGCAAGGCTTCCCATCTCAATCTGATTGTGGCTGATAAAACCATTATCTTTCTGATTTTTCAGCCAAACTAGAACAACAAAACACTTGACTTGTACAATATTTTAAGTTGGAGGGATACCTGGATGTTCAATCTTCTGCTCAAAGCAGGGCCAACTTCAAAATTGGATCAAGTTGATCGAGGCCTCGTCCTGTCAACTTTTGAAGATCTGTAAACATAGACATGCTAAAACCTTTCTGCAGAAATTTTTCTAGTGCTTAACCAATCTCATTGAAAAACAAAGGTAGGGACCATACAACTAATTTTGCCCGTATTTTCTGAAACCTAGCGATCGTGTTCAAGCAGTGTCTACATTAGCACAGATATATTGGTGTTTATTATTTTAGTTGGATAAATAAGAGTATAAGTGTGAAGCCTGAGGCAGCTGGAAATAAACTACTGTAATAGAGAAAATGGTGAGAGAATACAGGAAAGGATACGCAAAAGAGAGAAAACAGAAGAATAGGAAAGTAAAAGCAACAGAGAACAGAAATACTATTGTTCTGATAGAACAAACCTATGTAGAAGAATATTTTTATTGAGCAAGAGAAAATAACAGCTGAAATACATCATTCCTACTCAGCAGCAAAACTGTATTTTCTATTTATTGTGCAAACTTCCTAGAGCTTGATTTTATATTCAGGACATTTTACATATCATAGAATCATAGAATGGTTGGGGTTGGAAGGGACCTCAAAGATCAACATGCTAACATATGTTAGCACAACCTGTTGTAATCTATTGTTCAAGTGTGTCGCGCTACACTGGGTGTTTTTATCGAGATCTTTTTTCTGACTGATTACAGATCCTTCCTCTGATGCATGATGTCACCTTCCCTACCAATCCAGTCACAAATCTGAGCTTTTATGTCCTCAAAGCCTAATTTTGGATCATATCTTTTAATCATTCTATTCCAGTATTTATCCTTAACCCTCAGGAAGACTTACCCTGACACAGGGTGAATTTAAGTCTCTACTATTAGAAGTTAATTGCAATGTGCAGTAGTCAAAGTAGCCAAATAGTGGCTACTCTTTCTGAGCACATATAGTACCCATCCAGGATGTGTGTGTCTCTTTTGACATCTTTGATAATTCTCTGATTTTCTCTTTGCTGGCTGTTCAGAGATGTGAAACCAAATCCGGTTGATCACATTCTCCTTTGTAGTGCCTTTGACTCTAATACCTTGCATCTATGCTTTTACTATATTTGACTTCAAAAGATAACGACATTATACACATGGAAAGCTGCTGCAAAGCTTCTCTCATGTCCCTTCCTTGAAGATCAAATCAAACTGTAGGCATTAGTAATATGATTTTGATATATGCTACTTGCAAGAAATGATAGAAGAAAATCATCACTTTACTGTAATAGGTTTTTCTCTTTAAGAAAAACTAGCAAGTCTGTTGTTCAAATGAATACACCTTCTTTTAAGACTACTGAAATGTGAAACAAAATACAGGAACCATGACAGGGCTCTGCATTACCAGAAACCCACAGGTTCTAGTCAACCTGACTTTCTGTAGAATTTGCCTTTCATATAGTTGCCACGCTTACTGTATTTCCAAGGCTACCTCTGCAATCTGTGGTTCTGGCTATTTTGTCAGAACAAGAAGCAGCAATTTACACATTATTTTTCTCCTCTTTACTTCAGACCAGCCACAACCATAAATTCTAAGAGTAAGGCAAAAATAATGAAGATTATAGGTATTTGGATTCCGAGAAGGAAAGGATTAATTTGATTTGGGGGAAAAAACGGTGGTTTTATTTTGGTGAAAGCTCTTCCTCTCTTTCCTCTCCTCCCAGTCATTTGTCCTCGTTTCTAATCTACAACATTATTGCTACAATGGAGAGAAGTGAACTACAACATACATATTTCACTGCATTTGGTAAACTATTTTGGTTGCAAGTGCAAATCACCAGTTTGTTAGTAGGGGCATTTGAGGTGGAATCTCACTTCTAAGGATAGAAGATATCTTTCATAGCCATTAGATATAAGCCAAAGACTAAAGGTTTCTGATAAACCTGGTTCAGTCAAATCACTTTGTTAATATGGAAGGAAAAACTGGAGGGAAGAGAGAAGAATGAAAACAGAGAAGAAAAAAGGCAGTTCATGCAAATCTACCTCCTACGAAGCTTTCAGAGACACTGCATGAGGGATGGAGAGCTCTGAAAAATAGTATCACCTACACAGGAACAAAACCCACACTAGTAGAAGGGCTATTCACAGAAAAGATTGGTAACGCTTCTGTCCATTCAGACATGGGAACTACAGAAATAATATAAGATCAAAGGAGCACTGGATGTGCCATTTTTCCCACAATATGTAGGACAGTGATGACTTCAAATAATTGTGATCAAAAATAACCAGGAAATAATTTAAATATATAATTGCCTTTACTGGTTTATCTTGCAACAGTATGAAAGCAGGATTACATCCTGCAGAACAGCTAATGGGCTAAAAATTGGTTAAAGGCACTCTAGAAAGAGTAAAAGACTGCCCAGCAATGAAATATTGCATGAAAATAGACAGAGTTACAAAATTAAAAAAAGACAAAAAAAAAGAGAGAGAGGACTGCATTCCTAGAATCCAGATATTTAAATTCTTAAGTCATCAGCAGAAAGCTGACCATCGTGCTTTCTGTCACATAATCCAACACTGGAAACAGAAAATTTTACAGAAATTAAAAAAAAAAAAAGATTGTTTTAGTTCTCAGATTCTTGCCAAATTTTATAGGCAGGACATAAAGGAAAATTAATCCCAAGCAGGCAATTTGTTTAAACTGTGTATCCTGACAACCTGGCTTTAAAAGCAGCTCTAGTCTATGCTGTTCAGCAGAGGAAAAACAAAAGTTTTCAGACGCTGAGTCAAATACCCTTATTCATAAAAAGTTCAGTCAAAATGCAAAAAATCTGATAATGTTCTATGACCATCAACAGACTACTTTCTTGGAAAAACTGAGCATCATGCTTTAGTGTTTTAATAAACTACTTCTATAGCACAGTCTCCTGTTAAGAGCTCATCTGTACAACACAAACAAATCCTACTTTCACAAACTTCTGTTGCTCTAACAAGTTTGAGAACAAACCAAGAGAGCTCACCCACCAGGAGGCTTCCATCTCTGAAATTACTGCCAAAGAAAACCAGCAGTGACACCTCCCTGTTATGGTCAATGATCAAGTCAAAGGCCCTGCTATAAGACGATTACAGGTCATGTACCTTGGTATAGCATGACAATTCTTGCAGAATCCTGCTGCGCATTGCAGACAAGTGCTGGAGTTTTGCGAATTGCTCCATCTTTGGCAGCACTTAATTTCAGCTGAAGTAGCGTTAGACCAATATGAAGGGCTTTTAAAAATCTTGTTAAAAGCATGCATCAATACCTCACAGTTTTATCTTGCTCCCTGGTCTGATTAACCTTCCAGAACTCCTGCATTTTGCTGTTGTTTTTTCCTTGTCCACCTTTCCTTCCACATTCATTCGTGATTCCTGCCAACAGTGCATACCTGCTCTGAAATTGGAGATATTATTACAAAACAGTACAAACAGACTATTCTTGCAAGTTCAGCAGTATAATAAAATAGTAATGAAACATGGCATTAATATTTAGACACGCAGGCTGTGCTGAATTGTGTTCTATGTCTTTTCTGACCAGTGTAAGCAAAGTAGCCTAGCCAACTGTAAGCACATACCTATCCATGGTGAAATTAAAAAGTAGTTGTTTCCAGAAGCTACTGACACAATGGAGAAGAAATCCAGCCATCCTGACTCCTGGTAACATTCTTAAAAAATAATTCCTACTCTGTGGAAAAGATTCAGTGTTTCTTGGCTGTCATGTCGTCCATGACAACTTCCCATACCCTCTTAAAGACTAAAAACTTGCCCATTCTCAGCATCCTCCTTTCAGTCACAACGTTCTTCCAAGTCTTCATACTTCATAAGTATCTTTCTCAGAAATATAACACCATAGATGCAGAAAAAAGTATAAATTTGGAACGAGAATAAATAAATGTAATAAAAAAATCTGGATGTTTTTCGAATAACTAAAGTTTAACGACTTTATGTTGAAGAGACATTATATAATGCAATGTTCCCAATGTTCACCCTCTGAACTATTCTACAAGTACATGTAATAGCTTGTTACGTTTGTCTCCTCCTTTTGGAGCATAATCTACTTCTTTTTAAAGAAATCAGTGCTCTGATTTGTCATTATAAAGCATATAATGCTCTCTGTAAAAGAGAGGCTTACTGCCTGGGACCACTCAGAGTTAGCCATAGATTTATACATTTTGTCCTTCTTTAACACATAGATAACTGCTGCTCATACAGAATCATAGAATCACAGAATCGTTAGGGTTGGAAGGGACCTCAAAGATCATCTAGTTCCAACTCTCCTGTCGTGGGCAGAGACACCCTCCACTACACCAGGTTGGTCATATCATAGTAAGATTGGTTGCAGCCACCGAAATGCACATACCTTTCTCCAAGTTCAACCCCTTTGTGTTCCCAAAGAATAGAAACAAGTTCCAAATAACACTGGTCACCAGTACCAAAACCTCTTCTACACCTCACTGGAAAATCCTCTCCAAACACCTCCACCTTCTCCATGTCCAAGCTGGTTTATATATCATTGAGGTAGCAGAGCTGAAACTTTCCAGACAAAGGCTATAATATGTCTCACTTCTCCGACTCTATGGAGTAAACTGTTAATAGATATATATTGCCATCTTCCTCTCCTTCAGGTGACTGCAATTGCTGTATCTGATCCTGCAGCAGTATATGGCATATTGATCATGTTTTGTATCCCATGAAGAACTTAGACGAAAACCAGTTTCTGGATGCCACTTGTAGACTAAGCCATAAGCCAGCAGCTTAGCTATGCATCACTGCTAAGATTAGAGTTGTTCTGCAAATGTTTACATAAACAGCATTTGGCATCTGGGAAACTACTTCCGTCCAGTATTAAATGTCAGTTGACAAAACTCTTTCTGAAGTTTGGTTTTCAACATTGACATCTACAGCCAATAAAAGTTCTATTTTAGCCATTTATATCCAATAACACAAGTTTGACTTGAAAGATATGAATAATGTGTCATGTATCCGGTAATGTATTTGGGAGATTACGGCTACCTAATGGACACGAAATGTACAATGTTTGGAAAGCAAGACAGCATGATACAGGCTTTCTACTAACACCAAAGAATAAGATCTTAAAGAATTAGATTTCTTAATCAGGCTGTAATTCCAAGATACAGTAAATAGGACAAAAGCAATAGACATTCCTTTCCTAAAGAGCATATATGTACATCATCTGATAAGTGTAAATGCATATTTTACAATATGAATGCTAAAACTTCACTGCAAAGAAAATATTTTTTAAATTAAATATACACTACTGTTCAAGTACTGTGTTTACAATTATTCATATTCATATTCCATTAACATTTGCATATATTTAGAAAGTATTTATGAGCTAATTAGTTGCATAACAATGCTGAGCATTTTACAACATTTACATAATCACAGAGCTGTGAAAATATTGACTAATTGTTATCAAATAAATCCTTATTAATGGCAAGAAAATTCTTAGTTACATATATCATTAATATCTGCTTGGGAGACTTGACATAACACCACTCGTCCTTATTTATTTGATTTCTACAGCAATTCTGGTACCTGAAGCTATGAAGCAAAAACAGAGCAGTATAAGACAAAAATTTATGATTCATTACAAAAAATCAGTTCCTACTAGTGTCTGTCATTCATAAATAATTTGCTAGCTCAGTTGTGCTTGATCATGGATATATTATACATGCTTTATCCACATAAGGTATATTGCAAACTACATATATCTAGAAGGATGACTGCAGATACTCTTACTCCTTTTTTCTTTGCTTTTAATTCTTATACATCATTCTTTCTCTTATTACAGAAAAACTTTTAAAATAGGCAACATGAGAAAAAGATACATTATTATGGTTCAAATATACATTGCCAGGAATGCCAAACAAAGAAAAATCAAAGTGTTAGAAAAAAATATGTATAATTATATTTACAGAATTAAATATAACTCTTTATATGTGACACCCTCATTTTCAAGGAATGGGCTTCATTTTTCTTGGAGGGTGGAGAAGGAGATAGAAGGGAGAGGTTCTTTTTTATATGTTTCATTTTAAACACCATCATCCATGGTCTTTTAAAAAATATTAATTTTCCTCACAGCATGTTATTTGGTATCCTCATTTATATCCTGCCTCTGAGAGTGCATTCGTACTTGCTTTGTTTGAGCATGTGACAAATGGAATTTATTTCTCTGAGTCTATTTCAGCAACTGAAAAAATAAAAGATAAAAGACTGAGTCGTACTAGACTGTCATGAGAAAGCTAATACAAGTTATGTTGCTGAAAAAATGCCTTTAACTATTTAATATTAATGTGGGCAGAGTTAAGGCTCAGAGTTTCATTCTAATATTTCTTAGTTTTGAAGGAAAATAAATATAATGTAACAGCAGAAAAACAAGGGATAAAAACTCCAGTCATATAAATAATCAACAAAATAAAAAGAAAAAAAAGCATGGATGCTGGCGCGAGAGCTGATCTCCCATCAAATAACCCATCCCTCTCTTCCACTGTTCAGTTGGAAGATCAAAGGGAATGCCATTTCCAGGAATCTTGGTTAGAGCTCAATGAGTGCAATATTCTAGCTATTTTTAAAGTAATATGGTGGCACTTGCACAGTAATGCATATCACTTCAGTGTTTTGTGCTGCCTCAGAGCTTATTATCCGGTTTGATCCCGTTTGGTTTTTCACCAAGAATTAGAATGATTTGCACAAAGACCGACAGTAGCCATGATACTTCCACATTGCAGCTAAAGGCTAAGGTCTTGATTACCCAGCAATAGTATAATTCTGTTCCCAGAGTACTGTCGGTACCTTGCTTTTCCTGGAACTGCCAGAACAGATGCATTGTGTCCACAATATAAACCTAATTCATAGATATAATCTCCGGAAACAACACTCAGACAAAATGCAACTCTACATAAATCCAAAGAATCTTCTTACAGAGATAAAAATTACCTGTAATTTCCAAACTAGAGTCTGTGATTTCAGAAAACCTGATACAATTATAGGTACAAGAGTTTTATAACACAGCCTTTGCACATATCAAAATGCAAAGATCAGCCTTTCATAGCCTATCTTATTAAAATTAATTGGTATCTCATCTCAAATACATTAGGTCAGAAGGAAAAGCTCAGGCTATGTATAAAATGTTTTCAGATGTTCATAAAACACAGCATTTTTCATTATTTTACATAGTTCCTGAGTGATTCAAGTAATCACTGTTACACACTAAAATACCAGTGAAATCACAAGCTGCATTATTATTAATGGTGTTTAAGAATGATCAAAGGATGTAACAGAATTAAAACAATTAGAATTAGAGTAGAATAGAATAGAATAGAATAGAATAGAATAGAATAGAATAGAATAGAATAGAATACTTCAGTTTGAAAGGATCTACAATGATCATCTAGTCCAACTGCCTGACCACTTCAGGGCTGACCAAAAGTTAAAACACGTTATTAAGGGCGTTGTTCAAATGCCTCTTAAACACTGACAGGCTTGCAGCATCAATCACCTCTCTAGGAGGCCTGTTCCAGTGTTTGACCACCCTCTAAGTAAAGAAACACTTCCTAATATCCAGTCTAAACCTTCCCTGGAGGAACTTTGAACAATTTCCATGTGTCCTGTCACTGAATATCAAGGAGAAGAGATCAGCACCTCCCTCTCCACTTCCCGTCCTCAGCAAGCTGTAGAAAGCCTCCTCTTCTCCAAACTAGATAAGTCCCAAGTCCTTAGCTCCTCCTCATAGGACATTCCTTCCAGCCCTTTCACCAGTTTTGTTGACCTCCTCTGGACACATTCAAGTTCCTTAACATCCTTCTTAAATTGTGGGGCCCAGCACCACACACAGTACTCAAGACAAGGCCACATCAACAGGGGGATAATCACCTCTTTTGACCAGTTAGTTATGCTGTGTTTGATGCATCCCAGGGTGTGGTTTTCCCTCTTGGCTGCCAGGGCACACTAGTTATGCTGTGTTTGATGCATCCCAGGGTGTGGTTTTCCCTCTTGGCTGCCAGGGCACACTAGTGATTCACACTGAGCCTGCTGTCGACCAGCACCCCCAGATTCCTCTCTGCAGGGCTGCTCTCCAGCCACTTCTCTCCCAATTTATACTTGTGCCTGGTGATGCTTTTCCTGGGTACAGAATCTCACATTTGGACTTGTTAAATTTCATCCCATTAATCATAGTCCAGCACTCCAATCTATTTAGATCCCTCTGCAAGACATCTTGTCCCTCAAGAGAGTTAACGGCATCTCCTGGTTTGGTATCATCAACAAACTTGCTAATGGTGTATTCAACTCCTGCATCCAGATCATTGATAAATACATTAAACAGATTTGGCCCTAGAATTGAACGCTGAAGAACACCGCTGGTGTCTGGTTGCCAGTCAAATGTAGCCCCATTCACTGCAGCACTTTGAGCTCTGCCCTTCAGCCAGTTCTTCATACAGTGCACCAGGAACTCACTCATTCCAGTTAGACAACTTGTCCAGAAGGATGCTGTGAGGGATGGTATCAAAAGCCTTACTAAAATCCAGAAAACCTACATCCACCGCCTTCACTTCATCCACTAGGCAGGCGAGTTTATCATAGAAGAACATCAAATTAGTTAAACAGGACTTTCCCTTTCTGAACCCATGTTGACTGTGTCTGATGATTGTATTTTCTTTAAATGTCTTTCAGTAGGACCTAGTATAATCTTCTCCATAATTTTTCCAGGAGCAGAGGTTAGACTAACAGGTCTGTAGTTTCCTGGGTCTTCCCTCGAGCCCTTCCTGTAAATAACATTGGCTAGCTTCCAGTCAGCAAAGACCTCCCCAGACTCCCAAGAACTTTGGTAGTCCAGCCATACATCCACTAGCTTCTTCAGTACTCCTGGATGAATCCCATCAGGCCCCATGGACTTGTGAACATTCAGCTGATACCGCTGGTCCCTTACAATTTCAGCGTCCACAAACGGAAAGTCACTGTTCTTGCACTCACAGCCTTCTGACTCAGGGGACCAGGCAGCTCAAGGACTGTCAATATTATTAAAGACTGAGGCAAAAAAAACATTGGATGTCTCCACTTTTTCTTCATCCCTATTAGTCAGGTGATCATCTTCAACAAGTCCAGTGTTTTCTTTAGACCTTCTCTGGCTATTGATGCACTTAAAAAAGCCCTTCTTTTTATCATCTGACACAACACTGGCCAGTTTCAACTCTAATTGAACTTTCGCGTTTCATATCTTCTTGCACATGCGAAACACAGTTTTACATGACATAAACAGTGAAACTGTTCCCTAATCCCAAGATATTGGAAGAATTTTCACCTGTAAATGGGCTTTACACAGACTAGTTCACATGAACTATCTGTAAGAGATTACAATTCAGCCATATGTCCTTCATATACCATATGTATCAGAAAAATGAACAGAAGGAGGAGGAAATAAACCCTTGAATTTGAGTATTTGAGCGATTATGTAATTTATTTCAATGTAGGACAATATAATAAATTGCAGAAGTCTTAACAAAAGTATAAGAAATTAGTTACATCTGGGGAAATCTTCTTTAAATATTTATTTCACGTCATATCTCTGAGCTGTTATTTTCAAAATGGAATCTACCACCTAGTAAAGCATTCATGGGACTATTTTATCACTGCTGAACTATTTTTACTGATATAAAATGAATTTTGCTCTGGATGTATAAACCTTAATTGAAAAGCCTGGCAAAGATCTCAAACAATCCAGTGGTCCAGACTTCATATAACATATCTGTCAGCCTTTCAATGACTCTTGTTTCCTTGTGTGGAGTGACACATTTATCAAACACGACACATGCATTTTGCATCAGTGCCATAAAAATTGATCTTCTCTATTTGTTTTTGCTTTTAAGCAGCTTCAGTACATGCAGAATTAAAAGTTGAGAGAATAATCCAACCATAAACTGTTATGACTCAGAACTGAAAAGTAAAAAGCCAAATTGATTCTAATAGAAAATGAAAGAAAAAAAAGATAAAATAAAAATTATCCAGCAGAAATGTTAGGTACTGTCCTCTTTAACTGCACAAGCTGAAATTATCAACTACAGGAAGAAAAGGACAGAGAAGTGCAAAAGCAGAAACAACTGCTCACAGGATCTTATTCTTTGAGCTGGACATATACCTGCTGAAATTTTGATGTTTACACCAGAGATGAACTAGAACAGTATTACCTACAAAAACTATTAATTACTTTCAATTTTCACCACTGTCTTTAAAACTTCTACAAATTATGAGAATCTGAAGAATTAAGACATCATCCCAATATATCTATAATTAGAGAATTTCAACTATAGACAGAGTGAAAGATCGCTCAAACATCAAGTGCTCTTCAGCTTTAGTCTGTGTCTCTGAGGCTCAGTACCCCTGCTATGTCAGTTCAGAACAATGGTGTATTTGTATGCTTATGTGTTGGGCAAAAAGGATGCTCATATGTAAATGTTACTCTTACTATTACAGAAACTGTTAAGAATCAAAAATAATAAGATATATCCTGTGGTAAAAAAGGATAATTCAGGATTCAGACCTTTGTGTCTTTGTCATCACAATCACATCACAAATTGTATAGAAAATAACAAGAAACATAAACATTCAGATAAAATGTACTCTCAATCTGACAGCACATTTTTACAAATAATCATGCACGTTTCTCTAGTTTAATCTCAGACTCCTCCACTTAACTCAATCTTTTCATGTTTCCTGTTAATCAAACTTAATTATAATGTAAAGGTTTAAAACATTACATGATTACACCTTTTCCCATATTACCAACTCTTTTACGAAGCACAGAATATACACTGCCCAAACCCCTACTGAATCTGACTGTAAAGCCTTGAGATCTGCAAGGTTCAGCAATCTCTCAGAAGCTGGCACATAGTCCACCCAAAATCACACAACTGCATACAACTTTATAACATCTATGGTGAGAAAGGCCATGCTGGTCATAAGCAGAGCCAAGCCAGAAAGAACTCTAGACTTCTCTCAGGGGGTATATAAAGTCATGTTAGCTAGTTCATCTTTTTTTGTTGTTGTTGTTTTTTGTTTTTTTCTTATTTACCAAGTAAGTGATTAACTAAGGAAAGAAAGACAGACAATACATAGATACACATATACATATATAGTGTAAAAGCAATTTGCATTTTAGATAGGGATTCAGCAATTTAGTTTATACCTGTCATTGGGAGGACAAACTGGAAAAAAAGAAACAACTAGATTTAAACATGAGTGACCACATAAGACATTACATTACCTTTACACATCCTGTTTTATATCCTTTATTTAGTTAAACTGTCGATGCTTTGTGTTTAGAATAAAAAGAGTAGCCAATGGCATGTGCACACAGACAAAAAATTACATTTGAAAGTAATCCATCATTTGCTATTCATTCACATCCATATTGTTCAAACACAGGATCAACAGAGCTGCCTGGGAGGCAAAAAACACATTAATAAGTGGAATCTTTGCTGTTACAGATAATACATGCTTTTCCATTGGCTAAATTCCTGCTTTCCTCCAGGACAAGAGATGACAACAGTAGCTGAATAAGTAATCAAAACACTATTAAAAAGGGTAAGTCAGTCAAACCTGGTGGCTGTTCCTCTCTTGTTTAGTGAAGCTTACAGCCAGTCAGCAAGCCCGTTCGTTGAAGGCAATGCAATCAACTCAAACACTTGGAATGGAAATGTTCTTACTGGTGCCAGTGCTGACGTAGGTACTTTTCACACCTACATGATATAAATAATTTCTCGTGGTGCAAGTCAATGGGGAATCAGGATTTCTGGTAAGTGAGCAGTGTGGAATGTGCAACTAACTTTCAACCTCACGTGCAGACATTGATGCTGGAGTGGAGATAGGATGCTCCACAAAAAGACAGTTCTGTGAAGTTACAAAAAAATGAAAGGGCTGCTTGTGTAAAAATGCAGGCAGAATAGTGCATGATTGATTCAGAGCTACTAAGCTTGAAGCAATATAAAAGGTTTCACTTCAAGTGCCAGTGATGAATCATGCTGAGTCTGGCCTGAGCTTCCAATCTGCATGCAGGAGAGAGTGTGTGCTCCCTGTTCCGCAGAGCTCTTGTGCTGTTTCAACAGATCCAGCCTCAGACATGGAGGAAAGACAGAATTGTGAACCGTGTCAGATTTGTATCTCCTGATGCTGCACTCAGACACCACGTAGTGTCTTGAGGCAGACAAGGCTTGTCGTTACACAAGAGGTGTCAGAGGACAGGAAAGTCAGAACACTCACTTGTCTCACAAAACTGGCTCAGAAAAATAAGTATCTCATTTCCTCTCGTGTATTAATGTAACCTGTGATTTTCATTCAGTATTTCTAGATACATGCAGGAAAAACATGTTCCAGTTTAGTACTGGTAGTAAAACAGTTGCACAGAATTAGTATACTATGCGTTTTTTAGAGCAAAAAAGAATATAGTACCTGTTCCTGGAAGCACGTGATTAAAGATGCTAACCCTGCAGTTAGCTTTATAGAGACGAATCCTAAAACCAGTAGAAAATCTCTTTGAAGTCCAGACTGTTGCTTGCACCTGTGTAATTACAACTATCTGAAAATTGCTGAGGTTAAGGGGGTAGGCTAAAGAGACTTCAGGAATCACTAAAACATGGCAAAAGACATGATATTTAGACACATGACAAGGAACAACAGAGTAGGATTTGTATGAGAGAGAAGAGCAAGTAAGACATTAGATGTTAGCAGCCAAAAGAATAGTACACATAGGCAAAATGTAGCTGGATGATCCCAACAAGAAAAGACAGAAGATGAAAGCTCCAGGGCATAGGAAATCATCTTGAGCAAAATGAACATTTGAACCAAAATGCTGAGATTCTACAGCACGATGATGTCAGGAGCAGAAAGAGAAATGCAAACCCCAAGTTGACTGGTGGAGCTCTCAAAGGCCTGGAGGGAGCCTAAGAAGACAGCTACCAGTTTAGGCAGCAGCGGGAACCAGTGATGGAGAAAGATTGTTAGGCACCATTTGCATCACGATCCTGCTGTGATAAACCATGGGAGAGGGAAGCCTGCAGGGGAACCCAAGCAGACCAGATCGGGTTGTGATGTTGTTTCTAATGTTTCATTCATTTCTATACTAAAGCAGCAGCGACAGAGCCAGAACTGCTGAGGACAAGCATGAAGGATGACAGTATCTCACTGAATCTGTTATGGATCTCATGGATCATTTCCATCACTGAGAGAAGTAACACCAGGAAAGAAAGGATCATTGAATCATTCAGTGGTTCCTCCCAGCATCATCTCCCTTGTATCTGCTAAACAGTATAGTTCTACAAAGCTTTAATTTAGTTTTCCATAACTAATATTTCTTTTTAAAAACCCAACAACATCATCTAATTTTTAAACAACTGCATGACGTAGCCACGGAGCAATTAGAAATCACTGCAGTGATCAAAAGAAAGGCTTTGAAATGGAGGGAAAGTCAACCTTCTCCCCTCTTCACATGCTTCTTGAAGCTGAAATTGATGACCATCCATGGCAAATACTTTCAAAATGAAACTTAAGGAGTGATGGAACCAAAAGAATATTTGAAAACATACTTTGAAAAGCACTAAGACATAAAATGCTTGTTATGTGTGTTATATGTTATGACTTTACTCTTACAATTTTAGTCAGAATAGAAAAAGAACGAAGAATAAACCAGAAAAGACAAAAGAGAAGCATGTTTTTCCTCAAAAAGTCATTATGGTATTTCGTTACTTTCTTGTACAGAGGCAATTCTCTGAGGAAATAATGAGTTCTTCATGTCAACTCCTTAGCAAATTGAATTAAACTTCTTTCTGTAAATGTGGTTATTCACATTAAGTCAACTCATTAAAAAGACAGCTGAAGAGTTTCACTAGTAATGAAAATAATTTACAAAGCAGTCTGCCAAACAGCATGTAAGCTTATATGTGAGCTGGGCGCAGCACACAGAGCGCTGCCACAAGTCACCCTAAGTCTGGCATTCGCACGGCTGTATTGACACTAACACCTCCCATTACTGGCTAATGTCCAGTACCTGCACCATGAAATTTTACTTTTACTGTGCACTATAGTTGAAAGCATTTCATTCTTAATTCACTTAATAATGAATAAATTTATAATGCAACTTTCATAAAGCACAAGCAATACCTAATGTCAGAACAGTAGCAGGCGATCAGATTTTTTTTACAGCAATGTACAATGTTACTGTTTTCAGCTTTCTGTCCTCAGACCTAATCTTTCCAGTACTGTTGCACAACAGAAGCAAACACACTGCAACTGCTCAGCCTACTCAGCCATGCAGAGGCTAAAGCAACATCTGAGGAACAAACACGCTGGAAATTAAAGGCCAAGAGATGGGCTGGACAGACTTTATCCAGTGCAGTTCAACACAGTAAAAAGAATATTCAGCAGAGTGGTCTGAAGTCCATGTTTGTCAACTTGAACTGCAGCAGATTGTACTAATGGATTTGATACAAGTTGGGAAGCAGCTCTAACACAAACTGGAGGAGAAGATAAGAAATCCCTTACTAAACACCTTAATGGAAGGTGAATCCTACCAAATTAAAAGTATTCTGTAGCACACCATTGGGATTATACTCAGACTTGAAATCCCAGTACCAGCACATCTAAAACAAGCAGGGTGCTTAGCAGGGGCAGATGGGCATCTGGGAGATGAAAGCACCTTAGACAACTTCAGCTAGAGTCCAAAAAGAAAAAAATAATTCTACAGGAACAGAAGGTGACAACTTGATGGGAGATGAGGAACATGTGGAGACAGTGTGTGGCATGTTTCCCTGCCCATGGCAGGGAGGTTGGAACTAGATGATCTTTGAGGTCCCTTCCAACTCTAACCATTCTATGATTCTACAATTCACAAGAAGCCTGAAGAAAGGTTTTAGTGCTGCCACAAAGGGAAGAGACCAAGGGAAGTACTGCAGAGTCTTTGGGTTCTGGGGGAATATTCTCATGGTTCACTATGCAATCTTGCACATTTACTTTATGGCAGACAATCTGCTCCTTTGTTTCTATGTACTCGGCGTAAACTCAGGTTAGATGCAAATTGGTTCGTTTTTGAAGGTGCTATTCCAGTTGATGTAATCTGTTCTTGTTATTTGTTTCATTTTAGTACAATTGACTACTCTGAATTAGTGTTACTTTTACTCAGGTCAAATTTCTAGTCTTTATTTGAACTGCTACATGCTGAACCTTGCCTTTAGAAAGATAAAGAGTAACTTTGCTACTTTTCTGTTCCATTGGTGCTGTAATTCATGCTATAAACAGAAGCGTGTTGGGGGGAGAGTTGACAAATCATTCTGCCATTTTAAATTTGGTAAGACTTATTATACCAGACCTATTACTGACCATTTCACCCTCCATCTGTGCCTTTTCTGTATTAAATATTGCCAATTTCACACAGATGTCATATAAAGCTGTGCATCAAAATGAACGTTTCTTCCACTTATTGGTGCCTGCACTGGACTGTTTTACCTCCTCTTTCCACTTCAAGATACATATGTCCTAAATCCATCCAACTGTTTCTGCTTTCAACCACTCCAACAGATTTTTCTCATGGTCACCAATGAATACATTAAGATTACTTTTTCATCTTAAATGGACCAGCTGCTCTCTACTGCTATCTGAAGGGGATTGAACAGGATCAAAAATGGTTTGGAATGACTTGTTCTGTTTGGTGACTCCGGACTATTTTACTACAACCATATATTTAAGATAAGAGATACCATGTTTTTGTTAGGCTAATGTTTCTCTGCTTCTGCTATAGATTTTGGGGTAGGTTTTTTTTGTTGCTTTTTGTTTGTTTGTTTTAATAAAGTAGTTATGACTATCCAGATTTATAAAGTAGCATGCTATTTCATTACAGTCTCCTTAAACAATTATTTTTCAAGTGAATAAGGACTATTATCAGAGAAGTTCCTGAAAAGAACTTCTAGGCTACTTTCAGGAAATTTCAAATATTATATTAATCCAAAGTGCTTGAGATTCTCTTCCTGACTGAAAAGTTTCTGTCACTCTATTCTAGACATCCATAATATTTGATTAACTTTTGTTTTGTTTTAAGGAACACTGTTTATCCTCAAATGTCTATTTATTATATTGAGGATTCTTCATTGAATGGACCACAGAAGCACAGCACCAAAGCAGATTGGTCTGTGGCTCCCTTTAGACATGCCATTTGTTTTGCAACGCAGCTGAGTAAGCCATATTTTCTGTTCTTGCTTCTTTGAGCTCCAAGGTCCTCACAGAAATCTGTTAGAGAATTCTCAGGGCTCAGATCTCTGCAAAAATAAGCTATTTTTATTTATTTTCTTTCTATCTGACAGATGAAAACACAATGCAATGTGGCTTCACCCTCACAGATATTGAGTTAAAACTGCTTCTGCCAGCTTCTCTGAATGAGTAATCAAACCCCTCTTAACACTCACATTTTGCATCACGCTGTGAAAACAATGCACCAGGAATTTCACTACCGGGCCTCAGTAAGGCAGAAAAGCAGCAGCCTAGGAGAGACGGAAATGACTTACTATTATTTCAGTTATATACCAGATTTTCAGGTTAAGAAGGAGACGCACCAAAACAGCAACAACGTATGTTGGATGTCCTCTAACTGTTATCCAGAGGTCGAGGTTTTTCTGAAGCCGCTGGATGTGCTTCCCTGCACGCCTCCTCCCTGCCACTGTGCCAGCAAGTGGTTCCCTGTCAGAGCACTAAGCAAACAGAGCTAAAAAGACAAAGAATCAGGAGTGCTCCTGCTGTACAAAGTAAATTAAGTCAAGAGGATATTGATGAGATTACTAATTTATTTAACACATACATTGAATTCGGAATGGGAATAAAACTTCGTCTGTCACCATTCGTCAGCTACATATTGCCTAGGGCCATGAGCCTGCTGCTAGCCTGTTCTTCATTCTCCTTGGTTTTGCCCGATTTAGTTTTGTTTTTCTTTTTCTCTCTTGTCCTGTGCTTCATTTGTGACTGAACAATTTAAAACACAAATGTGGTTTGGGGCAGTCAACAAGCTGCCACCTCACAACCTTTAAAATGACAGATGTCAAATTTTTTAAAGTAGAATCAGGTTTTCTATTTGCAGATCTAAAAGCTAAAACATATTTTCATTAGCAGTTGGTCTTCTTGTCTGCCTACATTGCCCTCTTCAAGGGAAGTAGAGATACATAAGTATATACTGAGCTACAACAGACTAGTCACTCCTTATGTGATTTTTTGGATTTTATGGGTTTTCTGTTTCATTCAGTAAGCTACAAATATCTCTGAAGAGAACCACACCAAGAAAGGCAAAATAAAACAAATGTCACCTTTAACCCCTACAACTTTCAGTATCTTTTTCATATTCAGAGATGTGCCAAACAAATGGTCATCTGAATATCTAAAGCAGTCTTCAGTTACAGGCTTTAAGGGACAAACTATTTAGTCCCCTCGAGAATTATTGCAGGGGAACCTCTAATGTTTTTCAAGTTGGGAGTCCTGAAGGATATGCAGTATACAGCCAAAGTGGCAAAAAAAATAGATGACTGACATATTTAGGGGAAATAAGAGAAGCCAACTTAGACTCACCTCCTCCTCTTCCAGATTAGATATTACTCTACAAGGTACTATTGCCATCCCAAGTGGGCTCACACTTCCACATAGAAGTGTTTGTACTACCCTAACCTGTTGTCATTACTCTAGTAAGTCAAACTACAGAATACAACATTGATCAATAGGTGCCTCTTCCCTGACTAACACACAGTTTTCTGTTGGATAGAAAAGGCAAAAGTAAAATATTTTTTTTTTTTAAAAAAGATATAAAATAGAAAACAGATAGGATATAAAATAGAAAGCCGATAGGAAAAATGAATAGTAAGCAACTGAAAGGCATCATGGAAGGAAGAGTAAAGGAACAAAGGTACCTGCCAGTACCATCAGGGATGCTGAGAATGGAAGGCCTGGGCAGCCTGGCCCTTCTCCTGCCACATACATGCCCATTAACCAGCAGCTGAAGGAAATGAGCCTTGCTCCCCAATCTTACTGCTAGTAGAAAAGTCTTCAGCAAATCAAGGTGAATGTAGTACCACTATTTCTAAGAAAGCACTTCAGTCTGAGGGTTTCTGACTTCTTTCTTGTTCTCAGCACCTGCAAGTTTCAATTTCTCTCAAAGCAATAATTTTCTGACCAACTTTTCAATATTTCCCTTCTCTCTGCTCCTTTTACATCTGCTTCCTCTCAGACCCCCTCATTCTCCTCTTCCTTTGCTTTGTCTTGCCATGTTTATTCCCGTGCTCCTAGGTCTCATCCACCCTACTTCAAGCTAGTATTATCTAGTATTATCTTGAAATACACACACACACACTTGTGACAGCAGAAAGAAGCAAGCACCTGTTTGACCACAGGGAGCAGAGGTTTATGTAGTATTAGCTTTAAAAGTGGCTCAGAACACGGACACACCAACAATTCATTGAGAAATTTACTTTTATAATTAAATTGAAAGTTAATGAAGATAACATTAGCAGGAAACATGACGAAAACAAAAAAAAAAATTCACTTGAGTTCTGATTATTGGTTTTTATGCTTACTTCTGAGCAGAACAAGCTAAAATGACCACAGCTAACAAAATGTTCATGTGATTCTGCTCAAGAAAAAGCAATGAAAGGAAAGAGGTTTCTACTTTTGCTTTTTTTTGGGTGGGATGTTCAGGGGAGTGGGATACTTTTGAGTGTAGGATCAGAACATGAGATTAGAGCAAATCAGTAAGAAAAAGATTATTTTTTAAGTCATAGTAAAATTCCAAAGTTTTAAAATTCAGCTTGAAAAAATGCTTACTTAAACAATGTTTATGAAGGCAGCTGAAACATTTTTGGAAATGTTTTGGAAATGCTGAAGTATTTATTTTTCTTTTTTTATGCTTTAATATATCTTAATATCTTAAAAATCTTAAATGCTTTAATATCTTAAACCAAAGAGCAATCTAGAGATTTTTATGCCTTCACCCAAATCCTTTCACTCCTATTGAACATATTCAGATAAAAATTGGAATGGTGTCAGCTCTGCATTTTCAGAAGTATTCATCATTTCAATGATGTTGGCTCGTTTGGGATTTGTTTGGGTTTAGGGATTTTTCTAACAACTTCATTAGAAAAAGCAATGGATTCCTAAACAAAAGCCCCTACATTTCTCAGTTGGAAGTCATTACACAGAATGTATCCACTTTTACCCAAGAGCTCTAATTTTTTACTCATTAGCTCTGGGTCTGAAATAACACATGACTTGTGAAATCCACCTAATCCATCTGCTGAACCTGCACAGAAATAGACTGTTTCAGATGATGATTGAGAACATATCCCTTTCCTTCTCTGTAAACTGGAGAGAGCCTAATAAACGTAGGCTAGGGAGATTGTACTGAGAAGCCCACAGTTGGTATATGCCCATATCCTCATTCTCTACCCATTGAATCAGAACAATAAAACGTCTTTTGTTCTTCTCATCAATTTACATCAGCAATACTCTGGAATAACAGATGTCATACTATAGAAGCCTCCAATCTTGCAAAGAGATACATGTTTAATCTCACTATTGATATAACTGATAACCAGTGCAACTTCTCAGGACAGGAAAACACAGTGCTCAATACAGAGAATTCCTGATCTTGCTTGTTGCTTTAAGTGCTATATCTCTACTTACACAATCAGTTACCAAAGAAAGTTTAACATAGGACTTTATGGCACAATACCTGCATGCAACTCTGTACTGCTGTTGCAATTCTATTATTTTCATAGATTCAGTTATTCTGGAATTGCCACACACATTTACTCACTCAATGATATTTAATTATTGCCTTTGTGATTTCAGTTGAGAAACCATGCACTACTTGAATACAGTAAATGATTAAAATTTAATTCTTCTCCTTCCTCCCAAGATAGTAAAAGTTATTTCGCATTTGACAAGACCTCAGGCTAACTCAGTGACTGACTTTGTACCTGCCCATGACTGGGAGAACAGAAATTTTTCCTGATTGTTTTCTCTCCCAGTACTTACACTGTTGATGTGGGACCACTTCCAGTTTGGCAAAGAGACAGAAGGCAAGCATCTGTACAGAGTCCCAGAACAGATGCACTGTTGAATGTAAACTGATACCCATAAATAAATAATAAAAAAAAAAATAAACCATCAGATTAAGAACTCTTCCACCTGCCAAGGTTTTGATGTATAAATGGAATGTTTAATGGGTTGCACTAATACAATTAATTTATCATCGTTATAAAAGTACACTGACTTTGTCGCTCCATTTATTAATCTGATTTTTCCTAGTAAATTGACATCTTCAGCCAACTTTTGCATTCTCACTTGTAATAACTAGGTTCTTTAGGCTCTTAACCTTTAAAATCTTAAAGCAAAAGGAATTCTTCATAATCCCATAACCTCCAAAAATCTTTTTTTCAGTAAAAGTATTATTAAGAGGACAAAAAGGAAACGTCACTTTGCCTTTCACTGCAAGCAATAGAAGAAAAATTCTAGTAACATATGCAACCTGGTAGGCTTCCATCCTGCTCTTAAAACAGTTAATTCAACTGGATCTCATGCATACATTCCCTCTAGATAGATTTCCCTCATTAACTTAAATAACAGCAGACATAAATCTTGACATAATCTTCTCTCTGAACTTTACTGTCCGTAAAACATATGGAGTCTTCTTTGCCAGAGAGAAACTCAGTCATTTTTACACTCCTGGTGTGAATCCAGGGGATTATATCAGTCTGGCTGGCAGGATGAATCAGTGAAATAACTGCACCTCTCTATCTTTTATTGAATCCTATCAGATTACCAAATTTTTAACAGGCGCATAAAATGTTCACAAACTGAGCCTTAAATTTGTAACTGTAGATAAACAGACTGTCAGTCACCATCAATGCCAAAACCCATACTTGGTTACAAATGTGGATCCAACATGATGAACATCACCAAGATCTAATAGTCTCTCTCTTCCCATTTCTGGATCAGGGGTAATACAGTCACTGCAGCCAAATTATAGATCCTTGCTCTGAGTTGAGTACCTGCACATGTAACGCATTTATTATCTACCTCATATTTCCCTTTCATGCCATTTGTGGCAGGAAGTAAAATTTTTCCTGTTGGAATACAGAAGGAATTCTGCTTTCCATATGCGTCCCGAGGTAGGGTGAGGTGGGAAAATCAAAACTTAGAATAGCTGAGGAAAGTTGCAGCATTTATTTTAGTCATGAGTTAGTTGTACTAAGGGGGAATAGTTAGTCAACAGTCCATGAAGAAAGGGCATTTAGGAGCACATGAAAAGTAAGAAAAGGCTGAAAAAGGAGAGTCTAGAAAAAAAAAAAATAAAGGCTTAGAGATGCTACCTGGACAAGACTGGGAAAATAGGCAAAGCAGTGGAGCACTTCAGTAATACATCATATTTGGAAGACAGCTAGAAGGCAGTGTATGAGCAAGAACATGGGCTGACAGACCCTCGAGTGGGACAACCATTATCAGCTCCATTACCAGCTCCAATGTTTTGCCTTTCTCTTTCTCTCTGATGGGATGGCCAACCTTAATTTCCCATAGGTTTAACCATCAGATTCGTGAGGACATCTGAAATTCTTTAATCTATGAAATCTTATAGATACATTTTTAAACTTTTTAAAAGCCCAGACAATGATCAAGGCTCTTGGGTATCATTACCATTTCATTGGGAACACTGTCATGATACTGTTACTTCATATAGATAGACAGACAGATAGATGGACAGACATTTATATCAATCTGAGGACTTGGTTAGGGACCAGTTAAGCAACCTGGCCATCCATAAGTCCATGGGTCCTGATGGGATGCACCCACGGGTGCTGAGGGAGCTGGCAGATGTCACTGTCAGGCCACTCGCCACCATCTTTGCTAAATTGTGGGGAACGGGAGAGGTGCCTGAGGACTGGAGGAAAGCAAATGTCACTCCAGTCTTCAAAAAGGGCAAGAAGGAAGACCCAGGTAACTATAGACCAGTCAGCCTCACCTCCATCCCTGGAAAGATAATGGAACAACTTATCCGTGGTGCTGTCTCTAGGCATATCAAGGATAAGAGGGTCATTAGGGGCAGTCAACATGGCTTCACTAAGGGGAAGTCGTGCTTGACAAACCTGATAGCCTTTTATGAGGACATCACCCAGTGGGTGGATGATGGTAGAGCAGTGGATGTGGTCTATCTTGACTTCAGTAAAGCATTTGACACAGTCTCTCACGGCATCCTCACAGCGAAACTGAGGAAGTGTGGTCTGGATGATCAGATAGTGAGGTAGATTGTGAACTGGCTGAAGGATAGAAGCCAGAGAGTAGTGGTCAATGGGACAGAGTCCACTTGGAGGCCTTTATCCAGTGGAGTCCCTCAAGGGTCGGTACTGGGACCAGTATTGTTCAACATATTCATCAATGACTTGGACGAGGGAATAGAGTGCATGGTCAGCAAGTTTGCTGATGACACTAAACTAGGAGGAGTGGCTGACACACCTGAAGGCTGTGCTGCCATTCAGAGAGACCTGGACAGGCTGGAGAGTTGGGTGGGGAGAAATTTAATGAAATACAACAAGGGCAAGTGTAGAGTCTTGCATTTGGGTAAGAACAACCCCATGTACCAGTACAAGTTGGGGACTGAACTGTTGGGGAACAGCACACGGGAAAGGGACCTGGAGGTCCTGGTGGACGGCAGGATGACCATGAGCCAACAATGTGCCCTTGTGGCCAAGAAGGCCAATGGCATCCCGGGGTGTATTAGAAGGGGTGTGGTTAGTAGGTCGAGAGAGGTTCTCCTCCCCCTCTACTCTGCCCTGGTGAGGCCGCATCTGGAATGTTGTGTCAAGTTCTGGGCCCCTCAGTTCAAGAAGGACAAAGAACTGCTTGAGAGAGTCCAGCGTAGGGCCACAAAGATGATTAAGGGAGTGGAGCATCTCCCTTATGAGGAAAGGCTGAGGGAGCTGGGTCTCTTTAGCTTGGAGAAGAGGAGACTGAGGGGGGACCTCAGTAATGTTTATAAACATGTAAAGGGTGACTGTCATGAGGATGGAGCCAGGCTCTTCTCACTGGCAACCAATGATAGGACAAGGGGAAATGGATATAAGCTGGAACATAGGAGGTTCCACTTAAACATGAGGAAGAACTTCTTCCTAGTAAGGGTAACAGAACACTGGAACAGGCTGCCCAGAGAGGTTGTGGAGTCTCCTTCTATGGAGATGTTCAAAACCCACCTGGATGCGCTCTTGTGTGATCTAATCTAGGTGGTCCTGCTCAGGCAGGGGGATTGGACTAGATGATCCTTTGAGGTCCCTTCCAATCCCTAACATTCCGTGATTCTGTAATCATAACATGCTTTCCATGTCCCCACAAACTACAGTATATATAGTTTGCAGTGTCCTTAGAGTCGGCAGACAGGAAGATTTGTAAAGTAAACAAATTAAACAAATCTTTTCTTCATCTCTTCCATGGTTCAAGAATTAATGCATCATCACAGCTTTAAGCAAAACATATACAGAAGATATTTTTTAATTTATTTTTTACCTCAAGCTCTCTGGGTACATGGAGAAAAAACAGTGATAAACAAGGATTTCTTTTCTCAGTAAGACACAGAGATGCAACAAATCACAGAACGAAATTCCTTTGCAAAAATGGGAAAGTTAAAAGGATTTCTCAATATCCTGCTTGAGAATTAATCTTCTGCTTAATCAAATCCATATGGATAAATAATATTTTTCCTGTCAACAAGGTTAGATTTAATGAGACTAAGATGTTTACAAATTAGACAACTGCAGTCCTGGATTTCTTAGACGCTTCTGACTGTCTTGTCCAGAAGCAGCAGTCTGGATAGCTTAGGCTTTGAAACAGGATATCTCTTTAAAAAGAGATATTTTTCTAAATTTGATCATTCTGAGACAACAGAGAGCTAGAATATCTCATCCCTGGGAATTGAAAATTCACAGTACCCTATACCGAAGTTGATTACCTCAAAACAACTGTCATCAGAGTCTAAATGGCAAGAAAGTGTTAACACAATAATGTATGAGAAACCCAGTCGCCTCCGCATCCAGGAACCTTGACTGAGACTCTAGTCAGAGACCAGCACTGTCTGTCAGTGTCTACCTCTACCCTGTCAGGGAACAGAGCAAGAAGTGGGAGAGCAAGCAGGAATATGCCCATCTCCTAGGTAACTCTACATACCACTCAGCTTTCTGAAGAAGAATGATGTGCTTCTTGCTTAGTGTCTCTCTTAACCCAAGCATTTAGTGCTCTCCCTGGCGTAACAACCCATCTTCATGTTGAACATGGGGACTGAAAGTTACTACCTAGGTAGAATAAAAGACTATCAGTCAATATGCTTATGATTAAGACACTGACTGCTCAATGAGATTTTAAAAATATGGATCCAAACACCTGTAAGTGGAAAAAGACTTGCAACCTACAGCTTTCCCTCGCTGGGCAAGTGACCTAACCACCATTACCTAAAAGGCGGTTGATAGCAAGTGTCACAAACCACTTTTTCTTCCTCCTTTTATTTTTTTTCCTTTTATATAGTAGCTTATAACTTCTTATTGTGTTATATCAGCTCTAAGTCCTCTACTTAGGCCAGACCTCTTAGGCAATTTCGATAAGCATAACCTAGGTGGTCCTCAAACCAGAACATTTCTGCACATGTAGAGCAGAATCAGAGGGAGGACCTTCTAAGTAGAAACTTAATGAGTTTCAATTCTCTCTCACTTGGGCAGTGGGCCTTTCAGAGCACAGTTTAAGACTCAAGTCCTTAAATTCTACCTGTTTTAGGTGGAAGTCCTTGGTTTCAGCTGCTCCTCATTAACAGAAAGATGTGAATTGCCCTCTCTAGTTGATAACTTCTTGTTGTGTATTACAAACTTAAGGGCATTTTAAACTGCCTTTAAATCTAATATTCACCATTCTTCTTGCCTTGCTTGAAACATCTTGTTTCCTTTCTTCCTGTCCAATTTTCTGTGGGCCAAATTCATTTGCTTTGTTGCAGACTTTTTTACATCTCCAGTGTGTTTAATATAGTTTCTGAAGGTTGAAAAAGGAAAGTTGAATTTGTTTTTTCAGATACATGGAGATTTATCTCTTCATACATTTTAAGCTGAGGTAACCAGCAATGTTTTTGCTTAAGGATACAGTTTCAAATGAAGCTAGATTACCTGCTTATGTGATAAAAAAAGATTTAAATATAGATGGCATATGTGTGCATGTAAAATGTTACAAGGATTCCATTTAAGGTGTAATTTTCAAGACATAATTTTGCATTACATTATGTTTGTCAAATTGTTGATCCTCTAACCATATTTCTTTCTTATTGAAAATAAAGGGATCAGGAACCAAAACCATAAGAATTACATTGATTCAAAATATTATCCTTCTAACATTTTACTTTGTAAATATGACAAAAGCTTAAGAGGAAAAAAATAATTCTTATAAGAAAACACTAGAAAACTGAAATATTTCTAACCCTATCAAGCAAAAGCTATTACAACAGCATCTCTTACACACATTGCTGTGGATAGTTGTTTTCCACAAGTAGTTTATAGATAAGGCATCATTCTCTAAAGTGAAACAAGGGGACAGAACTAGAAGTCAGGGACAGATTAATGCTAAGAACAATGGTGGAGAAAATACAGTGAAGCTCCCACCAAAAAGGCTTTCTGTATTATTTTCCTTAGCTGTAATTTTTTGTTATTCTGTCTCACAAAATTGAGAATCAAAAAAATAAAGAGATTCAGCTGAAAACTTTAGCTTTCATCTCATGATAGGCTCTTATGACTTCAGATAAACACTACAGAATTGCGCTGAAAACATATATATTCTTTCTTTTCAGAATTCCTCATGCTTCCCCAGATATTTAACCCCTTGCATAGACACATTGACGTATAATTTCTGCTGCATCCTCACTTCATTCAGTGCACAAGGGAAAGATTAAAAACCAGCACAACTAAGATTACAGCTGCACATCTCAAACTTTGTAAATTTGATTCTGTAATCAAAACAGCATTGCTTCATATGTCATATATATCTATCTAAATATTGTAATTTACATTTTCTAAGAAATATTTATCTTAAAATAAATAGATTTTCCTGTTTTGTTCATGAACATTCTACTTAATTTTCTCCACATTTACAGGTGAAACCCTTTTTACTTTTAATCAGTCATCGAAATATTATAATACAGCATATTTCACATACAATATTGGAACTCTGCACATTTTTTAAAAGAGACTCTGGAGTGATTTACAGAAAATTCTGGACATAGCTATCATTGGAAAAATAAACTATGAATTAAAAGTGAAAAATAAAAAGTAATAAGAAAAAGAAATCTCAGCTTTTATCAGTTCACCCAGATTGAGGCTTCAGGGAAAAAAAGTCTTTTTTAGTTGCATCTCAGAAGCCAAATTTTTCACAACAGAATTGAAAGAAACTCTGAATCAAGCTATTACCTAAATTTCTGTAGCAGACCAGCATTTGATTTTGTCTTTTATTTCTCTAAGATTAACTGAAGAAACTTTCAAAAGAAGGCTTTCTAATTAAATACTAAAATGCATGACAGTCCAAACTATATGCAGCAGTTTCACTCACTTTAATATTTCATTCAGCACCAAAACTACGTTGCTAACTTAGTTCATTCTGTGACATGAATTTAAATTCACTGTGGCATTTAGCTTGGACCATACTTCATTCCTTCATAGTACTCATCCAAGTGCGGAAGAAAGTCACAGAATCCCCATGCTAGATGAGATATCAAATTTGTGACACAAGAGTAGGAGTTATCTGGATTTCTTATTACGAGGTTGGAGAATTGGTGAGAGGAGGACTGCCTGTATGGATCTCCACTGAGAAGACAGCAGACTAAGACCATGGAGATTTGAAATTAAATATTTTCTATGACAGACTTCTGCTCTGAATTTGAACAAACCATCTATTTCTCTTTGTCTTGATTCCACTCTTCAAAAGACAAGGTAAGTGGGCCACAGTAATTCACAATATTATAAAGATTTTTAAAATATCAAACATCATACTCATAGTTTTTTCTAACAGTGATGAGAGTGATATTCAGCTTGAAAATAGCAACATTTTTTTTATATCAGACAGAAGGAAGAGCAATGCCACTGCAAATGGTTCCAGGCTAAATATTTGCCATCCTCTTTGCACTGCTTTTTCCATTTACTGCAAAGCCCTTCAAAAGATTAGTGTAAACTGGAAGAAATGACAGGAGGATATGAGTTGTTGGGGTTAATGTGTAGGAGGCACTGGGTTCTTTGGTTGCTTCTCAATACAGAGACCCAAGCCCCCTAGCTATCTTTTCTCTTCTCTTCTCTTACTCTCCCTTCCTTTTGTTCCTATTCCTTTCTTTCTTCTTCCTTATCCCCTGAAACTGTAGAATGGCAATTTCCAAGACTTCTTGTTCATATTTCTATTAGATTGGGTCAAGAAACCTTGGCCTCTGCTCTCATCAGATGCAGGTCAAAGCACCATGCAGATATGCCGTCTGCCAGTTCACCAGCTGCAGGCCTTGGAAGTGTTGCAGTCACCTCAGCACCATGCCATACTTGCATTAATTAACCCCGGCACATGCTGATGTGGCTACAATGCTTTCAGAGCCTGAGAAGTATCTCTGTTGTGCTATGTAGGTATAGCTGTTCTGGACTGCTACTCCTCATCTTCAAAAATGTCCTTGCATTATACTTGATAATGCTTTCATTGATTAATTCCTTTATCACTCACTTGTTTTTATCTTTTTTTTTTTTTGGTAATATTAATCTTCCTATCTTTTGGGACTTCATCATTATATTTGTCTTTTCTCTTCTTTTATGACTTGTACTCCCAGTCTTCCCTCCATTGCTTTGGTATCCCTGTTCTATTGACACTTCACTGTTCTGTTCTTCTTTCTTTTTTTTTTTAATTAATTTATTATTTTTATTATTACTATTTTTAAGCTTCTCTATACTCTGGCCTTTCTGAGGAGGAGACTGAGTATGGGATCATGACTCACAAAAGCAACAGTGTTTTTCAAGAGGAAGTCAGCACTTGAGATCCATAGTGTCATTAACTCCTGCAACACAGATGTGTTGACAGCTACATGTTTCTTTCTCATTTTCTCTTTATAGAGCTTGCTTCCTACTTTCCTAGAAAATGAGTCTCAAGGCAATGGCAGGAGAAAGTCCTAACACTAGACCTGCCACCTTCCAGCATTTGAAGTATTTTTAGGGTGAGAGGACAAAGATTTCTATTTCCTGGTAGCTCATGGTATCTCTGTTTCACAGAGAGAAAAAGAAGGCTACTGCCAGCCACTTCCTGTGTTTGCACCAGCTCTTGGCAGTTCTCTGCTCCCACAGGGTGTTAGTTGCATGTATCACTCTCCACACCCTCTCTGGTGACAGAAGAACACTGCCAAAAGCACAATAAAGCAAGCTATCTCTTAGGGCCTCATGCATTCAAAGCTAAAGGACCATCTCCTTCCTTTTTGGCTGTAGAACTAAGAAATTCAGAGAAAACTAATCTATCCTAGCAATTTCCATCCTACTTTTGGTAAGCTACCCCTACCAAGTTTTCGTGGCACAGTGCATCAGACAAATACATGGGAAACAGGCAATTTCTTCTGACTGCACAGATTTGTAACAGAAATGTTAAAGTTGCTAGGAATGGAGAGTGCATGGGTGTGGAAGCAACAGAAGAAACAAGAAGAGAAAAGGATTCATGCCAACCATGCTAATGCAATGTTTCTTCTTCTCTTCCTCTTTTTCCAGCCCACTTCCCACAAAAGGAGGGCAGTCACCCTCTGTAGAGACTACATGGCCCGCAGTATTTAGCCACCTTAAACACATTAAAAAGGTATTTTAAGGAAAACAATCTATCAAGGCATAAATCCAGAGACAGCAATTTAAACCGAAGTACTTTCATACATATAACTGCCGCTTACTGAATCTTAGTCCCCTTGGAGCAAATAACAAAAAATATCACTGTCTGAAGGAAAACTAACTATAACGATGTGTTCTCAAAAGAGAAGGTTGTAACGTTAACTGGAACAGCACAATGAGAAATTAAGTCCAACTTTCAATATAGTTAGAAGAAACAGTCTCAAATGTGAAAGCTTAGAGGATTTGAAGACACTCGGTAAGGCATTCATAGAGTTTTTGTAAAAGTCAGCACACAGTTCATCATTTGCACCAATATGCCACAGTGTCAGGACAACCAAATATAATAACTTCTGGCACAGCTCTTACTCTGTGATGAAAAACTTTTTTGAACAATTGTCGACATGGTAGATATCATTCCTCATTGCAACGATTTTGTAGGGTTTTCCCCCAGTCGGCATCTGTGGCTGATTTCAGCAGTCTATATGAGACTGAAAGACAGGTATGAAGTCGCTCCAGCAAAGGTTTGAATGCAGTATTTTTAAAAGCTTTACAGTAAGTGGTTTAACCTATCAAATGACAAATCTATTCAGTAATTAATTGCTCTGCATTTCACTTTAGCCAAAACCTCTGTTTGTTAAGCGTTGATTTGGTGTTAGGTGGATGCCTGGTGGCAGGGTTCTGAATCTCACTGTTTGGCTGCAGACACCTTAGCGACTCCAGTTGCAATTGCTCAGTTCTCAGTCAATGTCCCTGAAAGCAGGTTGCAAACAACACTAATCCTTATGCAGAGTTGGAGAGCGGGAGGTGGGGGCGGGGAGGGGCTGGATAGGTGCCTTTTGAACCTACATTTCTGTAGGTTCAAACACAGTGCAAGGTGTCCATGGGACTGTTTGCTCATATAGGTTGGCCGAGTCACTAGGTGCTTTCGGGGTTAAAACAAAGACCACAAAGTAACCAGAAGCTTGGAATTAATTAAAAATAAAAGAAAATTTAAAGTGTAAAGATGGTATTGTAGGGAAATACGCAAAACAGTAACAGATGAAGATCTTAAAGAGTTGAGTGTTTATCAATCCTCTAAAGATGCAGTTATAGACAAATTTAGTTTGAAAAGGACATACAGACAACAGTAACAGTTATGCAAAGTGAAGGAAAATTTCTAAGTACTGAGACCTTAAATTGGACCTGGGAGATCAGAACTCCTCTCAGTGATGTATCTTGCACCTCTCCAGGTTAAAACCCATTTGTTTTTTCTGAAGTTTTTGTAACTAGAATGTCCTCATAAATATTGAAAAACAATCCTTCACTCACCCCCTCAAATCTTCAATTTCCAAAGGTCCTAGTAACAGTTCAATAGCTTTGTAGACAAAATGTCCTTACGTATGTATTGTTAAAGGGTGAGAAACCTGCTACTCTATGCGCTTTGAACAGCACCTTGGGAATCTGTTGGGGCACTGGGAAAGAAGTATGCTGCACAGCACAAGGAAAAGTTGCTAAATGAGTCCCACTCCCTCACAACGTTCAGTGCAAGTAAGTTTTACATCCCATTGAGTTCTCTCCCTTTGTATAATAACACAGAGCCTGGTGCATTTCTGAAGACAACACTTACAACTTGATTGAAAAAGGCTTCTATTAGCCATTTTACGCAGGGGTATAGTTACATTATTAAGCTACTTACATCAATCTACTTGTGAGCAAATTGCAACCATGGGACTGCATACATGGGTGCTTCAGAGTTTTCTGAAACTGAAATATATGATCTGGCTCACTAGGTATACCATTTTAAAGAGGAAAATGTCTTTAATCCCATTTGCAATAAAGTGTTCCCAAAAGACATGTTATTGTTGAAGAGCCGATTGACTGATGGCCCAAATCTCAGGCTCCTGGAACACTTTCGAGAGGATGCTGCTTCTGAAGATTACAAAGGAGATAATGTTGGGGTTTTTTTGGTTGTTGGTTGTTTGTTTTTTTTTTTCCTGCTGAAGCTGATGAGTCAAAAGGAAGCAGAAGATAAATGAACTGGACTGAGTTCTTATTGATTTATACCTCACAACTGACCCTAAAATGTGAATATCTCCAGGTGGATTTGGCAGATTCAGGGTGAAATGCTATGAACTGACTGAATTCATTTGGAAAGAACATTTTGAAAAATATTGGTTAACAAGAAATCACCTTCAAAGGAAGTTTTCTTATTCTCTGTCTCTGCAGAGACACAGACATTATTTAAAGCTCAGATGGTTAAGTAATACAAAATCCAAATATGCACGCAGTCATAGACTGTATCATTAGTATGAAAACTGCCCAATACCTGGCAGGTTCTTCCTGTAAGAGAAATACTTAATATCAGCATTTGCAATAGTTGCCTAGAACATTATCTCCTCTATAAAACCACTAGATTGACAGAAAAGGCAGTTCTTCAATTTATTTCAGGAATTGTAGATGTGTTTGAAATTTTAATATCTACCTATGTATATTTTTTATCCTCTCTGTAATTCTCTGGTATTTCTCTAGCTGTTTTTTAAAACTGATAGCTCTCAGAAACATCATTAAAATCTTCACAAATGTATTGTTTTATTTTGTTTTGTTTCGTTTTATTTGAAGTCAGCGGACTCCAAATCAATTGGACTATCAAGGGAAAAAGAAAGATTAATACATTTAGCCTAATATTTCAGGATTTATTTCTAGCTGGCTAGTATAATAGATTAATATATCCCTGAAATTTTCATTTCCATTAAAGACTGCTATAGCAGAAATGTAAATCCAAAACAAATTATGCTAATACAGTAGTAACACTGTTTAATAGGCTTAAGTTTTATTTCTATACTTACTTGCCCTAAATTCAGGTGGAAATACTTAATACCAGCAATAGATAACAATCTATGGATTGAAATAATTTACCGAGATTTCACGCTAGTCCTTCGCATTGCAATAATAATGGAGGGAAAAGGTCAAATCCAAATCTAATAAAAAATTTTCCATTTTCTATTCCATTGACATTTATCTATCTATCTATCTATCTTTAATATTTAAGTAAAATTATATAGTTGGTTATTAACTTCTTACCTAATCTCCATGGAGTCTTTGATAACACAAGTTATTTTCCCGCATAAACGCTGACTGCAATGGCAATGTACCTGCAGTCATCCCACACAAGTCATTCTATGTTCTGAATTATTGAACGTACTGTTCTCATGACAAAAGTTTTGTCAGTAGTTTTAACTTAACAGAGATTATTCTGAAAGGGAAGAAGCACGTTTAGAGTTGTGAATAAGAAAAAAACATAGTAAGGTAGGGCTAGAAAAGGTCTCAAGATCCACGATCTCCCCTCCAGCAGGAAAGAAAGCTCACATAGATTATCTCTGACCAATATCAAATCTGTTGACTCCATCCAGCATGAACTAAAGGAGGTTCTACACTTTTTCTTGGTAGGCTATTTCGGTGTTTTATGAGCCTCATCATTTAAAAGTGGTATCCTCATTTGTTAACAACATCTACAAATTATTCCTATTTTCTTCTGGTACTACTGGGGTGTGGAGAAGTAATTGTCATCTTTTTATTACAGATTTGTGCATTTTGCAAAAGAGATCATACTCTTATCTTTTTAAACCTACTGGAGCTGAATTCTTTTATAGTTTTTGATGCTTTCTAAACCTGTTAGTTTTCTTTTCTTCTGGACATCCTTCACTTTCCCTATACAGTTCTTCAACGATTATGCTTAATACTTCACACACTGTTCAAAAGTTGAGGATTTCACCCATGTCAGAGAATAATAATTAACTCTCATGTGTTACAAGCGTAACTCTTGCTACTTCATTTAAGTTTAAGGTCTGTGATTTCCCTCCTACAACGAGAAGAAAAGTTTATTTGACCTTTTTCTTGTTCTAGGCATATGGCTAGTCATCTGCTGCAAGCCCTGAGATCCTTCGCTGCACCAGTGATTAGCCAGTTCATCATTTCTCCAAGTTCATTCTGATATTTTCCTATATTTATAATATTCCTAACACAGTGAAATCCACAGACATTCTAATTATATGCTCAATTCTATCAGTAAAATTGAACTTGAAAACATTAGATAGAGCTGCACCAAGGAACCCTTTGCAGAACTCTACTGAATCCCTTTCCATATGAAAGAAAACCTCAGAAAGTGGGGTGGAGGACAATGGATCCGCCAGTTGCACATATACTGCATACCAGTTTCACCTGGTCAATATGTCACTATTTTGTTTGCTCCTGTCATGTGAGATGACATAAAAATTCTTAACAGGGTAAAATATCACAGACTGCTCTCCCTTTCTTTATCCACTAGATAATGATCTTCCATTGAGGAAAGTACACAGATTTCTTTTGATGCAATTTATTTTGTCAAATTCATCTCATCGCTCTCTTCTTATTTAATTATCCTCTAGGTCCTATAAATTGTTTCATAATTAATTTAGAGTTTTTTTCCTTCCCTAGTACTGCATATTGTGCTCATTTTTTCCTCACCCTTAAACTACGTTTTCTATATACCGTTCGTTCTTCTTCAGTCCTCTAGGACCTAACTCGTCCTCCATCATTTCTCAAAAGTAATTAATGATTCAAAAACTGCCTCTCACTTTTTTAAGGCCTTGAGAAAAAAAGTTTACAGTTTACTAATTAAAAACATCCAAGTTAATGAAAGACTCTTAAACTTATTCTTTCTGTCTGTATCAAAAATTAATGCATTAGAAATCTAATTACAATGTATCTTTATTCTGAAATCCCAAACAAAGACTTTAATGCTATCATTCACTCTGCCACTTGAAAAGTGATGGATACTTTTCTTTATTTCTCCCTATTTTCCATGAACGCATGAGAATCTTTTCATCTTTCTTGTCAATTAGGCATTTTACATGCTAGTTTGCACAAAAGAAGTAATGGAAGTACCTTCTCAATCATTAATGAATTTGAGAAATGATGGACGAAAGGTGAACTGTCATGAACTCGAAAGAGCACACAAAATATATTGAAAATATAACCAAGAAATGAGGACCACAGACAGCACTGAGGAAATATTGACAGAAAAACAAAACAAAACCAAACAACAACAACAACAAAAAAAAACCCACAAAACCAAAACCAACCAGCCAATCAACAAACACAAAGCCAAACCAAAACAAACCCAACTCAAAACAACAAAAACCCAGCCTCACCATATGTGTAATATCCCTTCTTCTGCACTATGATAGGCTGCTGTTGTTTTTTTAAAGATATTCAATTTTCTCATAACATAGTTAGAGAAGGTATGAAGAGAAAGTTTTATTACTTAGATGACTTTCCCAAGAGGCTTTGTCTTCCATTTCCAAAAGACTGATTTTTCCTAAGTTTATTAACTTTACTTTGCTACTCTGTTCCTTTCCATGGGGCTGTGAGCACTATCACTTCACAAACACTCCCAACACATTTATAGGTCACTTTAACTTCTCCGTGCGTTCTCACTATGGAGTGAGAATATAATCTAAAATAGTAACATTCTGTACCTCCTCCACCTTCTGAAACAAAAGCAGAGCTGTCAGTGTGGCTTTGCAATGCCATTCAGGCTTGCTGTGACCCGTCATGCTGTTTTTCCTCAATAACTGAAGTCTACTACAACATAAGCTTCTGTTCTTTGGGTAGCTATTTAAAGCTCTCAGAAAAGATATATGGCAAAAAGGTGATCTTCTTGTTCTTCTCATGCTTAATCAGTGACATTGTGTATTTGAGTAAGTTTGAAAAGCAGGGAAAGACCTGATTAGCCATTGAATACATCAAGTGGAGAAACTTGCAGTTCCAGAATAGTCAGATTTTTCCATATTTACTCATGTTGGTCATACTTTACTTCATAAGCAATTACACTGATTTAGTTAACTACTCCAGGTTTAAGTATAAAGAATGCCATAAAGAAAACTTTGGCTGAAATAATCATGGGGAAAAAAATCAGTGACACAACACTTGACTTTACATTTCTTAATCAAATAGTTTTCTCTCTAGGTGCACTTCTGTGACTCACAGTTAAAGACTGGAAAACCAGGTTAATGATTTATTCATGTCCAATGAGAAATTTAAACTGGTTAGATTTAAGTATTTTTAAAAATATACAAATACAAGATGCAAACTTATGCAGATAAAGCAAGCTAAGGTGGATAACTACTGCTATTTACATTAAAGTATGCAGCAGCACAGTTAGTAAACGTGTAACATGCAATGTTTAATTAACAATTTGATTAGGGAATACCAACATACACTAGAGAATTCAAAGACAGGTTTTTCTTCAGTGTGGCTTGACTTTCATAAACATAAAATGTAAGAGAACAGAGATCAGCTAGGGACAGGAATGACGTACATAAAGATTGGAGACATTTACATCCTTCACTATACAATCCCTACTAGATTTTTTTTTATACCAAATAGAAAAGAAATAGAACAATCTGAAAAATATTCATCTAAAATAGCAAATGAATTTTGAAGTGCTCATTTCTCTCTACTCACTATAAAAGGAGCCTAAACTAGTTTTAGTGCAGATATCTACATGAAAGTCCTCTAAATTATGATGAAATTAATCCTCTACTAAGTACCGGCTCTATGGGTGCCCTCCTCAAAGCTCGTGCATAACTGGGATAATAATTTCAACTGCAAAAGAATAATTTCCATTGCAGACATGATATAAATCAACGCCTGATTAAGTAAAAGTCTGTGTAATCCTACAGTATAAAGATTCCCAGTGGGTGAGCAGCACTGACATCTGAATTAAAAGGAGGAGCTGGAGGTGTCAGTAAAAGCAGCTGGTTGAGAAAGAGAAAAGAGCTGGAGGAAGGTTATCCACCTTATGATTCATGTAGAACACTTGGTGAGAAGCCATATCTATGCACCAAGTCTAACTGCCAGTCTGTAGTTTACTGCAGTGTTTATTTCCACAACCAAAGAGACTATGCCATCCTTCAGAATAGAAAGTTTATATATCTTCACCCCGTGTCCTTTTTCCTATTTTACGTTTCACTATAATTGTCGTAGACTTTACTTCAGCAAGTGTCACTGCTGTAACAGAGATGCCAAGAACTCCATTAAGGTAGCTTCACTATTAGTATGCATCACTGAGACCCAGCTACGAAGCCCAGGTTTCTGTTACAAACAGACACTAAACTGCATAAATAGAATAATTCGATCTACATAACATGTAAGTTCGGTGCATCCCAAAACTGCACGTGTGCAGATCCCACCGCACTACGCTTGCATCTGAAGCTTTTGCTCACACACAAAGCAGATCTTCTCTGCTGTCAGGACATAACAACAGCCACCTCCAAGTTGTCCTCTTGCCTGAGGACCCAGATGACACAGGAAAAGGCTAGGATGCATCCTGATGAATAGTGCTAGCAATGAAAACCCATGTCTGTACGGCACTACTGGAAGGGGAAAGCCCTTAGTCACAAGACAATAAAAGCATACTTCATATCATCAAAGGAACCACAGGCACACCAGGAAAGTAGGAAGCTACCTTGCCAGCCTGCTCCTGAGACTTATCTGGTGGAACACAGAAAAGCAGCAGAAGCAAGCCAGGCTAGAAATAGTCCATGAGCTGACAGCTAGTCCTCCCTGTTCTCTACATATAGTAACATTTTAAAGCAACTTTAATGAGCTATCTCTTTAAGGTACCACCATGTACCAAACACCTACTAAAAGATGTTAATTGTATCCGAGAGGTTAATATGGTCAAAGCTATGTAAATAAAGAATTAAACAGACATGACGTAGATGGAAAATCTGTACCCAAGCAGACAAGGTCCTCTATAGACAGATAGGAGCAGCCTCATGTTCACACGCACTGGTCCTCATGGGGGAATTCAACCACCTCGATATCTATGGGAGGGACTACATAACAAGGCATAAGCAGTCCAGGAGGTTCCTGGATTGCATTGATGATGACCTCCTTCTCCAAGAGGAATCAATGAGGAGAGGTGCTGTGCTGGACCTTGCTCTCATCAACACAGAGAGGCTGGTGGGGAATATGATGTTCAAGGGCAGCCTTGGCTTCAGTGACCATGAAATGGTGGAGTTTGAGATCCCTAGAGTGGCAAGGAGGGAGTACAGCAAGCTCACTACCCTGGATTTCAGGAGAGCACACTTCGGCCTCTTCAGGGATCTGCTTGGTAGAGTACAATGGGATGAAGCCCTGGAGATAAAACGGGCCCAAGAAAGCTGGTTAATATTCAAGGATCACCTCCTCCAAGCTCAGGAGCGATGCATCCCAACACAGAGAAAAACAAATAGAAACGCCAGGAGGCCTGCATGGATGAACAAGGAGCTCCTGGACAAACTCAAGCAGAAAAAGGAAGCCTGCAGAAGGTGGAAGAAAGGACAGGTAACCAGGGGAGAACACAAAGAAATTGTCTGAGCAGCCAGGGGTCAGGTTGGAAATCTAAAGCCCTGACAACTAAATCTGGCCAGAGATATCAAGAGCAACAAGAAAAACTTATAGGTACGTCAGTAATAAAAGGAGGACCAGGGAAAATGTGAGCCCTCTCTGGAAGGAAACGGGAGACCAGGTGTCATGGGTTTGATGCATAGGGGTTCTGGTGGCAGGAGAGGGGATTTGCTCGCTGTGACTTCCCTGGTTTTGGAACTGGGTCAGACCTGGTTCTGGCCACCAGATCAGACTGCCATCCCCCTCAGGGTTGAGCCAATCGGCACCTCTGCGAATTGCCCTATTTAAGCTGGGACAAAGGAACCAGAAAAGGTGCTTTGCCTGGGAGGAAGGAGAGAAAGGAGGAGGGCACTGCCCCCACTCCCTGGCTCCTGGCCAGGCGGCTGCCCACGCCGGGCCGACACCACTCGCTGAGGACGGCTGTGGCGAAGCTGGCTGGGGAACTTGGGAAGCACCCTGCTCTCGGGGTGCCTGCTGGGCCGAGTTCACCCAGGGAGGACTAAGACCTGAGAGAAATGGCCACACAGACACCAGGTCAGTGAGGATGGAACAGGACGAGGTGTGCCGGAGCTAAGTTTCACCGGCAACTGGTGGCGAGACAGCAGGCGGCCCCCCTGCAACCAGGACAGACTCGGTGGAGCAGAGACACGCTCGCAGCCCACAGAGAAGCCCACGATGGAGTAGAGATGCCTAAACCTGTGGACGGTCGTGGAGAATGGGATGCACGATAAGGTAGAGACGCATCCGGAGTTCGTGTGACGACCTACACCAGAGCGAGTGGCAACAACTCCCTAAGAATCCGTGACTGTGGTAAGAGCCCGCACTGGAGCAATTCGATGGGGAAGGATTGCATCCTGCAGGTAGGACTCACGCTGGAGAAGTTTCTGGATTTTCCTTGTGAGTAGGGGATCCACTGGAGCAAGGGAAAAAGGGTGTAAGGACTCCTCCTGCTTTAAGAAAAGGAGAGGCAGTAACAACATGGATGAACTGACCTGCACTCCCCCATTCCCTGTCCCCCTGCGTCGCTGGGGGAGGAGGTAGAGCCGGGAAGAAAAGGAAAAGGAGGGGAGGTGTTGTTTTATGATCTGGCTTTGTTTCTTTTTATCCTTTCTAGTAACCGGTTTTGTTTCTCTTTATCCTTTCAAGTAACTGTTAATAAATTGTTTTGCTTTATTCCCAAAATGAGTCTGTTTTGCCTGAGACCACGGTCAGTGAGCACTCCTCCTCTGTTCTTGTCTCGACCCTCAGTCCTTTTATTACATTTTTCTCCTCTCCACTTCACTGCGGGAAGGAGTGAGAGAGCGGCTGTGTGGAGTTAGTTGCCGGAGCGGCCTAAACCACGACATCTGGTTACCCAGGATACGGAAAAGGCTGAGCTAGTCAATGGCTTCTTTGCCTCAGTCTTCACTGGTAAGTGCTCTAACCACACTGCCCAAGTCACAGAAGGCAAAAGCAGAAACTGGAAGAATGAAGAACCGCCCACTGTAGGAGAATCATAGAATCATAGAATGGTTTGGGTTGGAAGGGACCTCAAAGATCATCTCGTTCCAACCCCTGTGCCGTGGGTAGGGAAACCCTCCACTACACCAGGTTGCCCAAAGCCTCAGCCAACCTGGCCTTGAATACTTCCAGGGATAGGGCATCCATAACTTCTCTGGACAACCTGTTCCAGTGCCTCACCACCCTCAGTGTAAAAAATTTCTTCCTTATATCTAATCTAAATCTGCCCTCTTTCAGTTTAAAGCCATTGTCCCTTGTCCTATCACTACACGCCCTTGTATAAAGTCCCACTCCAGCTTTCCTGTAGGCCCCCTTTAAGTACTGGAAGACAGCTATAAGATCACCCCAGAGCCTTTTCTTCTCCAAGCTGAAGAGCCCCAACTCTCTCAGCCTGTCTTCATAGCAGAGGTGCTTCAACCCTCGAATCATCTTCGTGGCCCTCCTCTGGACTTGCTCCAACAGTTCCATGTCCTTCTTGTGATGGGGACTCCAGAGCTGAACGCAGTATTCCAGGTGGGGTCTCACGAGAGGAGAGTAGAGGAGCAGAATCACCTCCCTCAACCTGCTGGCCACGCTTCTTTGGATACGGTTGGTTTTCTGGGCTGCCAGCGCACATTGCCGACTCATGTTGAGCTTCTCATCAACCAGCACCCTCAAGTCCCTCTCCTCAGGGCTGTTGTCAATCCATTCTCTGCCTCTTGTGCTTGGGATTGCCCTGATCCACGTGCAGGACCTTTTACTTGGCCTTGTTGAACTTCATAAGGTTCGTACAGGCCCACCTCTCCAGCCTGTCAATGTCCCTCTGGATGGCATCCCTTCCCTCCAGCGTGTCCACAACATCACACAGCTTGGTGTTGTCAGCAAACTTGCTGAGGCTGCACTCAATCCCACTGTCCATGTTTAACGTCAAGCAACTTGATCTAGTGGCAGGTGTCCACACTCATGGCAGGAGGGTTGGAACTAGATGATCTTTAAAGTCCTTTCCAACCCAAACCATTTTATGATTCTACATGAATTCTACATGCATTTCAAACATATTATCTTAGAAATTGTCAGTCTTCATATTTCATTAGTGGTTTTAGCTAGGGCAGAGGATAATACCAGGTTGCTTTTATGGCCAATACAATTAACCAGCAACAGCATTTTGAAAACTCGTCAAGCTCATTTTCAATTTTTGTCATTTTGTTGAGATGTTTTTAGCTATTTTCTTCATTAAGCACCGAAATAGAGAACTTTAAACAAACAAACTAAAGCCAAAACCCCAAACCCACAACATTTAGTTTCCTAATTCGTATGTGCAGCTAAGAGCTTAACAGAAGATTAACCTCAGTTTGATATCTCAAACTATAATTACAGAGTAATTCACAAGGGCACTTTCCAGGAGTTAGTGTAAATGTTAAAGGAAAGAACGCTACTAAATCTCTGAGGAGTTCTATTTTTTTGTGAACCTGGCTAAGCTATGGAGAAAGCAAATTGATAGTTTACTAATAGCTAATAAAAAAAGGTTGACAACACTGAACAGAGAGTTCTCCATAATAATTTAAAAAGTAATGTAATGCCAAGTCAAGCAATATATGCCTATATTTTTCCCCCACAATGATACTTATTTCCTTCTAGCTTGTTAGTTTCCTATCCGGCTCCTCTTCTCTGTAACCTTTTAAATTTCTTCAGGAACAACAGGTTTGGCAAACACACATGCTTCAAAGCCAGGCCCTACTGTCATTTACTGAATGCTTATAAATCACCTGGTAAATATCTAGAATGGATTTTCCACTGCGTTGTCAGTCTGACCGCATAAAATGAAAGATGGTTGATTCAGACTGCAAACGACCACACCATAAATTTAGTAGATCAGAACCTGAAACTGGTCTGCCCTATATATACAGTATGTACAAATTTGCTAAAATCAAAGAGATTATTACTAGTGTCAAGCAGGTATAGGTAAGTAGATTGTAACTGAACAATCACACTTCCGTCAAATTCCTCAGTTCTGATCAAATGTAATAGCTGTTGCATCTACAGTCCAAAGAAGTACCCCAAACAAAAGCAAAAAGTTATAAAAAGCCCTATCAGAGTCAAAATTGCCAAATATGGCAAAAGACATTTATAGATGCTTAATCTACATTTGCATAAGGCACTGGAAATAAAGAAAGCTTGCAGAATGAGGTAGTTACTTCTTTTGTAGTTTTTGCCATACTCAGAAGAAGCAACTGTCTCTCAACCTACTTTCAGTAATTGGAGGAGTGCTGAAATTTACACAAAATGTAATATATAAATTGTATGGTTTTCAGTAAACTATACAAAACAGAACATCACAGAACAAAAACAAGTCCATGATCAATGCAAGGCTGATGATCCAGTCCCCAAATTTTGAAGCAGAAAAAGGAAATAATCACACCCTTGACAAGATATATGATTATTGTTGAGGTCTAGGATAAAAACAACTAAACCATAAAGCTTAAATACGGGCTACTAAAAGACCTCAATTCGTCAATGAAAAAACCACTGTACTACCAGTGTCAGATAGACCGGGCAGACGATTATGGAAAAGTAACAGTGGTTTGACACGACAGACATGATACAGTTTCCAAACTTCTGTAAGAAGAGAAAGCAGTGACATAAAGCAAATGGAGATCAAAGTCAGAATACATATGTATATATAAAAAAAAAAGAAGATATACCTACAACACCACAGAGAAGCAAGTGTGAAGAAAACTTCACAGGGCAATATAGCACTTGGGACTTGGAAAAAGGTGTTGTGAAGAACAAGAATTGCACACATTATCTTTTTGTAAGACTTGGGGTGGGAGGAGAAGAAAAAAAAAAACCCTGAGAGCCCAGCAAGGTCAAACTGGATTATATTCACTAGTAGTTTAGAGGAATTTTTAGCAGCATTGAGCAAATATTGGGCAGGGGACTGTTTGAACTACCCATCAAAAGTAAATAACCTTTTCTTATTTCAGTCCTAGGCAGCAGAACTTAGAACAGATGACATTCAGAGCACAAAGTAGTGAGCTGAACCTCATTATGAGTACACTCAAATGAGGGGCAAGGGAGCAAAGCAATTGCATGAGTATTTATAAACATCTTCCTTAGGTTAATTAAGCTATTGAAACTTGTTGCATATGGCAGAAACAAAGGCCAAGTTAAATTCTTTTTATTTTTTAAGGTCTTAGAAGTAGGGAACATTAATATCCACAGTTACTTGAAGAATAATAGGGCTATTTAAGTAAATGTTTCCCTTGGAGTCATACACACAGATTTGAGTTGTGCATAATACATGAAGAAAGAACACATTCATGAACTAAGCTGATAGATTGATATTTATGATAGCAGTCAGCTTTCACTGATATAACTAAACTGTTACAACATTAGAAAAATAACTCAGCCCACACTATGGTATGGCATTGTATTTACACTGCATGATCAAGAATAGTGCAGAGATCCCTGACTTTAGCAGAGTCAAGAGCACTGTGTTGTTAGTGATTCAGGGAGACGTTTGTAACAACTCCTACTCAAGCTAATTATCCCTTTAAGAGTCAATAGCACTTGTGACTCTTTAGAATCTAAGACGCATATTTCTGCAACCTGTTTTGGAGTAAATCTGGAACCAAGCATCATCAACAACTGACACAGAAAATTTGAATGGGCAAAAGTAGAAGATCCATAGAAAACAAGAAGCTTAAACACATTTTGCCTGTTACTTTCTGCTAAATTTAAAGCATGCTTCAACAGCAGACCATTTTTTGAGCATCAGCTAAATTCTGTCTTATAGTAAGAGATATATTAAGAGATTTGCCAGAACAAAATTTTCTACTTTCAAATGAATTTAAGTAGTACAAATTTAGAATACTATAAATTCAAATTACTGATAGATCTTTCAGAGTAAGAAGTAAAAACAAGATCACATAATATGATCACATAATGGACATTCGTATAGTACTCTTGCACACACATCTAGCAGATGTAAATACACTTTTTTCAGATTTACTAATAAGCAAGCATATTCTGTTAATAGGAGAAAGTCTCATAAAGACCACCTAATTTCCAATAGTTTCGTTGGTTTGGTTTAGTTTCCACCAGTGTGAATGGAACTGCCGGCCTCTGTGGAGAAGACAGTCATCATTCCCCATTGACCTACGAAGGTCTGATGTCTTTGAATGCTCACACACAGACCACACTATTATTAAACCATACTTTGGACAGAAGGCTATAAGTCAACACAAAGGTATCCTTTATATTTTTCCTAGTTTGCCATTTATGAAAATATTCATACATCAAATTGCTTACAGGACATCCTCCAGAGATGTTCAACAGCATTGTCCTTTGCTGCTGGGCAAGTCAGAGTTTAATGGGGGTATATGCTTACTTAAATGGTTACCTATCAAACAATATTAATAAACCTTCAGAGTTTCAATCAGACATCGCCCTTCTCTAACAAAAAACATACTTCAAAGCCTTAGTCACCAGTTAAGAGCCTTACACATTACAAAATCTACAACGAGCTTTGTAATGCAGTAATACAGTTTGTGTTCATCCCCCTGTGATCTGTTCTTCATAAATTGCCTGGTATTCTAGAGAGACAATCACAGTAGCAATAGCACTTATTTTTGCCCACTGGCACAATGCAACAACGGAAACACATTTTGTTTTGTTCTTGTTCTGAAAGCAATTCATTCCTCTAGCACAAATTCACAGCTGAATTTTTCTGTTTTATTCATGACACCATCAAATGGCAGAAAATGGCATGGTTCCATGAAACTCGATAAAAGATGGACCAACTTTGTCACCAGGGTCCTGATAGAAAATTTGCCAAGCAAACCTAAGTAAATAGTAATAAAATAACCAGCAGCTTGGAACATGTTTGGTGAGTTACTTAAACAAAATATTCAATATTACTTTCTATTTCTATATCAGTAACCTATCAGCCACACTAATAACCATGTACCATACTCCCTTAGGGCCATGGTTTCCAAGCATAATCCTCCCATAGGATAAAAACCACTCACCTTCCTATTAGTCTTAAACTGTACTTAGTTGTATGTTCTATTTTTAATCTAGATTTGTACAGCATGCAGTACAATAGTTCTCACAAATTTTCCAAGATACCACTAGAACAAAATAGTTATAGTAACACTTTTGATTTATCCAGTGTATCAATAGGTATTCTTACCCTGTCCCTTGATAATATTTCTATCAATGTAGTTATTGACCAAGCAAAAGCATTGGTCATCAGGGTAAAACACAGGCCTTTAAGCACATCAAGTCTTTATCAACCGCACTGTCACTTTTCAATACTTCTCTGTAGGAGACCACTTATCTCACATACTTCTCAATCTATCACAAAATAGTCCTTCCTCCATCTGTCCTTTTCTTTCTACAAAATTCCAAGGCATGAGAGATATCGAATAGGGCAAACACTTTAGTCTTTTAAAATAGCTCATGTTGCATTTTACAAATCCTTTCTTCACATAATACTATATGAAAATAACTTTCACCATGGAAAGACTGGCCACAGGTGTATGATGATAGTGTATTTAACACCCTTGGGATGTAAAAGCTAAGCTACCTAGGTAAAGCTAGTTGGTCATGTTCCCTTTCCCAGTAGAGAGAGACAGACATCTCCAGGGGTGATTCTGAGTCTAAAAGATGTTGGACAGAACCCACAGCATGCCCTTTTATTCCCTCATTGCTGTAGAGCAAGCCTGGGCAGCTTTTCAACAGAAATTTTTAGAAATCCAAAGTGTGTATTCCTATCTTTTGTGACTCTACCTTCTTCATGTGTTTTCATTCTATGTTAAAGATACAGAACTATCCCCATTAACCTAAATTATCCCAGAAGTATCGTTTAGTAAGACTGGAGATTTCTGGCAATCCTCCCTCCTCTCCCAAAGTGTCAATAAAGATATTTGAAAGATAAACTACTCAGTTAAATAATCTCTAATGGATATGAATATGTTTAACATTTTATGTTTCCTGCTGAAGCAGAATATTCATTTAAATTAACCAGGAAATATTCATGTAAACATGCTGAATATTCATTGAAATATGAAATATCAAAACAACATTCTGACTTCATTATTTAAACTGTTAGTGTAAAAGGCATTTCTAAAAATAAAGGTCAATAGTGTCCAAATCACTGGCAAAAAGCTACTAGGATTTTAATAATAAAGCCATCCTTCAGTGCCTATATCCCTAAACTGCTCCTTTCCACACTTGCCCAAATAGAGTAGAAGTGAATGGAGAATTGTTTCTCTGCCACTCTTACACTTACTAGGAGTTAAAACTGCTATCTCAGAATGAGAAACACCACTGTTACTTTATTACCTAGACAAAGCTTTCAAGGAACTCTTTGCCCTATTCAGAAAAGATTAATCTCTTAGCCAAATGTACATCTTTTGGCATCCTTTAAGAGTTTCCTTCTTTTCCAGTACTTCCAGTTACTAACTTTCGAATTTTGTCCATCAAGTCTGGCATTGTGGCCTCCACAGCATTCATGGCTTATTAGATATTCTCCTGGTTTTGGTTCAAAAAGGCACTGAAAATGTGTGCACTTCTGAATGTTTCTGTGCTGTTGGTATTTGTAAGGATGTCAATATTTTTTAAAGTAGTCATTGATAACTAGGCTGCAATTGACCAATTTTATTTTTAGGGCATATTCAGCTCCAAAGCAAAAGCATAGAAAAAAATAAAATTAAAAATTCATTGAGGTGTTTCTTTTTACTGACAAGGTGAAGGCAGTCACAGTTTGTCATGCAGAAATATGTCTTATAGTCCAAGAAGTCCACTGGAGAGGAAACTTTAAACTCTGGTTTAAAATTAGGCTGAAATCTCTGTAAGATCACTGCAGCATAATATATAGGTTTTATGAGATCCCAAGATATAAAGAATCATAAGTCAGACAAAAAAACCCTCAAACACATATACCTCTTTTTCTCTCCTACTCTGAACATCATAAATAGGCAGAAGACATCTAAATCTATTGTTTCTGTAAATCACTGTCTATGCAGTGATATACAAAGATACACAGCCACGTTCCACACCCCTCCCCCCAAAAGAAACCCCACACCAACCAAGCCAAAGTAGAAGTGAATCTTAGACTACCTGAGAGAGCAGGAAATCAAAACAATGTTTATTTTATAACATATTTATAACATACAAGTAAGCTGAGAGTGCAGCACAGGTAAAGCCTGTCAAAGAGTTACACACTGTTAGTAAGCAATCTCAGCCCCAGGGTAAAACACTTCAAATACTGGGAAATTTTAACAAGACGACAGGAATCAATAGGTTTCCTCAGAGACTAGAAAAAACACTTACAGGGATGAGCTGTAAAGATTTCATCCATGGATTTCCACTGTTAATCTCTCCGTATTCCTGTTTTTTCTTCCCCCTCATCTATCTCACTACAGGATTATTTATATCATTCTTATATTTCTGTGGACTTAGTACCTCCATGTGAAAGAGGAAGACATGGTTCTTACTGCTGCACCAAGCAATACCTCAACTCAAGTTTCATTACTAGCTCAAATCTTAAGCCATATCTATCAGCATGCTAGCCAAGGTCAATGAGCCTACATTTTAACAACTCTGCACCCAGTCATGGTTTGAGTCTCAGGGCAAAAGTCATGCAAAGACCAAAGAGGAAGCCTGACTGTAAACGACACTTCAGCAGTTCCTGAATTGTGCGCTCCTCTTATCTTTCTAGATAGGGTATGTTTCTTACCCACACAAAATATATTTATTTTAAAAATAAAAATAAATTAAAAAAAAAAAAGAAATGTAGCCATACTGACCTTTATTTACGGGACATCATAAATCATTCTGCTGTTGGCATTTCACATAGTAAGAAGAAAGCACTGAACTAGTCAATGTGTATCAAAAACCTTCCTGTCTCTGGTGCTCAACTGTCATTGCTATTGTGAAGTCAGGGTAAGTCTCCGAAACGGATCTTTCAACAGAAAATGCTTTGCTGGAAATTTACTTTTCCACTAGATGCCACAAAGAATCAGATGACAGTTCTGAGTGCTCACAAGAAGACTATAACATGGCTGTTTTAAAAGGGTATTTTAAGCCATGGAGCAATCAAAGTGGGTCATTTTAGGGTAATGCATATCTGAGCAAGCTCTTCTGAGGGTATCTTCTGAAGACCTGTGGCATCTGCTAGGATGTCATTGGTGCCTGATCGCACTTAGTTTTTAGGCTTTCTCACAAGGACCTTCATTCCTCTACAAAACTGTTTTCTATTAAATTGACTGATATGTTTCTGGCAGTAAGTGAAAACTTCTATTTTAACCCATCTAACAGCTGTCTTAGTGACAGTAAAATAAAATACTGAAAATCCATATATTCACATAATTTTTTTTTTTATTACAATCACGGATATTTTTCAGAAGTTTTTTATGTGAATGGAACATACATCTCAAATTTTAAATTGGTTAGTTTTACGATAATAGCATATAAGTTAATCATACGGCAGAATTAACTTCCTTTAATTAAAACTTAAATACAGCAGAAGTGAATCTAAACATTCTCATCTCTTTTAGAATGATTGTTTTCTGTACCACTAAAAGACAGCCACATATGGAGATCAGAATCACAAAGTTAAACAGTTGGGCTTAATGGGACAGTCACTTCTTGCTCCCAGCTCTCTTGCATCAGGTGGTTTGTTGCTGGTTTATGGTGCTTGGTTTTGGGCAAACCATTGTTAAAGACACTTTCAGGGCCAAGCACTGTAGCACTCAGTTTGACCACTGTTGGAAACTGAAGTATGAACCTCCCAGGAGACACGTTGTTTAACAGAGAGGTTAATCCTGTGCCATTTTGGATAGAATAAGAAGGCAGAAAGAGGGCACAGGGAAAGAGGGCAGTCAGGAAGGCAAGTGAGAAATATCACGGTAGAAAGACACATAGGAGAAGAGAAAAGAAGTTAACTTTGAAGAACTTGAAAAGATTGAAGAGCAAACATTTTTTTCACATGAAAGCTCTGATTTCAGTTCTCTTTTAGTTCCACTCACTCTGCTGTAATATTCTCTGTCTGACAATAAAATGACTGTCATACCTCTGTGCCAAGACTTGAGTAAGTCTAAAGGAGAGAAGCCACATTTTAGTAAAGATAAAATTTGTCAGAGTTGAGGGATCCTTGGGCAGATCCTAATACAGCATTTTTGAACCCCTGAAAAAGAAAATATAAACCAAATAAAAATCCTCCCTGTTTTGACTCGAACCAACCAACCAACAGAGAAAACAAAACCTCTCAATCACCAGCTAAAGACTCCAAATAAGATATGTAAAAGTGTATTGTAGTGGTGGCTAGCTAGAATATAACAGTAACATGAAACAGATAGTAAACAACTATGAAAGTTAATCAGTTCTTCATAGCCATTTACCCCTTTATCATTGCACTCCTTTACATTAACAGGTTTACATTAATGTCGACTCTTTCAGAGTTATCAAAGCACTATGAAAAATTAAAAATAAAAATTTACTGATATATTATACAACCCCATTGCTTACTTCAGGTATCTATTTCAGAGTAAGGAATAGTGATAGTGCTCCCTCTAGAAAGAAAACCCCTACAAATATAGACCCTCAAAATTCAAATGTACTAAGTTATGCTAAATATTCCTAACATTTAAAAAAAGCCAGGGCAGGGAGGTGGAGGTCTATTCCAGCATGCACTCCTAAACTGTATAACATTTCCTTACAAGAAACAGATCACTCCTTGCAAGTCTGCTCAAAAATACCACTATCTGACATTCTCGTTCATTTTGGAATGAGATTAGGTAAGTATGCTTAAGGCATTTGTCTTGAAATTGGAGTTCATTAAGTGTACGGCAATGACAGCTGTCAGAAAAACAGACCTTCATTTAAAAAAGTGAATCTTTAGAGAAATGTTTCACCCCTGATATCAGACATCATAAGCTAAGAGTGATTGCCGTTTACTTCTCAGTATGTGAAGGAGCTCCTCCTGCTCGTTCAGTCTAACCAGGAAGGCTGTGACCTGGATGCTAAGCAGTGCCAAATGCAGTCTTTTCCTCTTGAAGGACTTCCATTGAATGAAACTAAAATGTCCTTTCACATAATTTCCTTAAAAGTATTTATTAATCTTATGCCAAGAGGTACCAGTATCCAAGAGGTAAGTGGTTACATACACCAATATCAAGCTGTGTAAATTCAATCCCCAGTACTTGGTTATAAAACCTTTTCTTATAAACAGGACGAACAAACTATTCATTGAGATTACTATTGACACATCATTTAAAAGGAAGGGTGATAGATCACTCTTCCATAATTATAGAGACACCTGACTTTAATCAATAGCAGGCAAATTTTATCCAGACTAATACTGAAGTTGCTATTCAATCATAAAAGCTGTCATTTCACTTGAAAATGACTATGGATTCCGTGATAAATGAAACATCATGGGGAAGATCTATTAAACCTGACAAATTCAAGAGGAGTGTCTAGAAAACAACACAAATCAATATTTGATATTTATCAGTTTGACAAAAAGCATTTGATAGAGTGTGCAGATGAGACTCAGGAACACTCATGGCTTCATAAGCTTTGTTCTTAAAAACATAGCCATATAATACCTCATTCTCACAACGTCATGTACAAAAAGATAATCTTTGAGAAGGAAATCTAAATAACATGGCCTACCCTCAGCAGTGTTGAGTATGTCTATGCTGTTGCCCTACGTTTAATATCTTTTCAGTTTTGGAAAATAGCAGGGAGATCAGACCTCAGTGCATCTGCTGTCTATGATTCAGATGGCAGACTATATGAACTTAGCAAAGGGCAAGTCAAAGCCAAATGCTACAGCATCTATTAATGTTTTGCTGATGACTGTGGAGAACAAATAGCCTATTCGTAGACAGCGTCCTTAATCATTCCTCTGAAAGTGCAAAGCACTGAGCAATTTATGGGCCAAACCGTGACTGGCGTGTAAGTAGCATGGGGGCATAAAAGCCCCGAACGCTAAATAAACCAGCTTTCCTTTCAGTTTTGTGATCCTGAATATAGTCAGGAGCCGTAAGCAATGTTCTAGGTATAAAAGCAAAAGTTGATTATAAACTAAAGATTATATATAAATAATCTTGTCCTGCATCGGTGCCCCTTTTCTCTTCCTACCACTGTCCCAAGCTGCAGTAAAACCTTGAGTGGCTGCTCTAAACAGAGAAAAGTGCATATAGAGAGCCTTTTCTACATGAACATAAAAGGAGGGAAGTTTGGCCCAATGGTCTGATGAACAGCTCCAACGTTGGCCCTGATAATCACTGAGACATCTCATGCATTGGGATGCTGGAAGCTTCAGCATAATGCAGTGCTCTGCATACAGCGAGTCTTCATGACTCAGCTGCTGTGGTCAGCGGTCCACTTCTGCAGAGTGACAGAAACGTGAAGGACAGTCACTGCTGTTGTCATCATCAGTTTTCCTCATTCCTCTTCAGGATGTAGAATGACCTACACCACTTCATACCTAATATGACAATATGCTTCAGTTGGACTAGAAGGGTCTAATAAAGGGTGCGTGCACATGTAATATACGCACGTGATGGTTTGATATAAATAGCCTGATTGTCTGATGAAGTTTCATACAGCTAGGCCAGGAGCTAGAGTATTTTAGCTTTTACATTTAGTAGCTGCACAGCCATACTCACCCCAGTGCCACCATAACCACACCGCAGCACTTGGGTTATCTAGTTTAGAAACAAGATTACATAGCTTTGCCTTTGACTGCTGTATATTCTCACTATTAGTTTGTACATTTGTTGCAAAAAATGTGTTTGATCACTTACCAACACTGAGGTATGAGTAACCACTAAAAATGATTCCCTGCCCATACAGGAAATGTAACAGAACCATAGTATACAAGGTATATTCCAAATTATTAGAAAAGTCTAATTTCTAATTATTGCACCAGAGCACTGGAAGAAGGACTTTCAGCACTAAAAACTTTTTTTCAGGGCAAACAGACCTCTCTCTAGAGCTGTAAAACACTAGGCACTGTTAGACTATAGTCGGTTCACTCAAACATCAGAAAAACAGTTTCTCAGTTGTGACCTTTATTTTCAGCTAAAGTCAGAGAAGTGATCTTTTGAAAACACCAGTCTTTCTTGGCTCTCTCCACTCAGCAAACCCCCAATACCATAGCTTTGGTGCAGAGAAAGGATTATGACATTGCAATGTTGACAGAAAAGCAACAATGCCCCATATGAGCTGAACTCAGTGTCAGATTTGTGCAAAGATGCTACCAGTAAAATATCAGAATCACTTTAAAGAAATACTCATATACATTTGTTTTTTCATAAAATTACAGACACTATTTCAATGGTTGATAAATAAATATGAGCAGTTACTTTGAAGAAACATTATATAAGATAAAATAGTTTCCATTACACAGTAAGTGACCCTAAGACTAGAATGAAAGCCCAAACATTAGATGATCATCCTGATACAGACAACATGAGAAACAGGTCTTTTTGGTATAGATACAAATAGGCTGAACCAAAAAAGTACTAGGAAATTGCAAGCAAGGCTGGAGTGTAGGTCAGGTGGGGCATCAGTGAAAGTCGTGCCATTGATTTCTTTGCATTCAGGATTTTTCCTAGAAATTTTAGCGATAAAGAACATTTTCTCAGAAGAAATGAGTATGCAAAAAGTAAATGAAAACAGAACAGAACAAAAAATCCAGGGGAAGATCAGAAGAATAACTGGTTCATTAACAGTTTTGAATGAGAGCATCAGCTATAGCAGTTACAGGTAGTGTTATTGATGTTTTTCTACTATTTCCACTAATTTCTGATCTTCAACTCTTTAGTAGAGGCAACATCTGAATGAAAGTTTACCACTTACCTGAACTTCCTACTTTGCCTGATCTATTAAACTCTGTTTGATTGAGTAAACAAGAAGGCAAAACGTAAGGAAAAAACCCATGCATTTAACAGTATATGGAACTGTCAAAGACTCAGAAAGGGGACTATCCTGTTCTGGGTGCTTTTCTCTCTCATCAGTTCATCTTAGACCTCTGTCAGTACAAAACCATGTCAGATCAGTGAGGCACTTCTAGACTAAATTTGGAAAAGACTAAACTTTATCATTTGGAAATAATAAAAATAATAAAAAGATTTAGAGGTAGAAAGGATGGCAGAGAGGGGTGAGAGAAGGAAATGTCTTTTCCAGAAAACTGAAAAAGACTGGAGCGTGGAAAAATCTAATTCTGCAATAGGTCAAAATTTCTTTTTAAACCTAAATCTCAATTTATTTCGATTTTTTTTTTCTAAAAGAATAACTAGAATTATTTTCTCATCTCAAAGCAAAAATGAATTTTTTAAAACTTGTTCTAAACCAAGCATTTGTTCTAAAACAAGCATTTCTCAAAACCAACTCTTTCTATAATAAGATTTAGTCTTGATGAGTCAGCGTTGTCTAAAACAAGTGCATAGCAAAATGTCTTGCCAGCTTCAGTTGGTCATAAAGGTTGCTTCCAAAGAAACCAGTGGACTGACTGACTAAAGACTAGAGGAGTTCTTCTCCTCCTTGTGCCTTTGAAACAAACCACATCCTATGATAAAATGTATGCGGTCAAAGTGCTGTAAAAATTTATTTTTCCCCTCACTTTAATCTGCATGCAGTCAAAAACTGACCTGAATGAGAAGAGTCTCTTACATCACTAAGTGACCTATATGCACTTCTTTAATTTTCCTACAGTGAAGGGGGCAAGAATTCAGGTTTGTTCCATTTGTCAAGGGTATTGATTAGCAAATGTTTAAGCAAGAATTATGTTTTGTGGCCTCAGTTGTCTCTTTTCAAACTTGAAACGTCTTAAATGGACCTGATTTTCTGAAACTCCTGCTTTTTCAAAACACAATGCATCAGAAAAGAAAAATGGCCAGATGCTTGGAAGAAACCTTGCATGCTTGTTTCCTTGACTGGAAACAGCTGAATTCCTAAATTATCTGAAGTCTACACAGAAAAGCACAGACAGACATCAGATTGACAATTAAAGACAATTTATGCAGCATTTAGCAATTATGCTTCCTTTCTTTCTTCACTGTCAGTCCTCCACAAAACCATTACTTTCAATTTCATGAGTCTATGAGAGTCTTTTCAGAATCGGGCTTGGAGAATAAAGAGGAAGATTAAACTTGAACTATGTTAATTAACCTGCTAGATAAATTAAAAAGCAACATTGTCAGGTGTTTTCATTTTTATAATGGACAAAATGAATATGAAATGTTCAGAAATATCTGAAAAAGGAAAATCATTTGACTTGAATCAAAGTTATTTTAGTTTCAACATTGAGAAAAAGTGTTTTAAAGTTTTTATCATAGTTCTCAATAGAGTATTTTTCTCACCAGTCTTGGGTCTTATCATGGGATGTGAACCAGAGTGAGCATTACTGCTGAAATTTGGAGTCCTTTACCTATGAAATTCATTGGCCTTGCAATGGACAATATTGATTGAAACTTAACCTGCTTTTATATTAAAGCAGTGGGAACTTTTAACTCCCTCTCTCTTTTCAGAATGCACCTTAAATATGCTATATGTATTATATTTAAATACAGGTCTTAGAAGAAAGAAGTATCTTCAGTTCACCAATTCACTTATGGCAGCCTGTTAGGCTCCACATTGTATTCCACTAGCTGTGCAGTCATCTTACAACTTGCACTGTCATCTCAAACCCAGCCCCAGTTCAGCGAGATCTCTGAAGAGCAACAATATTTCTGGAAACTGAAAGTAAGCACGTGCTGCTTTTCTGAGTTTAAAACCCACAAATGGATTCAAAACACAAGAAGCAGTAAATATAGAGGGTATGAGTATCCACTAGACCAAAGGTTCATAGTGTCACTGAGCCACAGCACATATCCTCTTTCAAAATGCTCAGTATTTCTAACTTCTGAACACTGACAGTATTAATCTTTGCATATTGTTGCTTTGCAAACAATTAAATGAATGCCTGAAAGAATATTTTTTTTCTTTCTCCTGACTCTCTTTAACTTTTCCTCTCTTCTTTACCTTTTTCCTTTACCCATTGTAAATTGGAGAAAGTCATGAAAGAAGAAAATAAAACACTATTAATCTGCCAGTGAATCTTCAAGAATATAAGCAAGCCTTTTGTACAAGTTAAAGATATTCAACTGATTTTTAACACGAAATCTGTATCAAAGAAATCACTTTAAAATAATCTGATTTTACTTAATGTTTTGCAAGATCATGCATTTTGTATTTTTGCTGCACAGTTGGAAGATATTCCGTTCTTGAATACCGCAAAGCACACACTTCTCTAACTGAACAGTCAATGGAAGATCATGGTCAGAGTTCAAGCAGACATAGTGACAGCACTCATATAAAAAACCCCTGCCACCTTCTCCAAAACCACATCACAGGAAGCTCAGCTGCCTTGCCAAAATGTTGCTTTCTAACAATAGCACAAGGTTCCTATAGAGCAAGATGTTTTATCTGTCATTCTTGTAATTTAACATAGAATATTTGGAAGTCATAGCAACAGTCACCTTCTGTAGAACGGTCTATCACCAGAAGAGTTAATTTCTGGTGAAAATTTTATTTTGAAGCTTTCATCTGGAGAAAGCATATCAAACTTTATGCAACCTTAGTAACACTGGAAATGAGATTAGGGATAGATTTGTTATTTGGAATTCAAACTAAATGTTTTGGGGTTGAAAATTACGCAGACCTTCAGATCATAGATTAGTAGTTGACTTCTGTCTCATCAGCATGTTTCTCTTCAGAATTTTTCTCATGACTTCCTCAGACAGCCAGGCCAGAATGTTCTTTTACTAAAAATGATATATTACATGTCATTCTAAATATCCTAGTAAGAGCTTCTATTGGAAGAATTTCCAGCAATATCTGCAGTTCTTCCATCTTCTCAAAGTCATTAATTGCTCATGACTTTCCAGTTCTCAAAGTTCCCTAGAAAGTGTAATATCAGCACATCTTGACCATGAACTTGAACTGCATTGCAAGACAAGAAGGTAGTTGGTAGTTTATCATTATTTGGGTAACCTCAGAGTGTGAATTAGTGATTGAATTTCACATATTTGCTACCTCTTATGCTATCCTGGCATAGAAAAATACAATATTTATTGTAGTACTAACAATAACTAAAATTACAAAATAAAACAGAAGAGCATTCCAGCTTGCAGCTATTGGTTCAGCATTGGTTTACTGCCAATAAGAAGAGAATGTTTTAAGTAAACTTGGCAATTAGCTTTTATACACCTAGAACTGAAAAATATTTGAGGAATATAGGTCAAATAGAGGAACTCCAACTTTCAGGCAGAAAAAAACTATTCTGCCCCATTCCATTGGGAAGAACAATTTTCCAGTAAAGTTCATGGCCTGTAATATAAGCTTCTATTGGTTCTTTCTTTCATCCAAAAAGTGTATATTTATATTAGACAAAGGAAGAATTGACATCAAATAAACTAAGCAGTAAATTTCTTAGCTTATACACTACAAACTCAAACCTAAAGGCTCTAATGCTCAATGGGCCAATGTGAAAACAGCCATTCTGCCTGGGGAGACCTATTTGAAAATCCTTGAGAGAGTGTGGGGTGAGCTTTACTATCCTAGACTACTTTTATCATCTTCCTTTCCAATGCAATTACCTCTGAGAAGAAGTGCTGAGGATTCTGTACTGGCTGAAAATAAAGTGTAAAAAACATAATTCTTCTCTGAAGGGAAGAGAAAGTGTTGCTATAGCAAAAATCTATTAAATATGTTTCTTTCTGACAGTACTAGAGACACATTCAGATTTGACGCTTGGACGAAGGAAAGTCTTTCTCTGAGCTACTATACCTTTTTACTTAAATCAATACATTAACCAAATATATCGCTTTGCTGGTTAATTTGCACGTCTCTCAAATTATCAATTCTTCCTTTAATCAAGTTTTTGCTATGATTAACCTTGTTTAAGTGCTTAAAAAACGTTAAGAGAAGATGTCTATTAAAGTTTCTAAATCCTTTAACACTTCATAATGGTAAATCTCTTCATATCAAATGTTTCTTTCAGATGGATAACGTCCTGCCCATGAGTACAAGTCTGTGCACTGTTTTAACATTTGTAATACAAGGTTTAAAAATTATTACACTCTTCATAACTGCAAAAGGTATATTTTAATGAGACAATTCTGCTGGTATTTCTCCCTCACAGTATTTAGCTAAAGCAAGAAAAGGAGAAGAAAAAGACCTCACACACAACCACCACCCGTGCTAATGACATGCTTCAGTTAGTTGTGAAGTGCTTTGATTAACAAAATGCCTCATTTTCACTATAAACACCACTGAAGTTTTCACACTGAAATGCTTGGCATGAATCCTAAGGGGAAAAAAAAAAAAAAAAAAGCTACATTTACAGGACCTAATGGGACTTTTCTAAACTTTATAGTAGAAACACATTCACATGGAATACTTCCTGTACGGAGCAACAATTTTCTGAAAAACCCTTTTTACAAAGTCTCTTGAGAACAAGCAATGCAGAATATACCATGCATCTCACAGCATTTTATGAAGGTAAAGATTTTTCTAAACTAAGCACTTATTTCCCATCATTTTATGAACTCCCTGGAAATACTGAGCTGATACAAAACACCAGTGTCTTGGCACACTATTTACTACCACACAGACAGATAGATATATAAATGCTTAAAAGTGATGACTAAAGATGTGAATAAAAGCATTTCCTGATCACATTGCATTCACACGTTAGTCAGTGGTAAAGCCATGTTTACATTAACAAAGTATTTCCAGAACTCTCTGTGTACTTTCTCTGACTTGAAGCAAACCCAAACTCTTACATTTGCTTCTGAAGTATTTCCAGAGGCCTGCTGACTGTCTTTGATCTTCTCTAACTTTACAAATATTAAGTTATTTTCTCCTTATCTATCCAACTGAAGCAGAATTTAAAAATGCAAACATTAGCTTCTTCCATAACGTTTCCTTGCAGATGGTGCTACAGTGCCTTTGGGGACCAGCAGCGCATTCATTCTCATTACTCTGGCATTCATATCCCCTGTGGTTGGCCAAGGAAACTGGGAATTTTCCAGCTAGCCTCCACAGTGTCAGGTTAGTTCTCCACTGGTTACAGAGTGGAGAAGTCAGCAATGCCCAAGATTGCAAAAGTACGAGAACGACCACATCTTTTGAAGAGGGGAAGAGGGCAGGGAATGGTGCATTTTATTGGAATTACACCCAGAAGTCTGCAGAGCAATTGGCTTAAAATGATTAGGAAAGCTAATGGGGTAGAATATGTATGGGAATTTCATCCTCCTTATCAGCAGAGACAGTATTGTCACTTTGGGATTAAATCCTAATAATGCGTAAATACAGAGAGCACATTAACCAGGTATCTAATTATCACTAGCTAGAGAAAACTGCCTTTTGTAGAGTGACAAACATTCAAAAGCTGAATAGAATGGGTATTAATTTAGTCATCTGAAAGACAATGAACAAGTTTGAAAGCTGCATGCATGTAGACATTGCATCTGTTTAACCTAAGTAACACAACAGTAAAAGCATGTGTGACAAGGTGGGAAAAATCCATTCTGTAAGGACTAGACCTATTTTGAGAAAGTTATTGGACAACATCCAAAGATAGCAAATTCACAGCTTCACACTTATTTTCCCCATGGTATGAAAACAACCATAACAATAATTCATTAAATAGAGAGTTTCAAAGCAGAATGATTAGATGGGAGAAGGAGCAGCCCCTGCCTGAGCTGATAGGTTTGACTACATGAGCCAGCAAAAGGACTGGCAAGAAGAGTCAGAGAGGGTGGAAACTATTTGCCAAAATTCAGGTAACAGACTTCTAAGAAAGCATGAAAAATACACAAGGGTCTTCTATCACTTGTTTGCAGTCAAAGCCAGTGAGGTATCTCCCCCATCATTAGCACTCATGTTTTCTATAAGCAAAATTTCATAAGTGAGTTTATCAGGCTGGTGGACTCACTTAATCAGCTCTGAAACCACCTATTGATCCTAGGATTTCAAGGGAAGCACTTTTAGCTCTCTCTGACATATGATTGAATATAGCCAAGGAAATCCTGAGATGAAATTATAGAACCTGTTACCTAGCAGAAAATATCTGGGAATAAAGTCAAACATTAAGAGAATTTTGTTTAAAAGGAATAAAAGAATGCATTTGACCTGATTATATCCCTGTTCCAAGACCCCCCAAAAGAGCAATTTTCAAATACATGAAAAAGGATTTTTCAAATATATGATTTTTTTCTCCTCCTCCTCCCACTTCTTAGCAGAAAATCCTTAATAAAAAAAAAGTCAGAAAACAGGTATTGACTAACACTGGCCACTGGCTTTTACTCGACAAGTTGATTTTATCTTTCTCTTCCAAAGGAAGCAAAGTATATTGATCACGTTATTGATTAGATTATCTTTATAATCTCTTCTAAACTTAAAGTCCACATAGTTACAGAAAATTTAAAAACACCAACAAGAATGTAGCATGAGCATAGACAGAATAGAAGAGACAATCCTCAAAAAACTTAATGATTTCTTTGTAAATTTTGTTGGTCAAAGATTATTTAGTGTAGCATCCTCCAAGTGTATCATTTAATCTTTAATTCTTTCCTAGCTTAATGGCGACACAAAACAGGTAGCTAATTTATGAACTAACTCAGGAAACAGAGCACAAACTGGGACGCTAAATATTACACATGCTTTGTCTGCTTGTCTGCTCTATCTTGTTATTTCATGGTGATGGGAAAAGGAGATATATGAGCTGGGACTTCAAGAGGAGGAAATGTATTTTTTTTGCAAGTAATTCCAGAAACTACGAAAATTTTAAGATTATTTAGCAGGTTGCTGAAGGGGCTAAGAGACTTCTGAGATTATTTTACAAAATGGATTGACTAAGATTAAGATGAATTAAAGATTCAAAAGTATTTCTTTTCTTCAGTGTTTTTCTAAATAGGCTTCCTTGTGCTTGAAGCCAGGGCAATTCAGTTGACAAGCCAGTTCTTCTGTTGACAAGCAATTTACATGGTTATATTAAAGGAAAAGATGCTAAAACCATGCAGCAGCACATTCACTGCAGTTCAGTAATATTGAAAGTTTTCTATCAAATTTGGGCAGACAATATATTGTCTTGCTCACTAAGGAGGATTCTACTCATCCCTAAGTACACTCAGACCCTACAGACTCAGACAGCATTGAGTACAGTGTTGTTGCAGTGCTATCTGGAAGCTGTAAAAGAATTATGTGATGTAAACTGTAGCTCCAGGTTCCTACTCAGTATTCAGGGATGCTCCTGTATTTCATGAGAGAGAAGAAAAGAAAAAAAACATCCCAAAGTAACAGAACAAGAGAAAATCCTTTAGTTTGGACACATTAAGTTAGTGCACATCCTAGATGAGAAGTAGAAAGGCGTTAGTGTTTCAGCTGTGAGAGAACAGGGAAGGAAACGCAGAGTAAGAGGGGTTTGCTGAGTCTAAGACAGCAGGAATCCTATGGCCAAGTCTGCTATTACGGTTTTATGGATCACAAACTTGGATTTCATTCTCAGAGATCCTTTCTTAATATGTATCCATTGTGATTCTGTGGTTTTAACTAGGCTTATTCCTAGATTAATACAGTACACAATAAACATTGCAAAAATGTCAGTTATCCACTTTTTCACCTAATATAGGTTCTCCTTGTTCACAGAATCTTAGGGATTGGAAGGGACCTCAAAGGATCATCTAGTTCTCCTTGTTCCCTCCTCCTTACTTGGTGATAGTAACAAAATCTGAAAAAAAGGACAAAGGAATCAGTTCAGAGAATGAAAATAACATCACTAACATTTTTTTTTAGGAATAAATATTATTCTGAACATCTCAACTTATCTTTCTCGGATGTTTAATGTTAAAACTACAGTTTAAGTAATATTGAATCGGATGTTAGAAAGCCATGCCAATCTGTAAAAGAAAATTAAAAAATAAATCTAAAGCAATTTTAGAGGCTTTGGATTTTAAGATTAGAAGTAAGCCCTGATATATATGGAGAAAAAAACAGAAGGATTATTTCTCAATAAAAATCAATCCCTGGAAAAAAAAAAAACCCTTATGGCCACATCTTCTACATCTTCCTCTGAATATGTTCATAGGAGAATCAATCAGAAACACAAAGGAAACTGTTTTCCAGACTATTATATAAGAAAAAAAAAAAAGAATCAAAGTAAACATAAAAGCATAGCTTCATCAAGGCTCAAATCCTTACATTTACATAGAAAGATTTCTAAAAAGACTTAGATAAAAGATTAAATAATGGACTTAAATAGAAGATAGGTTCTGTACCCAAATTATGACTTGTGAAATCCATTCTTACAGTCTTCTTAGGATCAAGGGAAGATCAGTTCATTGAAAGAAAAAACAAACCAAAACAACCAACCCAAATGAACCAACCAGAAAACCTCTTGCAAACTGCAAGAGTAATACTGTTTCCTACGTGTATGGTCATTTTCCTGTACTTTGGGAACAAGTTGCTTGCAGGGCAAGGCTTCTCACCCACCCTCTCCCCTTTTCCCTTAGGGATAAGGCAATTGCCTGAATACAGATTTCATAGCACAGCAACACAAGCAAACTACTCAAGGCACCATGTGCCCTGTGCTCCACCACCGCACACTGCCATTACTAGTCACAGAAAATGGCACAGACCATTGAAGGGAATTTAGGAATTCTATAGGAGAGTGTTTGCTTTTTACCACATTTTACTGTTCTCCTCAATACAAAATGTAGCAAGACATCTGGATGTACCAGCTTCTCTTTTTTTTTTTTTTTTTTCAAATGTGAAAAGAAAGAGGACAGCAGCAGCAGAAAGCCGAGAACAGGGTAACAGTTTGGGGACAGGTCTTATCCACCAGGAACTTCCCCATTCATTGTCCTTTCAGCTCAGCCTGACCAGTATCAAAAACATTAAGCTACCAGGCAAAAAGGTATTCTGCTTACACAAGAAGAATCAAGACCCATAAATTCATCCATTTTTATGGAAACAGTTTTCTTTCACCTATGTATTCATCCAATAAATACCCTGTACTACTACATACAGTCATTAAGTCCATAATCACCCAGATATTTTTTCTGTATCTCAGGTAAATTCATCAAAGATTAAATCAGAAAAAACCTTGGTTTGGTATCTCGATGCACTGTTTACCTAGACACACCTCATGAATGTCCTTCCTCTTTGCACATTTTCCTCCTTTTGCCAACACATAGCAGCATTCACGACAGATGCTCTTCAACTAATTAATAATAGAAATTCAATGACCTATCACTCATAAAAATGTTAATTAAATTTAGAAATAAGTGAGGGTGTGTACATGTGTATATTTGATCAGCTGTACTCGAAGGAGCTAATTAATGCCAGTTATTAAAGTACATTAAGTAAGGTTCTCCATATGTTTAGCTTGACCTTTCTGACCCGCAATGGACTCACAGGAAGCCAGAAGATCAGTGGACAGCTTCACAGAAGTTGTTAAAGGAGCAGCTGCCAAAATCCACTGATCATGCTGTTCTGTGAAAGTCTGCCCCACAAGAATGAAGAGTTGAAGAAGGGACTGCGAGTAGGGACACAGTGCAGCACATGGCCTAAACTTGGAAGTTAGAACTGTAACTTGCTGATACACCAGCCTTGCATGCTTTTGAATAGCTCCTCTATGCCCTCTTGGTCTTACAACATGATAGGGATATGGTCCTACTTCATGAGAGACTGAAAGTTTTTCCAAAGCCTTTCTGCGTTTTTAGTAAAGGGGAAATTTTAATATAAACTACTACTGATGAAAGGAAAAAGAAGACATTTGAAGTTGATTGTGTAGTGGGAAAGGAAAGTGAAAATCAAACTCACTGTTGTACAAAGTATGCCGGGTAGTCATATCAACAGATTCCTGTTCTCTGTTTGCACACATCACCAGCACTTCACTTCTATAGGTGATGGTCTGTTGTGATTGCATGGATTCCTGGCTGTCTGTCAGCAAATGGTAAGGCACCTCAGACAGAAAGTGACTATTCTGTAAGATAATCTTTTAGAGCTATAACTTCTGGTATGTTTTGGCTTCACTGAGGGCAAATTGTGCCTGACAAACTTGGTGGCATTTTATGATGAGGTTACAGCGTTAGAAAAGGGAAGAGCAACAGATGTCAGCTACCTGGACTTGTCCAAAGCATTTGACACTGTCCCATGACATCCTTGTTTATAAATTGGAGAGATATGGATTCAATGGATATGGACTCAGTGGATAAGGAATTGGCTGGATGGTTGTACTCAAAGAGTTGTGGTCAACAGCTCAATGTCCAAGTGAAGACCGGTGACAAGTGGTGTTCCTCAGAGGCTGATATTGGTGCTGGTGCTCTTTAACATCTTTTCAGTGACACAGTGGGACTGAGTGCATCTTTAGCAAGTTTGCTGACGACACCAAGCTATGTGGTGTGGTCAACACACTGGAGGGAAGGGATGCCATCCAGAGGGACCTTGACAGGCTTGAGTGGTGTGCCTGGTCAACCTAATGAAGTTCAACACGGCCAAGTAAAAGGTCCTGCACATGGATCAGGGCAATCCCAAGCACAAGTACAGGCTGGGTGGAGAATGGATTGAGAATAGCACAGAGGAGAAGGACTTGGGGATGATGGTTGATGAGACGCTCAACATGAGCTGATAATGTGCACTAGCACAGCCAACCATATCCAGGGCTGCATCAAAAGAAGCGTGGCCAGTAGGTCGAGGGAAATGATTCTGCCCCTCTACTCTGCTCTCGTGAGACCCCACCTGGAATACTGCATTCAGCTCTGGGGCCCCCAAAAGAAGAAGGACATGGAGCTGTTGAAGCAGGTCCAGAGGAGGGCAACAATGATGGTCCGAGGGCTGGAGCACCTCTCCTGTGAAAACAGGCTGAGAGATTTGGGGCTGTTCAGTCTGCAGAAGAGAAGGCTCCGGGGTTATTTTATAGCAGTCTTCCAGTACCTGAAGGGGGCCTACAGGAAAGCTGGAGAGGGACTTTTTACAAGGGCATATAGTGATAGGACAAGGGGCAATGGATTTAAACTGAAAGAGGGGAGATTTAGATTATATATAAGGAAGAAATTCTTCACTCTGAGGGTGGTGAGGCACTGGAACAGGTTGCCCAGAGAAGCTGTGGATGCCCCATCCCTGGTTCAAGGCCAGGTTGGATGAGGCTTTGAGCAACCTGATATACTGAGAGCATCCCCCCCACTCCTCCCTATGGCAGGGGGGTTGGAACTACATAATCTTTAAGGTCCCTTCCAATTCAAACCGTTTTGTGAGTCTATCATTCATTCTATGATTCTATGTTTTTGTTGAGTATAGTGAAGTCTATTACAGATTGTTACATTTCTATTTAAGGCAGCAAAATAAAAGTTTGTTGATGTATGAAAAAAAACACAACAAAAAAACAACCACACCCACAAAAAAACTTTCTTTTAGAAACAGAAAGTAAAAGTATCAGAAGATAATCAAGCAGTTGCTCTGCAGAATATTTTATTTTGATATATCACTCTATCTCTCTCATTTTATGTAATCAGGTTCCAATGTCAACCTAATTTTAATACAAAGAATTCCTATTACCTAAATAACACCTTATAATCTTTCCTTGAGCCACAGCATTCTCCAAATGCAGTGCTGTTTCATTTACCATGGAAGGCTATAACACCATTATCCATATCACTCCAAAAGAGTCTCCAATATTTTTTCTGCTGCTACTATCAAAATACAGTTTTATTTTCAAGAAACACAAACAAGGAAAGGAAAATGATGGCACATTCCCTGTTGAAACATCATTCCAGCACAAGTGAGCAAATAAAATGGTAATTCCAGCATATGGGTAACACATTGTAAAAAGCATCCAAGGATAAGGCTGTAGTTTCAGGATCATTTGAAACTTACTTGAGTGTTGAGAAACAGGAAAGTCCCACTGACACATCTCTGCTTTCTCCCCATCTTTCTTCTCCATCTTCTGTGCCTTATACAGTTTGTCGGTCAGGTGAAAAAACACATTCAGCTGACCAAAACCTAACATCTTTTTCTGTTCTGGTCAAACTCTTTCTTGTATTCCTTGATTTCTATGCAACCTCATGAAGAAACAAAGTGATAAAAATGGCAGAACTACCTTTTTTACTCCTGAGCAAACTTAGATCTACTTTAAGGAACCTGAAGACTTAGCCTTACAATATAAATCTTAGAAATTTTGGTGGCTTTTTTCCCATCTGAATTAGTTTAAAACTTGTTTGTGTATGTGTACTCAGACTATGGTAAAATGTACATGGCAGACATAGTTCAAAAGATCGTGTGACTACCCACATATTTACAAATCTACCTACTTACATTTGTTCCAGTATGTCATGGTTTGATGTGGAGGGGGGGGTGGTTCTGGTGGCAGGAGAGGGGTTTTTGCTCTCTACGACCTCCCCGGTTTTGGAACCGGGTTAGGCTTAGTTCTGGCCACCAGATCAGACTGCCATCCCCCTCGGGGTTGAGCCAATAGGGCGCCTCTGCGAATTGCCCTATTTAAGTCAGGACAAAGGAACCGGAAAAGGTGCTTCGCCCAGGATCGAGGAGAGAAGGGAGGAGGGCACTGCCCCCGCTCCCTGGGTCCCAGCCAGGCAGCTGCCTGTGTCGGACCGGCGCTGCCCACGGAGAATGGCAGCGGCGGAGTCAGCTGGGGAACTCGATGGCACCCCACTCCCAGGGTGTCCACTGGGCTGAGTTCACCTGGAGAGGACTGAGATCTGAGAGAAACAGCCGCATCGACAGCAGGTCAGTGAGGATGGAGCGGGAGGAGGTGTGCCGGAGCCGAGTTTCCCCTGCGGCTGATGGTGAGATAGCAGGCGGCCCCCTGCAACCAGGACGGCCTCGGTGGAGCAGAGACCCACTCGCAGCCCGTGGGGAGAAGATGCCTGAGCCTGAGGATGGTCGTGTTGGGATGCATGACAAGGCAGAGAGGCATCTGGAGTCTGCGTGACGACCCACGCCGGAGCGAGTGGCTACAGCTCCCTAAGTACCCGAGACTGTGGTAAAGCCCACACCGGAGCAATCTGTGGGGAAGGATTGTTTCCAGTGGGCTGGACTCACGCTGGAGAAGTTTGTGGATTTTTTCCTTGTGGGTAGGGGATCCATTGGAACAGGGGAAAAGGGTGTAAGGACTCCTCCTCCTTTAAGAAAGAAGCAGCAGTAACAGCACGGAATGAACTGACCTGCACTCCCCCAGTCCCTGCCCCCTGTGCTGCTGGGGGGAGGAGGTAGAGCCGAGAGGAAAAGGAAAGCGGGGGGGAAGGTGTTGTTTTTAAGATCTGGTTTTGTTTCTTTCTGTCCTCTCGAGTAATCGGTTTTTTGTTTCCCTTTGTCCTTCTAAGTAACCATTAATAAACTGTTTTGCTTTGAGAAAGCCCTGTCTGTTTTGCCCGGGACCATGGTTGGTGGGTGCTCCCTCTGTTCTTGTCTCAACCCTCAGTCCATTTGTGTTTTTTTTTCTCTCCTCTCTACTTTACTGGAGAAGGAGAGACTGTGTGAGTTTTAGTTGCTGGATCAGCCTAAAACCACGACACAGTAAATAAAATATAATTTGGCCCATGATGAGTCTAATTGACATTCTTTATAATTATATGTGAAACTACTGCAAAAAACAGGAGGAAGGAATATAGAGAAAGACGCAGCTAAGAGATTTTAAACAATGAGACATCCATAAACTGTTTGTGTAGAAAATCCATACCAGTGCTCACTCTCAGAGCACTTTGAGTGGCAGTGGAAAGAATGGCAGACACTTTACAGAGCATAATCTTCCAATGAATTTATGAACTGTATCTGGAAGAGCTAAACAGTCTTTCTATTTTTTCAATCTTAGATTCCAGAAGTACAGCTAAAGGGATCTGTTCACATTAAAGGGAAAGTGATCAAAATTTGACATGAAAAACAGTATTTAATTCTTTTTTTTTCTCTTGTGAAAAATTCCCTAGAGAAGAAATAGGAAAAGAAAGGTTAAAAAAAACGCATAATGATAGAACTCAAGTAGGGAAACAACTTCTTAGATTTAATAGAAAACTGTTTTTGAATGAAAAATTACAACCAAAAGTAAAAAAAGCGGAAAATAATTCATTAATACAAGACCTAGAAAGAAAGCACTGTTTAGACAAACCAAGAATAAAAGTTCACTTGAACTTCCTTCTGAAAGTGCAAGTTAATATAAAGTTTTTAATACCAGTCTGGCTTTGGCAGCAGTCAAATACTTTTCAAAATTTGACACATTTATGTCAAAAGAAAGTAAATTATTTTTGCTATTGGTTGGTCCATTCTTGTCAAAATCCAGCTAACTTTCCATTTTTCTTCATTCTTGGAACATCATTCCTGTAGTTGTCAAGCAAAGATAGAGCTGGATGGAAAGAATGAAGTTACTGGAGAAATAAGTACACCTTTAAAGAGACTAAAAAGAAGAACATGCACACACACAAACAGAAATTTAAACTTTTAGATGTTCACAAAAATTTACATAATACTGTAAAAAGTAATTGTCTTCAAGAAAAACAATTAGGAGTTTTGACTAAAATTTCTACTAAAATAAATCTATGATTAAAAGAATGATTAAAAGAATAACATAAACTAAGGATGAATCAAAACCAACCTGAATTTTCTTGACTCACCAGGACTGGATTTTGTATTGCCTAATAAATCTTTCTGTCTCTTGAATTGGCCAAGAGAACTACGTCAGGAAAAAAATGGACCCGTTTGTTCTTTCTTTTACTCACTTCAAAGAGAGCTATCAGTGCCTCCATTAAAAAGTTGCTAGAAGATAATACTCTATTAGCACAGCTACAGTCAATTCTGTGGATGGAGACACAGTAAGATTTAATCGTAACAACTGACATGTAACTGGAGTCTCCTGCAGACAAATTATCAACAAAAACATGCACTAAATGTGTTATTACTGAATGTGCACTACTACTAAAAATAGCTAAAAACTTGCCATATGCAAAGCCAGTTCTTCGACAGCACAAAAGACATAGGATAATGGAAATTATTTTCAGCTCATATGAGAAGCCCCTTTGCAGCTTCCACAAGCACTTATTCAGAACACCTTCGCCACTGTAAAGACATACAGGAAAAAAAGGATTTGTTCATTACTATTAAATAGATTGCTTTCACAAACAGTTAAAAGTAATGAGATATAGTTTTCATTAAAAATATACTTACTCCACAAACCATAAGCCTTGTGCTTCTGACTGAAGTAAACCAACAAATTACTTTGGGCTTCTTTAAATTCCTCTGCCCATCCACAGAGTTGCTTTGAAACGTATTGAAGATACGCTGTTTCTTCTCTTGTACAACTTTGAAATAGAAACATCCAAAATTCTACGATACGTAAAACAGTGATAAGAATATGAAGATAATTCCGTAGAAGGCAATTATCAAAAAATAGTGTTGGCACATGCTAGAGAAACTTTAAATAATTTGTATGACTCATGCTTGTGCCAAATACTTCCTTTAATTTCCCACATACTTTGGTCACGGCATTATTAGCTGATATAATCCACCATGGAACAGTGACCTTACTCTGAAAATTCAATACTAAAGGAAAGCAAGAAGTTACTACATTCAGCAACTCAGAGCTGTGAAGTGGCCAGTTTCCATAAGATGATAACATACATATCAAGATATTTCTTCTGGCTTTTTGCAGGAAATAGCAGAGGTGGAATCCTGTATTTTAGACACGTAGCAACGCTCTATTTATAGAATAACAAAGTAAGAAGCAAAAGAGAACTTCAAAAGAAGTGGCTGGATGTTTGGAAGAAAGTATTCTGGTGCCTGGCTGACAGCAGGCTCCCTATGAGTCAGCAGTGTGCCCTGGCAGCCAAGATGGCAAACCACACCCTGGGGTGCATCAACCATGTCATAATCAGCCGGTCAAAAAGAGGTGATTATGCCACTGCATTCAGCATTGGTGCGACCTCACCTTGAGTACTGTGTGCAGTCCTGGGCCCCACAATTGAAGACGGATGTGAAGGTCCTTGAATGTGTCCAGACAGGGCAACAAAGCTGGAAGGAATGTCTTATGAGGACTTTGAGTTTGTCTCATTTGGAGAAAAGGAGGATGAGGGGCGACCTCATTGCTCTCTACATTTTCCTGAGGACATCTAGGAATGATTCAAAGCTTCAGCAGAGGAGGTTCAGACTAGATGATCATTGTAGGTCACTTCCAACCGGAACTATTTTCTTCTATTCTATGATACTATGATACCTCATTGTGGAAAAACAAATATGCTTTGTCAAGTCTGTGGATGACAACAAACTGGAGGAGCAGTCGAGATGCTGGAAGTCAGAGTCGTTATTCAAGGCGAAAATGATAAGCTGGAATTACATGCCCATAAAAATCTCAGAAAGTTCAACAAAGTCCTACGCTTGAGATAGAACAACCCCAAGAAACAGTACAATGTGGGTAGTGACTAGGCAGCAGCTCTGAGGAGAAAAGAAAAAAGAGAGAGAGAAAAAAATATAGTGAGGGTCTCAGTGGGAAACACCACATCTTCATCCTTTCAGCAATAAAAGCCAACTGTGTACTGGGCTACGTTAGCAAGAACATAGCCAGTTGGTCAAAGGAAATCACTATTTTCCTCCTCATTGCACTTCTGAGGCCACATCTGGAGTAGGTTTCCTCATAACAAGAAAGACATAATTGGCATAATTGCTTACACGATACTGTTTTCCTTTCTTATTCAGTACTCTCACATTTCAGCTAAAATTGTTGGGACTAGTACTGTTCATTAAAGGGTTTGAGTTTTTTCCCTTAAAAAAAATAAAAATCTATGTTTTGTATTACAAAATGTTATGCCACAGGTGCAATAAACTACATTTTTCCATGTCGACTCTCACTGGTTTCCTGTCTATACTTCAGGTATCTCAAGACTCCCATTGATTCTGTTCCCATCACTGTTTATCTTGGTGTTTTCTGTTTAATATAAATGGAAAAATTAATCACTTATTTCATGCCATCTTCTAAATCATCAGTAAGGATTTTTTTTTACTATTTTTTTTTTTTAATTTAGAAACAATCCCTCCCGTGGAAGAAACTACTGTGCTTTTTAAACACATTGGCAACATTATTTTAAGTGATCTTGTTGTACCTGGCCTTTTTTAATAGCCCAGAACTTATATGACATCATACACAGAGTTGGATTCAAGCTGTTCCCCAAGAACCTCGCATTTAATTCTGTCATACTAGACTGAAATAGTGCGTGCCTAACCTGAGACCTTCAAGAGCCCAAATATCTTCACAGTTAGGATTCTACTGTAGAGATCTTTTGCCTGAAAGACATATCTTGCTTCAGAGTTTCTCACAGGTATTTTAAACCAGAATCCCTTCACTTTAAGTCAGAACAGCTTCCAATAGCTGCCTTATACCTAGTCGGCCACAAGCCCTCAACCCTCTTCCTCTACTCACACTCCATACAGATGATCTATTTTCGAGCTTTTAAAAAAAAAAAAAATCACTGGATCCCCAATCAGGCTGGATCTCTTTCCCCTAAAAGGGCCAGTAATTTCATAGCAAACATGAAACCATCTTAAATAAGCTAAAGGAAACAGAAACTTGAGAGATCAGACCTCTATCATTTTATTTGGCACACCAAATTATTATACATCCGTTACCCTGGATTAAATGCAACAAGATATAATACGAAATGACTGAGGCACTCCACAGTACACTGCAACACAACATGACATGATGGTGAGAATAATTTCTTCACAAAAACAACATTTGGAAAGATATAAACAGTCTCCTAGCTGCACAGCTTTCAAGTTTGTTACCTACTGCTGTTTTCTGAGCATGATAAATAGCTTGTTGTGCACAGGATTGAGATATAATTCCAGCTCCCATGGCAAAATGCAGGCATTCTTATCGTTCTAGCATATATCTGGCCTCCACACATTGCTATTTTCAATATCCACTAAATCCTAAGAGGTCTGAGCTAAGAGCATGCTAGGTAAACAAACAGATACGATTCTTTCCCAAAGCGACAATCAAGGAAACGATTGCAAAGTATCTTCAGTTCCAGTGACTTGCTGTATGCTAACAACCCTTTAATTCCCTCTCACACCTCCTTGTTCTCAATATAGTATTAAGATCTTTCATTTGAATCAGTTAAAGAAATTCAGCAGAGGTGATCTATTAAAATGAAACAGAGGACATCTAGCTAAAGGAAAAGCAAGGATCTGCTTTGCTTTTCTTTATAAAGAAAACGAACAATTCTCAAAACAACCAAATCATTACAAATGTGTAGTAGAAAAGTGTAATTATTCATTAAGATCTTCATCACAGGCTCAAGGTCTTTGCTAAATATTAAGTTCTATGACTGAAACCAGTGCAAGAAGTATCCGGTGATGACAATATAACTTCAAAGCTAATAAGAGATAAGTAAATGAAATTCTTATTATCAGAAGCTGCAAAGTTGAATTGATTTATTTAGTCTGATTGAGTATCAGAAGCAGAGGAAGAAGGTCTCAGATTCTTCTAACAATACCAAAAAAACACCTTCTGAATTGTAACAGCTCTTTCATGCTTTCTAATCAGGAACTGCGTTCTAGCTACAAATCATAGACTATCACAGCAAGGCTCACAAACAGCACACAAAGTACCTAAAATGAAGCCTAACAAGAGTTTGCCTGTATAAATCTGACAAAATTATGCTCCCTCTTGTCCCATGTGTCTAAGAGATCTTCCAAAGCTGCTTTCTTTCCTGATAAAGGGTCACTCAAAGAGACACTAGAATGTCTTCCTGCAAGTGCTGTCACCTTGCCAGAGGGACACACATCTCAGCATTTGCACCCTAGCCACTGCCATGAGGAACTCGTAAACTGTATGACAGCGCTGCAGAATTCCCTATCTGCACACACGCTAAGAGTGGGCTCAACAACTCTATGTTCTGTAGCAGCAACCACTTTTATCCTCAAGACTGAAAGAAAGGGGAACCTTTTTCTGAAAAGCCCAGAAATCTAAGCAGTTGCTCAGAGTGCAGCTTCTGTGCCAATCTCAGCTTTGAAAGAAGGGTTTAAGTCGCATCTTTCATTTGCAAGATGAAGCCATAACAATTAGGCTTTATTCCAAAGCATTTGCTTTCTCACAGATTTGTTTGCATCTATAATGAAAATCCAGTGGGTTTTTTTTTTTTTTTTTTTGGCATGGTCAAAGGAATTGTGAAGATAACTAATTTGGATGAAAACTAACAAAATGATTGTTCTTTCTCAAAAAAACCCACCAATAACTAGGCATGTCAAGGGAAAGCAGGAAAACTCTAACAAAAACAGCTTGTTTATTTAAATAATTTCCTTCTAGTCTACTAAACTTCAACTACATACATAGTAAAAATCAGCACAGTTACAAAAGTCACCAGTGCAATGTAAATGACAGCACTGCTGGCTGCAAAGGCCAGTATGGACTACACTTTTGGTCTCACATTAAATCCCATCTTTTAAATATTATCAATTTTTCATCGACAAGATAGCCATGTAGCATTAATTCAAACATTTTCCCTGCCCATGAGAGGGAGGTTGGATTAGATGATCTCTAAGGTCCCTTCCAGCCTATGCCATTCTATGATTCTATGATTTTAAAACATGAAAGTTAAAACCAGTGCTATAAAAGCATACTACTGCTTTGAGGCTTCAGTTCGGTTTTGTTCCTGCTCTTAAAACTAGAGTCCACTTGCAGTACTCACATTCAGAACTTGTACAACAGAGAGGGAAGGCACATATAAGGAGTACCCTAAGATGAGATTTTCCTTTGACCCATTTGCTAGGGTGGACTTGCTGAGTACATGCAACCGAAGGCTGACACACTTCATAATTTGTAAAACAAACTCTTAAATCACAACCATATCCAAGATGTTACATTGAATCTTGGCAGTTTATATATAAATGTCTTGTAGACATGTATAAAATGAACTTTCAACCAACAGTGAATTGAATTACAACTGCACTCAGCACAGAGAAAAAAGATTATACCCATTGACAACCATTCACACAGCTCTATAAGCCACAGCATTTTTAAATATTCACACTTTTTCTAAAGTTAATCCTGTTATCAAGTAATATTTTTCAGTTGGCTAGTTTATTAGTGCAAAATACTGCAAGAAAATTCAGGGAATTATTTTTAATGCAAAGCAAAAATTAAAACAAAGCTAAGGAAAGGTTGAGGATAGCGTCTATTAAACTGTGATAGTAAGTAAGGATCAAGGACTTTATCTCTTTTCCTAAAAAATAAAAAAATTCTGTGGATTTTGCTGACATTCTCTCAGAGAGTATAGTGTTACTAAGCTCAGAGAAAACTTTTTCTGATTATTTAAAAAAAAATATTTTGCTATGCAGTAGTTTGAGTTTACCCGGTCTACAGTACATGAGAAGGATCCTTCCCTCTAGCACTCATCCTATTTTTAGAGTATTACTAAATTTTGCCCTTGCATGATCCATGCATCTTAATAGGGCCCTCTAAACAATTAGACAGATAACAGAAATAAGCAGACAGCTCCTAATAAGAACACACCAGGAGGTGTGGGAGTAGGAACTCTGAGAAAATGGATCAGGTTGTGTAGGAAGCCTACCGTTTTTCCCTCAGTAACTTCTTCTGCAGCAACCCACCTGTGACAGGCCATCTCCTCCCCCTCCTCTCCCACACCTGGCAGACGGGAAGGCTGCAAAGAACACAGTGCTGCTATTAGTGTCATTAATGCCCCTGCTTCATCAGATGCAGATATTTGTGTTCATATTACTCATTTTACCTACTGCAATATAACATCAGGAAGAACCAATACCTTTGGATCTTTGTAAGCCATTTCCCGACAGTGAAATGAGAAGACTAAATTAAGGAAGCTCAAAGGAAAAAAAATGCCTTAGTAAATAACTTTGTTGGAAAAATGCCTTCTAAAGCTTGTACATAGCCTACTACACTCTCAATGGCATTTTTCCTAATCTACGGTTTCACTCTAGGTTAATATATTCTTACGTAGGTTTTACTTTAAAGAGCAAGCATGTGCACCAAACTGAATCAGACAGCACGGCTCATTTCCGTAACAATCTTATAGATACTTGGGCTAAAGAACATGGCATTGAGTGGGTATATCACACCTCCTATCATGCATCAGCTTCCAGGAAAAATGAATGATACAATGGACTGCTAAAAGCTATACTGAGAGCAATGGGTGGTGGAACTTTCAAACATTGGGATACACATTTAGCCAAAGTCAACCGGTCTGTCAACACTAGAGGATCTGCGAATTGAGCTGGTCCTGCCCAGTCAGAACTTTTACATACTGTAGAAGGGGATAAAGTCCCTGTAGTGCATATGCTGGGAAAGATGGTCTGGGTTATTCCTGCCTCAGGTAAAGGTAAACCCGTTTGTGGGATTGCTTTTGGTCAAGAACCTCAGTGCACTTGGTGGGTGATGCAGAAGGATGGGAAAGTCTGATGTGTAACTCAAGGGGATTTGATTTGGGGTGAAAATAGCCAGTGAATTGAATTGTATGATCATAGAATCATAGAATCTAGAATCACAGAATGGTTAGGGTTGAAAGGGACCTCAAAGATCATCTAGTTCCAACCCCCCTGCCATGGACAGGGAAACCCTCCACTACACCAGGTTGCCCAAAGCCTCGTCCAACCTGGCCTTGAACACTGCCAGGGATGGGGCATCCACAACTTCTCTAGGCAACCTGCTCCACTGCCTCACCACTCTCAGAGTGAAAAATTTCTTTCTCATATCTAACCTAAATCTGCCCTCTTTCAGTTTAAATCCATTGCCCCTTGTCCTATCACTACACGCCCTTGTAAAAAGTCCCTCTCCAGCTTTCCTGTAGGCCTCCTTCAGGTACTGGAAAGTTGGTATAAGATCACCCCGGAGCCTTCTCTTCTCCAGGCTGAACAGCCCCAACTCTCTCAGCCTGTCTTCATAGTAGAGGTGCTCCAGCCCTCGGATCATCTTCGTGGCCCTCCTCTGGACTCGTTCCAGTAGCTCCATGTCCTTCTTGTGTTGGGGACTCCAGAGCTGAATGCAGTATTCCAGGTGGGGTCTCACGAGAGCTGAGTAGAGGGGCAGAATCACCTCCCTCAATGTGCTGGCCACGCTCCTTTTGATACAGCCCAGGATACAGTTGGCTTTCTAAGCTGCCAGTGCACATTGCCGGCTCATGTTGAGCTTCTCATCCACCAGCACTCCCAAATCCTTTTCGTCAGGGCTGCTCTCAATCCATTCTCCCCCCAGCCTGTACTTGTGCATGGGATTGCCCCGACCCACGTGCAGGACCTTGCACTTGGCCTTGTTGAACTTCATTAGGTTCTCACAGACCCACCTCTCCAGCCTGTCAAGGTCCCTCTGGATGGCATCCCTTCCCTCCAGCATGTCCACAACACCACACAACTTGGTGTCATCTGCAAACTTGCTGAGGGTGCACTCAATCCCACTGTCTATGTCTCCAACAAAGATGTTAAATAGCACTGGTCCTAGTACCGACCCCTGAGGAACACCGCTCGTCACTGGCCTCCACGTGGACATTGAACCGTTGACCACAACTCTTTGAGTGCGACCATCCAGCCAATTCCTTATCCACCGAGTGGTCCATCCATCAAAACCACATCTTTCCAGTTTATGATGTTAACTGCTGAGTAACACTGCTACTGCATATCATCATTGCTATGGTTCCTATACCTTATACCAACAGCATTATACTAAGAATCACCCAGGTGAATGAAGAATTAACTCTGACAGAACCAGAACTGATTCCAGCTGACACCCAGAAACTTCCCTCAAGATTGACATCTTCAACTCACAGACCATGAACATGGTCTGCGCCAGATACACCAGCTACAAGCTCTGGATGTCGCATACAAGAGAAACTCTACATTATCCTCCTGCTGCATCCAATGTCGTCCATTCTACTGACTAAGCAAACTCCACATCATCTCTCCTGCCATGACAGATGGAGCCCAGAGTTATGGACTAAACAAACTCAACAGACATTTTGGAGAGATGGCCCATAAACTAAGCAAATATGTGGGACCTGAGCATGATGTGGATGGTATGGAATAAGGGATGGATGCTGTCCTGGTTTCAGCTGGGACAGTTAGTTTCTCTTTAGTAGCTAGAACAGTGTTGTGTTTTGGATTTAAAATGTGATTTGTTATGATAAGAATGTTGTTAGCGCACTGATTTTATAGTTGGTGCTGAGATATCAAGGACTTTTCAGCTTCCCATGTTTTGTCAGCATGCAGGTGCATGGCAGGCTTGGGGGGAGCATGGCCAGGACAAATGGCCCACAACTCCCAGTTTATGATTTGAGCTCGGAGTTAGGATTGAGGTCCAAATTGCCCAATGGAATATTCCATATCATGCAATGTCATGTCCAGTATACAGATGAGGGTTACTTGAGAAGGATGAGTCCTGTCTCTCTCTCTGGATCTTTTTTTCGGGACTCTCACTCTTCCAGGATTGCAGTTTTGGGATCACTTGCCAGGACTGGACAGACATCGCTTGCCGAGTGATAAGCAATTATACTTTGCGTCACTTGTTTGTATATATTATTATAATTTTATATATTATCCTATATTGTTATTATAATGATTACTTTTATTTTATTTCAATTATTAAATGTTCTTATCTCAACGCAGAAGCCTCCTTCTCTCTCCCCTTTTAATTCTTTCCTCATTCCCTGGGGGTGGGGGAGGGTGAGCGAGCAGCTGTGTGGTGTTTTGTTGCCAGGTTAAACCTCAACAGACAGAAAAATAAATTGTGCACATCTTCTTAGTTCTTTTTTATTATTATTATTTTCCCTTACAGATCGGCTATAAAAGGAATGTAGAAATGCAGCTCACTGTTTTTCTCTGCATTTTTTCTTGGCAGGATACAGTTTGTAATGAATTCCAAGGATAAGCCAATTTGAGAAGATAAACCAGGAGAAAAAATAACTGTGCAAGAAAACATGAATAGTTCTATGCTGGTGTAACTCCCTGAACTGACTTAATATGGGCTCAGACAAGAATCTGTATTTGCACAATGGCTGTAAGTAGGAGGGTAGTAAAGTAAGACCACCTCCTTCAGATCACAAAACCACAATCTCTAGTCACATCTACTCTAAGTAGGCCATGGAAGCTGGGTAGGCAGCACATGAGCCATTTCCCCACACAAATAAAAGTGCAGAGAAGATGGGGGCTGGTGTCCAGTAAGACTTGCCCCTTGATCGAACTGTAGTCATATCTGAGCACTCAAAAACATTTCCAGGTTCACCAGCGTAGAAATCATAACAGCAAAAGGAACTCTTTATCCTCTCTGTGTCTCACAACAAATCCCAGCTTTACATCAGGAACATAGCTAACTTGTAGAATTTGCAATAGCTTAATTTAAAAAAAAAAAAAGTACTCTTTAGGATGTAATATTGTGGAAATAGCAGTATCCACATCTTAATACAGACTTTTCATTTATAAATACTATCTTTAGAAGGTAATTTATACATCAATACATAATACTACAATAAATAGAAAAAAAAATATGACAACAGCAAATCTCTCAGTGGCTTAGATAAGCTCCAGGTGTGCATTTACTAATCCCAGTCCAGAGCCTTATCAAGAAAGCGCACTTGCTTAGTGAGAGTTAGAAAATTAAGACTGACATCAAGAAACACGCTTCTTAGGCCTAAATAGCAACAGTATTGGTGAAGACTGAAGGATTTAGTGTTTTCCAGCTTCTTCTCTGGCATTACCTATTCTCTTTGTGTTTGACTTCTCTTGTCCAAATAATCAGCAGATTTTCTACACTAAGCCTTCACAATAGGAAGCTTTCTTACTGCTCCTGTAGCTTTATTACTGTACACTGGTTATCAGTAAAAGAATTACTCCTCTCTCTCTGATGAGATGGGATGCTAACATGAGGCAAAAGTACATGATTACCATTACAACAGGCACACTGTCTATTTACATACAAGAGAGATGGGAGGAGGAGGGTGCAGAGAAAGAAGGATATAGATCTTCAGGAGCTTATTGACTGAGTGCTGGTAATTACATCTACAATTACTGAAATTCTCCAAGGAACTGAACAGAACTTGTACATTATTTTTCTTCTTATAAAGCAATGCTTTTTGCACCCCCTCCCCTTAATGCTATCATCCAAGTAAATCTTCTTGATGAAATAAAATTATCCTCTTCTTTTGCCTTCAGTGAAACAAAACAGAAAATAAGTGGTACTTGTCCCCGTTACAGTAAGTGCACAGGCGTTACTTTACTACTGATAGTAGAACTGTGCTATCTTCTACCTGTCTTTTTGTTTCTGCAGCCAAATCTAACACAAAGCCTTCTGTAGCTTTTCAAGAGTCATTTTAACTTCAAAAAATTGAAGGAATAACTACCTCATAAAGCATTTTTCTCTAGTACCTTCCATTTAACAACTGGCATCCTCCAGCTATAAAAAAACATTGAATATTTTCTTTCCCAGTCTCAGAGAAGAAAAAGAAAAACAAAAGATACATTTAAGAAATAATTCTTAATAGTAAATAGCATTTAGGATCCTCATCTCTTCTATTTTTCTTTACCACAAAAATATTTACTACACAAAAGCTTAACCTGACTGAAACTTACCTTCCCTGCTTCTGCAATAAAAATCCATAACATGCGAACAAAAGCTTACTTATTGCAGAAAAATACATTTTTTGCCATTTTTTTGAAATACAAAGATTTGATCACATCATCTATTACAGTTCTTAAAGTGTCACTCACCAGTGACTGCTATGATCTCTGAACATCAAATTAATAGTCTGTACACAATATAGCTTTCTTGCTTGATGAGACCATGCTTCTCGCCTGTCGAACCCACTGTAAAGCAACTTTCCAGTTCGACTGGATTAGCCTGCAAAAATATCACTCCACACATCCTTTTTAGTCTTCCTGTTTCACCAGCAAATTCAAAACTAACTATATTCATTCTAAAGAGGAAACCTCTCACAAAGACCTACAGGTTAAGAAAACAAGTGGCCTAATATAAGGAATCAGTAACAATGTTGACATTGTCACTGAAAGACTGGATTAACTGAATTATTTTTCCCTGTATTTACCAAATACAGAGATTGATATATCCCACAGACGTATATTCCTAGGGAAAATGTGAAATGTCAAGGCTTTACCACTTCACCAGAGCAGATAATTAAGTAATTAGAACAATTAAACGTTGACAGAGCACCAGCGACCCCCAGGTGAATTACAGCCCTGAATTATGGAAGCATTAGCATGAGAAGAGGGAAGACTTTGGCACATAATGTAGGACAGATTAAACGCGGTTGTAGGATTGGTTTTACAATTTATGCACTTATCTTCCAGATGTGCTCAGCAGTCCACAACTTTTATTGTCAAACTGCTTATTTAGATGCCTGGAAGGAACTCATCTAGGTACATTTTCTGTCTGAAAAGCCAGTGAATTAGAAAGCAGGGAGTATAGAGTATATAGTCTTCCATACTCTCACTCTTTTAACACTGCATGAAAGAGCTGAAACAGCATAAGAGTGCCCTAAAACCTTTGCGTCCATCTGAGTAAAATGCATCCTTTAGTCCAGGAACCCGGGAAAGCTGATGTTCAAGGGGCCCTTTGCAGGAAATACACATAGGACATCAACGGCTAAAATATGCCAGAGTCTTTTAACCTCCATCACATCCGATGTTGAGGACTGTCTGCACTTCAGTAACTGCTCTGACTGTGTTTATGCAGAAACATCCTATTTGCTAAATAGGAATATGAGCGATATAGGCATTGCAGCATGGAGTTCAGGATAAGCTTCCTCTCTTACTATTAGGGCAGGTTTGCTTTACTTAGTTTTTCCGGAGTGAGGGGTTGGGTTTACAAAATATTGGACTGCCTGCTGTGATGAACCAGCTTCAGGTAGAATGAGCTGGCCCTGGGGAATGGATGCATTATCTGGATGGACAGCAGGGACAGCAGCACAGCCATAGCCTCAGAGTACAGCAGAGATGGGTAACACATGTAATTCCCAGCAACTGTCAGCTGTGAAGACTGCAACTACCAGATTTGTGGCAAGGGAGGGTGTGTGAACATGTTATAGGCTGCAATCCTTTCTAAGTAGAAAGTTGTTTTAAAAATGAATAGAGAGCAAGGAAAACGTTATAAGAGAGATCTATAGATACTCACCAAAAAGTCAACACAAAAAAGGTGAGATATACGGAATTTCACACTCCTATCTCTAAAGCATGTTTCATATTCTTCTGCTCTGAAATTGTTACTAACACTTCATTTCATTGCCTTTACAAAATTGGAAGAAAGATCCTAGAGAAAAAAAGATTAAAGATTATTAACCATTTGTTTCTAAAACAAATTAAACCATTTTCATAATAAAAATATAGTAAGAAGGGAATTTGTCAAATAATTGAAATACGAAATGTGCTAAATGTGCTATTTTGAACCTAATTATAATCTCTGACATGAAATTATATAAAATTCATATTTTAAAGTGGAGATTTACTTAAAACTAAATTTTTAGAATTTTACAGATTCAAGAAAAAAGATCTAAATTACGTGATGATACAAAATGGGTAGAAAGTATCAAAAATTTTAGGGTAACAAACCTTTCAGAATGGTTTCTGTAGATTAACCATGTGGGTGGGTAAGTAACTCTCAAAGTTCAGAGTAAAGAACAGAGTAGCATCAACGTAATAAACAGAAGTGGATGGTTCCAGTTCAAAACAAAACATCTCCCACTTTGTCGAGGCTGCTGAAAATGATTCACTCTATGCTATATCATTTTACATGCCATGGCCATTCATAGTTTTTCCTTCCTACTTATCCAAGGCATGCACATATTCAAAAGAGGTGGAAAAGAAAATACTCTTTTGATTATGCTCCAGCACTCTTTGTTTTCATCGCAGAAAAAAACCAACAAAACAACAAACCCCAAAAATACAGACACACAAAAAACAAACAAAACAACCCACCATCCACACTAAAAAAAAAAACCAAACAACAAAACCCGTAAGTTTGGAAGCAATGAAGAATGAGGACACATAATCCTAAATGAAAGACACATAAATAGAGGGGAAAATAGAAAACTAGAATAAGAAATGTACAATTCAGATAAAGAGACTTAGAGGGAATGTGGAAAAAACTCAGAGAAGGAAATTTTGAAAAACAATATTACTGAGAACACTTACTTTGCATTTATATATCAGGCCTTAATTAACATCTAGGTTATATAGCCGCATTAATACCCCAGTGACTGTCCCTCTAGAGGTTTCCACTGGAGATGACACCAGCATCCATTCCTCAGGAATAGCTCCTTAAAAGACAAGTTTTCTCACTGTAAAACAGCATCAAAACAATTAATTTCATTATTTTGTTTAGTAAAGAGCCTAGAAACAGGAGTCTTCAAATGGTCATATTACTACTACTTTACTAACAATAACATTAATGTTCCAACACAGATCATTAGTTTAAAAGGAAGCAGAAAATAGATGGAAAGCAAAAGCAGGTAATTCATAGCTCTATGAAAGATACCTTTCTGAACTTGCAATGACCACTGTCAGTACTGAAGTATAACCCACTTACACCTGAACTGACCACATTTTGCCTCTCATTAAACCTCTCGTTACACTTAAAAACATACTGAAATTGATTTTCACCGAACAAGGAACCCAAAATATGTTTAATTCTGAGCACATGCTCTGCTAAAGGCGGCAGAACTAAAGCCCATATCCTATGTAGTAAAGGAGGTTAAGTGCTTTTTTAGGTCATTATCTTCCAGCATGTGTATCTGTTGAATGCCTTATGAGAGTTGGATTACTACTTTTCAGATCCATCCTGTATTGGTAACGAAGTTATCTTAAGTTTGATACATAAGGTTAGCGCTGCTTTCTTTTGGAATAACTGCAAAAATTTATTTTCAGAAAAGTTTCTTATCTGTTTATATTTTGCTGGCTTACAAACTAAGCAGAAAGAACAGAAGACAAGCACTTTTTAATTGGACCTGAGAACCAAAAATATGTCTAATGGCTATAGAGGATGCCCAGTGATAGTGGGAAATTAAATGGAAACCTAGGGATTTAATCCAGTCCATTTGGCAGACATTGCATAGCATGATGCATTGCATATGGGGACTAGACGAATGAACAGGAGCACTCTGAAATTCTGGCGATCTAATGAGTCACACAAAAATCTGACTCATAATTCATACATAAGTCTTTACACAATATGACAATCAAAGAATCAGTACCAAAAACTCGCACTTGAATTTGGTGAGAAAAAGGGTGTAAGGGAAGACACAGAAACAGAAAGACATAAAAAGAGAGAGTCACAGAGAAGAAATTAAGATGGTAAATAGAGCAATGAAGTTCAAATACAAATATGATCTCCAGCACTGAAAGTTATAAAGAAGAGATTAATTTACCAGTCCAAAATTTAAGCAGATACCGTTTCCTGTATTTGCAGTTTTGAGAAAACTGGAGTGGCTAAAGATCAGCAGCAACCACTATAGTCTTCTAACAGAGAGCAAGCTTTCTATTTGTCACAGCATGAAAGTCATGTCATTACTTCTTGGAACAAAATTTAGTGGTAGTACATCGAGTCCCTTGCAATAAAATAATACTAGCAATGCAATAACTGTCCAGGAATATGCATTTCTTCTTTGTCACAATCTCACTAAACTACATAGCAGAAAAACAACATGTGCACCATTTTAATGGCCAGATAGACCAAAAGAAAATTTGCAGGTTTGATTTCATCCTCTTTACCCAATACTGTTAATGCATACGAGCTACTCCTTAGTGTTTTATAAATAAAAATCTAACCTCTCTTTCTATGGATGTATACCATTGCAGTGTATGTCTAATTTTGTCATTTGTGGAGCTCTCACACTTACTGCAGCCAATAAAACTCCAATCACTGGGCCGACTTTATAGATGGGTCTAAATTTAGTTACCAAATACAAGATAAATACCCCCCCACACTCTTAATCTAAACCATGTGGCTTCTACATCACTCCTCCATTCCTCCTTTTTTTCCCAACTCTGTCAATTTGCAGACTCCAACTCTACAAATACTTTGCACAAATCAAATTAACTGATTTGAGTTTAGTTATTTACCTAACATGAACATTTACAGAAATCTCTCTTTTAAGGATTGACCTAAGCATCCTGAAAGTGCATGTAAACCTTCCTAGCAAGGGTCCTGAACATTTGACTTGCAATTTTTTCAGACTACCATTCATATCTTCTCAACTTTCTGAAAAGTGTACTCTGTGGGGTACTTAGTAACAAATAGATAGAAATATGAGATTCCATCAATAGCCAGAAGATAAAGCTGATCACCTAAAATATGATCCCTTCTTTAATTTTAATTTTACACTCGTAAAAGGGCACTTTCCGCAACAAAGCTAAATAATTTTTGCATTTTTGAGCTTTCGCCTGGGCAAATTCAAACCTCTGGAATTAAATCTCAAAAGAACTAAGAACTTTTGCAAACTTCACTGTCTTTTAAATGCAAAGGGTCTTCTTTGATGTGTTCTCTCTGACAGACACAGCAGGGTATTTGTTTTCTAAAGGACTTGTATCAAAATGAAACCTACTATGAGTAAAACTCTCTTTCCATGAAGAAGATAGGAAAAGAGTAAACAACATATGACAGATAGAAGTTGCACTAGTAATACACTACTGGAATGCTTTTGCATACTCCAGAGGAACATATAAGGACACAGGTAACAGCCCGGTGTGTGGGTACATTCGGTCTACCTGTATATACACACAATAATTAAATAAATAAAACCCAAATGTCTTCTCCAGTCATCATGTGTCCTTTTAGTCCTTTAGTTGGCTTGGATGACTTTTAGCTGGTGGTGATCTCAACAGAAAGTTTTACAGCAGCAAATACATGTCTGTATATATCATGTATATGAACAATTTTAAGTTAAAAGAACACAGAGTGAGCACTTTCTGTAAACTGCCATTAGAGTGATCTTGTTCATCTCCTGTGGAAAGAATCTATGCCATATCTACTGCTAACATAAACTGTGAAGAAACAAAAAAAAACAAAACAGAGGTTCATTGTTATTTAGACAGCACATTGTTATAAAGGCGTGGGGAAAAAATAATCAGTAAAACCTAAGTTAAAAGAGAAAGAGATTATGTCAAATCGGCATACTACTGAAAAAGACATTTCCCAGGTTCTCCTTTAAGGAAGACAGCCATTTACAGCATGAAGTTCTCTTCTATGAAAACAGATGTATTGCTAACACTAAAAACAAAAAGTAGACATTAAAAAAGACTATTACTAAACATGCACCCCAGAGAATATTAGAGGATATTAAGGAGAATGTAAAATTATTTTACCAGGAACGATTGTATTCCTTAAGGAAAGGCAATGCAAAACTAAACAACCACAAAACCAAAACCCTAAAAGTCTTGCAAAGAGAATTGTCTTTGCTTTTCCTTATCTAAGCAAATAATTCATTTCTCCTCTCTCTGCAGCAACCAGTAGTCAGCTCTCACCTTGTGTACAGTTGAGATCCGTTCCCACCAAAACTTAATAACCGTCGGTAAAATCTTTGATGCTTTTTTCCCTCTCAAAGACACAGGTACAAGAAGTATAGTATGCCTGCAGAGTGGCCCTCAATAGGGAGTTCCCTGGCTGTCCACAAGTTCACAGAGAAGACCAAGGGACAACTCAGGACAAGCTCAAGTAGGAAAGCTTAAGAGAATATGAAAAGTTCATTCACAAGCTAACAGCCAACTTTTCTGCTTCCAATGGGTATCAAATAAATATTTCTATCTTGTTCATATTGGCAATGAATAACCTATAGTCTTCTTATTCTATACGACGTTGCCCTCTTAAAACTCTGTTGCACACCACTATAATAAAATTTTCTGTTAAGATCACCACCAGCTAAAAAGCATTACATGGTTAAACTGATCCTTCATGACAAGGGAGGTTGTAGGGCTATAGGGACTTAACAAAAAATGTCTGCTTCATTTCCCATCATTAGCTAGTCAAATTGCATTTAGTAGAGGAAAAGTAATTTCTTAGTCATGGGTTTTTTTGTCTTGAGCCTAACAGAAGCAACTCTGTCAGTATTCCTGAATGTGGTGCTGGGAAGCTCAGCCTAAAACAGCAGGAAGAGGAAGGACGTGGGAGGAGCGGCCATGTTTATGCAATTTTTGTGCCATGGATTAAACAGATTTGCCTGCTACATGCTTTGGAAGTCTTGCTTTTGGTTCCTGAATATTAAAGAAAGAAACTACCAAAAATTTTATTTACCCTTTGCACAAAGCTAAAAAGTTCCTCTTTCCCATCTGAGAACAGCTAAGACCAGCTTTTTTGAAGCAGTGCAAGCATTTTTTGTATAAAGCTAGACCTTACAACCATTCAAAAATGACAGATATTATCAAAAACATTTTCACTTTCATTAAGTTTTATTCATGTAGGAAATAAATAACCAGATTTTCAGTGTCTAAAATCCATTGTATTGTCCAGGATCTTTTATAAAGAGATTTTTCTGGTTGGCTGGCAACTCTGTTAGAAACTGTCCTTCTTCACTCTGTAAAATGAGATGCAATAAACCAAGCACTCAAGATAACATCTACCTGCCTCAGCAGGATCGGGACAATAACAAATACAGCTTTCATTATGATTGCAGGCTATTTTTCTCTGAAGGACCCTCTCTCGCTCAGAGCATAAGTACACTGTAAGAATAAGTAAAGATCACAGAAAAAGCTTCCATCTTTAGAGCTCCTGTTCCTTTGAAAGAGTTAGAAAGTGTAAAAGTGAACAAGGAGAAAGCGGAAGAATTAACGTAGAGTTCCTGTAACTTCGTGCCTTCTGGAGAAGTAGATCCCATCCTAGCATCTGCCAAAAGGATCCAGGGCAGTGCTGAGCAAATCACTTAAGCTGATTTCACCTTTCATTAGTGGCAATTTCACTTTTCTCTAGCAGTAATTGACCATGCACTCTTCACACAATTGTGATATTCACAGCTGACCTATCTCAAAGAAGTTATCTACAGTTAGAGCACACTCTTGACTGATTTTGTGAATTCACTGTGAAAAGTTGCTGTGTTTTGGAAGACAGAAGATCAAGCTGTTCTAGTTGGGCACTTTCAACAGCACAGCACAGCTCTTTAGAGAGCTTTGAGAACATCATTAGCCATGTTACTGTGCTCAGTCTCCCACAAGAGACATCTGAACTAGCTTTCCACCTGATGGGAACAGAAGTACACTGTGGTTCTCAAAGCAATCTTGCTGTCACAGGAGACTCAGCTTCACCCCTTCATCACCAACATCAGACAACAGAAAAAAGATATGCCTAAATGTAGACTCTAGAAACACTCGAGACTCTTCTGTGTTTGTCATAGGAGTTGGGGGCCCCAAAGTCACTGTCTCCCTACGTATACACACCTCACCATCAGCGAAGGAAACATCAGTATCAAGTCAGGCATGAACCTTCAGTTCTGAAAGAGATGAGGAGTCAAAAGGACGGTACGAGATTCTTCTGTGCTTTAGCAAATAAGTTATCAGCAAACAAAGGCACTAAGTCACCAGTAGAAAATAGCTAACATTTACTCACTGGTTTACGACTAATTAAACAAGTCAAGTATCTTCAGATTATACAACAAGAGCAAGTGATAACAAGACTACATCGCAGGGAGAGCTGAGGATTTGGGGTTCATCAATACCCTCTGATCAGCATGTTCTGTCTTGGCAGTATCTCAGTCCAAATATTACCTGACTCTCTTTTTCTCAATAAGCACCTATCCTGTGTTAAAAACTTCCGTTCTTGGGACTTTGGGATGAGGTAGCTGAAACCAGATCTCTTAGCTGGTAACTAGGCAAGATTCAAAATGCTGAAAAGAAGCCTTTCTTAACTCTAATATATGTTTTGCATGTTAATGAAGAGTTCATATGCTTCTTAAAACGCATACTGCTCCCCATTCACCTCGTTATCCTCAACTGCTCCAGAGGACTAAGAAGAAAAAAAAAAACCATTAATTCAAAAACATCATTCAAAAGTTTGAAATGTGAAAATTCAAAAAAGTAATTTAAAACACAACAACACAGATAGGTACCTAACAACATGTAGACTACATGAGGTTAGATAATGTACAAAGAGATTTAAACAGCACCATATGCCTCTATGCACTCTCAATTGCTGAAACGTGTAGCAACAGCTTATGGAAACTGGCCTTTAAGCTCAGTGATGGCTATAAACACAGCTCCTTCCATGTTGTATTTAATCTCGTGACAAGGCTGGAAGAGATACAGGTAAACAAATCTTAACTGCCCATCTTTCTTGAAAGGTAGTGAACACCACTCCCACCATCACTCCTCCCTCTGAAAACACTCCATGAGTCTGTACAACACCCTAATACAGCAGGAAGTTTACCTGGAGGACAGACAAGAAAAAAAAATAGTTTTCTTCGTAACAAACTGAATTGACTCTCGAAAGGCCCTAGCATGTGAAAAGAAATACAGTGTATCAGCTTGGCTTCTCCTGAAACTGCAGTCTCAGTTTCCATGTATCTCGATTCCTTTTCAGTAAAACAGGAAATTCATAACATTGTACCTCAGAGGAGTTTGTTGGAAATGTATTCAAATAAATGCCTCAGAAGCACTGAGAAAAGCATGACACACTATACTGAGTACTGCAGCAAAATCCATGAGGAAATTAATAATTCCAGCTTCAGTGCATGCTCTTGTAATTTGAAATAAATAAAATATAAGGCCAAATACTGAATGAAGAAGATAAAAGTGAAAAATTAAATAGCTGGTCATGAATGGTGAACACCATTCATCCTGTATGCTAAACAACACACTGGTCTTATTAAACAAACAAACAACAACAAAAAAACCCACAAACCCAGATAAGACTATTTAATTAAAACTTATATTAAAACCCAATTGTACTTACTGTTTTTCTGAAGAAAATACAAAAAGGCAACAGTAGATAAATTCTGCAAATGATGCCAAAGCTCACTTTAAAACTAATAATGCTGACGCCACTATATGGTGCTCAAACTGGTACACCCGGATACCCTGTAAGATGGGCTCACCCGAACAACACGCACTTCAGAACTCCCAAAATACAAAGCTAGGCACCATGAAATGGACAATTAGTTACAGTTATAGAGTACAGTTGTAGAGATCTACAGTACAGATATAATACAAAGGAGTGGTAGATAACGAGATCAGATTGAGCATAATGCAACAAAACCAACAGAAACCAAGCCCCCGGTATAAAGCTGTAGCTAAGAGGCTAACATGCCGTTTCGGTGTACAAACGAGGGGAATGTTACACAGCGCAAGGAGATGACATTGCATAGCATTAATGGATTACTGACTTGGTGCTGAAAGCAATAAAAAGTAAATTTCACAGATCCACTCCAGCAAGAGATTTTACGAACTTCTGCAGCCAAGCTCTCCCACTTTTGTCAAAGAAATTGGTTCTCCCATGTATAAGGTTCCTGCTTATCAACTGTGAGTGCCATCAGAACAGAAGACCAACTCTGCCTGGTTAGTTGCTGTTGTCATTTTGCATGCTACATCAGCAAGGTCGAGTTTCATTAGTCGGCTGGTAGGAACAAAATTTAGTATGTGTAAATAGAGAAAACCAGTTGCAAAACTCAAAAACATTTGGAAAGTGCTGATTATATTCTCTTGATCTTCAGATGTAAATACACTCTGCCACGTGTACAATTGCAACAGGGATGTTAGAACCTAACCAGCTACAGAAAAAGTAAATCAGTAACGACAGAAAATAGGGAAGTGTACAGGCAAAGAGGCAGCTGAAGATCTGCTTCTCACATGCTCTCAAGTTTTTAATTTGCAGGGTCTGGAAATTTCTGTGTTTCTGGATGCATATTTCTGATAATATATCATTTGGGCTTTCTCTTTTTTTCCCAGGCAATCTCACTAATATTTCCTTATTTTTCTTGTTTACCAAAACTTGGAAATCATTTATTTGTGCAAGTCTATGCTGACTTATACTGGAATAAGAAAGACTTATTTCACTTACATTTTGGTCATACAAAGACAAAAATATTTCCCAGTTTATAGAAATCTCTACCATATGGCATTAGAAGCATATCATGTATTTTTGTTCCAAATGTATCAACAAGACAAATCAAGGATGAATTTAACCCCAGAGGAATTGAAATTATCCATTGAAAAAGGAAAGAGAACTAGAGAAAAAGTAGCTGAACCAATTATAAAAAATTAACCTCATGTCAAATGCTAAGATACTTTAGATTGTCCCAGTAAAGTAAAGGCTGGAATGGTATAACAACTCTTTAATGAGCTAAGCCAGCTCAGTTGACAAAAAAAAAAAGGTAAAAAATTCAATCCATTGAACCTCAATATGAATACTATGCTAGAAATCACAGGCAAGCAGGCAATTTTTTTTTTTTTGTTGTTCAGAAGACAAGCAGCCAGCAGGTAAGAATGTTGACCTGGACTGAAATTCCCAGTCAGAGACATTGCAGCTATGGAGAAAGTTATCTGTCAAAAGAATGAGAAAAAGACTCATTTTGCCATTTAGAATCTGTGTGTTTCAGAAGCAGAAGAAACATTCGGGCTGGAAAATTTCAGTCTTTGAATCAGCCTGAGCCTGATTGAACTGACAAAGCCTTATTTTGAGATGTGTGTTTGCTGGTTGCGTGCTGACCTACACGTTATTTTTCACTTTTTACAGCTCAGATGCTTCTATTTGAAGTATTAAGCCCTGAGAAAAGCTCTAATAATCACGACTGTATCAGCTTAAAGCATCTTGCTCTTTGTTAGTTTTTTTGTTCACCGCAGAAGCACAAATTTTTAAAAATTAAACCAAATAAACAGCTTACTAAAACTCTTGAGGAATTCAGACAATCCGAGTAGTACAGTTACTAGCAGTATTATTATGTAAAAAGACTAAGGAGAGATAGTTAAACTAAGGTACATACCAATGAAGCAGCCAGGCTCTAGATGCTTAAATACACCTTACGAGGTCATACTAAATGTCATTCCATCACCAAAAAGTCTTTAGAGGCTCTAGAGAAATCCGACTGAGTCAAATGATGCAGATAGAACAAGTCACTGGACAAATCGAAGCAAATAATGACACCTTGTCTGACAAGGCGACAGTATGTAGGAAAACGTGTTGCACACAGAATATTACATACCCCGGCAAACCATAGGTGCATTTTCAAATACACACACGAGCATCTTTCTGGAAACAGGGTGAGCAGAACACCAGCTCACTCACATTTTCATAGTCTGACATGGAAATTCTGCTGTCATCACGATATAACTGTACCTGCATAACATAATACGTATAAAATACCTATACATGAAACAAGCAGTTGACAATTATAAAATCAAATCACATCTTGTACATTACAAGAATGGGACTCATTGAGACTCTGCTGTCTCCTGGCCTGATCTATACTCAGGACTCTCCTTTAGGAGAGCCAGTGAGATATCTTGATGGTGCAAACAGTATTGTACCAAAAATGTCTTATTTGCAAAGAACATAGAGAAAGTATTGTTTCCGTGAGCAATGAAGGACCTAGGAAATAACTCTGCCATTTTAAAGATGTCTTTCAGCCAACATAGCTCTCTGCATTGCCCACAACTGCTTCGTTCTGGCTTATCACCATGTGTGTGGAATTTGTGCTCAGATATCCACCAGCTGCCCCAGCAGTTGAACTCCTGTGGAGACATATGTTTGGAGGGTCTTGTTGGGGAGCTGCAGGAGAAGTCTGTCAGGCAGTGCCTAGGGGGTTTGTTTTTCATGTCCTGCTCATCTTCCATCTCTAAGAAATAAGTCACCAGCCACCAGGTCATTGGTTTAAGCTAGGTGAATTCTTTTGCTATTTTGAACTGTGCCTCTCACAGAAAAAGGAAAAAAAAAAAAAAGAATAGGCCTAGCAGAAAGAAAGTAGGAGTGAAGAAAGTCCGTGTTCTTGTGGTTGGAACACCAATATAGGATGAGGAAATCCAGACTCCGGTTCATGCTTACATGACAATCTCCAGGTTCTTCTCAATGACCACTGAACCGCAAATCCATAAATGGTTGTGAAAGCAGGACTGGAAGACAAGGTTCCCCTTCCTCACCCCCCACAAAGTAAAGGTCCTAATAACTGGACTACACAGCCTTTCTTACTCTCCTTCATTCTTCACTTACTCAGATTATTAGATAAAAGACATTACTTGGCAGAACCATTGTATTGCCCACCTCTGTCTGGATGGAAAGAAGGAAGATCGGCTCCATTCTTTCAAAACAAATGCCAATTTGTCTCATTTGTCCTGTGAAGGCTTTTAGTCTCCACACCTGGAAGCAGATAAGTTTCTGACATCTGTAGAGGAGTGAGATTTGAGACATACTCTTGTGCTTTGCATTTTCTATGGCTTTTTGCCCCAAATTAATGGTTTTCTACTTGCTTTTCTGAGCCATCCAAATATCACAGTGCTGTTTGTGAGTCTGGGTTCCCGATTTTAGATTCTGTTCTTCCTTCACCTTTCAGGAAACTATCTTAAGTGTGGGCAATGTCTAACTCCTTGGCATTTTAGGCCATTTTTAAAATTCTAGTTCCTACCATGGTAAAGAGTAGCTTCTGTTGTTTCCAAGTCTCTCATTTATCCTTTTTTTTTGGTTTGGTTTGGTTTGGGTTTTTTTTTTTGTATTTCCATAATCTTCAGCAAGGTCTTAAGACTATCTGTAGATGAAAGTCACTCACATTTTCTGGTGTAATGAAGTACATTAGTCCTCTTCACAATGCAAAGGATTGAAAAGTTCATCAGTAGTAAAATTAAAGTTAAAACTAATAGAACTGGACAACCAATGCATTGCAAATAATATCCATGATAATTTTGCCTGTCTGGGGATTCTGACGCCTTTTTCTAGCAAACAAGGTCAAAGTGAATTTACTAAAATGTCCGAATGGACTATTCAGTGTATATACAGTATTCACCATGCAATATCCAGCTAAACAGTGAAGCAAAAGAGCTATCCTATTTTCTTTAAATTTCAGTTTGTAAACAGCTGATGCTACCTGACTAGATCCAGCTTTTCAAATATTAACAAATTTGTCCTGTCTAAGATATGTTATCCTGCCAAAACAGTATCAATTAATTGAGCTATAAACTGATCAGCAGGAGAATCTATTCATGACTGTGTTGTTAGGATAAGGCAATTGTTAAGTATTCACTCTGCAAGAGAATGTAGAACTGATGGTGGGAATCTGCAGCATTCTCTGCTTGCAAAACAGCTGTTCATATATTTGTAAACAATGTTTTCTACTTTCCCCTTCTCTCTTCTATTTTAGTTCTAATGTCTTATTTGTAAGATATCTAGAAGCATCAAGAAAATTGTGGCTTTATTTCTATGACAAACATAACTTAGTGGGGAATAATAAATCTAATTTAATTTAGTTTAGCATACAAATTGAACTATTGCCTGCATAGTTCATCATTAGACCTTCATCTATATCCATTCTTTCCTTCATATGTTTATAAAATTAGCCAGATTTGCAACTACTGAAACTATCACAGCTCACAGCCCCCACAGTGCCGTCACACTACCAGCAAGAGAAGCTTTGCCAGCATTGAGACACTTGAACACTGACTGCGAAAAAATGGAAATTCTAGTTTGTGGCACTGCTATTGCCTCCCTCCGTCACAGATAACACGTATCTTCTCAGATGTGCTAAGCAGACCCCAGGATGCCTCTGAAGCCAAGACAGCCCAGTTGCCTGTCTGCTGAGACACTCCTGGGGGCTTTCACATGCCAAGGAGATGGCTATTTTCCAGCTGCATGTGAAAAGCAAACTGGCAAAGCAAATAGTTCTGACCCATTCTCACGATATCCTTAAACCCCAGAGTTTGTCCTAAACCCTGTATTACTATTTTTTCAGATACAAACAACTCCTAGGTATATAAAAAGAAATTTCATCAGTAGGCTACGAATTACTTTCTTTTCCTGAAAAGGAATGGACAAGGGGTAAGAGAATGCACTAGAAAAGAGAAAACCATTAAAGTTCCTTTTGTTTAAAGGAAAAAACCACGTATTTTAACCTGGGTGACATATCAGCCTCAGTAACTGATTCAGAAACTGCAACCAAAACATAACAATTTATGAAATCTGAATCCAATGGATTTCTTATTTCTAAGCAGACCTAATTCAGTTATCTGACAGGTATGAAACTATCACCTTAATTGCATGCATTTATTTGGTGCTACATAGAACACTGATGTAAACATAAGAGAGAACAGAAACATTAATATGAAGGAAACTGGAAAAGTAAGAATGTCAGAAATGTACTGAGGAGTCAGTCGAGTGAAATGTCACTGGGAAATGAAAGTCAATGCAAAATCATTTATATAGTGAAAGGAGAAGAAATGCTGGGAAGAAACAGCATTGACAGTAATTTATACACATTTAGAACTTGACATAATGAGGAAGCTAGAGGAAGGAAATGCAGACTGTTATCTAAAAGACATTGCACATCAGAATGAAAGAAAAGAAAGGCCTTTTAATAGCTAGCAACAAATACTGCCCAAGAAGATGTCATAATCAAGCCAGTTAGGAAAAAAGTAACACATTATTACTGGTAGAGGAAGGTCTCCTGCTGTTAACCTGTTACTTTTCATTCTGCCATCCCCCAGCAAACCTGCTGATGCCTTGTTGAACTTGTGTTCAACATTACTTCTTTAAACAGGGTTCTAGCCTGGCTAGGAAAAGCTCTGGTTTTCATACCTCATCAGCGATGCACCAGCCAGGAAGACCCAGAGTGGCCAGCTAATATTCCAGCGGAGAGTAAAGTCCTTAGATACTCATTACCATGCATAACGTAAAGACGCTGAACTAGAGGCAAACAAAAAGAAATAACGAAAAAGATTCAAATCAACAGAGAACATTAAGATAAGTGCTTGTTTTTAAGGTGTAATAATCGAAGAGAAAATCACTTGCTTACAATTACAGGAACATAAGTTAGAGAATCAAATAAATTTCCCAGATCACAGGTAATTAAAAGTAGTTTGATTAGAGAAGAAAATGGATACAATATGGGCTTTATAGTACCACAGTATAAATCTCAGAACTGTTCATAGTATGTTCCCTAAGGAAAACAATCCAATTGGAAAATTCAGTCTTGGTAAGATCTAGGTGCAGTCCAAAGTGCAGCTTTTCTGTTTCTAAATCATATGGTACACAATTATACAAACTCTGTTTTAATGATACTTTTTCCCTGATGTTTTGCAGTATAAAGCCAGAACTCTGGTTATCTTTAGAGGGGACATGAGTACTGTGCACAATAAAATGGACAACAGACAACTTCTTTAATTAAATCCTTCTCTATTTAATGTGTGGATGATGCTAAGAACGGTTCTGTGACCTTCTGATTCTGAGGAAAATAAAAGACTCCATCTTTAAAGCTTTTATTTTGGCAAACTATGTTTTGTGCGATTTCTGTCAGGATGTTTGTATAGCGTTGAAAAAGCAGATACTAACAACAAAAAGGAGAAACAGAGGCAGCAGCGTATCTTCCCATCAACTCCTGCTAGTTGTGATAGCTTTTGCTATGATGAAAAATGTAATAGGATATATAGATAATACTGGATTTCTTGTTTTGGTTTTACATCCTTTACTTGTTCAGCCAAGCGCACTGAAGCCGAGATGACACAAAATAACTGACCTGGAGAGTTCAAATTTATCTGGTTCTTTCAAAGCCCTGATTTCTCTCAAATATCTTTAAGAAATAGGGGGAGCAGAGAAGGAAAATAAGACAATATTATTTCTTTGCCAAGAGCCAGTCCCTGACTGGCCAGTCCCAAAAGGTCAGTGAATTCTTCTTTAAAAGGCAATATAACTATATATCATACAGGATGCAATAAGAAAAGTAATTTCTATTTGCACTTTCAGGGATTCAGATTGAGTTTTGTAATTCCCACCGATGTGAACGGAAGTCATGCCAGTAAAGCCCTATAAAGTGCATTGGAAAACAGGAAAGAAAAACATAAAATAGAGTTGAATGAGAATGAAACAAAACAGCTACTGTGAATTTCAGCTCTAAAAAAAATCCAAAATACTGCTGCTTCTGGGACCCAAGGGATATGTAAACTGTGACCCCTATCACACTCCATGGCCAAAGCTCTGCTCCATGGAAGAGATTAAAAGACCGTTTGTTTTAATGACAAGGAGGGTGTAAAAAGTAAGGTTGGACTCTCCTGTGGAAAAGAAGAGGTTAAAGAAGCAGATGTTAAAGAAAGTTTTTTCTGAGTCAGCCCTGACTAGGATCACAAAATAACTTCATACAGTTGATTCTCTTATGCTCCAGCACTACAGAGGAGACTGATTAAGGAAGAGAAGAGCTTTAAGTCAGCTCTGTGCTACATTCAGAAGGCCTGTTCAGGACACAGTATGCTCCTACTATAAACCAATGACTTCTCAGACAGCTTTCCATGCCGTGATTTCCCACTTTACCTAACATCTGCCCTTCCCTGGATCATGTGCTGCTGCCACTTTTCAAGCAAGATTTCAGGCACTCATTGAACGTACTGGCCACTGCCAAGTTGATTCAACTAAGTAAGCAACAGAAAACTCATTTGCCCAGAGGAAGAGGAAATCATGTCCTACTGGGACAGCAAACTGTTGTTTGAGTTTGTCACTGGGGAGGGAGTGTGATGGCCCCTTTTTGGCAGCAAAGAGCCATTCGCTTAGCTCAGCTGTACATACCTTCAGCTAGCAGTGAACTCACCAGCAATACCCCTTGCAGAGAATGTGTTTTCTAAGGGGCTTTTCACTCATCTTAAAGAACCATTACATAGAGAAATGAAGAAAAAGCAGTAAATCAAATCAAGCCCAAACAGCTTCTAGAAGCTCCAATCAAAACACAGTTACAAAGGCAATCATTGCTGCTACCCCCAGATAAGTGAGAGCTTGCAGCTCAGGCCCCTGTCCTTCGTTTGTAAAACAGGAAAACACACTGGCTACTACTTTGCATTTAGCTCAGAACACCACACTAGGAGCTTGAAATAAGGACTAAAAACTACTTTACACTATTACGCTCTGTCTTTATAATGAACTGAGACACCAGCTATGTGTCTTCCCCTCTACATTCAGTAAGCTCTGCAGTACTTAGAGTGAGACAGGTGGTTTTTATGTATTAATCTTTAGATACTTTCAAGTAAAATTCCTCAAAACAGTTTAGTTTCAAAACAGGAGAAATGATACTTTAGAAAACCAAATGCTAATTGTTCCTCAAAGCTCTCATTCAAGATAAAAACATTCAACAGGTGAAGCCAAAGATAAATTGTTCTTTATGGAGCTAATGCCAGGGGGCTATTCCACAGCCTAATACTTTCCTCACAAGAAAAGGGAACAACAACTAACAAGACAAGAGAGAAGAGATTTTAAAATAAAACTCACTTTAGGAGTAAACGAAAATGAACCAAATGTAAAAGATACACAGTGATTTGCTAACACATAGAATGCAACAGTGTGATTGAAAAAATAAGCAAAGAAAAATTGGTAATTTAAAAACATTGAAATGTAGTAGTACAAATACCATTAAAGTTTAGAGGGTCTTTAGGACATTTATTTTAGTTCAATTTAAAGATCCTTTCTAAAACACAATATTTCCCCCTCTCCCCATCTTTTCTTAATAACAAAGACATAGAAATCTTAAAATCTCTTAGATAAGATCACATTAATAAAAATGTTTTAAATATAGATATTTAGTGTCATTACTATGTACAAGTCTTGTAATCAAGAAAAGATTTTTCCTAAGAACTGTGAAAGCAATCTGGAGCTATAGGAATATAAATGTTATAATCCAAATTAATTCATTGATCAGAGAGATACTTATAAGCAAATACCAAGAAGTACATAGGAACACAATTGGAACACTTGCTGAACAAAAATATAAAGAAACACACAGATGTATAGTTTGAAGATAAAAACCATCATTCTAAGTAACTTACCTGAACGAATTAAAGCTCAGCCCCAAACATGTCTACATTTTCACATGCATCTGTGGGGCAGTATTTCATTCTGTATCAATAGCAAAGCACACAGCGATTAGCTGAATATAGCACCAATTGCACCATTGCCATTTTCTTGCATGTTTCTATTTCACGAAACTGCCGGCTTTCATTCCTATTCATGCCAGCACTTAAGCATGTACAGAGAGCTTACCAAATGCTAAAATGTTCTCTTGAACTGAAGGCTGGAAGCACTTTCCCGTCGTTCTGTTAAAATCGTTACACAGAATTAAGCAGGATTTCAACACAGAATATACATACATAAACATTTCATGTACTAAAAAATTAGACACATCTCATTGAAGTAACACCTATGGATACTAAAAGCCATGCATGCATGCAGCGAACGGGACAGTGCACAAACTCAAACCACTGGACAAGGGAGTGGAATCACCTAAGAAAGCTGCCATAAGAATTATTCTGCCATTGCTCCTCTTAAAAGTTCTGTTCCAAATGGCCTGTGACAGCTGCAGGGAGGTAATCAAATTATTCGATCTAAAATAAGTTGCTCCTGATACAGTGAGAAACTCTTTCTATGAGCCAGGTGTATATAGGAATGAGACATAAAATGCAGAATGGCCTTGGAAAGTACAAGCAGAGTTACACGTTACCATGAGGGAAATGGCCCAGATGGCAGGGACTTTAGATCCTGCAGTATTCAAATATAGCTCCCCACTACTCCTCCTCGCGCAGCACTATTGGTGCCAAGATCAGATCAAGCCATGGACAAAAGACATCCATTTGAAGGACAAGATAAAAGTTTTGTCAGTGGATAGAGAAGAACACATGCTGGAGCACTTCAGGCCTCGTGAGTTTACTGTGGTTGAACCGCCCTCCAAATCTGCAGTTCAGAAGTGCTCCTGGATTCCTCTCCCACACTAAGCTAACACATCCCCCAGCTATGCTTTCGCCTATATTCGACTGGCTGAAAAATCCATCCTGTACCAACTTACCAGTCTTTAACCATGTGATGACAGGAGCGCTTTTCCTGCTCAGTTTTGGATATGATTCAATATCACAAACTGTTGGAGGCTTTTGTCTACAGGACTTTTATCCTACTGTTGCATGTGGAGACAGTAAGGAAAGTTGTCTCAGGTAAAGGTGGCAATCCCAAGGTGAGACAGTGCAGGGAAGAACTGGATTCCATTCTTGCATTTATGACAGAGCAAATAGGGAGGTCACTTATTCTGGGGTTTTCCCACATGGTCAGGAACAGAGCATTATTTTATAGATGTCCAGCTGGAGGTGTTAAAATGTGATTAACTGCTTAACACCCCAAAGCACGAACCGAATAAAATCAGGGTAAGAAATTAAAAGTGGGAGGCACCCGATCTGAGCTTCAGGTGCTCCTTGTTAAATAGAAATGTCATCACTGTGGGTTTGTGTGCATAAGCCTAGATGACAGCCTTGGTTTGCATTCCAGCTTCACTACTTTCAGAGCTGTGAAGTTTCTAAGACACAGGGTCTTGACAACCTCTAGTTAACAGGGAAAAGCCATCCCACTGCCCCAGTCACTTAGATGAAGAGGGGTAAGAAAAAGTGTTTTAAGGAGTTGATCCTTACCACTAGTGAGTTCTTGGTTGTTACTTTTTGGATCCACTCTTTCTTCACACTGTGCCTCTGGGCAATAGCAGATTGCTGCCAGGCCTACACCATTGCTGCCTCCCCCCAGCCCCCAGCACTTCACAGCTGCATATTGGAATGAAAGATTACTATAGAAAGACACATATATTTTTATGTGACACCAATGCTTTTAAACATTCACAACAGTACTCTTGAAGTCCCATTTCAGCTGCTGATTGCATATTCATGATCATAAATATATTCATTGTGGTTTTAGTTGTAGCATGTTCTTGAGTTTTAGAATGTTTTGTTATAAATCCACTTATGCTATATTATAGGTAATTTACATCATTTGTCTTTTTGCAAATTTATGAGAGGTGTTACTGTGGAAAGAAAAAAAAAAGCTCATGGAGCAAACCACTGTCCCTGACCCTTTTACATAAGACCACTTTTATCCTTCCACATAGCTTCTAATTTAATATCAGAAACAATAAAATACATATGCAGCTGCCCTAGTCCAGATAAGGTAATGTTTTCCTGACTCTCAAAGTCATAATTTGCTTGACAGGTTGATGTTACAATAAAAAAAAAAATAATTCTCTGTGCTGGCCTGAAAAGATTTTGATACAGAACTGAACAGACAACACATCTTGTCTTCATCCTCCTCGACTTTTGTTACACAATCTCCAAAATTTTGATCTAAGGTTCTGTTCAAATACCAGAGATGTTACGGATACAATGGCACATGCTGCTGAATTAAACTTCATAAATGTTTAATTTGTTGATCTTCATACCCACTTCACTTTTGGCTCCATATGCCTCAGGATTAGTCAGGCTATCTTAAGTAATTGCAGATACAGAGGCAACTGACTTTTTACTAAGATAGGAAAGTCCTGTGATTACTGTGTATGAATGTGATCAGGAAATGTGTTTCAACAGGCAACAATGCTATAGATTTTCAGTCAATTACAGTCTAAGCTCTTGAAAGATAAGCTCAGAAAGCTGCTTAAAGACAGGTACTTGCTTTAGCATTTTCCTGCATGAGGCTTCATATCAGTTTCCCTTTATCTGTTAAATGGAGGAGACATAATTTCTTTACAGAGTTACAAGGGCGATTTTTTTAAATCTATTTCTTGTTTATATGGTCATTTCATGTTTCTTTAGCAAAGTGGAGGGTATATGGGTTATTTCCATAATCTTTAAGACTGCTGAACCCCGCTTGCATTCAGAAGATTATCATTGTATAGGTAACTGGATTCTAACATACATGATCTCATAATTTATTCATAAACCAAAGCATATGGTCTTCATTTCCAAGAAGGAACATGAGTCTTCAAACTATTAGACCAATACCTTTTGAAAAGCTATGAGTAGGTGCTCTTTTAAAGCTCACTTGTTTTTCTCATCCTATCTCAGTGTCCTTTAAAGTTCTTGAAATCCTAGTATTCTATTAGACTCTGCAGGAGAATTTTAGCACTGAAATGCTTGGATGTGACATGTTCTTACAACAGGTATGAATCTGGACTATATTTGGACTAGCACCTTTGCTACATCTACAAATATGACTTCACATATACGGATACAAAGAGTTTATAGATATATCAAAGTAAGTATGTGTATGATACATATACACAAAGTATGTTATTGTCCCAGTGGGTGAGAAGCAAGGAGCTAGCTTCATTTCAGATTTTGACATCAGCTGGAATTGCGAGTAACATCTGTGACAATGCAGGTAATTCTGAGTTCATTCCTTTCCAGCTTACATACTAATTGTGAGCTAAGGAGATCTTCAGCTACTAAAACACTACCAAGTAGCACATCACAGGTTTAATCTTACACTTCAAAAGTCTCAGTAACATTATTTAAAGATAAGCATTCAAAACTGTACTTCCTAAATCTTTCTTCTCTTTATAGAGGGACATTATAAACAAACACAGTTGCTGCAGCAGATAGGACAAGGGGAAAGGGATATAAGCTGGAACACAGGAGGTTCCACTTAAACATGAGGAAGAACTTCTTCCCAGTAAGGGTAACAGAACACTGGAACAGGCTGCCCAGAGAGGTTGTGGAGTCTCCTTCTATGGAGATGTTCAAAACCCACCTGGATGCGTTCTTGTGTGATCTGATCTAGGTGGTCCTGCTCAGGCAGGGGGATTGGACTAGATGATCCTTTGAGGTTCCTTCCAATCCCTAACATTCTGTGATTCTGCGATTCACATCTGAGCTATCCATATATATCCCTTCTATTTGTTATGGTGTCCATTAATCCAAAGCAAAGGAACATCAGAAAAGAAGGACTTGGGCCATCAAACTCAGTCCTCCAAAATCAGATGTATGGAACTGATTTTTAGTACTGAGAGACTATGGAGAACCTGTTTCATCTGCATAACACTTTCCATCACCCCAAAACAAACATAAAAAATATAATAGACAGCAAACTGACATTGCTATAGGAACATGCCAGGAAATATCACAGGCACTATTGTGTCTTCCGTCCCTGCAGTGGAACAAGCAAAACTATGGTCCAGATCTGAGGTTAACCAAGGAAAATCTTACTAATCCATGGTAAGAGTAACCACGTCTAACAAGAGAATTTGCTTTGCTAAAGAAAAGCATCACTCACACCCAGTACTTGTTGCATAAGTTTATACATTACAGACCGCCCATGTTAAGCTGCTATAAAGGAGGAGGCTGGATGCTCTTACTTCCCATCCTGTTTCTCCTTTACTATTTAAAGATCACATCCCTTAGATGTTGGACATCCCTTTGGATATTTCTTTCAATATTTGGTTGACTTATTGCTTACTGTGTTACTGCTCATAAGAAATCCACCTGCAGGTTTTGCACTTTCATTGTCTCCCTACATTTCTGCAACCAAAAGACTCAAAAAACGCTAAATCACTTCCCAGGCCGTGATGTGCAGTCACCTCTGAGGTCGAACAATAGCTGCAATAGCTGTTTAGACAACACACAGTACATATTTGCACATTAATTTAGTCCGAGTGAAAGAAAATCTCTAGAACAAACTGCAATTGCGGAGAGAACCAGTTATGTATGACGTCGTTATCCATAAATAATGCCCTGAGAAGGTAACAATGTAAGTTTTATATCATCTAATAGTCTCTCACTGTATAGCACAATCCTACAGTGACGTGACAAAACTTGCCATTGTCTGCTCTACTTCAAATAGAAAAGTCCGTTTGCTCAAACTTTAATTGTTTTTTGATCTGTGAACTTTCCGATTTTCTCTACAGTGGAAATATGGATCGGTCTGGACATTTATAAGAAAGGAGAGATATACATGCACCATAAAATTAGCTCATATCTGACAGCACAACATAGATATTATGGCTTATATTAAAAAAACACTATATCATGGAAAATGATGTGTCACCATTGATGTATAACAGCCAAATGATGAAATGCTTGTATTCAAGCAGCAAGGGAATGCTGGCTTGCCATAGATTCTAGATAGCACAGCTGCTTCACCTCCTTCCCTTAACTTCATTTTTTATATTTCATGCTAGCAAAAACCCAAAATTATTTAGTTTTATTATTCTGCTGATACTATTGAACTATTTCATGACCCAAATCCTGTAGCTTTAGATCCAGCAACGTGTACAATCACTATAAAGAAAGTTGGATTTTATCATGACATTATATGAGACACAAAGTGATGTGTCGTAAGTGATAAAAGAGAAACATCAAAAATACGATGTACAGAAAGGATTATTCTCCCTTCCAGATACAGAACTCCTGAATCCCTGATTAGTGGTGAGGATTAAAGTAGACTATCTTCCAAAAAATGCCAACTTAAAGTAATGGTACCACTGTGCAATAAAGAGAATATATTACCTGAAACAGTAATAGTTTTTCCATTTAACTGATTTTCTTTATATCACTTCAAGTAAAAAATAAATATTGGAGTATTAGGTAAACTGTATCAGTTCAATAAAAATCTGTTATTGAAATGTGCATACACTAAGAAGTGAAGAACATCTTCTCTATTTTAAGTTGTTGTAAAATCAGTCTCAAAAAAACCCAAAGAATACAGTATATTAAATGAAATTTAGGATGTTAGGAAGACTTGATATTGAAAGAGAAAGAAAATGTCTTACTAAATATTTACCATGCTTTATTTTCACTTATGAGGATAAATATAGCCACCTTGCTAAAGTGACACATACATAATATTCCAATAATATTACCTGCACTGAAATCAGAACTATGATGAATAAAAGGGGACCAAGATCATCCAAATAACAACTGGAGTGATGAATGCTGCACTGAAATCCAAAAACAAAACCAAAAACAAACCTAAGAAAACAAACAAACAAAAAACTAATCATACTGTCAGTATGTTGGATATGTCTTATTTTCTAGAATAAAGGAAAATATCGTGGCATAGCTCACCTGAGATACTAACCCCAGAAAGCAGCTAACTGCCCAGGCCAGTGGCAGTGGGTGAGTCCTGCCAATGTTGACTTTTTTGTAAACTGCAACCCAAAGTAATTCAATGTTCCTCATATCTTGCTCTAAAACATTAGCTAAGTAAGGAAAACAAAAATTATCTCAAAAGTCAATCTTCCTTGCCTTCTCTCATATTCTAGAAACTTCAGGTAAAACTGCAGTTTTGAAACCATTGCCTAAGTCATATGGAGAATCACGAAGCCAGTCCTGTTACAGTCCTTTTTTAGTATTGTTATTTCAAGAATGCTTTGCAATATGTTGATGACACTCCTTGAACTTTTTCTGTCCTGCAAAATACATTCTCTTTTTCATGTAGTTGATTAGAGTCACCCATTCATACAGAACATAAACTAAGAAGGAATAAAGAGGCACCAAGTAAAACAGCCAAATTCCACTTTCCTAAATCCAGCGAACAGTACACTCCAGCATTACCCAGTTAACTTCTCTGATCTTAAAATAAAACTTTCATTATCTGGTGTTGCCCATATAAATGTATTTTTAAATTGTTAATTTAGAGAGAGCAGTTTGAACACAAGGAAATATTTATATAGGATGAGCCCATTCCAAAGCACATGAGTGACTTCGAGGTCCTTTCATTGGGAAGAAGAGACCCTTTACATTCATCATACACTCAGATGCTGTCTTTTCTTATCATCTCCTTTGCTCTTTTCATGTTTTGCCTCTTCCATTCAGATTCTTTGTATGTTTTCTCTAATCATTAGAGTATTAAAACATTCCCTGGCCATAAACAACTTTGTAAGCAGAGCTACTTACTTGCAGGTCAGAATCTAGAGATGAAAATGAGCCAGAAACTCTCTTGGAAATCATAGGAGAGCCTTCAGCTTACAAAAAAATAAATATGATTTATTAATATATGCCCTCCTACAAGCCTCTTTTCTGGAAAAGTCAGAAAAGAAATGCCAAGGAAGCCCCGAATGATGGATGCTCTGCTAAGGGAACAGTTTTCAGCATTGTTTTCTCAAACTATTTTTCAATGCTAAACTGAACCGAACTTCCCTATGGCAATACTGTCCTTGCCCTGTGGAAGGATGTGCTTTTACATCAAGTAGTGCTAGGTAAGAACATGGCCACTGAAGGGATTATTCATGCTGTTTTACCACAGATGAGTCTGAATTTCTGTTTCCAAGTGAAAAGCTAGAGCTGCGTGACACTCTTCTGTAAACTTAGTATAAATACTTGGAACTCATTGTCTTTCACATATTGATACCAAAGGTAGAAAGGAAAAGATGTGAAAAGATAGAAGGCTGTTTTTCCTCAGTGTAAGTAACCAGAAAGCACAATATCAGGATGCAATGAGGAATTTAGCCAGTAAAAGAGAGAGCTGGTGGCAGCAGCTCAGATGTCATATATATTACCGACACGGGCACCAAGGAGAGTCTAGCAGAAAGTTAAAATATACTTCTTTTTTTCCCTTCCAAGGAGAAGTTTAAAAAAAACAACAAAACAAACAAAAACCCCAGCATTTATTCCCATGGAAAGACTACTGGAGCAGCCTAACTGCCCATTCTTGCTGAATCAAGTCCAATACCAAGAGCTGATTTTGACTCTCAATTCTGAAAGCCCTCTATATGCAGAACTTCCGCACATACCAAAACACAGTTTGAAGAGATACACAAAGTTTTAAGAACAAGACTTGAGACTGCTTTGTTTATAAAATAACACACATCAGAAAACCCAAGTGGAATTCCTTGGTTACACGAATTTTTCACAAACAGGATGTTGCTCAGATGCTGCTATACAGTAACGTTGCAATTCGTCAATTAAAGGGAGTTGGTGCCATCAACCTGAGTGTTATTTCGAGATGCGTGAGCAGCCGCTCTGCTCTAGTTGATTAAAGCAGCTGACGTTTTTGCCACCATATTGACTCTCCAGTTCCAGCATTTCAGCCTTAAGTGAATATTGAGTCATTTCTCAGGAACTGCAAGAAACAGCTAAGCAGATGCTCTCAGTCAGCCTTGTCAGCTTTTCCCTTGTGCAAATCCAAATGGATCAAAGTTTGATTAGCACTGTAGAGAAAAAAGACCATCTGCCAACAAACCAAATGCATGTCCCATTGCAAAAAAGGAGCAAAGAGCTGTTAGAGACCTGCACTGCTGAAATGTAAAGGCAGCAGAAAGTTGTTGTTTCTTTCAAACACACGCGTGCCCAAATTAATATGGTAAACTGAGAAACCAATATAGCAAAGGTGAAATCACACAATCAGAGCACCTTTTCTTACAGTCTGTTTTTGCTGCATGTAAAAATACAGCAAGTACTGCTGTTGCATCCAGTTTTCAAATCAGATTAAGGAAATCCATTATTCACTGGATAAAATGATCGTGATTATTTTTTGTAGTTAATCCTAAACAATTTAGATTAAATTCCTAAGCCTGTGTCTGCTTAAATTCCTGTGGGAAGACTTTTGGAACACACTTTATAGCCATCTGCTTAAGTGGATGATGTAAGGTCACATTCAGTGGAATTCTTCAATGAAAGATAAAAAATCTTTTCACAACTCTTGATGCTTTTGAAATGCTGGTTTGGGGTCAACAGGAAAAAGAAAAAGAGGTCCTCACATCAATTTTGTTTCTGTTTATCCAACAGCTATTGCTCCAAAAAGATTGTTAACAAAACACAGAAGTTGGAGTGATATTTCATTCATGCTTGCAATATCTATTACTTCATGAAATAAATGACCCTGAGAAATGTCAGTTTATACATTTTAAAACAAGTTTTAATTTAGGCCTGTTGTCACAGTACAGAGCAATATAATAATTAATGATGTGAAACTGGTAGCTAAGATGTCATTACACACGGGAATGTCACAGTGAATCAAGTTAAACTAGCTACTAAAAAAATTCAGCACTGGAATATTAGTTTTTATACACACAGTATATCAAATAAATCTTTGACAAGCTACAAAAAAGGGTATGGATTAAATATGATACGGGATGAACAGCTTTGGTACAAAGCTGGCCCAGAATCTCAAAATGCCAGCAAATCAAGGTCTGTGGGTAAGTTAGGCTATTTATTTGCCAAGCTGACCTACTTCTATTACACTTATCATTCCTCTGAATACCATTTACAAGAGTCTTTCTGTCAGAGTAAAAGACAATGTTAATTCATCAGAGCTCTGACATCATTTTTAAGAAGGCTCCGTACCTTCTGAAGATGTGTTTACAAGCATTTCTAGGAAGTACTCTGAGCTGGTGAAAACACCTTTATCCTGTTAGCAGCTGGCTTTTTCTAAATCAAACTAGCATTTACACCGAAAAATCAGGTGTAAATCAAATTAGCATTTACATCAGATCAAAAAATACTTTCGGTTGTTATTTTTCATTACAAAATACACTTGTTAGCAGCATAAATTACTTCTCATCTAAATATTCATGAACAATACAAAGTTTTAAGAGAACATAACATAATTGAAACTCTATAATAGACTGGCAGTATGGTATCTGCCAGAACTGGTTAAGAGCTACATAGTCCATTACCTTTGTGGCCCTGTCCTTGGGGTTCCTATGGGTAGCTAGGAGGTGTTTGGGCATGCCTAGTCAACAAAATTCCCAGCCCTAGGAGCAGAGGTGGAATTTACACTGGTAATCTGAGCTGTTGCCTTTATAAAAGTAATTTGTGACTTACCATTATTCCGCCGTATTCAGTATATCTTCACTCAAACAGTGCACATTATTCACTGACTGACTGGAACAGAACAAAGTCATTTAAAAACAAACAACTACAAAACCTCCAAGTTTTACTTATTGTATATGCATTAGCTTATGGCAGGAGACAATTACCTGTCTGCTACTAGCATGTTCTGATGCATAGCCCTTTTCATTTCAACAAATGAGGACATATAAGAGCTATTGCTGCTCTTGTACACATCAGTAGTTTTTTGTTCCATTCTGTAGATGGATTCCCCCTCCGCCTTTATTTATTTATTTATTTATTTTCCCTCTTTTATTAATCTTCTCTTGTTTAAACTTGATTTGTACTTTTGAATCTAAATTTTCTCCTTAACTAAGGACTGAAATCCTGTGGACAGTTTCACCAGCCACTCACACTTAAGGGTTTTTGCCATCAGACACTGTAGCTACTGGTAAGTCTGACTGCAACCTGGGGATATACCCAGGCTTATTTTGAACTGGTTTCTTCAGACAGTAACTTCAGTGAGGATTCAGCCCCACAGGCTTTCTCCTGCATCTCCTCTCATATATCCAAATATTTCCATAGACTTATATTTAGAAGCCCACACTGCTACCACTGCAATCATCAGCCCATTTAACCAGAAAAAGGTATTGGCTGCAAAGCTACATGTACAACAGTCACTTCTCCACTGCAGTATAGATTCACCTTTAGGTAGTATAAATATTTAACAAGGTGTTTTGAGAGCACCTTTATAGGGAGGGCTTTCTCTCCCTCTCTCTTCACAACTAGACATTTCCCTTTCCTCTCATGTAACCCTGGGTATCTGCATCTCACGCTCAGCATCTATCTCTAATGAGCTCTTTTGTACATGCACTCAGCCAGGCATGTCAGCAAGGAACATATTTACTCTTTTTTAGAATCAGAGAATCATAGAATGGTTAGGGTTGGAAGGGACTTTAAAGATCATGTAGTTCTAAACCCCCTGCCACAGGCAGGGACACCTGCCACTAGATCAGGTTGCTCAAAGCCCCATCCACAACCCGGCCTTGAACACTTCCAGGGATGGGGGATCCACAACTTGTCTGGGCAACCTGTTCCAGTGCCTCATCATCCTCAGATCTCTAATCTAAGTCTATTCTCTTTTAGTTTAAATGCATTACCCCTTGTCCTACCACTACATGCTGCGCATGCTGTCTCAGGTCACCAGTTACCTGACTTGTATCCACTCATACTCTAGGGGTGTTTTCTTTTGTTCTTTCTTTCTTTCTTTCGCTAAGAACCACCAGTTAAAATCACCTTGGCTCTGATTTTAGGATACTAACACCAAAGGAGAGACATAAAGAAAGTCAAGAGGACGGGATACAGCAACACATCACCACTAGTATTGTCTGTAGTGAAGACACGGTAGACTACTGTTGCTTTGCTCTTATCACTACAAATATATGAAATGTACATTTGTAGAAAAAGGACATATCCAAATTGTAAGGCATACCCCCTGAGTTGACAGATAGGATGACAACCTCAGCTGATGTTCCCTCTCATACCCCACAGTTCTTATTCCTTAAGGATGTAAGGACAGGACGAAGCCATTACTTCATTCTTACTTTCCTCCTGTCTAACTTTTTAATGGAGCGGGGGTCAGGGGGCCAGCAGCAAGAGGAATGTGCCTTGATTTGCACTACAATTGTTCTCATTACTTAAGGCAGTGCTGGACAAATACTGTCCAGGCAGCCTTTTAGGATAGTTATTAATTCTGTACCTAAAATATCTCACTCTGAGGCAGGAAAACGCAATCTGAACCCTCTTTACTACATGACTGAAGGCGCGAAACAAAGAACCTCAGTGCTCACTGCAATAAAGGCAGCACAGAGAGTCTCACAAATTCAGCAAAGTTTCTAGGGCACACCGGGGATAACGGATCATAAAAGTGTGCTATATATTGTGCAATATGCCTTTTCCTCAAGTACCTTACAATTGTCAGATCTAGCAAAGGGTAAACTGAGGGTCACTTGGTTTAAGTGACGAGATGAAAGTGAGGCTGGCCACCTTGCCTAGCTGAACACCTTTATGGTAAAACACTGGCAGCACAATTTTGAAAGCGGGAGTTGGAAAGGAAGTGAACAAATTCCCTTTGAAATTCAATGTTATTGAATTCAAATACCCGAGGGAACATGGTCAGTGTATAGAGGTCAGCTTTATGCCATCCACTGAAAACTGGAAAAGGCTCCAGAGATCAAATCGTTCTTTTTGTATGCTGAAATGCAGAAGCTATGAGGAAATATTTAATAGCTATAACATAAATAAGTACTAAAATAATATTGCATCAAAATCTCAACTATTTCAATGTGCAGCTGCTGGACAAAAAGGCAAGTTTGAATAACCCCCTAAAAAAAAACAAACCAAAGCAAACAAAAAACCCAGCAAATCATGCCAAGAGATAAAGCGAGCACTTACTGGAGCATGTCACAGGTATATTACTGCTGTTTATAAATAGTTCTGTAGACCCAGCACCATAGTAGGCAGTTTAAAGACAGAATGAATAACAAGATCTGTGCTGTGAAGAGCCTCCAGTCTCAGCTGACAGTTATACAAACAGGGACATGGAAGTGGAATAACAAGGAGGTGTGAGGATACACACTTTCATTAAGTACCGTTTCAAGAAATAGGAGAAGCCCAAATACCACTTCACTGCTGCTTAAAGTAAAAGTTCTTCTCTACTCCATCCCCGTAGTTTTTGCCTCCCATCCTTACACCCAAACGCACTTCCTGCGTCAAATTCTCTTCTCCCTCCCAGAATCACAGAAAGAGTTGGAAGGGATCTCTGGAGGTTTTCTGGTCCAACCCTAAACTTCCCTCCCCTCCTTCCTCTAGCCAATTTGACTTACTAGAATGTCTAAAAATACTAAAAAAAAAAACCAACAAACTGAACTGTTTGTTACTGTCTTAATGAGTTAGATCAGGTCTCAGAAGGGACCGCTGATGTCAGAACTCAGGTGAGGGTATGATCCCACAACTGGGGGAGAGGAAGAAGGAGCAAGACTCCTTCTGAAGGCAGCAACCTGTTACTTGAGTCCAACTGCACGCACAGTCCTCCCATCATCTCCATTCCATGCCTTACAGAATACTGCTATCTTATTTTTAATTTTAGATTATTTTTTTTTTTTCTGCCAGTACACTATCTGAGTATGTGCAGGGAGGCGGTTTATTACATCTCGCTCTGAAATGCTCGCTGAAATTTCAGGAACATTTTGATTCTGCTTTGCCTTAGGAACTCTTCTCTGGCAAGGGAAACATCTCAGCCGCATTTACTGAGGCTGCCAAGAGGACTGCAAATGAGAGATTAAAGATCCATGAGATTTGTCCCCCTAAATCTCATAAGTATTTTCAAAAACCCTGTCATAGGATTCTTGACGTCGTTTTCTTCTAGCACACATTTTTACATCTAACCTCACTACTCTTTGAGTGACCTCAGTAGAGGCACTCCAAGGTATTTGCCCTGATGTTGTGCTTCTGATGTAGCCAAGCCATGAGGGATTTCACTGGGAGCCAAGCCAAAGTAGGTGCTACAACATTTGATACTGCATGACTCCACTGTCTTCTGTGAGGGTTTATTTCCTTCAGATTTCTTTGCTTTAAAGATGTGTAGGTGTTTGGTTGGTGGTTGTTGTTTTTATCAATTCCTACTACCACCTTCCTTTTTCCATAAACAAAATGTATTTTAAAGGAAGTGGAATTTTAGGAAAGTAGATTTAATTCAGCCTTGTGCCTGATTCAACATTTATTTTACCCTTCTATTAAAAGCATGAGTCTGGGCTCTCAATTCCATTTTCAAGCCAATCTCAGACAAGTACCAGTTCTTACCCTTTCCCAGACAGGTGGCCAGCTGGGAGATTTTGCAGCATTAGTGCTCAACTCATTTAGACTTCCTTCAAGACTGAGTGATTTCTGGGATGGGACTCAACCTCTATGACCTCCCACTGCACTGTACTTTGCTGCTAATCACTCCACCAGCAGTCCCTGAAAAGCAATTTTACATAATCTTCACTGGGCAAAAGGAATTACAAGTATCCTGCCTGTTACTCTACTTCCGCAATCAAGTTACAATGTCATTTATATTCTAGCCAAGTATTTCAATCTGCCTTTATGTATATATACATATGTATGTGTATATATATATTTGTATGTGCATATGGACTGAAAAGACAACTCAGTCAATAGACTATGGTGCCAGCTTGAGAAGTTTATCCAAAGAATAATAAAATAGCCAAGGTATCTGATAATATACAATGGGAAGGTCAAATTTGAGTTGAGTATATTCATATTTCATTCAGTATGTCACATACATTAATCTACAATAATCCTAAAAGCACAAGATAAGAATGAAAGCAGTGACTTGGATGGATACTGCACTGACCTCTGACTCCTACTTTGATAGGTCCCAATTATACACTGAGCACTGTAAGTTCTGAAGGCTCTAGCTGCAACTGTTTAAAACATATGGCTCCTCTTGAAATTACCACCAATCCCTTGCAGAAGGGGTCACATCAGTCCCTTAGTGGCCTCCAGCATCTAGAGCACATTGCCACCTGATATGAGGTCAGTGCAACCACACAACCACTGCAGGCTCTAAATAGCTGAATAGCTGAAAACTGAGTACGTATTATTTCAGCTGCTCCTGCCAGAGAGATGTTAGCTCTTAGCTGAGGGCAGTTTGTCTTCAACTACCACAGTTAGTCTTCTGCAACTGCAGGAAAATTGACTACAGTTTTTGGTGGTTTTACTTTACAGCAAGTGGTTGGTGATACTCAGGTCCGTCAAATGCATATTTTCTATTCAGAATATCAGTGCGTTCCACAAAAGTTTTTTATTATTTTTTTTAAGGACATGTAGCTGCTGGAGCGGGTCCAGAGGAGGGCCACAAAGATGATCCGAGGGCTAGAACACCTCTGCTATGAAGACAGGCTGAGAGAGTTGGGGCTGTTCAGCCTGGAGAAGAGAAGGCTCTGGGGTGATCTTATTGCAGCTTTCCAGTACCTAAAGGGGGCCTACAGGAAAGCTGGAGAGGGACTTTTTACAAGGGTATATAGTGATAGGACAAGGGGCAATGGATTTAAACTGAAAAAGGGGAGATTTAGATTAGATATAAGGAAGAAATTCTTCACTCAGAGGGTGGTGAGGCACTGGAACAGGTTGTCCAGAGAAGTTGTGGATGCCCCCCATCCCTGGAAGTGTTCAAGGCCAGGTTGGATGAGGCTTTGGGCAACCTGGTGTAGAGGAGGGTGTCCCTGCCCATGGCAGGGGGGTTGGAACTAGATGATCTTTAAGGTCCCTTCCAACCCTAACCATTCTATGATTCTATGATTACACAAATGACAGTTATGCTGTAAATGAGGATACTTTCTCTTTTGAGATCAAACATGGGGAACTCTTCCCTGCCAGAAGAGCTCAGGGGTTGAAAAGGATCATCCCTTTCTGAAAAGCATCGGATGTCCCTCTCCTGTGCGCATGACCCTTTATCAGAGCAGAGCAGAGTCTGGCATGCAGCTCTCAGGGCTCAAACTGGGGTTGCCTGAAAGAAGCTGTAGAGGAACTAAAGGAGCAGTCAGAGGTAGTCTGTGAAGGAAAACGCAAGTGACTGAGGAAGAAATGGGAAAGCATCAACAGGAATGAGCATAAGTCAGCAAGGAAGAACAACAAGCTGTCAAAGGATGATTTTTTGATTATGAACGCTGGCATTTCCACTAGCTTCACTGCAATAAGTCATGAATAGTAAGCAAGAATGGTTCCCTCTCAGATATTGGCACCTAGTTAAGTTCAGAAACCCAGACCAGTGCTACAGCAAAGAAAGCAAACCCACCCTCAGGCTAAGCATTGCTTTCATATTCCAGCCACCTCCTTTCACAAGGAAAAAAAAAAAAAGGTTTCTGTCTTGAGTTCAAGAGTCTGACAGTCACACTTAAATGCTTACAAGAAATGAACTGTGCAGTTAAAGCTGGGAAGGAAATATGGGGATTATCACACAGCTTTGGACCAGCAATGGTGAGGGCAGTGGCAGAGCAGGTAAATGTCCACTCTGGCATTTTACAAACCTAATGGAGAAAGGCAAGGGAGAGAGAGCCTCTTGCCTTTTTGAAAAAGCATAGCTAGAAAAGGAATTACTACTCAGGTGAAAGCAATAAAAAAACGTTTGTAATATATGCTGGTAATTGAAGAGCTACTGCTCAATCCTGTTCATAGGTTTAATAGCTTCTAAGGGAATTTAAATAAGTTAGTGAGGTTTAACATTCCTCTGAGAGGTGAGTCCATGTACAACCCTATATTTCATAATTAAAAATCTCTTTGATCTGTAGGACCCAGGAAATTGATTACAGTAAATTACAATCTGAACAACCAACCACTTGATGCTATGAATAATGCAGGAAAACTTCAAGACCAGATTTAGCATGTCTGGATAGTCTACTGAGGATATGGGGCAATGGAGGTCTTGGCTGCATAAATGAGAAGCACATGCTATTGAAGAGCAGGAATAACGTCATCATCTGCTTCCCTTTACTCTTCCTTATCACAGAGTAGCAGAATGTGCAGAATTCTAGCAATAATATAAATGATATAATAATAATAAAAGAACCCTTAATCGCTGAACTGGGGTGAATGTCTAAAGAAAAAAAAAAAAGCCAGAAAACTGAGACAAAAATCCACAAAAGCTGTTGGAGAAAAAAGGAGATTAAATAGGTAAAATGAACTGGCATCACTGTGGCTAAAAAGCATCAACTGGATCAAAGGAAGGGCAATGCAAATAAAATAACAGCTCAACCTAAGACAGATTGACATGAGCTATTTTTACTTCAGTAGCAAAATGTATTTATTTATTTAGATTAAATATCGGATATGTTAATTCAGTAACTGAGCTAGACATAAACAAATTTAGGAGTATACAAGTCAAAAGCATATTAATATTTAAATGTAAAAAATTTGAATCTCCACCTTGCTCCCCGTCTTCACCTCTCTTCCAGAAATCAATCCCTTTTTCCCAGAAAACATTATTTCAAATTAACAAGCAGGGATTTTGTCATTAAGGTCATAAAGTCAAAGATGAACCAAGGGAAACAAAGTCGGGGAATACAGAAAAGAGAGTTTCAAAGGCAAAAGCAATGCAAAAGTATTTTAAAGCTAGAACATCTCAATACTACACGATGTCAAGGAAAGCATTAACTTCTACATCTCAGGCCATTCTGAACTCTACCAAGACAATAGTTGTCTTTTATATTCAAACCATAATCACACAGAAAATACCATATTCTCAACCTTTTCTCTGTTACTGAGCCATTCCAAACCAGAGAGCTATGCTCTAATTTGTTCCATACAGGAAAATGAAAAAATGAAATTACTTCATTCAGCACTTTTCCCATCCCTGGGTAGCCTTCCTATAAACGCTCATGGAGAATGTATGCTACAAATACAAGTTTTTCATAAAAACATGGATAGATAATCAAGACAAGGTGTGAAAAGTATTATATATGGGAGTCACATCTTTATCAGCTTTAACTCATTTTGTTTCTTAAACAGGTTCTATTTAAGGATATCTTATAATATAAACCCAGCCAGTAAATAAGCATCACACAGCTGCTCACTCACTCTCCAGGATGGGAGAAGAGGATCAGAAGGGTAAAAGTGAGAAAACATGAGGTTGAGATAAAAAGTTTAATCATTGAAATAAAAGATAATATAATAACAATAATAATAACAATTTAAAAATTGTAATGAAAAGGAAAATAACAAGAGGGAAATAAAACCTAAGAAAGACAAGTTATGCAAATGGTAACAATTGCTCACCACCAATTGATCGATGCCCAGTCAGCCCCGGGCAGCGGGCCATCCACCAACCTCCCGACAAGTTTTATTGCTGAGCATGAATCATACGGTACAGAATATCCCTTTGGTGAGTTGAGGTCAGCTCTCCCAGCTGTGTTCCCTCCCAATCTCTTGTGAACCCCCAACCTACTCATTGGTGGGGTGGGTAAGAATCAGAAAAGGCCTTGACTCTGTGCAAGCACTGCTCAGCAATAACAAAAACATTCTTCTTATCAACAATGTTTTCAGCACAAACCCAAAACAGCCCCATACTAGCTGACATAAAGAAAACTATCTCTATCCCAGCCAAAACTAGCACAGGATGTATTTTTCTCTACCAAGGTGAAACCCTGAAAGATAAGCTATTCGATCTTTCTAGCTCCTAGATAGAAAGCCTGATGAAACCCATCTTGTTTGTAAGTGACATGAGACCATTCATTGTTGGAATATAGTTAAAATTTTGTCAATAGTTGAATGTTGATTGACTTTACGTTGTAATAGATTTTTCAGTAAGTTACTTTTATAATAAATCAACTGAATTTTTCCTATTTTAGCATAAAGAGTATCACAAGGTTTGGTGGTTTGTTTTTTTTTTCATTTAGATAACATCACACACTTGTATAACTACTTAAATAACTTCTGGAAGGTTTCAAATTCATCATTTCCAACACATGTTCCAAAACATGTACTTACATTTGGATAATATAAATCATCCTATTTAATTCCATTCATTGGACCAAGGTCACATTTTGATTTCAGTGCACCTAGTAAAGGTAAAATAGGCAGGAGGCATATGCTAATCTTAACAAACAAGACTAAGATGAAAATTCACATCCATATTTTCATCAGTAGGGTTTTATACTTGGATAACTATGTTCAACTGGATCTCTTAAAGAAAACATATCGTTTGCAGTGAAGACATAAAACTACTTTATTAAGCAGTTCAGCCTGCAAAATAGCTTCATAATCTCTACAGCAGCTTATATTTAACGAGTCAGAAATCTCTTTCGGTACATCTCATTTTAGCGTTGATTCCAAAAATAATGCCAGATAAAAATATTTCAGAGCTCTCTACTATTCTTTCTCCCTCCCTCAACCAAGCTCATAATTTAATTTTTATTTCTAATGACTCAATTCTATACATTAAACATATTCCACAAAATAATAATATCTGTAAAAATAAGAATCACTTACTGAAGGCAATACCACTTTTTAGTGACTAAATTTCTGTAATAGACAAAAGGCATTCTTTTGTGTTCCTCCAAAACTACAGGAAGTCATGAAATAAGTGTTAAATAAAACTGGTAGTCACAAACCATGTGTTTCAACAAAACCACCACACACCATCCTCTAACTAGTATCCTATCCGGCGGCTGTGCAACCAGCGCTCAAACTAGCACTGCATTCCAGTAAGGATACTAATATGTACTATAGGTAATCTTGGTAAAGTCTGGTAAAGCATACCCTGTATTCCCCAATTACAGGAATGTGCTGTATACGTGACTAGAATTTTCCATCATGGGGCAGAGCAAGGTCAAACTTCTACTGTAGCCCTGCATTTTCTTTTAAGTATCTGTTGCAGTCATTTGATTGCTGCATACACTGCACATAGTCAAATAAATAAGGAGAGCATTAAGTAAAAGCCAGATAAGCGGTGATTGCTGAGAGCTGTGAACTAACGATAATGCTTTTTCCTGTTTCTCAGTGATGTACTCAGCAGCATACCTGCAATAAGTAAAGTAGCAGATAATCCCCCTATCTTCTTGTAGAATCCCAATGATACCAATTATTATCAGAAGGCTACATTTTTAGTCTTACAAATAGCGTCCACTAATTTCAGTTTTTCTCTTTTAAGAACACCAAAAATAGTGGCATCTCTTTTACACTTTTGTTGTCATTGCAAATCTATGTATGTCTGTACTACATCAATGTGATAGCTTTTCTAATTGGATCTATCTGTGGAAGGAGAAAGGATCACTAACAGAGAGACACAGAAATACATTTTCAGAGGTGAGCTAGGAGAAATATTGAAGTTGAATTTTCATCAGTATGACAGGAGCTCTGCATCTAATTTCCATGAATATGGAAAATAGAATACTTTTCCTTACAAATGTGAGTTTTTTAGATAGATGAAAATTCTACTAAATCAGATGGTATAATTTTTTTTTTTAACCAGTCTCAAAACATCCATTCAGAACTTTTAAGCAAATCTCTGAAGATGCATAAATTGTTTATGAAAAACAACAGAGAGACTGAGATACAGCCCATGACGGACAGCAGACAGTAATATAGGTGGTCAGAGGCTGAATTCTTCATAGCCTACAGGCCTCCCCACACTCACAAACATGATAGTGAAAAGTGTAGTAACTTTGCCATAAATAGAGCTTCTATGCTGGCTTATTGCATCAGACACTGCATGAAGAATTATATTCAACTATACAAAATGTCTTTAAGTCCTCGTCTTATTTCAAGGGAGTAGAATAATGTCAATGGCCTTTTCCTCACATATGGATCCACAGAAGATATAGGTTTTTGGCAAGGAACCACAGAAATTTTTCAGCCCATGGCTAACTAACTGTACCACTCATGGATCTCTCTCTCATGGAGCCTCTACTAATTCCTTAAAAAAAAAAAAAGGGGTATGTCATTTTTTGCCTAGCGTTAGTACAGAAAGATACTGATACCAGAGATTGGCAAAAAAAAACCCCAATTGCTCCCTCCTCCCCTTCCCCTCCCCCGAAAGTAAAAAAAAATAGTATGAGGCAGGACAGCGAATTTGTCAAAAGAACAGTCAACTTGAAATGCCTCAGTATTTTACCCCAGATACATCACAAGTTTCAGGCTGGAAAAAAATAAATACCTTTTAGCATCGTTTTGCTAAATGAAGTAGCAATTAATGGCTCAGAAATTATAGCTCTACATCAGGTTATGAAAGACCAAGATTCTATTTATTGCTCAGCCTGAGGGATGAAGGATTCAAAGCTCATACTTTTCACTGCCCAAGGGAGTGTCTTGACCATTGGCTAAGGGGGCGTGAGCTCAATCTCTTGTTGTGAAAGCTAATCCATTTTGTAGAAGCTACAAGTTCAGTGGCAGTAGGAATAGTGCCCAAGCTCTCAGCACCTGTCAGATTGCATAACACAAATTTTCACTATAAAACCCCATAGTTTTTGGCCTAACATCTTAAAACAACAGGATTTTAATTAAGTCTTGTAAACCTAAAGAAGAAAAAATTGATTGAAGTCAAAATGCCTCCCCTTTTCCCACCAAAACACATAAATTAAATATTTCCAAGTCCATCTATTGTCTACCATAGCGCATACAAACAAGGACATTTTCAAAGTTTCTGCATAGTATTTTTCAAACATGCTTTCAACATATTTTGGGCAGGGATGACTGAAAAAAAAAAGTAGCAGCAGCACCTAGAAAGGTTAGTCACAAGTTATTAACAAGTAGTTATTTTTGGTCCAGGTGTTTCCAGCACACAGGCTTTGTAAGGTCAGTGTAAACATAGAGCTATTGTTTAGTTGACACTAGCATTTCCATGAGAGTGTTTTTCAGTTCTCCTGAGTGACTTCTCACAGATCCAGGGGGATATGTTAAAGTTCTTGCCTCACTGCCTTTAGTTGTGCTTCATGCTAAATTGATCTCACACTGCATCGTTCCTGCCAATAGCACTTTTCCTTACAACAAACGTCTCTAAACTTAAGAGATAAAGTCTCTCGTTTTTGCTGTGGTGCTCCCTGAATTTCTGCTTCAGACAAGAAACTTCTGAATCAGCAAGAGATTTTATATGTAACTACTGAAGTCAAGTTTCAGGGTAATATCTATATTCCCTTTCACAAAATCACTTTGTCACTTTGATTCTTGCAGCTTGTGTGTTCTATTAAAGATGTAGATTACCTAAAATTTAAATTCTCAGAGAAACTCCAGATTATTTTTTAACTGCAAATATTTATGTTGTGGAACTTTTTTTTAAAAAAAATAAATTTGTCATACAGGTACAGCTGTCAGCTTCCTTTTGTTTCTGTATTCCCACCCCAGCGAAATTGTGCGTATCACCTCATTTCAAGACATGCATACACCTACATTTCATATACAACATGGACCACCAAATCTCTCTACAAGAGTGCAAGTTTTGAGGATGACTATGTCTTGAAGCAAAGAAGTATAAGTGCACACACTACGCCTCAGCACGGATTCATAAAGAGGAAGTCATGCTTGACCAATATGATTAACTTCTATGATGAAATAACTGGACAGGTAGATGAGGAGAAAAGAGTCAATGTTGTCTACTTGAACTTCAGAAAAGCCTTTGATACTATCTCCCATAAGGTACTCATAGACAAGCTGTTGATATATGGGCTGGATGAGCAGACAGTGAGGTGGACTGAGAACTGGCTGAACGGCCGGGCCCAGAGGGTGTTAATCAGTGACATGAAGTCTTGTTGGAGGTCAATAACTAACCATACCTCTAGGAATCAATATTGGGTCCAGTCCTTTTGTACATCTTCATTAAAGATCTGGATGATTGGGCAGAGTGTACCTTCAGTAATTTTGCTTATCTTAGAAAACTGGGAGGAGTGGCTTATATGTCATGCTGCCATCCAGTGGGACCTTGACAGGCTGGAGAGATAGGCAGACAGGAGCCAGACATGAACTCCAGATGGCTGTGCTTGAGCAAGAGGACTGGATCAGATGACCTCCAGAGGTCTTTCCAGTCTCAACTATTCCATGATTCTGTGTAAAATCTCCCAATAAATAGGTCTAAAGGAATAGCCACTGGGGCTCTGTCTTCTCCTCTCTGTCAAATGGCGCAGTAAGCTGGTATGAGGAAGAGGTCCCTTGAGCCATGGGAAGTGCAGGAGATCTTGCAGAACTGAGCTATGTTTGTTATATTGCAGTTATTTATAGAAGAATATATTTAGCAAAGGAAGATATCCTTTTCTTTTGATTCTGTTCAAGAGAATCAAAATAGCATTATAATGGAAAAGTTGCTCCATTCTTAATCAGACTATCAGAATGAGTTTGCCACAAACACTCCATAATTGAATTATCCTAATGAATAAAATATAACAGTGTAAATCCAGATACTTTCCTTTTATTAAAAAACTCTGATTATCTTCATTATCATTAATATGAATTCTGGATAGATAAAATAAACAGAATATGCAAATTAATTACTTGGTTTCCCTTCGTGAAATTAACTTTTCATAATTTAAATGTTTCAAAAATGGAATTATCACATATCTTGTCTTAAAACAACACTTTTGGCAAAATCAAGCCCTACAGAAACCATTAAGAAACCCCTCTTTCAACTTCAGTTCAGTCAAATATCATTCTAAAAATTAGCTCCTTTTTTTTTTCTCACAGAGCATTACTTTTTAGGTGTTAGTTTCATCAGAAAGACAAACAGCTGTAACAGCATCTCAGGAAACACACACTGGAGAGAAAAGAGCAAAAGTCCGTGTAAAAAGAAGACACATTTAGGGCTTGACACAGTACCTTTTTGCATACATAATTGTACTGAAATTGAAATAAATGTTTGCTTTTACTACTTTTACAATACAAAAGAAAATATTTGGGAGTAGACAGCAAGTTACCACACACATAACAATTGTGAGATTTCTGCTTGGAATGTTTCGCCTGTTGTTTCTTTTCCTGCAGATGTTCACATCTTACTTGTAAAATAACAATGACACCTAGAGCATTATGTTATGTATCTTATCAAGAAATCTGCATACTTTTTGTTTTGACCAAAAATCATCTATGTCATTTGTGGCAGCTTTCCACAGAATTGGGTCCATTGGTTCAGCAATGGGCAGAAGGAGAATCAAGAAGAATGAGGGCCCATTCTACTTTATTTAATTGCTTATTTGGCTTCTTTTGGGTTAAGGGGAAGTGAAGAGATAAGCAGTCTACTTTAATCAAGTGAATTACCTTCATAAACTAAAATGATCAGATTACACCCTTTATGATTAAGGCAAAGCATTGTCAAAATCACTACTACTAGGTTTTAAACTGCTCTGGAAAATATTTCTAAACTAAATGTAGGACTAAGGCTTGAACTCCAGGCTGTATCGCAGCAGAAGTTGTAAGCCACTGCTATCTCACTCAAATTAGATCTGCAACTGAGTTTTTCCTCAGCTGCATTAGGTGGTCGTCAGATTTTCCTTTAAAACAGTGGTATGTATGAGATGCATATTAAATCTGTTTTCTTTGCTGCTCTGCTGCAAATGCTCAAACTGTGAGAACAGAGAATGAGCTGGAACACAGAAGTTTGGATTTGGGCTGAACGTGTTACCATGGAAGTATGCAGGACCTCTCTTAATTAGAAGAGGACCTGTCTTGGTTAAAGACACCCCAGAAAGAAAAATAGTACCTAAAAAAACTAATTGAAGAGGTCTTTACAGCCTCTAAGTGAAACACATGCATCTCACTGCTAGAAGTAGTAGCCGCTACAATAGTAGTCAGTATTTCGGACAGAACTGGGCTAAACCGTGTTAAACTCATGGATTGCTTACAGTAGTGGCAGCCTCATTTTGTGGTCCCACAAGCTCGTTTCCTGACAGACTGATGATTTCCCTCCTGCACTGCCCACAAACACCTTGAAGAGTTCAGGCAAGTGACAAGGACGTAGGATCATGTGTGTCTGAAGCTCAAACAGTTTGCTGATGAGCTGTATCCCCAGTTTTTTTCCTCTTCTGAAGTTCAGCCACTATTTTGGAAAAAAAAACAAAACAGGTCTGGTACATTTTCCTGTCATTGCCCCTTTAGCAAAATGTGTAAAGTGTGCCACACAGATCAAGACAGCAGAAAAGAGATGTAATTGGGTAATGTCTTGACAAATCAAAGACAATATTTATGAAATGTAGACACACAGATAATCCATCACAAGAAAAGCAGATCCAAGAGTTTCAAAAGAAAAAGGACAGGCCTGGGCTAAGAGGGATGATTACTGCAAAAAAAGTCAAATTTTAAGACCATATGGGAATAACTCAACAAAGGAGTTTTCAGTGCAATGACAAAAGGAAACTATTTCTGCAAGAGGACAGTGTGGGGCCTGCCCACTAGTAAATTTTACTCCTCTTGCCACATTTATATTTCTTAAAAACTCTTTACTCCTGCTACTCAAATCAGATCATTCAGAATATTACCCAACGTCCTGCACAGTCCTTGACGATACAAACTGAAAACTATATCTAATGTCAACACTTTAATATTTCTATATATAATCTTCTGTGTTTTCTGAGTAGAAATTATCAACAGAATGATTGCATTAATGAGATTTCCATCACACAAGATGGAAATCTCAATCAGGATTTGAATTTCTCATCTTCATATAACGGTTTACCAATATCTAAAGAATAATATGGTAACAGCAGCAGGCTTACCTGGCTCACAACTTTTGTCATTCAGCCAGTAAAAAGAACTACAAATACTGTTAATATGAAAAATTAAAAATAAAAAATTCTAAGAGAGCACTTTGAGTCCCAATCCCATGGTCTGTTCCAGCCTCTGCAAGGCTCCCATGGTTATCAATCATGTGAGTAGCAAATAAATTAAGTTTTATATCTATGTTCTTATACTTGGATTCAGTAAGTGTGATTTTGTATTAGGTTTTCCATCTGATTTTTAAGATGAGAAAATAAGATTTTTTTTTTGTTCTAGATAAGGAACATGAGTCTTGGATCAATTAGAAGTATTAACGCAATATACAAAGGGTGTAAGACTTGAGCCAGCCAACAGTTACCATCTCCCTAAATCATGCAGAGAAATGCCAGTACTTGTGGAAAAACCTGAAGTGCTCATGAATAAAAGGGGCACCCAGTGCAAGGTCTCATGCCTTCTGAAGTGGGAAGTTCTCAGGAAGGGAATCCACACAGCAGCTCTATGAAGCTCTGTTAATGAAGGTGACCTGCAGTCTTTGAAATCTTTGCTGCCATAAAGTCTCTTGATTATTCTTTTTTTCTGCCAAATTGTTTATGCAACAAATACTTATGGTTGTCTGATAGCTCGAAGGGTTTCATACAGCATACAAAAGCCATATTTTACTACCTTTCTGTATAGAACCACTCTTTTTTTTCTGATTCTTTATTCAAATAAGAGATAAATTTTTTATTTTACATGATTGCTTACAGTAAGTTATCAAGCAAGTGAAATTCTAGTAATAAAAAAGTTGGAAATGTCTAGCAACCCCTATCAGCTTTAATCTCAGCATGATCTATCTTACCTACTTGTGATTACAATCCTTTCTATTCGGCCACCTACTTGATTTCAGTGATTTCTTAAATTACTTGGGCTAAAAAAAAAATACTTCTATCAGGTAGCTAATTCTGCCCACAATCTTTTTTACTCCCTTTAAACTTGAGATTCCAAAGACTTCAAGAGAATACAAAACTCACACAAATCACATTGTGAAGGAAAAATCCCAAAATGGCCAAGATAAGAGACATGGTTTGTAGTTCTGCAATGAAGGGATGGTGAAGGCTGCAGAAAACAAACAGCACAGTTAAACACACTTCAAAATAAAACATTATTCCAGGTTTGTTTGTACCAGAAATACTGCTTTACAGATCATTTACAGATCGTCTATCATATTTTCATTTTTCTGGTGAATATCTCAAAAATATTGATAATTTTTCATACACATTGAACAGTTCCAAACAAGAACAAGGCTTAATACTTTTTGAAGCATCACAAAACTCTCTGGTTACCTGGAGGAGCGCTGTTGTGTTCTGTCTGCCTTATGATTCCAAAGTGGAAAAATAAGAGTAAGGTATCAACACTGAATAAAACCTAAACATCTCTTGTATCAATTGTCTCTTTCACTTGAGCTAAGAAGCAAATAAGAAGTCTCTGAACACCAGCTGGAGACTAATTTATAGCTATCAGCACTTTGCTCTTGGTAGACACATGCTTGGTTTTTGTTGATATGAAACTATTACAATATTACAGCATGCCCATACTTTAAATTCACAGCTCCCAAAGAGCATGCCATTATGCTCAGACATAAGAAATCATTAATACACTAACAAGGCAGCAAGAATACTACAGGGAAAATAAAATTTGACTTAGTTATCGGCTTCATAAAGTATATCAAAGAGTACAGATAGAATGGCTGTTCCTGTCAGTGCATTTACATGGTCCCATTTGTTATCCTTTTCATAGCCTTTCCTACTATATTTCTTATTTAATTGTTAGCTTAAATCAGAGATCAACAAGCAAGGTACACCATGAATTCACACATTTATCTATCTAGTGATACAAGAATGATACTGTACTGGGTCTGGCTGGGATGGAGTTAGCTTTCTTCACAGCAGCCTGTACAGTGCTGTGCTTTGCATCTGCGGCTACAGTAAGTGTTGGTGCCACGCCAGTGTTTTGGCTATTGCTGAACAGTGCTCGCACACCATCAGGGCTGTCCCTCCAGCTCCACACCACCAAAACCCAGCAGGCTGGGAATGTATCTGTATTGTCCACACTTGTCAGTGTTGTGATGATGTTACTTTGGTTTTGGTGGGGGGAATTTTTTGTTGCTGATGAAAGCGAGGTTTGTGAAAAGTGTATAATGAATTTAAATTTTAATGACGATTCATAAATACGTGTTTCAAAGAGGTGTGGAGTGGAATAGATGGGATGCAGGAGCCCAGGTGGTGGCAGGAGAGCTGCAGGGTTGGCCTCTGTAGGTGAGGCCAAGGCTACCCCAAAATGGACACAGCTCCAATGGACCCGTTGCAGGACACAGCGAGCTCCTCAGCTGAGCTGGTGGCACCTCTGGGAAAGTGTATTTAAGAAAGGGCAAAATACTGCACAGCAGTTATGGGCAAGAAGAGTGAGAAAAATGCGACAGAAACAGCCTTGCAGATACCAAAGTCAGAGAAGGAGGAGGAGGAGGTGATCCAGGTGCCTGAGCAGAGGCTGTCCCACAGCCTGCGGTGAGACCACACAGATTTATCCTGAAGGACTGCAGCCTGTGGGAAGGACCCGCACTAGAGCAGTTCATGATGGACTGTATTCCCTCAGAGGGACTCCATCCTGGAGCAGGGTAAAAGTGGGAGGAATGGCAGAGAAGAGCTGTTATGGACTGACCTCAGACCCCATTCCTCTGCATCGCTTGGGAATAGTGGCAATGCAGGAGTGAAGTTGATCCTGGGAAAAAGGGCAGGGGGCTGGAGGTGTTGTTTTAGTTTATATTTAGCACAACTCTGTTTTAATTGACAGATTAATTTTCCCCAAGTCAAGCCTGTTTTGCCTGTGAAAGAAACTGGTAAGATTTTCCTGTCTTTATCTCAACCCATGAGCTTTTCCATCATATTTCATTCCTCTCTGCTGTTGAGGGGGAGTGAAGGAGAGGCTGAGTGAGCATTTGACAACAAGCCAAGGTCAACCCACCACAGCTGGTTTAGGATATGAACTTCTCAATCCCAGATTTGCACTGTAGCCTTAGTCCATGTACCCTGTATGCATATTATGTCGCTAAGTACAGCTATGATAAATCTAACAGCAAGCAATCATTGCCATTCCACATTTATTTCCCACTCACAGCTTGAATAAGCATTTCATTCTGTTATGAACATGCTTTCAAAGGTCTAAATGTCACTAGTAAAGCTTCTTCCTTGCAAATACTGATATTGAATTTCAGTGTCTTTCACTCCATCCATCAGTAGAAAGCAATATTCTGTCACTAATCCAAGCAATTCTAATTGACAAAATCTGTGCTCTTAATGTCTGTCATTCAGGCATCATAATTGTAAAATCAATTTTCACTAGCACCATCAATACAATGTAATGAATATTATCACAGAAAGACAGCATGAGACACAGAAGGAAATGAAGCAGTAAAAGTAAGGAAAATTTTGAGATTCACAGCTAACAACAGACAGACAAGTAAAGTTTAGTACCATATCAGTTATGGGAATATTTGTGTATATGAAGCATATTTTGCAACCTTGTTTAGTACTTAACCAAATATCTCTAACAAAGGAGAACTATAAGCAAAATAAATTAAGTTAGTATAACCACTCTATTTCTAGCCTGTTCATACTTTGTTATTGTAGTATATGATATAATACATGTGATTTATTGCGGAGAAGGGATTTGGAGAAGTACTGAGACGACTCAATATGAGTTAGCTGCAGGAAGTCTCGTTTATTGCGCAGTTCTTATTGCTTATATAGACAGTATTTGCCAATAATCCTGAGACCACACCTTTTCTACACCATTATTGGATGATACATACGCTTGTCATATTTAACAGCTTATTTCAAACAGGTACCCGCCTAGCGAAGCTCTGCTCTAAGCAAACACTACTCCCTTATCATACTGCATAGTTTTCTTATCCTTAACTTCAAGGGCATTCTGCCCTTGAGGCCTAACTTTAGAGCTCCAGTCTCTATTTACACAGGATTTTCTTCGTGCAGTCTCTTCAAGGATCTGCACTCCGACAATTTATATTATAAATTATAATTTATAATAGAAACAAATTAGCAAGGAAGTATCATAGCATATACAATGCAAGAAATATGACTAAGAGAGATAGTTACCTTATTCCACAAAATTTGATCAGCATTTGAACTAAAGTTCAAGAGAACTGTGGAATGATAAGGACATGGTAAAGTACCAAGCATATGCAAAATTTCACAGTGTGTTTTGTGTTGAGTTATGTGTGGAAAAAGTCACTGAAAAATGTCACTGAAAAGTGCTTCTCCCAGATTGAACCATATATATATATGCAACTGCTACTCAAATACATTTGTACTGAGGTAAAATTAGGGTAAGATTAAATTGTTTTAAAATGTAACCTCATCCTTAAATTGAAAAGGATCTCCAAACAGAGGTGAGGAATATGCATTACATATTAACTGACTGTTTTAAGAAGGTGAAAAAATTCCTTTATATCACAGTAGAAAATTTCTTTCAGTGGGCTAATAAATCTTGCAAATATGTGTTTGTGTACTCTAAACTAGTGTCTTAGTAAATGAATAAACTGGAGGTTAGAATGGGGTTTTGCATATCTATAGTCTTGTCCTAGGGCTAATCCTAAATCTTATAACTGCTTAAAATACTGTGCATGGTTTTAGTATAAAATAGCCGCTTTTACTCCCCTTAGTAGCTGACAGCTTGAAAAGGTTCTTGCTTATCTCCTGAAATGTCTGAACAGTGACAGTATATGAAAGATCCTTTTATGTGTCTCCTAGGTGATACTTAATATGAATTCCATTCAGATAACATCCTTGTTGCCAGTCAAACAGAAAAAGGAAAAAAAAAAAGTATCCACAAGCACATGCCTATACTCAGTAAAGTTAAACTAAAGCCTCCACAAAAACAGTAAAGCACCTTCTTTATATTCCTTCAAATTATGGTGAAAGCAAAAATAAAAACCGAACTAAACCAAAACACAAAAAAAACAAACACAAAACCCCCCAAAAAATCTGCTAATGATAATAAACTAAATATTAGATAGTTAGATGAACATTTTGTCTTGTATTTCAATAGCTTGTGCTAACTCAGATCAGCAGCATAGACACTGTCCATAAATACAGTCTAATTACAAAACGTTGCTGCATTCATAGCTTCTTATTACTGCCTGGACAACATTGCCTGGAAAAACACCAACTGGACAATATCTTCTTTACTGCAGACAGATCTGGAAGTTTATGACCATGCTTTGCTGAGGCTCTTCCTTTTTAAGATCTCTTTTAAGACCTCCTCTTTTTTGAAATAGGAAATATTTTGAATATTTGCAGTATATAACTCTGAAGATAACAAAATATGGGAAACGTACCTATTTACGTCTTTCAGTTTCACCTTACAAATTGTAGTGGCAAATTTTCAAAAATAATGCAGCGTTTCATCTAACCGAGTTACTGTTGGCTTACAGATTTTATTATATGAGCATCTGTTTTATATCTGCTTAAACAGATCTTTAAAAGACAGCTATTTTCAGCCTTTACAATTTAAGATTAGTCATTAAAATACAGTGCGTATTACTAGCCTGTATAGAGTAAAAATACTAATCTAGAAAATGGTTCTCTTTTGCTATTCGACATTTGACACTGTATTTTGATCTTGAAAATGGAAAGAGTTACTGCAGCCTCATCACATTTTTTTTTCTCCTCACTCTTTCTGTAAAACCAAAGCCAAACGTACAACCCTTTAACAAGAGGGACATCAGGACCGCCTCTACATCAACTCTGCCATATGGTATATTTATTAATTTTTTACCTGCTTGAAAATTGAGAGAACATCAAAAAATGGAAGCTTTCACCACTGATTGAGGAAACTTGTTCTGTAGTCTCTTTCCTTACAAGACCTTTATATTCTGTCTTCATTGTTTCCCGCTGAGAAATTATTCCACAAGGACGTTGGTATAACTCCCAGTAATTTCATTTTCAAAAAAACACATTTCCAAATACAACAGAAAGCTATCCACTATTATTAACTGCAAATTTATTTTTAGACATCTTTAGCAATTTCCCCTAAAAATTGTTCACAGCACGTATCCACCCTCGTCTTTCCTCTAAACCCTCAAAACATTACGAGAGATAAGAGAAACTGAATCCATTCCGAAGTGAAAATAACATTGTTTTAGTCCTAGCTGCTTTCATATCAATCCTATATGCTCAAATCTTTGCGAAAAAATAATAGAAACTTCATGGAGAAGGATTGTATCAAAGCTATAGATTTTAAGGTTTTCCTTCAAATTTTACAAAACCTTAAAATGTTTGCAGATGAGGGAATCTTGCATAATTCTTACATTAATATTAACCCAAATCATCACTAACCAAGCGGACAATACTTTTGTTTTAATACACAGTTACACTTTTTTCCGCTGTGATTGCTCCCCTCTGAACCCTGGACTACTCAGGGTAGTTGTTCTCACACACAGAAGGACCAGAAACCATTTTGAATCACCAGAGCAAAGCTTTAGAACATGTTAAGGAGAATGTCTGCACTGAGGCACGCATCTGCTCCACATGCACTCTCCTTCAGGTGAAGCAGGATCTAACTCTGCGTTAGAACCCATGTTGTCGTAGCAGAGTACCACGTTGCTAAAACTATAAAAGAAATGGAGTATACTAGCCTGATCATACCTGGTTTTAATGCAGCTTCTTGGCTTCTGAATCAAAACATCCAGTTCCTTTGGAGCATCAACTGGTTTGACTCTCTCTGCCAAAACACCTGGTTGCGACATGCAAAAAAAAGCACAAATCTTTAAAACACATGCTTAAATTTCCAGTTGAAAATACACAAGGTTTAATATCAGATTGCAAACTTTTACACTTCTAAGTCCCCACCTCTAAAAATAGATATCAGAATCAATGGCTATTTTTTTTTCTTTTCGACTGATAATCAAATAAGAAATTTCATATTAAGCCTCTGCATTAGAAATTCTTCTGCTGTTTTACCATGTGTTTTTTACCTAGGGATGACAGCTGAGATGAGTCTTCAGAGGCCTAGAGGGAAAAAGCACCAGAATCTAAATGAAAACTCCAGCTAGCTTGCTTGAAATCTGAGTATCCCAACCTACTGAGTAGCGAAAACGTATTGGAACTAAAGCTTCCACAAAATTCTCAACCAGAATAAGGTATAAGAACTGAAACATATTTACTTTTCATGACAGATTAAATTACAACATTCTGTTAAAAGCTTCTTTTTTCAGTCAGTGAAATTCTGTTGAAGGTTTATTGACAGCGGCACTGAATCAGGACAATAAAAAGTGCTATAGCCATGTGAGGTCTTAAACTAGATCTAATGGGTTATTTTAAATGCACCATGGAACTGGAAAACAAGGTTTTCAACTATTTTTGGCAGGCATTTGAGATAACCTTTCTGTTTCACTATTTGAATATTACTGTCCTTCTCACAGTAACGCAAAATGCCTTATCTTATTATTAGCACTACTGGACATAAAATATTTTATCTTAAAGGCCAGAACCTGACAAAAATACTTACATAATAAATATAGACTACCTCTGCCCCTAATATATGTATTAGATTGTAAAATGGCCATTTCTGTCAGGTTGCCTGAAAATATTTGGGTCAACTGCATCGTGGTAAACTAGGAAATATATTTTCCCCTTTCCCTGCTGTAGCAGAAAGGTGAAAGTTATATCGCTACTTTTTGCCCTGGAACAGGTCTCTTTTCCTGTCAATCCAGCATAAACTTCAGCAAAAAAGAAAATGTAGCTACACATTCAAAGGAAGAAAAAGCCAAGGACAGATTTGTTTTGTATCACTTAATGCATGACATGAATAATTGAGTGAGTCTTTTTTCTCTTCAGTTTCTATGCATAAATCCCATCATTCAGAGTGAAAACACTACCCCCACTCAAACTGTTTACAGATGTTATTAGAAACCATAAAGTCAAAATCACATGCTTGACAATCTATTTTGAAAATAGTGAACTTCTGAAGAGCATATATTTTTTTACACAACTTGCCTTGGCAGGACTAGAAGTAATATCTTTCTCTATTAAGAACAATTCAATTTTTTCTTTGCAATACAACTTGCTTTAATTTTTTCATTAATTAGTAATGATGTATACCACTGATGCACCAGGACTATGTCATGAAATGTTACTGGAGAAAAATTAAGGAACTGCAACATCACATTTTAGCTGCATGAAGAGGTACATGATAAAAAAACGATTGTGAAATACATTCACATGCTTCAGAAATGAACAACTAACAACCTGTGAATGAATGAATGATTTAGAATGTTTATTATAGATACATCTGATAAAGTGCATTTACACCTAGCTCATCAGAAAACTGTTGCTTAAAGCTGTCCCAAGATGCTGATTACCATCAACACATGCATACTAAATAGCTAGGCAGTTTTGCTCATAGCTGGAGTTTTGTACATCAGGCAAGAAAAGCTTTTTAATAAAGCAGCTTTGTCTGACTCAGAACGGCTCCCAGTGCTGTCCAAAATGACGATTCAACCTTCATTGCATTAAGAAAATACAACAACTCACACCTAGAGTATCGCAGTCTGACATCTTAATGCAACGGATTCCTGCAAAACACTACAACTGTAGCTCAAAGGAATGAATTCCCCTATTGTTGGCACCAAACTGTTTGCTAGATTGGCACAGCGCTGGCCAGCTGGCGACACAGGAGCTGGACCGAAGCCCACAGGATGCTCCTGGTTGCCAGTTCCCTAGAGGACACTGCCTGAGAAGCCAAGCTGGGAGAAAGGGGCTGCCACCACAGCCCAGACTCCCAGCCAGAGGTACAGCAGGGATTTGGCGGCAGCAGCTGCCGCCACAGCTCCCCCATTGCATCCCCCTTGAGAGCAGCAGCCCACCTCACTGTGTCACGCAGCGACAATCGCTGGCAGCGGTAAGAGGGCCTGAAGAGAGGGTAGGGAGAGGAAAGGGGAGCCGTAGTGAAGCAGCTCAAACACTCTTGTAGCAGACAAGGTGGCAACATAGGGCAGTAAGGTCAAGCATGCCGCACGGACGAAGAGAAGTTGATATCTGCCCTCAGTTCCAAGAAAAGCATCAATGTAAAACAGACTCTTAAAAGTCTGTACATGAAGGCTGGTCTTTCCTGCAAAATTTGCTCATCATTCCTCATTCCTGAGGGTGTTCAATGTTTCTGCAGAAAAAGGGAGGAAAAGATCAATTATTTCATCAGTCAGTGAAATAGATCGTTGGATGTGCTTGCATTGATTGTACTTACATTTCTACATGCAAATGACCTTTATTAATCCAACTTCATCCCCCTAGAATGCCAGCAGCTAACTTGGAGCAGGGACAGAGCTTAACCATGAGAAAAAAGCATTTAAAGAGTTCACCTGAAGGGAAAAAGAAGACGAAGAGAGGGACCAAATCCTGATAGACTTTCACCTTGCAGAAGTCTGGGGCACTTTGCCTGCCCTGGCATGTCAGTCCTGAGTCATCACCTGGGGCTGACAAGCCCTCCTTTCCCTCCCAGTTCCATATAAATTGAGGCTTTTTTACTTAATAGTTTGTGGCATCTAAGCTCTGGATAAGTAATAATCAGTAAATCTCAAAAGGTTTCAAGGTTTAATTCAGAGAAACATCTGAAGGGCCTTCAAACTTAATGAGCTAAATAGCTCATAGGAATCAGGCCTCTGTTGACATTTCCAGGAACTTATTTTTAACAAGGACTGATATATTACAACAGCCTCTCCTGTTGTTTCAATACTTCTTTATATTTTCCTAAGCAAAATCAGATATAATAGATTATGGAGGGGCAGACAGTACAAAACACAGAATAAAATTAAAGAAACAGAATTTAAAGGTACCTGAAGTTTCAAACAAAAAATTCAAAGGTTTTTAGGTAGCTGGTTGGTTATATATGGTTTCCAATTTTACTGTCAATTTTTTCCAAAACATCTTAATCAAGACTGAAGAAACAGTCTGACATTCTGTCATTAAAATGTCACATCTTTGGCAAAGTGTGAGCTCTTCTTCAGTATTGTTTTACTTGAAATCTGCTTGTTCAGGCTGCCGAATCGGGCTAAATCTGAATTATTATCCTTGGATAACATAATCCTTGTCTATAAAGGCTACTTATTTTCCACAGATCATGGTCTGATACCTAAGCTTTGCTTTAGTCTCAGTACAGACGTAACGCAAGATAGGCAGAGATGTCACTAATTTCCTATATACAGCTCTGAAATTCAGTCACAGATAAGGTTTTCCAAATAAGTAAAGTTGATGACATCGTTCTGTTCAAATACACATGTAAGATTTTTAGAAGAATTTTACTTAATGTACATTTTTCTTGAATAATAACTTTAGGCCTTTGCAAAGTGTCAGCCTGTGCGATTTCCGAGTCATGTGATAGGACTACTCATTACTGACATACCTGCATCCTTGACAATTCTATCCCCATGGGGTTAACTTCTGTTTAATAACCAATTTCATTCCTATTCTCCATGCAGTGGCTGTCCTCTGCAGCCATGGCACTACGTCACCCTATGACACAGTTAAGGTAAAAATGCATTCTGGAACAGATTGTTCCCTGCTGTTATTCCTTTGAAGTCAGCTCATTTTCATCAAGGGTGAATTCAGATCACAGTCTTTTAAATTGAAGTCCTCAGTATTTATTGAAGGTAACCGAAAGAATGACTTGTTGTTTCAGAAAAATTCTCATGAAACTTTTTCAGACACTACTGTGTAGTATTTCGAGGCAGGATTATTTTATTTATAATATTAGTCTAATCTAAAATGTACAATAGTTTCTGAGATTTCCAAGACACAATTATTCTTTAAGTACCTGAAGTGAAAAAGTGATAGCAAAGATATTCTGAGTGGATTTAATAAACTGGTAACAGGTCTGGGTCTCCAGTCCTTAAGTAGGGCTTTTCTTTTGTTACTTACCCTTCGTTTCCAGAACACAGAAAAGTTTGCAAACGCTACTTCATCAGATGTTAAATGAATTATCCCTACTTTTCTTCTAAGCATAACATCTTTTTCCATTCCCTTTCATTTTCCCTTGTGTTGCTCAATCTTTTTGACCTCTGAATACAGATGTCAGGAGCTATTCCAACTGTATTTTAATATTTTATAGTCTGGAGCTTCTTTCTCCATGTCTTAACCTGTCTCTAACAAGGCTGGTAGGTTGCACCAGTCTCAGGGATATGGAAACAGCTAAACTTTTGTGAGTTGTACATCAAATACCAAGAGCAGAGAAACAGTATTTTATGAATTGTCTAAGATGAACCATGCCAGTCTGCGTGAATTGTAAGGGGCAAGTAGGTAATCCCATAAAATCAAGATCAAATAGTCCACAATACATTTAGCATTTTGACGAACCAACAAGGAGGCTACATTCACACAAACCGTATCATGTTTACAGACAACAGAAGATTGAAGATTTTTTTCACCCCACAGAATATTCAAATTACAGGATAAGTAGTAAAACAGAAAAGTTCTAGCACGATGCTGTCAAAATTACGTATATGGTTGGGGTGCTTTTTGTCTTGAAAGCCAGATGCTTTATTCCCATTAAGGCAGGTTTTCATTTTGAAATGCTCTATTTAATTTTGGTCCAGCCTCACCTTCAGTACTATGTGCAGTTCTAGGCCCCACAATTAAAAAAAGATGTCAAGGTACTTGAATGCATCCACAGGAAGGTAACGAAGCTGGTGGAAGGGCTGGAAGGCATGTCCAGGCAAGCCAAGGACACTGGCTGTGTCTGGTTTGGAGAGGAGGAGGTCGAGGAGGGGAAGTGGAGAGGGAGGTGCTGATCTCTTTTCCCTGGTATCCAGTGACAAGACGTGAGAATGGCTCAAAACTGTGTCAGGGGAGATTCAGACTAGACATTGGGAAACATTTCTTTACTGAGAGAGTGGTCAAACACTGGAATGGGCTTCCTAGAGAGGTGATTGATGCCCCAAGCCTGTCAGTGTTTAACGGGCACTTGGACAATGCCCTTAAAATGCTTTAACTTTTGGTCAGCCCTGAAGTAGTCAGGCAGTTGGACTAGATGATTGTTGTAGGTCCCTTCCAACTGGAACTATTCTATTCTTTTCTATTTTAAATCTTAAAAAATTTAAAAACTCATACAACAAGACAGCTATCTCCTGCTAATCTACATTCAAAAAGAGTTTCGTTATCGATTAAAGGGGTAGAACTTGACCCACTTTTATGAAGCAAAGAAGAATACAGTCCCTTCCTCACCCATTAAAATAGCACAGGGTGAACACTATCTTTTCTTCTTGGTCATTTCTCCAAACATACTGCCACACTGAGTCTGTCAAACTGGTCTCTCCCTTTCTTGTACTCTTCCCAAAGCAGTTTGTCCCAGGAGACTGAGACAAGATTCAGGTTAGTGGCACTGGTCTGGCAGAGGAGCAGGGGTCTAATAGGTAAATTCTCCTTTATTGTCTCAGCGAAATCTACTTCTTAGTCATATTGCAAGAAGTGTGAATCACTTGTAAACAGAAAAGGTCTTTACACCCTGGAAAAAATCCAGAATATATCCTCTGCTCGTGCATACATGAGCCCCACAATGTTCAACACCCGGACTTGCACACAATGCCACTGCATCAGAAGAGCTATGCTTGGCCAGAACAAGCTCCATCTCGCCCACCTTTTCCTATCTCTGATGACTATCAACAGTAAGCATCTAAGTATAAAATCTGAGCAAATATATAGCAATACTTTTCCTTAATATTCTCCCAGCCCTTGATTTCAGAAGGAATTTCTGTGGAAATCCAGATTCTGTCAAGTGAGATGGTGTACCCCACTTCCTTCTGAAAAAAAGGTACAAAAGAAACTGGATTGCAACAGTTGTTGGTCCCCAGAATTGGTAACTGTGCTTCTGGAGTAACAAAATGTAATAGTCAATGTACTTCTATATTGTACAGTTTCCAATCATTTTTACCATCAGTCATGTAGCTCCTAGATATTAATATTTCGTGTTCACATAAAACCAAAAACCCAGCAGAATTGCATACCGATTGTAATAATTGATTGCTTTATTTATAATTTCTTTAATTCAGTGAAGAAAAACGTTTTTTTTGGTGCACTTGACCTAGGATAAACAAATAAAACAATACATCAAGACATATTTTCTCCTTATTTTCCCACAAGAATCACCATTAATAGAAAACACTCTACAATTAGGAATAGATTAGGTATCTAATTATTTGGTGCAACCTTAAAACTGCAGGCTTTCCAGACAGACATATCCTTCCCCGATACAAAAGTTTATGCATCTTCAAAACTTGGTTTGAATTTTGTACTAAGGTTGCACATGTAATGAAGTATCTTACTTCTTAACAAGGCTACTACTTCCTATGCATGAATAAAACACTGAGACTTGGTATACATAGCATTATTTGGACATATGCCAAAGTTCCTGATTGCAGCTGGCTAATTGCCGTATGATTTTAGATACTACAGCATTCATTTTTAATTTTCTCACTTGTCTGCAGTGCCAAAATCATTCACAGGAGCAGAATCTACAATTAAAACTCCTGCGATATGCAAAGAGTAGCAAGAATGTGAATAACAGATGTGTAACAGAACTACACTAGGTCAGCCTTTGGCCTATGTGTTTCCTGAACTCAAATGATCTTCAGCAAGGCTTCACTGCATTCCTCCCACAACACCTAAACATAGTCACCCATGACACAGAATGAGCTCACTCCCCCAGAAACAGAAAAGAAAGGAAGGAATTACAAGAGGAAATGGGCATAAGCTTAGTCAGGGGAGATTCAGGTTGGATGTTAGGAAGTAATTCTTCTCTGAAAGGGTTGTCAGCCACTGGAATAAGCTGCCCAGGGAGGTGGTTGAGTCCCCATCCCTGGATGTGTTTAAGAATAGGGTGGATGAGCTACTTGAGGATATGGTTTAATGGGGATTAGGGATGGTTGGACTCGATGATCTCTAAGGTCTTTTCCAACCTAGAAATCTATGAATCTATGAATCTATGAATTAATAGTTAAAGTTGCTGAATACACACCAGACATTTGTATAAAGTCACAAAATCAAGGCAATGAAAATGCACAAAGCCTGACAGTGTAATCATTACACACTGCCTTGTAGTGTAAGCATTCCACTGCCCACTTTTACACTTCTTCCTCTAAGACTCAGTCTACTAGGAGTTAAGTAACTATACCAGAACATCAACCCTCATTAATTTCTACAGTCTCTGCCTTCACAGCTGAAAAAACACTTCAAATTACTAAAGAAGTATAGCTTAAGAGATGAAAGTCAGAATGCATGTTACTCTAAATAGTAACTTAAGATATATAGAACAATCTTGTGACTTGAGGATTCAGCATTTTCAAATGCTCAGAAGCTGCAACACTAAAAATAAAGCCTTTATTTTTCTTCCTAGACACAAGTTTAATTTTTCTCTCCTGCAGCTACCAGATACCAAGAAGCACATCAGTTTTCCAGCCACACTTTACCCCGTGCACTAGATTATGTATCCAGCTTCCTCCCTGCACATTTCTTTCAGGGCACTACCACTCCAGAATGGACAACAGAGACAGTCTGCAGAGACAGGAAGGCCAGAATCCTTATGTGATTCATGTTTACTCAAGGTAGTTATAACTTTGCTCTTGGAAGAAGCTGGAGGGCAGCATTTATCATCATTATTATGAAGTCCATAGGTTCAGATCCACTGGAAATGCTGGAAGAACACAGCCATTTTTGAAAAGTTAAAGTTACAGTCCCTTCAAAGATAAAGAATGAACATCTCAATCTCTGCTTAAGAAGGTGTCAGGTGCAGAAAATGGTACTGTCTCCTTAATATTTTTTTGACAATGTAAGAACACCAGAACATGCCATAGGTCACCTCTGTAACATTTAAACATATACCTTTAGGATGGTTTGTTCTGCTCAGTCCAGACACTTGTCTGAAGATGCCTCTTTTTCTCCAAGGATTGCATGTCCAATTGAAATGGCAGGAAAAGTTACACAAGGAAAATGTGACCAAAGGACTCAGTCTTAAGTACGGAACTGGCCCTTATTGATCACAAGGTCTGGAGAAGACAAAATCCCCAAGCCAATGACTCTCCAGATATACAATTAATTGCTTATTGAAACAGAAGACGGCCATCAAAATACCGAGAGAACTGGTGACAAACAGGCACAACAAAAACATGCATATGAGAAAACCTTCAGCATTAAGAGAACGTGAGGTGCTTTTTTTCTTTTCTGCTTTGTCATTCTTCACTCTGAAAACAATGCACCTCTACAAGTCCTAAGTTATGCAGTATACATACTACTTGTACAATGTCACAAAAAAAAAAATATTAACATCTTCCAAAAGAGTATTTCTATTATTAAAGTTCATATACTGAACTTCTGAATTGGTGGTGGTGATATCCCATTTCTACAAGTACTAATTTGCTGGACTTCTGTTCTGATTCAGGTATTTGACAATTAGGTAAAAAAACCCTAAGTGTTGTCCTGCATTTTTCAACTTGGCTATTTACAAAATAAAACCAGAAAAGCCGTAAGAATCTACTACCAATAAATTATTTGATAATGAAATAGTACAACCACCTTGCGTATTTAGGTAGCAATGGGAAAGACTTCATTTGTTGTCATTGGACTGCCTGTAATACATTCTTATAGAGAATTCAGGATTATCATGGGATTTCCCACATTTTCATTTTCACATCCCAAAAAAGGAAATAACTTAAAAAAAAAAAAAAAAAAAAAGAAAGATTATCATGTTTTGTCCCTGGTTATGAGCAGGATAGGAAGGACACCAAAAAGTCGCTGATGGAGATAGTTGCTACAGATCAACAAGTGCTACAGAAGTGAATGCTTATGAAAATAAGATCTCAGTATCAGCAGTTAAACAATTCTGTACCTAAACACTAAAGCTAGAAATACTGTTTTGGAATAAATTGTTCATTTTCTTTTTGGATGATCACCATCACTTCACCACTTCAGCAGAAAAGCAGACGGTAACACCCCTCAAGAGATCAGTTGTGTTCTTGTTGAAAAAGACTTAAAGTAGCAGAAGAAAGATCAACATTAAGAACGATATGTGCCAAAAGCTAACTTCTATTACTGTATGACTACTATTCTTCACTAGGTTTAGAAGAGAAAATTTCCATTGTCAAATGTTTTTAATGTCAACCATTATCACTTCTGGAGGTGATAATTAGTCAGCTAACACTACATAAGGAACATAAACTGAACACATAACGTGTTCTTTTCTAACTAAAATAAGAAGAATAATTATTCTTCCATTGCTGCAAAATCCCAAAGTCAATAAAAGAGAATAGGTTCTGAAAGCTGAGATAAAACAGGATAAATTGAAGGCATCAATCAGCAGCAATCTTCTCAAAGTTCTGTCTAACTTCTACTTGAGGTTGAATTCCTTCTGAAAAATTCAGTTCTACCCATATTCTCCTATTGAGCTCTGTCCTGGACAGGTTCAACGGATTATATTGCATAAAAATACCTGCAGATTATCTCACAATGAACTTCTCAGAATTTAATCAGCAAGAATTTAGTCATATAGTTACTGTATTGCCAGGATAAAAGTTAACTTTTTTCATTAGATCCTATAATGTTTCTTATACCTACTGCACCTACAAACCCCACTAAAATCAGCATAATTCTCCTTACTCTAAAACTGAACTGTCTGCTAAACCTATTTCAGAGATAATAATTTGCTAGATTTATAGTAGTGTGTGTTCTCAATTGATCTAATTAGAGTGTCTTGAGAATAAAGGTTGCAAGACCTATTCTGATTAAAGCACCAATTTTACCAATTTATAGTTGGTTTTTTTCTGAAACAAACTCCTTTGGGGCTGAGGTTGTTTATTGCTTTGCCTCAGCTCCATAACTTGGGGACGGAGAGGGTATAGTATCAGTCAGTTATCCTTATCTTTAGACATTATTAAAACCACTACAATTTTTTGTGATATTCTAGGTATTCCTAATAAGTGTAGAAAATACCATATATTTCACATCAATATCAGATTGTATATACAAAAATAAAAAAGGAGAGGGGGTATTAAAGCCTTTATTTCCTTTTGTTTTTAAGAAAGCAATCCTCAAATGACATGAGAACTGTTAAAAATCAGTACCTTTCTTCAGTTTTTGGAAACACAATGGCTTTTTTTGTTGCTGTTTTAGAGTGACAGATAAACAGACATGATGACATGTGCCCATGGTATGGTTGAGAAGAGCTGGTTGGCAGGGGGTGGATCAGGAAGTAGGAATGATACTAGATGTGATAGCACTCTGAAGTGGATTATCTTCCCAGGATTGCTGTGGTGCCTCACTTTGCCAGGGACTTAACTCTGCAAGGTGCTGGGGGTTTTGAGGACTGATTGAGCAAAATACCCTGACATCAAATATGTTCTTAAATAGATCTACACAAAATCTCCTAGTGTAATATCACACACCCATTTAAGCCAGCTTAAATGCTAGGAGTTGTCTACAAAACATTTTTGCACAAAACCTCAGTGCAGAAAAGCACCAGGCTATAAGTTTATGACACCTGCCCTGATATTCATAAATATGCTCTGCAGTACAAATTAGCCTGAACTATTTGCCACACTGACACTGATAATACCACCACAATGAGATTAAGCATTTCTATACTATATTTAGTTTCCACTACAAGCAAGACACAAGGTAATATCCCTCATAAAGTAAACTAGTTTGGATACAAAAAAAACCCCAACATCCCCCACCCCCCAAAAAAAACAAAACCCCACAAACAGAACCACCACAAAAAAAAACCAAAAACAAAACACAAAAACAAACACAGAGAGACTTCCAGGTGTGCAAACCAAGACTTTGCCTCATCTAGATGCTCTCTTACACCACAACCACACTCATATTGGAGCATAAGGATGCCTGTAGGCACGTTAACTATGCCCCCAGGTACTTCAGTATCACTGACCATTCAAATTCAGCAAATGCATCAGCAACCACTCAACGGAGAATGAAGATACCAACGCAGACGACATGAATGTTGACTATATAAAGTGTTGACAATATACACAAACTCAAAACCAGCAAAACATCTTGTGTTTTCTGTGTGAACAGCCATATAACAAGACTATTCTTTTGATCGTACATGGCTCCGTATTCAGTTAGACAAAAGGCTGTTTCTTTTATTCAAAAGTCAAAATCCTTCATATCCATTGCTGACATTTCATCTACACCTATATAAGAGCATCTTGCGTAAATTACAGGATATACATTCACTTGCAAATGGAGAGACAGAAGATTAATTCACTGCATTTAAAGTTTTCAGTCAGGACCAGGCTCCTAAGTTAGCTATCTCTAATGAGGGAATTGAAGCTTATGTTTTTTTGAAGAATAGGCAGAACTGGGAATGTTTTGCTTTCTTTCCTTCATCTTCTGTCATAAGCTAACAAACAAAATTCTTTATTTCTTCCCCACATATTTCACTGAGGAATGGATGAAATGGAACAGACCAAATGTAGAGAAAATCTGTTACAAAATAAATCACCTTGACCAGGGAGGATACAAGCAACAGTATGAGACACTGGTAAAAGGATCCTAGAAGGGACAGGTTCACTCTCAACACTCACCAAAAGATATTCAGGGTCTTCACTTCTTGTTGAAAATGAAATTATTTCTTCTCAGAATTCATAAACAGAAATGAAATCTAACAATTTTTACATTTGCCTTTCCAGAATTCTTCAGTAACTATCATTCTAACTCTAAAAAACAGGGCTTTTAGATTACTTGAACCTGAGAAGTTCTTTTGTTGGCTGAAGAAGTAATGCACCAAGAATTTACACAATAATCTGCTGTCGGAAAATCTAAACTGTAGTACCTGAGCCTAAGAGCAGCCAAACTGCAAAGCATTAGCCATATTGTCAGATTCACAGTAAGCACCCAAGATATAGTGACAGGTATTCCCTATTGCTATATCATCCATACAACCCTTCAAAATCATCTTTCCACCCACTGAAACAGTTAATCCGGAGAAACAGCAAAGACAAGGAACAGTGTATAATTTTCTGTAGCTTACATTATCCTCTTTTATTGAAGACCCAGTTTAAAGAACCACCTGCCGATAAGCTTTAACGTAGCCCTGTAGTAGGAATTACTTAAATCTCACTGAATTTCTCATTACTGTATCTTTTTCCCTAGTGAAAAATGTCTTTTAGTTGCGCAAGCCTGTAAGGCATGACTGATTTTGGCACTGGAGCTGCATTTGACTATCCTCATGGTACATCTGTACTTTATTCCAGAGGTATAATTCCAGTTAATGTGGACGTATATTACTTTGGTATCTGTTTGAAAGGTCAGCTTGAGTTTCATAAAGCCAGCAAAATTTGTCAAGAGGCCTTGGTCAAAATCTCTTCCACAGACCACAATGCTCCTCAGCACTACCAGTACCAAATTATCTCATTTGAAGCCAGCTAGATGAGGTCCAGCTACACCTTGGAACTTGAGCAGTGACCGGTTATTTATTCTCAAAATAACCTCAAGAGTGCCTCTACTTTGTGTCCTATTACATTAACTTTTATACACCGTAGTTTCGGCTAGGGAGTATTTTGAAATAAGAACATAAAATGACATTCAAATATTTCTTCATATGATCTCTGAAAGATGGACTTTACACTAAGTATTAGGTATTTCTAACAAGATCTTTCAAGAAGTACTCTATTTTGAGTATAAGAAAGATCTAGCAAGACAATGACAGTAAGTCTCAGATAATGCAAAGCATTACCATTTTTATTTGGTTAGATTAATACATGCAGCAATTTCTAATATCAAACTGCTCAGCACACATTATCCAAGTTCCATTACTGTTGTTTCCACTCAGTCAATATTTAAAAAAAAAAAAAAGTCCACATATTACAGGTTTACATGGGACTAAGTAAGAAAATAGCTATCTCACAAAAGCTTATGAACTAGATTTTCAAAAGCGCTCACGCCAGCTTTACTCACCTTCCAACGTCAATGGTAGTAGACCTCAAGGCAGTGAACATGGGCATACGTTTTTCAGAGTCACAGTCTGTACATTTATTTTATGTCTAGAGTATAGCTTACAAGAACTTCCACTAATAAATGACAGCTTGGAGCTGAATTTGCCTCCAGTGAAAACAGTGATCTGAATACTGTGGATATACAATATGTCAGAAATTTGGTTTTATTTCTTTTCACTTAAGAAACATGCTATACTTTAGAAGGGCAAAGTTCACCTCTACAGATTACAATTTTTTTAAAACTCCAGATCACAGAGAAGAAAGAAAATCCTATTGGGTGACTTCACATGCTAGTGCATTAGCAGTGAACATAGCTATTCTTGGTTCGCAAAATTTACAAGCATCAGCATGGAAACAAGGTGACATGCTCATTTTAAGTACAACTGAAGTACTAATTGGAACAAAATATCACTTTGCTTGAAGAAAAATCATAGGTTATAGTTACATTACTCTTTTGAATCACCAATCAGACCCACCCTAATGAAAAGGGTGAATTTTAGTCCCCAGTTGATTTCTGGGTGCTATGCTGAAAAGAAAATATAGGAGCACAGTCCACCCACAGTGCACTTAAAGTAATTCAGAACTGACAGGCAATAAAAGAAATATTGTTCCTCTTCTCATTTAGAAGAACAAGAATAGCTGTATGCAATTTTACTTCCAAATTTGATAAGTGAAAAATGACTCATTTTATTAGACAAAGACCATCTAAAATGTTAAAATAGCCTGCTGCTATAATTTGCATATTTTGAAAATGAAATTTGTTCATCACAGAACATTTAAATATAGTACTGTGAGATATGTGAAAGCCTGTAGATACAAAAAATTGTTTACATCACATTACTTTTCAGTTTTGCGTTATGCTAATGATCATTAAAAGTACACAATAAAAATATTATGTAGTTGTTCATATATCATTTGACATTTTGGACTATGAAGGTAAGCATGATTGGAAGATCGAAACCAAATTGCTCTGCTTACACACAGCAATAAAGTACAAAGAAATGGACTAAAACGGAGAACCTCTTTTGAAATGTATGTCTTTTCCCTGCACTTACAAACGGATGGTCCCATCAAAACTGCCACTGCAAATCCGTTTACCAGACATGTAACTCACAAAATATATAAACAAATAACCTTGTCGCTCTGTTGCATCTCTAGTTCTGTGCCCCAAATCAGGCAAGCAATGAAGATACACACACGCTTTTAATTCGTGTATGTCAGTATAGCTGTACTGCTGCCTTTCCTCCCTCTATCCTTTTCCCATCTGTGCCATCAAAAAAGATGGAGTGGTGTGGAAGCAAGATATGGTTACACACCCAAGCAGGAAACAGTTCAGTCAGGCTTCCTGGATACATATTAATATGCATATCAAGTAAAATCATAAGATAGGTTTAAAAAAAATCACATCCACACCATTAGAAACTCACAATAAAATTACCCCTTTGCTATGTATATTCAAAATATGAATATCCTCTATGTTGTCAGTTGATTAATTCTAAATGTTTAATTTAAGAGGCATACTGGGGTAAAGAACCCTCTAGGAGACAGAGTAGGAATCAGAAAAGATGATTTAGTTTTTAAGTCACTGGTCTGGAATTCAGGACGCACAGTTCAACCAAGTTCACTGCAGAATTTTTTTGTGTAATTTTAAAACCACCTAAATGAATCTCTCCATAAATCTCTTTTGTCTACAGTTTATTCAAGCTATGAACTCTTTGGGAAAAGAAGCAGGTTTTATTTGTATGAATACTGCACCTAAAGTCACAGGGCCTTGCAATGGCCACTTACACTTGAAAAATTAATAATGAGGTTGTACAACCTTTGTGCTTCCCCCATCACTCACACCTGAGAGGAGACTTCAGTAAACATCTGCAAAGCAAACTGATTATCCTTCTCCCAAAACCTTCCTTCCGTCAGATGCCTACAGATAAACTCAACTGCAGCTAGAAGTGGTGTGCTCAGAAATCAATGTTACGTCAAACAGCATCATCTTATGTTTCATTTTACTCTTCTCAATTTCCCTGTGCTTTTAGGAGTGGATATTGTCTCTCTGTCCTGTATTTTTCCACCGTCTACAACAAAGAGAGTCCTGATCCATAACTTGAGATTACGGCCCTCTTATGTTACCAAAAAATCCCACTTCCAATACATTGCCCTGACGGCCCCTGGGAAACCCCTGCTCCTCCCAGCCCCCAGGGAGCCCCCAGCCTATGTGGCACCCTGACAGCAATTTTGGTGCATTGCTTTCACTCATTTGAAAAACACTAGGACACTGGAATCTTGTTTAAGCCATCCAGCTTTTGTAATTTTACATTTTATAGTAAAATAATTTTACATTTTATATAAAATTGGTAATAATAAGCACTGCAACAAGACGTCTTGGGCTACAAACTATTATATAGCTTTATTTCTCCAAACTTGCCTTGGTCTGTGGTGTCTTTGCTTCCCCCAAGTCCCTCACTGAAACTTAGCTTAAAGTACTGCTATCTCCTCTTCTCATCAAGGTGTGGGTGGGAGAGGGGGAGCTGTAATCAAAAGTGTTACAACAGTTTTGCATTTCTTTTAATTTTGTATTTGTTTTTAAGTGAAAATCATTTCAAAGATATGTAACCTAGCTGACAAAAAGCTAAAATTAGTGCAAAAGTAGAAGGGGGAAAACATGCACATCTAGAAATGAGAAAATGTGGATTTGGACAAAAACAAACTTATGAAGAAGGTCTGGAATTGAATTGATTCACTTTTTGAGGCAAGCTTACTCCTCCTTTTTCACATTTTGAATCATTATCATGTAATGAATCATTTTTATGATATATTAATATCTCACATGGTTTTTTTACTCGCTAGGTGTTGCAGCATTTTAAACTCTTAATTATGAAAAAGGAAATAAGTGTTAATGACTTTGTAATGTAGAATAATTTACTTAAAGAATGAACTTGTCACAAATGCTAATAAATTCTTCTCTTTTTTTGTTTGGGAAAAGTTGCCTTTCATCATAGCAGGCCAATGGCCCAAATGTTTGTAAAAGTCTATGAAGGAAAGCACAAAACTGCAATGCCCTGAGAGCCAGTCCAGCATTTCCTGATGAAATCTTGCTGACCTCAGTAGCTTTGAGAACATGCTTGGCTTATCTAAGAAGTTGGAGAAAAGCTAATGAATCAATGTGAGGTCCAATTTTCAAATGGGACCAGAGCATAATTTCATGTGATCACTTACATTCACTACATGACATATACTATGTGCAAATTTGTGTACTGACATACAGAGTGAGGTGGACTTCTGTACCTAACATATGCACAATAGTTCACGTTATGGGTTCTGTTCAGAAAAATTATCTCCTTATGACATTTACAGAAAGTGCAGCAGATATGAAAATAGTCACATCCAAATTCGGAGCACAAAAGTTTGGTGGCTTAGGTTCTGTCAGTACAATTTCCATTTTAAAGGCTGGAAATGGAGAGAGGGGTTGTGACTGGCACCAATTATTTGAGTAGTGTAACAAGTAATTCTGATTTTTAATTCCAGCTCAGGGGATGATAACAACTTGCCTTGAAACATCATGCAAGGATTGCACGTGGTCAGCAGATAATGAAAGATACTGTTTACAGAAGCTAAAATATTTTAATTCTGAGGGAGTGATCCTTACCATGAGTTGAAAAGCAGTGGAGTAGTCTTTTACTTTTCGTGACGGTCCAGAGAATCACCTTGTGATGTTAGAGATTACGTTTTGCATCAGAGCAGCCCAAGAAGAAAATTGTGCTTTGAGTTACACCAAGAAGAGATCTGAACGGAGGTTTCCTGCTGCCTAATTTAAGTCTAGTTATCAAGGCTCCCTTTTTTTCTCTTTCACTTCAGTAAGTTCTGATTTAAGGGAAAAGTCTGAAAGGTTGGAATTAAAAACAAAAATAAATAAAAAAAAGCATTACAGAGCAAAGCTTAAGAGAAACCCTGCAAGTTGTTCTGGAAATGCATAGCCATCTTTTATGCAGCCTTGTTCTGGGTATTTGAATGTTGTGAAGGACAGCTCTAGGCAGAGATAAAGTCACCAGCTGCCTAAGGCAGGACACTGCAGAAGGCAGCAAGAGAGAGAGTCATGAGTACTCTGTCTGTCAGTCTGTGCCAGTTCCCCAACGTGCCAGGCTTGCTGTTACAGTTGTTGTCAAACAGAGAGGAGGAAGGTCTTTCTTTTGGGGAAAAAAAAATAATAAATCAATATACATGGATTTCCACTTGTTTCTCACTGTTCATCTTGACAGTAGGTTTACACCAAAGGAAAAAGTGGAAATACAATATATGTGCTGTTCATGGTTAAATATCTGAAAGCTTACAAATTACCAGATCTAATTCTGGATATTCAAAATAGAGTCCCAAACTATTATCAGCACTCATCAGTTAGGAAGATGTTAAAATATCTAACTTGATTGTAAAAAAACAGTATTTATACGTGTGTGTCCAAATACAGGGCATACTTCTTTTTTTCTCTTTAATATGGGCAAGATGCTTTAGAATCTCTAAGTTGTGGAAACTTCTCCATCAAATGGCATCTCATTTTGGATTAAACCTATCTCTACTAAATCAAGTTCTGTTAAGCATAAATTGTTCACTATTGACCCAATTATCTAACTTGTGTGTGTACTTACCTGCCCACATGTACTCTGGCAAATGCTATAATTACCCTGATGAATCACATTTTACCTTGCAAGTACCGGAAAGCAGTGGCTAGAGCCTAACTTGATTATATAAATGTTACTTTATTTCCAGGAATGACGACAGAGCTGGTTAAAAATGTCATTAAATATAGCTCTAAATGAGCCACTCTGTTCAGCAGATAGAGAGAAAACAAAAACCAGAAAAACACAGTGGAAGAAACTAACAAAAGAGGAAAGACCTGAAAAAATCCACCATAGTCTGACGTAAAAGCTGGAATACAATAAAAACACAAAAACAATTAGCTGAAATTAAAAGCCTTTGTAGGAAGGATTTTAAAGTGGAAAGACAGAAAACATATTACATAATGTAGTGCTCAAAAGACAGGAAACACACAACTGTGATTCTTCTCTAGTTTTCTAATGTACTTAAAAGGCACTCATTTCCACACAGGCTATACATATAAAGCCACTGAAAAGCACCATTTATTTCTGCCAGCGTCCATTGTAACTCACACCCAGCAGCTTACCTCCAGATCTCTTTTCCGAAGGGCACTTCTTTCAGACGCCCTGTGACTGGAGGATGCAAACTTCTGCTTAGAGATATGTAATGCCATGGTGAAGTCCAGCTATGTTCCGCCTCCTAACAACTCTTCAAATCACAGAAACCAGAAGGCGAGAAGGTCATTGTAACATTTGCAAAGCTATTAAGAGAATTAGATGAGAGTGTCCTTGAGTTCTGCACAGTAGGACCCAACAGATTACAACATCTTTGGTTTCCTTTGGTTTACTTCGGCTTTTCTGTTTTAAAAGAAATGTTAGAAAATACTTCTTCTATTTGCTTAGAAATGGATCAGTGAACATCCAGCTACTGCAGTTACATCTCCAGGCATCTTTATTTAGAAAAATGTTTAAGCAAATACTTCATAGGAATTTTCTTGGAAGATAAACATGTGCCTTCTGAAACACTTACTGATGATCATGGTAATAATCCTCAGATGAATTAGAGTTAAGTTACCAATCAAAATATCTTAAAAAGAAATTAAATTCAAACATATGAATTATAATTTTCTAAAATATCTAGATAAATAATATATATTTGGATATAGCTTAGGTTCTGATGCATGGGACTGAATTTGAGGTTCTGTGTTTCTCTTTTTAAAAGTCAGGTCTCCCTTTTTAAATCTTGATTAGAAGTTATTAGTGGAAAGGTTTGTTTTGTTTTTTTAATTTCTTTATACTTCTAAGGGAAGAAGATACTATTTTTCCTGGGGCAAATCCTAGTCTGACTTTGACAAGAACACGCGAGAACAAATGCAAACCCAGTTTCTAAAACTTAAAAGAACTGGATAAGCAACTAACATGGCTTTGTCAAGAACAAAGCTTGTTAAACCCATCTAAATGCCTTTATGGCAGGGTAACAGACCTAACAGAGGAGATGCTATAGGTGTTATACAGCTCAACCTCTAGCACTGTTTCCTGTGACATTTTCAAAGCAAGCTAGAGCAAATAAGTCTAGTTGAAATTGCTCCTAAGTGGGTGCAAAAGAATGAAAAAAATGACTTACAGAATATCAGTGATTCACAGTAAAACTGATGAAGGATATAGTAGGTTTCAGTGGTCTCTCCAGGATCTGGTACTATTCAGTACTGTCAGTAGGCTATGGTAAAGGTAATAGGCTTATAAGATTGGAAGACGATATAAAGCTGGAACAGACTGCAAACACACACACTAAGGGAAAGATTATAACTCCAAACAAATTAGAAAAATGACCTAAAAAAAAAAAAAAGGAAAATAAAAATCATTACAGATACACACTTATGGGAATAATCTTACTTGCATAAAAAGAGAATGGCAAAACTGACCTTAAAATTTAATTCATAACGAATCATGACCTGAAAATAGTCAGTGTAGTGCTGTAAAAAAACCTGCAACATGCCATGCAGAATGTATACACAGGATCATAACACGCAAGTAATACATCATCTTCAGTTCACTATTAAGTTTTCAGTCGTAAGATCTTGCCCACTTTGGGGATCCAGAGATAAGGAAGGGCACCTTCAACTGCAAAGAATCCAGAGAATGATCAGATATCTCAGAAACCTATAATATGAGAAAAAGCTACTAGGAAGGCTCAACATAAATATGATACCTGTCCTCAAACACATAAATGGATATTACAAAGAGGTAAGAAATTACATAGAAGTAATGGGGTGAAATCGCAGCAAGAAATAACTAAAATAGATATTTAGAAAAACTTTCTAGTGGTGAAGAAGGTGGAACACCAAAACATATCCTGAGGAAACGCCTTCCGTCACTCGAGACCTTTAAGAATACAATAAAAAAGCCCCTGTCAAAAGTTTTATTTATTTGTATGTGCTTGTTCCACCATGAAAGGATGTTACGTAGGTGATGTGTGATCCAGGTCCATCAGATCTTAGTTTTGTTGTGTTTTTTTTTAATTCCTCAGCTTGTTTTCAAATGGGAACAAAGGGAAGAACACAAAAGAAACAGGAAAAATACAACAGATTTTTTTATTTATTTATATAAATCTATTGATTTTCCATATTTATGTAAATAAAGTTTAAAAAAATATTGAAAAGTATTTACTTGTTCATTAGCACCACCGCAAAATTTCACATCCTTGTAAGACTAGTCATGATTTTATTTTGTACCTAAAGAAACATGATTTTCACTTCCTCCTCTCTCCCCACCTCCCAATAGAAGAGAAAGGATGGACTTGGATCTTTAGTTTCATAAGAGGCAGACATGTCCTCCAGCGATAATTGTCACATGCATCTTGGAAGTAACTCACCATCTTCACTTTCTTTTTTCATTATTGGACCAACCCCCATTACATTTCAAATATATTCTACCTACCATCCTCACAAACATGGATTTACATATTTAAAAGCTCTAGATTATTCTTGCTTTGGAGAGTTCTTCAAAATAATCACAGAATCATAGAATTATAGAATGGTTTGGGTTGCAAGAGACCTCAAAGATCATTTCATTCCAACCCCCCTGCCATAGGCAGGGACACATTTCACTACATCAGGTTGCTCAAAGCCTCATCCAACCTGGCCTTGAACACTTCCAGGGATGGAGCATCCACAGCTTCCCTGGGCAATCTGTTCTAGTGCCACATCACCCTTTGTTTTCCAAAGTAGACTGTATTTATATATTCTAAGATATTTCTAAAAATATATAAAATGTTATTCCTGTCCTACCTTTGCTTAAAGTGTCTCCTGGAAACGGATAAGATGTTCTGCATTGGGATTCTTCCCATCCTACTCTACAATTATGTATTCTTCAGTTGTAGTAAGGTCACATTTCTGTAAGGAAAATAGTTTTGATTGTATGCATTAGAAAAATCCAACACTTGCTAAATGCAAAACAGACCTAAAACCCAACAATCTTTTTTACCATATGGACAAGAGGAGAAAAAATAACTTTTAAGGTTGCTTAAAAGTATTTATCCACAAACTATAACAGAAAAGATGAGCTAAGTGATAAAAAAAAAGTAGCTTAAACAGATTTCTATTCAACAGTGAGAACAATGCATACAAAAATCTGAAACTCTGATGCTAATTACATTTAAAATACAGTAAAATGTTCTAGTTTTCTTTCAAAATCTAGAGAGTTTTTTCTTAAAGTAAAAAAAAAAAAGAAACATTTTGTCATAGAGTCATAGAATGGTTTGGGTAGGAGGGACATTAAAGATCATAGAATGGTTAGGGTTGGAAGGGACCTTAAAGATCATCTAGTTCCAACCACCCTGCCATGGGCAGGGAAACCCTCCACTACACCAGGTTGCCCAAAGCCTCGTCCAACCTGGCCTTGAACACTTCCAGGGATGGGGCATCTACAACTTCTCTGGGCAACCTGTTCCAGTACCTCACCACCCTCAATGTAAAGAATTTCTTTCTTATATCTAACCTAAATCTGCCCTCTTTCAGTTTAAATCCATTGCCCCTTGTCCTATCACTACATGCCCTTGTAAAAAGTCCCTCTCCAGCTTTCCTGTAGGCCCCCTTTAGGTACTGGAAAGCTGCTATAAGATCACCCCGGAGCCTTCTCTTCTCCCGGCTGAAGAGCCCCAACTCTCTCAGCCCGGTTTCATAGCAGAGGTGCTCCAGCCCTCGGATCATCTTCACAGCCCTCCTCTGGACTCGCTCCAGTAGCTCCATGTCCTTTTTATGTTGGGGACTCCAGAGCTGAACACAGTATTCCAGGTGGGGTCTCATGAGAGCTGAGTAGAGGGGCAGAAGCACTTCCCTGAACCTGCTGGCCACGCTTCTTCGGATGCAGCCCAGGATACGGTTGGCTTTCTGGGTTGCAAGCGCACATTGCCAGCTCATGTTGAGCTTCTCATCCACCAGTACCCCCAAGTCCTTCTCCTCAGGGCTGCTCTCAATCCACTCTCTGTCCAGCCTGTACTTGTGCTTGGGATTACCCCGACCCATGTGCAGGACCTTGCACTTGGCCTTGTTCAACTCCAGGAGGTTCTCACAGGCCCACCTCTCCAGCCTGTCAAGGTCCTTCTGAATGGCATCCCTTCCCTCCAGCATGTCAACTACAGCACATAGCGTGGTGTCATCAGCAAACTTGCTGAGGGTGTACTCAATCCCACTGTCCATGTCACCGACAAAGACTTTAAACAGCACCGGCCCCAATACTGACCCCTGAGGAACACCACTTGTCACTGAGCTCCTCTTGGACATTCAGCTGTTGACCACAACTCTTTGAGTATGACCATCTAGCCAATTCCTTATCCACCAAGTGGTCCATCTGTCAAATCTATGTTTCTCTAGTTTAGAGACAAGGATGTCGTGTGGGACAGTATCAAATGCTTTGCACAAGTTCCGGTAGATGATGTCAGTTGCTCTTTCCTTATCTACTAATGCTGTGATCCCACCATAGAAGGCCACCAGATTTGTCAGGCACGATTTGCCTTTAGCGAAGCCATGTTGGCTATCACCAGTCACCTCCTTATTTGCCATGTGCCTTAGCATAGTTGCCAAGAGGAGCTGCTCCATGATCTCGCCAGACACATAGGTGAGACAAACTGGCCTGTAGTTCCCCAGGTCTTCCTTTTTTCCCTTTTTAAAATTCAGAGCTATGTTTCCCCTTTTCCAGGGGCAAAAAAGACGCCCTGGACCCCCTCCCCATCATCTTCCGATGCTAATTAATGGCTTTGTATTGACCTCAGTGAGCACAGATATTTTGCAAGGTGAATTCTATTAAAAGCTATTGATAGTCTAACCACTTCATAGTAACTAGCTCTGTCTTCCTCCTTCCTGCATTTCTCATACCCTGAACTAATTAAAACTAGGAATAATTACTAGTAATTTAATGAAAAAGGCAACAATCTTCACCCTTACTGAAATTGTTTTGACTTGGTACGACACTTACATTTTCCAAGCTAATCTGTAAACTAAACAATAAGGAGCACTAGATGTAAAGAAGGTTAAAATGTGAAATCCAGAGCAAAGACAATCAGCGAAGACGCAATCATTCATGGGAATGCAGAGTGGCTGTGGGAAGTTGAGATGAACTTATTAATTAGGCAGCGCTATTAATCTAACAGCTCAGAAAAAGCAACGTATTGCTGAATCAAGACAATACTTTGTTGCTAATATGTAAGCAGATATTTGAACAGGCAGAGAGCATCTTGTCCTTCCCGGCACTCAGAAATACATTATGAAATATTCCTGTTTGCATACAATCCCAGCAACAGCCCCCACCCTAAACCTAGACTGTTGTACATGGGCGTGCACAGCCATCTATTTTGAGAAAAGAAGTTTATGTTTTACAAAGCCAAGAGATTAATACCCAGTCTCATGTTCTGTGTCTGTGACAAATTAATAAGCTTCAGTGAGTTTAAGTTAATGGACTTTTAGAGCAAATCAAAAAGTACACAAGACTCTCCAGCAGTCAATAAACTCACAGCCCTGACATTACCTGAAGAACTGAGTCTTCCACCACATGCTGTCATAAATGGTGAGGATGTGTGATGCACAACAGCCCCAAGCAAAAGTAGCTGGGCTCTGCTTTAGCAAGAACAGAACAATCAGAATCTCAGTAGTTAACGACTGCTTTCTATCAATTAAAGCCATCAAATTTTACACGGTTTTGTAACCCTCTGAATTTCCAGTCCCTAAAATCTCTGTTGCTGCCCTACAGCAATTGGAATTCACTGGTACCAAGTACTCACTGTTGTGGAGATGCAGAAACGGTTCTATAGCTGCGCTTGGAGACAAATCTGGAAGAGAAGGACTTGTATCTTGTAGCGCTCCTACCAAGGCCACCAACAGCTGTAATCTCACATCTCTGTCTGCGACCATCTTCCCCACCTTTCCGCCAGTTACAGGTCTTACAGCACGACTTACAGAGTGAAAGGAGTCCATCTCTCTCAATACAAAGTGTAGCACCTTGCTTAAGACTACTTTTATGAGCAGGATTGACTCACTACTGGTCTTTATCCTGAAGCAGCTGAGGTACAAATATGTTTTGTTTTGTTGACTTTGCAGTGCTAGCAATACGTTCTAGCAGGAAGATGATAACAATCCATTGGTGAGGACAATGAAGCCTTAAAATGCTCCAGTTGTTTCCTAAGGGTTTGCAAGCAGAATCCTAACTGAATTTCCAGGCAATATCTAGCCTACTAAATTAGAACTGCCAGGAACATGCCAGTCCTTGAAGCCAGCTGAAGAGGATCAGCCTGCATTTACGCTGGTAAAATCTTCTAGCCTTTGATTCAAACTGGTTACATGTGAGCAGCTGTCAGGAGTGGGTCCTGACACATTTTTAACTCTCTTCGTGCCCAGGTACTGTTTCAGAGCAATGCACTCCAGTGCCTGGCAACCTTCCTAGGGAATACTTAGATTAGAAATTCAGATGTAGATACAGAATCTTTTTTGGTATTGTCAAAATCCAGTTTATGGATGCATAGGTCAGTGTTCAGACTGTGCTAGGTGGAGAGCGCCATTTTCTTTTCCTCACACCGTCAGAGTGTCAAGGTGCAAGAGATTTCTACCAATTCCTTATATAATAATATATCATAACATCTTATGTTTTTGGATAGGATATTTGAATTTATCATAAAGTCATATCTTTGTGGTCCTTTTCAGTCTTAAAGTTTTAAAAGCAAACATCAGGGCCATAATATAATACCAAATTTTCATTCAACATCCTAAAATGGACAATCTTTCTTTACTCTTAAGACTGACACCTTCCTTACATACACTTTTTCCCCCCTTATTCAATTTATTTATACTTTTAACAATACTTGGATCAAGTGGCATCATACAAAGCAAACAAGTCAGATAAACCAAAAGCAGGTCAAAGGACTAATATTATTTTCCCCTCAGAGGAGCTATAGCAAACAGCCGCCTGGTGTCACAGAACTCTTCTTGGAATCTAATCAAAGAAGGGCTGAAAATGGCACAAACACAGTCTACTTAAAAACATGAGATACTGGAAATTTCCAGAGGGATGTGTTCATGAGATTTCTAACAGTCAAGTTGTTTCGTTTTTTTCCCAAATTACATCTTGATCCTCAGCTAGAGTGAACTTCTGAGGTTCTTGCACTGTGCCTGTACTTTTTCCACTCTTCAGCTTGTGAACAGCTTACTGAAAACCATCTGTATTTATGCCAACATTGCTTTAAAATGAGAGCCGGCTTTGGCAATCAAGCAGATGAACCAGATGCTCCAACACCATTTCTGGAAACTGAAAATAAAAATACAACAACTTAGAATCCTGATAGTGAAGAACTAGTACTAAAAAAATGCCTTATCTGATCTCCAGAGCACAGAGTGCAAGAAGACTTCAGGTTTGGAAGAGCTGAGGCCGAGCAGCATGGAGCCATTCAGCAGATGCTGAGCGTGCTGGTTTTTTCTAATTTCCAAACCAAGTTTCATAAAATTCATGGAGCTCCTAGCTGCTGAAGCTAGATTGCTGGTAGTGTCTAAGTCAGCTAACATAAAGCCTATCTCGGGTATATATACATGGATTACACTGATGCTTTGATCCTTTTTTCCAAAGAACACACATTAGTATACTCTATCATAACCATGCTTTTCTAGGGAAGACACAGAAATCTTGCCAGGAAAGTGTTAGATTGGATATTAGGAAAAATTCCTTCTCTGAAAGGGTTTTCAAACATTGAAACAGGCTGCCCAGGGAAGTGGTTGAGTCGCCATCCCTGCAGGCATTTAAAAGATGTGTAGATGTGGTGCTTAGGGACATGGTTTAGTGGTGAACTTGGCAGTGCTAGGTTAACAGTTGGACTGGATGATCTTAAAGGTCTTTTCCAACCTAAATGATTCTATGATACAATGAATATTTCTAAATCATCTTTCCCATTAATTTCCCTCCCCCTACAAAGACACAGTATTTGAGTTTCCAGCACTAGGGGATGGGGTTAGCTTTAACATTTTGAAGAATGAAAGTATTTCCTTTTTAAAAATTTCCAAGCAGTGATATTCAGCCAAGTACTAAACCATTCTACTATTGTAAAGACACGCATCTTAGATGAAATTGTCATGGGCAAAATTCTTACCCTACCCATAGGCCCAGGTTTTCACTTAAGCTGCAACAAATTAAATAGAACAACTTGTTATGCAGCATAAATTAGATACCACCAGAGTCTGGAACAGACTCAGGATATAGAACACAGGTTTGCTCTCAGGAGAGGTGTTAGGTTTTCTTTAACCCAGGATTGTATCAGTGATCCTGTTTATGGTAGAGTTCACATATAGCTGCATCTGCACAGCTGGAAAGATAATGAACCACAGCAAGGGAACAAGCCTCTGGGAAAAAAGGAAGATTTTACAGATGAAAAACAGCTCACCATGAGACTATGCCCTGACACTGGGCTCAGGGTTTTGTATTATTTCCTCCCATTTGCCTTAGAGATAACTTGTTAAAAACATGCATTCAAAATATTTATCTTTTTGCAATAAACAAAAATGAAATGCTATTCCTTCTGCAGACTTCAAAATACTTTAGCACCCACTAAACATTAATCAAGCTCCCATCAGTCAGTGGAAAGTCTTTTAGTAGTGTTAATGAGCTTTGTCTCAAAACCAATAAAGGTTCCTGTCATTACCACCTGTTATCAGTTTATATTTAGAGAGCTACATTCACACATTTATAATACAAGTATAATTAGCTGCTAGACTTGCTTATGATCAACATCACCTTTAGAGAATGATAAGAAATATGGTTTGATTAACTTGGTGGTTTATTCATCCCGCCTTCAATTTTGTTCCTTTCCCCCCCCCACCCATTCATTTAATCAAAAGGCATATCATTAAAAAGGTATATAGAAATAGTAAAGTTTCTGTAGAGAATCATGTTTGCCATTGGCCCTGTTGGAAAACGGTGTTTATTTCACCGTGTGTTGTTTCTATCCAGCCTCTAAGCAACAGGTAATAATTTCATCCATTGCTGCCTGTACCCAAACTACCAGGTTTTCAACAACTGAACTTCTGTAGGAGACGGCATGGAAGAATCAGCAATTCCCCTGCACATCTTGAAATGACACCTCTCTGGGGAATATAACATAACATCTATGTCCTTAGCGTAGCTAGACAGAAAAGTAAGCAACCAGAAGAACAAGTGTTTGCAAAGGTACTGGCTACCGAAGCCAGACCAAAAGCTGCAGCAAACTCAGGTTAAATAATTGTCTCAGCAGGTGAGCCAGGCTCTGCTTTTTGTGTTTATTTGGTTTTTTTTAAAAAAACTTATCTAATAAGATATAATATATATATAGTATTCTCTTATATAATAAGAGAATAAAAAAGTGCTGGACGGTGAACAGTGCAGTCAAATATTAGCTATCAAGTAAAACTTTTTTTCCCCATCTCTGAGGCACCATGGCCACGGGCAACCTACACTGGGGAAGAGACATCCCTGAGGGACTGCAGCCATGGGGAACCCACACTGGGGCAGAAGAAAACCAGTAGGAAGGGCAGAGGAGCAACAGATAGAAAGTGTTACACATGGTTCCCAGCCTCCTGCATGGCCTCACCAAAGGGACTGGGAGGCATTGATTGTAACATCCAGCAACAAGGCAGGTGAGACCACGATGAAGGAGGAAATATGTTGGAAAGAAATTGAGCTGGGAGGAGGGGGAGAGAGGGGTTTTCTTTCCCAAGATGTTTAATGGTTTATTTTCTTTCTCTTATAACTTGAATCAGTGATGAAAATTTCGTGTTGATTAGCAATAGTTCGAAAAATTAAATAAAATTCTGATCTCAGCTAGATCGTCTACAACAATGGGAGATATAGATATCCTGCCTATATCTACCTATCAGCTAAATACTAATCCTTTATTTTTTTGGTGATTTTTAGTGCTTGAGGCAAGTTTTTGTTGCATTTCATGCCCATTCTCCACAAGCACAAGTATCAACTGAGAGGAACCCAACATCTGTTCACATTCCACTTAAATGAAAAAGAACCTGAAGTACTGAATTCAGGCTAGATGTAGAAAGCTAGCTGTAAAGAGCAGGGGTTTCTCAGTCTTGGTGTGGTCAGGTTGCCAGAACAAGCTCCAGATGATTTTCTGCTGTACAATTCTCCCTGACATCAGAGAGCTCTTAAATTATGATTTCTATCACCTGACTGTATACGGAAAAGAAAATCACCTACAAAATCTGAAAATGATAGAAACAATAAACTGCTACTTTTAACATGCTATTTTGACGATGAATACAGAACTAAAGCATTACACATAAATCCTAAGTGGGGAAGAAGCTATCAGTCTTACTTCATCCTTTTTTTGGGGTAGGAACAGCTTCACACAATCCTCAAGTCACTATACAACAGTCCTTTAATAATTTTTTGTTTTAGATCTTAGAACATGTGTTTACATGTGAATGCTCATTTGTTTGAAATATATTAGAATGCCCATATAACAATATAACAACAGATGCCAGCTCCCAGAGAACTACATGAGACAAAATACATCATCACACATCTCAGAAATTGCATTTTCACTTGCTTTTCTGGGCTTAGATTTTTGTCATATATTTGAGTCTAGAAATATGAGATTATAACCATAATATGAAAACAATGAAAACAGCTGAAACTTGAAAGCACTACAGGATTAATTGTCACTAAGAATGAAAACATGAGTGTTTCTTTTTTCTTTATATATGTAATTTGCATAATTTACTAGCACTGTGATCATTAGAAATTTAAGGGGACTCTGTAGTGCATTTGCACATTTGTTGTGTGTATGTTTTGCTGTCAGCCTACAAGTATCTGTAACTGAAATACTACCCAGCTACCAAACACCTTTGTGGACCTAGACATAAACCCCCTGGGAGCTATCAAGTGCTGACATGAAGGAAAACCCCAATTTTAGAGGAACTTTTTCCTTTTTTAATACTAAATATAGCCTAACCATATGCCATTAGGAAGACAGGTACTGCACATTCATCTCCTGACTGCATTCACTGGAGACTTCCACAAAGGGTGAGATTCACCTTATTCTGCCTCCTAAAAGTTCAGGATCTGGTCAAGATGAGTTTACTATGAGAAGCACAGTTTTACAGTGAGTACTCAGAAACCATCCCTTACCCTAACCACTGGAAACATGACAGAATTAATTATAAAAGTTTGCAATTATTATGTATTAGATGCATCCAGACTGCATTTGGATGAAGTCTGTATTATTCCTAAAGGTTCATTATTGGTTATATTGCCATTTTAGAAACAGCTCCTTCCTCTCCCATGGTGGTACTCGAGATGTATTCATAAAAGAAATGGTTTGACACATCACATAGGGATAATGAAACTTCTCTCACATATGTGAGAATATCTGATAACGAATTAATTTTGCATAAAAATATTTACTAAAAGTGAGTTAAAGTCACTCTCACACAAGTGGAATTTCATCCACTTTCTTTAAAAAAAACGCACAACAAATTCAATCCATTCTCTCTCCCCCATCCTCCTCCCAATCCTTTCAAAAGTATTTAAGCTTACAGCATATATAGTCTAAGGAATCTTCATTGTATCAAAAACCTAAACCAAACTAGGTAAGATTCAGAAGCAAAGTTAAAATAACAGGCGAGGCCAGATGAAGAAACTGTAAGGGAAACACAGAACTGTAAAAATTGGAGTCTTTTCATCTTGGATGAAGAAATGATGATTCTATTATATTTGTCACAGGCAGAAGGGGAGAGGGAGGTAAGGTACTTTGATACTACCTAAATTTAGTGCCAGATTCAAAAGCCGTGAAGATAATACTGCTGCAATTAAAAAGATGGAAACTTCAGTTTCACACCCCACAATACTGATGTTCAATGTTACATCTGACAACTTTAAATATATTTTTATCCACATCATACCTTACTATTTCTTTGCCAGAGTTGCTCTCTTTTTAATAAAAAAAAAATTTTTTCACTATAGCTTCTAAAAATTATATCAGTGATTAAAAAAATAGGTTTTAAAAATTGAATTCACGAGCTAAGAGTTAGCAGAATGTTTAAAAGGACTATCCGTGTGACTTCAACTACAAAAGTAACTCTATGTCATTTTTTTAAAGCTTACTATCAAAATCAGATCACATTGTAACAATAAAACTTTAAAAGAAGATAAAGATACTTCAATTTTTAAGACAAATATGGTAAACATGGCCTGGGAGAAATTTTGCCTCAGGGGAATGTTTTGGGGCCTTTTGGGGGTTTAAAAGAAATATTAGGGATAGGGTTACAATAGACAGCAAGAGAAAGCAAGGATCTCCAGGTGCAGCAGCCCCACTAAGGGGCTGCCAAAACCTAGTGTTAGCTGCAAAACCTTTTTTTCCAGCAGAAAATTTGTGGTTTCTGTTACAGTCAAGAAGAAAAAGGTTAGATCTGCAGGCGCAGTGGGGCTGGGAAGCAGCTGCCCAGGCAACGAGCAGGCTGCAAAGGGACCTGTCGTGGGAGAAAGTTTGCATCAGGGCCATGCCTCCAGGGCTCTGCAGATTTTTTAGGATTACTTTTAGAATGTGGGCTAAGGCAAAGAGAAACTCTAGATTTTCCTGTGAGTGGGGTTAACAAGTGCCTGTCCTCTTAGGTGCATGTTTCCCGTGCTTCTGAGCTAGGGGAAGCTTTTCTTCACATATTGAAGTATTCAGGGGGAGTGTCTAAGTTTGTATAAGGTAAGGTGGTTCTCATATTTCATCAGGTCAAGCTCAGCTACATCAGCTGTATTCTCAGGATAGCCCAATCATCACTATCTTGGTGAACTTGACCTCTTCCTCTGACACCCTTTCATACCAGTGTACAGCTGTCAACAAAAAAAGGCCACTGGTCATTTTACTTAACATTCATCCACCTGTTTTGAATTTTTAGTAGTTTTAACTCATTGTCTGTGGCAATTTTGTTCTATAAATTTTGTCCTAGGAGAGAAAAAGAAGTGGGGTTAAGAAGCTCTATTTATGCTTTGTGGTTGAATTCTCATTTTTCTTACCACGGCATCAATCTGGTATGTTAAGTGAAACAATGAAGTGATATAGTGACTAACGGGTGAAAACTATTCCACATCTCCTGGATCATAGCAAACGACAAGGTGTTTCCAACAGTTCTTAAATCGGCTTTCCTGGATCCTGACAGGCATCTTAATCTTTACTATTAGCACACTACCTATTAATTGGTTCAGTACCATTAAGAAACAGCATTAATTGGAAGATCTCAAGGCATTATGGACCTAAGAGTAATCGTGCCTTTTACAGCTTGGCTCTTTCTGAAACTGTGATTTCGTTTTTGCCTCTTCCCAGGGTTCACCTTGCTCTGAGCTGGATGCTGCACAAGCACTTTCTTCACCGTAACCATGGGAACGAAACACAGAAGCATCATCTGGGATGGGAAGGCTTGACCAATGTTTTTAACTTACAGTGATGCTTTGTTTTAAGGATCCAGGCCTATTAGTATGAAGGTTTTTACAGATTTGTGCTTTCCCTACCTGAAAAACACAGTGAAGGTCAGCTGTTGAAAATATTAATTCTGTATTTCAAGCAGAGATTTATAGTTCTGTGTAGAAAACTGTCCTTTTCAGTGAATAACTGCAGCAATAAGAAAATAAAACCATCTATCATAAACACATGAATTCTCAGTAATCCCACGACCGATTTAAAAAATGCACCCATAAGAATGGAAATCTTGAGTTCTCTTTCTGTATAACCCACTGGCTGTTAATCTTGTTCAAGTCAGTCAAACCACCTGTGTCTCAGTCTCTGTGCATTAACCTACATCAGGTACATAAATACCTGGTTGCTGAGCCATTTCATTCATTCAAGCTCGTTAAACAGATTTGCCAGACAGAGGTAGTACAGAAAACCTTAATATTAAAGTTATGATTGCTCATAATGAGACGGCATGGCCAAGACAAATTGAACCTAAGAAAACTGTAACCTACAAAGCCTCCTGAGGAGACAAAACTGAACTGGATATCAAAGAAAAACATGGTCTCGTCTGATAGTGTTAGACTGGTAAAAATGTTTGATTTTAATTTTTCTTTTTAAAGAAGTTTTGTTTATGTTCATTTTTTTGAGAAAGACTCAGGACTACTGATTAGGCTGTGTTTTAGTGGCTGACCCATTCTTAACACAATAATTGACCTTTCTCTTTGTTTAAATCTTGGCCATAACCCTCTCTCCATCTCCCATATTTCCTCATTAATAAAAAAGTTATTCTCAGATCTGCACACAGAGCAACTCAGTATGTACTCCCAGTGATGCTGGACTACAGCAGTAGTCTAAAGCTCAGATGGGTGGAAATATGCTTTTTTAATAACACACTAAGTGCACAGAAATTCATATTTTAACTGTGAGAGGTTTATGTTAATAGGAGCATAACAATTTATTTGTCCGCTCTGCTTTCCTACCCTTTCAACCTTCGTGCCACACAAGTTTCTACTGTGTTCATCTTTAAACCTTACAGCTGTTTTCTATTCGTTATCTGTAACAGTAATCCCAGATTTCTTTTTGCCTCAAACAATACTGCAGTATCCCACTAGGATATACGAGTGAGTTTAATGGATCGCTGGCTCTTCAAATCTACTGACTGAGCACACAAAGCATTCACTCTCAACTAAAACCAGCATCTGTAATGATCAAATCTAAAGGAATCTTATTGTAATTTTCACTGCCTAAGGCTCTAGTAATAGTCATCTGTCACTCTTTGAACAAGTATTACATAAATGTCTTCACCAACACAGAAGTAGAATATATCAAGTGAAGTCTAAGGTCTATTTCACAAATTTGAAGTTTATCTGCATGATTCTTTTCTGTTTTCCAATAAATGCTTAACTTAGAAAACATGATGAGTAATGTAGACACTTTTACAGTAAAATATTGTCTTGCTTTCACTACAAACCATAAATTTATTTGGAACTGCACTAAAATCCTGCTTCTACTCTGTAAAAAAGTAAAGCAAAAATTTTTTACATAGCATTAAATCACTGTATATTTGTTGCATGGCTTTCTATAATTGTCGATGCTGTTGCAATGTCAAGGCTAATTTCTTACAGGCCACTAGCTGTCAAGCCTATATTTACTTTGACTCTAATGCTGCCTTCTAATCAAGAAGCCAAATCGAGGTTCTCAGGACAAAGTTAAGAAATCAGACAGCAAGTATTTCAAGTTAAATTGATGTGGTAAAAATACAAACTCTGCAATGACGGCATTTACCCTAGAGGAGAACCTATATTTGAGCCTGTTACCATCCAACAACTCAGAGAGCATTTCAGAGATGAAGGGTCTTTTATTTTCCTAAAATAAAAAACACTGAAAAACATCCTTATCCAAATGCTGAGACTAAGTAAATAGATAGAACAAAAATATCAAATGCACTGTTTCTAAAAGAGGACATCAGCTTATTTCTATCACATTTGTAAGGTGTTTGGCACACCATTGCTTTTTGGTTGTTTGAATCTCTCCCTATCCACAATCATTACCCATCCCACACACACTCTGGCAGAGCCAATCTTTACAAGCAGATAATAACTGATAAAACATTCTTCCCAGTTTGGAAATAAATATTAGTAAAACCATAGGCACTACTGTAAAGTAAACAAACCTAAGGGGTAACAAAGTGCCTAAAGGATTTGCTGTGGAGTCCTTAAAGGAAAGCATCCTCATTTCTTTGTCAAAACCCTTCCTGAATTCATCCTTGTGTTATCTATACCAATTTTCCAGGTCTGTGGATAAGAAATAAAACACACTTTTGAGAATACCAGGTAATAAATGAGATATCAGTAGACTGCATCTTCTAGAACTGGAGAAGAAAAAAAAACCACAACCAAACAAAAAAAGATTTCCTAGACTCAGATACCCAAAACAGAACCCACCTCTGACCCTCACTCTTGTGCCTACATTACCAAGAGATATATTACAGGACATACGTTATGGGATGATGTACCACAGCCTCCCACACAGTCATTGTCTCTGGCTAGATACTTAAACCGACATAAAGACAACCATGTCACATGCCTTGTTTTTTTTTTTCTCCAGAAGAAAATCAAGGAGGCAAGAAGCCATACTGCTTTTCCACAAATCCTCCACTGTAGGTGCTGGGGGTGCATACCTGTTTGCAGGCAGAGCTGGCCAGGGGTAGCTCTCAGGAAGCAATGCTGACACACCCTGTAATGACAGAGCATCAAGATCACAAAAGCTGTCCAACTTCTTTATTTATTATTCAATATTGTTATTATTCCAGTACTGTTATCAATCTTTTCTCCTAGTCAGACACCTACCCTTTGTTTTGCATTTTTTGATTCACATAGACCTGATCAAATATTTTTTCTTTTCAGAGAGGAGTTCTCAGAGCATCTTTACTACAGATGCTATACACTGAGTCTGGGCATCCAAGGACAGGCTCTCACAATCTTTGGGTCCAAAGCAGCTCAGGAGAACTACAGATCATACAAGTATGAACTATATAATAAGTCTCTGCAGAAAATACAGCAAGGTTCACTTGGATTTTTTTTCCATATCCACCAGTGAAGAAAATAGACATTTGACTGCAACAGATCTTACATGTTTGCTGTGTGCTTCTCTGTCTTTCCATGCCACAGAACTATTTATACTCCACCTATTTCTTCTGTTCACAGCAATTCACCTCCAAGCAAGTCACAGGAAGACCCAGGAGAACAGTTTACAGACCAAATGCAAGGTCAGCAACAAAAGCTCTGATCGTAAAGCAGTGTTTTTAGGGAATAATATTTATCCCATTTGTCTTTTGTTTATTACCATCATTTAAGCCATTCTATTTTGTGAGCTGTTCTCCAAAGGAACCATTTTCCTCTGCACAGCACTGCATATTCAACTTCTGCCACTCTCATCGTACTGGTGCGTTCTCTTTTGTATGTTAAGTGCCATCACCTGTTATCATCAGCAGTTTCAGATAACTCCCTTGTGAAAACTACAGTTTTATTATATATAGGCTCTAAATTTATTAGCTTATCATGCATGTCACTAGAAAAGAATGTTTCTAAAATAAGAGATGTAAAAACAACATAAATGTAAGTAAAACAGCTCAGCTACCACTTAATCTTTGTGATAAAATACTGATTTAAAATGACAATAAATTTTTTAACTGTCTTTTCTCTAACATTTGAGCTGCATGTTAAGATTCCTTCAGTTCTATAGATTCACATAATGGTGCATACAGATATGTAAATCTGCCCCACAGATACACTTTGAACTCAGAACATGCCCGCTTAGTTGCACAAAACAAGTCTTGCCATCATACACACTGCTAACTGTTGGCTTGATTTGATGAATAATGAGCTGGCATCTGGACATTAGAACCTCAAGCAACAGAGGAGCTTATTCAGAGTCATATAATTTCCAAGTTATAAATAAGAAACAAGTATCAGATATGTTACAGAGAAGGAGGATCACTGGGATTCTTTTCTTCCCTGTATCAGACAACTAAAAAGTCCTATAATCGCCACAAAGAAAACACACAACTCCCCCCATCAAAAAAAAAAAAAAAAAACCACAACAAAAGACCCAACCACAGAAAACCAAAAGCTCTTTCCTTATTTGAACATACTGTATTTTTTTTTCTAAAAGATGATACACAGTAATAATCTTTGCATGGGTTTTGTCCCAGGAATCAGAAGGGAGCCAAAATGTTCACCCAAGCATCAAAATCACAGACATACTGTGGATCATGCCTCTTACAACATTCTGTGGTGATACGAACCCGGCCTCATTTTCAAAACGATTTACACTAAATCCTCATGTTCACGTTTCTTTCCATTTATTTTCATAATAACATAAGCAAACTACAATATAGATAGTATATGCAAAGTAGTTGTTTGCATGGAATTATTCTGAAGGTATGTGAAAAACAAAGTGAGTAAATCATGTATTTAAAATCAATACAAGTTGTTAATTGTTTTGCAGGCTTGAAATTCCTTTCATCCATGACAGGTGTGTGATAATCAACAGGCTTTCCTCCAATTTTAAGTTTCAAACCCTGATTTAGCTGAAAGATTTGTAAAACTTTATTTAGTAACCAACCCAGCGTTCAGTTGCCTTCATAACGAGCATGTAAGGATTAGATTTTAAAAGACGTCTACTGCTACTTTTGACAAAGTCATTCAGCACTTAAATTCCAAAGTTTATTTGCAGTGTGTGATATTTAAAATATCCCCCAAAGTAGGTGAGAACTTTTGAAATCTGGCATGTATGACAGCATATTAACAACACTTCAGGTATATTTGTTCCAAACCCTATTAAATACCAGACATGTTTCTCTTCTTAAGGATATCAAGCACTGACAAAACAGAGAATGAATGCTGAGTTTCTAAATTTAGCACACAATTCAGTCACTAGTCCAGTGTCCTAACATACTGTTTCAACAAAAGGAACAGAAGTATTCTCTCATCACAGTAATTGGTGAATGATCTCTCTCCCCTTATCTTGACCTATGAGCCTTTCATTGCATTTTCTCTCACCCGTCCGGCTGAGGAGGGGGAGTGGTAGAGTGGCTTTGATGGGCACCTGACATCTAGTCAAGGTCAACCCACCACAGTTTGTTGTTTGCTTGTTGTTGTTTTTAAGTTAGGTAGCATACTTGGAAAGAGCAGACAAGCTTTTGGGCACATGAGCTCTCTAAGTCTGACACAGCGGCAGTAAAATCCAAAACCAAATCCAATCTGAACATAATTCCTCTTAGTTTCAGTTAAGTCACAGTTAAATCACTTTAGAGAAAACCAAGCCGGACACAGTGGATATGAAGAATGTTAGCAGAGAGAGGTCATGCCATGATCAGTTAAATCCTAAAAGGCATAATCCATGAGACACACAAAAGGCAGTAGATGAAGAAGATTATACTATGTCACAAAATTTATGGCTCAGCAGAATCATGAATTTCAGGTCCCAGGCTTGGTTTTGGATAGTGTTCAACCTTTGAGGATCAAGAGCAAGGGAGCATGTGAAACATTCTCCCTCCGGTAACTGTTCCTGTTCCTTTCAGATTGCGCGTGAGGGTTTTGCACTGTGGTGAAAAATTGTTGTTCAGATCCATTGACGTTTTTTTAAATTATGAAAAACACCATAATTCTAGGACCAGCAATTGTTAGATTCAGCAACCGATTCAGAGTATCCTCTGAAGACACTTTCCAGTGTTGGTCTAATAGCTGTAAGGTTCATCACTTCTCTTTAAGGTTGTAAAATACATTTCCAAAAATTCTGATTTTCTGCTTGAAAATAGCTTTGGCATTTATGAAAATAGAAAATTTTTTTTAAATTATGGAGCTGTTCTAAATACCCTTTTAAGAACAAAGACCTTGCCCAGATAATCAAAACCAGCTCAGCAATTGTTACTGAAGAGACAAGAGCTAAATTTTGTTTGTCACATATTAGATCCGCAGCTAGAGAGTTTTGTGGTGTATGGCATATGTTCTTTGCTATGTATTAACACTAAAATTAGCCAGAATAATTTGCAAATCAGCAGAAAACGCCACTGTGTCTTCCAACAGGACAAACAGACTCTTTCTTTCCCCTACTGCAGAAGCAAATTAGAGGAAAGGAGAATCTGGACTCCATGGACAGCTTCACAAAACAAAAAAGCGGAGGGAAATTGCCAAGCCTTGATTACAGAATGGAATGGGAGAAAAAAAAAGATAGAAAAGAGCAGAAAAGACAAAGTTTTCCAAACTCAGTGCTCCATTCACCTTCCTCTCAAAGGGATTTGTGCCCCACTCAGATTAAAACCTTGGCAGCTAGCCTCATATCAAACACTCCAGAAGTTCAATGTGATAAGGCTCTTGGTGCTGCATTCACCTTTAAAATGAACAAATCTTGCCCAAGCTATACGTTTAGCTCATTTACTGCACAGTATTTTTAATTTCCACCTAATAGCAATCTCTTTGCCCTATCCCTTCTTGCACTGACTAGTAAGTATCACAGCAAGGGACAATATGTTTGCAATACAGATTGGAATTATTTCATTATAATCCTCTAACATGCCAGGAGATGTGGGAAGTTTTAGGCCTAAAAGAAGTCAAAGAAAATGAAAAGAAGTAATAATTCTAAAGGAAAATACCATTGGTCAGCATATGACTTCGTTTATTTGTAATTTTTGAGCTTTTCACAGCTTACCACAATTAGAAACATGGGGTTTTGTTTTCCAAAGAAGAAAACATATTTGTGTGAAAATTAAACTGCAGCCTTTTAGCAGATGTCATGTTAGTTTGATATACTCTGGTCATAAAGATAATAAAATAAATGATTGTATATAAACAGTCCTTACACTGCTAGGACTCTGCAGAAAAATGTGCACATACAAAATGATTCAGCACATTCCTTGCCAGCTTTCTAAATGGCTTTACATAATTTAGTGAAATTTAAATACAGTAAAAGGGTAAAGCTTTGATGCTCAAACTCTTGTTTCAATATTTTCTTTTTCATGAAGTAAGCAGAAAACCCCAAAAGAGAGAAGCTTTAATTAGCTTTATTGTAATCAGATTTAGAAATTAGACAAATACATGGCCCAGAATGTATCTACTTTGTTTAGAATAAAAAGAATTCCCGAGAGAACTTGAGATTGAAGTATTTGCTGTAACATAAATAGTAAAGTCTGTGTAGGAGGAGGCTTTATATCAAAATAATTTGATAAAGATTACCATAACAGAGATGTTTAGGGGTTTAGATTTTTCTCACATCCTACATCTTATTTTTGGTGGTTTTTTTCTTCACATTTGAGTGAGTCAAGTAATGCAGATCTCCTATCAAACAGTGCCAAGCAAAATTGGTTCTCTTGAAAAACACTATTTGCATAAGTCCAATTATGCACTTGAGCTTCTCTCCCCAAGTAGCTCTTCAGCTCCGCACTGCGTTGCCTTTTTTAACAGGAAATCTGAACAATGTTAAGCAAACCTGGGGAAGGAAAACACATTTTTACATCCAATTTAAAGCCCTAAGTAGCATACAGTTCTAATTCTGGTTCAGAGTTACTTGGAAGTAGTAAACGGCTCCATGTTTACGTCTATTTTAGGAACAGAAGCAACGGCTCTTCCGATCTCAGTACAGGGAAACGACATGGACAACTTTGGAAAGTTTCTCAGTAGAGACTGTTCACAGCTTGAAGGTGTGTGCTCCCAGCTACATTTCCACAAAATGTTCCCTTTTCAGATGCACCAGCACCTCAGAAAACATTGTGAAATATACCTCCACCTGCAGCGGCTCTCCTCAGAACTAACTCAGGCTGAAACATTTTGCTGTGTCAACCCAGCTGTAGCTGCTACAAGAGTTAAGTGGCTGAGGAACGCACACAAGCCGGGAGTGTAGCATGCCTGGGGACTTTAGTCTGGATTTAGCATTATTGAAATAATTCAACTCACTTTAATTGCATTGGAATTATCAGCAGTAATTTTAGCTAATGAATTTCGGTATTTCCTTTCCTGGGCTTTTCAGAGCACCATACATTTCTGCTCTTTAGTTGCTAAACTCTTCACTATACAATGGGTTTTGTACAATTTTTACAGTGCTTTTAATATTTTTTTCCATACACTGTCAGTGATTAACAAGACCTATCATACAAGTCTTGACCCAGAAAAGCACTTTAGCACATCCATAACTTTGATTTCTTGAGCTGACCATTTAGTCTGACAAGACGAGACACATGCTTGAAGTTAAAGGCATGTTCCAGCGCTTTGCTATTTGTAAGTCAGAATGCTTACCACTATGCAAAGAGAAAGACAAACTGGTAAAACATATCCTTGCTCTCAGTAAAAAAAAAATAATATTCTCTGATTTAATCCTTGGAGTATGCATGAATTTACTCACAATTTTAACATTTTCTCTGAAGATGTTCTTCAGGACAGGTCTCATTCTCAACTGCATTGGAAAAATTAAGTCTCAGATTTCTTCAGGAAACTCTTCACAGTCATTTCTTTATATTTAAGTATACAGGACTTGGCAGATTCTCTTAAATATAATGCCCTCTCTGTTATCCTAAAATCCACTAACATGATTCTTCTGCCTCAATTTCAGCAGCAATTTTGTTCCACTACTCATATTTATAAAGGGAAAAACTTGATTAACCAGAAGGTTCTAGAATACTTTAAACTTACTGATCACCTCAGCTTAAAGTAAATTGGTGTTACAACGAAAATGTTTGAGAAATTCTACCATATGAGAGGCTTACCAAAAGCAATACTTAGGCAGAAAACAAGATTATGACAACAGAAGTAAAATACATGTAGTTTACAAAGCATCTAAGCATTAAACTCTATTTCTCTGCTTGTTACACTATTAAAGGCAAATTCCTTTTGTGAAAAAGCTACTCATAGGGAGGGTTTTTCTGCAAGGGTCATTATGCAAACAGCCAATCAATTCTTTTCAGTAAAGACTGGTATTTATTAGTAAGGTCCATTTATGAAATTCCAGAGATTAGACCATTACCCTGTGGCTGCAATTCAAAAAATTCTCAAACAAAAAAAGACCCCAAAATTGATACTAGAGGCTAGAACAGAAGATTGGAAAATGCAGTAAAGAAACACAAAACTGATAATGACTTCCCGATGAAGTGCTTGACAGCCTGTCCAACTATGACAAGCACCAAATACCACACAATTTCACAGACCACTGGCAACCAGTTTGGTAACTTGTATCTCCACCTAAACAGATAATTTTGAGATATCTGCAAACAACCTGACACATCTGGGAATGTTTTTACCCATCTCCCAGTTTCTAGACCCCAGCCACACATTACAGATCCTGGCTAACACAGGAAAGATTATTTTAATAATCTCATTACCATGAAAACTTTGCAGTTCTAAACTGGGCACTGCCAACTCAATGAGACAAAAAGCGTTTGTAACGTTTGTGCGCTTTCTAGGAACAGCCAACTAACATCTCAAGCCACTGTCTCAATAGAGTAATAAATAGCATCAACAAGTGGTGGTGTAAGCTGCATTCTGTGTGACCGTATCAGTGCATCATAGCTCTGTTCTGTAAACATTCACCTCCTGCAATGAACCGATCGCTCAGTTCTCTGCACTGTTCCTTCTATGGCCGCTGTACTGACCACGATAACAAAAACAGAAACACACCGAATGAGACCAACAGGTGATTTCAAATAGGTCACTATGAACTTTGACAAAGAACGTTCTGTTGAGTATATCCACATTTCCTTCCTTACCCCGCTAACAGAATACTTTCATTTTTGACAACAGCTTATATTTTCAGCTGGTGCAAATAGATTCAAACGGAGAGGAACTTGCCCTGGTGTAAAGCTGGAAGAAACCAGTATAATTTGAAAAGCGAAGCTGCTTATACCCTTTTGCAGATGACTTTACACTCACCAGCTTTAGCGAAAACATGAGAAGGCAGGAAATCGAGCAGGATTAGATACAGAGCTCCAAGAGTTGCATGCAGTCACTACTGGCTTTGGGAAGAACATGCCAACACCAGCCAGCACCAGCCTCTGCCTCTGCACGTGTCCCGCTCCCTTGCACGGCCCATAACATGAAGACAGAGCTAAGGGAGAAACGGGGAGACTCAGTGCAGTAGCCAAGCTTCCACAGAAACAAAACATACCCAGTTTCACTCCTCACACCTAGCTGCACACTCTAGAAACTTCACCAAACTGTAAGGATTGCCAACTGACTGGGATGTCTATTTTTTTTTAAAGAATTAAAAAAAAAAACAACACACACAAAAAAAAAAGACCAACAAAAGTTGCTCAGGATATTCTAAGATTATTGGTTTTTTCTCTATTCCCCTGCCTGCCAAACTTCACCATTTTGTGAGACAGTATGAACTCAAAGAAATTACAAGGAATCTATTTTGTTTGCTTTTGGGTTTCTGTCTGAAGTATATAAAACCCCCATGAAAAAAAATCATTATCAGTTTCTCTCTCCAACATACAGCTTTTAAAGTGATTACAGAGACAGAGAAAAATCTATGGAAAAAATGTAGAAAATTGTATACTTTGAAGTAAAAATAGAAAATACTCAGCTGTATAATTTTAAGTCATTGTACTTTAAAAGCGTCATTCTAATTACCTGTTTTTTGGGAATTGTGCCAGTGCTAGCTGGAAAAAGCACTCTTATCTAGCCATCAGCTACAAAATAGAAAAAAAATTGCAAGAATTATTGAGCTTTTGGAGTTTGTAATGATTGAGACCTAGTTAAAGAAACATGCTACTTTGATTACATAGCAGCCTCTATTTCGGGTACTCAAGTAAGAATATACTATGATACAAAACTTCAGACCCCATATTGAAAAATTAAATACACTGTCCCCATATCCTGCTTGCTTTGAGGGACTGTGTTGTCATAAGACAACATTTTGTACCCTCTAGAATTATGTGTATTGATCTCAGTTTGCAGACTAAAGTCCCACAATAGCTAAGAAGGTAAGAACGTTAGTCTAAAAGCAGCAACAACGTCACTGTACAGCAAATTACAGAAAATTTTAATCAAAAGTTAATAATGTTAATGTGCAAGAGTGTATACTCATGTGAATTATCTACAAAATTTTGTATAATTTCTTAGCCAGCTCAGGCCGAGGGTGTCTATGATCATATTTGCCCTACGCAAAGAGCGTTCATGAACCTGGAAGAGTACTACACATGCTGGTGTGTTCCAGTTTCAGAGTATCCCAACACTGGTTCACATCTTGAAAGCTGCATAGCCTCAGCCTCAGCAGTAGCAGTTCTTGTAAGCAGTGTAGCTTCAGCAGGGCTACCACATTTGCTATTACACCAGCCTGGACACCAGTCAGCCCAAACGAGCCAGGATATCTCGATCCGCAGCGTGGGTTGAATCAGTCAGAAAGGTTACTTCAAAATCTTGAGGACTACTACCGAATTGCCATCACACCAAGAGCACTATGGAGTTCACAAAGCATCTTAGGTCCCTTAATCAATTTCCATGTCATTACCATCAGCCTTTTAAATACCAAACATGTTGGGGTTCAAATAATTTTTTTCCTATTTCCCTTATGCCCTAGTCAGTAAGCACTAAAGTGCTATGAGAATGCCTCCAACTTAATTTTTCCTGTGCCTTTGCAGTTAACTTAAAACTATGTTGCAGCAAGAAAGAACAAGCTAAAAGGAATATGACACAGAAGACTTGTGTTGAGTTTGCTGCCTTGAAAGAGTGTCTTGTTTCTCACCTCTGCTTGCATCAGCGGGGGAAGCCCCCACTTCAGCTTCTCTTTGGCTGCCTTAAGTGTTCCTCCAGGGCAGGGTTTTTTTTTTACAAATCCTATTTCTACACCCGTTTTGTGTAACAAGCAACTCACTGAAGCTGTGTCCTAGAAATTCTGTGCCCTCCTAAGCATGAAGATGCATGAGAGCTGAAATCCTAGCATTAGTTGCTAGCCCTTCTTGCTCGTGATGTGCAAGTCAGGTATGACGACATGCAGACGGCAGTCCCATTGTTGCTGACACCAGACTAGCCAAAAGTATCAATCTCATTGGGATTTGGCACAGGCATAAAACTGCCTGTCTAATACGGCTGCTGTACCTCATGCTATGGTTCATGGAAGTTTCATGCTTTCTTGTGTCATCTGCAGAAAAAATGATGATACATCGTAAAAACAGAGCAGCATGGGAAAACGATAGGAGATCCATTGTAAAGCCTTCAGTGCCTAGTTAGCTTGTCTAAAGCGTTCTTAACACAGGTGAACCATCACAGTAAGCTTATCAGTTTTTCAGCACTTAACATCATATAGTCATGGTTTTTTTTGATCTGATCAGTGAAGCCCTAAAGCCCAAGTAATGCACTTTATGGTCAAGCCACAGCCTCACCATGACCATTTTAACTCTTCGGATCCAGGCCAGACTGCTTGGCTGGAAGGAGCATTTATCAACTAACAGGCTTGAAACTGAGAGGAGTATAAGGTTTTGCTATGCCTAATTTAGAAAACCTGCTCTCCTAGCAGATCCACAAAGCTCCTTTTAGTATCATTACATGCATGCAGAGTAATTATGTTAATTCTGCTAATTAGTCAGTATGGGTAAAACTGTGGCCAAGCTCCAGTTTCCCAGCCCTTTCCCCATTATAAGCTGTTAGAAACTCCAGAAGAAGACTCAACAACTCCTGGTAAAATGTGTTCCTATTTGGATTTGATCCAAGCCATTCTACACAATTCCATTAAAGCACAGCAAACAAGGCTAGGCATTAATGCATAACTAAAGCAGGCTTTATGCTGTCAACATGGATCAGATTCAGGCTGGCTCCATTCCAGAATTATGCTTTTAAAAGCTTATTTAGTAACAAATTGCATAGAAGATAAACAAGCAATTAACCAATCTCCCAAGAAGCTAACAATCAAAACACTCTGTACTGAAGTATTAAACATATTAGTTTGTTGTTTTCATCTATCACTTGGTTCCGCAGCACCTATGACTTTCTGCCAGAGCAAGGCCGTAGTTAACTGACATATGTGCATGCCAGCATTTCTTAATTTTAAATTCCATGTTATAAGTACACAGCAATTTGCTGAAAGTAAGATGGAATACAGATCAAGGAATGAAAACTTACAGATTCCACATGTACGTTGTGGTTTTTAGAGTACTCAGAAGGTAGGTTCACAAATGTGCCGTTCCCAAGTCTGAACACATATCCAAACCGTGTGGATTTACAGCTGCGTGTTATGAGCGACTTCCAGTGTTACTACCTGTATCTGTCACCTTCATGCTGATGCTAGCTTTCATTACTTCAAAATTATTACAGGGCCAAATCCCAATCACTTTATTCACATTGTTATGTTAAAATCAAATAAGAAAAGAGGCAGCTCTGAGTTCAGTCACATCTCTGCAAATCATAAATTTTCATTAGATCAGACAGATTAGGTTGGAGCCCAGTTTCTTGTTTCTGCTGAAGTTTAAGAATGAAATAGGCAGAGTTTAAGACAGTCATTTCTTAGCACGCTCAGGAACAGAGCTTTATAAACCCAAGGTCACTGGGAAAATCTGAAGCAATTGTTTAAAGCCCTTAATTTGCCTGCTTTTGAAGTTAGCAAAACTCCAACTAGAAACGGTAATGACAGACAAGAGTCAGATTAAGTGACATAATTCTGTCTGTAAGACCACATAAGAAAGATTTCACGACTTTGGGCTAAAAGTTTAAAGTTTAAGTTAACTCTGTTTCAGGTTAAGATTACCAGGTAACTGCCCTAGTCAGAAAATACGTTTATCACATAGTGCCTGGCAGGTGATGCACTATACGTCTCTGACTTTTCTTTACAAAGGATCAGCTAGCTTAGCCTATGCATCCTTTCAATGCATTTTTGTACATCTGCCTCCTTCTACTGGACATCTCACTTCCTCCTTTCCACAGCTGTGCTACGACTGCACATAATCTTTCTCAAAAATCCCTCATGTATCGCTTCCAGATGTGAGCTTCTCTTCTCCTCCTGTTTCAAAGTCATATGGCATTGAGCTGTCTGAATTATTCCAATACATCTTTACTTGTCTCGTTGATCAAGCTATTGTTCACAGGTGCGTGCTATTATAGCTCTCGATTGTCAATTTATTATCAAATTCTACAGCTTTACTTATTTTTTTAAAAAAACAATTATCCATGGTTACCCACATTCTTTGTTACGTTAACATGAAAATGTTTCTATTCCTCCTGTGCAATGTATGTGCATAATTATTAGCTATAGTTATTGGGGTGCAGTTACTGAGCTACAACCATGGGTGTCAGTATGAATGGAGCACTGTTTATGGGCAGAACCCTACTCAAGAGGGGCCCAACCAGTCAAGTGAGCAAATGCCACTGCCAGAGGATAACGAAGACTTATATTCACCTCTGGTAGTTCTGCTAATTCTATCCTACTTTGATACAGTGTTCCCAGCAGCTTCTTTCAAGATAAGGTCTCTGTCTATCCACCAGCTGCTCATCCAGTGTCTGGTCTTTAGGGGCTCTCTGAGGTACCTTGGGAGAGTCCTATCTGGAGTATCTGGAAAACACATCCCTCCATACCAACGAACAAAACCAGAATTAGGATAAGATGGATGCAGTCCGTTCCTGCACCAACACATCCTCTGGTTTTCACACAAAATTACTTCAACTCTCATCTGACATTGCAAGTGACAGAGACCAGCATCACCAGTGGACCCAAATCTGCTTTATATGCGCCTCCCATCCAAAGAGAGCAACAACTGCCACACTGCGTACAAACAGCTGTCACTCTACCAGTGTCTCACGCATTAGTTACTCTAGCTAAGTTTGATACCGGACAACATGTGCTAGAAGGCAATTAAGTTCAGCAGGTTTGGAGATGACCAAAGTGACCGTTTGTTGTACTCAGCACAGATATACATCAGAGGCAATGTATACACACACCTGCCTGGCACCGCCTTCCAAGACAGCTTCCTCCACAGAGATGGTCTAAGAGCTCCCATCTTGAAAATGACAATCAAGAAGCTAGAGCCACAGTGAGAGTCTGGATACAGCACTGCTTCTTTGAGATCTCCCTTTTGGTGCTCCACGTAGCTTTCTCCAAGTCAGATGTCAGATTTCTCTCCTTATCTGACAGCCACTCTGGATGAAGAGATTTGTCTGTTTTTGTAGAGGCTCTGAACGAAGGTGACCTCATCTTTCTGCCTAAATCTCTTTGTTCAGACAGAGGCAACCTTTGTGGGGACAAGTAGGTCTCACTGAATGACACACTGTACCTTCTGACCCATATGCCTCCCTATGTCTTGAGGAGGAGCCTAGCCCCATAAGCTTTCAGACCTACGCACCAACTCCAAGATGGGTCCATATTCACTCCTAGGCATCTTGTGCCATATAACCAGAAGTTAGTGGTCTTTGCAAACAAGTCTCCAAGCTCTCTTCGTAAAGCATGAACACAAGCTGTCATCATAAAGAAGTGCTGGGATGGGAGCGACCAGGCAGGGATAACAATATGCCCTAGCCCTAAGTGTCGGAAAAGGGGCATCTCCTGCTCTGTGCAAGCATTCAGCTGAACCAAGGTCCTAGGAACAAGTGCTGACCAGCATGATCTATTTGAGTTGTCAAGTTTGACAGCAAATATAGGCTCTTGGGAAGCATGCTGAAGGCTGCCAGCTGGCACCTCTGGGCTGTCTCAGGGACAGCTTTCTGCTAAACAGTGCTGGGAAAAAATAATAGGAATCCTGCAGCACAATAAACAGTGACAGATAGGTCACAATATGCCCATGGTACAAAACTCAGAAGCAGGACAAACGCTGAAGGGCCTTGTAAGAGTGTTATGAAAGGCTACAACATAGTTGTTGGGTCTGACCACATCCGAGGCAGCTGGCAGAATGAGTCATGCACATATTATCCATTTTTGTTACTATTTTTTTACATTGACCTAATCTTTCCTGTCTGCAAAATCCTTAGAAAGCAAACAGTAGCACCATGAATACATTACAGTTATTAGGAATATTTCAGCTATTTGGCTTATATACTAAATGACTGAGGTACAAAGGTGAATCACTCAAGTGGGATGCAAACAGTTATGTCTTCATCTCCCTGTTCAGCCACAGACTTCATACATGCCCTAGGACAACACGATCATTCTGGAAAGTGGGACTACATCCATCTGCAGAGTCAGAATAGTAATACTTCTTCAGGTGAACTACAACTATAATGGTCTGATGTATAGGCAGAACAACTTATGCTCTGCAATAAGGGGGCCATACCTTAAAGTAAACAAGAAGGCAGTGCATGTATATGTTCATACACATCCAAGTGAATGACAGTACAATTCATTCAGCAGCTCTACAGCAGTGTCATTGGCCTTTGTTTTCCTCACATATATCTTTGCCCTATATTATTACCTGACAAGCATGCAGCTGAAGAAATAGCCTAGGTGCAGCAAATGAAAGAGAACGTCTCTGAGAAGCTGAAGGGCTACAACACTGCAACACCATGGCAGTTGTTCCAAGATCTGTTACACTCACTCTTCTGCATTTCTTCTGCTGAGTAGTAGTAGAAACAAAATTAAACAAATCTTTGGATGTGTCCTTGTCATGGACACACGGAGCCAACACGCACAAAGCATTCTTGTTCTCTCTCTACTAAGCATTACTGAGCTTTCTACAAAAACAACCATGCCTGCATGTCAGAATTCAATGGAATAAAATAGACAAGAACAAACAATGAAAACCTTGAAACTTTACAACTGTATGCAGATTTTCCACACACTAACGTTGGCCTCAGCAGCAGTAAGACAGCAATTTTTACACGCTAATGAACTGCTCCTCCGAGACAAAGCACTCTCCTTCAAAATCAGGCATGTAAGTCATATCTTCATCTCACTAACCTTTTCCTCAGGAAAACGTGTTGTTGTCTATAACTGAATAACTAAAAAATTCTGACTTCAGGACAAAATTATTTTTTATCACTTACTCTGTAACCCAGTACAGCATCACAGTGCCTTATGTAAATCTGTTTCTCTCCTCTTATTAAGTAAAGTGGCAGAGAACACTTGGTCAAGTTGGAATGTATAAAAGTGAGACCTGCTGAATGTACCTACAAGAGGTAGTGGCACACCAGCTTTCCATCCTCAGAAAAGAAGACAGATAAGGCTGTAGGAAAGCAAGGTTTGCCAGAATCATCAGCAAATCCTTGACTATACATAGGGCTTGAATTTTCATGTTGCAGAGGAATTATTTCTGTAAACAGGTGTTCTGACATCAGTCTAACTTAGTAACAGGGGACTGTTCTTGTCATAAGCAAGTACACAACAGAGTAACACAATTTTTGCAGAACATTTGCAAAGATGAAAAGCCTGCTCTTGTATCCTTGCAGTTGTATATCATTAGACTCTGCAATACAGTGGTCATATTTCTATAGCTCCCAAATCAGAGTGATAAAAATTTTTCAAAACTAGGTCAAAATACTTTTTCTTAATGCATTTTTGTGTATCTGTTCAGCCATCTTTCAAACAGCTCCACCACATTACACTGTACAAACAGAACTAAGATATGGACCCAATCCCACAGCTCTTACTTGCTTGTATAATTCCTCAGACTACCCCTCTACAGAAACTGAATCTCGCTCCCAACAGCATCTGCTCTCCTAGATTCCCCATGCTGCTCATGTCCTCATATGTTGCCCAAGTTATTGCTCACTTCTGTTGTTCCTTAAGTGCCTTTTTAACAGGAAAAAAAATCCATATTTACATAATAAACATATGCAAATGAGCAAGTATACATATGTTAATACTTGTACCAAATTCCGTACACATTCTTACCAACATCAAGATCTGAATCCTTGCAGCTGACTGCATTTCATCTTAAATATCTTCAGTATATGCTACCTGTGAATTACCCTGACACTTAATCTCTTCTAAACACAAAGGAATGCATTTTGTTTCTGAGTTTAGTTTCACAGGAGAGAAATACCCAATATGTTAGGACCACTTCCTGTTAGAAGTTATCACCACTCCGTGTTGTGAGGGCACAGCTAGCTTTAAAGTGCTCTCATCACAACAACTGCACAAAACTACGTTTTGCTGATTAGGGAAAGGACTGAATACATTGCACAGTCAGAGTTAACTCTTACACACAATTTCATGCATGTAATTAATACCTACTTATTTTGGACTAGACTTTTTCATGAAATTGCAAAAAATTGTTTCTGAAGTTTTAGATATTACTTTCACCAAAATAGGAATCCTACAAAAATAAGTTTATATGCAGATGGTTTGAATAAACAAGCCTGCATAAAACCAGTAGAAGAAAAGCATTTTGTAGGAGAGAAATATAAGTCGGTCATAGGACATGGAAATAAAGATGTATATTTGTCTGGTTTTTGTCAATTGCATACACAACTTTCTATAAAACTACTGTATCTTTGCAAACAAATGAGAATGTATACAGAAATTACACTATTTCTTAATTTCACATTCTGATATCATTTGCATATGAGCTTGGCCAAGCAATGATATTGCTCTGGCTTGACTTTTATTACCTTTGAACAGGTAAACAGAGAAGTAGAGTCTTTCACCTTCTATTAATTTACTGTAGGAAGTACTTTCCTTCTTCTGCTCTGCTACACTTACGGTCAGAAGTTGCTCTCAGCTACTAACAATGGGGGTTTCTTTTAGGAAAAAAAAAAAAAAAGGTTTTATATTTGCAAATCCCTCAGATTTCCAACAAACATATTTCTAAAAGATATGGTGTACATACAGTAAAAAGAAACAATTAAAGCTGACAAATACTTCTTGAATTTCAGAACATTGAAATGAGATTTAATGCAGTGTCATTCCATTGTGAGAGAATGTAAAAAAGAATAAATCGTTACAGTCTTTTAAAATATTTTAAATTTATGTTTTCTATTGCATGTTCAAACCTTCCCAGTTTTCATAATCTATGGATTTTCAGAACTGCTAGAGATCTGCAGAGAAAATGCTCAAGCGGCAGGCCGGTTTCTTTAGAAAGGCTCTTTCCTCAGTACACAAGTGAAAAATTTGCTATTGCTGGTAAGAGGTAGCCTGATCTATCAAACTTCCTAGCAAGCAAAGCCAAGCCTTTCCCTTCCTCCTCTCATCCAGAAGTTTAAAATCTTGTGATCTCAAAGCTAGGAAAAACAGTAAACATATTCCCAGGCAGCCTACTTCTTCCCCTACTCTTTCCTAAGTCGTAAGTGAAGTGGTGCCTATGGCCAACTACTACCCCAGAGGTTGACCAGCGAGACTGAGATCAGGGACTTCTACTATCTTCTGAAGCCCTCCTACTCCCAACTGCATCTGTGCTTACAGAGTCGTGTTGCTCATGTCCTCACGTTGCCCCAGTTCTTAATTGTTCCTGTTGCTTCATAGGTGTCACTACCTCCTTTCCCCTTCTTTATCAACACAACCCCCAAGCTCCGAGACCCCAATTTTACAGGTGATTTCTGAGGATGTGAGGAGGCAACAGTGGGATATTCTTATCTCCATTCCCTCTATCGCACTCCCTCCCTTATCTCATGTCTGGCTGATGGGAACATTCCTCTGCAGATTCCCCTGCGCTAGTACCTCACCCGCTGATAGGAAAAAATGAGTTTGAGTACAAGTTTCAGTATGAGTGAGGTCAGTGTTTAATAGGGATATTTTTCCTAGTTTTAGTGACACTGCCAATATCAAACCCTAAAACTTAAGGAGTAACAAATGACTACTGATTTTGAGACAAGTTTTCTTTCCCTTCACACACACATACACATTTGCTTTTCTTCATAGGCTGAAATAAGAGTTTTTGAAATAGACTTTTGTGGGTGATTGGAGAAAATATCTATTGACTCCACTGCAACTACAAAAAAGTTTATATATACATGGACAGATAAAAATACACCACTGCAAATAGTAAAAGAAATGTAGACACTGATTACAGCAATAAAAAGTTAGCTATTTGGAAATCATTAACATCAAGTGAAACCAATCTGCTGGGATTATGGTTAAAGAAATACTACCTACTCAGCACCTTGCACCGTAACAAATGCCAACTTTTTAATACCATCAACAGACACTAAAATACAATGCCAAAACTATAACACTCGCTACTGTCGAATGATGCTCTATGGAAATAAAGAAAGATCGAGCACTTAACAATACATGGAAACTTCATTGCTGTGCTTGAGGTAATGAATAATACAGTAAAGAACAACTTAGCAAAACAGCAACATAACTCCTCACACTGGAAATTAAATAAGATACAAGGACTGGCACCTTATTTTCAGCAGGATTTTAATAGACTCAGGAATGCTTTGAAGTATTACAGATATGGCTTTCTTGACTGAAAATGATGCCTTTTGAACTTCTTACCATCGTATCCCTTATCACTATGAAAAGGAACTGGGCATTTTAGATGTGATTGCTTAAAGCTAGCTGCCTGCATCTATATTTAGAATTGTTGAAACCAAATGGTCTAAATACCATGAAAAGTGGTTTGTTTGTTCTTTAATCTAGTAATCTAGCTATTGGGACAAAAATGTCTTTCAATGTAGAACTCTAAATGTGAAGCCCTCATTCTCAGAATTATTAAAAATATACAACTGTCACTGAACTAAAAAAACAGTTTACAGGGTCACGGGGCAGGAGGGGTGTGTCCCATTATAGTAAGCTACCAAACTTGGCTTCTTCTCACTTCAGAGTGAAATAAACACATCATTCATCTTTACAGCAAAATAAGTTCAGAAAAGCAGGAGGAAAAGCCACCCAAACTCCATAGTGCTTTTCTCATGACATCTCTTGAAAGAGCGTTTTGATTTCAGCAGAGAAGATGGTTTTATTCTCTGAAAAGCTGACTTCCAACTCCTGCATTACCAATATCACCAACAAAGCTCTCACTGGGTAACATCAACTCAAAAAGAAACCATGTTTTAATTTATCATTTGCTATGTTCCTGAAGATTTGTCAGAAGATCATGCCTTTTCTATACAAACGTGCATTACATACGAATAACACAGTATTTCAATGAAATTTTAATCCAGAAAAAAAATAATCTGACTGCTACTCTCCAGAACACCTTTGAAATGTCTCTCCCCCAATTGCTAGTAGAGCCTGCCTTAAGGGTGTTCTAAATAATTTCATGTAATATAATCCCTTTTACGTGGTTCTGCTCTGTTCTATTACATTCTTAACAGTTTCCATGGGAGCAGCCAGAGGATAGAATTGCCTTGGGCATATCAAGACATGTTTCTCCATCAGTGCTGCAGAGGAAAGGCACTGGCTACTACTATTACATGTTTCTTTGCTACGTTATAACAGAGTAATCAGCACAGAATTGCTGAGATTAAGACAGAAGAGTTGTTATAAAGGAGTTCAGCTTCCTAGAAAGATGTCTAGAAGTGTCTTGCTGGTCCAACTGAAGTAAGTATTACTGATTTTTAGAGGTGCATTAATTCTGAAAAACAACTAGCCAGAACATTCCATTAATTCTAATACAAAGTCACATAAGAAATCCTCCTGTTTAAAAGTAATGGACTTCATTTCACTGACCAGATTATAACATTTTACCTGACAGTATATTCACACAAAGATTGTACAAGTCGTCTACTTGATTCCCAGTAACCATCACAAATAACTCATAGAATCACAGAATGGTTTGGGTTGGAAGGGACGTTAAAGAATATCTAGTTCCAACCACCCTGCCATATGCAGGGACACCTTCCACCATATCAGGTTACTCAAAGCCTCATCCAACCTGGCCTTGAACACTTCCAGGGATGGAGCGTCCACAACTTCTTTAGGCAACCTGTTCCAGTGCCTCACTACCCTCAGAGTGAAGAATTTCTTCCTCAGATCTAATCAAAATCTCCCCTCTTTCAATTTAAAGCCATTATCCTTTGTCCTATCATTACACACCCCTGCAAAAAGTCCCTCTCCAGCTTTCTTGAGGCCCCCTTTAGGTATCGGAAGGCTGCTAGAAGGCCTCCCCAGAGCTTTCTCTTCTGTAGCCTGAACAACCCAACTCTCTCAGCCTGTCTTCATAGGAGAGGTGCTCCAGCCCTCAAATCATCTTGGTGGCCCTCCTTTGGACTCTCTCCAACAGCTCCATGTCCTTCTTCTGTTGGGGGCCACAGAGTTGAACACAATACTCCAGGCAGGGTCTCACAAGAGTGGTGCAGAGTTGTTGCTCACCAGCCTAGGCTGTGGCTCCCAGGATGTCATTGCATCTTCCGCAGCCAGGAAGAAATGGCCCATCTTTTGTAGGCAGGGCCTAAACCTTAATTAGATAATTATCAATACAAGCCAGCTGGGTGATATACCCATACAGAGTCACCTCCCTCAACCTGCTGGCCACACTTCTTTGGATGCAGCCCAGGATACGGTTGGCTTTCTGGGCTGCCAGTGCACATTGCCGGCTCATGTTGAGCTTCTCATTAACCAGCACTCCCAAGTCCTTCTCCTCAGGGCTGCACTCAATCCACTCTCCATCCAGCCTGTACTTGTACTTGGCATTGCCCTGATCCATGTGCAGGACTTTGCACTTGGCCTTGTTCAACTTCATGAGGTTCATATGGGCCCACCTCTCCAGCCTGTCAAGGTCCCTCTGGATGGCATCCCTTCCCTCTAGTGTGTCAACCACACCACACAGCTTGGTGTCATGTGCAAACTTGCTGAGGGTTCACTCGATCCCACTGTCCATGTCACCAACAAAGACGTTAAACAATTCTGGTCGTGATATCAATCCCTGAGGAAATCCACCCAGTACTGGTCACCACTTGGACATCGAGTTGTTGACCACAACTCTGAGTGCAATCATACAGCCAATTCCTTATCCACTGAGTGATCCATCTGTTAAATCCACGTCTCTCCAATTTAGAGATAAGGATGTTGTGCAAGACACTGTCAAACGCTTTGCACAAGTCCAGGTAGATGATGTCAGCTGCTCTTCCCTTATCCATCAATGCTCTATCCTCATCATAGAAGGTCACGAGATTAGTCAGGCAGGATATGCATTAGTGAAGCCATGTTGGCTGTCACCAATCACCTCCTTATTTGCCATGTGCCTTAGCATAGTTTCCAGAAGGATCTACTCCATGATCTCGCCAGGCACAGAGGTGAGACTGACAGACCTGTAGTCCCCTGGGTCTTCCTTTATTCCCTTTTAAAAAGTGGAGGTAATATTTCCCTTTTTCCAGTTGGTGGGAACTTCACCGGACTGCCATGACTTCTCAAATATGATGGATAATGGTTTAGCAAATTCATCTGACAGTTCCGTCAGGACACACAGATGCATCTCCGCAGGTCTCATGAACTTGTGCACTTTTAGGTTCCTTAGATGGTCTCAAATCTGATCTTCTCCTACAGTGGGCGGTTCTTCATTCTCCCAGTCCCTGCCTTTGCCTTCTGCGACTTGGGCTGTGCAGCTGGAGCTCTTGCCAGTGAAGACTTAGGCAAAAAGTCATTGATTACCTCAGCCTTCTCCATATCCCAGGTAACCAGGTCTCCCATTTCCTTCCAGAATTGGCTCACACTTTCCCTAGTCCTCCTTTTATCACTGACATACCTATAGCATTATTGCAACAAAAAGCCTTATTGGTAGATATTAATAAAACAAAGCATGCACAGAGTACATATGCAGGGTTAAAGCCTACATCTCACTAGTTGCCAGGTTCATGTTTTATTTCAAGCAATGGTGTAATAGTCCTGTTCAAACACCTTTTATGTCTATACAAGTCTAAGTTATTTAATTCATATTTTTACAGTAAAATACAAACTGCTAAACAGACTGCACAAAAGCTTAAAATGCAAGGCTCAGGTTGACGCATGTGTTCTTTCCGAAAAAATAAAAGAATAACACAGGCACATACACCAATGACAGTCCTACCAAGAAGCTACCGAAAAAAACTTTTATTCCAAGGTTTACCCACAAAACACAGTATAGATCAGCTTTTCTCAAACTGAAACTCTAAATAGGCTGCAATCACACATTCATTCTCCATTTTACTACTTTTAGTATCACACACTTGGATTCTTTGGAGATTCCACTACAGGAACAGAATCACACATGCAAATTAAACACAAAGTGTTTCACTATTCAGTTTTAAAAAAAAAGTTTTAAAAACTTAAAATTCAGAGCTAACTATGCACTTGCGTGTATGAATATATTAAACAGCTCAGATAAAATTCTGACATCCATAATGGCCACATCCATGGCATTCTTTCAGATCTACTTGAGACTAGACTCCAAACAGTATATTTATATTATTCAGAACTAGTTCTAGTAACTTGGTTCCATGCAAACACATCCAGCTGAAAACCCACCATTGAAAATACGCCAGAAATTGATGGGGCTAAAGGGACAAGCTGAATTAAAAGGTCTAATAAAAAGCCAACAAGGTAGGGAGATTTTTAACGCATTCCATTTGTTAGATGCTAGTTCAGTATTTGCAGCAGAACAATCTTTACTTGCAAGTCAAGCAAACTGCAGAGGAGATGAGGTATATTCTCAGACTTTAGTTATTTCAAATTTAAAGGTAACGCTGTGTGCCAACTTGGCTCTGCATTGTTTTATTAATGGTATTGACAAGAAAAACTGTTCCTAGGTGTGCAACTTCAGAGGCAGTTTTCTGAACTTTCATTTTAGTGATGGTTTATGACCTCGGCCAGTTCAAAAGATGCCATTCATGGGAGAAGTGAACCACCTTTAGAAAAGGTAACGGCTCATGTCTCAGTGCAAATACTAAGTTAAAAAGGAACAAACTTCATTAATAGCTTTGTAGTCTGAGCTCAAACTTTGATTTATGCTGTCCATCTCACTGGTTTTGGTCCTATCAGAACTCAGTTTGTAGAATCTGGCACATACATGTTATTGTACATTGGTGCTGGAAGTGGGTTTTGATAGAGATGAGGATACGTGAGGATATGGGAAAAAGGATTAATGACTGCAGAGAATCAAGAGTCTTAAAGAATCAGATAAGGAAATTCTTTATAAAATCCGCTTTGGATATTTTTATAAAATCAGCTTCAATCCAAGTCAAGTTTAAAAGCAAAAAAAAATAGTTCAAAGCAATAAAGCTTTTAAAATCTGAATATTGTCTTAGTGGTGCTATCTTATCTTTCTGTATGCAATTTATTGAGTGTTTAAATTAAAAAAAAAAAAATTACCAATTAATTCCAATAAGTTTTTAAAAGGCTTACAAGAGAAAACCTTGTAACACATAAAGATTATTGCTACACTACTAAATATAACAGGCCAGGGACTTCTCTGGCCTTAGAAACCAAGCACTGCAGCACAATTCAGTTTGTACCTACATGGCTGCACTGTCCTCCACTCAAAATATCCCACAACAGCCACAGCCCAGCTTCCTCCTGGAAATAACCCTCACAAGAACCGTGCCCAGACAACAGCTGGAAGAGTGCTAATTGGCAGGAACCAAACGATGTGCTGATGAACAGCATAAATTCTGGTCCTCAAAGGCCCCTTTATTCTTTACCAGTGAAGACAAAATTAAAGATTCTTTGCACTATTCAGTATTAATGCAAGACTCCAAATAACACTGATACAATCAATGGAATGAGTCAAGAATAATGTCCATTACCAGCTTATTCATGTATTTATTTTCTTGAAGATACCTGATTTTTTAAAAAAAATACACCAAATCACATTTTACTAATCTTATTAGATTTTTTTGGCACAGCAAAAATCCGGATGATAAATTTTAATTTTTAAATGTATCTATTTCATGGAGAGTCTTTTAATCTTTTTCACTTTTTATCAGTCATTCTATATTATCATCTCCAGCTTGAATTTTTTTACTTCATAATTAGCATGGAATAAACTCCCCATAACTGAAAAGAATTTCAATGAAAATGAAGATTTCTTTCAGTGGGAGAGATTTTAAAAGTGAACAGTGAACAGATGATCAGCATTGCATTTTATTTCTGACAGTCTCCTGTACTAAACCTAGAATACTGCCATAGGTGAAACACTTACCTAATTCTGGAATTAACTGGAGGGGGGAAAGGGGGCAAGAGGAGAAGGCACAAATCAAAAGCTGTCAAATTCTTCATAATAGTAAAATTTTGGCCAGCAACATGCTTTTGCCATCCTCTGTTAAGAAGTCTTTGATGCCTTATTGCTGAGTATTCACATTTAAATCAGCGAGGGGAGGAAATCACTAGAAAGTAGTGATGGACAAGCTAAATATTTTATTTTTTCTTTTTCTCATGAAAAGCAGCCATTTGAAAATACTAAGCAGCACCAGCAATTTTCAACGTGTCACAACAAGGTCAATATGTTACCAACTTTACATTTTTTTGGGTAATAGATACGGCATGTTGAAGCAGCTTTTGGTTCATTTGGTATTATCCTCATTATGGCTTTAGCTGGCACAAGGGATCAACATTTCTGAACATCACCCTACTCCTGAACAGATAGAAGGACATGTTTATTTGGCTGCCTAGTGATTTTTGAGACAGGAGCCTATCAATTACATTATGGTATGAAAACTAGTGCCAACTAAAGAAATCCTAACAAAACACCATGATACGGTTACTCAAGAGCTGATTATTCAGGAACAATCAAAATATTAAACCTAGCAAATAATATTTAATCTGAGGCTGGCTCTATAGGAATCTCTGCTTTTTTTAACCTTGCAAGACTACTTGTCACTGAAAATATTCATTTTATGAGGTCATGCAGGATTCCCCAGAATCTACTCGATTTCAGTTGCCAACAGTTAAAGCCTTTGGCAAAAATTACGCATTTAAGCAAATACAACAGCTAGGCAGGAGATGGAATTACATTACTTTCCTACAGCTAGTTATGTTCTTGCCCAGTGTGTCCATTATTTTACAGAAGCTTTTACAAGCACCATTACCCTAGACCCTTTAAAAACTGTCTGTGATGCAAGGTTAAATCTCTCAACTGCATTAAATCTCAATTCAAACCACCTCATTGTTATTACATATGCATCACTATTACAGACACTCATTTGTGCATCTATAGTTAAGACTAAGTTGTGACTTCATAGCAAATATCAGGTGCAGGAATTTGATCTGAGACCAGAAGTGTCTACTGGGATCATTTGGAATCCTCTGTCCAGTCAGGAGCAGCCACAATAATTTATTAAAATGGTAAGACTTTTTGCAAATACATGCTTTTCCCTACAGCCCCATCTCTTGCAATCAAAACCGTGTTCACACACCAGCTGAGACAGGGAGAATATTCTGAAGCCATCTGAAAAAGAAACCTTAGACATGCATAGGGTAAAAAAGAAGAGACACGATGAAACAGCCTGATCCATGTCATATATTTCTAGGAGTGAAGCCATCTGTATTGGAATACTCGACTTAATAACAAGGCTTTCCTCTGCATCTCTTCTGACATTTGAAGATCTTTTAATACACTTATGATATATAACGAGCTGCATCTTGTGCATTCTAACAAATGCTATGAAAGCCAATTAAGGCTTCCTACATATGGAAAAAGTGTAAAATTTAATTAAGACATCTGTCTTTAGAGTACGGAAACACCAGTGAGGAATCAATACAATGGACAGCATCTGTTTTGCTTCTCAGCTTGAAACTAATATCAGCTCAAAATGAGACTGATACGATCACAGAGAATCTTCTGGAAAGAGGAGCAAATTACTTCTGCTCTAGAGAGTATGCTAAGAAATAAAAACTTTTTAGATCGGGATGAGGCACGCAGAGTTCGAGATGGGAAGAGGCAGAGAATGAGACTAAGGATGGAAAAAGCCCTCAGCATTGTAAATAAACTAAAACGTTTCCGAGAGGAACAGGAAGGAAACACACAACCAGATCCTTCCTGGTGGACTATACACCAGAGGAACACACAGGCTTTGCTGCAGCACAAAAAGTCATTGAACTTCACAGGTAGGTCCAGACACAGGAAACAAGACAGAGGGAAAGTTATTTACAAACCTTTTTGCTCTTCTTACCTATTCTTTTATTTTAAGGTCAACTATTAAATTTTTTCTCCTAATAAAACCTTTTCTAAAAGTTATTTTTAGAATCATACAATTCAAATTGAAAGGGCCATAGGTACTTCCGAGAATCCTCACTGCAAGAAAAAATAGACTCACCTCAGATTAATGGCTTAATGTGAGTTCTCAGTCAGGAAAAAAAAAAACAAACATATTTTAAACAACACGAGCATAAGACTCAGATGCTCTAACTTGAACTCTCTGTTTACCAGATAGTTTGAAGGAAAACTCTTATTGAAGACATATCACAATCACTAGGTCCTAGAATTAATGCAAGGAATTCAGTTTTCTTGTAAAAGCAATAAATACAGTTCTTAGGTGAGGTGTCCTTATTCTTGGGATAAGCTTAGTTAGCTCCTCTCATTGCACCATGCCTGAAATTTTTCAGTCACCTATTATCTATAGTGTCAATCACACATAATTTAATTCAAGTCTTCCTGTTTCTGTCTGAGAACTCTCCATTTGGCCATGATTCTTACCAAACTGACCAGAAGACCGGGCAAGGATCCACTCTGTTGTTTCACTGTAATTTTACAGTGTAGAAGGAGGTGCATCGATATACTTTACAACTGCTTTCTTTTACAGAATCTTTTGTTGGAACACGTTTAAAACTTTTAGCAAAACTATCAGATTTATTCTTTCAACAAGAAAACCATGCTTTTGGAAAGGTTAAAGTAGACCGGTCACAGGGTTTTCAAATTAAAAGCTCTGACTTAAAATGGTTTGCAAGATTACTCTTTATACCTGTACCTAAAAATCAAGTGTTATGAAATTAAATGTTCATCAAATATTTGAATGGATCTTTGAAGCAGACATCAAGAAATGCAGAAGCATTTTAAGATAAAGGGCATTACTCCTCAATATACAGCAGTGGTCAGCATTGCCTGATTGAAAAAGAGGAGAATCTTTCTAAATAGCTTGTGTTTTTCACAAGGTTTCCTCAGATGTGCTTTATGCTATGATCACATTCATCTATGTTTATCTATACTATTAAGAAATAATATTTATCAGGGCTTGTTTGCTGTTAGTCACTGTATGGCAAGAATAGAAAAAAACAAGCAGCAATAGAAATGCATAGGAGCAGCCTTCACTCCCATTCTTTGTCAATACAGTGACAGCTAACCAGGTGCAAAAACCTCCTTGAAAATTATTGCATCTGCATGTCTTGGAGTCACAGCGGGAGTTTTTGTTAAGGATAGAGCCTTTCAAAACAAAGATTTCAGACAATTGGTCTGTCATGTTTCTTACTTTAGACAAGCAAGTAACAGCGCTGTCAAACAAGCTAGAATATGCAGCCCTTGGGGGACCAAGTACAAGCTTTGGGTTTTATTAGTTTCTAAATAGGGCTATTAAACAACAACAACAACAAAAAAACAACAACTGGAAAAAAAAAAAACCAGCAGTTTTGAGTTCCTCAACAATTTCTTTTGGTTAGCTTGGGAACCACCAAGAGTAATCAAAACTATATAGAGACAAATTTTGTCTTATTTTCTTGTGTAGTACTTCACTGAATGAACGCCCCTTCTCTCAGTTAGGGTATTTATGGAGTAAAACAAAACACACAGTAAGGGTGGCAAAATGTCTTTGTTGGTGACCAAAATAAACAAGCACTCTCCTAAGTGCAGGAATACCTTACCTGTTTCTGAAGGGATTAGCCAGGTTTCACAGACTTGCTAACTGTTTCCACCAGGCCTTCACTTCTTGTTCCCACAATCTCCTGTTCCTTTCTATTGCCAGGAAGCTCATTCTGTGAATTCCTAGGGTTAGTCCCTTTTTCTCCTGTCGCATATCTTAAGGACAGCAGAAGCAGAGCAGCTGGGATATTAATGGAGCGCTAAGTAGAACAGCAGGAAGGTAAATGGAGCAGCAGCCAGCAAACAACCAAAAGCTGAGGGAAAAAACTTGGTGAATCATTTCTTTCCCTCCTTAGCACTGAACTACATGAAGATGAACTGCAAAAGTACTTATTTATTAAAACCCACATGACATACTGGATGTAGGAGCTGAAGGAGATCAGGCTTTTTAAATTTGTTAAAGCTGTATTGTCTAGACCAAGGGCATCGATATATTCTAACTATACTTTAAAATTTATTGTGAGACGATCAGGAACCAGGGGAAAAAATATCATCTCCCATAACTTTATTTTAAAGAGTCTCTATCACAATACGCAAAGTTTTTTCCTGTTTCTCTTTTCACAAGATATGAACTAATGATTATTTCAAGGGACAAAAAACCTCAAACAGCAGAGCTGAATAAACAAGTTGCAACAAATAATTCTCTTGCCATGAAGACTTCATGGCACATACGTTTGAAGTAATTTTTTATAGAAACAACAGTAGCATCGGAACTAAGCAGTTGTAAGTGTGTGTTTTCCCTCACTTAGCTGTAACAGTAGATTCTGGCTTTTTGATATAGTCAGAATTTTTGAAACTGATAGGTGGGTTTGGTATATTTTTATAACCGCCTCTGGATGTTATGCCAAAGTTGAGAGGTTTAAAAATAAACAAAAGGCTTACAACTAAAACTTCAGTTCCTACATACAGTTGCTACGGTATTCTTTTTACACATCATTACATATCAGAGGCTCTTCTAAAATTGCACCAGCAAAGGCAACTTCTAACTGTCCAATGGATACCTTTCTTCTTCCTCCTCCTCTTCCACTTTCAAAGAGAAAAATGCATGTAAAATTTTTCAGGTGCTACTATTTTTAGCTTTTGCTTTACCTTTAAGTCTGCACTGAACAGCATTGAAACGTGTAAAGTTCAACTTCGATATCACCGTTCAATGCAAGACCATATAAGATGAAAAGATATTTTAAGAAATATTTTACTTGCACACTCATTCTTTCATAGTCGAATGCTCATAAGAACAAAAATGCACATATCCAAGTAGTCCGTGCAAGATGACTTGTGGTAAATATGGAAGATCAAGGAACATCAACAGCCACTGAATTCTTAGTGTGTCTTCTGGGTCCCTCATAGACTGGGACCACACTGGCTTTTGGATGTAACTCATACATAGTTTATGACTTGACAGTGACTGCAAATTTTCAATCCTGTGCCATCTCTATGACTCATTAAACAATACATATTCACCCTTTGTATCTTCTTTTCTACATACAGCCTGTCCTTTGGTTTAGGCTTTCTTTCATTTACCTAAATGGAATGTTCCTGAGAAACTGCATGCAGATGTGCTATGATTTTATTAAAATACTGACCTAGATGCCATCAAGACATTTAATTCTGTTATCTCTCCTTTCACCATTTCCTCTGGTGCTTTCACCCATTCGTACTTTCTTTATACCTACAGTAACTTTTCTATTGTATTCTCTATAATCCTTTCACCTGAACCTTAGTCTAATCACATCATGTAACTTCAGCTTCAATCATATGACTCTACTGAGAAGCAATGTCATTCTTTCCAGACTGAAGTCTTGAAGCAAAGATTAAAGTCTGTCACACCTAGAGCAAATAAAAGATACCTAGAGACATTCACTTGCTTAGAATGATACTAAACCTAACTGTGGTTTTTAACAAAATCACCTCTTTCAAGATCAAGAAAGCATCCTCAGTAAGTTTCTGAATGATACTCAACGGAGGGGAGCAGTCAGCATAATGGAAGGCAGGGCTGCCTTTCAGAGACCCTGAATATCCCCACATGCTGAAATAACAACCCTGCAGAAACCTCATGAAGTTCAACAACAGCAAATGCAAAATCCTGCATCTGGAAGCAACAGAACAGGCTGAGGATGTCTGGCTGGGGAACGGCTTGGCAGAAAAGGCCCTGGGTGTCTTGGTGGACAAAAAGTCAAGCATGAGTGTACAGCATGGCTTTGCAGCAAAGAGGACTAAACCAAGTACTGAACTGCCTTAGCAAGAACATAGCCAGCAGGTCAAGGGAATTCCTCTCAATTCAACAGCTGTGAGACTGCGTCTGGAGCACTGTGTCCACTGCTCGGCTCTCCAGTCAAGCAAGGTATACCGAAGCATACTGAGGAAGGTCCAGCAGAAGACAGTCAGCATGGTTAGGAGACTGGATCGTACTATTTACTAGAAGGGGCTGACAGAGCTGAAGTTGTTCAGTCTGAAAAAGAGACTGCTACGGGTGTAGAGGTGAGGTATATGTGTGTATATCTTACTTTCGTCTTCAAATCCACCCTAATGGAAAGTATAGGTGAGGATGGATGGAGCCAGGCTCCTCTCTGAAGTGCATAGTGAGAGAATGAGAGGCAACACATAACATGTTGCAACATGGAAAATTCCAATCTGGTTTCAGGTATAAACTTTTTAACTGTGAAGGTGCTCAAACACCGAGCAGGAGCTCAGAGCAGTGGTGTTATTTCCATCCTTGGAGATATTCAGCATTCAACTGGACAGAGCATCAAGCAATCTGATATAATCTGACCCTGTTTTGTCCCTTCCAACATAAATTATCCTACAAATACTAAAGAAGTCTCTGCAATCAAATCACTCCCTGTAGTCTTACTAATATGAATGAAAACCTAGCAGGAGAATACAGGTAGAAAGCTTTGGTTAAAAACAGTAATCATTTGGTAATGAAAAAGAAATAAAATCAAGTAACCTAGTTTGTGTCAGACATCTGGATTCATGGCCATACTACTTCTGAAGTCGTTTAACACTTTTCCAGATATTTTCCAAAGTCTGCATTTCAATTTCTACTATCTTCTGACAAACGCTTACAAGATACTTTCCTTTTAATGAACAAGTTAGAGAAGAAAAAAATGCCTTGTTTAATGAAGACTTCTAAGTTAAATTGATTTTCCAGGGGGAAAAAAGTTGACAGTTCTACACCTATATCCAGTCCATTTTTAATTCTGGGGATGTATATGAGAGTACCCACGCAACTCTGCCAAGTTCCAGGAAAGCAAACTACAAAATTATTATCCTATTGCTTTAGACTCAAATCTGGCTTCTAAACATCCTCTTATTCCTAGATTGGTATTTTCTTTGAATGCTGACTAGTTGCCCATTTGGCTAGAACGGTGAAAGCCATCACAAGAATCTAAAAGTGCGTATCTTCCCAGTAAGGCAACAGTTACTCATAGAAAATAGATTTCAAACTCTAATAACCCTTTTTTTAATCAGATAGCATTAGGAAACAACCAACCCTGACTTCTCTGCTGGGTTTTGGAATTGTAATACCCTGAACTCTGGTTTAAGATAGAGTAGCTTCAGAGGCTATTTTCATAGAATCATATGATTCTATGATTTCCTTCATATTAGTAACTCATACCAGTTCTAAGGATAAAATTGTTTTCCCCTATTTTTAAGCAACCAAATCAAGGGTGTAAATCAGTCAGTCGTTTATTAAGCTTTCCTAGTCAATGCAGGAAGATTATCATCCCAGAGGATGATTCATCCTCTTATATAGAGAGAGGCAACACAAGAGTTGCCATTGTTACAGAGGAAACCTAGACGACTAGATCTCAGATGGATAACATCAAATGATCATATATTCTCTGGGCCTACCTGGAGTGAGAACATGCAAGATACTACTTGCCTGAATTGGTGTTGGCGCAGGAATTGGATATGATGTCTCTCACCAACAAAAAGCTCTCCTATACCATACCACAGTCTGGGCAGAACCCATTACTGAGAACATTCCATGCCATTTTTGATGTAGATTAGTTTTCCCTTCTGTTTTAAAGTTTTAGATCTCATTTCAAACATCTGATATTCATCTAAATCACTTCATACTAATTTTCAAAGTCAAGATAATTGCATGTTACTCTTCTCTAAGCCACTGTTATTAAATGGAAGCAAGAGTTAAAATTACTAAATATTCTAATTTTTAAGAAAAAGTGCTTTCTCTCATAGATCAAAGTCTTAACTGCAGTATGTTTCAACATCCATCTATGTCCACCTACTTAACAACATGTATTGATAAATTCAGGAGCTGTGTATCAATTTAACAAATATATCTAGCTTCTTAGCATTTATATGCATATATATGTCTATACGCAATAGATATTTTCTGTATGTTCCTTAATCCAGTTCTCTCAGAAAACTTAGCTAAGGCTTAGTGAACTTTACACTCACAACAAGATGCTATACCAAGAAGCAGATAAAACTGACACCAATAAGAACAGTGTCAAATGTATTTTTCCTTTGCTTTTCAGTTTTGTGGTTGGAAAAATTAAAATGTTAAGCAAACTGAATATAAAATGTGATGTACCATCAACATCCAACATATACTTACTATTGCCCCTATTTTGCTAGTTCTATACAGCAAGATCTACTCCTTATCAGATACCTACACTGGGACTATTCAATTGGTTGTGAAAAGTTTTGCTTGAATAATCACATATAATTGTATGAAAAAGTATTTCTAAAGCCTTCTGAAAGTTAAGACCAAGAGATAAAATTAAAATGCTCAAATTCACTGAAGTTGAGAACCTCTTTCCTACCCTTTGAACACACCAAATGTCTAGTCCCCTGTAGAGGTACTCAGTTTTGAGAAAAACTGAGCAACAGCCTTCACGGAAGAGAAAACAAGTGCTGTCTCCTTTAGAAATCAAGGTTCGTAAGTTAAAAAAAAATTACAAAGTCAAGCCCTAAATCAGGATTCTTTCTAATTTTAGGACTAACCCAAATGTCACTATCTCTATGCTGCCCATATGTATTTGGCACAGATTTACAGAATAGTGAGAAAAGTCTATTTGAAAACATGCCAAGACTAGATTTAGTCTTAAAAAATCTTTAGTAATTTTAAAAATTAGGTCCATGTTTTCTGCCTTTATATTTTAACACACCTAGAAACTCATTTTCAAGTTGACATCTGAAAGCAGACAAAAGAGGAAGAGAAAAAAAGGAAATATCTGGTTTCTTCTCCTCATCCTCCCCCTTTTTATTTTGTCTGATATATGGGTGATTTTTCAGCTGTTGTTACTGTGTTCTGACTGTAAGGCTCTGTCAAGGGCTGCTATCCAACTTTCTAAGCAAAGGTCACTCAGTGGCAGGGATTGGGAAGTATTAAAGAGCTTACAAGGAGGAAGAGATAATGACAAAACCCAGTGTTTTAAGCCCCCTGCATACCCCTCCCACAAAATCCTCATAATGAACTTTCTATGCTATGAGGTTTTGGGGTTTTTTTAATCAACGCTATGTTGTAAGTTTCACTGAAAATAAATGATATATTTTGCTACATCTCTTCATAACCTGGTTCAACCTTTTGGATTTCAGCTACCAATGCAGCACAGATTAAAAAATAAGCAAGCACCAGTCTCTAAAACAATCTCTATACAGGCCACCCAATTCACAAACATCTCTTATCCTCAAAATGCAAAATAAGGTCAATAGTGAATTATGTTTTAACCTATTAGCATCCAACACACCTAATAACCAACGGAGTATCAAATGAGCCTACAAGCACATGTGTGCATCAGAAGTTAAAACAGCCTCCCACAGTGCATTGCAGCAAGAATCCTTGACGGCTTCCCAGTAGGAACTAAGGTGAGGCAAAAGCAACCAAAGAGACAAATGCCAAATTACAACCTTGAAACCTCCAGAATTCAACGTGTTAGAAAAGAAACTATAGCAGCATTTGATAAGCTACTTGGCAGAGTCAACAGATGAATTATTGTGGAAAACGTTCAGGTCACATGCAGATAATTTGACATATTTCCCATCTACAACGTACTAGTTCTCTGCTGTAAAGTTCTACAGTTATTATACTACTGACAAATAATTATTGCATATGGCTAGTTATACAGGGTACTACGGAGTTCAAGTAACAAAAAAACACATCACCTGCAGTTTGGCAATTTTCTTGGGAAAAACTGCTGAGTCATTTTGGTGAAGATAACAGTAACAAGGAGTAACACAGAATGCTAAGCTGGAGCCTCCAAAATTCCAGGTAGGAGCCTGCATCATCAACTGAAAAGATGCTCTGGAGCATCAGGATGCGTCAGAGGACCAGCCCACATTCCACATCCAGCCACTGGCAAGAAAATAACACTCTTTCAGAAAATTAAAGTGTGAAAAACAGATATGGACCAGGCTTGATTGTTTCTGGGATTTTCTTGAAAGACATTATCAATCTCAGCCACTTCCTCACCAGAGTATGTGCCAGGTAGAGTTAGCAGGGAAGAAAAACACTTCTCCATCCATCTCACATTGAGTGTCATTAAAAAAGAAAGCCAATTTGTTTTAGAAACCATCTTAACCTAATCTCACATTGCTTATATCAAAATGCCTTAATTGAAACCATGTTGTTATTATATGGCAAAATTAAACACATGTGAATGTTTTCTTTATCAAAAACTCAGACCTTTAACACTTCAGTTATTCTTTTGCCATTTTAGATTTAATGCTACATTTTCCGCACTTGTAATTGATTTCCTTAAGGTAATAATAAGCCCTAAAAATCACTTTTACGTTCAAAATATTGAAATGTGCTTTCATCTACATCTATTCTGCCACATGTCTGCAGTATAGGATCTCATGCCAGGCTATAATCGGTTAGAACAAAAGTAAAATTCTGGTATCATTAAAGCTGTAGATGTTCCTTCATACCTTACTAGGTAGAAGTTAGCACACGAACTTTTTCCTCCTAATCTTCCACCTATCTCCTCTTTAAAGAGGCTCCATTGAGCAAAACCAAAAGCATAATTGAAAACTTTTCCTCAGTCAGAATTTTCAGTTTCTCCTAAAATTGTAACGCAATTGCATGCCAAGCACTTCGGGGTATACTTGATCTATGGTCTCTGCAGTAGTATTCAAATTAAGGATTCTGCATAGAGTAGGAAAGTATTTCCTGAATATTCAGCCACATATTTTAGTTATACTGTTTGCAGCTTTCATATTTTGTTTTCATCAATAAATTAACACTGACTTTGCTAATATAAACATTTATGAAAACAGTATTTCTTTGTTTACAAAGGCTAGAATTTCAAGAAAGTGCTTCTCAAATCTTTCTTAAGCATTGTTCCTAAAATTCAGCATTTACAGTATGTAATGCATCTGTTCCATTACACTCATCCTCATTGGGAGCTATAGTTGCTATAGTATGAATGGCAAATGTTGTCATCTAACCTACATGCTATGTTAATTTTGTTATTTCAACTATAAACTACCCTTATAAAATACACTGCATGTCACTTAATCTGCTGTCCCACACGCTGGGATCAGTCTGCTTCTGCCTAAAGTGGTTGGAGCCTCAACACGACATTTCTAAAACTCGGTCAAAGCCGAGCTCTACCCTTGACTTCGGAGGAAAGGAGGAAGATTAAAGGAAATGTGGCAAGGTCAACTTAGTGTTGACAGTAGCTCAAGGCTATTTTTAACACAATTCGGAAAATGCAGGAGAAGAAAGAGGAGAAAATGGACTATTAAGTTGAAAAGACAAAGGAGAGCAGTAAGAACATCCTCAAGTCTAGTAATTTTAGATGTTGCTGAACATCAACAATCACACTGGGAATACAGTTGAAGTGTTTGTGTTCCAAGAGGAATTGAAAATAAAGAAGGATCACAAGCAAGATGGTGCCTCTTCAAGCAGTTCTAAGTCAGCTTAGTGAGAGACAGCAGTAACTACCCAGGCTTTCCAACATGTTATTGATTATTAAAAGCAAAGAAAAATTCCAGATTAGAGGTGCATTACCTTGCTCTAGATGAACTCAAATGATTTAACCAATGATAATTTAAATGACATCCAGATTTTAATTCAAAACATTTTCCTTAATTTAATCTAAATATTTCAATCTGCAGTTACATAAGTCACCATAACATAAAATTAAAAAACTCATCCTATATTAGACACTGACATTAATATATTTTCACCAAAAAATTCTGCAAACCCTTGCTGAAATAATTTTTTCTAGATCAAAGCAACAGACAGTTTAATATTTTAATAAAATATAAAATAACAAGATCATTAAGAAACACCTGTGAACATCCATCCTCTTATTGATGCTGCTATTCTAATCTATTATTCTACCAGCTCTCCCTCACTATTCTACCAATGCTGACTCCAGTAAAGGGGTGAGAGATTTTAGACACACCAACTGCCACCTCTTTTTTTCATACCCAACATGCAATACTCAGCGCTCTGACAAAATCAGCCAGCTCATACAGGCCCTTGTTTCAATAAAACCAGGAGACACTAGAAGACATTTTCAAAGCATTTACCCAGTGGTTAGCCACTGTATGTTGCAAAAGGTAGAAATGCAGTGTCCTTCTCAGAGGAACACACAAAAGGGACTATCACATTATGCTGAAGAGAAACTTATTTTCATTATGAGACATTTCTTCCCTTTCACTGTGTTCTCTCACTTACGTGGAAATGTACAGTTTAAAATTCACACAGAATGTATTTCTGCATTGACCATCTCTTCTTGTCTTCAAATTAAAAACATGGAATCTTTTTTTCCTACTCTTAAGATCAATTACCCTTCATGCTGCAGCCAGTTCTTCCATTTATTATTTACATACAATTCTCATAGTCATTTTGCTAGAAGAAAACAAATAAATTCTTGCAAACAACTTTAATCTAAGAGCCAACAGTTGTAGACAGATTATGTTAGGCTAAAATTATTTACACTAATATTTTAAATTATCTGTTAAGGGGAAAAAGAACTTTAGACAGATGATCTGATCTTGGCTTCTAAAGACTTGCTATACACCAAGTCAAATTTGCTCCTTTATGGCTATAAAAGCCTATAGTTAATTGTTGCAAGTCAAGAAAGACCATAGTTACTGATTCTTGGGAATTACTTTAACCCAAAACTCCAAGAGAAAATATACATTTATTTATAGATTTATGTCTAAAATCCACATAATACCTGCAAACAGCAACAGAAATGCCTTATTTTATGCATCAAGTCTGATGACAGATTAATAAGATATAATATTAACAAAATATTAAAAAAATGGTACTGTCAAGACTGTCATTGTATTCTCAAGTGTATTTTCACTTCCAGAAAATATCAGCATGTCACAAAACACTTTGCATGTACAGAGCCAGAAAGATGTTAACATGTAATTCTCAATGCTCACACAAAGGTGAAAATTTGCTCTTTACTGTATGAATCAAAATGTCTAAAAATTACATCAAAGACTGAGTAATATGGGAATCATTTGAAATGTTGTAGACAGCTGACTGTTGGGGTAGGGGAGGCTCACAATACTGATATCAGTATCAGATTGTACTAACATCCCATTTTCTCTTTGTATGCACTTGCTCTATGCAAACAGTGGCACCAAACAGGGTCTTCAGGGTGTACTGTGTCCACACGCTCGGGTATGCACACACCTACATCTACTGAAGCATTCGTACGTGCACGGATAGTGAAGACAAAGGCTAGTCTGTAATAATTTTGGTTTAACGTAGTCATTTAATACTTGATCTACAGCCTTCCGAAGAAAGCTTCCTTTAAGTTCTGAAGGCTTTACATTAAGCAATCACATAACTAGCACATGCTTTACATCAAATTTTTCACACACCTTCTACAGATGTACTAAAAACTGCCAGAACAGACCCACACGCACTACTGCAATTGTGGATCTAAATACGCCTCCAAATCAAAACTGTGTTAAAGTTTATATTAACTGGACACATTTAATAAGAAAAATGTATATTTTAGAGAATTGATTACATTGCTGTAAACAAGTGCTAAGTTCGCTGGATTCTAGGTATGTTAATTGCGAAAATGTGTTGTTCATGTGCCTCTACAACCTTATGTTCTCTGCCTCCGAAATTCTCCATGGAGGAGTACTCTCTTCCTCTATCAAGACCAATTCACAAGTCATGGAGAATAGTTGTAAAAGGATAACATTTTTCCTATACAAAAAATAATCATCTGCAAATGAAACTGAACAAGGACTTAATGAGTTTTAAGGGTTTCTGATTCTCCATTAAGATCACCAGGGACATAAAAACAGTCTGACAAATACTAATGTTCTAAAAGGGACTGTGTTTAGATTGATTTTAAGTCAAAATAATAAATGGTTTTTCTTGTACATTCTAGGAAAGCTCCTTGTGCACCTAAGAGTGCATTATGTGATCTTGGGTATGAAACAGTACATTCTCTTAAAGGCAGTTGGAGTACACTATTAAAAATTATTTATTTTTGTTTTACATGCTTTTCTCCTCGATATTATGGTAATGCCAGTTCTGTTTTGAAATTATAGAATTTATATAGACATTAGGGAATTAGAAAAACAAAAGCAGAATAAAGGAAACAAGAGACCAAATCCTGTAACTTTCCAATCTCTTTCATCCAGAAAAGTTTTTGCTATTTGTCTAGATTTTTATGATTCCTGTCAATGCAGTTTCTGAGCTTCTTGCATATATTAATGGATTTGTCCTCCTCAAATAGCTCTGAGACAGAAATATAAACTGTCACTTTACAGAGGATATGAATAATGTTCCCTTCACCCAAAATCACACAAAAATACTTTGGGCAACACTGCAGACTGAACCCACATTCAGATGTGCACGTCTCATTTATGAAGTCAGTTTTCCTTTCTGAGAAGGATGGACGTAGCTTATGTAATAATAATTTACAAGCATTAAGTCTCAGTAGTAGCAAAGGAATAGCCCCAAAAGGGATCTAATCCACACTCAGCCAGGCACATCACCGGAAGAACTGGAAACAAACTCCCTGAAATTGCATCTATGATATTAGAAAAACATTTTCAAAATTACTACATTTATGCATTTTGTAGTATAATTTGACCAGAAAAAAACTAAGGGTTATATACAGCAAGAAAGGTATTTCACTTTCATTTGAAATAGAGAATTAGCCCAAAAGGACTGTAGATGGAAGAGGCAGCCATATTTGCATGTCCCATCAAATATCTGCTGTTGAAAGCTCTGGAAATTAAGAGAAGATGAGCCCAGAAGATGATGTATCCCGCAACTATGCCAATATGTTTTTTTCTGCTGGCTAGCACGTTCAAAATGCTTACCTTCCTGAACTTAAGAAGTTCCAACCGAAACAAAACTGTTCAAGAATGAAAACCTGCTTGTATTATTGCAGCAGGCAGCAATACCTGCTTTTGAGAAATATCCTTTTAACCTTGAAAAGGATTGATGTCTTCATGCAGTGATGTATGGGGATATCTGCTCAGTAGTTATGAGCAATCACTTCACCTTGCAGGTTATAGCTATCACTAGAGATCTATGCAGTTGCAGGAACTAGTTAATCACTGCATAGTATGGGCATTGGCTGGATTTATAACCACAGCTCTAATAGTGCAGTTGAATCCAGTTTGAATGTTTGGAGAAATTGTGTCGCAACTGTGACATAATTAAAAGTTTTGAGAAAAAAAAAAAAAAACAACCAAAGATGAGATTCCTTTATGGAATTCTAATGCCATATCAAATTTTGTTCCATCCAATTTTCATTTAAATAACACTTAAAAAACAATGCTGTAAAACTAAAAGATAAACACCTCACAAGTCCTATTATGTCCATGACTCAGACATAAAACATCAGACTAACTTTCCATCCAGCAATGCCCCAAAACAGTCAAAATGTCCTTTTGACTCCTTTTTAGCAGCTTCTTACTTTTGTATGCAATCTAATAGTCAGCTATTCAGGACAGCAAGGAGATAGCTCAAGGAGTGGGTTGCCATAAGAGTATGAACTTCACTAGCAATGAAAAAGCAATGGAAATTATATTAGCACCGTAATATGTCACAGAGTAACGTATATTTTAGCCTTTATTCAGAACATCAAATGTGTAAGTCCTCAAGATCTCAAGTTTTTCAGTTAATAATCTAGGAAATGTTCTTATAAAATGAAAACCATTAAGAACAACAATAACAAAACCCCCAAACAAACAAAAAAACACCCACAAAATAACACTCCAACACTCACCTTACATTTTCTGTAACATCAACAGTCAAGGTTAAACCAGTTCATGTTCTGTTCCTCAGATACTGATATAGTAATTCTCTCCTCCTCTACCTACCCAATACAAAACGCAACCTATGGATTGAGTTGCCTTTGCCCTCTATTTTTCTCTGATTTATTCAGCAGCCTTAAAGCCTCCTGTCACACTTCAGGATGGGCTGTCACATATTTAGACAACTCTGGGCATATCTTCTTTCCCCACTTGGACATTTCTACTTCCTATACTACATGCACACAATACATGTGGTGTATCTGAGACATGACAGCTTCAATGCACATCATAAAAATAAGCACATGTATGCATTTCCAATCAAGAAATCTTGAACAACAAGATGCCACTGCAAGGAATTAGGAATGGCCCAAGATTATTCTTCCTACAAAGCACTATATTTACAGAGTGGCATATTACGTTTGATTTCAAAATAACACCAGCAGAGAATTAAGCCACTCTTATCAAGCAATTCTCCAACTGAGTGAAGTTTGAGATAGTGAAAACTATTGCATAAACCTCTACCTAGACAGCCTTCGCAGAGGAGCACAGGTATGGACTGCAGAGAATGTTAGGGCTCTGAGTAACAGGCATGACAGGGTAAGTGGAAGGGACTGGATAAAAGAAAGGATGCAACAAAGCCAATTCAGTAGTGCTCAAGAGTAGCCCGTGTCCATATGTCTGTCTCTACATTGTGTATGATCCTCTCTGTCATGAAAGAAGAAATAACTCTGCAAGCCTAGGGATGATCAGTCAAACAAAAAGGGAAGATAATCACTTTCCCCCACTAGAGATTGCACCATCAGCTTTAAGGAAAGCACAATTTTTTGTCATTATCTCTGCAGAATCCCAACTTTCCTCTGACTCGCTGTATGGTCAGCATTTGCCCTAATGTCAGGGCTCAAAGAGTAGAAGAGAAGCTGTGGAGTTGTTGAAAACACATGAGCCAGAGACAGGGACCAAATGAATGTGTTCCACATATAACGCATGAGATTTGACAGATCTGTAGTAGCTGCTGCTAAACGATTTACAGCCATAAAAGAACCAAGCTGACAACTTCAGGAACCTTTCAGAGAAATACTACTTTCGTCAGCCACATCACAAGAATTCCTAAAGCCTTCCAAAAGAAAATGAGCAGAGTTCCTCAAGACCAAGCAACAGAAAGAGCAACATGAGTGGTGCTTCAGGATCAGAGACATAAAAATAAATTAAGCGTTAAAACTTTAAACATAATAGATTTAAATCAACTTCTCAGCAGTTAAACAGAGGGCAGTCATACACATAAACAGAAAAACATAAATAAAAAACCTCCATTCTATGGCTTTTAGGGTATGGGCGTAATAAAACTAGGATGACAGCAGAACCAGAGCTGTTACTCTGTACTGATGAGAAACGAAAATTTATGTATGTTAAAATAACAGTCAGAATGCCACGACCTAAAAACGTGTCACAGACAAGGTTCCTCAGCAAATAGTTTTCTAATCCACTCTACTGAAAGAAGCTGCTTTGAGTGCAGCGATGCGTAAGACATCTCCTAAATTCCTGGTTAACATGACAGCTTTGTTATCACAGGCAGTACTTGCTTATACATAAGGGTAAGAGCCGTACATGTTGAAAGCACATGGTTCTTCAGATATTTGCTCTTGAAGAGTTCTTGCAATCACTCATCATCTCAGGGAGGGAAGGATCACTAATAGATTTACCCAGAAAAATAAAACATTCTTTCACTTCAGGCATAAACACCGTTAACTTACTCTAAAACAGAGTACAAACTTACAAGAATCCCAGCTCATCTTGTGCTTAGAAATGCACATGGAAATATGTTTGCCTTTGAAATCCAGACTCCCTCTCTCCTTCCTGCAACACCACAAGCAGAAACCAAGCCTTAATTCAGCATTGGATCTGATGCATTTATATGCTTCATTTATATTCCCTATTCCCAGGAATCAATATCTCACTGCTTCAGCCAGCCGAACATCCAAGTCACTTCTCAGTGTAATCTTTCTGCCACAGTTCGACTAACAAGTACACAGCTGCATTCAAATTTAAGGGACTTCCTAGATAAACACTTGCTTGAAGACCTATGCAGAGACCTGGGGAAATTATACTAATTATACTCAAAGCAATCACTTCTGCCCATCTACAAATTTAAGTGAAACAGTTTAACATTTTCATTAAAAAGGAGAAAATGAGATAAGTAAACAGAACACCAAGAATTAATTCCTGAAGTATAACTAAAGCCATAAAATTTCAGAGCCTTTCCCTCTGGGGAAGCAACTGTTCAGCCAGCTGGTTGCTTTCCCTTCATTCTAGTAGCCTCCATTCAGTTTGAGGCTTAAGCCTTCTAGATAGCAAGGCCTGATTTAGGCTTCACTGACCTGTTGGTGCGAATCATCTCAGCTGGGTGCCCATCAGTCTGCAACCGTGCCTCATGGTGCTGCTCCCATTAGCAACTTCCACGAGCCATGCCTTATATCCAAAGCTCCTCTAGTTTTTTCTTCACCAACAATTATTTTGCTATTTGAAATCTTAGGAACACGTTTACTGTGTTGAGAAAGGAACGGTCTCCCAGCTCACCCGATATATCATCAGCGTCTTGTGTCTCAAGTGGTCCAGAACAGACACACAGTCCCCTGTGCCTTTGTTCTCTCTGTTCTAGACTATTTCCTTTACATGTTGAGATGAGTGGTCTACAATTTTTATTTTCCTTTTTGTTAGAAATATATCTTAAACATACCACCACATCCTGAGCAAGGCATACGTTTTTCAGATCTGTTGGTTAATTCTTTCTTTGCGACTCCTCCTCTCCATCGGATACATACCAACAAACTGTATCTTCTGGCACCAATCTCCTTCCAGTTCCTGGGAGGGTTGCAGATAGCCATTTTGCTTTTTGCCTCATCAGCTTGGCTCCAAGTCTTTCAGCTGTTGCTCTTAAAACATTTATCCTGCCTTACCTGGGGTTTTCACATGAAGGAGGCCAAGGCACCGCAGAGCAAGTATTTGGTTCAACTATCCATATGCATTTGCACTTGCACCCAGATTCCTGAGTAAATTTTCTAAAACAAAAATATTATTTTCATTAGCTAGGGACAGACTAATCCTGCCCCATACTGCCTTTGGAGTGATCCTCTTTCACCCAATAAGTCTGTGTTTTTCAAATTTGTCAAAATAAAAATTTATATAAAAGTGTCTTCAAGGCTTCAGATGACTAGTTTGGTACGATGACTGGTTAAAACACTACAATCTGTTTCTGTCGCTACTGTGTTCATTCCTGCTTTATGGGGATGGAGGAAAAAGAAACATATTTCTTCAAAGTCCTATTGCAAAAGGCAATCGAGAAAAGTTGTAAAAGATAAAGCAGTGGTACTGCCATAAACAGTAAAAATATTTACGATTGGTATAAGGTGTTGGTTTGCATAATAAAATTCCTGCAACTATCTCTGTGAAATTTTAAATTTGTCATACAGCGGTGTCTTGGTTTGAAAAGACGGGGGTCTGCTAAGGAAGGCAGTAGCCTCCCTTGAAATGGAAAATGTAAACCCCCCTCCCTCCGAATTACTAAAATTTTGAGATTAAGGGGCTCTCAGGCAAAGATATGGCAGTAGGAATAACAGTTCTTTACTAGGAGAATTAAAGAGAAGGGGGGGAAAAAAATGCAATAGTACACAAAAAAAAACCCCACTGAGAGAGTCAGAATACGACCTGACACCCTGCTGGTCAGGGTGCTGGCAGCAGTCCGATCAAACGGTGGCTGCAGCCCTCCTGGAACGGCAGACGTGGCTCCGCGGAAGCCGCGATCCCGCCGAAGGGCGCGGGCCGCCTCCGAAGGGCCGGCGGTGCTGCGGACGGGCCCGGTCTTCCTCCGGGAACCCGGCGGAGAAGACAAGCTGCTCCTCTGCAGGGTCAATGCCGACCGACCCAGGCCCCCCCGGTCCGAGAGGAAACACACAGCGGGCCTCGAGTGGCTGCTCTGCCCCAGCCCGGCACCCAGCAGCGAGCAGCGCCCGCCTCTCTCTCTCCCCACCGGTGGCTGCCAGAGCCCGACCGCCGGCGCAGTTGCGAGGCGCCCCCTCCCCTCCTGGCTGGAGCATCTCCCGATGGGGCTGATGTTGTTCTGGGAGTCTGGCGGTAGATCCTTGATTGCCCATTAAACAGAGATCGCTCCTGGAGGCAGGTATCCATGAGTCATGCGGCAAAGCATTGATGGACCCATTAACAGGAGATAGTCTGGAAGGAGGAGGCAAGGAAAACATTGCCCCACCTGGTCTCGACAGCTCATGAGGATGGTGATAGAATACACACTTTTGGGCACATCTTACATTGTAACCTAGGACAAGTGGTATGTCCCGGTTGTCATGTGAATAGGTTAGCAATATTTCTGAGAAAATTATGTATTAACCAGTAACATGCTTGCAAAGCAAAAGTTAATATACTGACTTATTTTAAGTTGCTGAAACAGGGTGATGGGATGGAGTAAAGCAACAGAAGCCAAAAGCAGAAAGTCAAACCAAAATGGAGGGATTGAGCGAGTGGGGGAAAGGGTAAGATCATTTTTACCTGTACTGTTATAAGAAAGCAAGCTGCTCTTGTAGTTCTTGACCCTGTGATGATATGAACATCCTGTTTGGTAAACAGTATTTGATATTTACCACTAGACTCTCAAAGAGAAAATCTGTATGGATATTTGAATCTCCTTCCGCTTTTCCTAAACTTGTCAGTGAAGAAAGATATCTCACACTTTTAGCCACTATCAACACAAAAAGATAAAACAGAATCCACCTAACTCATTCCTAGTGAATGCAATCTTGAGAACAAATGTTCCTTCTCTCCCATACACTCACATATCTCCTTGGTGACAGCAATACAAAAAAAAAATTTGAGCATACTTAGATGAGCAAGAACAACAAATTGTTTAGTAAGCAAAGTTAAAAGTCATCTAATGTGCAAAATTGCCTCACCTGATTCACATAAATTCAGACCTTTTTGATGAGCCCATAAAATGGAAAAAGTCAACCACCTATGTAAAATATGTTTAAGTCTCCACATTTAGGTACGCACCGGAGTTCTAGTTAACTATGTATATATCTTTGCATTTGGAAGTTTTTTCAGAGCTTTCTTTTTCTGCAATTAATTTAAACATAAATGTCACACTACAGTCAACCACAGCATACTTGATAACAAGGACTACTGCGGAGTTGTATCTTGTACACTGAAGTTATGACTAACACAAGATACTGATTGAACAAGCTGAAAAAGACATAGCAAGCCTATTTTCATTCTATCACAATTGAGTATTTGTTACAGAGAAAGGTATATAAAAGAATAAGTGAATATATTTACTTGATAATATTGCTGGGGGAAGAGAGTGTTGACTTAAAAAATAAAATCACTAATAATGGTAATTCTTTTTTCCTAAACAATGCCAGTATTTCAAACATGGTACTGCACAAAGCCTAGGAAGTAACACTGTTCCTAAAATCATTTATTACAATCAGAAAAGTGTTTCAATACAACAAATTATCATAAAAATGGAAAATGTAAAATCACAAATTTGAGATCTACATTTTTCAATAAAATCATCTGACATATTAAAATATATTTTTTTTATCATATTGACATAAGCATTCATTTTATTGCAAAAATGTAAGACAAAATAAGGTCTCTTTCATGTTTCCCCAGCTGGGAAACTACAAGGAAAATATAAGCACTCATTTATGAAAGGTTGACTTCAAAGTTTAACATTTTCTAGTTCGATTTAAGACAGATTCTGTGGACAAAGCTCTCACTCCCAGTTTATTTCCTCATTTTTTACCCCCATATTTAAATCGATTTCCTTGGTCTTACTGGTTAAGTTCTGTCCAGTTTCCTAAGCCAGTTATCTGGAACTGGGAAGCTGGATTCTTACTTCTGTGTAAACTTCCTAACAACAGGTAAAGGAAGAATCAGGCAATAGTAACTCATTAGGCAAGTTTCACCCACACCTTATTGAAATGTATTAGAATAACCTTATAAATCATGTTCCCACATAAATTAATGCATATTATCCTGGTTTTAATGCTTCTCAGTTGACATTGAGAAACATGGACTCTGGAATCTGGGGCAGATTTCAGTAGCTCAAGACAGTTTCAGTGTTCAGTTCCATTAGAATTCAGCCAGGACTAAATGGTCTTCACAGCTCCCTAGAAGGATTTAATCTGAGAGGCACGCATATGCTCGCACACTTCTAGAATTAGGCATTTTAAAACATTACAGCCACAAATATTTGTGCTTCTTAGTGGCTGGAGTACTTGTTTTATCCCACAGCTCAGCCTGTTCAGGAAAGCACTATGCAATGTAGCCTCTTCAGCCTGAGGAGGTTTGAAATCTATTTCCCCACAGAAAGAACATCCTAGGCATACACAGGCTGTCTGGTCTGAGATAATTTACCTTCCCGTTGAAGCTGTGCCTCTTAGTAAGCTCTGATTCATGATTTACTGGACCAGAAAGAGGACTGACTCATTGCATGAGTACAACCCTCTCCTCTGGGGATAAAGATATTCCCTCGGGAGAATGCCTCAACCCCTTCACCCAGACTATCTGCAGAATCTCATTCAATTGAATGAAAATACGATGGTCTGCTGTCAACAATACTTGACCTTACTCAGGCCTGTGTGAGGCCAAGAGCTAGCTTGACCTTACCAGTCAAAACATAAGCTGAGACAGTGACATTACAGCTAATAAAACAGTTATGAGAAAGAAAAACGCAGGAAGTGATTCATAAGGGGATACTGCCCACTGGGCATTAACTGTGAAAGAGTCCTCATTAGTCTCATTCTCATTCAAAAACCACAGTGCTTGTGGAGGCCACCCCAGCTGGAGATCACCCTAGTAGGACAGGGAGAGAACTGGAAGGGCAAAAATTGAGTAAACTCGTGGGTTGAGATAAAGACAATTTAATAAGTGATGAAAAAGAAAGATAAAGCAATCGCTGACCACCAGTGGACCGATGCCCAGCCAGTCCCCAAGCAACAGCTACCTTGGAAAAAACTCACCCCAGTTTTTATTGCTGAGCATGACATGATATGGTACAGGATATCCTTTGGTCAGTCAGGCTTAGCTGTCCTGGCTGTGTCCCTCCCAGCCTCTTGCCTATCCTCAACCTACTCACTGAGGGAGCAAAGTGAAAAACAGAGAAAGTCTTGATGCTGTGCAAGGACTGTTTGGTGATAACTAAAACATCAGTGTGTTACCAACACTGTTTTGATCATCAGTATAAAACATAGCGCTGTATGGGCTGCTATGAAGAAAATTAGCCAAGTTTTCCACTCCCAGCCAGGCTCAGTACATGCTGAATCAGCTCAAACCACTTTCATGCTCCTTTTGATTTTTATGCTCCTACATTTCCCTTCTTTACAAAACTAGGTGCATAAACAAGCAGAACGACCTCAGGACCTTTAGCTCACAAAACTGACCTTTCTCTCCCACTTGTGAAGACTTGGATGTTCAGGCACTGGCCTGAGATACTCCATCTAGCTGCTATAAATCCGTATTTCCTTTTAGTAAAACAATTGTCGTTCAGTCAGTACCCATGGGAGCACAGAGATGCTATGCGACGAGAAATATCAACATGTGGAATGGCTGAGGGCATATTAGCACATCTGGGTTAATCTGCTGCTATCGCTGCAGCCCACGTTGGGCAAAGGAACTTAATTCTTCAATTTCTGTATGCCTACACAGAGTTAATTTTTAAAAAGATGCCCTATATCCAAAGAGCAAATGAATATGTTACAGGGAGACTACACATCACGGTTAGGAACAAGGAAAGATCTCATTTTGAACCAAATCAGTGCCTACACCAAAAATTCCTCTTTATCTCCAGACTTGGAGAGAATTTACAGTTGGAGAAAAATACTGTGCCTTCCAACATCTGACTTATTTGTAATGTGCACCAAGATCTTGGTAACTGGAGCTACAGCTGAAACACATCACACAATCACTACGTGATTACAAAATGATCGAAAACAGTCACAGCTATGCAACAGTGACACAAAGCTGTCAGCATAGGCTGCAGACCAAAGGCTCACCGACATCTGGTCTGGCTGGTGCTTTGCAGCACACAAGGAAGCCTTGACTGGGACCAGCCAAACTTGAGCAGGGACAGTCTTCCTCCCAAGACGGAGGAGAACTTGTTGCATTTCTGCACTTCAGCTCACCTCTGCTTACTCTACCAGCTCTCAGGACATCACCTGAGAGAAAGGCACCCCAGTCCATGACACACAATTATTTACAGTGGTAGCTCACCATGGCTGCAGCTAGCCATGGGCAAGCATGGCATACATCTGTTGTTTGCTTGTTGGCCCTGGGCAAGTTAGACCTGGACCAGGCCTACAAGTGTTCTCTGTCATCATAAATAATAAGCTCATTTTCAGCTCTTGCCAAACAAAATTCAAACAAAATTCAGCTCTGGAGTCCCCAACACAAGAAGGACATGGAGCTGCTGGAGCGGGTCCAGAGGAGGGCCACGAAGATGATCCGAGGGTTCGAGCACCTCTGCTATGAAGACAGGCTGAAAGAGTTGGGGCTGTTCAGCCTGGAGAAGAGAAGGCTCCGGGGTGATCTTATTGCAGCCTTCCAGTACTTAAAGGGGGCCTATAGGAAAGCTGGAGAGGGGCTTTTTACAAGGGTGTGCAGTGATAGGACAAGGGGCAATGGATTTAAACTGGTTAAATTCTTCACTCTGAGGATAGTGAGGCACTGGAAGAGGTTGCCCAGAGAAGCTGTAGCTGCCCCATCCCTGGCAGTGTTCAAGGCCAGGTTGGATGAGTCTTTGGGCAACCTGGTGTAGTGGAGGGTTTCCCTGCCCATGGCAGGGGGGTGGGAACTAGATGATCCTTGAGGTCCCTTCCAACCCTAACCATTCTATGATTCTAAAAGAACCATGTGATGCTACACTGCTAGTCAAGCCAATTTCAATTTTTCAAGTAAGATTTCCTGAGACATGCTATCATGTATTTCCAGATACATTGAGGATGTGCCCATCATTGTCATGGTTTGATGTGGAGCGGGGGGTGGTTCTGGTGGCAGGAGAGGGGTTTTGGTCCCTGTGACCTCCCCAGTTTTGGAACCGGGTTAGGCTTAGTTCTGGCCACCAGATCAGACTGCCATCGCCCTCGGGGTTGAGCCAATAGGGCGCCTCTGCGAGTTGCCCTATTTAAGTCAGGACAAAGGAACCGGAAAAGGTGCTTCGCCCAGGATCGAGCAGAGAAGGGAGGAGGGCACTGCCCCCGCTCCCTGGCTCCCGGCCGGGCGGCTGCCTGCGTCGGGCCGGCGCCGCCCACGGAGAATGGCGGCGGCGGAGCCAGCTGGGGAACTCGGGAGCACCCCACTCCCGGGGTGCCCACTGGGCTGAGTTCACCTGGAGAGGACTGAGATCTGAGAGAAACAGCCGCATCGACAGCAGGTCAGTGAGGATGGAGCGGGAGGAGGTGTGCCAGAGCCGAGTTTCCCCTGCGGCTGATGGTGAGATAGCAGGCTGCCCCCCTGCAACCAGGACGGCCTCGGTGGAGCAGAGACCCACTCGCAGCCTGTGGGGAGAAGATGCCTGAGCCTGAGGATGGTCATGTTGGGGTGCACGACAAGGCAGAGAGGCATCTGGAGTCTGTATGACAACCCACGCCGGAGCGAGTGGCTACAGCTCCCTAAGTACCCGAGACTGTGGTAAAGCCCACACCGGAGCAATCTGTGGGGAAGGATTGTTTCCAGTGGGCTGGACTCACGCTGGAGAAGTTTGTGGATTTTTCCTCGTGGGTAGGGGATCCATTGGAGCAGGGGAAAAGGGTGTAAGGACTCCTTCTCCTTTAAGAAAGAAGCAGCAGTGACAGCACGGAATGAACTGACCTGCACTCCCCCAGTCCCTGCCCCCTGTGCTGCTGGGGGGAGGAGGTAGAGCCGGGAGGAAAAGGAAAGGGGGGGGGGGAAGGTGTCGGTTTTAAGATCTGGTTTTGTTTCTTTCTGTCCTCTCGAGTAATCGGGGTTTTTTTGGTTTCCCTTTGTCCTTCTAAGTAATCATTAATAAACTGTTTTGCTTTGAGAAAGCCCTGTCTGTTTTGCCCAGGACCATGGTTGGTGGGTGCTCCCTCTGTTCTTGTCTCAACCCTCAGTCCCTTTGTTTTTTTTTTCTCTCCTCTCTACTTTACTGGAGAAGGAGAGACTGTGTGAGTTTTAGTTGCTGGATCAGCCTAAACCATGACAATCATACATTGTGTAACGTCATCAGTAAAACCAAATCTTTCTAGGCAAGAAAACTACTGTCTATATTACAGAGCATATTGATTAAATACACAATTTAAAAAATTCAAATGGGCAGTGAAACAATAAATAGTTCTTTTCTAGGAAGAGATATTTTCAAAAGGCAAGATTGTTCTATCATTATTTAACTTAGTTACAAATCTCCAAGACAAAAATTTGCAACTTTACTTGATTAGTATGTCCTATGATATGTTAATGAAGATATTTTTTCTTCATTACTTATGGGATGTGACTATGGAGATAAGTTATGATGCACAAACCCTCTGGGACGTGCTATGCTCCTAGCAGAGTGAAGTTTGATTAAAGGATATTGCTTTTTTCGGACTGTAGGAGCCAGCCTGAGCTGGCTTTCCTGAGCACAGGAGAGCTACATACTAATGTCTAGATTCACCCCACTGCCTCTCTTTTGTTGTATTTGCGTACTGTGTGGGTGATTCTTTCCTGTGCTGCACCCTTCACGAAGGGAATAACCAGATGCCCGATATGTGGCATACAGGAGGAGAGGATACACCTCCAGTCATGACAGTGCCCAGCTTGCAGAGGTGTTTGTGAGGAGGGCAGGTAGTTCCTTCTGCACTTCTCGCCCTGAAGCCCGACGGAGAGCTGGCTGTGCAGCCATCATGCCCAGGGCCTGACTCTCCGGTCCATTTCACGTGTTGTGATTGTGCAATGGAAATCAATGAAGTTACACAGCCAGAAAATTGGTGAAACAGAGACCGGCCCTCACTCCCTGAAGGGGCTTTGGTTCATTGGTGGGAGAAGCAATCCTTGTAAATACTTTTGTCAATCTGGCTCCATTTATGTCAATTAAAAGTATTGCTTTTGACTTCAAGAGAGTCTAGTCACATTTGTGTACTGTTCAGAAAGTGCTCTGGAAACTCTTCAAGAGAAAGGTCTCTTCATCAGGTAGAGTTTAAAAGCCCGTACACTCTAATGATGCGTGGTTTTTAAACAAAGTAATAAATATTATTTAAATTTGAAGACAAAAGGTATCCAAATGTTTTAATGCAAAACAGCAGGTCTCTTATCAATATTTTTTTAAAAAATTACTATGATCCTCTACATCTGACAGATACAAGAAGACCCTTAATAGACGTACATTTAATCTAGACTTGACAATTTAAACAAGGTAAAACTTAAGTTGTGTGCAAATTTACACACTCTCTTTTAGAAAAATTCATTAACTTGCATGAAACAGAAGGTACCATGCAGTGATCTGCAGTTTACCAGCAAAAAGCAGGACATGTTTAATGAACTGATGGCTAGTGACTCACACAGTGAACTTCACTTACAGCCTCACCAAACAGTCACTACGGATGTCCGTTAAACAAAGAGCAGGTCAATAATGTGACACAGTCTAGGCAAGATGGTAACCTATCCCTCCAGTTAAAGGGATTTTCAAGTTTTTCTCAGCAATCCAACCAAAAAGTTAATAAACTGTAGACTGATCTTTTCATACAAAATAGGAAATGCCATATAACATGAATAAAGAAATGCATTATATACATCATTTTTTGCTATCTTGCCTTAAAATAGATAAGATCATATGACATTATCAGGCATGTAAGATCAGCCTAGAAGCTCAGTTAGCCAAGGAGCACAGCATAGGAATAACATGAAAAATACAGTATTTCACTCTGGGGGAAAAAAAAACCAACACAAACAAAACCAAACAAAAACGAAAAAGAGAGACTTTAAAAATAAAAACTAAAACAGAATGGTGGATGTAAAATCAGACTAATTTTTGGATTATGAAACGGTATGAGAAATTAATCAATCGGGAGCACACGTTCCTTTTTTTATAGTGAATAAAGGAGAGAACTAATAACAAAACCACAGTGTTTTTCATTATATCATTATTTCAGATTCTTTCTAACAGACGAATCAGTTCTGCCAAAAGAAAGATAGGTTGAGTTTTTTTCTTCTTCTGAAAAAAAGATGTTATAATAGTATCGTAACTCCTTTAAGTATGGAAATACGCTAATTAGGATGTGTGCTAATTGTGCCATAAAGCTTTCTGTGATTTCCAAAAATAATTATTTCACTAGTACAGAGAGTCTTTAAATGAATTTGAGTAGTACAGCATTCTGGTTTTGAAGTAATAGGAATCCTTCTATGTTAAAACCTAAAGCTTTGATCAGGCCCCATTCTACCTTTACAAAGTATTAGCATACAGTTTTCTGTGTATTAAACAAGAGTTTGAAGTTGTGAGTATATAGAACATTGCGGGGGTTTTTTTACACTCACCTCACTTGAAGATGTTATCTAAATAGAGCTCTTCTGTCTGAAATCATCAGAATATCATTTTTCCAAAGGTGCCTAAGGTTGGGAAGATTACTTCAATAGAAATTGACTGTTCAGCCTCCTGTCTGCCAAAGTTTTATCCCCTATTAGCCACGTCCAGCCTGAAGCGATGTTAGATCTAAGATAAAAATATTGACAAATTAAAATGGCTTTTGAAAGGGAACTGAATCTTTTTTTTTAAGTGTATATATATATATTTTGCAAGAGCCCAACACATTGCAGAAATTGCCAGAAACAAACATTTAACAGCTATAATCATTAACCAGAACAATTTGTTTATACTTTTCAGGAGGACAGAGCATCTGCTGAGCTGTACAAGTAGTTTACAACAAGTGTACTGAAAATACACCGGAGAGCAACACATTCGGAGAGAAGCCACGTCCACTTATGGAAATTAGCATAGATTACTGCCAGATTTTTTTTTTTTTTGCCAGACACCAGTCTGCACAGCAGCATACATTCGTTGGGGTACCAAATGCTCCCTTGCTTCCCTTGACCTGAAGAGCAGCGGCACATGGTCTGCATCCTGAAGGAATGTTCAGGGCAGGACTGAGTGCCTGGTGAATTACTGGCTTCATCTAACACAGCACAGCAGCTTCACGTTCTGTTTATAGACGCATCACGGTGATGCATAGACCTTGCCAAAGGGAGAATTATATAGCAACACTCCTTACAGTTAAAGAAACTTAGCTGAAAATACAAGTCTTAGAGTAAACTGGTCTCCTACTTCCTTATCATTCTTCCACTAACTGGTTTTACTAAAAATAAGGTGCTATTAAATCAGATATAGTGTGGCTCTTTAAATACATCTTTACACATTTCTCTCTATCAGCTTCACAACTGAAAGAACAGATTTTGTTTGACATCAAGAAAAACAGTTATATGAGACAGCTTTTCACCTCTGTCTTACAGGAAGGATGACAAACAGGTTGTGGCTGAGCTTGCTCTGCAACCTCTTAACCTTGTGCACCACCCCAGGGAGCCGTTCATCATTATAACCACTGCCCTCTTTTGAGTACGAAGGAAGATCAGGGCTAGCATGCCACAGGGAGCCTTCTCCTATGATCGTTGAACTCAAAATGTTTGGGTCAGACACGAAAGAGGGGAAATGGATGAAAACCAGCCTCATCTGCTCAGTATCCATAGGGAGATGAAGAAGCTGTATACCATCAGTGCACAGGCAGGACTGCAATATGGAAGTCGTCATGAAACTGCACGGTGGCTTACACAGTCTTCAACCTGATTTTTGATGCAGTCCATCAACAATGTCTGGAAAAGGGAAAGCAGAGATGAGCCAAGTTGGTTAAGTCATATTCCCCTTCACATTTTGTCAGGGCAAAGAGTGCAGTCCACATCCACTCTTGATCCTCTCCTAATAACTGAAAGAACTACAGGTTGCGTAGGATTCCGTGCCAGTTTTGACAAGGCAGAAGGATTCACATTTCAGCGTAACTGAGCACAAGTTGGCTTCTTAGGAACGCCAAAAAAGTACCAACGACCTGATGAAGTCCATCGTTCGCGCGCTAGGAAACGCACCCATGTCGAAGTTGGGACTTTTTCACTGGCACACCAATTCCAACCAAGTTTATGGGAAGAGAATTGCTGTGCGCTGGCTGTGAGCTCACAAGAAAGAAAACCACATGAAAAACTAAACTTTCTGATACAACTCACAGAACTTTTTAAAGCTCTTTCTAACTCCACTGTGGAACAAAAACAAATTTAAAACCTATGAAAGTGTTCAGAACATGGAGTATTGCCAGTCTGCCCAACACTTTAAACTCTGTGCAGCGGTTCCAGCTTTTGGAAACTTATAGGCATCCCAGCTTCCTTTCACTACAATGAGTAATTATTTGGTTTCAAAGATTTTCACAGAACATTCCTCTTTATTTCCTTCTAAACAAAGAATTTCTAATCAAGACACTGATTAACACTCTCATTTTAAACAATAAAACACCACTCTACCATTAAGCAATCCAGTGTTTTATCCTGTAGACCCATCACTCATTCTTTGAGCTTCTCTGCTCTGAGGCGGTTTCAGGCTGAAGTACTTAGATAAAAGACTGGCCGAGTATAATAACGCTACCACGATGAACGGCAGGCAGGCAATATCATCACCCGAGCACCAGCACTGTAGCAAGCACCGTGCTATACTGTGATTAGGAGACTGAGTTGGAGAAGATTATTTCATGAACTGAAGTTTTGAACGCTTACCAGACTGGAAATCCTACGGCAACATTTCCAAGAGTAGACACACTTTATTGCTGCGCTGTCACAACCATTTTTATATTCTCTCTCTGCCCATGCATCCTCACAATCAGTTATCACTTGCACCATCCTAGGGGCATGGCCTGGTGCTGACTCGGTGGGAATTAGTCTTGATGGCCTGCCTCACTGTACATCACCTGTGTTAGTTTTTCCTTAAAAGGCTCCCACTTAAATCCCGCCGTTTTACAGTTCAACTTATATCCTGCTGTTTTATAATTCAGATATAGTGCACAGAAGGGTTTGGGTTTACTTTGAGATACATTTCACAGAACTGCACTTAAAACCAAGGTTACTTTTATTGAAATCATTCACGTTGTAAGTTTTAGCCTGAGTGAAAAAGAACATAACATTTCTACAGTGCTGGAATACAAGATCTTTTCCTGTGCTGAAAAAAAAGAAGTGTTGTTCCACAATAAAGACTTAGTATTTAAATGTTTGTTTTATTTTTTTCCTCACCGTAAATGTAGAGTACATCCCTTTCCTGAGGTTCAGTATACAGTGGGGTCTTTTGTACTACTTAAGTTGCATTCAAGCCCTCTGCACACAAATGAATGTTACCCAATAGTAATGAGTAAGAATCCTTCACTTGGAGAGCAGAGGACTTTGTTCAAGTTCTTTTTACTTAGTTTCAAGGGTGGCCTTCACTAAAGGGAGTTAGGAGTTGTGAAAAAAAATCAGTGGGCTGTTATTGCATTTCATCTTGTGTTCTTCACAGCGCTTCAGCCAATGCATTGTAGAATCTAAACATTTTGATCCACAGCCTACTGCAGGTCAGCTCAACATTTACCAAGGCCTGCAGAAGAAAGGTACTTGCTCTGCCTCTGATGGTCCATCCAGGCACAGCTGGGCCACGAAACTGAGCTACAGCTGGCCCCAGGAACCATCTCTCTGTGCTTCTAGTGCCATCTAACACTCTGCCAAGAAAAGCCAGTTGAGGGAAATGTAAATGCCTTCTGCTATTTCTGGCACAGGGAAGGACTGCAAGGCATTGTTGCATCCATCTGCATTTTCAGCACTGAACAGTATGTTGTTTATTTTGTGTCAAGCACCAGATTTCCCCATCTGAAAGGCGGAAATACATGCGCAGCCATAGACACCTTTTTAGACTAGAGAAGGTAAAAACAAAATCACAATAAGAGCTCCAAGAGGAGTTCACATGGCAGGTCACATCTCACGGTTGTCTACAATGAGCTGATCCCAGAGTGCCTGCATGTCTGCTGGCAGCAGGATAGTTACCATGGAAAATTTTATAAAAGTAAAGATACAAAACAACAATTATAGTAACACTGATAAATCCATTAGCCCTTTACCTGTACATTATAACTGTGGAGCACTGAGGTACTTGATGAAGGCACTTTCTTGCCACTGCTAGAAAGATTTTCTACCTGAAATAAAGCGTGAATTAATAGAATTCATGAAATGTGATGCAAATATCAAGGTGTGTCTAGCACTGACAACGCTTTTGCTAACTCGTGTAACTTCATCAAATTTAAGACTGCATTTCAGCTCCCAGTAATTTCTGAGTGACTGGGTGGGTATCTGCTTCTTAGTTTTATAGCATTAACATGCTTTGGAAAAGTTTTTTTTTCCAAAATCTTGACCTTCTACTCAAAGCATCAGTATAGGGGCACTTACATTAAATTAGTCTTCCAAGTCTCCAGTTAGTAGATCCTACTCTACAGGTTCAAAACTAAACATTCGGTATCTATTCTAGTTTCCTGCCTAAAGCAGGAAAGCAATCCTTGGAGACTTTAAGTACCCAATGTCCTGTTTAAATCCAAAGGAGTTGAAATTTAACATCTCTACACATCTAGATTTCATATATGTTTGACACGTTTTGCACATATGCGTGTGTGTATATACACAGAACGTGTATGCAGTAAATAAAGGAGTCAGCTCAATGCACAAACTACTTATATACAGAAATACATTTTATTGCTACTTTCCATTTATTAAGCTGTAATCATGAAACTCCAGAGCCCAAAAAGAGCTAATCTAGCCCTCATGTAGAGATGGCTGAGCCAAAATTCATTTGACCCCTTCACCCCTCTGTCACTTCTCCCTTCATTGGCATTCACTGACACATAAACAGGGAGAAAATATCCAAGCAAAGTGACTTATTATTAATTGCACCATCTTCATTAATGCTGCATTATGTGTCTCTTGGCTATAGAGAACTGACAACGCAAAAGATGTCAAGAGCTTATCAAAATGTGCATAAAAATATTTTGTCCAATATTCCACATGAATATACTAGCAGCCTCTGCTTCAACAGCCCAAACTGGAGAGAGGGGTTTTTATTAGCTGCTAACAAGGAACAAAAGGGAAATAGCCTTAATCTCCCAAACACTCAGAGCTATTTACATCATTCCCGTGCCCTTTAGTTATTAGGCATCACTTCAGAATGAGAAATCTTCACCACAGTACAAAGATATCTGGCTGTAAAGAGTCATCTATGGCACTGCCATCTGTAGAAAAGACTCAAGAATAAAAAGACAGATAAGGAGAGGTCTTTATCAGAGGCATCCAGAGCTTAAGTGAAATCACTCTATAAGGACCAGAGGCACTTCAAACTCATAAGAAAGAATTCTAGACAAGAAATACCAAAACAAATAGGAAGGCATCTTTTTGCTGAAGTGTAAGAGGAGGACTGCATCTTACATTAGCTTCACTTGTAACTGTTTACAACCGTCTAAATAAAAATCTGACCTCAGTCAGGGTGACGTAGTGAAGGCATGACGTTAAAGCATGATCACAGTCCAATATGGATTAAAATGAAACCAACAGTAATGGACTGCTTTCGCAAGAGCAACAGATCAGGATAAATCACAGTGGCATCCAAGTACCCTCCAGCGCACACTATCTCTGAGATGTCTTCTCATGCAGCCACCGACCTGCACCAAGAGCACTTTGGAGTCTGCAAAGGATCACTCTTCTGAGTGTGTCACTGGCTGTAAGGTAGGATTCATTTCAGCAAGTGCAAACCGGGAAGCTCCTTGCCCAAGTGTGGATCAAAGGGCTAATACTCTCCAGCTCTGAGCAGTGCCTGAGGTTTTTAGCACTGGATACCCACAAACAGGACATGGAGAAGACACTGAGTCTCTTTTGTACTTTCCACCTTTCTTTGCATCTCCAGGAGACCAGGGAAGTCAGCGCTGGAGCTCTGGCAGAACATACATCACTACAAGTAGCATGTACCACTGCGACCAGCCACAATGAACCAAATGAGTAAACATCCAACTAAATATACTATTCTTCATCCAAGTTTAACGCTACAACTGTATTGAAACAGAATCAGCTGCTCTTGAAACAGAAATTAAAAGCTTTCCCAGAGTCATGAACAGATGTGGATACTAAAAGGCTAGAAGCAGAAATTTTCCAGCTACTGCAGCATCCTGTGAAAGTTCTTTTTCCCATGCAGGCTAGCTGAGAAACAGTTTGAGGTTTTTGTAAACTAAGACTTTATCTTGCACCTGTAGCTTGTTATGCAGTCTTGTTTCTGGCACACTGGGAAAGTTGTTTTGAAATGGGTGTTGTAGCATTCAGCCAATCACTCTGGGAGGTGGATGGTCAAGCGACCAATTGCCTTGGCCATCCTTGTGAACCATGTTATATATATATACGGATTTGTAATTAATAAACAGCTGCTGCTGCTGTTGATACTGCTGCTGCTGTTGGCATTTTCTCCTGGACCTGAATTCTGTGTCGTTCTTCTCTCCGTCCCCGGCACGGTGGCGACAAACAGATTTTTGGATTTCAGACCTTTCTTCCACTGTCTCTTTACTGAATAATATATTTTAATGCCCCTGAGTGAGAAGCCACACTGAGCGCTTGTTACAAGGAACTAAGATCCCAGATGGTATCCTACTGTACTTTGGGTAATACTTTTGTCTGAGCTGTAGTCAGTAATAATGAGAAATTAATCACTCAAGGTACACATTATCCTGAGAAACCTATCAACTTATTTTTAAATCTTGGAATTAAAGTTCAAACACTTTCCTTCATGCAAAAGAGTCTACGCATTCTAGGAAATATTTCAGTCATTAATGTAGCATTTCATTTACTTACGGCCAGCAGTATACTAATTAAAGTCAGCATGGAATTTGGAGATGACCTAACAGAGTTCTTTCTTCTTTTTCACCTAATCTCTGATGGTTATCTTTTATACTGTTAAGATGGAGATATAGATACATGCGATTAAAAGAAACCCAACAAACATTTCCTAAAATCTGCTTATTTTTACTGAGTCTGCCTGGGATGGAGTTAACTTTCTTCATAGCAGCATGTATAGTGCTGTGCTTTGCATTTGTGGCTGAAGCAGTGTTGATAATACCCTAATGTTTGGCTGTTGCTGAACAGTGTTCACACAGCACTGAGGCTTTCTCTCCAACCTCACACACACAGAGGCCAGCAGGTTGGGGTGGGCAAGAGGCTGGGAGGGGACACAGCTGGGACTGCTGGACCAACTGACCAAAGGGATATTCCATACCATAAGACATTGTGCTTAGCAATAAAAGCTCAGGGAAATGGGCAGGATGCAGGAATATTCATTATGGCTTTTGTCTTCCCAAGAAATCATTACACGTTTTTGAGAGGGGAGTGAGAGAGAGGTAGGATGAGTGTTTTGCTGCTGGTTGGGGTCAATCCATCACATTGCTCTTTCTGAATATTTTCTGTTGTTGGCTATCTCCCTTGCCTCCTGTGTATTTCATACACTGCATCCAAATCACCACTTAAGTGATCTAGCAAGAGCAATTCCCTGCGTAGCGTCTCCAGTTGAAAACAGGCCTCTCTTCTAATTTCAAGCTGATCTTGGTAGCAAAGCAAAGTCATCAAAGCCTCAGAACAAAAACTAAACAAATAATCTGAAAAAATGAGGTAATTTAATTCAATATGTACATACAGATAAAATGTTTTCCAAATATTAAGCTTTGGGGGTTGTTATTTTTTAAAAAAATAATACATGGGAAAAATCATGTGTTTCTGTTGAGGGCACCAATATCGCCCTCCACTTTTGGTGCAAACTGATCAACTTCTGCTGATTGTCAATTGATCAATATTTACTAGAACAGTATGAAGAACTACTGAACAATTTCAGGAAACTGATCTTTTACATAGACAAGGCTTTCGCAGTACAACTGTTTAATATGCCAGAAATACCCATGCAGTGATAATTCTGTTTAAACATTTACATAAGCGAGGCCGCAGCTTCATCAGAGACCACTACATTGGGAAACAAAGCTTCTCAGATGATAGTAGTCTGCTTCTGCCCTACATCCCTGTGTGCACAGGGACAGCACCTTTCTTTACTGATAAGGTACCAAGGTAACTAGGCAAGACCTTGAGTTCCAGAGCCCAGCTTACTCTTCTGACCTTGCAAATTTGATAAGCAGCAACCAATTTCCATGTGCATACAAGCAAACACAGGGGAAGAGAACAGCGTGCCCATATCTATGCAGAATGCATCAAATATTACGTTAACACTAATTGAAGGCAAGTTTTAAAATGCTTTGCAATCCCAAGCCTTCCACCTTAACACCTGTTATCTCCCTGTTCCACATCAACCCTAATACCAGTGGAAAAACAATACCTATGTTTCAACAGCCAACATTATAAATCCTCGCAGAAAGAGGTGGGCATTATTAGAAAGTTCTCATGGAAAGGAAATAAGTGGGTTTGAAACTATTTAAATATCAAACATGCAATTATTATTGAGGAAAACTGACATCAGAAATTTGCCTTTGCAAGTGAGGTATCAGGAAAGGAGTTGTGCAAAATGAATGAAAGCAAGATCATTCCGATTCGGTCAGTCTGTACCACCGTGTCTCAGTGTCATGGTTTGATGTGGAGGGGGGGTGGTTCTGGTGGCAGGAGAGGGATTTTGCTCCCTGCGACCTCCCCGGTTTTGGAACCGGGTTAGGCTGAGTTCTGGCCACCAGATCAGACTGCCATCCCCCTCAGGGTTGAGCCAATAGGGCGCCTCTGCGAATTGCCCTATTTAAGTCAGGACAAAGGAACCGGAAAAGGTGCTTCGCCCAGGATCGAGCAGAGAAGGGAGGAGGGCACTGCCCCCGCTTCCTGGCTGCCGGCCGGGCAGCTTCCTGCGTCGGGCCGGCGCCGCCAACTGAGGATGGCGGCGGCGGAGCCAGCTGGGGAACTCGGGGGCACCCCGCTCCCGGGGTGCCCACTGGGCTGAGTTCACCTGGAGAGGACTGAGATCTGAGAGAAACAGCCGCATCGACAGCAGGTCAGTGAGGATGGAGCGGGAGGAGGTGTGCCGGAGCCGAGTTTCCCCTGCGGCTGATGGTGAGATAGCAGGCGGCCCCCCTGCAACCAGGACGGCCTCGGTGGAGCAGAGACCCACTCGCAGCCCGTGGGGAGAAGATGCCTGAGCCTGAGGATGGTCGTGTTGGGAAGCACGACAAGGCAGAGAGGCATCTGGAGTCTGCGTGACGACCCACGCCGGAGCGAGTGGCTACAGCTCCCTAAGTACCCGAGACTGTGGTAAAGCCCACACCGGAGCAATCTGTAGGGAAGGATTGTTTCCAGTGGGCTGGACTCACACTGGAGAAGTTTGTGGATTTTTCCTCGTGGGGAAATCCATTGGAGCAGGGGAAAAGGGTGTAAGGACTCCTTCTCCTTTAAGAAAGAAGCAGCAGTGACAGCACGGAATGAACTGACCTGCACTCCCCCAGTCCCTGCCCCCTGTGCTGCTGGGGGGAGGAGGTAGAGCCGGGAGGAAAAGGAAAGGGGGGGGGAAGGTGTCAGTTTTAAGATCTGGTTCTGTTTCTTTCTGTCCTCTCGAGTAATCGGTTTTTGTTTCCCTTTGTCCTTCTAAGTAATCATTAATAAACTCTTTTGCTTTGAGAAAGCCCTGTCTGTTTTGCCCAGGACCATGGTTGGTGGGTGCTCCCTCTGTTCTTGTCTCAACCCTCAGCCCCTTTGTGTTTTTTTTTCCTCTCCTCTCTACTTTACTGGAGAAGGAGAGACTGTGTGAGTTTTAGTTGCTGGATCAGCCTAAAACCACGACACTCAGTTTTCCTGCTTTATATTTCAAGTCTCAAGGCCTAAACAAAGATTAAGGAAACCTATTAAATGTATCCCCATCAGAGAAAGACTGTAGGACAGCTACAGAAATATTTATGAATAGCACTGCACTTTATTGTTGCCTATCAGTATGTATCACACCATGCCAAATCCAATGCATATGAACAATAAAGTGAATTCAATTTCCATGCAAGAAAAGCAATTCATTACACTGACTACAAACTGTACAGGGGGTGAGAATCAATGAAAAGCATGGTTATTTGATTACATGCACAGGTTTAACTGCTGATACAAACAAGCCTACTGTTCAAAGTCAGGAGTACAAAAGGCCTCCATGAATCCTTTGAATCCTTTCTTTTAGTGACTAATGACAACGAAAGCAACACTAACTGCCTGGCTACATATACAATATAAAGTAACAGCCTACAAACATTAACATTTCAAGAGCAAAGAAAATGTTTTCAGTATCTATGTGCCAGCAAAGAACACAGAAAATTAAAATTACAAAGACCTTCACGTAACTGGACTGTATTACATTTGATGGCAACAGCTTCCACCTTTACCATATTTTCAACACTTCTGAGAAGCAAAGAGGACAGTGGTGGCCTAAAGTACTATATATGGGACAGAGACAAATAACACACACTTGTCTTTTACATCCATTTATAGTTGCAGTAATGTAAGAGAGGACACTGCACAAAAATAATGCTGCAAGATCTCCTCCAGGAAAAAATGAATAATGCTGTAGGAAAGCTCATTCACAGTATATCATTCACAGCACAGTTATTCTTACAGCCTCCAAACACCACTCGTTTAGGCATTGCAAAAGTGCAAAACTGCACTCTGATTCAGCTGGTGAATGGTGGAAAAGGAATATTAACACTTATATGACCTTCTCCCAATGAAAAAGATTCTTCATCCTAAAAATAGTCCACTCTCTTCCAGTGTATCTACTGCTGCTTAGAGAAAAGAGTTTCAAACTGAAATGCCTGCAGCTAAACAGTATCTCTTGTCTTCTATCTTAGTCTTACCAGGACAACTGCAGCAGAGAGGTGAAGAAAACAGACCAGGAGAATGTAAACAAAAAAACCCCCATAAATTATGCTTTTATCAAATATCACCCCTCCTTTTCCCTCATCTTTCAAGTGGCGAATACTCAAAACCTCACACTAATAAAAGAATAAACATTTGCTTGAAAGTAAAGGGCTGAGAGAACAAATATGGCTTTGCTTTCTTCCTAACATCTGCCTTCAAAACAGTAATAGGGACTCCTTACTAAGGAGCAGTCATCGTTTTGCAAGCAGAAACAACCGAAGACATTGAAAAGGTTACTTTTGAGGCTGGTTGCTTTTGGAAGAACAAAATCATTATCTGACAAGAAAACCAAGCATCTCATTCACATTCCCTAATGCTTTGTACTCAAAACCGAAATAGCATCCCTCCCTTTATAATCTAAATAAACCATATTACGATGCAGAAATATTTTCACATTGTCTTCAGGTCAGCAGAAAAACTTAGGAAGTGAAGAAGTCATGCAGAACAGCTGTAGATAGAAAATTTCTGTCAGTAAATAATACTGCAGTGTTTTGAGTTTGTGAGGATGGGGGAATTCCTAGACAAGTGACTGAGAAGAGCTGACAAATGCCTTGATCAAACCAACAGGACTTCTAAGCTAAGCTGGTTCTGGTCTAAAATCCTGACTATGCTCTTGCTTTTTAGGGTCCTTGGGTTTAATTCTTTATGTACTGTGCCTTTATTGGCTCAGATTTGCTAACAGTTTGCTGCTTTGTTCTGATTTTAAAAGACTCTTCAGTTGGAATGAGAACTAATTAGAACATTACCAGTGAAACAGGTCAAAGTTTTCACCAGGAAGATATCCAAGATGCAGTGGGGTCAGGTTCCAGCTGAAGAGATCAAAATTAAAATCTTGGCATTTCAAAATCAAAGATGGGGAACTTCTGTGCAATTTTGTTGTGCAGTATCATCAAAACATTCCAGTTTTGTTCTAATGGTCAGGGAAGCCAAAGACTGAAATCTCAAAAAAATGGTGAGAAACAGAACTGTTCTCTCTGGTCACTTGAAGTAAAGTACTCAAGATATTAAATATCCTGCAGTGTATGACATTGAAGTATTTGTTATCATAATTTTGAGGAAAAAATGAAGGAATCTACTAAACCATTACTTTGCCACTATTTTTCACTGCAATTATACAAATGTAAAGTTATTTTTCAATAGCTTTTAACTTCCCAGAGCTTACACAGTATTTTTAAATAGAATCTCCAGGCCTGCATTACATGATCTCATTTGAAAGTATGACACCAGCATGTTCTGAGAATGTAGAACAGATGTGCTGTAACAAAATAAGGATGAAAGCAAGTATTAACTTGAGATCTTCCTTTGTTTCTTCGTGCTTAACCAAGATATCTTCCTTTATAATTTGCATAAAAGTCATTATAGGCTTTTTGAAGTAAAAGGTTTTGAATCAGGTCTTATGGGTATATCTATTTCTTCGGACTCTAAGTCTAACTCCATGTTAGCTCAGTCACTGCTTAAACATAATTACCTAATAATCTAGAAGAGTATCAGCTGTATGCAATAAAAGCACAACAATAACAAATATTACATCATTCTAAACAAAAATCAAATGCCAGCAATAATTCCCCATAGTGCTGGAAGTGTATGTGTAAGAGAAGAATGATATGCTCCTTAAAAAATTACTGTCCTAATTTATTAAACCCTCCAGATGTATTTCACAGACCTTGTCTATCCCTAATCATCGCTTTTTACGTTCCTTAATGCAACATTGCCGGATATTCAAAGTCTCCTTCACAGCTTTAGGTGGGGATACCAGAGTGCTCTTGCACCTAACATAACAAACCACACTCCCATCTGAGATTTGCAAATCCTGTGGAGGGGCTTACATTTGAAAACCAGCCTCAAAGTCGGGAAATCAAAATAAGCAATGAGCACATATGACAGTCTCTTTGCCACATACAGTAATTTCTCATGTTCTATGATTAAAAAAAAAGGTGTAATCTGACACTGCAGGTGCTTTACAGTACATGACATCCAGCAAATGGTTTATGGAGCTGCATTTAGAAAAACTCCACAGATTTTGTAATTTTTGTGAATTGATGCTGCTTCTGGAATTTCTTTATAATCTATACATGTAGTTAGTACCATATAGAGGGATGGGAATGGGTCATGACATCTAGCCGCTCTAGTCAGACAACACAGCCCAACAGCCACTCTGTCCAGCAGATTGCTTTGATATTTATTCTATGCATCCTTGCACAGCATAGCCACAAAGATCTTGCTTAAATCTTGCAAAGACCTTGAGACTTGCAATAAAAGGGTTAAAGACACAACCACAATTTGACACAGGAAGAAGAAAAAAAAAATCCTTAGCATTGCCAATGCCTTGGCTGGTACATGAATGCAAAGAACTTTTTACTTGGGATCTCCAGGGGCTCTCAGCAACTAACCATGCTGTACAGTACTACACAAACTACAGTTTCTCCAGGATCTCTGCCAGATTTGGCAAATAGAACAGGGAAAGAAGAAGGATTTTCCCTCCTGATCCCCAGATCTGGTACAACATATTTACAAACAAACGTACACCATCCAGCACCAACAAGCAAACCCATCTCTACTAACAGACAAGTTCAAAGGTTCAGAAAAAGAAATAACACTATCACTCTTACCATCACCATGCCTGAAGGCAGGGGATCCTTGCTCTGGCTGGATACAGGCATTAGGATCCATATCATGACACCTTTATTTCATTACTGTCCTCTTATATGATGAACATACAGACACATCAGAGATGAGGTGAGAATTTCACTGCTTTTCACTTTTTATTTCCCTTCAATCCCTTACCTTCCCAGAATATTGCCACTGATTGCAAGACCCTCTTGTTTTGCAGTTTCTGCTACACATGCACATTTCATTAAATGTTTGTATATTCTCAGACCTTCATTCTCCTGTTTGTACTTATTGATTTCAATCCCCCTCCACTATTACTGTCTTCTCACAACAGTTACTGATGTGAAGTATTTTAAACTCATCTGTGTGAAAGATAGCCACAGACAAAGCAAACTGCATTGCTTTGAAGGTTTTTTTTTAATAGTTCAATACAGTCACAAATTAATTGTCTGCAAAATACAATATGAAAAGCCTCCACTATAAATAAAGTTCCTGTGAAAAGTTATCTTATTCCACTGAAATACCATATCCAAAAGTTAAAAATAAAGAGTCTTTCAAGAAAAATAGCCTAAGTGGGGTAAAACTTCCTCTTCTCTTTTGTATTTGTGAAGTTTAAACTTTCTCTGTAGGTCTGTCTCTTTCCACCTCCTCTTTTCTTTTTCAGCCAGAAAACCAACAGCACTGGGGTCCCAGTGATGAAGAATGACTCACCCACAAGTGCTGAGTCACAATCACACCGAATAGTCTTACATGTTGATGGAGCATCAAATTCAATAGCTTTGCTTAGTCATTTGAGTTTGTCGTAATTCCTATGATTCACTCAATTTGAAAACTTTGATTTCTGATTTCTTATTTTTGCTCGCAAGATACATTCAGTTGTATAACTCTTATGCAACATTTAAAGCTGATTTTTTTGCAAGCCACCACTAATCCTAAGTCAGATCCCAAGTTTCTGACACAAGGTATGTCACTTACCGAATCTGAGGCCAATATACCACAGTGCGCATTGGTTTCATTTGGAACTGCTCATCTCCCACTCCTTGGACACCTACAGAGAATGCCAGCTGACATCTGAAGATACATGCATTAGGACTTCATCCCGCCCTGACTCATGTCAACAACAACCTACCATCGGCTTAAAGCCTGACCTTTCTCTAGGAGGGCTCCCCAGCCTGACAAGGTCAGACACGAGAAGTGAGTGATGAGCAGTTTGCGCAGAGGATAAGGTATTTGACCATGATTAAACAAGTCAATGTTGGAGCGACAGATTTCCGATTCATTAGACATTTCAGCTTGTTACCTTTTGTCCTATCTGGAGGTAGATAAAGCAAAATTACTTTACCCAACAGTTTATCTGTTCATCCAATTATTTATATTCGGAAGAAGGCAAGTTTGGCCAGAACTCAACTAAGATAATTAATAAACGTACTTCTTTCCACAGGAATTTACAGCAATGTTTTCTCTAGTTACTCCTAACATATCAGCCGTAATCCTGAGGACTTTTCTAAAAGGTTGCAGGGGGGTTAGCATGGAGGGATGAAGGAAACTCATCACTGACAGAGGGAAAAGCAGACACAGTAAGTAAGTTTCTGATGACTACCACAATGCAGTACGTACAGGAGGTAATTATCACCATACTGTTATTTATTTTTCTGTCTTCAGGCTCAGTTTTTGTGTTTCCTCACTGTCCATTTCTGCAGTAGCTGCACTTACAAGTTTTATGGCTGGCTTGGTGGTTAATAAGACTGTTGTGTTGAAGGCATGCGGTCAATTAAGTACATCTGGAAAATTTTCCCTTACAAAAAAGACACTGTGAGGAAGGCAAGGGTCAACTCTGTGGATTTCTAGGCATAAAACAGACCGCACATACTCAGCTATAGTTCACAGAAATCCTACAATAAAGGTTGAATGTCTTTACCCTTACTGAGGAATAACTACAGCTTTGAAGTTTCTTTGGCCAGCTGTTCTGGCCTTATCAATATTCAATAACAGCATTAAAAAAAATCCAAAAAGCCAACTGAAAAAGAAAACATTTGGCCTTTGGTCATAAGAAATTAAGTTGCAGGCCATACGTTCTCTACAGGCTGCAGGTTCTCAAGGCCTCCTCCAGGTGTTTACACAATGATACTACATTTCTTTTTAAATCCTAGCCAACCTTAGTTACAAGACATTTTCTGTAAAGTGTTGTCCTTCTCCATTTTGTATAAGTAGTGTAAGTAAATTAAAGATATATCCTGATTCCAGTGAACAGCCTAAAGAAATCTGCAAGAATTGCTTTCCTACAGGCACCTGAGATTCAGCAAGCTATCCCTGATGCTATTGCTCTAAACATCCAAGACCTACACTCCTAAAACATGAAGCAAGGCATGAGGCAATGAATTCTACCTCTTTCTCCCTGCCTCCACCGAGGCTCAATTACTGAATTCGCACATTAGTGTGAGCATGAAGTAAAATGCTTTAAGAGAAGAAATAAGAGATGCACCCCAAAACGATTCATATCTTGGTGTCTTTACACTCACCTTGCTCAGGTGACTGGTCTGATGCAGGTAGAGGATAAACTTTAATCCAGACTTCACACTATGGCAAAGACAGTACTGTGGTGAACATAGTAAAAGCCACTTTGGCACCTGCACCTCCTTTTTCATCCAGAAATCCCAGTTTACTCGAGAGCTGAAAAAGCTCAGCGCAACACATAACTATCATGAAGCTTTAGATAGAGAGGAGTCAATTATTGACTTGCTGATTTTGTTTCTGGCGAGAATATTTCACCTGGAAAAGATCAACCACCTTTATCCAAAACTACTACCTCTTTTGTACGTAAAGACAAATCACCACCTCACTCAAAAGGTATACACTTGTATTTCTAATTATCAGTGCCAGAAACTGTGGGGCAACTGCTATCTTCCTTCTCTTCAGAGCTTTGATGTGACAAATGTTGGAAAGCTGCTATTGATATCAAAACTGACACGCAGAACTGCAGCTGGAGAGGAAAAAAAAGGCAGAATATCTGGACAAAAGTAGCAAACACTATACCTATAGCATATTTTTATAAAGCTCCTGCTTATTTATTCAAATTGTAAAAAAGACACCTTTTAAAATACTCAAATCCTGGTTTTATCAGGGCTGTCTGCTCACGCAGCTCAGTGACCTTGGTACACAGTAAAAGCCAATACAGTTACCAAAGACTGATTTCAATAACTTTCTGGAAAGGGTCCAAAGCAGCTTTTCATTCTGCAGTCTCTGCATCAAAGACAACATCCTAACACAGAAAAAGGCAAACAGGCTGTAGCTGCTCTTGAGCCTGGTCTAAGAGACGTGTGGTTTTCTGCTACTACCATAAACTTCATCACAATATATTTTCTACGGAGAGTGTCAGATGACAACACCCTGCCTACCATTTACCGTGGATACATGCTGGGGCTAGCAATGAACTACCACATTTCTATTCCTGCACCAAAAAGTGCAATACTTGTTTAAATACAAAATTTTTTCAGCAGTAAAAGAATTTTACTTAAAAAATGTGGAATTTTGTTCATTATAGGCAAGAGAAAGTACTGCAATGCTGCCGTTTTGCTTTTTAAAATCTTTCATTACTAATACTAAATATCTGCTAGTTTAAATATACTAAACCAGCCAGATACTAAAGTATTTTATTCTACCACTGGACCCATCAAAGCAAGCAAACAAAAAACCAACCAACATTGATAATCTCTGCAGTAGCCAAGTGTACTGTGATATTAGTTTGTACACACAAATGAGAATCTTCTCATTCAGAATACAAATCTCTCCAATCCTTAAGTGCCCCATCAGGAGTCTTGGACTGCACCTCTCTGCACACAGCTTAAGCTGCTTTCTACAGGATGCCAAAAAAAAATATATTCACAGGCACAGAGCATGACTAAAACAAATATCAAAACATGAACAAAAACAGACTTTAACCAATAATTGAACAGTCAGTTCAGTCTCTCTTCAGTGATAGCGCTTCTCATGATTTCTCTCACATTTCACTGGAAACTATTTAAACAATGGCCTTTTCATATCTTTGTTCACATAGATCTTTCTGTGAAATATTTATTCATGGCCAAGTGGACTATATTGCTTATTCATGATTGGTCAAGTAGTGCTTTTGGGTTTTTTGTTCACTGGATGTGCAATGCCTGCAATGAAGCTTGAAGTAAGGAAGATTGCCAAAACTCTAGAGAATAAAGCCTGGAAAGATCAAAGTTCACCAGTCTGTTAGCAGGGAAAAAAAAAAAAGCACACATACAAAAAAAACCCCACACATCCTTTTAAGGTTTCAGGCCTGGCTTCAGACTTTCCTTCAGGAGGATGCCTAAGTGCATCCTCAGGTCCCTTAAGTGACCCAGCAAGACTTAAGAATAGGTCTAATCAAGAACTCATTATCATTCTGCTGTCAAGCCCCTCATTAGATGTGTCCATCTGAGGAGACAGGCCACCTACATGGCTACGTATATGGTCTAAAATCTATAGTGAAGTCCCTTAAAAAATGCCAGAATTGCAAGAACACTAAGTACTTATCATTACTCCTGAGGGCTCTTTGTACTGCATTTATTTAAAAACAAGCAAACAAAACCCCACCAAAACCACCCCCCCCAGCCCCCCCCCAAAAAAAAAACCCAAAAACCAAAAACAAAACCAAAAGAAACTAGTTTAAGGAGTAACCTGTATTTCTGTAAAAAGGACAAGTTTAAAGGTAGTGTCACCCATTTCTATCTGCATGGCCTCTTTATGAGTTAAATTCAGTCTTTCTGTCATCATATGTTTCCTTTTCAAGATTTTGTGGGACACAGGGAAATAGACATTTCTCAAGCAGAGGGAGGACAATGTCTAACCATGTCAATCAATCGGCAGATCTCTGACAGACGTCACGTATAGATTAGCAGGTATGAGATCAAAATTAGGAAAAAAGAAATGTCAAGATAATCTTGTTCAAGTAATTACCAAGCACATTGCAGCCAAAACTAACATTTCCTTACCTGTCAGAATATCACCTCCTTTAAGTTTCTTGTCAAGAGAGACTTTGCTGCACACTTTGCACATTTGCAGTTTGGCCCATTTTAACTTACACGGGGCGCAAGTGTCAAACTCGAGGAATATGATGGAAAATTAGTTAGACACGATGTCTCTACTCTTTTATTCTTGAAGTTGTATCTTGACTGTCTCCTTTCTCTTGACCTGTTAATATGAGACAGAGAAGAGTAATCTGTGTAGTAAGCTTTGCCCCAAAAATCAGGTCTCCTCAGAAAAGTTAGTGGTTTATCAATTCCAAGTCCATAGTTCCTCTTCCCCACCCCACCTTTTTCAAATAATAACGAATACTAGTGAATTATAAATTGCTAGAAGTCTTGCGCAATCACAAAACCAGACAAAAATATATAAAAGTTCTAAAGATATACTTAATGATATGCTGTAAGCACAAAGTAGCCATGGCCAGTATTTTCTTCATGATTCTATTTTGCAAGGATATAGCACCTGTATCATTCATCACATTTGCTCATGCATGCTCATTTTTCCCAACATAAGTAACTATGATATCAGCACTTAACTCTTCAAACATTACTACATCTTCCATCAAGGACTCCATTGTTTCACCTTACAACAATATTAGAACAACACCCTGTCATCCTTCTTTAGGATCCAAAATACGGTAGCGTTGCTCCTGTTTTCTGCTACAATGATCAAATCTTACTTCTTTGTTTTTTTGTTCCCTTTTGTGCTCCAGATAACTCATTAAAGCTTAACATGTTCTGCTTCCCATTATAAACTTAATATCACAGCTTTTGTTCTTCTCCTACCTTCAGCAGTTAAACTCTTAAATACACTCTAGGCACCACCTAAGTCATTTTTACAACACTGTCAATGAATCCTCCAAGTGAAACCACACTACAAGTTCAGAATCCTTCAAATCCATTAAGTAAAAAGGATGATTTTCCTCAAACATTTCTAGACAGGAAACAGAAAACCTTAAAATCTGCATCTTCACCATCATGAAATAACTTTTTCTCAGCAGCAGCTGCAAGATCCTCAAGCAATATCTAGTGGGGACTCTAGATTAAAAATATTAAAAATTCTTATAAATAATTAAAATTATCTGCTGTGAGGTAGATAAGCAAGTCCTCTAGGATCAAAAAAAACAAAAAATAAAAACAAAAAACACCACCAAAAAAACCCAAACAAACAAAAAACCCACCACAAAAAACAACCAAACAGCAAAAGTGAGTATCTTTTGTAATGGAAAATGTCCCAGACAGATTCAAGCAGCACTCCAGTACTTTTCCCAGTACTGAAGACTCAACAAAACAAACAAAAACATCCCATCACAAGGAAAAAAAAAAAAAAAAGAGAAAAATAGAAATCCAGTATTTTACACGTCTTCTAAAATTTTAATGTTGTGGAGGCAGAAGACTTCATATTTCTGGCCAAACTGAAATAAAAAGCACAAGAAGGAATTCGAGCTAGTTTGCATGAAACATCCACCTCAGTTTTGCATATCCTGAAGAACTAGACATTTGTATAAATAACAAGACTAAATTTGATAAAAAATGTTTATGGGCTAATTTCACTTTTCCTAACATCCTAGAGGTAGCCCTTGCTGTTTATGTCACCACATTACTGTTCACAGCACAAGCAACAAGCAACTCTTCCAGCCACCAACTAAAGCTTTGGTGGATACATTTTATAAGCAAGTAAGACAAAACCTGATGTATAGTTTAAAAGTGCTACCATGTCACAGAACGCATTTGTACAATCTTATTTTCAGAACCATCACAACATGTAGAGTCTTTGCCATCAGAAAACTTCAGTCAAGCAGTATTGTACCACCTCGACAATGGGGCCAATCAGCTATTCTCACAGCTGCTTTGCAACCGGAAAGAAGAGGATTAATGATGACAATTCTGCTGACAAGGAGACATCGCTGGCAGGAAGAAATGTGCCATCATGTTACTTTCCAGCTGGGCTCCACAGACAGTGATGCTCCTGCACTTTGTCGTGTGTACAAGGTGCCATTGACTTCTCTGATCCAATTGCTCAACCTGAGTAAAAGATGGAAGATTTCAGCTTTTCTGTTATTCAGTTTGCTATTGAAGTGTCTTTGCCACTATTACCGTTTCTTGTTTGCTTCCTAGGTATAACTGTTAGTCTGATAAATCTGCGCTGTATTTACTAACACATGGCCCAGTTATGAAAGCTCCCAACTTACTGTAGCCAGATCGGGGCAAAATATGGCATCTTTACATAGATACTGCTGTAAACACACTAATAGTGCATGTAGGAAACCCATATATGCTTGAGACCTTTTTAGATAAAGATATACATTGCCCTCACATTATGCACTGGATTTTTACTTTTCTCTGCACATCGTCCCTCAGTCAGTTACAGCAGGTAGCAAAAGTCTTTAATCTTTCATGGACAAGGTAAGGTAGCAGGAACAACAAAGTTTGGGCAGAAATATCTCTTCTCAAAAACAAGCTTTCATTTTTTTCAAAGGGAAAACCTACCAACTACATTGGGTAAACAAAAATCTGTCACTGTCTTATCATGCCCGTAATAGAACCACAGTGCCAGAAAAGCTTCCAGAGATCATCTAGTCTGTCCTCAAGCCGGATTCTGTATATCTAAAGCAGTATATATTGTAAGGCTAATTCAACCCACTTATTATAAAGAATCATTTCACATAACTTGAGTAGCCTGCTCTAGTTGAGAGGTGTCCCTGCCCATGACAGGGAGGTTGGATTAGATGATCTCTAAGGTCCCTTCCAGCCTATGCCATTCTATGATTCTATGATAACCCAGAATTTAGTTATACAGTATAAGCAACACCAAGAGGAAGGCAGGAAAGCCCCAACAGAAACAGAGGCTTGATATTCTAACTCTGGGCCAGGATTAAAGTTTTCATTTCTGAAGGCTGAACAAAAGAGCTGATAGAGGTAAGACATATTTTTCATTCCAAAATAGCCTCCAATTTTTTTTTTTCCCTCCAGTGTTGCTTCTTTTTTCTCTAACCTGCTCCTTGAAAAACAGAGCTTGCCTTTCTGAGGTGATTAAGAGATGCAGTTTGACCACTAAGGACACTTTTGGCACTCCAGCCCCCTCTTAGGTTGTATCTGAAGTGGGGGGAAACAGCTTGAGATGGTGATAAGAAAAACAACCAGGGCTATTTATTTGCTATAAAAATAATTAAATTTCTGTTAAATACAGAAGTCTATGCACAAAACTTGCTTTATTTTCATAGAAATGAAAATCCTTAAGAAAAAATAGAAAATCTATTTACTCTAAACTGACCCCAGATTCCTTCTTTTATTTTTCATTTACAAGAAACAACCTACTATATATAGAATGCAACAGTTTTTGGAAAACATACAGATCTGAAAGCTACAAGTTTTCTCTCAAAAAGCTGATAGGGAAAGAGACAGAGGAGAGAGGCAAAAAGAAAAGGATTTTCCCCCCTCACAAGATTTCCCCTCATTTTTTCCCCATACCCGTCAAAAACTCTACAACCAGCAAAGCGAACTGGATTTAGATGGGCTCTAACATTGCCACACGCAATCACGTAAAGGGCTTGGTTCACCCTAGCTCAGAGGCACACAGTAAGCCACCGCAGCTTTCCTCAGCAGCGTACAGCCACCACGTCGTTCATCACGACACAAACAGAAAGCAGAACTGGCTTTGGAGAAGAATCAAACCAGAGGAAACACTCCAATGTAGATGGGGTCCTGCAGATGAGCCCAATTTTGTCACCACCCCAAAAGAGGCATTCTCATAGCTGATAAGGAAGATGAATCCCTCCCCATTTCGTGTTACAGAAGAACCAGCTGTTGGAACTCAACTCATGCCAGTCCAGCCCATCTGCACAACACTCGCTGCAGAAGAGCGTATCAGGGAAATACAGAGAGGGAAAATAGAGGATCCACACTGGTCATCCTTGGAAGAACAGAGGGTAAGATAAAGATTTTTCGTACGTCTCCAGGCCACAAAGCAAGTCAGAATTCGCTCTGACTTCGCTCTGAATTCGCCTTTACTTATCACTGCTGTCATACAGGTTGTTATGTTCTTTGAGAGATTTTGCTGTTCATGTATCCTCAGACTAAAGCAAATCCTCAACAAACGGCACTTGTTATCCAAGGTCCAGACAACATCTAAGCTTGGTAGAGAGCACAGCAAATGCAAACAGACTTGTTTGCGTTCACTTTCCCAAGACTATCCATACCTCTTACCAGTATCAGCAGGGTCTTGCATTTGCAGTAAGTGCTATTTGTGGAAATCCGCACAGAGCTCTGGGTCCCGACCAGCCTCTCTCCCAGCTCCTGCTTCGGGCTCTGGCCACCATCCAGCGTCTCCCCTGAGGTGCGCAGCGAACATCCCCACAGAGGTGACCCCGTTCTCAGGAGGCTCCAAGGAGCCAGTTGGATCCACAGGACGACAGTCCAGCCTGTCCCCTAGAAAGGTGACATCAAGTACATTTCCCCAGTAAGACAAACCCAGATGGCTTTCCCTGGAGATGATGTTCCTGAAGACATCACCTTGTACAGCAGGGAATGACTTTGCACAAGGTGTCGTACACAGGGTGCAGAGGCTTAGTTTGCAGATGAAAGTACTACCATAAAAGCATAATTATGTCTCTTGTACACATACATTGAATTAACTCTTCCAATTGCCAGTCAGCTCAGTCTAATAGGTCCTAAGCAACAAACAGAATTTACTTCATCTTTTTGTTTAGCTTATCTTTGAAACTACAAACTAGCTGAGCTACTTTACAAGCGTTTGTGGAAACAACACATTGCTTGCTGTACCTGAGCAGTTTAAAGTTCATTTTTAATTAGTGTGGGTCTTTCAAAACTATGCATGGTACCAGCACCAGAGCTTCCTTTGATTTTCTCTCATGTCTCTCTTCTCTCAAAAATGCTGAGAGTTTTTTTAAATTTTACTTCTAAAATATACAAACCATTTTGTAAGCCAAAATCAATGTGTTTTCCTTTACCCACCCCCAATGAATTTAGCTTCTATCAGATAAGGAAAGCTCTTTTCAAAGAGTCCTATCTTCTAGCCTGAGCAATTAATCATCTTAGTAACACAGCAGACTGTGGAAAAAGTCAAAGAATTCACTTTGTAAAAGCAAATACTCTATTTTACTGTTTCTCTCCTTAGAAAATAAAGAAAAAAGCTAAAAAAAAACCCCTGCAAACAAACTGGAACTGATGAACTCTGAAATAATGCATCTTCAAAGCTTTTGTCAACTGGAAAAACATACTGCATGAGTAGTAAATGTGTTCTGTAAGAAAAAGTATAAACTGCTAATTGCAAGTCATAGCTCATGCACCAATTTGTTAAAAAGCCATGTTGAGTAAGGGACGTCTTTTTGACCCAATACATTTGCATAAAGATATCACTATTGCTTGGATTTATACTGAATATTGAAAAGCATACTTGAAAAATAAAAATAATCAAGAAATCCAACCAGCAACCAAAAAAACCCACCCCTCCTCACGATATTACTGTTGCACTGTGCAAGCTAACTGAAACAAGCTGTTTGCTAAAAGGCTATTCAGAGAAGACCATCATCAGTACTTAATAGCTGACATGGACCATTGAGTAGGCAAAGCATCTATGTTCTGCAGAGTGAAAACTGCTTACCTGGGACAGATCTATTAGGCTGTGCATCTTCATTGATAGGAATAGAATTATAGACATGACAGTACCACCGAGGATATTAGATCATAAAAGAAATGAGACTAAAAGATGACTGTAGTAACTGATGGACTGTTAAGGCCTCACAAGTCTATTATTTTTTCCACTCCTGATTTCTTAGCATTGTCATTCCACTGCTAATTACCTAATTAAAGGAGCTGTGTGATATTAACAGCACATCTACTTCTTGTGGAGAGCTGAGAAGACTCAAGATTAAGAACATATGGTCTCTCGCCACCTTGAAGAAAGACAGAAGTAACGTTAGCAAAAGAAATAACATGCTTTTTGTTAAAAAGTCCCTAAATTCTCCAGGAATATCAAGTTCATAACCTGTTAACAGACCACTTGTGAGTTACTGCCAGTCTTAGAACACCGAGCAAATGCTACATACAGTGAAAAAGAAAGTTTACAAACCCAGCGTAAGGTGAGAGGAGCTAATGCTTTGTGGGGAATCAGGTACTTCATCTGTCATTTTAGGTATTATGTACCATGATTCACAGTCTCAGCATACAGATGCAAGCTTTTATTTAGCAGCTTGCAAACAACTGTCAGGAAAGTCTTGGGGTGGTTTGATTTGCTGATAGGCTTGGGGTGCAAGCAACGCTCTCAATAGGCAGCGAGGCCAAGGATTCTGGAACCAAGATTAATTCACAAATATAAAATGGTAGCAGAACTCGGTGCAATGCTTGGACTTCAAACACAGCATTTAGTAACTGAAGAGCTACTTAAGACAATGCCAATGCGAGGAAGCATCAAAAGCTTTCTATTTTGAACCTCTTCTCCCTAGCAGTGTGACGGGGTCAAAAAGCAGGATGACTCTTCTACAGCAGATCAAATTTCTAAAACAAACAAACAAAAAAACCCGAAACACTAAAAAACTCTCAGATCAGTAGTTTTACAAGTATTTCATTCCTAGACACTTTGTGCCCAAAATGATCAATATCCACTTATTCCTCAAGCTTGGCCTACTTCACCATATTCTACTGGTGATACTGAGTGGCTTAAGTTTTAGATGTTCAATTAGAGGCATCTTAAAACAATAGATCTCCTTTTGAAAGGCAAAACAGTAACTCAATATTTCTAGAGAGCAGAGAGTGCAATACAAGTGTCTCACCTGGTGCATAAAATTGACTGATGCAACTGTTCTAATTGCTTTTGAAAATATTGACCTTAGTGTTGAGCAAAATAAGCAACCCATCAGGACAGTTGCACAAGTTCTTTTAGCCAAACTTAAAAAAATTCCCTCATTTTACAGTCTGTTCTTCTCTTCTGTTCCAAATTTCTCCTCTTGCTTTGTTTGGAGCCTTTCCAAAACATACCATGAGCACTGCCCACAGAGTTATTCAAACAAACAAAACCACAGTAGTGGGACAGCTATTGATCCCATCTTCATAATTTTTAGATTGTGCTTGAGAATCAAAAAATGGTTTTTAATTTGATTGCTTCATGGCCAATAGCATACTCCACAGGCTAAAGGACTGATGTAGGTCATCATGAAAGGTTTCCTTGAATTTCTTAAATGTTGAGAAATTTTCAATTGTGTTATCACAAAGCCATTAATTTGAGTATATATCCATTTGAATAAATGGTCAATACATACCTGAGAACTATACTTTTATACAGACTCAGAGGTGTACATACTACCTTTACTTCTGTCAAAATTTTAAAGAAAATCCTTCCAACAACTTCAGTGGAATGATGTTCATTATTACCATCGGTAGCAAGCTCAGATTCTGGAATACTGACAAAGTTTTAGTGCTTTATAGCGACCCCTAATATTTTTGAAATATATTGCAGAAATTGATCCTTCACGCCAAATGTTTCCAAGCATAGCCTCTAGAATTCACATTAAAAATCTGTAGCTTATCAATTTAGCCACGCTGAAGAATGTTTTTACAGCAATTTTTCACAGTATCTCCAAGGAACATAGCGTTTCTCAGAAAACATTCAAATTAACCACAGCCTCTTTGTCCTTAAAGTATGAGAACCTCCAATTTAAAAGACAAGTGAGTTGCAGCATGCTGCTGTCTCAAAAAGGTCCTGCTGCAGGTGTCTTTAGAAAGCTCTGAAATCCTTTGTCCAAGCATGAAGGACTAGATTTGTTATAGTATCAGTCTGCACCATATAGGATACAGATGATTTAACCTAACAGCATATTTGAACATTGAGCAGAATAACTGCAAATTTACTTCCAAACTCACAATTTTGAGTGCTATAGCAGTTAAAGTTTCCTCTAAATTCTATAGCTGAGATTACCAAGTTTCAATATTTACTGTAACAGAAGAAAATACTAAATCAAACTAACCAATTTATTTGTCTCATGAGCCCAAAGACCTTGTCAGAAGTCACAAAATTCCGAATTTGTTCATTCATGCTGAAGTCTCCGCAGTATATTTTTACTAACTGCACCATCTACTGGCAGAATCTTACAACTGTTTTCAATCGATTCCCCCGACATAAAATTTTTGATACTTTGGTGGTTCTCAATCATCTAACAACCCTTGAAAGATCACAGGCAATTTCTGTGAAGTTCATAAAGGCAATAAAAAAAGCAAATCCATTTTCAGTCTTAAATTAGCTATTAGTGTGCCTTCACCTCAACTGGAAAAGGGTACCTAAATCAAAGAAAACTGAGATCACTGTCTTAGTTCAACTATTAAAACAGTTTTAGCAGTGCTTTCTCCCTGCTAACCCCTCAAAAAAAAAAAAAAACACCAACAAAAAAAAAAAAAAGAAAAAAAAGAAAAAAAAAGATCCAGAAGACACCTAAATATTTCCACAGATCTGGTTAGTGTTAAACGCTGGGTGGACGCACAACACAGGCCAAAAAATCAGGACCACAGTAACTACATTTTGAAAAAGAACTGCATGAGAAAACAAATCTAGATGCCGTGCAAGGCAACTGAGATAGCCAAGGAAAATATTATCATTCTTATTTTCACTTTTTCATGCATTTAAAGCTTATGACTCATATTCATGCCAAAGCAGGAAAAATGAAAACAAGCAAGTCAGTCATCTGTGTGCCATCCAGCCTATAAACATCAACCGGTACATACATTCCACCAGTAACATCAGTGTCTGATTACTGGAGAATCACAGCAGGAAAAGATCACTGGTAGGATTTCCCCAAACAAAACACTATCTATTTCCCAGTATTTTGCAGTTTTTAAAAAAGTTTCATAAAGCAGACTGGATCTATCTTAAGCTGTATAGCAACAGGAACAGCAAAAAATTCACAGTTCATCGTCAGAAACAGTCACTCAACATAGTAAACGTCTCCTTTAATTTTTATCACGTCATTTACATCCACTCCTATTCTTGCCTATGTTTTACTGGGCTCAAGGACTTTCTCTGCTCTTGCCTTCAAAGTCCCTCCCTTTCTTCACTGGAAAGAAAGAAACCAAAACACTGTACCAGTTCTCTGCCTGCTTCTCTCTGACACCTCACAAGATGTCATCACTTCTAATTGGAAGGGACACTTGTCCAAAAGGGACACTTGTAGAAAAATATGGTGAAGCTTCTCAAAATAAAAAAGTCAGTATACAATTTAAGATACATTATTAGAAAGCAATCATGTGTCTCTTTTGCACTTTTGCAGAGTTTGTTTTCTGATTTCAAAAGAGCAAACGCCATGATTCAACTATGTAGTGCCATGAGAAGCATTAAATCTTTTGGTACTAGAAAAAACATAAGGATTTGTTGATTCAGTGAAACCCATGCTCACATTCAATACCTTTGGTAGTCTTCACAAACTCCCTAACTAGAAGCACCTTTTGGCAGTATAGATTAACATAGAATGGCTTTATCAAGTACACAAAGCGACTGAGGGACCTAGAAACACTTCTCAGCTTCCGATAGAGATGCACACCATAACTGTGTAAGTTTGTAACAGAGCAAGACCTGGGGGTCTCCCTCACCTCTGAGCCTTGATATCCTTATGAGGAGAAGCAGGAATAAGAGCTACCATACGATCTGGCCAAGCCCTTGGTCTGGAGGAGCGTGGGTTAGGGACCACAGAGCATGATGCAGGACAAGAGTGTTGTGCTATTGCATTGTAACAGGAGGACACACAGGAAGGAGAACGGAGAACATGATCAAACCACCCAGAAAGATCAGGGTGACATCGACCAAAGATCAGTGTTTGCTGACACATAAGTGCTGGCTTCTGAAGGTTAGTGTGTTGCATTGCATCCTTGCTACGTACCTAGCACGAGCTCTGTGAATCCTTTCCTAGCTCCCCCACAAAGCATCCATATCAGCAGCTGATCACAGGGCCCATACCTTTGCTCATGTTAAAGGGCCAAAACATAACCATCATATGAAGATGTAACAGAAAAGCTAGTCCAGGCCATCCATGAGAGCTCATATTAAAAAATGGTTCCATCTTCCTCTGAAGCTTTGGTCATTGATCTAAACAAAATACAAGGTTAGATACATTACTGGCCCTATTCCGAAAGGCAACATCTATAGTCTGCGAGATCTACATTACCAATGGACTATGTTTTTGCCTCAGAACAAGGGACTAAACAGTCTCCCTACACACACCAATTGCTACTAAATTACCATGAGATCTACTCCAACCCACACAAGAATCTATTTGTATCCTCACTGCAGTTTTGGCAGTACATCAATTACTTTGACAACCCTCACAACTGTAAGAATACGTATAAACCTTGATCCAAAGATGAAACACAGCTTTCATTAGCTTAAAATAGCATTAGATAAGCAAACCTGCCAGCTATATTAGAACGCTTTGCTGTTCTATTATGTTCTAAGGGAACCATCTCCTCCCTTTTATCTCTGTCTTTCTGGTAGTTTGCAGCAATACGCCAGGGAGTACAAAGAGCTCAAAACCTGCAGCGGACTCCCAGTGTCAGCCATGGTAACTATTTACTCCAAATGGCTTTTATTCAAACTTAGCGGCTTGTAAACATTCACTGTCCATTTGTTAGGTGAAGGCAAAGTGGTGATCTTTTGCTCTGCAGGGTTTTAAAAGGCAGATAATCACAGGCAGATAACTATGGGTACAGCCTGTAGCCTACCATCACTCCAGAAGAACACCCTGCTGACCTGTAAAGAGACAGGAATCAGCAAATTTATGAATCTAAAATGCTCCAGGGGAGAAGGAAATGGAGGCACTACATACCTCTCCATTTTTACTTCTTTCTATTAGAGATTATTTCTGATGCTTCTCTGGTTTGAAAGATGCAGTGACTGAATAAATCAATTGTTTGTGCCACGTGTCCTTGCCCTTCCTATCTGTACAGCTCAGTAATTTCTCCCCCTACAAAATGTAATACTGTTTTAAGGATTCTTGAAATTATCCGTGACCAATTACACATCCACTAGATGACTCCAGGTGCCCCAACAGTGCAGCTCAGAAGTTAGCTTTGTAGCTTCTGCTCACTTCCACCTTTCCCAAGCTTTCCAAAGTTACCTGTACTACGATCAAAGAGGCTGCTCTACCCTGGTCATAGGCTCACGGCTCCTACTACTGTGCAAAGGATCTCCTTGTTGTAAGAAGTAGCAAACCTTCAGAGTAGAGCTACACTCAGCTCATCAACACTACTGATTTGGGAGCTCTTATCTTAAAGGCTGAAGTCTGAGTCCTTTTCTGTTATCAGCTCTACATCTGCACCACCACCAACTGGTCTTTCTTTTGCCTGAGGTTTTTAACAGCCTCCCTGCCTCTCCAGCCTTTTATTTTGCCAGAGCTCTTCCTCTCTACAAAGCATGCCTGTCTAGAGTGTGTCAAAGCTAACTGGAATGTGGAAAACTCAGATGGTCAACCAGAAGTCAAGGATTACCAAAAGTGGAAATTTCCTCTCTCTGACATATACAAACATTCAAACAGTCTAATTTGAAACATTCAAACAGACTAATTTGGAAGACAGGTGAACATAGTACCTGCAAAATGGCATCAAAAAAATAGTTAATCTACTTGCTTTTCAAGGAATTGCACAGGATTTTGAAAATGAATATAAATTCCAAAGGCTTTCATCCTTCTTTCTATTGATATTACAACTTGAATACTGTAAAAAAGTTAATTATATTACTGATACTGCAGTAAGACTAGTAAAGAAAATATACCACCCAGGAAACACTGTGTACCAAGTAAATAATCAAAGATTATTTAAGAATAAAAGATAAATAGAACAAAAGAGGGAATGAGAGAAGAGCAGGAAAAAATATTTACGGCAATTCCTGTGATGCAGGAGTATTTCATTATACTGGTAAAATAAAATAGCATTTTTCAATGCAATTATTCCACAGAGTAGGAATGATTTCACTAGAAATTCACAGGCTTGGCTTGCTAGGTTTGTGCAGGCAAAAAGAACTTTTATCTCAATGGTCCCTGACACAATATTGCTACACGAAGATAACACCTTCTAACTTTTTAATTAGTTCCACATGCAAATCCATACACATTTGGAAATTAGGAACTGAAAGAATGCATTTTTCCCTAAAGTCTTGAAAGAAGAAAACATAAATTTGTAAAGTTCATCTCCAAGTACAAGAGACATTAACATTTGTATGCTCTCACCTAACCTCCACTGGTCTTCAGAAGCAGATACTCAATCTTCCTCCACATAAAAATCAAGAAATACAGAAAATTATAGAAAAGAAAAAAATAGTAGGCCTATTCAGACTTAAGTTACACTAAAACATTAGCAGCCACTCGTTATTCCCTATAGATGCGTAGATCATTACAGCATAATGAGCCTTTTGCCAGTTTCTCTGCAATTACGGTTTCGTTAGGATGCAACATTAATCCTGGATGTGTTCCTATTCCCTTTCTGCCTAAAAGGACTTAGAAAGCTCTCGTCAGCTCAGCAATGTAGAGAAAGGACTGAACACAGGTGTCAGAGAGCAGGCGGCTTCTACGCAAGGGAATTGAGGCTGTGGCCACAGCCCAGGCAGGGCATTGCCCCACCAAACAGGGACAGCCCCAGAGAACCTGAGCAGAGCCAGGGTGGGGACAACACCAGGGGCTGGGGACCATCACACAAGGTGAGGGAGTGTCAGGTTCAGAGTCAGTCTGAGGTGTTTAGGCAGCAAGTCAGGACTGGAGAGAGTGTTGCCTGTCCGGCCTGAGCTCCCATCAGAGCTCATTGCCAGGGAAGGAGGCCCCGGGTGAGGCTGGCCAGGGCAATTAAGGCTCTCAACCAATTAAGGCTCCCAGTGCCCTCTGGGACATGATAACAGGCACTCACTGCAATGGCATGATGCCATGACACCAACCAAAGCTTATGGCTTTTCTTGGTTTGTTTTCTGAGAGTCTACTTTGCCTTTCTCAGTACAAGTGCCTTAGTTAGCCTTGTCTCTACTGTGAACTATTATTTACTCCAAACTGTTTTCCATTTTCCTGCAAGAAAGGAACACCCCTCACAGGACTATCTGCTTACCTCTCCTGGAATGAATAGCTTGTGCTCTTCACAGGAAGATGCGGAAAAACAAGGACACTTCACTTCAACCTCAACTACAGGATTCTTTTCTTCCTTAGCTATAGTCATTGCCTTATCTCTGATCAAAATATTCAAGCCATAACAATTAGTGATGGTCCTTTGCGATTAGTCACCAGTTTCTTCTCTACCTGTGATCTTACTGACACCTTCTGCTCTGACCAAGCTGCAAAGCTATAGGACAGCAGCCAGACAGCTATTTCACCTGGGGTAGCTGTCTCCCTTATTCCAGAAAGAGTCCCAAAACTCCCTTGACCCTAACCAACACCAAGCAGAATGATGCAATCTCCATTCTACAGTACAAGAAGAGCACAAGGAAGATATGGTTTTTACTTAAAATTCACATTTGTACATATTTAGAGCAAGAAATAATCTACACTCCAGAATATCTAACACTAAACTGTATATAAATAGTGCCATATATATTGAATCCAGAAACACAAAGGATAAATAAGAGACACTTGGAAGGGAAATACATCTTCCAGTGGGCTAGTTAAAAATACCTTTACATTAGCCAATTTTATTGGGTTTTTTTGAAAATATCTCACCTATCAGTCATAAGGACAGTAACAAAAATTACTTTGTGAAGGCAAAGTGATGTACTTCTATTCTATTAGGCACAACTATTTTCCATTTGTTAAAGTAGAATTTATAGGTGATGAAAGCTAGCAGAGGTGTTTGCAGCTGCCTCAGATACTTCCTAGCTCAATTGAGGAGTTTCTAAATAAGAGAACCTAGTAGGCAAGTACTGTGCCATCACACAAACTCATAGAATTATAGAATGTTTTGGGTTGAAAGCGACCTTAAAGATCATCTAGTTCCAACCCCTGCCATGGGCAGGGACACCTTCCAATAGACCAGGTTGCTCAAAACCTCGTCCAGCCTGGCCTTGAACATTTCCAGGGATAGGGCATCCACAATTTCTCCGGGCAACCCATTCCAGTGCTTCACCAATCTCAGAGTGAAGAATTTCTTCCTTAGATCTAACTGAAATCTAGCCTCTTTCAGTTTAAATCCATTGCCCCTTGTCCTATGAATGCATATGCTTTGTATACGATGCCAGCACAGTCTGGTAAATCCAGTAAAAATATTTTAAACATATCACGAGGGGGAATAAAGGAGTTCTTTGGGTTTTGAACTGATATTTGAGTTCCTGATGTCCAAGAGATTTGAATAAAAGCCTATTTAAACAACATCTACCCAATATTCATCTCATTGACCAAGTGGAGGACCAAGTGGTATATGGCTCTAAAAGCAAAAGTTAGCTGCAAATTCAAGGGCATAAAGAACAACTTCTTCACCTACAGGTCATTTAGCTTGCTGCATTCAAATCCACAGCCATCGTTTAGACCAAGCACCTTCTAATAAATATGTGGAAACAAGACTGCCCAGAATTGTTATTCTGCAATAGTAAAAAGCATTTTAAGAACTCTTATTTCATGGTGTGGAATAATTACTTGGTGTATGGCAAAATGAGCTGATGTTCAGGGAGATTAACCCAGCTCTGCCAACTGTATGAGTCACACACTTTGTCTTATTCAGCATCTGTGCCTTATTTTGAACACAACTCTAACAGTAACAGCCATGTAAATCTGGAATAAATCCAGTAAAGTTAATGAACATGACTCAGATTTTTACCAGTTTGAGAGTAGTTTGGGCCTTCAGTAGGCAAATAGACCACAGGCTGTGAAACAAGCATATTGAGAATGAGAAAGTCTATTTGTTTAAGGACAAGGATGAAAATAAACATGAACAGCTGCCTGCATCACTCGCCAGTCCATCTAAAGGAGGCAAGGTTCCAAGTAGAAAGAGTAGCACAAATATATTACAGAACATATTAAAGCACTATAAACTGCAGAGACAGCTTTACTTTAGATATTTCCTGAACTGTAGAGTCTACTTTGCAAAACTGGGTCCTGTTCACAAAATAAAATCTTGAACTTTATAGTTATTTGAGTGAGTACTTAAGTTTTGAAAACTTCCTCCTTGGCTCTCTTTCCTCTCTCTACTTAGGTAAATCAAAAGAAATTAACTTAAACAAGGCATACCTAGTTGGAGTGTGTGTGTGTGTATGGAATTCTACTAGATTGTCATTTGCATTCAGCTCTAATTTTCTTTGAATACATATATATATGTGCATGTGTTTTATCCCATATAGATATAAGGATCCATTTTTTGCAAGCACTTCAGAGAAGACTCAATGTTATTTAGCACCTACCACCCACACGGATCTTCATACCCAGCTAGAGTTCCTAAACAAGCGGATAGTATAAATACAAAAATAAAACTTCTATACAATAAGTTTTCAAAGTTAACAATCTAATTTAACATTGTTTCTGTCATAGTCAGAGCTGTCCGTGTATTTCTAACATCCTCTTCAGTTACATAAATACATTAGCAGAAAAGCACTTTCCAGTGGGACTGTTATAGTAACAGCTGCTTCAATTTTCAGCTTGTACAGAAATTTCAAACAGCCATTGCTGATATATGTTTTCAGCGATAACCAGCGAAAAGGCTTGAGCTCAAAAATCTCCAAAGAAAAAAATCTCCTGTGCCCTGTTAAGTGTTTTCACAGCAGAAACAGAAATACTCACACGAAGTGCAAGCCTTGCCACTTCTAACATGTAGTCTTAACGTCCTCATCCTCCCATCCCTAAGCCTGCTTGCTCTCTGCTACCTTAGCCTATTTTAAAACCAGAGGAATAAAGCAGTAACTCACATCAGTTACGATCCGCAAATGTTGTAACACAAGTGATCCATATCCAGCCTGTAAAACCAGATAGGAACAGCGGTTAGTAGTCATTTTAACGGCCTCTCAAAATTCACATTACGGGCTGAGAAGCTTATTTAGCACAGTGGTTTTCCTTTGAGGTTGAAGTATTCTATCTGCAGGAAGTAACTGTCCTGTCTGGGCATCTCAGCAGCCTAAAATACCCTGAACCTGTATCTGTACATGGAAACTGAGAAAAGAAAATTTCTGGGAAATTTCTACTCCTTGTACACCACCAGTCAAGTGTCAAACCTTTGTAAAAACAATCTACAGCTCTATTTGCAGTAAAGTAGTGCCAAAACTGGATACAGCTTTGAGAGAGAGATGACCTACTAACCGGCATCCATCACAGGTGCCAGCACAAACTGCTACCATTAGCAGCCAGCGCAGAGGTCAGCGTGCTCTTGGAGTGACCCCGGGACATTCATGCCAGGGCCCACTACAGAACTGCCACAGTCTATTGCAGGAGCTCAGATTGTGGATTATGTTTTGGAGCAATCTCATTTTCCTGCACATACTTTTTCATACCTTGCCAGAGAAAGGAAGAAGAATACGATGCAGCAGTAGATGCATGAATTCTTCCACAGCAGGAGAAAAAGCAGATGGAGAGCAGCTTTGCTGATGACAGTAAATCTGCTTTGGTAAGGATCACGTATTACATGCAGTTTGGTCACTATGACACAGGTGGCTGTGCTTTCCTCTCCCAGCTAGTCCTGTGACACTATACACGGAGCAACACAAATGTTCCTGAGATTTAGGAAGATGAGAGGTAGTAAAGCAAGCATAAGGGCATACTTCAGTAACTAAGCATGGTGAGCAATATCCTTTCCTCTTTACTCATTGAATCATTAATTCAGATATCTTCAGTATGCATTAGCAATGCCCAAGGAGCAGAGCCAGAGTACGAGCAACACATAAAGCTCTTTTCTGCTAAAAGTTGGCAAATTTCAAATAACATATTTGAAATACCAGTGATCTTAGGGTCATACAGCTCATTGAATTAATTGCTAGACATCTGAATGTTTCAGAAGATACTAAGAACACAAGAGACCCTCCTACTAACTCAATAAGTTTGGAACAAGTTCCAAAATCATTAATGCTTAGGAAATTTACCTATGCTCAATTATTCCTATTCAATTACTCAGAATTCAGAGGGTGCATCAAAAAAAAAAAAAAAAAATCTCCAGCAGCAAAACTCAATGTATGGTTTTGCTCTACAGTCCATGCCATACTTGTTTAGTTTGCTGAGTAACAAATGCAGCAGCTTGGGTCATTCATTACAGCAAGTTCTCTAAGCTAAAGTGATGCTCAGTGCAGTTTTTAAGTATAGGCTATGAGCTCTTTGAAAAACAGAGACAGACATTAATGCCTCCCACCAAGAAAGCATTGAGATTTTGCAGGCAAGGAAAAACAGCTGCATAAGGAAAGATTAATTTTATATACTTGCAGTGACTTCTGCAGATATTGTAGGTTTGAAACATTGATACCCTGTTGGAAGCACTTTGACAAGTCGTGAGAAGGCAAAAAAGGAGTTGTAAACCAAGCACTATAATCTGTTGACAAAATGGATAATAGCTGCTCTGTTGGATAATAATAAACTTACCAGCACATTAGAAGATCATCTTTCATCCAAGGGATCTTCAGTCAGCCACAGGTAAACTATAAGCCACACCTCTGTATCAAACTATACACACAAATTATGCATCTCCACAGCATGAGCAGAAGTGCACACATACAACTTTTCATTAAATTACAACAATTACAATTACAACCCCTGTTCCTTGCAGGGGGGTTGGACTAGATGACCTTTGAAGGTCCCTTCCAGCCCTAACGATTCTATGATTCTATGATTCTAACTGCTGAAACAGTCACCAGTATAGCAAGTGCTTAATGGCCCACTCTTTTCTTGCATATTGAACCCACAGACTTTCTCAACAGCTGCCAGATTCACTCCATGTTCACTCAGCAGGATGTGAACCTTGCTGTTTAAATGGTTTCGAGTGAGTCAGAAAAGAATCTTGTCCAGTTACAGTTCTGCTCCAAAAATAGCACCGTGCTCATTCCCAAACATTTCAGCAAGAGATGGGCCAGGTATCTTCCAAATCTTAGCCAAGAAATTATTTGCATCAAGAAGCCATACTAATTGGTATTTATCATACTCAATTCATTCCAGCTGTGAGGAGATACAGTCCAAACCAAGAAAAGGTGGTTCCACCAAGTAGCACCGTTCTCTCTGACTTCAGGAGAGTCCTGGTATCTTAGTACCCACAGGTGGCTATAAAAGTCAGCAAAGTAGGGCATGTACTTATTGTAATAATTGAGCTCTAAAGGTCTAATTTAACCTTACCTGTCCAGAACATGGCTACATTCAAGTCTTCTCAGTTCTTTCTACAAAATTAGATACTGTTCCTTTTTTCCCTCATAGAAGCGTTACAAATACAGTGGTTTAACACTTAAAGTCTCCCATGTGGCTTTGAACAAGTCAGATAAAAGTCAGGTTTCAGAGCATTTAACAATTTTTACTCCCTAAATTATTTAATTCAGTTTTTAAAAGCTTATGAGTACATTTAGATATTTGGCTGAGAACTTCTGACATTTGAAAATTGGTCCTACCAGAGGAAACACTGAAAAGGAAGTCAGCGAACACGACATTGAGAAAAACCATTTTCAAAACCAGATTACTACAAGTCAGCTTTAATGGACAAAACAATCTACAAATGTTAATAAAAGACTAAGCTCTCCCCTGAAGCAAATCCACATCAAGACATCAAGAGGTGTGACTGCATACTAGGGGGAAGAACAAGATTTGCAATGAATCTTACCATTCCAGGACTGGTGAAGTGTGGGGTTTTTTCTGTAATAGAAATAGACAGATTGGAAACATTTATCAAGTGTAGGACATCTAATCAAAGATCTGTTGTCAGACCTCTGCTCTCTGAGCAGCCAGAATAAACCAGAAGTAGCAACTAAAATGTTCTCCTGAATTCAGTTAATTCCAGTTATGTTGTTCTCTTTCTTTCATGACAGGCTAACACTGAACGAAACATTTAAGTTTTTCAAGAAAAATCTTAAGAAAGGACTAGGTAACAAAAAATAAAGACCTTCATTGCTGTAAATAAAGATCTTCATTGCTGTAAATCAATACACAAAATTTATTGGAATCCAAGCTTAAGGTGTACGAGAGTCTCAATCTATGCGCCTACAAGGACTGAAAATACAAAAGTAGATAAAGCATAAACTTAGGCACAAAAGTAGATAGTATTACACTGAAACAAGCAAAATAACTGTAACTTAGTAAGATCAGATACAAGGCAATAAAAAGCAGATTTCTGAGCTTTAAAAAGAAAAATAATAGCCAAATATGTTCTTGAAATACAAATTAAGATACTCTTTCCTAAACAGCTGAATGGACAAAAGTAAAAGGGTAACGTTAAGAAAGTCTCTCTAACTATGCAGATTATCATGGTAGGGGCTGGATGATGCAACACATGGCAGCATGCCCCATACCGTGCAGTAGGTCAACAATGGGAAAATAACCCTCTTGATTCCTTTGTAACATTCATTCATTCATTATTACACAACAAAAACACATCTGACAAAAACCTTACTGAAGAGGATGGCTGATGTCTTTATATATATATTCTAATTGAGAAAGCTGAGCTGTAGAAACAACCTCTAGTTAAGTTGAGCAGCATTCAAGAATAATTCCGTTGAAGTTCAGTGATAGGTTTTTCTTTTTTAAAATAACAATTAAATGACTAATGTATTCAGCAAAACAGATTCTAGGGTCATTCAATGAGTGACACATGCAACCAACACTTGGGAAACCCCAAGGTCAAAGACAATGCACTACCTCATTGTTCTTTAAAGTAAATTTCATATTCTTCCAATGTCCTCCAGCTGATTCATCAGCGTGGCTAATACGAAGTGTGCCACCCTTGTTTGCCAGGAAGTAAAGAGCACATGTATTCAATAGGTATGTCAGGTGGAATCACAGGTATTCCAGGCAATAAAGATGGTGGCATGCCAGCTCCGCTAGAAAAGCAGTTGCTGGCACTGGAGAGACTGTAAACTTGCATGAGTTCTGAAATACTGGCCTGGTCCATGAGAAACCAGAAATGCTGCTGAAGAGCCTTTCTGACAGCATAACAATTTCTATCTATTCAGTAACCACCAGTAACTGTGAAACCCCATGTCCTTTCATCAGGCCCTAACTACAGTCAGCCCACATAGCACAACAAAATTTTTGAAAATTATTCTCCCTGGTGCAAGTTTGCTGAGAACAGTGATCATAAAGCTCTGATACATCACTGTAGTTCTAATTGTGTGGTATTTTTCCAATTTGTTAACACAGTGGTCTTTGGGGAATAGAAGCACTACCTAAAATTCAAGATGTAATGAAAAGTCTTTGTTGAAAACACAAACTGTATTTTAAATTATGTGGTTTGTTTTGTTTGTGGTTTGTGTTTTTTTTAATAGGAGAAATCTACTTTGGAGGTGAAGTTTTGAAAGGGATAAACTGATACAGAAAGATAAATTTTATGTAAGCTTTCAATCATCCCTACAGTCAATCCAACCCTTTAATGCTTCCCTCACCATCTCCTACAGTTTCCTAAACCTGTTTTCCTCTGGTTTAGGAAACTATGGTTTTCCACTGTAGGAAAACTATGAGGATTTCTTCTAACACAACACTGATCTGTGCCAAGAAGCAATTTATTTTGGAGTTGTAATAAAATCTATTATCTAGTTAAAGAACAGAATATCTTTTTTTTCCTCTAATCAGTGTACATTTGCATTTGACAGACTATAAAATTTTTATTGAAGATGGACTATGTCGTTTGGTTTTTAGCAAGGACACTGCATAACAAATTAACATTTTAAAGAAATCTCAGTTTCTCTTTTTCAACAATGAGAGCATTAATATTTTCTCTGGCCTTCAGTGAAAACAATGAGGTTTACAGCTCTGATGTTTTTAGCCATTTTAGTCATTCTTTACTTCTTCAAACATCTGCAAAGTATTATACTGAAAAGAAAAATACAGGAGCTGTTCATATTGTCCACAGCTGAACTCATTACCTTCCATGCCATCTCCCCGGTTTCAAAAGAAAGAGTAACTAACAGAAATCAAAAGAATGAAGAACGAAAGGAATTTATGTCAGTTGAGAAGGACTGCAAACCTTGTACTTTCATGAAGCAGCATTTTGAAAACTGAGAACACACCTGAGAGCCAACCACTGGCACATTAAACTGGTATTAATCAAGGTGAATTGGTAACAAGGAGTAAAGTAAGGTTTGTTTATTCTCCATTTCCAATTGAATAGTAACAGAATTATATGTATGAAAAAATAACACCTTTTTAATTGTATTCAGATCCTACGTATTATATCTTAGTGAAAGAAAGAACAACATCTGAGAGCTAAATCCCAGCCCAAGGTAGGTTCTTTATAGCTGGTCATAGGGAATTATCACCAAAATCTCCCTCATTAAGCTCTATATGGCCAAGAAAGGACTTACAAGAAAAATCCCAAGCAGCTGAGAACCAAGTTAAAAGTATCTGAAACAAGAGGAAAAATCTGTTTATATTTCTGCAGAAAAATCTGTTATATTTCTTTCTGCAGAAAAGGACTGGCAGACCAGCTGAACACATGGCCATGACAAGGGCTAACCCAATAGTGGGTTAGTAGTTGGAGTTTACTTCCTTCTGTGGAGCACCTACAAACACCCACCTGGAACAGTGTCCAGTTTGGGGTTTCTCATTGTAAGACAGACACTGACAAACCGGAGGTGGTTCATTGGAGAGACACTAACATGGCTGGAGACTGGAGCACAGGGCATACACAAGGAGAGGCTGGGGGAAATGCGTGTCTTTAGCCTGAAGACAAGAAGTCTAAAGGGACCAAATTACTGTCTTCTGCCTCATGGGTGGTTATAGAGAAGATAGAGCCACAATTTTCTCAGATGAGCACAGTGAAAGGACAAGAGCAACAGTCACTAGTTGCAACATTGCAAATTACTGCCAAACACAAAAGGGAAAAAAAGGTTCACAGTGAGTACGGATAAGAACTGGAACAGATTGCCCTCAGAGGTCTGGAGATGTACATTCTTGGAGCTATTTAAAATTTGGCAGGACAACGCCATAAGCACCCTGACTTAACTTTGAAGATAGTTCAGCCCTTGTTTCAAGCAGGGCTACATGATCTTCATTGGTCTCTTCCAATCTTATCATTCTATAATTTGAGGATTTCCAGTCTTCATTTTTAAATATGGTTGCCCAGTATTATACTCTAGATAAAGCTAGACAAGTTATTCTTTCATGTTGTCAAGCGTTAAGAATGATTCTACATAGATCAAGCATCCAGCAGGTATGAATAAAATCAAGGTACTTCCCACCCAAGGATTCACGTTCTGGTGTGCTCATGAACTAGAATAATGTAAATAACAGTAGTGATAGCTGTCACACAAACAGGTGGAAGAAACAGAGCGATGTCTCATGTCAGGCAAAAAAGATTATGTAAACAGTTGGTGGAAAATGCATTCAGCCATTGTAGCCTCATCTTTGTAGCTGAATGAAAAAGAATTATTTTTTTTTTTACTTTTGATTTGTTACCTATAGCCAGACTGTGTCCTCCAACGTCACCCATGTATTAGCAGTACACATTCCCATCATGAGCTATCATACAGAACATGGAGAACAACCAGCACCATCAACTTGGTCATTCTATACGTATCAGTTAACTGCACCTATCAAACTGTTTTAACAGAGATGTTCAACTTCCCCAGTGCCCCTTCATTTGTATGATATAACTTCAAACAATAACTTTTGTGTCTGAAAGCCAGTTAGAGGGTATGGTGGTTTCTATTTTGATAAATTAACAATTTAATTATTTTGAGAGTCAAGAAAATGGAGGACATAGAAGAACTTGCAGGAACTACATTTTTCAGCACACGTCTTCCATACCTTCTAAATTCGGTCTATCTGTTCTACTCTGCCTGTTATGATACTAAATACTTCATATCCCCAAAGAGTGTCATCCAATTGCTTCAAACAAAAGACGTCCTTATCATTAATTAAAAATAAAGAAGCCAAACTGAAGTTATTGTCTAGTGACAGAGGTATTGTATCTTAAAAATAGCTACTGAGATACTGTGTCATCATCTAATTACAGCAATACTCAGGCAAGTGGAAACCGTGCCCTGAGGGAATAATAAAATTGCCTGAAAAGCTCATGTATCTAAGATAGTAGGAAATACATGAATTAATAGATTTATTCATCAGGATTAAAATTTAATCCAGTGTTTCAGTGGAGTATTAAAGAAACCCTTGAGTTTGCATTTGCATCCAACTAATATTTATCTTGTTTAACATAGTATTGATTCACACTTTCTCTTCACTTCTATGATGGAAAAAAACATTTACTGTCAGAAACGCATTTATGAAAACGTAACCCTCTCTATTCCTGCTCACTAGGTCAATTGACTTCTTGTGAAAACCTACATCTTTCAATGTATTTCTTGCCTCATTAGAAATTAATGCACACCTAGCAGTCACAGCAACCTCTCTTCTCCCCCAAGAACCCTTGGGGTTACTTCACAGATTTCTTCCTGTCCTTCAACTGATTAAGAAAACGTTCTGACAGCACTCTACTGGGAGAAAAAATACTTACTAGCCCTCTGTAGAAAGAAATGTCGTTATCTGGAAAGTAATGAACAAGCAGGAGACCAGTTCTTCAGCCTCGAGATAAGTGACCTTTAAAAGAGAAGCCAGAGCTCCAGTCCATGTTCTCAAGATGTTATTGTTTTGATTATTACACACACCTCCTACTCCTTACCCTTGCTGTGTATTCAATGGCTAACCAAAAATCAGGTGACATGAATTTTGTTCCGTGCCCACATTCACAGAAACATGCAAAAGGCCCAAATGAAGAAGAAACAATTCTCTCTCACCTCTGTGCAATAATTCATAGATTGACGTTTCTCATCCAGTCAGGATTAAGAGAGTTGATCATTCAAGTTTGCAATGTTTCTCCACAGATAGGGAAAAAAATAAAAATAAAAAATATCAATTGCCAGAGCATTGAATACAGAACTACTGCCCACACTCAAAGGCGTTGAGTCTTGGGAAGGCTCATTCAACAGAATATCTCACCAGACTCCTGACAGACTCGGGAATTTACGTGTCAGTACTTCCACTACCAACCTCCAGCAGCCAAAGAGAAAATAAACAATTAGCACTGTATGATTCCCTAGGGTAGAAGGAAAATGAAATCAATACTTATTCCTGTGAAAGTGTCATCATTTTCATGGAGAATGAGCTGCAGGTGGCCATCAGGTACTCCCCACTGCTGTTCCAGAAACAGGTCATTACCCAGTAATAGGGCAGAAGAAGCATCCTTCCTAATAACTTCCAATCCCCATTTCCAAACAAACACACATACATGGAATGCTGCACTTCCAGGTTTCTCTACAATTCATTAATGTTCATTCTCTTAATTAAGTAAAGCATTCTGCAATGAGAATTCTTAAATTTTGATTCTTAAATAGAGAGCTTGCCCAGCTTTTCTTAGAAGCCTTTACTTTTACCTCTGAGCAGAAGTCACAAGTGTCTCTTTTTTTCTCTTTTTTTTTCTTTTTGATCTAGGAAGTAATTAGCTGCTATTCCCCATGCTTTTCCCTTAACAGTAAGGCAAGTGTTATTTCTTACATAGCTGTTTTATGGCTGCACCCAGCGATGGTCTTCAGTAGATTACAGAACCTTGTTTATTGTTCTCGCTTTTTCCATAGATTCTTCCCTGACACATCAGTTTAAAAGAAGAGAGGAAGTGAAGTCATGCCCCTGGTCACCAGATACCATGCAATACCAACTGTTACAGTCATAAGTAAACCCCATCTTATTTTCATAGGAATCAAACAGCTGCAAAAGAACAAACACGTAAGCCTTTACCTATCATAATTTGGTAACAAACATGTTAAGAGTGCACAACATAATTGTTAAAAGGTTGCATATCATGAAGTACAAGGGTATTTGGACATCTTTCCTCATACAACACCCATTTTGAAATGACACCGCAACCACATGGCTGAAATTTGGAACAGGAACTTCACGGAAGTGCTGAAGGGAAAGGGCCAAGCAAAGCATCATATTCATAAGTTCAGTTCAACACTTGTGGCTAATGCAAGTTTTTCTACCCATATGTATTTTTACAGTGGAAGAACTCTACTTTTCAGTTGCTTCCTTTGGCTGCAGTGCTTCAAATATGATTTTGCCTATTTCATAGAATTTACTTTTCTATGTCAAAAATTTTCCTTTAATGGGGATTAAAGGATGATTTAAATGAAAAAAGATGACTACAAAGGAGTACCACAGATACCCGCATATCCTCACATTCAGAATCACCAAGTAATTGCAATGATTATCCTGACCTTTTAATTCAATTTAGCAAGGATGCTAACAGAAAAAAAAAAAAAAAAAAAAGTCTTGACAAGTTATCCCTCTAGATAATGTAATATTTTGGATCAAACAGTGATTTGGTGTTCATTTACATCTTCTCTAGTCACATACAGTAGACAGAATTACAACAGTGTTAGTTCTTGCAGCTTTTTTTCACAACTGGTGACTGAACCGAGTGATGGTGGTAAAAGAGCATAGTACTGACATCTTCTGGCACAGTTTTATTGAAGACCATGAACCACATAGTCTGAACAATTTAGTCAGCGGGTCAAACTCAGTGTTGCAGGTGTTGATTAAATCTAGTCCAAAAATATGTATGCTTTCAGCTTACCTCAGGAATGGATACCGACACAGTCAAAAGAAAATAGGAATTTACTACTATCTCCCAAGCATCACATCACACCATAGCTATCCAGCAAATTTCAAGTGGTCACATTGCAGAGTCTGTTTCCAGTGTCACCATCTACAGAATGCCCTGCATTTGATATTATGTAATCTCCCAAGACAAACTTGCTAGTGTCTCCACATTATTGAACGATGAGATCTTAGAAGAAAACATTCAGGGGACTTTTCCAGTTAGGGAAACAGGAGTACATATTCAATAGCTGTCATTTATTTTCTGCAGAGCTTCAATGTTTCTATACATGATAACAAAAATTTTTTTGTGCTTGAAGTTAATAATACACACAAGTGTCTGTCTGGATGATGCCAAAAGCATGGTTAGGCCAGAGACCCTGTTACATGGTTTAACAAACATACACACACACACACAAACCACTAAGGCCTTTGGGAAAGATGCAGGGTTCCTGACTTACTGTCATCACAGATCTCATCACATTTTTATTTCACAAAAGATACATTAACATCAGTGATATTATTCAGTCAATGAATGTGATCATTTGAATCTGCACATTTAACATTCTGCTAGTACATTCAATCTGCCAAGACAACTTTACTCCTAAAAAAAAATAATGTTGGTGTCCACATCAGCAAAACCCATCCTTTTCCTCTCCAGAAACACTTTTACTTCAGTGACAAGCAATGAGTTTTTTATATCCTAGGTCATGGGTTTTGTGCTCTAGGGTGATGCTCATGAGCTACTTGTAGAAGTCCCATAAAAGATAACCAAGAAAAAAAATCTTATTTCTACTGGAATTTTATGTACAAACCCATAGAACAGAATTTTGAAATAAATGCGAGAACAGTCCCTTGCTCCAGCAGACACTAGGTGAAATGCTCCGCTTACCACCTTGATCTAAGGTGATAAAACACTAAAATGTATAGTTTCACCACTGAAGGAAGACATCTCCAGACATGGAAGACCACATTCACATTTGCATAATTGGCCATTTGTAATAAGGCTGTGTTCTGTAACTCGTACATGTTTTGAACATCTCGCAGCTGTAGCCTCATCAGAATCAAACACGACCTTCTAAATGTGCTCTAACTCTTCTAACATTATTCAGAAACAACTCCATTTATCAGCAGAGCTGCTTGCAGACCAACGTGCTGCTGAGATGAATAAAAGAAACAGGTCTTTGCATATCTATCTAATTGTTTAGTACCTCCTGCTTAAGAATGAAAACAGGATAGAGCCTCATGTATGAATTATTCCTCTCAACAGGAAAAACAATGTTGTGATTCAAAAATGTTCAATTCAGTTAAAAAAAAAAACACCAAAAAACAAAAACACACACTTTTTTTTTTCTAAGAGCATTATGATTTCAAGCAATGTATAATTGCTTCACATTTATCCTCTGCATGCAAAAAGATGCGGGTCTGATGGACTGAACACCAAAGAGCCTGAGCCACTGACTTCAAGCAATTTATAAATTCTTGTGGAATCTTTAAAATCATGAATTACTTAGGTTTCCTCTTCCCTCCACCTCTTCGTATTACAAATTGAGAAGAATGACACAGGGCTTGATCTCATAAATGACAACAAGTCAACAATCCTAAAGAATGACTGGTCAAACAGCAGTCCAAACCTCTCATTCAGCTTACAGTTAAAACCACACAGTCTCATCTTCCAGATGAAGTGAGCAGAAGACGAGTTGATTCGCACTCTTACCAAAAGCTAGAGAGGGAGAGAAGAAATCTAGAAGTACATCTGCAGATGTTGCAAAAGCATTTGCAATGCAAGGATTTAGGGATGTCACACATTCTACCAAAGCTCATGCTCCCGCATATTCAGCCAGTTCAGAAATTGAATAAAAACTGAGAAAATTGCTGGACAAAAAAAAAAAAAAAAGAAAATACAATCTGAATAAGGAATACATTGCTATAAAAATGGTTAATAAAAGGTCAGATTTGAATGGGACAATGAAGCTAGTCTGCTCTTAGACTTTACATAAGCAAAACTGAAAGTTCAGCTTTAAGAGAGATATTGAGCTCCTGGAGCGAGTCCAAAGAAGGGCAACTAAACTGGTCAAGGGGCTGGAAAATAAAACTTATGAGGAGCGGCTGAGGGAGTTGGGGCTGTTTAGCCTGGAGACGAGGAGGCTGAGGGGAGACCTGATTACGGCCTATAAATACTTGAGAAAAGATGGTGGGGAGGTAGGGGAAGGACTCTTTACATTAGTGATGGGTGATAGAACAAGAGGAAATGGGCATAAGCTTAGTCAGGGGAGATTCAGGTTGGATGTTAGGAAGTATTTCTTCTCTGAAAGGGTTGTCAGCCACTGGAATAAGCTGCCCAGGGAGGTGGTTGAGTCCCCATCCCTGGATGTGTTTAAGAATAGGGTGGATGAGCTACTTGAGGATATGGTTTAATGGAGATTAGGGATGGTTGGACTCGATGATCTCTAAGGTCTTTTCCAACCTAGAAATCTATGAATGAATGAATCTATGAATGAATCTATGAATGACACAAGCAGCAAGCTCTCCCCATGAAGCAGGCACAACGCGATCCAGGTGTAATATCAGTGAGTGTTGCCAAGGGAGAGCTCATAAGTCTGCAAATCATTTTTAATCACTGTTAAATTAGTTTGTTGGAATTTTGGAACTATTTTACCTACGCACATACACCCCCCCCAAGTTCAACTGATGCAGAGCAGCTGAGGTTCGGAGGAAGAGAAACAATGACTTGAAGATTTTCTTATTTTGTTTCCAAATGAGACACTGAAGGTGTGGAGCAGAGTAAACATATCAATATCCTGAGGAACAATGAAAACAATCTGCCAATCTGGTTAAAAGCATTCATTTTGGGGTTTGAAGCCTTGCAAAAGGCTGTAACCTATACAGTAAGAAAACTGTCAAAATATTACTGTGTATTTGGTTCTTATAAGATAATGCCAATTAAAATTACTGCTTTCAAGATACATACGGTGTCACAGTTCCTGTGCCAGGAAGTAGCTTGTTTCAAGGACTTAAACATCACTATCTGGCCAAGAAAAGCAAAGAGATATGGGAGGCTTCCCCAGTACATACCCACCATCTTTAAAAAAAGGCAAAGTTGTTTCTGCTTAGATGTGCATACATACAATGATTTTAGATTCTATTTGCTCTATTCTATTTTATCCTTATCTTGCCCACCTCTCAGAAATCTCTGCCCAAACACCAGCATGAAGCAAGGAATTGTCTAGTCAACCGGTATAGCCCAGGTGACAAAAAAGAGAGAAAAACAGTTTTTCTGCTATTTGCTACAGCTGCTCCCTCTCTCCCTATCTAAACACCATTCCAAACAGCCTCATATAATCCATGCTCTATCCCCCTCAAGAAAAATCAAGAACATCTCTTCTCCAAATATCCTGTACAACAAGAAAATAAACATTCTTGAAAACCTCTGAATGCACTGGTGTGCAGGGCAAGACTATCGCTAAAACCATACAGAAATATCTAAAAGTTTGGCACTTAAGAACTTTGCTTCACTGCATAGGAGTGGTCTGGCCAACAATTAAACTACAAGGTCATCAGGGTATTGGGTGATCCCCTTGGCGGCTCCTAATCCATAAACAAGCAGAATTACACAGGAAGATTCTAATCAAGAAGTGCATTATGTGGGATGGTGATGAACATTTCATCCACTACTGTACCTTGTCTAAAGTGCAGGACTGCCATCCAGAGGGACCTTGACAGGCTGGAGAGATGGGCCTGTGAGAACCTCATGAAGTTCAACAAGGCCAAGTGCAAGGTCCTGCACGTGGTTCGGGGCAATCCCAAGCACAAGTACAGGCTAGGTGGAGAATGGATTGAGAGCAGCCCTGAGGAAAAGGACTTGGGGGTGCTGGTGGATGAGAAGCTCAACATGAGCAGAAATGTGTGCCGGCAGCCCAGAAAGCCAACCATATCCTGGGCTACATCAAAAAGAGCGTGGCCAGCAGGTCAAGGGAGGTGATTCTGCCCCTCTACTCTGCTGTCATGAGACCCCACCTGGAGTACTGCATTGAGCTCTGGAGTCTCCAACACAAGAAGGACAGGGAGCTGCTGGAGCGAGTCCAGAGGAGGGCCACGAAGATGATCAGAGGGCTGGAGCACCTCTGCTATGAAGACAGGCTGAGAGAGCTGGGGCTGTTCAGCCTGGAGAAGAGAAGGCTCCAGGGTGATCTTAAAGCAGCCTTCCAGTACTTAAAGGGGGCCTACAGGAAAGCTGGAGAGGGACTTTTTACAAGGGCGTGTAGTGATAGGACAAGGGGCAATGGCTTTAAACTGAAAGAGGGCAGATTTAGATTAGATATAAGGAAGAAATTTTTCACTCAGAGGGTGGTGAGGCACTGGAACAGGTTGCCCAGAGAAGTTGTAGCTGCCCCATCCCTGGAAGTGTTCAAGGCCAGGTTGGATGAGGCTTTGGGTGACCTGGCGTAGTGGAGGATTTCCCTGTCCATGGCAGGGGGTTTGGAACTAGATGATCTTTAAGGTCCCTTCCAACCCCTAATCCTTCTGTGATTCTATGACTGAAAAAAAGCTATTTTCCCAGTTCTGTTTTATGTTCAATAGATTGTAATTATTAGTCCGAAAGATGTGGTTTTTATAATTTCTTTTTCTCAAAACTATTCTGAATAATCAGTAGACGTTGTCAACCGCCAAATGCTCCTGAACGTATAACTGAGGACAGGAAAAATGATCCTGATTAACTGCACGGCTGCATCGTATCTCCCAGACATCCAAAGCAGGCGATTCTGTCATACAATGTGACAAGCGGCATCTTGCAAAACAAAAGAAAAGAAATAAAAAACAAAAACAACAAAGAAAAACCCACACAAACAAAAACCAGAATATTAGCTAATTAGACATATGCTTTCATCCATCAGATGTGGAGATAGCCAGTTCAGAAAGAGTCAAGACTTGCACTTAATTTGACAATTCCTTCAGTAGCGTGAGAGATCATTGCTAAACTTCTGCAACATCATTACAAAAATATGAAGTATGGTACAGACAGCAGTTTATTGGTCTAAGATTAGGTAAAATAAATAATAGTAGCAGATTAATTTCTAGTTCCATTGTTACAGTTGACCCTTATTTTCCTTCTTGCTTTTCATCATGCATCTCTTCTCTCAGCTCTCATGAATTCTATAAACTGCTTCATTTAGAAAACACATCTAAGCCAGCTCTCTTCCCACTCCCAGCACCAAGCAAAAAGGAAAGTAGCACAGTCATTCTATTAGCATCTGCCAACTTCCTCCAGGCTGCTTCAGGTAGAGCAGATTAAAAGCAAACACTTGCACAAAGATTTCTCTGCAAGCAGTTCTTAGAAGACATGAATTAAAATGATTGCTTGGTGCATGGGATAGCAGTCTTAAAACCAAGAGACACAAATCTGAGACATCATCCACTTATGAAATGTTTATCCCTGTTACACCTCATTGAAGTTACACATCATTGAAAATGGTCCTAACTATTAATCAGCCAGATTCTTGTACTTCAGAAGCCACTCACTGATGGTCAAATGACTTCCCACCACCTGCCAGGCAGACCCTTGAACATCCAGCACAGTAACACACCAGCTTTCTTCCTTTTGCAGAGGGGTTAGGGACTTTCAAAAAGCAGGATTAGCAGAGACTTCTCCCTCGTCACTTCCCCTTCCCAGACACTTTTTTCCAAAAAATTTTAAACAAAACAACTAATCAGCCATTTGACAGTATTTTCATTTTCGTGTAAAGATTTCTGTTTTTCAGTCATTCCTCCCACCAAGTCAACGTTAATATAACTTTTTTCATTCTGAAGCCAGCACTTGGCTTCAATTAAAAATAATGACTCAATCTAAAAATTTTGCAATGCAAAAACATGGATTTGAACACCAAATGGTTTCGAGTTGTGCTGAGATAGTTCAAAGTTAAAACATTTAAATTTCTTACAAGAGCAGATCTTTCCAGAGCACCCAACCTCAGGGGCTTCAGTGCTATCCTAACTATCACAAGAAAGCCTGAATGAACTCCAGAAACCTTTGACATTCCGTAAGCATCAACTCAATTTTTAAAAGGTGCTCAAAGAAAAGTATGAAAATAAGGAAAGTGAGAAGGTTAAACTTAAGCAGTGTCATAGGAAAGACTCTGTGAATATTAAGAGTTCATAGAAACACTTGCTTGCTTCCTTCTCTCTCTCCAGACCAAGTTTTCAAATAGCAGTCTACATACCCCTAGACAACACTGCACTACACTACACTGAGTCGATGTCACCACCGAGTTCATACTAGAAAGTCACTTTTAAACAGGGTAGCCCAGTCATCCCCACTTTCTATGCTTCAGTTCAAATCCTGAAGCGGTTGTAGAGCACATGAGCTGGATTCCATACAGGTGAAGTCAAATCAGACATGCAACAACTGCTTATGGCTGCTCAGTCCACAGGACCAGACCAGAACAGCCTCAAGTAAACTCCCTACACGTGCAGCATGGGTACTGGATCCTCCACACCAAATGTTTTGCCTTCAAGAGTCACTGAAAATGAGCTCTAATACTTCCGAACATATGCACAGGCAGTTAAGGGTTTCCCCAAAGGCAAGTTACTTGTGTGTGCTCAACACCAACACAAATGATATTTTTTAAATGCTCTCACTGGACAATTTCATTCTTTCTATTTCCATAAATCAATAAGGTCAAAACCAACTAAATCCGGCTGGAGGCCGGTCACCAGTGGGGTTCCCCAGGGCTCAGTGCTGGGTCCAGTTCTGTTTAACATCTTTATCAATGACCTGGACGAGGGGATTGAATGTACCCTCAGTAAATTTGCGGACGACACCAAGCTGGGAGGCTGTGTCGATCTGCTCGAGGGTAGGGAGGCCCTTCAGAGGGATTTGAACAGACTGGATAGTTGGGCTGAGGCCAATGGCATGAGCTTTAATAAGGCCAAGTGCAGAGTCCTTCACTTGGGGTATAAAAACCCCAAGCATCGCTATAGGCTCGGGGAAGAGTGGCTGGAGAGCTGCCTGGCGGAGAAGGACCTGGGGGTCTTGGTTGACTACCGGCTTGATATGAGCCAGCAGTGTGCCCAGGTGGCCAAAAAGGCCAATGGGATACTGGCGTGTATCAAGAATAGTGTGACTAGCAGGAGCAGGGAAGTGATCCTGCCCCTGTACTCAGCACTGGTGAGGCCGCACCTGGAATATTGTGTCCAGTTTTGGGCCCCTCGCTTTAAGAGAGATATTGAGCTCCTGGAGCGAGTCCAAAGAAGGGCGACTAAACTGGTCAAGGGGCTGGAAAATAAAACTTATGAGGAGCAGCTGAGGGAGTTGGGGCTGTTTAGCCTGGAGAAGAGGAGGCTGAGGGGAGACCTGATTACGGCCTACAAATACTTGAGAAAAGATGGTGGGGAGGTGGGGGAAGGGCTCTTTACATTAGTGATGGGTGATAGGACAAGAGGAAATGGGCATAAGTTTAGTCAGGGGAGATTCAGGTTGGATGTTAGGAAGCATTTCTTCTCTGAAAGGGTTGTCAGCCACTGGAATAGGCTGCCCAGGGAGGTGGTTGAGTCCCCATCCCTGGATGTGTTTAAGAATAGGGTGGATGATCTACTTGAGGATATGGTTTAATGGGGATTAGGGATGGTTGGACTCGATGATCTCTAAGGTCTTTTCCAACCTAGAAATCTATGAATCTATGAATCTATGAATCTATGAACTGCCCTAGATAGTTATTATTACCAAGAACATCTATATATATTTTATTTTTGGAAGCAGAAAATGGCGCTTGTTCTTTTTGCCTCTCTGTCAGAGGCAAAAAAAGGTTAATTTCACAGTTCTGTTCTAAAAGCCAAGCTGAATTCTCTGCAAGCTCTGCATCCTCACCAGTAAGCAGCAACTCTATAGCTCGTGCCTGTTGTCTCAAGCCAGTGGAAAATCCAGCACTGCAAAGGGGAACATATTCAACTAACTGACAGCAGCAGAAATTGAAGGGTATTTATAAGTCCAGAAAGTGCTGAAGGTGCCATTTTCACTTCACCTCTCCCACATTAATGACTAATTTTATGTCAACTGTGGTAATTGCTGCTCAGCTCCTCACATCTTCATCACAGCTGAAGGAGAACAAATTCAGAATTAAATATTTACCTGAAACAATCAAAACCTGCTTTCAATTGGTAGTGCATATCCAGCTGTTTCTAATTCAACTGAACTTTAGTTAGAACATATACCTTGAAAAAAAACTTAAACCTTTCAACCATTCCATATTCTTAACACGACAACCTTCCACTTTTTAAATTGTTTATCATAATAAAAATCCTCGTTGCTTCATTTCTAGAAGCCCAGCTATTCGAATCAAATATCTATACTGAGTTTCTAAAACAGGCAGGAAAAAGCCAACTTTTTCTTTCAAAAAAAGACAAACGCCTGTGCTTTACGAAGCCTTCATTGAACAAAAATGCTTCTAGTCCCAAACACTACAGTTTCCTAAAAGATGTCTTGCCTCATTAAAAACAGGTAATTGGGTTAATAATCTTTTAAAATTCCTTATTGTATGCCTGTTTTGTGGTAATTAGAAACACGCAAGGGCAATTTTTGAAATTGTAACTCAATACAAAATTGTTGAGAATCAAACAAGGGCAGGGTTAGTATCACACCCAAAACACAGCATTTTATTTAAAAGACTTCAGTACTTCTGTGATGCAGTAGCTTTCACGTGTTCCAAAGAAGAGCAACGTGCCTGTGGTAATGTCCCGTGATTTGTCCCCTGGTCTTTCAATGTGATATTAGAAGCTTAATAGTCTTTGGGAAAGCCAAATACACTAATCAAGGGCAGGTTCTTCCCCCCAAGGAAACTTTTTTTAGCATTCAGAGATCTTTCAGAAAAATACTGGTAGAGGAGTCAGAAGAAGTGTAGTATCTCACAGCTTAATAGTACAGAATGTGTAACTCTTTATAAAAGATAAATTTTAAAATATTTTTTAAGCTGGTACTTTTTTCATGTTTTGCCATAATTTAGAATCATAGAATCATAGAATGGTTAGGGTTGGAAGCGACCTCAAATATCATCTAGTACCAACCACCCTGCCATGGACAGGGAAACCCTCCACTACACCAGGTTGCCCAAAGCCTCATCCAACATGGCCTTGAACACCTCCAGGGATGGGGCATCCACAACTTCTCTGGGCAACCTGTTCCAGTACCTCACCACCCTCAATGTAAAGAATTTCTTTCTTATGTCTAACCTAAATCTGCCCTCTTTCAGTTTAAATCCATTGCCCCTTGTTCTATCACTACACACCCTTGTAAAAAGTCCCTCTCCAGCTTTCCTGTAGGCCCCCTTTAGGTACTGGAAAGCTGCTATAAGATCACTCTGGAGCCTTCTCTTCTCCAGGCTGAAAAGCCCCAACTCTCTCAGCCTGTCTTCATAGCAGAGGTCTCCAGCCCTCAGATCATCTTTGTGGCCTTCCTCTGGACTCGCTCCAGCAGCTCCCTGTCCTTCTTGTGTTGGGGACTTCAGAGCTGAACACAGTATTCCAGGTGGGGTCTCACGAGAGCAGAGTAGAGGGGCAGAATCACTTCCCTCAACCTGCTGGCCATGCTCTGATACAGCCCAGGATACGGTTGGCTTTCTGGGCTGCCAGCGCACATTGCTGGCTCATGTTGAGCTTCTCATCCACCAGCACTCCCAAGTCGTTTTCCTCAGGGCTGCTCTCAATCCATTCTCCGCCCAGCCTGTACTTGTGCTTGAGATTGCCCCGACCCACGTGCAGGACCTTGCACTTGGCCTTGTTGAACTTCATTAGGTTCTCACAGGCCCACCTCTCCAGCCTGTCAAGGTCCCTCTGGATGGCATCCCTTCCCTCCAGCATGTCCACAACACCACACAACTTGGTGTCATCTGCAAACTTGCTGAGGGTGCACTCGATCCCACTGTCCATGTCTCCAACAAAGATGTTAAATAGCACTGGTCCCAGTACCGACCTCTGAAGAACACCACTCGTCACTGGCCTCCACGTGGACATTGAACCATTGACCACAACTCTTTGAGAGCGACCATCCAGCCAATTCCTTATCCACCGAGTGGTCCATCCATCAAAACCACGTCTTTCCAGTTTAGAGATAAGGATGTCGTGTGGGACAGTATCAAATGCTTTGGATAAGTTCAGGTAGACAATGTCAATTACAATGACAATTTATCTTAGTTTCTAGTCACTCTTAAGTGATGTGGAAAAGTACTACAGGAAAGTTTCTTCCTCAGCTTGTGGCTGGGATCACTGTTCTCTGAACCCTCTGCCTCCATGCAGCTCACAGGGACTCAGTGGGAAGCTGCCCCTTTAGCTTCCTGCTTAAAAACAAACTACAAGAGGAGTCCCATGAGAGCAGCTGGACAAATATAGCACAATATTAGTTTAAGATTATTCATCCACTGTCTTTTGCATGAATTTTATTATCCAGCTGTATAGCTCAGAAAAAACGCTGCCACACACTCCAGCCCAGCCCCAGAGAGAGTATCCCTGAAGCATCTACCCAGGGACAGAAAACCTGCAGGCAGCCCTAACGCACACTCTCACCTCTTTGCATTCCCAAAAGCTTCGCGGTTCACCGGGTGAGGTCCAGGTGGACGGAGCCGCTATGCAGTGCACAGCTGGTCAGAAGCACGACCTTTCACTCAGAAGGAGATTCTGAAGTTTTCAGAACTATTCTAAAACTTTGCTGGCCAAGTGAATCTTGTGACACCAACTGCACTGCTTCCTGCCACGCAGCTGCATGGCAAGAACCAGGCCAATGGCAAATGAGGCATCAGAGTTAACAGAAACTTAGATGTAGCAATGGAAATAATTTTTCAGCCTTTGCCAGCTAGGGATTTAGTTTCCATTAGAAAGGAAAAATCAAATCAGTCGGCAGTGACAAACAGAGTTCACTAACAGGCATATCATTCTGCAACGCAAGGTGTGTTACTTGCCAATAACATGTTAAATCAATAGCAAAATGACCCAGTCACAAATCAATACAACTAACTCTGTTGGTCTTATCCATACATAAGCATTCCACATGATTTAAAACGTGGCACTAGATTTACTCTTGTCAGGCAGAGTTTGGGAGCAGATGAGGTCTGTGCAGCACTGATACTCTCAGAGCTCCACCTGCAAATCTGGAAAGCAAAGTGTTAAGTGACCCAAGTTAAAGCTATCAGTATATTCACACATAAGAAATATTGCATTTTCCCATCCACAGCCAGTTATCTAGAGGTCTTTATATGCACTAGTATGACAGATCTCATTGTCCTCACTTTCTTATTCAGGCAAACTGGTATCATCTTAGAAACTGAAGATCAGCCTTGCTCCGATCAACTGCATAGGTAAAAAATTGAACAAGGACCAAAAGTTGGACCCCATTTTGCCACAATTACAAAAGTTATTCAAGAACATGCTTAACCTGTTAGAAGTCCTAACAAAATGAAGGCACTCATATGCCCACCCAATTCAGCAAGGTACATAACAGTGTTTATGTTGGCACTGAAAACACCTCCAGCCCACTACGTAAAACATCACGATGGCCGAACGATCAAGACGAGATAGCAAACTCCCACAAAATACTGATTTTAAATATTGATTCAAACATATGAACTATATTTGCATCAAGCTTTAGCTAGCAAAAACAACCCCAATAAAAATCAAAAACTATCATGCATAAGATCTTTTTCTCTTGATTTCAAACTAGCGTGGACTTCAAGCCATAGGTCTGCAACAACTGGTGCTGTACTGTAGAGAGATACATTATAATATATAGAATATTATTCACCAGCAAAACGACGTACCATCTTTTGGAGATAAACTGCATCAGCGTTCTGTTACACTAACTTTCCTACAAGGAAACAGATGAACTTTGATTGTAACCCCTGGCTCACTGGCTGGTGTAACCTAAAACAGTTCAGGTGTATTCATCAGTATGTGCAGGCCAGCAGAAAATTTTATTTATTATCTGCAAGCTAGCTAGAAAGCTGTTTCTGAAGTCTCTATTCCTCTGAAAGGAGAAAATGAATTTGAATTCATACTTGACAAGAGCAAAAGGTACTGTGAGAAGACTGGATAGAGTTGGAGCTGTCTATGATGTCTATCCTATAATCTCTTAATTCAAATGCTCTATGCTTATGCATAGGTTATGCAATTTTTGCTGAAGCATCACAAGCTTTTAAATTGGAGCTTTAGGCAGAGGCATAAAGCCAGTCTATATTGAAGTTTTGTTTTAGTTAGAACTGTCACATCTGTAATGTTAATATGCAATTGTTTAAATAATTCACGACATACTAAGTGCGTGAAGTGCATCATCAAGGCTCTGTTTCCAGAACAGGAGTATAAGTGTCACTTACTGAAAAATCAAAATATTTTCTTTTGAAAGATAAAATCTCTGCATATGCAGATTCAGCTATTATTTCAGTCAAATTAATTCCTATATCCTACGGTTACGGTTAACAAACAAGAAAGATCAGCTTTAGCAGCCAAATTATAATTGAAAGGAGTTCTATGCCGGATCAGCTTCCATAGATTTCTACTAGCATCAGACACCTAAGGTCCTCCATCTAAAATAGAAAATTGAAATACTTCCAAGGCATTAACTGAGGCCAGCTTGTCTACTGGATTTGTCAATGGAAATGATGTGGCCTCAGAAAGACTGGTGTTACGTTTCCTAGCAATTCTGTATACGAATAAGAAAGTAACAGCAAGCATAAAGCATGGCGTCCTCTGCTGAACCTCTTTACTGCATTGGGGAGGAGAGTTGTCCTAAACTGCACATACTAGTCTAGATATGGCCTAACGAGTCATGAGTAAAGGGGGATAATCACTCCCCTTGTTGTGCAGTTAACGCAGCTTGACTGTAGGTTTGGTGACCACAAGCAGAGTTACTGTTCCTCCTGTTTGTTTCCCAAGCTGCATGCATTCATGCATGTACATTTTATACAGGTGTCTTTTCTCCTGTTTTATCATTCCTGAGGCTCCTCTTATAACTGTCACTCTGCATCCTCACCTACTTCCTATCCTTACTTCCCGTGTTGGTCCTCTTTTAAGCTCTCCTCACCAGGCTGGCCAGCCTAGTGGCAAAGATGTTCTCACCCCATTTGTTCAGGTAGATCCATCCCTCCTTGGCAATTGCTGATCTTCAAAGAGGGTGCTGTAGTTGTATAAGCCAGATTTTTGTCTGCAACACCAGCTCTAGCTGGGTCTCTACACAGACATGTCAATCTATTTTCCATCTTCCCTGGTGCTAAACAGATTGTCCCCCTCCCCTGCCCCAGCCTCAGCCCAACCTCCAGGTCTCTGTTCCACACTGTGCCAGGGGAGCTGCTGGCATGGAGCCCCTGCCCTGCAGAGCTGGACTGCTCAACAGCAGCCACTGGGCAGTCTCACATCATCTTCAGCAGAGTTCGGCCAACCTCTAATTGCTTAAAAGTTTACACGGTTTCCTTCACACAAATTCTTCCTCCAAAGATGACTGACGCTGTCCCCTGATAGCAACAGTCCCTGGAACAAATGGGAGTCGTTCTGATCCAACATAGCCATCCCCAAGTGTCATTTTGCTTATAGGAAGGCTAATAAATAAATGAGGAAGGCCCCGACCCTTTACACAGATGTCTCTTCGGGAAACAGTCACTATCCAGTTTGTATTCTGCACCTTCTACACCCAGCCAGAACACACGTCCCTATCGTTTAATAGCTTTTCAGTCTAACAATAACTAACAAAAAGGAAAGTCCAAACAACTTGAGAGAGACTCAGAACAGCACCCTGAGCAGAGACACACAAACAGGGCACAGGCGTACAACAGTTGCGCTCGTCAGAGCCACTGAGATTAATTAGTACATAATATTATTCACAAGCATCAAACAAAAAACTGACGACTTATAAAGTGAAATTTTTGACTCCTGATGGTGACAGTCTGTGCTGTTGTGAGAGTTGTAACAGTCTCCAAGAGATGGCAAATACATAAAAGCACTTTTAATCACTGCAAAATGCTGACACTTGGTTCTGTCCCAAATCCTGTTGAAAGGCCTGTTTCATACATCAAATCTAACAGTCACTCTCTCATGTACATATTTTAGACACACACATCAATGCTAATACAATGACTGTTAGCTATCAAAAGCTTTTTTAGAAAAAGCTTCCCACAAATTATTTCACATTGAACTTGAATAAGCACTTTTCTGCAGAAAACGGCTCCATAGAGAATTTAAAAGCAACTCTGAATTCAATTTCTCTCATAACAAACCTGATGTTCTCTGCTCCCTGACTTTGCTCAGCTCACTTGCAGACATTTTGGTTATTCTCACTCTGACACCTTTCACAAGCCCTACCAAAGACCATTCAAAACACCGGCATGGGGCAGAACTCGTGCAGTGCAGAGGAAAAACTGTCACCGTTTTGAGTTGTCAATGCAAACAAAACCAAGCTGTGGCCCTACTCCAAAGCAGTTTATTTTCCAGGTAAATAATCTGGTTGATAAATCCAGTCGGAGAGTCTCTCTGTGATGCAAAGCAGCGTCTCTCTCTGAGCTGGTCTCTGTGTTGCTTGGGGAGTTGGAGAGCTGGGCTGGGGGCCAGTAAGTGTGACGACAGGGACTCGTATGCTTGAATTTCTCCGTGAGTTTTCCTGATAGAGAATGCCAAGGTAAAACTGAGTTTGTACGGCCTTGATACGAAATCAGAACCTAGAAGTCCTCAAAGCCAAAACCAAATTAATCAAAACCATTTGTGAATCAGAGAACTTTGCTTTATGTGGCTTAAGACGACAGACTATGAGAGATGGTGGCCTTCTGCAGTATGGGAGCAGAATACTATAAGACCTTTGAAGAGTCCTGCCAGCAGCCAAGGGAGGTGATCCTTCCCCTCTACTCAGCAAAGGTGAGGCCACAGCTGGAGTGCTGGGTCCAGTTCTGGGCTCCCCAGTACAAGAGACGTGGACATACTGGAGAGAGCCCAGTAAAGGGCCACAGAGATGATGAAGTGACAGGCACATCTCTCCTGTGAGGGAGGGCTGAGAGAGTTGGGAATGTTCAGCCTAGAGAAGAGAAGGCTCCGGGGCATCTCGTCGATGGGCACAAATACCTGAAGGGAGAGTGCAAAGAGGATGGAGCCAGGGTCTTCTCAGTGGTGCCAAGTGACAGGACAAGGGGCAATAGGGACACACTGAAACACAGGTGACTCCCTCTGAAGATAAGCAGACACTGCTTTGCTGTGAGGGTGACTGAGCACTGCCACAGGTTGCCAAGGGAGGTTGTGGAATCTCCATCCTTGAAGACATTCAAAAGCTATCTGGACACGGTCCTGGGTAACTGGGTCCAGATGGCCCTGCTTGAGTAAGACAAGTTTGACCAGATGACCTCCAGAGGTGCCTTCTAATCTCTACCATTCTGCCATTCTGTACTTACACGATTTTATTTAAAATCCTAACCCAGCAGGCACATGAAAGGGGGTGTGGGAAGACACCAAAAAAACAGACTACACACTTTGCACTGTATACCAGAGGAAGAGCAGGCTCACTGTTTGCAAGCTGGTTTCTCCCATTTTGTTTACACCACTGCCTTAGTTAAAACAACAGAAGTAATACTAAACTTTTCTATCTCATGGTCCACATGAGCTCTATATTCCTGCTCTACCTCACCCCTTCTAAAGAGAGAAAGAAAGTACTGACTTTTACCCCTCCAACAAGATGTCACAACTGATATCTCCTGTGCTGTGCAGTGATACCAGTTACTGACTGCCACAGAAAACTGCAACAAAGTCTCAGATTGAAGTCTCAGTTATTTGTTATGACAATGACATTTTGAAAAGTGTAAAAAGGTAGTTGGAACGTAGGAAGTCTTCCATAAAGTAAAACTACATTTAATTCTGTTCTTCAATCCTTAGTTCTGGCTGCTCTCCAAGAGCAGAAAAACAGCAGGAGTGGGAACCTATCTGAATAATCATGGGTGAATGTCACATACAGTCCAAATAAATCCATTTACTGCTCAATAAAAGACAGACTAATAATTGATTCTTCCTAGAAAGTGAAAATTTGGTATTTCCAGAAATCACTGTAGATTTTTTCCTAGTCATAAATTCATATTTACACCTGATTCTACTGACAAACAATTAGATAATCAAAGGAAAACATAGATCAATTTTATTAGGCATGATAAGCATTTAATTTTATGCTGGACGCAAGGGCAGATGTAAACATTTTGAAACAGTGGGGTTTTAAATATTTACTCTGAATAAGGAACAGTAGCAAGCTACGAATCATAGAATGGTTTGGGTTGGAAGGGACCTTAAACATCATCTACTTCCAACTCCCTTGCTGTGGGCAGGGACATCTTCCCCTAGATCGCGTTGCGCGAAGCCCCATCCAACCTGGCCTTCCAGGGATGGGGCAGCCACAGCTTCTCTGGGCAACCTGTTCCAGTGCCTCACCACCTTCAGAGTAAAGAATTTCTTCCTCAGATCTAATTGAAATCTACACCCTTTAATACATAATTAAATCAAATACAGAATCAAATTATTAATTCAAAATTAAATTATCAAATCAAATACATAATTAAATCAAAGTAACAGTATGTTATCCTACTAATTAGGAAATAAATTTCCCATCAAATATCATGACTTGTTTAAAATATTTTCATTAAACAATGTTTTCCTTGTACCTTTTTCCTTCATGATCCTAGTGCTTTCCTATTTTAAGTCAAATTGTTTTGGTGTGACCTTAAGAAACAAGAGAATAAAAGACCATGAACAAAGAAAATCAAGAACAGCATGAAAACTTACAAATTGTTTAGTGAGGTACCTAAAGGCTTTTAATTGAAGGATTGACAGAGATGAGTGTAATTTTCTAGCTATTAACAATTTTTTTAAATTATTATTATGATTAGTCACACAGGATTTCAGAAGGCTGATACTTGGTGGAAAAAAAAAAGAGACTTTAAGAGTTAACGTATTTTTAAAAAGATGCCAAACAAAGAAAAGCAATAAAATATTCTGATTTTTAAATTCATACACTCAAGTTCAGATTTGCAGCTGCAGAGAGTAGTGTACCAATACAAATCAACTTTACCTATTTCACCTAGGTACTTGTGGAAGGTAGTCAAAACAAGAAAATCACATGCATATCTGAAGATACAGACTACAGATAACAGTGTTAGAAAAACTTGATCTTACAGAAACCTGAATTCCTAAAGCATTTTCCCAATTTACTAGAAAATAATGTTTTTTCAACACTTTCAATATGGCAATGAAAAAAAAAATCAACACAACAAACTGAGGCAAAAATGTGGTTTTGTGTCAATAACTTTTAGAACCACGTAACATAAGGACATTAATTTGAACTTGGCATGGTACAGTCAAAGAAAACAAGTTTACTCTGAAAGCAATAAAAGAAATCAGTCAGGAGCTAGATTTTCAGCTCATTTGCACCAACTGAGAATCTCAGTCATATACTTGTGCAACCACTGTGCACAGGTGTTGCTTTATGGCCATGGTGCTATGTAAGAGTAATAAACACCTCTACTTGGAACTCTTAATTATAGATGACAAACTATAAATCACTAGCTTGTTGCAGCATCAGAAGCCTCGAAATGTAATCCATCATGTCTAACTCCAAGAAATAAATTAATCTCTCTGTTTTGTTTAGCAGAAGGCATAGATTTATTACATTTTATTTATAAGCATGATACTGTTGCAAGAAACAATTAGGGCCATGCTCGTCTTCAGTATTGCTTTCGTCCATTCTTCTGCCATTGCCTATGGCATTTTGCTCTGATACCATTTGATACTCACGCTATGCAAGCGTAAAACTATGCAACATGCAAGGCAGCGGAGAAGGAAGTACTGTATCTTAATACAGTGTGAATCCCATGGGATGTTTGTTCACATGAAGAACAGTCTTCTTCATGAACTTCCATGAACTAAAAAAATTTCAAAATATAATCCAGACACATAAGATCATTAAAAGTTTACTGAAAAGCAGCAAGTACTTAGATGCGTGTGTATCTGTGTATATGCACAAATGTATTTTGTTCACATCACTAGCTACTGTAATCTAGGCAGAAGGGGTTCTTTGGATCCTCACTCTTAGATATTACAAACAACCCTGAAAAACGTTTGGAAATTTAACAGCCTCAAATGAACAGTGACAATCACCCTTCAGTGACGATATGAAGACAATCAGAATTTGACAGGCAAAAAAAAAAAAAATAATAAAAAGACAGTTGAAATCAGTTTAAATCCTGGGCTACTGAATAAGGGTTTCCCACAATTCTTATGTAACAGTAGGACTCAATGATCTTCAAGGTCTCTTCCAACCTAAATGATGATTCTATGACTATATTTCACTATTCTCTTGGCTCACCCATGTTGTTTGAAAATATAATGGTAAAGGTCAGGCATGCTGGTAGGAACTTTTTGACGGACAGAAAAACTGGCTGGGCTGTGGGGACACTCTGTCAGGAAAAACAGCAGGTGAACATGTCATTCATTTGTGTATCGTAAGGTACTATATCCACAGCAGGACTAAATTACTCTTCAGAAACAAACTTCCTTGGCCAGCATTACTGAGATCACCAACATGAAGCTCTATACTGTTACTGATGATACAAACGTAGTCCAGCTGAGCAGAAAAAGCCCAAATTCTAGACTAAGACTATGAATATTAAAAAGGCAATGAAAAATGCTTTGTTGTTTCCTATGAGAAAGGCAGCTAATACAAAGAGTGTTTGAGGGACATTTTTGTCTCTCCTTTTTCAGAAGGTTTTAATTGTCAATTATGTGCACTGTCGTTCCCAATAGCATAGAGTTGTGGGTTCATGACAGGCCAAAAGCCCTGCAAACAAAAGTATGGATGTCACCTGGCATGTTAGCATTTTGACACAAAAAATCCCGCAAGTATTACACATCCAAACAAAGCTGTCATAGCACAGGACTACTGAGAAAAGCAATCAAGAATAACGCAACAGCTGCTTAAAAACCAACCAACCAAAAGCCTTTCCAGCCTGTAATACAATGGACATTCTCACAAGAAACCCCAAATTGCTATTGGTAGTAGAGGATCTTCACTGAAAAGAATCAGTAAGATTATGCAATTTAGGAAATTAATCCTCCATAAGGTTCCAGGACAGGGTTGTGGTTTCTCATACATTTTGTGAAGAAATAACTCCTGATTTAAGCGAGTTTATAATTACACATTAATTAAATTACAAGGTGTAAAGTAAGCCTTACTGCAATAGATCACAGATTTCCAATACAAGGCTCAGGTCACTGCTGCCTTAAATCCAAGGCTGATGAAAATACCAAAACCAATTACAACAGTAGTAGCACCTACCTTCCCCCTCATCTCTCAGAGAACCAGGTTGCTCAAAGGATAAATAGTCACAGCGATGCTCCAGCAACATCCAGCTGCAACAGACTTGCACTACCAGTTAAGGCTTGTCCTGTCCTGCACGAGGGCAGCAGCAGACCCACTCCTTCCATTACACACACACTCTGTCAGTTTTAAGATTAGTGCTACAGAAGGCACAAACACCTTTGTGTTGATCCTTGCAGTAAGGCAAAAAAAGACTTGGATGGATACAAGGCCTAATGCAATCCACAAAAGTCGTCAATAGCTTGTCCACCACATTAAACGCTGTGTAAACAGCCAACCTACTAAAAGCTGCTTTAAGTTTCCTCAAATTCTCTGCACAATTGATCCACAATCATCTCAGTGCTCAGTGAAGCTTAGTATCCTCCTTTTTTTCCCCATCGATTGCAAATTGCCTGTTCAGTTCCCTAACCTGTGGTTTCAGCCAATGTTGTGCTCAGTGGAAAAGGCTGTTTGCAGTGTCTGGCTGTTCTAGAAACAGTAATACAATTACACACGGTATGCTGGTTCTGTGTTTGATTCTTCTGAGAGGTATCCTTGTTGTTTTCCCTCAACGCTTGAGAGAAATATAAACTGAGAGTTTAAACTGAGCCCACGTCATAGGCTCCCAAACATCTGTATGAGGTAGTAGGAGAGCTCGAAAACCTATCTGAAACAAGATTGCTGAACTCACTGCAATTAAATCCTCATGTACAAGTGCTAAGACCACAAAAAATCATCATCAAACTTGGAAATAATAGGCAAATCAGCTGTCAATCTTGCTAAAGAAGCTATAAATGGGACGGCCAAAGAGACAACTAACTTCTCCAAACAGTGGTAAGGCCAAAGACAGAGGTGGGCTGCTGTGGAGAAATATACAACTGCCACTGCCACCAGTGTCTCTGCTTTGTTAATTAGTTTCTAGAACTAGTTAGTTAATTCAGTTTCTAGGACTGTCAAATGCTTTTTCTGAAAGCAAGAAAAATAGCGCGTGCAAGTTAGCAATTCAAGTTCTGATGAAGAGCACATCCAGGTAAAAAATAAAGAAGTCTTTTTAATTCACATTTAATTGAAATTAATTTGCAAGGGAAAAGCAGGGCTGTGTGATCCTGTTAGTGGTGATCAGGAAAAGAAACAATTGAGGTAAATATCAAATCTGTCCAAACTCAAACACTTGTTTGAATGACTTAAACCAACTGCATTCTAAAGAGAAAGTAATAGTTCAAAAATTATTTCTGTAAACAGCAACAGTTTCAACAAATATTTCAATACCCCTTCTATTGACATTTCTTCTCCCAAATCGGTAAGCAAGTAAGCAGCTGTGTAGCCTTTGGGGTAGGGTTTTTATTTGTTTTAAACAAAAAAAAAAATCGAGTAACCATTAATCCTTCTCAAATAAGAGATTTCAGGACAGAGTGATATGCTATTTTCTTTATAGGTGGGTCTAAATAAAGACTGGACAGAATTCACTCTGATAAATGCTGTTCTTTGAACTATTTTAACTCAAAATACTTTAAGTAAAATTTGCACATTAATTTAAACAAACACATCACCCCAGCATGCCGTTGATAATAAGAAAAATCAACAAAGCCTAGTCTAAAAAATTGATTCAGAGGTTCTTTTCAGAACCTCTGATTCAGTTAGAAAGCACATTGGTGCCTTGTATCTGCTGTACCAATTGCAGCGATCTGCAGGATAAGGAATCCAGGTTCATTTACTTCTTGACTAGCAAATGCACGGTTGTCTTGTGCTCACACAAAATAGCTGTCAGAGTAAACCTCATTAAACCAGAACACGTTAGTTGTTCTTATATTGTTTCTAGCAGAACAGCAACATGAAATTCTGAGTTTAATTGAGCTTAAAAATACAATGCTGTCTTTAAAACAATGTACCTGTGTTTCTCATGCTTCCTTCCTCCATCTCTCTCAGCTTGTTTTTTAAGGCTCAGAAAATCCTATCCTCAGAGAAGACAGGAAACTTGTAAACTATTGCTAACTTGTAAGTGAAGGTTATCTACAACTGCTTTCAAATGACGCTAAGTACTTTTAAAGTTCTCTCTCTTTACACTTTTTGCAAGGAATATTTCCATTTTGTTGCTTAACCCTAATGATACATAGGGCCCACATCTGGTGCTACACAGATGCCAGATTGTGGCTGTCCCTCTCACCTCACAACACTTTCTTGGTTCCATTGAGCAGAAAAGATTTAGGCTACCATCCAACCATCCAGCAAAGAGCATGCCTGTAACTTCAGAAAAGACATAATGCCATTGACTTTAACAGACAGTCTGCCTGCTTAGACACGGGCACGCACATGCTGTAAAATCGTATCACTAGTTTACTACTATCATTTAAAAGTTTATAAGCATCCTCACAGAGAAAACAAGGAAAAAAAAACCAAAAACCAAACAAACACCACTGCAGTAGTGAGCATATTAATGACACTTACTACTTAGAAAAAAGGGTAGACTTCAGTACCAAAGAAATTCATACACCTGTTCACCTTCCAAAATTAAAGTATTTTTGTCATTCTTTTTCCTCCCGAAACAGAATTAAGTGCAGTAACTCAACAAAGGGTTCATTCACCTTGAAAACGCACACATAAGCTAGTATTTCAACCTTGCTCTACTTGCATACGCACACAGTTATCTACTATAATAAAGGATGAGAACATGAGCAGGATGCTCTACTGTGCTGCACACACTGCATAATTCATTGTTTCACTGCTCATTCACTGGCAAGATGCTTTCGAGCATGTTTATTGTCATCTCTTTCTTTTCATCCATTTATCGGTTGTGTATGATACCAGAGGACTTACAAGAGAGGCTTTAAACATCAGAGGAAATCAGGTCAGTGTCTTTTTGTCTCAGAGAAGCCCTGAAATCAGAGGTGGTGGGAAGTACTGCTTGAGCAATTACTCCCAGGTTGCACTGCAGCAAGAGACTCAAAGGAATCGGCAACAGAACGCACAATGACAGTAGAACCTCCACAGACGCTTCTGTGACAGCAAGATGATCTACTAAATGAATAGAAACCAAATTCAGCCTTAGAAGTCCTACAGTGAAAATGGTTAGCGAGTGGGAGGATATTCTGTCAAATAATCATTACAGGCTTGCTCTGGCCTTCTGCTCTCCCTCAAGATCACTCTTTTAGCCTCTGTTAAGGGAGGCAAAAAAAAAAAAAAAAGAAAAAAGACTTCTCAGAGACAGCCTGCTGAAAAAGACTTGGTCTGTAGTCAAACAATTCCCCCCATGACATCATCCTAACGTCTTTAAATTCACATCTAACTATTTTCATTTTCTTATCAGCAGAAACTATGACTTTTTCTGGAATAAATGCTATGCAGGAATACAAATTCTGCCTTTTGCTGCCATCTTCTAAGACATTAGACTTATGCCTTAAATATCATGGCACGTGTTTATTAAAAGACAGAACAGTAAGTTAGCTCAAAGTTTGCTACTACAATTTAACTGGTATTATAGTAAAATCTGAATAAACAAGTTACACTAGCACAGAGTACATGGGTACTGCATAATACAACATTGTGATGCATGAACAAGACACTAATTATAAGATCAGAAATTCTAGATATTGGATAAAGGATTTTTGCCTTAAACTATTTAAAAAAACACAAAACCCACATTAGACTCTTCAGTTCAAGTTGCTGGGAAAAAAAAAAAAAACCAAACTGAACAGGAAAGGAATAAAATCACGATGCAGCAATGCAGTTTATGCAGGTCTGACAGAAACCAGCAGAAAATAAGTATTTATGGGCTTTAAGTATTACAGACTCCAAAAATAATTACTTACTGGGTCTAAGATGAGGTCAGACTCAGACTAAAATTCAGCCCAAAGCAAGGTTTTGCAGCCAAGTTCTGCACTTCCAAAGCCAGGTTTTATTGGTGAAAGTAGCTGACAGAGTCTCACCTACAACTTTATAAATGGCATTTCTGCAGTCCTCTTCCACCTCTGAAGGAACTCTCACCATACAGACAAACTTCAGAGCTGTCTGTCTGTCTACTTGCATGTCCCTTTCACTCCAGTGGTTCTCTTGCATTTGAGTAGGGTTTGAGGACTCTCAACCCAGCAGAAACGCTGCCATCACACTGAGGACTTTACAAGGGCTGCAGGAGGTAACGATTCAGGATGCACAGGGCTATTAATTGATTATTTTACGTTTAGCTCCAGTAGGCAATCGTAGCTACATGCTGAGCCGCAGCAGTTACTTTCCAAGCAAACACTTTCTTAACTGAATGCTCCCATACTTTCAAAACAGCCTTGACTTTTTTTTAACGATCTTTTAAAAGAAAAAACATATCCTGCAGAAAATTGTTTCTTCTTTTAAAAACTACTTCCAGCTGTGAAGATTTGACAGGAATTATAATGTCACTAGTACAGCTAGAGCACACAAACCATCCCATACATATTCTTTCCATTCATATTCTAAAATCTCTTATTACCAGCTTCTCTGTAGGTGCCTTCCAACTTACTGCCTGCTCTCCTGTTTCCCAATACTAAAACAGATTCACAAGACAAATATTTTGAGCTATGAATAAACTTCATTTTGCTTGTAAGTCTAAGTCCAGCCTTTTCCTCACAGTTCAGTCAGGGCTCACTGCAGCAGGCCAGGATTTTTCTAAGTTCTCTTAACTTATGAAAATGTAATACTACATTCCTATGAAAAAAACTTTAGTAGATCAATATAGACAAAGTTTTAATCAAAACCCCCACATCCTGCAGGCTATTATTTTGGCTTTCATTTTTCAAATCCAGCTTTGATAATTTTGAAAATATCTCCTCAATAAATTCCATGACTGACCTTTCATGAGAGATTGTGACAAATTTGCATTTTGAGACTTTGGAATTAACAAAGGATATAAATAGGACATTTCTATCACCTCTACAGCTCCAGCATCTTGGCAAGCCCAAGTTAATTGTTATTCAGAATACCTTCACTTTCAATTCATTTTACTCTGAAAAAAAGCAAGCAAAACCAACAGAAGCTCAACTGGTCAAGTTTGCAGAAGAAAAATATATGCATGTCTAAGCAGCCAGCATATTGCTGGGCATGTAGAATATTCCTGAGTTTTAAAAGTTTCAAAGAAACTCTTGTAACACAAACCTTCGCCTGATACAGTAAATAAATAAATAAAACAGAATACAGATATTTCACAGAATTATTATACCAATGAATTTTGTGAAACAGATCTGGAAAGTTTTGACATTTCCTAATGCATAAAAAATGTAGATCTTCCCAATTACCAAGCAAAAAAAAAAAAAAAATCAAAGTTTGTCATGCTCTCATTATAAAGTATGACAGATTACAAGCAAAGTAATAAATACTTAAATGGAACTACAGTATATTGCTTTGATCAAAACTTCATATAAAACAAGAAGCCTGTAAGAAAGTCTAGGTCTGATTTTTTCCCCATTTAAAAATCTAAATTCTTTCAATTTTTCTCAGAGTAAAGCTTAGTATTTTCTTGAGGGAACATGGTCTTTGTTTCCCATCCAACTTTGTTAATTAACCTTATCTAGTAAGTCTGAAGGAAGCAACTGTAGCTGCTATAGTATCAGCTGTGACTGGACTTTGTTCTTTACAGAACCTAATTTGGTAGGAAAGTTTGAAGTACCATGGCATTGCAGAGCCTGGTTTCAATATAGCTTTTTAAACAGAAGTGTTATTTGTGAGTTTCACATCAGCTCTTCTATTAACTAAAAACTTAAAAATCTTATGTAGGCATCTGCTATAAACAGTCTCAGACAGAGAAAAGGACAGAAGAAACTCTGGTCTCATCTACAACACTATTCCACTTATAAGTAGATGTATCAGAGGTATCTTACACAAGATCTTGTGATCTGGCAGGTCACAAGCACAGATAGATCTTTAAACACAAGGGAAGTATCTCTAAATCATGAAGGGCTGGGAAGGAGCAAAATAATGATTTCTTAACCCAAAAAGAGCCTAGGACAACCATAAACAACTGGGATATGTGCCAGTTTTTACAAATTTTATTCAGTTATTTATAAACATTTGAATTCTGAATAAGAAAGAGAATGGAAAAATTTGAGGAAGAAAAGACATGGTGGAGGGAGGACACAGATGAGGAAAAATTTACTCCAAATGTTCAGAGAAGGGAACTAGGAAAGAAGGGTAGGAGAACCACCAAACAAGGGACAGAAAACTTGACACCGAACTAAAAGGAACACAAATATGATAATGCTTTCCTTTAGCTCTCACATTTCTTCGCTGAAATCGCAACAGTCCTTATGCAAATTCCCATTTGCATCCAAGAAACCAACCAAGACAGACAGGACAAGCTGTTACACCTGAGAGATATGAGACTGCAGGAAACAGTACTATCAGGAGAGAGATGTACAGAAGGCTGAGGAAAGAGAGGAAAATCAAGCAGGGAGAAGAGAAGCACAATATAAGGATCATCACAGCATTTTTCTTCATTCTGTAGGCTCATGACAAACATGTTGTCATTTTTTCACAGACTGGGGCTCCAGTGAACTTTGAGTCCAGCTTAAAGCCTTCAAATACTTCCAGAAGTGGCTGCAAAGAGAAGAGCATATCAGCGACAAGCAGCTTGAACGGTGCAGATCATAACTGTGATTTAAATCTGAAGGATCATTTAGCACAGGTAACATCAGTACTTTTGTGCAGTATGAGAACTCGAGAATATAGCCATCCAGCACTTCATTTTCCTGATGCACTGAGACATAAAACTTTTCTGCGCTCTTCATCAGTATAGTCTGCATTGCCCTAAGTAACGATATATCAGTGCCACCTTACGCCTTTTATATGTAAATTATTATATTCTGTTAATTAGCATAATCTAAGAATTATTGATAGGAAAAGTCATGTTGCATAAACAATGAATCTGCTCAGAAATCGTAACTTCTAGAATTAGAACACCAATTTTTGAGACTAAAATTCTGCTTTGCACTGGAATAATTTGAGTTCTAAATTATAACGATTTTATTTTAATTTGCTTGCTTTGTTAAAGAGATAACTTCGAGCAGATCTTCACTTCTTGCTGATACTTAGCGAGAAGTTTGTTAGTTAAACACCAAAGCTTCTGTAGATCTCAGTGGTGTAAGTGAGCAGGGTAATATCAGAAACTGAAAGAACTGAAAAAAGCCAGAGTCTCTACTGAAAATACTGCAGGAAACTCCACGTGCATATAGTAAGATAATGAAGGGAAACATTTCAATATTGAGAATAAACTTCTAATTATGCAGGAAGATTCTGCTGAAACCATAACATCTGACAGAAAAGGTCAGACAGGTAATGAAATCATAAGGCCTCAAAACTGAAATAATAAATAATACAGTTTCATACTGTATTATGCAGTTTTGTACAATAAGGTACTTTGTAGTGTCATAATGAATCTTCCTACATGTGAAAGTCATAAGCCATCAATCTGGCATCAAAATGACAGATAGGATCTATTTTGAGAATATTCAGATGTCAGCTACGTAAGCGTTCTGGGAAACGTAGTATAAAACATCCCTCAGCTAAAGTATTAATGCTGAGGTGAAAGCAATGGAAGTCGTTCTGAAAAGGTAATTGCCATAAAGAGCAAGAGGATTTAATCACTGCCATTACTTCTAATATATATGCATTCTAAAAGGCTCCACACAAAAAACTGGACTGGAACATGTATCTCTTGCCAATGAGCATTTCCACAAGTTCATTCTTTCTCCTCAACTATTACAACATGAGAATGACAAACAAGAGAATACATCTGCCACCTGCCTCTGTCAACGTCCCGCTCCTGCAATTGGGTTCTAACCCCACAAGGTATTCACCACTAAGAGACTCTACCTCAATACAAAGACTTCACTCCCTGCATCTGCTAAAATACTCATTTTAATTGAGGAGAAATACTGGCAATGTAAATAGAGAGTAACAAATAGAAGCAACGAGAAAAGATTAGTGGAGTTGATGTCATGTACATTGTACTAGTCGTAGGTAAGGTCATAGATTTCTTTTTTTTTTCCCCTCCAAGTCAGACTTCTTAGAAGGAATTCACCTTACTGAGGCAGTTTTTAACAGCTGAACTATTTGAAAGCATGAATTATTTGATCTACTTATACCAAAGTATTTTTCTGTTCTGACTGCCCACATTTTATGGCTCTTTATGCTACAGATTTTTGAAACGTCAAAAAGCACCTGTTTGACAATGACTTTCCTTTTTTTAGATGGGTGAGGGAGTAATTATTTTAGGAATCTTATTGTAAAGCACCTTGCAAAAACAAAAAGTCAGGGTTGAAAAATGTCAAATGAAACTCTAATGTAAACATCTATCTTGACATTTCAGAAAATGGTAAATTTAACAGAGTGGGAACCGCCACCACCCACTATTCCTTGCAAAGCTACCCATTTCAAAGACTTACGATAACTCAGTGTTTTATGTGAGCATCTAGAAGGCATCAGCATCAGACTCATCGTAACAGAGGAAGGGTCAGCCTGCAACAGAGCCTGGCGCACTTGATACAGTGATCAGATCTAAGCACTGCAGTTATCAGAGCCTCGAACCAGTTGCTTTCCGTACCATGCATTAATACCTTCTCAGCAATTTACTTCAGACCAGCTTTTACAAAATAACGTCCAGTCATCTCTGGTTTCATCATTCCTCTCGTGCTGGTTTTGGCTGGGACAATTTTCTTCATAATGGCTAGTATGGGGCTATGTTTTGGATTTGTCCTGGAAACAGAATTGATGATACAGGGATGTTCTAGTTAACTGCTGAGCAGTGCTGACACAGAGCCAAGGCCTTTTCTGCTCCTGACACCATCCCACCAGCGAGTAGGCTGGGGGTGCACAAGAAGGTGGGAGGCAACACAGCTGGGACAGCTGATCCTAAGTGACTAAAGGGATATCCCATACCATATGAGGTCATGCTTAGCATATAAAGCTGGGAGAATAAGAAGGAAGGGTAGGACATTTGGAATGATGACGCTTGTCTCCCCAAATCATCGTTATGCGTGACGGAGCCCTACTTTCCTGGAGATGGCTGAACACCTGCCTGCCCACGGGAAGTGGTGAATGAATTCCTTGTTTCGCTTTGATTGTGTGCGAAGCTTTTGCTTTCCCTGTTAAACTGTATCTCAACCCACGAGTTTTCTTACTTTTAAACCCTTCTGATTCTCTCCTCTATCCTACTGAGGGGAGTGGGCCAGTGGCTGGGTGGGGCTTAGTTGCCAGCTAGGGATGGATAAACCACAACACCTCTCAAAGGGATGCTTTCTTCCCAAGAGTCCCAGAACAGAGATGGATTGCAGGCAAGGGGCAAAATGAGCTATTACCTGTATTCAACATGTGAGATAACAGCAAGTCCACTATTCTCTTAAGAGGTACACAGTACTAAACACAGCTACTCACAGAAATAAAGCCTTCCAAAAACTGAAAATCAGCTATTATTAGTCTAAAATAAGAAGGCAGTGCCTCTTCCCCTCTCTATTTTTTTCCAGGTAGGGAAAAGACTATAAAGGACACTGAGGAAGATACACTATACATTTACATACTAAAGAAACACAAATAATGCACAACAGATATTATTACAGTATCCCCTTTATAGCAGTCATTTTGATTGACAGATGATTACATTTCCATTGAGTGATGCCCTTAACTCTGATGCAATTTTTTGTTCTCCCCAAACTGCAAATACACCTTTTCCCTGTTGGCCCAAGACAGTCTGCTCTGTGCTGCAGTTTTATCTTTATTCCCATGTGCTACAATGCCTGACAATGGGGTTTTGAGACAATAATGTTAACAACGTTTCACGTAGTGCAGATAATCATGAGTTTGCATGAGTCTGCGTTGTCCATATCCATTCATTTATTCAAATACATACCAAAAACAGTAGGGTGCACTAAGGAGATCCAACTGAGCCTACGACGAGAACATTGTTCTATCTCCCCTAGAAGGAACACCTACTGCTGTGAACAATTCAAAGCCTTTAAATGCCATCAGCATGTAAGAAAATGGAAAATTACACGTCAATGTATACCACAGACTCAAGTGCATTTTCCAGCTGCTAAAATAAATTACTCCCACGTGCACAACAGAGAACATTGGAAACAAATCATATCATGTAAATGCCCGATTAAAACCATGTCTATTGAGTGCAGTATACAGCATGAAATGAGTTCCTAACACTAGAATAGGAAATGTTTCATTTTTTCATTGTGGCCAAAGCATTACTATAAAATAATAATAATGATGATGATGATGATAATAATAATAGTTTATAAGCTGTTCAGCAGCCACAGTAAATTTCCACAGCACCATAATGAATTATCCTCAGTTTCCATCTTATTAGAAGTTTGCTGCTATGATGTACATCTTGGTTCTTGTCTCAGAAAAAATATATTTCTTGCTATCTGATAGAATTATCTTTCAGCTGTCACTGTGGCATCAAATACTACTCAAGGTCAATCTACTTACTGCAAACAACATCTACTTGCTATTTTATTTGGCTTCAACACGAGCTGAACTATCCTTGTCCATCAGGTATCAGAAATATTGTACAGTTGTGTCACATTTCAGTTGTGTCTAATTTAACCTCATCACACACATACTAGACTGGCTCTTGGCTACCTTCAGATGCTGCACTACATCAATTCCAAAAGCAATGTAGCCTGTAGATTTCATTGTTTATTTACAAAAAAAAAAAAAAATATCAGGAGGACTTTCTAATAACTCAGAACGCTTACAATTTTTCAGCCTAGGGGCTGCTTAGTTTTTTAAAAAAATCAAATCATTAACTATTTGTTGCATGTTGTGCAGAAGAATTCAGAAGAATACCCAAGCCAACACCATGCTTCCAGTTCCGGAACCGTATCAACAGAGTCCTGTATGAACACTTTAACCCTATGTCACCATAGCTACACTATTCTTTGAACCTGCACACGGATCTACAAATCTATGCTAAGGAGCCACATGGCCACAGGTTGCACTGCCAAAGACATCATACAAACTATCAGATCTTCCGAATTCTATAATAAAAATAAGACTTATGATTACTCCCTAAAAACTTTGCTTTTTGAGTTTTTTTAGGTAAAGCGGAACATTTTCTGAATCTATCCAGCTTCATGCTGTACAGAAATCTGAGTAATTCTAAGGAAGCACTGGACAAAAACATTGTTATGATATCAAAGACAATATAAGAGTCATTTGCAGAGCACGGGCAGTGAAGAGTTTTAAAATCTATGCAAGCTGTTGATTCCCGTTTCATTGATCAAAGATCTGCTAGCATAAGAAACATTTCAAAGAAATCTCTTGCTTCAACTTAGATGAACAATTACATTTCAACTATACAAATTAAGAGAAAGTGAAATATAACCCATTTTCTACGTCAACCTTAGCAGCAAAGTCCAACTCTGACCTTGCCTGCACATTTTACAGTGGAACGATCCTGGCTTTTCCACTCCAAGAAAGTAACTTCACATATAATATAGAAATTAATCCAGCAGGATATAGCACCACTGGCATTGACCCAGGCATAATGAAAACAAGGAGCCTGGAACAGAATTCACCGAGGAGATAGAGGCTGCTAGATGGTAGCTAAATTGCTACTGAAAAAACATTATTCAAGACAAAATGTGCAGAAGCCCAAAGGTCACAACGAGTACGAACTAGAACTGCACACTCAGTAACTAGCTCTTCAGTGAGTGACTCCAGGGCAGCGATAAGCAAGCACATACAGTCAAATGCATCCTGACCTACAAACTCAGGATTGCTCCTTGGTGTAACCACACGGGGAGCGCAGTTACTAGGAAAGCACATTTGCGTGACTACCCCTAGATTTACTGCTGCAGTTTCAAGATGCGCTGGCTGGAAGGGCGAGAAAGGGAAAGGACATGAACTTCATTTTTCTCAGCCTAGCAAAACTGGCCCTAGATACTTTGGGAATTCTTTTCAAGCACCCGTTTCCAATTGTCAGCCTTCACTTCTCAGAAACAAAGTGGCATTTTAGACAGAGACCTTACAAAATTATCTTTCTCACAGTAACCTGATCAGGAGCCATTACGAGGAGATGCATTTTTACCATTACATTACATGACTGCAGGTGCTTCAACACAAGAACAGTGCTTCCTGTGTAATGCTGGAAAGACAGAGAAACTTTCCAATAAGCACAGGAATAAACCTTCTCATAAAGGCAATGAGGGAAACATGAATACCAAAAGCAAATTACGTATTGACAGAACCTTAGACTTTGCAAATGTACACTCACAGGTTTAACTATGCTTATCACATAAGTCCTGCTGGGATAAAACCCTTTCCCACAGATACGCTTCTGTCAATATTCTCTTTGAAAAAAAACTGGGACTATGGGAGAAACACGTGGTGATTTTATTCCCCAAAATCCAAACTAGATGTATGCATGGATACTCAAAGTGAGATTTTGTAGCAGATGGTATCTTTCAAGTCACTGGTTAAAATCCAGTCAAATAAATTCAACATAGCCTTCTCTCAGTATCTGATAAAATATGCTTGATAAAATAACCTTACGGTTATTTCAAGTCAGCAGGATAAGATCAGCCACGTAACTGAAAAGCAGGTAACACAGATATAAACTGCTTGTATGTCAAAACCTGCTTCTTCCCACAGTTAAGTGAAGATTGTAACCAAATTGCAAGTTTATGCTACTGCAGGATGGAATTTCTGTATGCTGGTGATGCTAACTTGCTGCATCACCTTTAGTGTCTCTAGAGTTAGCAAAGCTGAAAGGACGTGACTGCTGAGCTACTTGTGTATGTCCACAGGTGACATTCCCACAGTGAATTTGCTGATGAACCTTAGTGCCATCCATGCTGCACCATTCTTGATCTACTTACAACATCTCTGCCTGAAGGAAGCACTTACATTCACTTAAAATGCAAACTAGGAAAAGCATCACCTATAGTATCAACGGGAGATTTTTAAACCCAATGAATAAGATTAACCAATTTCAGTGCAAATTACAAAATTCCTTTTAAACTAACTCATTAAACTTCCTTACGTGTTAACATTCTTAAGGCTAAATAATTGGTATGCAATTTCTTCTACTGAATCAGTAAGCCGCAACTGAAGTTAAACTAAACATTTGCACAAAAGGACTCTCTCTTTTCCCTACTCTTTATTTTACAGTCTGAAAATTCTACTAGCTGAGACAAATCTCACATGTCTGTGTGACTTCTCTCGCTCTGTCACAAACTTATAGGATTGTAACGTAAAAATAAGCACTAGTGAAAGTGGCAGGGAAAAGTGCTGGTTTATGGTTTATGTCCTTTACAGAATAGATGGTTAGAAAGTTCACTGAGCCCCTGTTGCCAGACTGCAGCCACCACACATATTAAATTCATGCTTCAGTTCACGTTTTCCTTACAAATGGCTGAAGCCTATTCTACAAACTGTCCAATTCTGCCAGTAGTAAGCAGATGCTACCAGTGTGATATAATCTGTATAAACTTTGCTGGTTTACAAGTTTATATTATACTGGAATCTTCTGTCTCTGTTGCTTTAATCCACTGGGCAACTACCCCTGTTTTCACCAAGGACATCAGGAATCGCCCCACACTTGTATAAGATATTCAATTCCATATCCGTGGGAAAAGATCAAACAAGATTTATTGTAGTTACTATGTGGCCCAATCATTTGCCTGACACTGATGAAGCTAAAAAAGAACCTGGAGCTTCCAGCAGCCAACCTGCCAAACATTCAACAGATGAACGAACAAGGGACATCCCCCCTGATCTCCTCTATGGATACCACTTGGATTAAGATAAGACAGAGGCAGTATTTGATGTAAAAAAGTGTGGGAAAAAACAAGTAAAGAAGTAAAAGCAATAGGGGAAAAAAATAAGAAAAAGAGGCAGAGGTTGACGCCTGAAGTACAGAACTTCTTTCCACCTCCAGCTGCAACCCCTGCACACGCCATTACATAGTGACCTTTGACAATGAGAAGAGTTTCAACAAAATCAAGACCATACCTAAATACCTAATGGATGAATGCAAATCAAAACATGCCTGCTAAATAAGCGCAGAGAGGCCTGGCAGGAAAAAAAAAATATCTGTGATGAGGCTATCCACCATATAACTGCTTTCTGTATTCAATCACATGCATCAAAAGCACATTGGAACAGAAACCCATTAGGAAAGCCAAGCTAGTTCTCTAATGGCAACTGCGAAAAGATGGGAAGAAAAACGAAAATAACTGAAAGGCCAGTTTGAATAAAAATACTGTGATTACTAGCCTACACAACAAAGACTTCAGAAATACATACTGCTATTAATTCCCCACTGAAGGAATTCAACTACTGTAAAGAGCAATGACTCCAGAGTAGTAGTGTCAAAATTAAGGACAATTCTTCAGACGATATCAACCCAACCAACACAGTTCCAGCTTGCATCAGTGGAAGATCACATTAAGTACCCAAGAATATTAATGAACTGGTTGATTGAAGGCATTTTCCATTTACAAGTACCTCTTTCCAAAAAAAAAAAAAAAAAAGTAAAATCAAGAACACAGAACATGGAAGCATTTAGGTACACAGCAGACATTTGGCAAAACAATGACAAATGGCAGGCTTAACATTTAGACGCAGCTCTATTAAAAAGACAGCTCCTCCACTGTTGAAATAATCTCATAAAAGCCCTCTCATTAAATCACTCTTTCATACTAACTGATTCCTTTTCAATGCAATTTAAACTCATTATGTTAAATGAGCACTATTATATTTGCAATAAAATAAACAGAAGTACTGTTTTTATGCTTGCCTACGAGGTAAATCACCCTTTTAAAAATATTACAGTTCTATCTGTTGCAGAGCACTTAAATATGCACATTTAAAAGTTGGCAGTGGTTACTCTCTTTTTACTTGGATGACTTGATCCCCAAAGTGCACACAAATATAAGTAAAATCTTTAACTTTTTTGTTTTTTTCCACTTACAAGTGCTTATACTTTCTCTCACAGAAATTGTCCTACTACTTGGATAAACGATGCAATTACAACAAAGACATTGTCCTGTCTTCAGTACGGAACATTAACAAAATCATTAAAGGCAGCTGCAAGAAATCCTGAGGCATTAAGAGAAAAATGTGTTGTAAGGCTTAGTGTCAACAACCAGTTGTGTATTTTGATGATCAGATTTCAACTGGTGCCTCCATTCTTCCTGTTTGTTGTAAGAACTGTCTTTTATACAGCAAGAATATTATATTGCAGAGTGGGACATACAACTCATCCTACCCCCTTTTGCACCAGGTATATAAAAAGGGACTTAGCAGAAGATTAGCCAGAGATTTTATCAAGACATGTAGTTTTTTTGGAACAGGTTATATCTCCTTTCATGAAATGGACCAGTGCAGTTACCTAATATCATCCTTTTTCTTTGTGGAGGTCCAGCCTATGTCCTCACTTATACAAAGAAAGGAAGATGGGAGTTGAGAAAATTGAAGTTTGAGTGAAGCCACATGTAACTTTCCAGGTTTCATCATACAGGTGATAACTATTGAGTCTACTTCTGCTGTGCAAGTTAAAAGCAACTGTCGGCTGAAATTAAAGCAGTGTATACATGGCATAATATTACAGCAGGTTTAGGTCAATCTCAGGCCTATCTGAAGAAGTAAAAATGGATTCTTTGTCTTCCTGTCTTCAGAAAGGACAAGATTATGGACCTGTTACTTCAGTGAAAATGTGCAAGAACAGCCCTACAACAGATACGTCTATTTTTGAAGATCTCAGAACCACCAGTTGCGTGGGTCTGCTGCATACACATATTCTTGCTTACAAAACGCAGAAATAAGTTAGCAGTAGGCCTGAAGAAACGCTGCTATGCCTTGTATCAACTTTTTAGGTTGACAGTGATGCTAAGGACTTACCCTCTTCCTCATTAATTCAGTTAGTAAACTTTCAGGCTACTAGACTGGAGTACTGGGGGTAGGGACAGCATACTCACGTTTCATTTCCAATAGTGACACCAGAATTTTCTATAAAACATCCAACCATATAAAACAGTCAAATGCTTCAGAAATTGAAATTGCTTTTTAAAGAAAATTAAATACTTTACTTTTTTAAAATACAAAACAAAGCAAACATTGCAAACACAACAAAAATTCAGCTAGAATAAGCAATGACAGAACTCTTACCATTTTATGGCTGCTGAGTGCCCATTGACTTCAGCAGCTTCACACCAGGTCAGAGAACATGCTTACACATCTCAAAGGATCAATGCAGCCAGAGTAATTCTACATCTTCATTTACAGGCTTAGCAGTGAGGCCAATGACTGAGAGGACTTTTACACTGAGCTACCATTCCCTTGCTAAAGGTGGTGCCTCAAAATCTGACTTCAGGCAAAAGAAAATCTTGACTTTTTTGACACTTGTCTGTGCAGCATGAATTTCAGCATTTGTTGTCCTGGCACTCATCACACTCAGTCCACTTGTTAAAACAACATTTATATTACTTTAAGAGGTTCCAGTCACCATCAGCAGTCAATAAGGAAGGAGACAGAATGCAGCTGATCATGCTTGTTAGACTGGCTAACCACCAAACAGAAATGTTACCAGTTCTTCATTAGGCAAGGTTATACAAGTCAAACAAGAACCGAATCATCTTAAACTTTATTATCTTTGAAAGTTACATTAAGAAACAACCCTATCGCTGTAGTATAGATCTCCTACTGTCTCTGTAGTATAGAGCACAAGTGCTTACACATAAATATTGCCTGTATGAACCAACTGATGTATGTCAATGAATAAAGAAAACAGAGAAATTATTTTTAAGGAAATCGCTACCATAATAAAGTCACAGAAGTCAACAATATAGCTGTGCAAAACTACACAAATTTGCCATTTGCCACATGCTATGTAAGGACACTGGAGTGTTAATATCATGTCATTTTATTTTTTTTATACAAGGATCAGAAGATTTGTTCCTAAAGTTACTTCAAGGAACCTGAAAGATCAGGCACATACATCCAATTTTTATATGAATACTTATTGTTAGATGAACGGTATCAGAGATACATTGTTTCCAAAACAACTGCATGTTACATACATTCAGTAAGAACAGAAGTCAGCTCAGCTGTGCTGGTAACTGCGAAACTTGCTCATAGGCTAATACATGAGGCAAGTATCTAGGCTCAAATCAGACAGAAGGTTAGAACATGGGAAAACAGAAGAAAAAGTAATTTAAAGAAATTTCATAAGAGATATAAATACGGAATTTTCTTTAGAAACGCCTTAACTGCCACATTGTTCAGATTTGTGGCTTCCTTCTACCTTTTAAATCCTCTACTAGAATACATGCAAGTGAAGTATTTTCTGAAAAAAAAAAAGTATTTCCGCATTTAACAAAACCTGTTATTTACCAGTAACACTCTAACGAATCTGAACGGAACAGCACACATGCTGTTTTACTACTAGGCATAAAAGTCAATGTTCTTAAAAACAGTGGAGCTTACGTAAGGTAAGGCGTCTTCACAGCATGGCTCTCACAAGAAGCAATTTGCTAACAATAGTAACAAGTAATATTCCTAAAAATAACTCAATATAGCCAGTACCAAAACCAGACTAACCATGTGATGTTCAACGCAGAAAAAAACCCATTCATTTATATCTATAATCCCTTCAATACCAATTAAAAAGAAAATTATGCAATTGCACTTGTTATTGAAAATCTAAAAGGCACAAAACTTGCAGGAACAGTCTTTCTCATTGGTATCAATTTTAAGCATCAGAAGTTTAGAGTGGGGTTTTGGGTTTTTTTTAAAGCAAGGAAATTAGTAACCCAATTAAGTCAGTAATTTGTTCCATACCAGTTATTTACCTTTTTGGTGCTTATATAAAGCACCAAATTGACTATAAAATACTCCATTGTTTCTTCCAACCATACCAACTCCACACAGACTTTACCCTCTGAATCTGCATAGTCTGTGGTATAAATACAACCCATGTAGTCATAAAGGCTGGATGCCTTGGAAGACAGTTCCATGTAGACCGGGGCACTGAAACACCAGAAGGGCTTTCCAGTTTCATCCAAGAGAGTAACATCCATCACGTAGCAGTTCTACAAACACAAGCAGAAAAGATTATTTCCCTATGCCACAGTGCAGTAAGCAGATCTGTCCCTGATTTCAGAAGAAATATCATGGGTTCAACAGACAGTAAATTTTGTAATGAATGCTAAAAACTCAAAATATAACTGATAGTGCCCCATTGACTACTGCAAAGCAAAAATACTTATTTAGACGTTTCCTAGAGAAATCAAAATTGCAACCTACAGATATCAAAAATTTTGTTACAGAAGGTAGCACTGCCAGCCTATATCAGACATTATTTCTCAAACGTTTTTAAGCCTTTAATATCGCGTTTCTCAATTATTAGTTACCTTGCCATTCAAATAATGATAGTACTTTCAATAAGAGAAAGAAATCTAAGTTTAAACTCTGATGCTAAACTTGTGTGAATGCGGCAATGTTAGCAAAGACACTCAAAGATATCACTCCCAAGGCAGAGTACACACACAACAATTACCTTTAAATGTCAGCTATAAATAAAAGATATACAACACTTTTTGAATGCCTGCAAGCTTCAGTTCTCAAAAAGGTAATATTAATACATCTTTCTACCCTCCAAATAATTCTTCCTTCTAAAAATTATTGAAAATATTTCTTTACAACACTACACAGTTACATCATTTTGTAATGCTAAAGTCAGAATGCCAATTCTTGGGCACGTGCAAGCTGACAGTTTCACGTATGCCTTAAATACATAGGGGTTATGTGTCATTGTTAATATCAGCTGTCACCTATTCTTACGAATTCTGAATCACTAAATGAATCAGATTAAGAATCTGAAGAATCGATCTTAATTATGCTGCATATATGCATTACTTTCAGGAGTATCATCAGGTCCAAAAGCATAAACAAATGAACATCACATATTTCATGCCAAAAATTTAATTTGGAGTGCTTTATTTCACTGTACTACATAGTTGTGCTTCTATTGCTTTAACATTTCTTTTGCTATTACTGCACTTCAGTCATACAATAAAGAGCAGATGGCACAAACACAAGAGGTAATGCAATACAGTTTTCCTAATTTCTTACTGTAGACTGTGCTGAAAATACAAAATTCAAACCAAATAAGAATCATTTAATAACTTATATGAGCTACAAATTTACTTGAAACAAGAAAGAATTACTATTTTCTCGTCTGACATCCTGCATATCAAAGGTCAATTACAAAAAGTAAAGCAGAGCAGCCTTGAGTGTTGGGGCAGGTTTTCTTCCCATATATTTCCAACTATCTGTACTTCAGCAATTAATTTTTTATAAAAAATACCCAGAAGTGCCAAAAAAAGCTTTTTTTTTTTTCTCCTTTGAGTATCGGACAAAAAAATTCAAGTAGTGGCATGTTCTGCTGCTGTGGATGATTTTATTTGGCCTTTATATGTTTTAAGATTTTGAGAGATTTATGTTAAAAGCCAAATTGAATTTTACCCACAGCTATGTGTCGACATGTGCAATATCTCACCACAAAATGAAGGCTTTAAAAAAAGAAAAAAAAAATCATTTATTTTTTCCTACAAACAAATATTACAACTTACGCTGTAAGCACATAGGACAGAGCTAAGCTAAAGACTACAGCCAGCTCTCTGCTTTCTCTGACAGTTATTTTCACAGATTTTTATATGCTCCTCATGATTATTTTCACAGAAGAAAAAATTCTGCCAAGCAGCTGTAAGTCATATAGAATCATAGAATGGTTTGGGTTGGAAGGGACCTTTAAAGATCATCTAGTCCAAACTCCCTGCTGTGGGCAGGGACATCTTCCACTAGATCAGGTTGCTCAAAGCCCCATCCAGCCTGATCTTGAACACTTCCAGTGATGGGCATCCACAATTTCTCTGGGCGACCTGTTCCACTGTCTCACCATCCTCATCATCAAAAAAAAAACACCTTCCTAATAACCAATTTAAATCTACTCTCTTTCAGTTTAAAACTGTTGTCTCTCGTACTGTCACTACAGGCCTTGGTAAAAAGTCTCCCTCAGTCTGTCTCATAAGCCCCCTTTATATATTGAAGACCACAATAAGGTCTCTCAAGAGTCTTAATTTTTTGATAACTGCTCGACACGGCAGGAATATTTCCTGCCTCCTATCGTATGCTTTTCAAGTAAATGAAGTATATTCTGTAATTATGTGCTAAGATCCCACTAACTTTAAGCATGCAAATAGTTCTAATGAAATTAATAGGATACAAAATAAAGATAAAATAAGCTAATTCAAGTTCAAAATTTTTCAGAAGCCTCAAAAAAAGCACCTATTCTAAATTATAGTACTCAATGAACATTCATGGTAATTAAAGATGGCAGGCAATTGCCTTAAAAGTGTTTTCTCGTTAGCCTGAATTTCTTCTAATTACCAACATACGATATTTTTATTAACACACATAGGGGAAGGATTTGTTGTTCTCTTGAAAACAACCACAAAACTAAAAAAAAGTTTAGTACAAACCAAGAAAAAACACAAGTGAACAAACTTGTCACTATGCAAACAAGGAATGTAAAGAAAAAAAATTGACCAGAGGGGGGACTGAATGGAATCCGTAACCCAAGCTTAACTGTAGTTGATGTTCCCAACAGATACTAGCATATTATTAAGCTTTAACATAAATTTCATACTCCTCATTGCATAGGAAAGCTGGCTGACAGTGTAAACTATAAAACAAGTATGTTAATGTCTATAAGCAAAATATTATGTTATCAAATAGTATTCCATTCCACACTTACGAGGGATTAACAGAAACAACAGTTATAATCATTTTTACTTTTTTTCAAAGTAAGTGCCAGAACTGAAATCCTGTTGAACCAGATTATTTTCAGTAGTGCTTAAGTTACATTTATCAGAATTTTTGGTATGTCTGAAATATCTGTGCAGCTGAAGTACATTTAAAAATATGAGCCTTCACCACTATTGCAAAATCTACAGAGCTACTCTCAAACTTTCTTTAAAAATATTTTTTTTTTTAGGAATTCTATACAAGAGAATGAGTGAGAAGTCCTCTAAAATATAGTTAACATGTACATGACTTTAGAGCTAGATGCTGACTGCATGAATATGGACTGTAATTTCTGCACATGTCCATCGGCATTTTAACATTCTCCAACAGTTTATAACTTTTGTTGCACATACATGCTGCAACAGCATGGCAGAGTATTTCCCCAGGAGTTCATGACTTGTTGCCTGAAAAAAAAGCAACCAAAAAACTCCCAAAACCTCTACAAAAAGCACATTTGCAGTGTATTTTTTGTCCAGCATTTCCAAGCAGTGCTGGTCAGTCACAGCACCTTTGCTGAGTGGAAATCACTGGAGTTGTCACACATGCGTAATGGGTCTATCATGCAATCTAGACTCTAAGACAGAAAGGATAAATCTATTTTTCCTCAAAATTCTCATCGTTTTTGTAGAATTTGAATTGAGGTATTTTTTGCTAGTTACAGACACCTTCCAAAAATAATTTTTTTAAAATTAGCATATTTAGGATGTATAAACATCATTCTGTTTTGAGACAAGCATTTCCAGAAACAAAAAATATTTCTGACTGACCTTTACATTGCCTTTAAACACATCTGTTTCCCAGGATAAGCCAACTGTCCCAATAAGTGGCAAGTGCTTTCTATTATCCTTCAAGCTTACAACTGTGAGCCTCAAATATCCATTTTCAATGTCACCTGAAAATATTAGAAATATACAACGTTATACTACTACAAACCAAACTAAGCCCAAGTACACTGTAAACGTTCTCTCTGCTTCTCTCCATGCCTTTAGTTTCCTCCCACTCATCAATAAGAAGCCCTGACATTCACCAACAGCTAAGTATCAAGCACGTTATAGAGAACTCAAGTCACAGTTCGGGGCTTTGATTCTGTGATCCACAGTAGAAGCAGCAGCAAAAATAAAATTTGGTATATTTGAGTATAAAAACCTGAATGCCACCAAGAAGACTTACACAAAGATGCAAGGTATAAATTCCATGTTCAGTATTTCAATTTCATGTCACCAGTGCCTCCATCAACGCACACTCCCCAAAAGTCAAGCTGAACACATAACGTGAAATAAATGATGAGTTATCACCATCTCACCCTTTTTTTTTAAAAAAAAATATATCTCTACTCTGCCTGGTAATTCAAACAGTCCTATACAACAGGCTATAAGGATAACTATCAGTCCTCTCTGGAAAGGATATTGCATCATTTAAACTGACAAGCAGTATGCCTTGATTTGAATAAAGTTTTTACCTTAGGAATTTTTGCATTTTTTAAACAACTTTCCAAAGGCTCACTTTCATATTTTGACAGAATTATTAAGATTTCTTTATGATTTTTTATTATTTTATTATTACACGTAACTATATTTCTTTGGTACACCTTCCTCTCCTCCTAGAAGAGATTGACTTTTTTTCAATTGATCTTTTTTCCCCTTATTATTGGAGTAGGAAAGTTAACCAGATAGTCCAATAGTATAATTATAATTTGGGGTACATCACAAGAAACAAGATCTCTGTATTAAAAAAAAAAAATATATATATATATAGGAATTTATCACATCATGACACAAGCAGATTTCTTAGTAGGACATCCCTTAAACAAATTTCCTTGAACAAGACTTGTGGAAGGATACCTGAGAATCAACAGACATGTGAACAATCCAGCCTTTCCTGGGAGCACGTGCCTGGATGCAGAAAGGGAATTTGACACCATGATGATGTTGCTTCCGGGATGCAACCAATCATACTAAGGGGTGGGCTATTGTTTGTATTGTGACCAATCATAGATTGCCAAGTCTCGTTTAGAAAGCTATAAAGCACGCTGAGTGTATGCAAATAAAGGTTCACTTGTTTGATCACATTGATCGTGTCAGGTGTCCTCACTCATCTCCTGCAAAAACTTACTCTCTTAAAAGAGCAAATGAAAGCACTAGAGACCTCAAAGGGAAGTGGGGGAGGAGAAATGGAACTAAAGTATCTAGCACTTGCAGGAGACATATAGGAAGAGAGAGGAAGAATTCCCAGGAAAATACACCTTGTTAGGACACAGTAGCAGGCTCTGGGTGGTAAGACGATAACTGAAGGGGCTTGTAGGGCTTTAAGATGGAAGTGGCAAAAGTGAAAAAAGACAAGTGTTTTGCCTGTGGTTCTCCTTTAATCAAGCCCAAGTAGCAGCATGAGGCTGAAGACAGAAGAAGCAACATCAGAAAGGTTGGTTTTGAGTTAAAAAGCTAAAGGCTGTGTAAAGGAGCAAGCAAAAGCCTTTGCCTGGTAGCTGCTGAAGGCCAGAAACTTCTCTGAATTGGCAATGTGGGGCCAATCAGCTCCCAAGACGCTTGGCCGCAAACCACTGCTGCAAAGACATTCACTCAGGAGCAGAGAGTCCAAAGAGCACTTCCTGTGTGGAGGAGGCAGCCCAACACAGGACAGGGGACAAAGCAGCACGTTTCTTAGCACAGGCACTGTCTGAATACAGTGGAACAAACACGACTATGCCCAGGAAATATTTTATATGGTTGAAGGAAATTGCATCGCTGCAGACAGTGACAGTCACTGTCCTTGCAGGGAAGTCCCACAGAGCTCAAGGAGGAAAACGTAAGCAGAAATCACTTTCAGGATCCAGTTCAAAGTACAAAAAAGGCTATTAAGTTGACACCTACCCAAATGGTTCAGTTCTAAACCCGAGTAAATCAAATCCAATGACAAGATTTCATTCAAGATAAGAATATTTTAGATAAATAGTCAAGCTCGACTGCGTGAACATTGCAAGTGCGCATTTAAAGTTGAGCTCTTATACAAGAGACTTTAAACAACTTCAGTCAACACGCATTTTTTCCAAAGGACTGTTCAGTTATCTGCAATTCAGATTTGAATGGAAGCAGCTATTCATCTCACTCATTCAAAACGAATGAAAATTTTAGTGGAATAAAAACAGAATGAAAAAAGCATACTGCTAATAAATTAATGAAGCCCAGGACATCACTACTATTGCATGACATTAATAACATGATCTGCTGCATTGCTAGATGGGTCACCTGGCTAAGGTGTAAGTTATAAATCCCCTGCTGCAGTTACTTCTTAAAGTTAAGCCAGAATGGAAATAGGTGACACAGATCAGGAAACTGAAGGCTAATTATTCCTGAGTTAGTTAATCCAGTCTTCATAATTTTTGTGGGTTTTTTTTTTTTTTAAATATGAAAGCTCCATTGCAGTCCTCATATCCAGAAAAAGAAAAAGTATGCCTAGAAAACAGCTAGCAGGTGAAGTGCTAAGTGCTGAAAGCTCCCCTTCCTCATCCCAGTGAGATGAGAAAAGGAATTAAAGAGCAGAATAAGCTGTGTTAAACATAACAAGGGAAACATAGAGGAAGGAAATTGGACAAGGTTTTCTTCAGCCTGATCTAGGACTTGTTTCACTGTACCCTTATAGTATCTACAGTCCAGAGTTTATGCAAGACACATATAGCAGCAAAGCAGCCTTTTCATCAGTTTAGGTTATAGGGAACAAATATTCCCACATAAAGGGAATACCAATATAGAGAACACATCATGTAAACGAATCTCAGGGGAAAGAAACAAATAGCTCAATAGTTCGAAGGCACTTATTTTAGCTAAAAGCCAAGCAAGTTTGTTTTGCTAATCAAGTCTTTGTTGCAAGTTGTAATTTGATTGTTATTTTCACAGGGAAAGCTGTGCTTAACACTAATTCTGGTGGCAACAACCAGCCTTACCATGCTGAAATGGTCATTTAAACTTGCAAATCCATCTTCAAGATCAAGCAAAAACATTTCAAATACATGATGCAATATTTTACCAACAAATCTTGAAAGCTAAACACACAAAAACCACCCCATGACATTTTGCAAGCACAACACATCAACTTACATCAACAAGGAATAACATTGAAAAGTCAAAGCTTAGACTACCATATGGCTACAAAGCTATGCTTAAAAATTTGTAAACCTAGGCAAATACATTTCAAGAATGTTTATTAAAAAGATAGATGTAGAATTCATGGTTTCTATGAGTCATTTGAAAAGCCTGTCACAGTTTCCTGAAAACAAGAAAAGTTTTCTAATACTTCTAAATTGAATTGAATGTTTTTAGCATATTTGCCCTACAGTATCTGCCAAGAAGACCATAATACTAATTCTGTTTAAATGGAAGGAAGCATAAAATAAAATGCTAAAAAATAGCCAAGACAGGGTGGCAAAACAGTTGCAGTGCAAGTATTAATAACAGGGAAAAAAGATCCAAGTCATATATACTCCATTCTCTTGGTTCAATGCAGTGCAAAAACCTGGTAATGGGCATTCCCTGGTAACCTAGGCATGTCTGCAGCTTCCTAATGGAAACAAATAATAGAGTGAAACCCCAGTATAACAGCTGACAACTGATCTGTGTCTCAGGTTGTGGAACTGCCATTAGCACGTCACATCCATAATTTAAAATAAATCTGGACTGGGTAAAGAATTTTAACAAATAGGAAGACTTCTCACTATGCCAGAGACCTCTATGCTTCAGAGCCTTCCCAGAAAATGGGACAAAGGGTATCATTAGAACAGAGTCTAAAAACTACGCGCAAACCATCAAATACAACCAGCTTGAATAAACCTACACTGTTGGCCACATTCAGAAACACCATGTTTACCAGAAAGAGCAAAGTGAACAACAAGTTACCAGGAAGATATGTGACAGCAGCCAGCCATAAGCTGCCTCACTACATCATTTTTAAACACAAATTATGGTGGAAATCAAGCATTTTCCAAAAGGAATTATTGTGCAAGTACATGGAAGGGACTAGATGACAAACGAGTTTATTGCCTGCAAAACCACGGCTTCTGCTGCCTGATGTCCTGTGAGAGTAGAATCTAGAGGCTTTCAAACAGCAAAAGGACACAAAACTGAAACAGTTCAGAAAACAGTCGTGATCATAAAACAGATTCTCTATCAAAGTGAGATGGCATCACATCTATAGCTCCTGGACATTTGCTACAATTTGCATAAACATCAGCTTAATCCTTAACAGAAATAGAATCTAAGCAGCAAAAAAAGTGATACTAACAAAGAAAAGGGTGCCACACATTGCTGTCTCTTGTACAGCTGTATTGCTAGGAGCATAAAATTTTCATTTTAGAAAATAAAACATGACATTCACCAGACAAAAAAAAAAATACACAAAACAAAACTCAACCCTCTTGCCAATATACAGAAGAAATTTTTTTTTTGGAGGGTAAAAAGAGGACTCCTGTATTGAACACTACCTCAGGAGAGATTTCTATTGCTACATGGATAGAATTTCACTGAAGTTTTACCCTTTTAAGTATTCTTCTATTTCAAGCTTGGAGCTTTTCGGAAATCTGAAAACATGTATGTTTCAAATTCAGAGGACTACGACACTCCACACTGTGCACAAACCTACAGTCTAAATGACTAGAGTCATCAAATACAAATTAAAAAAAAAAAGTCATGGAGAAATTTGTTCTAACATTGTGAAAACACTCAAGCCTGATAACAGTGCCCTCTACTGTCTTCGTCAAAAAAAGTATTTTCTGACAACAGAAGGCTCATTAGTACTTACCAGAAAAATAGTGAGAAGCAATAATTAATTTACAGTGTTTAATTTTAACAGTTTAATTTTAAGTTTAATATTTTAATCTGTCTCTGCTGACAGAAAAACAGCTGTGTAGCTGTACGCAGGGTTGATTTGAAGTTAAGTCAAAAGAGAGATCACCCATGTATTTTGCAAAACCCTCGTAGAATTAAGTTGGGCTGCAGATGGGCAACAAGGATGGCTAATCATGTCTCACTAAAAGAAGTGCTAAGAATTGAAAAACAGCAGTTAAAAACAACCACTGATATTGTTCATTACACAACGAAAGGATGTCAGAATAGGCAACCTTATGTTAAATAAAAGCTGTAAATATTAAAGTTCACAGTATCTTCTACAAAGCTATTTAATCTGTCAATGCACCTAAAGTATATTTGAGAAGAATTCTACAGAAATAGGTCTCCAAAATGTATGAGGAGAAACTCACTCTCCCTTAGAGTACGCAAGTGGAAAGAACTTCAGCCTGCACCAAAAGCTGTCCTACTGCGTTATTAACTCAGCACTGAACCAAACAAAAATATCCTGACAATCTGCAGAACTTATATCTCAGGCCTGACACTATGTCGATATAATAGCAGGCAGATTTCATATAGAGCAATCTTATGACACCACACAACACTCCATTCAGATATAACGAAATCACACAATGACCAAAAACATAGCATCCATTTCAGTTTCTCCGCTTAAAAGAGATACTGTCTGATACTATCAGAGAGAAAACTAACAGTAATGATCATTTCAAAAACAGACATTACTGTTCTGTCAACTTCACCTTTTCTGCAGAAGAGGCTCTTGAATGTTCCACACAGGTAGGCGCAGCTTCCACCGTGCATATCAAGATGCAGATCGTAGCCGTGCAGTCCGTATTCTGGGTCAACATCATCCAATACAGGTTTATTAGGTGGAAGGGCATATTGACTTTGGGAAAAAAAAAAAACAACAAACAACACACACACCAAAAAAACAGAATTAAGCAAGGGGGAATGACTTAATAGAAAGAGATACAGTAAATAGCCCTACACTGAGACTATCATCTTAGGAGAGGTTTCAAGTGGGGGAAAAAATATTAGAGGATACTATGAATGCTTTTGAAAATCAAACATCTCTAGTTCATCATACTTTTTTTAAGCTGTCCAGTACAATGTCTAATATTTTTAATCAGCTGTCCAGTTTAGCCAAAGGCAGAAAATATGGCAGTCAACTTTAAAAGGTACATGCTAAACTCCAAAACACGCACTCGTTTATGAAAAAAAAAAAAAAGCATCAGCTTAACTACAAATCTAAAAGCCAACTAGTTACAGTCTTCTCTGGAATAGCTGTTACTGAATGATTTTGGCTGTGCCTAACCTAAAAGAGAAACTACTGCACACAGATGAGCAGAAGGGCCCAAATCCCAGAGGCAACTGAGCAGCTCCTACATAGGACCCTATTTGGTAGTAAGGGAGATGGTGTTAGGTCTTACCTTCTGTGCGAAAAGAGCCATACTAAGTTATGGCGGGCACATAAGACTACCAGCAGATACAACAGTGTCTGAGCAGAAAGCTGAGGGGGTGGACTGGAGGGAAAATAAATCCTCCAAATCATCCTCTAAAGCTAAAAACTCCATCTTTTAAAACAATTTACAGTGTAAATACAGATATTGTATTACACGCTGCAATATACACGTATGCACAAATACTTCCTAGGAAATTCAGTTAGTTTTTCAATAGGACTGAAAAATAAATGCAGGCACCTTAGCAGTTTACTAGAATTTTTTTCTCCCCTCTTACAGAGCTAAAGATTATTTTCCTACTTCCTAAAATGTCTCCCTCTTTTCTAGGTCTTTCAGATAGGAAGAGGGAATAAAAAGACCACTTGTGAAAAGGGAGGAAGTATGGGCAGTTCATTTCTGACTTTCTCAATACAGCAAGTACTAGTACACTTGTATGAGTAAATTATCTCCTTAATAGCATAACAATGGCGACATTTTAGTATGAAAATACATCTACAGCTTTGTATATAGTTACCGTAACCGTTGTTTATATTAAACAACGTTAATTACTGCCCGAATCTAAACCTCTTACCAGCACCCAATTTTAACCGTAAAACTCAAAGCTTTATTCAAAAGGTTATCTTTATTACTCACAAAGGAGAAACCAAAACTTACATAGTAGCAGAACCCAAAGTGCTTCTCTCAAGAAGTTGATGATAATGAAGACTCACCATAACAAAAGCAATTTCATTTTTCTCCTGAAAAGTTAATTAAAGTAGATGTATTTTCAGCTGGAAATACTTTTTTTTTTTTTTTCACAAGGCCTTCCTGAGTATTAAAATTCATAGATAAATGCTGCTGCTTATTACTCTGCCAGTTACTGTAATAACTTTAATAATGGCTCGCTTTAACACTTGGACTCCTACAATTGCTACCATCCTTTCACAAAAGTACAGAATGTATGTAAAAGATCACAGTATTTCTAAATTATGGGGAAAGGGAGGGAAACTAGCTACGCCAGGGCAAAAGTTATCAACAGCAATCCATGAATTATACTTCTCTAGCTTCTACTTATCACTTTAAATCAGATATCTAAAAAGTCAAATAGGCCTTATTCCCAGCCACTAAATACCTAAGCATCAAGCTTATTTTCAGATGTAAGGGACTCTTTGCAAAGAGGGCTAACATCAGGGAGGAATACAGAGCTATTCAATAAAAATATTGAATTTCAAAGTAAAACCCTAGATGTCTTCACCAGATTACATACTCCTGGGAAAATGATAAGACATACCTTTTATAGGCCTATAAAGCTCAAAGAAAACTTCAGAGCTCAATGTGAGAACTAAACAGAGACATAGGTATCTATTTACTTCAAGAACACAGAATGCTAGGAATTCAGCTTTTTTTTTTAAGAAAAAAAAAAGAAAAATGCATTTTTAAGTCCTACAGTTGCAAACACATAAGTCAATGGCAAAATTATTTACTGCCAGCAGTCTATTACCATCCTGAAAAGTGGGCAACTATTGTTTTTACCTCTCTAGGTTACCAAACAGAAAATTACATCCTCTACTCATACCTGATTGTGGTTTTTTTCTAGCTAGTCCTGTACTTCTGTAGTGCTAAATTACAGCTATAAAAGATACAATGACAAGAGATTTGTCAGTCACATAGAGACTCTGTCTTTTTCTATCCAAATATCAGAAGTCCCACATAACCTGTCCTTGGTCAACAAAACTACTAGTATCAACAATTTCTGTTACACAGCTAACCTATGAGTAAAAACCAAGATATGTGGCATTTACAATTATTACATCCATCTACAGTTAACTGCCTAGAAATAGAAAATAAGAACAGCTGTTCAGAAAAGTAAGGAGGAAAAATATACTAGCGTGAGGCACTCGAGGCTGAACAACTTTGCGGAACTTAGTTATGATTGAACCATTTCCAGGTGCTGAAAGAGTTCTCTTTCCAAGCATGGGAAGGGGTAATGCGCTAGCAAGACCATAAGGACACCAATCTACTAAACTGAAGATACAGAATAAATGGCTGTTCACTTATCGGAGCTCTTCATAGATTGAGACAACCCATAATAGGCTCATGCAGGTCAGCCAGTCTCAAGTCTTCTAGGAAACGGACACCTTTAAGTAAGGGTAAAACACATATTCCTTCTGAGGTTTTAAACAATTCCTCTGGTAAGTGTGCACATTTGAGGTAGCAAGAATTTCCAGCTGGAAAACAGACATAGCTTAGAGCAACTGTTCACAGGCTGCCAAAGAATGTAAGTCTACATCATTAAAAATGGCAGGGGGGAGGAAGAAAGGGCTGCCACCTCTGAATTCAGTCCAAGAGAAGAACATCTAAGATGTTCCATAGCACCTAACCATATGCAACTTCAGGCAGACACCTAGATCCCACTGTATTCAGTGCAATGACGCAGATTCCTTTAGAGTCTAAGTCTACTTTAGATGTTCTGCACTGCTCTCTAAAGACATCCATCTCTACACACAGCCTACAGAGACTAACCCCTTAACTTACACACTTAATTCAAAGAACTGACTATACCTAAAAGGGCAGATTTACAGCATTCCTACTGCTGGAGCAAGATATGACTACCTGGTGATGTAGATTAAAGGAAACAACCAGTAAAGTTGCCTTGTAAGAATTCATCACTTTGAGTGATAGGGATAGGGCAAGGTGTAAGTCAGGGAATCGGCACATCTTTTCTCAAACTGTTCTATTTAAAATGTCTATATGGAACTTTGGCATGTGAAGACTGCAAAATAAATACAAGTGAATACAGAAATTAGATCAGTACAGTATCTAATATACTATGATAATTAACTGTTCTTTTAATTAGAGGTGGGGTTTTTCTGAAAAGTACAGATACTCCTGCAACAACTCTTTACAATACAGTAAATCATCAACTAGCTGTCCCTACCTGTATTTCCTTGTTGTCAGTTTAGACAAGATCTTTCAAAATCCAAAGAAAAAAAGCACATTAAAAAAAAAAAGAAAAAAAAAATTTCTCAAACTACAAGGCAAAAGAATGTTTCTTCAAGTTATAGTAAGGTATTAAAAGAAAATGCTATCTTACCTTCCAAAGTCCTACTAAGAGTCCTGGATTCAGACTGAAGAGTTGGACAAGCTTATCAGCACCAACTGCTACACTACTTTCAGTCAGGTTAGCCAGACAGTATTCAGCAATTAAGGAACGTCGACGAGGTCTATGAAAGAAACATACAGAATGTAGCAACAAGACTATGCCTCCTTATTAATGAAGACAAGAACACAGGCTTTGGAAGAAACACTACGAGAGAGGCTTTCTAAGAAAGAATTAACTTGTTAAGTCAAGCCAATGTCAGATAGCTCCTACAGACGCATTATCAACCAGTTAACGCCAAAAAAACCCTTAAAATTCTATGTTAAAACTCACCCATTCTTGCTGGGAGCTCTGCTGTTGTCAGGAAGCAATGGCATAACTCCGAATAGTTTTAAGGTTGACAGGATGTCTAAGCATGGCCAACTTGTACTATACCAAAGTATAGTAACAGATGTGTCCTTAAATGATAGGTTTGCCTTCTCCATTACATGTTCCTTTCCATTTTTGTCCTTTAGAACAATTATCCAACTCAAGCCAGAGGCTCTGTTATTTAAGAATTGAGAGGGGAGGAGGGTGTTTAAAAGAAAAAAACAACAATCTCAAAGTGACAAAACTTAAACTATGCTTCCAAAAGAATTTTTAAATTTCTTCTAACTGCTACTGATGTTTTTCAGGCTAGGTCATTCACAGGTTATCATCGTATATTCCCATTATGATATATGTTTTATAGCTCTATTTCCATATCCCCACAGCATTTCCAAAGCCATTAATATTCTGTACATTGTTCTCAAGTAAACATCTTCTGCGACAAGGCATTACTTACTTCATAGCTTCTTTGTTTTTACATGGAAGACCTGTATAAGGATCGACACGTTTAACAAGTCGCATTACTCTAGTTTTGACAGCAGCTATTTGTTTGAACATGTATTCTTTCTTCCAGTAGCCAGGCTTTCTATCATGTAGAGCAGCACGGCCCAAGGAAACAGTTTCCGTTTCTTCAGATTTCATTTTCCAAATTGTCCTTTTTGGTTGAAAACAACTGGAATAGATCTTCAGCCAGATTCCACTGCAAATAAAAATAAAGAAGAAAACCACATAAATTTGAAGAAGAGTTACTTAATTATTCTTATATGCATGTCTCAGCTACCACTGAGCACGTTAGCAGAAAAATATAAAGTCCTAGATTATCGGCAAACTGGTTTTGATCTAAATCTAAGTTTACAGAGGACCAGAAACCGTAGCCTCCTAGGTACTAGTCAAGAAAATGTAAAGGCATAGTTGTACACTTTTCCCCATTTTGACCTTCCAACAGCTCACATGAGGTCAGTTTCCCCGGTGCAAACATGAAGGCTCAGGAACCAAAAGATGCTAGATGTCAGCATTTCTCATGGGCTTGCTCGATTATCTCAAAGAATATGGAATCTCTGAACACATTTCTTGTTCTGGGTTATACATACCAAACAAGATCCACTTACAACTTTCTGCTCTACCACAGAAAGAAAGAAAAAAAAAAAAAAAAAAAGCTACTCAGTTAGCTCTTTTAGTTCTTACAATACGCCAGTAAGGTTGATGAACACCTCCACTACATACGCAGAAAATGCTTGACTAATGCTCTAGACAGTAGGATCATCAGATATTGGGAATTTGCCACTGTTTTACGCCTCTCAATAGCACACTACAGTATGTGTTTTTTAAAAAGCCTTCCTTCCCCTTATGCTGCTACTTCCTTCACAGACACAAAAGCTATCCTGAGGAAATAAAGAAAAGTCTTCCTGAAAATACAGGATCCAGGATGAAGCTCAGAGTTAACATAGTCATATCCTGCGACTTAAGTGAAAACTGATTATGGTTAAGCAGTTACTTTTGAAAATTTCATCCCAAAGCAATGATGCGTCCTCCTCAAACAAAATCAGCTAGTGGAAAAAGTGTTTTAATATCTCTTATTCAACAAAGACAATCTGGATCCCTCAGGTTTCTCACACAGACGCAACTGAAAGTGAAGTGGAGGAGGACAATAGGAATCACCTATGTTTGGTGGTGGTACCACTGTCACGTCAATCCCTTCTGCACTCTCTTTTGAAAAGCTCAGAGAAGAGATGTCTTTTTGAAGGGATCAAAGAGACATGCAACAGGGATGATGGGTTCTCCTCTTTCCTGTTAGGAAAAATATGAGGTTACATTTCCACACCCCAGTATCTCTAGGACAGTTCAGGGAATATTCAGTACAAGAAGTTACAAGAACTCAAATAACAATTTGTGAATAAAGGTTTTCAATAAGTTTTCTAATTTTGTGGTGCTAGCCACACAGTCTACATAACTGCACTAAAGAAAATTAATAGCAACAGAAACAAATTCTCAAGACAAATTCTCTACCATTTATCAGCAAGATTACCTTTACCAGTCCTCGCTTATCCCCAGGCAAACTTACACTAACATGCTTTGTAATGCATTTTTCCCCTCCTTAAAGCATTAAAGCATTCAAGGACTGAATCCATCCCACACTGCCTCCTACCCAGGAAAACCACTCTCACTTCATCAGCTGCTGAGAATAAGCCCCCACATGCTGAGAGCCAGGTTCTTTGTTACTGATGCAAACGTACATGGAAATTTTGCAAAAACTTTCCAGCCTGCTGCTCTCTAGGTATAGGTACAATCTCCCACTGCCATTTCTTTAGTCAAAGCTGTTTAAAACACAAGACCCATAAGCTTCTGTGACTGGTAAAGGGATGTTCAGAGACAATATAAGCTTTCAACTTTCCTTTCATCAAAATGGGGGGGTGGGGAGAAAGAACATGAAGAACAATCCTGTAAGTAAAACAAAGATTTAAGATACTTCAATTTTGAGATCAGAGAAGAAAAGACAACTCAGTTATTAGGTAGTATAAAACATTTCTGATGGAGGGAGGAAATTCTTATTTAACTCCAAAGTAGCTAAGAATTGCGGGATGGTGAAAACAGAGGAGAGATGTCCTTGACACACCATCGTCAGGGGAAACTGAGCTACATATCATCCAACTGGTCTTATTCAGCCTAAGAAGTCCAGTAAGATGTCCTCCTATAACCCCCTCCTATTAACTAGAAACACCCTCCCAAGACAGGCATCCTTTCTTTCATGAGGAGAGATACTCAGCGTCTGGCTGCACGATGCTGAAAAGACAGGAGTTAGTAGTAGGCATTTCCTGCATTTTGAAGGTACAGTCTCAGGCAATGTACTCTGAATGAAGACAGACTTGCTACCAATACCTACCACCCTTCTCCTCACTCTCCATTATATATCGCTTCTTCCTTTCCCAAAACAGGATTGTGCAAGCAGATGAGAAATCAGTTCAAGAAGCTCAAAACTTCAGTCAGGGCAGGGAGGCAGAGGATTTAAAAAGGAGGACTTGGAATCTGTCCTGGTTTTAGCTGGGACAGTGTTAGCTCTTCTTTTTAGCAGCTAGAAGAGCTCCGTGTTTTGGTTTTACTCAGAGGCTCGCTCTGAGAAGAATGCTGATAGCAAGTTGATGTTTGAGACTCCAAGGACTTTTCAGTGTGCCGGAGTGCAGAAGCACGGCGGGATAAGGGGGGAGCATAGTTGGGACAAGAGGGACATGATTCCCCTTGTGATTTGTGGTGGAACTTAAGATTGAGGGCCAAACTGGCCAATTAGTATTCCATATCATGCAGCGTCATGCCCAGTATAAAAGTGAGGGTCAGCCAGACAGAAGGTCTTTTGCGCTTTGGCTCTTTCGCCACTTTTGCTCTTTTGCGCTTGCTGCGCTTTTGCTCTATTGCCTTTTTTCCTCTCTCTCCCAGTACTCCCACTCTCAGAATACTCTCTCTCTCTCTGCCCCTCTCTATTTCGGGGCCTCGCGTTCGTCCGGGATTGCAGCTTCGGGACGAGACAGGCTGCGGATAAGAGGGGGTGGTGAGCATCTACACTGTGTATTACTTCTCTGTATTAAATTGTTCTTATCTCAACCCATGGGTTTCCCGTTTCTCCTTTAATTCTCTCCCTCATTCCTGGGGGTGGGGGAGGGTGAGTGACCGGCTGTGTGGGGGCGGCGGGAGTCTAGTTGCTGGAGCAGCCCAACCCACGACAGAATCACAAGTGTTTAGGTAGGTATCACTGCCCCTTCATCCTCAACTTCTGAAGAATTCAGGGCAGATAAATCAAAAATGCATGCAAGACAGAAGCACAATTTCGCCCCTTTCACAGCAGAACACATGCCACTTTTTCTGCAAACTGTTAAGAATAATATTATCTTAAGGCCTCTTATTGGAAGCTATTACAACAAGCCAACCCAATCTCTTAGCGCTAACGCTAAGGCCAGAATCAGACATGCACCATTGTCAGTCATCACTCGACCACAACGGCAAAAAGATCTGGGCAAGGCAAAAAGATCTTCCACGGTGCTCTGGCTTCTCACTTCCTCTTATACAAGCACTTTCTGCTGGCGATCAAAACCTTCAGGCTTTCAGACAGACCATCCATCTATGTGAGCTTCCCACACTGCATGACAGGAAGGCTGGAATAATGTCATGTGCTGGGGCAGGGTGGGATGCAGGAAGAGGGGTCAGAAACATTTTCCTGCCTTATACAGTTACACCTAAAACACAAGTGCCAAGGAACTATTCAAGCACAGACATTATTTGAAGACCCCAAAGGCAATGCACAGCATTAGGCAGCGCAAATACATCACAATGAAAGACTGATGGTCCTGTTGCATCAAGGACAGCATCCTGTACATCCAGGACACCAGAAATATCCTTAAGAGTATACTCTGCCTAAAAACCAAGATTGGATTTGTCACAGAGATATGCAGGGACTTCAATTAAAACTTCTGTTAATTCACCACAAGATTCAGAGACTCAAGAAGGTCCCCAGCGGGAAGAAGTGACCTGGTCCCACCGAACCAGTCAGTCTCCTAGATAAGGGAAAGTATCTTTTCCTCTAATCACATTTGTGCACATACAGCAACCTCCGTCGAGATTAGAAAATGGAAACAAACATTGTTAAGATGGAGACAGAGGAATCAGCTTCCCTTGAACAGCCACAATGATTTTATCCTACCTTACTATCCGCAAGCGGAAAATGTGTATTAAGATACATAATTTGTGTCAGCTATGCAATTTTTATCTATATGCACCTGCTGACAGCCTCAAAAAATAAATCTGGATTATGGCCTTCCCTTTAAATTCATCAGTTCTAAAGGTGTCAATGCCAACGTTAACTGATTTGCTATAGAAGTTTTGGCAAATAAGTGAGAAATGGATAAAGGCCAGATGCAGTAACTTCCTATAGAGGAAGACATTTTCTCATTTAAACACCACTAATGCAGAAGAATCTTAGGAAAAAAAAAGGATAGCCAGGCATCTTAGTTATCACATACCAACCAGGGTCTCTCCTCTTGATTTCATAAAACTATCATGATACTGGTAGGAGCAATTTGTGAACTCCGTGTAGGCAATCGCTTACAGAAAATAGCCTCACCCCTTCTGTTTTCATTTAGAAGTCCCCAAAATCTGACAGAAAGAGCAACAGATAAAGCCCACTGGTGAACCACTTGACCAAATCAAACCCTCTGCAAAAACCTGATGAAAGAGCTAAATAGGTAGGACTTCAAAACTATGGAAGCTACAGCAGTTCTGCAAAGCTACTGGCTACACACCACTAAGGACTGCCAGAACCAAAAGGCCCGTGCAGGTGCATGTGGATACAAACAAATATATGCAAATTTTACAACAAAATAAATGCTAAAAGCAACATTTCAAAACACTGTATTTAGTTTTCACCTCATAACTCCCATTAAACTTCACAGGGCTTGCACAGCTAGAAATCCATACAACACATTGTACTGTGAGCCATGCAGCACATTTTCAGCAGAGTAATTGCCAGTAGGTACATGCACCAGTGCTCTGGCATCAGTGAAACTAAATTAGAAAGCCTCATAACTCAGGTAAACTCAACTGCTGCACGATTAAGACTGGCACTTATGCTTCCCTCTTCCTTACTTGTCATTGGCCAGATGATAGAAGTGCTTATTCACACAGCCAACAGACAACAGGGATACAGCATCCAAATAGGAAAATATCTTCATCAGCATTTCTGATGGCATACTGGAAAACAAGAGAAAGAGAAATATCACTGGACTTGCCTGCAAACTCCAGAAATGACAATGGCACAGAATTTTAATTCCAAACCAGAGCAAAACAAAACAACCATCAGCTTGCCTATATACAAATCAAAATTCACCTGAAGAGTTAATCTGCCACATCTGGGTTCTGATTTGTCTCTCTATTATAAGATTTAACATTTGCTTCAAAAAAATCATGACAACCTATTCAAGTGGCACAGCACAATAACATGAAAAATTATGGGTTTACATTTTCATTAAACTTTGTTAACTTTAACCCAGTGTCATGGTTTATTGTGGAGGGGGTGAAGGTTCTGGTGGCAGGAGAAGGATTTTGCTCCCTGCGACCTCCCCGGTTTTGGAACCGGGTTAGGCTTAGTTCTGGCCACCAGATCAGACTGCCATCCCCCTCGGGGTTGAGCCAATAGGGCGCCTCTGCGAATTGCCCTATTTAAGTCGGGACAAAGGAACCGGAAAAGGTGCTTTGCCCAGGATCGAGCAGAGAAGGGAGGAGGGCACTGCCCCCGCTCCCTGGCTCCCAGCCGAGCAGCTGCCTGCGTCAGGCCGGCGCCGCCCACGGAGAATGGCGGTGGCGGAGCCAGCTGGGGAACTCGGGGGCACCCCACTCCCGGGGTGCCCACTGGGCTGAGTTCACCTGGAGAGGACTGAGATCTGAGAGAAACAGCCGCATCGACAGCAGGTCAGTGAGGATGGAGTGGGAGGAGGTGTGCCGGAGCCGAGTTTCCCCTGCGGCTGATGGTGAGATAGCAGGCGGCCCCCCTGCAACCAGGACGGCCTCGGTGGAGCAGAGACCCACTCGCAGCCCGTGGGGAGAAGATGCCTGAGCCTGAGGATGGTCATGTTGGGGTGCACGACAAGGCAGAGAGGCATCTGGAGTCTGCGTGACGACTCACGCCGGAGCGAGTGGCTACAACTCCCTAAGTATCTGAGATTGTGGTAAAGCCCACACCGGAGCAATCTGTGGGGAAGGATTGTTTCCAGTGGGCTGGACTCACGCTGGAGAAGTTTGTGGATTTTTCCTTGTGGGTAGGGGATCCATTGGAGCAGGGGAAAAGGGTGTAAGGACTCCTCCTCCTTTAAGAAAGAAGCAGCAGTAACAGCACGGAATGAACTGACCTGCACCCCCCCAGTCCCTGCCCCCTGTGCTGCTGGGGGGAGGAGGTAGAGCCGGGAGGAAAAGGAAGGGGGGGGGGAAGGTGTCGGTTTTAAAATCTGGTTTTGTTTCTTTCTGTCCTCTCGAGTAACCGGTTTTGTTTCCCTTTGTCCTTCTAAGTAACCATTAATAAACTGTTTTGCTTTGAGAAAGCCCTGTCTGTTTTGCCCGGGACCATGGTTGGTGGGTGCTCCCTCTGTTCTTGTCTCAACCCTCAGTCCCTTTGGTTTTTTTTTTCTCTCCTCTCTACTTTACTGGAGAAGGAGAGACTGTGTGAGTTTTAGTTGCTGGATCAGCCTAAAACCACGACACCCAGTTTGACATGAAACTACCTCAAGCAACTTCAGTTTCTCACTGCTTGTACCATGACTTTAACACTTAGTCCATAACAAACAGCATTTTCCAGAACTGCATGTACTCACTCTCCTCCTGGCTGTGGTGTCAGGTCCCAGGATGCACCAGGACAGAAATATCCTAAACAGTGAGACCATGCTCTACCTCATCAAAATCTTCAAACCATGTGTGCTCAGGGGTCTCATACAGTTTTCATTTATGTCAACACAAAGCTGTGAGTGTCAAAATAAGAGCTGAGTGGCACCTTGAGAACATTAATGTTTCCGTGCATCTGTAAGGCTGCCTGAAACGCAGGTGCCAGCTGAAGAACAAGCACAACATAACCTGGAGATGAGTAACCAAGATGTTTGTACTAACAGACAGAAACCTCATACCCTTCCAGTAGTATCTGGTAACTGCACAGAGTTTAAAAAAGATGCATTTTATACTCTAACTTTTTGGAGCATGAGAATACAGTAACATTAAAATCACCACTGAAAATACAAGCTGCTGTGAGAGTCGACATCTCAGCTATGTCTCTTGTCCATTTACTACTGTGTCCTTTACAACACTTGCTGATTTATAATACTTTATTCCAGAAGCATATAGCTTTCAAGCATAGAATGATAGTAATGTCAATACTCCAAGGTTTGTATTAAAAGTCAGAATCTTAGTTGCACTAATATAGAAGTGACTGTGCCAAAACTTGCACCATTATTACGTGAAATAACTCAAAACACTGTAAGCCCAAAGCAGTTAGTGCATTTATTCCAGAGAGAATTTAGAAATTATCCCTTAAAAAGCTGCAAATTAGCTACAACGATATGCTTGATCCAGAATACTCAACAGTAGTTTTTACAACCATATTATTTTTCCTTTGAAGGAAACCGAGAGAAAGTAATTTTATTTTCTTTTTTCTCTTGTCTTTCACACTAAACTAACAGCATAAGAGGTTGAACTGCCCATCCAATGCAAAACAGAGAAATGACTACACAGGAAGCTACAAAACGTATAAAACAAAGAAAATGAATCAATCTTTCATGTAACATATTCTTAGATGGTTTTTGTAAAAACATAACTAATTTTCAAAAAGAAAACAACTCACGATTATATTGAAAGTATCCTTTCACTGTCAAACAGGAAGGGAAAAGTTTACCTTGCAGCAAACATGCAGCAGCCACTTTATTACTCCCCCCTCAACTCACTCCACCATCCTAAGCCTCTCTATACAAAGCAACAAGCATCAAGAGAAACATCCGAAGTTTAAATCCAAACTGGCTTTTACTGAAGTAACACAACAACAATTTTTATTCTCAAGGAACAACAAAGCCCACGATTTGCAAAGAAATTGCTGAAAGCTTCTTATGACTTGGAAAACATACATATTTCATACGAACTTACAAAAGGAGGTGAGGGAGAACCATGCCAGAAAACATTAGAAGGTCAATACAGGGTCACAAAGCAGGCCGAGAAAGCAAATCGTTTCAACTCAGAACATCTAACATGGAAATCGCCAAGGTACGAACATAATAACTGTAAGCAGTCAAAAGATGGCTTACAGTCTGCAAAGTGGTCTTCCACTCTCACTCCTAAACTAAAGACATACTCACCTCTCAATGCACAAACTAGGTTTTCGTTTTATGCGAGGTGTCAAATACAGACTTTTAATTCCATCATCTACAGTTTCAGGACATTCCCCAGGCCTGGCAGCAAAGCTCCTTGACCTACTTTTTAAAAAAGGAGAAGGAGTTAGGAGTCACGTTATCACAAAATGAAGAAATACACATATTGTGCACACCTAGACACCATGTCTCAGCTAAGACAGGATTCAGGGAATACATCACATGGTAACTCATTATTATCAACTCACAAATTTAAACAATTATCACCACGTTGAAATACCTGACATCAGGAAGATGTCAGATTTAAACTCATTGGTGTCTCTCCTACAATTAAGCTCTCACAGCAGTCAGAAGTGAATAGTGTCACACCACCCAATCGGTTTGAATCCAGCAGAGATCTATTAACATCAGATAGCTGCACCACTGTGGCCACCATAGTCAAGCTCCAGATAGGCCCCTGCAGTAAGTCAAACTCACTGATTAGCCCATTGTTTTGCCACATTACTTCAGAGACATTTTTGAGCCATCCAACTTTGCTAAGCCATTAAAAGATAGCAAATAAAACAATACCTTGAAACTCTCACGGAAATTGACAAGGCTCAAAAAGAATTCCCTTAACTACACAACAGAATCATACCTGAAACAAAGTTATAGTCTCATTTTAGATTTTCCTCTGCTAAAATACTTGCAAATCTGTGAGATAATGTTAGTTTACAGGCAAGATGGGTATCAATGTTTTTATTGCTCGTTAACACATAGCAGTTTGGACAGAAATTACTTTCTTTTACTAAAGAAAGCAATGTTGCATATTTCTAACACAAATAAACTCTTACAATCCAACCGGCCACGTATTTTTTCCAAGTTTTCTGATACTAAGAACTTTGTAAGCTATAATTACAAATACCGTCATTAAAACACAGAAATATTCAGAAGGAGTTTCAGTCTTAATCAAATCCTACACTTCATACCCACTGATGCTACCAAGCAGGCAGAGCTCCCCATATGCTTTGTTAGTGATGGTTTGTATTGCCAGCTGACTTTCCAACACCTGGTCAACCCAACTCTGCAATTCTACGCAACCAATCAATGTCAGGGGAAAAAAAAAAAAAAATCTAATTTTGAAGTACATGGGTAGCACATACATTTAATGCACACTGTTCTTGATTTAAGACCAGTTTCTGCTCAAAGGAAAATAAAAATCAGAAAAAAAGAACAACTCTGCCTGACATTGTCAACTGTGCTATGTAAAAAAAAAATTTAAAAATCTCTCAAGTTTTACTGGGAACTGTTACAAGCTCAACACAAAAAAACATGCATGTTTCAGCTTGGATGCCAATCACTGATAGACTAACAAAATTTACAACTACAAGAAAGTAACTTTATGTCAACTACACCCTGAAAGCCTATTAAATGTTTTACTGAGGCTTTGAGCAACCTGGTGTAGTGGAGTGTCTCCCTGCCCACGGCAGTGGGGTTGGAACTAGATGATCTTTGAGGTCCCTTTCAACCCTAACCATTCTATGATTCCAAAATTATCAAGAAGCATACTTAGATAATGAGGCTGTAACAAACTGCATTTTTCAAAAGCCATTAAAGGGATTTAGAGATACAAGTTGTGTTAAACAGAGCAGAAATACCAGTTCTGTATCTTTCTGGGCAGCATGTTCCAGGCTATGCTGCCCTGTACCTGTGCTGAAAGCACAGAGACACCTACTTTGGGCACACGCTACAGTGACATACCTACACAGACTCCAGGTACAGGAGTAATTCACATCAGGAGCTGGATCCTGGACTTTGCAACACACTTTACCTGGTGCAAGCATATCCTGCATTGCCTGTATTCAGTCCTTCTTGCTCTCTTTTTAACCACTTCTTGCACCTCCCTCTTCTTCACCCCAGGAAAGGACTTCTGAAGTAGGAAAAATGTTGCCTACACGTCTTGAAAACTATCTACCACTTTTGTAAGCTTCAATTCAAAAAAAGCACTGAATTTTTGCATCTTCCAAAACAAAAATATTCTCAAGGTATGAAGAAACAACAGCCAATCCATTGCATAAACTATTTTTCGAGTATTGCGTGTGCTAAGATTTGAAATTAGTATTAATGAAACACTTTTACACATTTACAAAGCTTGCCTGCCCAAGTTAAAAATCTATGACAGCTGTTACTCCCACTCCTTAGAGACTTCTAGTAGCAACTGAGATGCTCTTGCTTGGAGGCACAATCACCTCAATTGCTATTTCATTAGCTTTCAATCTGTGGGACTCAGTTTTGCATCAGTATTTTCACTTTCATAGCCTGTGGTACTTGCGACATGACTATTGGGTTTTTGCTGGTCAGGGAACAAATCTATTTCAAAGAATGTACAGAAAGCTGTAAGTAGTGACAAAGCCTGTCTCCTTCTCCAAACGTTAAAGCATATCTGGCAATAAACAGAGAAGACAGCAATGTTTTGACATCTGTTTCTTTTTTCCTCAGCTAACAACTGCAAATTCTAAAAAGGTGAGTATTATCCTTTCCATTTACAGGTTAAAAAAGCAGGGAGAATGAACCAGCTGTGAAACCCAGGGTTGTACAAATAGGTTAGCAGAAAAACCTGCTTTCGCAACTTTGGTTCTAAGATTGGTGCCTTAAATTTTTGGAAGCTGAAACTGTACTGTAAGAATTCAGCTAATCACACCTTCCACAACGAAATCCTCCTATTTATTACAAAGGCCTGGCTGCCCTGAACGTTATACATATGTACATACACATTAGCCACTAAGCTAGCTAGTACTTTGTAGGCAGGCTACTGCTTATTACACTACCTCCTCTAAGCTCAAGCACATACCCAAGCTTACGCTCCACCACCCAGACAGAAAATAGCGCCTTAAACCTGGACCTTCCCCACACCTGGACACGCCAGTGCTCCCATCTCAAGGCATGTCACCTCTACAAAGACATCTCCCTCCGTAGCGCCAGGGGAAGGCCCAAGAGAGCACCATGGCCGTGAGGGAGCAGGCCCGTGATGGGGGCTGGAAGGTGTTTCCCAGGGGAGCTACGGGAGTTAAGCGAAGACAACAACCCATCCGCATGGACAAGGTGACGAAGGACAAGCTGGCAGCCCCGGGGAGGCAGAGCCCTGCTCCCCGCCCGGCGGCGGCCTCACCTCAGCCCACGCAGGGAGGCTGCCCTCCAGCAGCCCAGGAGGTTACCTGGGCTCGGCGGCCCGGCCGGGCCGAGGGACGGCGGCGACGGCAGCGGGCGGGAAAGGCCGCGGCGACCCGACCTCGGCGGCGCCAGGGGAACCCGCCACGTCGGCTGCCGGCGGCGCGCCACGGCCGTACAGCCGCAGGGCCCTGCCGCGGCCCGTCGCCATGGCCACCTCCGCGGCGGGACGGCGGCTTCGCGCCGGACAGGGGGGAGGGGGCGCTGCCACCGCCCACGTGAGGCCGCCCAGCCCGGCGGAGGCGGTGCTGCCCCGGCCGAGGGGGCGGACACCCGCAGCGGCACCGCCCCTTGCTCTGTCGCTGCCCGGGAGAAAAGCAATCCGCGGGAGTTCGTGTTCATCCCTAGAAGTTTATTTTTAACTGGAAAGAAGGGACGCCGCTTCTCCCGAGAGCTTCCACCGTGCGCTGCAGCATGCGCCGAGTGGAGCAGCCGGGCTGGACTGGCTGCGCCCCGGGGGATCGGCGCCGCACCTCGCCGTGCCCGCCGCGGCGGCGCTGGGTCCCAAGCAGTCCGGTGCGGGGCACGCGGAAGGCGTTAACACCTCGGGGAACCGCAGTGACTCCCGCCGTGAGCCCCTGTCGGCACCTCCGACAGGCGTCCCGTCAGCGTGGCCCCTCCCGCCCCGGCGGGAGCTCCGGCTCCGCACCGGTGCGCCGCTCCCCGGGAAGCCGAAGCGCGGTCTTCTCGGGCGTTCTGCTCTCCATTCGCGGAAGCGCCAACTGCATCGCTTTTACGCACCTATGTGTGCAAGATCAAAAAAACAATGTGCAAAAAAAAAACCCAAAAATAAAACCCCAACAGCTTAAAAAAGATGACCGGGACCGCAAGCGCACAACACCGCGGGCAGCCCCCTCCACCCCGCGTTCCCGGGCCGGCGGGTTCCCGCCCCGTGCGGGCGGGCTGTGGCCGTGGCGGCGCTCGGCATGGCGGTCACTGTAGTGATCCTGTTGGGAGCCGTTCCAAGCGGCGGGCGCAAGAGGGAGCCCGTGCAAACTACCGCTCCCAGGGCCCGCCGCTGCTTTCCTCCCTTCCACCACCAAGATTTCCGCCGGGGCAGTGGCCAGCGGTGTTGGCGGCGGGTAAAGGGTAATGGGGGTTCCTGGCCTGGAGCGCCGGCCGCAGAGCCGCGCTCAGGGCGGGAGACTGCCCTGACTCTTCCCAGAGGAGTTCCCTAGGAGAACGGTGGCGGTGGCGAGCGGCAGGAACTTTCCGTTTAGCTCGGCTGCCTCCGCCGTACTCCCGCCAGGGCGCTTGGAGCCGTGCCCCGGCATGCTGCCCGCCTCCCTGGCGCGGGCGGGGCTGCGGGGCTGCCTGGGGAGATGGCTGCTCGCTCCCCCTGGCTGGGCGCTGCTGGGGACGGGGACGGCGCCGGGGACCGGGCCTTGCCTCTGCCCGAGGTGGCGGCACCAGCCCGCCCGCAGGGAGCCCGCCCTGCTGCTTCGGGGCGCCCGGCAGAGCATCGGGACGCAAGCGGGGGGGCTGAGAGCTGGAAAGCCAGGCGACGATGGCAAACAGGTGTCCGTGCGAAGGGGCCGGAGCGAGGAAACTCTGCTGTCGGCTGCTCAGAAAGGTAAGACTGGCTGTAGGCACTCGTGAGTGGGAGTACTGTGCGCTGCTCAGGAAGGCTGGCATGGAGAAAGTTACTGCTGCGGCTGAGGTTTTGTAGCCCCAAAACTCAGGAGTTGGGAAAAAAAAAAAAAAAAGTACAATTCTCAGAAAACGAACTAGCCCCTTTCTTTTCACATCATATTGTTTGCAGCAGTTGATAACACTTCGGTGCATGTATTGCACAAGCAGAACAGAAATTACATGTCTCCTTCCAAATGGCTCCTTGATTTAGTGTTTAAGTCCCATCAGGGATAAGATGTAGTAGCCTCTAATTTTCCTTTTCAAAAGGAAAACCTGTCGCATACAACCTGTCTCGATGCTGTTAAAATAAGTTTACCTCCAGCAAAATTGTCAAAGCTCTGAGTGTGATACTAGTTTCTTTATAGGATGGCTGTCACTTTTTTTGGTCTCATTCACTTCAGTGAAAAGTGGTTACTACATATTTAGCCTCAGAAATTCTAAGTGCTTTGAAAAGGTTTATGAAAAACACCCTCAGCTGATTAGAAGACTGCAGGAAGAATGGTTAGTAAAGTTTCCTCGGTAATTTGTACTTCACTGAAGGGCGCACCTTGTCACTTGAAAAGATCAGTAGTCTCTGTCCAAGTTCTCAAAAAATATTTGGTCACAGAGAATCTCATGACTTTTTTTTTTGAGTGTATACTGATGCTTTTAGCAGTACATTATGTCAAAACTAGTATATAAAAACTGAATCAGATAAACTGCAGTTAACGATCTCTATAAATAAGATATATATTTTAGTCTTAATAACCCTCCTTTTTGTTGCTCGTTTGGTTGAGAATTCATAAAATCCATTATTTTCAGTCAATGTGTGCAATTTGTAAGCTTATTTTTTATTTTTACTTTTCCCTTTCTCTGCATAAGGATTGTGGTGGCTGTGGGTTTACATGGTAACTTGAATACTGCTAAATACCTCATTAGTTCTTAAAAAAAATAGCTCTTGTACACAAAAAGTAGCAATAAATGCTATTCTAGGTCTTGAAAACATCTAATAGGAAAACAGAGATACAAATATGCCCTGTACGACATAAGAGATGTTCCATGGTCTCTTTCTTTTAGTGCTGAGGCATTGGGGAAGCTGTTACTGGAATTTTCTCTTCTGCGAAAATGTTACTTGATCTGCAGACTAATAGAAGAGCGTTTATATAAGAAAACTATGCAAGTCTTACTATCCCAAGGTTGTAACTTCTGTGTTTTCTGTCTATTTCAGTGAAAGAAGCTGGAAGAGACTTTACCTATTTTATTGTGGTGCTTGTTGGAATTGGTGTTACAGGTTATTTTTAAAAACTATATTCTTTGTCAGAAAACACTTTTCATTAATTCCATCTGCTTTGATCAGTTTTCATTCCATTTGCTGCTGTTTCTGTTACAGGTGGTTTGTTCTATGTGATTTTTAAAGAGCTATTCTCTTCTTCTAGTCCAAGTAAGATCTATGGAGACGCCTTGGAGAAATGCAGATCTCATCCTGAGGTTAGTTTTTGAACCTTATTCACAAGTTTATGTTTCTCAGTAGTTACACCTCTTTTGCAGTCAAAGTTTGCACAAGGAATCTCACAAGCAAAGCTACAAGAAGACTCACGTGGTGCTTAGCAGGCAAACACAGGCAGACATGCCTGTGCTTTTAGCTGGCGAGAGGTGGGCCTGCTCCAAATTGGAGCATATCAGGACAAGTTAGTGCAAGCACTGAGCCTGAGTGAATCAGCCTGTTAAAAGCCAGGCGAGCGTATCATAGCGCAACAACTGATGCAAATACAGAGTCTGCCCCTTCAGAGCATGCGTCCCCATACAGAAAGTCTTACCGAAATACCTGAGTGCCTACTAAACGCGGTATTTAAGGAGGTCTGCAGGTCAGGGAGGCAACTGATCCCACTTAAATTTTGTAGATCTAGCCTGCTGCCTTTCCTCAGCACAGTTATTCTGTTGTAACACTTCACTAGGGTTCTGTCATTCTGCAAAGCACTGCTTAAGTTTCCAGGAATTTAAACTTTTCATTTGAAAGACAGTCAGCATTCCTGTAGCTAACAGGAAAAGAGACAGAGAACAGTCATGTGATCACGCAGTCACATAAGATAGCTGGATGTAAACAAAAATCAATCTAAAAGGAGATTCTAAAAAACACTACTTCAGGCAAAACAGGAAATGCATGGAATAGCTTTCAAACGAGGTTGCCACAGATGCCACTGAGAATAACCTAGAAATGAAGTGACAAGTTGTCACTAGAATAAAAACGAAGACTGCTTTGAAGCAAGTTTGTAGAATTAAAACTTCTGTCTAGTACTTATACAGTAAAAATCGTCCTCCTTTTCTAACCAACTTTAAGTTTAAAAATAGGTTAATTTGGTCTGACTTTACAGATCTGAAAAAAAAAGGAAGCTGAATTTCATAAACAATAGTGGTTTTTTAGAAAATGTGAAGGAGCATGCATTTGCATTTTGAACTGTGAAACACTCTCTTGGAGGAGACTTGAGCAAATATTTCATACTTTTTTTTCCTTTTTGCATAAAATGTCAGTAAAGTATAAAATACATATTAAGAAGATTAAAATGTCATAATCTTAGAGGACAGTACAAATGGAAGATACTAGTAGGATTTATTTTAAACATTTAATATGTGACTGTAAAGAAAAGCACTGAAATACAGGAATTTTCCTTACAGTGCTTTCTTTAATATAAAATCTTCTATTCTTGACACATCAGACCCGCAAAGGGGCATTTTGTTGAAAGAAAATGCGTTCACAGCAGGGGCGTGAGCTGATACTGGAATATCTGTTTGAATGCAATAACCTTCTGACAACTCAAACCTCTTTTCTCTTGTAGATAATTGGTGTTTTTGGTGAATCTATTAAAGGTTATGGAGAGGCAACAAGAAGAGGAAGACGACAGCTTGTCAGGTGCCCTTCGGTGTTTGCCCCATATAGACAGTAGTTTTTGCACAGCAAAAACATTTTGAGTCACATCGTAGCAACTTAGATCTAGATTAATGAACTGTATGTGACGTACCCTGTCACATCTGAGTGAAAATGAAAGCAGTTTTTTGCAGTACCTCCTGTATGGGACATACTGCACAGAGCACATACAATATAAAATGCCAATTCTGAGTGCCATAAAACAAACAATAGTCAGCACAGTAAACATAGAGCTGATCTCTCCAAAAAATAGGATAAGTCTGAAGAGAGTAGTACAGAGACTTAGGCATGCATCTTGGGAGCAAGGATCTGACTGCTTACAGTCTGAAACCCTCAAATAGCGTGAAATTTTTTAGGAGTTTTTCTCCTTTCGAAGCAGTAGTTTTTGTCAGGCCAAAAGAGTAAGAGGTACTAACTTTCAGAATTAAAAGAATCCGGCTTGCCCCGTTTAAAGCTAGGATTTACATGACTGTACAGATTGTCATGACTATATTGTCCTGAGGTGATACACAGTATTGACTGCCCATTTCTCATACTGCTTTTTGGTGCTTGAGGCCACATCTCTATTGTGTATTTAACAAAACATCTCTCACCTAAACCTTTCATGAGTGTGGCTATTTATTATTCTCCTTTTGAGGAAACAACAGAACTAATTCTTACAAAATGTAAATCCTCCCTGCACTACAACCCAGTACAGGCTTTGTCTTCATTGGGTTCTTTGACTTGAGTTTATTCAAGGAGCTTTCATACAGGATGGGACTCATGAGCCCAGATACATAACTCGAACCATGAAATTGAGAATTTTTTTCCAGAGGAAGATGATTTTTAATAGTGGAAGTTTATCTTTTCACCAGACTCTGAAAAAGTGTTTAAAGTGGAGCTGCTAAATGAGAAGGATATTCACAAACGTTTTAAGCATCTGTCTATAAAACAAACTGCAAATAATAAATGGAATATTAGCTTTCCTATTATTTAATTTCTATAATTTTGAAAGTCTAGTATTTTAAATAAATTTTTAAGCTGAGGACTTTGTGAGATTATAGAGTTTATGCCTACAGTATAAGGATGACCTTAAATGTCTCCAAAATGTGCAGATGTTTTTTGTGTATGAACACCTTGAATGTGAATTTACTGCACTAAGGCTCTTCATCTTTGTTCTCTGTAACCCATCACGTCACCTTAAGCTGTATTGGAAGTTTAATTCACAGTGTGTATCTGGGCATGACTGATGGAAATAAGAGCTTGGTAGTATGCAGCAGTTAGTATTCAGTAGGAAACAAACTGGCACCAGAAATCTAATTTGACCATTAATTTCTGGAAATGGATGCCTTGAAAGTGACATGACCTTTCTATTTATGTAATACTTGAGCGAAATACAACTTCAGTCTAAATATCAGCATTTAGGTTAGAGATCTGCTGTCAGTTCCAAAGTTATGCAGCTTCAGTAGAACAAAATTATTGCCAAAATGAGTAACGCATATAGTAAACTGTTTGTTTTGATGTGTTTTAACCAACCTTGATAATTAAGTTGACAAAACATTATGTGTTTTGGCTTGGTAACTTAGTTTAAGTGCCTAAAAAAACCCAACCCTGTCCGTCTTGGTGATGTGGGTGTTCCTTTCTAGATGTCAGGTTTTGAATCTGGAGGTTCTGAATCTGGAGGTACTTTAGGGTAAATGCAAGGAAATTCCAGAATCTTCAGCCATTGGATTGCTGTTGAGTTTTGAGGGGAGGACTGGGGTGCGGACGTTTAAGCACCTCATCTGTTAATCCTCAACCACTAATTAGTTGTTCTAACTCCGCTAGTCCTTATACGCTCTCAGTAAAGCTTAGGAAGAGCAGTAGAGAAGGAGTCCATGGTAGCATAAGGACTGCATTGGAATACGCTTTCTCACAAAATAGTTAAGCACCTCCTCCGAATAAGAAGTTTAAATTTGAAGTTTAACTAGCATATAATAGGTATCCTTGCTGGGTTGGTTAGGGTTTGGTTTTGTTTTGCCGTTTTTAGTCACATTGAATACGTAAAGGATGGACTGAAACATATGCGTTTGAAGTTCTATATTGAGGGCTCTGAACCAGGGAAGAGAGGAACAGTCCACGTGGAAGTCAAAGAGGTATGTACAGTTGCTCGATGTAGCTGACAAGCTTAATCTTGAATTTAAACTCCCCAAAAGAGAAAAAACAGCCTGAAATTGTTTTCCTTACAGAATCCTGAGAGAGGAAGATTTGAGGTCCGCTACATATTTGTGGATGTTGACACCTATCCTAGAAGAACCATTGTCATAGAAGACAACAGATAGCCGATGATCAAAGTTGCTGCCTCATCTTGTTGAGTGTTGGATGGTATTGCTGTAGCCAGTCTACACATGAATTCTTTGGTGTTCCCGATTTTATTTTGCAACTTTGGGGTTGCATTACAGGAAGTAGCCTCTAAAAGCCTCCGTTAAAGTCTGTCATAGTAACAGATACAGGACTTGAAGCGAATCCAATGAAATATAGTAGAGCCATCACTTATGGCAAATAATTTTGACATAGGAAAATAATGGCTCATAATAAAGAGTTTGATGCTGGATAATACTTCTGCGCACCCAAAAACTGAATCTTCCGAGATTTTAGGTTTTAATGGGGAGGTTTTTTTGTCTTCCTTTGCTTGAATTTCCCATTAGCACTGCAATAAAGAAAGCGGTATTTTAAATGTGGACAAACTCACTGTTTTCATTCTGGATGCCTTTGTAGATAAGGTAAAACAAGAATGTACATAAGTGATGCAAAGGAGATCTAGCCCAAAGGCATGTAAGGATAGGAATTGTGGAGACACACACCCATGACAAATGACTGATAATAAACATTTCATTATTGGTGTCCTCTAAAGAAGTTAACAGCACACAGAACAGTAATACTGTCTTCTTCTTCCAGTGTTTGCCATATTGCTCCACAGTGTTGTAGCTGCTCAGCACTGCCCATAGCATTTCCATTGACTTAACTCATCTAAATCTTCTGGGAATCAGATTCAGACAGGTTTACCCAAATGCAAAAGCTCCCTTCATGACCAAATTTCTCACCTGGGTTTCTTCCTTAGTGCAACATGGCAGATAGCAAGCATAACCCTGTGTATCAATAATCAGACTCAATCTTGCTGATCTGTCAAGCAGCACCAACGAAAACATTTCAAGTTTTAGCTTCTTACATTTAACCACTTTCTTAAACGCCAACTAATGCATTTTTCTCTAGTTACCTATCATATGTTATGAGCTTTTTAGTTCACCGGTGAATTATCCTTACATTAAACATACACCGATGTTCAGTTATCAGCCCTTATTATGAGTTCATTTAATGGTACATTTGGACTATTCTAAAGTTCATGCAATATTTCCTCATACAATGCCACAAATGTCATATATAGACCTTTAGTAATACTTTGCTGGACTTCAGCCATCCTGTTCATTTATCTCCTGTTCATTTATCTCCCAGTAATCTCATTTGCATCTTCATAACAACTAAACGTAATACTTTGTTAGAGCTGGATAATGTTGCTTTACATTAATCACTACAACCATGACTTCAGTCAGATCCTCATATTTTTTGAAAGTATTCAGTAAAGAGGAATCACACATTTGTCTCAGTCTGTGAGCAGAGCGGAGTAACCACACATTATAGCAGAGCAGCCAGCAATGTCAATCTGTGTGAAACTGCAAGGAATTTCTATGCTGTAAACAATGTAACGGACTTCTGCTGTGCTGACCAAAGGGGTTTTTACAAAACTTCAAACATCAGTTTGAAATTATTTCAAATCCATTAGTTTCAGCAGTTATAAATTTGTCTGTTTTCTTTCATCCCTCAGTGGATGCTTGTCAAGACTATACATACAGTCAAAAGCGATGGAAGTCTGTGTTGGTGGCTGCCTACTATAAGTATGAGAAATTTTGTACTTGATATCGTCACCATGAAGTAACTTTTATAAACTTTTATTTTTACCTGCAGTTACTGACATCATTAATGTCCATCTGGAAAGGTGTCTTTATAGCAAATGCAATTGACTCCCATTGTTTGTCATGTTATTTTCTTGAAAGCAGTAGAATCAATAACAGCCTTTGACTTATGGTTGTGACTCTTCCCAGTTCTTAGCATTACACTTGCCAAAACTTTTGTTTCAGAAGAAATTTTCAAACCAACCTACTTGATTTATAACCCAGTGGGGGAAAAAAAAAAAAAAAAGAAAATACCTGAGGCTCTTATTGTTTCATTGGAACCTGCTGCAGTACTGGCTGATAGCATTACATACCACCTATGTCCAGTTGCTATAAGCATATGTTGTACCATGGTGGTAACTGTAATCCATCTGTGCAAGAGTTTTGTCATAAATGCAAGATGGAGCACATTTGTCAGAGCACATCAGAAGAACTCCAAGCTATGTAAGTTTATAGTCTAATACTGAGATTACTAGCCTTAAGCCCATACTGCACCTTGATAAAAATGTAATTCTTCACCTTTCACAAACCAAGACTATATAAAAATACATTTTCAACTAGAAAATGTAATACTATCTTTTGCCCTTCGTTTATGAGTTTCTACCCTATCAAGCTGCCTGAAAGCCTTTGTAAACATCCGTGTCAACATCAGAACTGACAGGCTAGATTTTTTCCTGTGACTGTCCCTCAGCCTTGCCTTCTGATTAATCCATCTGTGGCTTATTTTCAGTTGTTTTCACTGCTGGAGAAAGCAAGATTTTTTTTTTTTTATAGTAAATGGTATAGTTACAGCAAAGGTAGGCCAACCATTGGGTTTACTTTTGATTTAGAGCCTTGTTTGTGCTAAAAAAGCTGTCAGGACTTAGAAACTTTCTGGGAACGAAAAAATGCCGACTTCACATAATGATGTTTCACCAACAGTGCAGGTACATGAAATTCTACGTCAAGCTGGTAGTAAAACAGAAGGAAGTGGCCATCAGGGTTAGTGTATATGTTTGGCTTCAGCTTGAGAAAACAGACTAAGAATTTTATTATTTGCAAGCAGATTTATTTACAGGGTTTTCTTAGTAGCAAACACTTCTTAACATACACAGGAGTATAATGTATTTCAAGGGCCATGTGAAAGAACTGTCTGTTTGGAAATCATATCCCTGGTTGTTTGGTCCCTTTGAGACATCAGAACAGAAGTTTTTAAGTTGTCTGTAAAGCCGTCAGTGCCATAGTTCTTGCACTAAATGCCCTTTTCATACTTTGACATTTGTGTCAGGCCTCAATATTGTGCTCCCTAGCTGGGAAAAAATGCCATAATTACACGTGTCAGAAGAAGTCTTAGCAAAGTCAGCATAATGGTTCTGTCTGGCCCTTTGGCAACCACTCCAGACCTGTATGAGAAAAATGGTGACAGACCATAATTGGCAGTAAGGAAGAGACGAGAGTATAATTTAAAAGACACAGATAGATGTGGAGTTGTCCACAGTGCAGCTGACCTTGATGATTTCTCCATGCTGCTATGACTCTCCAAAAGCGAAGTACAAACCTCTGGTTTATGCACTGCATTTCAAGAAACTGGAGAATCCAGAGAAACAAGTCGGAGGATTACTTTCAAGCTTATTTTTGGTTAGGGTAGCCTCAATATGACAGGGTTATAAATAAAGTGTTTCTCATCCTATGCTTACATGGAGTGCACTGTTGTCATTTTCACAACTCCCATTTCTCCTATGGAGTTGCAAGAAAGCAGGTGGGTGAGCACGCTTGATCAAAGCAGCAGGATACACAGCCGTAGTGGCACTCTCCATGCACTTTGTAACAAAACGACTCACAGGCTGGAAAGAAGGTGCAGTCTAAGAGTATATTGTATGTAAATCATCTTTGTATATTATCCTGCTTTGTGAATAGCAGAATACTTTGCTTCTAAAAAGTGGAAAAATAAAATTACCATTATAAATGTAAAATTAACTCCAAGAACTGCTAATTGCTCTTTCCTAACTAAAGCTTTGAGAAAGATTTTTCTTTGAGAAAACTATCTATCTAGCCTTAAATATTGTTATCTTAAGAACGTTCTGAAAAACACAATATTCCATTTAAACTTCTTTCCATCTCCTCTACGTCTAGAAATAGTATTTATCAGGATGTGTCCTGAGTCCATAAAGTGCTCCTCATGATTTTTTTTCACTGCCTGCATCACCTCGCTAGCTAAATAGATAAACTAGGGTATTTTTCTTCATATTTCTCGTATAGGGGGACACAACTTTTCCTGCTTTGTGAAAAAGCTGACAATATGTGTGATAAAATTAAGGCAAAATAAAAGTAGTAGCAGAAGAGATTCACCTTTACCTGGATTTAGATGTATTAGCATTTTTAATTTGGACAAATGACAGATACCAGGCTCACAGGCTTTCAAATCTCAGTGGAGGAAAGCTTTTGGGAATCCTTTGTCTGGTAAAAGCTCTTCAGTGAAGAAAAAAAAAAAAGGAACTTCATAGCTTGATTTATCGTCTTCTTCCTAGCTAGATACCTTTTAACAGTGATATTATTTAAGCCCCATGAGATTTCAAGGGCATTAAAGTTTTAGATGTATGTAGTTTGGCTGCAGAAAAGTAAGTTAAACGGCTCTTGTTTACATAGAAGTCCTGTGAGAACTAGTTACTTCTTTCCATACTCCTTGTGAGGCTGAAGGTGTGTTGGTCTCTATGAACTAAGCTGGGATCCATGTTTAAAAAATTCTCTCAAATCCTGTTTAAAGCAAGCAAATATATGGGGACACCTTCATCAAAATTAGATGAAGAAGATTAGTCCAGCAAGACAGGTGACTTAGAGAACATTGATCTCTTCTGCAGTACTGCTTTATCTGGTGATAGTTTTGCACTGGAGGTGAACAGCTGCCTTCACTGAGCTTAAACATAATGTTTTAGAAAGCCTTGTTGTAGTTTTGAAGACTGTTAGCCTAGATTGTTCCTTGGAAAATTGTCCCTTCACTACATCGTTGCACTACCTGTAAGCCGTGCAGAGCTCCTTCTGCATGGCTGGCAGCTCAGAGTGCTCCATCCTCTCACGAGATGATGCTTGGCAGAGGAGGAAGCAAAATAACTGGAAGATTCAGCTCCACTTTTTGGTAAACACAAGCGATAAACATTTCAGTGTTTCCTTTTTAAAGCTCTTTTTTTTTTCTGGAAAAGCACAAAATTAGAGCGTATGCCAGTTACTTCATAATGTAAAACTGTCTAGTAACTGTAGTTGCAAGAGCTGTGGAAAAAAATAACTGCCAGGAAGTCAGAGCCAAAACAATGACATTTTCATGAGAATTAAACAAATTTTGCAGAGTTAAGTTTTGTTCGTTGCAGAATTAATAAATACATATGTGCTCAAACCCCTGTTCTCCTTTAGGAAATGAAAATGTCACTCACCAGTGAAACCTGTTTTTTCTAGAAACATTGTACAGCAGACTACACAAAATGTGTTCAAGGTAGGTGTGCAACTTGGCCTTAACTTTCCCGTGTCTACCTTCATTTTGGAGGATGCCAAAACTTGTGTATATAGAATAGAATCCTTAGAGCTGGTTTGTGTAATAATGTTACTCTGTCATCTACATGACCTCTATTTTAGTCTAGGTCCTGTATATACTTGCTGTATCGTGACAAAAAGAAATATACCTTCAGGAAATTAATTTTGTGAAAACTTTAAAATACCAAAAAATGAGTAGTCTTTTACCAAGCTTCAGTAAACAGAAGGTCATGCAAATAAAATGTCATTTTAGACTGGGAAAGAAAAACGTTGTGCGTGACTGATTGAGTTTAAAAATGACCTTGATACATAAATTATTCCAGTATGGAAATCAAGTTTCAACAACCGATTTAGGCAGTGGAGTCATGATCTTGAGAATGGTTGCTGATAAATGTATGTCTGATTGATACAAGAAACTTAACAAACTCAGTTAGCAAGCAGCAAAGACAGGAATGTGAATGAGACAATTATTGTATCACATGCCAACTGCAGAAATAAAAATACAGAGAAGGTGTGCTGGGGGGTTTCACAATTAGTTTCTATTCACTTTGTTCTCAACCTTATCTCACTTTCGCAAGGGTTGCCATCCATCCTAATACTCATGGGATTATTTTGATGTCTAAATTATCAGTGACCTAACCTGTTAAAGATTAGGTCCAGAAAACATCAGGGACACATTTTGAGTCAAAGCCCATTTTTAAGATTCATTACAGCCTGTAAGCTGATAGAAATACATGAGGAAATCGTAAAGATTAAAAAAAAATATTTAAAGGATAAAAAATTTCAAGGAGCAAGCTTAAAGATGACAGTAAGGGCTCATAACTAGCCTCTGTATATGAGGTTGTGAAGTCTGCTTCAAAGTCTAGAATACAGTTAACACTGGAAAAACAGGGAAATTTGAAAGCAAAAGATCTCCCCCTTCTTTTTTTGGGGGAAAAAAACGCTTAGTCTCTAGAGAGATGTTTACTTGCTCAGAGTAGAGAATAATAAAACTCCAGTGCACATTCTCCTTAGGTAACTGGAAATATATATCATTATGATACAATATACAAAGGATTGTGAAACAATGATTCTAAACCATACTGTAAATAATTGAACAGTATTTGACAGATTTTCTTAGTAAATTCTCAGGAGTTTTTTTGTTCTGTTTGTGTTATGTAGTACAATCTATGGGAATTTTAGAAGAATGTGAATGAATACCATCCTGTATTCAAATACAGTATATTTAGATTTTCTTAATAGAGATATCATAGAATCATAGAATGGTTAGGGCTGGAAGGGACCTTCAAAGGTCATCTAGTCCAACCCCCCTGCAAGGAACAGGGATATCTCCAACTAGATCAGGATGCTCAGGGCCTTGTCCAACCTGGCCTTGAACGTCTCCAGGGATGGAGCATCCACCACCTCTCTGGGCAACCTGTTCCAGTGTTCTACCACTCTCATAGTAAAAAATTTTTTCCTAATATCCAACCTGAATCTACCTCCCTCTATTTTAAAACCATTACCCCTTGTCCTATCATAACTGGCCCTCCTGAACAGCCTCTCCCCATCTTTCCTGTAGGCCCCCTTGAGGTACTGGAAGACCGCTATAAGGTCACCCCGGAGCCTCCTCTTCTCCAGGCTGAACAGCCCCAACTCTTTCAGCCTGTCCTCATAGGAAAGGTGCTCCAGCCCTCTTATCATCTTCGTGGCCCTCCTCTGGACCCTTTCCAACTGGTCCATGTCCTTCTTATGTTGGGGACTCCAGAACTGGACGCAGTACTCCAAGTGAGGTCTCACGAGGGCAGAGTAGAGGGGGAGAATCACCTCCCTCGACCTGCTGGCCACGCTCCTCTTGATGCAGCCCAGGACGCGGTTGGCCTTCTGGGCCGCAAGAGCACATTGCCGGCTCATATGTAGTTAAAAGTTGAAAATGTAGCAAAAATATTTTACAAGTAAAAGGAAAGAAAAGGGAAAAAAAATTAAAAAGCTTGTTTGGAAGTCTTATGGTTGTCCTGGGAGGAATACATTTGATTGCCTTCATGTCATATAGGTCATAGAGGAACATTTATAATTCGACAAATGAAAGAAATAAGCACAAGTACCTGTTTCAGTAAGGTTGGAAAGCCTCTGTTTGCCTTTCAGTGTTCAGTATCAAACTACTGCACGTCACTTTAAATGTCCGCATTAAAAATAATGTCAGTTATGAAAAAACTGTAGTAAGTAAGATTATAATTACCTATATAAAGGAGATGACACAGTACATCTAAAATAAAGTATCAGGGATTTTAAACTAACAGAAAATGTCAGGTTTTGCCGTCATATGTGGCAAGTATAAATATTTACCCATCTATATAAAAGTTTGCTGTATATACTTTGGTATAGGCTGTTGCCTAAGGTGGCGGTGTGAGGAGAGCACGCGCACCCCTGTCCCCCCAGCTGGGGGTGGGATGCCCTCACCTTCTTCGGCCCAGAGCCGTACTGTGGCAGGTTGGCCTGGGCCAGCACCCAGGCTCCCACCCAGCTGCCCCCCACCCAGCGGGATGGGGATGGAAATGGGGAACGGCAGGAACGAGAAATCTTGGGGGTTGGGATGAAGACAGGGAGATCACCTGCCACTTACAGCTGCAGGCAAAATAGCCTTCAAACTTAACTCAATTTATTGCCACTTGTTGCCGTTGTTGCCCGTGTCACTGTGCAGCACAGCAGCATGGGCAACCTGCCGCAGCAATGGACCACCCAGAGGGACTGGCAATGGTGGCCTCTCTACTTCTAGATCACATACACACGTCTGCCTCCGCATCTTAGAACCCCCTGGTACTGTGCTGGGAAACCTTCCTGCGATATTCATGTTTATCCAACCTCCATTTAATTGCAATTCCCCTTTATTTGAATCACGATTATGTTCTCTAGCATGAGTTGCCTTCTTGTATTACTTGCCACAATTAACTCTATTAACCTTCATTTCTCCAAGCGCGTTTTCACTTTTTATAGGAGCAGGGTTGTTTTGCAATTTCAATCCTAATTCTTTTTTCCACTAAAACTATAACAATCTCAGCCGTAACAGAGTCCTATTACAGCTGTTTCATACACATACTAAGTACGTGGCTATATTCCCTGAGATCTGTTTTGCTTCATTAGCACTACAACATCCGTAGAGGAGCTGGAAGTGAATTGCTATTTTGTGAGCTGTCTGGGGCGATGCATTGCCCTGTGTTTAATAACACAAAGATAAATCCCAATGGCGGAGCACAGATTTGCAGAATGGCACTAGCTGCTTTTCGGCATGATACCTGGCAAGGTCCAGGCTCCCTCTCCTCCTCTGTGTTGCTGTAAAGCCGCTGTATTCAAATGTGTGACACTGGTAAGGATAAAAGTGACAGAGAAATATATCTGAGACTCTTCAAGATTTAAAATAGAAACTAGCCTTCTATCAACCGTCTTGGGCATAAAAGCCTCAAAATAAGCCGCAACTATTTTTCCCTGAAAACATCCATGAAAGATGTCCTCCTTCACTAATTTTTTGTATTCTTCACACTTCTTTTCCCTGAATTTCTCTTTTAACACTTTTTTTGGGAGTCCTGCCAGCCTCTACATATATCTCTCTCTTCCTTCAAAATATTATGCCTAACTTCCATGTCTGCATTTCTCTTCTTTACCTATATTTAATTTAGCAGAATGAAAGCTGAGGAAAAAATATTACACCTTTGATTTCCGTGGTTCCTAGAGCTGGCAGTTTTTCTCCTGTGGCTTTCTCCAACTTTTCCATCATGCTGACTCACTTAAAAAGTGGTATGAAGTCAATGTCTACGGCCTGTAATTCAGGATCATCTGAATGATAAATAATCTTGTAGCTACCACATATTTTACCGTATGTTAAACTGAAATGATTTCAGGGAAATAATTTTAATTTTACTGAGTGTCTGAGTTCTACATGCATCAGCGGCAATACATTCAATGTATTGCCTGTGAAAATCTGGAGGTCTGATTATATCAATACACCATAGGATGCAAAACGGTTTATATCCAAAATAAAAGTCAGGGAATTGAGCCTTGTCCCATAAAACACTGAACAATAAAGCCCAAACAAGAATGTCATCCAAACCAGTCCTTCTGCCCCATTCTGCAACTGTTTGCATTTTAATGTGGCATATGTCTGTATATAAATACATATATATATGTAATGTAGATCATATATATTATATAATGTATATTATGTATTTGGAATGGAAATACCTACATATGTACCACACAGTTCTTGACCCCATCTAGATAAGCTTTTCATGTAACGTCAAAGTAAACCAGCTTCTGAGACCATTGGGAAATAGACACCTACCATTATTGACCAAGTCGTATCAGAGAGCAGGTCTCCAGTGATGTTCCTGAGATCACTGTGATTTGTGTAGGACATGTGGAACTCACAAATGGTGAATTCTGGATGGTGGGCCAGATAGACCCTTCATTTTTGAACTGATATCCACCACCCCATCCAAACCTCCAACCACTGACAGCTCCAAAAGCTCCAGCCATGTACTATGCATGTACAGGCACTACAAGTATGTGAGTTGTGGTAAGATTGGAGGCAGTCAACTCTAATCTTCTCTCCTGCATGAACTGAAACACGATGGCAGTTTTTCCTTGATAATCCCTCACTCCATCCTGCATTGTAATGATAAAGACCAGAAAAATACTGCTGCATTCACTGGCAGTTGTCAGCCTTTGAGATGGAATAATGTTGTACCACGCAGCCACTCGCTCACCCTCCCTCACTCTCGGGGAATGGGGAGAAGAATTAAAGGGGAAAAGGCAAGGAGACTCATGGGTTGAGATAAGAACAATTTAATAATAGTAACAACAGCAACAACAACAGCAACAACTTAAAAGTGATAATGATAAAATAATAATATTATATGTGTGTATATATATTATAATATATACAAACAAGTGATGCACAGTATAATTGTTCACTACTAGGTGACCAAGGCCTGTCCCATTCTGTCAAACAATCCCAAAACAGGTAAGTCTCAACACCACAATCCCAGATGAGTGAGAGAACTGAAAAGAGAGAGAGAGAGAGAACTCCAAGAGACTGAGTTTCCAAGAGAGCCCTCGGAACAGAATTCCGAATTTCCTAGTCCACCCTCATTTTTATACTGGGCATGATGCTGCATGATATGGAATACACCACTGGCCAATTTGGCCCTCAATTCTAAATCTAAGTTCAAATCATAAGGGGAGTTGTGGACCCTTTGTCCCGGCCACGCTCCCTCCCAGCCTGTTGTGCTCCTGCACACGGGCAAAACACAGGACACTGAAAGGTCCTTGATGTCTCAGCACCAACTGTAAACATCAGTGCGCAACAAGTCTTCTCATAGCGAGTCCCAGACTAAATGCAAAACACAGAGCTCTTCTAGGTGCTAGAAAGAAAAAATTTCTCCCAGTCAAAACCAGGACAAATACCAACATGAAGGCTGGATTTGTCTTCTGTGTTTGTGTGAACATATGCTTTTTTCATGTTGAAAGTATTAATTCTACACCAACTGCTAATGGTCAGCAGTTTGCCCCGTTTGTCTGCAGGCTAGCCATCGTGCTGTACCACCCACATGAGCGATGTGACATAGTGACTTCCTTCTCATGGAGGACTGGCCCTGTGCTTCCTAAGCGAAATGCTCCTACATGACATCTCCAAAACAAGTATCAACTACAACATAAATACCAACACAAACACACATAAGATCAAAGAAAAAGTAATACTCTAAATAATGAAACTCTCATAATGTCAAGAAAATAAGTATGCATTCCACAGAGTGATGTCTATGTTTTTAGATTTAACACACTTCCATGAACATTGTCAGGCAATGCTATCATCAGTGAGCAGTTTTGCTATGTGAGAGCATTAAATGCTTTTGCTGTGTGCCCATCTGAGGTGGTTACATTGCTGTATCTGTAATACAGTTCAGGAGCAACCAGCCCAGCACGTACCTACCATGTTGAGGTCATTGTGATGACTTATAAAGGAGTTTGCTGATGTGCCGGCTGGTGCCATAGTCATGGGAGTCTCCACTTTTCAAATGGCAGACATTTGATGGCTTTGTAATATTCTGTTCAGTCTTGGAGCCCCAGGGAACTTTCCTGTCTCTAATTCAAGGGTCATTCATCTCTTCCCTGGGAAGAAGAGGTGGTTTGCTGAAGGTCAGCTGCAGGCTGGTCCTTCAGACCTCTGCATGCCACACACATTCTTCAGGCCATGCGTTCTGCAGCCATGCACTGTGTGACCCCGTGCAGATCTCACTGGGACTTTAAAGACAAGAAATAACATGGATATTTTTGGAACTGCCTATACATCACTGCTGCAATATACAGGGTTACATAAGAAGCACTCTTTCATACAGAAATAATTTACTTAGTAGAAATAAGAACTTGTCAGTAATGATACGGGTATTTTTCGTGTCACATAAACCAGAAACGAGCACAGAGCTGGGACACAGGAAATAAAAACAGATTCTAAACTGAATTCTGTCATCTGTCCCTTCTGTAGGCCTGGAATGAGAATTTTTGTCTTTCTCTCTGCTATAAAGTCACCTATCCCAAATGAGCGTTGTGAGCATCAGGTAATGAACTGAAGCTGCAGAAAGCCTGGGCAGGTGGGCAGAAGCCTTCAGAACAAAATAATTAGTTTCTTGAGAAACCCAGAGGGACGAGTTTACGGAAATTCTTGAGCACATTTCTTAAGCACGTTTCAAGTCAGGTACTCAAAAGCATTTTTCCGTGATGAAGATCTCATCACTTCTGTCTATTAAAGTCATGAGTAAAGAAATTATTACATAATATGTCATGACATAGAAAAAAACCACCATGATATCAACCTTTCTCTCAGACCGTACCTCAAGAAATCCATGATTATACAGGTAGCTTCATAGGAAAGTGAAAATATTAGTACTGATAAGAAAGGGCCAAAGTGTCCAGTAGCATATGCCTGATATTTCCTGGACATCCTGCATCCCTGCGTTGCAGTTCATCTCTGATTTTAGTGAAAAGCTCCTTGGACTTGAAAAAAAATGTGACGAGAAGCAAAAGCCCACTTTTAAGCTCAGATTAAAAAACGCGAAAGAAACCAGTTTTATGCGTAACAGAGCTAAACCCATCCCTCAAGGACAGCATGAACTTCTTTATGCGTATAAAGGATAAAATAAGTTTCTTTGAACTGCGTACAGCTTTCTCCTGATGCAAACAGGAGCCGTAGCACTGCACGTCGTGAGTGGGAGCACACACGTCGCTCCACAATAGAATGGGCTGCATGACTAATGGCAATTAGAAGTCATTAAACTGCCACCTTCTGTAAACGACAATGCTGTGATTCATAAACGTGATCTGGCAGAACATCTTAAGCGTAACCTGTGGGGTTTTCTTTTTGCCCCTTTATAGCTTAACCCCTCAGAAGGGTTTCTTTCACTAACCCAACGGGTCTGGCTGGGGAGAAGGAGCAGGCGAGGCTGGAGCACAAGTCTTCATCTCCAGGTGCAGGGACAGGGTGCAAAGCCTGTGAACACAAATTTCTTACGAGCACAACTGCCCTAGTGAGAGGGAGGGAGAAAAAGCAGGTCTGGAAACCAGATCCAGCTGAACAGGGATATATTATGTTACACTGCAAGTGGTCTAACAGGTGAACCGGTCAAGATTTTGCTCCTTCAGATGACTTTTAGTGGATATTGTGAAACATTCACAAATTAAAATTTGCAGGTTTGTGTCTTGAACATGCATCTCACAGACCTTAATCTGCAGCTGCTTCAGCTCCAGGATTATGCCTCAGATCCCTGTTCAAGAATTGCTGCCTCTCCCAACAGCCTGTGCACCCAAACTAACCAGCACATCACAGCAAACAGTCGGAGAACAATCCACAAACTCAAGTGTGTGGGCAACGTGCAAATTATTTGTGAGAGTGAACAAATATATGAGAACAATAAAGCAATAATCTGCCCATCTGTAGTTTGCAAGCAAAAAGAACAGCAATAATTGATAAATATCTGTTCACTGTGGGTCCAGTGGCATCATACCTGGCTTTCATTTAACGTTTGCTTAAAAGTTGGTGGAAGTAAGTGAAAATACTTAAAACTTCAAATATCTTTTTAGTTGACACTTGCAAGTTTTACATTAATTCATACCCATGCACATTAATTAAGCTTTCTAGGAGTTTTCATAATAGATTCTCACTGATCATGAAAAAGTCACAAAGTTGAGAGCAGATCTTGATACTTCTTACATGACAGAAGTAACAGATGATGCAGAAAGAATTGAGCTTTCCTAACACCGAACTGAGAACTTTATTAGAAGACATTAAATAATGTTACCCTAAGCCCATTCAACTTCCTTTTTGATTCCCTACAACATTCTTGTATAATCTTTCCAGATTTCAGGAAACGGTAACGGATCAGTAAATCCTATATCTGCAAGGAATGCACTCTCCCTCAGCTTTTGCCATAATTTGTAGTTTAGCACCACCTTCCTAGGCACCAAAGAATGACAGCTTTGCACTGCCAGATCTTTTGGCTTGAAGCCTTCATACAAAAGCAAAGAAAAAGGAAAGGACAAAGAAGGGTGGTTATTTCCCAATCTGTTTTAATTGCTGGACATTTTTAATAATGAGATAGAGTTCTTAGTCCTCAGCAATTTTCAGAGCTCATCGTTTTTTCAAAACTATCCCACAGACTAGTGCTCCCTGTAGCACTTCAGTTACGGCAGCTCTATCGATAGCCGCGGATCTGTGCTGTCACTGTTTCAGGGCCCATCACTTCTGTTTCCAAGTCACGAGAACTGAAGTTTCTAATGTAAACTGTAGTTTATGCTGAATATAATGTATTTTAGTATTAAAAGGGAGCTTGTGAGTGCCTGATCTGAACATGGTACATCTACTTAACATTTTAGGTAACAACTCAAACTACACTTCATCATAAATAACCTTTAAGGAAAGATTTTCAAGGACTCCTTGAAAAACAAACAGAAATGACAATGGTAGTTGGCAGCCTCATAGTCCGCAATATAAATACTTTCTTCCATAATCCAAGGAGATAATAATAAGAACAGTAAAGGTGACAGACGTAGAGGTAACTGACCTGCATTAGCATCAAAGACAAACCCATACCTCAAAGAAAATTCAAGCAAAGCATGTAGATTTTTTTTAAATTTATTCTTCAGTTTTCCTCTTCTGCATGTTCCCCAGCGTGCCCTCACTTGCATGGGGCATGTCCAGGATCAGCTAACCAAGAATAAGCTTAATCACAAAATTACCTTACAGTCACCCTCTGCAAAACCTCCTTCTAGGCTGAGCTCCTTATCTTGTGACCCAGGAGCTGCATATACCCCCCATGACACGATCTGTTTTACAAAAGTCTCACATCTTGCTACTTCAAAAAAAAAACAAGAGGTCTGTGTACTTTTGCCTGGCTTAGTGCTTCACTTCACCTCTGTATCAGAGACTCACAGGAGGTGCTCCCCAAGATGCAGACACAAAATTCTGGGTGACATGTTGAGGCCATCCTGCCTGTGTTTCTCAGGACAGCCTGGTGGCTAAGCCGCTCACTGCCATGTTGGATGCTGAAGTTGCATCCCCTCTTAAGCCTTTGATTCCTTCTCTGGTTGTAAAATTATTCTCCACCTAGAAAACGCTTTTAATATGTGGGAAATTTCTCAGGCATTTTTTGTCTTAGTTTCTTTGCCTATGCAATTACTCAAGTGTAATCTGGCTGTGAATATAAAGCAACTCCTCATTTTTGTCTCTTTGAGGGAAGGAAAAAAAATTGATATTGCATATTAAGCAACAACCATGCTTTCCCTGCTAGTTCTCCAGCCTTCTATCACATACTTCATTTCCCAAAATCAGAACCGCAGTGGCAGCCAACAGTGCTTTTAGTTATGGCAGTCATCTAAGCAATGGATACACTTTTACGTCTGCTGACTCTGGGCAACAACACGGAGTAGAAAAGATGATAAATGAGAATAGAGGAGCCACAGGTGTCAGCCTTCAAAATCTTCCCTGGACTGCACATGTGAATCAGATATGGCTTCTGGAGGCAGCCTCAAGGGAATGCACGTGAATGAGTCTTTTAGGGTAGATTAGTTCAATTTCTTTACATTTTTGTGTGGATACTGTCATTCAGAATTAAAAACTTAAAATGGCCTTAGTTTCGTTTACTTAGTTTCTAAGGACAACTAAAGCAGGCTGCATTAAGGACACTGTCATTCTGGCTAACAGTGTCCACATAGTACTGTGCAATGCAGTTTAATTCTTGCCTTTTCAGTTCACATCTTTAGTTTGTTTGGACTGCATTGCCAGTGTGGCCCTGAGAAGGCAAACATAAAATGCATTACTGTTTGAAGAGTATCATGATAGTGTGCAACACTAAACAATACATACTATTTTCTTGTCTTGATTAATCGGGTGTATAAATATTTGCATAGACATTGCTACTCAGTAGAGGCAATTGCATAAACAGATCTGCGTGCCTACAGAGCACATACTTTTGATGCTTCTGTTAAAGTTTGAATTTGACTTTAATTGCACCTGGAGTTTGCATAGAAGATGGATTATATCAGAGAGTTCTTTCTACTGTATATGACATTTACACTTGCAGAAATTACTGGTTTTCATACAGACATGCCCAGTGTAAACAGATTAACTCCTACTTAGCAAGGAAACTATTTTTAGATGTCTGTACCTCCTTTGACTCTCCAGACCTTCTCAGACACCAATCGTTACCTCTAAAGCCCCTCTCAGATTCCTCAGTACCAGATCCAGACCAGCCACAGCATGGGACAGGTAGCTCAGTTGGGAAAGCCATGGGGAAGACTCAAGCATCATGGCGTTTTCCAGTCATAATATTTATATCCCTGGTTCATTAAATTCATTTTGGGAGGCTCTGACTTCTCTTTGTAAAACATTAGCACTGTAGATGAGCCAGCAGGTATCTCAGAGGTGTTAACACTGGATAGTGAGCCATTTACAGCTGCGGTCCCTCCAAAGCCATGGTCCTGGAAAGCGCAGCCTGACAAGCAGACAGCCACCCTGGGCTGGCAGTAGTTCTCCATCTTCCTCTCCATCACCCATGGCATTGCTGATGGTGGCAGAGGCCACGGTCTGGCTGTCCACACAAAGGGGAAAGCAGCACCGGGAGACTTTTGGGCCCTGTGAAAGAGGGGCCTGGAGAAGGGTCAGTGGGCTGCCCGCGAGTGGGAATTATGGACTCAGTCACCTTGATTTAATGCTTTTCTCCAATGTAATCCATCTCCCCTCATGAATGACTGAAAAATAAGTGGAAGTATTGTGGACAGTAAGATACTTCTACCTCGAATATACTGGCCTGGTGAAGACATTTGTTTGCCAAGCACTTTTCTGTCTTTCAGGTAAATGAACTTTGCAATTAGCTCCTAGAGCATGCTATTTGCATGAAAATCTTGCCATTAAGGACGCTCTCTCTGTCTCCAGCTGCTGCACTTGAAATTTGATGGCATTGTTATGTTGTTAGAAATTTGAACAGAATGAAGGGCATACAGAGAGAACAGAAGGCACACAGTATTTGCAATTATTGTTTGATGAATACAAAGTGATAGCGCCAACTATAAAAACTAAAAAAGTCCTGCTTACAGTTCTTTAACAACTTAGAATTAAATTTTACACAATGAGCATCTGTTATCAGTTGATTTTCTCTCACACTCCTTCACCAAAATCTTCAGCCAAGATATCTTGTCCATTTCTGGGGCCAAGGTTGGAAAAAAACCCACATGTGTCTCCATTTCTCCTCTGCTTGATGTAATATTACAACAAAATCTTCTTGTGGAAAATCCAGCAACCTCTGATTTGAAGCAAGGATTACAGAGTTGCCTGCAGACAGCTTCTGCAACAGAAATGTAGCCTTTTATTCCCATGAACATCCAGACAAACTTTGCAAATATACAAAAAGTGGTAATCACCCTTGTCTGCTTCTCACAGACCAAGGCTAATGCTCCTTACCTGTGGTTATTCCCCAGTAACTGGGACAGGGCAGTCCTTCCTTGGTCATGGCACCATCAAATGCCTTGGGATGCCCAAGCCCAGGCACCCCAGGATGACCATACCCTGCCATGGCTGCTGGGTTGTATCCACGTGGATATCCCACTGGGCAGCAGGAAATCCCTCAGAGCCTCACAAACAGACTTTTTCCAGAATCTCACCCTTTCCTACGGGGTTTATGGCAAGCAACAAGGAATAGCTTTGTTGGAAAACTTTTCATCATATTTTTAAAAGGTAACATCTTACTTATTCTTGACTGAAACTTTTTGGTGTGCTTACAAATTCCTATATCCTTCACACTCAGGAAGGTGAAGCCAGCTGCGCAGCTCGCTGCTGAATAGCAGTTGTGCCGCTGCAAAATCCATTCGGCAGACCCAACGCAGCTGCCACGGGGAGCCTGGGACTGCTACTTGGGCACCCAAGGGATGACTTCCGATTAAAGCAGAGCTGTGAGATTCTGCTATAGAGAAAAATATCAATAACTAAAAAAAACTTATTTAGAAAATTATTCCAACGTGGATTTGTTCTTTTTTTATCCTCCAGTACGTTGAGAGCATCAGCCACTTATTCTCAGTAATTGCAGCAGCCTCAGTAGTCATCGCTGGCAGGAGCACGGACTGGTAGACCTGATTTCTGATTAAACATCCCCCCTCACCCTGGGGACAGGTGGCTCCTTCAGCCACCATTCTGTTACACGTAGTCATGTCCATAAAAGCCCTTAGGTTTTTCTTACTGCCGTAGGAAAGGTGATAAGCAGAGGCTGGAGCAGAGGTCTAGCGCAATGGAAGAGGATGTTTTGCCCAAGGCATTTCGTAACAGGTCTTATTGACTGTTTGCAAACAACTATGTACCGGCAGCAATTGAAAAATTTGAAAAAACTACCAAATTGTCTTAGATCACCTGTATAAACAGTTTAACTCACACAAATTGCGCTCTGTGGGTATGCTGGGGAGGGGGCTGCCATCAGACACCAGTGAGGACCCACTTGGATCCACCATCTCTTCCCCTGATACACTCGGGCCGGGAGAGGATGTATATCCATGGCCTAACGACTGAAACTCCTTAGTTTTAAGCCTAGCTCAGACTCATTAAATCCACTCTGATGCCTATAACAAGTCTCTTTTTCCATTTCAGAGTTCCCAATGTGGCAACTGGATTAATCGGTGTTTAACAGAGCTTTGTGATGGAAAGTTTTGGTAAAACATGTTCTATAGGTTTAGCACTGTTCAGACTACAGATTAAAAAAATTGCAATATGAAATTATTTAAGAGAATGTTTAAAGCTAAGGTTTATTTTTAAGAACTTCACTAATTTCAAGCCTAACTTTATTAATTTCTTACACAAAATAAGCAGTTTTCTATGCTGGCATGTATGCCAGATTTCAACAATGTTTTATTTAAAGGTGTAAGCAAATTACATTTTTGTCAGACATCCGTAAATCCTACTGAAAATGTATCTGAGCTATTTTGCATAAATAATTTTGAAATGTATATTGGGAGATTTTAAGTGTTTGGAGACAGATGCCTCTTCTACATCCCTGAAGAAAAATTGAGAATAAAAGTGTCTTTAACTGTTTAGAACAGATGGTAGGGCAATAAAAGTGCTGAACAGCTATAAAGCAAGTGTCAGAAAATGACATCCGTCAGAGAGGAGTCAGTAGCGGTGAGATGCACAAGTATAGCTATTAGAGAGAAGTTACTTAAGAGTAAAGAATGAGACTTTTTATCCCTCAAGTCATAGTCTGTCAGACTCTACACCTTTTTGGTCCTCCTGATGCCAGTCTGCAATTGAACAATGAACGAAAAATACAGTTAATGGCTTTACTGGAAACAGGTCAAGCCTTATTCAGCATTTATCCCTCATGAGCAACAGTGGTCATATTCTGTGTGTATTACTGATTTCTTCACCCACCAGTGCTGAAAGCATTGAATGTTTTTCACTGTAAATTCAAAATACCTTACCACACACCCTGAGAAACTGGTTTTCCTGCTCTTCTCTCTCTTCTGCTCCGACTTGTCCTGTTACCACTTCCATGCAGAACTGGAAGGAGCCGAGTTTCCCCATCTGGGTAGTCAATGGCAATATTCAGCACCTGATGTGATCACATGTGTGTTCGTTAATGATTTCAGTGATACAACTGTCTGTCTCTCTGCTACTACCTGAACTTCTGTGGCCTATGACAACTTATTTTCAGACTTCTGTAAATAATATTCTTAATAGTTATTAAAATTAATAATTATTAAATTATTATTATTATTACAGTTATTATCTCTAGCACTCCAAAGATAGCTGTGAAACATAACACTTCCAAACTTTTCTGTTATCTATCTGCTCTGGAAGACCAGTAATTCAGTAGCCTATTTGAAAAAGTAAATGTTTTCAGAATCTCTGATTATCTGCTATCCTCAGACTTTGAAAGTGTCAGTAGAGTTCTTAGTTCCAGCCTCATCTATTCCAAAAATCCATGTGTTTCTGTAGGTCTTTCTGTCTTATTTGAAGCCTTGATGTCTCTTCAGGTTCCTCATGAAACTTCCTTCTAGACTTCAAGAAGGCGGACTTCGGCCTCTTCAAGGACCTGATGGGCAAAGTGCCGTGGGAGGCGGCCCTGGAGGGACGAGGGGCCCAGGAAAGTTGGTCCACATTCAAGGAGCACCTCCTCCAAGCTCAACAGAGGTGCATCCCGACGAAGAACAAGTCAGGCAAAAAGACCAGGAGGCCTGCGTGGATGAGCAAGGAGCTCCTGGACCAACTGAAAATGAAGAGGTTAGCCTATAGAGGGTGGAAGCGGAGACAGATAGCCTGGGAGGAATACAGAGAAGCTGTGCGAGTGACCAGGGATCAGGTGAGGAAGGCTAAAGCCCTGAAGGAATTGAATTTGGCAAGGGATATAAAAAGCAATAAGAAATGCTTCTATAGGTATGTAGGGGACAAAAGGAAGTCCAAGGAGAATGTAGGCCCCCTCCGGAAGGATACTGGTGCTCTGGTTACCCGGGACATAGAGAAGGCTGAGGTACTCAATGAATTTTTTGCCTCAGTCTTCACTGATAAAGCCTCTTGTCTTACCACCCAAGCTGTGGAAAGAACTAGCAGGGACTGTGAGGATGAACCACCGCCCACTGTACTTGAAGAGCAGGTTCGGGAACATCTGAGGAACTTGAAGGTGCACAAGTCCATGGGACCTGATGAGATCCATCCGCGGGTCCTGAAGGAACTGGCGGATGAAGTTGCCAAGCCACTGGCCATTGTATTTGAGAAGTCGTGGCGGTCTGGCGAGGTCCCCGATGACTGGAAGAGAGGGAACATAACCTCCATATTTAAAAAGGGGAACAAGGAGGACCCGGGCAACTACAGGCCGGTCAGCCTCACCTCTGTGCCTGGCAAGGTCATGGAGCAGATTCTCCTGGGAACCATGCTAAGGCACATGGAGAGCAAGGAGGTGGTGGGTGACAGCCAACATGGCTTCACCAAAGGCAGATCGTGCCTGACCAACTTGGTGGCCTTTTATGATGGGGTGACAGCATCGGTGGACAAGGGTCGACCAACGGATGTCATCTACCTGGACTTGTGCAAAGCTTTTGACACTGTCCCGCATGACATTCTTCTCTCTAAACTAAGAGGCATGGGTTTGATGGATGGACCACTCGGTGGATAAGGAATTGGCTCAATGGCCGCACTCAGAGAGTAGTGGTCAACGGCTCGATGTCCAAGTGGAGACCGGTCACGAGTGGCGTCCCTCAGGGGTCCGTGTTGGGCCCGGCCCTCTTCAACATCTTTGTCGGTGACGTGGACAGTGGCATGGAGTGCACCCTCAGCAAGTTCGCCGATGACACCAAGCTGTGTGGTGCCGTCGACACGCTGGAAGGGAGGGATGCCATCCAGAGGGACCTCGACAGGCTGGAGAGGTGGACCCGTACCAACCTCATGAAGTTTAACCAGGCCAAGTGCAAGGTCCTACATCTGGGTCGTGGCAATCCCAGGCACAAATACAGACTGGGTGGAGAATGGATCATGAGCAGCCCTGAGGAGAAGGACTTGGGAGTACTGGTGGACGAGAAGCTCAATATGAGCCGGCAATGTGCTCTTGCGGCCCAGAAGGCCAACCGCGTCCTGGGCTGCATCAAGAGGAGCGTGGCCAGCAGGTCGAGGGAGGTGATTCTCCCCCTCTACTCTGCCCTCGTGAGACCTCACTTGGAGTATTGCATCCAGTTCTGGAGTCCCCAACATAAGAAGGACGTGGACCAGTTGGAGAGGGTCCAGAGGAGGGCCACGAAGATGATAAGAGGGCTGGAGCACCTTTCCTATGAGGACAGGCTGAAAGAGTTGGGGCTGTTCAGCCTGGAGAAGAGGAGGCTCCGGGGTGACCTTATAGCGGTCTTCCAGTACCTCAAGGGAGCCTACAAGAAAGATGGGGAGAGGCTGTTCAGGAGGGCCTGTTGTGATAGGACAAGGGGTAATGGTTTTAAAATAGAGGGAGGTAGATTCAGGTTGGATATTAGGAAAAAATTTTTTACCATGAGAGTTGTAGAACACTGGAACAGGTTGCCCAGAGAGGTGGTGGATGCTCCATCCCTGGAGACATTCAAGGCCAGGTTGGATGAGGCCCTGAGCAACCTGATCTAGTTGGAGATATCCCTGTTCCTTGCAGGGGAGTTGGACTAGATGACCTTTGAAGGTCCCTTCCAGCCCTAACGATTCTATGATTCTATGATTCTATGATCCGCGCAAGAACTCTTCTTGTCTTCAGTTGTTTCACTGAAAACTCCAAAAAAGATTCTCCATAAGGAATAAATGTAAAACCTAATTGTGATGCTAATACCACCTATTCACAAATCATGAATCAAGCCTCTTGAAAAACATTTCTTATTCTATTATTTTCCTTATTTATCTCCTTAGGCTTTAAACTAAAATTGAATATGCTCTGATTTTCACCACAGTCACAGAGTCTACAAATCTGTAAACTGAGAATCTTGGATAAATCACTTGACTCCAGAAAGAGAAGAGTTATGCACATCTCTTCGAAAAAAGAGTAACACTGCAAGTCTGGTAGCACTGCAAGTAAAAGTCTATAAACAAAAGGAAAATATTTAAAAAGTTCATTTTTATTACCCAATTTTAATCAAACTCAAGGTGTAGACAAGAAAATAAAGTAGGAATAGTAGATTAGATACTTTAAGTCTTTCTTTGTGATATAAGAACTCTTCATAGGCAAGATGAGAATTATTTCTAACAGAAAGTATAATTTAATTGTTTAATCTTCATTGTTTGGGTTCCACTAAGAGTGTTTAATCATATGTGTTGCAAAAATCTCTTCCCTTTGGTGGTTTCTTCAGAATTTATGATATGAAGAAGAAAGCTTGAAGTTTATTGACAGCAGAAGGTTTCACATCAACTGACTCTACACGGTGATGTCTGCTGTCTCAAATCTGCTGATGCTCCATTTTTGAGGGGATTCATCACTACATAAAAATCAGACCTGTGAATTACGTCTTTGCTTTGAAACTGTTTTGTGGTTATCGGATGCTTCACATTACATCGCAGTGTTGCAATGACAGGCATTTTATCCTGAATGAAAAATAGATGAAAGGTAGCTGGAAAGGCAGTTTCTTTGCTGTTTTGTTGTTTTTGTTTTTTTTTTTTCTGAACAAGACCAGTATTTTTTCTCTATTTATAGCCTAACTTGTTCAGCTGATCTTTATAAAAATAAGGTATAGGATTTCATAGTGCTTTTGTCTATATCATGCATCACTTTCTACATAGCTACAGTTAACATACTAGAAAATGGGAAAACAGCTTCCAAACAAGGCTGACAAGTTTCCAAACTTTTCCTGATGACCAGCAGACTTGGCTAGACCTTTAGGATTTTTCTTTCCGTGCTGTATGTCAACAAACTGTGACTCATACCAAATTCACATAGCCCCTAAGAGGATAATATTAACTCTGGCTAGAGACAAATAACTCAAAGGTTTTGTGCATGAAGAGGAAAGAGATTCAGCACAAATCTTCTGCTATAACTGAGATTAACACAGTGATGAAGGGGCCACAGCAGGCAAAGGAATGAGCTGTTGAGTTGGTTACGCCTAACAATTTCTGAGAACTGAAGAAGTGTCTTTCAGAGCCCATGGGTAGTACATTAGAGGCAGTAAATCAATGGCAAAATTCCTACTGACTCAGCCGAACTACCTCTGACTGGATGGATCTTCCCAGATACTTAACTGCAGACTTGCCTGGAATTCATCACGGCAGGTCACCCTGCAGGCACTCATCCTGAATAACACAGGAAGAAAGAATTTGAAAGATCCACATTGGCTATGCAGTACATGTTATGTATTGCAAACACATAATTAAAAGGTATTGCATTGCGCAATGGCCATCAAGAATATACACATGAAACCATAGTAACTATTGGGAGATAATAACTTCTCCATTGTGCCACCATTAAAACAGAGGTAGCCTATTAGTTCAAATGTGTTACCTTTTTTTTAGTGTAGATGCAAAAAGTTTTAGCTTATCCTGGCAAAATTCAAGAGAAAGTGCACACTGGTTTACATGACCATATACTGAATAGACAACCTATGCAATATTTCTTAATGCAATTCTTAGTAAGGAAAGAATGTTAAGACTATTAAATGAAATCATAGTAGCTTTTAGCACTTGTACAATCCTCTGCAAATTTCCTGAAATGCAGTCATCCACTTTTTCAACTAGTAAATACCTTAATAAAGCTGGAGTATTTTCACCAACACAATGCCATTTTTCACCCACAACTTTTACTATTCGTGTTTCCCACAATGAAGCCACGCTGGTAGCAGTCACTTACCCTTACCTGTGATGCTGTGAGATACCTTACCTCTCTGCATGCCCGAGGGAAGAAGGAGCTGGCACGCCGGCTTGGTCTCCTGCTGCTGTTTATAACTGCCCCAGGCACAGCCATCATTGTGGGCCTGGGAGTACAGCTCCACACTCTTTCCTCTTCCACAAAGAAGAGCAAAGGAAAAAGATGGAATTCAAGCTCCTCTTGTCCTTTGAGTCTTTAGATGGGCATTATATAAATAGAGATTGAAGGTTATTAGATGGCAGCCTTGTAAAAAAGACTTTTTTAATGAGGGTTCACTGCTAAGAGGCTCACTCAGATTAAGTTTTTCACCTCAACCCCTGAGTGACAGTCTTAATAAATGAAAGCTCTATACCACCAGCTACTGAACAGGCATCTGATTACTGGTTTTATACCATAAGGTTCAATGTTTGATTTACAATTGTGGCTGATGTATTATGTCTATTTTCCAAAACAGAGGCTGGCAATACCCTACCCCTTTATAATTAAACGCTTGCAAGACTTGTTTGGTTTTGCTACTAGAACATGGGAACAGAGTGTTTGACAAATCTAAACCAGTATTTCACTGAAACACGGTTGTGCAGAAAATTGTAACAAGCAAATACCGAAACCAGCCAGCTCCACTTCTGTACACCCAAAAAGGGTTAGAAAGAACACAAGGCATATACCTCCAGGGGTATTGTGGCAGCATGTAGAACTAAGGATATGTCTTCTCTGTACAACACAGAATCGGGGAGGTATCTGCAAAAGGTGAGACTGCCAAAGCAGAATGGACATGTTAGTATCATGCCATGCCATTGTTGAATCATACTGTGGCTCAGGTCAGATATCGTGCTCTCTCAGCCAACAAACACGTTGTACTATACAGGCAAAATGTCAGATAAGGTAAAAACAGACTTCAGTTTAAGAAGTCATCAGCACCCACAGAAACTACTCTCAAAAGCTTTCCTCCAGCTTTGCCCAAAAGCCCATGCAGACCCCGTGTGGGATAAGCCCACGCAGACTCCGTGTGGGATCTGCCACTTTCACACACAGAGGGGACACCAGGCAACACTTTCCAAATGAATCCACAGGCCACATGGACCTGCACAGCAGCAATTCACATCCCCCAGGGCTACAACCTGTCTCTGTTTTGTCAGAGACTTTTGCTGGACTCGGCTGTCCACATTGCCTTTGGCCTTAATGCTTCAATCCACATTTGCTAAACTCGTCATTATAGGCAAAGTACACATTGGCCATCAGAAAGTCAGAGCAACCAGCTTGCGTCAGAAAAACATATGCAAAACCACCTAACACATCTTCACACTCGTCACGATGTGTAGCTCCACAACAAAATCTGGAAAGGCATGGGTCTTACCCACCCACACATTAGGTTATCATACGCTGCTTGGTGCCCCGGGGAGAGCAACAGCGATGCCCTCGCCCCTACGCCCTCGCTAACGCTTCCCCTCTGCTCTGCAGGCACCGGCCACGGCTCCACTCAAGTCTGATTAAAGCAATTACTCAGTCTCTTCTGAGCAGCTGTTCTCAGTGTGTATTTAGCTTCGCAGGTTGCCAAGAATTTGAAATCTAAAGACCTTTCGCTGTACTTGAGCAACGGAGTGTTTGTTGCAGAAAGCCAGCTTGCCCACGGCTTCGTTTTCAACTGTATCCCGAAATTGTAAACGGTGCTTTTAGACCCGAGAAGTCATGGAAGAGACAAACAGCTCTCATGAAAGTAATCTGAAGCCAACACATCCTACACCCACAGCCAGCACTGCCAATACCCGAACAAATGGTAAATGAAAATACAGGAAACTGAAACTAAGTTGAAAATAGGTTGTAAGTAAAATATCTGCAGCATGTTTATTAAAAACAGCTAGGGACTTTCCAGAAACGTAAAACAGGATCATCTTTTCCCTGAAGAAACTAATAAACAAAGGCAGATGAATGTCAGGGGATTCTTATACTTGAGATACACTAGAAGGTCATCAGAAGTTATTTAATTAAAATTAAAAGAAAAATTAAATTTTGATAAGCAGCAGGAAAGTTCTTAAACAACCACTGAATACAAGTGACTGCTCAGGGCTTTGTCTACTTTGCCCACTTCTTACTACAATGGATTTTTTGCTATTCAAAGTCAAGGAAAGAGAAAAACATGAGAAGAATACTGATTCAAACCGAGGAGTCACCTAGACCAGGATCTCATCTCCAGTGTTGCTCCAACAGCTGGGGCATCAAGAGCTGCCTTCCTTTGCCGGATGCCCCATTGCTGCACTGAGAGGGAAGGGTCGTCAGTTCCTCTCTAGTTTTTAGTTTAATAAATCGTGATTGATTCTTTTGGGATGTTTCAGCCTGGTTGTGTTTTACATCCTTCTCCAAAACACATGTAGTGACACGCCACTCATCTCTAGGAGCTGCTTATTTTTACAGTCAGTTTTGTACACCTTGCCTTATAGTACTCTGACACATGTGAATATCCACTGAAATGCAATTAACAGCTTTCCTTTCCTTCTATTTATTTATGCCTTTTGTGGTCTGTTCTATTTGTTGTTCCCTAACACGGGAGTTATTGACACACCAAGCAAAGCTGCTTTGGCATCTTGCTGCTAAAATGTAAAGCTGTAAAGCTCTTAGAAGCTTGAGTTTCCTGATTTAAGGAATGCTACCGTATGCCTTAAGTCAAAATGGTTATAAGAGAACAATTCTTGCCTTAAAGAAACCAAAATCATGCAGCATTGCGTAGAACTACTTTTAAAAAGGTGTAAACGTAAACCAGGTATTTCAGATGCAATTCAGCAAAAGAATTAATTTGATTAAAGTCTACTCAAATGTAACCTCTGATACAGTTTTTGATGAAGGTTTACATATACCTGAAGATGCAAGTTTGTTATGAACAGACAGGTTTTAAGCAAGTACGGGAATGAGGTTCAGTATCTACGCTATCTCTCAGATGCATTTTAAAGATGCTGAGTTTACAAGGTCAAACAGTTCTTCCGGAGTCAGCCCTGCAAAACTTGCCAGAGAGCTGTCAATTTAGGGTTTTTTCTTTTTCTTTTTAATTTTTTTTTTCATCTTCATTAATTAAGGTCTGGCAGGAAAGAAGGTTTCCATGTTCCAGCAGCAGCAATTATATCCTACTCTTCATTAAGCTATTTAAACTACGCTGAAAACTGTGAAGTGGCTTGAGAGTTTTTAACTGGCGCCCTGATTGCAATATAACATCAATTCTGGCCCTGAGTGCACTTGCAGGAGAAAAATAATTTGTTCTGAGCTCCTAGCTTATGGGTCTTGCCTACATTAGGGATTTTTTACACAAAAATCCCCAGTTATTGCAAGTTAAGCTAAGAAGATACACACTTAATGTTCTGCTGAAAAAAATGAGAGGTGCCCTGAAGTTTTGTGTGGTAATATATCCAAAATTAGCATTTGAAGATAAGATCTCATCAGAGGGAATGAAAAAGATTTAAATGCAGATGGGTCTTTTTAGATCAGTATGGTGATAGTTAAAAACTCTAAAAGACAGAAATAATTTATATTAATTTCTAAAATATGCGTAATTGACTTCACATACAGCCTGGATGCAAATTTACTGACACAGAAAACACCATTCTCATTGTCATGTGCAAGAGAAGAATTGCTCTTTAAATATAATTAAAATCCTCAGAGAGAGAAGTTTAAATATTTAATGATTTTCAGGTCTTGCTAAAAGTGATGCTGATTATTTTTCAGATTCTGCACCCTTCCAGCTTTGGGAGATGTTTTTGTTGTGAGTATTCAGTGTTTGCATAAATTTCTCATGAGCACTGAGACTGAAATTTAAAATTATCAGGGTGGTGGATTTTTCCCTAATTGTAATGACCACAGTGCACAGGATGTGCATAGTATCTGGCAACTATAATGTCTCTCCTTCTCCTCCGTCCGCTTGCCGGGTTGGCAGAAAATACTGCTTTTCAAAATACATACAGAAATCAGTGGAAGCTCATTAAATATTTGTTAACCCTGTCTTTCTGCACATGCTGAGCGTTCTGTGGATGAAAACACATTAAATAATAAGAGTATAATATGTGTGGAGAGAGATGGGGGCTGGAGAAGAGGCAGATCACTGAAGGAGCAAGCTGGAAGGAAGAAATTAGATGATGTATCACCCAGCTGGTCCCTGGCCTGTGCCAATGCTGTCTCAGCAGGACACAGAGAAATTGCTGGAGGTGACCTGAGAAATTGCTGGAGGAGACGATGGGAGACATTGGCAAAAGTTCGGGGCAGAGCTGGGAGGGATGGCTGGATTCCGCAGGGGGCTGAGGAAGGTGTGTGACAAAGGGCCAAACGTGACAGCTGAAGGCTGCGTGGGGACTTTCGTACCTCGCGAGGCCGATGAGGCATGGAGATCCGCATCAGCAAAGTCCTCTGAGGCTGAGGTGATCTCAGCAAGGGTATCACAAACAGCAAAAGTGGGATGTGGCAAAACTGGGAGGAATAAGGAAAAAGTGATTATAGATAGGCTGTTTCTTTGGGTGGAGGTAAGGGGAGGTGGAGAAAGGGATGTAAATGGACAGCTAAAAAGATGACTAAGAGATAGGAAAAAGGAAGAAAGGGTACACGAAAGATGTGATCTGGGCAGTCTGGAAGCGCTTACAGAGCAGCCCAGCGTTCAGCCACGGGATCGCAGGGCCGTTCAGGCTGGAAGGGCGCTCAGGAGGTTTCCATCCAGCCTCCTGTTCACAGCTCTGTGGTCAGACCTGGCTGCTGAGGGCTTTGTCCGGTTTGGGTTTTCAAAATGTCCCGGGGGACATATCAGGTGTGGACTTTCTTGACCAGAGCTGCACATTACAGCTGCGCAACCCTCTGAAATTGTGCGTGGTGTGTCCTGGATGGCTTTCTGAAGGCTCATTATCCCTGCAGCCCTGCCTCACCCCCTCTCTCAGGTCCTCCCAATGGACACGGGCTCAGGGCAGCATTTAGCCAGCGGGGAGTGACTGCACAAGCCAGGGTCGACCAAAAATTTATCCACAGCTAACCCCTCTTCAGCACTTTGCATCAAGCCTTTCCTACAGAACTAAGGATAATACACAAAAAGGTGGTTTTAGTCAGGATACAAGCCATTTACGCAAACCAGGCTGCCTATCCAGCGTTTCAACAATTAGTAACTTGTGACGAATTCTTAACCCATTAAAAATTTTGGTACCTAATCATTTAATCACTCAGTTCTCTGCACTCATCAAATTAACCAGGACTAGAGATGCCCTATTTCCTTACGTTTAATTTTTGATTGACTCTTTACTTGAATCACTCTAGGATTGCAATGCCAACATCTCTTCTCAGGCATCAGACATGATGATTTAACTTCAGGAAACATCCTTCATGTTGCCATAAGGCAGGAACAGCCATAACAGGTCAGAGAACCTAGGCCCAGCTTCAAGGCCAGAGAAAATTGCACCTAAAAATAAATTAACCTAAAGACCCTTGACAGTGGCAGCTCCACAATCACCCATGCAGCCTCTTCCATTGCTTCCTATCCTTGTTATGTTATTGCAGCACCGTCGCACAGTGCCTGCAATCCCCAAAGGTCCCCTGATCTTTTCCTGCAGAATAAATATGGCTGTTCCCTGTGCAGTGACACTGCCTGGTGAGTCCTGCCCAACTCTACCACCTTTCTTCTATCTCCATGATAAAAATGATCCATATCTCCCATTTCTCAAATTTTATGATTCTAACCTTGTTCCCCTGTGTTCACACCCTCTCATATCCAAGAAATTCTGCACAGGAGACACCTTGAGCGAGCTGTAAATCACCTTCTCTCTAATCAGGCATGAGCCACTAGCAAAGGTGTGGCTGGGCACTCTCTACCTCAGCCCCCCATGGACATTTTGTGTCCACACAGGCTTTTCTCCTACACTGTTGTTCCTCAGGGCGCACGTTAATGGCTTTTCCTTTGTGGCTGGCTAGGCATTTTGACAAGAAGTGTTAAAATTTAGTATCTCCAAAATCTTTTACCTCCTGCCAAGTTTATTTGACAATAGCCAATAATTTCAATATTTTTCACCGGAAATAATACACACTTTTAAATTCAAAAGTGACAGTTCTTTAGAAAATAATAAGAGCAAACAATGGGTTAATGCATTTTGTGCTCACATTAAATAAATAATTTCTTCACTGACTGAGTAAAACTAGATGAATCCACACCTGAATCTAACATTTTCAGTCCTGGAGCACCTATTTCTGGTATAATTTTAATATCCTGGCATAGAATGACGACTTTTAAAATAGTGACAGTCTCAGGCCTGAAGGAAATGAGACATTTTCTAAACACTAAGAAAGGAACTGATGAAAGAGTTACCTGTTCCACCAGGAAAATACATTATGATACTCATTTTGCTTTCAGAGGTAGTGGGTTTTTATCCAGAATGACAAACATGGTGTGAATGTATGTTTAGGGCACAACTTTGTTTTGAATTTGAAAAAAGTTTTGTTGTTTTGTGACTTTTTTTAATGGTAAAGAGTCCTGTTGTTTATGCTTCGACTTCATAGTATTCCAGATCCAAGAAATTTCTGATTGATTCTCTTTCCTTCCGCTCTCAAAGTGACTGTTTGAAAGGAAGGGAGAAATAGCTAGTCTTGCTGCACCAATAATTCAGATATGTAGAATAATCTGTAGTTGACATATTTCATCACTAGAGGGAAATCCATTACAGTGCTCCTCTCAGTACTGCTGGTAGGCACACTGTTTTCTGGAGCTGCAGAATGTGCAACAGGCTTGAGTTTGGATGCAAAGTTGTAACAACCGAGTACAACAGAGGGAAGACTGTTTTTCCCATTCCCTGAAGGGCGCCCGGGGAAATTGTCCCTAGCCTCATCATATCACACCAGAAAATAAGAAGAAAGATGCTGGAGCACAAGAATTCACAGGAAAGACAAAACCCCAAACTGGGCCAACATTGGCAGTCCAATTGTCCTGCAACCGTGTCTCCACGCCAAAACCAGGACAGAAAGGTACTTCCCCGAGGGGAGCACGTGAAAGGAAACAGTGAAGCCTATTTGCACCACTGGCCCTCAAACCATGGACATTTGGAAGAAAAAGCAGCATTTCGAGACATTTGTAAAAACCGCTTGCAGCTGCTCTTTCTCTAGCTCATCTTCATCTTACACCAGAGCTCATGTGGCTGTTGACCACCAAACAAGTTATTAAAGACACATTGTTCTGTCCAGTTTTACAGGCTGTGCCCCTGGGACCAAAAAGCTAATTTGGAAATTAATGGTCATAAATGAAAAGTGTGGCAAGCAGAGAGCTGAGTGAAGTTATTGCCCTCTGCCGCATGGCCTCACTTTCCCATTACGTTGATCTCTGTATGCTACACACACTGCAAGCTTTGAGGACATGACCACCTAGAGCACGTGTTCCCCCGTGAGGACCTCGGCCTCACCAACCCTGAGCCCACTGGCTGCCAGCACTGCTGCCCGAGGCAGCCGCTCGATCCAGCTCCTGCCGCGGACCACAATGCAAGAGCAGCACTTGCCCTTGCCCGGCTCCCAAAGAGAAGAGTCCCAACAGCACCTGCCTCAGCAGGCTGCTCCAGCCCTCTCACTGCTGAGGATGGTCTGCATGGCTAAGAGAAAGGAAGAAGTGAAAGAGAAAGGCTAACGAGGGAGAAAAACTGATTTTCAATGCTGGCTCTCGGGTATTTTATAGTACATTTTATCTTTGACCTCATTTAGTAGGAGGCAAAGCAAGTCAAAGAGAGAACAGAAGAGGATTCCATTACTGCCATTTTGCATGACAGTTTCTCCATTTTTAGTTTAAATGTTTCATTTCAAGATAGTGAATTGAACTTGTCTCCAGAAACACCATTTCATGCTGTTTTACAGTGACCTTCTGTGGCAAAGCACTACGAAAATCAATATTGAGCATATAGCTGGCATTAATTACACTCCTTCTAATCAAAACCTCATTTTTAATGAAACACAGTTACCACAATTCAGTTCTTACTACTTTCATTGTCCTTTTTAAATAGTGTAATGCTCTTTACCATTCAAATATTGCATCTAAATATCAGGACATTCTAAATCCTGAACTTCATGCTATGAACGAAAGAAATAATAAAGAAATTTCTGAATGATTTCTTGAAAGACATTTTCTCACTTGCCCTCCATGCTTTCTGTTTTACTTAATATTTTTTTGTTTTACTCTCCACTGCAGTCGTATACACTAGTGATACTTTGCTGTTCTGGCATCCTATGCACAGATGCTGAAAAATGAAGTAAATCTTTGGACTGACACAGGGCTACATTGATTTATACTGGCAACATCCTAAGCTCTGATCAGCCTTCCATATAATTTCCCAATTATATTGTTCCTTTCACCCACTGCAAAGCGATTTTCAGCTCCTTACACAACTTTCTTTGATTGCAGTTGAGCATTAAATTACAAGATTTTCAGACTTCACAGATGAATGCCTAAACCTAAAAGTCATCAAAACCTCAGAGATTCGACTGAAGAAATACTTGCTGTAATTCTAGTTTTGAATAGCTGTCAAAATCCATTTAGCTTTCAAAGTTTCTTATTCTGTTCCAATAACTGGAGTAGCTCTGTGTTTGCATATTGAACAGCTGAAAAAACAAGACACAGTAATACATCATGTGTCATAGGAGGCTTTTTCTCCTAACAGTATTTTCTTCTCTGATTAATATACATTTTAGCCACACATATTATGGCCATTTAAAAAGGACTTACATGAGATTTAAGTGCTATTCCTAGATAATAGCAACTGGCGGAGAAAAGAAGATGAAGGAGAGCAGGAATAGAGGGAGAAAAAGAAAAACCTAAGGAAATTGCAAACACGTTATCAGCAAAGGCTAACCAAGACAGGCTGGTAGACACATCAACAACCTTCTTCCACCTTGTGTTCGGCCTCTGTCCAGCTGCTGCAGGTCACTGCTGTTCAGACAGGCTGGACTTCTAGATTTGCTTGTTTTGGAGTTAGAAATACCAAAACATCCAGGATTCAAGCCTGTTTCTAGATTTTTTTCCTCTAAGAAACAAGTATCTTGGGAACAAGAAATTTAACTTGCCGAAATCCATAAGAAGTAGCCCCTTACTCACACAGGTTGGTTGTCCTTTAGCTGATTTTCCATACTTACATGCTTTAGAATAGCAAGATAAATGACTATAATTTTCTTCACTCACTGATTTAGCCAGAATGCCTTATGACAAATTTCATACTGATGTTTTCAGGGAAAATTATATCCTTAGGCTGGAGCCAAGGAGTAACTTTCAGTACTTGTTTGCATACGCATATATACACACACGTACAGAGAAACTCATAGAAAAACCTAGGTCAGAATCATCCTCTTGATCTCATCTAGTCCGATCCCTGCTTAAAGCAGAGCCAACCTTGAGGTTAGATTCAACGTTAAAATTAGACCGGATTGCTCAGGGTCACATCTCGTCAAGTTCTGATTATCTCCAAGGATGGAGATATGTGCTCTTTCCATAATAAACAAGCGGCTTAGATTCAGAGCACAGGCAGCTCAAGGACTTAACCTTTTGGATTTTATCTGCAAAATAAATTAAGACCACTAAAGGAAGGGATCATGTGAAAGCAAACACACTTCATCCCATTCACTGGACTTAGATCTGGGCTTGGATTATAATCTACAGTACTGTGATTAATTTCACTTTTCCATTTCCCGTGTTTTACTTTCATCCTGATATCACAAAAATCATGGGTATTTTTCCCTTTAGGGGGAAAATTAATTACATAATAAAGTATGCAATTTAAAGGCTAAAATTAAAATTGTATCAACATGTTTCCTTTCATGTTCTCTCTCACACAGAGACTCTGAAAAACTTCCATTACTGATTAATAGACTTCTGGCAATCAAACAGTCCAAAGTTTTACTGGCAGGACTGAACTCTTTTGCTCTTTATTGATGATGAGCCTTTTCAAAGAGCTGTAAAAGTAATTAGCTAGGCTTTTTAATAAATTACCTGGGGAAAAAAAATTTTCTTTTCATCAGCTCAGAGTTGTCTGTAAGCAAAATAATAAAATCAATTGGAAAAACAAAGGTTCACTTCAAGATGTTTCAAAATGTTGTGGCATTTGAAGAGTTCCAAGTTTATTTTGAAAGGCTGTGCAAAATGTTGATATTTTGCAATATAAAATATAATTGCTTAAAAATACAAATTGTTTTTGAAAAAGCTAGCACAGACAATGTGTAAATACACAAAATGTTGAATAGCAAAGTAACATTTTTCAGCTAGGTGAGACCCAGGTGAAATACAGGATCAGACTAGAAAACAAGGGCTGCTGTAGCTTAAGACAAAGCCATTTCAGATATTCTTGACCCTGCTGAAGGTCTCTCTTCACCAATGAAGGTTGCTGAGCCCATCCCTGTCTTCATTCTTCATCCATCACAGTCATGGCCATCGCAAAACTCTCTCTTATGAAGACAGGCTTGTGCTAGTGTGCTGATTTTTGAACTGGGGTATATGCCAGCTGCCACTGCACACAGCTGCAACCTCCAGCAGAATGGGGATAGATCCACCACTACATGTCTGTCAGAGCTATTAGGCTCAGCAGCAGACAACATTAAAGCATTTGTCCTCAAATGACGAAGAAACTTCAGACTCCTTCTCCCTTTATCTGCCCCTCATCTCTTAGAAGAAAAGTTTAGCCCCACCTGTGCAGCGCGCTGAGCCTCAGCCTGTCCATGTTCTCAGAGGATGCCAAAGCCATTCCTCTCAGACCCAGCCCTTGGGGACTTTAAGCAGAAGGGCATTCATTTTATGGTTCACATGATTGAGGTATTAATTTGATCAGCCTGGTTAATGCTGGGACATCTCTGGATGTGCATACAAATGCTACTGTAGTTACAGGAGAAACTGAAGTCAGACAGAAAGGTTTTTCTCTGCATACTAAGAGGCTCCAGGGTTAAGCAATGCCCAAGCATGATTTTCAGGACCTTTATTTTGACCATAGGGTGATAGTTTCATCTGGCTTCTAGCACTACCATCAACAGCAGTAGGAAATAACGCAGGAGCAGGGCACAGGTCCCCACTGAACAGACCCAGCCCAGGCAGCCCCACACCACTCGGAGGGCTGTGGATGGTGCAACACACGTGGCAGCAGGCAGACTACCCGCAGGGGATGAGTTCATCCAAGGAGGTTGCTCACTGCTTGCTGATGTAGCACCATTGCTCCACAGAGCAGTAGGCAAGTGAGATAGCGTCATGTGGAGATGACCACAAACCAGGAAAGTCACTTGCTGTAACCCCAGCTGATTTCCCTCTGCTAGCCTGGGCCTCTGGTAAATTGGGATTGCCATCGGCATCTCTTGTCCTCACTTCCAGGCAGAGTATCCAGCACATCAACCTGTCAGTAGGTTGAGAAGTGTGATCCTAAATCCATCCTTTAACAAGGCCTCATTGCCAGTTTCTCATTGCCTGAGCAAAGGCAGCCCTTACTGTGAGCTTAACCTAAGCCTTAGCACAGCCTGTGCCATTCTGTCCCCAAGTTGTTTGCATTCCATTTCCCTGTTTGGCATCAGAAGGCTGCCACAACTCACCAGGACACTTGTCCTGTGCTCAGCCTCCAGCCTCCAAAAGCTAAACCACAACTGCAGCATCAGCCATAATCTTACCCCATCAGCTGAAGGACAGAACATGGCAAAAAGTCCCAAACTTGATCTCCCAGAACTTCTTCTAAATGAGGCTTTATTCTTGTTCAGTGAACTCAGTTGCACATCTTAGACCCCGCCTCAAATTGACCTATGCTGATTTCCAGATCAGCTCCCTGTCTATCCCAGCCCTTATTCCTGTCAAATGTCCTGTCGTTGCAGCCCAAAAGCAAAAATCTGCAGTTCACTCCCAAACAAAACATTACCTGTTCACATCAACTTTCAACAAACCAAATGCATCTAAACCATAGTCCTAATCCTTTACACGTGTTTAAAAAGGCAAACCTAAGCTAGCTGTCTTCGTCAACGCATTTCGCTCAATATTCTGAGACTCGACTCACAACTGAAAAATAAATAACCAATAGCTCAGTATAGAAATTAGAAAATTATGTCTTAAATATTTATTTTATTTCCCTAACTCCTCACTTCTTTAACTGAAACCTGTAATTAATTTTAACCACAAATTATCCAAGAGAACTCTATCAGCTCAAGAGGAAAATCAAGCTAGGACATGTTCAACAGAACTGGGCATTTTTTCAGAATGCAAGACTTAACCTCCGTATTTAGACCACTGAAAAAACCTACTCCTGCAAAGCAAGATCAAACTGTACCTACTACTAGGAAAAAAGCTGCTTTGCAAGCCCCAAATGCACAAATGCTAACCTGAGCCCTGGACAACAGGCCTTTTGAAGGTGGAAACTTAAAAAATGCCTTCTTATCATGCCAGTGCACACCCATAGTTTGGTGTAGCTGCCCTCTACACCAACCTGCTCCACTGGAGAAAAGGACAATCCTTCTAGAAGAGACTCAGAGGTGCAGCCCCATGAGTTAGCCTGAACTCATGGTAGCCCAAGATAGCAACCAATTTGTGTCAGAAGTACTCTATCAAGCTTCATTTCAGAAAACCCGAAGTTCGAAACATACAGCAATAAATTCAAAGCTTCCTCAGACCTCAGCCCCGAGCCCTAACATAAAAACTCTTTCTACCTGCATCAAATCCCGCCCCAAATCGTCAAATCCCAAATCAAACCCCCAAATAAATCTTATTTATTCTAAATGGCTTCAAAACATAAATGCCCTCCAAAATATCCCTCACTTAGAAATCAGGCTGATCAAGGAATGAGACTGGGGATAAAGTCAGGAATACAAGTGTGCCGGTTTTGGCTGGGATAGAGTTAATTTTCTTCATAGTAGCTAGTATGGGACGATGTTTTGGATTTGGGCTGAAAACAATGTTGATAACAGAGGGATGTTTCCGTTATTGCTGAGCAGTGCTGACACAGAGTCAAGGCCTTTTCTGCTCCTCACACCATCCCATTCTGCCAGTGAGTAGGCTAGGGGTACACAAGAAGGTGGAAGGTGACACAGCTGGGACAGCTGACCCCAACTGACCAAAGGGATATTCCATACCATATGACATCATGCTCAGCTTATAAAGCTGGGGAAAAAAGAAGGAAGGGAGGGACATTCGAGGTGATGGAACTTGTCTCCCCAAGTCATCGTTATACGTGACAGAGCCCTGCTTTCCTGGATGTGACTGAACACCTGCCTGCTCATGGGCAGTGGTGAATGAATTCCTTGTTTTGCTTTGTTTGCACAAGCAGCTTTTGCTTTACCTATTAAACTGTCTTTACCTCAGCCCACGAGTTTTCTCACTTTTACCCTTCTGATTCTCTCCCGCATCCCAGCGTCGGGGAGCGAGGGAGCGGCTGGGTGGGCTTAGTTGCCAGCTGGGGTTAAACCACAAGAGGTTACCAAAACAATAGCCAAGAGTGTTATGTGTTCATTACAAAACAAATTAATTCTCCCCGCCCAACAGGATTAAAAATTAGCATCCATGAAAACTGGGCCACCAAAGCCATAAAGGATTCCATGCTTCTTTGCAGAGTTAACACAGTAAGAGGATCCCAACACATGACCCATGTTGAACTTAGGTCAAAACAGAGAGTAAAGACCCTCCTCTGCTATTGCCAAAACAAAATTCACCTTACTGACTCTGGCCGAGACCAGCATTTTTCCAAACACTTCGAGCCCTCTCATCTTCTCTTTGAAGCCACCATGAGTTGGTGACTGCTGGCACATGAGAGCCAAAGGTCTTGGGCTTCAGGCCTGGACCTCAGGCCAAGGTGAAGGTCTGGCTTCAGGCAGGGTCCCCACTGCTGTGGGAGGCCACTGCCCCAGTGCCAAAGACAGAGCAAGGGATGAGGCTACGGTGCCATAACTCAAGGGGGTTGAGAAGTCACCAGGGGTTGATTGGGAGGCTGGTGCCTACACAGGTCTCTGGACAAGCCTGAACTTGCTTTCTTGCAAGGACTGCTGCACCAACACCCTGTCCCATAGAGGACAGTCATGCTGGGTCACAGGCCTATCCTGAGAATAAGGTGGAGGCCTGGGATGAATTTTGAGGCCACGTGCGTGTGGGTTCATGGGCTCAAGGTGGGGTTTCACACCTTGTGGAGCCCAGCGCGGAAAGGTGACTGAGCTGGCAAGGCTACTCTCTGTGTTCCGCACCACGATATTTCAGCACTTGAGGCGACACGGGATGCCTAGACCAGGATTAAGTTCGGGACAACTTTTCAAAAGGACAGCATGAGTATCCAGGTTTAAAAAATGGATTGTCCAGGACACACAGTGGGCTGCAGCCTTGTAAAGACAGCACAGCTGTTCCAGGTAACAGGGCACGGGCTTTACTTCAACTTTGCAGAGCCTCGGGACAGAGGTTTATCAGGCTGGCTTTGCCTGAATTTGTCTAGACCTGCCCAGAGCTGTCCTTTTATTTGGTTTGATTTGTTGCTGTAACAGCCATTTTTCTAACGACCAGGTAGCTACACCGAGCTTGCTCCATTCATCTTCATACGGTATAACCACAGCTTTTATACAGGAGTAGTAACACGCAACTGCTCTGTGTAGCATTAAATATTTATGACCTCAGCAGAATGACGTGATGCAGGCCTGGGCGAGAGAGGAGGCCCTTGTCCTGGTTTCAGCTGGGACAGAGTTAGCTCTTCTTTTTAGCAGCCAGAAGAGCTCCGTTTTTTGGTTTGAGTCTGAGAAGAACGCTGAGAGCGCACTGATGTTTGTAGTTGGCACTGAGGTCTCAAGGACTTTTCAGCTGCCGTGTTCTTGCTGGTGTGCAGGAGCACAACAGGATAGGGGGAGCATGGGTGGGACAGGGGGTCCACGACTCTCCTTATGATTTGTACTTAGACTTAGGATTGAGGGCCAAATTGGCCAATTAGTATTCCATATCATGCAGCATCATGCCCAGTATAAAAGTGAGATTCAGCCAGAAAGAAGGGCCTTTGCTCTTCTGGGACTCTCACTCTCGGACTCTCGGAGTGCTCTCCTTGTCTCACTCTCTATTTTGGGGCCTCTTGCTCGTCCGGGATTGCGGTATCGGGACTTATCTGTTTCGGGATCGTTAGTTTGGGACGAGATGGGCTGTGGCCAAGGGGTGGTGAGCAATTACACTGTACATCACTCATTCGTATATATTTATCATTGTACATATCTACATATATTCATATATTGGTAGTAGTATTATTAAATTGTTCTTATCTCAACCCACGAGTCTCTTTTCCTTTTCTGCTTTAATTCCCTTCCTCAACCCTGGGGGATGGGGGAGGGTGAGCGAGCGGCTGTGTGCAGTTTAGTTGCCAGAGTGGCCTAAACCATGACAGCCCTGAAGATGGGCTTGCAAGAGATGCTGTAGACGAGTACAGGCACAGGATGACGGAGATGGGGCATGGGACAATGCCAAGGGCTATAACCCGCACACCAGTGTTCAGCTAGAGAAGTACAGACCTGGGAGCTGAAAAAAAGCCATTTTAGGAGCAACAAAAAAAATGAAGAACAAGTTTCTAACGTAGGTAAAATACACCATATACACAGTAAGTTCAGCTGTAATGTGGAATCGCAGACCGATGAAGAAAGAACAAAGCACAAAAAGCATTGGGAAACATGAATATGACCTTTAGTGGATCCTAAAGGAGGAGGAAGAAACATCACCACCATACTCTTCCCATTGAAGGACTCGGGATGCTGTTGCCTCACCATACCCGCTCCCCCCTAGGCTGAAACCATTGACCCAGAGGAGCAGTGGGTGAGCAGGACACCAGGGCAAAGGGGTAGACCCTAGACAGCACGTGCATAATGGTTTTGACTGTATTATTATTATTCCTGAGGCTTTTCATAAATAATAATATTCCATATTTTTTCTCTCCTTCTTCCCGTTTTGAAAAACAAAAAAAATCAATCTGCATAATAACATTTTTCTTATTAGACTGCTAAATCTTCAGTTATACTAACACTAAATTCTCAGTGTCCTCTGAACCCCCCATAAGAAGATTTTGAACATCACAAGTCTTGTACAAGCACAGATGTATTTACGTGAAAGGCGCCAAGGGTTGCTAGACTCTGGCTAAGGCTGGAGTCAGAGTTTGGTCTGAGGTTGGGTTCATAGCTCAGGTTTGAAGGGCTTTTCCAGAAAGCATAGAGCTTGGGCTCCAAAAGGTCTGTCAGGTGTGGCTGAGCTAAACCTCTGTCATTCACTGTGATCCCTTCACATCTGCAGCCATGTTTTCGCAGACATCCCTAACTCTAACAAAAGAATCAATCCTTGTTGAGCAACCCTGAGCAGATCACAGCTCAGTGACCTATGCAGGCATCAGCTGACAGCTTAACCTGTCACCACCTTTTTTAACCTACCTTGGTGTATGCCAAATCCCAGCTGGGGACAGGTTGCAGTCAAGGATGATGGCTCAGGTTTGCATACACCCATGTGTAGGAAGAGGCTGGAGGTGTGCCTGGCTGGTGCTGCCAGCACTCCTGCAGCTTCCTGCTTCCTCTGCTGCTGCTGCCCGAATGTGGGGGACTGAAGCTCAGCAAAGGGTCATGCTGTGCCAACAGGATGGAAAAAAGAGAGGGACTGCCCAGGCAGAGCCCTAATCAGTTCACTGTTCCCAAGACAGTCTCACCTTTTCCTTGGGCTTCCTACACTCTGGTGTCTCTGGACTTGGCTTAGGTCTCGGGGAATGCATTACTCTGGGTGTTTTTCCTTCCAGTTTGGATACTGGATCATGACAATGGCTCTTAGGCAACAGAAATAGTTAATTAAGCAGTGAACTTCTGCATGGAGTTGTCATGCAACAGGGTCAATTTAACTCTTTTGCCTTGGACTCTGTCCCAGGACTGTTGCCTCCCCACAGTCCAGAAGGACACAGTCAAAGTTCAAGTAAATAAAAGATTATTGGTCTGCTTGGGCAACTTGGAAGAAGACGAAAGATAACTTAAACTGCCTGGATAACCATAAAAAGATTGATTGTTGTTACTATTGCAGGGCAGCAATAGAGAGAGGATAAGAGGTTTATCCAAGTTTTGCAGTGACAAAAGATAGAAAACACATCAAGACCAAAGCCTTTCCCATTATTATTTATATGAAAATTATTCTGTACATAGACACTGAGTTAAAAAATTTATTAAATGACTAGGAAGACCTTTTTCTTATTTCTCCTCTTTTTTAAAAGGAATCAAAACCAAACGTAAAGACCTTGTTTACATTAAAAAGTAATTAATCACCCTATATTCTTTTCTGTTTACACACTTCATCTTTACAAATAATTTACTAAGACTAAAACATATTTTGACCTATTATTATGCTGAAAAAAAAAAGATCTTAAGGGTTTTTTTCCTTCTTCCTTCATCTATGGCTATTTTAGTAAATGGTAATTTTTACAGAAGAAAATACAATACTACACTCATTCAAGATGTCAGCTTCATTGTGTCTCTCCAGTTAAGCCCACAGCCTGACATAACTATATTCCTCATCACCATAGAAAACATTTTCCACAGTTAATCAACAAGATTCCTGCAAGGATCCCAGAATATGCTGTTCCCTTATCGCAACTTTATGATGCCTTGCTTTTAAGGTCACTGAATTTCTTTTCATTAGCACACACTTGCGTGACACAGCTGATCCTGGCACACTTTCAAAAGAAACTCCTGAGCGGCCTCTCACAACCCCTCAGAGAAATGTTTGCTCTGAGATCTTAGCAGTCTTCAGAGGTGCCTGTGACATGAGACTTGCAAATAAAACTGTACTAACAGAAAAGAAAGGGTTATGGAAACACAATAGGCAGCCCTGAAATATCACCTCAATGACCCAACCCCTCTACAGCCAGACATTTGTTTAAAGAACGCTCAGCTGTAGCTAATTAAGTCCTTGGCCACAGAGGTAGTCAGCAAGTGCCTTCAGCCAACAAGCCAGGGCTGGCAAGCACGGAGAAAACAACACAACGAATACGAAATTTCCTCTTCTGTGGTGGGTGTGCAGTACTTCTTCCTCCTCAGAACCCTGAGGACTTAAAAAAAAATAATTCCACTAAGAATGAGGGAATCATCCAAAAACTCCCCTGGGCACAGACCAAGTCCCTCCACCACTCAGAGCCCTGTTATTTCAGCAAGGTCAGTGGGAGTTAGCTTGAACTTATGGTCAAGCAGCATTTGGCCCAACATTTCTTTAAAGGCACTGAGTTTTCTTCTGCCTCTGCCTAACTTTTAATTAAAGGTGTAGTAAAACTAGGGGAGTGGGATGGAGCGGAATATTTATACCGATCCTCCAGCTGCCCCTGCCTGTGGCATGCTCTGCATCATCTGTGCTCAGAAGGGAAAAGCTTTGAAGGAAGAAAATGCAGCAGTAGCATTTACAAAAGCCAGGTAACCCCACATGTCACATGTTTCTGTAATTTTATCTTGACGAGGAAAAAAGTAATAAATCATCTCAACCTCTTATCCTCACCAGTTGGGTTGTCTGGCAACAGGGCAGCTCTGTGTTTGGGCTGAGACCTGTGTCTCAGCTGTGTTTTGGCATAGCTACAAAACCCAGACACAGGTTTTGCCCCTGAGAAGAAGGCATTACAGACTTGAGAGGGAAGGCAGAAGAGAGCTATTTGTACTTAGGTAAAAATTTGAACAGACATTTCCAAAAGAAAAGGACTTTTCTGTGCTCAGTTCTCATGGATGAGCAGATATGCTTCAGAATTTATTTTTCTGTCGGAACTTTCCCTTTTTCTGTTATTAACATGTATCTGTATATCTGCAGCTAGGTAAACAATTAAGAATATATCTAGGCCCGTTCAGCAGCACAGAGCAATAGTCCAATAAGTTGTTGGCATTAAGCTTTGCTCAAGTATTTCTAATAAATACTGTGTCTCCTTCATGGTTGTACCTCTACGAAGTGCAGCTACCTCGGCACTAGGTTGCAAGAGTCTCAAAGTATAGATGGAACGAGTGGGTGAAGGTGGTCTTGTTTTACCAGCACAAACCCTCTTGTGAATGCAGCTTCACTGCTACAAAGCATCTTTAAACTTAGGCAACAGTGCCCATTTTAGAGAGATCGGCCTGATCTATGCAAAAAAAAAAAAACACTGCCAAAATGCTCTGGAGTAAGGATACCCTCTGACACCTGAGGGGACTTCAGCAGCCAGAGCATGGTGGCTTAGCAGAGTAGAGGAGCTGCAACATGCAAGGAGCGTGGCAGGAAGACTGTCACTACTCAAAGATAGCTCTAGAAATCCTCTGCTTTTGAAAATCGGTGCCAGCAAAGTGTTGTGGGACATTCAGAAGGTGGCATAAGAAAAGCAACTCTTACTTATTGAGAAGAGTTCCTCAGTTTTCAAATCCATGTGCTTTGTCTTTGATGCCCATTGCCTGGAGCAAACCATACTTTTATTTTACTGATCAAAACTTGCACTTACCTTCCTTATACTTTTCTATTTCCAGTGATTTAAAGAGCCTTGATGAGTCCCACACACTATTTCTATTTTACCATGACACTTCTAACCTCTGAACTGCTTGGTGACATGGTAACTCACAACATCATTAGAAACTGGAGGAACTTTTGGATGCAAACTTCAGTATTTGAAATACTATAGTTAAAAAAAAAACCAAAAAAAGTAATGCAATATGTTGGCAAACCTTTAATTTGTCTTTTAGAGTGGAAATCAAATCAACTTCTGACCTTGTGAAATCATTGAACGCGCTCTATGAAATTTTTATTACTAGGGTAGAGATATCAAATGCCTGCACTCTGGCTTGGGCACACTAGATTGTAATAATAAGACACAAACTATTTAATGAAATGGAGAAAACAGGAGGAGGATGATAACCAGGGTAGGCAGTATATCTTTCACTAATGTCTTAGACACTTGAACAAAAGACACTAAAACTTGTTTTGATACTACTTTCTATTTTTTATAGTGCAACACATTGATAAAGGTGACACCTATTTTCTTATACTCGTAGGAGACAAAATTTGTCATATGCTGAGCAGCTGCTTGAATGGATTTGTGGTCTACACATAGCTGATTTATGCAACAAGATGCTGAAAAATACGTATGACTAAGAGAAGATGTTTCTGGAAGAAGGCTATCCTTATTCCAGAGGATTTTGACAGCACTTTGTTGCATAAATTGTGTTGATCCCTCTAAAATGAACACTGTTGCCTCTGTTTATAGTTTATTTAAAGTTTTAAATTAAAAAAGAAAGCATTTTTATGATATAGCAATGTAATTTCTGTGGAAATCCTGGTTTTTTTCATGATATTCCTGGTCACTGATCTCTAAAGGTAACATCACAGCCAGGATACGATCAATGAATACTAGAACTCGTAACACTTATATGACACTTTAAAAACGCAGAAGTCCTTTTTCGATGTGTTGATGAAACAAGTATGGAAGTAAATTCAGCTTTCTTCTAATCGCATTGTATGAGTGGATACAAAATGAGATTATGAAGGGAAGGTTAACCCAAAAGATGGAATGACTGGAGTGCAGTATGCCAGAAGAAATAGCATGCTGAGCGACATACGTGGTGTCTCATTTTGTGCTCAGTTTCAAGACAAAGTTCGTAGTCTTAATTCATTCCATACTTCAGATTTTTAGCTGTTCTGGTACTTTACATAGTAAACAAAAAATCTTACACTGACATATACAAATTTGCATTTATAAGGCAATTCAGACTCATCTGCTTGCCTACAGCCCCGTTACTGATACCCTTTTCAGCTGTGTTATTAGAACCACTGAGCACTCCAAACAAGATGGGAGTATGTTTGCAGTAGGTGTTTTACACAAGGGAGTGAAGTCCCTGCACCGATGGATTCAAAATATGTGGATTTTTAAAGTATAAGAATAATTCAGGCCATCTGTTTTAAGGGATTCATAATGACTTCACATGGACTTCAAGAACAAACTGAAAGGTTCCCATGCAGAACAGTGGGACAAGTCTGGAGCCGTCTCTCGTGCTTCATGCACACCAGGAGCGAGGCCCAGCAGAAACCAGTATGGTCAGTCCTATGGGAATGATGCAGATGCATCCACACTCGCTCTAAACTAGGCCAGAGTTCACTCAGGCTGTAAAACCGTGCCCAAGAACCAGGGTAGATATTCAAGCAGATCTGTTCCAGTAGAAGAAACAATGCCGGATTCACAGCAGAGAGGAGAGACTAAAACTTTCTGCAGTGTAGTAGTCAGGGCAGAGAGCTCAGAAAAAAAATCCTGGATGATAATCCAAGATCAGGACTATTTCTGTTTTCTCCAGCAACTGCTCCTGCTGTTTCTCACCTGCTGACACTTATTTCCAGATACCAACTTACTGTACGAAGAAGCGTAAGTTGCTGTGGAGAGTCTGATCTTGTTGATGTGTGTTATATGTGGTCTGAGACACCATCCTGGATCAAGACTCTCCTGGGAGTTTGAGGCAGGAAAGTCTCGTTTGGTCAGACTTACACATCTACTAGATGTTGAGATTGTCAAGCGTTCTTCAGCAGAGCTGGAATAAATTATCTTGCATGCAACTAAGGCTAAGCGCAGCCTACCACCAGAAGCTGCCAGGGAGTAGCTGGCTTTAAATGTACACACCCTAGCTTGTATTCTAGTAACTTGTTCACTCATATCCTCAGGTCTGAAGTTCTCCTCACCGTGACAACAAAGTGTATAATAACCCGTGTTACTCAAGTGTCTTTGTTGTGCCAATACAGTCAAAAAGCAGTTCTACAGAATCATCTAAAAATAAAACAATGTTTTCTCATTCTCATCCTGGAAGCTGTGACTGCTCAAATACCAACTTCCCTTTATCGTACATAAATTGCTTTGCCCTCCATAGGCTGATGCAGAGAACATTACTCATTGCAACATTTCTCTGAAAATGGATCCAAACAAATACAAGTTGGGAATCCACGCAGTTTACAAATGAAAGGACATTTTTTCCTATTTCCACTTATCAGCCCACCACCCTGCAGGCTTCCAAGCAGCAGGTTAAGCTCTTCTTTCATGTCCATCCTCAACATCTAGGTAAACAATACACCTATCATACTCTTATGGACGTCCCTGCGAGCCATGTTAAGACCAGATGAGTGGCACTAAAAGCATCAACACTCTTCAGAAACTTGTTACTGAATGTGACAGAATGATCCCTCCTTATTTTCAAGACGTCATTTAGGAAAGCACTCCCCTTGCTTGGCTTACTTTCTTCTGTCTAACCACCCCCTCCTAGACCCTGAAGCCATTTCCAGAACATTTTCTATCTAAAGAGACATTTTCTCAGAGCTGATGGGTAAAAACTTCATAATTTCAAACAACACAAGACTGTATTTATCCAGGACCTAGTTCCAACAAGTAGGAGCTAGGAGGTGGAACTCCAGAGATATTGTGGAGCATGCTCACTCTGCAACAGGATCAGTCAACCAGCTTTATCCATAGTCCAGAGTCTATGGAAAAATGAGAGATTTCTGTGGTAACTGTGATACTGGAGGGGCAGGGGGGGGGGATGGTGGGGAGGGCAGAGTTCCTGGACTCTGGGAGGCCACATGGGTTGTGTGGCGTTCCATCTGGAGATAGCAAAAACCCTTCCCTAAGATTTTCCTGCGTGTTAACTCTTCTTGTCTGGCAGTGCTACTTTTCTCTCAGTGAATAGAACTGACAGCTCTTGGCATTATGCTGTCTGCCTAAGCGAAATAAATTGAAGGCACAGGCACAGAAATTACACTACACAGAATAAAAGTCAACATCTATTGCTTATCCATGAGACTCTGCAGTGCAATCTAGTCCATTCCGAGCTCTCTTTTAGCACCTATCAATTGAGATGAGTAGTTGCATTGTATGTCCCTAATTTCAGAAAGCTGGCAAAGAAAATGTCAAGGGCTGTTTTATGCACATTCTTACATGTAAGAAGATTAAGAACAAGTCTAACTCGTTTTCAGGAAGAACAGAAAATCCAGCATTAATCATCTACCGAGATCCAATGTTCCAACATTTCTCATGAATTCTTGTCTGCCCACCTACGTATAAGCCAGGTCATTCAAAACTTGAACTATTTCAACACATAATGAATTAATCATGAGAAGGAATGCAGTGTAGTATGAAAGGAAAGTAAAAAGTTGAAATACATGATCTGTTAGTTACTAGCTTCACCTCAGATCTGGCCAGGTGTTAGAGCCAAGCATACAGGAGCGTGAGCTTCCTACCCCTCCTTGTTCCTTCTATGCTGTTTCTGAAATCCTTTTCTATATTCAGGAACAAACACTGTAATAGTATTAATGTTCTCCATGTTTTTAATGATACTTTGATACAGCTCATTCGTTCTCACAGAGTTTCAGTTAATAATCTTCATGTCCAGCCTTACAGAAAATAGAGTAAAAGTTTTGCTCAAAATGCCCAAGAATTTATAAGCACTCCTTTACCCTCAGTAGTCAAATATTTAGAAAATAAAACTAATAGCACCTTTGCATTTTTTTTTGCCTCTGAAGAAAGAAACACTATGACTTGCAAATTTGTAAACTTCCATTTGCCTAGCTTTTACCCTCCGGCCAGTTCCTCTCTAGCATTCTGCAAAATCCTGGCTGCAGCACAGCATTCAGAACTACAGAAAGGCATTGGACCACCTGGGCCACTGTGCCGAGGCAAGCGAGCCAGGGAAAGGGACAGCGTACTACTTTTTTTCTCGTCACAGCAGAGGCAGCAAGTGAACAAGTTGTACTGGCTTCACTCCACAGACATCAAGAGGAAGCCAAGGCCATCTCCATTTAAGGGAGTCTCTACCATTACGCATTCTTGTGAACAACAGAGGAGAGGCAAATGAAAGCCAAGAATTTTATTATTTAATAATGCATTTCAGGATATGAAGGCAGCATAAACATTGTGAGGTTGTACGAGTCATCAACATAAGATGGCACCTGATTTAAAGCATCAGCCACCAAAACCAGCTTCTCCAAACTAAAACAAATATTAAAGCAAATTGCCAGACAATTAGAACAAAAACCTTCACATTGTATCTGGAGACAAGGATTTTCCAAGAGGAAAACAGACTCTGTCCATTCTTTTCTTTTTGCTATCAGATTGTGAAAACATTGACTACCCTTAATTCGACTAGTTTTTCAATAGCATAGTCATGCATTTCTCACCACATCCATTTCTTTTCACCCTCCCATATTCATATTCAAAAGCTAAAGTCACATAAAAACTCCTGTATGACTCCTTACGGAAAACAGCTCTAACTATAGAATATTAAAAAGGAAAATTATAAGCCTGATAATTTTTTTTAGCTCAGTTGTATCAGTTAACCTGATACAGTCATGTCCACCTCTGAGGAACAACTTACATCAGCACCAGTGGAGGGGAATACGAACAGACCAACGGCAGGGGAGGAGCTGTGTGTGTCTACATTAGCATTTTAACTAGCATCAGTTTTCGAAGCATTGCCTATTCATCTCCACTCACCGCACTTTCAGTTCACATCATGGAAATTCTCTGCAAAGTGCCAGCGCGGCTTACATAGCTGGTCCAGGGGATTGCATAACTATCCAGTATACAGGACCCAAACAGAGCTATACCATACTGAAACTCCCCAAACATACACAGCATGGAAAAAAGGCCTTTTGCAGCAAGTGTTCTGCCTTAACAATCCACTTCAATTGTACTACCCTATCTGCTATGTAGAAATAATTATCCCAGTCTGAAGTTCTTGCAAATGAAAAAAAAAAGTATGAAAGGTTAAGCTTTCTAAAGTTGCTGGGTTTTGTTGGGTTTTTCTTGCCTCACCTAGACGTGAACTCTAATGTTATTTTTAAAAATTAACAGAAAATTCAGTACTTGAAATTTGATTTATGAGTCCAAATACCAACTCAGAGTTAATACATTCTTTTCAAAGGTTACCTGTAAAAAAAGTCAATAAAGCCTGAGTTTTTAAACTCTGCTTCACCACACCCAAAGAAAAAGCTAGAGCAAGAACAGGACAAAAGAAGCTAGTGCTAGACACAATCCCAAACACTTCCATTTATACTGCAGGCTAACATTTCCAAGGTAAATAAGCTAATGGGATCTACTGTAAGTGCACACGTGTCTGTATCTGTCTGACAGAAGACAAATACAAATGTAAGAGAGAAACACTTTCGTAGTTGAAGCTATGAGATACACTTATTTGCTATAACAGTAATTCCCACAATAAGGAATTCTTAGAGGATCCCTGTATTGACATATTCTTACATATGCACAAGACAACCTTCTGAAGCCACAGCACTTCCTCCTCCTCCGATTTTTTTTTTTTTAAGCTAGCGTTCATGGCATACTATCTTTCAATCTGATTTGACTCAACACAGGGCATAAACTGCATGCATCTTCTCTGGTGCTGCCAAGAAGTAGCCCTTGGAATAGCATTTGAAGTCCTGATTAATGTCAGGGAGGCAGAGCTTGCAGGGCTGAACCACTGCTAAGTCACTAGCTGGTGTTGAGGTCATGCTGATGAAAGCATGCAGTTTATCCATGCTAACTGCTCTGTAGTACACTTTCCCACTTTTTGCATGTGACTTCCGTGCATACGGGACATATCTTGACTTTCAGGACACACCAAACAGATACTTCTGAGAAGTGTCCCAATATGTAAGAGCATCCATTCCAAGGTCTTCAAAAAAGTTTGAAATGAATATATTTGAGCCAGCAAGAGTAAGTAATTAAACTTTTATTCTTGATCACTTACATATAACTAAAAATGTTCACCACAAAATGCAAACTTTCAGTTATTTTGTATTTAGCAGTGAAAATAGTCATCTCTTCATAGTAAAGCACCAAGTAGCGCACCATAGAACAGTCAGAAACAGATTCCATGTCCCAGTTTTTCCCCCCTCACAACGTATGTGACAAAGCTGAAGATTTTATAAAAGTCTAGAAGTTCCAGAACAAATTCTAGAGTCACCTGAGTGCTTGGCAGGAACAGTATTATTTAGTAGCAGTTACAATACCTGTAGTGGAATTTACATAGCACTTTTTTTCCATCTTTTTTGGAAAAAAGGGCTACTTTTCACAAAACTGAGACAGATGTAATTGGGCTAAACATCAGCTTTCATATTTCATCTGATTTTTTTTAATGAGAGCCAAACAGAACAGTTTGCTAGTAGGAGTACCTACAACAACTGTAAGAGCAGATGTCAAGAGAAAACGAAAAAAATATCAGCTCATTATAGCCCAATTCATAGGGCACAACCGCTTACAGACACCTATACCCACTACTTCACTCAGCATTTTTCATTACGTTTAATTAGCATTTCATTCAAACATACTACATTTAAGATGACAACATGATTTTTTTTAAAGTTAAGTGAATTTGTGTACATGGACAAATACACGTACACAATTTTGGTAGTTGTTTAAAGCTGTAAAATTTTTAGGTAAAGAGAGTCCTATGGATCCCATTACAGATTAAAAAGAAATAACAAGAATCAGTGTGTTACATACAAAACAATATTCTAACACAGAAACCAATACAGTTATCAAATAATTCATTAGAGAATAAGATTGTTATACAAAAGAGAAATTTTGCCTTTTTATCACTTCAGAACAGCAAATAAGAAGGCAATATTAAGAAAAGTGCACAGCAGAAAATAATTGTTCAGTTTTCTGAAAAAGTTGAATTTTTCTTCAGACATCAGGCTTTTGTCCAGAAACATATTGGGTTAGGATTGCTTATATTTTCTCCCAGATCAGTCTCTTCTTGCACTAGTTCTCAGTAAGGCGCTTACTCAGACATGTAGGAACGATACATCAGGGCCACAATAATTGCTGCTATTGCCGGGATCACCCAGTTGGACCACGAACTAGAAGGAAGTTTTTGAAACAGAAGTTTAGGAAGTGCCAACCAGCAAGTTAAAAAAAAAGTCATTGCTTAAATAAGTCCTTCCTCCCCACTCCAACAAATACAAACATCTGGGCTGGCCAGTAATACTCTAGTCAAGTATAAAAGCTTGTACTGTTAAGGCTTTGTACAGAGCTTACAAGAAGTTTGCTTACTAGAGAAGAGTAGGACACTAGACACGGTTAAAGTCATGGTGTGCTGCCCAGAACATCATTCATTCAAAAGCCACTTAAGTAGCAGCATCGCATAACACTTTCAAGCATCCGAGCTCTCAGAGGGGCATGGAATAGTCCTGAGGTTTCAGAAGTAGGCAACTGTCAGCAGGATTATAAAGTTTGACTCTGTGGTGTTCCAAAGTGGTTTTCACCCCTCCCAATTCTGACAGATTTTCCTTCTTTTAGACACAATCCTTTTATTTCCCTTAGATGCAACAGTTGTAGCAAATTTTAAGTGTGAGGCATCCATGTCAGTAAAAAAGCCAGCAACCACACCAAGTGTCTTCTATTCCCCTGATAGCCTCCAGAAATAAAGGCTTGTGCAACATAAACCATTTGGTAGAGACCAATACATATCAATGTGAGGAAAAAAAATATAGACAGTAAGCTAACATGCTTGTAAAGTGATACACAGATGCCAGCTTGGACTTTATGTAGAACAGAAATTTTCATGCACCATCCTCTGACATCTAAGCTTCCGTCAGACAGAAGCTATTCAGCTTTCTAAGCTTCAGAAACATAACCATCAGGAACTTCAAGTTTGACATCAGGTGTCATACTATACCTGGAATTAGACTGAGCAGTAGTAATGAGAGTTTCCTGGAAAGCAAAGCATAAACAGGTATTTACATCAGGCAGACACCTCTCTCCATCTCAATTAGCCCTTCAATTTCTCGAAACTCATTAAGTGGAACTAATTTAAAAACAACTCAGTACATTACATTTGGAAAGCATTTTCTCAGAATTCCTGTAACAGACTGTTACGTTAGAAGCTAGCTAGCAGCAGTTTCTGCAGTCAACATTGCATCAAAAGTTGTTTAAAAAATACATATAATCACAAGGAATTTTGCTGCAAGTTTTCCATGAAGCTAACTTCAACCTCAGGTTACATTTGAAAAGTTTGAGTTGCCTAAAAGACAAAGATCTCTTACTTGCCTAAAATCTAATTGAAAAGACTCTTAATACGCAAATGTTTCTTATATGGAACCTATACAAAGAAAGCTAATTTCACTCTTTTTAGTATGGTGTTTCAGATCGCATAAGAATCAGCCAAGTTAGAGTTGTTTCTGATATCTATTTGGACTTCTTGTTCAGTTTCCATAGAAAAAGCAGCACTACCACATCAAATCCCACTTGAGTACATGTGCACAATTTTCATGAAGACTTACTACTTTTAATACTACTAATTGCACATGGCCTTAAGTGCATTTAAAAGATCCATGTATTAAAACTGTATTTAAATTTAGTGGTACAAGATCATCACTGAAAAATGAATTGCTTCAATATCAGAATATTTTCAATTCATTTTAAAGAGTGAAAGATTCCCAACATCCACTCATAGGTTCACACAGTCTACTTCAAGCACCCAAATCATCATAGGTTTACACATGACAAATGCCATGTTTAAAAGAATAAGACTCAGTGATTATCTCTATATTGGTTTTGTGAACGCCTCCATGAAAAACTAAGCCCAAAGCCCAACAGCAGGAAACAGCTTGTGCCCACACTATCAAGGCCAACACCTTCTACAACAAACTAACCACTTCCAGGACCAGGGAATAGCACCCCTCACACTAACACAGTAAGAAACCTGTTTTTCAACATTATGGCACTGGATGTGTACACTGAGGACACGTTAAATACAGTGCAAGGGTGAGAAGGACGTTTGAAAGCAGGCGGCCTTCTCACGGTTCCTAGAGATCCGGGGCACAGGGCCCAACCTGTTCCATTACCCACTTGGAGCGCAGCACAAAGCGAAACTGTCTTATCAGCTACACCCACATGTCCTGCTGAAGGAAAGCGCTCCAGCTTCCTGCTAGAATGACGGAAAACACACACGTAGCATAGATAAATATGACCAGCCCTAAAACAAGGGAATAAACCAAACAGGAGTGTAGTAAAAAGTCATTTTGATCTTTCTTAACTCCCAACTGACCATGATTTGGCAGAACTAATATTCTAAGTGATCAAGTTTACAGTAACTGACTAAACTGAAGTAAGGGACTGTATTACTACAAGTTGCACTGGGCAGCCTGTTTCTCAGTTGTATTTATGGTTTGCTGCACATACAGCAAAGTATTGGACTGAGTTTCTACAGAAATTTGAATAGCAGATGTTATTCTCTGTGGGAAGCAGCTCTGAATTCCAGTCACCACTCCAATTCTTATTTTTATTAATATACTAGTTCCAGTCTTTAATTAACAATAAAATTAATAACTGCTATAGCAAATATTATAGAGTACATATTTTTTAAAATTTTCTTCCTTTTAAGTTACTTATATTATTAGATCTTACAAAAGTGATTGTTTCTTAAAAGTAATCTCTCAAACAGCAATAGTAATATCCTATTCCTACTACACTTAATTTAAAAATAATCCTCAACTATTTCCTAAGCACACTGCTGTACTGTTAAGTCAGCCCTAAGCAAACATCATCTACACACACAGCAGCAGTGACTGTACAAATTAATCCCTGATGCACTTGCTCCTTTAAGGGACATCTGAATTTTATGAGTTTGATGGTTGAGTGCCAACACAACTTTATTCTATTAAACACAAAAAAATAGAAAAGAGTGCAATACTACATTGACAGGACACTCAGTAAAATCTACTGAAACAGTAAGGAAGTAAACAGTATTTTCACCTTGAAAAGGGTTCACAATTGCAAGTTACCTGATCTATAATACAGTAATCAAATGCCTCTACATTCTCTATTTGCTAGCGTTACCAACATATTGTTAAGCATCACATTTCCCCCCTCCACAAACACTTACTAGTTTAATCCATTTTGTCTATAAACTGATTTTTTTTTTCTTAAGCTTAACACTAAAAAAACATTGCTTGATTCTAGACTCACCTTTTTGCTCTAGTGTAATGCCATCATACTTAGTAAACTCTTGGTTTGAAACCACACAAATTAAAGAAAATAACAGCTAACAGGAAGAATAAGTTGAGGCCAAATCTTTCTGCCTTTGGGAGTATACCATCCACAGAGAGACACTGCCTGAAATACTTAAAAGAAACAATGTGGCATTTCAAGAAACACACTTACTGTTGGTTTCTGAAGCTTCGGTCTATCATCCTGCAAGAAAACAAGCAAAAAACCATTTAGATGAAAACCCAAAGCATTCAGATAACATTTATCACTAAATTCAGTTTGCAATTCCATTCTGTTAATGTGTACCTATTTTTACCTAGGAAATAGACTTGCAAAAGACCAGATGTCAGTGTATGATTTTGAGCTACAGTAAACAAGATCGCTTCCTCAAATAATACTTCCCAGTATACAATAAAGTAGTAAAACCTGAGTTGCCAACATATTCCATAATTTGTTGCGCCTATGTTTTTGCATTTTCTTTGTCTCTAAACAGTATGTATAACTGTTGCTTATACACTGATTACATTCACATTAGTTTACTCCCACCTAGTCTACTTGTTTTATTGGGCAAAGTCACCTAACTACTTTCAGTCCAATGCCCAGTACAAAGGTCCGAAACTCTATGGATCTTTCATAAACTCACTAAGTTTTAATTGAAATAGTCACATTCATTATAAAAAAGTCCAACAGTATGTAATCTTGACAGTGCTGCATTTGTACACTAAACTATCAAGCTGCTTGTTTGTATCAAATGAAAACAGGCACTTGTCAAACAAGGAAGAATCAGACTGGTAGCCAGATTAAGAACAACTTTACTGGCATCACCTGCCATCTGAACTAGATGACAAGCCTGCCAGGTTACAAATGTGCATCAGAGCCGAATTATTTCATATTAAGAGAAGCGACAATGTTAATATTTACCAAGAGAGGACCGAAGACAGATACAAGATCCAGTATCTTACTGCGAAATACGCTACTCAAGACAGTGACATCTACCCCAAAAGTAAAACAAAAACATATGCAAAACAGAAGAGGAGAAGCAGCAAGGATGAGCAGTATTGTAGAGCAGATAGACACACTAGTAGCCTAAGTCTCTAAAAAGTGGTTTTCAACTACTAAAAGGCAGGAGAGCTTAAATAAGGCCTATCTGAAGGAAGCCAAGGTAGCAGCTCTGTAGCTAAAATAAATCCTTCAAAGCTTGAGGCAGCAAAATGGTGCTTGTTAAAAGTACCACTTCCTAAACGATAAGGACAGTATAGAAAAGAGGAAGTGACAGATGATCCAGTGGGAACTGATCATAAACAACACTGACACAGCACAAGACGGGGAGCCAGAGAGGGGGATGACAGAACATCGAACTAGAATTGAGATGCTCTCATACTCACCGGATGAAGTTCTCCGATAATAAAGGTTTCTGACAGTGTCCTTGCATCTGTGGAATGGCCAACATCTTCAAAGTTCTCAGTAGCATCTCCCCCAGCTTGCTCCCTAAGGACCTCTTCACCACCTGGGTGCTGCAATTTTTAATGAGTTTGAGTTTGTTACTGAAAACCATGTCACATTCTAAAAATAGAGATCCTTCATTTCCACATTTCTAAAAACAAAAAAAATTGCAAAATCAGTTGCTAGATCTCTTCGAGGAAACAAAAGCTCTCTAGTTATTTGGAGGGGGTTATGTATTCTCTGAAGCAAAAACCAAGGAAGTTAAGTCTCCATCAGCAACAGAGGCATTGACAGGCCTCGTAGCAACTAAAGCACTTAGAACATGAGGGGAATCAGTCAGTCTTTTAATAGCCCAACTATTATCTAAAGTTACATTGTGTTCTCTCTTCTGCAGGAGACGTGTACTTTTATCCAAATAACGCTTTATACAGCAAAAGGATAAAATCCAGAAGGTGCAAGTTGCAGCAAGAACATTCCAGGTAGATATAACAAAAAAGTTATTCACAAGAGCAGCAATCAAGCACTGAAACAAGTTGGCAAGAGAACACACAGAACCTCCATCCTTTGAGGTTGCCTAGACAAGATGCTGAAGAACTTGACCTTCAAGTTAACCCTAGTTTGAGCTGGTGGACAGACCACATAACCTTCAAGGGTCCTTTCCAAAAGATGTTATTGTATAATTATCTAGTAAGGCAGCTATTTTGGAACTGCTTAAGCACCACTGAAAACTCATACAAGACAGCAGAACAGCAATTTGGTTTTAGCAGACTATGGAATCCCCAAACTACATTGCTGTTAACACCACTGAGATGCAGAGAAGTTGTCTCCCAATATTCCCTAATACCTCAACCCATCACTGTTACCTTACCCTAAATCCCTGCTATCCATTGTCTTTTACTCTTCCCCAGGATGCACTTTGGGGATTGCATGCAGTTCCACATTTCCATCCATCAAATAACTCCATCTGTACGTACTGCAAGATATATCACGTCTTCTAGTTCAGTGAATTTTCTCAGCATCAAGTTACTTGTTTATGTAACAGATAAGTAACATGTCATAAAAATTCACCACTCAACTTTTAAGTAGAAAACTACTACATAAACATTAGGAATGATTAGGTAAGCAAGCGAAAAACACTTCAGTACTTGGATTAAGGCAGCCATAAAGTAAGTTCCAACACTTTACCAGTGACAAAGGAAAAAAGGCTTTGGAGCCTCAATTCTGATTTTAATGCCTCTGACTACAGAATCTAAAAATGATGAAGACAGTAGAAATTTCTACTATTTAGTGTCATCTTGTCTGGAATATAGCTGAACAGAAAGGCTATGCTTAGACAGTAGATGAAAGAAATGGCATAAACATTTCTGCTAGTCTAGACAATTCAGGTTAGCATTTACTTCAAATCCACCATATTAACCTTATTAACCTATCAATCCCTCTCTCCCAACAAAAATAAGACTTGTTCATACAGATTAGGGAGACACTATTACTACCAGTTTCCAGCAGTACCAGAACTCCAAAACTTGAACCTTTGCATTAAAGGCAGACATTTATTTTAACAGATTAAGAAAGTTGCTTAAAAAAAAACAGCAACCAATACTTCTTTAAAGAGTGAAGATATCACTGCTAGAAGGGCAAGGAATCCCTACCATGACTAAGCAAAAGCAAGATTAAGCTATAGATGGCAAGATTAGGCACAGCAGCTGAGCCAAAAAAGGTTAAAAGAGTGCATGCAGAGTAAAGATTACACAAGCAGAAGTGCAAATACGGCCTGGTCACCAAAATCCTGCCCTTGAATTCCTTCTGATAAGTATTCAGGGAAAGGACTGGACAAAAGTTGAAAGATCACTCAAGTTCAGAGCCTTGAAATGCATAGTATGTTTAAGAAGCTGCACTTGAGTCTAACAGGCTCTCCCACTGCACAACTAAGTCTTGAAAGAATTCCTTCAGCAACACTGGCTTTAGCTCTTTGGTTTTGTTTTTTTTTGGGGGGGTGGACTTTGTTGGTTTGGTTTTCTTGCACCATGCTAAAGAACTGCGCTCCCCAAAATAGAAAAATATACATAGCATCTTCAGTAGAAGAGAAGGCAAAACTGCTTGGAAAAATTGCTTGTTGATGTCATCTTTGTTAAGCAGCAAAAGGCATCAAAGCTCAACTACTCATAAAGCACTAGTAGCATAAGTAGTATGTACACTCATATATTGCAAGGAGCCCAAACTCTACTCATACAAGTAAATAAAACTAGTTACTCCAGCAAGTTGTCAAGATCACACAGTTTACACTAGTTCCCCCCCAAAAATCCACCAAACAAGTGGACACCTACCAGTATAACTGCATCTACATTAAAACCATTTCACAGAGTCCTCAAACTACCTGCTAACTAATTTGTGACACTACAAAGGAATTGTGTAGCTATACAGGCAGCTTCACAGAGGCACTCCAGCTTTTCTCTGTAGGATTAGTTTTTGGTTTAATTAGTAACTGATCCTTCTGTCTACAAAACCACAATATTAGCATCAACATAGTGACTGTGACCAGCTCTCTCAGTGGCTATCCCGCATCAGCTGAAGGGGTCAAACTTACCCTGACCTCTGCCACCATAGCTGGAAAACCGGTAGTAATTCTTCCTCATATCAGCAAGACTAAAGAAGAGAGTCACACACAGAGTTACCAACTTCAGCCATCTAGCAGATGACATGACTAGTAACCTACTAGACATACATAAAAGTACTTAGAAACTAAATACTTTTCTTTTAGACAGCATGTCTGCTTAAAGGTTCAAACTTGCAACCCCTCTGAAAGCAACTAACAGGTAATACAATTCATGAAAAGAATTGTTTGTATTACAGACATTACATATTTGTATTTCACCTCCCCTAATGAGAGAAAGCAACTGTAATGTCTCACAAAGGGCAAGAAGTGATTTTTTTATCAAAAGCTGAGCATTTTCCATGGTTTGATGAGTTTCTGAAAGTTCGTTTATACAGAGCCTTTGTTCACACTCCGCACAGTAAACAAAGCTTGCTACCAGAATTTCTATTTTAATGAAGAGCCTCTGGACAGACCCTTGAACTGGAAAGCCCAGAAGACTATACAGATGACTACTCCTAAACCAAAATCTTGCTGATACAAATAATTGAAGTATTTTTACAAGTAAAAATTGTGGTTCAAGGGAAATGAAACAGCTTTTGCTAATAAATTAAGCTAGTCTAGCTCATTCCTAGGACATTCCCAATATAATAACATGGATATTTAAGTTACACGTGTAACAGAATTCTGTACAAAGCCAGCGCTAGTACACAGCACAGACTAATTCCTAACAGCAGCGCATTAGAAAGTTTTAGATAAAGTAAATAAGCAGTTAAATTCATTGCTCTCATCTGGGTCAGAAGTCTGTGATTACTTCACCCCGAACACCTATCACCTCTTCTCCCCCTCACTACAATCACGCAACTCTCTCGGTGTCATAGTTCAAGAGTCTATTAAAGTATAACTACCCTAATTCACAGTTCATGCCCCCTTCTCATACTGGGAGAATCACATCTAGGATTCAAGTAAGCTTTTGCGGAGATTAGCAAAGGTCTCCACCAGTGGCAATCTTATAAATTCAAGTTTTGCTTTCTGCACTACAGGGAACAAGAAGCACAAAGGAGCAGCAACAGAGCCAGAGAGACATGGAGAACCTCAGCTTTGTTGCTTAAGACAAACAGACTAATGCTTGTTTGTTTTAAGGGCACTTGTAGTCTGAAGAGTCCTCCAAATTATTTCTGTCACCTATTTAAGTTACAGGACAGAAATTCTGTACTCATGTAAAATTTTAAGAGTTTTCTTAGAAGAGTAGAACTCCTTATGAGAGTGTATTTTTGAAAATCACCATTAGGGTTTTACATGAACCGCAAAAGAAACACCCAGCAGCTGGCTGCCCATTTCCCCACTTACTGAACAATTGCAGTTTGCAGCATCTTGCATAAAATACTGCTAAGCAGCGTTATTTTTCAGAGCATTTTCAAGTCTTCCTGCAAGCTTCATCAGTGCTCAAGGGAGTGATAACACTGGTTCTGATCCTTAAGACTGCAAGGTTCTTAAGACTGCAAGATTCTGAAATAATTCATATGGCACATTGACAGACTTTAAAATGTGCTAGTACTAGCAGCTTTCTACATAAACTACGCATGACCTTAAACATGGAAGGTCTTACGCTGCTCCTCCACAATATCATATTTCTGGATGAACATAACTTATCGCCACACAGTGGAGAGAACATTTTTGCTTTTCCGCACTTTATTTGATCAGCATTGCAGAACACATTTTGTGGGAGCGGTCCATTCTGTTTAGAAACAGTGCTATGAAAGCACAAGTTCACACCTTAAGAAAAACCCATTTTAATCGGCCATTAATATTTTTCTAAACCATGAAACCACCACCAACTGAAGTAACCTAAGGAAGTCTGTACTAGATGAACATCAAATGCATACCATAGTTTCCAGAAAAAGGAATTTCTCTCAGGTAGAGATGTTCCTATTCTTGTTAGCTTCTCTGCCTAGCTTAAGGCAACCAGCCAAGTTCCCACAAAAGCAGTGGGGCAGACTCTCACCACTATGGGAAGCGGATCAAGACACTGATCATTTCATTCTTATTTTCATATGCCCCGCTACTTTTGTTTAGCTCATTAGATTGATGTCAAAGCCTGATTAGTGGGATTGCTTTATTAAACTATGGAGAAATACAATCATTACCAACACACTTAATCCATTAATTGACATTTAATATTATTCATGTATGTAATTATCTGTAATACAGATATAGCCATAAAATCCTGTGGTGAGTAAACACACATTTCTAGCGGCTATTTTCTTCCAAATGATGTAGGACCTGAAACTATGAACAGGTTTCCCAACTTTCTGAAACACAAGTCTGAGAGCCGTTGAATGAAAAAGATGATATACAAGTTTCTGATCTCAAGAATAGCCTTTCAAGTCCAGAGCTTCAAGGTACTGCACTTCAAAAGCTGAGATCTCTGGATTTCCTCTCCTAGAGGATAGACTTTGATAATCAAAGAAATTTCAGAGATTCCTGAGATCTGCCATTTAAAAAAAAAAAATATTAAAAAGCAGTTGCTGGAATTTTCAGTGACCTTATCTTCAGTGACCTGTAGGATAAGGTGTTAGAGTGCGCAATCCCTTCCTCCTCCAGCACTTCACCTGTATTTCAAACAATCTTTTTTAAGCCTCGTCCTTAGGAAATTAAGCTAATACAGTCACGCTACGCGACACCACCACTCCTTTTCAGCCTCACCACTCCCAGTACACTTACTATCTAACCTCAATCAAGCATTCACAGAGGCTGACAGTTCCCAAAAACCAAACAAGTTTCTCTAAACATCTATGAGCTTTATGAAGAGACAGCAGCTGAGCAGAGGAAATACATCCTTTCTTTAAGTACTGTAATGGAATGAAAAGCAACAGCACACTTTCACTTACTAGGCATGAGAGCATTCAGGGTGTCTTTAGAGCCAAGTACTGTAAAGTTTTCAACTTCATAATCAATACAAAAATATTTCCATAGGAAAGATTGCTTGTTGAATTAAGAAATGGGACTAGTAAAGCCAGCTTCAGTTCCCAGTTCTTCGCTTCCTACTAAACTGACAATGTTACTTATTTACTACTTGGGAAGAGCAGGAGTGAGGTGATGCTTCAGCAGTGCATCCTCTTTGGTACTACTGGACTTATTTCATTAGCGTACATTTAATTCTTGAAATCTTTTAAGCTTTTCTACTCCGATACAGAACTGCAAGAAGTAAAGCTGAGTTTGACCAATAATGCTCTTGAAACAGCTAACTTAATCCCCACTTCACTGAGTTTACCATACTCCAGAATGCATCAGTAAGAAGCTAGCCCTAATTTCTCATCTGTCACCTGTAAACGTCTCTGGGTTTTTGACCATCACAAGAATTAGCACATCACTTCATAAATTAACCAAGTATCAAAAGCATTCAAAAAAAGGAAAAAAAAGTCCTACGAAATATTTTAATCTAAGGGTTCCATCCTCAACATCACCAACACGATGAACATGACAATATCCAAGAGCTTTCCTTAGGAGTGTAGTTTCATTTAGATACTTTGTTGAAAATAGTTATTCACTCTCATTCATTTATTATCCCAGAGCATGAGCCAGAAATTTCAGCTCCAAAACCAGCCATATTACATTGAAAGCTGTTTAGTGCGAGGCTATATTTTAACCCATGTGTACCAGAAGGCACCAGACACCCCACAGTTGTCCAAGAAACAACTATTTAACTACTTGCAACCTGAATTCTTTCGACATGCTGCCAAATTAGCAATGTTGTCCTGAAGGCTGAAATGAAGATTTTCTCAGAGATGTTTGTACAAGGTAGCACCTCTTAATAGATATCAATTTCATCATATGTATTGAAGAAAGAGGCTGTCAGCTTGTTTGTGCAACTACTTAAATCCAAAAGCTCATTAGAGCCTGGATTTTTTGTCAAGTGTGCTTTGTGGGGGGTGCCTGTTCAGGGAGGGGTGGTGGTGTGTGTTGATGTGGGTCATTCCCCCTACCCAATCTGGAAGCACTTAGGCAATTATGTATCAACCAAAACTGATCAAGTTTCCAAAAACTGCTACTTTAATTTCTCAGGCTGCATGAAAAACTGCATTCTCCTCCAGGGCTTCTATAATTACATTGGCCTGGCCTGCATAATCAAACAAACATTTCCATAACTAAAGGATGAACCAGATCAGGGTCAGAGCTAGATGAAAAATAATCAAGGAAGAGTCAGTAGCTCAGTTTCACAATCTGCCTTGCTAAAGAACCAGACAATTTGTGTTGGCACACAGTTTATGAACTAAATACTACTTGTGTCAACACTGCCTTTGAAAAACTGCTTGTCAACCTCTTATTTACAAAATGCTCAATTTATGCTTTGAGTTTCAAGTGTTTCCAACCACAAAAGTCAAGACGGGGCTACAGAACTACTGAGGCTTGAATTCTGTCCTGTCAGTACCAATCTGAACTGTGTTCTATAGGAAATTAATTTCACTCTGTAATAACAATTTTTAATCGAATGCTAGGTCTTTGCAGATTAACGGGAGCAAGGAAGAAGACCCAAAATATCACAAATAAATCCTAGCTACATTTAATACTGAAAAAAAGTTGCTCGGTATTTGCATTTCTTCGTCTTCACAGAATAGCATCTTAGTTGGTTTAGTCCAGCAACTAAAACGCTTCTTTGTCAACCATGACTATCAAGGAACACCTCAATCGTTCATCATCAGCAAGTGATCAAGAACATCGATCAGTAACTGGGGGGGGAGGGGGAACAAACAAACAAAAGAACCCCCCTAAAACACAAACACACACACACAACGGCGTTCAACCTGACCGCTGTACTCTGTGATGACAAAGTCTGAACTCCGGCAGCCTCGCAGCGCGGCGTCGCAGGCCCGCGCTGCGCACACGCGGACAGCGATAAGTGGACAAAGCCTCCGGGGCGCTGCGGTTTGCAGAGCGGCAGGCAGCTCGACGGCAGCTGGCGGGAGACAGCGGCTCCCGGCAGCGGATCCCACCCGAGCGAGGGACGGCGCGCTCGCCACACTCGCGTTCCTTCCAGCCCAAGAGACGGCCGCTGCCCCCCGCCGCCAGAGCCGCGCTCCCGCGGAGGCCAAGGCCAAGGCCGAGGCGCGGGGCCGCCACACGGCCGCTTCTCAGGAGCGCTACCGCGGCAGGCCGAGGCGCGGGGCCGCGCTGTGCCGCGCCCACAGCGGCCGGCTCCGGCTCCTGCCCGCGGCCCGGGAGAGGCCGGCGGGAGCCGGCAAGGGGCAGCGCCCTGCCCCATTCCTGCCGCCGCGCCGGGAGCCGGGGCAGCCAGCCGGTGACCCCGCACCGACCCACGGCGCGCTGGCATCCACGGCGCCCCGACAGCGGTCCCCCCCGCCGCTCCTCCGCCCTCCCCGGGCACCCACCTCGTCCAGAAACTTGGTGACATCGTAGATGCGGTGGTGGAGGATGATCCAGGTGCTCTGGCTGTTGTTGTGCTGCTGCACCTCCTCCAGCCGGTAGTACCGGCCCCGCCACGACTCGCCCCCGGCCTCGCTGGAGCCCACCATGTCGCCCGCAGCCTCACACCGCCTGCCACCGCGGCCCCGCAACGGCCTATAGCCTCGCTCCCACCCGCGCACGCCAACTGCCGCGCAGCCGCGAGCCTATCACCGCTCAGCTCCGCCCCTTCCCTCCGCCCACCCCCTCCCTGCCGGCTTCTGACTGGCGGAGCGAAACGCCTTTCAAAGAAGGCGTCAGGTAGCCGACCGAGGTGGCCGCGGGGGAGGGACTTGTGGGGTGGGTCGCCGGCCTCGTGCCCCGCCCCCTCCCCTCCCGGTGGGCGTTGGCCGCGCCTTCCGCGTGAGCGGCCGCCGGTCACGTGCTCCGCGGGGCGCTCATGGGGCTGGGTGGGAGGGGGGTACCGTCTAACAGCTCGTCGCCGGGCTCCGAGCCTGCGGCTTCCCCCCCCCGCGCGGCGGGCGAAGCGTGCTGCGAGGGGAGGCTACTCCCGCTCATCGCCCTCGGCAGCGGCGAATGCCGGGCCGCCTCGTGACGAGACAATCTTTTACTTTCACCTGCTTTTTCTCCCCGCGGCTGCCGCCGGTTTTCCGCGGGGGAGCGGCGGCAGACGCGGGCCAGCGCCTCGCGTGCCGGCCCGGAGCACCCTGACCTCTGCTGCCCGCTTTCCCACCGGCTCAGCGCCCGGCCGGGGAGGTCGCGCGCGCAGCCCGCCTGCCTGCCGCGCGGTAACCCCGAACACCCGCCCCGCCTCGCGCGCAGCGCCCCCGGGCGCGGCGGGTGCTCGCGCCGAAGGCGGGAGGCGCGCGGCGGCCGGCCTCGCCTGTGAGGGAGCCCGGCGGAGGCGGCTTGAGGAGCGGCCCTGCCACAGGTGGTTCCCTACGGCTCCGTAAATCTGGGTCCTGCCCCTATGCTACTTGGGTGCCTCGACAGCCATAGCTCCGATGTGATTACAGGCCAGGGTTGGTTTGGTTTTTTTTTTTTTGTGGAGTTTGCTTACATCATAGCTGCAGTGATGTAAAATCTACCCAGTGTGACCTGTGGAGACGCCTTTCCTCGAAGTGGGTGCTCAGGTAGTGGTGTACTCTGTGCGTGTGCTTTTGGTTATCTGTGCAGGACAGCTTCATACTTCCTTGCTGAATGCTACCACAATCTTCACATCTCATCTCTGGTTCATTACAGTCAGCCTAACGGGTAGAGTAGCTACTGCTCCTCACAGCTTGGTGTCCTTCTCAGCTTTAATAAGGAGATTCTTCATTCCGTCTACAAGTCATGACTGAAAATAACAAATATCTCTGCCAAGCTCTGTGATTTAACTGCCTGTTCTGACTGAAAACCAGCGATAGCCATTCTCCGACCTACGTCCTGTTCAGCTTAGAGCAGCTCTGTGGTGGTTTGAAGTTCATGTGTCGCGATTATCAGCATCTAAAGGTGCCTTTTCTCTCACACATGTTAAGTTCTCCTACTTGTACACAAGGCAGTTTGGTTTATTTCCTATGATTGATAACTGGTAGTTCTATGTTAACTGGTACTTCTCTCTTTATCCTCTTCCCTGAAGGGAGAAACCATTTGCAAGCGCTCTGTCCCATTAGCTTTTAAGATGACTGGGAAGATTTAACTTACGCTGAGTGGTTCCCAGAGGGGAGCCAGCCTCAAACAGCAAGCGGATCACTGGAGCGTTGCAGCATGTGTTTTACAACATTTTTGCCACAAGAATCCCCAGTTGGCCATTTAGGATGCTTTTAAACGTTATGAAGGCTGAGCACCCAGCCTTTCTTTTCTGTGTTTGTAAACAGACAAGATTTTTTTTTCCTCATTTGTTTAAAATGATAATTTCACTTTAGCTGCAGCTTCTGGAATTCTCTGATGAAGTGATAATCTTGGCAGGCATTTAAAAAAAAAAATCTGCTTTTCATGATCGCTAGAAAAAACTTGAAATGTATTTTCCTTTAAGGGTAGGAAACAAGGGAACATGTGGGTTTTTTAAAAAAATTACAGTTATGAAACACTGATCTTGTGATTATTCCAGGGAATGACTGAGTTTAATCTTTTTAACATGTTACACTGTAAGCAAGGCAAAGCAAAATCGGAACTGCAAAGTTATCTTTGACATTGTTTCTCAAAAAATGTTTCATAATTTTTTCATCACAATTCGCAAAATTGCTTTTCAGGTTAATGCTTGGTGACTTTATAAAATTTGGAAATAAAACATTTATTGCTATCTTCACTGCACTGGTAAGACCATTTCCCAAAAGGATCTTAGGGTTTGGAGGGGAGAGAACAATTAAAACAGCTTTTTCTGGTATGCAGTGTTTGTTCACGACTTTTCACGACAAGCAGACTTCCTACCTGCCTGTTTTTCTTTGAACACTTGAGAAAGGTGCTATAGTTAAAAGGTGTATTTTTGTTAAATAATAAAATGTTAGATGTTCTTTTTTTGTCATAAATATTCTAGTTACTTTATACTGAGCCTGTCCTGTGCTGCAATACATAGGAGCATACAACAGGCATCCAACAAGCCAGATAACAGCCCTGACTTCATATTACTCCCGTTCACATGAAATTTGGTAGTATTGCATTAAAGGATCACAGTCTGAAATTCTGGTTCTTTTTGGAGTTTCCAAAAATGATGGAGTTGCAGCACATCCGCTCAGTGGTAGGGCAGTGAACGTACATGTACTCTGTATTCTAACTTGGCGTGAAATATCAGGTCATGTGCACTTCAAGGTAATGATTGTGGCCTGAGCCCAAAACTACCTCATACTCTTGAACATAAAATATAGTCAATAATTTGTGTTGTAAGGAAAAGCTTAGGATGTGAGAGACAGCTGTGGTAGAACCACTATGTGTCTAATTACATTCCACTCCAAATACCAGCTATGTGTTCTTCATCTTTTGATAAATATGTAGGAGTGTAGCTATTAAAAACTCCCACCAAGAAGGAATGCTGTTCTTCATTCATTTCTCCTTTGAAAGCAAGAATGGGAGCACAAGTTGTGTTCATTATTAATCATGTAGCTGAGTGCGATTCTGGATTAGTACAGCTTTCAGTCAGATGTAAGACTGTGCTCAGTTCTGCATAGGTTAGAACATGGCATTCACCTGTCACTTTAGAAGAAAGATGGATTTAAGCAGAGAGCAGATGAGTTTCCTGTACTATGAGGAAGGGAGTCTGGTGTGGTGGAAAAGGAAAAGCCAGTGTGCCTCTGTGCTGCTGTGATTTTCATTCTCTCTGACAGGCCGGCCATGGTCTTTCTATGACTTGGTGAGGAGATCACTGTTGAGCTCTTGAGAATTAAACTTTCTTGCCAGACAGGAGGCAACCAATATCACAGAGGGATTCCTCAGCTCTTGGATCCCGGATAGATTCTAGCCCCAATGTAGACTGAGAAGAAGATGGAAAAGGATGCTTTTGTCCTTGTTGTTACTCTGAATATTCTGACTCTTATAAATAATTATTTTTTCAAATGTAGTGCGTTATTTGTAGCAGAAATATATTGAGCTGTGTTAGTTGGCCAAATTATGTTATATTGCCTACCTAATCTTAATCAGAAGATAATTGATTATTCATTTACTTGATACCATATACTTACAAAGTTCTGTAAACAAATATCTGCCTTATAAAAATGAATTATTTTTTTTCTTTTAAGACCCAGGTGCCATTTTGGGGCAATCAACAATATAACATGAATGACACCAGGCACCAGTCTCTGTTCTTTGTGAGTCTGCCGGAGCTACAAAAACTCTGCGCCACTACAGTAACACTGAGTTCTCAGATACCGGAAACTGAGACAAGGAGTGCACAGATAAAGATTTGCAGGTAAAGAATTCTGAGTGTTATTATTTTCAGAAGCTGTTCGTCGTTGTTATTTAAAGGTTTTATTAGCAGTACAAGAATTAACTGTTATAAAATCAGCAAAATTCTTTGGCAGTGAACAGTATAAAATTGTTCTAAATAGTTTGGGTTTTTTTTGGTGTGGGACTTGCAGACTATTGGGGAGAAACCCCATGTTTCTATTTTGTTTTAAATGTCACCAGCTAAAGCTAACAAGGCCACTTACTTCAAATTAATAAATAGTTAAAGCTAATCTGTGTTCACTTGCAAAGTTGAAACGCTTTAGGTGCATCTTTTGAGCTATCATATTGCTTTATGTAGGCTGAAACTGAGTGAAAAGAATACTCGGAAAGCATATTCATATTCATATTATTGCGTCCAGTTCTGGAGTCCCCAACATAAGAAGGACATGGACCAGTTGGAGAGGGTCCAGAGGAGGGCCACGAAGATGATAAGAGGGCTGGAGCACCTCTCCTATGAGGACAGGCTGAAAGAGTTGGGGCTGTTCAGCCTGGAGAAGAGGAGGCTCCGGGGTGACCTTATAGCGGTCTTCCAGTACCTCAAGGGGGCCTACAAGAAAGATGGGGAGAGGCTGTTCAGGAGGGCCAGTTGTGATAGGACAAGGGGTAATGGTTTTAAAATAGAGGGAGGTAGATTCAGGTTGGATATTAGGAAAAAATTTTTTACCATAAGAGTTGTAGAATACTGGAACAGGTTGCCCAGAGAGGTGGTGGATGCTCCATCCCTGGAGACGTTCAAGGCCAGGTTGGATGAGGCCCTGAGCAACCTGATCTAGTTGGAGATATCCCTGTTCCTTGCAGGGGGGTTGGACTAGATGACCTTTGAAGGTCCCTTCCAGCCCTAACGATTCTATGATTCTATGATTCTATATGTATGTTCTTTAGTGTTCACCAAGAATTATGACATTCCCTTTAATAGGAAAGGGAAGAAACGAGAAATTCTGCTAAATGGAACACTTTTGGAGCATTCTATTTTTGTGCCAAAGGCCTTTAGTCTTTGTCTTCAACCACTGTGGATTGATTAGGAGCAAGTAACTAGGAGTAGTCCAGAATATTATACTGAACCACTGAAAACCGGTTAAAAATGGAATGTATTATGTTTGCAGAAGGGGAGGAAAATAAATTTAAACTGAGAAAATAAAATACGGATTTTTTTTTTCTTTTTTACTCTTTTTTTTTAATAGACAGTTATTATTCCTACATCAAGACATCCTTTCTGCACCTGCTATTGGAACACTACATCAAATTTCAGTTGTAATGGCGGTCAGTATCACTGTGTAAATAACTGTGTGTAGTTACATACTGTCACAGATGAGCAGAATGCACCTCACTCAAAGGAGAGAAACAGCAATGTATTTTATTGAGGTAAAATAATAATTTGACAGAGTTCAATAAGTTCTGTGGCAACATTCATCTTATTAATTACTGCATGGAAGAAACATAGAAAGGAAAATTGAGTTAAAATGGCTCATGCAGAGGCCAGAGGTGTGAAGAGTAAAGAGGACTCTCCCCTTGAGTCATGAGGTTCAGAGTGGACCCTCTTGCTTTCTAAACTCCTTTTTGGAGCCTAGGTGTGGCTAGGTCCAATCTTCTTCTGAGGCTTGGTCAATGATTCATGTCTGATGGAATTATCCATACAATGTTTATAATATCTGAGTAGTTACATGGATTAGTAGTTTCATAGTATTAATTCATTATGCCATCAATCATTTACCGAGGACCTGTCGCAGTTAAGGGATCTCTTTGCCTTGGGTAAGGAAGGATCCCTTAGTCCCAGGTAAAGAATCACTAACCTTGAGAGGTGTCCCTGCTCGAGGAGAGAGTCACCTGGTGTGCAGGCCAGCTGCCATTCAGGGAGAGCTCAAACTAGGCCCATCCTGATTGTAATGTTTATAAAGTGAAGTAGTTGCCTGCTAGTTAATAGTACAGACAGGATAGATGTCTTCGTTTTAGCTTTCATACCTTGTTCTCTACTTTAGCTATCTTGTACTTTTGGGTTTCAAAACTACCTTTCAAAATATTTCTCAAGCACCTTCACACCTTTGTACATGGACCAGGGGCTTGCCAGCTCGCAGGTTCACCCCAGGGATGTGAGACCTGTTGCTTCTTGGTCAGCCCGAACTAAAGTCCGACTAGAAGTCAAGTGTATCCATCACACATACGCGCACATTTCTCTAAGAAGTATAAGTTTTGTTTGAGGATCAAGGATAAGTATAATTATGTAATTTAAAGCAAACTTTTATTTTTGGACATTAGTAATGTAGATGACAGCTTATGTCTTCTACTCTTTTGATGAAGTGGCCTTTTCAGATGGTGAACATTTTGTGGAACAGAACGGACTCAATTGGTAAGACACCATCTGATTCACAATGAGAGCAGCAGGAGCAGAGTTCTGTGATTTTGTTTTGGGCAGTCTTTTGCTTGCTTGTTAGTTTATCTTTAGCTAGAGATGAGATTACACTATGACAAATGCCGGAACTAGTTTTAGTTATCATTCCTTTAAAATACAGGATACAATGTTTGCTTTGACTATTCCTTAATATGTTTTTCTTAGGTAAAGTCACTGATAGACCAGAATTTAATTTATGATTTGCTAAAACGTCCCTTAATTTCAGACAGTTGACTTTTTTTTTTTTTTTAGATACCATTTTACAAATCAGGAATATGTCAAGCCTACATAGAGAAACAAGGAGCTACTGTACGTGCTGAAAGATGTCACAGTTCCTAAGATTGTTACACTTGCCTGCAATCGCTGTTGCCAGAGATGAGTATTTTTGATGAGGCATGCAGTTTGCACTACAGGAGCAAAGTTTCATGTCTGTCTCGTAGACAAAATATCTCTCGTGTGAATTGGGGTATAGTAAGTATACTTTGCCAGAGTCAAAAGTTTCAAGAAGTTCCTGAGCAATTTCACTAGATTTCTCTGCTGCAATGGAGTCCTTATCCTGTTCGGGCGCATTGGGGTTTGACCTCAAGGCAACAACAGACCTGCCCTTTGGGCCAAAGACCTGCAGCTCCCCTGCTGTTGTCACCCCCTCTGTGTGTGCCCTGCTCCACAGGCAGGGGTGTTCAGACAGCTGAACTGTCTCCCCATTCACATTTTGGGTTTATTCAGCCTGTACAGCACAGTCTCAGACAAACAAAACGAAAACATAGAGGAAAAAGTGGAACTCATGAGCTTAACATCATGAGCTATTTTTAGACCATTGTGCATATGCTTAGCTATCTTCTATGCAGTGTTTGTGGGTTGCGTGAATGTATGTGTGGATGCATTAAAATTGCTGAGTCAAAAGGCTGATTGTAATCAAAGCCAGTGGCTCTTGTGATTCGTTTGCATAGCCAGTTGGGTGTATTTTATTTTGTTCCAAGAAGTGTGAATGCATGTCTGGATTGGTAAGACATCTACTGTTCAGATATGCTTACCTTACAAAACTGCTGTATGTTGATGTGTAGCTGACCTGTCACAATTAGATTTTCCAACACCAGCAGATTAGTAGTACAGAGTATATTTAATAACCATGAGCCACAAGCAGATCCTTGCGGATCTCATTAGAAACATCCTCCTGGAGGTGTGTTAGTTAACTCTTTTTAATCCATTGTAATTATTTTCTTTTTCTTGACTAATTCTAACTGTCAATAGAAAGCTATTCAGGACAGGCAAGCAGTAAGGCAAGTAGTACTGCTGGGTGAACAAAGCTACGTTTATCTGTTTTTCTTGTGATTGCAAGAAAATGTCTCTGGTCTTGAGTTTGACAGCGGAGTTAATATATCTAAATTTTGCATGTTATGCCTACTGTCTGGAAAGTGATGCGTATCTAGCAAATACTCCATATAGTTCAATTAATCTCTTCCCCAAGTCCATTATCAGCCTTGTGAAAACATGAAATGAATTGTAGTGCCCCTAACTTTGGTGGTACATGAAATCTACATGTTGCCTGCATCAAATGTTGTGCTACCTTCCTCTTGTAGCTAAGCAGATGAAAAGGAAAGATGTGTAGCATATACTAGGATTTGGCTTCAGTATGCAGTATCGGTATCTTCCAGTAAATTTTGACTGAAGCCTTTAAAAAAATATGCTAGATTATTAATAATATGTTTTTCTTTTCTCACTGATGTGATTAGCTGGAAGCACCACAAACAGTTAGTCCAGCCATTCTCCAAACCTGTCTCTCCTACACACTTACAGCCAGACTTGCACCCAGATGGAACAAGGCTGGTCATCTCTTGGTGCAAGGTATTTGACTCACCTGGGTCAGGGATCAAGCCTTGAGTTTTAAGTTATCGTTGCACTTATTTTCTGTCATTTCATTTCCATCGTTATTTCATTTGTTATAATAAATTATTTCAGTAATTTATTGTGTGATTTTTTTTTTTCTTTGATTGCATTTTATTGTTCCTTTATCCAAGTTAACAATCTGAATGGACGTATCCTTCACTTTTTCATCTTCCTCCTCATCTTACTAATAGATCAAATAATTATTTCAACTGAACGCAACATACCAGATTAATAATTTCCAAACCAAATATCATTGGACAGTAAATGTCTTCTAAAAATTGGGCTTGTTTTTCAGATTCATTCTTTCATGAGTGGCACTTCTGCAGATGGTTTGCATGCTTTTCTTACACAGAAATATTTTTCTGTCAGACCATCTCCTTCTACCAAGCTCCGTCTTTTTAGATGGTAGTTTCTTTGCCTAACATCTCTCTAATAACTCCTCTGTAGGATAAATGTGAATTACAAAAGTATGGAAAAGCCGATGTGTTTCAGACACTGTGATGTGCTTTTATTTAGTAAAGCAATTGTATCGATCATTCCAAATATACATTGAGAAAAGTGTATATATTCTTGTCTTTTTTCCAGCTACAATATTAACAGTATCTTGTTTTCAGTATCTTCAAAATATATGGCTCTCTGAATAAAATTCAGAGAAGTAGAGGGCTGGATGGTGGCTGATATAAACTGATTTCAACAAAAGACATTGACTAACAGCAACGTGACCCCGGTACATGTAGCTTGTCTAATCATATATGTTGCTGAAGCTGGGCAAAACTGATTATATATGGTAAAATATGTAGTAATACTATACAGATTTGCTTTAATTTTGAGAAATTTATTAACTGTTAGTTAATTGCAAATAATTCTGTGTATAAATGCCTTAGTGGGAGGAAAAAACAATGTATAAGTTGCTGTCCACTAGTACTCTTTCATGTATCTGTCTTTTTTATATAAGATATTAATGAATCAGTGAAAAGTTAATTGATAGAGAGGCTTTTCTCTCCTTAAAAGGAACAAACCAAACCTTTCAGCACTCATGGCACACACAAAAGAAACTCTGATTTCTCCTTTCCTTTTGCATAAAGACATTAGGCATATGGTTTAGAAAATAATGTCTATCTATTTTATTTATTAAGGAAGAGATTTTTTGTCTCATGCAGGAAGGCAAAATGCTGTTGGTAAGTGCAATATTCTGTTAATGGTAAACTTTCGAGAGCAAAGTATAGTTATGTGCTTTCGTACTGCCATGGTCTTGGTATTACCAACACGACGTCTTTTCGTTTTTCATTCTGAAATAACCTCTGTCAAAATACACTTGATGGCAGATGACGCTTTGTTTTTAACAGTTTTCAGCTCAACTGCACTTCTGAAAAATTACTCACAAAAAAAAAGTTATTTTTCTACTATTAATATATAGCCATAGAGTGAAATTTACTATTTAAAAGTTATGATTATTACAATTAAATGCACTTGCCTCAAATTATGAGTCTTGCAAGTGATGTGAAAGTTCCACAATAATAGATAGGAAAATGAGCTATAGTAACTGTCCTGTATGTACGACATTTGCTGTTCACAAAAGTTAAGTCATAAAGCATGCTGCTTAGCTATTGCAAAAATTACAGAGCAATATTTTTATCCCAGTATGAAAGCTAAAGATTGCATTTGGGGATATTGGAGCCTAAATTTGTAAGAGGGACATATGTTGAGGACTATAAGATGTCCAGTCCCTGTGCTAGAGCTTGCTCAGAGCTGGGTGGGTGTTCTGGAGATGCATCAATAAATGTTTGCCTTGCTCATATAGTCTTTTCTATTGACCACTTCTGGATGCATAATGCTGGGCTGGATTGCTCGGTACAGCCAATGGCTGTAAGAACTACATTTGCTTTGAAAATGAGTGTTTGTGTGTGAAGGATATGAGTATCAAGCAACCAGTTGCACGGATGGCCATGAGTTCCTAAGGAGGTGTACTGTATGGATAGTAATTCATTATTATTTTATTTTTTCACAGTTAACATGCATTTCATTTTAATTTCTATGCTGAGGAAGTCTGGCCTTTTGGTTTTCAAACACAGTGTTTTGACTAACAATAGCTTTAAATAAATATTTGGTTTAGCTTTCTGTCTAACAGATGAACTGTAGTTCAAAACAGGGCTTTGTGCTTTGTTTTTATTTTAGTTATAGACCTCAATGTATCAGAGAGACAGCTTTGCATCAGTGCGGAGGCTTGCTCAATTCGGTTGCCACCTCCTGAGGTATAAAACAGTTATGTTTTCTATGACTGTATTTGTCATAATAATCTTCTTTTCTGTTAGTTGACTTGCAATTAGCAAGAAGATAGGGTTAGAAGTGCTTGTTTCTGATTGCATTATGACAGTAATCATATTCATTGACTATCTGCATCTGTTATAAGTGCATAACGTCCGTATCATAGACAGGCTGAGAGAGTTGGGGCTGTTCAGCCTGGAGAAGAGAAGGCTCCGGAGTGATCTTATAGCAGCTTTCCAGTACTTAAAGGGGGCCTACAGGAAAGCTGGAGAGGGACTTTTTACAAGGGCGTGTAGTGATAGGACAAGGAGCAAAGGCTTTGAACTGGAGAGGGACTTTTTACAAGGGTGTGTAGTGATAGGACAAGGGGCAATGGCTTTAAACTGAAAGAGGGGAGATTTAGATTAGATATAAGGAAGAAATTTTTCACTCAGAGGGTGGTGAGGCACTGGAACAGGTTGCCCAGAGAAGTTGTAGATGCCCCGTCACTGGAAGTGTTCAAGGCCAGGTTGGATGAGGCTTTGGGCAACCTGGCGTAGTGGAGTGTTTCCCTGCCCATGGCAGGGGGGTTGGAACTAGATGATCTTTGAGGTCCCTTCTGACCCTAACCATTCTATGATTCTATGATTCTATATTGATGTATTCTAGTAGGCCTTGTAAAATTGAGACTCTAGACTATTTAAGACACCTTTCAAAAATGCTAACAGAATGTAGTAGTGAAGTGTCTTTGTGATTCTAGATTTCCTGCTAGCAGTGTTTTCTAGAAGGCTTTCCCTGTCTCACTGTAGTACGTAGACAGTTTTGAGTAACATTTTAAAAGTGAAGCTACAGGTAGGTTGTCAGCACTATGTTTTAAGAAGGACATGGAGCTACTGGAGCGAGTCCAGAGGAGGGCCACGAAGATGATTCGAGGGCTGGAACACCTCAGCTATGAAGACAGGCTGAGAGAGTTGGGGCTGTTCAGCCTGGAGAAGAGAAGGCTCCACGGTGATCTTATAGCAGCTTTCCAGTACCTAAAGGGGGCCTACAGGAAAGCTGGAGAGGGACTTTTTACAAGGGCGTGTAGTGATAGGACAAGGGGCAATGGCTTTAAACTGAAAGAGGGCAGATTTAGATTAGATATAAGGAAGAAATTTTTCGCTCTGAGGGTGGTGAGGCACTGGAACAGATTGCCCAGAGAAGCTGTGGATGCCCCATCCCTGGAAGTATGCAAGGCCAGGTTAGATGAGGCTTTGAGCAACCTGGTGTAGTGAAAGGTTTCTCTGCCCATGACAGGGAAGTTGGAACTAGACGATCTTTAAGGTCCCTTCCAACCCTAACCATTCTATGATTCTATGTTTTAAAGTCCTTGTATATAATTATTCTGGAATCTGCTTCATTTTCTATGCAGTTTCCAAAATATCAGAGCAGCCTGGATTATGCTATTTGTAAGCATAATTAATTAATTGTTTAAGAAATCGTGGTTGGGGTTGAAAAGTTACAGTCCTTTCTGACAGCCACGTCGCCTTTGCTGAATATGTCCATACATACAGGGCATATTTGTCAGGCTTGCTAGTTTCTTCCAGAACAAGTATTTTTGATCCAAACTCGTCTTTCTTAGAATAAAAGAGGATTTCTTCTATGACCTAGTTGGATAGCATAAACATTAAGGCTATCTTTAGGAATCCAGTTGTGACACAAAGCAATTGTGGAAGTGATCAACATGTGACTTCCTTATCAGTTTGATCATTTTAGTACATTTCTAGAATAGAAATGGCCAGATTTTCTTGTCAGTGAATAAATGCAAACCCTGGTAGACCACAGGAAGGGAAAATGTTTCTCAAATCTCAGTGTTTGGTTGGCCCTTACAGTCAAATATTTTCACCCTGTGAAAATGTGTGGTGTTTTTTGACATCTCACAGGGTGAAACTGTTAGGTTCCATTAATTCTACTGCTGGGATCTTTGCACTTGATTAGGCAAGGTGGCATATGCCATTACTAGATTGTCAGATGTGGGTTTCTGATGTGAATTTATAAAAATGTGCATAGCAGTGAGACAGTTCTTAGTTTGATAAATTCCTTTTGTACTCTTACTTATTGAAACACTTCAAATAAAGTTTAAAACTCACTGATTTCAAGAACCTTTAAGCTTTGTACTTGCGTAACTTTTAGAAATGTAGGCTCTAACATAAGATAGTGTGCAATTTGATAATGGGAGTATCTTCTGAAATAAACAGTCTGTGAGAGCTGATAGAAGAATAGTAGTGCATAAGCTTTGGTGTGTTGTGATACATAAATATTTTTGAAAATTTTAATTTTGTACTACTGTAGAAATATGTGCAAATAACCTTTTTTTTTTTTTGCTATTTTAAGCTGGGAGATTTTGATATTTCAGTGGACACCTTAAAGCTGTTTGACAGCAATGAAAATACAGTTATTCACCAACATTCCATATTAAGTAACTGGTGCTATGTTTTACCAAGGTAGGAGTCTGTTTACATTTTGGCAGAAGCAAGCATTTCGTGGAATGTTTACCATACAAATTGTGAATTTGAACATTGTCTCAATGTTATGGAAAATGAGAAAGAAAAATTAATCAGTGAATCATAAATTACATGTTTAAATATTATTTCAGTTTTAGTAATCTCTCTGCCACTTTTGTGATATGCAATATCATTAACTTTTCTCAAATATAACTTTAGCAGAAAGCGTCAATTTAAAGAAGCAACATATTTCCAGCTTTGCCATAAACTATCTCTATTTTCATCTATGATTTTCAGCATAAAAATATGAGAAGTGCTGATGTATTTGCTTCTGTTCTACATTCACTGGTAGTGAGTATTACAGACAAGGGAAATTAGACTTGTAGGTGCCAGGTAATTTTCCATATATCAGGAAATATTGCTCTTGTTCTGTCATAAATTTATGAGCAAAAGGTATTAGTCTTCAAAATATAAAAATAATCCATAAGTACTTCCAATGCCAAAAATAAGATTAACTTTTTTTTTTCCAAAAGTCCAGTATATTTTCAGCTGAGTTTTATGACATCCTTGCTAAGCATTCCTTCTTTACCTGTGCACAGCATGAAAATGGGCCAGATCATAAACATCAGCCACATAATTCCTCCAGAATCTCCTTTCTGTTCATATAAAGAATTGCAGATGCACTGGAAGAATCTAGTAAGAAATCATATACACTGCTTTCATTTTTCCCTCCCTTTTTTGTACCTATTGAATTTGTATTTGCAATATGCATTCATGTTTTTGTTTTTTTTTTTTAAGTATGGATATATTCTTCCAGAGGATCTTGAAGAGAAAAAAATATACTTCAATGTTTACTTCAAGCCAATAGGCGAAAGGTTCTTTACGTATCCTTTCAGAATATTTTTGTTACATTTCCATTACTACACTTCTAGCAAAGATCTAAATTTTCATTTTTGATTGTGCCACATTTTCTTCTTCCATAATTTCATAGGAGTCAGCGGAGAATTGTTTTACTAGGCAAATGGGAACAAAATGTTTAGTAAAGTCTCTTTGTCCTGGTATTGAATAATAGTTAAGTCAAGTAGATCAGTTCCCTTCGCAGCTTCTGTAAACGTGATAATGCCACTCTAAATGGTGATGTAAAAGGAAGAGTCAAATTCCTTTAAAAATATGGCCATCAAAGATTTGTTTTAAATGAGAATTTTCCTACTAGGAGAGACTAGACTAAGGTTTACTTATACTGAGTAATCTTTACTATAGTAGGTTAGTATGGTATACTTATGTTGAAGTCCTGTAACTTTATAAGCTTCAGTCCCTTAAGAAAGTAAGTGCTTTTGTTCTCCTTTTTGAAAAAGCTTTAGACATGTTCATGCTCTCTTCTCAATGAAGATGATTCGTAATTGTAGAAATGTAAAGAAACTTGTTACGTATCCCTGAACACTTACTCAGGTACCCTTTAAGTTGCATTCGAAGTCAGCCAGTGCAGTATTTCCCTAGAACAAATTCAGAAAGTGTGTTGAACTCTTTTATTTCTGACATGAAGCGTAATCTTTCACATCTATGTGGATTTCCAGTAAAGATGACAAGTAAAGCACTTTACGCTACACAGGAACTCTCCAGGGCTCAGGTGCGTGTAAGGTTTTTTCCAGTACCTAAAGGGGGCCTACAGGAAAGCTGGAGAGGGACTTTTTACAAGGCATGTAGTGATAGGACAAGGGGCAATGGATTTAAACTGAAAGAGGGCAGATTTCAATTAGATATAAGGAAGAAATTTTTCACTCAGAGGGTGGTTAGGCACTGGAACAGGTTGCCCAGAGAAGCTGTGGATGCCCCATCCCTGGAAGTATGCAGGGCCAGGTTAGATGAGGCTTTGAGCAACCTGGTGTAGTGAAAGGTTTCTCTGCCCATGACAGGGAGGTTGGAACTAGACGATCTTTAAGGTCCCTTCCAACCCTAACCATTCTATGGTTCTATAAACATATTAATGACATGTACTTTCTTCATGATACGAAGTAGTCTTTGTCATATTCGGAATACAGTAAGAGTATAAAACTATCCTTTTCACCACAAGGAACTATCAATCATATAACTTTTAATTAAATGTGTAAGTAAATATTATATTGCTATTTGCCATTGTTATGTTGTTCACATCACAAATACATTAAAAAAATTGACTTAGTGTCAATTAGTTGCTATCAATATTTGCAGTTCTATAGACCTTATTTTACAGTTGGATATCCAGAACTTTCTGACATCTCTTCCATAATGATAATAACAATAACAACAACAAATAAAAATAAAAATAAAAATAAAAATTATTGTTATTAAATAAATAACAACAATAATAATAATTGTTATTTTATTATTGATGTTATTATTTAAATTTATTTTTTAAAAAACTAGAAAAAGTTAAAGTTCTGTGGACTTATCAATTCAAAACCACTCAAGCTGTAAGTTTTACTCCGTGGCTGGTGATGGAACGGAGGCAAGCAATCAAAACTCCTTCAATTTGAGGATATGACAAAGGCTGAGACTCAAATTTCTTTGGTAGTAGCGTGTGAAAGAAGAAATGAAGTAATTAATTCTGAACAAAGAATAGTGACAGAAATCACAGAGATTCTAAAATACTATAATCCTCTTTCAGAAAGCAGTTCCTGTTTATGTCTCTTCAGTGATCAAAGCTAGAATGGCTCCCCTTTGTCATCTGCAGTCTTTATAGACATCCAAACTGTCTCGTGCTCAGAATATAGATGCCCTTAGATGTCTTAGGAGGCGAGGAGCCCTGTCAGTCAAAGTCTCTGCGGACCCCCTCAAAAGGGGTGGGCATTACCCAGCTGGAAAGCACTAAACCAAGACAGTGATTGTAATTTAAGTCTTTCCTTCTGAGAAATACGATAATCCAGCATAGTTTATAAACAAAGAACTGGGGGGAGGAGAGAACAAGTCTTCATTTATAGTGACAACAAAGTATTGTTTAAAAATGTAGTTCATTCTAATTCAAAACAGGAAAATGTATGGTTATATATTGTGATGTGTATTAGGTTGATATCATATAGTGATGCATTAGGTGGCACTATCAGATTTTTCAATCCGGTCCATTCAGTTTAGCAACTCTCTTTCTTGCAGGAAATAAAATCTAAGCATATGAAACTGGCTGGTGAGACGGTGAGTGTAGTGTCTCTAACGCAGGCTCCTCCAAGGAAACAGACTTGGCCTAGAATTTCTCCACCATGCAGTATGGAAAACAGCCACTGGATGGAGCGTTTGATCGAAGAGCCGGAAACACACAGTTTTTCGAGTAGCCGTAAGGGTGCAGAAAAGGTTCGCATTAAAGCCACAGAGAAATCGATGAATAGGCAAATACCAGGAGTGCCAGAGTTATCAGTGGTGAAATCTTTAGGAATGCCTGTAAATTCAGCCTTTGAACTCCCCCCAAAAAACGTCAGCAAAATTATACCAATTTTCAAAGGAACGTTGATGCAAATGAATGGAAAGGTCACAAATCAAATGAATGGGAGGAAAAGAGAAAATGCTGAAAGACGTTCACCAAAACCAATTATGGGAGTTTCATCTTCTATGTTGAGTGTGTGCAAGTCCAGCACAACTCAGGTCTGCAAACCCATTAGAAATTCGTCAGTCAAAAATCCTACTGACAGCAGCGTATTTCAGGTAATGAATGCACAAACATACACAAAACATGGTATACCTGTGTTTCAATGGAAAACACAGTCTGGTGGACGAATGTCTAATTCTTATTTTTCTGATAACTCAGCTTCAAGTGAAGTCAATCACAAAAAAGCAAATTCTCCCTGCTTTCTTAAGAATGTTGGGTCAGTGCTTCAGAAATCAAACATCAGTCTGAGTCTGAATGGAAATGCATCTCCTGCTCCCAGTGCAAAAAGGGGAAAAAAGTTTGCAAGTCAAAATACAATGCAGGTTCTTGAGAAACAACACCAGTCAAAGAAAGTACATTTGCAGATTTGTAAATTAGACAACGAAGTGGCAAATTCCAGTTTATCATGGCAACAAACGAAGAGATCAAATGAAGGAGCAAGGTTAAATATTCATGAATCTGTCTTAAGTGATACAGTGTGCTTCGCCAAAAATGAAGAAATGGAAGCAGCGTGCTGTTCTAAGGACTTTATCGCGAAGGCAACCAGTTGTCATTCCAAATCTACCTTTGAACAGGTACAGTAAACAAGAGGGCTCATTTTCACTGGTTCTCACAAATTCAGTATATTCTACAACAACGTTAAGCAATGAAGAGCATGGCGTTCATCATGTTCTACTGTCACTCATGTGGTTTTCTGAAATTTCTACCATATAAGTTAATGTTTTCAGACACCACTGCTTTTTTCCTGAAAGGGAAGGTGATTTACTTTTTTGTCTGAGATACACGCTTTTTTATTTGAGACTTTTAAGGTGAGATAATTAGTTTTCCTTTCTTTAAGACAGTTTATCAAGATTTGTGTGAGGTTAATATGGTGAAATTTTCAGTGTTCAGTCTGTCTTCGTACAAAACCATATTAATGAACAGGTCCTGGAAGGAATCTCAAACCTCATCAATTGTGTGGTGCTGACTGCAGTGTGTGTAAGGCATTGTGCTGTTAGACAAACATAGAAGTTTTACAAATACAAGTTTAATTACAATTTCACTAAAAGCACAAGTTGTGAGAGGAAAAATTCCTACTGGGCATAAGGAAAAAAAAATCTTGAGAGAGTGGAACACTATCCACTCCACTATCCACTATCTTACATAGTGGAACAAGTTGCACAGAGATGTTGTGGAGTTGTTATCCTTTCAGATTCTCAAAACTTGATTGGATGAGGCCTAAAGCAATGTGATCTAACTTTGTAGTTAGCTCTGTTTTGAGTAAAAGTTACGATTAGGTGACCTCTAGAGGTACTTTACAACCTAAATTTTCCATGATTCTGTCTGCATTTCAATAAAATAAGTAGCTGAGCTGATTTCAGTGCAGTTTTTATGAGAGCAATATCCCACAGATTGGGCACAGGGATGAAATGTGTTGTGCTTATCACTTTTTTCAGCTGTAAAATGCAATTTGGTAGGTTATTTCAACTTTGTGTAGTGAGGGAACTTTTTAAAAAGCAGTTAATTTTAACTAGTAAAAGAATGCCGAGATTTTTTTGCTAATGAAGGTGTAAACTTTCATATTTTAAGATGATTACAGGGAACGAGTATCTGACATGTGAAACCTTGATCTCAAAACTGACTTCCTCAGTCAAGGAGAGCAACATGGAAGCATCTGTAAAGAAAGGTTGTGGCAGAAAAAGACAGGTAAAAAATCCACACACATACAACCCTTAATTGAGTCTACAAGGACCTGAATTAAGAGATAAAAAGGAATATTTTTTTTTCATTTTAGCATATTCCAGTTAAAATAGAGAAACCAAGAAATCTTATTGAGACTACTCTGGATAAAATTTGCCTTAACCATTAGTTATGTTACTGTGACTTCAAGTGTGCATTTAATATCTGGTCTCCTGCAAAAGATACTACTAAAATGAAAATGTTTCATGATGTTACTTAATGTAAATATGTTTCTGAAGCAGATTTTCAAATTGTACAGAAACCAGTTTTATCCTGGCTAGTGTAACTATGAGCATTCTCATTGACTCTCAGAGTGTCTCATGTTAAGTGCTTGAACTCAGAAGCATTCTGTAGAAATGAGTTCCAAAAGACTATTTGTAATTCATTCCAGGTTTTTAAAAGGTATATACTCTTAATTATTTAACATATTTCCATTGTTATTGTTTTACTAGGAGAGGTGAGCAGCAGCAATTGTATAGTTTCCTAATACCATTTGGGTTTTTTCATACTTTTTCCTCTGGATTCTGCTCAAATGATAGTAGTGTGTACTTTCCAAATCCTCTTCAAAATAGTTTTGATGATTCTTAAATATTGCTTTCATCTACTACTGGACTACACTTCTGTTTCTAAATATCAGTTCTTTAAAACTCAGCTGTGTCTTCCGTCTTCTTCTTCTCCTTACAACCACATTCTTAATGTTTTTATTACCTAGGAATTAGGCAGATTAGAAAGAACAGGTCTCGAGTCTCCAATGCTCAGTACAAGTCTATTTTCTTACATAGACATGTATGATTTGTGATAATAGCCAATGGAAAGTACTGTGCAATAATTCTGCAAAATAAGCCTAGAGAAGGACAAGTTGCATGCGCTTAATTTCCTTTTCACCCAGGTTCCCTTGCCTTTTGTTTTTCATCTCAGCCACGTGTCCGTTTGAGGTCTCATTACCATTTGAGGCTCAATCTGAGGTGCCTTTGCCCAGTCACATGTCACAATGTATAAACTTATCATGTCAAATGTAGTCATTAACTGTTGGTTAAGAACTTGAGTATATATCCTTAATTCAGATTCCTCCTCTTAATTTGCGTTTTTGTCATATTTTACTTGTTGTTTGGGGTTTTTTTATGTTTTTAAAGCCAAATATGAGGTAGTTCTGTAATACTTAATGGCAATTAAAAGAGCACAGTCTGTGCTATCCATGCAATTGAGAAAGGGCCAGTAGAGCAGCCTTGGGGCCTGCTGCAGGAACATGCTCACACCCTAGAGCTTATGCTGCAGCAGGGAAGAGAGGAGTTGGTGTGGGAAACACCAGCCCAGCTGCTCTGAGCTGGCCCCATCCAACCGCAGCTGGGAAAGGCCCTTCCACAGGGCCACAACTGAGTCACTAGTTACACGCCCAATACAGCAATGCTACAGCAGTAGAGTCAGGAGTCAGTCTCACAAAGAAGAAAAGAAAAACAGCAACTAAAAATAACTGTGGTTGTAGGAATAGCAACCCCAGGGGTCTGTGTACTGAATATGGTACGTTCTACCATAGTATGAATTAAGTGCTGAAGTCCTTTGCCTGCTACTGGGAAGGACTCAGCCACACTAGGGCTTGTGATCATGGAGCTAGCTCTACAGCTTGGGCAGACTAGACAAGCAGAGAGCTCATAGCTGGTCTGGCAGCACTGCTGAGATGGAGAAGTGGAACTGTCCTGTCCTAGTGATAAGTCACAAGTGTCTGCTGCCATTCCTCTCCCTCCAGGCAGGCTATGAGTAGCACGGGTACCAGCCTGAGCCCTGCAAGCTACTTTTGGGAAGTGGCAGGAGACAGCAAGTTCTCACTGTCTGCCTGCCACACTGCCAGTGCAGTGCTGCCACGGCTGGAGCCAAGTGAGGTGGATGCACAGCTCTAAGGAAGCCTCAGCTGGAGTCTCGGGAATAGGAGAGGGACTTGTCTATCAACTGTAGTAGCGATGCTTAGTAGTCTGATTCCTCCTCACTCCAGGTTAAAATTCAATGGTTCTGACTGCGAACACTGCTAAACACTTCTCTAAAGAGCAAGCTTTTGCCATTATCTCAAATTTGGACACCAAAAATGATCAGTTGGTTTTGAAAGTCCTGGCTGCCAGCATGTAAAAGGGTTTTTTAAAAATAGCTCTAGCTTTAATTATTTAGCCGCTGTACCTATAAGCATACCTTAAATTATATTTACATTGGCAAATAAAAACTTTTATTAACTAATTCTCATATCATTCAACTAAACATTTCACTCAGAAACAACTTTTTAGTTGAGCTGTTAGCTTAGTATTACTGCTTTGTTTGCTTTACTGGTTTTTGCCCTTTTTGTTTCTTTGTCTTTTGTTAACAGAAAGAAGAAGGTCATTCAAAGTTAAAGAAAGTCAAAAGAAGTAAGCCTTCTATTTAGGATGTTCTGGAGTACTGAGATAAAACTCTGGGTATGCTCATTACAAATTTTAAACATTTTTCTTTATTAAAATATTATCAAATGTCTGTAAGAGTTCCTATTATTTTGGGTCATGATAATTATATCAGCTGTCTTCAAAGGAACCTCTTTGCTAAACAAATGGCTTCTAGAGCGAAATAACAAGGTAACAGAAGCTAAGATGCTTGATTTTATTGGACACTAGCACATAAAGTTTTGCTTTGTTTTGTTAAACAAGCAACGTTAAATACAAATGCATCTTGTACTTAGTAGAATTTGGCTTAAATTTTTGTTTTGATTGGCTCGTTTTCTTTCAGACTGAAATAAACCTTTTTTTTCATTTGAATCTGAGCTGATGTTAAAACCATAAACTATGATGACTAAATGCTTTCGTGGTGCTGAGATCTAATCCAAGGACAAAATGGCCTGTCATGCAAAATGAATAAACTTAGTTTTGTGACATTTCAAGCCACATTGTGGGTGGTTGTCAATGATAGTCTTGCAGTATAGAACAAGATTTTCCTTTGAATATTCCTTTGAATGTTAAGGATACATATAGCATATGAAACCCATCAGCTTTATTGACCTAATGCCTATCACAAGTTATCAGTAGGAAAACATGCAGGAAGAAATAGCCTATACAGTTAACTATTTCAGAGATAAATAGAAGTATATTTATTCAAAAGAAAATATTGATGTAAGCAAGATGATCACACAGACACAACAGCACAAAAACATATAGTACACAAAACAAATAGAAAAGCATCGCAATAAAGAAGCAAAATACAAATGATGTGTCTTTTAGCCTGGCTTTTGGCTTCAACATAGGTGGTAACAAGTAGCCAAACGTGCATTTTGTCTCAGAGATTCACTTTGTATCCTTCCTTTCTTTGTGTGGACAAATTTAGTCTAGTGAACATATATATCAGTTGTCTGCTTTCCCTAAAGAAAGTCCGTTGAATGGATGGAAGCTTTCCATATAGGGCCTTCATACTTCAGTATTCAGCATATCCTTTTCCTAGGTCTAGCATTTCTTCTGTCCTGCCTCAAGCCAGGCAGTTCAGGCATGGTCCTTCTTCAGAGGTGATCTGGTTTAGCGATTCAGCATAGATGTCTGTAGGTCCAAAGTCTGTGACTTTTACTGAGGACTGAAGAACGGAAATGGTGTCTGTGAAATGGTCAGAACTTAATTTTTTTTTACGTAGATTAAAAAAATCTATTTTTTTTTCTTATTTATGAGTTAAATGCCACAGGATCAAGTTGTCCGTGGTTGGTGATGTTTAAAACCTGGAGAGGAAACAGTGTCTTCCATAAAATGTTTAAAATATGATTTCTAAGAATCCCATTGGTATGGGTTCTTCATTGATGTTGATAATTTTAGAAGGAAACTAGAGCCGAAATAACTTCTACTATTGGATTGATGCCTGTAATTTTGGTTCTGAAAAGCTTTGCGCTGAGTTTCTTTATTATGTATTACTACACATGCATTCAGAGTGCATGTTTTCATGTGAACACTTGAGAATTACTTGTAAGTTTCCAAATTTACTGTGTGGCAAGATTTATGGGTGAGAAGGTCCTACAATGGAATTCAATGATGTAGTCAACAGGAAGGACTTGGATCTGTAATTCATGACAATAAAATCATTTTTTTACAATTATCTTGCAGAAAAGGTCAGTTTTTATGACTAACATGTGCCAAGTTGCACAGCCTCTTAACTTGTCCAGGAAATCACAGCACAATCCTAATTTTCTTCTTTGTTTTGCTGGTGAAAATAGTGGATATGTTAATAAAGCAATGTGAAAGAAGTATTTAACATTTTAAGAAGTTCAACATTTGATTCTAATACTAAATCATTCTCATTCATTCTGTTTGTACCCATATATAGACAATCCCCCACGCTCTGTGGAAGGACTTGGACTTTTCTTTGGTGTAAAAAGACTAGCTAGATATTAAGCATGAGTTTGAGATACCCCCCTCCCACACCCATATTTAGGGGTCTGGACTATGCTGGGTTTATTGTTCTTTTTCAAGGCCTTGCAGATTGTGCCAGTAGAACCTCCAAGCCTGCTGAGGTGCCCAGCATGTGACGTGGGGGCAGGATATCTGCTGCTGAGTGAGCTCTGTAGAGTCTGTTGGATATGTCTGCTAGGCTTCCATTGAATTTCATAGGAATTTTGACATCTAACACGTATGTAGACAGCTAAATGTAGGTGGTCTATAGAGCTCAAAACCATCCCAAGAGTCCGTCTTGAAGAGTTATTCAGTTTAAATAGAGACCTGCATGATTACAGAGTTTTCAGAAGAAGTTTATAGATTCTTTTATAGCTATTTTATATGTTGTCAAATAATAAAAAAAAAAGTCTCCATGCTTAGTCTTGTATCAACGAAAGTCATCCCATCTTTTTTTGAGGTCAAAAACTACTGTGAAAGGGAAGTTTGGCTTCTAAGACCAATCAGAAGAGCAGAGCTTCCAAAGGAGAGTATATGCTAGTACAGAAAAATGATTTAAAAGAAAGATTTGCATCGTTACAAACATTGCTGCTAGAGCAGACATATTCAGAATAGCAGCAATGAAGTTCCCAAGCCTTTTCCACTGTTCTGCGGAACTCTTCCTGTTGCTCTGCTCCTGTGTTGTCATATGATACTGACCTTTGGTTTTAGTTGCCAAATTTCATTTAGCAAATGAGAAGCTACAAATTCTTTGTGTATAGTAATAATGGTATTATTTTACATGCAAGTAATTGCTACCATTGCTGTAAGGTTATTGTATGAACACAAGTGGAAGGCAGGGAATCCGCACAACTGGAATTGGGTAAAAATTCTCAGCAGTTTTCTGTATAAGGGCTAGACATCTATTGGATTCTTTCTTCTAAAAGGCAGGTTGCCCCAAGCCAGCATTTAGGAATTTCTCCTCCAATCAGAAAGCTATGGTACACAAATTTCAACAAAGCCATCTTTCAAATGCTTTCTTGGAGTGAAATATTAGGCTAAAACAAGACCTTTTGAGATATCATGTAAATATAATAATGCAGAAGCAGATTTAACTTAAATTTGAAAATACTTTCATGGAAACTGTATGTGGTGAAAATATTTGGGTTTTCATTGAAAAAAGATTCTGAAAATGTTGTCTTTCAGTGAAAAAGCAACTTCTTTTACGAGGGAGGAAAAATTCAATTCCTAATCAAATCTAGTATCAGAAATAACCTTTGGACTGTGTTCATTAGTAAGCTGTTGGTACCTAAATACTGGAGACATACTCCAAAAAATAGATGTTATCGTAACATTATTGTTGTTAGTATCCTGTCCATTTTTCATCACTGCAAGATTGTTCCAGGTTAGAGTTAATCTAATTTACTGCATGGTTGACAATTTAAAAATGCTAAAGAATAGTTTCTTAAGATTCCATCTCTTACTTTCTTGTAGAGCTAACAATGTGGTTTGGCTACCTGGTCTCAGCTGGTTAAGAAGGTGTGAACATACTTCTGCAATCGAAGCTCCTTCCTCCAGCACCACAACTGATTGTAATATTTTGAGGGCTTTAAATTTAAAACCCCAGACCTAAGGGGAGGGATAAAGCTGAGAATAGCACCATAGGTTTATCAAGGAGATAATTCTTTCTTGTTCTGTATAAAAATGCAAACATTTAACTTGATAGCCCTAAATCCAAATTTTGTAAAAAGAATGCAAATGCAAGCGTGGAAATACAGCAACTTCTGTCTGCATATTGACCGTACGGTTCCGAGTTGTCGTTCTGTTTCTTTTTGTGATATAAACTTTTTCTGTGTTTTCCTCCATTGAGGTTCCCAGGAGGTCATTAACATACTTGAGGATCTCTGAGCTTTTTGAATTTTGCTCTGTTCATTTCACATCCTTGATACCTGTTTCCGGATGAGAAACTGAGGGTTAAATACATACAGTCAAGTGGATCCGTATATCCAGAACTTCTCCAGACAGTTTAGGTTAATAAACCTCTAATGAATTTGAAAATTTAGCTAATTTCTTAGTTTTTGAATGACGTTGTCTGTCCTACTACTTGCTTACACACTTCATCATTCTTCCAAGTTATTTGAAGTTTCAAGTCTGTCTTTTTATGATATAATTATATTTAATTATTGGCTACAATGTCTGTGCCTCTTTGTTTCATCAGTAAAATATTCCTAAATAACTTTTCCTTGTCAAGTCAAACAATTAGAAAATAAGCAGTACAATTTTTCTTAGGGGAATAATCTGAAGGCTAGATTTGATTTCATCTTCTGTAATTCTTGCTATAATTTTTAATGAATTTCCATTTTCAGAAATGAAACTGCTCTGTAAAAGATTTTTTTAAGTCTAATTGATAACATCATTATTCAGCAGCTCATGCAGAATGTATATAGCTGCCCTTTGAGTAATTTTATCAGCATAAATGTATCTTCAGTGACCTACTTGAAGGTGTAGTTGCAAGTGTATATGTATCTGTGATTGTTGCCCCATAATCACTGTTTTTAAGTGAATATTATTGTGTCACCTGGAAAATAAGAATCAAATGTCGCCACACTAGCTCCTAAACTCAAATGATGTAGAACTGTAGTTTAACACCTGCATTGGATGTACATTTGCAAAACTTTTTTCCTAAAGGAATTGGTACAATGGAACTTTATGTGCTTTATGAAAACTTTTCTGGGTGTATATTGCCATAATTGTATTTTTATTTACCTGAGTTTTCAAAGCAGGATTTTGCCATACTACAATGACAACTTTTGGTTTGTTTGTTTGGGATTTTTTTTTCTCTAACAGTGACTGTTAACATAGCTCTAATTTAATGGTGCCAGTGTTTAGAAGGAAGTGGGCACTTGAACAACATGTAATTTTCTCGTATGTAATACAAAAAATACAAAACAATACAAGTACTAAAAAAATTAGAGCAATATGCTCAGCAAGAAATCAAATCATATTTACGTTTTGTCTGGAAATTGGTATACAAAGCTACTTTTCAAATGCTATGGATTAGTTATTCTTTCATAGGTTTAACTATATGTAATTGATCTTTTTCTCGTCTTATGAAGAAGCCTGCAGAGCAGTTGCATTTCTACTATGCTGAATGAATTAGTGCTTCGTCTGACCTGTTTCCTATTGTTGCCTTTTAAATGCTGCCAGTTGGCAACATTTGCCTTGTATTATGACAGAAGTCATTTTGCATTATTCTTGCATTTCAAAATGTTTACATCATTTTGTGTTATCTATTATAGTACTCAAAATACAGAAAATGTAATTATTGCAGATCCAATTTCTTTCATTTAAAATAAAGTATTGAATTATTTGTTCACGCTAAATTGCTGAATGCTTCCTAGTCTATGCTATAGGGGCAGACCCTGTTGTCCTAACCCACTCACCCGCTCCTTGTAAATGTATAGTAGGGTGTTGATAGCGAGTGGAAACATGCTGGGTGCAGGAGTGACGGTGGAAATGCCACTAACGGGGAGGAGGGATTAGTGGTGTGGCTGCCTTCGGAGAACTGGCGATGCTGAAGGGACCTTTGCTGCTGCCTTACCCTTCACCCTTTATATGGAGGGCTTGTAAGAGCCCATCTCAGTTTCTCCTTTTAACCAGTTCTCGCTAACTGGGCAGAATACCCTCACTTCTGGTAGGTACACAAAGCCGTCAAAGCACAGGAGCCCTCAATGTCTAGGTTCACCTAGAGTCTCCACATCTGATGCAGGCTCGATTTCTCAAGATTGAAGGTACAGACCCACCTACCTGCCCCCAAAACATCAGTGTACATCAGGAACAAGTGGAAATATAAAAGGTTGAAACAATCCCCAGGTGTGAGGAACTGGTAGGAGGTCAACTGGCAGAAGATATCCCCCACCCTTTGATGCCTGCTGGGTTTTGTAGGGTTTCTAGCTTTTCATCAGTTTTCAAATCACCTGATTCCATGTCTAAGTCGATTCAGATTTATATTTGAGAAAACTTTCTTTGGCCACTGTGTTAGAGGATTCACAAAGCCTCAGTCGAAGTATTTGTAATGAATTTACATTTAGTAAATACGCACTTCCAGAGAGCGATCTTTTCTCAAATATTTTCATAAATTGACAGTTTTCTTTCCCTCCCTAATCTGCACAGATGTAAGCCGAAGAGACTTCCTACATACTTTAAATTGGCATATGCTCAAACGCTCTGTCCAATCTGAACTTAGAGCTTTACAAATTATTTTATAGGAGCTTATAACAGCAGGGAAGCTTGCTGGTTAGCTCTTTTGGTGCCAGTTTCATACCAGCTTGTGGTTAATAGTCAGTTTAAAATAGATTAAGACCTCTGAAAGTACTGTGTCACTCTATCACAAAGGAATTTAGTAAACATAGCAATTTAAGGACTTTGGGCTGCCTGCTCATTCGCATTAACATGCTCATCCCAGCTTCACGGAGAACCATGAATTGAAGAATTCTGTGGCATCTCTTCTGCTCGTTGAGGAAAACGATTTGTTACAGCTCTGCAACAAGGAAGTGCTCTGTCTCTTCACAAAACTGGTTTTGCTGGCCCATGGACGGCACAGAGCAGCGGCTCAACCTCTCACCTAAAAATTTGCAGCCAGGATGAACAAGTGTGTTTTCCCTGGGATCTGTGCAGAAATTGATGCAACTTCTGAACAGCTTAATCCCCCCTGGGTAGCATTAGAATCTGGGACAAAGCAGTGTAACTTTGCTGGAAAATATGTGAAAATTGTTCCCAAAGAGCTTACAATTCCGTCAGGAACACACATCGCTTTTTGCAATGATTTTTGTTGTTGTTGTTGTTCAAAACGGTTACAAAAAATTGTTATTAAATCCAATATGTAAAAGGGATTTAAGCTCACTCCAGCGAGAGAAGTTCAAAAGTATTGGAAGCTAATACTTCTCATCTTCTTGCAGGGTGAAGCTGCTTGTCTGAGATCAAATAATCCCTTTTGGGAGCAGATACAGTTTTGTTCCAATGTGAGAAGAGCCCAATATGTGTGTCAATAAATATATAAATAAAAATACACACATATACATCTGTTAGAGCATCTGTGTGTGTATACATGCATACATATAGCTCTGTTTCATTATAGTTGTTTAAAAAATATGCAGAGTGTGTATAATGTGAAAAATGTTGTTCTAGTACAGACAGTTCAGGTTGGGCAGTAGTGTTTGGTAGTACCCCGTCGTAGAAGGCCACCAAATTTGTCAGTCACCATTTGCCCTTAGTGAAGCCATGTTGGCTGTCACCAATCACCTCCTTATTTTCCGTGTGCCTTAGTATACTTTCCAGGAGCGTCTCCTCCATGATCTCGCCAAGCACAGAGGTGAGAATGACTGGCCTGTAGTCCCCTGGGTCTTCCTTTTTTCCCTTTTTAAAAATGGGGGCTATATTTCCCTTTTTCCAGTTGATGGGAACTTCACTGGACTGCCACGACTTCTCAAATATGATGAATAGTGGCTCAGCAACTTCATCGGCCATTTCCCTCAGGACCGTGGATGCATCTTATCAGGTCCCATGGACTTGTGCACTTTCAAGTTCATCAGAAAGTCTCAAACCTGATCTTCTCCTACAGTGGGCGGTTCTTCATTCTCCCAGTCCCTGCCACTGCCTTCTGTGACTTGGGCAGTGCAGCTAGAGCACTTGCCAGTGAAGAGTGAGGCAAAGAAGTCATTGAGTACTTCAGCCTTCTCCATATCCCGGGTAACCAGGTCTCCTGTTTCCTTCCAGAGACGGCCCACATTTTCCCTAGTCCTCCTTTTATCACTGACATACCTATAGAAGTTTTTCTTGTTGCCTTTGATGTCCCTGACCAGATTTAACTCTATCAGGGTTTTAGCTTTCCTAATCTGATCCCTTGTTACTTGAACAGTTAGTTTCTCAGTATTCCTCTCAGGCTACCTGTCCTTGCCTCCACCCTCTGTAGGCTTCCTTTTTGTGCTTGAGTTTGTCCAAGAGCTCCTTGTTCATCCATGCAGGCCTCCATGTTTTTATCTGACTTCTTCTTTGTTGGCAAACATCACTCCTGAGGTTGGAGGAGGTGATCCTTGAATATTAACCGGCTTTCTCGGGCCCCTCATGCCTCCAGGGCTTTCTCCCGTGGCACACACACATCTCTAACTCCTCTTGTTTATTCCCCATGCTGCTTGCGTTTGCATAGAGGCATTTAAGTTGGTCTCTCGATTAAGTTGACTTACCATGACACAAAACTCTGTTCACATCAAAGGGAACAGGCTACCAAAGCTTAGCTGGTTTCAACTGTGCTGTCTCTATCAGTGCATGAGTTTAATTAAATAGTGTTAAACCATCGACTACTATTTAAATAAATCAACAGTTAGCCAAGTGCGCCAATAGTTGCAGCTTGCAGTGTGACTGTGGTGTGGAATCTTGGGTTATGCCAACTTAGTAATGAAGGTAAAACTTTCACTCTTTTCTACGTGCCAGAACCTACCTGTTCCAATGCATTGTTCTGCGTGCTGCAGGTGTGCCGGGGAGTGGAAATGGTCAACTGGGTAGATGATCCAAAGTCCAACCTTAGCATAGATAAACATAAAGCACATGATTAGGTGCTTTTCAGCTTCCACAGCCCAGCAAAAAGCATTTCCCTTAATTATGCATGATATCACAGCACAGATTTTAGCAAGAATAAACATTCGTCTTACACAGCAGTTGGCCACCTGCTTCAGTTCATCCAGTGAATGGTACCAGGGAAATCAGCTAAGGCTGCTCAGTGCCAAGGTGCTTTCCAGAATAAAAATAAAAAGGATTATTCCACTGGGAGGTGCTAGCAAAAAATACCTACGCCTACACATCCAAAATAGATGCAGATGCCTATTTAACTTTTTCTGTTACATTTTTGATTCTATTATGCAGTAGAAATATTTTTATTGCAGCTGAAACTGTGTGGCTTTGGGATCTGCAGATGAGGTAGATGAAATAAAATTCAACCTCTGCTGAAAAGGGGAAAAAAGAGTGATAAGTCATAATTCAAAATGATAATGTACAGTTTTCAGCCTTCAAAAGAAAAAATTATGAGAAAATTAACTTCATTTCTTTTTCTACTGTTCTTATAATGGAAAATAATATGTAAAAAAAGAAAACCCTCTGTAAAGCAGATATCGTTCTGCAGCTTACTGTGCATCTTTTAACGTATGTGACCAGCATTGTAAGAAACTGAAATTTGCGTAAATTCAAGCATTTGTTAACCAGGAAATTTCCGTAGTGCTTTTTCTATTGAAAGAAAGACTCAAGTAAGTCTCAGTTCCTTTAGGTTTTATTTCCTGGGAGATCAACCATTTTGAAGGCTGACGAATGCATTTCATTTCATATCAAATCTCACAGCTCCTTTAGGAATGCCCTCACTAAAATGCCATCCAAAGTCAGCACTTTTTCCTATTGACCAAACTTGGATTATTATTTTTCAGTCTTATAGTACTAATTGGATATTCTGCCTCTGCAGTTTTTTTAATTTAGAAAGAATAGCAATCAAATCTGAATTCTGCACATCAGTGAAAGTAAATGCATTCCAGTAATGGAAAACACACAGCTCCCAATACCTGGGCACCCGGCCAGCCCAGCTTGGTATTAAGCATACATCTTCATTAATTCTCATTTAGAGATGAATCGATTGATGTTAGCAGCGTAAACTCAAGTAGTGTGGACGACCATTCAGATGTAAAGGAAAAAATAGCATCAGTTTGGGGATTTCAACCGTACTGGGAATACTGGGTGTGTGTATATCCATCGGCTATTGGCGTGCATGTGTCTGCTGAAATCTGAGGCCCCAGCTGGGTGAGGGATGCTGAACTGTGCTCCCTCACGTCCTGCGCTCCCTCGGTAGAGCCAAATCTGCTGGCCTCTGGGTCAGAATGCTGATTTTTACCTACTTTCCCAGACTTTTTGTATGCTGGAGGGAGTTCACTGGGTGGGAGTGGGCAAGAAATCATGTTAAGTCACAGAGATGTTTCTTTAAGAAGCTGATTTGAGTGTTTGACATACGACTACAGAGATGAATGTGCTCTAAATGAGTCCAAATTAAAAGGATAAAAGGCACTTACTTTCTGCATTGTTATTCAGTGATAATAAAATATTACATTACAATGATATTAAAATAACAATTACACTGCGAGTTTCAATTCTCTGCATGCTGTATACATGTTTATGGAGGGAGGTTCTCATCTGCTTAGATATTTTCAAATATTACCAGAAAGTTTAAAACATGCTATAGAAGGTTTTTTTCTGCTTTGCAGTTTAAAATATTTGTTGTTTTTTTTTTTTTCCAAATTTCAGTCAAAAAGCCCCACTGTTTTTATGCTGTCATATGGAATTTGTAACCTAAGGGGGAGATCTAAAGCAGTCTTACTGGCAACTGGAAAGGAGAACATAGAGTGGAAGGTATCGCTGAAAGTCTCTGTAGATTAAGCAGAAAAATAAAGATACAGAGAAGGAAAGCTTTTTGGTGACCTAAGCCCATTCCTCTCTACATCGAGGGCATACCCCATCTAGCTGGAATCTCATCTGAACCTCCCGAGTTGTGTATCAGTAATGAGATAACATTGAAAGTACGCATCATTAATTTTTAAGACAGCTGTGGTTAGAAGAAAACTATCAGACTTTGTGAAGAGTGTAATAGACCTGTCAGGGCTATATTTTAACAGCACAACATTTTATTTTTGTGTCTCTGAAGAGGCAGTATCTGTTTAAGTTACAGCAACACTCATTTATTGTGCAGTTTCATGCAGCACTCAGGGGAAATTTGATGCAGAGTTTAGCTCCTTCAAATCAACTGCACATGCCTACTCCTGCGTAATCAGGGCGAGTATTTTCAGAATAATTCAGAATAATAACACAGCAGCCTTTTAACATGTTCATTGCCAAAAAAAAAAAAAAAAAAAGGTTAGCATAGAATGCACCAAGTGTTTTTTTAAAGTTTGTGAACATAGGATAAAATATTTATGCAGCAACTCGCTATTTCATTAAGATGTAATATGTTTTATTATCACTTTTAGATATAACAGTCACGTAAGACCATAAGGTCTGTAAAAATTTGGAAGTTGCATTGCATCACTGGACATGACGCTGCTCTGATGAGCTTATGCTCAAACAAACAGGAGAGACACGTAGTTGGAGGCGCAGGCTGCGGCTGGGAACACAGAGCTGGTAAGTACCAAAATTTATAACTTATTCTAGGTCACCTGATTCCCATCGAGTTCTTCGTACATTTAATCGTGTCTCCCTTTATGATTATGGTGCACTTCTATTAAAGCTACTTAATCAATCATATTGAAGTCTGTGTCATTTTTGTCACTCCCCTGACCCACAAGTTTATGCACATACAGTCCGAAGGCGTAGCTCTTTGCCCGCATCCGAATGATGGTCTTCCCACCTCTGCCTCATGAACTGCAATGTGCTTAGAACTTCAGTGTGAATAATGCGCTTTTGGGAATGCTCTACAGAGAGTAATTAATGGGTCTGGCTTTCATTCCTAGTGAGTCATGTTTGGGCCAGCAACAATTTTCATGGAGTTTGGGTCATTCACTCTGTCGCTTAATAGGACAGACGTGATTAACTGCATTCAGAGTGTCAGTCAGGTGTCTTTTGAAAAGGAAATCTAATAAGAATTGAAATAGGGTCTATTTTTCCCATTTTAGTCTTTTGAGATTGAGGTATTTAATTCATAGCCATATATCAGATTTATTTTACCTTTTCCTTCTTTTATTCTTGGGGGAAAAAAAATATTCTGACAAAATAAGACTGTGAGCATAGGTATTCTGCTCATACACTTGCTCGTGTTTTTTTTACCCTTGTCCTTTCCACATCAAATTCCCTTGCTTCTTGCTTGTGCTCACAATGTGTTGTCTCACAAAGCCACACACTCCTGTTCGTGATGACGTTTTGCTGCTCTTTGCCACTTACTGCTTTTCCTCCTGCCCTGTTCCCAAGTGGGTCACCCACAGATACAGCCCCTCGAGGTGTCCGTGCCCCAGTGTGTCTCTGTCTCTACCAGCATCTCCCTGGCCAGGAGTTTCAGCCCAGCTGAGCAGTGCTGGGACCAGCTTTTCCTGCGGCCAGGTGTCCCTGTGGTGGCAGGGCTCCCAGGCAGGATGACATGGCTGCAGCCCTTCAGGGTGCCGTGCTCGGACAGCAGGACCCTCTGTCCCATCCCTCAGCCTCCCCCCTCACACGTGAACACGGTTCCCCGTTCCTGCACCGGTGGTCAGACAACCACTGATCTCCTCCATTAGCAGCAGCACGAGAAGATGTGCTTGTGTGTGCCCAGTACTCCCACACCTGCAGCTGCAGAAGGCACTTGCCACGCTCCCATCCTCAGACTCAGCCCCTATGTCATTTCTGAGCAAACCAGTGCTTCCCACAGCCGCTCTGTACAACGTCAGAAAAGATCCTAACAGGAATGGTCTTTGTTTAAATGCAAACTGTTTGCTCTAAGGTGCTGATCCCGCTCAGTACCCAGGCCCTGGCCAGCTGCAGCCCCCCTCAATGCCCTGACACCCGCCCCTCCTGGCCTTGCAGTGTTTATCCAGGTTGGTTAATGAGGCTACATGAGTTGCATGGAGCTGATTCCCTCCCAGGCCAGGCACCAGCTAATTCTGTCAATGAGTACATGCCAAAAATCTATTTCCCAGCAGCCTGACACGCCCCTGACAGCCAGGCAGCGCCAGCCTTTCCCACAAGGCTTGCTCTCTCCCACAGTCTTACCCCGATATGATGTTTTCACAGTTTCCCAGCCAGAACTCTCTGTCACTAGTCAGTGTTTTTCTTACCCCTGCCTTGGCTTCCACACTTGTATGAGCCTAAGCAAAGGTCCAGGAAGGACCAAGAAGTCTGCCAGTTGTCTACTCTTCCAAGAGTTGCTTTGAAGAGGGACCTTGAGACTTGTCCTTTAGAGCAGTAGCTTTTCCAGCGTGTGAGGGCAAGGGAACGTGCTGCTGATTTCAGATGGATGATGCTCTTCTCCTAGCTGCACCACCATCTTTCTTCTAGCTCCTGCCTCCTTTTACACCCAGTGATCAAGGATCACTGCCAAGAGGTATATTCCTCCAGTTGTGCACATGGATATCAGGAAAGTGATCCTGTAGCATCCCAAGATGAGGTGATAGATATACCAGCAAAATTGCATCACCCCTGCCAGAACTAGTGTTGACACAGAAGCCATCTAACAAGAAATTTTGTGATGATTGTGCCTACTGCACAGCTTGGTTCCCATTAGGCGCTACCAGAACTACCCGATGAGTAGGTGTATGAAGGATATGAAGGCTAAGAAACCACAGAGAAGACGAACTCATGACTGACACTAATCAGGAGCCCTGTATAGCTCTACAAGCAGCTAGTTTCTCTGTTTTCAATCTTTCACTCCTTTCCTCGTTGCCTTCTTAAAGGGGCTGTCCTTCAGACTTATTGACATCCATGATCACAGCATGCCCTGCAGTGGCCAGCAGGTCGAGGGAGGTGGTTCTGCCCCTCTACTCTGCTCTCATGAGACCCCACCTGGAGTACTGCCTTCAGCTCTGGATCCCCCAACAGAAGGACATGGGCCTGTTGGAACAGGACCAGGGAAGGGCCACAAAGACGATCCAAGGGCTGGAGCACCTCTCCTATGAAGACAAGCTGAGGAGTTGGAGTTATTCAGCCTGGAGAATAGAAGGCTCTAGGGAGACTTTCTAGCAACCTTCCAGTACTTAAAGGGGGCTTATAAGAAAGCTGGGGAGGGACTTGTTACAAGGGCTTGTAGTGATAAAGACAAGGGCTTTAAACTGAAAGAGAGTAGCTTTTGATTAGATCTAAGGAAGAAATTCTTCACTCTGAGGGTGGTGAGGCACTGGAACAGGTTGCCCAGAGAAGCTCTGAATGCCCCATCCCTGAAAGTGTTCAAGACCAGGTTGGATGGGGCTTTGAGCAACCTGATCTAGAGGAAAGTGTCCCTGCCTATGGCAGGGAGGTTGGAACTGGATAATGTTTGGGGTCCCTTCCAACTCAAACCGTTCCATGATTCTATGAATCATGACAGGCCTGGCTCCATGGTGGCTTCTAGGACATCCCACAATGGAAAAAGATTTCACAGAGCATCAATGTCATGTGAATGCACTTCTTTATAGCCCTGTTGCATAGGTCAGAGCAAAGTATGGGAATGAGGAAAGCAAAGATGTTTTTGACTGAGGCAATACCAGTGGACTTTGACCTTTGCAATGAATAAAGTCTACATCTGTGCAGGTCCTCAGGGAAACCTGAGGGTGCAAATGCTGATTGCTCCATTCAGCACCAGCTTCTGGCTGCCATTGGCTAGTGCAGGGAGCTCAGGACTGGGTTTCTCTACCTCTTCCCTTTCTGTGTTAAGAGGCAGTGGTAAACAGCAGTGTAAGCCAAGCAGAGCCATTTATGTGGGGCCAGATAGTTAGGGCTCTGGATGCGTGTAATGTAAGCAAACTGAGAGAGAGTTGCAAGGGCTTGGGGGCAGACCTCGTGCTCAGGGTCTGCCAGGGTGACCTAAAGGGCTGAGGTATGGATACAGGAGTGCTTCAGCCTCAGCCGCCCTCAGGACTGACCTAGTAAAGAGATATAGAGGTGGCCTCAGAGGTAAATCCTGTAGTTCTTGACTCTGATAATTAAAATTCATGTGAGTTTCCATATGTTTGGTCCCAAACTATTCTTAGTACTTGAGGAGTACATTTTATTGCTTAGAGTTTGTGATTAAATGGGGAAGTAAGTTCTCATGCCCCTTCATCTCCCATTTATCAGCACGGCTGCATTGAAACTAAAATAAATGACCTTAGAAAGGAGAGCTTTATGTTGCAAAAATACTCTTACAGTATGTATGGGAAGCATGTGAATATTCCTGAAATATGATAAAAACAAAACCCAGATGCCTCAAAGAGATTGAAGTAATGTTATCTTTCATGTATTCAACCCAAGCAGAAATTAAATCCGCTGCAGGCAGACTCTAGAAATAGCACTTAATGCCATGCCAGAGTATCCTGCAGAAAAGGTGCAGCACATTAATGTACATGGGTTGCCTTTGATTTCGTTTAGCTATGCAAAAGGGTATAATCGAATAACTGGACTAATGGTGACTGCGTAATCGATTCATTCACAACAATTAGTTAAGTGCAGCACTGTCCTTCTGTGCTGAACAACAACAAGAAGTTAGATCGTTGCCTCAATTATTAAAATAAATCTTGGCTAGTTTGTTTTACGAGGGTCTTTGAAACTTGTATTAGAAAGATGAGAGTACCTTTCTAGAGTAGTACTTTGCAGGTTGTTTTGTGAGTTTTTTAAAATATTTTTACTTTTCCTGCTCTTGCCCCTGGGTTTTCTGCCTGATTTTACATCTCTATGGCCTTGGTTGGCAGATTTACAGAGCGTCCTTGTGCCCGTCTCAGGTTTTCAGTATTTCTTTATGGTGCCATCCTTCCCAGCTCAACCTGTAAACAGATGGCAGAGGAACCCACCCCAGCACGGAGACAGTGGCACAGGGAGTGACATGAACAGTTCTTGAATCTGAGGGGACTGTGTAGAAGAAATATTTCACTCAAAGCAGGAAAGCATACGTTAGCACTAAGAGCAAAACTTCCATAGGTTTCAACAGATGCAGACCTAGATATTTTTCTTCTTCTCTCTGCTGTGTTTTCTGCATTTTTGAGTAATTCCTGTTTCCTCTGGGCATCTGAGGGCTCAGTTTCTTTGTCCATCCTGATTTCAGGGTAGAGTTGACAGAGAAGAAACAGCTTTCTAATGAAAATACAGCTACTGAATGCCATGGCTGGGTCTTTAAGGTTTTTCCCTATGAGTTCCATTAGAGACAGGTGAAGCTTTGAGTTTTGTTTCATTCTATTTAGTCAGCCAGACTGTCAGTCCCTATTTTTTATGAGTTTCCAATGCTGTTCTGTCCTACTTCTTAGACAGTGGATTTATCTAACTTCATAAACAGACACTTGAGGTAAACAAGAATGCAGATGTTCATTGTACAAAGCAGAAGAACAAATATGTAGGGTTTTTTTATTTTGCCAATTCTCAATAATACCTGCCTAGAGAAATATTAAAACAAAAGCGTGTGCTCATATAGTGCTCAATGCCTTTTAAAATGCCATATGAAACACTAATTCACTGTGGGTTTTTAATTTCAATTCACTGAAAGAAATATATAAAGAGTTTATAATTAAAAATGCTAGCAATCACTCTTGCAGAGCGTTTTGCTTGAGCGGATGTAGCTTGCCAGTGCCTGAACCTGACTTACCCAAAGCTGTCTTACTTCATGAGAAAGATATTGTAAGAACAGATGGCTGGAAGCTAGCATCAGACAGATTTAATTGAGAAACAAGTGAGAATGATTAGCCATTGGAACAAACCACAAAGAGAAGTAGAAGGCTTTCCATGTCTGGATGTCTTCAAATCAACAATCAAACCTCACATGGAAGAAATGAGTAATCAAACAAACATTTCTGAGGCCTCAACAAAGGGCAGCTGTATGAAAGCCTGTGATCTACAGAAGATTACAATATTTAATTATTCCTTCTGGGCTTAAGTTTGAATTCAGAGCAAATTAAAATACTGATAACATGAGTGTGACTTTCTGAACCCTGAATTCCCTTGCAGATCTTTTTCTTCAAGTCTGCCAAACTCTGAATGTCCAACTATGGAGTGAGTACGGAAATAATTTTGAAAAAGCCCAGTTCTGAAAAGTTGCCAAGAAAATCATGGGCCCACACGTCACAGAAGACACAGAATCACAGGATCATAGAATTATAGAATGGTTAGGGTTGGAAGGGACCTTCTCACAGCAGAAAGAAGCTGGTTTTATCCTGATGGACCATCAAGGAGCTCAACTGAGAGATGGTCTGCCTGCAACTGGCACTCTTTGGCCCAGAAAACCCCTTGGTGAACCCAAGTGTCAGACTGAGATAATTCTTTGACCCAATAAGTTATTCTAGATAGACATCAAATATGAATGCTGTTAGAATTTGATTGTCTCCATCCTTGACAAGTCCAAGGACAGAAAAATGGGTTGAACAACCCAACATGTAAGTCATCAGCAGTTCTCCCAAAACACATTTTCCATCTAAGGATTGACTCACGTGATAAAACATTTTATCATTTGATAAAACTGAGCTGCCAGGGGTTAAGGTACAAGAACAGGCTATTACACGGGAGGCAAATCATTGCAAGCACTTATTGCATCAGACGTTTGTGCTGGTAGAGTCTCCGCTCTGAGACCAGCAGACAGCCGCTGCTCAGGACTGCTCAGGGTGGGCTGCAGCGAGCTCTGGGAGCACATCCAACCCTCTGCAATCACCTCTCCATGACAGTAACTTCGATAGGAATCATAGAGTTCAGAATCCATCAGTATTTAAAATACCCACATAAACAGTGGCACTTCTTCCGTCTGTATATAACAAATGACCAGTAATCAGAGGAGGAAGAATTCAGCAGCTTTTCTCTTCGCAGTAAATTCTTGTTTGTGAGATATTAAGAGAGCTGCGGCACTTTCAACCCATTTTTATATTTCTCTTGCAAAATAAGCAGATACGTGTTTTAATTTCAGGCTAGCACTCTAACCAGTGGGGTGTTTTTTTCAAACATTGAAAGAAAAATTGATTCCTTTGCCGAGTGGATTCCTGTGATCTAAAGCCGCAGTGAGATATTTCCCCAGTTATCAGTATGCAGCTGCTTGCTTTAAATCACTAACTTCTGAAACACTTTTTCAAGCACGCCTGAAATAGAATATTTCATGTGGAAATAAATGAGTTTGTGAAACCCTTTTAATTATTTTACTTCAGTGAAAAGATTAAAATCTAAGTCTCTCTTGCACCACATCCATGTTGTAACTTCGAAGAATATAAGAGATTAATCATTTTCACATCAAATACAGAAGAAAGTATATTTTTTCCTTTCCCCCACATAATCTGAAAGCCATCAAATTGCCCCACCCACCTACTGTGCATGTGAGTTGAACACTGTCAAGTACAAATTAAGGATTCAATCTAGCAATTGCTTCTGAACGTAGTCTGACAGAGCTGTACTGGCGGCGGTGGACAATCACAGGCTTGATTCAAAGCTTGCAGAGCACTTCCCTAGTGTGCTGGGGATCAAGCATCTCAGAGAAATAAAAAGGTTCTGAATCTCCAAATATGACCCATATCTAATTGTACCCGGAAAAAAAAAAAAGTTACTGCCTCAATTTTAGAAAAATGTAACATCATTTAACAATAAAATGGCCTGAGTTGTTTTTGGAACAGAGGATATACTTGTCTTGAGGGGTTGTTTGGGAATCAAGTTGGTGAGAAACTAGACCTCAAGATTTGGGTCTTTTTGAGTTCATATGGTCTTGCAGTGCTGTTTGCTTCCAGTAAACATACTAAGCCTTCTGCCCCACTGCTAGGGAAGCTGGTCACTGGGAATAAATTAAGGAACAAGGGCTTAAATGTAACCTACTGGCCCCTGGGCTACAGCTGGTGAATACCACGCCACACTCCACAGAGCCGTGAAAACCTTGATTGCACTTTGGTTCGCTGTAATTTGCACTTTGTACTCATACTATGCATTTAAAAATCAGATGTGCATTAATGCGTCAATTATCAAGAATGAGAGCACAGTGTCAAGCTTTTTATAAAGACTTGTTCGAGGCTAGCTGATTTTTAATGTATGTGCTTATCTGCAACTGAAATTACAGAAATTGAAATAAAAGCATATACAAAAGAGAATAGGAAACTTTTACATAAGGATGGGCTAAATGATACAACAAATGCCAAATTGATTTCTAATGCTGGCTCAAATAAAATGTTTATAAGAATTACTTATGCTATGATCTCAGTACTGACAAATTTGAAGATTTTGTTTATTAAAAAATACTTCAAAGACATTAAACTCTCTGTTAATGGAAGACATGCCCATATCTGTAGATACTATAAAGAGTGACGCTAAAATTGGGAGTTTGTTTTATGCAACATAGTGAGTATCCTTCACAGCAACAGAGGAATCCTGAATGTTATGGGGAATTCTGCATCTCAAAGTCCTCTTTTGCTCAAAGTCTCCAGTTCCCAAATGGTGAGTCTGTTCTCTGAAAATCGTCATTTGATTTGGGGCTTCTACAATGCTGGTTTTACAAAATGGTCTGGAAACTGTGGGATCGTATACTTTGAGGCAGCTCACAAATTAGGACTACTCCTGAGTATGAAAATTTTAGCATCTTCAGGACCACTCCTTTTGCTGAGCAGCCACAACAGATACTAGACATTTAGCCTAGCAGGCAACTTGGCAAAAAAATACACCAGTTCAGTGCCGTTTTTATGTTCCTGTGGGTATTTCTCAAAACAGATATTTTTTTTACAAAAGATTTGCTTTGATGAATTGGTATTTCTCAGTCTTTAAAAAGTTACTAAAAAAATCAAAAGCAGCTGACTGTAGAGGTTTTACACAAGAAATAATACTTCAGTACCTAAGAAGCACTGCAGTTTATGCACCAGAATCTTCTGTAATGTCTGGTCGATTGTTGTCTGTTTTCCCTGGCTCTGCTCCATGCCTTCAAGTAATTTCTCTCACCACCTCTCTCGGTGGCTTCACCGTGAACAGATTTCCTGTCAAGTTTCAGATTTTCAGGTATTCTGGGTTTCCTTCATAGAATTAGTTTGGGCCCCTTGTCTGTGATTTGGTTTCTATTCTACCTATTCTTTCTAAAAGAGTTTCTATTCCCTGGACTCCGTATCTGATGTTTATACACCTGATTCTCTGTTCATGCCCGATGTATGTATGTTTCAACACACTTCGTCACCCACTTTCTTCTGAAACACTACCAAATGCCACCTCACCTTTATAGCCTGCGATGGAAAGTAAATGAACTTGCACCAAACTTGCTCTTGACCCCAGGGAGGCTGACTTCCATGTCTGAGCTAACTTCCCTGCCTTACCTCCGGTCTCTGCAGCTGTAGTGGAGGCACTGCTGGAACTCCTGTCCTCCCTTCTGAAAGGACTGCAGGAGAGAGGCCCAGAGATCTCCACAGAGATCCCACCACCTGATTTTTTTCCAGTGTTGCAGAACAAAGAGATATTGAACCTTTAGAGATGCTGTTGGGGGAGTTCCTGGCTACTACAATAGAAAGCACCTGTGCCTCGTTAGGACAGGTGCTGTGAGTCACGTTGGTCAACCGGAAACCACGTGACTCATGGATGAATAAAGGTGGGGCACTCCCAAGAGGGAGTGGGGCAGTTCCCTCCTGGAGACTGGAGTGATAGGAGCCCCTGGAGAGCAGCATCTTGAAGCTCTCTGTTGGAAGCCTTTGGTTGTGACAAGGACCTTTGGAGTGTGATAGAGCCTTCTGATATACGAGGGAGATCACAACAACCTTCTGGGTTGTGATCCCCGAAGAGTGAGACACCAGTAGTCCGCGACAATTGGTGACCCCGACGTGATTCGTCGGAACAGGAACTACTGGGACTGCAGAACGAAGCTTGAGAGCGGCAGGAGTTGCGGACTGACCAGTTTTGACTTAGACACCTGGAACAAGGTGAGCTGCTGGGAGTGAACATGGGTCAGAATTTTGTAAAGGAAAGTCAGACCTTTACCTTTCTCAAATCTGCAGGGATGGCTGCGGGGCTCAGTATAAGTAATGAGGATTTATATTACCTACTCAACTGGGCAGCGGGACATGAAGATCTAGTCAACCTCACCTTTACCTTTAACCTAGAACTTTGGAAAAGGTTGGGGGATAAGTTACTCTATGAAGCTGTGGTTGAGCAAAAGGGCCGGACCGACCTGCTGCGTACATGGGAGGCCCTAGATAATATAATTCAAAAGGGGTCAGCAGAAGAGGAGGAAGAGGAATCAACAGATTATGTATCTGCAAGTGAGGGGTATGAAGGGAACAACGAACTGTCTGAAGAAAGACTAACCTCAGACAGCGTGGACAGCGAGTTAGACGTATCCTCGCTGTTCACAGAGATCAATAAAGTTGCGGGGACTATGCAGGGACTCTGCCCCACCCTGCAGGAAATATTGGAGCGTCCCCCACCCTTTGCCCCAGCAACCCCCCCTTCCTCCTCAGGATGTGTCATGCCCACGGCCCCGCCGCTCGATCTAGTGGCCCCACCCCCGGCAGCTTCATATTCAGCAAATATGACACAGGTACGAGCTATGCAGCCAGCTCTAGTGCACCAGGCTGTGACTATGCTGCAAGGAGTATCTCAGCAGTTAGGAGCTGTAGTGGAGATACTGCATCAAGCTATGACCCCCCCTGTAGCAAAAGAAATTTCAGGAGAAACCTCCAAGACAAGTGACAGCTCAGCTAAGGAGTTACCACTGGTTTCTCCACCAAGGGAAAAGTCACTAGAATCTGTCTGTTTATTAAATCCAAACCCCTTGGGAACCCTTACAGCGACAGTTCAACGCCGTGACCCGGTCCGTTTTTGGAACGAAATAAAAATGAAAGCAATAGAGGCTGGGGATTGGGACTTGGCTCAAGTCTTGGGGTTGCCAGTCAATAACGAAAAATTATCCATGATGGAAATAGGGGGAAGGCCAAGTGCATTCCCTGTGGAATTGACCCTTCCGGGTTCTAACCAGCCCAATCAATACCTGGGCTGGTCATGGAAAGTCGTACAAGACATACAAAAGGCAGTAGCACAGTATGGACCAAACTCCCCGGCAGTGACACAATTATTACGATTACTAAACCTGGAAATATTGGTGCCGTATGACTTTCAACATCTGGCTCAGATTATGTTCCAGCCGGTACAACGCTCCATTTTTATGAGCACGTGGAGGCAGTTGGCTGATCGTCAGGCACTACAAAATATACAGTTACCTCAAGGTGACCCATGTTATGCCGTAGGTGCAGATGTCCTGATGGGAACGGGTCAAGTATTTAGCAACCCGGCAGTACAAGCCCAATGGCATCCCCAAATTCTTGGGCAGATCAAACAAATAGGAATGCAGGCCCTCATGCGGACCACAGAAATGGCGAAACCCCAAGCGAGGTATTCCACAATCAAACAAGGAATCAAGGAGCCTTTCTTACAATTTGTAGAAAGATTGCAAGGGGCTATAGAAAAACAAGTTTATGACGGCAATCTACGGGCCCTGTTGACAAAACAACTCGCAAGGGATAACGCCAACGCTGATTGCCGAAGAGTTATTGAAGTACTCCCAGGGGACCCCTCCCTAGAGGAGATGGTCATTGCATGTGCTAAGGTCGGGTCTGTAGAACATGAAATGACTGCGCTAGCCACCACCTTGATGGCCTCAGATAATAAGAAACTGAAGTGTCATAAGTGTGGGAGAATAGGGCATCTCGCCAAAAACTGCAAATCCAATGGCCGGCCGGGAAGCAGCAGAAAGAGAAAGTATGCACAGATGTCTTATAGTCCAGGCAAGCCCTTTGCGGGAACACTGCAACAGCCGCAAACTAATCCGGAAAAGACCCCTGAAGGAATGTTGCCGCAGCCGCAGATTAAGCAGCCAGAACAACCAGGGTGGATGTATCCAACTTCATCAGAACAGTGGATATATCCACCACCGACGTGGTATGACAGGAAAACATAAGAACGACTCCCCCATGGTTTTGTTCCAAGGCATCTGACAAATGGCGATGAAAAATGGAATTGGAACATTAGAAAGCCCTAAATGCTATTAGGTATTTTTTCAAAAAAGAAAGGGGGAATTGTTGGGGGAGTTCCTGGCTACTACAATAGAAAGCACCTGTGCCTCGTTAGGACAGGTGCTGTGAGTCACATTGGTCAACCGGAAACCACGTGACTCATGGATGAATAAAGGTGGGGCACTCCCAAGAGGGAGTGGGGCAGTTCCCTCCTGGAGACTGGAGTGATAGGAGCCCCTGGAGAGCAGCATCTTGAAGCTCTCTGTTGGAAGCCTTTGGTTGTGACAAGGACCTTTGGAGTGTGATAGAGCCTTCTGATATACGAGGGAGATCACAACAACCTTCTGGGTTGTGATCCCCGAAGAGTGAGACACCAGTAGTCCGCGACAAGATGCCAGCCCCAGCATTACGTTGTGCCTCAGGGTGCTTTGCCTTGCAGGCAGGATGCCAGCCCAGGGTGGTAAGGCAGGCATGCAGAGGGGCTGGGATCCTTGGGCTGAAAATACAGGCCTGCACTGCCAAAGGTCAGAGTTTTACTCTTACCTTTCCTCCAAGAATCTGTGTCCTTTGGCGTGTCAGTTCAGGCCAAGCTTAAAAGATACTTGTGCCAGGAGATGCATCTAAGTACTTAACTGGAGTATCCACTTGCAATGTACCTAGCTCCCTATGACTGTTAATAATCCAAATAACAAACTACTTTTTCTCACAGAATCATAGAATGGTTTGAGTTGGAAGGGACCTTAAAGATCATCTAGTTCCAACTCCCCTGCCATGTGTAAGGACACTTGCCACTAGACCAGGTTGCCCAAAGCCTCATCCAATCCAGCCTTGAGCACTTCCAGGGATGGGGCATCCACAACTTCTCTGGGCAACCTGTTCCACTGCCTCACCACGCTCAGAGTGAAAAATTTCTTCCTTAGGTTTGATCTAAATCTGCCTTCTTTCAGCCTAAAGCCATTGCCACTTGTCCTATCACTACATGCCCTTGTAAAAAGTCCCTCTCCAACTTCCTTGTAAGCCCCTTTAAGTATTGGAAGGCTGCTAGAAGGTCTTCCCAGAGCCTTATCTTCTCCAGGCTGAGCAATCCCAACTCTCAGCCTGTCTTCATAGAAGAGGTGCTCCAGCCCCCTTATTATTTTTGTGGCCCTCCTCTGGACCCACTCCATCAGACCTATGTCCTTCCTATGTTGGGGGTCCCCAGAGCTGAACACAGTACTCCAAGTGAGGTCTCATGAAAGCAGAGTACAGGAGCAGAATCACCTCCCTCGACCTGCTGGCCACACTTCTTTGGATGCAGCCCAGGATACAGCTGGCTTTCTGGGCTGCAAGTCCACATTGCCAGGTCATGTTGAGCTTCTCATCAACCAGCACCCCCAAGTCCCTCTCCTCAGGGCAACTCTCAATCCATTCTCCGCTCAGCCTGTACTTGTGTTTAGGATTAACCAGATCCATGTGCAGGACCTTGCACTTGGCCTTGTTGAACTTCATGAGATTTGCACTGACCAACTTCTCCAGCCTGTCAAAGTCTCTCCAGATGGCATCCCTTCCCTCCAGCACATCAACCACACCACTGTGTCATCAGCAAAGCTGCTGAGAGTGCATGCAAGCCCACTGTCTATGTCACTGACAAAGATGTCAAACAGCACCAGCCTCAATACCAACCCCTGAGAAACGCCACTCATCACTAGTCTTCACTTGGAGCCATTGACCACAATTCTTTGAGTGCAACCATTGAGCCAGTTCCTTGTCCACCGAGTGGTCCGTCCACCAAATCTACATCTCTCCAATTTAGAGACAAGGATGTCGTGAGGAACAGTGTCAAATGCTTTGGATAAGTTCAGGTAGATGATGTCAGCTGCTCTTCCCATATCTACCAAAGCCGTAAGCCTATCATAGAAGGCCACCAAATTTGTCAGGCATGATTTGCCCTTAGTGAAGCCATGTTGGCTGTCACCAATCACCTCCTTATTTCCATGTGCCTTAGCAGAGGCACCTGGGAAGGTGAGGCACCTGGGAAGGTGAGTTCAACCTGTTGTGCAGAGGCACCTGGGAAGGCAAGGTGGGGGTTCACCTGCTGCCCTAAGTGTGGACTTGCCTCCATTCACTTCTTTCCTTTGAGCTACTGACTTTAGCCAGATGGGGAGAGGATACAGGTTCCCCTTGATCTTGTTTTTTTTTCTGGTGACTGTTCCTGTTTGTGTGTCAGGGAGAGCAGAGCATGACACCACCAGTCTATGTCTTTCTCAGACTCCTTGATGCTCCTTTACCTTTCTACTTCCTCTTGTGGCTCTCCTACCACGCTGAGCAGGTCGTCTACCTGGTCACACCTCATGCAACTGTTCCCACTACTGCCGTCCCTTACCAGTGAATAGCTCTGGCACTCCAAAATCTAAAAATCATTACAAATGAGAGCTCTTTGAGATACATGGAACATTAGCAAAGCCCTGCTTTGTAGAGGTATCGCTCAAGGATAAATGCGTTAATGTTTGTGGGGTTCCCAGCCTCTGTGTCCTGGGGGCTGTAACAGTGACAGAGGCAGATAAAACACAGGAAAATACTAAAATGTGGAAAGATCCAAATCAATAGGTTACCTTCACGTTGTTCAGAGGTACGGTGTTTGTTGTATCTTTCAGAAGTTGACTGTGAACTTGTTTATCAGGATAGCCCAGTCTATAACACAACTAACTCATTGCACAGCTATAGACTCAGTTGTGGTGGTAAAGGGGACCTGCCAGACTAGCCCCTGAGGTGTAGGAGAAACAGAGATGACCCTGTGCTTAGTGAGAATTGAGCATGTAAAAACTCCCCTAGGCCATAGGAATGAGGTTTTGAACCACTGAGGCTTGATTAAAGCCTGAAATGCGTGGTTTTTGTAGGCTAGTTTGGTTTTGTTTTTTAAGGAAGGCCAAACCCTCAAGAAGTTTGCTGTTAGATGTCACCTGCTTATTTCTCATTATTAAAAATAAATTTACTTTTCTGCCCTGAGGTAACAAGTAACAAATATGAGGTAGTGCATAACCAACGCATATGTCACAGCACAACTCGACTGTGTAATTTCACTTGCAATGCTAGGCGAGATGTTAGTCTGTCACTAGAACGATGCCAGATTGCAGCTAGTGAGGATCTGACTGCTAATTTTCCTCTCCCAATGGTCTGTACTATTTTCAAAAGAAGTGTTCTTTAATGAAAATTTCATTAACATTATTCCCTTACACTACCGTTAGCTGAGAAAGTTCTATTTACTGTATCAAAAAATCATTTTTCAAATAAACTTATTCTGACATTTTCCGGTTCTGTCAATAAGACAATGTCTGAATAATGCGAGAGGAATAAAAATGTACTGCCTTTTTTTCTTTTTCATAAAAAATATATTGCAAAAGATACTTACCAGCTCTACCAGAACTGTTTCCATGAGAGCATGTGTGGCTTTCCTGATAGCAAGGGCTGTTAGACAACTATTTTGTCTGACTTTGAGTGGCTCTCTGACATGTCCCATTTGATAACTGACGAGACTACACAGCCAGCTTAAAATGTTCAGTGCCAGATCCTCAGACTGTGTAAAAAGCCCTGGCTCCATTAACTTCACTGGAGATGTGTCTGTTTACACCAGCTGGCACAGTGTGAAATGAAGCTTTGCCCATGGAGGGAAGAGGATATAAAATGTCAGAGAGGCAGCCACTGACAAATAGATCATATTTCACAACAAAAGAGGAGCAGAATGAAGTCTCCATTACTATTTTCAATGCTATTATTAAATGCTTGTCCACTAACTAATGCCACAAACTTTCTTTCTCCTCCTTCAAGCAACAGGTTTGTGCTAGCACAGATCACAATTTATAATTTCTGAGGACCCTTCTAAGGAAAGTCTTAAGGTAACTCTCAGATATTTGCAGGTTGCAACAAAGATCCTCACGTATTCATCCCAGATGTTAAAAAACTAAAATGCTGTTGTCAATGGTAACAAAACAGCTCATGGCCAAGTTCATGGGAAACCTGTAGACCTGTTGTTGCTCACCAGCCTAGGCTGCAGCACCAGGGACGCTGTTGCATCCTCCACAGCCAGGAGGAAATGGCCTGCCTCTTGTAGGCAGGATAGGTACCTTGAGTTGATTAGTTAATTAGTTCATTATCTCAACTCAGTCCAGCTGGATAAGAATGATTGGTGCCATAATTTCCCCTTTTTGTTTTACCATTTTTTGTTTTCACAAAGGCTTTATGGGTGAGCAGAGACCCGGCCCATTCATCCAACTCCAGCACACTTCCCTCCCACAAATACCACGTCAGGGCTTGCAGCTTTACCTTCTTCTCCAAAGGACTCTCACTTGAGCTCCCAGCTCCAGCACTGGCTCCAGCTCTTTTGGCTCGGGCTCTCAGCTCAGCAAGGGAGTCGGGGCTTCCCAGGGTCTCACAGATGTATCACATTGGGGTCACCAGTTGTCACTCACCAGCCTGGGCTGCAGCACCAAGGACACTGTTGCATCCTCCACAGCCAGGAGGAAATGGCCTGCCTCTTGTAGGCAGGATAGGTACCTTGAGTTGAGTAGTTAATTAGTTCATTATCTCAACTCAGTCCAGCTGGATAAGAATGATTGGTGCCATAACCTGTTGAAGAGAGTTCGATAGGCTTCTTTGCTGTGGTCACACCATGTCCTGGTCTAAGACAATAAAGCCCAGGGGTGCACCACAGCTGCAGCAATTCATGCCAGTGATTTCCAGCTGCTTACTTGGTGGATGACAATAATCCTAATTCTCAGCAACAAGCCTTCTCTCTCTCTAACCTCACTGATTCAGAGGAACCAGTTTTGTTTGCTTTATAGCAGATGCCATTCTGTTTCTTCTGCCATGCAGCAAAGAATATATTATTGATTAGAAAATAAAGGTCTTTATTGCCTCCTCTCTGCAAGTGTGATAAGGTATGAGAAGGAATCATAGAATAGTTTGAGTTGGAAGGGATCTTTAAAGGTCATCTAGTCCAACCACCCTACAGTGAGCTGGGACATCTTCAACTAGATCAGGTTGTTCAAAGCCTCATCCAGCCTGGCCTTGAGCACTTCCAGGGACAGGGCATGTACCATGTCTCTGGGCAATCTGTTCCAGTGTTTCACCACTCTCATTGTAAAAAATTTCTTTCTTATACCTAATCAAAATCTACCCTCTTTAGTCTAAAACCATTACCCCTTGTCCTATATGTCCTTGTATAAAGTCCCACTCCAGCTTTCTTGTGGGCTCCCTAAAAGCAGTGAAAGACTGAAATAAAGTGTCATCAGAGCCCTCTCCTCTCCAGGCTGAACAAACTCAATTCTCTCAGCCTTTTTTCGTAGGAAAGGCACTCCAGCCCTTTTATTATTTTGTGGCCCTCCTCTGGACTCAGTCCAAGAGGTCCATATCTTTCCTGTGTTTAGGACTCCAGAGCTGGACGCAATACTCCAGGTGGGGTCTCATGAGAGCAGAGTAGAGGGGCAGAATCACCTCGCTCGCTCAACATGCTCGCCATGCTTTTTTTGATGTAGCTCAGGATACGGTTGGCTTTCTGGGCTGCGAGGACACATCACTGGGTCACATTCAACTTTTCATACACCAGTACCCCAAGTCCTTCTCCTCAGGGCTGCTCTCAATCCATTCTCTACCCAGACTGTATTTGTGCTTGGGATTGCCCCAACCAATGTGCAGGGCCTTGCACTTGGGTTGAATCTTGTTGAGGGAGACCATGTCAAAAGCCTTACAGAAATCCAGATAGATGACATTTGTATGTAGCTCATCTTTTTCTACTGATGTAGTCACTCTATCATAGAAGGCCACTAGGTTGGTCAGGCAGGACTAATGGTGAACATGTATTGCCCTTGGTGAAGCCATGCTGGCTGTCTCGAATCACCTCCCTGTCCACCATGTGCCTTAGCATAGCTTCTAGGAGGATCTGTTCCATGATATTCCCGAGGACAGAGGTGAAGCTGACAGGTCGGTAGTTCCAGGGTCCTCCTTTCTATCCTTTTTAAAAATGGGTACAATGTTTCCCTTTTTCCAGTCACCAGGGACTTCACCTGACTGTCACAACATCTCAAATATCACGGGGAATGGCTTGGCGACTACTTCAGCCAATTCTCTCGGACTCTGTGATGCATCTTGTCAGGTCTCATAGACTTATGTATATTCAGGTCACTCAGGTGGTCACAAACCTGATCTTCTCTTACAGTGAGAGGGACTTTGCTGTCTCAGCCCCTGCCTTGCAGTCCTTTCACTCAAGAGGTGTGGGAAGAGAGGTTGCCAGTGAAGACTGAGGCAAAAAAGTTGTTGAGTACCTCGGCCTCCTCCTCATCTGTTATTACCCGTTTGCCAGTCTTGTTCATCGGGGGGACGCTTTCTTTGACCTTTCTTTTCTGGCTGACACACCTGTAGAAGCCCTTTTTACTATTCTTGGCATCTCTGGCCAAGTTCAGCTCCATCTGCACCTCGGCCTTCCTGACCCCATTCCTACACAACTAGGAAAGTTCCTATACTCTTCCCAGGATACCAGTCCCTGCTTCAACTGCCTTTGTGTTTCTTTCTAGCCCTTTAGTTTGACCAGCAGGTCTTGAATCAGCCGTGCCAGTCTTTTGCCTTCCTTGCCTGGTTTCTTACACTTGGGGATCAAGAGCTCTTGCACTCTATGGAAAGCATCCTTAAAGACCTGCCAGCTCTGTTCTTCTCTCTTGTCCCTGAGGGCAATTTCCCAGGGGGTCTTATTGACTAACTCCTTGAACGCCTGGAAGTTTGCTTTCCTAAAATTGAGGATCCTGACTTTATTCTTTGTCTGACCTATATCCCTCAGGACTGTGAACTCCACCAGTGTGTGATCACTACAGCCCAGGCTGCCTCCAATCTTGACATCACTGATTAGCTCACTTGCATTGGTGACCATTAAGTCCAGCATTGCATCCTCTCTGGTAGGGCTCTCTATTACCTGACTTAAGAAGTTATCCTCAATGCACTCCAGGAGTTTCCTGGATTGCCTTGGCATGAGTTACCTTTATCATTTCTGTCATTCTAACAAACTGCCGCTACATTTTTTGACAGTCCTAGCTGCCCCCTCATTGAAATGGAAGTGGAAGGTGAGGCAGGAGCATCCATGGCTGCAGTCAGCTCGATGCCACTGCAGCTTCAAGCAGAGGAGGAATCCCAACCTGCCTGAGCTTATTCCTACCTACAGACCCATGAGATGCATTCAGTCTTCTTCACCCGGTACGGGTCAGATTTGAAAAAAACTACTATTTTTGCAGCATTGCAAGAGGTCAATTTCAAGGTCTCCAGCACTGTTTTATTAATGAAAACTAAAATGGTTGAAAACTGTGCTAATTAGGAGATCTTAATAGTCTTTGACTTAATCTTCAGATCTGTTGTAGGTCATGTTGTAGGTTGCCCAGAGAAGTTGTAGATGCCCCATCCCTGGAAGTGTTCAAGGCCAGGTTGGATGAGGCTTTGAGCAACCTGGTGTAGTGGAGGGTTTCCCTGCCCATGGCAGGGGGATTGGAACTAGATGATATTTGAGGACCCTTCCAACCCTAACCATTCTATTATTCTATGATTCTATGTATGGGGGAATATGGCTTCAAGAATTATGAATTAATGAGGAGTGTGTTATTAATGACAATGAACTCTTTGTGGCTTATGGTTTACCGAAGAATATTTTTTAAAAGAAGACTGTGCTCTCAGGGCAATTTATGTTGGAACACGAGTGTCTATAAACTGCAGGTGTCTCATTAAATTCTGCTGGTGATTAGAAGAAGCAGCCATGTGCAGAGATGTTCATCAGGGGCTCCCTGATTTGTGTTGTCATGCTTGGTTTTTCCCTAATAGCTATACACTACTTAGCATTGATGCTCAGCTGCTGTGAGCAGAACTCTGCAAAAATAGTCAGTTTCCATTCAGAAGCAAATGGCATCGAGCCAGCTATTGATTTATAGACTGACACATACCCCTTTATAATGACCGTGAGAACATTTTTTACTTACCTGTTACTTTTCTTTAGGAGTATATTTAAAACAATTTTCCACTTGATAAACAGAAGCACGCAGCACGGTGCTTTTACTGGTCATTTTCACAGAGAGGTCTGCAAAAAGCTGCTTTATACAATTGCACTGGAGAGAGAGAGGTTGAGAAAGTTTGTCAGTATTCTCAACTCTGGTTAAATGGCTTGGCCTGAAAGCAAGATGGATGCATGCCCATTTCTTCCCAGCATCGACACGTGTTTGAAAACAGCAACTTGGCATAAAGCTTAGAAAAAAACCCAACCTAAACACAAAACAACAACCTTTTTGTATCTGCCACATTTACTACTTCTTTGGGGAGAAAAAGCAATAATGTTCAAGCTTCTAACAATAGTGGTAAGTTATTTAGAATCTTGCTATTTTCTAGTTAGTCCGAACAACTAAAAGGCATTTATTTTTGTGTTTCTGCAGAATTTATTTTATAATTCTCTGCTAGTTACATGACAGCTATCTTTTAAAATCTTTGTACCTACAATGCTTGGCTGGTCTCTTCTCATCCTTAATTTTACATTTGTGCCAAAGATAAAGGAGGAGCAGTGGGATTTTCTCAGCACTGAGGTTCCATTTTTGAGGAATTATCTAATTCACACCAAAGGACACCGAAACGTTGGGCTTGAATCTGATTTTCTTTCACGTTGAGGTCTTCCAGTGGGCATATATTATACTGATACCCACTCTTGCCCCTGAAGGTCTTTTACAGAGCGGGGCAGAGGGGTCCAAATACGAAAGCAAACTCAGGCATTGTTTATTGTTTTGGTCCTGTACAGCACACAGCCCGATGAAGCCCTTACCCACTTAGTGTGAGAGAGACAACAAAATGTTCAAACCATCATCATAATGTCCTAGACGTTCAGATGGAAATTAAGTACTGGGATTCAGTAACTTTGCAGAGGAGTCATCCTGTTGGCAACGCAACTCCACAGTTCCTTGGTGTCGGGGAAGTTTCCTGGCTGCTACAATAGAAAGCACCTGTGCCTCGTCAGGACAGGTGCTGTGAGTCACGTTGGTCAGCTGGAGACCATGTGACTCATGGATGGTTAAAGGCGGGGCACTCCCAGAAGAGAGGGGGGTAGTTCCCTCCTGGAGACTGGAGTGGTAGGAGCCCCTGGAGAGTGTGAGTTGGAGCTCTCTGTTGGATTGAGATAGCAGTGAGTTTGGATCAGCCTTCTGATTGTGAGATACGTCGTGGTCGCAACAGCTGTTTGGTTGCGACCCACTGTGAGAAGATACAGGCAGTCCGCAACACCTTGGCATTCATGGAACTCTTATTGTCCCTATTCCTCAGCTTCCTCAGAGCCTGATTTGGCTTTGGCTAGACCAGAGTGTGAAATCTGCGCTTCAGGTTAGAGTAGAAGATGTCTGCAAACAACTGGATGAGGCACTTGTTTGATAGAGACCAAATATGTGCTTTTGGCTCTCTCCCATAAAGAATAGCCACAGTTACAAGAAACATTTGGACATTTTGAGTAATAATAGTCAAGAAAGACCATTATGTTTCTCTGATTTTTGAACTGTGGTTGACATTTTTGAAAGGCTGCATGCTGGCACTGAGACATGGAGGTCACCTAGTCCGATCTCCTGCTGAAAGGATGTGCAGATAGACCAGATTTCTTGGGGTCTTGTCCTGTCAAGCTTGAATATCTCCAAGGATAGAGACTCCACAACCTCTCTGGGACCCTGTTCCAGCGATTGACCCTCTTCACAGCGTACAACTTTTTCTTAATACTGAGTTGGAATTTCCCATGTTCCAGCTTGTGCCTGTTGTCTCTCATCTTGCCACTGCACACTTCTGAGAAGAGTTTGGCTCCACCTTCTTTACACACTCCTGTTAGTTGTACACAGCAGTTACTTCTTAGGGCTAAACAAGCCCAGTTCTCTCAGCCTCTTCTCATAATTATCTTCCTTATTCCTGTGCGAGAGAGAGGCTGTATTTTTTTGGTATGGCTTTCTTCTTCTAACGAAAAGACATCATTATCTTCTGCTTTCAATAGTGCTTCATAGTACCAGAAGTGTCTACAGAGATACATACAAGCACCCTTTAAAAGCCCATACCTATTGATCCAGCATTGCTCCAGCTCTGCTCTGCACTCCAGCATCATTGCAGCTTGAGAACACATGCTCAGAGCAGCTCGTTTAAATATTTATAGCCGTGTAGTTGGACGCTCCATCTACCAGTCTTTTATCTGAACGCCTTAGCAGGTGTGTGTGCCTGCACTGAAATCCCCGTTGCTTCCAGAGACAGCATCTGACCTGGCTGACAGCTTTGTGAACTCCTGGACTACAAATTAGACACAGCCTTGCTGTGCTTTGCTGTCTATAATATGAAAGGATGGAGCCCAGCAAATTCTTTTTCTTCCTTTACGCTTTCCAGGAGAAAACCTTTTTTTTTTAGTGATTGTTCAGACAATTTTTGGCTACCGGAGGAGAGGGGCTGAGCTACAGCCTTCAACCAGCAGGTCAGCCTGATCTATCTGCTCGTCATCCAGGTGCAGAAGAGAAGAAGAACCCATGCTCTAGAGCTCCCTGCCTTGCCCTAGAGCCAAGAGGAGGTGCCTGAGGTGCCAGCAGAGCTGCAGCCTCATTGCCAGTGTGCCAGGTGCCATCGCTGAGCCAGCGTGTGTGGAGCAATAGCGATGGACTGTGCCATGGCCCTTGAGGAGCATCCCTGGATCGCTTCTGAGATGGGGCATCCATGCATCACCCTTTCCACAGAGGTTTCAGCTAGGGAAAGGAAAAAAGCTCTGGGCTATACTTAAACTTCTATATTCCTATATTTATTACATGAGCTTATTACTCTTACCTCTCTCTGTCTATTTAAAATGAAAGGAGCTCCTGCTCTCCTGCTGACGTGAATCAAGAGGATACACTGAAATGCCAGTGACTTATGCTGGTGTAAATCCATCTTGAGCCTTAAAACATGCTAGTGTCACATGTGAATTCATCTAAGTGCGTATGCAAGGGAAAATGAATGCAAAAAGAATGAAGTGGGACTGAAGATCTGTCCCTGCTATTTAATGTAGAGTCCATTTGCAGGCATTTCAGTTGTGCTTATCACTGTCCTGTCCAGCTCTTGGCTTTATTTCTTCACTTTTGAGAGATATCTACTGAAATGGCAGTGGAAATTCATGCAGTGTAGTAGCATTATCCAATGCCTTTTCAGCAATATTGCTTTGGCTAATATAATACTGTTCATCTGATATTTTCTAAGAGTAGGAGACTAGAATGTGATCCAACAAATTTAACTCTTTAATCGCTTAAGAAAGCTCAGTGAAATCAATGGGTAAAAATGTAGAATTTAATTAAGCACTGCATTAATTTTTCATGAATTCTCTACATTGTGTGATACTCATTCAGGTTGCTAATTACTCTTGCATTTTCCCAATTTATATAGAATATAACAGGAAAAATAAAAATACTTAGCATTTGTGGACTATTCACTGAGCATTTGTTACATGAAGTTACAGTTCAACAAACAGATGCATGAATATCTGTGTGCACACATGCTGCCTTTACTCCACAAGCAATTGAATATGACAACTAAAAGAAAGACCATGGATATAAGTTTGTAAGAGTTATTTTTTGCTCCTCTATGCTCTGGACCAGACACACAGTTTTGGCAAGAGTCTACTGTAGTCTTAATCCATGTGGAAGCATATCTAAACATAAGTTTGGAAAAGCATTTACTTGTACACATGTAATCTAGGATAATACTGACATTGTTCCATTAAAAGCAAAATTCCAAACTCTGGAGTAATTACGTGGATATTTTTTTAGCTATTGTTAGATACCGAGTCCATTAATCAGGCCTTGGTTTCATGTAATAAATATTTAGCCACTGATAAGAGAATGGTGCTTAATAACCCTTGAACAAGAGAAAAAAAAAATAGTTTTTGGAAACTGTATTTTTCCAGATATTCACTTTCTTGAGATAATGGAAAAAATCCATTTCCTAAGGACAAAGATACAATCTGAAATGTCTGACATAGAAATGGGAAAGAAGTAATGGGCATACCTGTGAAATTTAGAGTAGTAAACATGTTCTGCTTTTTTAATTTTCTTTTGAATGAGAAAGGAGCAGAGGGCTTTAGATTATGCAAATACAGACAAGTGTTAATTCATAAATGTACATGGGATTTTCATCGAAACATCAATTCTTTCAGCTACTTACACTGAATCAGTGAACCTCTTCTTTAGAAATAAAAATTTACCTCTGTTCTTTCCTTTATCTTTGCATGTCGTACCTTTAAGAGAATGAACCCATCCTGAACTCGATGCAGTTTGGTCTTTTCCTGCCATAGCATGAATCTTGGAGAGATTATAACCAATTTAAGCAGGATGGGGGATTCTGTTTCTAACTAGCTACAAGCAAACCGCTAAGGAACCAGCAAGGGAAAATGAGAGGTATTCACAATAGTCTCCAGCTTGGATTACATGTATCTTGAAAGCACTAGCAGCAGATGCTTGTGGAAGTGATTATGCACTGGATCATATGCACATCCTTCTGGCTGCCCTCACCGCTTCGGCGTATTTGTAGTGTAGGAAAAAGCCCCTCCAGTTTACGGAAAAAGGAGCTCAAAAATATATTGCAGAAGGCACCAATAATCACAAAGTTTAAAGGAGCTCAGCGATCACTCTGGTGCTTAGGGGCCCAAGCCTGCAGGATCAAAACTTTAAACAAACCACAGGATTATGGATCATAGCCTTTCAGGGATTTCCACATTTTGGCATACTTTAATTTATAGACATAATCACACTTTTTTAGAGGAAAGCACTCTTTTCTTCTTTTTTGGCTGACGTAGGCTGTTACTAATTAGGGCAGTTTTCTGCATTTATGTAAATAGTAGTTCTAAAAGCTTTTGCTAAGTTATTTTATTCTGTCTAGCCTTTAGGCGGCGGACGTCATTATACAGCTCCGCAGTCTACTTGACAGATCCTTAGACACATACAACAAATGGCTTTGGAGACGCCTGCACTATATCCCCTGTGCTGCCCTTCTTTTTTATTTTAAAGAACTACAATAGAAGTGTTTGGGATTTTTTTTTTCCAATCAATGCAATTCTCTGATTTTTCAGTATGAGATCTCTTAATTAGCTTCAGTTCTAAGTTTAGTTGTCCTCGATTCTCATACTTCCAGGCAACTCATTCTTTCCCTCTCTACGTGTTGCTGCCTTTTTCTGCCTCTGAAAGCCTAGTAGTCTTTCTCTGGATTTCACTGAGGATCCTGGAAAGTGGCAGCGACTGAGGCTCCTGCAAAGTAACTCTGCTTATTGCCTGGACTCGCCACAGGTCAGCCCCAACACAGAGTTTTCATCGCTCATCTGTACTGGGCTTCCGAGCATCTGCCAAGATGCCTTATCTGACTGTGCACTTCCACCAATACTGGTTATGGGTTTTGTTACAGATGGTTGTCCAGATGCATTAGCTGATATCACAACCACAAGGCTCCGATGTTACAGCCTGATATTCGTTCAAAACTGCAATTTATGACCTTCCCGCCTGTTACATACAACAATATGATCTGCTGAAAGACAGGCAACATGGTATGTGGCTTCTTTAATTCTTTTTTTTTATTGAAAACTACAGAAAAAATAAATAGGGCAGCTTGAGTATACTTTTTAACCAAGGGAAAAAAAAATCACTGAGGAGTCCCAAACTCCTTCAAGCTCCTCATCCCGTTTTTCACCTGTTTTGTTCGGTCAATGTTTCTAATCAAAAGAAAACAAACCCTTCCCGTTCTTCCCCCCTTGTCCTAAATATCTGTTGTTATCTCTAGTGCTGCCCCCAGCAATGTATCGGAATGCTCTCAGTGGACAGGGGTTCAGTGAATTCACACTAGGGAGTAGCAGGCTGTATATGAAAAACTGTGGCTATAGCAATGACCTGCTGTTCTGGGTTCATCACCATTAAGTCGACCTCAAAACACAAGGGAGATCTCATGAATCCTTTGGGGCAAGTTGTTCTGCTCTGTTTCACATCACCCTAGTGCAGGACTATTGCTTGCAGATGTTTTTGCAGAGCATACAATGCCAATTGGACAAAAATCTGCATTTAAGAAGTAGTTGTTCTGTGAAAATCTTGAGCAAAGGTTTGAATTTATCTTTCCTAAAGATTATGAAGTAGACCTCAAACTGAACTTGCCTCCTGTAAAATGTGGGAACAGATAGTGTATTTAGATTACCACAGAGTTGAAGCACGTGCTGCTAACCGAGATGCAAAGAAGGAATAAACAATGACTTAACGCCATTCCTGTTCCACAGAGAGCCATAAATATGGGGAGAAAGTTGCTGAGTAAGGCACTAACGCAGCAAGTGGTAGAAATTAATCAAGAAGTAGTGCCGTTTTTATAGGGCGAAAAGGATTCAGGAACAGACTGACTGCACAGAGATGGGGCTGAGATCAATTGCACAGGAACAGCCTTCTTGGATTAAATGGCCATTCCCAGTGCAACCAAATGCTATTAGTGAACCTGTATAAGAGGAATCACTTTTTATATGGAAGGGAGGAACAACACCAAGAATCTTACGTAGTCTATGATTTTGCAAAGCTGCGGTGAACTAGATATCAAACAGGGATGCCAGTAGGCAGAAGCTTTGGAAATACCTGAAAGTGAGAGAAATCAAGCAGAAACCATTGCAGCCCAAGTTAAGATCATGAACAGTATGCAGAAATGAAGTGGGAAGCAAAGGTGGCTTCAAAAACTATATGTGGACCTCCTCTGTTCTGGATGCGACCACTGGGGCTGGGTGAAAAAGTCTCTGTAAAAGATTTTGAGCCTTCTTAAAACCTCTCATCTGAATGGGGATGAAAAGTAAACATCAGAAAGTGATGAGGGTACTAACAAGCTTCACGGCAGTTTTTTAAATTATGATTAATTTCAATCTTTATCCTTTTGTTTTGCAAACCTTTTCAGTACGATTTAACAAAAATTGGGAAAATAGCTTACTGATTTTTTCATATAGAAACTGTCAAAACTGAGTATGTTAGACATTTTCAAAATTGACTTAAAAGCATTTTAATTTGAGGAGTTTAGTGTCTTGTTTTTTTTTTTTAATTAGACTCTTGTAGGTCATGATATAATTTTTGACAACTTTTCATTTTCTGACCGTATGCCAGGACTGTTTCACTGCAGAATTTCCCAGCTATCACTGCCGGCCGTTGTATTGCAACAAACTGTGCCAACGGCCCGGGATCAACAGCAACAGGGCTCCCATTCAACACCCGTCTGACCTGGCTGCGCCCTCTGAAGTAGGTGCCAGCTGGGCATCTCTTTATGCCAGCGCTATTTCTGGTGGGCAGTGCTGCCAAGGCAGTATGAAAAGGGCTTTGTCGGAAGGGACATGTGAGCCTGGTTCTTCATTGTCAAACACCTTTATAGATATTTCCGCCATGAAACATGGGTGTAAAACAACACAGTTTGCACTCGCCTCCTTAAGGTGAAGGGCAAACAAACCAGCGTCTTCATTTTCTTTTCCTTCTGTCCCAGGAAGATAACGGCATGACTAAGATTTTGTTCCTCTTTTGGTCATTGGTACCTATGCTAAATAACTCAGGATATTTCATTTGCTTCTCTGGTGGTGTTTTTCTCTCCCATTTCCCAGGTTTGAGTGACTTCACAAGGCGCACGGCGGGCAGTGAAGAATCAAGCCCTGTGTTCGCACAGCCTGTCAGGTTCTCCTTGTCTTTCCACTCACCGGTGAAGGTGAACCAAAGCCAGCCAGAGTGGGCTGCATCACTGATACGCAATCTCACAGCCCAGCCAAGTACAAATAATCCATTTGTGTCACTCTTGAGAGGTTTCTGAGGATTATTGTCTGTATCCTGAAAAGAAGAAGTGAAACCCAATGACCTGGGAAAGTGTGTGGTGTGGGGGAAGGAGGTCCCTGACAGGTGGAGGTGGCTGTAGCCAGGCCCTGGGGGGTTTGGAGAAATCTGTCGAAGGCAGCTTCCCTTCCTAAACCCTGCCAAGGAGAAGGACCTTCTGAGCAGAATGACATTCCACCTGTGTTTGACTGCCACCAGGTTTCACTTCTCTCCTGTTTTAAAACATTTAGTTCCTGTTTTAAAATGGAAACATCACATCCAACAGATATTTAACCTGACTGTTTGAAAAGCAAACCTGAAACCGGGAAAGGGGACTCTGCCATGGTGGAGCATAACACTGCTGCAAAGCCCCAAGAGCCTGCATGATGTTTGTTTTTTCCTGATGATATCCTCCGGCTTGGGAAGGAGGGAAGAATTAATGGCACCAGGGAAACAGGAGAGCCATCATACAGAAGATCAGGTTCCCCAGTAGAATTTGGGGTATATACTGAGTTGCTTTTGACCTAGCAGGGATCAGTGCCTTCAGTAGTGAGGTGGTGTGAGGAACACAAGAACCCTGATCACACCACCAGTCTCTGTAGCATCATTTACACAGCTGGAGATCTCTGTGCCTTCCGTTCCCGAGGGACCCCAGCGATTTGCACGTATAAGGTAAAGGAGAGTCACCTATCACCGTGTGTCAGAAAGGTGGGTTTTGTTGAGGGAGCGGCAAGAGGACAAACATAAGCTGGTAACAACAGAATCACAGGACTTGGGAATAAAAGGCTACCTCGAGGCAGGATGATCGACATAACTGCACACACATCATTCCTGACAGGCACTCGCTCTTGCCAGTAGTTAAAAATCATGACTTATGAAATCTGAAGTTTTCCCAAATGATCTATTCTATAGTTCCACTGTTCTTTTCTATTAGAAAGCCTGTAGCAAACATCTAACCTGAATTTTTCCTGCTACAACTTAAGCTCATTGCTTGTCACATCCACCAAGGAAATCCAGACAGGGCCGTTTACTCCTATTCTCTTTTTATCAGCCACTTACTGTTTCTGAAGAGTGTTACTGTGCTTCTCTTCAGTCTTTTCTTCCTCAGACTAAATGCCAGTTTATTCAATCTTACATCATAAATCAAGTTTTTATAAAGTGGGTCATATTTTTTACTTTGTTTTTCCTAGTTCTCCTTCATCTCTTTTTCCTCATCTTCTCTCTACCTCATAATTTATCTACCCCCAGCTCTTTACCATAATCTGATTCTATCCTACACTATTTTCTTCTCTATCAGTTTTGTGACTTTTGCAACACGACTTGCTCTGGAATTCAAGTTTCTTCTTATTCTGTTTTGCCTTCCTGCTTTTGCAAAGGATGATCTTAAAGTACTGAAACATTGTCTGACTGCTTGGTTAGAGGAGAAGTGCAGACTGAGCACAACTTTACGAGTCAAGAGCTCCTGAGCTGTAGCTCTGGCTCAGCAGCAGCTTGTCTTCAGTACAGCCCCAGGCAAGGCAGGCAACCTTGCCCTTCTTTTGAGCTTCTTGAGGACTTGAGTGATTTTTTTTAAATTACAGTGCTTTATTTCAAGAAATATAAGCAAACTAGCACTAGTCTGAATATTTGAGCTAGTTTTGGGTAAGTGTCAAGGTCTCCTAAGCAGCTCACATTCTTCTGGTCACAATCAGTCTCTAACATCACTTTAAAGAACCCCTCTAGAAATGAAAAGTTTATATATAATTAGTGCTTACAGGCTTTAGGGCTGTCATAAGGCTGAGGGATATAAAGACAAAAAAGATTAGGTGCTGTTATGTGTCTCACATCTACAAACCAGTATTGTCACTCTTAATATTGAAGAGTCCTTCTGAGCTGAGGGCTGTCACAGGGTGTTGGTTTATTTTTGTTTGTGGGGTTTTTAACGTCTTCGTGCCAAAACCAGCTCATGGGTGTATTGCCCAGTATTGGGCATAAATGCTTGCAATGTCTTCTGAACCCACATGTCAAGAATATCCAGCCATAGCTTCACACATTTGAAAGGCAAAGTTAATGATTTTAAGTTAATCCAGAGATCTTTATGTATGTAACTGATTGCAAGATAATGAATTCTTCTGAAAAATTTCCTTTTGTTTATTAAAAAAAATACCATGTAAGAAACTTCCAGGTCTGGATATTGTTCTGTTCAGTGCAAAGGACAGATTGTTGGCATTCCTGGGTAAATCTGCTCTCTGGCAAAGGAGTGCTTCTTATCAAGTGCTCTGATGTTCAAGTGCCTGAGGGCTTGTTCACATGGGAAAATTCAGTGGTATTATTCATACCTCTCCACTGCAAAATATGAGTACCCACATGGGAACTCAACAAGGGTATAATTATTTTGCTCTAGAAAAGTCCTAGGTACTTTTATATAGTTTCTCCCCAGAAAGTTAGCTATGGCACAGGTAATACAACACACTAGAGAAAATGCATTTGGGGACATCAGATAAAATGCATTTGGGGATATCAGACAGGACCGCTTTGTACAAAAGCAACTCTTTGCTCGTGTGACAACACATTTCCCTATTTGAGCTTGTTTTTTCACGCAGCACACTCAGTCCTTACTTTAAAAACCCTCATTCTACAGCGAAATTAAAACAAACTCCATGCATGTACTTATCCACAACCACCCACCCACTATTTTAATTATTGATTTTACTTTTGCTGCACTTACAATTCCTGTCTTCAAAGCATCATCTGAACCTAAATGCATCCTCGCTCTGGGCACCGCACTCAGACAGATGGTATCTGAGCAGTGACTACAGCTCTCGGTAAGCGAACAATGGGGAATGCTGATGGAGAGCGCTAGCGCTAGCTCGGGAAAATAAGCAAGAATAGAATCCAGGTAACGTAAAACAATTTCACACTTCAAAGGATATTAACAGGACGTGCTGCACCTGCAGCCATCAATTTCATTTGCATAGGAGAAAAACAATCTCTGCGCTGCAAACGTAACGCAATGGGTAGGAGGGATGGAAGAGTGAGAGAGAGAGAGAGAGAGAGAGAAAACACAGACGTATCCAGCGTCCCTCAGCAGTGACGGGGATGTGGCCTTTGCTGTTCTGCCTTTTGTGCCTACACCGCCCTTTGCAGCTCTCGCCGAGCGACCCGAAGCAGGTGGTATAACTGAGAGAGAGATGTCCGAGTCCTCTGGTGCCCGGCAGCGCCCGCGCGCCCTGGCTCTGCACACTCCTGTACGGCCTTCTGCAGCTGCAGCTGCAAGGGGAAGGGAACCGACAGTCCTCTGAGACTTGGGGAAAACCAGCGACGGAATATTTTGTCACAAATTACCTGAGGAAAGGGAAAAGAGCAGATTGTTGTCTTTCAGGAGCCACAACTAATGCCCTGCTGCTTCTCTGGGACTGCAGCAAAATGTCATCTGAATCCAAAACGCCTCCAGCCATTCAAAGAGGAAGGTATAGGAAAGGAGCATCCACAAAAGCTATGCTCTAGTTGAGGAATCTCCCTTCTTCTCAGACCGCTCTTGCACTTCTGCACAACAAGGGGTGAGGGTGAGGGGTGGGAGAAGCAGGCAAAAGGCACCCAAGCTACAGTCCCCCAGCCTCTCCACCGTGCAAGTGCCTCCCACCAGCACAAGCTGGCCGAGCTGTAAGACACCTCATCCCAGGGCCAAGAACTCCACGGACTCCCCTTTCCACTGCATACACTTACTACATTTGTAGAGTGGAGAATCGCAACCACAACCCCCCAACGCTTACGCATGGACAGCCCCAACTTCACCGTTAGTGGAGACAGTGACGCTGACCCCCTGCCCCTACTTCCTTCACTCTCCTACCCAAGGCGTTGGGCTAACAGCTACACAAAATCACGGCAACTGAACACTAGCAAACGTAAAGCTCTGTTTGCATGCCCCAAGATGGGATTTCTGAACAGGATTGGCACTTTATGTGGCCACGATTAAAAACCTGACTGTCTCCATCTCAGAGTCTCCTAGTACAGACCACGCGTTTTATAGTCAATGTGATTTTCAAAGAAATGGATGCATAAAGCAGCTGTGTCTACTCACTTGCAAGTTGTTATTGGCTCTCTGTGCTCCACATTTTCTGATTTTCAGATTGCATTTTGAAAAGCAATCGAAAAAATTACAATCTTCATCTCCTGTGCAGTTCTGTTCGAGGATATCTCTCATTTTGGGTTCAAAAAAGGCCATATCCACATCAATGGCCACCACCTGCGGATGAAAACAAGCCATCAGATCTGGCACAGCACAGCCTGTGGGACAGGGCTGAGCAAGCGTGCCTGTGCTGCTTGCTTTCGGAAATGCTGTGCTGAGAGCATCTGCCAGTGGGGAACTGGGATCACAATGAAAGGGCTTTATTTCGCTTAACTGAGCTGCACTAGTCTTATGAATACCACTTTTTAAGCAAAACCAGCCAATGCTTACAAAACCAGGAAAGGGAAAATTATTTGTGGACAATATGCGTCCCACGGGTCAATTGGATTGATTTGCCTTAAACAGTGACTATCCAACTTGAAGATTCATTTACTTCTTGTTGCACTTTAAGCAGATGGCACATCAACCTTTTAATTATATGATGGTACAAAATTACCCACAGGCCAGATGGTATCATTTCACAATTCACCTTCCGGACTAAACCCCTGACTTGACCATTGTGGAGAGGAGCAGTGGGATGCACAGAAGTACTTGCACCTGGTACAGCTCCTGCAAACCTACCATTCGATCCAGTGGGTTTGCATCTGCTCAGCTGCAGAAAGAGACCCCTGAGGCTGTAGAAAGTCAAGACTGGCTTTGTCGAGTCCTGTTTGCCATGGTTTGACTCATTTATTGTGCATGGTTCTCGTTCTGCTTGTCCAGAAGTATGGTCCATAACAGAGGCCAGCCAGCAGCTGGTCTCAGCAGAAAAAGCAAGGACAGAAGGGATCAATCCATTTTCTCACCCTAACATAAGGCTTGCAAAATAGCGAATACACAGCACACAGAGGTCTGCAGAGCTGCTGCATGTGCTGGGTTCGAGACCATTCTGAGAGCGAAGGGCTGTACTCTCAGTTCCTGCCAGCGCCGTTCCACCCATGAATACTTCACTTAAAAGAATCACAGCAATAAACAGGGGGAGAAAGGAAGCCGGGAACAGGGTGGCAGCTGCTTGGCATGAGACAAGCTGTGGGTGACCACAGCACGGGCAGCCTGCCTTCAGAGCCATGGATGCAGCCACCAGCCCACACTCAGAGCTCTGCTTAACGCTCGGCAGGCAAGGTCATGGGCTCTCCCTCGCAGCAGCTGACACAGGTTTTCATGGAGGGAAACCTCTGGGACTTGGGCAAAGAAGAGTTACCTGGGCTCAAACGATAGTCTCATTTTTAAGATTTGAACTCCCAAATAACAGGGGAAGCTGAACCACGTGGCTGGAGCAGCAGCTGGACAAACCCCTGGAACTGAAGATGTCTGGTCTGGTGGAAGGCCAAATAAACCTTCCACAGGCAAAAGAAAGAACAAGGTCTAATCTTCATTTTATTCTACTTCTTTTTCCCCAGGGATAATCTTAAAGAGATGAGGCATAGCTTAAATACATAAGTATTTTTAAGCTTCTTGGAGAGCTTGATAATGATGATGTAGCCTAAGGAATTTCACACGTTTGGACAGGCAAATTTTTCTTTCTTTTGTTCTTTACTTCCTTAAGCTTTCTGTGGTTTCGCTGTTCACTTCACTGCAGAAGGGACAGTAAAAGGGGTGCAGGGTTTCCCGAGTGATAGGGCCACTGCATCAGCTCCCTGGTGGGGTCTCTGCCAGCACTGAGCACCTTTGACAATCTGATCAAATGCTCTGCTAGGAAAAACATCCCTGGTTCTCAAATGTGTGGCTGCCAAAGCATTAAATGGTTTCATTGAAGTTCATCTGTTACAAAAATGTGAGTGCATCCAGTCAGACCCTGTGAAGACAGATCTGGGTGACACTCTACCTATAAACAGCTACATTTTGGTGGGGTTCATTATGATTGTAATTGATGATGAAAGTACCTAAGGAAACGCAGGAAGGACTTCAATTGGCTCTTGACCTGATTTAAGGTGCTGTAATCTTTCTACTTCTCTCTGAGGTGCTGGTAAAGGAGGAAGCTCTCCCAGAGCACTGTATATTCACCCAGGCTTCCTTCCAACTCTGCACCTTATGTAGCTCTGTGGCAGCTTAAAATTCCCCCGGATGATCTACCAGGCAGTGAACTCTCCCCTCCATGCTGCAGGAATACCATGTGAAGGCTGGTGTGAGGGCTGGAGGCTTATCCACACCGTTTAAAAGTAATCCCCAAAGTAAAACTGTTGCACTCCAGGCACATTTCTTTGGGCATTAGCAGTCTCGTTACCAGGATGAGGTACTATTATGGGTGTTTATTGTTATCCTATACAGAGCACAAGTAACAAGCAAGTGAAAAAATTGCTTACAACAAACATGAGGGACAAAAAAGAGGCTGTCTTGTTGTGTCCCTGTTCTGAAACTGGTTGATAAAACCACCTAGAATTTCTGCTTCTCACTCTCCTGCCTTCTTCACTGATCAGAAGCTCTCTCTGTTCTCTGCCACCCCACAGCTTTCTGACTATGTGTGTCCCCTCTCTCTGACCAGTGGAGTAATAACAGGTGATACCAAGAGGTTGCAAGTAATGTACAACTGAGAGAGTCATGTGTACTCACAATTCACTCTTTTTTTTTAATTCATTCTCCTAGAAAATACTAAATTAAGAGTACTTTCTTATACCACAAGGTGACTGCTGTCTCTTTGGACCCCAGAAGTCAATCCTGGAAAATCCTTCAATCCTGGAAAAGCAAGCCTAACCAAAAGGACTCGTAAGGGAAGACACATCTAATAGCTTTTCTCTTTTCCTAAATGAAATCTCTTTTCCTGTAAGTAGGCTGTAAAACAGATGCTCTGGTGTGTGCTCAGCCACACACAGTCACAGCCCCAAGTAACTGAAGAAGACGGGCAAAGCCTGCCTTGAGGAGTCCCTGCCGTACCTCACTTTGCCCAAACACTGGTACGCTTGTTTTAGTTTCTTGCTCTAGCTCCTCACTCATTCCCTGTTCAGCTGCTGTATTGCACCTGAATAAACAATAGGAGGGAAGGGAAGGGTGAAGGGGAAGCACTCTAATTGCTCTTAATGGCTATATGTTTAGGTAATGTTTGCCTAGTACTCTGAAGATTCCAGGGTTATATTAACACTCAGCGAGTACTGAAAATAGCATTCAAGTCCCTGGAAATGCTTTATTTCTGCACTCCGAGTGCAGAAACTCCCCTGATGTCACTGCAAATTGTGAGCCTGGTTCAAACACATACTTACTGCACAGTGCCTCCAGCCCGTACACACAATTCCCACTAAAACCAGAGGAATTTCTGTCCATGGGATGGATGCAAGATACACGCGGCAATGTGGTGCTGAGCTACATCACTACTTAGAAAACATGCATAGCTATATTCAGGTCTGAGTTACAGTTGTGCAATGAAAAGTCAAAGAGTAACAGTGCCAGGGAGTTTCATGCCACTGTCCTTGGGTCAATTCCAGACTGGATAAACTGAATGCTAAAGCTCAAATGTGCATGTTTGGATGTTGGGAGTTCCCCTTGCGTCAGGCCAGAGAATTCAGCCTTAGCTTTCAAATTCAATCAGTTTTTCCTTTCAGCATCACTACCAGAAATAATTGCCATGATTCAAATTTACAGCTTCGTTTACAGCTTTTGAGATCTTGCCTTCAGGAGGCATCCCTCACCACATCCAAGGGACCCTGTCGAGACTGGTGCCTTTGAGGAGGTGAAACAAATCAGAACTGAGCCAGCAGTTCTCCAAACAAGCAGCAGGATTTAGTGCTCTGAAATGTGGCTGCACGTATTACAAAGATGAAAAGCAGGAGAGAAGCTCCCCTGTAACTTGTATATGAATTGGTCTTGCAAAAACTTGGCCAAAAGCTGTACGAGGAGGGAAGCGTCATTTTTACACAGCCACTTTCAGACTGGAATTTGACCTCAAATTGTTGCAACACCACCCCGAAGACCCAACTTACCGTGAGATCGTGCCTGATAGCGAAGTTTTCTGGTTTGATGTCACACAGGTGAAGTCGGTGAGAGAAATCATTGTCGAAATGCTGCACCATGTCCAGAAAGCTGAGTGCAATGTCAATGACGGCTCTCACCCTGGTTCTGTGGCCAGCAAGGGAGGGACCGACCACATTTTCCAAGGGAAAAAGAGTTTTGTGCCAGGCATGTCCAGCTGTGAGATACTCCACAGCATAAAAGTGTCCACAAGAGCCAATAATTCGTAGCACGTGTTTGCTGAAGTCCTGCAGCAAACTGAAGTAGATATATTCTTCCTGCTGGAGCAAGGACCACATGCTGGCCACCTGTGCTTTCCAACGTGGTCCCTTCTTCCTTGTCCACAGAGGCCCCATGGTATTGTTGGACAGTTCTAGCCCCAGGGCGTTTTTGACCTCCAAGGCTACCATCAGCAGAAGCTCTGTTTCAGGAATATCCTGTGTTTCCACCTCCTCTAGCATACTGAGATGCTGGTAGCTGGAGAAGATTTCCTTTTTGGATTTCAGGATGATGGGCTGGCCTCTCCAGTCAGCCTGGATGACCTTCTTACCTCTGTCATAGTAAAGGCAGTGTTTGTACACCAGCTTCTGTGCCACACACAGGTCCTCACAGAGGTCGCCAGTCAGGGCTCCACTGCTGTAGTCAAGACACTGGAGTGAAAGAGCAGAACATTCATAGCAGGACCGTACACCCATGGACCACTTAGAAGAAAGGCAAAGAATCAGAAACAGTCCTAAGCTTGAGAGGCTTGCAGCAGTTGTAGTACCACAAGCACACACCTTCTACAATCGCTGGGTTATTCAGAGGTTTTTCAGAAGTCTCTAGAGACCTTTTACTTCAAAACAGGGATTCTTGGGATGGTAGAGGACAGGCTTTCTGGGGCAAGGAAATGGACTAGATGACCTGCTACTCTTAAGTTCTTGCCACATCTGAATTCAGTGAGACAAGCTTTGACCAAGGACTTCCAGAATTTTTAAATATGTAAATGCTGTAGGATGAAATGGCTTTTCCAGTTTTAATATGTAATTATCAGAAGAGAAATTTTAATATGAACTGCTTAAATACTTTTTTTCTTAAAAACTGGAAAAACATCAGCCCATGGAAACATGGGAACTGCTGCTTGATAGTGAAGTGGTCACTGCAAATTCGTGCAAGAACTGCAAGGATTCCCTCACCAGTCCTTCCCTCAAGCCATAATTGTTTCCATACCATCATTTTCAAAAGTATAGGCAGTCGACATATTCCTATGGGCATTCAGAAGTGCAGCTGCAGGGACTGCTTTGGGCGAATCAGTAGAGGGGATGATCAGAGGTCTCTGGTGAAAGGGGAATAGACTGCAGTGGTGTAGAAAGCCAAACATCTGGGAGACGGCTTGACAGTGTCAGCCTTCTTCATTGCTTTCTGGCATTTGAACCTTCCTTTAAACAAGTTGGCAGCTCCCCCTGCATGTGGAGTACTTGCAACGGCTGCCTGACCCCCACCTCATCTGTGACTTGCTGTTACATACACGAAAAACATGATCATAAAATTCAAGCAATGTATTTTCTTAAGACAGTCTCTGAGGTGTGCACCAGAGAAATATGTTCTGATGCCAGGCAGTGTTCAGAGTCCAACCTTAAACAACACACTGGGGAATGGGTGGAGGATTAAGTCCAAAATCCAGGAATAGTGATAAACTGACTAAAACAACTCACCGAGGGCAGTTCAGACAGGCATAAAACGTATTTATATTCTGATGTTCTTACAGCCCAAATGTGAACATTCAATGCCAGCAAGGAGAGCCAAGTAGGCAAACTCTGGCACGAATGTTCTGACTCTGAGTCCAGGGTGATGTACATGTGTGAAACACACGCATCTGCGTCCACATCAGGATGGTCAAGCAGACTCGGTGGGCTGTCCACAGACTTCAGAGCATGTAGATCAATGGTCTTGCTTTTGAAAATCTGTTCCTATGAATGCAATACAAATTTATTTTCCCTTTTTAAGTAGGAAACGTCATTTTCTCAACAGAAATAGTTTAGTGGTTCTTACCATCTGGAACTCTAAGCAGTTTTAGAAAGAAGATTACAAACAGAAGGAATTTTTGGAGTTTTCTTTGGAGCATAAGTATAATCACATTTAAAATCACTGCTCTCCTATTAAGAAGACCACAACCCAACTCTTCTTCCGCTACTGTAAACAAATATAACACTTAGTGCCATAATTGGGTCCACATGGGTGAACACTTGCCCCTAAGGACAACTGTAGAACTGTGGTCCATCAAGTTCACTCTTAGAGGGTCCGTATGCACGGACCTCCTGCATCTAGAAAAATACATGCCCAGAAGACCTGTAGTCAAACACGGGAATATGCAGCTTGTTTTCTTGTGTTGCCATCACATCATTCTCAATGGCATTAATGAGAAAAGAAGAAGTTGTGGAAAAAATAGTCTCACTTACACTTCCCAGACAGAGAAGATGAGTCATTTTTAAACCTGGCTGCTGTTTAGGACTTGTCCACTGCTCCATTTGAACCCATAAATCTTTGATTATTAACCTACTTGCAAACTAGTTTTTGCAAACTAGGGTCTGTGAAAGAGGACTTGATCAAGGAGAGCTCTACTCACAGAATGTAGTGACTTGTGAGTCACTCCATGGCTTTAAAAATCTCCTCGGTTTCCTGTCATTATAACCTAAGAAGGTCAGCAAAGACTGACTGCTCCTCAATACTTTGACTCATATTATCCCAACTTTTAGGGGTTTATGTTTTGCCGTAAGAATAATACATTGAGCAAGCTTGGCTCCCTATAATCTTTTTTTTTTTTTCAGCCCCTGGATGATTTTTGTGGTTTTTTCCCTCCCTGATTCTTCTCTCAATTTTTCCCTCCACCAACCTTAGAAGTACAGACAGATCTGAATGCTGTTGTCCAGTATCACAAAGACAGCTAACAGCCCATCCCTAATTCTCCTTTTTGGAGACATTCGGAGATCATATCGGCCTTTTAGGCACAGACTGCACTGGTAGTTCATGTTGAAGCAATTATTTGACACCTATGTCCTTTCCAAAGTCATATAGTTTTACAAGACAGTCTTCCATCCCATTGGCATAGCTTGCACTCTTGTGGTCCCCACTGTACTAGCTTGCATTTTACTGTATTAAAACACATTTTGGTGGACTGAAAACAGTTAACAGTTTTCAGATTACCCTGAAATGAAAAAATAGTCTCTTCATTATTTACCAAGCCAGGAACCTTTGCACTAACTCCACACTTTATCATACCAGATTTTATATCATCACGATGACTGCTGATAAAAATAAGAATCAATTCCCCAAAGAAATCTTCCAGAAATGGTCCTTCACACTGCTATCCCTGTCTTAATGACTGCATTTGGAGATCTGTCAATGTGACAGTTTTACATCTACCTAATGAGCACCCTTTGAATGCCACTAAGTGCTAGATTTTTTTTAAACTAAAATATGAAAGTGATACTAAGCCAAAAGCCTTATAGAAGAGCAGCTATGCTACACAAAAATGCAAATACAAGCATGGTTTGGCCTCACTCATCTGTTTCTCTTTAAATTGGTTACATATTTTTTAATAGTCTTAGTACACTTATCAAGATAAGTTAAAAAAGCTGGGTCTAAAGTCATGTAAAAGTTTAAATTAATGTAAACTTCACTAAGGATTTATATAAATTTAAATAACTTACTGTACCACGATCGTTTTTATGTAGATCAGGCCTGAAACTGGGTCCTGCCTTATTATCAAGTACTTCTCCTATGAGCAAGGTTTTGGAAGGCATCGAAATTAATTAATTTCTCCAGAGAAAAGAGAAATTGATTGCTATGATTTAATGTGTCCAGTGTAAATGAAGATGAGACCAGTGTTAGAAAAGAGTACGTGGGGTTTTTTTGAGAGTTAAAGTGGGTCTCTGCAAAACGCCCAGTACTACTTCAGCCTTCCCAGCACAGCACACACCTGCACAGATGTACATTTTACTCAGAAGACGGAAATAAACCTTCAGAAATACCACTTGCAAGGGTACACAACCATGCAATTTTCACCCACTTGCTTAAAATAGCTCATCTTATCTCCTACTGAAAATACGACAAATGACTAGTAAAATATTTTTTCTCTGAAGTCGAATTTTTGCTTTATAAAAGGCGTGAGACTCAAGCTACCTGACCGTTTTGTAGAACGATTGCACTTTCTGTAACTGCGAAACTCACACTGTGCTCAGAAGTTGTATAAAGACTTATTTCAGGGCTGACGAAGATAAGCTCAGTTGCTAATTGTTCCACTAGAAAGAAGATCCCTTTCCAACATCATCTGGGAAAACTGTCACTTACAAACCTTTAGGATACTATCGAAGGCTCACTGATGGAAACAGATGAACACCACCATCTCAGCTACTCTTCCTCTGGAAGAAGGATCTGAATCTGAACTGTCACACAGCCATAGAGACAACTTAACCAAGCTCGTGCCTGAAACCTGATCCCTGCCTGGGCTTTTGAAGTCATGCCCAACCTCTCAGAACTGAAGAACTGCAACAAGTCTCTCTCTCCATCTGTTCCCTGGTGAGTGTGATGGCAAGGGCCTGGACCTCCCTGAGCTCCGCAGCTCCTTGCAGCTCCACTCCTCCGAGCTCTTCCCAGCCACGTAAGGAGCGGGCAGCAGGATTCATTCCTTCAGCTGCAGTCCCGAGCTCAGCCGTACTTCACGCTGACTGCTGGGGTATAGAAACTGGATCTCACTGCCATTAAACACACGCTGTCAGGACCAATGCCTATAGCTTCTCTTCCTTTTATTATACAGTATTTAGGGGAAATCTATGATCAATTTTTTCTTGCTGCAGTAACAGATTAATTTCCATTAGGATTCCTCCTTTCCACCTAACCATTGGCACTACAAATACCTTGATTAAGAAACCAAACTAAACTCAAAGCATTAACCCACGCTGCTCCTCTTCTTGAAGTGTTTCCTACACAATTCTAAATCTAATCTGCTGGTTTGTCTTTTTTTTTTTTTTAAGAGAGATTTTAATGAATACTCACAAACCCTTTCTTGAATTTCCCGTAACTACATCTTCAACGCCAGCCCCTGCCAGACGTAAAGGAGGTGTTACAAGCCGTGTGGCATTCCTGAAAGACCACTATTTGTACAAACACCTTTTCGGCTAAATAAATAATAAATTAAATTAAAAAAAAAAAAAAAAAAAAAAAAAAGGAAAAACCAACCCGAACGGAGGTTTCCTCCCGCTTCGCAGCCTGCGGGATGCCGAGCTGCCCTTTCCAAAGCGCCTGGGAAGCGCACCCGCACCCGCACGCCTCGCCGGCTGCCGGCCCGCTGCCTGCACCTGCCCTCGCCCCGGCGAGGGAGGGGGGCAGCCGCCCGCCGGGGCGCACCGGGGACGCGCCGGTGATGCGGCACCTCCGGCGGGACGGAGCCGGGCGGCGGAAAGCGGCTGCTGGGCTCATCGCAGCCCTGACGGATTCCCGGCGCCCTATCCTGCCGGGCAGCCCCCGGGGGACGTACCAGCCTCGCCAGAATCCGGTGGCTTTTCTCGTCCGTGCAGCGCTCGGAGAAGACGCTCCTGTGGAGGAGGAACAGCAAGGCGCTCACCACCAGCCAGCAGGCAGCCCAGAGGAGGAGGAGCACCAGGGTGCATCGCCGCCAGATTTTGAGCCGCAGCCGCTTTAAGCCCGGGATGCCCCTCATCGTCGCGCCCGGGCTGGGTTCGGACGGCCGCTTCAGCCGCTGCGGCCCCGAGCGAGCGGCGGCGGGGGACGCCGCGCTCCCCCCCTCGCACGCTTGTCCCGCTCCCCGCCGGCGCCCATCGCCAAACGCCCCCCGCCCCGCCGCCTCCCCCCTCTCCCGCCGCCGCTCCGGGCCCCGGGGTGGGGACTCCCCCCTCCCCGCCCGCCGGGCTGCCCGCCGCCGCGACACTGGCCCTGCTCCCACCCCCGCCGCCTCCGCCTCCTCCCCGGGACGGTGCTGTCCTTACGGAGCCCGGAGCGCCCCTTTTGAATTTAAGCCACGCAGTTCCGCCGGCTTTTGTCTGCTCCCCCCTGTGCCAAGCGGCCCCGGCCCCTGCAGGCACTTGGCAGCTTCTGCCCGCGCCCCCCACACCCCCCCGCCCCGCCTCATCCTTCCCCCTCCGAGTTTCTCACCCGAGAATAAAAGGGGTTTTGAAGGGTGATGGAGGCTGCTGTGGGAACCTTTCCCCGTCCAGGCGGCTGCCCGAGACTTTGAAAGAGGCAGCCTGGAGACGGACCGCTCCTTCTGGTGAAAGCGTCGCCTCCCGTCAAACGAGAGGGAAAAATAAGAATAACAACAAAAAATAAACACAAACAAACGAAAAAAAGTTGTTTATTCTGGAGTAGCTTCACCGGTTTTACCAGCCTGGGACTACAAGAGGAAAAAAGGAGAAGCGACTCAGGTGCCCATTCACGAAAGCACCCCCCAGGCTCCCCCATGGCGGGTCGCCCCTTGACTCTCCAGCAGCTCCCACAGCCTCCCCTGCCCGCCCCCTGTGCCGGCCGCGGGGATGCGGGCTGGCTCCCACCCGGCACTCCCGTGTCCTGGCTCCCTTGGCAGTCAGCGGAAGAAGCCAGCTGAGCAGCCTCATGGAATACGTTGCCAAAACAAGGCAGGGGGTACCGGGTCCAAGGGTGCTGGAGAGGATGAATTGTCTCCCTGCCCTCTGGCAGAGAGAGTATCTATAGCTGTGTCCCTCTCTGAGGAGGGCTCAGCTCCATGTGACGATCTCTAATATATTTGTTAACGTTTCTAAGGGCCCAAAGATCCAAATGCTTGTTCCTGTGCAGCAAGGAAGATCCTGGCGTCCTTTCCTCGGTCCAAGCGCAGATGTTCACTGTCTCTGTTTATACCAGTGCATTCACCACCTTCTCTCTTGACTCCCATTTGATAGCATCTCACCATCACAGTTTTCAATAGGAAAATTCATATTCTAAAGCACAGCCCAATGCAATAAGGGTGTTTGATGCAGTTTTATTGTCAGATATGATAAAAAAGGACCAGATTCATCTTCTTTCCCTCATATGGCTCGTTACCTCAGGCTACTTGCGATCCCACAGCAGGAAGATGAATTGCAGTTAATGAAACCACTCAGAGGGTACATTATTTACCCAAATGAGTAAGAATAGCAGAATTTGGCCCATGGATGGAGAACTGCAGAATAATTCAGTAGACTTATTTTAATGTGCATCTTGTCTAAGTTGCTCTGGTGCACACTTTGGTAGGAAATTAATTTACTGTTAAAAAGGGAAAGGTCACTGCTGGAGAGCTGGGTTCAGGGATATATATTCTGCACCATCACGTCCAACTTAATGAAAAATATCTCCCTGTACGAGTAATTAAAATGAAAGATGTATCTATTGACATGATCGAATTTTACCTCTCAGAACAGCGAGAGGAAGAACACAGGTGCAGCAAACTTGCTGCTATCCACACCTTGTGCCAAGTCAGTGCAGTTCTCCCCTATCTGGCAGAGCAGGACTTGAAGTGCAGCTTCTAAGTAGATGGCAGACTATGGCAGAAAAGAAAATGGAAAGATAAAAACATTGCTGCAAATACTACGGCTATCTAGAAACTGGCAGTGGGGAGGGGGATGCAAGAAGAGCAAAACCACTTCCAACTCCAAAGAGTCTCAGAAGCTGAATAATTACCATTAGCCACATTTTCTGTTGTTAGTGTGTTTTGCTTTCTTGCTCCGCCATCTAATTTCTTCACGTGCAGAGACTGTCTACAGCCATCCTTTTTATATCTGCTTTTTCTTCCCCTGATCTAAGGTGCCGGCTTTACATGGTGGGGTTTTGGTAGCAGCGGAGGGGCTGCAGACATAGCCCCTCTAAGAAGCTGTGAGAAGCTTTCCCAGCTCCAAAACTGATCAGACCGGTCCCTGGCCAGGTTGGACCCTGCTCCTCTGGCCAGGGCCGAGCCAATCAGCATCTCTGCAAATGCCCTATTTAAGATGGGTACAAAGGAGCCTGAACCAGGCTGGACCCACAATGAAGAGAAGGAGAAGATAGGGAGCTGGCCCACCCCCTTCGCCTCCCGGGTGGGCAGCTGCGCATGCTGGGCCACTGCCACTTGACTGGAGATGGCTGAGGTGGAGCAGCTTGGAGAGCTCCAAAGCACCCTGCTCCGGGGGCATCTGCTGGGCAGAGTTCGTCCTGCCAGGACTGCTGAGGTTCATCAGCCCAATCAGGCTCCAGCAGAGAGAGGACTGAGATGTGATAGAAATGGCTATGCAGACACCAAGGTCAGTGAAGATGGAACAGGAGGAGGTGTGCCAGAGCTGAGATTCCCCTGCAGCCCATGGTGAGATGGCAGATGGACCCCTGCCGCCCATGGAGATTAACAGTGGAGCAGAGACCCACTCGCCACCTGTGGAGAACCTGCACTGGAGCAGAGATTCCTGCACCCAAAGGAGTTCTTAGAAGACCATCTCTGTGGGAAAGGACCCCCACACTGCTGGAGATTTGCAGTGGAGCAGAGATGCCTCTGCAGTCCATGGGAAGGGACTCCACGCCGGAGCAAGTGGCTACGCCCTAAGAAGCTGTGACTCTGTGGGAAAAGCCCGTGCTGGAGCGATCTGATGGGTAAGGATCGCATCCTGAGGGAAGGACTCAGGCCTTTTGTTACATTTTTCTCCTCTCCATCCTGTGAAAGAGGAGTGAGTGAGCAGCAGCATGGTGGCTTAGCAGCTGGCTGGGCTAAACCACAACATCCTTTTACTGAGTGGAAGCTTCCTTTTGAGGCATTGGGGATACAGTCTGTTTCTTGGGAACATAGCAAGCAGCAAAGACCAACTGGGCATCCAGGAACTGAAAACTTTTAATCTTGATTCTTAGTCCGATAAAAAATACCTTCAGAAACTGTCTCTGACCAGTTTTGGGCTTTAATTTGGAAATTCCTAGGACCATAAGTGGGGAAGGGCAAGAGGGAGAGTTGCTTAGCCATTCCTCTGTAGGGAGTACCAGCTGGGCTTGAATGTCCCCCACCATCACTGCTCAGGAAGATGTGTCCCACATGGAAGAGGAACGCAGATGGTGAGGGAAACTTAATCATCAGAATATCTCCCTACCGCTTGTTCCTAAGATGTCTGGGTAATAGTTTAGGCACTACTAAAATTATGTATATTTTACACTTTATTTTTTAAAGTGTGGATCTTAACTTCGCTGTGTGTCAGCATTCCCCAAAGGACATCATGTATTATTATTTCATGCCTGTGACATTCTGTATACATCTCATTTGTGTTTTAATGATAGTTCTGAAAACAAATCTTAATTACTCCTGACTTTGAGCTAGGAACAAAGTATGGAGCTTTCAGATCGGGTTAGGTGTTGCGGCTGAGCTGCTCTAATTGCTATTGAAAGAAACAAGCATGTTCCCTCCTCCTCCACCATTACCTCCCTGTTTTCCTTTTGGTCTTGCCTGCCTAGTCCAGTCCATTCCCCCAGTAAAAGATGTGTCTCACTGCCCAGTGAGTTTACTCAACTCACTGACTGAGCAGAAAGCTGTAACGCTGTTCTTTGCTGAGATTATTCTCAGACGGGTTAGCAAGTTCTGAGGATGCTGCCAGGCACACCGGTAGGGCTGTTGCAGGCAGGCAGATTGCTGGGCCAGGCACTCTGGGATGCTGGAGGCAGCACTGTCCAGCTGGCTCAGTTCTATCACATGTCTGCACGTTAAGGATGCAACGCGATATTATGGATAAGGCGATCTAAATGGAAACGCTTGTTGAAGGGGCAGCCCTGTCCCCGTTTTCACCCCAGCCATATGCTTCCACTGCTTCCTTGGCAGTTGGATCAGGGGAGTTAGCACTATGGGCAGCACCCGTAGGTTTTTGAGTGCGCTTTTCATTCCTTCCCAAGGTGCCAGCTAAAATTTGCTGGATGTTGGGGTGTGTAAGGAGCCTGTGTCCTTCCCTTTGGTTTGGGAACAGCTGCTACACATAGCAAGTGCAATTCTGCCTCTAACATACAGGAGTCTGCTGCTTTGAAAATATGAGATAAGAAGAAATAGATGATCATAGTTTTTAATACAGTTTTAATAAAGCTTTGAATAGTTTTAATAAAAAATAAAAGTACAAAGTGAAGGCAGTCTGATGAAGCAAATGCAAGTTGCATGACACTCGCACTAGACTGTTTACCAGTTTCATTTTATGGCAAATCCCACAGCAGGCATTTGCAGGGAGTAAAGGCCTATCTTCCCAAAAGGTTTTGATATGGCATTCAGAGGGGGAAAAGGGTTTGTATCTAGTTATTCAATCTCTGAACTTTCAAGTGTCCCACTGACTTTAGTGGGACTGAAAAGTTGGACAAGTCTAGTAAATACGTGTGCACATGCCTTCATGTATGTACCTGTATACATACACGCATATACATAGATGTCTTCGGAACAGATCAAGAATTGACCTAGAAAGCTGGGATTCAGCAAAAGATGAAAGTCTAGGTGCTTTAGGATCGGGAGGTTTAGCATTTAATAACAATATGTTTCTAGCTGCAAAATGCAAAGCTAGTTTTAGATTTCCCTAAACTTCAAGGCTCTTCAGACTTCAGAGTTAATTCTAGTTCACTCTCTGTAAAATATGTATCTAAGTGTCTCTCTGTCCCACAGGAATTTTCCCTTGAAAAAATTCTTTACATCAGAGAAACTTTGCTTCCTGTATATATTAAAATGTGACTATTTCACGTTGCATTCCTGTATTCCTAAAGGAAGCTATGTGCTTTTTCTCACTTTAAATGAGAATTAAACTTGATGGAAATGAATCAGTAGAAGTTGAATTGAAGCAAGCAACATCAAGGGCAGTAAAAATAATCTTGGACTATCTGTCCAAGATTAATTTAATCTACCCAATTAAATTGCTGAAACCTTTGAATTACTGCTTAGAGCATGACGACAACACCAAGTCGGTCTCCTCTTCATCACTGTGTTGGGCACATCTCAAAATTGAGCATCACTGGTGACAGGTCAGAGCTGGAATAACCTCAGGCTTCAGCAGCCAGGAGTGAGATGCCTTGGCACAGCCGGGTGGAGGACCTTGGCATGGTGTCTACTGTCTGCCTACATGTGAGCTCAGCAGCTCGTCGAGCCAGGACCATGAGGAGTCCTCAGCTCAAGGAGCTGCTGAGCCCACATGTTTCTCATTTCCTTGTGTTGCACAGGCTCAAGTTGTATTAGGCTGTTCTTATTTTCCTAATTACTTAATTCTTTATGAGAGTTTAAAACGAAAAAATAAATCAGTCATTAGGAACTACTTTGGCACTCAAGTTAATGAAATGCAAAACTGGTTCATTAGGAATTATTGTTCTCTTTGATTGATTTCATCACCTTCTGTCATGAGTACTAGGTTGCCTATGGAAATAGGGTATGTTTCTGCTAATCTTTCACAGGGCACAAATGAATCCTCTATTTTCCTTCTGGAAGCTCAGGAAACTTTCAAGTACTGTTCAAATCTACCTTGACAATACATTTTAACACCTAAATATTTCTTTCTGTTTTCCTGCGGTGAACTTGAGTGACTGAAAAACATCACAAGGTTTGACATAAGTTTGAACATGTCCTTTAGGCAGTGATATTTCCCTGCAGAGTACCAAGTCTACCAAAGGAATCCAAATGTATTTTCTCATTTATGCCATTAATCAAAAAGAATACGTTGCAAACTACTCACAGAAGTTTTACTGCAGCAGCATGCAGTGAGTTTATTGGGTCACATTGCAAATCAGAAGCAGAAAAATGGCACAATATAAAATACAGAGTATACCTTTGTGGACAAGGGAAAAGTCTAGAGTAATTCACTGATTTAAAGAAGGGAAAGTGTTCGGACAGAAAAAGCTTTCCCATATATATATATAATAAAGAATTTCTAACATACTTTCACCTGTTTGATTTTTAGTTTCAGCAGATACTTCTTAGGCATAGTTGTCCATGAAAGCCAAAGATATTTATTTTCTTCTTCCCTTTACCACTTTCTAAATTCCACACTGCAAATTTGAATTGTCCTGTTCTTCTCATATATCCCTTTCCAATTAATCTCTATTAACCTCATGCCAACTTCTCCCTCTCATTTGAAAACATCTGGAGAAGCCAGTGAGATACCCTGGCAATGACTGTGGCAGATTGCAGTTTACTTGAAATTCTTCAGATTAGATGGAATAATCAAGATGTAAAAATATTCCGGAATTTTTATCCACGTATCAAAAGTTATGCCTGACACAGCATTGCCTATTGCTTCTCTGATGCATTCTTTGTCTGTTCGTGCTACCAGACACCAACAGGAAAAATAGCTTAATTAGCTGTAAGATGAAGCTTAAATAGTTTCTAAGTGGAATTATAAGTGGAATCTGACAAATCACTGACAAATTTTCTAGCCTAAGAGGATGCTCTTCAATGGAATCTGCTACTGTGTGGCTTGTTGTATGTCTGTCCACAGGGTGTGAAAGGGAGAAATGTCTGTCCATAGCATGTGAAAAAGAGAACAAAGAAGGGAAAGTGCTGCAATCCTTTTCCAGTCTTTCTATATGCAGTTTCTATTCTTTGCACCAAGTTCAGGCCAAGTGATCTCATTATACCAGTACTGAATCTGGCTCTTTGTAGCCTCCCTTTATGAGAGTCTGAAGCAATTCCAGAAATATTTTGAAGTTGCACTAAGGTTATGCAGAAAGAAAAAAAACTCACTATCTAATAAGCTAATTCTCTGTGGCCTCTTGCATTATGCTGTTATTTACACGAGTGATCTGAAGTCATTTAGACAGGCAGATTATTTTACACAATATACATACGGCATTCACAGGGCTGTGATCATTTAGATATGTGGTAGCACAAAAGATTAGGAGAGTTAGGTGTCATCTTTTCTAGTCCAATGACTAGATTATACATTCCAGTATATTGATTAAGAAAGACGTTTCTATGGCTGATACTGTCAGAAAAATTACTGTGTTGTCATAGAGATTAAAATCAGTCCAGCTCTATGGCTGCAGACTCTCTGAAATGAGTTTATGTGGGGAATTTGCACCAGGCTGATTTTAAATTTGTTTCACTGGCAAGTGTGATCTAGGATAGCCAAAGCCCACTGACTTGCATCTCGTTATGCAATAAATTTTAAAATGCAGCCCAGCTGTTTCCAGAGCTCTGAGTGCTCTCTATTACTAGAAGAGAAATGGAAAGCAAATAACTGATTCTTGGAGATGGAAAAAAGCATTTCCATAGTAGGAACAAGTGACCACCAAGTGGACACTTTCGATATTGCACATGAAAGGTTTTGTAAACCATAAACAGGTCTTCCGGAGAGAATTTCCAGCAGAATGCTGCTTTTCTCCATTCACACAAGCAAATCTGAATTTATAACATTTTTCTGATTGTTTTGCTTTGTTCTTTTGGCTCAAGGGCTGTGTAAAATAGTACTCTATGTTCAAAAATCAAATTAAATGTAGCCATCACATATGATAGATCACAGCTCATTTCCAAGTGAGTATGTCCATTTCTTGATTTCTCTTCTAAAAATCCAAATCAGAAATAGAAAAAAAATATTAGGATTTAGCAGGATCATGGATGACTTTCAGCATCAGTTCTGTAAAACTTAATTACTTTCAGATATTTCCTTGAAGCTGTACTTTGCAGTTTCTTTGTGAAAGATGAACTGCTGGGCATGGAGCAAATTGCAAAACAATCCATTAGTGAAATTCAATTTTCTACCAGTCTTTGCAAATAATTAGCTTTTCTTTAGGTAATGTATTGTTAGTTTGCACGCATCCAATGTTGTATGACATTTGTTTAGGGAAGGGTAGACAGTTTAGTTGCTTACTGCTTACAACAAATCGCTTGTAATTACACTAAGGTTAAACACCATTAGGGTGAGTGACTCTCCTATGTTTCTCCTGATAAGAAATCTGCATGTGGGATTCTGTCCAGCTGCCTGATGTTCTTCCTGTTACATCTTTCAGGAACCTGAGCGGTTCTGGTGGCCAGACCTATTTCTGAGGGGGTCATTGCTACACAGTCTTCAGTAGCCAATATAATAAACAGGGAGTGCCATGGCACTGGCTCCTGCAGAGTTGTCTGTAGCTGAGAAGCCTCAGAAGTGGATTTCCATAGGTTCTTCTACAGGCACAATCTTTGTACCTATTTGCAATGCACTTTCTCACACAACAAGAAAAGAGAGAGAGGAGAATTTGCTTCTCATCAAAGCCAAGCTAGTGTATACGGTTTACTGGTAGATGGGTCTTTCAGGAGATGTAACATTCCTTTCCGTTGCTTCCTATGCTATTTTAAAATCTGGCATCGAGTCAGCTCTTCCTATCAGGCCACTGTTTTTTGTGAGCTGTCTTTCCATGAGAAACTAAATTGACCAAGAAATACTTTATAAGGCAATAAGCTATCTTTTGAACAAACTTAATTTGTTACAGGCTGGAGCCAGTGGCCACTGCAATTTGCAGGAGTCATTTCATGGTCTTCAGCTGGCTTTGGCAGTATAAGTATCTTTCAGCTTTAAGGATGTGCGATTACAAAAATCCTTACATAAGTTAACTACCCACTTGTCCCTATCTACGCTTTTGCAATGTATAATCAAAATTTTGTCTTTTTTTTTTTTAAAGTTGAACTTCATAAAAGCTTGAAAAATGCCTTTGTGTAACAAAGCTTTTGCTCCAGAACTTCTTATAATTAAATTGGCATTACTTTTCTTATTTTTTTTCTGAAATTACATATTGTCATCCTTTTCTTATCTTCTGTTTTCTGACATTTTTCTTCAGTACAATCCCATTTTCTTCCCTACTTACATTTTTTCAATTCTCCTTATTCTTCAGTGATTTACTCTTTCTATCCTTCTTAGCCCTTAATTACCTACCACCAACAGCATTTGTCTGTCATCTCTTTCCTCAGAGGACTTTGTGTGTTGTAAAAGGAAGTATCTCTTCCACATCGTTAGCAAGAAGCTTCTTCTGAAAAAAAAAAAAAAAAAAGAGGCCTTAATTCTGACCCAATATCCGTGGAATTGCTTTTGATTTACACTAAGGTACAGAAAAGGAGGAATACACAGAGATGCCATCACTAGGCAATATTTAATATTCTTTTGTTTTCACAACTCTCTCCTAACTATAACTAAATTGTGCTTTCAGTCCATGCTGTACAGATGCACATACGTGTTCTTACCAAAAGAACTCCTAGCAGATCTCTCAAAATGAAAAACTGGGTTTGCATTATTCTGGATGTGATCCTCAGCCTGGGAAGAGGGGAGATCCACCAAAGTATGGGGAAAGGAACCATGGTAAAACCACAACAGACACTGAAGAGCAGTCCTGCAGAGCTGCAACCCTGGAGGAAAATTCCAGCTGGGGAAGCACTTAAGCTCTATTTCCTTGAGGAGAGCATGCAGCACCAGCCAAGTCTCTTTAATATTTCTCTTTCACTTTAGCAAATCAGCAATTTATGAAAGACTGAAATAAAGTCTCCCACCACTCCAAAATATATTTAAGAAGAAATTGAAAATGACATCTACTCACGCACACGGCATGTTCCATGTGCTTTCAGTGTGGATAAATTGGGCATGGTGTTGGGATTAAAAATTCAGATGAAATACAGGGTAGCTGAGATTAAGTTGCAAAAGGATAAAGGTTTTGGCATTTGGGCTCTGTGGCCATTCCAAAGAAAAGTGCTGGCCTGAAGCACTCTCTGAGGGCTGTGGTTCTCATTTGCAGTCAGGCCGCAACTAGCTGGGCTATTGACCCTTTGCTTGCCTGTCTATTGCACTTGCTTGTTACATGACAGGCATCCCGCCGCTCCTGTTTGAGCCATCGCCTTGTGATATTAGTGCAGAGCATCAGGACAAGCAGGCAGAAGCACAGAGTACTTTAGTGACTCTTAGGCAGAGAAATAGACATTGAACAAAGGGATGCAGGTGCATTTTTTACTCTTTTCAGAGCAGTGGCACAGCTGGCCTAACACTTCAGCAAGCAAGGAATCATTTGGCATGCCCATTCAATGACTTTCCAAGATACATTGGCTCTGCAGTTTGCAAGCCAGTCCTCCAAGGTGCTGGGGAAGAGTAATGTACTAACAGCCTCTTCTACCGTTTTTTCATCTGTGCCTCAAAATCAGAAGAGGGAACAGTACCTGCCCTCTCTGAGCCTAAGATCCCCAAAATAGAAAGACTGCCTGATCCTGGGCAACATTAAGGCAGCACAACGTGGAGCGTGCTGCCAAAAGCGCATTAATATTTGGGCAATCTGCACATTAAATTTAGAAGAGTTTCTTTCTGTCTGGCTCCCTGCCACTCTCTGTCTAATTAAAGACAGTCTCTCCAGCCCTCTAGACAGGTTAGCCAGTCTTCAGGTTTATTTTGGGTTCCTAACAACTACATTTCCAACGTGCCACTACTGCATCCTGACAAGACGACACAGAAAACGCAGATTGCAATACAGTGTACAGACTCAGCAAAGCAGCACTTACAGGGAGGGGCAAAGCACCTTGTATAAAACCAGGAAAAAAGGAGTGAAGAGTTATCCAGCAATACACAGAAAGATCCTTATATTCTATTTTGTGCTCTCATCGTTTGCAGATAAACATAGCGCCTAAAGTCAGAGACCTCACGATCTATGGTGTCCTGAGTAAGCTTAGTTAAGCATCCAGTGACTACTGAAGGCTTAGAGTATTCAAATTTTGGTACTTTATGAAGACACTGGAGGATTTGAAGTCGCAACAAGCTTTCGAGTGTGTTTTTCTAACAGGAAAGTTACAATCTTATTGATATAGGGGCTACTAGAATTGCAGCAAGGTTTGACACATCAAGCACTGAGCCAGGAGCTTTTTTGGGGGCCAGAGCAAGGTTACTTCTGGAGCCATAGTGCTGACTGGAAAAGAGGGACAGTAAATGATACTTTGATTTGTGTTAGTTTAGTACTATTGCTCTAAATGAATTTGGCCTCTGAGGCCACATTCTTCCTACCACTCAGTTTTGAAAAGCCAAGGGTAACAGGTGAGGCTCACACTGCTGGCTTGTCAATGACAAGGCAATTTCCAGATGTAAGCAGCTCTGTTCACCTTTAGTCAACAAAGTCAAACCTGGCAGAAGTGGGTGTAATTCCATCATTGGATCTGGCTCATAAACTTTATCTTCTTCTACTGGGTCCAACACAAATAGTAGCCTGCTCTGTTCCCAGGGAACATTTCATACTTGGCCAAAAATAGATGTCGTGATCAGAAGGCAGAGAGAGAAGTAAAGTCACCCAGAAAGCATGATCATCTTCACTGACAAACAGCTAGCAAAGCAAGAACCAGGCTTAGTTATACAGGCCCCCATCCCGCAACGAGGTTCTCCATGGAAAAATAAACGGCTTCCACATGCCTTATTTCAGAACTGTGGCCATCATGAGTGGAGAATCTGTCTAAAATAATGGTGAAGAAAAGCTGCAAAGAATGATGCTCTAGAACAAACCCATCATAAAAATTGAGAGAGGAAAAATCTGACAAAGGAAAATTACCATCCTGTAAACTCCTGGGAAGAGTTTTATCTGAAGTTTGGTAACATGGGTTTTTATTGAAGCTCCTGAATGTCAGAACTGTGTTTCACATCTCCTCCTCCATGTCTCATGGCAGCTTCTAGTGCTAAAGGCTGCAAAGCAGTTAGAAAAGGTGAAATGATTCAGTGTCACTGATTTCAGATGACATCTTAATCTTAGACAGAGACTGAAAAACAAAAAAATATGACCCAAAGAGATCTCAAGAGCTTGTTTAATCCATCCCCACACCCAAGATAGGTTTAATTAAATCTACCTTATGCTGATGGCTTCCTGTCTAATTTGTGCCGAAGACTTTTAAAATACTTCCAACATTGGAAAGTCCATAATTTCCCCAGGCAATCTATTTCAATGTGTGGTAGGTTGACACCAGCTAGCATCTAAGCCTCCACCCAGTTGCTCCAGAAAAACGAGGGAGAGAATTATAAGTGTAAAAGTGAGAAAAAAAAAACACTTGTGGGTCAAGATAAAAAGAGTTTAATAAGTAAAGGGGGAAAAAAAAATAAAACCTCAACTAAACAAGTGATGCAAAGGCAATCACTTGCTCCCTCCCACCATCAGACTGATGTACAGCCAGTCCCAGAACAACAGCTACTTTGGAAAAACTCCCCCCTAGTTCTATTGCTAAGCATGATGTCATATGGTATGGGATATCCCTTTGGTCAGCTGTCCCGGCTGTATCCCCTCCCAGCCCCTCTCCCATCCCCAGCCTACTAGGGATGGCAGAGTGAGAAACAGAGAACACGTTGACATTGTGCTAGCACTGATCAGCAATAGCTGAAACACTGGCGGGTTATCAACACTGTTTTGGTCATCCATCTGAAAAACAGCACTGTAGGGACTGCTGTGAAGAACATAAACTCCATCCCAGCCAGACCCAGTACACAGTGCTTCGTAATCCTTACAGTTAGAAAATGTTTCTGGATTTCCAGTTTCAACTTTTTTGGTATGATGTAAACCTGTTCTTCTTATTCTGTTCATTATGGAGAAACGACCCCTCTTGCTTGATGCAACAGCTCTTTAAACATTTCAAATAAATTACCTTTAAATTTCAAAACATTTATTCTCATACTTTCACTTGAGATTCTCCCTTTGTCCCAAGTTTTCCTTCAAGTATCGGTGCAAACAACCCAAAAAACCCCAAAATAAATGTGGACTGATGTATCTTCTAAGCCTTCTAAGACTCTTTGTTCAAGCCTAGTTAGACTGCAGATTCTTGGGATAACAGATTAATTTTGTTTGGAAGGGATTTTTGGAGATCACCCAGTCCACCACCCTGTCCAAAGATCTGGCCCTGCCTCCTGGATGGACCTTAGACCTATGTTTGTAGATGGTCTCTTGGTGACCCTACTGTCATGGCACTGAGTGGGCCTGGAGCCAGGAGCAGTGGGGACTTCCCAGCTGACCTGGCAGGGCACGTCCTCCCCAGCAAGGGCCTGTCACACCATCCCTCTGCATGGGCTGATCTGGGTCTGGATGTGGGATGGGCTTGGGGGACCCACGGCTAGGCAGGGCAGGGCTGTGGGGAGCTGGAGACCAGCCCTGCTGGGGCAGCGACAGACGGCTCTGGGGGTCTGAGATGGGGTCCTGGCAATGGGCAGGGGAAGGGGGGAAGCCCTGGGGGTGGCCAGGGACAGGCAGGGCTGGCAGTGCTTCAGGGCACTGCTGGTTGTCTCCAGTCCTGTCCCTATCCCCTGGGTGGGCTTTGGACATATATTGCATCTTTACGTCCAGCCCCATCTCTGGCCCCATCTCCTTTTGCTCCTGGTAAGACTCTTTGGCTGGACCTTGTACCTGGCTCTTTGCTTGCCATGCCTAGGGTTATCAGTGGACCCTGTCATCAGCCCCTGGCTCTGCTTGCCATGTTCGGACGCTGCAGGACTGCGCCCCTGCGCTGGGTCACCCTCACTGGATCACCTCAGCCAGGCCCCATGGCTCCCTGGCAAATATCTCCACAGGCAGAAACTCCACAGCCTCTCGGACAACTTGTTCCAGTGCTCAGCCACTTCCAGCCTGACAATTTTTTCCTTATATGTACTCAGTATTTCTCTTGCTGCAACTTACTTGCTGTTGCTTCTTGTCCTGTTGCTGAGTACCTCTGAGGGTGATCTGTCCCCATCTCTATGCTCTTCCTTTAGTTAGTAGTAGACAGCCATTTGATAACACTTGGCCTTCCTGTCCTCAAGCTGAAGAAACCCAGCTCTCTTAGACATTTCTATACATCATGTTCTCCAGCCCACCTAATCATCTTGGTGGCCTGCTGCCACCAGTCAATCCAGTTTGTCCCTATATAATTTGCTCCAGTTTTTCAATATCTCTCTCTTGTATCAGGAGGACAGCACAAATTACTTTGGAAGAAAAGCTGATGTTTCTCAGATGGATATGGACTTCATCCCACAGAGTCTGTATGTTAATATATACATCTACAGAGAGGATACAAAGCCCAAGAAGAGTTGATACAAAGTGTTGATGTACATAAATCTTACATAAATCTTAGAGATACATCAAGCTAGTTATGCGCATTCAGTAACAGCATCTGGTGACATCTTAGTGGCTTTCACACTCTAGAAGAGTGGAAGAGAAGTATGATTTTTACCACAGTGGTAATGAAGTATTCCCAAGGATCATGGGCCTAAAAGAAGGCCCACAAGAAGAATTCTTGCATAATTGAAAGTATGAAAGGAAGGAAGACCCTGAAAAAAAATGCTTTCCTGAAGCTTTTAAGTCATTACCCAGATTAGTGTATTTAAGATAAGAAACGTCAATGGAGTCAAAAGGTCCATATAGGTGCATGTACATGGGTGTGATACAAATAAGACAAATTTAGAAGGGATTAAAGCAATCAGGAAGGAATTCCTTAAACATCAGTTGCAACCTGCCTATGCCAGTGCTTTAAATTTACTGTCACTAGTCCAAAAACTATTGCGTGCAGGAAAGCAAATACATCCAACAAAGCTGCTTTGTTCTACATAATCTTTTCTTTCAATCTAGCAGTCCACCTAATGTAGTGTGAGCGCCTGATGCTTAGAAAGTTGGGCTTGTGGCCCACCTAGGCAGAACTATACGAAATAAAGAGTAAAAGGAGAGGAGGAGACAGTGCAGGAAATAGCAAGATAAATTAAAGAGGCCGAAGACAACTAATTTACAGCTTTTCATGTGTTTTCTTTTTTCCCCCTCGAAAATGCAGAAAAGTAACTGTTGTGTCTTTATCTTACTCAGGGAAAAGGACAAAGGAATTTAGCAATGTGTGATTTTTAGATGCCATACATCTGCATATAGGGACACAACTGCTGCTTGAAATTAATTTCGAAAGAAATGAGAGTGAGATTTCGGAGCATCTGTAGAAGCTTTCCATCCCATTCCATGGTTTCACATGGAATTTTTCAGCAAGGACAGCCACAGCTATTAAGGCAATGGTATCTCTGTTGGCCTCCCACAGCCTGCAGCTCTCGGTCCACTGCCATCCTGCAGAGCTGATTCACACAGCTGTCCTCTCCTCAGACCAGTGCTTTGGTTTCAGGCCCCTCATCTGCTCAGCTGCTGTTGCTTCTGCTGCCTCACACACTACATACACCCTTGTGATTCAAAAGCAATGGCACAAGTATCTACGAATGATGTCTTTAGAACAAAACTATTTCAAAGAGAACTACTAAGAAAAGGAAACAGAGCAGCTTAGATGTTTAGATAGCTTCACCTGGACCAAAGAAGGCCCAGTATTCTTATATTTTCTTTATAAAGTACTTTGCTTTGTCACCCTCTGTCCCTAAACCATTCCTGATAAACCTGTCTTTTCCTCCCCTTTGTTTCTCCTCTGTTCCCAAAGAATATTTATGTATGCACATATTCTTTTCATCTCCAAATTACCAGCCTTGTAAAACAAAACTTAAAGACAATTTACAAGGCCCTCAAAGCTGATAATTGGGCCTGTTATCCTTCAAAAGTGTTTTTGTTGTTTTCACTTGGGTAAGCCACTGCGTGATTTCAGTGTTTGTTCTTCACATAATCCTTTGTGGATTTTAGATCAATACAGGCTTGCAGAAAACTCTGATAGTACAGAGCACAATATTTTCACTGTATGCTTCCCTAAGGTTTTTTGCAGCTTGTGTACTTGATTCATGTTTTGGTTTGTGGGGTTTGTTTTGGATGTGGGAAAAGAGAACTAAAAATTACTTCCGTGTAGGAACATGAGAATGGAAAGGGGCCACCAGGAATCACCGAATGTCATGTCACGTAATACCTTTCATAAGTGCAACAACTGCATTTCAGAAGCAGTTTCTTATTCCTTTTTATATCTTTTTGTTTCCTATTGCTCCTGCCCAAGGTTTTTCCCTCTTTGTTTCTCTGACCATCTGAGTGGCCCCCCCCCGAGATCTGCTGTTGCGCTTTCAGCTCATCATCCATGGGTGACCGGAGCTGTGCCCTGGAGTCCATGTGGGAACACACTACAGCCTCGTGCCAGGTCCTAGCACTTAACTCAGCCCCCAGGCACCACCCGTCAAGCTCCCAAATTATGCACTTCTCTCCCATTGCAGTTCCTGGTAGCTCATGGACCTCCTGTGACCAGCCAAAGTGCCCAGCTCCTTCTCACCCATTTCTAGCTCATGAGCTACCAGTTATCAAATTTCATCCTGGTTTTATTTTTGCAATCTTCAGGGTCATCACATTGTTCCGTTTTCCTTCTCTGTCCTTACTTCATATACCATCCTCATGCTCTCAGAAAATTTTATCAGCACGTTTCCTAATATTTGTGGCACTGAGGACCACACTGCCCAACAAGTTTGACTGAGTGGTGAACCTGCCTCAGTAATTCAAGTAACGAATACTTTTACTACAGTCTGAGGCCAACCACCGCTTTTACAGTTCTTTTAAGAACGTCCATAAAGCAATATTCGTTACCAAATTATTGTATCATACACAGTTAACAGCTATACATATCAGAGCTATTAAATTACTCATGAACAGAAGCAGTTTCAGCAGTTGCCATCTTGTAAGATCTTGCTTCTTTTAGGTTAGTGTTGTGGTTTCATCCAACCGGCCTTAAAATGCCACGCAAGCAATCGCTCCCCTCCCCCATGCCCGGGGAATGGGGAAGAGAATTAAAGGAGAAAAAGGAAAGAGATTCGTGGGTTGAGATAAGAACAATTTAATAATAATATAAAATGAAAACTACTAATGATCAAATAATATTAATAGTATATGAAAATATATATTAAAAATAAAATATACAAACGAGTGATGCACAGTGTAATTGCTCACCACCCAGTGACCAATGCCCAGCCTGTCCAGGCAAATGATCCTGAAACAGACAAGTCCGGACACTACAATCCCAGATGAGCAAGAGGCCTGAAAAGAGAGAGAGAGAGAGAGAGAGAGAACTCCGAGAGACAGAGTCTGAGAGACTTTGGAAGAGCAACAGCTTCTTCTTCTTCCAGATCAACTCTCATCTCTCTACTGGGCATGATGTTGCATGATATGGAATACTCCATTGGCCAATTTGGCCCTCAATCCTAAATTTAAGTTCAAATTATAAGGGGAGTTGTGGACCCTTTGTCCTGGCCATGCTCCCCCCAGCCTGTTGTGCTCCTGCACTCTGGCAAAACATGGGAAGCTGAAAAGTTCTTGATGTCTCAGCACCAACTATAAACATCAGTGCACTATCAACGTTCTTCTCATAACAAATCCCAGACTTAATCCAAAACACAGAGCTCTTCTAGCTGCTAAAAAAGGAGAACTAAGTAAGTCTGTCCCAGCAGAAACCAGGACAGTCAGGCACAGGGTAACAGCAAGCCTCACCTTTTATCTTCCTGCATGTGGAACGACTTTATGCCTTTCTGCCATTGTTAGGAGCTGAGAAAACCCTTCACTAAGTGAACTTACTTCACTTTCACATCTTACCGTTCATCTTACTCTTTCCTTATCTAATCTGTCTAAACCACATGTAAGTCTAGCTATAATCTATCTGATCTATTTCAACCCCAAATGTAGGAAGGTCATACGGACACTCCCATCTTTGGTTGGAATAATTCAGTTGCCCAGACGGGCTCTGGCCAAGATCTCCCAAATTTATCCAATATTATATTCCCCCATATTATATTCCCTTCAGTATGTCCCATATAATTTCTCATATTTCTCTTGTATTATTTACATCCTTGCTCATTTGAGGCAAGGGCTCTGAGGCCGACCAGACGTTGTCTATTCCTTTCCACAGCTACAACCTGCGCTTTACCTGCTCGTCTTGCAAAACGCAGGTGGCTCGCTGAGACACGCCGGACACGCAGTTGCAGGGCAGGGACCCTTCAGCCCTCCCGGCCATTCCACCCGCCGAGCTCCGGCGACCCACGACGGCCGCCCCCGCCGGGGCGCAATGTCTCATCCCGGCCGCTGGGGGCGCTGGAGAGCGCTGCCCCCCCCCTTCGGCAGGAACACCGCGCCGCGGCCTCGCCCCGTCCTGCAGCCAATCCCGGACCGCCGGGCCGCTCCCTGCTCGCCCGCGGATTGGCCACCGCCGTGCGCGGGGCGGGGCGGGGCGGGGCCGGCTCGGCGGTATTTAAAGGGCCGCGGCGGGCGGCACTGCGTGTCGCACGGAGGGGTGACGGCGCCGGAGTGGGGTGAGCGGCAGCGTTGCGGGAGGGGTCTAGCGGGTCCCTTCGCGTTGAGGCGCCGTAGCCCGGCGGCGGGGCTGCGCCTGGCCTTGCCGCGGCCTTGCGGGGTGGGGGGGGGGGGGGGCGGCCCTGCCGGGCCTTGCGTGGTGTCCTGTGATGGGAAGCGCTGGCCCGGCCTCGCGTTTCGGCCCGGCCGGCTCTCGGGCCGCGGCGGTGCCGTGGCTGCTCCGCGGAGGGAAGCTGCCCCCCTGTCCGCTTCCCCACGATTGCTCTTTCTCCCCGTGTGCCTCTCCTGTCTTTAGGAAACCTGCGGCGCGCCTCCCTCCTGCCATGAGGCTTGTCTCTGCGGTCACGGAGTTGTGGGCTATGGGACACTTTCCCTTTTGCTCCAAAACCTTGTGAAGTCCCAGGTTTGACCTTTAAGTCAACCTCAGCCCAAAGAACAGGGCCCGTAATGTGTAGGACTGTGTGTTACGACTTTTAGTGGCTTGTGGAGGGTGGCGAGTGCTCTGCGATGGCTGCAGACCCCTCTTAACTTGATTAAATGCTGTCGTCTGGGGTACTTGTCGTGCCTGTGGATAAGGAGGGCGAGGTTGTCGGTGCACTGGTAGTTCCCTCGATTATCTTGTTTTATAATGTAGCTGTTATAGCGTTGTGAAAAGGTAGAACTGTGGAGCCTCTTCCATGCAGGTAGGAAGGATTCAATTCTCCAATCTGAAGGGCCTGCAGAAAATTTCTAAGTTCTAATTTTCCAAGTTTGAAGCTGTCTCAGGCAGATTTTTTGCAGCTCTGCAGTGAGACTGGAGTGATTAGAGACCCCCTCTAATTATTAAGAATATTTAACTGTTTAAGATGAGACTTACAGTTCCTGACTTAGCATGTAGTGCAGATCTTACTTGTGTTGGACAGAACATTACCCTGCATGTAGTATGCGGTATCTTGTGTAGGTGCTGTGAAGGTAAAGCCCTGATGTTGCTATAGGAACTGGTTGAGTGAAGTTGAGAGTCAGATGCACAGGCTAATGCCTGTGTGCCATTTTCTCTGAAAAGTTCCAGGTGAATCATGCCTGAGTTCTAACAGCATATGTAGATGGTGGCTTTGTTAGGGAAACCAGGCTTCAGTGAGAAGCATTGCTTTGACTTGTTTCTATCTATATAGTCCTTTTGGATGTGTTCAGTTTTCACCATTCATGACTATTGAAGAGAGTACTTGAGCTCTCTAGTGGTGTGGGTTTTTTCTAATTTGTGCTTAAAACTCATTATCCAAATTTAAACTTGATGGATGCTGTAAATTAAATAGAAGCCATCCCCAGTGAGTGAAAAGATTTTTGTGCATCAAACATCAGTGATCTGTGTAAGTGCAACCCTGCTTGAAAGAAAATGTGTTCTGTAAGTCTGTTATAGATTTGGAGTGGGTGGTGGGATGTGCTTATATCGCAGTATGCTGTGCAGGACAGCCTGCACCTTGACAGTACTCGTTTCAGTGATGTAGACTAGTCAGCTGTTCGAGAAGTCCCAGACAGTCAAATGTTTTAACTATCATGCTGGTCTTGTGACTTCCATGTAGAAGTGGAAGAAAGGCTTAAAGGATCTGGCATAAAGCTGACTGAACAAAATACTGAGTCGCAGCAGTTGGTGCTGCTGAACATGCTTGTTCAGTGTATGACGTGGATACTGAAGTTTTTTTCTTGGCCCAGGCACTTGGATTTCAGAGGTGTATTTGTAAAGCTCATTGTTTTCCTGGCTTAGAGAAGGTGCTGTGTCTTTAGTTCTAACTCAAGAACTAAGTTTAAGCTTGTTGGTTGAGTGGACAGTATGTCTTTTAAATATGGACTTTGGACTGGTAAGGGAGACAGAAAACCCAGGAGGGGAGAGGTCTTGGATTTTTTCACATGAACTTCAGTTGAAACTAAAACAAAACAAGGAAGTGGTAGCACAGAGCCAGTCACTGACCACTTGCTCATGGCCTGCTGGGGCTGGTTTCTGTTCCCATGGCTTCACTCTGACCTTCTTTGGAAAGGCTGAGTGATGGGTTGAGACTAAAGCTAAAGAAGATACAGTTCTTGAGCTTCCTGCTTTTAACCTCCTTTGTAGAGCACAAAATAAATGTGTGGTGCTTTCTTGGACTTAGCTAACAGCATTCAAGCCTATGGCACACTGTTAGCTGAACTCCTACAGTAAAATGCAACTTCACAGAGTAGATTTCACTTCAGTAGCATTTTGCCTGTAATTCTGCAGTAAAGTGAAGTACATGACTTAAGTATCTCTGCAGACAAGATTGCTCAGTTTAACTTCCAAAGTTAGTTTGAGGGGAGAGACAGAAACAGTGGTGTTGAGGTCACTCTCAGTAAATCAGTCAAGTGGCTGAACAAAAGCATACTTTATCTCAAGTTGTATATTCACATGGCTTGGTGTGTGGCATTAGCAGTTGAAAGGTGAAAGTCTTCTGTGGCTGCTTGATTGCTGGCTGTTGTTTTTTAAACCTGTGAAGGCTAAACTATTTTTCTGTCACAGAATCTTCAGGAACACCATTCTGATCAAAATGTCTGCTCTTGAAACCCTCTTTAAATACATTGATGAACACCAGGACCTCTATATTCAGGTAAGTTTTCTTTCAGAGTTTTGTCCTGCAGCACAGACAGCTATGGGATATTAAGTTAGGTGGTCAGCTTCAAGCTTGTTACACCTATATAATATGCCAAATAATTATGTCAGGTAGTTGGGGAGAGCAGGCAGTGGATGTGACTGGTTTGAGTCAAGACAGGAGACTTAAGTTTAGTAATGTTCAAAGACATAAATCTCAATGGTAGATTTATTAAGAAATGCTCTGTTACTGCATAGTGCAAGTAGTGACTATTTAGAGGTACAAGAAGTTTGACACTGGTTCCTGAATGCCCAACTAGGTTTATACTGTCTCTCCCCTTGTGAGATAAGAGAGGAAAGATATAAAGGAAGCTGGAACAAAGATTTCTCATATGAAACTGTTCATGCTGGGGTCAGAGGGAGAAGCTACCTTCTATACTTTGCCGTTTAGCCTGCTATTTATTTGCAACTGATATTGCAGTCCCTTTTGCCTGGGAAGGAATCAGTGTATAGCACTGTGAACTCCGAGGCAAGCACTGTGCCCAGTGTTCAGCTTGGCTTTTGCCAGTTGCTCTCACTGATCTCACATGGGGAGGGAAAAGCTAAAGTGGCCTTTCTGAGAAGCCTGAAAGACATTAGCTGATTCTAGATACGTAAAGACTGGCAACCAGAAAGGCACAATGTGCACAAGCTGTCATACACTTAAGCTCACCTTCTATATCTGTCGACTTTGTGCTATACTACAAAGGTTGCTGTAGAAAAGTGAGATTTTTAGAGAGCTTTCGAGTGTTATATTAATGATTAGAGTACTCCTTTGGGCAGAGGACAGATGATTTGCCTCAAGTTTAAGCTCGACTGAAAGAGTATTAGTTGAATTGTGATGTGTTGTATTTGTTTAGTGCCTCCCATGCCTTAATTCATGTGTAGTAGAGCTTTTCTGGCTTTTCTGTAGCGACTGGCTCAATGGGTGGCAATCCAGAGTGTGTCAGCATGGCCAGAGAAGAGAGCTGAGATCCAACGCATGATGGAGGCTGCTGCGAAGGATATTGAGCGACTGGGAGGCACCACCCAACTTATGGATATTGGGAAACAAAAGGTATGTGAGAATCTCTGTCAGCTTAGCAGAAAAATTGTCTTTAGAAGACAAGGTGTTCTGTGCCAGGCTGGCTTCTTATGATCTCAGTAAGAAAGGCACTTAGATTCCATAAAGTATCATTTAAAATGCTGTTTGTTAGGGCTACCACTATAAAGAAAGAGGATAGTATAGATAATCTTATGTCCCTGCAGATGCTGGGAACCCCAAGCCGTGCAGTGTCTAGCAGGCATACAATCAGTGTGCAGGTCTCATGCATGGAAACGTTATCCTGTTTTGTTTATTCAGACTGTTTGATTCCACTGCTAAACAAAAGGGATATTCACATGAGAACTTGCTGGACTTCTAGATAAAGACAAGGACATGCAAGTGGTATAATTGCCAGTACCATGTGGGAACTTCCTGCAAGCTACAGTTGACTAAGTTTATCCTGCAGCCCAAGGCTCTGCACAGCACAATACAGGCAGGAAGGCAAAGCCATGTGCACAGCATAGCACAGGTTTGGGTATATTCACGCTATGTGGATCACTAATTCCTAATATCTGGTTGTCCTCTGGTCAGGATCACCACACAAGGGTCTTGTGGGCAGTGGCCTAGAAAGGCAGTGACCTGTTGGGGTGGGGGATAATGTCTTTCCTGCCACACAGTCTGAGCTTCCTGTTAAAAACTTTGTTTATAGTAAACCTTGGGATCCGGAACATTTTGGACTGTGTATTAAATGTATTTTAAACACTTTTCTAACTAAATATGAACAGAGCACCTGCAAACAAAAATGTTAGATGTTTTTAACAGCAGACTGGTGTTGCACCTTAGACCTGTAGGCTGTAAAGATACTGACTGATCTTTCAGTAAGTCTTCCAAAATACTTCTAGGCTCTTCCAGAAGTAATACATTTGTCACAAGATTGCACTGCTCTCTTACCAGATACAGAAGGATCCTTAATAGGATGAGTCCCCTCCTTATTTTTGGTTATCTGGACTGCTTTTTTTATCTGAGAAATGTATGTGCTTATGAAAATGATAATCTCATCCTAGGGAACTATCCACTTGATAAGCTCCTCCTTTGAAGTGCCTAGTCACTATGCAGAATAAGACCCACAGCAAAATTGTTAAACTAGCATTTGGATAGTGGCATTCAAAATCCTGATGTACTAGAGTGTTTACTAGTTTTAGAAGATCATCATTGTAATTGATGCCAATGACTGCTGGGTGAAATCTTTGTATCAGGACCCTCTGAGCAATTTTTGCTTTTGGCAACTAGACTACACTTGTTTGTAGCACTACAGGTCCCTGCAAGGGAGCAGCTGACTGTGTGCACTCTTGGGAGGTAATCTGTAGGATAATTCTAGCTCTGCTACTACCTACAGCCTAAAATACTGTCAAAAGTATTTCAATTAATTCAGACAAACTTGCTCCTTTCATCAGTGTAACTTTTTGGAGGCAAGAACTGATTTACAGAGTTTGTTACAAGTAATGTTTCTATTTAGAAGACTTGCAGCTGGATTAAAGTTAACTTTAGTTTTATATTAAGTATAGACAAAACTAGTCAGTGCATTATGTACATTGTCCTTCATTGATATAGCAGCAATGTAAAGCAACTGGTGATCTTGTCTGATCTAACTTAGTTTACTGCTGCACAGCAGTTTGTACTGGGTACTGTAAGTGTAAACTGCAATAATACTTTAATCACTTAAAGCTACAGCTGGCCAAGGACCATGCAACCTGCTGATAAAAACATCTGAGCTTGGAGGCCCACACAAGCAAAAAGCCAAAGCTAATCTTGATGTGCTGGACAGTGTCTAGGAGTATGTGTTCACCAGAAGGAGAATACATGCTGACTGACAGCATGTGATAATTGCTTAGGGGCTATTCCAAAGGACTAAGCCAAGTTCAGCTCTTGAACTAAGTTCATCAGCACTACCCTGCCCTTTGCTTACGAGTGTAGGCTGATACAGAGATACACAGCTGTTAACGCTGACCTTGTTTGAGTGCAGACATATGTTATACTCAGTAATGCCACTGTCAGGAAATTCTTGTCTGGAGTGCTGTACTGTGAACAGGATGAAAGTGCAGTGACAAGCAATGCAGAATGCAATATTGAATGGAGTTTACAGTTTATGCTTAGGTCAGGATTAAATATGGCAGTTTGGCATGCAGACAGCTTGCTCTGCTAAAATCTGATGTGGGATTGTTAGTTTAAAGCTAACAGCTCTGAGTGACTTGGAACGTTTTAACCATTACTGAGACTTGTCAGGAGACTTAATGGCATGGTGCTGTCCTGCCTTCATTGGCATGCTGCTTCTGGCCATCAGCTTAAGTAGCTTAGTTTTGTTTAGCTGTCTATGCCCTTAATCTCAGCCTCTTGTAATGTTAAAGTAATTCATTCATCTGATAGAAATGTGCCACTGACGTTCCACATTTGAATAAAACTACTTCTGTTTCTAGCTGCCTGATGGATCAGAGATCCCGCTGCCACCAATTGTTCTGGGTACACTTGGCTCAGATCCACACAAAAAGACGGTGTGTGTATACGGTCACCTGGATGTTCAGCCAGCAGCACTAGAGGATGGCTGGGATAGTGAGCCCTTCACACTGGTAGAAAGAGAAGGTAAGAGCAGTGGACTTCACAAACTGAGGAGCACTTGTTTAACAACTGTAGTATTTGTCAACCATTCTGAAGTTGTATTCTGATTGAAAGGGGGAAGGAGAGCAAGAACAGACATGAGTATTTAATACTGTTGAGATAAAAGATGCAGGAGGGGAAATGGTAAACAAGTAGAGCTGCAAAATCTCAGCTGCTCTCAGGGCTTGTTTCCTTTGCTGATAGTCTAGGCTGTACTTGCGTGTAATTTTCCTTGTAGCTACAGCAAAGTCTTAACTGCTGCCTTCTGTGGTAATGATTTGTTGCCAGAAAGCTTGCTAGAACTAGCTTCTTGTGTTGTTCACACAACTCACACAGCCTGTAAGCTCAGGTCAGACTGCTGAGATTTTGAAAAACTACAGGGAACATGCACTCAACACAACTTTATTCCTGGAGACAGTAGTGGTGCAGCAGCTGCCCTGGGTTGCCTCATCTTTGCATACTGTGCTGCAATGAGTACTGCAGAAGCTGAGTTTTACAGAGCTACTGCCCAGACAAGTGACCCTCTCCAATACATGGGGATGGAGAAATCGTGCAGTAACTCCTGTTGAAACAACACATTGCCAGTAGCCAAGAGGGGACTAAAAGCTGTCTTGCATGTAAAGCTGGTGCTACCAACAGCCTCTTCCTTGTTTTACTTGCTCAGTGTCAAAAGTCAGAATAGAATAGAAAGACATTAACCATTCTTGTTGCATGAGTGTTAATGATTGCCAAGAAAAGAAGAATCTGTGGCAACTAGTATTTCTACCTGGGCACTTGATCATAGGCAGCAGAGTCCAAGTTACTGAGTTGGATTATCTTATCTGATAGCAAGAGCTAGACTTGCCTCAGGCTGTGGTTTATCTCTGTACAGCCTGGCAGTGTTGGAGGCACATCTACCAATGGCTCCTTACTTTGCAAGCCGTCTGGCCTGTTCTGTCACTGTGGTTATACCTGGTGCTTAGGGGTTGTAGCTGCAGCTCTGAGTTGCAGCAATATCGGCCTCTACTGTGATCCCATGGACTACACTTCCTGCTACTTCCCTATAGCCTGCAAAACTTGTCTTTGGCTGAAGCTCTTTCTGGGGAGATTCACACTTACCTGGAGAATGCAGAGAAGTGATTGGTCACTAGCTACTGAAGTCTTACTCTTCAAACAAAGAATTACTGAATTGAAGCTGATACTGGATAGGTTTATGTTAAAAGGGGGTAGCTTGTTTCTATACCCTTACTGCTGTGTTTGTGGAAAGTGATGTTATTGTGAAGGATATGGGAACAAGTAGCCCAAGGCAGTTACATCTTTTCCAGGCAGAGGTGGGCCCGTACCAACCTCATGAAGTTTAACCAGGCCAAGTGCAAGGTCCTACATCTGGGTCGTGGCAATCCCAGGCACAAATACAGACTGGGCAGAGAATGGATCGAGAGCAGCCCTGAGGAGAAGGACTTGGGAGTACTGGTGGATGAGAAGCTCAATATGAGCCGGCAATGTGCTCTTGCGGCCCAGAAGGCCAACCGCGTCCTGGGCTGCATCAAGAGGAGTGTGGCCAGCAGGTCGAGGGAGGTGATTCTCCCCCTCTACTCTGCCCTCGTGAGACCTCACTTGGAGTATTGCGTCCAGTTCTGGAGTCCCCAACATAAGAAGGACATGGACCAGTTGGAGAGGGTCCAGAGGAGGGCCACGAAGATAAGAGGGTGGAGCACCTTTCCTATGAGGACAGGTTGAAAGAGTTGGGGCTGTTCAGCCTGGAGAAGAGGAGGCTCCGGGGTGACCTTATAGTGGTCTTCCAGTACCTCAAGGGGGCCTACAAGAAAGATGGGGAGAGGCTGTTCAGGAGGACCTGTTGTGATAGGACAAGGGGTAATGGTTTTAAAATAGAGGGAGGTAGATTCAGGTTGGATATTAGGAAAAAAATTTTTACCATGAGAGTTGTAGAACACTGGAACAGGTTGCCCAGAGAGGTGGTGGATGCTCCATCCCTGGAGACATTCAAGGCCCGGTTGGATGAGGCCCTGAGCAACCTGATCTAGTTGGAGATATCCCTGTTCCTTGCAGGGGGGTTGGACTAGATGACCTTTGAAGGTCCCTTCCAGCCCTAACGATTCTATGATTCTATGTTCAACTCTTCCGGGGGGAAAAGGTGGGGTAGCTCTAAGTCAGAACTGTTGCAGTCCTGTAACTGTCCCACTTGCATGGGTTTATGAAGTGGGATGTAAAGCTGCTACTTCAGAAGAATCAGAAATGAAAAAATTAATATAAGCAGGGCTAAAAAGCTTATCCAAAAGGATGTTTTCTCCTGCAGACAAGAGATGACTGAAGCGTCATCCTAATTTTTCTCTACACTGGTTAATTTGTGTCTTGATTCTACAGGAAAGCTGTACGGGCGAGGATCAACAGATGACAAAGGTCCAGTGCTTGCCTGGCTGAATGCCTTGGAGGCTTATCAACAAACTAACCAGGTGTGTGCCCAAAATGTATCCTGCTTTTTTACATTCAGCTGAGTCTAGTAATAAATGTTACCCAAGCCACAAACCCTTGTGAGGTAAGTCTGCTTATTCAGCTAATTGAAGGAATGATGCAATAGTCCTGTAAATTCCCTGCTGTCCCAGTAGGGTTGAGTTGACTTGCTGACAAGTTAGTCTTGTAGATACTTGGATTACACTTTAAACATTTTTGCTTTAATGAAATGTATAGGAAGGAAAATACATATGCAAGCATCTGGAGCTGGAGGAATAATCAAATGTGGTCACTTTCATGTAAGGATGTCAAGTTAGCTTGGCCTTTAGCAAAGCTTAATGTCTTGCCACTAAGCTCTAAGAAGAGATTAACTTAGTAACACTAAACTAGGAGCTTTGCTGGCTGTTCAAGACAAAATGCAATCAGAAGTAGCCCAAGATATCTGCTTCATCTTGCAAGACAAGTTGTTATTACTTGTGAGAAGAATTAGCAGTTCTCAAGTTCTGTCTAGGCATAGAATATGGTAGACTTGATAGACAAGGCAAGTCTGACTTTCCTACTGTAGCATGCAATTTCTGTGGTTAATATTAGTTTTCCTAGCCCTGTGGCTTCCCTTTGGCAACAGATCTCTGCTTCATTCCCACAGTTAGGAGGATTGGAAACAAGTTGTTCTGGAGCTTAGTTAAAACTTTTTAAAAAAGTTTGAATTCCATCAAATGAAGGGTGGTATAGCGCAGTCCGAACTTGGCAATACTTTGTATATAACTAACAAATTCTACTGTCATGGAACTAATCTACCCATGTCTTTTTCTCCTTTGTACATGATATGAAAATTACTGATTGCTGATGTCAAATATTTTCACATACTACATCTGCTCTTGTTTTTATTCTTCAAAGGAATTTCCAGTAAATGTTAAGTTCTGCCTGGAGGGCATGGAAGAATCAGGTTCTGAAGGCCTTGATGAACTGATTTTTGCTCAGAAAGATGCTTTTTTCAAAGGTGTGGATTATGTTTGCATTTCTGACAACTACTGGCTAGGCAAGAAGAAGCCTTGTATCACCTATGGCTTGAGGGGTATCTGCTACTACTTCATAGAGGTGAGTGCTAAAATACATGACAGAACCAGTATTATTAAGCTACTGGGGAAGAGTTGTAGATAAATCTTTCATGCCAAAGGCTTTTCTTCAGAAAAAATGAAACTGACTACTTTAGAGCTGTTTCTACTAACTGTCTATATCCCTTCCTTTTAATATCCTATAGGATACTTGGGTGGGAGGGATAACTTTCAAATGTATGAAGCAAGATAAGTCAGCACCTTCCCTGGAGGATTATTTTATGCCACAGGTATCTTTATCCCGATACTTCCTTGTGTGCAGGAAGATGTTACCGCTGAAGTCTCCAAGGTTGGGACAGTCAGTACTAAGGGCTTGTGCTCCACAGAGCAATAAAAAATATCTTTAATGCACTACAACTGAGTGGTCTGGCTTAAAAAATATGCATTCTCAAAGTTCATGCAGCAAAAAGCTGTTAAAAGTCTGTTCTGTGCGTTTGCCCATGTCTTCATGCTAAAATTAACCTGAATCTTAATTCACTTCAAACCAGGTGGAATGTAGTGACAGAGACCTTCACTCTGGAGTTTATGGAGGTTCAGTACATGAGGCCATGACAGATCTCATCACTCTAATGGGTAAGAAAAAGCAGGTTTTGCTGAATGTATCTAGAGTGGGAGTAAGAGCCATTTAAGCATGAGTTCGCAGTGAGCAGTGTTCTGAAGGGTGCTTACGCTAGCAAAGCAATGACCAATGAAACGGTGCTTGCCAGGTATGCATAAAACAGGCCAATGCCTTAGATACAGAAGTATCAGGAAGGCCTTGCCAAGAAGTTGTCTGCTTCAGCTTCTACTGAAACCTTGCTGTGAACTTGTGTGTTAATTAAATCAGCTCTTTTCTGTAAACTGTTCTACAGATGCCATATTGAACTCCTTGGGAATACTCCCCTTCAAACAGCCAGCTAAATAGGCAGCAGTAGAATTAAATGCAGTTGCAAGGAAGTACATGTTTTGGATAGCAGGAAATTCCATAAGTGCCTTCCATGTGTAGTGGAACAGGCTCTGAGAGATAGAGGTCAATTTTACTATGTTTACGGAGTTTTCAGAAGGCAAAGACTTCTATTCCCTATGGAAAGTGTTCCCAGCAATGATGTCTTTTCTTCTGGTTGAATCCTGATAACAGGTGCTTGTTTACAGGTTCTCTTATAGACAAGAAAGGGAAAATCCTCATTCCAGGCATTAATGAAGCAGTGGCACCTGTTACTGATGAGGAGCTGTCACTATATGAGAAGATTGATTTTGATCTGAAAGATTACACAAAAGATGTAGGAGCAACAAAACTATTGCATGATACAAAGGTACACTGTACTCCTTCCTGTCTACTCTGGTTAGCTGTGTTAGTTCAAGCTATCTATATTGGCAGAAGACAAACAAGCTTCTGTGGATACTTGTGTAGTTACCAAGTAGTTTAGTAGGCAGAGAACTCATCTGATGTCTTCAAAATGGTGAGCTTGCTTTGAAGATCACTTTACCTACTGTGTCACTGACTGCGTACTTAATGCTGGTGGTTCCTCTGCAAAGTGTTAGGTTCTTGGAAACTTAGTCTAGCTTATCCCATGTTTAAGGCAAGCAGTCTAGGCAACTTTAAATTTGCTCCTTAGTCTATGTATAGCAGCATTTTGAACTTGTACAGAACTTACTTTATCTAGTGCTGTTCTCTTAATGCTAGATAAGAAGCACTAGCACTTTTCCAGAGGTCAGATAACATGTCTACACAAAGCATCTTATTTTCTACATCTGTGGGAAGTTCAGTAGGTTATCAGAAATAAAGTAATTTCTCAGATATGTGAATTCTTATAAGGTGAGAAAACAGCTTGCAATTTAGCTGTGATGAACTTAAGGTTGACACACTGAACGTCTTCCTAGACTTGGCAAGCAAGGACTGTTTTGTAGCTGTGAACTAGGCAGCTGTCCAAATCTTTGAACAGGCTTAAGTTCAATAAACTCATATCTGGACTTCTCAAATCTTCATCCTGGGAGCTCTCCAAATGAATGCTTTAACAGCATTGAGTCTTGCAAGGTATAGGTATTACATACTAATTTTAAAGCATTAAACCCGAGGTGTAAATACATGTATCATAAAAAGCAGAAACTTGTGTTGTAAAAGACATGTTTACATGTGCAGGTCTGTCTTCTGTCTTAGTAGTGTCAGGAGGAGACTTCAGACTCAACTCGGATATAATTAACAATTCTATGTCCTCAACCTTGTCTTTACATACTTGGGTTTACATCAACTGAGAGCACAGACTTCCTTGTGTAGCCCTGTCCTATAAAGTAATGGATGAAATATAGTTTGTATATAAGAAGGGGCTGGCAAGATGCTCTTCATATATCATATTGAACTAAAGATGTTCAGGCTTAGCTAGGCCGAAATCCTAGCTTAACTTACCAGGGGAGTTCTAAGCAAGCTGCATGCAAGAGGGTCTTAGGACTATGGGGAGATATGGGAGAGAAGGCTGTAATCTCCAGGTGAGAAACAATGTGCTTGAAAGATTTGAACTGTGATGTTTAAATTCTCTTTGAGAAGATTAGAGGCAGGTTGTACCTGGAACAAAACAACTGTTAACATTAAAGCCCCCAAAATTTCTAAGTCTCCTGAACCTCTGCAGTGAAGTTCAGGTTTGAGATACTGTAGCTGTCTATACAGGACGTGTGTTGAATTTGCAGTATCCAGTGTACTGAACAGCTGTGTCAAAGGCAACAAGGAGGAAATCCAGAAGTGTATCTGATAAAGGCTGTAGGGCTCACTCTAATCAACCCAGAATTCGGACAATTTAATACAGGTGATGATATAAGTAGCAAGAGCACACTGCATGCCTGTCTGCACAGTGGTGAGGCTTTTGGAAAACTTGTCATCTTCATGAGTATGAGAATCAGTGATGAAGGCACCTGCCTGGCTTGAGGCAGTAGGGACCAGAGCTTCCAATGCACTTCCTGCACTCTGTGCTTGAGCACCTTATAAATGGTATTTGTGTTTGTCAGAAGCAGACAGGTCATGTCATGAAAGTTTCATAGAACTAGGAGAAAGCCAAACTAGAGCTGCTGAATCTCTTAAGGTGCTGAAAACCCAGCAAGGGCTGGGTATCAAAGTGCCTGCTTAATGTGAATAACAGCTTCTGTTTATAACTGAGTGGTCTTGAATGAGCTGCATTTGTCCATGGGAGAAAGCGCTGTTTCTTGCAAAGTCTTTATTAGATTGAAGAATTTACTGCTTTGGGTAACTGTCAAACTTTGTGTAACCTTGCATTTTTCCCTTTGTTTCTGCAGAGAGATATCCTTATGCATAGGTGGAGATATCCTTCCTTGTCTCTCCATGGAATTGAGGGAGCCTTCTCGGCCTCTGGAGCCAAGACTGTGATTCCTAGGAAAGTGATTGGCAAGTTCTCAATCCGGCTTGTGCCAAACATGACTCCTGAAGAAGTAACAAAACATGTATGTTGAGATGGATTGATGGTCTCAAAACTAGTTTCTCAGCTTTTCTTCCTCATGCCTGGGGGAAGAGTATTTCTGATTTCTAAGGCATTTCTGGTCATTTACTTTGTTGCCGTCTTCCCTGTGCTGCACCTCAATGCAGATAATTAAGGGAATCACTGTATGGTCCCACATTGGACCATTGTGGCCTGGCTATTCAGTTTCTCTCAACTAATTCAAAGGGTTCAGAAGTAAATGTTGATTTAGTTGTAGGGCACTTGGATTGCCAGAAGTGCATATGCAAAAGCATGAGTGACATATTGGCTAACTGTTCTACAGTTTACTGTTAACTTGCCTAAAGGAGATGTTCTGACTTCAGAGCAGAGGTATGTAGGAATAATATAAAATAATACTAATAAGAAAAGTATTGCTGCATAGTAGTAGTAGTGACCTGCAAGTCTCTAAGATGCTTTTAGTATACAGTCTTTACCAGTGTTTGTACAAATGCTAGGAGTAGATAATACTGTTCAATCTTTCTTGTAGGTTGAAGACTACCTGAGCAAAAAGTTTGCGGAGCTGCAGAGTCCCAACAAATTCAGAGTATACTTAGGCCATGGTGGAAAACCCTGGGTGTCAGACTTTGACCATCCCCACTACCTGGCTGGTAGGAAGGCTATGAAGACAGGTCAGTGGGTTTTCTGCTTTGCATTGGGAGGACTAAAAAGCTCTTGTTCCAGCACCTCAGGAAATGCTGAGGAGGTCATGTTTGCAGTTTTCTGCACTTAGCCTAAGTTTGGCTCAATAAGGAAGCATGTCATGTGCAATCTTCAAACTCAAGTCTGAGGTACAGGAAAAACTTGATACCAAGCTCACTTCTGCTGTACTGGAACAAGTCCATTGGTGTGGTGTTGCTTTTGCGTAAGGATCAGTGTTGGTAGTTCAGATCACTTGCCTACCCAAAGCCCTCAAAGCTTAGTCGTAGAATCATAGAATGGTTAGGGTTGGAAGGGACCTCAAAGAGTTACGCTAGGGCAACTAGAGCAAATTTAACTTCTGTGTTGAAGTACAAACAGGCTTTCAGATGAAGCATTATTTGTGTAAATGATTGAACTGAACTCTGAAAGTGACAGTCCTGCAGCACATCTGGGGGGAAAATGCCACAGTTCTGTGACCTGTGCAGTCTGATTGAAATAGCCAGATTTGCCCAGCACATGGTACAGAAGTGGTTGGTACTTGATTGCTTAAGCACCAGTAAGGATCTGTGCTGGAAAAACAAATACAGTTCCAAAACTTACTGGAATATCACTCTGTTCTAGTTTTTGGAGTTGAACCAGATCTGACGAGGGAGGGAGGAAGCATTCCTGTTACCCTTACTTTTCAAGAAGCAACAGGCAAGAATGTCATGCTGCTTCCTGTTGGAGCTGCAGATGATGGTGCCCACTCTCAAAATGAGAAGCTAAACAGGTAAGAATGTTTATCGTTGTGCCAGGCTGAGTTTTATTGTGGATCTTGGCACATATTACAAAAAAGACCAAGAAGAATTGGGCTTCTGCTTTTCTTTAAGACTCTGGAAGGCAGAGTGCTGTTTCTGCCTAGCAGAGGATTACTGGGTAGGTAACTTGTCTGTGACTGAATTTTGATCCCAGTACTGCTTCTAATTTTATATGCTTAAAACCAAAAGCTGTTTCAATACTTTGGTCTGAAAGCTTGGCTACTCTCCCCTACCCCAAGGGTGGCATTTATTTTGCCACAGGAGATACCAGGGATGTTGGGAGTAGTACCTGTTGCCTGCAACAGTAGTGCCTATGGCATCTCTTGCCTGCATAAGACTGATATTGCAAAAAGCACACCTGCTAGGAACATAGCTCAAACCAAGACAATTCTAATGGAAGCTGTCTTTCCAGGTACAACTACATCCAGGGGACGAAGATGCTTGGTGCATACCTCTATGAAGTTTCCAAGCTGAAGGACTAAGTTAGACACCCTACCTTCTGCCTCATGGATCAGAAGTCTGAATTATAAAATGTCACCAATTGCCAAGTCTTACATGGCTCCCCTTTTCTGCCAACATTCTACTGCTTTGGTGGGGGAGAGGGAAGCATGCAGTTCCACTTGACAAGCAACACTGTATACCAAAAATATTTCTTTAAATGCTTACTTCAAATGACACAGGCTATTCTTTATTCGTCCAGTAGTCCTGAACTGCATCTTTGTCCCCTCTTTGTCACTTCAAAGCTGTGGTTTTCTGTATTCATCTACTTTTCCTGTAAAGCAGGAGAAATGTTTTGCTCTCAGCTGTTTAAGCAGCCACATCAGTTGCAGAATTGCCAGCCAAGTTTAAGGTTCTTATTCCTGGATATGTCCTGGAAGTAGTCAAAGTGACAGACTGTGGGGCTATACTGGAATGTGTTCAAGCTGTAGTGAGGCATCCGTCTTGCTGAGTGATTTGGAAGAGTGGTTTGTCTCTTACAGTTTATACCTGCCTGCAGGTTTCAATTTCCAGTGAATTAGGTTATAACAAAGTTCACTGTGGTAATAACTACTGGCCGTCTTTTTGTAAAGCTGCCATTGTACTCCCTAAAAAGGACAATAAATAATCATGTTCTAGAGTTTGGCTTTTGGTCTCTAAGAATTAAATAATGACTTGAGAGGGAAGCAACTTCAGGTAACTTGGGAGGAACTCTTCTATGGCTATTGGAGACACATGAGCAACAAGGCTACAGACTGTAGTTCCTGAGAATCCAAGTTTTTATTCCTTAGGCTCTGAGCCCATAACAGATTATCGACTTCAACTAGATGTTGTGAAATCATGCTCTCCTGAGGGAAAACAAGCTCAGAAAATATTTCCTTTTGGCTCTGTAAGCCAGGTCATCACAATGCAGTGCAACTGATGGTGCTGCAAGGGAGTGGGTGGAATTTGTAGGCATAAGTAGGGAGAAGATCGTCACTCACTGCAACTACTGACTGACACTCAACTTCAAGCTGTCTTTTGGAAATGTTCGACTCCAACATTTCTAGAATTATTTAAAAAAAACCCTCTACCTCTCAAATGTGTACTAATCTGAACTAATTTGACTCACTGTTTCAGAACTCCCTGACCAGCATGAGCTGGCTAAGCTAGGTATGTCTTTCAAGTGATGATACTTTGCTCTGGGAATTGCCTGAGAGCATAGAGTAGTCCTGTAGCCTGACAAATAGGGGAGCAGCATGCAATGCTTCTTCCCTTGGCAAGTAGAAGTCAGGAATGTCTTGTCTATCTGGTTTTCACTGTTGCTTGATCTGGAGTCTTAATAGCGGATGACTGTTGGGGCAGGGAGGTGTCTTCTGTTCTCACTGTGAAGCTTCTAAAGTTTCTGTGCCTTGCTTGTGGTGTTCTGTTTGGTTTGTCATGGAAGTTAATGGCTGGAGATAATCTGGTATTGTGAGACTTTACACTTGTACTTGCAGCTGGGATACAGTCTAGACCCATGTCATGCCCATGTCAGTACTGGCTAGCACCAAGCATCTGTATGGACACTGGGTATGAACTGCTGGGTTCTCACTTTCCAGTGATGGAACTACCTGCTACAACATGCAACCTGTACATGGGACAAGACTGGCACACCTGAATATTTGAGGGTCATCTGTATGCTGAGATCAATTAGTTATACAGGGTAACTAGTGCTAGCAGTCCATGTGTTCAAAGCAGGTTCCTCAGTTACTGAATTGACACCTGAGGCTTCTATAAATGCGTTAACTTATGTGAGACACAGTTCCCTGACAGCTGGTGAGTTCATAGTGCTTATTTTCTACCTATAAATTTGAAAAGCATCAAAACTTAGAAAATCTGCTTCCTGGACTCAGGTCATACTAGCTTATCACAATGTGTAAAGAAAAAGCTTCCCTACTGCCCAAATAAGCTGATATTGTCAGGAACTACATTCAGAAAGTAAGCATGTTTGTAGTTGTCCTATTTAATTTGTAACATTTCTTGAGAATCAGTTAATTGGCTCAAGTTCTGCACTGAAGCATTGCATCAGATCCTGCACTTTCAGAATAAGTACAGTATGGCAGAGTTGTGAAGAATGCCCAAAACAGAAGGAAGTGTGTTAAGGGGTTTGTAGAGGCTGGGAAGCAGATCTTATTGGATAGACAGCAGAAATATTTTGGCGCAAGGTAAGTGCCAGAACCCTGTGAAAAAAAGGAGATTAAAATGAGACTTTGGCCTGAGCAAAATTCAAGGGCCTGTTTAAGCACTCAGGAGTAAGTTGCTAAAGTAATGGGTCCTTCATGAGATTAATGGGATTTCAGATTTGTTTAGATGTATAATTTTAAAGTTGGAAATCATCAGTATTCATTACCTTGGTACAGTAGAGCTTGCTTTAGCTGTAATCTCCCTTGTTCTGCCTAAGGTGACAGTGAAAGCAGTAGTACTCTGAATGAATAATGCAGGCAAAATGGACTAGTGGTGCTTTTGGTCTCTATTTCTGTAGTCTGTCTGCTTCAGATCTGACTCCTTGAAGCCTTCTAGAAAACTAGTATCTGTTGCAGAGATCTGGTTTGCTACATCTTTGGATGCTTGTGCATTGTACAAAGAGCTCGCTTAGCCCAAGTTCTTTGAATAACAGCACTATTGTATGATACAGAAGTGTCTGGCACAACATAAAATGTGAGCTAAACATGAAAACCAAAATGCATCAGTGAAGTACAGAACCTCACAGCACCATCTGCTGGGTGTCCAAAGTTTGCTGGGCATTTTCCACACAGAACTTTGTAGCATTGCTTTTTACCTGTTAGAGTTTACTGAAAGGCTTGGCCAGTTCCAGTTAACATATAACATGAAAGGTTGTATACTTAATATCCCTCAATAGATGCTCATTAAAAGAGTAAGTGAACTGACTTAGTTATCAGATCAATCTCTGGTTAGGGGGAAGTACCATGAGGAGGAGAGCAAGAGTGCAGAGGTTCAGATGGTTCTGGTAATCCTAGGTAGCTGCTGTGTATTTTTACTGTGCTATGTCGCTCCTATGCGATGGTAAGCACTGGAAAATTGCTCTGGCTGGTTTTACAGTTTCTTCCTCATGGACTTTGCCTACAATTGCCATAGTCTGTCTGGGTGGAGTTATTCCTGGAACAGCTTTACAAATGTGAACAGCTGCAGTCTTCAATTTTCCTGAGTAGGGAGAATGCACCAGCTCTCTGTTTATCAAAAAGAATGTGATTATGAACTTCACTAATCTGAGAAGTGTCTGAATCTTGACTGGGCCTCTAAGGGGTACCAACACATGCCTGCTTAGCTTAGACTTACTTAGTGTTTAGATTATTGCTTCATGATGTTTTCTTTTTAACACCTAGGTTTTCCTTGTTTACCACTTGCCTCTTAGGGTTAAACCAGGTAGGAGCCTTGCTTACTGTCAGTTGACCCAAATGGCATATGGCTGTAAATCGGTGTGGGTTTTTTTGCAAGCTTCTGCTTAGCTAAGTTACATCAAAATATGCTGAACTTCTTCAAATACTAAAGCAAAAGTAGTTGAATCACCTTTGTACCTTCTTTATGCCCCCCAACCTCAAGATAACTTTGCTTTTCTTCTCCAGATTCCCTTCCAGTGAGCTTGATGGAACTTCATAAGTCTGCTTTATTTGAAAGCTGAAGTTTTATTAAAGATGGAGAGAAGGTTTGCATATGCTCGCTTAGATATCCCCCCCCATCTTGCTTGAGTAACTTAAATCAGCAGCAGTGGTTTCCTGGAAACTAATTCTGGCAGCTTGGGAGGATTACTTGCAGAAAGGTGACTTCAGAAATAGGCAGCTGGAAAAAAAAAAAGGAAGATCTATATGCCACAAAAGCAAAACACGTTCTTCTGTCCTGTTTTCTGATGTGGAATAGTAGCTTGCTTCCTGACTGGGAAATCTCTTGGTCAGTGGCATGCTGCTGTTTTCAAGTTCTAGATAGCTTATACTTCAGTTTTACTCCAAGAATAGAGGGAGATCTACAACATGCCTTTTACAATCACTTGTCCACAGGGTGAAACTAATGCAAAATAGAGAAGGCAGACTTCTGGCTTGTAATAACTCCTTGCTCAGTAGATTTTTTTTTTTGTATCTTAGCAAAATCCATGACAGTACATCTTGATATGGAATATGCATTTAAAAGAGCAGCTGGAGTTATTACAAGTTATTATTTCTAAATGAACAAGCCTTAACTGCGTTTTAAAATGTCACTTTTCTTTATCATTGCTGTACTGAGAAACAAAGCATGCACATCAAAAACAGTCCTGATTTTCAACTATGTGGCAATCCATTTTAGGCTTATTGAGCACAATGTTTCCGATTTTGAAACTGCTTTTTAACTTGCAAAACGACTTGGTTTTTAGCATAATGAGTTTGGATATACCAACTAAATCAAAACTTACGTTTCATAAGGTCACATGATAGACTGTCTTAACTTCAAGAACTTCAGCTTTGTGATCTTGACCTTGAAGCAATGTGAAGAGTGGAGATAACATAGACCTAATCTAGGTAGAGTATGTGAGTTTGTTCATTCTGTCAAAGTATTAGCTTAAAAACATTACAAATTCTTTTCAGTGTCAGCTGAACTCATTCAATTAAAAGAACAGATTCATGTGTTAAATTACAAGAAGTCAATCTGAGTAAATCACCTTCCTGATAATTAAGTTATGCAGGGGATTTAAATCACTCTTCAGAGAATCTGCTTAGGCTACATAGGAAAGCTTAGTAGTGGATAATTTTGATTCTAGTCCCTTGCTAGCTTGAGCATATTATTCTACATCATGATGTTAGATTATGACAAACACTGAATGCTAAGACATGTTTTTCTAGTACTTTAAAATATTCACTTTCTATTAATTTTATTATTATTAATTTTATCACATATCTTCAGTGATTCTGAGCTTTCTTGAGGACTGCTTAAAATATATGCTAATGAAATGTGCCAGCTGATGCTGACAGATTGGTATGCAGTGTCCTCCTTCTGCCTGGGCAGGCTCATGTTCTTCTCGATCATGGAAACAGCCTGTGGTCCTCTTATATTTCTGCCCTTTAGACTGAAAAATAAGAAAACAAATACGGTTGAGCAGCTGGTTTTGTCATAGTGCTATTCTCTCCTTTGGAAAAGCAGCTCTCCTATATGTAGTGAGACCTGTTGCATCCTTTGAGGATGCATGGGCTCTTCACAAAAAGTAAAAGCTAATTCCACTGAGATAACTATGTAGTTACTCTTAAAGTTATAATCTATAGCAATAAATTTGACCCACAGCAAAGTGCCTAATATTATTCGAAAGTGAAATATTTTGAGTTATTAGATACTCAGGAAAGTCTTCATATAGAGACATTTCTTCTGAGTTAGCTGTTGCTTGTGAATGTGCCCTACAGTTGTCAATCACCGTCCACTGGTCTGTAGTGAAAGACTAGCCTTAATAAAGTTTAAGTGTTCATAAGCAATTGTATGAATAACATTTAAAGAAGGATCCTTTGAAGGCTGCTGTTACTGTCTATATATAAATAAAAGTATATCTAAAAATGCTAACTGTCTTTACATAAAAATGTATCCTTGGAGGCCTCTTTCCTTGTTCTTTTGGACAGAGTAAGTATATTGAATTGCAAATCTGAGCTGTTAATATAGGCATTGTAGCCAGTTCCTGAATTTCAAAACAGCTGCTAAGATATGTGATGAAATTAAAATTCATGTTTTGAACTAATTAAGGGGTCCAGAGGAGGGCCACGAAGATGATCCGAGGGCTGGAGCACCTCTCCTGTGAAGACCGGCTGAGAGAGCTGGGACTGTTCAGCCTGGAGAAGAGAAGGCTTCGGGGTGATTTTATTGCAGCTTTCCAGTACTTAAAGGGGGCCTACAGGAAAAGTGGGGAGGGACTTGTTACAAGGGCGTGTAGTGATAGGACAAGGGGAAATGGCTTTAAGTTGAAACAGGGCAGATTTAGATTAGATATAAGGAAGAAATTTTTCACTCAGAGGGTGGTGAGGTACTGGAAGAGGTTGCCTGGGGAAGTTGTGTATGCCCCATCCCTGGAAGTGTTCAAGGCCAGGTTGGATGAGGCTTTGGGCAGCCTGGTGTAGTGGAGGGTGTCCCTGCCCATGGCAGGGGGATCGGAACTAGATGATCTTTGAGGTCCCTTCCAACCCAAACCATTCTATGATTTGTGTTAGTTTAGTACTATTGTTCTAAATTAATTTGGCCTCTGAGGCCACATTCTAACCCATTCCAACTCTGAGGTCCCTTCCAACCCTAATGATTCTATGGTTCAAATCAAGAAGTGGGAAGACTGCATCATGAGCTCAGGCCCACATCAGTTACCAATTCTGTCTGGCAACAGAATTTCAATATCAAGAACTTGAATGTGGTGAGACTGGGGACAAAGACAGGTAGAGAGCAGGCTTCAGAAATAAAAGGCTTCATGACAATGGTATAAATGAATGTATAAATACATAAATACATATTCCTAGAGTATGGACAGCCAGAGTTTATTAGATTCAAGACTTTAGTCTGCTAATGTTCCCTTGCACTGATCTGGAAATGATGTTTCGTGGAATTTGGCTAGTTATGAGCTTCTATAGGTTTGTAGAGCTGTATATAGTTTTTGGAAGTGTTACCTGGAGCTGTCTGACACTCATAGATGGAATTTAAATAACTTGAGACCAGTTCAGAAGTCCTTATTTTCTAGAGTTAATAGGAGTTTTGAGGAAGGGATTTGAGAAGTTGCAAAGTAAATTGTTGTCTTTAACTGCAGGTAAGTTCATACATTGACTGGTTTAAAATAGAAATACACTAAAATGTAGCAAACACATCTGAGGGTATTTTCCATGGAAAACAGGAGCACCAGATTTACTGAGTAATAAATTAACAGAAAACTCTGCTGAATTATGTTGCCTGCTTTGTGAAAGTGTTCCTATGGTATATGACAGGTAATTGAGTCATCAGCATAAAATATTAATATTTAAGATGATACACTCTATTTTCTTAATGCATTGTAGTTCTACATCTGTCTGTGTGCAAATATGACCCAGATTTACTGGGACACAGCAGTCACCTTGAAGCTGTGCTCAGTAACAACTGATTAGCATTATCTGTTCCAAATGTAAACCAAGTTCAGCTTTTTTGACCTCATTAGAGGGAGCTGAGAGTGCCTCAGTAAAATTCTCCTCTAGCTCCTTCCAATAATTTGATTTATATGGAGGAAAGTTTTAATGACACAGTCCCTGTCTCTAACAGACCAGCAGTCCTTAAGGATGTAGAAGAAAGATTCTGAAAACAATTAAATTTAGCATTAAAATTAAAAAGGGGCTGGAACAGGAAAATGTTAGTTTTCTCAATAACACGCAGTGCAATACAACAGTCTTTTCATACACTTATTGTCATAGACATCAATACAGAAGTGAGGCTACTAGGTCCAGAAGTGCATGGTAATCTGTTCATGAACTTAGATATATGCACCTGTTTGCTTTTGAATTTGAATGACTAGAGTCTGCATCCATAAAAAAAATTAACTTTCTGGCATGCTGCTTATTAGTCTTTTTTGATTACTGAATGTAAGACAAAAAGGCAAAGTGGTCTATGAATCTGAGAGCATGCGTTCAGTTTGGATCTAAATCAGAAGTAGCGGATATGGTGATTTCAAACTGATGTTCAGAAGATTGCTTGCTTTATAACAGAGCAAGACAGTATTTGCACACTTTACATAAGGTTATAATGCAAAACTACACGTTGTAATTAACCTATTCCTTCCTGGTTTTGACTTAGTTTTTCTTTCTAGCAGCTAGAAGAGTTCTGTGATTTGGATTTAATCTGGAATTTGTTATGAGAGGAATGTTGACAGCTCACTGGTGTTTATAGTTGGTGCTGAGACATCAAGGACCTTTCAGCTTCCCGTGTTTTGCCAGTGTGCAGGAGCACAACAGGCTGAGGGGGAGCATGGCTGGGACAAAAGGTCCACAACTCCCCTTAGGATTCGAACTTAGATAGTATTGAGGGCCAAATTGGCCAATGGAGTATTCCATATCATGCCCAGTATAGAGATGAGGGTTGACTAGAAAGAAACTCTCTTGCTCTTCCAAGGTCTCTGTCTGAGTTCTCTCTCTCCTCCCCTCTTTTTGGGCCTTTTGCTCATCTGGGATTGGGATGTTGGGACTTGTGTATTTTGGGATTGTTTGTCAGGATGGGAGAGGTGTTGGTCACTGGGTGGTGAGCAATTATACTGTGCATCCCTTGTTTGTATATTTTATTTTTAATATATATTTTCATATACTATTAATATTATTTGATCATAATTAGTTTTAATTTATTATTCTTATTAAATTATTCTTATCTCAACCCACAAGTCTCCTTTCCTTTTCCCCTTTAATTGTCTTCCCCATTCTGCAGAGGTGGGGAAGGGTGAGCAAGTGGCTGTGTGGTGTTTAGTTGCCAGCTGAGTTAAACCACAACAATGACATATTTTATCTGTGCTGAAAGAAACTGATGTGTGATTTTGAGTCCTTTAAACCTTCTACATTATTCTACAACTCAAAACTAACAGCAAAATGGTACAAAAGCCTCTCTTCTGTAGTCTGCAATTAGGGAGAATTGCTTACTTCAGGTAAGCCAAGTATGTTGGCAAATGATACCTACATTTGGAAGCTTGGTCTGTCACTCGTTTTTTGCAGATTTGTCAATATTCATAGAGTTTTCAAGATTAGCAGGGACAGAGTGACTTATGTCCTACTATTAGCAAAGGAACACACAAAATGCCAAAAAGCCTGCTCTGTAAACCCCTTGTTTCAGTACTTAGTGGCACACATCACCTGGATAACATCTGTGTATCTTTCAGTTTAAACATCAAAAACTCTCTGTGCTCACAGTGCTCTGAATTTGAGAGCTTGATCCCACTAAATCTGTTAGCTGGTTTAAGGCCCAATTACTAGTCACAAGAACGAATGACAACTTAGATAAGATGACACCGTGCTGAGATAATTCAAAAGGCATCAGTCATGCTACTTCAGGCTGATGTTTTTTTTTTCTTGAAACGTGTTTCTCTGAAAACTGACTGTGAGAAAAAAGCACTTTTCCTTTGCTTGCAGGATTCACCTGAAGCCTCAGCTCTGAGTTGCATTATCTTTTTAATATCTCCACAGAGCATTTCCTTGCTTCCTAAGTAAGAAAGAGCAAGTCTAGCTAGATAAAAGGCATGTTTACATGTGGCTGGGAATGCTGCACACCAATGACGAATGACATCTGACACCTTTGTATTCAGCTGAAGTCACTCACAAGGTACTCAATGGATGGACTCCTGAAGTACATCATGTTCCAGTGTTAGTTCTCCATGTAACTGCTGCTTTGGAAATGGAGGTATGCGCTACCTCCTGCAATACTTGTAATAATAACTTTTCCTTTACTCCAATAGTGAATGATCAGGTAGAGGAAAGCAGACTTATTGCAAGTGGGGAAACTAAGGCTTACATAAATATATTTGTACTTTTCTAAATGTGACAGGAAAAACAGGTCCATTTCACTATGCCAATAGATTCAGTCTTCATTTTTTTGTGCTAATTTCCTGCATAAGTTGTATGTGCTTCTCAGGTAGGTTTTTGTTGCTGGAATCTACTTGCCCAGCCAGCTTTCCAGTAGGTATCAGCATGAAAACAAGTTATCCTAATCTCTGTTGCCTTAATGAGAGAAGATACCATGGGAAAGCAAGGGGACATGATAATGTTTTTTGGTTCCTATGTGCTTCTCTGTAAGATGTTGACCTGTGACATCAGAAATACAAAAAACCTTCTAAACAAAAAGTTTGTTATGATACAGGCATAGCAAAAGACACAGGTATTGTAGTTTTTCCACACAAAGAAGTGAATAAAAATGCTACCTCTAAATTTTCAATGTTTCATTATGGGAAGTGTCTATTAATTGCATGTCATGGAGGTGAGATAAAGGATATCTAGATGTGTCATGGACTGTCTGCCAGCATGTAGCAAACAACCAAAGAACACAATGTGGTCATGCAAATGCAAAACAAAAGCTCTGAGTCTGTCAGACTGGGGTGGTTTGTGGTTGAGTTAGATTTTTGAAAACCTAGAGTTGTTTGGTTGGGCTGCCCAGTAGCACTCTGCTACTAGGGAGGGATTTGGATTATCAGTTTGGGGTGAGCCTTGGAGAGGAGCTTGGAGTTGGCAGTGAGGAGCAGTGCCTGTAGTGATGTGTCAGACACAGATCCATGCTATCAGGTGGCTCTGCAAGCTAAGGGAGCAAACTAAGGGCTGCCCGAACATTCAACTCAGTGTGGCAGGGGAAGCCCAGCACCTTCTCTTAAAGGTAGGTGATGATAACCTTGTTTTCAGGAGCTGGAGCAGGAAACCCTCCTTAAAAACAGATGAAAACTGAAGCTGGTGACAGTGTTGCTCATCTGGAGCACAAGGGTCTTGTGGCTCAAACTTGTGCCCAGGTGTCCTGGTTTTAGCTGGGACAGAGTTAGCTCTTCTTTTTAGCAGCTAGAAGAGCTCCGTGTTTTGGTTTCACTCAGAGGCTTGCTCTGAGAAGAATGTTGATAGCACACTGATGTTTGTAGTTGGCACTGAGGTCTCAAGGACTTTTCAGCTTGCTGTGTTCTTGCAGGTGTGCAGGAGCACAACAGGATAAGGGGGGAGCACGGCCGGGACAAGGGGTCCATGACTCTCCTTACGATTTGTACTTGAACTTCAGATTGAGGGCCAAACTGGCCAATTAGTATTCCATATCATGCAGCGTCATGCCCAGTATAAAAGTGAGGGTCAGCCGGAAAGAAGGGCTTTTTGCCCTTCTGGGACTCTCACTTTCGGACTCTCTGAGTGTTTTCTCTCTGTCTGGGGCCTCCCGTTCATCTGGGATTGCGGTATCAGGTTTTACCTGTTTCAGGATTGCAGCTTCAGGACGAGACGGGCCTCGGTCAAGGGATGGTGAGCAATTACACTGTACATCACTCGTTTGTATATATTTATCCTTGTACATATCCATACATATATATATTGGTAGTGGTAGTAGTAAATTGTTCTTATCTCAACCCACGTGTCTCTTTTCTTTTTCTTCTTTGATTCTCTCCCTCATCCCTGGGGGTGGGGGAGTGAGCGACTGTGTAGGGTTTGGTTGCTGGAGCGAACTAACCCATGACACCAGGCAACGTGTATTTGAGATGTGATTTCCTTCTCAGCCTTCCTGTTTCCCAGCTTACAGGAAAGTTTACTGCAAATGGGGAGAAGATATTTTCTTCTTGGTCAAGCTGTGTCCCCCTTAAAAACTGACTTCCAGACAAGAGAAGAGGAGCACAGGGTGGAACTGCTCCTCTAACAGCTGTTTGTGCATTTAATCTTTCATAGCTAATAGCTCAAATGCATTTTTTTAACATTATTATCATGGGTTTTTCCTTTTTTCTCTTTTGGTTCACCCTAAATCTTAATTCTCTCTGAAGTGCAGTGAGTGAGGGGATACAAAATTTATGCCTCTTCATGAATTATCTCAAATATTTAAACTGAAATTTCCTAACTTATATAAGCATTTAGGCACGTGGAGTGTGGGATTAATGACTTATATTCAAAACAGTGATTTTTCAAACCTGTCATTTGCTTAGAAGTTGAGATATAAAAATACTAGCTCTAAATGTTTGGGTTCGTATAGTACAAAAAATGCGAAGCCATCATTGCCCATTAAGCCATGTCAAAGCACATGCTACACTTTTCTTGAAAGGCCTTTGAACATATGAGAAACCTCTCCTCTGCTTGGAAAGACTAATGAAGAGAGCAAAGATACTTATCTGTAGGGAAAGTCTTTTAAGTCTAGACTCTAAACCGTCCTGGAATGATTATGCAACTGTTTTCCACGAAGTTGTAATAAAGTTTATAGCATCTCAACTAAATCCACTAATTACAGATGCACTTCAGTTGTTAGGAGGCTCAGAGCCTATGTGCAGGTGTTTAAGTTATCCAGATAGGAATTAGATTTCTAACCAAAGGTGCCTGTCTTGTAATTATCTGCCTCTCTGTTTTTGTTGAGATGCTGTTGCATCTTTCATGAAATGTCCCATTGATGGCACGACTCGCGTAGTGTGTGAATGGGGCAGAGAATCAGCTGAATGAGCATCTGCTCTGCGCTCTCAAAGCACGTGCTTTACCCTTGATATAGTCAGTGGTACTTTGACAGAAGAGTTGTGCTATGAAACATGTCTCACTCTTTAAGAGGTCACAATCACAAAGACCTTGCAATGGAAACATCTGTTGCCATGAGATGCAGCAGCAATGGGTATGTACATATATAATTGTTTATACATATTCATATATGTATAAACAGTGGATTCCTCTCTTTGTAAGCTATTTAAGAGCAACTTACATTTGTCAAGAGAAGAACCTCTCTGCTTGCTTTGGCTTTCTCCCAAATTCACTTTAATGACAGGAGGACTGCAATGGAAAAATACTCAGAGGCCTTTCTTTAGAGACTGATCCTGGGACACCCAGCTGAGATGCAAAGTCAGCAAAATGTCAAACTGACCTAACTTTGTGGTACTCAAGACATGTGCCTTGAGGGACACTGTGCACACCACCACCTCAGTGCCTCGGGCTCTGCCTCTGCCAATTCCTGGGCTTCACAGAAAGTTGGGAGGAGGCAGTGTGAAGAGCTGTGTAAACATAAGTGCTTCATGGTTAGTATCGACTTCACCCTGTGAACTCATAAAGCCAGTCTCCAGTGTCTGTTTGGGAATGACTGAGTTATCAGCTGGATAAAATCCTCATCTGCATAAAGAGCATTAATCACCCCTAAGGGAAGGCTGCTGTTATCTGAATGGGCAAAGCTGTCTGAAGGATATCAAGATGGGAATAGCCTCTTGCTATCGCTTCAGTGTGATTAATAACTGAAAATACTGCTACTTAATAATTAAGCAAAATGAATTTACAGTCTTGCTCTTGGAAATAGAACAGCCTCTTACATCAGCATTCAGTGCAGTGTACTGGAAAAGGCCCTGGGCAAGAAGAACTTGTTTGCTCTTCTCCAGGGTGTATCGCTCAAAGCCTATGTGCTTGGGGATCTGCATACAAAGAGCTCGCTGAAATAGTCACTTGGCAGTGAGAAGGCTTCTTGATGATACTGGTCTGCCTTTCACACAGTATCTGGAATCTTTGTTGCCCTGCTCCTGGAAGGTGCTATGCATCACTGCTGCATGCAGGAGACAGTCTGTGGCCACCAAATTTCTGAAGTGCTGTGTGATGTCTTGCCTGGGTAAGGGGATCTTTCCTAAATTAATCTCTTTCCACTGACATACCAAGGTGCAATTATCAACGTTCGGGTAAAAACTATTCAGGGTCTTGGGAGTCTTTACCTCTCTACCAGTGCAATCTCACTGAACTGTCTGACAAGATTTTGCAGCGGCCAATATTGCTCAGCTGGTGGGCCCACGTTTTGGGATCAGTTATGATTATCTCAAAAGATAATGGCTGGGAAATACTCTTCAGGCTGCAGTGTGAGGTGGGAAAGAGTAAGGAGGTGGAAGGGCTTTCTGCTGCTGCACAGGGAGCAGAACTAGAAATTCTTGTGCGGAAGAGATATTTTGGGAATTGTGTGAAGGGACGTCTTCATTCCACACTTATACTTCTGGAGACAATGATAATTTAAAGTTATATGAAGGCTGTATATCGAGAAATGACAGTAAGCTGCAATAATAACCAGGTACCACTGATGGACATCATGGTATCATTCCCCTTTTCCAGAAATACATCTTGAAGAAATGAAAAATAGCTGGCTGGAGCTAGAAGTAATTGCTTATAGAGTGACAGTATTGAAAACCATCATATCATTTCTCTGTCTAGGAAATATTGCTCCCAACACCACATTTCTTGCATATTTGCTCATTCTAACTTAATACTGTAAATACAGAAGGTTTTTTTTAATTAAGGTAACAATTAAGGCATGCTAGTTCTGCTGGAATGTCAATGAACTTAAGTTACTCTTATTTGTATCACCTCTTTGTAACCAACTGAGGCTGCTGCCCTGATAGTAATAGAAACACAAAGCGGGAGATCATCAGTGCACTGGATAGCTTACATTTTCAAAGGACAAGAGAAACAAAGACATTGATGCTTTTTTTTATCTCATTGTTTTAGTTGTGCTCTTATTTTCCTTAATCTGTTTCTTCCTGCTTAAACGCTTATTGTATGCAAAAGAGTTGTCCATGCCAGCGCTCAGCCAAACTATTCAAGTTGGTTCTTTAATCTTTCCTCATTAAGTTAGCCTTTCTTGTAGTTAATAAGCTTCTATCAAAGACTGTTTTTATTAAGCAGATAAAGCTGACTGCATTTTAAAAGGCTTCTAAACAATGTTGGCAGTGTTTATGATAGTCCATAAATGAAATAATGACCATAAAAAATAAATCTCTTACACTGAGGACTCTAAACTAGCAATGAAATACTAAGCTACAAAGTAATCATCATTCTTTTTTTTTTTTTTTTCCCACAGTAGTATAGTTTCTTAGCATAAAGTGATAAAGAGTTGAATGACTAAATTTAGTAGACCTATTTCTAATCTCACTCCTACTATTGTAATTCAGGAGTAACACCAGTGTGAAACATGTAAAGTTAGGATAAAGGAAGACAGGATTTGTGACAGTAGAACTGTTTTAAATAAATGCAAATCAACATTTACTTTCCCCCAACTTTTGCATTTCTTTGGCAAAACAGTTTATTATTAATCAAAAGAGGAAGAAGAACTTAAAATAAGAAAAATTCTTTGTAAGGCTCTGAGGCAGGGCCTTGACATCCCTTTGAAGACTGATGCTCGTTACTGAACCTGATCATGTGAATAGTGGTCCTTTCAAAATGGGCAGAGGACCATAAGGATAGAAACTTGTATGCACACATAAGCACGTAAAATTAGAAATCTGCTATAAATTCAAAAGTCTTCTGGTATGGAAGAGCTGACAGCAAGAAGATGATGAGGCTATCCACACCTAAGTGAGTACAATGTGCTTAGATGTTGATGTCAAATGCCATCCCAGCAAGTCAGAATACAGTAAATACTCTTCATGTGCATTGTAGTTTTCCTTTTCGTGCTCACTGTTTTAAGGGTGTTATGAACAAGATTAGTCGCTCTCACGTACTAGCTAGTAGCCTTACATACCAGCAGAAGTAGTTCAGTACTTAGCTGTACTTCCCACAGTTCTTTCCTATTAACCTTTTTGCTATGAAAAGTCCAAAAGACAATGTTGTTTTCTTCCCAAGAAGTATCTCTCTATACCAGTGTTTATCTGTTTGCAAACCATTGAGCAGTCAAGCTCAGAAAATTTTCTTAGGTAAATAGTGAATTACTTCTCCTCAGTGAGCACAGAGTGAAATGCTGCTTCCTGGGAAAAATTCTTCTCCTTAACAGAAATATATTCTCTTCTTTTCCAGTTTTCAAATCAACAAGCAACAAACAAAAGCCATCTCTTTTCTCTAAATCCTCTAAAATACCATAGCAAAGCAGCAATGCCTATCAGCAGTACTCAAGTACTTTCTGATGCTGGGATTCTTGCTAGTATCTGAGACTTCCAGGCAGAAAAGGAGGGGGAAAGAAGATGGAAAAAATTCTTATGCCTTGATATGGTAGTGATTTGGTCATCCTGCTTAGATTATCGTATGATAGAGAAGCAGACTTAAGCATCTGAACCTAAAGTTAAAGATTAACTTAGAAGTAACCCTTCATAACTGCAGAACGTATCAGTGAACTGAGATAAAATGTCCCTGTTTAGCAGGTGGAAGAGGAGATCTTTCCTGTTCAAACTCTCATCACCTGCCATAAAGGCAGCTGCGAAACGAGAGCACGAGAAGGTAAGGACTTTCTTTCCTAATACTATCTGTAATATAGCGAAGCAGAACTGATAAACAGGGGCTCATTGTGGTTTTTTCTCTAAGGCTTGAGCAAGAAGGGCAGGGCCAGTCACTGCTGTTCTCCGAAACACCCCTAAGGCAGCTCATATTGCAACAGTTCTTAAGAGCTGCCTGCTGGAAACGGCACTGGGCCTTGCGGTGTCACCTGCCAGCAAGTGCCAGATTTTAGCTACGCTTTCCACCGAACGTGCTCTTTGCTGTTACACAGTTTATTGGATTCAATGCCGTTTCTTTAACCACCTTCAAACGCGGCCAGGTGTTGTGAGCGGGCGTTCATCTCCCGGCATGTGTCTGGATCTCTGCAGCTCCTGGTCGTTACAACAGCAGTGGCTGCGCGTGGTCAGGGCTTTGCTGGAGAGCTGCCATGTGAAGTCATCCTCCTCCTCCTCCAAGGGTCTCACCTAGTCAGCTGGGGAGGCAACTGAGACTTGATTGCCTCCTCCCACCAAAGGTAGGCTACTTACCAGTGAATGTTGTTAAAGGAGGTTAAAAAATAACTGTTATCTTCCTTGATGGTGATTGCTTAGAGGGAACCTTCCTTTCAATGGAGCCCACAACCGATTTGGTAAATTAGCTGCTACTGCCATACGCATCTTTATCTCCTTTCATGTCAAATGTTCTTTACATTATTTGCAAACTAGGCAGCTTCTGACTTTGTTTTTTCTCTGGGTTGGTTGCAAAATGCAATGCTCAGTATTCATTGCCCAGCCCCGCCACACACACCCCTCAAACGCTGCGTTGCAGGAGGAATGCACGCGAGGCACACGCTCCGGGAACGGCGAAGAGGGCACAGAGCACGTACAGGAGCTGCTGCTCAAACGTTTGTACATTTAGTTGATGTTTTATCAGGGAGCCATCCTAGTTAAAGAATCAACTTGGATTTCTTGTTAAATCACCGCCTAAGAAGGCTGAGTTTTCTATTAACAGTACTTAACGAGATGGGAGGAAGTGAGACTCAAAATGTTCTTACTACCACGGAATGATGGAAGAGAAACTGTGTGACTGTCATGCATTAGTTCTAAAAATAGTCACACTGCATTTTTCTATAAAGCAGCAACTGCTCTTTAAAATGAGATCAAATAAAATAAACTGAATACTGAAGCCTGTCTGATGCTTTTTCCCCCCAGGCTTTATCATCCTTTCAAATCATTTTTCCCCACCTCATAGCACTGAGCTATTTTAGCCTTGCCTGAAATCCTTCTATTATTTTATTAAATTGACTACCTTTTTTATGCACGCTTTCCCAGGTGTGATCCAAATGCTTTCTAGCAGCATTATCTGCATTAGAAGTGCATTAACAAGAAGTTCCATCTGGTGCTCCTCTCCCTCCCTTCAACTACAGCACAACATAGTTGCTACCTAATTTCTTGTTGGAATTGTTAGCATTTAGTGCACTCTGCTGCTCTGGAGGACTGTGTAAGTATCTCCTCGTATTCATTTTCCCAACTTTGCCACTGTTTGTGCTTATTTTCGTTTATAAAAGCAACTATTTTTGTGATATTCTATAAGCTTTTATTGAAGTCTGTCTCTGTTTTGAAAATATCACAGAATTATTTCAAATATTCCCAGGACATTTTGTTTGAATGCTTTCCGGGTTTTTTCTCCGCAGCATTTTTGTTTTCTCTTTCATTTCTTTAAATAGCTAAAAGCTAATGAAACATATGTCTCTTGTCTGCATCTTTCCAGGTCACTTGCAGCAGCCCTTTTGTGATTCTGACTTTCATGTAACATTAAAAGATATGTTTCTTCAAGTCACTGTAAGGTGCCAACTATATATATGCACTCATTCTTTTTAGAGTGAAAATGCATAGAATTCAGTGAAATTGAATATCTGAACAGAAAGAGGGAAAATCATATCTGATGGAAACTGATACTTATTCGTTGCATGAGCTTGACTACTCTAGCAGCCGTGTTCTGACCTGTGTCATGATCTTTCTTGATCAATGGGAGTCCCATCCTCTCCTCAACCTGTGCAGGAACCAGCTCCCCTCTGTGAGACCCAGCTTGGAGGTGGAAGATGCTGTGTCTGTAAAAAGGACCAGCATGAAGGTAAACTTTGCTCTCCTGAGCCCTGCTGCTGGCTAAAGCGAGACTGAGCAACATTGCACGAGCAGAGTCATTGCCTGGTCCCCCTAAAAGCACACAGCAATAAAGAGAAGCAAACAGCGTTAATAGTCTCCGTGCTCGGCTTTTAACTAATAGTGACCATCTCTCTGTACCTTGAGCCCCTTTTGGACATGACCTGCAGTGTCTCAGCTCAAATGCCATCCTATATCTACCCAGGCACTGCCTCAGCAAGCACCAGTGTTTCGTCTTTGTTAGGACATTCTGTTTATTGGGGGACAGTTACCACCATCCCATCCTGGGAGTCCTGGTCTCGTCTGCCCTTTGTAGCCTGGGAAGTCCTCCTCACCATGTCTGTGATAGCACTCCTATGTGCTATTGCCTTCTCTAAAAGAGACTTCAGATGCCAAATGTGTGCAGCTGTTTGCACACTCCAAGGCTGGAAAGAATAGCCAGACTGAGGATGTTAACTTCGGGATGCCTGTTGCAAAATTCCTCTTGTTAAGCCTTACCTGCTGCAGCTCTATCCAAAGATGACTATAAACCAAAGCTACTAAACCCCAAGACCTCTTTCTCCGCCATTTCTTTGTTGCTAAACCCCAGGACCTGCTTTGTCTCTTCTGAAATGTCCTGAATTTTTTTTTCATACTTGCTTCAAAAATTCCTGTAATAATCCCTTTTAGTTTAGGGAAGTTGCTGCTGCTGAGACTGGTGATGGGAGCATTTGAGGGGGATGGTTGATTAGATCCACCTCTTGGAGGTAGGGTTTACCTTTTTATGGAGAAAACTATATGAGAAGAAAATGGTACTTTGATCATCATTTGAGAGTTTTTCTTCCTAGCAAGTATTAGCATTTTAAATTTATTCCCACATTTAAATAATAGGCCTACATTTAATCTCTCCATCCTAAATATTCCACCCAAATTTGGATTTTTCTTGTCTGGATTAAATCATCTCCATAGCAGTGCTTTGAAGCTCCATTGTCCTGCAAAATTGGCATTGGTCTCTTCCAGTACCAATATTTCTGGTGTCAACAGACATCAGGAACTGGACACTGGAGATTGCATCTAGGGTCATGGGCCTTCTCAAAGCTTTACTTCAGAGTGGCCTGTGTCACAGGCAATGTGCAACCTTGCTTACAAGGGAAGGTTGAAAAATGGGACTCATCCTTCATACAGTCAGGATCTCAGCTGAAATGAACATTTCCTTCTTGCTCATGACTCTTGGGTTTTCCATCATTCTTCTTTCAGATAAACATAATTTAAATTATTATTATTACTATGTCCTATCACCTTAGCAATGCATCAAAGATAAAGAATTATGGATGGACCTGCAACTGCATGTTTTGTCACCAGTATAGAATATTTTTAGAATTGAAGTGTTGGGTGTTGACCTTGTAGTCCATTTTGTTACACAGTAGCTTTTCTGAATTTAGCTGAACCCTCTAAATATCACTCTGCTAACACCGATTCAAGAAACCACAGAAAGATCTTCAAGAAAACAGGAGGACAAAACTGCAGAAAGGAAGAAAAACATTTACAGTTTTTAAATCTTCATTCATCTTGCCAAAAACAAGATGTCAGAGAGGTTTTCAAGCACTAAACTACTTCTGCGCTCATCAAAAGTTTCAGTATTGACACTGTTCTTGCACAACTACAATAATATCAATACCTCTCCAGTGTCAGGATTGTTCTCCCTTATGTGAAATACTCACTGTGTCAGTGAATCCACTCTTCTCCCTCCTTCTGGAAATTAAGAAAAAGAAAGATGAATCCCCTGGGTCATTGGTATGTGTTGATGTTTGAAAGTCTTCCCCTGGGGTTGTCTTCCCAGAACATAGAATTTGAGGTTTGTGCATTGAAAACTGATGCAATGAATGTTTCTTTAGAAAATACTTCCTCTAATGTACTTATAAAGCAGAAAGTGTCAAGCTGTTTACTCTCTGGTCACTTTTTCACTTTTTTCTATCAAAAACTTGACTGTGGGTTGATTACAGCTTTTATGTGATAAAATAATTCAGGTGTACTTTCTCCTGGTTTGAAGGACCTAAGTGAGACTTAAATATGCTCAGCTCTTTGCAGTTGTCTATGCTTTCTAGCACTGAAAAGTAGTATATATTGCAGGATGCCTCTAACATCTTGAATTTTATCCTTAACTTTCAGATAGCATCTATCTCAGCCCTGTGCTGCTCTTTAAGGCAGGAATGTCCTCATTGTCCTCTTCAGTGTTGGAGATGGAGATCTTCCAGTACATTGACATCCATCAAACTGATTTCATCGAGGTAGGAACTATACTGCTGTGGAATGACGAGTGCGGAACTGGCGCCCTGGAGGTCTGTGCTCTATGTGCCAGATGAGTGTTTGCCAATAAGGTTATGAGCAGGGTTCCAGGTCGAGCATCAGGTGTGCCACGTTAGCTTCACAAAGCAAAGCTGCAAGGGCAGAGTTTGTGCTGGGACCCTCTGGGTGGAAGAGAGGTTTGCAAAGACCTCCACAGATCAGATGGCTGCGGGCACACTTTGAGTGTGTGCAGAGAGAGGCTCCGCTGAGCCCAAATGCACCCATGTGGGAGAAGCAAGCCAGATAAAATGCTCTCAGTTGCTTTACGTCAGAACTGATTTTTGAAGGTTTGCTCTTGACAAGGAGAGGAGTCAGTCCTGTGCTGGCTTGTGCTTTCATTTCTGTCAGTTCCCTGTGAAAAGGCAGAAACATAATCAGTCCAGTCAATATCATTTTTTCTTTAAAGCTATGAGCACCACTGAATCCTCACAAGGATCACCCGTGTAATTTAGACATAACGCAATTTCTGCAACGCACACAGGTCAGCATCTAGTCTAACTCCTCTTCCACTGAGTTTTAGATTCATGATCAATGTTGCGAATGCCTAAGCATGGGTACCCTCCTTGTTTAAAAAAAAAAAAAAAAAAAAAATCAGGACTCTTAATCCTGGGGATTCATCTAAGTAATTCCTCTCCATTCTGAAGCCTTATAGCATGCATGACGTTGCTGTGATGGGATGCAAATGAAACTGTCTTCCAATGTGACACTTCTTATGTTCAAATCCAAACACAGCAGCATCCTGGGTGATTTAATTGTACTGCAATTCTTTCCTTCCTGCACAGGATCTTAAGGAATGGGTGGCTGTGGAAAGTGATTCTGTTCAACCAGACCTGAGGAAAGAAGTAATACGAATGATGGCATTGGCAGCAGACAGACTTTCAGCACTGGGAGCCACTGTTAATTTAGTAAACCTGGGATCACATCAGGTGCTTGTCTGATTCTTGCATTTTAAATGTCATATTTACATACATGGTCTACCAGTTACATTCAGTGCTATGTATATGCATGTTATAACTCCACTGATATGTTCTCTGGCTGAGAACAAACTTGCCAGACCACACAGATAATCCAGATGCAAATAGATGTTCTCTACATAGCAGGGACAGTTTGATGCTTTTAACTGGAGGGAAGCAATTTGCAAAAGTAAAAAGCCTGAGTTTTTTTTACCAGGGCTCATTTTTACATTCTTCTGAGTAACAAAGCATGATGGTTAATATATCATTTGTCATCAAAGTCTTTATATGAGGGAGGTAGCTTTTACAAGGAAAATATTGCCAGACAGAAAGGGCTACCTATCTTGAGCATCGTTTTTGATTTTGAGAGCTTCTGACAAAAGCTCCAAGTCATTTTCTTAATGATTGTTGAAAAGCAACAGGAAAGAGTTAATCTGAGAGACCTGTCTCTAATTTACTTACCTTACTGTAGCTGGGGGCTCCTTCCTGCCCTGGGCTGTTAGGTTTCTATTCTAACAAGAATCCAAAAGTTCACTAGTAGTGATTCCGTTTTCCTTCCTACGAGGCTTCTGGGGAGGATTATGAGAGTCTTAGCACAAGGACCTTGCAGTGCAGCAATACTTTATTATTTCAGGTTATGTCATTTAATAGTTGTAATACCTTTAAAATTAAAACCTTATCCTGCACTTGGCATGCAATTAATTATGTTTGCCAAAGTATTTAGCAACAGTCTGTGTCAATAACAGGAGGGAATGGATTACCTGTTGTTGAAGCAGAGACTAGAGACATTTTTCTCTGCCTACGGCCAAAATATTGTTTCATAAAGTTTTTTCCTTTGATCGCTGGGCAAGAAGCAGCTACACTTTTGGTTTGCAACAGAGTGATATTGGTGAATACAAGGGAGTACACATTCCTTCACTACTCATTTCTCTTTCCTGTGAGACCACCAGACTCTTTTGGCCAACATGGAGAACTGTTTTGCACAGTGGTACATTACAGGATTAGTTTAGAGCCTTAACTTGTTTTTAAGACAGCCTGAAATAGATGCTACTGCCTCCTGCCAGCAAAACTTTATTTTGTTTCTGTATTTGAGGTTACAGGCCTCCTGCCATCTGTCTGTGGCAAACTCAAACCCCAAATTAGTTTGTGTGGCTTTTGACTATTTCATTGTCACAGCATATGCTTTTGTCACTCCATCACACAGTCAGCTTTGTCTTCTCCAGTGCAGGGAAGTAAGAGTTTAGTAACAAGTACACTTACGACAGTAAAACCTTGAAGTAACACCATAAAGTCCCTGCAGAACCTAAACAGGTGGAGAAAAAAAAAAAAATCTTAATTTCTCTGGGTAGGTTAGAGCTGGATTCAAAGTCAGATTTGTGGACCTGATCAATCAGAGCCAACTGAGTATGCAGAAGTATTTTTTAATCCTGAGAATTCAATTTTTTTATAACACTTGGAAGTTTTCAGAGGTTTGTTCTTCTTTTGTCGTGCTTTTCACTATTTCTCTGCAGTTGCCTGATGGCCAGGACCTCCCACTGCCTCCTGTGATTCTTGCGGAACTGGGGAAGGATCCACAAAACCCCACTGTATGTTTCTATGGTCATGTGGATGTGCAGCCTGCCAAGAAGGAAGATGGCTGGAAAACTGACCCTTACACACTGACTGAAATCGGTGGTGTGTACCTGGTCATAAGTTTCGTGTTATTTGAACACGTGACTCTGAGGTTCTGAGTGGAAGGAGGCTCCCTGTATATTTAACCAAAGCATTAAGACTTCTCCCATAGAAATCATTGGGAAAAATTCAGCAGCTTTGAGTCTTGATGACCATGCTGTGATTAGTGATGCTTATCAGTTATCATCTCATATTTGGTGTGCAAGAGCCATGTGAGGTTAATGTTGCTTTACAGAGAGCATTCAATAGAGAATCCATTTCTGCTTTAAAATTCTTGTTGGGTTGCTGGATCAATTGTCCCTCACACTTCCTCTTCTTGCTTCATAATCCTTTAGTACCTTCACCAAACTGCTGGAACTGAGTGTTGATGGTGGAAGAAGGAGAGGACTCCCCCTTAGTGTAATCATTCTTCCACTACAGCCAGCTGAGCATGAAAAGCTCCATTGACTGAAGGAACAAAAATGGTGGATGGAGGGTTAGCACATGACTAAGACCCCAAGAACCCAGAAATCCTAATTCCCAGATCTGTACTATAGCTGTTAAGTTGCCCTTTTCCATCTCTTTGAACAGGTTTTGAACAGCCTTACTGGGGTAACTCTTCGGCCTCCAGTGGGGAGTGTCACAGAAATCTGTCATTGTACACAAAACTGAGATCTATCTCTCTATATAACTGTACAGTTGAATGCTTAAAAGTTATGTACCTAGACTTGTAGCTTTATACTTCTACTGTGGTATTTTTCTGTGGGGTTTTTGCTGCTTGTTACCTGGGCTGGCTGATGTGTACAGAAGCTGCATGTTGTGCCAACTCTCCAGACATGTCTGGAGTGAACAAACAGCTCCTGAGAATAAAAGTGAAGCTCAGAAATTGGTATATAGCAGAAACTACAATATGATATATACAAGGGGAAAAAAGTGTACAAGTCCATTGGGAAACATCCACTACCTTATTTAAAACAAGTCAATGAAATCACGATTCTTTTGGCACTTGACACACCACTACAGCTTCTGTGGCAACATGAATTTGCTAATTGCATAGAAGTGACAAGAGATGTTTCAAAGATTGCTTAAAAACTTTCCCGTCGTTTTTTTGAAGGAAATCTCTATGGACGTGGAGCAACAGATAATAAAGGACCTGTCTTAGCTTGGATAAATGCAGTGGAAACATTCAGAGCCTTGAAATTAGTAGGTATCAATGAGAAATTATTATTGTTGTTGTTTTATAATAGCATCTTTCTGGAGGGATGCACTTATCTTCCTGAGTTAGATGATACATCTTTGTCCCAACAGACTACATGCATTTTGAAACATTAGCTTCTTTCTAATGCTATATCCAGGGCAGTGGTCCCACTCCAGTAAGAATCTGTCCTTAAGCATTTCTATTTTGAACAGTCTGTATGCAATGTAAGTATGGTGCTGCTGTGATTGCCCTGCAGAGGAAAACACACTGGGGAAAGCATCCGATATATATCACATACATTAAACAGCTTTGATATCCAATTCTCTTGACAGCTTTTAAAATGGTAAAATAACATACATCACAGATTGGTCACAAAGACTCACCTCTGCTGTTACATGCTGCCAATCTTTTGTTCTGTCTGCTTACAAGTTATCTTCAATTTATGTGCATGCATGAAGAAACCAAGTATCAAAAAATGCTCATACATAACGAGCTGTTCTTTCAACAGTGTATTACATTTATCAAAGCAAATGCTTTAAATGGATGCAGTAACCGAGTATAAATATACTTACTTATAGCCTGACATAGCTCTAAGAATGAAACCTTTGCCTAAATTATCACAATGACCAACATAGTTATCTTCAAATCAGTCTGCATATTTAATCATTTTGGGCTAGTTGTAACTCCAATGCAAAGTTAAACCAACATATAGTCTAAGCTTATATCTTGGTTAGCAAGCTTCCTTTAAGGTGAATTTTCACATGTTTTGTTAGATTGTTGAGAAATAGTTTTATGCTCTGTTATGACATTATGGCACAAAGTAAGCCTAAGTCTTGACTTTTAAAGTCCTTTTGCAACCTTCTGGAAAACTGATACTTTTCGTGCATCAATAGTACTGAATTGACCTCAGCGTCTTAAGTGCTAGCAAACTTGAGTTATTATGAACTAACACACGTTATTTGCCTACAGATTAGCTGTTGTAAGTGGATATGGTTATGGGGCTATCTTTCTGCATCTGTCTAGTTTTTCAAATCACTAATAGCTATTTTGGCATTTTAACAAGCAAGCAAAAAGAAATCTTTGTCATTTAAAACCTTTCCCTAGAAAAGAGCACAGACTGTCAAACAATATTCATGAATAGTTTGTTTCTAAATTTTTTTTGTGGTGGTTTGATGAACCATTGGTGAACCCATCCATAACACAATTTCATTTAATTTTACACACTTGTTCTTGGGTTTAATCTGAGCATTGAATCAAAAGAGAAAACATCTTAAAACCTGTAATGAGAAAATGAATTGGAATGGGAAACTAACCTCAAATTTATTTCTCTGATGGGATATGTCAGCATTTCCAACTCTCACTGTTCCATAAAAGTTCTCTTAATTACCCTTGGAAATACATCTGTATGAAGTAGCAGGCGAACAGATTAATGAGTGCTAAAAGGACAATTATAGTAGAATCACCAGCATTTTTGCCACCGTGTGAGTAACTCTGGAAATAGATAACATGTTGGGAAAAGCACAGCAGTGGACTTTTGCCAGTGGTTCCTGCATGGGCACTAACAGTGGAAATATAAGAGGCAGGAAATTTTATGTGAAAATTCAACTGTTATTACATAGTTAGACTTTCCAAAGCAATAAGAATATTTAATAGTACTGAGAGAAAGCCCATTTAATGAGACAATCCAGCAAGTTTTCTGAAAACACAAAGAAGGAAAAAAGACATAACTTATTCTCCTTCAAAATGAAAACTAGAAAAAAAAAAAAGAGGAAAATCAAGTTTTTCTGGGGAAATCTGTGTATATATTTATCACTGCCCTTTCTACTGAAGCAAGCTATATATTCCTTGTCCTTTTTTACCTGACACAACATGTACTGCAAGCCAGTCTGCTTTTGTTTTTAGAGTTTTTTCTTTTCAAAAATGCTTGTTCCTTACTCTGACTTCTCTAATGTTTATTTAGGCTATGCCAGTAAACTTCAAGTTTGTAATTGAAGGCATGGAAGAAGCAGGGTCCTTGGGGCTAGAAAAATTACTTGAAGAAGAAAACCAGTACTTTTTCTCTGATGTTGATTATATTGTCATTTCGGACAATCTCTGGCTCAGCAACAAGAAGCCTGCCCTTATATATGGGAGTCGGGGCAATGCCTGCTTCTTTGTGGAGGTAAAGGACACAGGTTCATTTCAACTGGGCTCCTGACCAGTGAGCAGTGATGTACTTGTAACCACATCTGTATCTGCATGTAGAGAAAGCCTGAAAGCGATCTTAATATTTACAAACACAGAGCTTTCTTCTGTGTCCGTTTTCACTTGTGCAGATTTCCTCTCACATTTCAGTTCAATTAGCCTTATTTACTTTCATTAGCTCTTCTTCAATCATCATTTCTCCACTTACGCTCTCTCTCCTTGATCCCTTTCCTGTCTCATTATTCTTCTGCCTCTCTCCCAGTCTATTCTCATCACCTCCTCCGTACATCAACTCCGTGTTCTCTTGCAGCATCATCCCTGCACCTCCGACTCTCTCTCACTTCAAACCCATTTATTCTGTTGATCTGCCCTTTTGCAGCAGATGCTGCTTAGTGCAACGTCTCTGCCTAAAGGGACTCAGTTTAGTTGGATCCCTGGGTTTAAAAGCCAAACAAAATTTTTGTAACCATTGACAGAAGCAAAAAGTAGTGCACTGTAGTATATTTAGCATCCAGCATGAGCTACTGTGAAATGAAGAGCACAGTAAAATGTGAAATTTCTCATCTGGAAGCTTCCTGATGAAGCATAAAAGGAATTCAGAGAGAAGATTAAAGAACTAGAGAACTGAAGAAAAATTTGCATTAACCTTTAAGTCTGGAAAAGAATGAAATGTCTTTTTAAGCAAAAGAGCCTTGGCAGTCTTGATTCAATTCTTTTAAGTCTTGCTTAAGAAAAACGACGCTATTAAAACATCAGAAATGATCTCTGCCTCCTACCAGACAGTTGGCTGTAATGAGGTTTTGAGAAGAATAAACAAGTTCGTTGCAGGAAAATAGTCTACAATAAACCTGCGTATGAAAATATGTCTGGAAAAAGAACCCATTTAATAAACTAAATGCCTTTCTATTCTAAAGCCATGTGATTCAAGAGACCTCTAAATTCTTATTTGTTGCAATCTAGAATTAAGGTTGGACATATAATTTTCTTAATGCCAAACAAGTAAGGTTTTCTTGCCTTTGTTATGAAGATTTTGCATTAAATAAAAAGGATTGAGAACTTCAAGAATTAATTCTGCAATGTTACAAACACCAATACGCAAGTGTTTCACTTACGATGTATTTAATCTTACTCTGAAGCAAAGGAAGGAATGGAGAGGGACCTTTTGCTCTCAAATGCCTGTAAGTGCTACAGGCAGCTGAATTTTTCCTTAGAGGTTAACAAAGGAGCCCTCTCTTCTCTTTACTAAAGCGGATTGTCCCTGACTTGATGTTTTCTATTCATTTCTGGCCTTGTTTAAAGTCATTGATTGCTGTGGAAAACAAACACTCGCAGAAGGAGGAGGTAGAGAGTGGTTGTATGTAACCAGTGTTTTTGGTACAGGTTGAATGTGGCAGCAAGGATCTTCACTCTGGAACTTTTGGAGGCATCGTTCATGAGCCGCTGATGGACCTGATAGCTCTGCTGGGTAATAACATGCATCATTGCTCAGGAGTAACTGGGCAGCAACGGCTAGCAATCAGCCTAATGCAGATCAGTGCCACGTTTAATTGACCTGAGTAAGGCAAGTCTAATTGAAGCAAGATTCCCAGCTTTCCAAATCTCAGCATAGCTACAGTGGTTGCAGCTGAGGAGGGGAATGTCCCTGGCAAGGCCAGGACCTCAGACGTCTGCCTGTTGGGCTGTTGTCAGTTCTGTGACTATCAAGAACATTTAAGGATTGCTGGCAACTCGAATACACACAGAGGTAGTGAAACCTGACTTTCTAAAGCTAATTTGTATCTCAGTAGGATGACGTTTTCATGTCAGCAACTGGGCTGACACACTGTGTGCTACACACACAAACAGCAGCTCAATGCCTTTCTTAATAAGTATGAAAACACATCAGGTTAGGTGCCACAACTTGATGGATGTGAACAATTATTAGTAGTTAGTTGTTAGGCTTACTCATTCGGTAAAGAGTTAGAAGGGAAAAGGTGTTGTGGTTGTCAAGTGGAAAAAATAGGTCCCACTTGTACTGGTATCTCTTATTTTGTAGACAGCCTTGTGGATCCCACAGGACGTATTCAGATCCCTGGAATCTATGACAGCGTCGCTGCCCTGACGGAAGAGGAGAGGAAATTGTATGAATCGATTGAATTTGATCTAGAGGAACATAAAAATAATAGTGATGTGAAAAAATTCCTCTATGGCACCAAGGTAACATAAAATCTGTGTAAATGGTCAGCAGAAAAAAATTAAATCATCCATTTGTAGCATTTATGTACTGAAAGATGTTTTCAGTCAATGGCAAACTCAACCTAAAATAAAGGAACACAGAGCATTAAAAGGTAAATAAAATTGCTGAAAATGTAAGCTACTGCATCTGGGAAAAGTGATCCAAAATGTAAATAATCAATGAAAAGGAATAAGGCAAAACTAGCAGCATTGCTCTCCCTCTCTTGCACTGCAGATCCTCTCCCTCTGTGCCTAACCAGCCAAACAAAATAAGCATTAAACCACCTGCATACAGGTTACATAGTAGGAAAGAAGTCGTATTCAGCTCTGAAAAATGAGAAGCAGCTTTAGGCAGGTGTGTTTTGGGGTGTTTTTTGTTTAATTCAGATTTTGATATCTGCAGAGCACGCCAAAAAAGCACCCAAAGCTATAAGCCTCTCTGTGCCAGTATTTGAAAATCATATGCTAAATAAAAACCAGCAGGTAAGGGCTGACTCAGAAAGATCTCTCTGCATAAGAGTGGCAGTTGGGAGAAAGGAAAGGAGTGATTCAATTTTTTTTATCGCTAATGTAATTATACTGGCATAACTGTAATATGGATGCTTTTATTTCCATGAAAAAGCTTCCATATTAGCCTAAGCTAGACCGTAATAATCAGTAATATAGAAGTATAATGTAACTACACTATATAAGTTTTGATGCTTTACCTATATGAGGATGAAGTGATGCGGATTTTATGCATACATAAAGCTCTAGTCTCATAAAACTGGAGTAGAAGGAAAGGAGCAGCGCCCTGGAGTTCTGCATGAAGACCAATTTATAATTTATTTATTTTTCCTTTCTTCCTTAGAAAAAACAGTCTTTTTTCCTTTTTAACCCTTCTTATCTTCTCCAGAAAAGCAGATCAACTTTTTATTGAATGTTATCATCTTACCTCTTTTATTATTTAACTCTCATTAGTAGAATTTCTTCCCTGGTATCATCTAGGAGAGGTTTGGCTAAAGTGGTTGCAGATTTCTCCTGTGAGAAGCTCTGAGATCAACGAACAGTCAGATCAGAAGTTGTTCTGGTTTTAATTTTTCACTAGAAAAATTTACTTCCAAGATATTTTAAAATAGTGCTCCACTTGTCTTGTTGTATATGAAAAGCTGTTTTTAACCAAATATTTCTAGGAGTAAACAAATGTTGACAGAAAGTAGTGTTTCTAAAATGAAAAGATATGTGTATGGTTTTAAATTGCAAATCAAACATCTTTAAAATACAGAAATCTCCAAATACAAATTTTAGGATGGAAAGAGTTTGTTTCTTCACATCAATTTATGTCAATTGTGAATGGGTCCAGTGTCATTCCTTATGTTTTCCATGTTGTTTTTTTTGAAGGAAGAAATTCTTCTACACCTGTGGCGTTACCCTTCTCTTTCTATTCATGGGATTGAAGGAGCTTTTCATGAACCGGGAATTAAAACAGTCATTCCAGCAAAAGTCATCGGCAAATTTTCAATCCGCCAGGTCCCCCACATGGACCTTTTGGTTGTGAAACAACAGGTAAGAGACAAACCTTTTCTTTGGCCTCTACTGTGTAAACTAAGTCTCTCTTAGCACCTCACAAATTTACATCCAAAGTAGTAAACTGAATGTTTCTAGCGTTTATCTGTTTCTGAGAGCAGAGCAGGCATGTGGGTGTAAGCTTGAGTTGCAAGAAGCTGAACACTTCTGAGTGCCACGTGTTTTCCCCGCAGGTGATGGAGCACTTGGAGGGTGTATTTTCCAAGAGGAACAGCCCAAACAAACTGAAAGTGTCCATGCCTTTGAGTGCGAAGCCCTGGCTCGCTGATGTTAATGGTCCACTATACAAAGCAGCAAGAAGGGCAATAAAAACAGGTATGTTCTTTCTTTTTTGTCAGTCCTTAATGTGCCTGCAAGTGCGCAGGGGAATTGTGCTCATCCATAGAGCAAAAGGGATTTGCCAATTTAGCACTAGAGTCACTTACTCCTATGAATCTCATTGATTTTGACAGAGCAACTTGGTCACACCTTCTTCCACACCATGCTGAACTGGGATATATTCAACAGGAGTAGCTGAAAGACCTCATTTAGGTTTTTTGTGTACTGATACAAAGCCAGAGCTTTGTAGAGTGCAGCTGATTCATGAAATCAATTGGCTATGCACTTGGAACAATTCCTACTCAGAAGCCCTTAGTATCAGCTATCTGCTAAAATACATGGTAGCAGAAGAAAGCACCTTTATTTCACTTAATAATGCATTAATTCTTCCCGTGTATTTCAGTTTTTGGAGAAGATCCAGATTTTATTCAGGATGGTTCAACAATTCCTGTTGCCAGAATGTTTCAGGCTATAACGCAGAAAAGTGTGATAATGTTTCCAATCGGAGCAGCTGATGACGGGGAGCACTCCCAGAATGAGAAGATAAGCAGGTCTCTCTTATTTGTCCATTTGTGCTAAAGGAGAAGCGGGTAGAACTGAAGTCCCCGGGTACTCATGTGTAAGCACTGCCAGATGGGAAGCTTTTCTCTCCACTGTACAGCCTCAGACCACTGTCTCTGGCAAACTGGTTGCTGTGCCAAGAAAGCAAAAATTCCCAATCCACTGCTACATACTTTTTATGAAGTGTTTACTCAGTCTTTAAATACATCGCACTGGCAATTTTAATTTCACTGCCCATTAAATTTGCCTCTGGTCTGAAAGATGATGATGTAGATGAGCACCTTTCCATCACAGCATCAATTTCAAAGTATTCCAGTTGGACATACTCAGGCTAATGGTTAAGGGTTTTAATGAGTTTCAGTATAAATGGATATAAAGGTGTACTTATTCTACAGGGACCAAAACTAATGTAATTATATCAAAATTATCTTAAACTTGCCGCGTATGTTCATTCTTTGAGCAGCTATGGAAAGACACTATTCAGCGTGTTGCCTGAACATTTGTACAGCTTCCAAGTCAAGTCATGTAGAGCTCGAGGAACTGGAGAATCTTACAATAATTATCTTGTGTTTCCTGTCAGTATAGCCCCAACCCTTCTAGCCACAGACAATAGCAATCAGGGAACATAACACTGGAAAAATTTTTCTCAGTGAATCCTTCAGAGGAATGCCTGTTGCAAGGTGTGCAGGATTTCTGTGCACTTCGTCCTGTTTTTTTTGGGAAGCTGCCTCTTCCTGCTGCTCTTTGCAATGTAGATGAGTGAAAGCAAGCCAAATCTGTGCCTTTCGCATAGGAGAGGAAAATGAAGTTACCTCTCTGGCCATTTATTTTGGCTGGATCAGTTATGCTCATGAATCAAATTTGCCATTCCAGCAGAGAGCTAAAACACAGCAATCCTTTTCTCATCCTTGAAGAGGTGAATTTCTTCTTACCCTCTTCCAGATTAGAATAAGTCATGTTACAAGACAATATGAAATAGCTGACAGAGTGATTTCACATGCCAAATTCGTCACTAATAAATCAGTGATTTTTGTAATATGGAGGGTGGTTTCTGTGGGTTCTTTTTGGTGACCGATCTTGCAAATTCCTCTGAAGACATTGAAAACTTCACTGCACTATGTCACTAATTTGGACAGCACAACAGCCTGACAGGACTTTATTCTCTTTCTTTCCTTCTTCACAGACACAACTACATTGAAGGAACCAAAGTATTTGCAGCCTTTTTGCTGGAGATATCAAAGTTACATCGACACTTACACAAAGCTTCCAACACAGAAACTAACAACTGACAGTCCATCACAAGAAAACTAGAAAAGCATTTTTTTAGTCTTCAGCTTTCTAGCATCTTGATCTGGAAAGACACATGCATCACATTCAGTGAGTCTGAATTTGTGGAAAAAAATAAACGCCATGATATTACTTGGTGTACTATTAAATGGCATGCATTCGTGATCTAGTCAATCAAGTGTTCTTATCTCTAATGCTATAAAATAGGGTTAGGGATAATTCATTCTTACTGAGCGGATTATGTTACATTTCAGTTTTAAAATTCAGGGCAAAGGGAACTTTGGTATATATTTTATTAAAATTACTTTATTTCTGTTTTGTAGTATGCCCATGACTATGGTGTCTAGCTTTTATTTCAGTGTCTCAATATGATCAATTTGCAACACTGTTGTTTCCTCCCCACTATATACAAAATTTCACTATTTAATTATTTCAAGAAAGGTCCACTATCATGTTAATCTCTTCCCTGTCCTTCACAGAAGGCTGTAGCTAGGAAATGCAATACGATTGGCTTGCTGAATTTGATGCAAACACTTGCCTATGGACATTTATTTATGGGAATAATTACTGAGGTCAATAGAACTACAACAGTAAATAAACATTTCTAGGTCTGGATTCTGCCTTTTCCTCCACCATTTAATCCAAATCCCTTCTTACTGTGCTGTGAGCACAGTATTAAGAATCACTATGTAATATGTTTGCATAATGTGACTTCCTTTTTGTACAACAGAAAAAAGTTTTTGTAAACATCTGTTCTGGCCAGAGTCTGTCATCAGGAGGGCATTTTTCCTTCCAAATAGCAACTGGTTGCTGCTAATTACTTTTAAAGCATCAGTTTACATCGATAATTAAATCAAAAGCAAATGATGTATTTCAAAATGAAGGCAATAGTTGAGAGTTCTGTTTGTTGTTTAGGCAAAACACCTAGCACAAGTTACACAGCTCACCTATTTTTTTTTTTATCTTCACAATGTGATTCTTATTATAACATGTAGTTATTTCATGCACAACCAAATTGACTGAACCAGATTTAAGCAAAAACTTAGTAGTGTTATCCCTACTGTTAAAACAAACGACATTAAATTACAGAAATGTTTGGTGTCTTTCCTTTCTCTCCTGCTCCCTCTATTGCAAAAGCCTGCAAGAATAAAGGTGATTAAGGGCATGAGGTGTGGATGTGAAGTCTATAGAAGGGAATATTGTACAAACAGCTGAAGTGGAAAGTTACTAGGATAAAAGCCTTAGCTGAATTTAAAAACATAAATAAACAAGCTTCTGATTTTTTAAAATCATAAATAAACAAGCTTCTGATTTTTAGTAGCTACCCTGACATTCCTGGCAGCTGGACATAAAGGTGACTGGCCTTTTAATAATTCTAGGAGCAGTAATAATCTGGGATACTTAGGTTTCCATTTTCAGGTTTCCCCGGGGCTGTGAGGCTTGCAGTTCAGCTGGTAAGCGCTGAGTAAGGATATTGGCTGCTGACAGCATTTGAGGGGAAAAGGAAGACCCAGCTCAATCTCTTTTTGTTGCCAGTGTCAAGAGAGAGGACTCCAAGACAAGGACCCAGCCTCCAAGATCAGAAGACTCCAGTTTGCACATCATCAGGACAGGTCCTCTGCAGCCTCTCAGTCCCCTTTGCCTATTTAAACTATTTAGGAACCGGTATGGTATGGAATGCTGCAGAGAAGAGCACTCCGGCACCTGCACAGGACTCCAGGCTGATCGCTCCGTGCTTAAAAGCTATCGCTCCATAAAGATAAAAGACTGAGTTTTGCGAAGTACTTGAAGACGTACAATTGATATAAAACATTGTTTGCAATCTCCTGCTTTGCAGTGGCTTTACAAAGTGACCTCAACATCATTGAAAGAAACAGCGCCTTATAGTCCAGTTAAAATCATGTGTGTGAAATGCTGGGACCAATGAATTATGCAGGCTGTCTTCACATCTCCTTCAGTCCCGTAAGAAATAGTAGAAAACTTCAAAATCAGATTTTCCTGGCCATGAAAGAAAGCACTGGGGAAGCCACTCCAGCCCATGAGGATATCCAAAGCTACTCTTTTCCTGCTTAGATCAAGACAGGGCATCCACCAGTCATCCTGTCTTTTCCTTTATTCCTGTTGTACAGCATCTCATCAGCCTTTCGAAAAAGAATTGGTGTGTGTTTTTCTAAGGTCTGTACTGTTATACGCCATTTCTAGCAATGTTATTTCTTTAATACCTGTTGCATTAACAGGTATTTGTTGGCACAGTGGGTTAAAGATAACTCTAAAAAAAACCAATATTAGATATAGGATTCAAGTTCACTTCTATTTGTTAGCCTTACTCTAGATATGTCATATCCCATATCAGAGCAAAATTCTTGTCCATGGTGCTACACAAATACTACAATACGTTTATTAGCACAGTTTATACAAAGTCACAGAAAAGGGACACCAAAAAGAGGTGACTTTTCAGTGTGTATTACTGGCTAAATTTTATTCCAGACTATTTTTTACACTGTGATAAAGGTCTCCTGTTAATTTGTGTTTACTTCAGGGTAAAGTGAAGTAAACACTTAGGTTTCGCAGTTGTTGTGGTTTTTGGACTGAGGGTCGAGACAAGAACCGAAAGGGAGCACCCACCAACCATGGTCCCGGGCAAAACATGACTCAGGCTTTCTTCATAAAACAAAACAATTTATTAACAGTTACTAAACAGGAGACACAAGGGAACGAAACCAGTTACTTGAGAGGAGAAAAGAGAAAACAAGGCCAGATCTTAAAACAACACCTCCCCACCCCCCTATTTTCTTCCATTCCTGGCTCTACCTGCCCCCCGGCGGTGCAGGGGGACAGGGAATGGGGAGTGCAGGTCAGTTCATCCATGTTGTTCACTGCCGCTCCTTTCTTAAAGGAGGAGGAGCCTTTACACCATTTTTTCCCTTGCTTCGGTGGATCCCCTACTCACGAAGAAAAAAGTCCCCAAACTTTTCCAACGTGAGTCCTGCCCGCAGGATTGCAAATCCTTCCCCATGGATTGTACCAGTTCGGGCTTTACCAGTCTCGGCCTCTTAGGGAGCTGCTGCCACTCGCGTCGGCGTGGGTCGTCCCACGGATTCCAGATGCCTCCACGACCTCGTCGTGCATTCCATGCCCATTATTAACAGTACCTCGTCGTGCATCCCCTGCTCCACGACCTCTCCTGGGCTCAGGCATCTCCTTCCCGACGTGGGTTTCTCCACGGGCCACGAGTGGGTCTCTGCTCCGCCGAGTACACCCTGGCTGCAGGGGGGCCGCCTGCCATCTCACACGGATTGCAAGGGAAGCCTCTTCCTCCTGCTCCATCTTGACTGACCCGGTCGTTGTGGTTGTCTTCTCTTAGATCTTAATCCCCTCTAGAGGAGCTCGGCCCGGCGGGCACCCCGGGAGCGGGGCGCTTCCCGAGTCCCCCCCCATGCGGCTTCCCTGGCGCCATCTTGAGCACATGGCGCCGGCCCGGGCCCGGGCAGCCGCCCGGCCGGGAGCCGGGAGCGAGGGCAGCGCCCTCCTGCTCTCTCCTCGCTCCTGAGCAAAAAGCCCTTTCCCGCCCCTTTGTCCCAACTTAAATAGGGCAATTCGCAGAGGCGCCAATTTGGCTCAACCTCCCCCGAGGGAGGGATGGGACTCAGATCTGGTGGCACAGGGAGCAAATCCCCTCCCCTGCCACCAGAACATCCCCCCCATCAAACTATCACAGCAGTGAAACCTAAGTACTGTTCGTTTCATCTATCACATTCCGTATAGCCATTTAAGAGGATAATTTGCTGATTAAACCTAGCCAAATAGTAAGAAAACAACTTTGTGGGGATGTCCAACAGCAGCATCTATACCTTCGAAAGCTTGATTGATGTATCAAGACTTGGATGCCTAGTGCCACTGCGGTTGTCCTACGGTACCTGAGAAACATGCCCCACAGATGGCAGATACAACTCAAAGCCTGTGTGAACATTGCCAGCGGAGCAGCAGCTGGCCAAACGCAGCACCCCAGAGCACCTCCACTAGCACTAGGTGCCTATACATAGCAGGTCAAGGGCTGCATGTCTCCCTGGTACATTGTCCCAAGTCTCCCCTCCTGTAGGCTACACATCCATGTTGTATGGAAATCACATGCTCAAGGGTGGGACCATATTTTCCTACTAATTATTAATGTGAAAGAAGAAACTGGAACATTTTAGTTTCCATTTAAAATCAGTAGGCGTAAATATGAAAGTTGCTTTTTTTATATTAGATAAATACAGTTTTTAATCCTTAAGTAATGTCTCAAAAGAGAAGACAAAAACCATGGCAGTCAGCTAAAATCAAAGAGAATGAGCAAAACAATAAGACAATAGGAGCTGAAGGCATAGAGAGATGAGCAGCATCCTGAGAGTAAGAACTAATTAGGTCACCATCTGCTTAGCCTGTGAAAGTGGAAGATTAGGTTTACTCATGTAGTTATGGTTTTCCTTTTCAGTAACATTGTTCCCAAGAAGCTTGACTGACTCCTGCTAGTCATTCCTCTCAGAATACAGCACTTAGCTTGTTTGACAAAACGTTATAAAATTCCTTGCTAGTTAAGGATGTCCATAGTCTGTGTTTGGACAGGGAAGATTGTGCAACTGTGCCTTTACTGGTAATGCAGGAGCCTGTGCCACAGCGGTCGGTGTTACTGAGGAGCCACAGACCCTTTGTTCCTGCTGGAAACTTCTGCCTGCAAGTAACATGTAAAGTTAAAATCCTCATGCATGAAAAAGTTCTGTATACAATCTTCTTACTTTATCTCCTGTTTAGTGTTTCTGGCTCATCTCCATGTTGCTCGTCCCAAGGGTGTGAAGCATGCCTGTGTAGGCAAAACTCGCATACGGGTAAGTGTACGTAACTGCATGCCCTTGTTCTCACGTACCTCCAGAGTCTGTCCCCTCTGCTACCAGAAACGCTCACTGCCAGCTATTTTCCACTGCAGGACTTTCTCAGATCCTAAAAATCATTTGCAGTTTCTCACCCCTTCTTCTTTTCACTTGCTTTCTCAAATACATCTGGTTTTAGATGACTTTTCCTCTAGGAAGGTGCTGACTCTGGAACTGGTCAGAACTGCACACGTTATCTTAGTTTTGGTGCAAGTTACTCTCTTCCAGGGAAAAAGCGTAATACTTCTGCAATACTTATTGCCCCAAGATGAAGCTTAATTGATTTTCGATTTTATACCTGGTATCACAGAATCATAGAATATCTCGAGTTGGAAGGGAGCTATAAGAACCATTGAGTCCAACTCCATCTGCGTCCATATATGTCTGTATTTTGAGCTGCAGATGCACCATGTCCTTTAAAAGGTAAGTCATTGTATAAATATTTTAAACAGAAATATAGGGATTGAAAAATATGAACAGTTCCTTGTTACTAGAGTGTATCTTTTTCTACTTAGCTCTACTGCCAAACACTTCAGTGATCTTCTCACTTGCATCCTTCAGAAACACGTCTGAAGAACAGCTTCGCATTACAGGTCATTTTGATCAACGTGTACTAAATGCTTGGGATACTGCTGCATTAGATTACATAAAAATAGACCAGGAAATTCAAACTGACCTGCTAAAAATGCAAGCGTGGTGGTATACGATTTTGCAAACTCTCTGCAGATATTTTTAACCGAAGTATGAGCTTGAACTGAACTCAGGACACTTAGACATCATTTGAATGTTTCCACTAGGTTTCTAAGGAGGTAAGTGAAAGAGCTACTGACTGTTGTAACGGGGCTTTCCAGCCCTGCCTGAGGACCAGCAGCTCCTCCAAAGCTTTTCAGCTCATTCTGCAACCCACATAGAATGAGGAGTTTGAGAGGGAGGAAAATAGAGGTGGTTCCTAGTTACTTTATCTGCTCTCACAGAGTTTTAAAAATCGCAAATACCACCTGCAAGGCATGCTTGCATCTCGTTATATCATTCCTCTTAGGTTCTTTGTCTGAAACTTGCCACGTTCACCTACTCCTCAAGGCAGGAATGACAGCTGTGTTTCTTTGTGGGCTTAAATTTTACAGGTGTGTAAAAGCGCTTGCAACAACGTAACTAGGCATTGAATTTGGATTGTATTTGCTGAGAAACTTTACCCTTGGGAGGGGAAAGAAACCAACAAAATCTTGCATAAGCTTCGATGTACACACTGCACATCCTGCCAGCAAAGAAAAACGGTCATGCTCCTTACCCGACGAGCATTTGAGAACATCAGTGTATAACTAGGAAACGTTTTCCATAAAGCTGACGGTTTACACATGTTCCTGTTTCAGTGGATGCAGCTCTAACAGGACTTGGATGCATGTGCCAGGTGGATAAGATGCTGACTTAGTGAAGACGAAAACTAAGGATTAAATCTGTGTTTCATGTAGCGTGACTTTCTTTGCAAGTTCTTTTCTGATCTGATACCACATTAAATCTTAAAGTTAACGTATTGATGCATAATGTACCAGACTTGATGTTTATATTCACAATATTTGTCTTCACAAACTTGCTTTGTGGGTTTGCAAGAGATGAATTATACAGCGGCAGAGCTGTAAATACTGGCAAGCTGGACATCTTCACACATAACAGATAATACAGGGTAATAAATGAATCTCTTTCATTTTACTGCAATGAATTACCTTTTTATTAAAAAAAACACAGTGTAACAAAAACATGTCCTTGGAGGTTTGGCGTTGTCAGCCTCCAGACAGGCTGATATATAGCCCTACTTAAAAGAAACCAGACATTGCGTACATATGCGTGAATACTACTGATGTTGCTACCTGTCTTAAAACCATTTCAGTCATCTCTCACTGTGAAGTAACACAACGTGCCAGCCAATCACGTGTTCCTCATCCTTTAGATGCAGTTACAATCTTCTATATTTTTTATTTTTTAATATCTGTAAGAATAAATCAAAGATCGTGATAGCCATGTTTTTGTATTTGTAGAGCTAAAGGGGATTTTTTCTTCTTTCTTTCTTTCTGAACTTAGAATTGAAACTGTAATCTCTGTAATAGAAACTGGAAAACGTTCAACGTGACACGCTCCTGACATGCAGCCTTCTGGCATGAAGAAACAACTGGTGGCAGAGCCTTCACATATGAATTTCATGTAAGTTTGTATCATACGCTTAGAAATTCAAGAGTTAGTATTGCTTTACCTGTCTCCTGTGCACGATTGCTTTCCTGACAAGACAGCAAGTTCTGGACGCAGGGTTCACACCACCAATTTGGCAGCAACCCTGACATTCCAGTGACTGCTTCAAATGATACAGTTTCATTTAATCACAGTGGGAGGACCAGTAAGATCTGGCAAGTACATCCTGTCTCAAGCCGTGGGTTTTTGGGTTCTGGATACTGAAACTTAGATATATAGTCCACTTTTTGTTGAAAAGCAGTGGAATGAAACACATTTTAAACAAACAAAACCATGATGAGGAGATGTTGAGCCAGCTTTGTTACCGGGGAACAAGTTGCCACTGTAACGTGCACACAGAAGTGTATGGGCCCAGAAAAAATAAATTACTCTTCAGTCACAACTCTCTCCAGGTGGTAATCTCTCTTAAAATGGGATTTTCTGAATGAAACAGCCTGAAGACTTAAAAGACAGTGTCCATGGGTGAAAAATCCAATTGTCTGATTCAGGTAACCTCAGAAATCAGCAGTAAGGAAAAAAAAAAAAAAAAAGAAGAGATCTGCTTTGTTGGTACACTCATATTGATGTGTCTAGAAAGCCATACCCACAGAAACGAGTGATGTCACTCATTTGCATGTTCTGTATTGTGTATACAAAACATTTTCAATTTTTGTGCTTGTATACAATTGCTTTATATGATCATTTATTATAGTTTACCTTTGTGATACTGGCTACTGAGATACTGAGCAGATAGCCGGTTGACTACTGTGCTAGACGTTCACGTATCATAATCGATACACACTTCTCTTATCACTTCTCAGCTGTACTGTAACTTGGCTTTAGAGGAACACAGCTCAAGATTATCCTGTATCTGATTATAGATCGTGTCCGACTCCTCAAGTGCCTTTGTGAAGACACCTCTCAGCGCACATGCAGATATCCACAGCTCTTGTGCCTCTGTGCTGCAGGCTTCAGGGATCTGCTGTGCAGCCACTTGCAGGATCGGCACTTTAAAGATGAATACGCTCTAGTGGTAACTGCTAAAGCTGCCAGTCCAAGCCTCACAACATCAGATCATAATTTTCTTAAAAAAATCAACCTTGAAAAGTCCACGTAAATGTTGTCTTTGCTTTGCAATAGGAAAGGGTTTTTTAGCTACAATTATGGCTTCAGTTATCCAAATATAAAAGCAGAAAGGATAAATGTTAAGGCGGTGAAAATTCAGCGTCACTTCTCCTAAGGCACATGTTGTGTTCCTTGCATTTGGAAAAGAGGTTGATATGACCCACCAAGGTGGAACAAGTCCAGTTGTTTCGATTCTTCAAGAGCTGAATAGAAAGCCTGTAACATTACTGGCAACAGCGGGCCCTGGTGACACGTCTCGTGGGCCATGAGAAAGGATTTGCAGGCACCATTACTCTCTTTTGTTAGAACTCATGACTCTGAGTATTCGCCTTACGATAAGGGAGAGGAACTTCAAGCATTATCCCCTTTTATTTTTTCAAATTCTTGTAACATCTACATGCAAACTTAAACTGCTCTAGTTTAAGTTTATTGTTTAAGTTTATAGTAAACTATTTTATTCTCTTGAAGCTGCTTAAAAATTTCCTTTTTCTAGATTTTATGAAATAAGAAATTCCAGCAGATCCCTTCTAAGCATTTATTAAAGCCTGTGTGCATTCTTTCTTGGTTTTTTTTTTTTTTCTCAAACATTTATATTGCAGTTATAATAACAGAAAAAGTTGGGAAACCACATAGTTTTTATCACATTTTTACTTGTTTGCGTAAGCTTCTCTACAGTACAACAGAAAAACATAACAAAAGGCACCTAGCAGCGGCTGAGCATTTTCTTCATCTGAAAACAAGTAACTGTTTGTACTTCAGACAAGTTACTTGGCACAACTGGGCTGTGAACCCACGGGATAGCACGAAGTGAGTGAGAAGGTGCAGCTTTTGATGAAGGAGCGAGTGCGGATGCCACAAGTGGTGTGACTTTGCTTGGTGTAGAAGAAATCATTCCTAACGTCCTAATGGTTAGAAAATACATTCTATATTTACAATCCATTCATAAGCTAATCTATAAACTAATTAACACTTTAATTAATCACTGACTTATTCGGTTTGCATTTTAATTAGAATAATATTTCGGAACAAAGAACAAGCATTTAAATTTTCAGCATGACTTTAAAGTACATATCTAAACTAGAATATTAAATATAGGTATGCCTGTAGACATTTAATAAAAAGACCTTAAAAATACAAAAATTAGCTATTTTGTCACAGATACAGTTTTCCTTTTACTAATAGCAGGTCTGCCTTAATTGCTGCTTCTGCAATACCAATGGCTCCCTCTTCAGGCCATTCCTAAAAAACGTTGCCTCTCTTTTTCTGCTAGAAATATTTCAATTTACAAAACTCTAGCTCTCATGATCATGCCTTCTCCCTCACTATGTTCCCCTTCAGTAAGCAGAGGATGAAATAACTGATGGACATGCTGACCTGGATGCTACAAATATTTAAATACAGCTGTTACTTGAGGCCCAGACCTACAAAAATTCTTAGGCATATAAAAGGAACTTGTAAACTGCAGAGAAAGTGAGCTTGAGGGACATCAAATGGTTGTTCTTCATATTTTCAAAATGGGAAACTAGGTAAAACAATTAGACTGTTCTTAATCAGATTGTTCTTAAAACTCCCGATGGTTTCTGTAGCCTCTTGATAATCTCTTAGAGTTCTTAAATGTCCTTATAAAGGTAAATATATATATATAACTGAAAATATCTGCTACAAATTAAGGAGTCTTCCTCTGTGTAGATTTGCTATTATACAGAGGACAATTAAAATATGTACTATAATCCTCAGGTACTGGACAAACAGATGTCCTTCTCTTACCTATGTTGTGTGCGACACTTTTATCTACTGATGCCCATATGTTTTAAACTTTGTTCATTCATTTCAATCTGTACCAAGACTCTTCATCCGAGTTCTCCATTTTCATTCCATGAACAGCTCAGGCTGTAGTGACCGCTTCATCTTCAAAACATTCTTACAGTCTTCACAACCTACTCCAGAATCGGCAATGCTGTGTCATAAGGCTAACATTAGCCAATGACTAAGTAGCTAAATGAAACTGTAAGTTGTTAGACCTAATTAGTAAGCCCGACTGTGCTGCATATACGCTCTCCCCCTCACCTTATTCAGCTCCTCTGATAAAAACTGAAAGTACAGCTTGGAGACTTTGTATCACCTTCACATGACAACCTTAGCGAACAACTGCTGTGCACCGTCTCAACCACCTAATTCTTTCCCGCTTCTTCAAAACACATATCCCATGGATTAGCACCAATTCTCACTGCCCCGCCCGTGGCGAGCGGGACCACAAAGCACAAGTTTTATTTTACGTCCGCCCGAGGACCACAAAGCACAAGTTTTATTTTACATCAGCCCGAGCACGGCACAAGCTTATAATGGTGCAATCCGAACTCGGGAGGTGAGGCCGCACGTGCACGAAGATGGAATTCTGTGCGCTCCCAACACCGCAGACACTGGCTCCGGCCTGCACCCGGAGCCGTGGCCTCACCGGCAAGCACGCTCCCAGCCGGCAGGGTCGGGGCCAGCCCCGGGCAGCCCCTCGGGGCTCCCCGCTTCGCTCACCCACCGTGGGGCCTGTCTCCCCGGCCTTTCCCGGCGAGGGAGCCGGGCGGACCAGGGAGCGGCGAGAGACCGGCGCGCCCCAAGACGGCAGCTGTTGGCTGCTGCTGCCGCTGCTGCCAGGCCCGGGCAGGGAGACATGGCGGCAGCGCGCGAATGGCGGCCGTTGGCCGCGGCCCCTCGCGCCCGCAGCGGAGCGGCACGCGAGCTCTGGCACGCGAGCCCCGTTCCGCCGGCTCCCGCCCCGGCGCCGCGTCACGTGACCGGCGCCCTGCCCGCCTCCCTCCGCGCGCCTCGCTCCGGGCGTGACGCAAAACGGCGAATCTACGGCGCGCCACTTGTGACCAAGATCATCACAAGCGCAGGCGGACGGCTCCCCCCACGCGGTAAGCGTCGCCGGACGGGACGCGGCCGCCGCGCTCCCCCGCCTGACGGCGCGGGGCGGGCTGCCGCTTCGGCCCCCCGCGGGGTAGGCTCGTGGGGCTGCGGGGCCGCGGGCGGCCGGCGGCGAGGCCGGCGTCTCCCCTCGGGCTTTTTGGGCCTCTCCGCTACCGTCGTTTTTTTTGCTCCTGGTGGGCGGGCGGGCGGCCAGCGGCGCTCCGCCGAGCCAATCCCGTCCCTCGTTCCGCCCCCGCGGCCCGCCGAGTGGCCGGGGCGCCGAGGGCGGGAAGAACGCCCCGCGCGCCCATTGGCTGCCTCAGCCGGCCCGCGCCGCGGCTCTTCCCTTCCGCTCTGCCGCCGGCGGCCGGCGGGGGGGAGAGGGGAGCGGCGGGACGGCCCGGGAGGGCCGGACCGGGCCGGGGGCGCGCGTTCGCGGGCGAGCCGCAGCGGCGGGGCCGAGGGGGCGCGCCCCGGCAGGCTGCGTCGCGGCTCCGGCGGGCTCGTGCTGTAGAGGCGGCTGCCCTCGACCCGCAGCGGGGCTCGCCGGCGCCGCTGCTCATGCGCGGGCCATGAGGCCAGGCGGGGCCGGCAGCGGCGGGCGCCGTGGCGCCAGCGGCCGCTTCCCGCGGCTCCCTCACCCGGTGGGAAAACGAGGGGATACCGGCGGGGCGCCGTCTGCGCCGCCCCACGGGGACGGTACCGGGCAGCGCCCTATAGCCGCTGCGCGGCGGAGGGTGCGCGTGCGCGTGGCCGCCGTGAGTGCGGCGTGTGCGCAGGCGCCGCGGGGCGGGGCGGGCGGTCCCGGCCCGGGGCGGTGCCGAGCCGAGCTGGGCCGCGGTGCTGCTGGGTTGCAGCCAGCGAGACAGTTCCTCCCTGCCCTGGAAGCTTTTTCCTGTCAAACCCCGCTTTTTCGTACTTTCCTCTCCTTTCCCAGAGGTCGTTTTAGCGTACGTGTGGATGAACTTGAGAAGTTGTGCAGCTGGCAGTGAGTGAAGTGACAAGGCTTGTCGCTGCAGGAGCTGTGCAAGCAGTTCTTGCAGGTGGTAAAAAACCAGCTGTAGCCGTGTTCCCTTTACTTCGCTTAAATCGCCGGACAGAGCAGTCTCTTAGTCACGATGACCTTCTGCAATCTGACGATCTTGTGATTTACAGCATGGTTTTGTCATCTCTGGGGGAGTTAGTGGCCCTTCCGGGGCTCTGTCGGGTTGCAGTAAGGAAAGCCAGTTCCTGTAGTAGCATAGTAATTTCTTAATACGTTTCTAAAGAGGTGTGCGTCTTCAGTGGAGAAGGTCATTAAACCAAAACTACCTGGTTTTGGTGGCCTTTGAGGGGTAGGTTGTCGTCTTGTTTAATTTGATTTGTTATGACAGATTTCCTATTGCTCCTTCAAATAATTAGCATGGCCTGGGAACAACAATGTTTGTCTTAAACTGTAGTGTTAGTTAAGGAGAAAGAAAAGGAAACAGCATTTAGGTTGTGATCTGTGTGCTGTAGCTGTGAGTGATCTCAGAATTCGCATAGTTACAGTTTTCCTGTACCCTCTTCTCTTCTTTGTGTAGATGTCCTGATGCAGACTTGCAAGACCTTGGGTTTGTCGTGTATTCGTGTTCATCTATATCATACTAAGCACGATGGTAACTCCTAGGGAGTAATAAATAATGGGAATCCAAAAGTGCAAGGGTAATAGTGGCTGGAGTGGTTTGCTGATGGTGCAAAACAATTATGTACTGATGTATAATTTAAACATTGGATGTAATTCGCTGTGATTCTTACCCTAATAATCTAAAGGTGTGGCCTGTGAAGACTATAATTTTTTTTTTTTTGCATTCCTATATCAGAACATGAGTAATCAAGATGTTTGCGTGAGGCTGCAGCTTTGGATGTTGGGATCTATATTTTTCCCAGGTCACACCTCTTCATGAAGGATGAAGACAATTACAGGCTTCAGTTTGGTCTCTCCTGCAATATCCTAGACTGTTCACAGCAAGTTGCATTCATCATGGAAGTAACATTACAGTTATTCCACCCTTATTTCATAAATTATTTCAGCATGGACATATAATCGGATTGTAGCTTTTATATATAAAATATGGAGCCTGGCAGTAATTGTATAATCCATACATTTTAAAAAAAGTCAAATGCACTGATGTGACAGCATGATGATGGACTGTGACTTTTTCAGTATGTTCAAACATGTCAGTTTTATTAGCATTTTGGGAAACGTAATTCAAAAGACCTGAGTTAAAAACATTGAGCCAATCCTTTACTATCAGTCTTCTGTAGGAACTGTTGTATAGTAAAGCATCAAAAATTTCCAGTTTATTTGCACAAAAGTTTTCTTTGTTAGAAACTTTTTTAAAACTTAAGCTGTGTTGTCTCCTTTTGTAGAAAAACATTACTCGGAGAAAGAATGTCTGTGAAGCAGATATGGGTCACGATGCTCCATTAAAACCAACCTTTTGTAATCAAGAAGAGCATTGGAACAGGTTGCCCAAAGAAGTTGTAGATGCCCCGTCCCTGGAAGTGTTCAAGGCCAGGTTGGATGAGGCTTTGTGCAACCTGATGTAGTGGAGGGTTTCCCTGCCCATGGCAGGGGTTTTGGAACTAGATGATCTTTGAGGTCCCTTCCAACCCAAACCATTCTATGATTCTATGATTTTTGTATTAGTGTGTACAACATTAAGGAAAACCTAGCTTTGTTTTGCCTAATTTTTTTGCCTTTTGAATGTATACACACTTGGGATCTTGTGCATGAGCTAAAATTTACAGATTGGCGTATGAAATGTGGTTGAACTGGAATTGTTGAGTGGCTCCTAAATTTGAATTTCCTAAGAGGGTTTAGAATTTAAATATTCTCCTTCTTGGGGAAACAGAAAGGCTGCACTGGATGGATGATCCCATCACTCAAATAAAAACATTGGTTTAAGGTATGTCTGGTCTAGTCATTCATTCAAATTAATGCTGCATTATTACGGTGCCTGTTAAAATTACTATGTTCACTTTTTAGACTGTGCATCCTGGAGTACAGCCCCAGAAGGGCTTGGAGGGGAAGACAAGATGACATGATTCGACAGATGTAGCGGTTGCTATTCTTTCAGTGACTTTTTTTTTACAAGGGTTGCGGTGATGGGGGAAGAACAGCCGCTCTGCTCTTCACAAAGGTGACCGCTGGGCGTAGCAGTCTGTGTCCTGTGCTTTGTGTTGTACAGGGAGCCGAACAGAAACGGTGCTTCCGTTCTGACAGATTTAATAGCCAGCAGCCGCCCAGCGGAGCACCCTTGGTTATCTTTCTGCCCCAGGAATTGTGTTGGCCTTGCTAGCTCGGGGTAGCACAGCCGCCCGGTGCTGCCACCACTGCCCAGGGTGCGGCTGCAGACCGTGCCCGGCCAGCGGCCGCGCAGTCGTGGAAGCGTCGCTTCCCCCGCGGGAAACGACTTGAGTGGAGTGAGCAGAACCAACGACAGCAGTTCTTGGTGGATGCAAATGGCTGTGGGAAGTGAACAGTGTGCCTCTCTGGTGATGCTTAGTGCTAATAAGAGACATAGGATTGACCGTGGACGTCTTGGAGAGAATGATGTAGGAGTAGGGTTGCATGGAACGTGGCATTGCAAACCGCTTAAATGTCACCTGGTGCAGGGTGTCAACGTTCAGGTGACATCTCTCTGATAACCTCAGAGTGGTTTATCTTTAGTCTGTCTGCCTTTGCAGTGGATGTTCTTACAGCATTATGCAAAAGCTTATGAAAGTTTGAATGGAATATAAGTATTCCTACCTTTCTTCTAAACTCGATACTTTTTTTATTTTTGTCATTTTGGCCTGTGCTGAGGCATGAGCTCAAAGTGTTTATTAGCTTGTGTGTATAAAACCAGTGAAGAAGCAAAAATGTGAAGATGTTCTTGTAATCTCTGATTTCTCACCTTCAGAAATTCTAAAGGCATCTTTTCCTTCAAAGAAAGAAATTGTATGTTTAAAACTGGGGAACCATACCTGTCTTGCTGCTCCACAACTACCAATTCTAGTGATCCTGTTTGCGCCATCTGCCAGCGAAGGGTCTGTAGTTGCAGAAGAGTCTGTAGCCCATTTGAGATGTTTATGTTAAATATACATGGATTTTTTTTCTTATTTTACCTAATTTCAGTTCTTCGACATGTGAAGATGAAAGAAGGTTGTGTCCCAAACTTATAAAATGGCAGCATTCTGTAGCTTTAGAGCAGAAAGAAGTCTAGCTGCCTTCTTTGCTCAAGATGAAAAGGAAAATTACAGTAAGCGCTAGCCAACTCACACACTTCTTCACAGAGAAATAAAGCAAGTGCCATTTAGAAACAGTTCCAAAAGTAAAATGCTTGTTTCCAGGACTCGTGCCTGCTTTTCAGTCCTGCATTAGCAGAGTTGTTGACTGCTGATTTTTTTTCTTTGCTTTGTTTTGTGGGTTTTTTTTGTTTGTTTGTTCTACAGCAGGCTGACCTTTTTTCTGAGTAATCTGGCCTACTACTGAACTACTGTCTGTAGCAGGATGGGTTATATTTAACTGGGCTGGGAGGCTGCAAATGTTCTTAGTTTCCTCTGATCCTTAGCGGCACAGGCATAAATTTTAATTGCCTCTTCCCTTCTGAATCTGAGAAAGATTCTTGCTGTTCTTAGCCCCATCTTTGGTGTTTCAGAAGTGTCTCTCAACATACAGGTACAAAAATTGAAAAAATATATATAAATTTTAAAATTCACTGCAATTACAGGGTGTAGCAAAACTCATACAAATAGTAATGCTAAGTCATCAATTTATATAGAAGTCATTGTTTCGTGTGATATTTTTATTATGGAATCTGTACAGTTCTGTGATATACAAATATTTCTGTAGGAAATGTTCCAGCAAGAAGTTTGAAAAGTGTGGAGGTACTGACAAAAGTGTGGAGGTACTGACAAGAAGTCTAATTTAGGCAAAGACAGAAACAAACTGTTCTGGGGCCATTTGGATGGTCTTAAGGACTCTGGTAGGGCTTTATACTTCTGTACATATGAGTGCTCTCTTAAGGCAAGTTTTCAAGCTTGGGCTTGCTCTGGAAGAGCCTGTGGCCTGCACCTGTTTCCATTCGGTGGGTTAGTGATTGGGTGTGTTTGCTTTCAGTAAGTTCATAGAATCATTTGGGTTGGAAGGGACCTTAAAGATCATCTAGTTCCACTGCTCCTGCCATGGGCAGGGACACCTTCCCCTAGATCAGGTTGCTCAAAGCCTCATCCAACCTGGCCTTGAACACTTCCAGGGATGAGGCAGCCACAGCTTCTCTGGGCAAGCTGTTCCAGTGCCTCACCACTCTCAAAGGGAAGAAGTTCTTCCTTGTATCTGATCAAAATCTCCCTTCTTTCAGTTTAAAGCCATTGCCCCTTGTCCTATCACTGCACACCCTTGTAAAAAGTCCCTCTCCAGCTTTCTTTTAGGCTCCCTTTAAGTACTGGAAGGCTGCTGTAAGATCACCCCGGAGCCTTCTCTTCTCCAGGCTGAACAGCCCCAACTCTCTCAGCTTGTCCTCATAGCAGAGGTGCTCCAGCTCTCGGACCATCTTTGTGGCCCTCCTCTGGACCTGCTCCAACAGCTCTATGTCCTTCTTGTGTTGGCGGCACCAGAGCTGAATGCAGTATTCCAGGTGAGGTCTCACACGAGCGGAGTAGAGGGACAGAATCACTACCCTTGACCTGCTGGCCACGCTTCTTTGGATGCAGCCCAGGATACAGTTGGCTTTCTGGGCTGCAAGCGCACGTTGTTGGCTCATGTTGAGCTTCTCATCTACCAGCACTCCCAAGTCCTTCTCCTCAGGGCTGCTCTCAATCCATTGTCTGCCCAGCCTGTACTTGTGCTTGGGATTACCCTGACCCATGTGTAGGACCTTGCCCTTGTGGAACTTCATGAGGTTGGCATAGGCCCATCTCTCCAGCCTGTCAAGATCCCTCTGGATAGCCTCCCTTCCCTCCAGTGTGTGGACCACACCACACAGCTTGGTGTTGTCAGCAAAGTTGCTGAGAGTGCACTTGATCCCACTGTCCATGTCATTGACAAAGATGTTAAATAGCACTGACCCAGTGCTGTCCCAGTACTGACCCCTGAGGAACACCACTTGTCACTGGCCTCCACTTGAACATTGATCTGTTGACTGGAACTCTTTGAGTGCGACCATCCAGCCGATTCCTTATCCACCGAGTGGTCCATCCATCAAATCCATGTCTCTCCAGTTTAGAGACAAGGATGTCGTGTGGGACAGTGTCAGATGCTTTGCACAAGTCCAGGTAGATGACGTCAGTTGCTCTTCCGTTATCCACCAAAGCTGTAACCCCATTGTAGAGGCCACCAAATTTGTCAGTCACGATTTACCCTTAGTGAAGCCTTGTTGGCTGCCACCAATCATCTCCTTTTTTCCCATGTGCCTTAGCATAGTTGCCAGGAGCATCTGCTCCATGATCTTGCCAGGCACAGAGGTGAAACTGACTGGCCTGTAATTCTCTGGGTCTTCCTTTTTTTCCTTTTTAAAAATGAGGGTTATATTTCCCCTTTTCCAGTCAGTGGGAACTTCACCTTACTGCCACAATTTCTCAAATATGATTGGTAGTGGTAAGCAACTTCATCCACCAGTTCCTTCAGGACCTGAGGATGCATCTTATCAATTCTCATGGATGTGTGCGTTTTTGTGTTCTTTAGGTGGTCTTGAGCCTGATCTTCTCCTACAGTGGGCGGTTCTTCATTCTCACAGTCCCTGCCTTTGCTTTCTGTGACTTGAGCAGTGCCGCTAGAGCACTTGCCAGTGGAGACTGAGGCAAAGAAGTCACTGAGTACCTCAGCCTTCTCCATATCCCAGGTAACTAGGTCTCCTGTTTCCTCCTGGAGAGAGCTCACATTTTCCCTAGTCCTTTAATCACTGACGTACGTCTGGAAACTTTTCTTTTCCCCCTTAATGTCCCTGGCCAGACTTAATTCTCTCAGGTCTTTAGCTTTCCTAACCTGATCTCTGGTTGCTCGGACAATTTCTCTGTATTCCTCCCAGGCTACCTGTCCTTGCTTCCACCTTCTGTAGGCTTCCTTTTTGTTCTTAAGTTTGTCTAGGAGCTTCTTGTTCTTCCATGCAGGCCTCCTGGCATTTCTGCCCGACTTCCTCTTTTTTGGGATGTAGCACTCCTGAGCTTGGAGGAGGTGATCCTTGAATATTAACCAGCTTTCCTGAGCCCCTCTTCCCTCCAGGGCTTCATCCCGTCGTACTCTACCAAGCAGATCCCTGAAGAGGCCAAAGTCTGCTCTCCTGAAATCCAGAGTAGTGAGCTTACTGTGCACCCTCCTTGCCGCTCTAAGGATCTTGAACTCCACCATTTCATGGTCACTACAGCCAAGGCTGCCTTTGAGCTTCAGTTTCACCACCAGCCCCTTCTTATTGGTGAGAACAAGAGCACCTTTCCTCGTTGGTTCCTCTGTCACTTGGAGAACAAAGTTACTGTCAATGCATTCCAGGAACCTCCTGGATTACTTCTGCCCTGCTGTGTTGTCCCTCCAACAGATATCGGGGTGGTTGAAGTCCTCCATGAGAACCAGAGCTCGTGAACGTGTGTCTGCTCCTGTCTGTCTATACAGGGCCTCATCCACTCAATCTTCCTGGTCAGGTGGCCTGTAGCAGACTCCCACTATAATGTCCCCTGTCCTTGCCCTCCCTTTAATCCTGACCCATAAGCTCTCAGTCAGCTCCTCATGCATCCGCAGGCAGATCTCCATGCACTTCAGCTGGTCACTAGCATAGAGGGTGACACCTCCTCGTCTCTCCTGCCTCCTTCCTAAAGAGCCTGTATCCTTCCATTCCAACACTCCAGTCATAGGATTCGTCCCACCACGTCCCTGTGATGCCAGTAAGATCATAGCCCTGCGGGTGTGCGCACATCTCTAACTCCTCTTGTTTATTCCCCATACTACGTGCATTTGCATACAGGCATTTAAGTTGGGTCCCTGATGAAGCTGACTTACTGGCTGGAGTGGCTGGAATTCCTTTCTGGTGCTTTTCAGGTGCTCTCAGCTTGTCTTGATCAGGCCTGATATTATCCCCCCCCTGCCTCAAATCTAGTTTAAAGCCCTGTCAATGAGCCCTGTTAGCTGATGTGCAAAGACCTTTGTACCCCTTTGAGAAAGGTGAATCCCATCTGGCACCAGCAAGCCTGGTGCCGTGTAGGCCATCTCAGTATTGAAAAACCCAAAACTCTGGTAGTGACATCAGCCATGGGGCCATGTATCAATAGACCTGATGCGTCTGTTTCTTCCAGTGTTGCTGCTCGCAACTGGAAGGAGAGAGGAAAAGATAACCTGTGCTCCAGATTCCCTTGCCAGCTGTCCCAGGGCCCTCTGTGTCTTTTCATCACCTTTGGACTATGCTTTGCAGCTTCATCGCTACCCACATGGAAGAGCAGTAATGGGTAATGGTCCAAGGGCCGTATCACTCTTGGAAGTTTCCCAGCGATGTCTTAGTGGTGTAGCCAAGTTAATGGAACATGTTTGCTATGAATGTTTGCTGTAAACATACGAGATAGTCCACCCAGTGTTGATTTTAAGACATGCCTTAGCAGGAGGAGGCTTGCTGGCTTTACCTGTACCAGTGGTATATAGCGTGTTGGCACTGCCCACCTCTGTGCTTGAGGCAAAAGCGCGAACAGTGAGGGTGACCTAGTGGTCTCAGTTCACGTGAAGAAGCATCACTTGCTGCTCATGTGCTGCCTGGAGGGTTTGGTGCCTCTGCGAAACACCATGTTGGCTGTAAGATGCGTGTGCTGCAGCCGAGTTGCACGCTTGCACGCCCAGAGCTCGCGGGAAGCGCCGGGTTTCCTGCTCACATTCAGCACCCACGCAGGAAGTCTCCTGTGGCCGAAAAGCATCAGATTTCCTGGCGTGTGGGGTGTGGGCGGTAAGCTCAAGGCTTCTTGACATCCATGTGATGCCTAGCGTACTTGCCCTTCTGTCTCTCCAAGAACCATGGCATAGAAGTACAGCACTTCTGCATTTGTCAATCCCATGTGGTCTTTTAACAAGGAGAAAGAAATGCCTGTTGTGTGCTTGTCTGCTGTTGGATGTTTAAGTGAAATCATATGTTATAGTCAAGTTGTATTGTTCCAAGTACTTGGGAAAAGGATAGCAAACTCCAGAAATTCAATAAAGGCAAAATGTTGCCCTCTCCTCGTTCCTTGCTGTGTAACGCACCTTCTGCAGGGGTGTATTGACACGGGATTTGGGACACTGGATATGCAGCCTGGACATCAGTGATTCCTGTGTTTTGTTTTCTGTTTCATTTGTAACTTTTTTCTTTGCTTCCCATTTTTGATGCCAGTGAAGTAAAGGATGTTTCTTTTCATGCTCTCTATGTGAGGTAAACGTAGATTTACCTTACTCTTTAAAGGGAAGGGGGTTCTCACTTTGTCATTTAAATTGTTAATAGGATATACATTTCTGAAAAGTCGAACTGGAAAAATAAAAAATCTAAAAGCATCCATAAGCTGCAGCTTGTTTGTTTGTTTTGGCAGCTGCAGAATAAAGTGCAATGAATGCTAAGAATTACTAGTTTAGCATGTGTATCCTTTACTGGGCACAGCCTGATTGCTGTAAGTCAGAGCTAATTTTTTTTTGGATTGGATCCAGTGCTAGCATAATATCTAAGTTCAAAGATACAGTACATAAAAATGTTTTCTGGATGTTGTCTTCAAAATCTGCCAACTTCTTTTCTATTGTTTTCCGTTTTATTGGTATAACAATGGAATGATTTGAATTGCATTTGTTTTTTTTTCCTCCCTGTTGTTTACATTTTCATTTTAAATTATTTACAAGTCTGAAGCCTGGAGATGAGAGCCTAATGAACACTTTTAAAAATAAAACCTTCTTTTTTAGGCACGTTATGCTTCATGTTTTGAATTTATAACCCAAGCCTTAATGAATCGTTTCCTAGTTTCTCTCATCTTAGAATTTATGAGCTGTCCTATTTACAAATTTTACCTATACAATGGAGAGATAATTCTTGTGTACCTTAAATAAAAAGAACTGTTATTGTTAACAAGCTTAAACTGCTAATTAGGAATAATACGGCAATAAATGCTACGTCAAACCTTTTAGCGATGTGAAGATGCGATATTTAGTTTTTGGGCCTTTTCCTGGTGCGTTCCATGTAAGAAGACAGTGTGTTGTGTTTTTTGATATCTCGTACATGTATCAGGTTAATAAAAGGTATTTTAGGGAATAACAGTGGCCTGTGCATCCTGACAGGAAGCAGGTTCATTTCTGTTGTACATTTAGGGCAATATGTTGGTGCCAACATACTGTGATGTTCCTACAAGCCTTGTTAATGTGAGGCTTCGCGTGGATGGCAGACATCTGAAAGGACCCTGACGACTTCATGTGTATGTGTATGTGGTGTTTTGTTAATGGTTAAGTTATTCTGCTGAAAAAAATAGTAGGACTAGGAGTAGTGGCTTTGTTTTGAGTGTACATTAATGTAATTTAATCAGGAAGGAAAGAAAACCTGGGACTAGAACTTGATGTCATTTACCTGACTGTAAATCGGAATATCTCCATTTAGTTTAACAGAATTTTTTCAATTTGCGTCAAAATGATCAAAATCAGAACCTGACACAAACTCTCCATCTCATAATTTGTGCATACAAAACCAAAGAAATAAAATCGGATTTTTTTTTTTTGTCCAAATCTTGTGCCAAAAAACAGAGCTTGGATTTTGAGCGGAGGTTTCGTAATACATTGTTACTTGTTGGTACCAGGAACTTTGCAGATGTATTTTATGAAGAAACATTTTTTTCCTTTTAGTTGTTTCTGATTATACTTTAATTACCAAAGCTACAGACTTGTGAATTTGAGAGCCATTCTAAGTTGAGGCAGCTTGAAAATTCTTGACAGGTATCTCCTTTGACTTTGTGCGTGCCTGTGGTGATGTTTGCAGAGGGTTGTATGTAGGCTTTGTTCCCTGTCTGATTTTCTTTGTGTCGCCCAAGGGGTTTGCAATAGGAGTGGCAACCTCAGGAAGGAAGGAGAGGAAGAGACTGAAGAGAAAGGTGACGTAGGTCTGGCGTTGGAGATGTCCCTTCTGCTGCTTCAAAGCAGACATCTGATGAGACGTAAGGAGCTCCTTCTCTCAAAACCAAGGAATCTTCCTTGAGTACAAGGTTATTAGGTACAGAAGACAGTTCTTCCGAGAAGAAAAGTGAAAACCTGACAACGTATTTTGCCAGCTCTGTTTGGGCTCCTCAGTTTCCGTTTCCAGGTGAAAAACACGCTGAGCTTTGCAGGTGTGTGTTGACTGGCAGGGATGCCTGCTCTTTGTTCGCATCATCCCGATTTTACATGTTGCCGGTACCAATGCAGTGTGTTTTGGGGCACAGTCTTGAATAAACTTTTTTTTTGTGAGAGAATGGGTACCTTTGTATTTTGGATGTAAAGGGTAAATACCTTTTCAGGGAGTGGATTTCTGAGGAGGAGGCAGAGGTAATACATTACACCAACTACTGTAGGTGGAGAAGTAGGCAAGCTTTCAGGCACATAAGCCTGTCTTCAAATCCACTGCTGATACCAAGATAGTTAAAGTATACGTTAAATGAAAACAAAATTAATCCCTGAAGTTTATACTTAAACATTGTATGGAAGTGCAGAAATTTAAGGAGTGTGTCTTTTCATGGGGTCAAATAATTATTTATGCATTTGTTAAAAGTATTCAAAGGTCATTAGACATAACTACAGAGTTTTGGATGACACCTAATCTAACTGACTGTGCTGAGAAAACTTCAGTTAATATAACCGTGGCCATAGTTTCATTTTGTTTTTATTTTTAATTATTTTTCATCCTTGTAAATCTTGTTTCTAAGTTCAATGATATCTGTTTTGAGAGAGGAGAAATACTTCACATAATATTTAAATTTTGTCTTAATAAACCACCTAGAAAATGCAGAGAAAAAGAATGGTATATTACCTAAAATAAAATTGCAGTAGCAATTTTGCTTTGTAAAAGAAGATGTTCATAGTGCTGGAGTTGTCTAAAGCATCAGAATTGCCAAGCATAAATAATTGCATAATTTCACACTTTCCAGTGAAGTCAGACCCTGATTAAGAAGTTGACAGCCTGATAGAGATCACTGTGATGTCTGTATTTCCTAAATTTGTAGGCACTGCCTCTAGGAAAACAGATTGAGTTTTAAACCTTTTACTTTGAATGAGAACCCTTATTGACAAGTGGAGAATATTCTTTTTCTTAAAAAAGTTTTCATACTTTAAATGCACAGGTGTTTCAGCTTTTCTGCTTTCAGCTAGCATAGATTTTGCTGATACCAGGCCTTCTCGCTGTCTTGGTCCTCACTGTCTTTCAGTATGTTTGATATTCATATTTCTTTTTTATTCCTCCTTCCTTGCTGTGCTTTTTTTCGTCCTTTTCTTAAACAAATAGATAATATGGTAATATGAACTCTAATAGGAGAGAGGCATTGTTTAGCTCAGTTGGGGTACTACTAATCCAGTCACCAAATGTAACCATAACACAGCATGCATTTTAATTATTAAATATAATGGAAACTTTGCATTTTAAATCTAGAGCTATAAACCACTTGTTTGAAAATGCACAGTTCAGCACTATGATTTTAGCTCGTAGTGAATTACAGGGCAGTATTCTTTGATCAGTTATTACAAGTTGAAGATTAGTAGCATTCAGCACTTGTGTTAATTTTGAGAATACATATAGGAGTCACTGAAGGTCAAACTGAAGCTCAGTCCTGTGTATTTTTAATGATTTAGTCAGCTGGCTGGATAAAGCGATGTAGAAATGTATAGATAATACACTCGTGCCAGTCATTCCAAGTAAGAGTAGTTTAAAGGAACATTTTCAAGACTAGTACGCCCACAAATTCCAGTACTTTGTAAAATTTGCTTTATTATGAAAGGCAATATTGTTGAGGTTTTTCTTTTATATACTTATTTGTTTGAATAGTTCTACAAAGGGCTCCTAATGCACTTTTGATGTCTTTCCACTAAGGAACACCTGAAGAGTAGATGGAATGGTATGTGCTTGCTTATTGGTCAATACCTGTTTTGGTAATGAATACATTTTTACCATAAATAGATGTAGTGAATTCTAAGAGAAAATCATAGTGTCTATGCACTTCTTAACATAAAAATTAGAAATATTCTTAGAGTGAATGTGGATTTTACTGAATCATCATGAGAAATTTCCTAATCCCTGCATGAGATGTGCAGGCTTGAAGCCTTGCTGTTTTCAGAAGTAGGGGACATCACGATATTGAGCAGCTTGAGTATGTTTGGAGGAGGGGGCTTTGCTTAGGTGTCTGCTTCAGGACACGGGGACAGCTGGCATGCCGCAAGTGCAAGAACAAGGTGCTCCAGGTTCATGAGAGGTAAACATGGTGGTAGTTCGGCAGAGCCAAAGCTTTTTTCCTTTGTCCAGGTTGCTAAACTCAGTAACTCTCCTTTTCTGGCTTCAGGACTAGTGCTCGCTGTCCTTCTCCTCTAGCTGAGGAGGCTGTCTCCTGTGGGTTGAGCAGGAGCTAGTTTTCTTCTTCTCTCTGTGTATTGTATGTGAAATACCAATTCCTAAATTGAGACTCCATATCTCACTTTCTGTTCCAGACATTTTAAAGCTTAGCATTGAGCAGTTCAGTAGTGCCTGACATCCCTGGTGGATACAAGCTCAAGTAATTTAGAACTGTTGAATTTTTGGAATTGAGTGCAGATTTTTGTTCTGTAGGGCCACCTGAACCCTTAGAGCATCCTCGATGCCTAGTTCAGCCTTCCATTTTCCTTCATCTTACTCCTTTTGGTGATCTGGCATAAACTCCTTAAACTGGTAACTGCTTCTACAATTGCAACCTTTGCTGTTGAGTCTGGTTGTTTTATGGAAATGTTTGTCATAGAGCACCAACTTTCTCGTTCTTTCTCTTGCTCTTCATTATTCATCTCTATTGCAAATCAAATTATGATATCAAAATAATTATGCTCTCAATGTCTGCTAGATCCTTAAAATTCTTACTTTGTAGTTCTTTTTGCTCATATATCTTTCTTTGAGTGTGTGGCAGGAGGGTGTGGAGGTAATATCTTTCTACCACATTTTTTGAATTTATACATATTTTGGAAATATCCTCTGCTTTCTGTGTGTGCCAGATTAATTTAGTTCAGCAAAGCATCTTCACGTGAAGGCTATTTTTTCGACCATGACCACCTCCAAACCTGAATCACTGTGGAGAACGAATGAGTTTGTAAACATCATACATTTGTATTGTTCTGGGAGATGGGTTGCAACCTACGTATGTTGGCCTAGTAGACTGTAGTTAAAGAATTGCTAAGAGGGAACTTTTTCTTATTAATAAAGTTAGTTACGGACTAAATAAAGGCTACATTTGAATCCATGGCCTTGGCTTCCTATGAACAAAGAGTGCAGCATCACCTGGGGCAGCTGTGACCATCACTGGACTTCAGGTCTTCACCAGCTTCCTTTGTGCCCCTGAGACAGTGACTGCAGCTGACCATCTCCTGCCAGTTCCTCGGGGTGGAAGATGGGTCTGAATTACAGCAGGTGGTCCTTATTTACTGATTAAAGTGGCTAAACATTAAAGTTTTCAGTCTGATTCCATTTTCTCCTTCTCTTCTCTCACATCCTTTCTTGCCCTCCTCCTGGAACAGATTTTTTTTTTTTTTTTTTTAATTTGTAAAAGGAAAAGTATACCAACTCTAAGTATGAAGTGATTTTTTACAACCGAGTTATAAATTCCAAAAACTAGGGGGTTTATAATGGAAACGCTTAGGGGGAAGAGGGGAGGGCGTGCTATAATACATATGTAACCTTTTTTCCCTCTCTTTAGTGAATAGACCGTTTAAACTAAATTAAGTAAAGGATATAAATTCTGTTGTTTCAGTTTTTAATATTTCATGGCTGATTTTATAGATAAAAATTACATTTAACAATAAATATGAAGAAGAATTTATACAGCCTGTTCTAGTTTGATATGGAACAGCAAATCCCATTTCTCTGTAGCTGTAAAGAAAATTCATTATAATGTCTTTGGTTGTAAGAGATGGCTTCATTGTGATTAGTTACACTGATAATAAACCAACCTTTTTACAAATGGCACAAGATACATGAGATCTCATGTGTCTGCCTTTTAATAGCATTGAATTTGTGCATTTGCTACCTTTATTCTGTAGTCCCTTTTTAATTTATAATTGGGCACTTTTAAAATCTTGAAGTTATTAAAAATAGTCTAATATAACTTAATTTTTTTTGACGCATTCTGGAGAAGGAGTTATTAATGTAGCTAAGCATTCTTAATTGTTGAGTTTTCAAAATAAAAAAGCCCAACTCAATTATAAAAATGTGTTTTCATGTAATTTTTTTTTTTCAATTCTGAATAACAACTTTTGGGGATAAAATAATGAAATGTAGATATCTTGACATTACTAACTGAATCCTTAAGCACCTAAAGAAAAGTCTTGACTTTCAAATGCCCTATTTCCTGTGACTCAGTTGGATTTAGACGTTTGTGGGTATTCAAGTCATTTAAAACACCGGTAGTGGCATTAGGATGCCTACTAAGCAGTTGAAAGTCCACGTGTAGGCATTTGGAGGGGAGCAGATTTTGTGAGGAATTCATAGCTGATAAAGGGGTACTTATTTATTTTTTCCTTTGTACATGCATTTAAGAATACTTAGATGTCCTTAGCACAATAATGCAAAATGAGTTTGATGAGGAAAGTATAATGGTTGTAATAAGAACCTTTGCATATTTATATTGCTGTGATTTATGCTGTTACAGAGGTTTAACCAGTACAATCTTCTGTATTTTTTAGTTTATAGAAGTAGTATTGGATATTAGATTCTGGAAAAATGGTGCATATGCTACAAAACGATATTTTACATTGTAAAATGGAATTATAGGGCCACTGTTAGAAGTGAATTCCTTTCATGCTGCACCTAAAAAGCAAAAGATCTTGGTGCTTTAGAATGAGGAAGGCTGCAGAGCCAACAAAACAGAAGTTGCATTTGATTATCAAGTATTTATAGAATTTACCAGAAAGTGAAAATCTGAATCATAGTGCTTGGGAAAAATAGGATGTAATGCTCGAGCCTTCTGAAAAATACAAGATGGAACAGCAGACTTATTATTAGGTTTCACTGTAAAAGACATAAACCAACATTTTGGCTTGTGTTGTCTGTAAGCTTTAATTTTCGGCTGTTGTCTCTTTTCCATTGATGATTACAGCTAGGAAAGGAAATCCTGTAGCACTTGTTAAAAGTGTTTTCATGGGAGGGATACCAGGAAAATGACTATCGATGACTGAAACACAGGACTAAGTATTCTTTTTACCACCTGAGAGAAAAACGGGCTATGCCAGCACCCTTTGCCATAGGAAGCAGCCCGTTTGGCTTGCCGCCTGCTTTTCGCACTGCTCCATGGAAGGAAAGGGCTGGGTCCATGAGTCGGGCTGCTCGGTTGGCCGAGAGCATGGAGCCGGTACCCTGTGCCATCTGCGGTGGGGAAATCGGGCTGTGTGTCCTGGCTGTGCTCCGCTGTCATACAGCGCCAGGCAGGTCGCCCGTAAGGGTGAGCTTGTGGTCCCTCAGGTCCTGGGGGTGTTTGAGCTGAGCGATAGCCTACTTAGTAATACGTCAATTTTTTCCTACCAGGAAAGCACTGGAGCAGGTGTAATTTCTTACTCTAGCTCAGTCTCCGGGTACTTGCCCGTAGTTGCCACAGAGTGTGTTTTCTGTGTTCATTAAAACCTATTGATCTCAGGAAAGTTTGTGGGATTGATTTTAACTCGGTGCTTTTCAGGGAATTAGCAGTATTTTTAGCAATAACACTCTCCTAATGCATTCCCAAGAGAGTGTGACATATCGAGGAAATACAGAGGCCACGTACACATGTCACAGCCCTGACCCAAATCCTGACTGAGGTCCCCTTGTCCGGGGAAGGGCCACGTGGTCCTGCTGCAACCTCTTCCTGTGTCCGGCAAGGATCTGGCGGCATGCTGCAGTCCCTGCCCAGGGAGAATTTGAGGAGCAGGAGGCAACAGCTGAGGCCACCAAGTTGACCAGCACACGTCTTCCCGGCCTGCGGAGGAGAAGGGCTGTGGTGTCACCCTGATCACACCGGTCGCCAGCCAGGTTAGCGGTGGCTCTGCATGGCTGCCAGGCTCCAGGGGCAGGAGGAGACTCCACTCACCTTGGGCTCCATTGCTGATATTTCCCCTGGAGCTGTTTGATAGCGTGGGAGTCAACCGGAGATATGAGTTTGTGATGATAAACCAAGAACTGAAGGGAATGCACTGTAGCCTTGTGTAGCTGTTACACAATATGCTTCAAAATAATGAGAAGATTTTGCACACCAGATAACCAAGTAACAGAAAACTAGTAAGTGAGGTGCAGCTCTTAGATGTAACAGAATGAAACTGCATAATTTTTGTAGGTGTTAGGGAAATGGTGAGGTCCCCAGTGCAAATATTCCTGATGTTGCAGCGCATGCACCATTCCTGCAGGAGAAACGAAAACTTTTGATTGCCAGGTGAGTCCTTGTTTGGGAATGCACTTGAACACATGTGCCTCACATCAAGCCTAGGAGGAATCCTGCTGCCACTACGCGTGTGCTTGGGCACATTGCTAGTTCCGGAAGACAGCTGAATTTCAGGCACCAAATTTCTTTCATCTGAAAGAGCAGATGAGGTGCTTTATAGCCAGATAGGAGCAGCCTCGCGGTCACAAGCCCTGGTCCTCATGGGGGACTTCAACCACCCTGACATCTGTTGGAGAGACAATACAGCAGGGTACAGGCAGTCCAGGAGGTTTCTGGAATGCGTGGATGACAACTTCCTCCTGCAGGTGATAGAGGAGCCGACAAGGAGGGGTGCCATGCTTGACCTTGTGCTCACCAACAGGGAGGGACTGGTGGGTGAGGTGAAACTTAAGGACAGCCTTGGCTGCAGTGACCACGACACGGTGGAGTTCAAGATCCATGGGGCAGCAAGGAAACCACTCAGCAAGCTCTGTACCCTAGACTTTAAGAAGGCAGACTTCGGCCTCTTCAAGGACCTGATGGGCAAAGTGCCGTGGGAGGCGGCCCTGGAGGGACGAGGGGCCCAGGAAAGTTGGTCCACATTCAAGGAGCACCTCCTCCAAGCTCAGCAGAGGTGCATCCCGACGAAGAACAAGTCGGGCAAAAAGGCCAGGAGGCCTGCGTGGATGAGCAAGGAGCTCCTGGACCAACTGAAAATGAAGAGGTTAGCCTACAGAGGGTGGAAGCGGAGACAGATAGCCTGGGAGGAATACAGAGAAGCTGTGCGAGTGACCAGGGATCAGGTGAGGAAGGCTAAAGCCCTGAAGGAATTGAATTTGGCAAGGGATATAAAAAGCAATAAGAAATGCTTCTATAGGTATGTAGGGGACAAAAGGAAGTCCAAGGAGAATGTAGGCCCCCTCCGGAAGGATACTGGTGCTCTGGTCACCCGCGACATAGAGAAGGCTGAGGTACTCAATGAATTTTTTGCCTCAGTCTTCACTGATAAAGCCTCTTGTCTTACCACCCAAGCTGTGGAAAGAACTAGCAGGGACTGTGAGGATGAACCACCACCCACTGTACTTGAAGAGCAGGTTCGGGAACATCTGAGGAACTTGAAGGTGCACAAGTCCATGGGACCTGATGAGATCCATCCGCGGGTCCTAAAGGAACTGGCGGATGAAGTTGCCAAGCCACTGGCCATTGTATTTGAGAAGTCGTGGCGGTCTGGCGAGGTCCCCGATGACTGGAAGAGAGGGAACATAACCCCCATTTTTAAAAAGGGGAACAAGGAGAACCCGGGCAACTACAGGCCGGTCAGCCTCACCTCTGTGCCTGGCAAGGTCATGGAGCAGATTCTCCTGGGAACCATGCTAAGGCACATGGAGAGCAAGGAGGTGGTGGGTGACAGCCAACATGGCTTCACCAAAGGCAGATCGTGCCTGACCAACTTGGTGGCCTTTTATGATGGGGTGACAACATCGGTGGACAAGGGTCGACCAATGGATGTCATCTACCTGGACTTGTGCAAAGCTTTTGACACTGTCCCGCACGACATTCTTCTCTCTAAACTAGAGAGGCATGGGTTTGATGGATGGACCACTCGGTGGATAAGGAATTGGCTCAATGGCCGTACTCAGAGAGTAGTGGTCAACGGCTCGATGTCCATGTGGAGACCGGTCACGAGTGGCGTCCCTCAGGGGTCCGTGTTGGGCCCAGCCCTCTTCAACATCTTTGTCGGTGACGTGGACAGTGGCATGGAGTGCACCCTCAGCAAGTTCGCCGATGACACCAAGCTGTGTGGTGCCGTCGACACGCTGGAAGGGAGGGATGCCATCCAGAGGGACCTCGACAGGCTGGAGAGGTGGGCCCGTACCAACCTTATGAAGTTTAACCAGGCCAAGTGCAAGGTCCTACATCTGGGTCATGGCAATCCCAGGCACAAATACAGACTGGGCGGAGAATGGATCGTGAGCAGCCCTGAGGAGAAGGACTTGGGAGTACTGGTGGACGAGAAGCTCAATATGAGCCGGCAATGTGCTCTTGCGGCCCAGAAGGCCAACCGCATCCTGGGCTGCATCAAGAGGAGCGTGGCCAGCAGGTCGAGGGAGGTGATTCTCCCCCTCTACTCTGCCCTCGTGAGACCTCACTTGGAGTATTGCGTCCAGTTCTGGAGTCCCCAACATAAGAAGGACATGGACCAGTTGGAGAGGGTCCAGAGGAGGGCCACGAAGATGATAAGAGGGCTGGAGCACCTTTCCTATGAGGACAGGCTGAAAGAGTTGGGGCTCTTCAGCCTGGAGAAGAGGAGGCTCCGGGGTGACCTTATAGCGGTCTTCCAGTACCTCAAGGGGGCCTACAAGAAAGATGGGGAGAGGCTGTTCAGGAGGGCCAGTTGTGATAGGACAAGGGGTAATGGTTTTAAAATAGAGGGAGGTAGATTCAGATTGGATATTAGGAAAAAATTTTTTACTATGAGAGTTGTAGAACACTGGAACAGGTTGCCCAGAGAGGTGGTGGATGCTCCATCCCTGGAGACGTTCAAGGCCCGGTTGGATGAGGCCCTGAGCAACCTGATCTAGTTGGAGATATCCCTGTTCCTTGCAGGGGGGTTGGACTAGATGACCTTTGAAGGTCCCTTCCAGCCCTAACCATTCTATGATTCTATGATTCTAAATAGAGATGGGGGAAATGGATGCTATTGATAAGCAGCAGCATTTGAAACCTTCATGGTATTTGTTCCTAAGGTATCCGTACTGTGAATGCTTTGGACAAGAGGTAAATGGGGGTTTTATAGGTGATGGTGATGTCAGCAAGGGGCTGTCCTTTCTCCTCAGTTCCTTCCCTCCTTCAGTTCTAGCTGGCTAGGGCCCATCCTGGGGAGGTATAGTTTCGGTGGATGCTGCTATGGCATCCCCCAGTTCCCTTCTTCCTGGTGTACAGAGCCCTTTCCCGTAGCACTGCCTCCTCCCTTGTTCACCTCCGCTCTCCATCTGCTGACCCAGAGTGCGTTTTGCTGAGGAGAAGTGGGAGCCTGCTCGGCTTTCAGCTTCTCTTCTGTCGTCTGCTGGAGTGAAGGCATCCTTTGGTAGCTACATGGCTTAGCTCTGGTGAAGGGCTTGACAATGGGGAAGAGAAAAGGCTCCGTGTTGTGCCATAATAGTAGCTCTTGGCTGATATCACAGGCACCACAGAAGTCACAAATAATTTCTGTATCATAATTGCCAGTGCTTGGACTCAATGATGCCACTGTCAAACCTGTACGTCTCTCATTACTGTCTTGTATTGGTGTCCATCTTGACACAGAAAATGATGGAAATTAGAATAAAATTCAATGGTAGTACTCTGAGCTGTTCACAGTGTGGAAGTACGTAGCTTTAAAAGGTGCTCAGTGACTTCAGCTGGAGCATGGGTTTGTTCACCTGAAAGCAAATAGCAGGTATTATGGAGGAAGCCAAGCTTTGCACAGCTATGTGTGGTTTAAGTCTTGGTGATGATCTTCTAAGGTTGTTGGGGAAGAAAATCCCCCCATGCGTTGCAGAGGAGATGGCAGCACTGTTGTGATTGCTTGCACGTATTGTAAGAAGCCATTAAGGAGAAAAGGTGTGATTTGACAAGCAGCTTTTCCCCTGTGTGTGAAGGGTTTATCCCCGCTGTAGCTGAGAACTGTGTACAGCCATCACCTTTTTATACTCATTTCTAATGACGGATATTAATTTCTCTTTGTTAGAGATCCAGTCATACAAAGAAGTGAAGACTGCTTCCTAACGCTTTGCTGAAGTGTGCGGGAGGACTAACGTGTCCTTAGATTAGGGAAGAAGGGATTAGGGACAACATCTATGGTACAGAGCCCTTTCGAGTGCACCCCGGCGCAAGGCAGCCCCCTGCTTCCATCGTGCGTCTCCTCCATCATCCTCTGCCTTGTTTTAAGCATTCGAGCTAGAAAATCAAAACTGAGGTTGATTTCATATGTCTTATGGAATTGAGCTGAAACACTTCCAGTGTGCTCACTTCTATTTCATTGTACAGGAAAATAGGTTTTGTCTTTAATAGTTAAATTTTTATGTATGTCTATGTGTCTATACCAGTAATACAGTAATTTGATGTATACAGACATGTAAACATGTATATCCCAGTGAGTACATATTCTAATCGATAATAACATCAGCCATCATTTCTGTAGTTATGATCACCAAAAGAACATGTAACACGTTTCTGTTCCATCTGCGTTTCTCAGATGAAACACAAATACTTCCTTGTGTGAAGTGGCCACCAGGTGTCATCAGAATGCTTTTATTTTTATTAATTTCTCCTTTTCTTTAGAAGAGTATGTACACTTTGTATTCTTCTCTGGAAACTTTGTTAACCTACCACACAAATAATCCTAACTCCTTATGTTACCTGTTCAGCTAAAAACTCACACAGCCCTCTTCAGCTGAGCTTCTTTAGCAGGGCAGCTGATGAAACAGGATGTACCACAACACTGAGAAGCTTGTGCATGTATACAGAGATTACTACATGTGTTCTTTGCCTCAGTATTTTTGAAGATTGTGAAAGATAAACCATGTGGGCCTGATTTATCTTAGTAGAATATCATTAAGGAGCTACAGGCAATGCAATTAAAATGACTATTCAGAAAACAGTAGTATTTAAACCATGTTGAATTTCCTTTTCTTCTTTCTGACCTGCTCCCTCCTTAATGCCTTTTCTATAGTTTTGGTGTCCTGACTTCACACTGAATGTGTTTGGGTGTTGGTTTGGTTGTTTTTTTTTTTTATATTAAATATTTAGGTATGTAATTTAGCTGTGAATTTTTGGCATACTTGCATTAATTGTGGAGTTAAATACATTAATTAAGTACATTCAAACTATTATCAACCTACCTTTAATTTTAAATTGTATTGGTTAGGTTCTTTTTTTATATTCAGTAAGCTATGGCTCAGTGAATAACTGGGTAATAAATAATAGCTGGGAAACAAATATTTGAAAAATACTCAATATCTTCTTTCTAATTTTTTTTTGTTATATAAAAAATGAAGAGAACGTTTCAATTAAAAAAAAAGCTTTTTTTTTTCTTCTTCCTTGCATTTTTTTCTACTTCTTACTTTCTTTCTGCATCTTGGATCAAGTTACTCAAAGGTGGGTTCTTGGTACTTGTCTGGCAGAGAGCTGGCCATTTGTGTTGGCCTTTTCACTTGTGCTGGTGCTGCTACCTCCTTGAGCCTGCTCAAGCTTTTTTAGTAGACAAACACATCCTTGGTGGTGATGATGGAGGCTTCTTGTTGCTTTTCCCATGACACGGTAGTTTAAAACAAGGGGCCAACAAAGCCATCTATTTTTGTCTTTTAGGTTTAATTTTGAGCAAAGGTTAATGAAAATTTAGTAAATTTTGGCAAGTATTAAACATCAGAATAGGCATCTAGGAAATTCATGCTGCTTATATTACGAAGGAGAACAGAGTCAGGGCTTCTAGGACCAGGTTTCTAGGTAAAATTTCCAAAAGCCAGTTTGCAAGTAACAGCAATTTCAACTTAGTTTTATCTTTTGCTGTCAAAGTGCAGGAAAAGTTAGGACTTCCAACATTTTTTTTCACATGAAACCATGTCATTCTGAGAATTCTCACAAACTGCAGGACTCATTACTGTATGTGAAAAATGAACATTTCTTTCCTGGAAGTTTCTTTCATGGACCTGATAAACTCTCTCAAGAGTGTTTTGAGATACTTAAACAGTGCTTTCCATTCATAAATACCACAGTGCTATACGAATACGATCTTTCTTGGATCCTCAGAAGTTTCTGTTGAGTATTCTTATTGCTATCGTTATATGTATGCCTTGCTCTGGAAATAGGCAAAATTCTTTGAATTTACAATTCAAAATACAGAGGCCTTTTAAAGTTTTTAAAATTGAAAATTGGGAGTTATTCAACAAATTTTAGGAGATACTAGTGTGTGGATACTAAAAAGCTAGAAGCAGAGAAATTTTCCAGCTGCTGCAGCATCCTGTGAAATTTCCTTTTCCCATGCAGGCTAGCTGAGAAACAGTTTGAGGTTTTTGTAAACTAAGACTTTATCTTGCACCTGTAGCTTGTTATGCAGTCTTGTTTCTGGCACACTGGGAAAGTTGTTTTGAAATGGGTGTTGTAGCATTTAGCCAATCACTCTGGGAGGTGGATGGTCAAGCAACAAATAGCCTTGGCCATTCTTGCGAACCATGTTATATATACGGATTTGTAGTTAATTAAAGATTGGCATTTTGGCATTTTCTCCTGGACTTGAATTCTATGTCGTTCTTCTCTCCGTCCTCGGTACGACAGCGACACTGGTGCATTTCCTCTTATTCTGTATCTTGGACATACATGCCTGTTGATTCTGACAGCACTTGAAATGAACATGTATCCCTGTCTTTCTTTTTTGATTTCCTCTTCAAAGTGAAATCTAATCAGTGGTCACTGCTGCATTTAGCAGCATTTTGCTCTTTCTGAAGTGAATGGATGATGAACGAGGGAGCCTTCCCTTTTTCTCGTTTTTTTTTGGTGTAAATTAAAGAATATGTTTTTTTTATGTCAGGAGTTCATAAGAACTTCCTTTATGTTGGCAATTTCTGCCCACCTAGAAGGACTTTCAGTGGTTTGGATGCAGAAGCAAGAAGGATGTCAGTGGTATTGCAGGGTGCATTTCCCCGTGATGCCGTTACAGTTCTTTCTGACGCCTGTGAGACAACGAAGTTAATGAGTGCAGGTAACTTGCCATTTTCAGTGATACTCAACTGATGACTATCAGTGGGCTTTGTATTTTGTTGAACTATTGTAGATACATCAGTGTGGAAGTTTCAAACTCTGTAGTCTTTGAAAGCCTGTCGCTTGTTTGGAAGTCTCCTGTGGAGGTTCTGGTGCCCTAGGAAAATGAGTGGCTTTACATAAAGAACAGGGTCATGATGCAAAGCTTGAAGTTCCACCATTGTTGAGCTGCAAGGGAAAATACATGTTTGTAAGGGATAGCATCAAATACTCCTCAAAACACAGGTGATCTTTGTTCCATTTGAACCAACAACCATATTGTTTTCTGTATTCTGTCATTGAGGAGACTATTCCCTTGAATTAGTCTCTCTGAAGGAAGTGAAGTAACTTTGTAAGGCCATAAGACAGACCTATGATTTGGTTTAGGAAGGATGTTATGCTCTTGAAAATGAGAAGATGTTTATTTGACACAAAGGTCGTATGTTGAGATGAGTTGTTCATGTTTAGTTTTGCACGTGCTATTTAAGGAGCTCATTAAAATGATTTTGCTTCACTGTATCCATGATTTCATTGAATGAATTAATTGTCTGAAAAAGGGGAATTTTTACTGGAAAAAAAAACCCCAACACTGTTTTCCATATGCCGCATCCTTTACAAACACTGCAGATTGGGTATTGAATACTTGGAGACTATAATGCGTTGACTGAGAAGTGCTTTGGGAGTTCTCAAGCCAGGATTAGCATAAAGAATAAAAACCAAAGTGGAATTTAGTACTTGTAAATATACTTTCTTTGGTTTCTTCTGTACACATCTGTACCCCTTCCCTTAAAGAGCTGGCATATGACCAAAAGGAGAAGTAAATAAAAATGTATTGAGCATCAAGTTAAGGAACTTTACAGTTCATTACAGGTTTATAGATCATGACTAAATTGGTTGTCCTTCTGAATCTTAATTTAAGTTTACTATTTTCTAAATTTCATCTGAGGGTTAGGGCAATGCAAGTCTTACACTGAAAATCTTGACTGCACTGTCTCTACCTTTTCGCATAGAGGAATTATGTACTATTTTTTGGATCGGAGGGGAAAAAAAAACCAAACAGAAAACGCTCAACTAAAGTGTTCTCTATTTCCGTCAAAGAAAAGATCTTCTGTCCACAAATGACTGATGCTTTTGTATGGAACTGTAGCAGATAGTATATCAATATACAAAAAAGTATTGTAGGAGGAATACAAAAATCTCTGTTGTTATCAAGTAAAAAATGGTGGTGGCAGCTCAAGAAGTGGTATTTTTCTCATTTTTTGTATTTGTTTTCTTCTTTATAGATGGTACTGAATGGTGACTGTGGGGTGTCTTTTAAAGGAGGTTAGACATTGAAACAAAACCTCCACGATTATGACCATTTGGAAATCCCAATGCATGAAAAAGGAGAATCTTCAGCTATATTGACTTCTGTGATACAGCCAAAGTATTGTGTATTATGCACTCGTGATTTAAAAATGTGTGTGTCTCCTCACGTATTTTGTAAAGATTTAGGTATTTGGCCTATGCAGATGTATCATATGTAACGTAAACATTTTGCTTTTGAAGATCTTAGAAACATGTTACACTTCTGATGGATACTTGGAAAATTATTGAAGAAAAGCACTATTTTAAAGACTTCTCTCCTATTTCCAGTAGAATTACTGATCTTAGCTTTTTCTGCACGCAAATGTTGAGGCCACAACAGGTTTCTTTTTCAAAACCTAGGAACAGCAGTGTGCTGCAAAGAACCTTAAAATGTGTTAGGTAATGTATGACTGTCTCCAAGCAGAAGAATTTGTTAACCTGAAGCTAATGTGGCAAATTAATTTTTGGTCATATCCTTTAAGAATCTGTTCAGCTATACTTGATTTATATGAACATTAACAAAAGATTTATGTTACAAAAAGTCAACCCACTTTTGAGTTAGAACAGCTTCATTTTGAACATCAAACATGATGTTAAGAGAGTGCTGTTTGACAGAACCGGGTTTTAAACTATGGAAATACTGAAGATGTGACTGCTGTCTCCTGAGCTTGGGCTTGATCCTGTGCTCTGGTGGTTTGTAGTGTTGTACCTGGTGATACCATCAGTGCAGTCTTGGAGACTATATAAACCCTTTCTGATTTATTTGTGCAATACATTAAGTGGTTACGTATTGTGATGCTTTAGATATTTGTTACTTGTAAAAATCATAGAATCATAGAATCATAGAATGGTTTGGGTTGGAAGGGATCTTAGTGATCATCTAGTTCCAACCCCCCTGCCATGGGCAGGGAAACCCTCCACTACTACACCAGGTTGCCCAAAGCCTCATCCAACCTGGCCTTGAACACTTCCAGGGATGGGGCATCTACAACTTCTCTGGGCAACCTGTTCCAGTTCCTCACCACCCTCTGAGTGAAAAATTTCTTCCTTATATCTAATCTAAATCTGCCCTGTTTCAATTTAAAGCCATTTCCCCTTGTCCTATCACTACACGCCCTTGTAAAAAGTCCCTCTCCAGCTTTCCTGTAGGCCCCCTTTAGGTACTGGAAAGCTGCTATAAGATCACCCCAGAGCCTTCTCTTCTCCAGGCTGAACAGCCCCAACTCTCTCAGCCTGTCCTCATAGCAGAGGTGTTCCAGCCCTTGGATCATCTTCGTGGCCCTCCTCTGGACCCGCTCCAGCCGCTCCATGTCCTTCTTGTGCTGGGGACTCCAGAGCTGAATGCAGTATTCCAGGTGGGGTCTCACAAGAGCAGAGTAGAGGGGCAGAGTCACCTCCCTTGACCTGCTGGCCATGCTTCTTTGGATGCAGCCAAGGATACGCTTGGCTTTCTGGGCTGCCAGTGCGCATTGCTGGCTCATGTTGAGCTTCTCATCCACCAACAAAATGTAACCAGAATCTTTAACAAAAAATGGTTACAAAAATGTAACCAGAATCTTTAAAACGTGAAGGTACATGGAAAAGCATGGGAGCTTGCATCGTTTTTAGTCTTGTTAGTCCATGAATAAAGTAGTTCAAGATCTTTTCTTCCCCACTTCTACTGCTGTATGAGTTTGCCAGCATTACATTGATATCAAAAGGCTTACTTAGCCAGGCTGATAAATAGGAGTTACGCGAGTGCTTAAGCTGCCCTGGTTGCAGAGGGATACTTGTTACATCTAGAATGTGTTTTTGGTTACCAGTTGATTTAATCGAATTCTAGGTGCTGATTCTTTGCTCCTGATGATGATCCCTGTGCCAGACTAAGGTTTGATTCAAGATTAAGTTTGCAAAAAGAAACTCATTTAACCTTATGTGTCATGTGATCACTGGGATTGTGCAAAGTCAGAGTGCTGCTGATGCCTTGTCTCATGCATTGGTTTACATATTAACGCCAACTGTAGGCTAGCTCTTAATTAGTGTAGTGGCTTTGATAACAGTGGAGGTGAATTGGCTTATGCAGGCTGACGATTAGGACCACCCAGATTTGTGACCAGTTTGTTGCTTTCCCGTTGTCCTGTCCTGTGGCAAGTCTGAGAAGGGGCTTTTGGAAGAGAAGCTTACAGCAGAGGAAGAAGCACTAACTATAGGCTCCTTTTGCCTAGTGGAGGCTTATGGTATGCTGAATGCATCCTTCAAATAGTGATGGTCATTCGTGCAATAAATCCATGCAGGAAGCTGAGAAGAGGTCTGCCCAGAGCTCCCTTTGGGTGTGAGGCACTGCTCTCCTATCAAGGAACCTGAGGCATCTGCTACTGAAATTGTGTTGTGGACACAGCTGAGTTAGCTGAGCAAAGGTCATAGCCAGGAGAAACAGAGACATGGTTCAGTGTTGTGGTCTAGATCTTGTCTGAGATGATGGAGAACTGACCACAGCTCAGCAAATTGCTGCCTATGGTCCCAACGAAAAGTAGTGACAGTGGCCATTAAGTGTCTACTTCAGAAGATGTGCTCTTGTGCTAAAGGCAGCTTTAAGAGAGGACTAAAAGAAATTGAAGGCAAGGTAATTCTTTAAATTAAAGGGCAATTAGGAGTAATAAGAAAGCCTCATAGTTGATTTCTTTCATAGAGTATTCTTTCTGGGTTTCAGTTTTATGCAGATGCATACTCCCATGTAGTGATATTTTGACATAGTTTATATAGCGGTGGGATAGAGGCAAATCTAACTCTGGAAAGGGTGTGCAGGTGGAGATTATTTTCATGAGAACTCAAATATGAGGCAGAGATGAAACTGGTAAAAGGGTATCATTAATTGTTGCTACTCCTAAGTTGTGCTGTGCAGCCAAGGAGCTATTCCCTTGATAATTCCTGTTATTAATTATAGGGATAGACATGAGGCTGTTGACTTTGTTGGGAGTACTGGCTGCAAATGAAGTGGAACGCATCCCCTGTCTGCCTGCTAGAAGGTTATGATACGAAGGCAGAGACAAGTGTGTCCATTTAGTGTTGACTTGGAGAACTGGAGGAATTAGGCAACAAGACTGGGGCATAAGGCTCCTTTGCGTATTTGTGTTACATATGTGACTGTTTTAATTTCATACTGACATTATTGGCAGCACCTATGAGATTTGTGTTTTGCATTTTTTACTTGCCTAGCAATTAGTTTGTAGTTGTGACTACAATGAGTTTACAAAGATAAAATAAGAGATACTTTTTTTTTTTTTTTTCCCTAAGTACTTGAAAAAATACTTAATTGATGCAAACAGTTGAGTTGAAGACAAGGTTGGACGGCAGGACTGGGATTGCAGTCCGAGATTTTTAGTAGAGCAGGATGAACTTCTATTGGAGAGTAAGTGAACAAACACCGGGAAGGAAGGCGAAGCCTGCAGATACTGTATGCAAATAATCAGCCATCTTTTTTGAGGTGTGCGGATGGCTAGTGGAGATGAGCTGAATCTGCGCTGGTGTGGCAGAAAAGGCATGTTCTGAGACTGCTGATGCCTGCCTGTGACAGCTGGGAAACATCCACCTCCAGTGATTACTGCGTCTCTGGCTGAAAGTGGCTTGCAATTTCTGGCAGAGGTTGATCTAGGTGTGACAGCGCTTTAAGGTTTAAATCAAATTATAGGATGGCTTTTAATGGGCATAAAGCATGTCAGAAGAGAGTATGGTGTGGAGCCACCAGTCCCCTACTTATTAATATGTCTGAAACGTATGAATTTTTGTTGATGGAGAAACCCCTAATTATCCTGATACTTTGATAGTAGAAATTTCCAGTACAGGTATTAGTTCACTGCTGGACAGGTTCTCTGATAAATCAGATGGTCTGAGAAGAAAGTATCCTATAAAGGAGGTGGAGAACTGGTTTGAGATTGCAAATCGTCTTGTACAGCAAAGAAAAAGCTGCTATTCTTCCCCAGGCAATGCAAGGGAGGAGTGGTCAGGTCTCAGTGGTGGGCTGGCAACCTGCTGTGGAGGTGCAGCAAGGCAAAGGGCCCACGGCTGCTGCAAGCAAACATGGATGGGCTTGTGGCACTCAGCACTGAAGTAATTTCTTGATATTTCCCAAGTTATATAAATAAAGCTCTACTGCAGTTAAACAATATAATGTTCATCTGATATTTTTTTCTGTGTCCCAAACAGTGCTCATAAACCTTTTTGGGGAAAGCTTGCACTTCAAAGGCTTCATCCTCCTCTGCTATTAATTGCTGTAGCATTTTTGAACAATATGCTGACTTACACCAGCTGAGAATATAGACCTGATTGTTTTACTTCTGGCTAGTTGTTATAGTTTCTATCATGGTTTAGTGAACAAAGAAAAACAATAGTGTGTAAGGATCAGAAAACCAGTTAGAGAAGCAATATCTGGATCCTCCAAAGGGCTGTTGTGATCTAGAGGTGGTTATTTTCTCGTTAGCTCGATATAAGTTTGGTCAGTACTTTAGCTCAATGAGAGGCCTACAGTTGAAAAACTGTTCAATGTATGCAACTACTGTGCACCCAAGTCCTCACAGGCCTTCCACAAATGATTATTAAGCAGAAAAGCACTTTTTTACTTCCATAGGTATTAAGTCCAACTGATTTGAGTATATTTCTCCAGTTGAATACTTTCTTACTCTGTCCTCAAAAATAAACATAATTGATATTATTTTTTTTTAGCATGTACTTTTTGTACCCTGCGTTGCCTGTATCAACATTGCAATTACTTAATCTTGTCGGGAAGTACTTACAATTGTGGTCATGGCCTCATTCAATGGGTAACTGAACAAAAAACTGGATACTTGGATCTGCAGCAAATTGGTGTTTAAATCATAGTGTAAAGCACATAGATAAACATTTAGTATTTAATCATCTGTTAAAATGAAATGCATTTTCAATTCTCAATCGCTTTGTATCAAAATGAAAAGGCAATAAATGTCAAGATTTGATTTCCCACCCCCATCCCTCTTATAAACTGTGTTGGTAGCATCAGTTTTCCAGTGGTGACATCTTTTTGGGAGCAGGAAGGTCACACTGGGCGGTTGAGCAAAAGCTTTTGGTAACTGGATTTGGATGGTTAGAGTTTGTGCTGGGGTTCAAAGATACTGTCCTTCTTTGCACTGCTATCTCATGACTTTTTTTTCTTTCTCCTCTCCTCTCCTCTCCTCTCCTCTCCTCTCCTCTCCTCTCCTCTCCTCTCCTCTCCTCTCCTCTCCTCTCCTCTCCTCTCCTCTCCTCTCCTCTCCTCTCCTCTCCTCTCCTCTCCTCTCCTCTCCTCTCCTCTCCTCTCCTCTCCTCTCCTCTCCTCTCCTCTCCTCTCCTCTCCTCTCCTCTCCTCTCCTCTCCCTCTCCCTCTCCCTCTCCCTCTCCCTCTCCCTCTCCCTCTCCCTCTCCCTCTCCCTCTCCCTCTCCCTCTCCCTCTCCCTCTCCCTCTCCCTCTCCCTCTCCCTCTCCCTCTCCCTCTCCCTCTCCCTCTCCTCTCCCCTCAATTGGGAAATGAAGTTTTAGAGGATATTTTAGGAATGTTGGGTAACTATACTTGCAGCATATTCTTTTAGAACAGGCTCTATTTTGTTTTCCCTCTTTCTCTGTAGCGGGTAATCTAAGCAGAGGAAGGAGAGAAAGCTTCATACTTACGATGTTTAATGTTTATGTTGGCTTTGTTTTGAGTGTTGTTGCAGTCATGGTCATTTCCTCCTCAGAGCTTTTAAATTTGGGAGCCCGGATTTCTAGTTGAGGAAAAGTTGAACATCCTGTGGCTGGTTCCCTGAAAACTGTTCGTGGTTTGTGTCCTAAAAATGCTTCCAGAAACAAAGGTTAGGCTTGTCTGCCCAAGTTTAAGCATGTAGCAAATTACTTGATTACACAAGAATTATTGAAGCTAGTGCTCACTCACACGGTGCTCATCGCAGTGAGAGCTCTGTAACCAAGTGCCTAGAAGTTAATTTGATTTTTAGATGTCTTAAGTTTAGACACCATGCTGAAAATGTAACCTTGTGTCTTTCATAGTGTCTGTCTTCCTGCCATGATTTTAATTTGTTATATTGCTTTTTTTTGACTTCAGTCTTCTAACTTTTGGTTGTGCATAAAAGACTAATAATAACTCTTTTGTTTTATAGGTATAAGCCAAATGATCTACAATTGATAATATCAATGTTAAGAATGGATGGGGAGGAAAATAAGAAGAGAGATGACGTTGATGAGAGTTTACCAACTGAGTTGACAGAAGAATCCCATAGAAATACATCAGGAGAAAATGCTGGATGTGACTCTTCGTCTCAGCAGAAAAAAAGGCTTATCTCAGATGAAATGTTTAGGGACATTGAAAAGAAAAGAAAAGAGAACGGCACAAACAAAAGAGCGCTGTCAGGATCACCAAAGCTGGATGTTGTTGAAGCAGACAAACCTGAAAATGTCTCCAGAAAAAGAAAGCGGAGTTCTTCAGAAGACATGAAAGATAGTGAAAAGAAATTGCACAAAGTCGTAGCTGGAGAAGCAGGTAGCATAGTAGCTGGAGCTGTAAAGAAGGAAGGAGTCGCCAGTTGTCTTGGTGATGACATATTTAATTCAAATTTCCCGTGCCTGCATCGTGATTTCAAATGTGCTGATGGTGCCATATTGAATATTCACAAGGAAAATAAACATTCACAAGAGGTGCCAACTGCTGCTCCTGATAAGTTATCTTCTTCAGAAGAAATCAGTGTTGGCTGTACAGTTGGAAACATAGACAGAGATCTTGAAGGGAAAATGAGTGATCACTGTTTACCTTCCTGCTCTGATATGGAAGAACATAAACGAGAATGCCCCTCTAAACAATCCAGAGAGCAAACATGCTCCCACTGTAGTTGCACAGCTGAATGTAGTTCAACATTACACATGCCTGTTAAGCAAGATCATGAGAAATCCAAGATATTTTGTTGTGATCTTTGTGGTTTTCAGACTGCTGATGAAAACCTCCTAAATTCTCATTTCCTTGGTAAGACGCACCTTCGATGCCAGAATCTTGCTGCACGGGGAGGATTTGTACAGATATTGACAAAAAAATCCTTTAAAAAACAACAATCTGCTGCAACCAAAGAGAGGAATGTCAGAGCAAAACCTGGAACCAGTAAATTAAGGGCAAGAGCTGCTGATGCAAAAGAATTAAGTGTTTGTAGTGCACTGAAAGGCTCAAAAGTAAGCTTGTCTAAACAAATGATGGCACCGAACTTGTTGAAATGATACCGTCTTCAGATATTCCCACTGAAAAAACAGATACTATGACAGAAGAAATGTTGTCTTCTTCTGCTGTAGAAGGAAATGATGAAGTCCATACTGAAAAACTAGAAATACCAGGACCCTCAGCAAATGTCTTGCAGAAAAGAGAACTCCAGCCAACTACCAAAAGCTAGTTGGCAGTTTAAACATGACGAGGAGATCTGATAGATCAGAACATAAAAGAAACATTGTCTTGTTAAGGTCTTTATTTGGACAGAGTAGATCTTGTAGATTAAAAAGGCAGGTTAAAAGAAGGTACAGTTTGTTGGGTAACAGTAAGAGAGGCAAGTCTGAAACTCGGAGAGTACACATGAAGCATATCTCCAGCACACAGCTTAAACCTAGTGATTCAAGCCCTATGTCACATACCGAATTAGAGAAAGATGCTAAAAGTAATTGTAATACTACTTCAGAAATTCAAGATCTCACTGAAGATAAACCAAATAATCTTTCTTCCAGCAGTACAGATACTAAAAGTTCTGATGTTAAACTTACTGCTGATGATGCTTGCATTGATTGCAGTCATGTTTCTCAGAACAGAAAAAGTTTGGAAAGTCATGTTGCAAAGCTTCATACAAAAAGGATCCAGTTTCATTGCGAGATGTGTAGTTATTCCTCTGGAGTCAGGGAAGACATGAAGCAACACTGTCAGGACAGTAACCACCAGATGGGTGGTTGTAGCTTTAATTGTCAAATCTGTTCATTTACCAGCTCGAATGTGGTCAGCCTTCAAAGCCATATGAGTGAAGTGCATAATATGTCCCATAATTGTCCAACTTGCATTCTTTTTTTTCAAATGGAAGAAGAGCTGATAAATCATCAAAAAATGAGAAGCATGATGATTCATTATTTCAGCAAGCAACTCCATTGAGTAACAGTGATCGGACCTTCCACGTGGTAAATTATGCTGACTCAGTATCAAACAATAGCCAAAATCTTGCAAAGGAAATGGAAGTATCAATGAAAGCAAAAACTCCAGACTCTTCCTTCATAAATCATAGAAATGAACTAAAGCATTCTGTTCTGAATAAAACCCAATTTCAATGTAAAAAGTGTTTTTATAAGACAAGATCTTCCACGGTTCTTACAAGGCACATAAAACTCCGGCATGCACAGGAGTATCACTTCCTTTGCAAAGCATGTAACCTCTACTCACTGAGTAAGGAAGGAATGGAGAAGCATATCAAAAGAAGCAAGCACCTTGACAATGCCAGGAAAAACAATATTGGACTACGTTTTGAAGAATGTATTGAAAAAGTTTGTGTTGGTGTTGGTGGTATTAAAACAGTGGTAGATCCTTCCATTTCTGGGAGTGGGAACACAGAGTTAGATAAAGAAATTATACATGTTTCATCCTCTTCTGTGGAAAACATATCGAAAAACAAGGAATGCATTCCATTTGATCGAAGGATTGGTGAAAACGAATTGGTTTTAGCTAATGCACACAAAAGAGGGAAACCCAAAGGCACTATATCTAGGACATGTACCCATTGTGGTCTTTTGGCCTCCAGTGTTACAAATTTGACTGTTCACATCAGACGAAAGCACAGTCATCAGTACAGCTACTTGTGTAAGGTTTGCAATTATTACACTGTAACCAAAGGAGATATGGAACGCCACTGTGCAACCAAAAAACACAAAAGTCGTGTTGAAATGGAGGGATGTGGAAAACAAAAGTCAGAGATCATCGTTAGCCCTGAAGGAGGTAATTTTGAATCCATGAGCAAGAAGGTTAACAGCCCCATGACTGCCTTGTATGAACATGTGGAGGATGGTAGCCCGTCATCAGATTTGGAAAATTCTGTCTTAGACAATCAGGAAGTTGAGCAAGGAGATGCTGAGCTAAAGGTTGTAAATGCCAGTAGGCTGCCAGATTTGGAGCTTACTAGCAGTCCATTAAATATAAACCAACGTGTATTTCTGGAACCGGCAAGGGTTACTCAAGATGGTCAGCCATGCTTCCAGAGAAGAGCAATGGGTGCAAACGACAACAAGTGCATGCACTGCAGCTTCATTGCTCATTCTTCTTCTTCTTTAGACCTGCATGTGAAGCGAAAACACACAAAACAATTTGAATACTACTGCATGGCTTGTGACTACTATGCCGTTACTCGCAGAGAGATGATTAGGCATGCAGCAACAGAGAAACATAAAATTAGAAGAGAATCTTACGTTTATTCTTCGTCTGGGGAGGATGCAAACACAGCAAATATCGCTAAAGGTGGCACTGCTTTGTCTCAAGAGGAACACCATCACAGTGCAGGAGAACTGGAAACTGCTGTAGGTGAAAGAGAATGTGCCAATGATGCAGCAGAAGATGATCATATGAGTAAAAGCTTAACTGACTGTGCTGTCTTAGATGAAAACGCATCTCCAGGAATGCTTCAAGGTGGCAGTTCCCAAAATGCAGTAGAAGGTGAACTTGAAGAGGAGTCTGAAAATGGAGAAGAAAACCCGTTTTGTGAAGGATTCCAGCAAACTCCTCAGAAAGATAAAGTTGTTAAACTTGACAAGGAAGCATCAGTGAAAGAAACAGGTACCTGTGAGTTAAAGAAAAGTAGGCATGGTCAGGAGCTGCTCAACTCAGGTGATGATTGCACTTCAGCAAATCAAAATAGATCAAGCAGCACAAACCCGAATTCAGGAAAAGGTGAGGAAATCTTGGAAGCAAACAGAGAAAATCCTGAAGTGGAGTGTAGAAACACAGACATTGTTAAAAAAATATCACTGAAACAAAATAACCCGCTTATGCTGACACTTCCAGAAACAAGTAGTGCAGTAGAGCAACCCAATTTCGCTGGAAACATTGGAGAAACCGTACAAAATATACATAGTTTAGAGGGTGACAGAAGTTTCAAAGAGGATCCTACTGGGGAAGAGGAAGAAGCCCTTATGGAAGCACAACGTGAAGCAGAAGGAACTATAAATAACAATGTTTGGGAGGCAGATGGCTCAACAGCTGAGGGCATGCAAGAAAGTAGTAATGAGGCTTTAGGAACAGTTATCAGTGCTGATGATAAAGGAAAGGCAATGCAAAATTTTGGCAAGTTTGATTCTTCTATAGTGAGGTTAAAAAGCCATCAAGATGGGGAGGCCACTGACCATGCTGCTGAAGGACAGATGTCAGGTGGTGTGAAAGCTAGCGAGCTCACGGTGAAAGCAGACTCTTCACCAAGCGGTGGGAAAAAGAAGAAGTCAGAAGGAATTTCCTTTGGGGAATCGACACGTATTCGCTGCGATGACTGTGGTTTTCTAGCAGATGGTTTGAGCGGACTAAATGTTCACATAGCCATGAAACATCCTTCAAAAGAAAAACATTTTCATTGTTTACTCTGTGGAAAATCATTTTACACAGAGAGCAACCTTCACCAGCACTTGGCCAGTGCCGGGCACATGCGAAATGAGCAGGCAAGCGTGGAGGAGCTGCCCGAAGGAGGTGCCACCTTTAAGTGTGTGAAGTGCACGGAGCCCTTCGATTCGGAGCAGAGCTTGTTCCTCCACATCAAAGAGCAACATGAAGAGCTGTTGCGGGAGGTGAATAAGTACATTGTGGAAGACACTGAGCAAATAAACAGGGAGAGGGAAGAGAACCAAGGCAATGTCTGCAAGTATTGTGGGAAGATGTGTAGAAGTAGCAATTCCATGGCCTTCTTAGCTCACATCCGTACCCATACAGGTATGGAAACGCTCTCTTTGCAAGTGGTCTCTTTTAAACATGGTGAATTAGACCATTGATCTTTTTCTGCTTGATGATCCCTTTAACATTTCTTAGGAACTGGCATGCATATTGCCTGATGAGCCCCCAATGAAATTAAAAATTACTTAAAGGGGTATGAAAATACAGTGGTCAAAGGGCAAAAAATATAAGAATGTTTTAAGCGCAGTCACCCTTCTGCTTTTTGTTTCATACAGAGATATTTAATTCCCCTTAATCTAAGTTGTAACTATTAATTGGTTCTTAAATTTATGTAATGTGGTCTGAGAGAACAATTAGCTTTTCTTTCTAACTAACTTCCTCGCAGGTGTTTAGTATCCAAATTGTTTATTTAATTTCTATTCGGTTACACTTTCAGCATTACATAATGCTTCAGGATAGACATTTGATATTACATCATACCTAAATAAATAAAAATAAGAAGGAGCAAGAGGTTTTTGTAGAAATAAGTTATGGGAATTGGAACTGGTCAGCCTTTTTGGAAGGTAGTGTGTAATGGTGATGTGATACACAGGGGTGTAGCATCTGATTTAGTTTCTGTGCTGATCACACTTTCAATTCATTTTTATGTTTAATTTTAAGTGGAAACTTTAAAAACATTTTTGTAGAAAAATGCATAAGCTGCAGTTCTAAATTTATGTAAAAATTCAGTGCGATGTTTCTATAAACCTGCCATACATTCTTTATTTTAAATAGACAGCTTTTCTAAATCACTGAGCTCTGCTTAGACAAGTGGTGTCTCCATGGTTGAATTTATGAGTGGATTTGAATAATAAATTCACATTTCAATGAACATATTTTCATTAAAACTGTAAGGTTTATTTTACTGTACTTTTAAATAATGGCTTATTATGGAAGCTATAGTTTAAATTCATGCAGTATTTGAAACTTAGTGCATGGTTACAAGGAAGAGAACAAAAAGGTAAGAAAAAAAGAAACATAAAAGAATGGTTATTCCTGACATAATCCTAAAATAGTTTTGCAAGGCTTTTATGAAAAGACAAGGGCATGACTGGACAACAAAGTTTAAAATTAATCTTGGGGAATGCGGACATTGTATTTCAAACCTTTCAAAATATTTTACTATAACTGCTGCATTCATGTGTATCAATAACTCACGTACTCAATACTTTCAGCATTACTTCTGTCCTGTCAATAACGTAGTTATCTGTATTGCTTCAGCTAATATCCAACTTTGAATGCAGTGTTAAGTCTTGGGAGGGACGCTCGTGTTCACATGGTCAGAACAGCTGTATAAGCCCTTAATATGCCCTCTTACGGCAGATAAAACGGAATAAAACTAAGGGGGAGGATGCTAATGGAGCTCTCTTTAGAATTCTTTATGCAACTGTCTGGTCAAGACATGTTGCTTATAATTGATGTGTCCATTACTTGAATTCTCTTGTAATTATAGTCAATAAGTCTTGTAAATGTGTTAAAGCTCACTAAAAGCATACAAATTCAAGAACAGAGTAAGGCTAATAATTTAAAATAATCAATGTAGGCATTTCAGCACTTAATTTCCCTTGTGTGTTGATAGCTGATCATTCTTAATCCATTAAGATTTATTTAGTCGTTTACAATGCAAAATAGGTTTGCACTGGTCACTTGTGCCATTTGAAAATGTCCACCAGGTTAAGTGCAGAATGTAGTCCATTAGTCTTCCTTGACTATATGTATTAATTGCATTTAAAATCAAGTTAATGTGGATGTGAAAGTGAGGTAACTATCAATATATGACAAAGCAACCCTACTTACATAAGTTACATCATTGATTGTAACATTTAGTAAAAGTTAGTGTACTTTTTAACATCTTGTGTGTAGGTCTGATCATGAAGTATATTTTTATTGTGCTTTTGCATGGCCCTAAATATGTAGAGCAGTAAAAGAATACATTTCATTTCGCAAGTCATTTTTCGGTGGTGCTTGCAGAGGGGGTATAGAGTGGTTAAAGTAGAGTTTTACCTGCCCTGTTTCTCATGGCACCTTTAAATGAAATGCTTTTCTTATGCATTCCTTATTCACATAAATAGTAATGTGGAGACTTTTATTAATAGTTAATGGGAAGAAGGCTTTCTCTTCTAATCTGTATTGTCATATTTGTGATTTCCTTTGTGTTTTATGGAACCTTTTCTTCCAATCTGTATCACAATGGGTGCAGTTGAATAAGAAACAAATATTTCTGGGTTATTGGGAGTGGTGGCAGAGGAAACAGACCTACTCCACCAGCTGTTTATACACTGGCTTATAACATTGGTGAGGCAAAGTACGGTATTTCTAGCTTTCCGTCTGTTCCAGGGTAACACCAGGTACTTCGCCAGCTGGATGCCCACAAGTCTATGGGGCCTGATGGTATCCACCCGAGGGTCCTGAGAGAGCTGGTGGATGTCATTGCCAAATCCCTGTCCTTTATCTTTGGGCAGTCTTGGCTCACTGGGGAAGTTCCGCTGGACTGGAGGCTGGCGGATGTTACCCCCATTTACAAAAAAGGGCGGAAGGAGGATCCGGGGAACTACAGGCCTGTCAGTTTGACCTCGGTGATGGGCAAAGTCATGGAACAGGTTATCTTGAGCGCTATTAATGAGCACATACAGGTTAACCGGGTGATCAGTCAACATGGGTTTATGAAAGGCAGGTCTTGCCAATCAAACCTGATCACCTTCTATGACAGGGTGACCCGCCTGGTTGACGAGGGAAGGGCTGTGGATGTAGTTTTCCTTGACCTCAGAAAAGCCTTTGATACAGTTTCTCATAGTGTTCTGGTGGAGAAACTGGTAACTGCTGGCCTGGATAGGCACACTCTCCTTTGGGTTAAAAACTGGCTGGATGGCCGGGCCCAAAGAGTGGTGGTAAACAGAGCTAAATCCAGCTGGAGGCCGGTCACCAGTGGGGTTCCCCAGGGCTCAGTGCTGGGTCCAGTTCTGTTTAACATCTTTATCAATGACCTGGACGAGGGGATTGAATGTACCCTCAGTAAATTTGCGGATGACACCAAGCTGGGAGGCTGTGTCGATCTGCTCGAGGGTAGGGAGGCCCTTCAGAGGGATTTGAACAGACTGGATAGTTGGGCTGAGGCCAATGGCATGAGCTTTAATAAGGCCAAGTGCAGAGTCCTTCACTTGGGGTATAAAAACCCCAAGCATCGCTATAGGCTCGGGGAAGAGTGGCTGGAGAGCTGCCTGGCAGAGAAGGACCTGGGGGTGTTGGTTGACTACCGGCTTGATATGAGCCAGCAGTGTGCCCAGGTGGCCAAAAAGGCCAATGGGATACTGGCGTGTATCAAGAATAGTGTGACCAGCAGGAGCAGGGAAGTGATCCTGCCCCTGTACTCGGCACTGGTGAGGCCGCACCTGGAATATTGTGTCCAGTTTTGGGCCCCTCGCTTTAAGAGAGATATTGAGCTCCTGGAGCGAGTCCAAAGAAGGGCAACTAAACTGGTCAAGGGGCTGGAAAATAAAACGTATGAGGAGCGGCTGAGGGAATTGGGGCTGTTTAGCCTAGAGAAGAGGAGGCTGAGGGGAGACCTGATTACAGCCTACAAATACTTGAGAAGGGATGGTGGGGAGGTAGGGGAAGGGCTGTTTACATTAGTGATGGGTGATAGAACAAGAGGAAATGGGTATAAGCTTAGTTAGGGGAGGTTGAGGTTGGATGTTAGAAAGAATTTCTTCTCTGAAAGGGTTGTCAGCCACTGGAATAGGCTGCCCAGGGAGGTGGTTGAGTCCCCATCCCTGGATGTGTTTAAGAAAAGGGTAGATGAACTGCTTAGGGATATGGCTTAATGGGGGATTAGGGACGGTTGGACTGGATGATCTCTAAGGTCTTTTCCAACCTAGAAATTCTATGAAATTCTATGAAATTATAGGAGCACAGCTGCAAATTTTCCCATTTACTGTTGTGATTACGGTGGGGTTTTTTATAGTCTCTTTTAGCATCCAGATGTGCATATGTATGTTTGTATATGTACACATGTATCCAGGTGTAACCATATCCGACTCCTTGCCTTTTTTTATTTATTGAGTAATTGATGATGGTTTGGGGTGGGGAAGGGAAAGTTGTAGAAAGATGCAACTAATGATTGCCATTAATAGGAAAATAATGTTTCAAAATACCATTAAGTAATGTAGGAGATTTTCACATTGCAAATGAAAGAGAAGCTTTGCTAGAGAGGAGATAACAAGTAAGTCCATCACATGTTGACAAGTGAAAATGAGGAAGTGTAAAGAAAAATAAAAGGAGTAGTAGAGGTGGAAGACTTTTTAGTTCGCAATTGATGCAGGTCCCATACACTTAATTAACAATCAACATATGAGGAAAAATCACCTGCAACCACATCATCTCTGTTTCATTTCTCATCAGATTTCTCAGTTAGTGGAAAGTTTGCCCAATTTAAGCGTGGTATCTTACTCCTCACGTCCCAAACGTAGGAGGAAATGGTATGATGATATTTCACATGGCTCTGCTCACTTTGCATTGAGCCTGAGCTAGGGACACAGCTATGCCTGCAGGTGCAGATGGTGTTGCCTTTGGCTGGCTCAAAGTTGAGGCAGTGAATTCTTCTTACAGTTTTGGGTCTCTACTGTCTTAATGTAAAATAAGGACTACGAACTCCAGTCTTCTTTGTAAAAGAGTAGCATGGTTTGTGTCTATCTGGCCGGAACTCTTAAATTTAGTCTATTTTCAATTTGATGTTTTTTGTGGTTTTATTTTTTTCCCCCCAATTCTCTTGTTAAGAGCCTTATTGTTACTTCTATCATAAGAAAACGTACACTTTGTTTCTATGCCATAACTTGTGGGTAAAGTAATTCTATGGCTTTTTTTTTTTTTTTAAAGTCATTTGATTGGAAAGATGGTATACTGGAAGTATTTTTCTCATTTTTCTGTGGACTAAAAGCCAAGTGTGAATCCAATAGTATCACGTTTAACACAGCATATGAGAACTATTAAAGTTTGTGATAAGACAAGTATGGCGAAGAAACGGTTAATTGCTTCAACATTGTTTCAGATAGCCTTATGGTAACTACAGATTTTTTGCCCCAGTAGCTTAACTCTTAGTCCAATGTCTTCATCTTAAGTATAAAATTTTGGATTGTTTCATCCAAGAACATACTGGAACAAATTGGGCACCAGCAACCTGAAAGGGAGATGCCCTGCTTTTATTTCGGGTGGGAAGTACTGACTGGAGCCTGCCGGCACTTGAATTTTCATGGAGTTTAAATGGAAATGTTAACAGATATTCAGCTCTGGATCTGAGAAATAAAAAAAAAAAAGCTCAAGGCCTCAGTGATTTCTGGATGAGAGCAGTCAACAGAATAATACATTTCTGTATTGTCAGCACACTGTAGCTACGATTGGTCTGAACTCGAGTTTTTCACAGAGAAGTCATGTAAATGGAAGACAGCAAAGGTCTGGTATGGAAGCCCTGCGGGACAGCTGCCGTAACAGAATGAGGAACGAATTTACAATTTAATCAGTAGGAGAGAAACTAAGGGAACATAGGATTGAATCCACATGGTATTTGAATTCTATGACAAAAAAGAGCAGTATAAACACCAATAGGTTTTAAAAAATCCTCTCCAACCGTGGCCTTGATGTTATTAATCGTGCAATTAGTCTTTAAAATCGTAAGTTAAAACATCAGCTTTTAATACTCTTTTATTTAATGCAAAGATAGGCTGTTGTTTATTTGCATGGGTCTCTTCACTGAATGCAGTGTTGATTTGAAATGTCACCAAATTAATGATTAATTTAGTTTTATCAGGATCATTTAAATAAACTGGGTTTTTTCAGTATGATTGATAGAATGTGATTGCTGTTAGCTGCAGTCTCAACCTGCTTTTGACATTTAAACATATAAAGCTGACTAGATATAACCATTCGGGTGCTAAATATATTTTACATCTACTTCCAACAGTAGAAATGGAAGTATTAAGAGATCTGGCTTCATTGTCATTGAACTGTGAAATATTCAACCTTGTCTGCCCGTGCTTAGTACTGTTGACTTTTTTATTTCAGTTAGAAGATTAAAATTAAATGCTTCATTTTTCGTCAGCTTTTGGGAATTAAATTGAAATTTAAGACTCTAAAAATTTTTAGTAAGATCTTCAATTTCACCAATGGATTCTTGGAGGATATGCTGTTTTCAAGGGCAAAGCAAAAAGGTTCATTGATCAAGTATGATATAGTGCAACATTTTTCTTATCAGAGCTCTTTATGTATATTTATTAAAGATCACATATTTCATATTATGCCTTACTGTATTGGAAGAAGTACTTCACAAAACATATACTAAACATAATGTGGAGACTCTGTGACCATATTGTACTTACTTTTAACTGCAATTCTATTATTTTGATTTATTGATTTAAGGATTTAGTGGTCAGAAAATTGGAAAGTGCTACGGCATGCTTTGGAATGGTGTTGCTGCGTAATAACATGGGGACTGACATGTGCCTAATTTAACTATTTCAGTAAAAAAAAATAGTTTTTCCATCCTTGAGAGAGGTTCACTGTTAGTTAAGATAGACAAATAATTTGACTTTTTGCTGAACTGATGTGATACAAGAAATAAGCTGGTACTGCTTCCTTGAAGAAATAATTTCAGAGTTCTTTGGTCTGTAGTAGAGATTTAATATTAAAGTTTGTTCTTGAAATAAATAATAGCCAAAATGTCAATACTTCTGGTTTGCAGAATAATCATAAATTCTTGACCATAAAACAGTCATAAAGGCATAATATTTTATCCACTGTATATTCATACATTGCATGTCATTACAATAGCTAGGTGATGAATCATTTTCTGTGTGTGACAGAACAAATCTGAAATACCAATGCTAATGTGAAATCTATTCAAAGTCAGAAGACTTGTAAAATTACTTTACTTTAAATATATTTGCTTAAAAAACAGGTGCATTTTGCAGTTTACAGCAGTATCAAGCCACTCTAAGACCATTAACTAAGTTTCAGCATTTGGAAATGTGTAGAACAACTTTTGCTGTCTTGTTGAAAGGTTATCTACTATATTGTCTTCTCATTTTATATTCTGTGGGTTTTTTTGATAACTAAAAAAATAAGAGTAAATTTGTATTGAAAGTTAAAAGAGTAGATTCTGCGATCTTGAACTTAAGGAAACTTTAATGAGTCATGTATAGTATATACTGTCTGTGTCCTGGGAGTTATAAATTTATGTATGAGATGATACTTTTTTCGTTAGGCAAAAGTCTCAAACAGGTTAAATGTGGGATAGGCTTTTTTAAAGGTTATTTTTTCCCAGGATTTTTTATTTCTTTAACCGTGGGTGATATATTATTCTAATTCAACTCATATCTTATGCTAAATTTTACTTAGGATCAAAGCCATTCAAGTGCAAGATATGCCACTTTGCAACAGCTCAGCTCGGAGATGCCAGAAACCATGTCAAGAGGCACCTTGGGATGAGGGAATACAAGTGTCATGTCTGTGGGTGAGTAAATTGAAACAGTCTCCACCATGGTTAACCAGGAGAAGAGTGCAGGATATGCATTGTTTCAGAATTGAAAACTATGATGTGAGCAAGAGTGGCTAAAATTATGCATGCATATCCTCCTTTCCATTGTTATGGTAAATTCCTTAAATACAGTTATGACATTCTTTTCCCACTTCTAATCCTGCACTGAAGATGAGCAATTTTATGGGCTACAAGGTCAATTTGAACCTGTAATCTGTAAATTGACTAAATTATAGGATGTTCATTCACATTGCCAGGGAGAACTGTAAATTCCATTTAAAGACATAAAAAATATATAATATAGACTTTACTGTGTGGGGTTTTTTCTTTTGCTATACTGTTATAATTTTAGTACCATTAACAGATTTCTGGACTCCATTAGGGTTTTCATTCTTTACGAAAACAAAACAGAAGACTGATTTTTCAAACAAACGGATCTAAAATATTGCAGGCGTAAGACCTCAAAAATAAATTGAACTCTTTTATGTGTGCTTGTGTTCTTGTTTGTTACCCAAAAAAATCTTGTTTTTCTTTTTTACTTAATCGTTATTTCCTCAGAAGGATCGTTCATAATGTTTAATTGTCCTTCAAATGTGTTGCATTTAATAGGAGGCATTGAGACTCCTTAATGCAAAACTAATTAATTTAGCAGAAATGTTTAAAAGGTTTTAAAATGCCATGGCATATATGGTACATCATAGGACATTCAAAGTTGGATTTTAATACCCTAGTTCTGATTAAAAATATATTTTAATGTTATTATGCTGGAGAAATTAACTAATATATGCGTCATATAAAAACATTTTACTCAAACCTATGTAACCTGCTATAGCAGTCCTGTGGCTAATGTGTAGAACAGCACAGGTTCAATTAGATGATGCAGTGCACACATGAATGGTGTGGTGTGATGCTGAAGATGATATTCAGCAGGAGGGTTTTTTTTAGCCCCAGCATACCGATCTGCTGCAGGACGAAGTGAGTTACACATTTTAAAGGACAAGTGAATCTTCAGCTGAAGATGCAGCTGAGTGATTTTCATTGATTCATTTCTCTGTTTTTCAAATAATTTTGCATGCAGCATTACGAGATACTTTGGATGTTTTTACTCACTTAAGAAAATTAATTGCTGACTTCTTGAAACAAGAAATAAAAATGTATGAGCCTAATTCTTAAGTCCACTGAATATCACTAGTAGAATAACTTGTGCTACTCTTTATTTTGCAGCTTGTTTAAAATGAACATTATGTGTGGTAGGCCGTTTTATGTTGCTTGAAAAATCTTATTTACTACTCTGCTATACAAATTGCTGAGAATTGGGCATGGAAGATAGTTAACGACTGCAGATCCACAAAACTGTTTAGCTAAGGCTGAGCTCTGTTCTTTGGAAGTTGTCAACAAACTTGACAATGATTCAATTCCCTTTTAACTTAAACTGAAAAATCATCATATTATTTTACTATGTTATTGTGAGAGGAGAAGTAAAAGAATCTCAAAATACCTACTACCTTATCTTTTATAAAAAGAGAATGAAGATTGTTAAGATTTGACATGGTACCTCATTTTTTCAGAAACTCATTCCTTCACCTTAGGATTGACATGTTCTTAGAATCTGTCTCAGAAATTACACAACTCTCAGTTGCAATTCATGACAATTATGCAAGAGAGAGCACAAAACAGGTATGAATGATTTAAACTGTGGACTTGAATGTTAGTCACTTTGATAAGCTTACTGTATGTTGCTGACACGTCATACCTGGTAGCCAAGCAGGTACTCATTTTCCATTTCTGTGTAGTATTGTATAGCTAATTTTCATCAACAACGTGAAGCTGTGCTATTTAGATATGACAAAACAATCACCTGAAGAGACATATACTACAATACCCTGTGTTCACAAAAATCTGATTTATATACCTATTTAAATAATCATCACGTTTCACTTAATGTGCACAAAAATGTATTTTAAGAATTATACATTAACACCGATTTAATTGGAAAAGACATTTTTGTACTGTAGCTAACAGTCTTGAAGAATTGAGCAGGATTTGAAGGAGGAATGACCAGAGCAGTTTGCACTGTAGTCCAAATAATGAATATGCCATCCTTAAATGTGGAAGAAGACAAAAAGTGTAATAGCCTGTGCTGTATTTCTGCTGTTTTAATTGAAAGGACTGGGTAGTGCGTAGGTTAAAAAAATAAAGTAGCAACATAAAAAAAAATAAAATTGCTAGGATTGGCTATCGGATTAGTGGCACTATAGAGCATTGGTACATTAACACCACTGACAATGTCAATTCATTATCATTGATGGCTAAATAATCTTAGAAATGCTCAGTGGACCTATTAGTTCCTGAACATAAGCAGCTCATGCTGCATTTCTTCATTAGCTTTAATTGCTATAAATTTTACCTTTTTAAAAATCATGCTTTAAAAGGTGAAGTGATCTTTCAGGAACATTAACTCTGTAATTTTGTCACAAACAGAAGGTCCTGCACTATGTTTTCTTTTCTGCAGTAGTTAATATTCTATCCTCTGACTTTTAGATTCGTAGTAATAAGCCCTCTGCTAGTTGTGAGGATAAATTGTGTTTCAAAAGCTTTTGAATCTGCTTGGGCACTTTTTAAAGGTGAAATGTCAGTGCAACATTGTGGGGTAGTGTGGTCTCAAAATACCACTTTTTTTTTTTTTCTCCCCAGACAAAAATTCTCTGGAAATTTTTGTCTTTAAGAAAAAAAAGCAAAAAGCTGTATCTGTGGTGTTGTCTTAGGAAGGGTTTGCTGCGTCTTAATTTTCCAAATGATCCTCATATTTACATGATACAAAGTACACAATATATAATTCACTTAGTTGTTGAAAAAGGCAGTAATTTTGCTGTGTTGTTTTATTTTTTTTTAATTGAAGTTCAGGGTTTGTTTTTCTTCAGCTGCACAGCAGAAACTACATGACACAGAAATTGGACACTGCTAATGCTTTAACATTTGGAATAAACCGTCTGCTACTCATTTCCTTATCGCAGATGTGTGTTAATTGTTTTCTTTTCCGTACCCATGGCTGTAAAATATATCCCATTATTTCAGAAGTAGTATCTATTTTCTGTGGGTAGCTGCGGCATATCTGAATTTAATTTTTGAAAGTCAAGCTCTGAAAGTGGCTGATACCCAGGGTTAGATGATCAAATCTTGGTTGCCCAGCATTTAAAATTTTTTGTTTCATTTGCTTGGTGAAATGCAGTGAAAAGGCTTATCAGGCACTTTTCAAATTTTATGCTCCAGGTAGAACATGAAAAATGCATTGTTCTGCACTTGAGATTTTGAACAGAATTTATAGGCAATGTTTGGTTTAAAAACGCATCTACTATTCCTTTGCCTTTTTCTTGCCTTTGCTTTCAGAAACAGAATTTTGGGGGATGTAGTTACATGTTTCAACTAAGAGTGGATGCTTCTTTCTTTGTTTTTCTCTCCTTTATGACTTCTTAAAAATCTACTGAGGAAGATGGGTATAAGGTAGGTTTGGATTTATAGGAAATTTTTCAGTATTTAAAACATGCACATTAGTACCTTCCTAAAAATTGAAAGGACATTTGTAGTGATGTCTTAATTATGTTTATTCCATCTATAGTATTCCATATATACTAGTCAAGTGTTTTGAGGAACAGAAGTAAGTATTTGTATACACAAAGGAATTTGGAATGGGGTGGAAAAGGTTGGATTTTTTTCTGTATTTTGCTGAAGTAGTTCTTTCTCGTGGGGTGGGGTTTTTTTTGGGTTTTTTTTTCTTCGTTTTGCTCTTTTGGTGGATGGAGGTATTAATCTTTTTTACTTTCTGCTCCTTAGTTCTCAATTTGCTTTGAAATTCCTTTTCCCGATTAATCCTGGAGATGTAATAAGATGTTCTGCTAAATAAGAGTTTTGTTAAATTTGGTTATTTTTTAAAGCCTCATATAAACAAGCTTTCAGGAGAGTTATAGTGTCCCAAGCGTGGAAATAACTTCACTTTTGCTGCTGTTGTTAATGCTATGAATAGTTCAGAGATCTTGATCTGTGTAAAGTTCAGTATTTTAATGACACTGGCTGCTTTAAGAATGTCTAAAGAAAAATACTCATCTATATTGTGTGTAGTGGCTAATAGATCTTTGTACTTTATAAATAAGAATGTGCTTTGACCGGCTGCATCAAAAAAATTGGCTATACTCCTGTTTGTTGCGTTCTAAAAAATCTAGATTTTCAGATGTTTTTTTAACTGATTACTGTTAATGCCAGGCTACTTTTAGTGAAAGCCTGCTCTTAAGATTGCTTTTAGCAAGCAAAAAAGACTTATTCATGAACGTATTGGTAGGAGCAGAAGAAACATTGTATTTTCAAGGATGCCTTAATGTACTGTAATATAAATTAATTATTTATACTTGTGCAGTTTGGGAAATCTTAAATAGAAAGTTTCTACTCTAGTAAAACTATTTTTGTGTGGTATTACCTAGTTTTTGTGCATTAGAAGGGATCTCTGTGTAGATGATTATAATGTCACTTTCTGACCTTTGCAGCTTGAATAATTGTAAATCATTGCTTCATAACGTGTCAGAGAATGTCTGTACTAGGCAATTAAATGGCAGAATATAATAGACCAAATTATTGCCTGTCATGTTTTCAACAACACAGTTAGTATTTGAGTTACACTTAATCATTACGTGCATTAGCAACTTCATTGGAATCCAGCTTCAGGCTGAGCATGAAATACATTACATTATTTAAACCTCTAATGGTAGAAGTCATTTATTTGTGTTGAAGTGTACAACATGCAGAGTTTCATAAAGCAAGGAACACTTGAGAGCTTAATTTATCCAAATCAAAGTCTAAATGCAGATAAACACAAGTGGCAAAAATTAGTAATTTTTATAGGCTGGAAATATTTAAAAATACATGGTTGTGGGTAATTGTAGGCAGCAGGAATAAATTAAAATGACTATTTTTAGTCAGCTCTGAGAACTAAAACTGTTGTATACCTAAATCATCAAATGCATCATGAAATTGCGTTTTTGAATGAACAATTAATGACACACACCATAACTACAGATGTGTCCAAACAGAAAATATGTATTTGGTTCAGCTGTTTGGATCAGAGATAAGTGCATGTGAAATGACTGTTCTGGATCCAGCTCTTCTGAGCTTCTCTATCTGCATTTTGCTGTTCGGTCCTATCATATGCTCGTGTCTACGTTTGCTTCAGTAAAGAAAATGAGGTGAACCTAAGTAACAGCTTTCCAAACTTGCACGCACTTTTAAACAAATTACTAAGAAAATACTAGAAAAGTATGTGGAGTAAGGTAACATATGTGTTATATTATATTGCCATTTTTTTTTCAGTTATCTATCATTTTATTAGATTTTCAAACCTGACCTTCAGTGCATAGTCTCTATTTTTTACTCTTTAAGAAAACTACTTGAAATGGAAGCAATTTACTTTCATTCAGAAAAGCTCCCAGCATCTTTAAACAGCTGGTACAGATCCTACGGTGTGTTGTGCGAGACTCTCTTGGCCTGGAAGTCTGCCATGGAGTTGGCTGGAGTAAAAGCGAGAGAGTGGGAGACTCAGGTACAGGCGGTGGAAAGACTCTTCTGTTTGAGACTGGTACTAGAATTGATACAGAAAAGTCAGGACAAACTTTTTGACTTAATAAAATGTGTTTTTAGCAACTTGCATGATAAGTTGGATTATAATAATGATTTAGTTGTACTTGCTGAAGAGAGAAGGTATATAAGGGGCATACTGGTTAGAATATATGTTTGTATTTGAATCGGAGATAGTGGTTCAGACTAGTATCTGTGTGGCACGCGATCCAATCCAATGCACTTCCAAATGGTAATTATGAAGATGCACAGCAGTGTGACTATGATATGTGTGGCACATGTAACTAGTGCTTTTACAGACATGCATTTTTAATTTTTTACTTTACTGTCGATTGCTCTGACGTCCAGGACGTGCGCGTTTCTGTTAGGCCATAGGCACCTCGCTCTGAACGTGTCCTGAGAGCAGATGCCTTCTCTGCCTGTGCAGGGAGGGTTTGAGCCCTTCCTGAGAAGGCATGAGTTGTGACTAATAGCAAAGAGGCTGATGGTGAAAAAATTGGGGTCTAACAGTTAGCGCTAAGGCAAGCGGCAGTCCTAAAATTCAATATACCTACTGAGAAAGAGACTTCTGTCCTTACAATCCATGGTTCAGAAGGATTGGCCTAAGCATTGAGAAAGTTACTATTAAAAATTGCCTTCTGTTGGCAGGAGGAGATGGCAAAAAAGTTGGCTCGGTTTTGGTTACCATGAGAAAGAAGGGAGCCTAAAAGTTGTTG